>NC_090930.1:1118428585-1121323776 GCF_040938575.1 Ambystoma mexicanum
CCACAGCCCTCGCTTCGCAGGAGCCTACCTATGCTAGGGCTGGCAGGCTGTTACTGGCCATGTCTGCTCCATGCCAAGTGGGTAAAAGCCATATTCAAGAGAGCATTTGGACTTTCAAATGCGACCACTCCAATGTTGGGGTTCTATTTGAAAACCCACAATAGTTGAGGGGGACAATCACTTATGACCCACTCTGCTAAAATTGCACCCTTGTGCATGATGCTCGAAATAGGGCCTAATAACCTCCCAAACTTTGGCGCTGCGAAAACAAAACATAAATTCCCTTAAGACTCAGCATGCATGCCAAGCTTTGCAGCACTAGAAAATGTCAGGGAAGTTGCTGTCCCTGATTTGCCTTTGGAGCAGTAAGAAGCGTCACAGGACTTTGTTAGGATATGTATAAGATATGTTAAATGAGAATCAATTGGTAATGTCACATACTCTTATGGAGACATGCCGCCCAGGTTCACTGTATAATCATAATGTTACTATGTCATCGTTCGTCTGTGTGTCTGGAACGTGGATCCTCAACTGAAGGGGTTCCGGGTTCCAGGGACGGAGAGGAAGGAAGAAGGCTGCTGTGGACGGTTGTGGAGTTCCTCCCGGGGGTCGTCCTACAAACTTAAATAAACGGCTTTTTTGGGGCACACTACAGATTATCTGGTGGTTATTGAACATAACCGCTGGCGACGAGGATAAAGGATTTTTTCAGGCGACCCCCGGCACGATCCTAGCGAGCAAGGCTACGGATCATAAATTAACAGTGAGCGGCCACGCATTGACATATGCTCGAGAGCCACATGAAGAGAACTGTTTGGAATACAGGTACTGGCAGTAATTATATCCTTCACATTGAATATAATATTTTCTGAGGAGCGGTGGAAAAGAAGCCAGCGCGCGCAGTGTTTATGTTTGAAGCTGGAATACCTGCACGCGTATCCAGTGGTCGAAGTGAGCGGGAGCGGTCGGGAGCGGTGCTCCTATACTTTTTTTAATTACCTTGTACAGCTCCTATACTTTTATTTTAAAAAGAAACCGTTCCGGAATGGTTTTCTTTTAAAATAAAAGTGTAGGAAGAAGTTAAAACCTTCACTTTCAGTGCACTGCACTGAACATTCCCTTGAACATCAGGTGCAAGTGTTTGGGGGGGTGTATTGTGTGTTGGTGGGGTTGTGGCAAGGGGGTTTGTGGGGATCAGGGGCAGGCCAGCAGGGAACATAGCTCCACTACTTCTTTTCATACACTTCGACCACTGCGCGTATCCCAACGCAGCTCTGCTGCTCGATTCTATACGCACTGTTGACGTTCCAAGGCAGGACCCAGTGACGTGACTGATTTAGCAGAATTGTTTCTACCAGCTCCAAGCCAGCGAATGAAAAGCGGACCTTACGGCGTGACGAGCACTGTGTTTGACACGTCAACACGCAGTATAGGAGAGTACACTCACGGCGTGTTAGCCATACGTAAACAAAGCAAGATTATTTTCGGCACAACGGAATACTCATCGCCGCATTGTGAGTCGGCTTGCAGTGGTTGGTAACCAGCCGGACGCCGGGCGATCCTGCACGCTCCAACGGACCTTGCGAGCCTCGCAAAACGGACAGACGGCGGACAGTTTCATATACTATAACATCGCTGGTGAGTTACAAATAATACAGCTAGAATACGTGTGTGTTTGAGGGATATATGTCAATTAAATCAATCGTACCACAGCTTAGTAACTGCAGCCACTGACATCACGCTAGGTCATGGCAAATGTCCCAGCTCCAGTGTTTTTCCTACCATTACCTGGGGAACCCAGAGTGCGATGGATAGATTGGAAAGAAGGCTTCCACAAGTATGCGTTAGCAGTCTTTAGTCTTTTAGCAGTATTCTAATGAGCGTAAAGAAGCCTTGTTGTTTCATTGTCTTGGGACAGCAGGTCAGGAAGTTCTGAGAAAATTACCAGAACCTATAGATATGCCAGATGCAGGCCCATATGAGAAGGCATTAGCCAAATTGGACAAACATTATAAAATAGAGGAAAACATTATTCTCGAGAGGTACAAATTTGCCACCAGGGGCCAGAAGAATGGAGAGAGTATAGAAGACTTAATTACGGTTCTGAGGGGATTGGCGGTGAAATGTAGATTCAATCACTGTCAGGAAGAACATATACGTGATCAATTAATGATCAAATGCAACAATGACAACATTAGAAAAGAGCTATGGAAGGAGAAAGACCCCACTTTGGATAGAGCTATAGAGATTGCAAAGATGGTGGAACACACTGATAAATGTATAAAGTTACTTCAAGCAGACAATCATTCAAACATTGAGAAACCCAAGTTGGAGGAAAATGAGGGAGCAGTTCAGAAAGTGTCAAAGGTTACTCAGAGGATGGGTTCAGGCCTGCCAAAGCGACAGATGCAGTTTGGAAAAAAAGGCGAGGATCGACAAGAGAATAAACCTCCAGTGGGGAAAAGTTGGAATCGTCAGTGGTCAGTTAAAGACAACAGAAATTTTACCAGAGAGTCTAATTTTTCCAGAGGTTTTAGAGAAGCGATGACAAACAGAGACTCCACAACAAGAAGGTGCTTCCGGTGTGGGAGTTTCTCACATGTGGCATCTGACAAAGATTGTTTTGCAGTGCACATTATATGCAATAATTGTGGCATACATGGCCACATTGCCAGATGTTGTAAAAACTTTAATTCCAATTCAGGTCAAGTTTTTGACGTTAGTGTGAATAATGAGGATGATGATTGTATTGAAAGTGGTAGAGAAGTGGTGTTTATGGTGAATGCCATTGATGGGAAAGTGAAGAAGAAAAAGCCTTACGCCATAGTATTGGTCAATGGGATACAAATATCGATGCTTATGGATAGTGGGGCGGATTATACATTAATAGGGGTGCAGGTGTGGAAAGAGAGATTCAATTGCTGTACTTTATGGGAAAACAAAATTAAGGCGAATGCGTATGGTGACAAGCCCATAGATATTATAGGATGTTTTGACGCTGATTTGCAGTTCAAGGATAGGAAAGCCACCACCACTATTTATGTTGCCAACAAAGGGGGAGAGTTACTGTCGTGGAGTGATCAAGCTGAGCTAAAAATCAGACTTGAAGCAGGTCATCCTGAACAGGTTTTAACAGTAAGTGGTGAGAGATTGAATGAAGAGAAACATAAGCTTGGATGTCTGAAAGGGTTTGTTCATAAAATACGATTAAAAAAAGGGGCGGTTCCTAAGATCGCGAAATTGCGCACCATTCCTCTGGCACTCAAGGAGGGCGTAGAAAATGAATTAAAGAGAATGGAGAATGAAGGGGTTATTGAGAGAATAGACTCCTCGGAATGGGTGAGTCCCATTGTGGTAGTCAGAAAACCCTCTGGATCTTTGAGGATATGCATTGACTTAAGACATCTCAATAGTATGGTGGTGGCAGATAGATTTCCACTACCCAGGATAGATGACCTGCTTGTGGGTGTCTCTGGATCCAAAATATTTTCAATTTTAGACGTCAAGTCTGCTTATCACCAGATTGAGTTACATCCGGATTCTAGAGATTTCACAGCATTTATCACTCCCAACGGTCTATTTAGATGTGTACGCATGCCGTTTGGCTTGGTGTCTGCTGCGAGTGTATTTCAGAGTATCATGTACAGGTTACTTGGTGGAGAAAAAGGGGTGATGTACTACCAAGATGATGTCCTTGTATGTGGCAATGATGAGGTGGAGCATGATAGACGATTAAAAAGGGTGTTAGATATATTAGGAGAAGCTGGTCTAACGATAGCATCAGAGAAGTGTACATTTAGAGCAAGTAAAGTTGTTTATTTAGGTCACGAGATCACAGCTGAGGGAGTCAAACCCAAAGAGGAGGCTATTGAAGCCATAAGGAAGATGGAAGATCCCAAATCAAAAGCAGAAGTGTTGTCGTTTTTAGAGCTAATTGAATTCTATGGCAAATTCATTAAGGATCTGTCAGACATGTCAAGACATATGAGAAGGCTTACTTGCAAAGGTGTGATATTTAAATGGAGTGATGACTGTAAGAAGGAGTTTGAAATGATAAAAAATTCCATAATCAATGCTCCAATTCTAAAGACATTTGAAGAAGGGAAACGCACATTACTTTTTGTAGATGCTAGTGATTATGGCATAGGTGCGGTTCTTATGCAAGAAGATTCAGAAGGTCTGCACACTGTAGCATTTGCCTCAAGGTCACTTAAAGATCCTGAAACTAGATACTCTGTGGTTGAGAAAGAAGCTCTTGCTTGCATCTGGGGAGTTGGAAAGTTCAAAAGGTTCCTGTGGGGAAGGGAATTTGCGATCTGTACCGATCATAAACCATTGGTTGGTATTTTTACCAAAGGTGGGCTGGAAGGAGTATCGAGACGCATTATGAAGTGGGTCACAGCTCTTCAAGGTTTGCAATTTACCATGATTCACATTAGTGGTGAAGTCAATGTGGTGGCGGATGCCTTATCAAGGTATGTTCATAGAGAAGGCCACATCAGTATAGACCAATCAAATCAGGAAGAAACCTTTGAGATTTTCCAGGTACATGATTCCTTGAAGAAAGATGATTGGGATAGGGCTAGTAGTGAAGATTTAATTTACCAGAAAGCGCTAACATTGGTTAAAGAGAACAGAATAATGAACTCCAAAGGTGACATGGGTGGATTTGCCAGAGTGAAAGGGGATTTATGGATCCATGACAAATATCTACATAGAGGGCATCAGATGAAAGTTCCTCAGGGTATGCGGAAACAGGTAATTGGACTAGCCCATGATGGGCATTTAGGTTTAGCTAGGACCAAAGGTTTAATAAGATGTGAGTTCTGGTGGCCGGGAATTGATAAAGATATTGAAGAGCAAGTTAAGGAGTGTCCAGAGTGTCTTGAGGGAAACAAGGGATTGAGTGTACAAAAAGTACCCATGGTTATTAGAGAAAGTCCACGTGTACCGTGGGACGAGATTGCCTTGGATCTTTTGGGGCCATTTAACATTGGAGGGACCAGAGATAGCTATTTGCTGGTGGTCATAGATTTATTGTCCAAATGGCCTGAGATATGTCTACTTAGAGATATTTCCAGCAGCAGTGTTACAAAATTTTTAGAGCAACTATTTTGGAGAGAGGGTTTTCCCAGAAAATGCTTGTCGGATAACGGCTCTCAACTAGTGTCCAAGGAATTTAGAGAATTTTTGGATAGGAATGGAATTGAACAAGTAAACACCTCTCTCTATCACCCCCAAAGTAATGGTTGCGTAGAACGCTTCAATAGGACATTGATGGAAGCCATTAGAATTGCTGTAGCAACTGGTGGGGATTGGTTTAGGACAGCGATGGAAAGGACATTCCAGTATAGAATAACGCCTCATAGTGTTACAGGATTAACACCCTTTGAGATTTTGAGAGGTAGGAAACCAAATTCACATTTATGCCCAGGGTGGATGGGAAAATCTAAGATGGTTGGTGTGTATTTGAAAACAGTGAGGAGTAGAATGTTTGAAGCAGGAGTTAAATCCAAGGAACAATATGATCAGAGAAATTGTTGTAGGGAATTGAAGATTAATGAGGGTGATTGGATCAAGATAAAACTGCCTACTAAAGTTCGTAAAGGAGCATCTTTATATTCCGAACCCAAACAAGTGGTGAAAGATTTAGGCTCCTCAGTACTGGTCAGAGGTGGAGGTATCTGGAACAAGGAGAGAGTAGCAATTGCCAAGTTCGTCAATGGAAGGGAGTGATGGACTTGCAGAAGAGGGTTAAGGATACCACCTTTAGTACATTGTAGATCTGTGTAATACCATCATAACAAGTCATGATAAGTCATGATAAGTCACTTATTCAGAGTTCTATTTTATTTCACGTTGTATTCTATACATATATGTTTCATGCAAAAATGTTAGGCATTGTTTTAAATTGTTAGTTCAAGGAAAGGAAGGAGGTGTTAGGATATGTATAAGATATGTTAAATGAGAATCAATTGGTAATGTCACATACACTTATGGAGACATGCCGCCCATATGTATAATATATGTTAAATGAGAATCAATTGGTAATGTCACATACTCTTATGGAGTCATGCCGCCCAGGTTCACTGTATAATCATAATGTTACTATGTCATCGTTCGTCTGTGTGTCTGGAACGTGGATCCTCAACTGAAGGGGTTCCGGGTTCCAGGGACGGAGAGGAAGGAAGAAGGCTGCTGTGGACGGTTGTTGAGTTCCTCCCGGGGGTCGTCCTACAAACTTAAATAAACGACTTCTTTGGGGCACACTACAGATTATCTGGTGGTTATTGAACATAACAGACTTACACTCCAATTTCTTTCTGAAAACTGGACTTTGTCCTTCAACTGCACCAGAAATGATAGTGATGGTCTTGTGTTAAGTCAGTTGAACAACATTAATAATGAATTTAACTTATTTTACAAGATATTACAGAAAAATTATAGGTGCTTACTCTAGTGAGGTATAGAAGACATTGTTCAAGCCAGTAACATTTTTCACAAATTGGACTGCCCAATAGTGGCTGGGCAGGGCTCAATGAAATATGTGTGTCATTTAACTTACCGTATTCCACTGAAATGCATGATACTTAAAATAACAGCTGCTTTAATAAAGAAGAGGATAAAGAAATCCACCAGCTCTGCGATGAATCTTTGTACTAGGGATGGAATCAGAAATTCACGACCTGTTAGAGAAAAAAAGTTGCCATGAGTAGGAGTAAATATTTATGTGTGTTTAGAGAGTAGGCAGAAGGCCATTTCCAGTCTTGGCAGTCATGTTCACTAGGAACAGTGGACCTTATTGTACAAATAAGGCCCCCCATCAAGAAAATTGTAACTTTTCCTGTGACAGAATCGAGTTAAATACAATGATGACATATTCGTTGTTCTGATACAGAAAGCTGGATGTATGTCTGAATTATGTGTATATGGATATGGCAATCTGAATTAGCTTTCATGCTATGATTATACGGGATAGAAAACAAAATTCAATTATAGTAAGCGCGTTTGTAAAATAGGTTTTTTCTCTAAAACATTTCATTGAAAACATGAAATAGACATTTGTTAACAAGGCAAAGGTGAAAGGAGAGCCACAAATAAACTGCACACATAATCAACTGCAGTGTGCCGCCTTATAGAAGAACAAATTACTTACCTCTGGTAATCCTCTTTCTACTGGATGTTCCTCACATGGATTCCTCATCTTTGATATACCATTATCCTGCTTGTAGTTTTGGAAACTTTTTCGACATCGGAGGACTCTGTGCCCCTTGGAAGGCTTCCACTCCACCGCACTCGGATGGGACATTGACGCTGGTATAAATAGCACACACTGCGCCCGTTACCCGAGTTCTAGTCTGTCCTTCTTTCGCACAGCAGACATGATGATACATAACCCGCATGAGCACTGAAAGAGAGCAAAGTATATTAAAAAATTAACCCACAGACAGATGGGTAGGCTGGGAGAGTGATGAGGAATCCGTGGGAGGAACATCCAGTAAAAAGAACATTACCAGTGGTAAGTAATTTGTTCTTCTAATGGATTGTGTCCTCCCATTAAATGTTTTGAAAAGGTGTGTATTGAAGACCAAGTTGCGGCATAACAAATGTCTTGCACCATTACACCTCTCTCAAGTGGTTGCTACTCCTCTGGTGAAATGTCCCCTTAGATTTTCAGGGACATCTTTCCAAGCCAAAGAATACATTTCGGAAATACACAGAATGATCCAGCACGACAAGGTCCATTTAGTCACAGTCTGCGTCAGTGTAACCAACAAAGAGTGGATCATCTTGCCTGACATTTTCCAATCTGGCAATATAAAAGCTCTGAGCCCTTTTTGAGTGAAGTCTGGGTAAACTCTGTGTTTCCTTAGAAGGATGAGCAGGTGGATAAAATGCTGACAAGGTAATCTTTTGTGGCAAGTGAAATTCAGACACCACCTCAGGAAGGAAGGAGGGGCGAACCATCAGGACTACTTTCTCCTTAGTAAATTTAGTGAAAGGGGGTTCACGTGAAAAAGCATGTACATCACTCACTCTGCAAGCAGAAGTGATGGCCACTAGGAAGATCGTCTTGAATGTCAATAATCTGAGCAGACGGGAATGGAGAGGGTCAAATGGAGTCCCCATCAAAAATGTTAATACCAAGTTTAGATCCTAGGCCGGAACTATGTCAGTGACCGGTGGGGAGATATTTGTAAATCCCTTGAGGAACAACTGTACAACAATGGGTATTTTAAAATAAGAGCCTTGCTCTGGCGTGTGATTAAAGATGGATAACGCCACCAGGCAGCCCTTGGCAGTAACCACCTGCAGCCCCTGATGGGCTAGGCGTAACAAAAAAGAAAGCTCTGCAGGTGTATCACAAGTAAAATGATCAATATCTTTGGCTCTACACCAGCTGCAAAACCTGTTCCAAAGGCAGCAGTGTAGTGCTTTTGTTGCTGGTCTTCTGTCCGAAAGCAGCACCTCCATAACATCTTCTGGGAGGTCCCAATCAACCTCTCAGATGGACATATCTAGAAAGTTTGGTTACCACCTCGCCCTGGACCAATCTGGAGCAATCCAAATAATGTACTTCCAGAACTTTCTCAAACCTCTGATGACATTAGAAACGACCATGACTGGTGGGAACATGTACAGGAGTGAAAATTCCCAGTCCACCACAAACACGTCCCTCAGAGCTCCTCTCTGCAGAAATTGCCTGGAGCAGAAAAGGTCGTATTTCCATTTACTGACGTGAACAGATCCACTTGAGGGTTTCCCCAAAGGGTGAATATTTCTGAAAGGAATTCTTGAGCCAACTCCGACTCGTGGAGGATTGAGCTATGCCTCTCAGCCTGCTCAGAGCATCCGCTGTCGTGTTCTCTTCTCTGGCCAGATGAACAACTGAAAAAGAGTTACTGTTTTGAAGTACCCAAAACAAGAGCTGCACTGTCTCCCTGCACAGTGGTAGTGACACTATACATCCTTCCTTGTTGAGGTAATGCATAGCCACTGTGTTGCTCCTCATTTTCTGGACGTTCTTCCCCTGTATGGAAAGCAAAAAAGCCAACAGCACCCGTCTCATTGCTCTCAGCTTTAAAAGGTTTATGTGTAGTTTCGATTCCGATGGTGTTATGCTTGAGCTAAAACATGGTGCTGGTGCGCAGTGTATTCTGGGAGCACTGGGAGTCATAATGGATATATACTTCATGCTGCAGTGAAAAGCTGTACTCATTTTGTCGAGAGCCAGATTTACTATGCTGAAGAAAACATGCTTTCCAAACCTGGTATGCAGTCAAGGACATTATGCTGGGAAAGCTAGCTTTGTTATGTCTTGTTATGAGTTATGGGATTGTTTTCCGTGATGCTTGTTTTTAGAGGAGGGAAGCACTTTGCTCCTTGAGGTTACTGTCGGTTGACCCAGCTGGCAACCAACGGCTGCCTATCAATGCGCAAGTGCATTGCCAGAAGGTTCGAGAAATTACCACCCCTTTTTGAGGAGTGCATATATGCGGAACCCCTTAACGGTCAGACGAGTCCTCAGTCGGAGGGGGGACGCTTCCGTCCGGCATACCTGTGGGCTGTTGTGCTCTCGGCCTGGCTGTCATCGGGTCTTCCAGCCGCTTCTGGCGAGATGAGGGATCCAGTTACGCCCACGGTGATGTATTTTCTATTGAATTCTCTGTTTCTTCTGTGATTTATTTCTGTGTTATCACTTGTTGCTTCCAAGCTTTGAATAAATAGCCGTATAAGTGCTCATTATTTTCTAAGAGTGTGTGTGGTTGCAAGACATTGGGTCTACCTGCGTTTAAAGTATTGGCTCCGTAATTGCACTGGTGATTAATGACTATCCGTGCACTCTGGGCGAGCAATACATTTTGCTGTCACAAACAGGATATTTGTGATGAATTGTTCCAAATATTAAAGAATGTGTTTGAACGCAGATAAGCTTTGCTTACATTGCAAGCGAAATTAATTTGGCAGCGAGTGTTGAACTGTGTTAAGCTGTTTTTTTTCTTTGCTGGTGTGTGTGTGCTTGCGTGAGTGATTGCAGTGTGGAAAGAAAAAAAATATAGATATAAAGAGGTTTTGTACAGTTTTGCAATAATGAATAGTTTGTTCAGGAAAAAGAGCGTTCCCGCTGGCGGTGAATGTTCTGATGTTATCATTCCAGGCTGGACTAAGAGCCCATATGATAAATTGGCCCAGGTGTGGGCATGCGGCACGGGGCGAAGTGAAACATGGGATCAGGGATTAGGAGATGCTGATCCGTCTGATGTAATGTTGTGCTTACAACAAGTTCCAATGGAACGGGGCAGGGAATGCGCTGTGCTGGGTAGGCGAGGTTGGGTCCTCCTGCATGCCTATAGGAAAATACATCAAAGGAATTTGGAAATGAAAAATGAGGTTTTGCGATTGGAAAGAGAGCTGGCTGCAGAAAGGCAGACTGCGTTAATGCAGCATATTCAAATTAAACTTTTTAAAGATAAGGCTGACACATACCAGGCTGTGGCCGAAAGGACAGCAGTCGGAGTAGCCCGGTATAAGTATAGGAAAAGACGGGGAGGGGTCAACCAAAGAAAGGTGGCAGCTGTAATCGCTACCGCCAGTGTGGACTGGGATCCGGATAATTGGGATGGTGACATTTTTGACTCAACCAGTCCAGAGAGTAGTTCAGCAAATGAGTCAGACCCCAAAATGGAAATTAAGCAGAAGACAGTGGTTGCTAAGCCAGTTAGAAGACGGCGAGCCGGACCCCACCCGCAGAATCCTGCAGGTGGGGTTGTGGATTTAACCACGCTGGAGGATTACACCCAGCAGGAGGTTGGGGAAATTATTACCCGTTTCAGGCAAAAATCAGGGGAACCTTTATTGACATGGATGGTGAGGTTGCTAGATGGGGGGCGCTGCGGGGTTGTTGGTAGATTCCACAGACTCACCGCGTTTTCTACCCTTGTCAACTGACCCCAATGTACAGGAGGTCTTAAGGGCAGGGCCACCCCCTGATGAGAATGGTCACGATTCACAGGTGTCTTTGTTGCACCTAGCAGCCCAAGCATGTAACCGTAAATACCCCATTACCACAGATTGGCCTAGCGAGGAAACAAAGTGGTATACTTTGAAAGAGGCAATTCAAAAGGTTAGAGAACATACTATGAAAGAGGCAATTCACGTAGATGCTCCAGGACACATGGGGGCCGTGCCGCTCTCAGTTTCAACTAGAAACATGGTGATCAGAACTGCACCACCGGCATACAAAAGTGTCATTATGACTTTGCTCGTAGGTATGACGGGCAAACCCACTGATGAGGTGGTGGATGCCATTCGGCAACTGGCAGATTTAGGGGAGTGGGACAAGAGTGATGACAAGCCACGGGGCGTAGTGAGAGAAGAACTGAAGGCAGGAGGCAAGATAGTAGAGACTCCCGAGTGTCCAAAAAGGACATGTTTTTGGCTTTGTTAAAAGATGGTGTGCCACGAGAAGAAATTGATGGCATTGAAACTAGGGTAATGTATGAATTATACAAAAAGAGGACTTGCAGCCAAAGAGCGCTATAAACAGGTTAAGAAACAGGTAGCAACTAAGCCACAGGGAGACACCTCACCTTACGCTCCTACTGAGGAAGAACAAGAAGAAGGGTCTATGGGGACACCTTCCCCGTACCAGCCAACATACGCCGATTTGAGGAAGGTGGTGAGTGCAATGCTAGAAGCAGAGTCAAGTCACACTCATTCGAAATTTGACTAGGGCTACGGCCAAGCTCCAACAGCGTCTGCTCGCATAAAAATGGATAGGCGGTCCCATGTTAATGTAAGATTTTTTGGGGGCCAGGAAATACGCAAGGGGTGCGAGCATTGATAGACAACGGGGCGGAGGCCTCTCTTATTCATGGCAATCCAGCACGATTCAAAGGCAGACAATTTACTATTACAGGTCTCGGGGGAAAGGAGACCCCCGCAGTACAAACGGAAGTGGAGATGAAAATAGGCAATTTGAATAGGCAGAAATACCAAGTGTTGATTGTCCCGATACCAGAGTATATAATTGGCTTTGACATTCTGGAAGGGTTGACTTTGGGACTTGTAGGTAAAACGTACCAGTTTGGGGTGAGTGCATTGATCTGCACAGCCATTACCGTAGGCAAATTGAAGATGCCCCCAATGCAAGTGCCTGTGGCAACCAAGCGGGTAGCAATACCGCATTCCTGGGGGCACAAGGAAATTTCCGACACCATCAAAGGGTATGTGGAGGCGGGTGTGTTACGCCCTATCACCACCGCATGGAACAATCCTCTCTGGCCTATTAAAAAGGGGGATGGGTCTTGGAGGGTGACGGTGGATTACCGTGAGTTGAATAAACACACTCCTCCCTTAGTTCCCGCGGTCCCAGATGCCATTACCTTGATTGAGAATGTCCAAAAGTTTGAGGGGACTTGGTGTGCAGTGGTAGATTTAGCCAATGCATTTTTCTCTGTGCCAATTGCTGAAGAGTGTCAAGAGCAGTTTGCATTTTCGTGGAGTGGGCGTCAGTATACCTTTAAAAGGTTACCTATGGGGTACATACATAGCCCGACTATCTGTCACCGGCTGGGGGCAGAGCACTTAGACAAGATACTGTGTAAACCGGACATACAAATCTCTCACTACATTGATGATATTTTGATTCAGGGCAAGGATGAGCACAGTGTGCAAAACCAGTTAGATGTCATTATGGAAGGATTGAAGAAGGAAGGGTGGGAGATTAACCCGAATAAAATTCAAGGCCCAGCTGAAACAGTGATATTCCTAGGGATTCAGTGGCATAATGGGCATCGAGAAATGGTGCCGAAGGCCCGACAGAAAATACTTGAGTTCACCACTCCAATGAACAAAAAGCAAGCTCAGCAGTTTATAGGGCTGTTTGGGTTCTGGAGACAGCACATTCCCCATTTAGGGCAGATATTGGCCCCCTTCTACAAAGTGAAAGAAATAGGAGTTTCAGTGGGGGGGGAAGAGCAGCAGGAAGCATTTGATTTGGCGAAAGACACCGTGCAGCAGGTGCTTGATTTATGGCCATTGAAAGAAGGTGAAGTGGAATTGAATGTGTCTGTACAAGACAATTAGGCTAACTGGAGTGTGTGGCAGAAACAGGACAGGAAACGTGTGCCATTGGGGTTCTGGAGTCGTAAGTTACCCGATGCTGGTAACTCATACACTCCGTTTGAGAAGCAGTTGCTGGCATGTTATTGGGCCCTTGTTGATACCGAGCAAATGACGGTGGGCCATGATGTATTGATGAGGCCAGAAATACAGATCATGCAATGGGTACTGAGCTCTCCTAAAACACATAGAATAGGACATGCTCAAGAAGTCAGCATAATGAAATGGAAATGGTACATTCAAGACAGAGCCAAATCAGGGAAGGGTGAAGTTGCGAAGTTACATGAGCAAGTAGCCAACATACTGCCCTCAGATTACATACCACCGGAAGTGCCTGAAAAACGCGAGTCTCCAGTGAAATGGGGAGTACCTTATGGCGATTTGACCGCGGAGCAGAGAGAGCATACCTGGTTCACGGATGGCTCAGCCCAATATGTGGGAACTGAGCGATACTGGAAAGCAGTGTCGTACAATCCCAAGACAAAAAAGATTTTCACAACGTCAGGGAAAGGGAAGAGCAGCCAGTTTGCAGAGCTTTACGCAGTTTACCAGGCATTGAAACAAGAGACCCCTAGTCGATGTCATGTGTACACAGATGCATGGTCAGTGGCGAATGAGTGGGCGGTGTGGTTGCCAACCTGGCAAAAGAATGGGTGGAAGATTAATTCAAAAGAGTTGTGGGGAAAATAACTGTGGCAAGATATTGCAGAAATTTTATCACAAAGTGAAGTCACTGTGTATCATGTGGACGCGCATTGTGCTACAGACTCATTAGAACGTTGGTTTAATTCTGTTGCAGATGAACACACCAAGATTTCATCTGTGGATGCGGAGGCTCAGGAAGACGATTTGGAGGGTTTGGCCAAGTGGGCTCACCAGAAATGTGGGCACCTTGGAGAAAAGGTGGGCACAAGCTCGAGGAATCAGTATTCCTTTAGAGGTAGTGAAAACAATCATTTTGCAATGTCCAGTGTGCCAAAACCAACAGCATAGGCCTATCCCTCAGATTGTTCAGGGTACATTGCGAAGAGGAAAACTACCAGGTCAAATTTGGCAGATTGATTATATCGGTCCCCTGCCAATCAGTAAAGGTTGTCAGTATGCATGCACTATTGTGGATACATACTCAGGATATTTGATGGTTTTGCCGTGCAAACGTGCCACACAACTGAACACCGTTAGGTTGTTAAATCAGATCATATTGCATTAAGGAGTGCCTTTGCAGATTCAAAGTGACAATGGGTCACACTTCAAAGGCAAATTGATACAGGAATTTTGTCAGGAAAAGATCATTGAGTGGCTCTACCATGTGCCTTATTACCCTGCCGCTTCAGGGCTGATTGAACGAATGAATGGGTTGTTGAAAGAACAGCTGCACAAGTCTGGAGATGGCAATTTGGCAGGCTGGCATGATCGTGTGTTTGATGCGGTGCAAGTGCTAAACAATAGGCCTGTGAATGAGTATGAAACTCCTTTGATGCGGCTAATGACTCCTGCTTTACAGATTCAACCCAATTCAGTCAGAGAAACCCTATTGTACAGGGAAATTACCCCGGGTTCTTTAGCTCCCTATCGGGCGACTTCAGAGTCAGCAGGGGTAGACTTGCATTCCCATGAGGAAATCAGATTACACCCAAGAGGGATTGTTGTAATTGAAACAGGGATTAGAGTACAAATTCCCCCAGAGCATATGGGATGGATTGCCCCTAGATCTGGCCTAGCATTGAAGGGAGTTAGTGTTGGAGGGGGTAATTGGTGCCGATTACCAAGGCGAGATCAAAGTCATCCTGATGAATAGTGGGGACCAATTGTTACCGATCCACAAGGGTGATCGGGTGGCCCAACTGATTATTATCCCCGTTAAGGTGTCCATGATTAAGAAGACGGAGCCTCCTACAGTGTTAACTACCCGTGGGGATCGTGGTTTTGGCTCTTCAGACAGTATGGTACCAGGTGCGAAGGTGTGGGTGGAAAGGCCAAGTGGCCCACCAGTGCCCACAGATTTCATTGCATCAGGCAAAGACCAAGTCGTTTTAGTAATGGAGCCCGGTAGAAAGAAATGGCAATATGTGCCCGCAGACAAATGTTACCTGAGAAAGTGATGTACAACACTGATATCTCTTTTCTGGGTTTGCCTTGTAGATCCTGTGTCTGGCTGGTGTAATTGTGGGACTAAATGGACTCTGTTTGGAAGAGTTAAACGGCATGCTGCTACCAATGAAAAATGTGACATCTGTGCCAGCGATATGATATGATATGATATGGTATTTGTAACGCGCCTATACACGAGTGTTTCAAGGCGCGATCAAGGAGAAACTGATAATGATGAGTAATGATGTCCAAAAGCAGCCTTATGCTGATGCCGAAAAGCCAGCCAGACCGACAACATGGATTCGTGAAATGCGGCAAACACGTCAGGCGCAAGTGAAAACAACATTGATGCCAGTCAGGCGAGAGGCATCTTCAGGACGGTGAAAACATTCTCCCATAATCACCCAAACGGAGAATATGTGGATATACCTGGCAGAACAGGTGCTCAACATTACGCACTTTTGCCTTTCTGACTTGCCCAATGCTGAAGCCTTACTGACTACGTGCTTAGTAGCAGTGCCGACGCCAGTTCCGGTTCTAAAGCATATTTTCGGCGTCACGCACAATGATTCTTTGGTTTTCCGTCTGAGTACTGCAGGTTTTGCCAGGAAACAGATCGCAAATGGATAAATTTGACACGTATTATAACCGATAATATAACTCAAGGCGATGTGTGCTACCTTACGAAATGCAATGCAAAAGAAATTGGCAAATGTCAACAGCTTAATTTACCCAAACAGCAAAATCAAACTGTGTTCGAGCAACAATTGTGTTCTCCAGTTCTAGGCACATGTACCAGTGTGAATAACACTATGTCT
The DNA here is from genome assembly GCF_040938575.1 of Ambystoma mexicanum. Classification (NCBI taxonomy): domain Eukaryota; kingdom Metazoa; phylum Chordata; class Amphibia; order Caudata; family Ambystomatidae; genus Ambystoma; species Ambystoma mexicanum. The sequence goes on from NC_090930.1 coordinate 1,118,444,620, forward strand.
TGTAATCATACAGTGATAGCTGCCAGTCATTTGAATAATGTGAAACTTCCAACAGGATGGCTCTTTTCATGTGGCAACATCACATACACTTATATTCCAGCTAACATTTCCGGAGGTCCATGTGCCTTAACTCGATTAGGACTAATGATGTTCCCTTTACACCCAGCGATATCTCGAGGCAAAAGGTCAACTTTTGAGTATGTGGGTCTATCCCCCGATTGTGATTCTCATGTGCATTTGCTATCAGAAGCTGAGGTTCTAGCATTAACCCTTTCATTAGTGGGAGTTTGGGGTTTAGCTGCTGGGGGTTACAAATCTTTGATCAAATTAGCATGTTTAGTAGTCAAAGGACTTAAATCATACTTCTCGGGCATTAGAAGAGTTACTCCTTGATAGCAAAGTTATTAGAAAAGCAACTTTGCAAAACATAGCTGCTGTTGATTATCTATTGCTAAAGCATAATTTAGGTTGTAACGCAGTTGAAGGTATGTGTTGTTTCAATCTAAGTGACCATTCACGATGCATTGAAAGTCATATTCGAGGTTTGAGGGATCTCATTTCTCAAGTGTCCCAAGATCATACTGGGAATTGGTTATTTTCATAGATTCCTGATATTGGGGGTACACTGCGTTACGCTTTTGCTTGTATTTGCATTATATTAGCTATCATAATAGCTTGTTGTTGTTGTATTCAATGCATTCCAAACTTAGTTTTAATATTTCGTCAGTTTCAGAGACAGGCTCCTCTGCCACTGGGCTATGGAAGATAAATATCCAAGGGTGGAATTGTTATGCTTGAGCTAAAACATGGCGCTGGTGCGCAGTGTATTCTGGGAGCACTCAGAGCCATAATGAATATTTACTTCATGCTGCAGTGAAAAGCTGTACTAATTTTGCTGAGAGCTAGATTTAGTATGCGGAAGAAAACATGCTTTCCAAACCTGGTATGCAGTCAAGGACATTCTGCTAGGTAAGCTAGCTTTGTTATGTCTTGTTACAAGTTATGGGACTGTTTTCCGTGGTGCTTGTTTTTAGAGGAGGGAAACACTTTGTTACTGTCGGTTGACCCAGCTGGCAACCAACGGCTGCCTATCAATGCGCAAGTGCGTTGCCAGAAGGTTCAAGAAATTACCACCCCTTTTTGAGGAGTGCATATATGCGGAACACCTTAACGGTCAGACGAGACCTCAGTCGGAAGGGGGGGGCACTTCCGTCCGGCATACCTGTGGGCTGTTGTGCTCTCGGCCTGGCTGTCATTGGGGTCTACGCCCACGGTGATGTATTTTCTTTTGAATTCTCTGTTTCTTCTGTGATTTATTTCTGTGTTATCACTTGCTGCTTCCAAGCTTTGAATAAATAGCCGTATAAGTGATCATTATTTTCTAAGAGTGTGTGTAGTTGCAAGTCATTGCGTCTACCTGTGTTTAAAGTATTGGCTCCGTAATTGCACTGGTGATTAATGACTGTCCGTGCACTCTGGGCGAGCAATACAGATGGGGACCAAAGTCCACTGATCATGAGGGAAGAATCCATGACTACCGTCATCCCTGACCCAGTTTTCCATGCAGGTTCTCCTACCATCACATTCTCCTTGCAGGCACACCAGAGGAGATCCTGTGTGACCTTCCTCAGGAAATGAATAAGATCTGTAATCCTGCCTGAGAATAGTGACCATTGGGATCTGAGGGTCCGCTTAGGCGAGCCTCTTGCACCAGAAAAATGCAGGATGCCAGGAGACTGAGCAACCTCAGAAAATCGAAAGCTGGTAGATATGTGTTTTGAAATTTCATGACCATCTGCAAGATATGTTGAGCCCTCAACTCGGGTGGTGAAGCCATTCCTGAAGAGTAGTCCAGGTCTGCTCCAATGAATTGTAGCTTTTGGGAAGGTGTCACCTGAGACTTCTTGAAGCTGAGGGAGAAGCCCAATTTGTGGAGAGGGTGGCAGGTGCGGTTTAGATGTTACAGAGCCTGTTTGGAAGAACAAGCTCTTAACAGCCAGTCATCTAGGTAGTGAAAGATGTGAATCCCTCCCCCTCCTTATTTATTAATTTATTGTATTTGTTGGTAGTGCCCATAGCCAGAGGTATCACAGCACTAAAGATACAAAGTTAGGACTCAATGGAAAAACAGTATGGCAATTACATTACATCATAGACTGCAGTCACGATAGAGTGGTTACATTACATCTCGGTGAATACAACATCAAAGTGGTTTTGTTGCATCATAGTGAGTCGAATTCTTAATAGGCAGGTCAAGCCTTAGGCTCGCTGCCACTACCGCCATCAACTTGGTGAAGACCCTTGGGGCAGAGGTCAGCAGGAAAGGCAGTACTCGAAACTGATAGTGAGAACTGCCAATGCCGAACTTCAGGTACGTCCTGTGCTTGGGATGAATAAGCAGATAAAAGTAAGCATCCTGAAGATTGAGCGACACCATCCAATCCTGGAGCTGAAGGATCTGCGAAAGAGTGACCATCTTGAATCTGTCCTTCCTGAGGAACTTGTTCAAGAGTCGCAGTCCTCAGTCTTTCTTGAAAACCAGAAAATAAGTTGCATACCAACCCTGGTATTGCTCTGCTACAGGTACCCTTTCCATAGCAACTTTCTCCAGCAGTGAGAGAATCTCATGCAGAAGGAGCAGCCCTGGCTCCCGAAAAGAGCTTGCTCGCTCGGGAGACAATCTGGGGGCCTTTAAAAAATGCAAGAGAGTACCCTTGAGCTACTGTCTGCAGCGCCAAAGCATCCAAAGAAATGTACTGCCATTCGTCGAGATGCTGAGTTAACACGACTCCCACCGGAGTCTTGTGAGTGAAGTGGTTTGGGGGCTGCAGCTGTGGCAGAGGGTACCAAGGAGGTGACTGCCTGAGCTGTTCTTCCTCCACAACCTCTAGTGCCACGTGGATATCTCCTTTTCCCTTTTTGGGCAGGCTGGCCTCTACTTCTCCGGCCAAAGGAAGAGTAGAAGGCAAAAGAATACCCTCTCCAACCCTGGGAAGGTGGATGTTGCTGTTGAGGTTGACGAATGGCTGCACCCAAGGAGTTTGCAGCGGTCTTAGAAGCTTGAAGCTTCTTTAAGCTGTCGTCAGCCTTTGCCCCAAAACAATTTGACCCGCATGTCCAGAAGCCTTGACTGGACATCAGGAGCAAATCCAGATACACGCATCCATGCAAATTTCCTTATGACCGCACTTGCTCCCATAGAGCGGGCCAACGCAGTCTGATGCATCCAATCTTAATTAGCGAGACTGGCATGTAGCTTCCTTACCATCATTGCCATCCCTAATTCCAGGAGTAGAGGATAGTCGCCGGCATCGTACACTGCTGATCATTGCTTTTATGATGCTCATTTGACCAAAGAAAATAAGTATTTTATTTTCAACAAAAAATAAGTATTTTATTCTTGAAATATATCTGTAGCGCTCCTGACCTGCTACTTCTGCTGTAATCACCACTGGAGTCCTTCCACTCTCTCAGCACCTTTGTGGGCGTACCACAGTTAATTCCCACAATTGCAGCCTGACTCCATCTACTATTTGCATGCATCTGCAGAGGTTCCTTATCAAAGATGGCTGCAGTCTCCTCGTGGGGAGACACCAACAGTGAGGCTGCAGCCTCTCCGATTGGCTAGCCCCAGGCTACTTCACCCAATCAGCATCAACGGGAGACTGGCCCACCTCTCCAACGCCCGCACTGTAAGGCTCCTGTCTGGGCCGAGGAGGGCCTGGGGAGTCATAGAGCCTAATTCACAGAGCTTTTTCCAATGGGGTTTTACCATTAGAAAACACTGAATTAGACCCTTAGTTTTGTCATCTCTAATTATGATCCGTCCACCGGACTACTTCCTGACTGCCTCGCTGATACTGGTTTAAAGGCCACCCACGATTCCTCTAGCGATGAAAGTGAGCTTGGCGGACATCCATAACTTGCTCCCATGAGGAATCAGCAGTGCTCTTCAGCACCTCCATCCTCATCTAAGCTAACTTCAGCCCTTTCACTGCATCTATTATTCTCACTGGTATTTTTCATTTCCTATGCACCATTTGCATTGTTTGCTGCCTTCATTTAAATTCGAATTTGGGGTGTGCTTTTAAAATCGAATTTGGGTGTTTTGCATTTCCTGTATACTATCTGCATTGTTTACTGCATCCATTTTTAAAATCAATTCAATGTGTATAGTTACATCTCTGTGCCACACTTCTAATATAATTCTATTCCTGCTGTGTTTCACTTAAACTCTCCCACTCAATCTATTAGGCCCCCTAGTGAGTACTCCTCCCTCATTCTTTCACTAAAACCTCTGCCCTCCTATGGCTCTCTCCATCTCTCCCATATTGTCCAATTGCAACAATATCACCTATCCCCCATCTCTCTCCAAGTCTGGCAGGAAAAAGCACAACAAAGATATCCTGAGTGCAAACCCTGGACTTTCCATTGCAGACACCTATGTCAGTGCCTCCTCTAGAGCAGGGCTCAAGTCGAGGATACACACGGGTGGACGGAGCCCAACAACCTTTTTCAGAGGGTGGACTCAGTGCCCCCCCGCTAAAATGAGAAACATTAAATGTCTTCTTTGAATTTATGATTTAACAGCGACCTCAGGGCTTGTACCACAGCCTTCAGGGAGGACACTTCACCACTGCATCATATAACCTGAGGAAAAATAACAAAAAACTAAAAGGTGATATTACCCATTCCGGTACTGCGTGTTCCAGGGAAAACATTGGTATTGGTTCTTGGAGTAAAACATGCACACCTTGAAATGTTTTCAAAAATACTATTTGAAAAAAAAAGAATCCGCGGGGGGGGGGGGGTTTGTGTGGGTGTGTGTGTATATTTTATGAAAGGCAACTGCCATGTGTCCCGTGCAATTTGGGTGTTTATGCAAAGCCAATTCAATGATTTGTGCATATTTCGCTTTGATATGCGAATTTCTGGCGACGTCACATCCCATTGCATTTGTTAATGAGTCCCCCACTTTTTTTGGGACTTGACCCCAGCTCTAGGGAGGTTTTCACTGATATCCTTTTCTCTGTCCCCTCTCCTGATCTCTGGACTCCCCATCTCATCTCCACTTTCTCTCCATCCTCACACTCCTCTATTAAAGGTGGCACCAAATGGGAAGTCCTCTTGGCTGATTTCGTATCCTCTTGTTGCTTCGTTACTATCCATCACACTGGCACCATTCTGGTTCAGGGTCCACAACTCAACATCATTCTCTGACCGCACCTTGCCTTCTCTCATTAATTTACTTACTTGGCCTGCATCTCCCCCTTCTCTCTCCCTCCTCTGAATGGGGTACCAAGCCCCTGTACCCCACCTCAGAAAACATTCAAAAGTGCTGACCACCTCCACCTGGTGACTCTTAACGCCCACTCAGCCTACAAAACACTCCTCTGACATCTGTCTCCTTCTTGAAGACATTGACCTCAACATTCTTGTCCTTACCGAGACTTGGTTCAATGCCAGCTCAGTCACTGCTGTTGACTCCCTCCTCCCTGACGGCTTCAAGATCATCTCCAAGCCTCGACCTCACCGCAAAGATGGAGGGTTGTCTTAATCTCCCCTGAGTGGGTTTCTGACTCCATCTTACCTAACAGACCTATTCCTCCTTTGAAAGCCTGGTTTGCAAGTTGGTCACCTCTCCCAACTCCATCCTGACCATTGCAACCATCTACCAGGCGCCACCTCTCTATTCCTCTCAGAATGGGCTGACTTCTGCTCTTCTTTACTTTCTTCCACCTCTAACCTTCTTCTCCTGGGTGATTTCAACATTCAAGTGGACTCCCCTTGCTCTGCAATCACTCTATTCACGGACCTCTGCCCCTCGCTTTTCCCTCTAAATTCTCCCTTATAGGTCAACCCATACAGCTGGACACACTGTGCCCCCCCTGACCCGCCCCCCCTCGCCGCCCCCAAAGCTGCACCAACCTCGTTCACCAACACCCACCCGATGAAACGAGTGACTGCGGCTGCCTTTGCCCCACCTTCACCCCCCTCGCCTCCCCACCTCTGATTCTACCTCCAACTCTGCCCTCAGCAACCTCCATCTTTCCATCACCAACACTCTTGACATGCTTGCCCCAGTCATGAGGATCTGTCTGAAACCTGCTTTAAAGCGTAACACTTGGTACGACATCGAACTTGAAGCCCTGAAAAGAAGTGCAGGGCAGCAAAGCGGAAGTGGCAAACTTCAGACTCATCCTCTGACAAACTGGCTTGCCGCCTGCTACAAAGGCAATACAGACTCACCATCCGAGCAAAGAAAAGAGCCCAGATTCAGGCATGGGTCTCCGGCGCATCCAATAACTCAGCTGAACTTTTCACAATCTGCAGGGAACTAGCAAACCCCTCCGCAGTCTTCTCCCTTCTCCTTCCCAGGCCCTCTACAATGCACTGGCCTCACACTGCCACCAAAACTCAGGACATTCTGACTACCCTTTCTACACTCTCTCACAACCCATCCCACTCCCCCCCTCCTCCTTCCTCCTTTTCCTCTTTCTCTCCTATTAAACCTGAAGAAGTTAACAGAGTTGTCAGCTCCATGAAGGTCTCTTCTAAACAGGTCTCCCCTTGCTCATTCAGGCCCATCAAGGATAACAAGGATAACATTGGCTCTCCTGCTCTGGCTCATTTCTGCAATCACTCCTTTATCACTGGATCTTTCCCCTCCCTCTCAAGCACTCCCTTGTGCACCCACTCCTGAAAAAAACCTTCCTCTGACCCGATCTCCATCACCCCCTTCGGGGGTAAGCTCCTTGAGAAGCTGTCCTTGCCCCAACTTAACTCTCAGACAGAACTTGTAGGTGGTCTCCACGACCATCAATCTGGATTCAGAGTATCCAGAGGCACGGAAACTGCTATTCTGAACACCAGTGAAGAACTGCTCGCATCTCTGGACTCCAACTCCCCAGCTGTCCTTATCCTTCTCAATCTCCCTTCTGAATTTGACACAGTTAACCACTCCATCCTCATACAAAGGCTCCACGGTACACTTGGTATCTCAGAACGGGCACTGGATTGGCTGTCCTCTTTCCTCACTAACCGCTCTCCTCAAGTTATCCTGGGCCCCTTCTCCTCTCCTACTTCCATCTCCACCTGTGGTGTCCCTCAGAGCTCTATACTCTCCCCCTGGTTCTTTAACATCTACCTTGCTCTCCTTGCACGCCTCATCTCCACATTCTCCTCCAACTTCCAGTGTTACACAGACAACACAAAGCTCTTCTTCAGACTCCCTGCTGACCCTCTTGCACCCTCCAGCATCCCTGATGGCATATCTGCCATCCAGTGCTGGTGCACCTCCAACGATCTCTACGTCAACACCTGTAAAACGGAGATCCTTCCCTTTGGGACCCCTGCTCCCTCCTCCTTCCCTTCACTCTAGGCTTCCTCCTTGGGCTCTCCCCCTGCGCCATCTACGGAAGCCAGAAACCTTGGAGTCATCTTCGACTCCTCTTTCCTTCCTCCCTCCCTCACACTCAGGACATTGCCAAGAAGTCCAACTATCAGTTCTTCCTTCTCAAAGGAATTCTACCTTTTCTCACTTTCCCCCAGAGGCTCAAAAGTGAGAACCAGGGCTTGTGTCACAGACTAGACTACTGTAACAGCCTCCTCCTGAACCTACCTACCTTACATTCTGCAACTCCTCCAGCTTATCCAGAACAGGGTAGCAAGGCTTATCCAGAATAGGGCACAGAGACTTATCCCTGGCCTCAAGACCAAGGACTGCATCTCTCCTGCACTAAAGAGTCTTCACTGGCTCCTGGTTGCTGCACGGGTTAAATTCAAATCCCTCTGCATCCTCCACAAGGCTGTCTAGGCCCAGGGACCACACTATCTTCAACTTTATCTCACTAAAAATTCTCCCTCTAGACCACTTCGCTCCTCTGGCACCAACTTTTCTCTGCGGGCTCCCTCCTTGAAATAGCCTCGCCCTCTGCCTGCAGCAGGATCTTCTCAAATTCCTCTTTTCCCCCCACCTTCCCTCCCTCTCTCTCTCTCTCTCTCTCTCCCCTCTGCTAATCCCACAGTTGCCGAATCAGTGTCCTTGGCCCTTCTGCAACTTCGGGGCCTTGACCTCCCACACCAATTCCTCCCAGCACATGTCTTCCACAGCACTTTGCATCTGCACACCCTGCGCTGTGGAGACTCGCACTTACAGTACAGTACAAAGACTGATATGCAGGGATATTTCTCCTCTGTGAAAGGGACAGTGAGCTAAAGACTTGGTTGAGACTCTCTCCGGGAGCCATCCACCCAAGAACAGGTCAATAGGCTGTGTTCGTGCTGGTAGAGAGACTCCATCAACCCCCTCTGAGTTGCATATTAAGTAACTTTGGGGCCCATCCTAAGTTACCTGGGGAATCCAGACGTGGACCCCTTGCTCACCGTTCTCAGCGAGGCACAGCTCCACCTCACTGATGATGGCCAACAAGGCTGAAACACGTGTATGGGGTTGCTGTTGGTACGCTTGTTCAGAGGAGAATTGCCTAGCATTTCGGTGCTGGACTGCCCCTTGGCAGGACAAAGACTGATATGCAGAGATATTTCTCCTCTGTGAAAGGGACAGGGAGCTAAAGACTTGAGACTCTCCCGGGGGCCATCCACCCAGAGCAGGTCAATGGGCTGTGTCCGTGCCGGTAGAGAGACTCCCAGAACCCATTTTGTTTTGAATAAATACATAGATGTTGATAAAGCCATCCCACATCTCCCCCTAAGGAGATTACATTTCACAAAGTGAATGTATATTTGGCTAATGTGCAAAATGCAATAATGGCCTGAAGTGCCATACTCCTAGCTGAGAACACCCTTTTCCCTAGCATGTCATATTCGTTGTCATCCCTATCAGGGATGGATGGATAAGCAGCTGCTTTAGATGTGGAAGTACCCGCTTGTACCATCAATCTGTCAGGAATAGGGTGCCTGGAGAGAAAATCAGGATCAGTAGTTGTTGGTTTATGTTTTCTTACCAACTCCTTGTTGACAGCAGGAGTGGTATCAGGCTTCTGCCAATTTTCCAAGATATTGTTACTAAGTACAGAATGGAAAGGCAGTGCAGGTTCTTTGGGGGGACCTTTATCCAGGATATTTATAAGGTCATCCAGTACTATATCCTTTGCAGGATGTTCCCAACCCAGATACTTAGTTCATCACTGTCCTGTATGCAGCACTTGGACGAGCAGGCGAGTCTGGTGAAGCAGATTCCACTTCTGGAGAAGTGTCTAAACCACTGGCTTCTTTAAGGCAAGTAGCCAAGTCTTCTTAATGAGATTCCTCAGAAATTAGTTCCTCCTCAGGGACATTGGTGTGCCAAAGCAATCGTACCAGAAGGGTACAATGTCTTCATCCTCTTCTTCCTCCTCAGAAATGGATCCAAAGAACTTAAAGTCTTTCTTCGACAATGGTTTAAATAAAGCTCGAAGCTGGATCAGAGGATGAGGTTGATGGCTTCGACATCGAGACGGTCGACAGTGAAGCTGTGGAAGCCTTTGGCTCCGATGCTTCCTTTGCAGTGGACACTGTCAACACCACTTGAGTTGGCATCTCAGATCTTCTGGGCGCACGAGCCAGAGACTGCAGACTTTAGAAGTTGTGGTTGGGCTGTTGGCTTTTTTTCAGCTCTTTCAAGGGACCAGGAGGGTATGCCTTTGGAAAAAAACATCCATCATCTTTTGACGGTACTCTTCCCAATCTGATGCTGAGGCAAACTTTACTGGGAAATGTACCCTTCTCTTGTCGGACAACGAGTAAGATGGCAAAGAAAGATGGTGTCTCTTCTTAGATATTCTTCGAGAAGATGAAGAGTGACACAAAGCCATCCTAGACTTCGTCCGCTTAGAATGTTTGGAGCGTTTCTTAGACCTTTGAGGTGACTTATCCCTTAAACTCCTATCTTTGGAGGATTTGCTCTTCGAGGGAGTTGAGGACAGGGATTTTAATACCGACTGACAAAGGGAGAGTTTAGACTTCCTCTGCTTCAAGGCCTTGTTAGTCATGGCTGCCAGGAACCACAGTCGTTGACTTTGTGCTCCTTACCAAGGAACCAGAGGCTTATCCTCCGCAGATCTGTGATCAACATCTTCGAGTCACAGTCTGCACACCTCTTAAACCTCGTTGTTGGAGTAGATATACTCTAAGAAACAGTACTACGTCGTAGAATCGCTGAGGCGAGTCAAACCGTTCTGAAGAGTGCTGTACATGCAGAAAAAACTGTTTGAGGCAATGGGCGCAGTGCATGCTTTGTATACTATTGTCAATGTCACGTTCGAGCACAGGGATGGAAGTCATTGTGGGACATCGACCCGACACCACACAGCTCCCTGTGTGTTCTAAAAAGTGTCAGAAACTGCAAGCAGGATATTGGTACATCAAAGATAAGGAATCTGTGAGAGGACACAATCCATTAGAAAGAGCCATGTTTTATTATGAAACATATCTACATAAAACCTTTACTATGATCACCTATCCTCACATCCAAACATGAGATGGGAAGGGGCAGTTGAGGGAGGGAGAGAAATGAGACATGGGAGGAGGTATAAAACAAAGCAAGGTGATCCCTTCTTTGTAGAACACTTGCCTTTACAGAGAACCTTGATCAAGTCCTTGACTCTATCAAGAGCCCTACCAAACGACACTAACCCGTGCCCTTGAGTCTAGCATTAACAGAGAAAATCCAAAGCCCTATCTATGAAAACAATATTCACCAAGCTGCATAAGACCCAATCTGAGGTATTATGAAAGTAAACCACGTTCCCAGCCGTTGTCATCGATTAACACGTGAATCATCTGTCTTCCAGAAATGGTTTTGCTGCAGCCAATTGTGTGAAAACAAAAAGATCCATACATCCAGCAAAACTCTCAGTCTTGCTGGCTGCACCATCGATGCCTGCAGTTCCCTATTAAGCAATGCTTTCCGGAGCAGAAGCATCTCTTATGTTTTTTCTGGGACTGATAACAAAGGTCTGGGAAAATCAAAAGTTTCTTCTATCCCGTTTGAATCAGTTTAACCTTGGCCATAGAGCTAAGCACTAGAGTATGCCCCAGAAAATGCCACAGCCATTCCACCACCCTTAGAACACCTATCTGGAACCTTCATTGCCAAGAGATAGACTCTAGGTAATGCCACCCAAGGACCACCATGCAGGCCTAGAACCTGGCAAAAACCTCCTGAGCGTAGGGTCCCAAATCAACATCTTTGACATTTAAGGCACTACCAGACTCCTCCTGTTTCTTCCGTGTCCTGTTCTTAAGAGGCACCATCCTACACCAGCTGCAAAATAGTTGTGGCAGCTCTGCTGCAAATCGGAAAAAGGTCACTTTGGCTTCAGAGGCATGCAGTAGTTTGGATTGTAGGAAGGCTACTGCCACACACACCTTCTTTAAACCCTTTTCAGAAGTGACACCAATGGCAGAAAGACTACAGCTTCTGCTCCAAGGTGCACGCACCTGATTTTTAAGCAGTCTATTCAAGGATTCAATGATCTCGATATCTCCTTCAGAAAGCACTTACGAGCCTTGGTCAGATTGTTCCTGCCCAGGATCGCCCCTCTTCCCAGTGTCTGGTGCCAAGGGTCAAAGAAAACAGTCTCACCTTTTGTTTTCTCTTTTGTCTTAGCCATTTTTGGTGAATGCAAACATCTTACTCACACATCTCACCATTTCAGTGGGTGCCACACTCCCCTGCAATCCAAGCACACAGCGAGAAGTGCCAGATCAGTGCTTGGCTCAAGATCGAGACCCTGTTGGGATGCAAAACCAACGCCCCAAACGCGAGAGAAAGTACAAGTTAAGGAAATCTCTCTAACATGAGACATGACCCACACAGAAGGCCAGCCACCTTGTTATTATGCACGACACATAGGCCCTTATGTGAAGCTGACAAAGGGATAGACGAATTAGAAACCTGAAGCATTTAACAAATGGAGAATGCAAAGCGTGTAGAGGAATGTATGGGGCGATTAGTGCGTTAGAAATAGGACACACTTAGAAGTAAAGGAAGGAGGCACATGGCACTTCCTAGAGTTGAAAAGTCGCTCACCGAAGTATAATAGGCAACGTTCATAGAACATAGTGAGGAACATACAGGAATTCACATTGGCAAACAAGCATGAATCAGCTGTAGTTTGTGCCATTCTAAAAATAAAATACATTTCGAAAAGCAGTCTTTTACAGTAGTCGGAAAACTAAGCCGCAGAGAAACATTCACAGTTCATACATTTCATTCCAGTTTGTCTCAGAAGTTGCAAGAGACCAGGTCAGAACACTGGAGGGAAGATAGCTCAGTGGTACGTGCTCGCTTTGGAAGCAAGATGACACGGCGCAATACAGGTTCGATCCCCGGGTCTGCGCTTAGAAACCTCTGGGTATTAAGCGCATTAGAAATAATCTATCATAAGATGCCAAAAGCTGCACAGGAATAGGCTAGAAACAGAGGGTGCAGCAGGTTCCCAAGTGAGTGAAAAATATAACAAACAAGGTTCTTACAGATCACTTTAAAACTAGCCAGATGAATGCCACAGTTTGGTGAGAACGAGGTAGTGTGCTGACATGTGCACCAGTCGAAGTTGATCAGGCAGAAGAAACATACTGCCCCTTGTCGGAAAATGGCCACTTAAACTGAAGATGCAAGTACAAAGCAACAAGGGTTCTTTGTCAAATAATAGGCAAAAGGACACCTGTTCAAATACAGGGAATAAAGTATAGTATCATGGAAGGGTTGAGGAAATGAGTGGCCTCATCGCCCCACGACCAACCATATACCCAACATCCAAATAAACCACACACATGCACACAAATCCACATGTAGATGTAAATTCCAGATTTGCACATGGCCTTTTAGTAAAGTGCCAAGAAATAACCCTCATGAAGTCATGTAGTCCCACCATGGGAAAAGGAAGGACATTTCCTAAAAGGTGAAACATGTTTCCAGAGTGCAGCCACAATACTATCTGTCATTTGTATAGCCACAAGGCTGAGAACGGGCAAATGATGCCAATATTTGGGTCTCATGAGATGGTGAGAAAGTAATTATTTTGTGCCACACTGTCTACACCTCACAAAACGATTGGTCAATTAAGAGGCAAGAAACCCACCATACAACACTAGAAGTGGGACAGCCAATGGGAAACTGATATGTATGTTGCAAAATGTTAGAATTTACACCATCCAATTAGGAATGGAGAAGCTGGATAACCTGATGATTAGTTCATTGTAAAGAGGAGGTCATTAGATTGGTCAGGAGGAATAAAATATGCAATATGGCTAGGTATTGTACAGATTTCTATATGGGATAATAGCCACTGTCCAATCAATTAATGTGATTTTACATGCATCTTAAAACATTTGTTATAACAATGTCACTCACTCCTATACAAAATGCCATTTAATGATGACACGTTGAACGAAGCTGCATGTAATGTACTTTTGTTTTTCCTGCTACTCGTGCACTTTTATTGGCTCATTGGATTGATTTTCAGCTAATCTCCAAGAATCGCTGCAGACATATTAGGCTGCACTAAATTCGTTTGGTCCCCGAGCTGCTCTTCACACAGAGCTCCATGTAGTGCATCGCAGCTTGAAGAAGGGTTAGAGGAAGGGGAACAGAGCTACACAGGAAGTGCACAGGAGAGGCGCTCACGCTGAAGGCCACCACGCAGCGACAGATACGTTTCACGGTTCTCTGTTGCTGACCCATTAACAGACCTTAACTCGTGCTGGAAACGACAAGTAAAAGCCTGTTTTGAAGCCCTTGCTGGAGCAACCAGGAAAAACAACCTTCTTGGGCCCAGTTTGGCTTTGTCCTCCATAAAATAAAATTTCAAAACACATTGGTTTCTGATCTTTCCTGTACGAATGAGGGTGGACTGAAGATGGCTTGTTTGGAAAGTGTACCAGACTTCCAATCCTGTGTATTGTATGATGTCTGGCTGGCAGTGAAAGCAGCTGCCGTACGATCTATGATCTAGGGAACAAGAGTTGTAAGTTCTGTACACATTTGGATGTACTCCTTAGTTGTAGCTACTGAACCATACCAACTCGACCCAGAAATCACATTGTGATCGACTCTCTAAGTGGCCTCTACACGCAAGGTAGAACACCCTCATCACAAATACATCTTCATGTATAGATTGTGCTTGGTTACTTACAAAAATGCTCATGATGCAAACCAGCTGATCTATAATGAATTTGATAATGTACACGACGACCAATAAAGTACGAGCCAGAATACCCACCACCACAGACCGACCTATAACTGCACGAGACACCAGGAAATAGTCCAGCCGGGCCGCTGAGCCATGCGGAGCAGAGTAATGCGTAAATTGACTCGCCCAGGGTGTCTCACCCTCCAAACATCTTCAATATCCCACACTGGGAACATACCCCGGATCTTAGAGGAAGCCCTACTACAAGGACACATCGCATTGCCCACTCTGTCCAAAGTGGCATCCAAAACCGAGTTGAAATCTCCTGCCCAGATGATTTCCCCCTCAGGGAGCGCCCCCAGCTGTCTTTCTACCCAGTCAAGTGACTCCACCGTATCCTGATTGGGACCAAAATAGCATATCGGTGTACACAACCTCCCCTGAATAACCCCCTGCACCATCAAAGCCCTGCCTTCTTCATCCTTCACAGCCCTGACTAGGCGGAAACCCACCGAGCTATGCACCAAAATACACACTCCCCTGGAGTAAGAAGAGTAAGAAGAAAAATATCTATGGCATCCCCAGCTCTTACCAAACTTAGATTCAGTGGCCACAGTTAAATGGGTCTCCTGAAGAAATGCCACCCCCACCCTGTGACGTTCCAGATAGCGCAAAACTTTCCGACACTTAGGCCAATTGTTAAGGCCCCTGACGTTCCAGGTCATATAATTCACTGTCGCCATTTAAGAGCAAATGAACACTCACCCGCCCGCCCCCAACCAACTTCACAGGCTTCCAAGCCCCCCCGTGTGTGCCACCAGATCCCCCTCTGCCACCTCCCACCCCCCCATCCTACCGACAACCCCACAACCCGTCGGCAAAGTCCCCCCCTCCCAAACCCACCCTCCTACAAACCACAACGCCAATACCCCCCCCCATCTGTCCCGGAGACCCCAACATTCCAGCACCCCACCCCCCTCAGTTTAAACACACACAGCTTTCGCACAAAGGGCAACTAGGAGCCCAACCCTCCCCGCACCACTCCAGGATAGTTGTCTCCTTACATAGTGATAGTACCAACTACCAAAGACAGCTGCAGCAACAGGAGGTCCTTCCCTGCCTGAGCGGATTCAGTCACCATTTACCCGTGGTCTAGGAGACCGCAGCAGCATATCGAGGAAAGAGGAGGATATATATCGACTTTCCATCATGTACCACGCGTAACTTGGCATATTTCAAACCCTTTTCTCTCAGTCTCTTCTTAACTTCCAAAAATGTTTTCCTGGCTGCTTGCACCCTATCTGAAAAATCTGTGAATAATTTGATTATATTCCCTTATAAAACAAGGTACCCTTCTCTCTAGCCTTCCTGAGTGCCATGTCTCTATCCCGGTAATTCAGTAACCGGGCTATCAACGGACGAGGTGGGCCCTCGGAATCGGCTTCCGGCCACTTGGGATCCTGTGTGCTCTCTCAACCACACATATTGGGGAGAAGCCCTCAGAACCCAATGTTTCTCGTAGTATGTCCTCCACCAGAGACTCCATGTTCCCCTGGTTCTCCGACTCCGACAGGCCGACGATTCGAATGTTATTTCGGCGGGACCTCGACTCTAAATCTTCCTGCTTCTCTCTTGAGTTCTTTCAAGGCTTTCCTGACCTCAGACATTTCTCCCGAAACCGATGCCGCCGTTCCCTCCACTCCTGCAAGGCGTCCCTCCGCCTCATCCAATCTCTCCCCATATCTGTCCACACGGACCTGCATGTGGTCCACCTTGCAAGTCATGGTATCTAGTTTACCATCCAAGGACTGAGTTCCTGACTGTAACTGCGTGAGCATAACCTTAATATCATGAAAGGTGGTGGCGGGATCCGGCTCCGGATCCGCGGCATGTGGTGCTGCAGCTTAATTTACTGTTCCGCAGTCTTTAGGTCGTGTGGGCATCTCAAAGTTCAACTTTGACTGTTGTTTGCCGCCCTTTCCGGGCTTAGACATGGCCAGTACGATGAGTGGGTCCCTGGATATGGTGTTGAGTGTGGTGATCAAGGCCGAAAGTGCCCCTGTGCACGCGCCCCCCCCGTCCCTGAAGGAGGACAGGATCGGGCCCCACGTCAGTCACCAGGGCGAGTGACACCCGGCACAGGCGCCAGAAGTAAATCCCCCACAAAGGCCACTGTACACCCAAATCCAGGGGATGTGTCTTGTCTTCCAGGAGGCGAACGCTGCACCGAGGATCAACCACTAGGAATCTCTAGAAATGCAGGGCCAGTCCTCAATTACACGGGGCAGAGCACCGCAGCATAGCCGCAGCCCCCTCCGCCCGCGCCACCAACAACCAACTCGGGAGTGCGGCGCCGAATGCCCCCACCCCTGCCAGGGTAGAAACAGCCAGGGGGCCCGAGTAAATCCCGGCCCGAGCAACCAATTCCCCCTGGTGAGTAGCAGAGCCGGCAGTCCCCAGCAGGCAGCAGCAGAGCAAGTCCAAAGGGGAGCGACACAGGGCCCACACTCTCTCCACCCGCCCCGACGTCCACACAAGCGCCGGAGTACCTGCGGGTCCACTCCTCATGTCACAAGTCACTGTAAGGCTCTGGATCAGTTGCCACCCCCAGGGTAGGTGCGCCACAGCAATCACCCTGGGTATATGCAAGGCGACAAGGGTCTTGCTGATCAATCCACTCAGCAGGGCGGGCCGCCAGCCTGCGCCGCGCCGTCCCAGCGTCCCGGCCAGCAGTCCTCTGTTCTGGCCCCCCCTCGCACCAGTTCCCAGCAAGGGGCAAAGGGCCACACCGTTCCCGGCCCACTTGTCTGCAGACCTCGCCAGCGTGCCCCTCTCCTTCACAAGCGTTGTTCCTCCGTTGACTCAGGCGAACACAGCTGGTCCAACAAGGGAAACCCACTGCCCGGGCAGCCCGCCGGGACCAGGATCCGCGGCCTCCAGTATCCAAAGGCACGCACCGACACCACCACTCCAACGTCTCATCACTCCTGTGGCCTGACCGGCTCACCCACCCAGACTCCGAACCTCCGTGGGTTGGCTGTCCTCCGCCGCACTGGACACCCATGGGCCGCCAGTCAACGCCATCCCCAGTCGGAGTGCCGTACAGCGCCGGAACCCCTCAGCTTCACCGGCCCGGCGCAGGAGACGGGGTCGGAGCACCGCCCCTCCCCCTCTTCGCCCCACCAGGCAGACGGCAACCGCTTCGCCTCTGCGATTTACACCAACACCTGCGCCGTTTCCAGCCGGAGACGCTTCTCTCAAAGCACAATGCAGTCGGGCAGAGAACCACACATTGGGTTTCCTCCTTGCAGCACGGAGACTGCCGGATAACAGACAGGATTTACAGGGTGCAGAGGAGCTTCACAGGCCCGCGGCAATCTTGGTCGGTCTCTCGAGCACCCCCCCGTTGTTCGTAATACTTAACAATTTCTATCCCCACTCTACCCAGTTAGCCCCCACTAACTATTAGATTCATTAGCAGTCTTAATATCAGCGTACTAAACTAATTACCTGCTGGTTACCTGCTGGTTACCTGTGCCTGTATCATAGAGTGACATTGATCACTTATTTATAACACGTTACCATCCATTGATCATTACACAATTCAACTTAGGAACCATGTGCTGGTTGTACTGACCCCTTGGCTCATCAGTTAGGTCCCTTTAATAGTCAGACACCCATCCAGCAGATCATTTGGGGCTCATAAAACATTTATCATTCATACTTGCCATATTCCATCACCTATGTGGCCTGTAGCACATCAGTTTATCCCTCATTGTAGCTCCCTCATTTATATACATTTCAGCGTTAAACTCCATCCAATACCTTAGAGGTTACACAAACAGCACAGTAGGAGCAACCAAATCTTATCACATTACTCTCTACAGCATGCAGCTAGCCCGCAACCCAGCACCACTCGTTAGTCACATTCTCATTTAATAGGATACTACCTCCATCTCATCATGTGACTGAGTGTAGAGTAATTGTACGGCCGAGTACAGTCAAGGCGGCCGGAAAAACAACGACTAATTGAAGTACATAGCTTCTAGACGCATTTTGGCTTAACATGAAACAGATGAACCACAACAAGTCCCATTTTTTGAAGCAATAGCATAGCACACACCAGACTGCGTGCGAGCATCCAATAATAAATAATTCACATGCACGCTTTTCATGAGGCACTGACATATGAGGAACTAGCCACTACCAATATCCATCAGCAAGACCAGGTACAATTGGGCCATTGTTGAAGCAGTGGGCCATTCCTGTCAAGCAGTAAATGCCCCCAGAAAGCTGTCATGCAGTACCTTCACAAGTAAGCATGAAAGCCATGTGCAGCTCAGTGATCACGTATGGTCGTGCTTCCATGCTCCAATGAGAAATGAGACTAATTATTAACAGTGTCTGACACTCCCTGAAGGATTGGATTCCGATAGACGCAAAGTATGAAAGTAGAGTGATCACAATAGGATCTATTTACGTGCCACGCACAGAAGGGAATGGTTTCTTTACAAATGTTTTCTCGCTGCTACGGGAAATGAATGGGCAGTGTACCATTATGGGGGGAGATTTCAACTGTGTCCTTGATGGTAAGCTGGCCCATTCCACGCATTCTAGATAAATGGCAGAGAATGTGAGCAGAGCTTTTAACAAATTCCTGCATGGTGTGAATTTGGTAAACATATGGAGGTGTATGCATCCCGCTGAGAGGGAGTACTCCTTCTCGCCGGTCCATAATTCATATTCGAGAATTGATTATTTCTTGGTCTCTGATAGAATTGTTGAAAAAGTTACTAATGTAAATATAATGGAAAGGGGTATCTCCGATCATTCCCTGATAGGGATGAGACTAGAGTTAGGATTGGAGCGACCCACAGTACCCAGGTGGTGTTTAAAGCCATTCATATTGCATGAGCAAGGAGTGCTTGAATCCCTAAGCGACTTTATTGCACACTGTTTTGCAATAAATGCAGGATCTACATCTGACCTGTTGGTTTGGGACAGCTTCAAGGCAGCAATCAGGGGCGAATTGATTAACATCACAGCCCGAGTAAGGAAAGGGGGTATGACAGAATTAAATTAAATGGAGAATAGACTAGATATATGTCAGAAGAAATATCAAATGACAAGAAGTGTTGAGGATAAGGCTGAAATGGATAGGATGCAAGAGCATCTCAAACGGGAAATTGATGCACAGCATGAGAAGGCACTTTCTTTATGAGACAGAAATATTGGGAACAGGGTGATAAAAGTGGTAGAATGCTGGCCAACAGACTGCGGGGCCTGATTGACAATTCCTTTGTCCAGAGAGTGTGAGGGGGGGGGGGGTATAAAGTCAAAAGAGAGGAAATATGCGAGTGTTTTAGGAAGTTTTATGTGTCACTGTACACGGAAGACCAGTTCCCGACACCTGAGAGATTGAATGTTTTTTTTGATAAAATTACCTTGCCAACACTGTCTATAGACCAAGCCACCGCTGTTGACCTACCTATTGGGCAAGAGGAAGTATTGACTGCCATTAACCAACTTGACTTAGGCAAGTCGCCAGGCCTAGACCGATTACCAGTTGAGTTCTACTGAGCTCTTGGTCCTAAGCTAACTCCATTTTTATGCATCTATATAATAATTTTATGACAGAGGGGACAATGTGTCCGACGATGAAAGAGGCATGCATTGTGGTGATTCCGAAGCCGGGTAGGGATCCCAAACGATGCGAGAACTATAGGCCAATTTCATTGTTAAACGTTGACCTCAAAATATTCACCAGAATAATGACCAATCGGTTGGATAGATGTATTGGAGGGCTGATAAGCCGGTCTCAAGCAGGACGATTATAGATGTAATGGGACTCCCTAGAGAGAAGGTTAAGAATGCCCTTCTAGTCTTCATGGATGCAGAGAAGGCTTTTGACCGGGTCAATTGGACCTTCTTGGCCTGCACACTCAAAAAGATGGGATTCGGGGAAACCTTTTTGAGAACAATAAAAATGCTGAACATGTCTATTAGTGCTCGAATATGGGTTAATGGTATTCTGTTACTTCCTTCTTTTCGACAAGCAGCACCAGACAGGGTTGTCCGTTATTCCTTAATCTTTTCAATTTGGTGCTAGAACCACTGATAGCCTTCATAAGGCAAGAGCAGAGTCTTCGGGGACTTACATTTGGGGATAGCGAGATTAAGGTACTATGTTACGGAGATGAGATGACAGTCATATTGACCAACCCTAGGGAAGGGGGCGATAAACTAAAAAGCATGTTTGAGGAAGTGGGGCTATTGTCTGGTCACAAGAGCAACTGGATCAAGACAGTGGTTTTTCCCCTAGATATCGCGCAATCAAGGGAGGGTTTTCATTCATGGAACTGTCAGTGGAATGTCAGAAGAATGAAGTATTTGGGAGTCCACTTAATCTGGGATCTATGAAAGATGGTGGAATTTAACGTATCAAAGATTATTGAGGTAATACAGAGAGAGATATTGAAATGGGGCCGAATAGTTCTGGGACTTTGGGCAAAGATCAATGCCATTAAAATTCTACTTTTGCCAAAGGTACTCTACTCTACATTGTCCAAACTATTCCTTTAAAATTTACCCAAAAAATGATTGGTTGTTTTGATAAGATTTTTCAAAACTTTCTTTGGGTGGGGTGGGGGGCTGGGGAGGGCATATGTAGGTATTAGACCCAAGATCCCAAAACACATTTTAATGCGATCCGTACAGGAGGTGGGGTTTTGACATCCCAATCTAGCCATTTATTGTAGAGGGTTTATTCAGAAAAAAATGAATGCCTTACTTTGTCGGTACAGACAGTGAAATGCCCTATTGGCAAATTATTGAAAGGGAGAAATTCTCGCTGTGTGCACTATAAGACATGTATACGATGTGTAAGTGGCCTATTTCCATCAATAGATTGTTAACCATGGACATCACAAGAGAGACCCTACAAGAAATCATGACTGCTAGAGGGGAAACATCTGGATCCACTATGATGCATCTCTATGGCACAATTCGGGGCTGCAGATTGCAAATAAGACTTTGTACTGGAAGAGCTGGGTAAAAAGAGGTATTCTTAGAATACGAGATGTGTGGGTAGGTGGTCAAATGGCTCCATTTGAACACTCAGAGAAACTTCGGGCTAGGGGGTAGAGAGCATAAGCGCTACATGGATCTAAAAGGCCTCCTAACTGAACGACAGGGAACGTTAAGTTGTCCCATGAAAGAGAGGCCTACGGTTTGTAATGTCATTCGTTCCTCTCAATGTGCAGTGTCAACCTATATGAAACTGATGCCGGTAGATAGCTCACATGAGGAGGGATATGAGTAACTGTGTCAAGCTTTGGTGGAAGAGCTATGTATGGGCATTTCCAAAGAGGAGTGGAACAAACTACTACGCATAGGTATGCAGTCAAAAATTGAACTGGGTTTGCGGTATGTATGGCAAAGAATCATCTACTGACTGTACTTTACCCCTGTGTGGATGGCTAAGGCAGGACTGTGCGACATTGACACGTGTTGGGGATGTGGTCATAGCGGGGGGTACCATGTTACATATGTTATGGGCATGCCCGAGGGTGACTGACGTTTCAAGCAGACTGGATCTTATATTGGGGTATGCAATTCCAAGAACACCTTACTCAACAATTTTTTATCAAGTAAAGGGAGGGGTGGAATGGCCCAAAAGTACAATGAATGGATGAATAGAGTTCTGGTGGTGGCAGCAAAACAAATATTAAAGGTGTGGAAGTCAAGGAAGAAACCGAATGTTGCGGATTGGTTCCTAGATGTGCGCACTTTGTCTAATTATGAAAAAAGTACTTTTAGGAAGCAGAAACAGGAGGAACGTTACCGTGAAGTTTGGGGATTGTTTAACAAGTTGTATAGCTAATGTAAACTTACGAAACATATAATAGGCGAAACATGATAGAGAACGCTACCAGAATTGCCTGTTTGATGTTGTATGTTAATGTTTGTCAGTGATGTACTGTTTGATGTCGTTAGTTGTTTTATTAAGAATAGAGGCTTGTTATTTTTTTTTATTTTTTTATTACGAGAATATAATCACTGAAGTGATTTTTACAAGAGGATGAAAAGAAGAACTTCAATTTTCAATTTCTTAAAAGTCTTTACATAGTGTTTATAAGAAATCCAAAGTCAAGAGAAGCTGTAGCTAAAGGAAGAATGAGCAATTCAAAGTAAAGTAAAATAAAGTCACAAGGCAAAGACACAACCAGCCCTCCTGGTGAGTGGTCCATCCAACGCCCAACCACGCATTTCACCCCTTGTGCTTGTGCTTAAGTGGGTCCGCACTGTCGAGACTCCGAATCTGTATCTGAAAAGATTTGATCCAAGATTTTGGTGGCTGCTATTGTCCAAGAGGGCCTCAAGCCTCATATTAGGCGATCCCACCAGAGTGCTTCGTCGACCAAGTAAGCTTGCTTTAAATGATGAAGCAGGTACGGCGATCTATATTTGTCTGTTCCTGGACACAATAGAAGAAGATGCCGTAATGTTTCGATTTGTTGGGTGTCATTACAAAAGCGGCAGACATTGGTCGAAGAGAGGCCTCTTAAGTGCAAGATTTCGTTCGTAGGGAGCAAATTCAGCCTAGCATGGAGGAGAATATTCCGAGTTTTTCTGCTTGGATGTTTTATCAGAAATGGTTGGATTGCATTTAATTTTCTACAGGTTGGAGGTAGGTTACTAGTCAGCTTGTACTCAGAGGCTTGTTATTGTAAAATAGGGATTGGATTTGTAAATATTGTTACTGCTGTACCTAAATACTTGGATACTGTATATATGGCATTACCCAATGTGTGCATATGGTGTTATGAATATGTTGTGTCCTTTTTTTTCCCCCAAATTAAAAATAAAAAGATTTTTTTTTAAAGAATGCCTCTTTACCACCACTGATTGAACACCCCACTGAAACGTTGTTGGTATAGCTTATTTTCCCTGACCTTGTACTACAGCGTTGTTGCACTACAATGATCATATGTTCCTATTAACCAATGTTGCGCGAGGGACAGTCTACAAAAGGTAAGGGCACAGACCAATCACATTTCTGGAGGTTTCTTATATTAGAGGGAGCTTTGATTCACTTTGCAGTGCAGGTTTATTTGACCGGTGTCATGTTCCATGTCAAACCTATGTTAAGCAGTATCATTCAGGGTGCAAAATGTGCACTCACCACAAGCCATAGACTAGTGATATTTAACTCTTGGCAAATAGGAAATGGCGTGCCATCTGTATGTATAGCATTGAGATGGCGAGTGACTTTTATGGCTGGCTAGTAGCTTGCAACTTTAATTTTTGCCCTGTGTATAATTACAAAACCAGAAATGTCATATGTTTTAAGGTTTTGTAAATATGAATAAGTATTGCTACTTTAATGTAAGAAATTGCCAGATTAGTTTGATTATATTCCTTACCACATGCCACTAACTTTTTGCTCAAGTTCATGGCCTACTTCAGATTACTTGACTCGCCCCAATTTTCAAACAATAGTAAAATAGCACCAAACAAAGCACCATAAATAATCCCATATGTTATCCAAGCATTGTGGCTAAAATAAATCATTTAGCAAATGTATTTTAAAATAGATTTAAAAAAGAGCAGAGAAGAGTACTGAAATACTGGGACATGAACTCCTGTGATGGAGATATTTCTAAAGCTGTCCGTTGATGAATGCTATTACTAATACTTTTGTAATTGGAGAATCTAGGAAACACACTTGAAATCCATATTAAAAAAATGTCAGTGTGCTTGCTTCAGCATTTTCAAACATTACAATTATCAGCATTAACAGAGGCAGACTGATTACAAACTCACTGTTTTGAGAAGGCCAAGCATTGTTTTGTTTTCTAGTGAAAACATGTTAAAATTCTTAAAGTATTCTTAAAGTGCATTAGCATTGCTGCCTTGGCTTCATTACTTTACAACAAATCACTGTCCTTTGACAGCAAAAAGATACAGACGGTAAATCGGTATAAAGAATAAGATTATTATTAGAATAACAAGACTTTCACAGTATAAATAACGGCATACGGGTAAACTAATAGCAAAAAATACCGTTTTCGGGGCAGTAGGCTGGGCATGCTGCGCTCAGGCCCACATGGCCAGGGCTGGCGAGCAGGTACTGGCTCTGCCTGGCCCAGAAAAAAATATTTATCACTATAATGAAATCATGTAATTGTAATGGTAGGCAAGGGCCATCTTGTCAATAACCTACCCGCTGCATCACAACATATACTCCATACTTATTTTCCAGCTCTGACTTTCTTCTAACATTTAACTTCTTGATTAATAACATTTCTAAACTGCAGGCATAAACTATATGGGGACACAACACTCCCTGCACCCAGCTACACAGAACCTTACATTGAAAACTGTTTTCAGGGCCTTTTTACCATATTTAGTGGGATTTTTTTTTTAATCCTTTTATGCCGTTTGACAGACTCATCTCACCAATATCTTATTTCAGAAATACTTTTTTTTTTAAAGTGCATTGTTGCTCATTATATGTCTTGGGTATGAAAATCGTCTGGTGACATTAACAATATTTGTATAGAATTGCTAATCAATGAGTGTGTTTGCTAATCAAGAATATTTAATTAGCAATTTGCTCATCAATTATTGAAAAAAATGTATGCCTTGCTCAATGTATTAAGAGAGGCATGAGTTCTGTTCACGAGACAAGTTTTCCCCTCCCCAGCAACGGGAAAAGTGGTATTACCTGTGCTTCAATAGCTATGAGACAAGTGAAAGAGGGTCCAACCTCTCTATTCAAGTAATCACCCATACTGTGATCTTAACAACGGTTTCCAGTCAAGGAGACCCCTTGGGCAGCCCGGAATATATAGCGTGAAGCAGGGGCGTTGCTAGGGGGGGTTAAGGGGGCTATAGCCCCTGATCTTTTGGTTGTAGCCCCGGATAGAATCTCAGGAGCTACAGCCAAAAGACCAGCTAGCCCCCAGTCCCAACAGTAGTTTAGCCCCGGGTCTTTTCCAGACCTAGCAACTCCCCTGGCGTGAAGAAATGTCACTCTCCGTTCCCACCAACCCCAGCCTCCTCCAATCTTCTTAGTGCCCAGATGCAAGCAACGGCAGGAGTGAAAGACTGGAAGATGTAAATAAATCACGAGAGGAAAGAAAGGTACGTTTTAGAACTAGGCACAATCCACAATAACACATTTACTAAAAGGTTCTGTTCACCTACCCAAATTCCACGACCCTTTACACTAGATACAAAACAGTAAAATAATATCCGACTACCATCTACAACTGCTAAATCCCACTGTGTCCTTCACTCCCCCACCATAGTCAAACCACTAGCTAACTCTGAAAGCAATTAATTTATTATACACTTACCTCTGTAAGTTCTCTGACTCGTACCAACGGTCAATATCACAACTCTCTGCATGCTTTGATACCCAAGAGAGACTATGTTTCTACCTTCCACGGTGTAATCAGCTGGCTCCCTGTGGTCTCCAAAATGAAATTGTGTTTATAGTCCTGTCTCTTCTACACACGGCTGTTTAGAACAAACTCCCAATGTATTTATCAGACATTCTAATGACACACATCCACTCATTCTCTATGGTAATTCCAAGAACGAGCCTTGAACATGCCCTCCATGATGTTTACAGAAGAAAGTCTAACCTGCCTGGGAAGTACAGGTTGCCTGATGTCCTGGCCTGTTACCAGTGTTGTGCTGTTCATATGGTGTTGATCTCATGCTTTGCAGATAATAATCCATTCTGACTAAGCCATTTCAATGTTGGCCATGTCCCTCTTTTGACACAAACCCTTATCTTTTAATATTTCAAATGAGGGTATGGTGGACAAGGCACAAGTACCATTAAGCTGTTATTTACAGCACTATAAAAACAACAAAACTGTGATAGCATCATCAAAAATATAAAAACAAAAGAGCCGTTTATGAGTGAATAATAGTAGGAAAGGGGGCAAAAGGTGAATGGAGATACGTATTATGGGTGAGGCTTGGGCACGCTGTCATAACTAGATTTCAGGGAACAATTGGCATGATTCGACATGAGGACGCAGATTAGATAGAGTAGAAAAAAAAGGAGGCACAGATTCTAGAAAGAAAACGGCACTTTCTTTATGAAGGCAGGCTCGAGAAGGATAGACAAAAGAAAACAGGAGAGGCCGATTGGTCATTAATTAACCTTACTGTGACCTTGCTTGGCTGACAGCTGCATTCCAAAGGTGTTTCCCTAATGATATAGGATTATAGGGCTACAGTGTTACTGATTTTCACGCTTGTGCCTCGTCTAAGCCGAGGGGTTGTCTCAACAGACAAACATCTCGGCTGCTTGCGTCATCCAAGCCTCATGTACTAGAGTACTAAAATGAGGGGTGTATTCTAAAGTTAAAGGGCACCCAGAATAGAGGAAGTTGTAATTTCTGAATCTGGAAGTATGGTGGGGAAATTCGGGAAGTGTAGTAACCAAACACATGATAAAACTGTGGGGAGGCAAATCAGTAGAGGTCTTTACTATATACTATAAGTGATCAGATCATTGTGGGCCGAGCAGAAGGTCCCTGAGAGGCTGGATGCAAACTTCACTTGTGTTTGGACGAATTTCCTGGTAGGGGGTCCACAGTGAGCTGTCCGATTTGAGAAACGAGGGAAGTAACATTTAAAAGGGTTCAGTTGTGCTGAGATCGAAACTACTTGTATCCTGCAAAAACTTTACTAGGGGACATAAACAGATACCAGGAGTTACTTTGCAGACCAATAGGCGCCATACCCATACAAACATACGTCACTAACACTGTGTTTGGATACGTGTACGTACAAAGGAGGACATCACCAGGACACACACAGTTGACACAGTATAATGGGTCATTATAATTTGAAATGCTCATCAGATCTTTATTTCGATCTCGTGTGTGTGTGTCTGTGTCTAGACTGTAGAAGCTTGTGTTATGAAAGTTAGTGACAGCAGCTCTTACCTGCTGCTGAGGGCGGTCGTGCGGGCTCCCTAGCCTGGGGTGGCGCAGTAGCTGGGGGGGCTGCCGCTACCGGTTGCGTCCAAGCCGGTGTAGGAGGCAGCAGCATCTGTGACTGAAGGCAGTAGAAGGGGTTTAGGTGCAAGGACCCGGTGGCGCTGATCTGCGGGGTCCATCCCAAAGATCCGCCGTAACATTGCCACAGCCATTCTTGCACCTGCTGGGCGTACTCTTGCGCGGTCACCGGGGGCGCCGATGCGGCACCCGCCTCTCCCATGCTGGGTGCCGCTGTCACCGTCAGGTAACAACAAGGCCTGGACTGTAATCACGCCATAGACAGGGTAAAGGGACAAGTGACAGCTCAACGCAGCGATAAACATAATGGAAAGACTGCAGATCTTTCGGCAATGGGAGAGTTGGTTATGTGTTTTATTTCCGGTCTAATTATCAGAAACCGAACAGAAATCTAAAATTTGAAGTACGTTTTCAGAAAACGCTATTATCTATTCAAAGTATCGTTAGCATGTCAGTGTGTGGATGTTTACGTTTTGTAAAATAGAAAACACGTGTTGGTACCAAAGCTTTTCAGTTAAAGGATTATTTTAAAATGTTGTGTAAACTGTGCTGTTTATTTTTACTTCTCACAGTAGAAGCAAATAATTCAAATGGGAATGCTCATGGTTGAACAAGATCGCAAATGGTGCTCATGAAATACGGTATCACCCTCTATTTTAGGACCGGATAGACAAAGTGTGGCAGTTGGAAAAGATGTAAATACCCGCGTTACGTGTTGGTAGAATGGTTTATTCACGCTACATCGCCTTACATTTACTTGCATCATGCGAGGGAAAGCAATGTGCTACCACGGTCCCACTTGGATGAGGGACAACCTCTCTAGCGCGGTCCCTTTCAGTGTTGCCAGGTCAGAAGGAAAAAATAAGTTAATCGCCCCTTTAAAACAAGCAAAAAAACCAGCGGGACTCCCAACAAAATAAGCTGAAAAAGAAGTACACAAGGGGCTAGGACAAAAAAAGAAAAAAGAAGCATTGGCAATGCCAACAGTATGGGCTTTTGTGTAGGCATTTTCTAGGGACTGATATAATGGTTCTACCTGGCCTTAAAATCACAACAGCTGGAAAACATAGTGATTACCCGCACACAATGTAGCGTCCCATGGCCACCTGACCAAAGGGACACAGTGACTCGCGCTAGATGGTCAGCTGACCAGAGTTAATCAAAGTGACGACGAAGAGGAAAGAAGAAAATGGAGGAGGCACCCCAATAACCCGGGTGGTGTCCCCCCCCGGACGAGGTGGAGGTGCCGGCAAAAGCGCGGCAGAAAACGAAAAAAGCCAGCAAAGGGCTACAAAGAAAAGGGGCGGGGCTACCCCTTTATAACGGGAAGGCTCCTGATTGCAGGCAGCATCCAGCTTCTACAGAAGGACGCCCGCTCGTACTACCACAGAGAAGATTTCGTTTTACGCCCATCGGGGGAGGACGTCCTTTCGCGGGTACTCCTCCTGGAATAACCGAGCCAGCTACCAGGGGGAGCAAGCGGAATGCTGGAGGGTTAATACTGAAGGGGGTTTCCCCCTTGGCAAAACATGCAGCTTCAGGCACCCATGGGGTAGAGGTGCAGGGGACCGCAACTCCTCAGCCAGTGAAGGGAAGCGGAGGAGCAGCCCCAAAGCAAAGGAGAAGGTCAAGAGGGAATGAGGTTAAAGCGCTCATATTACAGGCTACATACCCACGGATGTATCGGAATATGATTAAAAATTGTCTACCCACACCAGTTAGCCTCCGTGCAATGACTCCCTGATTAAATACATATCACAACGATAGTGATGCAAAACTGCTGTGGGAAGGTTTTAGGTGTGGTTTCAAAATCCCATGCACAGTGGTTAAGAAGGGCAAGGAGGCACTTAATTTGCGGTCAGCACTGGGGATACCAGAGGTGGTGGCACTTAAAGTAAACAAGGAGATCAAGTTGGGTAGAGTGGCTGGTCCATTCACGTGTCCACCAATGGAGAATTTGGTGGTTTCTCCATTGGGTCTGGCCCCTAAGAAAGAAGAAGGACAGTATCGCCTAATCCATCACCTCTCTTTTCCCAAGTGTGAATCAGTAAATGATGGCATAGCCGAAGAGCTGTGTCGGTCTTTTGATGATGCAGTGGAAGTGGTGAGGGTGGCTGGAAGGGGGGCCCTGATGGGGAAGGACGACATAGAGTCGGCATTCCGGTTGTTGACTATTCACAAAGAGAGTCAACACTTGTTTGGGTTCAAGGTGCAGGATCAGTATTTCTATGATAAATGTTTACCTATGGGATGCGCCATTTCTTGTGCATATTTCGAGGTTTTTAGCACCTTCCTTGAGTTTGCAGTCAAGCAGGAGTGTCAGGAAGGGGGTGTAGTTAATTACCTGGATGATTTCTTGTTCATTGGCAAACAAGGGACCAAGGAGTGTTGGTCCCTCATGAGTACATTCCAGGGGTTGATGAACCTGATGGGGGTCCCGCTAGCCAAAGGAAAGACAGTGGGCCCGGTGACTTGCTTGACATTCCTAGGGATAGAAATTGACTCAGTCAAAGGGGATTGCTGGCTACTGCAGGACAAGGTGAGGAAATTGAAGGAGACTATCAAAGGTTTGAGGGGTAAGAAGAAAGCGACCCTGAAAGATCTCCAGTCGCTGGAAGGTAATCTCAATTTTGCAGGGAAAGTCATCCCGGCAGGTAAAGTGTTTGCGAGAAGCATCAAGCTTAAAACAGTGGGGTTGCAACTTGCAGGGCAACATGTCAGGTTGGGAGCCGAAGTACCAGAGGACCTGTGGATGTGGGATAATTTCTTGGACAAATTCAACGGGGTACTGCTTTGGAGGGGGGATTGGAGTAGCAGCGACAGGCTCAAGCTATTCACAGATTCATCATCTTGGACAACAGTTGGTGTGGCATGGCGTGGCCCGTGGAGTGGCACAAGCAAGGTATCACCAGGGATATCACGTTGCTTGAGCTCTTCCCCATAGTGATAGCATTTAAGCTATGGGGGGAGCGGTTGCAAGACAGAAAGGTGATGCTCTGGTCAGATAACCTGGCAGTGGTCCAGGTCATAAATCAAGGGTCAGCCACCAATACAAGGGTGTTGCGTTTACTGAGAGAGCTCAACAAAAGCATGTTGGCACTAAACATCGAGGTGCGAGCACGACGTATACCTGGGGTCGAAATCATAGCTGCTGATGCTCTCTCTCGTTTGCAGTGGGAAAAATTAAGAGGGAGTTGTCCAAGAGAAAACAAGGTGATGACCCCGTTCGAAACTCAGTGGTGGGACCTGATTGGGGCAATCTGAGTTCCCTGATTCACACGGCGGCAGCACCGGGTACGGCAAGTAGATACAAGGCATACTGGGAACGGTTTTGGCTTTCCAAAAGGAGGTGCTGGTGGAAGGGCAGAGGGAGCTGCCGGTAAGGGCCTTTGTGGGCTGGTGTTGGCATGAAGGGAAGACCAGAGCATGGATGGCCTATCACCTGGCCGCAATCGCCCATTATTTTAAATTAGAGGGTAAAGGTGACCCCACAAAGGAACATTACATTGTAATGGCCATGAACGGTTGGGCCAAACAGGGCGTGAAAAGAACCGATGAAAGACGGCCCATCGAAATCGTTAAACTGCACAAACTGGTAGGATGCCAGGAAGAGGTTTGCCGTGATGGATTTGAGGTGACTTTGTTCAAGGCGGCCTTCACATCAGCTTTCTTTGGGGCATTTAGGGTGAGCGAACTGGTCCCGGAGACCAAGGGGGCCAAGGGAACGTGTTTCCTGCAATTGGGTGATGACTGCATATCAGAAGGTCGGTTAATCATGTTATTAAGGAAATCAGAAACCGATCAGGAGGGGAAAGGGTGCACAGTGACTCTCCAACCCATCGCAGGGAGCATCATTTAGCCAGTCAGGGCATTGATGGCCTTTCTCAAGCAGGGCCGCGGTCGGGGGGGGGTACTCTGCTACTCATTCACAGGGATGGGTCCACGCTGAGCCGCTTCCAGTTTAGAAGGGTTATGGATATGGCTTTGGGTAAAATTGGGGAAAAGAAGGGAGTGTTTGGGACACATTCTTTTAGGATAGGGGCTGCCACGTCGGCCGCAGCCATGGGCCCAGGGGCAGAAGATATCAAGCAGATTGGGAGATGGTGGTCCGGGTGTTTTAAGAGATACATCAGATCAGAGAAATTGTAAGGTTGACATGCCGCCTTCTCATCTCATTAGCACCAGCCCGGAGGAGAAGGAGATCTGTTTGGGTGATAGGACACTCATTTGTGTCTAGGGCGGGTGCAAGCTGGACAGTGGAACAGGAGGAGTTGACGGATGGTTCAGGATTGGGTGGCACGGGGTGCCAGGAATGAAATGGGCGCAACTAAAGGGGCATGTGCGCGAATTGGTGGATAAACAGCAAAAGCCAGACATATTGGTCATACATCTGGGAGGTAATGATTTGACAAGCCTGAGGAGGGGGGCATTGATGAGGGAAATTATGTTCTCATTACAGGAACTGGCAGGACAATTGGGAGAAACGGAAATCATCTGGTCAGAAATAATCCAGAGACTGGAGTGGAGAGGCGCAGAGAATCACATAGCTGTTGAAAAATCCAGGAGAAAGTTGAATTGTGCAATGGCATAATTCTGCAGAGGACGAGGATTCGCACAGATCAGGCACGGCCTGATTAACTTGAAATCCCCAGAGTATTAACTCAAGGATGGGGTGCACTTGTCACCAATGGGGATGGATCTCTTCTACTGGAATCTCTGCACCAAAATCGTGGAAATGTGAGATAAGGAAGGGGGAGCCATGGTGGGCGGTAACCCACCTGTGGCGTGGCAGTGTTTGGGCGACCAAGCACAAGAGACAGACTCCGGATGAGCCAGTAGAAAGCCGGAAAGGTCTTCGCTCTTCTCAGACCAGTGCCCCTTGGGAGCCTAAGCGGCAGGGGCGTCTGGGGGGAACAACAAGGGCTCAGCTTCCCCCAAGGAAACAGCACTCTCCCGGCCTAGGTTAACCTGCATGGGCAGGCGAGGCTCAGGCTCAAAGGGTTGGGAGAGTTGGGCCTACACTGGACTTTTGGAAGGGAAGGGGGAAGCAGGTTGTTGGACACGGAGCAGTCGCTGCATCTTCAGAGTTATTTCCACTAATGTGTGCAGTGTGGTTTTTATGATGTTGTGGAAAATAAACCTGCAGCCTTTTTATGCCAAAAAACAAAACAAGACTCATTCTACACATTTCTGGGGGGAAAAAGAGGAATGAGCACTTACTATATAATGGGTCCAAATGGACGGATGCACGTGTTATGAAAGTGACGACGAGAGGAAAGAAGAAAATGGAGGAGGCACCCCAAAAACCCGGACGGTGTCCTCTTCCTTCCTCCCCCCTGGACGAGGGGGAGGTGCCGGCAAAAGCGCGGCAGAAAACGAAAAAGCCCGCAAAGGGCTACAAAGAAGAGGGGTGAAGCTACCCCTTTATAATGGGCGGGCTCCTAATTGCAGGCAGTATCCAGCTTCTG
Organism: Ambystoma mexicanum; assembly: GCF_040938575.1. Taxonomy (NCBI): domain Eukaryota; kingdom Metazoa; phylum Chordata; class Amphibia; order Caudata; family Ambystomatidae; genus Ambystoma; species Ambystoma mexicanum. The sequence continues at coordinate 1,118,477,272 of NC_090930.1, forward strand.
CAGAAGGACGCCCGCCCGTACTACCACAGAGAAGATTTTGTTTTGAATCCACCCACCCTACAAATGGGGCAAGGCACAGACAAGCCTGGTCGTCGACGTCGCAGGACGGCGAGGCGGTGTGGCGGTGTTTGGGCGACCAAGCACAAGAGACAGACTCCGGATGAGCCAGGAGAAAGCCGGAAGGGTCTTTGCTCTTCTCAGACCAGCGCCCCTTGGGAGCCTAAGCGGCAGGGGCATCTGGGGGGAACAACAAGGGCTCAGCTTCCCCCAAGGAAATGACACTCTCTATGCCCAGGAACACCTGCATAGGCAGTCAAGGCTCAGGTGAAGAGGGTTGGGAGAGTTGGGCCTACACTGGACTTTTGGAAGGAAAGGGGGAAGCAGGTTGTTGGACACAGAGCAGTCACCGCATTTTCAGAGTTATTTCCACTAATGTGTGCATTGTAGTTTTTATGATGTTGTGGAAAATAAATCTGCAGACTTTTTATGCCAAAAAACAAAACAAGACTCATTCTACACATTTCTGGGGGGGGAAAGAGGAATGAGCAGTTACTGTATAATATGTCCAAATGGACGGATGCACGGGTTATGTGTGTGCGCCAAGCGCGCAAATAAATCAGTTTGTGTTGTATCCTGACACTGTGTGGCTGTGTGTCATTGCGGCAGGTGCCAGTAAGCCTGCGCGCACAGACCCTTGAGGCAAAGACCTCACACACGATACTAGTAACCGTAAAAACCCTAATACCTCAAGCCAAAACTGCTGGGTTTGTCATTGCTGGTTTTTAACAGGATGTCAGTGCACAGAAGAGATCGAATGGCTGAAGGCACACTTGGTTAAGACATTTTTTATTACACCAGTAATAATGTACAGCTGTAATTAAGCTATTAACTTGCAGCAGACTGCTTAGAAATAACAGGCTAAAGTTAAAATCACATGGGGGTGATTGCCATGCTCGTGCATGATAAACATGTAGTTTACTTTTCCCCATTATAAGTTTGGGCGTACAAACCATGGCATGCTAAGCTCCATTGGGTTTTTAAAAAAACAGAACTGATAGAAAGTGCCACACATAACATGTTGCCATTTGTAAGCCTGGTTAAATTAAGCAACAGAAATCATGAGGATGGCGGATGGAAATATAGGCTTAGATTGGGGTTAAGGAGGGCATAGCCGAGGGTGGAGAAGGTGGGTGGGGGATACCGCCACTCCTACACTGAAATCCAAAATAGCAAAACAATAATTTATGAAAAAATGAAGAAGGGTGTCAACCGTACCGCATAACATCAAATGCTGAGCAAACCAGGCCCAGGTGCTTGTTTTGAAACAATACATGACTTGCACATTTCTTCATAGATTAACAATGGACAGATAAGTCAAACACAACAATTGTATTCAATGACGCCACCAGGAACTTGCAATTCAGTTGCAATGGGCCTCGAGGCTTGTTAGGGAGAATTTTCAAGAATGTGCTAATTTCCCTTACATTTTGAGACCCCCAGCAACTTTGCTGGATTTCTAGGATTTTAATTTTTTCCTGGAAAGAGGGTCAGCCTTTTTTCCCACTCTTTCATGCATTTTGATGTGTGTTTTACTTTTTTGTTCTTTGGATATGGAGTTTTTAAACAACTACATAAGCATCATCTTTTTCTTGTGTGTCAAACAGCACCTTCAGTGCAATGGCATAGGGGTGTCTTTCAGACTCCACAAGGTTTAAATACCTTCTCTGGGACTGAATACCATCTCCCAGAGCATGTAATGTTAAATTGACTTGGCTAGTCTTTTTAAATTCATAAACCCAGCCCACATTATCTTCCTATAGACTGCTGGAGGGGTTGCCTAGCATCCCCTGTGTCTAAAGACTCATGTAACAGTCAAATGTTACCCTTTCCTCTTGAAATGGCTGGTGGCACAGTGGTTTTAGAACAAACTACCATGATTTTTCTGCATTTCCACTTCCTTGCTGCCTGCTTCCAGCTGTCTACTGTGTTCCTCGTAGATGATAGAGGCCCTTAGTTTGGGGGATATTTAGGCCATCTGATGTGTGGGAGCGATTCCAGGGGATATTGGCACCAGTCCTCTTCCAATTTCAGCCAGTGGGGTTTACTGTCTCCCTGTTGCCACGTAAATGCCGCTGCCAGCTGAGCGGACAGGCAGTACCTCTCGACTTCGGGGATTCCCAATCCTCCAAATCCCGGGCTTTTGAGCAGAACCTTCCTGGCTACTCAGGGTTTCTTGCCCCCCCAGACGAATTTTAGTATGTTTGCTTGCAGCTTCTGTTTGGCTTTTTTGGGAAGGGTTACTGGGAACGCCTGGCACTAGTATAGCAGCCTGGGGATCAAGTTCATTTTGAACGTTGTGATCCTCCCCAACCAGGATATCTCCTAATCTTGCCAGCGGACCATGTCTGCTTGTAGGTCTTTCATTATGGCTGGGAAGTTCAGCGCATTTGGGTAGACGGATGCCTAAGTAGTTCAGGTGTGATTTGGCCCATGGGATCGGAAGGGTGGCTGCTAGAGAGTCCAGTGTTGCTTTTGGGATGTTGATACCCAGTGCTACGAATTTCTTAAGATTGACTGAGAACCCCGAGGACTCTTTGAAGTGGCTCAGCTCTTCCCGTAGTGCTGCTATGGACCTATCTGGGTGTTCTAATTTTAACAACGCATTGTCGGCGTATAGGGCTGCTTTATAATTATCATTCTTAAACTTGAAGCTCTGGATTGCAGTGTTTTGGCGGATCCTGGTTGCAAGCAGTTCCATTGAAAGAGCAAAAATGAGGGGTGATAGGAGGCATCCGTGGTGGGTGCCTCTAGTGATTTCAATCCTGGGGGACATGGCTCCATTGATTCTCAAATTTGTGGTGGGGTGCTGATAATTTGTCATTGTCCATTTCCAGAATCTTGGCCCCAGCCCATAGTGTTTCAGAGTTTCACCTATGTATCCCCAGTCTAGCATGTCAAATGCCTTATGTGCGTCAAGCAATACTATTGCTAGTTCCCTTCCAGTTCTGTTGGTCAAGGTGCGCCTGATGTTGTCCATGGTGTTGTGTCCCGGGATGAAGCCTGTTTGGTCTGGGTGAATAAGGTCTGGAAGCAGTTTGGCGAGCCTGCTTGCTAGTAGTTTTGAGAAGATTTTGGAGTCCACATTCATTAGGGCGATGGGGCAGTATGATAAGCAGAGTTCTGGTCTCGGTTTCGGAATCAGGATCGTGATTGATTCCTCCATAGAGGGGGTGGTAGTTCCTTTTTCCAGAAACGCATTGAAGAGTGAGGCCAGGTGGGGGGCCAGGATGTGGTTGAATTTTTTTATAGAATGGTGCCGGGGGTCCGGGCCCGGGGCTGTGTTCTTCAATGAACGGATTACTTCTGCTACCTCTTCCGGAGTTATGGGGTCTTCCAGGGAGTCGATCTGCGGGTGGCGTGTCGGGCTTGGGACCTTGCTCAGGTAGGCCTTGTGTGCGGCTGCCTATGTGGGATTCCCTGCCATCATGTTTCTGTGGAGTTCGGTCATGGTGGCCATTTTCTCTGGGTCTGAGCTGCGGAGGGTCCCGTCTTGATCCCAGAGGGATGTGATGTTGTTTCTGGTGTGGACTTTCCTGAGCTTATGTACCACTAGTCGGTTGGCCTTGTTGCTGTTCAGGTAGTAATACTGCTTTGTGTATGTTAGCGCTCGAGCTGTTTGGTCTGCCAGGTGCATTTCCAGGATTACTTTAGCTTTGCGGAGCTCGTTCCATGACCTTGTTGATAGATGCTTTTTATGGTTTGATTCCTTCTGGGTGACCTCGGCTTTCAGCACTTCTTGTCTACGCTGGTGCCTGCGCTTGTGCGCCACTGCACAATTCATGGCCACCCCCCGGACCACCGGCTTCATGGCGTACCAGATTGTGGCTTCTGCGGATCCTTTGCCTAGGTTCTCCGCGAAATAGTTGGTTAACGATTCTGCTAGTTCTTGGCTAGCTGCCATGCTTGTGAGGAGGTACTCCAGCAGTTTCCAGGTCCTGTGCCGTGGTGCTGGTAGGCCTTCTGTTTGGAGTTGAGCTATCACTGGGGAGTGGTCGGAGATTACCCGTAAGCCAATATGAATGTCAGCGATGCAGGGGAATAATACACTTGATACGAGAAGGAGGTCTATCCTGGAAAAGCCTCTATGGACATGAGAAAAGAAGGTGTAGTCCCTTGCTGTATCGTGGGCCAGCCTCCAAGCGTCCACTGGCCCCGTCTCCCTCAGAAACTCTGTGAGGCCTAGTGCTTTCGCAAAGTCTGTTCCTTAGGGTGGAAGGGTTTTGTCCATCGATGGGTCTGGAGTGAGGTTGTAGTCCCCTCCAATTAACAATTTGCTTTCTGCAAAAGATGTGATTACTGGGAGCATCCTGCGTAGGAAGCGTTCCTGGGCTTCGTTTGGGCAGTAGATAGCTATGATGGTTATTGGGAGATCAACCAGGAAGCCCTTGAGTAGTGAATACCTTCCCTCTGGGTCTCCTTTCACTGTGACCCTCGATAGGATCGCTGTTTGACTAAGTAGGATTGCTACTCCTCTCTTCTGACCCGAGGATGCAAAATACTTCTTCAGAAACCTTCGGTATTTGACGCGTTGTTCATCCGTTGCCAAGAGGTGGGTTTCCTGTAGGCAGACTATATCTGTCATGATCTCTGCTTCCAAAAGATCAGGACTTGCCCGACTCCCTTGGAAGCAGACCCATAACCCCGGTTCCGAGTGCCAGCCAGTCCCAATTGGGACCTTTTGGACCCTGTCCTGGCGCCAGTGGCACCAGGCTCATAAAGATGCCCAGTCCCAGCGCTGGAAGCGCCGGGCTCATAATGCTTGGGTGGACTTACCTGCAGCAGACCATGCTGCTTACTTACCTGCCAGTTGAACCCCTGATCTTCTTCTGTTTGGGACTACTTTTCCTGTTGGGTGGGGCAGGAGCCACTCCCTAGGTTCAGAACACTGGAACTCTTCTGGAAAGCAGGAACTCTTTTCTTACCTAGGCGTGGCTGTGGAAGGAGACACCTAAGCACTACAGGAGGCTATTTAAACCACACCCGATGGATGAATCTTGCTTTGCGTTATTCTGCATTCTCTGCAGCAGAACGCTCATCGTGTCTTCTGCTTCTGATCCTGGGCCTAAGGGAACAAAGGCTTACCATCCTGGAATCCAGTCTTCAGCAGCACCTGTAAAGACAAAGAAAGAACAGGTTAGCACTACGGTCTTCAGTGGCAGCGCATCTCTTACCTGGTCCATCGGCTGTCACCAACGCCTCGCGCTGCATTCCGGCATCTGAAAGACAAAGGCTTACCTACTCTTCGCATGCTCCGGAGGTCTTCGCACTGCATTCCGGCATCTGAAAGACAAAAGCTTACTAGCTCTTCGCACGCTCCAGAGGCCTTCGGCGCTGCATCCCGCATCTGAAAGACAAAAGAAGGTGCGTTTAAAGACATTGGGCAACTTTATTACTCACGTGCCATTACTCCTTCCCACGCCGAATCCAGTGGGTATTCCAGCACCCTTCATCTTCTCTAAAGCTCCGAACTTGTACCTGCAAGATAAAAGGGACAGTTAGTGCGCATCGTGAAGCAGGCTACAAACGCTTACTTACGTGCTTCCAGGCGCTTCTATTCCTCACGCGGGTTCGATCCTCAACTCTCATCAGCCCGCCATCCGCCATCGCCGGAACCCTGCAAAACAAGAGATATCATTACAAAAGACTTTTAAGACATTTGAAGTGCCCAGAACTTACCGTTTGTGCAGTTAACGACGGACAGCAGTCCTCTGAGGTCTAGAGGCCTGCACCCTTATCCAGTGAAGAAACTGGTTACGGCACCCTGCCCCGAGGCAGATGGAGAGCTCGGCGTTCACTTACCTAAGACATCTTACTCTTCGAGTCTGACATACAGTGCACAGAGGTCCAGCCCAAAGAGCCAACCGTGTGTTACACATCACCTTTGAAGATACGGCATTCACCCAGTCAAGACCGGCGCCTCTGCGGGAATCAGGTGAGCGTTACAGAACGCAAAGCCTACCGCAAAACTCCCACCCGGCGCTATGGAAACCTCAGATAACGACCAGCTAGCCCAGTTACTTGGGGAACTAAGAGCAGAAGTGCATGCAGCCCGTCAGGAAACGAATGCTCTAAGAAGGGAACTGATTATTTCCAAGGAGCGAACAGACGATCTCGCTAGACAATTGCTACAGTCACAAGCCGGACAAACTCCGTTACCCGCATCAGGGGCAAATCTTCCTTCAACATCCTCTACGAACCCAGTGCAGATCAACCTACCTGGGAATGTACCTCTGGCTCCGCCCGAACGATTTTCTGGTGACCCAAAGAGGTTTGCAGTATTTATTAATCAGTGCCGGTTGCACTTCTTATGCCGGCCAGCAGCCTTTCCAACTGATCAAGCTAAGGTAGCTTTCGTGCTTTCGTACCTTAGTGGCAATGCGGCAGACTGGTCGATCCCTCTAGTTAATCAAGATGATCCGGTTCTCCATGATTTTCAAGCTTTTCAGCTCAGTATGGAAAAACTGTTTACAAGACATTCACAGGGGCAGGCCTTGGACAATGAGCTCCTTTCATTGCGACAGGGTAATCAAGACCTTTTGGCTTATATTGCGTCTTTCAACAGACTGATAGTGGAAACTCGATGGCCTGAGGACAAAAGGATTACGCTGTTTTATAGAGGTCTACGTGGAGAGCTCAAAGATGTGTTAGCCCAAGTAGTGAATCCCCCGCAAGACTGTTCGGACTATATTGACTTAGTCGTTCAAATTGACCACAGACTGCAGAACAGGAAGGCCGATCGTTCCAAGTTTGATGCTCGAGTATTTTCCAAACCACCAACTCCTACCAAAGGAGTAGACTCCGGGGAACCCATGCAAATAGGGGGCCTGAAAGGACCACTAACACAAAAGGAGCGGGAAAGGAGAAAACAGCTGCAATTATGCCTCTATTGCGGAAAACTCAGGGCACTTTCTTCGAGACTGTCCGGTGAAACCAGCCAAGAAGGCAGTAGGAGCTGCAGTTACCAGGGTCACAAACTCTGAGCAGGGAAACGACCTCGCCCGACAAGAATAGAGGTCCTCTTGCCGAGCGTTAAAACCAGTTCCGTGACCTCGCATTTCGTGATACCTATGGTCCTCATTAGCCCTGAACATCCGGATCGATTACATTCGATTGAAGCTTACGTCGACAGCGGTGCCATCGGCAATTATGTGGATCATGAAATGGTTTTGAGGATGAATCTGACTCTTTGTCCAAAGGCTGTAAAGGATGTCATTACTACGGTGGATGGTACGGAGATAGCCTCCGGACCAGTAACGCATACCACCCAAGAAGTGACGCTAGTAAGTCAAGATGGACACCATGAGAAGATCGTGTTCGATGTGATCAAGGCCCCTCAGTTCCAGATTATTCTAGGAATTCTTTGGTTAGAGAAGCGCAATCCTCAGATTGATTGGCGAGCAAGAACGGTTCAGTTTCCAGAATGTGTCTCTACTTGTCACCCTCGACCTGGTGTTGCACTGGCAGCAATTTCCTCGGAGGCTCCCCAGTTACCTCCTGAGTACCTAGAATTCCAAGATGTTTTCCGGAAGGATCAGGCTAACTCTCTACCGCCTCATAGGTCTTATGACTGCCAGATAGACCTGATACCTGGATCTACTCCTCCTTGTAGTATAATTTATGCCCTCACCGAGCCTGAGAATCTTCACCTCCGACAATACCTGGATCAATACCTAGCGAATGGGTTTATTCGTCCTTCCAAGTCCCCTGCATCCTCAGCTTTGTTCTTCGTTCCAAAAAAAGAAGGGGACCTTAGAACTTGTATAGATTATCGCGCCCTGAACCAGATCACCGTTAAGAATAGATATCCGTTACCTTTGATCCCTGAACTCCTGGACCAAGTCAGAAAAGCATGCATATATACAAAGCTGGATCTTAGAGGAGCCTACCACTTGGTACGAGTAAAAGAGGGCGATGAATGGAAGACGGCCTTCCGCACCAAGTATGGGCTATTTGAATATCAGGTCATGCCCTTCGGACTTTGCAATGCCCCGGCCGCCTTTCAATATTTTATGAACGATGTCCTCAGAGAGCTCATAGATGTGTGTGTTGTTGTTTACATTGACGACATCCTCGTTTATTCTTCATCGGAAACTGAACATCGGAAACACGTGAAAATGGTCCTCGAGAGATTGCGTCAACACAAACTTTTCGCTAAGTTGGAAAAATGTGTTTTCAACGTGACTGAAGTTGAATTCTTGGGATTCATATTATCACCTAGCGGAGTGCGTATGGATTCAAAGAAGGTCGATGCAATTCTCAAATGGCCATCGCCATCCTCCGTAAAAGGTGTTCAAAGCATGTTAGGCTTCGCTAACTTTTACCGCAGGTTTATCCCCGAATTCTCTCGAATAGTCCAGCCCATCACCGCCTTGTTAAAGAAAAACAAACGTTTTGAATGGTCTACCGAGGCGGAACAAGCTTTCCAGAATTTGAAGACTAGATTTATCTCTGCACCGATCTTAAAACATCCTCGCCCAGAACTCCCCTACATCGTTGAAACTGATGCTTCGAGCCTTGCCATGGGGGCAGTTCTATCACAAAAGGACCCAGTAACCAATCAGTTGCATCCCGTGGCATTTTGGTCCCGCAAATTCTCGCCTCCTGAAATCAATTACACTATTACTGATAAGGAACTTCTAGCTATCAAGTCCGCCTTTAAGGCTTGGCGGCATTATCTTCTGGGGGCCCGACACACCGTTACTGTGATTACAGATCACCGAAACCTGCAATATTTGAAAACCGCAAAAGCTCAATCCTCTAGGCAACTCCGTTGGGCACTATTCTTTGCCGAGTTTACTTCATAATTACCTCTCGACCTGGTACAAAAAACGGTAAAGCTGATGCCCTTTCTCGGATGGGAGTGGAAGAACATTTGATCAATCCTAAACCTGTACCTATCATTCCCGAACAAAGAATTCTAGGTGTAATCGCCACACAATCCATAGAGGAAGTTAAGGATAAAGCCAGGCTACTGGTAACTCCAGCAGACATACAGAATTGGCATCTGCAGGGAAAGGACTTTACGGTGAAGGACAATCTATTATATTTCCAAGAACGGTTATACCTGCCCAGCACAGATTTACAGAAAAAGGTAATCTCTTGTTATCACGATTCTTTAATGGAAGGACATCCCGGTATGACCAAGACCTCGGAAAAGATCAAGCGCTACTTCTGGTGGCCGTCTTGGAAAAAAGATATCAGAAACTTTATAATGTCCTGTGGAGTATGCGCCCAAAACAAGAGTCAAAAGGAAAAACCAGCCGGCCTCTTACGCCCTATTGACATCCCGCCTCGCCCTTGGCATACGCTTTCTATGGACTTCATCACCGATCTACCTCCATGCTCCGGATACAATACGATCCTAGTAATCGTGGACCTTCTCCAAGATGGCGCATTTCATTCCACTCAAAGGCTTACCAACAGCAGCAACTCTGGCCCGAGAATTTCTCGAAAACATTGTCCGACTGCACGGTTTTCCTTCAGTTCTAATTTCGGATCGAGGTAGTCAATTTATTTCTCATTTTTGGCGAAGTTGCTGTCGGTCGGCTCAAATTGATGTGAGACTTTCGACCAGCCACCACCCTCAAACCGACGGACAAACCGAGAGGACCAATCAAACTCTGGAACAGTATTTGCGATGCATGCTACAACAAACTGAAAAAACTTGGAAAGATATCCTTTGGATAGCCGAATATGCCTACAATAACTCTGTCCACTCGGGAACTGGGAAGACCCCGTTTTTTCTTTTATACGGTAGTCACCCTCGAACCTCGGAGTTGGATCCACTCCAAGATCTTGGAACACCAGCAGTAGACCACCTCCATTCTAAAATCACCCAAGCCTTTAAGGAAGCCGTTTCTCACCTTCAAAGGGCTAAAGAACAATACAAGAAAGGAGCGGACCAACATCGGAAGGAAGCCCCCCAATATCAAGTAGGAGATCAAGTCTGGTTATCCACCAAATATCTACCTCTAAAAGGACCACACACATTCAACCCAAGATACCTTGGTCCCTATTCCATCACTACCATGGTAAATCCAGTAGCGGTCAAGTTGGACTTGCCCCTTCACATGAAGATACATCCGGTCTTCCACGTCTCTCTATTAAAACCCGTGCAACCTCAAACCCGACTAACTACATCTCCAAAACCTATTCTAGTTGATGGAGAACTCGAGTTTGAAGTCAAAAGCATCCTGGATTCCAAGATCTCCAAATCTAAACTATTTTACCTGATTGACTGGAAAGGCTACGGTCCCCAAGAAAGATCCTGGGAACCTGCAGAATATGTCCACGCGCCTCGTCTAATCAAAAGATTTCATCGAACATTTCCTAACAAGCCCAAACCCCCGGAGAAGCCCGGTTTGGGAGGGGCTTTGAGGGGGGGTGCTGTCATGATCTCTGCTTCCAAAAGATCAGGACTTGCCCGACTCCCTTGGAAGCAGACCCATAACCCCGGTTCCGAGTGCCAGCCAGTCCCAATTGGGACCTTTTGGACCCTGTCCTGGCGCCAGTGGCACCAGGCTCATAAAGATGCCCAGTCCCAGCGCTGGAAGCGCCGGGCTCATAATGCTTGGGTGGACTTACCTGCAGCAGACCATGCTGCTTACTTACCTGCCAGTTGAACCCCTGATCCTCTTCTGTTTGGGACTACTTTTCCTGTTGGGTGGGGCAGGAGCCACTCCCTAGGTTCAGAACACTGGAACTCTTCTGGAAAGCAGGAACTCTTTTCTTACCTAGGCGTGGCTGTAGAAGGAGACACCTAAGCACTACAGGAGGCTATTTAAACCACACCCGATGGATGAATCTTGCTTTGCGTTATTCTGCATTCTCTGCAGCAGAACGCTCATCGTGTCTTCTGCTTCTGATCCTGGGCCTAAGGGAACAAAGGCTTACCATCCTGGAATCCAGTCTTCAGCAGCACCTGTAAAGACAAAGAAAGAACAGGTTAGCACTACGGTCTTCAGTGGCAGCGCATCTCTTACCTGGTCCATCGGCTGTCACCAACGCCTCACGCTGCATTCCGGCATCTGAAAGACAAAGGCTTACCTACTCTTCGCATGCTCCGGAGGTCTTCGCACTGCATTCCGGCATCTGAAAGACAAAAGCTTACCAGCTCTTTGCACGCTCCAGAGGCCTTCGGCGCTGCATCCCGCATCTGAAAGACAAAAGAAGGTGCGTTTAAAGACATTGGGCAACTTTATTACTCACGTGCCATTACTCCTTCCCACGCCGAATCCAGTGGGTATTCCAGCACCCTTCAGCTTCTCTAAAGCTCCGAACTTGTACCTGCAAGATAAAAGGGACAGTTAGTGCGCATTGTGAAGCAGGCTACAAGCGCTTACTTACGTGCTTCCAGGCGCTTCTATTCCTCACGCGGGTTCGATCCTCAACTCTCATCAGCCCGCCATCCGCCATCGCCGGAACCCTGCAAAACAAGAGATATCATTACAAAAGACTTTTAAGACATTTGAAGTGCCCAGAACTTACCGTTCGTGCAGTTAACGACGGACAGCAGTCCTCTGAGGTCTAGAGGCCTGCACCCTTATCCAGTGAAGAAACTGGTTACGGCACCCTGCCCCGAGGCAGATGGAGAGCTCGGCGTTCACTTACCTAAGACATCTTACTCTTCGAGTCTGACATACAGTGCACAGAGGTCCAGCCCAAAGAGCCAACCGTGTGTTACACATCACCTTTGAAGATATGGCATTCACCCAGTCAAGACCGGCGCCTCTGCGGGAATCAGGTGAGCGTTACAATATCTGCCTCCAGTTGTGCCAGGCGGTGTTCCACAGATTTCCTTTTCCTGGGAGAATTTAAGCCCTGAACATTCCGGGTGGTCATCATTAAGTTTTTTATGGAAGCACCTATTTCGAACTAAATAGTGTGCAGCTGGTGGGAGCTATTGGGCTCTGTGTATCCCCGGCCCCCACGGGCGGCCCTAGATTGTTCTGAGTTCTGTATTGCTGAGATATGTCCCCTCTGGTGTCCACCTCATTTTCCCCTCCTGTAAAACAAAGTTTGGTCATTTGGGCCAGCCTTCGGCCAACGGGGACTCCAGCTGGGCCAACGCATCTTGCTGTGGGTGGGCTCCTAGGCCTCTGGTGTTGGCGGTGATAGGTGCCTGAGGCCTTGACGTGTTGCCTTACTTCAGGGAACTACCTATAGTTTGCGGATACAGTTCTCGGTTAGGGTTTGGCGATTCTTGTTTGGACCTTTAGCCAACTTTACCCGGTCCTCCAACGTCGCCTCTCAGCGCGTGATCATGAGTGGTTGGGCGCTTGTGATTCTTCCTGTTCAGAGTGGGACTCCTCGTTGTTGCTTCCCTTTCTCGCTTCTGAGTTCAGCAGTTTCTCTTCTTCCTGTACCTTGCATATGTGGCGGACACTCCCGTTCCAGGTGAAGATTAAGGCTGTGGGAAAGCCCCAGTGGTATGGCGCTCCCTTCTCCCTCATCCACTCCGTGACTGGCTTCAGTGCTTTCCTTTTCAGGAGTGTGCTGGCGGCAAGATCTTGGTATAGGGAGATGCAGGCATCTCGGAAAAGCACTCACAGGGAGTTTCTTGCCTCTCGCATGATTTCTTCCTTAACCTTGAAGTAGTGTAGTCTGGCTAGGACATCTAGTGGAGGTGAGGAGTTAGCCCTGACTCTGGTGCAGTGGACCCTGTTAAGCATTATGGGGGAGTCATCCGGTAGCGTGAGGATAAAGTGGAAGAGGTCGCTCACGTAATGTTCTAATTCTGCCTCCGGTATGGATGTGGGGATCCCTCTGAGGCGTATATTGTTACGAAGGGAGCAGTTCTCTGCATCTTCCTGTTTGAGTTCAAGGGCGTCACATCTGGCCTCCAACATGCCAGTCTGTCTGCTCCTTTTTCAATCTCATATCCATGCTCACATACGGATGTTTCAACTTCTGCTGTCCTGGTTTCCAGCTCTCCCACTCTTCCTTGCAGGAGCTTGATAGTGCTCTTCACTTCTTCCGTGCCCCTTTGAAACATCTTGGTTAGGGCTGTCAGGAGGTCCTGTAGGTCTGATTTAGTGACCGATTGGTTAGGGGCTTCATGATATGGTTCAGCTTGTGCATTTTTGGCAGTCTTTTCGCCTTGTTGAGGAGGGTCCCCTCTTATGGGCCTATCTGGTGCGGGAGTGGCTAATAGGGTTGCAATGTCAGCTTGCTTTGTCGCCTTTTTGGCCATGGCGGGGACTGAAGAGCCGCTTTGACCGATGTGTGGCATGTCGGAGGAGTCGGGGCGAGGGAACGCCCTGTGCGCAGGAGTTAGTTAGGGTTGCTACGTTGCTTCCGTGTGTGCTTGCTTGACTTTTGGTAAGTGCCTCTGCCGTCCGGGCTCTCTGGTGTCGAGAGGATGGCCCTGTTTGCGGCGTTGGCTTTGGTGATCGGCGCCTATGACCGCTGGCAGTGGTATGCTTCTCGAGATCTGGATCAGCACAGGTCGGGGAGTCTGGGTGAGTTTGCTTGTTGCTGGGTCCGGGGCCTTGTGGGCTTGTGTTGCCCGCTGTTTTACGTGACCCTGGGAACTTGGGTGGGGATATACAACCTGTTGTTATGTAGTGGTGCCCCCTCCCCAGTCCTCTGCAGAGTTGGTGTGCTTCGATCTCCCCGGGTTCAAGCCCCGTGAAGTTCTTCCCCTGCGGATGGGTTTTCGCTGCCCTTGTAGATGGTGGTGTGGGTGCCTCTGTGGAGCAGGTTTATGCTGCATTGGCTGCTGCGCCGCTGCCGCGGCTTACCTCTCCTTGCTCCTTTTATGCTGGTGCGCTCCGTCTAGGTGGGGCCCCGGGTCGTTGCTGCCTATCCAGCGGGGTGCTAAGCTGGCTCTCGGGGCTCCATCATCCGTCGACCGCTGGGATAGCTGGTGCCCCGGCGGGTGAGGGTGGGGTTTGTTTGTTGTCGCCGCTGCCCCTCGGCTGTGTGTAGTCTTGGGTGCAACTTCGGAGGAGGGGAGAGTTCGGCCCCCACTCGCAGTCGCTTGTCGGCCTGCTCCTCACCTTGCGCTGGCTTCTTTCACAGTTTCATCCCCGAATCCTTATGGTATTGTGCTGCGTTGCCGATGGACTCCCCTCCCGGGGGGGTGCTTGATATGTCTCCTGTTTAGTGCTCCCCTCTTGCTAATGTGCCCCGTTTAGTTGGGGGCCCAGGGACGCTGCAGGCGCACCATCGGGCTGTTGCTTTTCCCGCGTGGGCCTGGTGGTTTCCCTCGCCTTCCGGGGCTCAATGGGCTGGGGGCTCCTCGTCACCCCGAGCCAGGATTCGTTGCAGTGATTAGCTCAGTGGGGAGATGCTGTCACGGTAGGTTACACCGGCTGAGCTGCTTTTGATTGCTTTTTTCCTCCACTCCACGAGGACATGCCGCTGGGTGCCGGGCCTGCAGCCCCAGGGGCCGGACAGGGTTCGGTGTTCCTCTGCTCTTGAGCTGCGCCACCTGCTGCTATGATGCGGCGAACCGTTTAGGTCTGGTCCCGGACTGCTGCTGCTGCTCCTGCGGGGAGTTGAGTCACTGGCGTGGGACCAGCGTAGGTGAGAGGAAGGGTGCCCAGGGCCGCCCTCGCCCTCTTCGTGTTGTGCCCTTCTGTTCTATAGCTGCTGGATCGCCGGTCGTCCAGCGTTGTTGCTGATTTTCCGGACCGCTGCATGACCCTGGATACTGCAGGTCTGTGAAGGCTTGCTAGCTGTGCTGAGGTCCCGGGGCTTGCCTGGCCGTGGGTATCGGAAAGGGGGCCCAGAGTCTCCCATGCCGGGCTGTCCCGCAGCTCCACTAGGGGGGGTTCGGTGAGGGGTCCGGCTCTGATCCCACGTGGATGGGAGATAGGGATTCAGGGCTGCCTCCACCCACTCTGCGTCGTACCTTCTAGGGTTGCAGGTGCCGGGTCCGGGCTCAGGGGTACTCCTGGCTTGGCTCCTCACCAGCATGCCGGGGCTGGACCGCTTGCTGGGCGTCGGCCGCCTCGGGTGTGTGTGTGCGGGAGGGCTCCCTGTTCAGCGTTGCCACAGCTGATGCTTCCTCCAGTCGGGCGCTGTTCCCCACGCTTTCCTCGAGTCGAGGCCCGCTGCGCTACGGGATATTAGGCTGCCTCTAGGTGCGTAATATGGTGGTAGCCCCCATTTTGGCCGCCTTTGCACCCGGCGCTGGTTCAGGCACAGGGATCTCCAGGCTCCAGGTGCCAACGAGCGATGGTTTTTAGTTCAATATGCGCCACATCGCCTTGGTTTTCAGGCGCAACTATTAACTGCTGTCAGGGTGCACTATCACCGGGGCATTTTGCGTGGATGTGTAGCTTCAGCCGGGAGCTCTTACAAAGCCAAACTGACTGCCATGGCGCCAAGCCACGCCCCTCGGCCAAACACCTTTTATAGCACTTGTGTTTTATAAGGAATTGCAAAAAGTCATACTATCAGCAACCAGTTTTTAATATATAACGTCTCAGCAATGGTCTCTCAACCTGCTGAGCTACCCTGGTTGCTTTCTACTGTAGAGTGTGTCTATGGATCCCTTAATGTACCAAAAATCACTGTGTTACCAACAGTATTTTGGGTGCACCACTCCCAAGGAAGAGATTTGAAGTGGAATTGATGTAGTGTGGAGTTAGGAAAGAAGCAGCATGAAAGAAAACCCCCTTTACATTTTTTCAATTTCCACCACTGAACTAAAATGACAGGAGGGAGGTAATAGGTTTTATTTTGAGTGCTCCCCTTCTGCTTTTTAAAAAATGTTGTGTTGCTTTCTCTATTCTGGGTATTTTGGAATAGACCCATCTTCAGCACCACCTAATAGCCCAAACTAAAAATAATAAGTAGGCTTCTCTATTCCCTGAGCTAGACCCATTTTCAGCACCACCTAATAGCTCAAACAAAAAATAATAAGGGAGCTTCTCTATTCCCTGAGCTAGCCCCCTATATAATAATAGTCAGCTCAATGCTTTGCAGGGAAACAAATACAGCAGTAAACCAACTACGGGCACAACAAGCTTGTTGACTCAGACATGTTGCAGGCGTTACATTTGCATAAAGCATCTATTTCCAATCATCTACTTTTGTATAACCTTAATGGTGTAGATTCTAGTATGCCATCTGCATAACGCTGTCCAAATATATGTGCAGTGGTACACTGGAGAAGGTGTTGTCATAAAAAACAAAACATGACAACAACACAAAACGTGGACCTTGGTACAAGTTTACTTTACACTATGCAGCATTTCAGTTTAGAGGCGCAGGCACTGCCTTCCCAAACAAACTCTCCCATTGGCTATATGCGCTACCTACCTTCCAGGAGGAAACCCCTAACCGCTGCAGTTCGGCAGTCCTTATGGGCCGGTTGGGCTGAAGGCGGTGTGGTTTCCTCTGGTCCTCCGAGGGCTCGTCCATGTACCAAGCTTCCACCATGGCTCCAGCGATGAGACGACTTACGATTGTAAACTCACAGGCTCCAGAACGAAACAGATTAGTTGTCAGAACAGCGCCCCTACTGGGGGAGGGACATCTGTTGTCACGCCTTCCTCCTCTACAGGCCTGGCTGAGGATTCAGATTTTCAACACATTCGTTCCAGAAAGTCATAATTCTATTAAAGGAATGGTTCGGTCAACATTTTTTATTGTCCCTACGAGTCGGCCATGTGTTTTTAAGCCTAAGTCGCTCGATTTTAGAAAAATTTCCTATGGACCTTACCCGAGTTTTCGTCCGTTAAACGCACGCGAAAACAGGCATCAGGGTGCTGCCATTTTGTGATAATCCTATCACTTGCCGTATCGCCCTGGCTGACCTGCTTTTGCGGCACTAAATCATATCCCCGCCCCTGAGCCTGACATTATCAAAACATTCATATTCCCCGCCTCTCTCCGTGACGTTACTGTGCTGCTTAGGCAAACGCGCCAGTCGTCTTCTACGCGACTTCACACAGAACCCGGAAACCAACACAAATCAACTCACAACACAGCGCGCCACAATCGGAATATGAAACTATAGTTTCAAATCAAACAGCAACACGGTACATTTGGTAAAGTACATTTATTTTACATTAAATGTTTATAGAATATCTTTTCTCTCTATACGCAAATCCTATTCCATTTTATTGTGAATCACGTGCTGTTACTTTATGGTACACAGGGTGTTGGTTTTTGTTAAAAGAAGCACTTTGGTCGCAAGGTGAACCGCAAGGCTGTTCCATCAACTAGGCACTAGGCCAGCTTAAAGGTTGATATGTTGCTTCTAGCCGCTAGTACCGCGTAAGGGCATATGGGCCCTTGGCGATCGTCCCATAAGATCGTCAAAGTGGTGCAGTTGGTTACGATAAGCTGCAGCTGGCGGTTGAAGAAACCATCTGCCGGGGTCTGAAACTGGTGGCAGTAGCAGTAGGGTAGGATATACCTGTTTTGAAAACATAAAAATTCGAATTAGTCTCGCCAGCCGATCTTTATTAATATTATTCATTTTATTTATTACGGCCGATCTGAAACTATTTGCTTTCAAGGATAGTGCAATGGAGTATGTTCGGCTCTAAAATCAATGTGAAAACTAACGAAATAAATCGAGGTTAACACACAATGAGAAACGATTGTTTGTCTACATGCGTGTGGAATGTGGACCTGCATGCCCATGTGCCCGGTACAAAGACGATCCCACAAACGTTTTACTTGCTCTTCATTTATTCATTCATTCATTCATCCATTCATTAATTCTTCATTCTGGTATAAAAGCGTCTAAAGAGTTACTTACATTATATTTGCAATTTCCATTGTGTCTCTGCGTAATGCAGTCCGTAAATCCCACTGTGCTCTTGACAACGATTTTTCGTATACTGAACTAACATGAAACTCTGTCTAGTTTCAGAATTTTCTGCCTTATCGTCTTTTACGTTGTTGCACCCCTCCTTCAAATGAAGTCCTTTCGGCATGATGCCTGTCTCTCAAGGTCAAAAAACAATAGAACCTTATACTGCCAATGTGAGTTGTGGGCCTCTTCAGGGCGCCAGCTGAAAATCAAAGCCTCTGACCTTCACTCTAAACGAGCATACATTCTTACTTTGCAACATCCCGTAGTCAAGCCATCTGTGAGAACTTGAATTTTCGAATCCATCTATGTACTAGCCCTCAATGTTCAAATGTGAACTGGCTTCTCTCCCATCTGCAACGGCCCGCTTGGCGCGTTCTGAGGCCCCCAATTTTGTCCTTGTTGTCCGCTAGCTTTGCAGCCCTAGAGAACCATAACTATGGAGACATTTACTTTTTGGGGGAAGGTCAGGGAAAGTATAACGTACCCGCGAAGTTGAGTTGAAAGTGAGATTTATTGTTTGTTTTATTATTTGCAATACGCAAGCCTTGTGAAACTTAGTTACAGCAACAAAAATATATACATACACATATTGACAAGGTCAGCGATATGAGGTGAATAGAGAGAGAAGTCAAACATGACACCCAGGTTGTTCGCCCAGGATGGTGAAGGGAGGGGTTAGGGTTCGCATACTTTGTATGTACACTGTGCAATAACATTTATTTACAAAAAGACAATCATATTACAATTATTTAAACCGGGATTTGTACTTTACAACCAGCTCTGCTTTGGGTGGACATGGCACAGTGGCAATGTTTGGTGGCAATGCATCAGTGCTCTGCACAGAAACGTTCAAAATTCCATATCTGTGCTTCTCGAGTACAGCAACAATAAGGCTCTTTACAAAGTCGAACTCCATTTCCTCATAGACTGGTTTGATGACCCATTGCTTAATTCTTTTAGAAAACACCTTAGTGTAGCGAGGCATCCTTACATTACCCGTAGTCCTAGATTATTCACGGCAGAGAGTCTCGTTATGGGCCAAGACCGCAAGTAGAGTCCTATGTTTCATGCCCTGTATGCTGAAATGCAAGCACTTTGGCCTGTACTTTAGGCACATATTGTGGAACACCTCCAAACCTCCTGTGTGACAGAATTCTGTCAGTCCCCTCAAATCTCTTGATAGAGTTTTATTGAAAACAATATTCTCAATGGCTTTGTGTGTCGGTGAAGGTGGAATCAACCACTTCTTCTTCCTTGCCTCCTCTGGGGACAAAGGGCCATGTTCACATTGGTGGAAATGTAGGTTTTCTGACCAGCGGTGAACGTTGGTACAGTGGTGCATCAGTGACCGCCATTTTTCAAGTAGTATTTCCACTGACCCTTCACAAGTTTTGGAGCTCCACCAAAGATGGTTGCTGATAGACTGGGACCACTGTGAAATACTTTCCAAACCTTTTTTTTTCCCTGCAGCCGAGATTTTCTTATTGATTGATTTAGCAAGATGCCATACATCGAATTGATGTTTAATATGTGGGAACTGCTCTCTCATTGTCTTGGCAATTGAAACGTGTCTGTCCGTGGCTATCAGGTCGATGTGCATTCCCCTCGATTGTAGATATTCCACTGATTTTATAAATCCTAGTTTCTCCATGGCCACTGAGGATGTACATTGTGTTACCTGCAGGAACACCAAACTCACAATTTTCTTACTATCCATGTCCTAAAAGTGGTAGGTGCAGTACTTGGCAGAAAATCCAGGGCTGTCGCACTGTCCATCGGCGGCTAGCCTGAATCGTTTCCCTTCGAATGTACTTGCCAGAGACAATTGTTCAATTTTCCAAGCATCACTAATGGCCGGAAACAGATAATCATGTTGGTATTTGTAGTACTGCTTTTTAGAAATGAAATGAAGTCCCACAAACTGAAAGAAAGACTCTAACTTTCTAAAACTGGACCCACTAAAAAGTGATGCAGCTGTACACAGTAGATTGCCTGCTGGCAGCTTCCCCAGCATCGGTTGTGCAGACCATGAGAACGCATGATTTAATCTACAGGTGGCATGTATTTTGACGTTACTGCCTTGTTTTTGATGAGTCACATGAATCAATGGCCTCTGACATACTTTCCCTCTGACGGAATGCCCACATTTCAGCATACTTATAATATCCATCAAACAACTGTTGAATACTATGTATTTGCCCTCTTTCATTAGACTGTCATCCGGTGTCACACTTGTTTCGGACTGCATCGTTGAGGACATTTCACCACAACTGAAAGAAATATCGCCGATATCAGGTTCTAATGCGTCGGTGAATGCTGCTGCTGGTTCATTCTCTCTCATTTCAACATCTGTTACTTCAGCATTGATGGGAGAACACAACGTTGTCGACAGCTTTTTTGGTGGCAATTATTTGGCGGGTGTAGATTGTGTGAATTGATCTGCGACTACTTCCGAGCTATCCTCAATACATTCAGTATCATCTTCTTGTGGTGGTGCAGTCGCACTGTAGCAATGGTCCATTACAACTTTACTGGATTCTCCGGACACATTCATTTCATGTTCTGTCCATTGGATTTGAGCATCTATAGTCTCAACACGGGCCGTCTGAATTAATAGTTCCTCCATAGTGTAAATGGTCTGGCAAGCAACATCTCTCATTCGCTTCACTGTCTGTGTATGTATAATTCGTATACCCACGGGTAACTACAGGACAGATTGGAAAAGGGATGTTCAGTTTAAACACAAGATAAAGTATATTACAATTGACTGGAAAAAACATAAAATAGTCCCCAGCACAAAGACATTCTAAAGTTATGAACTGTTTGTAACTAACCTTATTTTTGTTTCTTTTCTTTGCAACTTTCTTGACTCGACCTTCAACATCTGCACGCTGTAGCTCCGATTCGTTTCCGCATCTCTTCCCTTCCTCTTGCGCTGCAACGACTATATTGTCTGTATCCGCATAGACAGTACGGAATGAGGCTCCATCGACTCCCTGAAACATAGTACTTTCATTACTATGTATCACAATATTGATAACATAAAACACATGTGAGGACGAACACACAGGTACATCTCAATAACTCAACACAAATTAAACATTGTGTACAACAATCAAACGACAAGTATTCAAGCTCTGATGACCTAGTTCCATGGAACTGTCAGTATCCATTCCTCTGGCTCTGCATGGACTGCCATGAATGATTGTATTGGAGAGGAGGCATCAGCAACTCCCTGAAACACAGTACTTGTGTTAGTATGGTTTTCAATATTGTAAACATAACACACACTTGGGGTCGATGGCATAGGTACATATAAAGAGATAACCACAAATGATGCATTGTCTAAAAGAATCAAGGAATATTTAAATATGATCAGATTTAATCGACTTATTTCTCCGATTTCTTTACATCTGCATCATCTAAATGGGATCTTGTGATTGTAGTGGAAGCTCCATCGTCTCCCTGAAACACAGTACTTGCGTTAATAGGGAAAAAAGTATAGCAAATGGAATCACGTTATATGATCACGCTCGATGGAGCTGTCAGTATCCATACCTCGTGCTGCTGAAGAATATCTATGGATGTTGTAAATGTGGTGCGCACTTCCGAAAGCTGTTGCGCCGATTCATATCCGCATGGTCCCGCTTCCACTTCCCCTGGAATTACTTGAATGTCAGGCTCTGCATCAAGTGCGTGGGTTGACGCTTCAACAACTGCCTGAAACATAGTATTTGCATTAGTAAGGATTACAATATTGAAAACACAACACACACTTGGGGTCGACCGCACAGGTACATATCAATGGCTAACCACGAATGAAACATGATGTAGAACAATCAAACGACAAGTGTTCCAGTCCTGATGATCACGGTCGATGGAGCTGTCAGTATCCATACCTCGTGCTGCTGAAGAACATCTAGGGCTGTTGTCAATGTGGTGGACGCTTCAGCATCTCCCTGAAAGACAGTACTTGCATTAGTATGGATAACACTAATTATAACTGAAAACAAACACCAGGGGACGACAACTAAGGTGTATATCAATTGGAAAGCACTAACCAAACAATTGGTAAAATAATCACACAATATATAAAAACTATTACTTGACATGCATAAAACAAGTCTGTAGTGGAATAGCCAAGTATGATTACCTGATACGCGCTAGGAGTGGTTGATAACTGCGGGCACGTCACGGATGTAGAATGTTCTTGCTTCAGATTCAGTGGATAGTCAAGCAGTTGTAAAGGTAAATTATTGTTTGATAATGAAATGCAAATATTAAAAAATTGCCATGTAAACCGACAGAATACTTGAGAATAATGCTATTGAAAATGAATAATATAGCACAGTTCTCTGTGCCCATAAATAGATTTCCTTTGGGGGTTATAAAATTGAAAAATAATGTATTGATAAATGTCATTATTCAAAAAGCTATACACTCATATCAATATCGAAAGTATTACAAGGGACACAACACCTAAAATATCAATTAATCCATTCGGCTACCTATGCACTACCGCAAGGCCTAAAGCTAAATCCGGACACTTGACTCATCAGTGGCGGAATGTGGACGAATAGAGTTAGAATAGCGTTTGCGAGCAATTTTCGTGTCGTTCGCCGTTTATTCTTCTTTGTTACCCAAGATGTGGCGTACATGTTCGAGGAAAAGTGCCGGCTGCAGATGCGGTATCGATCATCTCTCTTGTCCTCAAAGACTTGCTGGACTCTACTTTCAAGCTCTTCTGGTGGATATCCACAATGTCTGACCCATTCTCTTATTCGATCAACAGTTTTAGGGAATACATGCATTGTAGTGCCTTCAGATTTAGCATGGGTCTTCGAAGGGCAACCGCTAATCGAACAGGCAGGCATTGTTGAAAATTCTGAAAAGTAAATATCAAGATTATTATAAAACCTTGATGAATAAAAATGTCATAAAAAAGAAAATGAACCATACCATGTTCAATGCAAGGTTTGTTTTGGTCGCCGGAACTATACTAGTTCATCATGTGCGGCTTAGTATTTGCATAAATTACAGACATTTTTAAATGATGTAACTAAACTCTGAACATGTGACTCGTCCCTTGGATGTTCTGTCTTGCACGAGAAGGAAACATGCTTACATTATAGACTGGTCCTCCGAAGGATGCAATTCGATGACAATTGACACAGATGAAAATAAATAGATCTATTGATAGTATAACAACTGAAATTCAAGTCAATAGCAATGAGACCAATGACCATAGCACTATTGGGTACTGTAATCGCAAATAGATAGAAATGTAAAAATGACCGAAATATGACTAGGATACATGGCCTTACCTTGACCAACAAACAGTTGGATTCAGCAGGCCGAGCAGTATGTTGCAGGAGAACAGGTAGATGGCCACAGATAGCACACTGACGAGTTTGCTTGAAGCGGTCACAGATAGCACAACGACGAGCAGATTAGCATAGATCTCAGTGCTTCTCAGGTAGAAGGTTCAGGAGTTGACTTGCAAAGCACAAAGATGTTCTCATGAGACATATCAAGTGGTTTATAAAGTATTAGAAACAGGGGTGTGTTTGTGAATGAATGACGTGTGTATGTCGTGGTATTATGTGGTTTGCAGGGGGGCAGCCTGCCTCAGGGGAGGTCTGCCTGGACACACGGGGTCTGAGGAGGCCATGTGAGCGATGGCCCCTGGGCGTGGGATACCTTTTGAAGTGTATATGCTGTTTGGCACCTTGGCCGTTTGCGCCCGTGACAGCCCCCCATGCCAGCGCTCATCCCCGGGTGCGAACCGCCTTTGATAGAGGGGGGTGGGATGGATGGGCCTGGGGCATGCAGATAAGGCACAGGAAGACTGCTGAATGGAGACACACTTATGTGGATTGCAGGGGGGCGGCCTGCCTCAGGGGAGGCCTGCCTGGAGACACGGCGTCTGAGGAGGCCATGTGAGCGATGACCCCTGGGCGTGGGATACCTTTTGAAGTCTACATGCTGTTTGGCACCTTGGGCGTGACAGCCCCCCATGCCAGCGCTCATCCCGGGTGCGAACCGCCTTTGATAGAGGGGGGTGGGATGGATGGGCCTGGGGCCTGGGGCGTGCAGATAAGGCACAGGAAGACTTGTATGGAGACACACTTATGTGGATTGCAGGGGAGTGGCCTGCCTCAGGGGAGGCCTGCCCGGAAACACGGGGTCTGAGGAGGCCATGTGAGCGATGGCCCCTGGGCGTGGGATACCTTTTGAAGTGTACATGCTGTTTGGCACCTTGGCCGTTTGCGCCTGTGACAGCCCCCCATGCCAGCGCTCATCCCCGGGTGCGAACCATCTTTGATAGAGGGGGGTGGGATGGATGGGCCGGTGGGCGTGCAGGCAAGTGTGTGGGAGCAAGGGGCCATCAGGCCCCTCTCATCCTTTGCTTCTCAGTAGAAACTCGGACCAAGTGCCTCCAGTAGTGGGTTCGCCCCTTGCCCTTATGTGATGTTAACTTTGGTTGACATTCGCGTAGATGGGACCACTGAGCAGGACACGGGGCATCCATTTTTTGTACCCCCTTTCCACTCCATCTTGTTGACCAGGCCTCACTGCGCAGAGCACATGGCCCCCACCCTCGTTCCCA
Organism: Ambystoma mexicanum; assembly: GCF_040938575.1. Taxonomy (NCBI): domain Eukaryota; kingdom Metazoa; phylum Chordata; class Amphibia; order Caudata; family Ambystomatidae; genus Ambystoma; species Ambystoma mexicanum. The sequence continues at coordinate 1,118,501,721 of NC_090930.1, forward strand.
CTCTGACTGGAAAACTCCAGAGGTATTTGCAACAGCTAATAAATGTAACACATCACTCTTCCTCTGAGATCACTGTCCTGCATGTTAACCAGCCTGAACTAAGCACACAGCTCGTTCATCTCCACAAACGTGTCCTTACCCACGCACCCTCGCCAGTGGAAACTTACTGCCATTATGACCCTGTGTCCCTGCAAGGTATTCTCTTCATGTGCTAGACCACTGACCACGCCATGATGCCCACCTAGCAGATCCCCAACTAACATTAGACCCCTACTGCAGTATATCGTTGCCTATCAATAACAAATGCCACATACCGGAGATTCTTGTGAGCACAGACCCACACTTCAAACAGTCTATTATAGTGATCAAGACCCTTAACCTAAGGCATGTATAATCCAATGTTAATTGATAGTATAGATATATGTGTGACTTTTATAGAGACATAACCGACTGAAAGACTTTGAACAAGTGTTATTTAGTGCATGCATTATTGAGAATATATTATGTTAGCTTAGATAGTGACCACCCTGCTTCACAGCGACCTGACCTTCACCCATTCGGAGCACAGATGTCTGACGTCCATCCTTGAATGGAGACACACTTGATTCATTTAAAAAATCTAAACAACCGTTGTTAAAATATAGGTGGTGTTTTATTTTGTATCTTATTTTGATGACACAAAAATACAAGACTTTACACATTGTACAGGTCAGGATGCAGCATAGCGAGAGAAAATCCCCTGTACTGACCGCTTGTCACTTGGGAAAGTTTCTCTTATGGCACGAACGGCACAGGCGGGTATTACTCTTGGAACGCGGTGTCCAAGCCTCCCGTGAAGCCACCATGTAAAGGAACGATAGGCCACCAGCCTGTACCACCTGTGAAAAGGAATGAAACAAACTGTTTTTAAATGACCAAGATAAGTTTAATAAATGTTTGTTGTCAATGACAATTCTTGTAACTAATGGCATTCTGCTCGGACAAATGCTATCTAGACACTGCACACTATTGAATGACTTTCATGCGTTACAATGATATGCATATGTAATTTTGGATATAGTAGAAGACCATGAAATAGGAGTGGCATGACAAGCAGAGTATACTTACTCATTACTCGGATTACGAGGACGAACAGTTGCGCGAAGTTCGTGCATAAGCACCATCATTATCCTCAACACGGACCGTGTGAGGCAGGCTGCCCTGAAGTCTGGCAGCTCGGTGATGCATTGCGGTCGTGGCTCGCCTTCCGAAATGTAGGCCACACATCCCGAGTTTTCACAGCAGCAGCAGTGCTCGTTCTCGGTTGGCATTACCTCGCACTGATTGCATGTGCACCAGGTGGAAACACCGTCCATGCAACTAGGTCCAGGCGCTTCAGCTGTTGAATCGTCCTCCCAACTGCCGTCCGAAGACCCATAGTTTTCGCGTGTTTCCCTTTCCAGTAGTTCCTCCTCGGTATACTCAGGCTCGTACATGTAGGGCATTATTGTAGCCATTGTGTGTTAAACAAACTAAAATAATTTATAGCGGTGGTACTGGTATCTGTTCACACAGGCTACAAGCAACGAAGGTAGCTGACCAGAGCACAGAAACGAGTCACAGAATACTCAAAGTAACACAGAGAGAGGAATGGAATCGAAAATCTGCTGCTGTGTGTTGTGAAACGGTCTGTTTATACTTATTGAGGAAAGAGGCGTCCTGCCATTTCCATGGCGACACGTCATTAGCTGAAGCACAGCGAATATTGACACGAGACGTGCTTTGGCGTTGTGAAATGGGCGGTACACGTCTGCTGATGACAGGCTCAAGGACGGGGGATATGATTTAGTGCCGCAAAAGCAGGTCAGCCAGGGCGATGGGGAAAGTGATAGGATTATCACAAAATGGCAGCGCCCTGATGCCTGTTTTCGCGTGCGTTTAATGGACGAAAACTCGGGTAAGGTCCATTGGAAATTTTTCTAAAATCGAACGACTTAGGCTTAAAAACACATGGCTGACCCGTAGGGACTATAAAAAATGTTGACCGAACCATTCCTTTAAAGACACAGAGGCGAAGGATTATGCTTCTCTTTCTATTTACTACTCAAGCAGCAAATGACAGTCCAATAATATAAACTGGTAACAAAACTCAAAACTACAATATCCATTGGAAAAAGAGTCTTTGGTAGTCCTGATATTATTGGTCTCCAAACTGACCATGTGACAAAAACTTAACCAATCAGTCCAGTCCTTAACCATAACCACACTGAACATCCTCTTCTACTTCCTCTTTCTTTGCTTGATCGAATTGCATCCACTGTTAATAACAATCTCATCGTTAATTGAAATCCTTTTTCAATATCCTGGTTGTTTGGAATCCACCACCGAATCTAATACAAAAAAATATATATTCGGTGATTGTAAGTCGAAAGAGGGTGGGACAATCGTAAACATCCAAGCAGTTTCAATGTGCTATAGCATTATGCATATATAACATTTAACACTTTTATAAAATTCATCTTTGAATCCACTTATGTATTTATATAACTTAAAAAACAGCTCAATACATGTTCAACAATCCTCATTGATATTACAATTGACAGGGTCGGATAATCCTTCGCCTCTGTGTCTACCAGGCTGAAATTTCCCTTGAGAAGAAAGATAGCCACAACTAAACAGCTGACTACCACTAATATTAAAAACACCCTATCTCTATCAGGATCTCTCATCAATGCCAGATCATTGGTGGCCCACGCTGCCGAATTTGCTGACACCCTATCTAATGAGAACCTGGACCTGCTTGCCATAACTGAGACCTGGCTTCACAAGGCAGCAGGACCTGCCCTCATGATAGCCGCACCAGATGATTACCAGATTTTCAGAGCCGTCAGACCAAATGCCAGGGGCGGTGGTTTAGCCATTATCTCCAAAACTAATTTACCTATTAGACTTGCCTCCTCTCCATCCTACCAATCATGTGAGATACTCACAGCTAAACGTCCCCTATCCAATAACCGTACACTTACTTTTTACCTGATATACAGACTACCAGGACCACTAGGAACCTTCGAGGAAGACATAACCTGCCTCTTAGCCAACAACACCAAAGACCATGCACAAGTTCTGCTGCTGGGCGACTTTAATCTTGGTTTTAATGACACTGATGATAAACATGCTCACTCAATAGCAGACTTACTCAAGGATCATGGACTGGCACAAAAAGCCCTTACATCTACCCATTCCAAAGGAAGGACCCTTGATTGGGTCGCCGACCTGAATTGCAATATTACCATCACTAACATTGCCCCCCAATCATGGACAGACCACTATCTAATTACCTTCTCCGCCACTTTAGAACTCCTTTGCCCCAAAACTATTGTTATGCTACCTCCTCTCTCGACCAGAAGTAAAAAGGATATAACAGCGGAAAAGCTACTCTCACATCTCCTCCCTGCTATCAACTAGCAATATCTAGCTAGCAATACTAACCCCACCTTATTAGTGGAGGCCTTCAACAGCGCTATGACTAAGGCACTGGACAAAATTGCTCCGATCAAACTTCATAAAGGTAGACAGAATTCTCATCTTAATACTTGGCTCACGCCAAACTTAAAGAACTTAGACTCCAATAACGAAAGCTTCAATCAACGTGGCGTCACGCTCCCTCAAACAAGAATAAAGTCAAGCTAATAAACATTTCTAAACTTTACAAAAAGAAAATAATTAGCACTAAAAAGAATATGTTTAATGACAGAATCTGAAAGGCGAAGTCAGACACTAAGGAACTATTCTCTATCCTCTGGGAAATGGAATCAACTATACCACTATATATATGTTTCATATGCTGTGAGTGAACCCCAAATGAATTAATGTAAAAACATATTAGACGTGTAAGTCTACAAATATAGTACTTTTCAATTTTTTTGTTCCTAAGTATTACTGGCTAAGATATATCAGTAAAGGAAAAAAGAGGGAGCCAGACATGTGATGTCATCAGTGATGTCATCAATGACATTTCTACATATAGAAAATCTCTATCTCTGAGACTGAAAAAATTATACGCTCCTTAAAACCCTCAAATTGCAAAGGAGACAGCTGCCCGGCCCAAATTATAAAGGATGCAGCTAGAGATTTAGCCCCTTTCATCTTGAAGCTTATCAATGCCTCTTTCAAGACCAACGTAATGCCTAATAATCTCAAAGAATCATGGGTACTCCCACTACTCAAAAAACAAACATTAGACCCTGCCACCCCGACTAACTACAGACCCATCACCACGGTCCCCTTCTTACTTAAAATCATCGACAGAGTAGCCTACCTACAAATACAGAACTACCTGGAGGCTAACCACTTACTAGGATCACGCCAATCGGGCTTCCACCCCCTCTATTGCACAGAAACAGCCTTAATAGACCTTAAGGCACAAATTGACGAGTTGAAGGACAACGGAAAATCAGCTATGCTACTCCTTCCTGACCTATTGGCAGCATTTGACCTGGTGGATCATGCAGACTTATGCAACCACCTTAGCTCGGCTGCCCATTTCTCAAGTGATGCCATAATCTGGGTTCAGTCCTTCCTAGCCAACCGTACAATGAGAGTCTTCTCCCCTATACCATCGGCCGATCCTATACAAATCTCATGTGGTGTACCTCAGGGATCATGTGTCTCACCTACTATGTGTAACATTTTTACTAAGCCCCTGTTTGACAAGTTGGATAGTCTGGGCGTCACCTACACACATTATGCATATGACACCCAGATCCTTATTCCCCTTTTGGGCAACTTCCGGGAGGACTCGGCACTAGTAAATAAGATATACCTCTTCATTCAGGCATGGATGGCATACAACGGCCTCTGCTTGAACGATGACAAAACGGAGTTACTGATCCTGGGTTCAGAGACTGCCCTTAAAAAACGCAACCCTAGTTATGCCACCTTCAATATTGACGATAACGTTATAAAGGTTATGCCTGTAGTTAAAATCGTAGGTTTCTACCTTGACTCTGCACTTACCCTTAAGAAGCAAGTCAACTCACTAGCACCCACAACAGCTTACACCTGCAAATTGATCAGAGCCTGCAAACCATTTCTTTCTGATACTAGTTGTATCACCTTGGCCAATGCACTTATAATATCCAGACTGGACTATTGTAATGCCTTGTATGTGGGAGCTAACAAGTACATCATGGACAAATTGCAAAGACTTCAAAACAATGCCCTGAGAGCAGCATTAAACATCACCATTAGAGAGCATATCTCTACTTTTAGAAGAGATGTCCACTGGCTGAAGATCAATGACAAGATCCTTCTTAAAACACTTTCACTCACGTCAAAATGCCTGAACAACTTAGCTCCAATCTACCTCGTACAAAGAATTAACAAGAGACTTACCTCCCGCCCTATGAGATCTACCAATGCCTATTCCCTAGAGATCCCTAGACTTAAATCCTCCACTGCTGGTGGCTCTAGCTTCCCGGTCATAGCCGCTCAATCCTACAATGCTCTTCCTTTAGATCTCAGAATAGATCAACCTTATTCCACATTTAGACGGATATACGAACTGAATACGAACAAATGACGCCTAACTGGTCTTGACCGGTAAGGGCAGTGTGACTACACATGCTATCTATGCCGGACAGGACTTACCATTCTTATTCGATTGCAATCTTGCAAGGCCATACGTGACCATTTCTCACTGTACATATTAATGACTATAATCTTGTAATGCCATATGCTACCACCACTCTCTGTACATATTATTGTGGCAGCATTCTGTATATTTCCTGTATATATGTATTCCAATTATTATGTAACCAAGCTTTGAGCCTACTTGTCACTTTGCGCCCAGCTACCTAAGGGTTTGGTGCACTTTATCAAATAAATAAACAAACAAATAAACAAAACATCTTGTTCTGGCATGATGGCCAAGACCTATCCAGACCTTTCCTCATATCCTGTGTATATTTACTCATGAATGTGACCATTTTTTCATCAATCTCGGGTGTCTCAGTGGCACCTTCAGGGAGGTGAGGTCTTGGGCATTCTGCCCTCATCTTACTTTTAGCCTCTTTTGCTAGCGGTGCCCTCAGGCACTTTCTAATATGGCCGCTATCTTTTTCGGCAACTTCCATTCAGAAGATCGGGGGTGAATCAGTGCTTCTGGGTTGAAGTCATCGACTGCCCCGTCTTCCTCCGTCCCCGCTTTCTTTTTCTTTGGTGCTTTATGGCCTTCTTCCTCGGATGATGATATTGAGTATACCTCCTCCTCTGAGTAGTCATCCTTCCAATCCTCATCCCCTTCATCTGAGGTATTGGATGTTTTACCTTGCCACCCGCTAGGCCCCGCCTTGATCCTAACCTCCGTCTCTTACCACCCTTCTTCTTGGGTGTTGTGCCCGGAGGGTATGGGCTTCATCTGCCCTGCAGGCTGTCTTTCTGCCCCCTTTCACTCTCCCCTGTGATTTCATCCCTTTAATTTCCTCTAGCCCCCGTGAGAACTTGAGCCAATCCTCCATAAGAGCTATTTGCTTAGGTCCTTGCCCCAACAAGGCTTCCAGGGCTTTTTGAAGGACCTGAGGCATTTCCGTGGGGCTCCTCTTTTGGCTAATATTAGCCTTACCCTCATCACTGGAGGAGCTCATGTTAGCACAGGCACTAGGGATTGTATGTTGCCAGGAATTTTAAAGGGTTAATCTCCTTGAGATTATATATATGCTTTGATATAATGTCACCTGGCTTGCATATATATATGTGTGTGTGATGGCATCTTTGATGTCCTGGGTGTTAGTCTTAGTAATGCACGTAGGTGGTGCGAGTTATGGTTGCTTAGTTTACCATAATTAGCAAATGTCAAGTGTTTTCTGTTTTACTGTGAACTATAATGTCCCTTTAACAACGTTTCTTTACTGAATATACATATATATATATATATATGTGGCAGTGAACAAAAACAAAGGGCCTACATATGTGATATCATCAGTGATGTCATCAATGACATTTGTGATGCCATCTTGCATGTCCTGGGTGTTAGTGTTAGCAGTGCACAGTGGTGCGGGCAGGTATGGTTGCTTAGCCTACCATAACTAGCGAATTTCAGTGGTTTTTCATTTTTACTTTGAACCATAATGTCACGTTTGTAAAGGTTTTTTAGTGAATTGCACAGGTTTTTAGTAGGGCAACTTAACCATAACGTCCCATTAACAAAGTTTTTTTTTAGTGAATTTTATGGGTTTTTAGTAGGGCAACCTAACCATAACGCCCCCTTAACAACTTTTTTTTTTAGTAAATTTTATGGGTTTTTAGTAGGGCAACTTAACCATAACGTCCCTTTAACAAAGTTTTTTTTTACTGAATTTCACATGTTTTTAGAAGGGGAACTTAATCATAACATTGCGTTAATCAAGTTTTTCTACTGAATATACACTTCCATCATGTGATTTTGGGAGTTGTGTACGATAATTTCCTTACTTTATATACAAGTAACATAGAACATACTGAAACCCCTCGCTAATGATATTTGAAAGGCACGGACTGAGCGCCTGTCTGCGGACGGGCGCGGACGAAGTCAACACTATCCAAACAGTCAGGGGGTATCTGAAATTGTATTATTGTGTTATATAAAAAATGCACAACTATGAAAAAGAACATATAAAGGCATTATAAGTACTAACAAATAAATAAGTGAACCTAAACGTCTGAAACATTAAGCATGCATTGAATGGCCATGTAAAATGAAATGGATTGTACCATAACAAAAAAAAGTTATGCCTCCAACGTAATTACCTCACAGAAACTGTGCAGCCAGGAGCGACAGTAGACGCACACAGTACAACGAAGACAAATTACAACAAAATAGTAAGTGACCTGCATTTTTCTGAGATGTGTGTGTACTTTTTTTGTATGAAGGGCAGACAAAATAATGTATTTCTGTTATTTTCACACAGAAATGGGCAGTACCTTGGAGTGGCTGGAGGAGAATTTTCCGCATGGGGAAATGTCGGAAGATAGCGATAATAATGGTACACAGTACTTTGCATAAGCAAATTAATGGTCAGTATTGTATGGGCATTTAACATATATATATTTATTTTTAACAGACCAGGCACAAAAAGGAGAAACGCCAACAAAGGACACAGAGGAAGACAGGCTGAAAAGGATAGAATTGTAAATGGACATACTAAATTACAATTTTAACAGTTTAAGGCAATTTGTGGAAGAATATGTCAGAGCAAAAATACGATATCACTGTCTCACCTGTACCTGCCCCCCTTCTCTATTTCCTAGTGACCCATCTCCAAACCGTCAAGAAGAAAATAAACGTTTTGATGAAACATCCATCCCTTCATCCCCTCACAAATCATCCCCTCACAACCAGGCCGTGTTAAACCCCAATTCCCCTATATTCGTATCAGTATATGCTTCCCCCTGTATTTCTGTTGATTGATGTGTGTGTGTGTGTATTGAACATGTTTTTATGTTAGTTGTAGGGGAAGGGTGTGTGGCAAATTTTTTTGAATAAAAAGAGTAAAAATGTCCACGGACAGCACGCCTGTTCGAGCTGGACGTAAGCAATAGAATATGGATGTTCTAACGACAATACACCTACCCGTACCAATCGCAACCAAGAGGGAAATGATCTTAGCACGGACCAGATGTTCAAGTTGTGCGTAAATGAACAGAATGGGTCGTCCTAAGGACATGATACCTCTCCGTACCGCTCACAAACAAGATAAAATATGTTCTTAGAACACACCAGGTGTCCGGGATGTCTGTAAATGAACAAAATGGGAGTGTCCTAAGAACACTATACCTGTCCGTAGCGTCCGCAGCTAAGATGGAACCGTCCGTAGAACAGGCGCGGTGGCCGGCATGTCCATAGTCAAACAAAATGGAGGTGTCCTAAGGACACTGTACCTGTCCGTACAGTCAGCACATCATGTACGCACATGCGTACAACACCCATAAGTACTGCGAACATCGTGCCTGACCGTAACTGTCCGTGTCACTTGTGTTGCACTTTTAATTAGTTTCAGGAGCCAAACACTGTCCGTAGAACACCCGCGCGCATGCGCACGTCCGTTACTCTGCATTTACTGTCCAGTGGGCACCCATTTCCCTCACGGATGTGTTCACGACATCATCATGTGACCGCACCCACGCTGAGCGTGTGGACTAATTTGTGCAGTTTGTCTGCTTCCGCAACATTTCAAAAGAACTTATACAAACATGGGAAATTATTTTACAGTATAAAATAACCATTTCACATGTCTCATACAATTGGCCTACTTGTGAAGGTATTGTTTAGAATTTTTGCAACGATTTTGAGTGATCAATGTGGTCACGAGCTGCACCCCTCCATCCCTATAAATGGCCAAGAGCTCATCTTTATTGTCCTTCTGGCTATAGCAGATTGTGTTGTGCTGCCTTTATTGCTGTAGTGACCATTAGCCGACTACTCCTTATGGCATCCATGGCTACTGTTGCTTCATTAGCCTCAGCACCACCCCAAATCCCCCACGACCACCAGTTCCCCAAGGGCCTGCATAGGGAAATACGGGTGAAGATGTAGAGATCGAGGAAGAAGAGGAAGAAGAGAAAGAAGAAAATGAGGTAGAGAAACTCCGCACTACAAGCACTCACTGGGAGTCGTGGGTGTGGCGGTTGTTTTCCATTTTTGCGAACGTACCAAAAGCACGTGCGAACCTGGCCAGGTGTAACCAGTGCCAGTTTGTGCTGAGTCGTGGGAGACCTGGTGAGTACCGCTTTGGTACTACAAACATGAAACGACACCTAACTTCGTTCCACAGTGCGGACATTCTCAAGGTTGTGCCATGTGGAGAACGTAGTAGATTGAGTTCCTCCACAGCATCCTCCGTGTCCGATCCTCTCACCACAAGAGACACTCCTGTGCGGGAGCGCATCTCTCCAGCTGCCTCACAAGCCATTTGCGATGCTGACCCTTACCTTTCGAGGATCACAATATTGTGTATGTACTGTGACGCAGTACTCTGTAGTGGGGAGAGTCTTCAAAGTGCTTTTGAAGCTACGGTCACGGAGCACCAGAAGAACTGCCCCCTACCTAAGAAAAGGGCACCCTACTTCTTTCTCTCTCCACCTGCCCTTTCTTATCCCTGAGGCTGGTGTCCCTTCCTTACCCTCATTTGGCCTCCTCTCCTAGTGTGTTGTGTGCTGAAAAGCAATAAACTTGAAAACAACAAAAATTACAAAATAGGCTCTCTTCAGAGCCGCCTTTCTCAGTTTCACAATAGAACTATCAAGTGACCGTTGTAGCCCCCGCCCATCTTTCAAAAAGTCAGCGGACAGTCGTAGAATGCACAAAAATTGAGGGCGAAAGCGGGGCAAAACCAATGCACTTTTCCCTGAGAGTAAGTGGTGGCTCTGAAAAGAGCCTTTCGGTGGTGTCTTTTGTGTTTCAAAAACTGTGGATTCGAGATAACAGATTGCCAAATAGGTGACTATGAATCCAAAAAAGGTTGCAATGCATTTTGTACATTGCGAAGAAAAATCTGATTGCCAGCATATGTGAGATGGACTCCAACTCTGTGAAAAATGAAAGTGCTGCGAAACAAAATATTTTAATTTTGGAATGAGGACATGCCAACATCTCTTAGAAAGGCACAAACAGCCTTATTGACATTGCGCCTCGCTTTCTCCATTTGTGGACCAAATGCAGAAGAACGCAGCCATATTTGTCTTTGTGCAATACGGGAAAACTCTATTTGGCAATTTGGAAATATGCCCATGACCATCGCAAGACCTTCCTTCATTGCAAATTGCAAAGAAATTCCAGAGACATGGCCCAAACTGTTTCCTCTGCAATTAATAATAAGTATATCAGGATGACGGTCTGTCTGTAAAGTAGCACAGAGAGCTACCAAGTCCAGCCACCTCATTCCATGCACGCTATGCCAGTGCACTTCCACATGAGGAAATCCAATATCTGCAGATAGACCACAACTTTCTGCATGCACCTTCAACCAATGTATCCATGAGTCTCCCAAAATCCAGATAATCGGTTTCGAGCACACAGAGCCATGGCTGTCTGGTTTCCTGTCAGGGAAAAGACATTCTCACTAAATTTCTCCGTTCAGAACACACCCACTGAACTTTACTGACCAATCCCTACCTTCACACATTCTCATTTGCGTGCGTCTCCACCCCAGAATCCCTGTTGGTAATACGTGCTGCCTGCAAACTACCGCCATGTCCGCGGACACGTAGAGGATCAGACCATGACAACCGTACATTTAAATATTATTCCCCTTTTGCCCTTTAAGGTGGGCTCTGAAAAGAGCTGTTTTTTTATTTTCTTTGGGCAGATGCCTTACAGACACCTGTTATTTATTTTTTTTAAATATTTTTTCTTCTTACTTTACTCCTACAACCATTACAGAACCTTCTCCAAAGCAAGCCTTACATTCCAAAAGAACATGGCATTTCCTAAAGAAGATAAAGCAACAGCATCTGCTTCAAAATAAGCCGCATTACTGGGAACAATGTTCTCGTGGCTGCAGAAAAATATACCAGCTCGTAACATGAAAGCACGCATGCCGCGATTGATGTTACACCTCCCAATACTTTGATCAGCACAGAAAACTGAACTGTTGTCCCGTTTTCCTCTAGGGAGTAACCCAGAAAAATTACTTTTACAGTTGGAAAGATGTTAATGACTGCTTGCACCAACTGTTCCAAATCTTCCAACAAAGTATGTGAACTCACATAGCCCAAATGGCAAGCACCGTAGTGCAAAAGTACCACATGGGGACTGGTCATCCTACGCATGTCTCTACAAACTTGGAGAATTGCCGCAACATTGCGATCAGTCTCAGCGCTCCATACCACCTCCACTCCTCTCACATCGAAATTATGTGCCACATGCCTACCTTCGGAATAGTGCTGTAAACCATGGACAAAAATATCTCCAAGCACCAAAACCCTGACCCCATCCACCTCTGCCATCTTCAGTATACGCACCGTCTTTCGACACAAAAGAGCAATGTAAACATCTGATTGGCTGATGCCTACAGTCCCCTTTCCATGCTGGCTTTGCTGTAGAACCCCGTATGTGACACGCCCTACCCACGGACAAACGCTGTCTGCGTGCGGAACGTAACTCTTAGTCAGTCCTACTATCCTTTCCACATCATTTGCGCATCCATTCCCTCATTGGCCAGAACTAAGCAGTCACACAACCATCCACCAATCACATTCAACATTTCTACATCTAACTCCGTCATCAAAATTTCACACTTCAAATGTACTATTGATCACTCTGAATGCAACTCTCATATCATTGCAAAGCACCTACTTCAAAAACTACTGTGCAAGTGTCGTGGATTTCTACGTACAGCTCCATGCATGCGCACATGCATGAGTATAAAGTACAGGTATGCATATTTTAATCAGAGAACATGTGCAACCTTTATGATTTCATTTAAACAAATGAATGCCACTAGATCTGCATAGCCAATACATACCAACGCTCCCCCTTTAAGTGCAAGATGTCCGATTTTTCATTGACAAACCCCACTACTTCTTACTGTCTCCCGCATAACCTATACATACGTTACAACCCTCCCTATTTAGCGCAAAACTCGATTTTCCATTAGAAAATGTCACAATTTTTTACTCTGTACCGCCTACATTAATGCTACTTCCAATGCGATCGTATGAGAAAAATAAACGCTCCCAATTGCTGTGGTGACATCTCCCTCTGTGGGTCTCCCGAGTTTTCGGATTCGTACTTACTATATGAAAGTAGTGAAATTTTTCACATCTACTATAATGACCTATCACTTACAAACCTCTCCGCTATGGATAACACAGCTTAAAAAAAACAAGGCATTTTCATAAACTAAAAACTGTACTCATTTCTGAATCACGTGCAACTAACATACTGCAAATAACATACAAAGGCAGCACATAGTGAAGTGAAATGCACACATGCACTGTGTTGAGATATCAAAGTATAATACTCCGACGAAAGATGCAAAATTAACGTGTACAGTAACATCACTGCTTTAAACACACAAAGTTACTAACGTCTTCTTTTTACAATCACAGTGAAGACTACTCTCCTGAAAATCAACAGCATCTACACTGCAAACGACATATCCGAAGAAATCTGGTCATCCCGCAAAAAAAAGTAAGTACAGTACTACCTTTATATTCTTACTGTTCCTCGAAGAGACTGTGTGTGTTATTTATTTAATTTGCGCACCAAAACAAACATTGATTTCTTGACCATTGTACCCACAAATCTCCATTTATTAAGCAAAGAATAACAGGCAGAATGGCTCACAAATCCCTGTGTTTTTGGAACTCAAATAACATACAGAAGCCTTAAATGTTAGTACTAGAAAACAAATAGCTGTTTCAATTTTATACCTTTACGTTTACTATTAATGCTTCTCCTCACCACTATCTCACTTTGTACTCTCATCTGAAGCACAGTGTAGTAGTATAGAAACCGAAAAATAGCCTTCCCAACTCATTGTAACAGCCCAATGCACATTCGCACACCTCCACAAAGAGCTTCCCCATCAAACACATGCACGCATGCACACACTACACATACATTGTACAACAGACCAAACCATGCCTTCTTTTTTTTCAACAGGCCCCAAAGAATTCCTACCAAAAAGCAAGTCTGTAGAAAGGAACGCAGAAATAGAGCAAATGAAAATAAAAGTGCCCAAATTAAGCATCCTTCTGTAGCAGAGTTTGTAGAGAACTTTGTAACAAAACAGCTAATACAGTTTAGCGAAACAAAGGAAGCTTCAACTACCGAAACTTTACCTCCTCTATCAAAATATGGCACGAAACACAAAACGCTTCACAAAAAATCGGCTACCAGTACTGCTAACAATGCTCCTATTAATCCTGATATAGTAACAAGAACCCATAGTAAAAAAAGTATTTTAGCAAAAATGTTTCGCCACAGAGTCCTTCAGAATCTAATTAGAAGAGGACCGAAATCATCCTCAACCCTTAAAACCTACCGTAGAAAAGTAATCCTACAAGCTCTCGTAGACAGTGCAATCCTTCTCCATTAAACGGAATATCAACAAAAATAACTTCTTAAATATTTGTGGAGGTGAATGGAGTCACACAACAACCAAAGAACCATATTTTAATGAAGAAGCATACAAACAAAATCAAACTAACACAATTGCCATCCATAGCAGTGGACGAGGGTATGAAAAAATCAATAATACCATCATGGAGCAAGAAACACTGCTACAAAAGTATCCCCTGAAAACTCAGAATTACCTCTCGATTCAACTGAACCAGACCATCCAGTGTACAAATGGCCGTGCACGTCAATGTGTGACATTCTTAACAAATCTTTCAAATCTTTACATCAGTTCCTCAATCAGTATGTGAAAGGTAAAGACAAAATTAAAATGAAAGTGCTGAAAAATATGGATATCTGTCCAGTGCGCAAATACACAGGACTACAAGGACATTCATTAGCCTGCATTTTAGGACCTATTTGCAAAAGCACCTTTCATGATATCAAAAAGATATCAATACATCATTCAAATGTAAGAAATCTAGTGTATAAAATATACTATGTTAAAAGTCCAGCTTTAGAATTAGCCAATTTAAATAACACTCTTCTGCATGGTACACCCAAATATCTACAAGAAGAAATCGACCGTATCCAGAGAAAATATTTTGGAAGTGAAAGCCGCTTACAAAATGCAATAGTTTTAGAACAGACTAGCAACAATTCTGCACATAGCAACCTTCTATTACACACATACAAAAAAGAAATACTAAAATTTAAAAGTGCATCGGCTGAAGTACCAAACCATGTGTGTGTGTGTTGCTGCAGAACGTTTTACAAAAGGTACACAAAAAATATAGACATAGCATACAAAATAGAAGACAATGAAGATTCCAAATGGTTTGAATTAGCTCTCTACCTTTTAACAGAAAACGAATACCAAATGAGTGAACCCCTAATATGTTGCAGTTACTGCACTACCAAACTGGACAACAACCAAACTCCTTCACGTGCTATCACGAATAATTTGGAATTGTTCCTACTACCAAAACCCCTTCAACAACCAACTCAATTTGTATGAGAGCATCATAATTCGAACAGTTCACCCATTTCAAGCAATTATACGCCTTCAACCAAAAACAGCAAAATTACCTCCCTCTGAATTGGTGAAAGGCATTTGTGGCAAAGTAGTTTATTTGCCATTAGATTTAACAGAAAATGTACACACTCTAGGAGTGCAATGTTCAATAGAGCATTCTTTAATTGTCTTGGTAAATGGTGTACCAACAAAAGACAAAATCATTTGGCAACAACTGGTGGGCTTACATAAAGTTAGAGAAGCCTTGCAATATCTAAAAGACAATAATGAATGCTACAAAGAAATAAATATTGAAGAAAGCTTAAGGGAAACAACTGAAATAATTCAAGAGTCATCAGAAACTGGACAATTTGAACTTCTGGATCCTGCTGCAGTATCCACTCTTTTGACCATTACACAATTCATCCATTGCATTCCAATGAAAGCATAGATGATGCACTAGAAACTTACCAAATGCGACAAACCAAAGGGTCACCAATGAGCATATGGGAAAAAAGTATAGAAGCACATACTTTTCCACTGCTATTTCCTACTGGCAAAGGCGGAAGATACGATGATAGACCCACTCAGATTACGGCATCAGAATACAGCTCATTACGAATGTATTCACAAGATCCCAGATTTAGACAAAATGTGGAATACATATTCCACCTGCTCTTTGAAAGTGAAGTAGCAACCCTATGTTACGGAGTTGCACACATTTTGAAATCTGGGCCCCACTTTCAAAATATGTCAGCCATGCAATTAATACAAAAAGTACAAGAAATAGATGAGGTTTTACAATCAAGTATAACAAATCTGTTTGCAAACATGCGTGGTACAAAAGAATACTGGTTCCGACGGCACGGAGACGTACGTTGTATGATCAGAAACCTTGGACCACCGACTTGGTTTGTTACACTAAGTTGTGCGGAATATGCATGGGAAGATTTACATGAGTTCCTTCGCATATCAAACAACAACAAAACCAACATAGATATATTAACACCTGGAGAACTTTGCTCTCTAGATCCAGTTAATGTGTCAAGATATTTCCATCATCGTTTCATTGCTATGGTACACTTTATTTGCAATAAAACTGTTCCTCCCCTGGGAGAAGTGCAACACTTCTTTTGGAGAAAAGAATACCAAGCGAGAGGAGCACCACATATTCACATGCTTTTATGGATCAAAGGTGCACCTAAATTTGGTCACGACAGTGATGCCACTGTTTTGCAGTTCATCCAAAAATATGTCACTTGTGAAATCCCTTCACAACGGACACATAGTGACCTGCATGGGCAGATTTTACAATTTCAAAGACACAAATGTGGCAAATATTGTCGTCGCAAATACAAAAGCAAAGGGAAATACTACACCAAATGCCGCTTTGGTTTCCCTAGACCAGTTACAGAAACAGGTGACGTGAACAACTTCATGTCTACAGTGTGACATAGTGTTAAAGGTAAATCACCTAAGAACACGTATTACATAAAAAGAACATAAGAATCAAATATACTATGTGTATAGTATAGTTTGGCCTGTAGCCGGGCGCAAAGTTTTTCCCCCATTCAGTCTATGGGAAAAAAGACGTTTTGGGACCCCCCCTATAACTTTTCCCTCCCTGGACAAACATCGCCAAACTTTGCAAAAAAAATTCAGAGTGGCCCATATACTTTTTTTGCAAAGTTTGGTGAGGATTCGTCCAGGGGGAGCGGAGTTATAGGCCGCCCAAAAAGTGCTCTTCCTATGGAAACAGCAACTTAACCATAACCGTGGCCATGTAAAAAAAAAAAAAAAATTATATATATATATATATATATATATCAGGTTTTACCTGCGACTGTGCCCGTCAAGTTGAGAGCTGCGTTAACTCTCTGTGACCTGCAGGGTCGCTGTGTTTGGTAATCGCAGGTCGCAATCCTGTCTCATAGAACGTTGTGATCTTATGCATCAAGCGTTCTATAGCCTTTGGAATATATATATACATATATATGGAAATATATAAATATATTGCAGGAGTGATTGTTCCTATAACTTCTCCTTCATAGCGGTCGGCGGAATTAAGGGAGCGCCGTAACTATGCGGTACCGTCGCGCTCCTTCTTCTCTGACCGTGCTGCCCTCTATGGGGCTCACTGTAGGGTTGCGGTCGCTGGAGCACCAGCCCCGTCGCGACGCAACTCTCCTGACCCCACTATATGCGGATATGCTCTGCCAAACCTCTACGCTGCGCTTGCGTGCACAAGTCTTTTCCTATAACAGCATAACATTTAACGTCTAGAAATATAATAAAGAGTAATGAAAATGTACTTAACTCGATGCAGAGCAACAAAGAAAGAGGAAGTAGAAGAAAAGGTTCAGTGTGGTCCTAGTTAAGGACTGAACTGATTGGTTAAGTTTGTCACCTGGTCAGTTTTGAGACCAATAAAATCAGGACTACCAAAGACTCTTTTTCCAATGGATGTTGTAGTTTTGAGCTTTGTTACCAGTTTATATTATTGGATTGTCATTTGCTGCTTGAGTAGTAAATTGAAAGAGAAGCATAATCTGAGCCTCCGGTTTTGACATAGAATTGGGGAGTCCAGTCCAATTTGACTTCTGATCCATTTTGCTATTCAATATCACAAATTCGTTACAAGGCCATATCCACTAGCGATAATCCCCACACTCAAGGGCTGTTAATCTTTAGGAGCACTTGTACGAATCGTATAATGTTGCTGGCATGTAATAAGAAACAGTGGGGGTCATTACGAGGTTAGAGGTAATGGAAAAACGATGGCGGTAAAGGATCACCGGCATCGCATTCCGCTCCGGGCTATTCTGACCTAACAACTCAGAGGCCGATTCATGGAATAATTAGCGCGGCGCAAGTGGGCAAAAACGTGCGAATCGCAGTGGAATAGCGAAAATCGCAGTGCAATTGCGAAAATCGCACGAAAAGCAGCGCACGTCGATTCATGGAAGGCCGTGCGCGAGAAAACCAGCGGATGTGCGATAAAAAGTGCGCAGCGCACGTTGGCGCACAGGCCATCTAACAGCGTGCGCCAGGTCACTGCGAAAATCGCACAGGCCACAGCGAAAATCGCACATAGCGCGGCGCACGCAACAAAAGTAGGCGGAACACGGGTGTAACACTCGGAATGGGGAACAACTTGCCAAAACGTGGGCGTCACGGGGGAAGTACAGGGCACAAGTGCGCAGAACGCCCACACGCTCGCCTACAACACGTATTCATGGAATAGAATAGGGGAAAAGAGCGCACGCTCAAACCAGCGCACAGGCACAAACACGACCGCCACAAGAAAGCAGGCGGTAGCGTCTCTGCGGCTGTAAGAAATGTGCGCCAAAAGGTGCGCCAACAAATCGCACCTATATACTGCCATGATGAATGTCCCATACTGTGGCCCTCCAGGAAAAAAGACGTGCAAAGGGGTACCCACAAACACGGACACCCGCTGACAAAAAATACGTGTGCGTGTATACCGGGGTGCGCGGGAAGTCTAACACGCAATTTCAGCAGGGTACGTGCATCACAGGGGTTCGCGTGAAGTTTCACACGCGATCGGGTCTGGGGGAGCGGGCTACGTGTATATCAGGGGTTCGCGTGAAGTTCCACACGCGAATAGCCTGGGCGCGTGTATTTCAGGGGTGCGCGGGAAGTTCCACACGCGAACAGCCTAGGCGCGTGTATTTCAGGGGTGCGGGGAAGTTCCACACGCGAACAGCCTGGGCGCGTGTATTTCAGGGGTGCGCGGGAAGTTCCACACGCGAATAGCCTGGGCGCGTGTATTCCAGGGGTGCGCGGGAAGTTCCACACGAGAATAGCCTGGGCGCGTGTATTTCAGGGGTGCGCGGGAAGTTCCACATGTGATTTCACAGTGTGGGTCCTCCCAGGTGTACCCTGTACACCCTCCACGGCCCCTGCAGGCAGCCCACACCACAGGGGACTACCCTGCATCCCTGGTCATGTCCCGCAGGCAGCCCACCCACCATGGGCATGCCCCCCAGCAAAGGCACATGTCTCCTTGAACTAATGAACACCAACTCATGTCCCCTTGCACCCCCACCCCCCAGCACTGTGGGGCACCTGCCAGCAGGCCCCCACCCATGTCCAACTCATGTCCCCCGCCCCCCGCCACCCCCCAGCACTGTGGGGCACCTGCCAGCAGGCCCCCACCCATGTCCAACTCATGTCTCCCACCCCCCCACACCCCAGCACTGTGGGGCACCTGCCAGCAGGCCCCCACCCATGTCCAACTCATGTCTCCCACCACCCCCACCCCCCAGCACTGTGGGGCACCTGCCAGCAGGCCCCCACCCATGTCCAACTCATGTCTCCCACCACCCCCACACCCCAGCACTGTGGGGCACCTGCCAGCAGGCCCCCACCCATGTCCAACTCATGTCTCCCACCACCCCCACCCCCCAGCCACCAGGGTCACCCTCCACCAGGCCCCCACTCATGTCTACCACCCCCCCCACCCCCCAGCCACCAGGGTCACCCTCCACCAGGCCCCCACTCATGTCTCCCACCATCCCCACCCCCCAGCACTGTGGGGCACCTGCCAGCAGGCCCCCACCCATGTCCAACTCATGTCTCCCACCACCCCACACCCCAGCACTGTGGGGCACCTGCCAGCAGGCCCCCAATCATGTCCAACTCATGTCTCCCACCACCCCCAGCCACCAGGGTCACCCTCCACCAGGCCCCCACTCATGTCTCCCACCACCCCCACCCCCCAGCCACCAGGGTCACCCTCCACCAGGCCCCCACTCATGTCACCCACCACCCCCACACCCCAGCAGTGCAGGGTCACCCTCCACCAGGCCCCCACTCATGTCACCCACCACCCCCACACCCCAGCAGTGCAGGGTCACCCTCCACCAGGCCCCCACTCATGTCACCCACCACCCCCACCCCCCAGCAGTGCAGGGTCACCCTCCACCAGGCCCCCACTCATGTCTACCACCACCCCCACCCCCCAGCCACCAGGGGCACCCTCCACCAGGCCCCCACTCATGTCACCCACCACCCCCACCCCCCAGCAGTGCAGGGTCACCCTCCACCAGGCCCCCACTCATGTCTCCCACCACCCCCACCCCCCAGCACTGTGGGGCACCTGCCAGCAGGCCCCCACCCATGTCCAACTCATGTCTCCCACCACCCCCACCCCCCAGCACTGTGGGGCACCTGCCAGCAGGCCCCCACCCATGTCCAACTCATGTCTCCCACCACCCCCACACCCCAGCCACCAGGGGCACCCTCCACCAGGCCCCCACTCATGTCACCCACCACCCCCACCCCCCAGCAGTGCAGGGTCACCCTCCACCAGGCCCCCACTCATGTCTCCCACCACCCCCACCCCCCAGCACTGTGGGGCACCTGCCAGCAGGCCCCCACCCATGTCCAACTCATGTCCCCCACCCCCCACCCCCCAGCACTGTGGGGCACCTGCCAGCAGGCCCCCACCCATGTCCAACTCATGTCTCCCACCACCCCCACCCCCCAGCACTGTGGGGCACCTGCCAGCAGGCCCCCACCCATGTCCAACTCATGTCTCCCACCACCCCCACACCCCAGCCACCAGGGGCACCCTCCACCAGGCCCCCACTCCTGTCACCCACCACCCCCACCCCCCAGCAGTGCAGGGTCACCCTCCGCCAGGCCCCCACTCATGTCTCCCACCACCCCCACCCCCCAGCACTGTGGGGCACCTGCCAGCAGGCCCCCACCCATGTCCAACTCATGTCCCCCACCCCCCCACCCCCCAGCACTGTGGGGCACCTGCCAGCAGGCCCCCACCCATGTCCAACTCATGTCTCCCACCACCCCCACCCCCCAGCACTGTGGGGCACCTGCCAGCAGGCCCCCACCCATGTCCAACTCATGTCTCCCACCACCCCCACACCCCAGCACTGTGGGGCACCTGCCAGCAGGCCCCCACCCATGTCCAACTCATGTCCCCCACCCCCCCACCCCCCAGCACTGTGGGGCACCTGCCAGCAGGCCCCCACCCATGTCCAACTCATGTCTCCCACCACCCCCACCCCCCAGCACTGTGGGGCACCTGCCAGCAGGCCCCCACCCATGTCCAATCCATGCCCCCCTGCACCTGGGTCCCAACATTCCCCAATCATGTCCGTAATGCCCATCCTCCCCTGCCAAAAGGCCCAACCAACTATCACACCCACCCACATATCAAAGGCAATTACATGTTACACCCCCAATGTAAATAATGCAATTTAACACATGTCTGTCACACACAATGGCTGCAAGTGAATGACAAAACACCCAACATGACATGCCTGAAAGCAATGAGATGATACGACACATTGAAGAATAAAAAAATAATATGTATTGAACAGCAAATAAGAAAAAACACAAAGCAAATCAAACAAAACAAGATGAATGTCCAAGAAAAAATTCTGAAAAATTAAAATAAGCCAATTAAGAAGATCATCCTGGGTCCATGAGCCCTACCAAATTAAACCTAACTGACTACTAACTAAAAAGTGAACTATATACAAAAAAGTGGTGCATTGTCCAATCGCAACCAAAAAAAAATCAAAAAAACAAAGGAAACCTAACCCTAACTATACAACTATATACAAAGGCAGCGGGCTATTCGGACGGCTCACTGGTTGTTGTCATGGGCCAGGGCATCATCGAACTCCTGGTCAATGGCTTGGAGGCGGGCATGTTCCCTGGCCCCGAGGTCCCGCAGGGATAACGCAGTGTCCAGCTCAAACTCCCTGCGAAGACCCTCGAGGCACTCAGCCCGCCTCAGCGCCCTCCGCATGGAGTCCTCCGCCCTGACCATCGTGAGCCGTTCCTCCTCTGCCCGCTGCCGCTCCGCACCTATCCGCTGGCACAACCTCTCCCACACGGAAGCCACTCCCATTCCAGGGTTCTCCTGCCCTCCGGCCGATGCCTGCACCCCTGATGTTGATGGCCCCGAGCCATGATGCCTCCCACGTTGAGCCTGCTGCTGCCTCCGACGCAACTGCCTGTGCCAGCACGACGGCATCCAGGCTGATGGAAACCACCGACGCCGTCGTGCACGTGCCCTGCCCGATGATGCCGTCACATCCTCCATCTGCTGGGGTCCAGTTGCTCTGGTGTCCACCCCTGCTGGATCTCTGACTCCCGACTGTGGCAGGGATGGGATCCCCACCGAGCTGGCTGCATTGGTCGGGGCAGGTCCACAGGGGGCCCTGGTGGCATCTGGGCTGGAAGACGGCAAGGAGAACGACTGGTGGATAGCCTGCACAGAGGAGGAGAGGGCCGCCACATTGGCCAACACATGCAGGAAACCCCCGAACATGGCCGATCCCAATTGGGCCACGTCGGCACGGTGCACTTCGTGATGACGTGCGTGCTCCTCCCGGGAAGCACGCACGGCATCACGAATCACAGCCGTGCGCATCGCGACCCCAATCAGGACCTTCTCGGCACGGCCAGGGGTTCCCACGTCCGCAGGTGGAGGGGAGTCAGGTGACATGGACATCCCCTCTACCTGCGGACAGGCCTGGGACGGGGCATCCCTGCTGGTGCATGGTGGTGCACTCACAGGGTCAGGGACAGCGACATGCACAGGCCCCTCCACGGTGACCTGTGCTGCCTCCTGCCCCTGGCCCTGGACTGCACCACTTGCACCAGCAGGGATGCCCCCACCAGGCCCCATGTGTGCCCCAGTGGCGGCCTCCTCCTCCTCTGTGCAAACCACCAACCTGGATGGCTCCTCACCGTCTCCCACCGTAGCAGGCCCCTGTGGGGGCTCACCCACCCCTTCCGCTGCAGCCGTGGGGGCATCCCCGCCGCCTTGCTCCACAGCGCCGTCTCCGCCCTCTTCTTCACTAGCCGCTGCGTAGAGGGAGACAAAGAACACAAGCATCAGGGCACTGTACAATGGTCCCCTAGACAGGAAGCAATAGCAGATGAGCACCACTGTCAAAGTACACTTCCATCATGTCCCTCCACAACACATGGGTCAGTCCAGGCAAAACACACACAGTAACAGGCATGGTGCATGCCATGGACATTTCCATGCATGTCCAATGGACTCTTGAAACATTCAATGATATGTAACTCACATGCATCATGCCACATGCCCATCACATGCACACACTTCACCTCAGTCACATCCATCTGGCCCCAAACACACCAAACACAGCGGTTACAAGGGTAATTTGGCTGCTTTACTGAATCTCTGCATTGTCACACACATGTGTCATGCATCCATGGCATGCACAAGTCACAGACACGCAGGTCAGGCACACAGACATGGCTACCATATATGTACCTGGCATCAGCACCCATCCCTCACCCCCACCAATGTCCACGTACAGAGACTGGCATGCTCTCATGTTCAAAATCTGAATAGGGCTCCCCATGCGGCATTTCAACACATGCAACAACCATGTGCATCACACATCACTGGTCGCACATGCATTACCATGATGTCCCTGCACACATACATGCATACATGGCCTATGGCACACATACAGGCAAGTATCTTAGAACCAGCACACCGCAACATGCCCTGTCTCACACAGTAATGCATGGACACTTACCGCTCAACTCCAGACGGGCCTCCCTCTCAAGGATCTGGGCGTGGAGCGCTGGGCGTACGCGTTCCAGGACCCTCATCTGGATGGAACTCATGCAGCCCCGGCCCCCCTCCACGAGGCGCCGGGCCTTCACAAGGGTCCTGGACCTCAAGTCCTCCCAGCGCTTCTTGATCTTCAGGACGTCGCGGGTTGCCACCCCCTCCGCGTTGATGGCAACCACACAGTCGGCCCAGATCCTCTGCCGTCCTTCCTTGCTGGCGCGGGACGATCCAAAGAGGGCATCATACTGCCCCAGGACATGCTCCACCAGGACACCAACTTCGGTGACAGTGAAGCTGGTGCCCCTCTGCCCCTCTGGCCTGGGGTTGCCACTGGTGCCAGATGTGGAAGTGCCCGACATGGCAACCCCAGAGGCAGGTGTGGGTGGGCAACTGGGTCCTGGGGCTGGGCTGTGGAGCGATGTAATACCAGTCGGGAGTCTTCAGTTCCAGCAGGGGTGGACACAGCAACTGGACCCCTGCAGATGGCTGATGTGCAGGCACCAAATGGCAGGGCACGGTGGCAGCAGGCAGGCAGGCAGGCAGGCAGCAGCAGATGGCACGTGGGAGGCTGCTCGGGGCACTGGGGGGCAGTAACTCGGCCTTCTGGGCAGGAGCGTGGGCTTCCGTGTGTTTTCGCGTGGCCAGCTTGATACGGAGTGATTTGGCACGTGAAAATCCTGCACGTCAGCGTGAAATCCGAGGAAAGGCCCTTAGCGCGTAAGCGCGTCAGCACGCATACGCGATTCTATTGGACCAGAGTCCCTCAGCGCGTAAGCGCGTCTGTGACGTGACCCGCACGGGTGTTCCCCACTCAGCACGTGATGACGGGGCACACGTGGAGATACTGCACGTCAGAGTGTCATCGCGTGTAATTGGACAAAAGTGCGCGTACACGCGATTGGCCTATGTACGTGTATTTAATGGGTGCGCGGCCACTTACACACGCAAGTACGTCAGCGAACCTGTATCACGTGGTGCGTGTGAATTTCCGCACGCTATTGGACTGGGAACTGGATTCCAGGGCTGCGCGGGTCACACGCTGTATCCCGTGGTGCGTGTGAATTTCCACACGCTATTGGACTGGGAACTGGATTCCAGGGGTGCGCGGGTCACACCCTCGCCTAGAACACGCGCTAAGCATAAATTGCGGACTTTAACAATAACAAGCTCAGACGCCAGGATGAACATACCCTTCCTAGCAGCAGTGGCAGTGGGCTACCAAAGGAGGAGGAGGAGGATAGTCAGGGCCAGAATATTCACACCCAGAACCAGCCTTTTCGGGATGCCTGATGACCCGGTGTATGGGAGGTACAGGTTTCCACCACACATCATACTGGACCTGGTGAGTGAGTGGGAGGATGACCTCACATCACCCACCCTGTGCTCCCAAGCACTCAGCCCCCTGGAGAAGGTCCTCAATGTACTGCACTTCTTAGCCACTGGATCATTTCAGCGGACCCCATAGTGGGTGGGGTGTCACAGGCCACCCAGTCACGCTGCCTACACCAGGTCTTGAACATCATGACTGCACGCCCATCAGTCCGCAGGCACATATACCTGCCCAGAACACCTGCAGAAAGGCATGCTGCCGCCCTGGATTTTTACGCAGTGGCACGATTCCCCAAAGTGCTAGGTGCCATCGACTGCACCCATGTGGCTCTACGTCCCCCCAGGGCATCTGAGCACATCTATAGGAACCGCAAGCACTGGCATTCCATCAACGTGCAGGTAGCATGTAATGCCAAGGGAATCATCACCTCAGTATATGCCAACTATCCCGGCTCCACCCACAACAGCTTCATTTACCGAATGTCCACCCTAAACCGGGACCTAGAAGCTGGGCGGCATGGCGATACATGGCTGCTTGGTGAGTATGTATGCCACTGCACATGCATGCATGTTGGATACTGAGCAAGGTCACAACCTCACCAATGATACCAATCCCCACCTCCACAGGGGACAGTGCCTACCCTCTCAGCCCCCACATGATGACGCCAATTCGGAACCCCACCACGCCACCCCAGGTAAGATTTAACACAGCCCACATTACAACCAGGGGCATAGTGGAGCGCACATTCGGAGTGCTGAAGTCACGCTTTCGCTCCCTTGACCGTTCTGGCGGGCAGCTGTTATACGCTCCCCCAGTAGTGTGCAGGATCATAGTGGCAGCATGTGTCCTGCACAACGTTGCAACACGCCGGGGCCTGGCCGTGGACATGGTGGTGGCCCCACATCCCCAACCACATGCACAGCCGCTGCGCATGGGAGGGGAAAGGGCACGGGGGGAGGCAGCCCGTACACAGCTAGTGGCTAATTACTTCACATAGAAATCACACCCCTGTGGAGTGCACACTGCCCTGGCACATTCCATCTGACAATCAATGATGACTCAACCTGACACTGATCCTGAATGTGTGGAGAATGAACCGGGAATTCCATGTCAGCCTGAGATTGTTCACCTGGAAGTGTCACAATGTGTGCATCAATACCCGCACAGACACCACCAATGCAGTTTTGTGAAGTTACACATTGAAGCAGCTAAAATGAATACCCACTTGCAAAATGCAACAAGAGGACAGTGCCATGTCAGCCAACCCAACCCCAGCACTGCCACACGACACACCGTGCCATGTCATGCTAATTGCAGGTAAACAAAGTAATCTCCACAACATGACATCACTCTCACTATGTACAGTGGCACTATTAGAAACCTGCAACACCTGAAATGCTCACAGCAATGCCGGACCAACAACATACTTGAGCACGTAGTACCATTAACATGACATCAAAAATGTTACATATTAGTAGTCTCACCACCTGGAAATGCCTGCACTCCCACCACTACCAACTGTGCAGTGTTGGCGCCATGTAGAGTTGTAGGTGCACTGCTGCCAACATGGTCCCCATCGCCAGACTAGAGGTCCTTGTGTGGACTTGAGGAAGGGACCTGCAAATTGGGAGGTAGACACAGAAGAAGAGTTACACATCAATGCAACATGCAGTGTACAACACAACAGCAATATGCACTATGAATGTATACACAGTATTGACTACAGACTGGCCACACAGCTCATGGGAGTCCAACGTCACTGTGTAATTCACTGTCACTTGGGCACACCCTTTGCAAGCCCATGGAAACGGGAAGCAGGAGGGGTGTGTGTGACTCAAACCCAAGCATCTGAACCAAATACATTACAAGCCTGCATGTGCCCAGCCACAATGCAGCGTATGCCCACAGGAACCACGGAAGCCAACACATCGAAGCCAACAGATCGGAGCCAACACATCGGAGCCAACAGATCGGAGCCAACACATCGGAGCCAACACATCGGAGCCAACAGATCGGAGCCAACAGATCGGAGCCAACAGATCGGAGCCAACAGATCGTCCCAAAAAAATTGGGAATAAAAGAAATCAAAATAAAAATAAAAATAAGAAACAATCAAAAATGGCCATTGATGGGCCCGGGGGGGTTGGGGAGGCCACCCAGGAGGTCCGAGGACAGGATGCACACCAGAACCCACCTGCGTGGATCCTGGGAAGATAAAACACCTCCATGGGCTCATGGCCCACACGGCTACCCTATTGTGGGAGTGTCACTGCTGTCGCTATTATCACCCTGTGCAGCTGCATCCGGAGGTGGTTGCACTATGGGAGGCAGCCCACGCAAGGCCCTAGTCTGCTCCTCCATGGCTGCAAGCATGCGGGTGTGGTAGGTCTGGTTCTGGAGGATGAGTGTGCGGAGGTCCCCATGCAACAACTCACGGGATGCCCGGACCTCCGCCCTCGTTGCCTGCATCTCAGCTGAGAGCGTACGGGTGAGACGCTCCAGCTGCTGTTCTGTCCTTTGGTGTGTTGAAGCCTCAAGCTCAACAAGAGTCGTCCTGAGGTGTAGGAGCTCCTGCCTCAGGGCTTCCCTGTGGCCCTGGGACTCAATGGAGATGGCCTCCTGCAGAGTCGCCAGTGCCGCCCGCCTGTCCCTGTTGGACCCCAACATGTCCTCCCTGTGTGACTGGCAGATGGAGTCGGTTGCCTGCTCTAGTCGCTCCATCAGCCTTTCTGGGGGGACAATGGAAGTGGCCACCCTATCCATGGCCTGAGCCATCATCTCGGATGATGCAGCCTGTTGGGTAGCCATACCGTAAATGGATTGCTCCCATGCGGTATTGCCGGGTGGCGTACGGCCACCACGTCGGCGGGCACCACACCTGTCTGGGGCAAGGCGAACTGCGCCTTGCTGTGCCGGCACTGCCTGAGGCTGCAGGACTGCATTCCCCCTCTGATCTGCTGGCCCAGGAACAGGATCAGATGTCGCGGAGTGTGACCCTGCATCCGTAACCACCAAAGGCGTAGCTGCCAACACTGACATCCCCATGGAGGGTACTGACCCTGGTGCAGGTGGGTGAGACAGAACAGAATCCCTCCCTGGAACACTCACCAGCGACGGCACGTAGGTCTCATCCGAATCAACACCTGAGTACAGCTCGGGGGAGGTGCAGCCAGAGACACCCCTTGAGAGCACGACCTGCAGCACTTGTGGGTTCTCCCCCACCACCACACCACGTCCCTCACTGGTGGTTGGTCGGCCCTGGGACACCTCCTGGGTCTGCACCATCTCCACAACCCCAGCAGTATCAGGTGCGTCTTCCCCTGCAAAGACATGAAAACAAAGTAATGGAAACAGGCATTAGCACCATGGCACACATTGAGGGCTGAGAAGCAAGAGAACCAGTACTTGATTGACACATGTCCCACATGACTAAAACCCTCCCATGCATGCACCCTCACTGCGTATGAAGTGCAGGCAAATGGCACACACTGATGACACCAAGATGGAAGATGAACAAATTTTCTGCATGCTGCCTGGCAGTGGCATCACACATTGGCCTGTGATTGGCAGGTGAAACACACATGCCATCACACAGATGGCATGTACCATTGCTATTGAGTGAAGATGGAGAGGAGGGCAGCACCTATTCATTCAGTCCAGTTCCCGCATGTAATAGCTTTTCTGATTCTAACAGGTCAGATTTTTCACCTGGAGCTGCCAGTCTGAAATGGTCAAATTGCACAGGGACATGTGTGTACAAATGATATCCACGTAACAAAGTCACTCCACTTTACCAAACCCATGTCAGACATGTGACTAGTGGACAGCGACATGCCTAGTGAAAGTGGTGGAATGCAAACAAACTGACTGAATGAACAGTGAAAAATAAGCAAATATGTTGTGTCAAGGTGACACTTCAAGGGCAACTGGCGTGCAGTTGTGCTAGATGTCTACTGTTGGCAGAAGGGATACTGCTATGGCCAAATGCAGCTGCGCAGGAAGTATTGCATGAAGCACATGGCTGACCCATACGACTGAGGCGCACACACTCTCACCTGGCACCCAAACAGAAGCCCTCACACACACACCATGCACATGGATGACACACACATGCATGTGCACTCACCGGACAATGCCTCGTAATCAGCCAGATCTCCCACGCCTTGGATCTGTTCCTCCGTGACGTAGGTCCCAGCGACTGACTCATGTGGAGTGAGTTCCATGTCTACTACTGGAGACCCACCTCCAGTCACTAGAGTGCGGCATGACTTGAGGCCAGCTTACTCTTTGCCCTGCGCTTTAGGTCATTCCAGCGCTTATAGCAATCATTGGCTGTGCGCCTCACGATTCCAAGGGCACTTACGATGTCCGCAACGGTCTGCCAGTGTGCCTGGCGTTGTGCAGGTGTGGTCTTGGATCCTGCAACAATGACCATCTCGTTGTCATGTCCGGACACATACTCGACAAGTGCATTCAGTTCGTCATCCGTGAAGCTGGGCTTCCTGGACGGGCCGGACTGTGTAGCCGTGTCTGGGGCATCAGCCTGTGCCGGACGAGCACTCTTCCTCTTCCGCTTGGAAGGTGGTGGTGATCCTGAGTGTCCTGCGCCGCTCTGAACACTAGGGGCAGGAGCCCTGGTGGACTCTGTATCAGGAGTGTGGGATTGCACACTCAGCATGGGAGTTGGTGCAGGCATTGGCTCTAGTGTGATGGTGTCAGGGGGAATGTCAGCAGCATGGACTAGGACCGACACTGTCCTGGCTGGGTGTGTGAGGGCTGGGGTGGATGGAGCCGCAGCTGCCCCTGCAGCCACTCCGCCCTGCCTCCTTGGTGCAGCAGATGACCTTGCTGCCCCAGATCCACGTGGCATGATGGCATCAACGTGCACCAGCGCACGTGTCGTAGCCCTGCTGACCTGGAAGTCAGCCATGGAGTCAGCCAGGTCTGGTGCCACAATGGGCTGGTCCAACAAGGGCTGAGCATGGATGGTGTCAGCCACTTCAGCCTCAACGGGAGGGGGGGAGGGGGAGGTGGGGGGGGGGTGATGGGTGCCCTTGACTGGTCCTCCACACATGGGGGGACAGGCTCACCCTGCAAGTTACGACCACGTCCCCTACCGGATCCACCACGGCCACCACTTGTGGCTCTTCCACCTTTGCCACCCTTACGGAATCCTCGCCTCCCAGCCATAGCACTGATATTAATGTGCGTATGGGAGTGGCTGTAGACAATTGTCCTGGGCAATTGGGGGTCAAAGGGGTTGGGTACCAGATGGTAATTGTACCCTAGTGCTCTAGCACGGCTGATTGTAACCCCTGGGGAAAGATGACGGGTCACGCAACGCACAAGAGGCCCAAAAAAGGGAGATGACGTGCACGCAACCCCTCCTAGACCACGTGTGCAGAAAGAAAAACCTGCACTACGCTGTGGCACCCAGTAACACAAGAATGAACGTATGCGTGTCACACGCAGCCTAGAATGACCTCTGAAGGGGTAGGCTACACACGGGGCAAGCACAGAAGTTGGATACGTGCGTGACTCACCGTCTGCCAGGTAAAAGAGCGTGAAGAATGAGCGCGTTTGGCTGGCTAAACCCCCGCCAAAAGAAGATGTGTACGCTGTCTGAGAAGACAGGACAACAGTAGAAGGGGACACTGTTTGAGGGAACAGGCCCAGGTAAACCAGTAAAAGAGAAAAAAGAGAAAAAGCTGTCAGAGGTAACAGGGAATACGAACTGGAAACGCCGTGAAGTAAATCGCGTGTGAAACGACAAGAAGTACAGAATTCACCCACTCGCTCTCCACGAAAAGCACGTACAAGGAAATGGTGTTCTACATGTACCTTATATACAAGCCCACACGTACAGCGTCACTTACGCGGCGTGTACGTTCACCAATCACACGCTTTGTCACTCCTGCGTGTAGATCCATTTTCACCAATCACACGTTTTGTCACTTCTGCGTGTAGATCCATTTTCACCATTCACACGCTTTGTCACTTCTGCGTGTAGATCCATTTTCACCAATCACACGCTTTGTCACTTCTACGTGTACATCCATTTTCACCAATCACACGCTTTGACACTGGGACGTGTCACGCAACAATTTCCTGCACGTGCAGGTGACTATAGGCGCGCATATGCTGTTGACGGGTTTACGCGCTAAGGGCCTTTGCTGACGTGTGGGATTTCACTACCTATCAGGCTGTCCACGCGTTCACACACGAGAGACCACGCTCCTGGCCAGGAGGCCAAATTACTGCCCCCCAGAGCCCTGAGCACGCTCCCACCTGCCATCTGCTGCTGCCTGACTGCCTGCTGGCCACGTGCCCCACAGTGCTGGTGGGTGGGGGTGTTGGGAGACATGGGTGGGGGCCTGGTGGAGGGTGCCCCTGCACTGGTGGGGGTGGTGGGAGACATGGGTGGGGGCTTGGTGGAGAGTGCCCCTGGTGGCGGGGGGGTGGGGGTGGTGGGAGACATGGGTGGGGGCCTGGTGGAGGCTGCCCCTGGTGGCGGGAGGGTGGGGGTGGTGGGAGACATGAGTGGGGGCCTGGTGGAGGCTGCCCCTGCACTGCTGGGGGGTGGGGGTGCAGGGGGACATGAGCAGGTGTGCAGGGTAGTCCCCTGTTTTGTAGGCTGCCTGCAGGGGCCGTGGAGGGTGTACAGGGAACACCTGTGAGGACCCACCCAGCCTAATCGCGTGTGATGATTCCCACGCACCCCTGTAATACACGTACCCTGGCCAATCGCGTGTTAAACTTCCCGCGTACCCCTGTAATACACGTACCCTGGCCAATCGCGTGTTAAACTTCCCTGTAATACACTTACCCTGGCTAATCGCGTGTTAAACTTCCCGCGTACCCCTGTAATACACGTACCCTGCCTAATCGCGTGTTAAAGTTCCCGCGTACCCCTGTAATACACGTACCCTGGGCAATCGCGTGTTAAACTTCCCGCGTACCCCTGTAATACACGTACCCTGGCTAATCGCGTGTATAACTTCACGCGTACCCCTGTAATACACGTACCCTGGCCAATCGCGTGTTAAACTTCCCGCGTACCCCTGTAATACACGTACCCTGGCCAATCGCGTGTTAAACTTCCCGCGTACCCCTGTAATACACGTACCCTGGCCAATCGCGTGTTAAACTTCCCGCGTACCCCTGTAATACACTTACCCTGGCTAATCGCGTGTTAAACTTCCCGCGTACCCCTGTAATACACGTACCCTGGGCAATCGCGTGTTAAACTTCCCGCGTACCCCTGTAATACACGTACCCTGGCTAATCGCGTGTATAACTTCACGCGTACCCCTGTAATACACGTACCCTGGCCAATCCCGTGTTAAACTTCCCGCGTACCCCTGTAATACACGTACCCTGGCCAATCGCGTGTTAAACTTCCCGCGTACCCCTGTAATACACGTACCCTGGCTAATCGCGTGTTAAACTTCCCGCGTACCCCTGTAATACACTTACCCTGGCTAATCGCGTGTTAAACTTCCCGCGTACCCCTGTAATACACGTACCCTGGCCAATCGCGTGTTAAACTTCCCGCGTACCCCTGTAATACACGTACCCTGGCTAATCGCGTGTATGACTTCACATGTACCCCTGATATGCACGTTACCCGCTTTGCGTTCCTTGTTTGGCAGCCCTGTAAACTGGTCCAGGGTTAGCGCAGCCCTTTGCGATGATTTAGCAATTTTGATGGCTTTTCCTTGCGCGAGGGCGTTCTTGGGGGCGTTACTGGCGCTGCTGCAGGGTCGCTGCGATACTCTGTGCCACGGCTGGTTTGGGAGCATGAAATCCATGAATACGCTGTGCGCGGAAATCGGTTTTAGCGCACGTGCCTGGCGCAGTCAATCGCACGCGGACACTCTGCGCCAGCCGCTTGCGACACTTTTCAGCGAAATTCTATGAATTACCCTGTCAGTATTAGCAGCACCGTTAATAACGGCAAGTGCCCGGGCACGCAGCCATCATATCGGCAATACCGGTGGACATCACAAGTCAGGCGGACATGCAAATATCGGCATCATGAAGGCGCTAATTGGGGATACCGGCATGCCGGTAATAACGGCGTCGAAAACCAAACATTAAATTATATGTGCAGTGTTCCCAACTGCCACAGGTGCACACAATCGGCACAGGTGGAGGCTGATGGATGATGGTGACATATAGTGATTGCCCCCTTCCTTTTTTCTGTATCCTGGTTTTAGGAGCAAAATTGGAATCTCTGTGCGTGGCCATGTATTACATGTGGAGACTAAGAAAATCGTGTTGTTCTTCCCCTGAAGAAAGTTTGTGCAATTAGTGCAATAAAGAACTGAAACATGTCTGGATCTGTGTTTGTCTGAGCTAGAATACTCGGAATTTGTAAGAGTTGTTAAAGCCAATTGTGTGTGTTTTTTTTATTTTTTAATGTGGTTATATGTATGTGAATTCAGTGATTTTATTTGCTTTTATACCTACCATGTTTTGTTGTGTTGGGTCAAGCTCATGCAGAACATTTTTATGAGTTTTTATCTTTGTGTAAAACTTTATTAAAACATCTTTTGATACTGTGCATAAGCATCACGTACTTGGTCTATTTTCTCAAGACTAGAGGTACAGGGAGGGTTTGTTCATCAGACCATCTATATAGATCAGTAAACTTGAAAATATCGGAACTGTCTCCTTGATATATAAATACTTACAGCAATGGAGTCTGAGACAGCACAAAAGGAGCACACCCAAACACCCCACCCCTTCCCACACCAATATGATTCCACTAGTAGTAGCAATACTGGGGCTGGAGGACATGCTTGCATTGGAACAACAGCTACAACAACAACAACAACAACAGCAGGCCACACAGAGAAGACACAGGAGGAGAAGGAGGGTGAGACAGGCCCAGCATGCCCCACCAGTGCAGGCAGTGGTACCACGCAGGCAGCCCACAATTCCTTGCATCAGAGCCAGTCCATTCAACCTAACCCCTGAGCAGATCCACACGCTGTACCGTCTGGACCGGGACACCATCACCGCCATTGTGGACATGATACATGACGACATTGTCAGCCTCATCGAAATATGCACCGCCATCCCCCCTCTACGCAAGGTAGTGTTGGTGCTCCACTTCCTTGCCACAGGCACCTAGGCACCTACCAGCACACAGTGGGGCACATGCATGGCATATCACAACTTTTATTTTCTCGCATCCTTAACCAAGTGCTGGATGCCCTCCTCAAGCACACAAGGGACTACATATCCCTACCACGGACTCCCCAGGAGATTCTTGATACAAAAGTTGGCTTCCATGCACTGGCAGGTATGCCAAATTGTACAGGTGCCCTCGACTGCACCCACGTGGAGTTGGTGGTCCCGCATGCCAGGGAGGTGGTGTACCGCAACCGCAAGCAATACCACTCCATCAACGTGCAGATGGTATGTGACGCCAGCAAGATCATCACACATTGTTGTGCCCGATATCCCGGATCAACCCATGACTCTATGGTCCTGCTGAACTCCACGCTACCACGCTACATGGAGCGACATGCTGGACGATGTGCCTGGCTGCTTGGTAAGTTGCATGACAGGCATATGGCACTGAATTGGGGGGAGAGATGCACATACCACCATGGTGTCAATGTTAATGTGACAGCACAATGTGCACATCACTAAACACTGTGCCCCCAAAGCATCCCAAACAGAACATGACATCCAAATCCCATTGGAATGAAGTAAGATCGACACCTATCACAACATGACAAACAGTAAACCCCCCCACATCCCACTACACGTGCACCACTCATCAGCATACCTCACCCTCCGGAACCCCATCCAGCAACATGCAGTGAATATGCACTATGTTGCTGTCTTCAGCAAATCACCACACAGGACAAGCATCCCTGGGAGTGCACTGAACAAAACCACCAAGGGAATCCACTGTCTGTCACAGGGCCGCCACAACCCCAGGAATGCAGCATGTCACCATGGAAAAAAATCAGCGCTGAATGCCTAACATTGCAGAGCCTACTGCAAACGGTCCCTGTCAGCAATTCCTACAGAACACAACACATCACAAATTAGACATGAACACAGCTGTATGCGTACACGATGCATGTGCCACAAGACGGCAGTGCACACCGTGTATCATCTTGAAGATGCAACCCACACCATTAGTCCATGGCAAGGGACACATTGAGGGCCTGAAAATGGCATGCATACAACCAGGGACATGTGCATGTGACCAATGATAATCTGCAGGCATATGTGACTAGTACAGCTGTCCATCATGAATCGACTGACATATACCTTTTTTTTGCCTCCCATGCAGGTGACAGTTGCTATCCCTTGAAGTCGTGGCTCCTCACCCCTGTCCAAAACCCACAGAACAGGCACGAGGAGGACTACAATCGTTCCCACACCCGTACCCATGTGGTCATTGAGCAGACCTTTGGCCTGTTAAAGGCACGGTTTCGCTGCCTTAGCCGGTCGGGTGGGTCACTCCTCTACAGGCATGAGAAGGTGGCCAAGATCATCATGGCATGTGTAATTCTGCACAATATGTGTATCCGATGGAACGTGCCCCAGCCCCCTGACATTGAACTGCTACCACCTGGTGATGATGAAGGGGATGAAGAAGATGTGGCTGCACATCATCGCGGTGCCGAGGCACAGGAGGGACGTGATGTGCATCAGTCAGTGATAGCACAATATTTCTGACACACATGGCTGCAGAGGGTGACATGATAGTTTGACAGAGGGCACTGGGTGTAGGAGTACATGTACACTATGCACTGTATATGAATAAATGATACATGCGCAATGATGAATGTCCACCCAAGATGTTTTTTTTCACACAATCGGTGTATTGAAATTTACAATGAAGATGAAAGTGCACTAACCTGTAACGCTCACCTGATTCCCACGGAGGCGCAGGTCGTGGCAGGAAGGTGTCTGTGACTCGAAAGGTGATGTGCAGGACTCAATGGGCTTCTGGGGTCGAACCTCTTCGCACTGTGTGACGAACTCGTAAGGTGAGGTTTCTGCAGGTGAAAGAATATAGGGGTTAATGGTCTGGGTTGTTTAATGTCTCTCTTCCTCTCTCTCCCTAGCTTCTCCGTAGAGCCCCCAGGTCAACGTGCTCACCTTAGGTAGGTGAATGCTGGGCTCTCCATCTGCGTCTGATGCAGGGCGCTGTTGCCAGTTTCTTCACTGGTGAAACATGGGCCTCTTGGACTCAGAGGACCGTTACCGTCGTTAATCGCACGAGCGGTGAGTTTCCAGACAACTTTTCAGTCTTTATAGTCTTTAGGTGCAAGGCACGTTAACATTGAACAAGACTTCGTATAATGCTTTTCTCCCCTTTTGCTTGCAGGACTCTTGAGGAAGATGAAATGAAGCGCCTGGAAATGCGTGAGTAAATGCAAGCGCTCTAGCTGTCTTTTCCTTTGCAGGGTAGTTCGTGCTGAAGAGGCACTGGAGTATTTGCAGGCGTTCTATTGCGAAGAGCGCGATGGGCATAAGTAAATACCTGTCTAATGTCTCTTCTTTTGTCTTTCAGAAGTTTGTTTGCAGCGCCGGAGTCCGCGGAATGCCCGTAAGTAAATACAATGCTTTTATCTCCGCAGGCGGCGATGCAGCATGAAGAATTCCAGAATTCACGGAGTGCTGGTAAGTAATGACAATGCTTTTGTCTTCACAGGCGAAAGTGCAGCGTGCCGAAATGACCGCAGCCGATGGATCAGGTGAGTAAGCAATGCGAGTTAAGACTGCCTTGCTAACCTGCTGTTTCTTGTCTCTGCAGGTGCTGCTGTCGACTGGATACAAGAATGGTGAGTATGATTCTTGCAGATTCAGGATCGAAAGAAGAAAGGCTGGAACAGACTCGGTGAGCGTTCTGCTGCAGATGCAGAATAACGCGAAGCACGTTTCGTCTATCGGGTGTGGTTTAAATAGCCTTGGAGTGATGAGGCGTCTTCCTCCACGGCCCCGCCTAGGTAAGAAAAGAGTTCCAGTTCCAGAAGCTTTCCAGTGCTGAATCCAGGGAGTGGAGCTTGCCCCACCCAGGTAAGAAAGTAGTTCCTGTTCACAGAGGACTTCTAAGTGGCTGGTAAGTAAGCAGCATGGTCTGCTGCAGGTAAGTCCACCCAAGCATCTGCACACATATTATGAGCCCGGCGCTTCCAGTGCCGGGACCGATGATTCTGATGAGCCTGGTGCCACCGGCGCCAGGACAAGGTCCAAAAGGTCCCTGTGGGGACCGGCTGGTGCCTAGGATTAGGGTTAGGGGCCTGCTTCCAAGGACGTTGGGCTGGTCCTGGTTCCTTGGAAGCAGTGATCATGACAGTACCCCCCCTCAAGGCCCCTCCTAAGCGTGTCTTCTCCGGGGGTTTTGGCTTGTCGGGGTGATTCAGATGGAATCTCTTGACCAGACGAGGTGCGTGGACATATTCTGAGGGTTCCCAAGACCTTTCCTGGGGGCCGTATCCTTTCCAATCAACCAGATAATATAACTT
Organism: Ambystoma mexicanum; assembly: GCF_040938575.1. Lineage (NCBI taxonomy): Eukaryota > Metazoa > Chordata > Amphibia > Caudata > Ambystomatidae > Ambystoma > Ambystoma mexicanum. Next base: position 1,118,539,260 of record NC_090930.1, read on the forward strand.
AGATTTGGAGATTTTGGAGTCTAGGATGTTCTTTACTTCGAATTCGAGTTCTCCGTCTACCAAAACAGGTTCTGGGATTTCAGTCAATCGGGTTTCTGGTTGTACTGGTTTTAATAAGGAGACATGGAATACTGGATGTATTTTCATATGTGTAGGTAATTCCAATTTGACCGCCACCGGATTAACTATGGTAGAGATGGGGTAGGGTCCAAGGTATCTCGGGTTGAAGGTGCGGGGTCCTTTTAGAGGCAGGTGCTTAGTGGATAACCAGACCTGATCTCCTACTGCGTAGTGAGGGGCCTATTTACGGTGTCGATCTGCTCCTTTTTTGACTTGAGCTTTAGCTCTTTGCAGATGGGCAGTGGCTTCCTTGAAAGCACGGGTAATCTGAGTGTAAATGATCCACAGCAGGTGTTTCGAATTCTTGGGGAGGATCCAGATTAGAGGTTCTAGGATGATGTCCGTATAATAGGAAGAAGGGAGTCGTCCCGGTTCCAGAATTAGTCGAATTGTTGTAAGCGTATTCAGCGATCCAAAGAATATCCTTCCAAGGGCTTTCAGTTTGTTGGAGCATGCAACGCAGATATTGCTCTAGAGTCTGATTTGTCCTCTCGGTTTGTCCGTCAGTTTGGGGATGGTGACTGGTTGAAAGTCTTACTTCAATTTGGGCTAGACGACAGCAACTTCGCCAAACGTGGGAGATGAATTGACTTCCCCTATCGGAGATTAAAACCGAGGGAAAACCGTGTAACCGAACGATGTTTTCTAAGAATTCTCGGGCCAATACCGAAGCCGAAGGTAGGCCCTTCAGGGGAATGAAGTGAGCCATCTTGGAGAATAGATCCACGACTACTAAAATGGTATTAAACCCTGAGCATGGAGGTAAGTCCGTGATGAAATCCATGGACAGGGTATGCCATGGACAGGGAGGAATATCCAGAGGGTGTAAAAGGCCGGCTGGTTTCTCCTTCTGACTTTTATTCTGGGCACACACACCGCAGGAGATTACAAAGTCTCTAATATCCTTCTTCCATGATGGCCACCAGAAATGTCTTTTGATCTTTTCCATGGTTTTGGTAATGCCAGGGTGACCCGCCATTAGAGAGTCGTGATAACCGGAGATTACTTGTTTTTGTATTTTCTCACAGGGCAAGTACAATCGCCCTTGGAAATATGGTAGGTCTTGATCCACTGAGAATTATTTTCCCTTTAATTGCCAGTCCTGCAAATCGGCCGGAGTTAGGAGTGACTTGACTGTAGTCTTGATGTCTTCAAAGGATTGAGCGCTGACCAACCCCAAAATCCTTTGTTCTGGGATTATGGGTATTGGTTCTGGATTGGTCAAATGTTCATCTACTCCCATCCGAGAGAGGGCATCTGCTTTTCCGTTTTTACTGCCGGGTCGATAAGTAATTATAAAGTCAAACTCAGCCAGAAACAGAGCCCAGCGAAGCTGTCTGGAAGACTGAGCTTTGGCCGTCTTCAGATATTGTAGATTGCGGTGATCAGTCATTACGGTGACTGTGTGTCTGGCTCCCAAAAGATAATGCCGCCAGGCTTTAAAGGCCGATCTGATAGCTAAAAGTTCCTTGTCTGTAATTGAATAGTTGATCTCGGAAGCCGAGAATTTGCGGGACCAAAAGGCTACTGGATGTAATTGGTGTGTGACCGGATCTCTTTGTGATAACACTGCCCCCATAGCAAGACTAGAAGCATCCGTTTCCACGATGTAGGGGAGTTCTGGGCGAGGATGTTTCAGAACAGGTGCAGAAATGAATTTAGCTTTTAAGTCCTGAAAAGCTTGTTCTGCTTCAGTAGACCATTCAAAACGTTTGTTCTTTTTTAACAGAGCGGTGATGGGCTGGACTATCTGGGAGAATTCAGGAATGAATCTGCGGTAAAAGTTAGCGAAGCCTAACATGCTTTGAACTCCTTTTACCGAGGTTGGTGATGGCCACTTGATGATTGCATCGACCTTCTTCGAATCCATATGAACCCCATTAGGTGACAATATGAATCCCAGGAACTCAACTTCAGTTACGTTGAAAACGCATTTTTCAAGCTTGGCAAAAAGGTTATGTTGACGCAGTCTCTCGAGAACCTTTTTAACGTGTCTCTGATGTTCCTCTTCAGATGATGAATAGACAAGGATGTCATCAATGTAGACAACAACACACACATCTATGAGTTCTCTAAGGACATCGTTCATAAAATACTGGAAGGCGGCAGGAGCGTTACAAAGTCCAAAGGGCATCACTTGATATTCGAATAGCCCATACTTGGTGCGGAAGGCCGTCTTCCATTCATCGCCTTCTTTTATTCGTACCAAGTGGTAGGCTCCTCTGAGATCCAACTTTGTATATATACATGCTTCTTTGACTTGGCCCAGGAGTTCAGGGATCAAAGGTAACGGGTATCTGTTTTTAACGGTGATTTGATTCAGGGCGCGGTAATCTATACAAGTCCTAAGGTCTCCTTCCTTTTTCGGAACGAAGAACAAAGCCGAGGAAGCTGGAGACTTAGAAGGACGGATAAACCTGTTAGCTAGGTATTGGTCCAGATATTGTCTGAGGTGAAGATTCTCTGGCTCGGTGAGGGCATAAATCCTACTGCAAGGAGGAGTTGTTCCGGGTATCAGGTCTATTTGACAGTCGTAAGACCTGTGAGGAGGCAGGGTGTTAGCTTGATCCTTCCGAAAGACATCTTGGAATTCCTGGTAGTCGGGAGGTAATGTAGGAACCTCAGAAGAAATTGCCGCCACTGAAACTTCAGGCCGAGGATAACAAGTGGTAAAACATTCTGGAAACTGAACCGTCTTTGCTCGCCAGTCGATCTGAGGATTGTGCTTCTCTAACCAAGGGATTCCCAGAATGATCTGGAACTGAGGGGCCTTGATCACATCGAACACAATTTTCTCCCGGTGTCCATCTTGGCTCACTAGCGTCACTTCTTGGGTGGTGTGCGTTACTGGTCCGGAGGCTATCTCTGTGCCATCCACCGTAGTAATGACGTCCTTTACTGCCTTAGGGACAAGGGGTAGATTCATCCTTGATGCCATTTCACGGTCCACATAATTGCCGATTGCTCCGCTGTCGATGTAAGCTTCAATTGCATGCAAACGATCCGGACGTGCAGGACTAATGACGACCATGGGCACCACGAAATGCGAGGTCACGGGGCGGATCTTAACGCTCGGCAAGAGGACCTCTACACTTGCCGGGCTAGGTCGTTTCCCTGCTCAGAACTTGTGGTACTGGTATCTGCGGCTCCTACACCCTTCTTAGCTGGTTTCACTGGACAGTCTCGAAGAAAGTGCCCTGAGTTCCCGCAATAGAGGCATAATTGCAGCTGTCTTCTTCTTTCGCGCTCCTTTTGGCTTAAAGGACCTTTCATCCCCCCTATTTGCATGGGTTCCACAGTGTCAGCTCCCTTAGTAGAAGTCTGTGGTTTAGAAAACACTCGGGTATCAAATTTAGAACGATCAGCCTTCCTGTTCTGTAATCTGTGGTCCAATTGGACGACTAAGTCAATATAGTCTGAACATTCTTGTGGAGGGTTCACAACTTGAGCTAACACATCCTTGAGCTCTCCACGCAGGCCTCTGTAGAAAAGCGTTATTCTCTTATCCTCGGGCCATTGAGTTTCCACTATGAGTCTGTTGAATGAGGCTATATAGGTCAAGAGGTCTTGATTACCCTGTCGTAATGAAAGAAGTTCATTGTCCAAGGCCTGCCCTTGTGCATGTCTTGCGAACAGTTTCTCCATACTGGACTGGAAGGCCTGGAAATCATGTAGAACCGGATCATCCTGGGTGACTAAAGGGATCGACCAATCTGCGGCGCTGCCACTGAGATAAGAAAGCACGAAAGCCACTTTGGTCTGATCTGTTGGGAATGCAGCTGGTCGACATAAGAAATGTAAGCGGCACTGGTTGATGAACACTGCAAATTTCTTTGGGTCACCAGAAAAACGAAACGTTCGGGCGGAGCCAAGGGCACATTAACAGGTAGATTGATTTGCACTGGTTTTACAGATGATGCAGAAGGATAGCTTCCTCCTGGAGCGGGCAGAGGTCTCTGTCCTGCCTGCGTTTGTAGCAATTGCCTAGCGAGGTCCTCTGTTCGCTCCTTGGAAAGTATTAGTTCTCTTCTTAGAGAGCTTGTTTCCTGACGAGCTGCATGTACTTCTGCTCTTAATTCCCCGAGCAACTGGGCTAAGTGATCAGTGTCTGAGGTTTCCATTGCGCCTGGGTAGGAGTTTTGCGGTGGGCTTCGCATTCTGTAACGCTCACCTGATTCCCACGGAGGCGCAGGTCGTGGCAGGAAGGTGTCTGTGACTCGAAAGGTGATGTGCAGGACTCAATGGGCTTCTGGGGTCGAACCTCTTCGCACTGTGTGACGAACTCGGAAGGTGAGGTTTCTGCAGGTGAAAGAATATAGGGGTTAATGGTCTGGGTTGTTTAATGTCTCTCTTCCTCTCTCTCCCTAGCTTCTCCGATGAGCCCCCGGGTCAACGTGCTCACCTTAGGTAGGTGAATGCTGGGCTCTCCATCTGCGTCTGATGCAGGGCGCTGTTGCCAGTTTCTTCACTGGTGAAACATGGGCCTCTTGGACTCAGAGGACCGTTACCGTCGTTAATCGCACGAGCGGTGAGTTTCCAGACACCTTTTTAGTCTTTATAGTCTTTAGGTGCAAGGCACGTTAACATTGAACAGGACTTCGTATAATGCTTTTCTCCCCTTTTGCTTGCAGGACTCTTGAGGAAGATGAAATGAAGCGCCTGGAAATGCGTGAGTAAATGCAAGCGCTCTAGCTGTCTTTTCCTTTGCAGCGTAGTTCGTGTTGAAGAGGCACCGGAGTATTTGCAGGCGTTCTATTGCGAAGAGCGCGATGGGCGTAAGTAAATACCTGTCTAATGTCTCTTCTTTTGTCTTTCAGAAGTTTGTTTGCAGCACCGGAGTCCGCGGAATGCCCGTAAGTAAATACAATGCTTTTATCTCCGCAGGCGGCGATGCAGCGTGAAGAATTCCAGAATTCACGGAGTGCTGGTAAGTAATGACAATGCTTTTGTCTTCACAGGCGAAAGTGCAGCGTGCCGAAATGACCGCAGCCGATGGATCAGGTGAGTAAGCAATGCGAGTTAAGACTGCCTTGCTAACCTGCTGTTTCTTGTCTCTGCAGGTGCTGCTGTCGACTGGATACAAGAATGGTGAGTATGATTCTTGCAGATTCAGGATCGAAAGAAGAAAGGCTGGAACAGACTCGGTGAGCGTTCTGCTGCAGATGCAGAATAACGCGAAGCACGTTTCGTCTATCGGGTGTGGTTTAAATAGCCTTGGAGTGATGAGGCGTCTTCCTCCACGGCCCCGCCTAGGTAAGAAAAGAGTTCCAGTTCCAGAAGCTTTCCAGTGCTGAATCCAGGGAGTGGAGCTTGCCCACCCAGGTAAGAAAGTAGTTCCTGTTCACAGAGGACTTCTAAGTGGCTGGTAAGTAAGCAGCATGGTCTGCTGCAGGTAAGTCCACCCAAGCATCTGCACACATATTATGAGCCCGGCGCTTCCAGTGCCGGGACCGATGATTCTGATGAGCCTGGTGCCACCGGCGCCAGGACAAGGTCCAAAAGGTCCCCGTGGGGACCGGCTGGTGCCTAGGATTAGGGTTAGGGGCCTGCTTCCAAGGACGTTGGGCTGGTCCTGGCTCCTTGGAAGCAGTGATCATGACATAACCCCCCACCACCCTCAACCCCCTCTCCCTCGCCCCACAACTCCCCAACACACCTTCACCCCCCTGCCCCCACAACTCCCCAACACACCCTCCCCGCCCCCCACAACTCCCCAACACACCCTCAGCCCCCCCCACAACTCCCCCACACATGTCCAAACAAGTATCTATTGCTTTCATCAGGCTGGCCAGTCTACTTCCTGCCACTCCCTGCACCTGGTAGCGGCATGTCCGGGCGGCGCAGGGTGCACGCTGACCTGCGTAGTGGGCTAGTCTGTGTTGAGCTCGAGGACGATGGGGTGGCCGCATGCTCCATTTGGGGTGCCGGACGCTCAGCCTCCATTGCATCAGGGATGCGGCTGAGGACCTGCCGCAGGGCTAATACCTTCTCGCACAGTCTAATTGTGCTCTCGGCAATGATCTTGCCCAGAGAGGCGGTGTTTCTGCGCCACTCTTGCCTTGCTTGGGCATTGTCATTTACGAATTGTCGCACCAGGGCAGTCAGCTCCTCCTGCCGCGGCACCCCTGCGGTATACCTGTGGAGGTGGAGGGTGCTTGTGGATCATGAACAATTTCTATTGGGTCCGCTATGGGACTCATGGCCCCTTGGTTGTACTCCCCACCCACACTGCTCCGGGGTGGTGGCGTGGTCGGAGTCTATGGATGTGAGCTGCAGGGATAGTGCCAGACTTGGTGTGCCAGGCAGTTCAGAGGAGTCATCCTCCACAGGCACCCACACCTTTTCCTGCGGCTAGTCCTCAGCCAGGGGTGCCGTAGCTGCCGCCTCCCCGACAGAACTGTTCTCTGCTGAGAGTGCTGCTTCAACAGTGTCCTGTGCCAGTGTGACTGGAGGTGTGGATCTCTGTCGATCGCCCTTGATGACACCGGTGCCGTGGCATCCGGAGGTGGTTTCCTCTGCGGTGCATGCCGAGGCTTGTGTTGTGCTTTTGAGGTTGAAGGCCTGTTGACCTCATCCCGGGACCTCTTCCGGGGTGTGCTCGGCTGTGGGGGTGAGTCCCGGAAATCTCTGTCATGATCTGAGCCTGTGTGGGCCAAAGAGAGGGACGGCATGAGTGATGGTTTGAGAAGCATCATACATACATTTTTATAATTTTCATCTACACAATAGAGGGTAATAGTCAGTGGAGTTGGCATGATCACGTTGTTTGCTATATGGGTGTGTAATGCAGGCATCCGTCGGGGTCACTCATGTTGGGGCAGACGCATGATATGTGACATGCATATTGGTTGTGGCCTGCATGCAGTGTGACTTATGCCATTAACAACTTAGTGTGGTTTATGTAAGGTATGGCATTGCCTTGCTGCAGGCATCTGAATGTGGCTGTGCTGCGGACAACAAGTAGGCTTGGAATGTGTGTGTATTAGGGCATGGATTGCCTCCTCAAAAAGGCACATTGTAAGTGATTTCAAACCGGCACTCCAACTAAGTCAATGGGCCTCATTACGACCCTGGCGTTAAGGGTTTAACGGCGCCGTAAAAGGTGTCGGCACCGTTAAACCCTTAATGCCTGAATACAAGGTCTCTTTGCGGGACCCGACCTTAACGGCTGGTTTTTCCAGCCGTTAAAGTAGGCACCCGCAAATGGACTTTGGTGCTAATAACGGTACCGCAATTTGCGGTACCGTTATTAGCGCCTTCCCCATTCCCATTGAGCCCTATGGGGCAAAAATGGGAATGGGGAAAGGCCATGGCGGCATAGGGAATTACCGCCCCACCAACCTCGGAATGGGGTGGTAATCCCCCATTCCGCCATGGCGGACACCGGCATGGACCATGGTGCTAATAGCACCATGGTCCTCCGCCTGGGTCGTAATGAGGCCCAATGCCTAGTATGGGATGCCCAATGGAAACCCTTATTTATATATTTTTATGTCAAAGTTTGCTTAATTCTGGATGATGTACCCTTATATAACGCCCCTCTCTTTGAATTCCCCCGGTCCCCGGTCTCACTGAACCAAGAAATAGGTTTGTTTTGCAAATTAAAAGATTTATTTGGAGAATTGAACAATATATAGGTTACACTTTTATGAATATGAATAATATCTGAATATAACACTTATGAATATGAACAATGATCAGCAACGGGTAATATTACAATATCAACAATCTCTTTAATGAGTTAGGAGTAGAAATAGGAAGAATAATGTAGCAGAGAATACTTTGTATGGTTCAATGAAATGCAATAATAGGAAAGAATGCAACACAGAAATAAAACTTGATATGAATTCAATCAAAAGACAATATGATCACTCTTTCCCCCTGCTATTACTCACCTCTCCCAGTATGCAATATGAAGAGGTGGAAGAGGGCACACAGGTTTCAGGAATAATTGATATGAAAGAATGCAGTTCAATCCCAATTCCCCCAGCAAGCAGAGAGAAACAGGGCTGATTTTAAACAGGTCAAAATGCTTTTAAATGTAATATGAATTGAATGGGAAAAATGCTAAAAATGATTTGAATTCGCTAAATTGAATTCAGAACAAGTGAGAGTTGCTTTGGATTGGTTCAGGTCAACACTAGCAATGATTGTAGGATGATTAGCTGATTGAAAACGAAATGCAGAAGTTGAAAGCAAGAAATAGCTTTTTCACATATAATGAAATTGAGCCAAATTACAAATCGCGGAATGTTGTTTTGGGTTTGTTGGCAAGCTGAGGATCTCACCTTCAAAATGACATTTTGCTTCTAGGACGTGCGGTTCAAAAGTTAGAGGTTTTAGTGAAGGTAGAGTTTTCAGAAACAGAGTCAAGATTTCAAAAATGAAAGATTGTGCTTTAAAGATTCGGAATCAATATGGACTTATACTAAGGGGCTATGAAGAAGCAAGACACTCAACGGGCAGCCACCAGAACAGCGGCGCCTCCGCTCTGAACTCTGTCCGTCAAAACACTTGTCCCTCTTCAGAAAAATATCAGTGCAAAGATGATTATTGCTACAATTATCACAGACAATATAATGAGAAGAATTCAGGATGGACACAAGATTCTATAATGCAGTTCTGGATAGGTTGAAAGGGTTGGATTGGGTTACTTAATACTAAGAGATGAATATGGACAGTTCTAGACTAAATACTCACTCCTAGGCTTTGGAATGGAATGGGCCTGTCAAAGATCTGGTCATGGGTTTGGCTGGGATTCGCTTGCCACCGGACAGGTCTCAGGCACTGGGTTCTGCGCTCAGCATGGCACTCTGATCTGCGCGGCCTCTTGGACTGGATCTGACGGGTTCTGGATACAGCTCTGCTCTGCGGGTCTGGATCTTGGTTCTAGCAGGGTGTTCTTAGCTAGAACAGCAAAACAACACAGCCAGGCTGTTGGATTTTTGTGGGGTGCCCCTTGGAAGTTTAGGGGTTAGAATCAGGTTGCAAAAGATTCTGAGGCCTGCTGAAAAAGGGTTCAGCTGCTTGGGTTAGGACTCTCTGCTTCAAAGTTCTAGAGTTTGGTTCTAGAGTCTGGTCTCTGGATCTCTGTCTGGAGCCTGGATCTTCCTGCAGGGTGCTTCGCCAAGAAATCAGTTGAAGAGTGGAAAAGTGTGTGTTTTGTCTGTCCTCAGCAGTCCCTATTTATGTATTTCCAAAGTGGGTGGGGAGGCTGATTCTACTATGCCCAACCCTCTAAGGATCGGATAGGTTAGAGAATTTCCTGTCCCCTGATTTGAGAAAGGAGCAGTGTTTCATCCTTTGTCATCATGTGTCATGTTTATGGCTTAGGGAAAAACCCTCCCCTTTGTCTATGTACAGTATATCTTATTTTTCCCATCTGGGCACATTTCTGTAATTTTTCATGTTCCTAACATAAACACAATGACTACAATATGAATATATTCCGGGGTTCAGCCTCAGAACATTGCACCGATTCCAGATTAGTCTTAAACTGTGAGCACATTTTTCACTTTAACAATCTCTGAGTTTCATATTTTTGTCAGTTCAGTACACTTTGTTATAAGCATTTTTATAAAACATACATTTAATCCAATGTCCAATCAACAATTTCAGTCTGGCCCGCCCCCAGAGCTGGGCTGAGTCAGAAGGTCACATGGCCTGCCTTCCTGCCAGAGCAGTTTGTTCTCAGTCACACCCGAATTAGCATTCCTATTCAGCCCAAGGAATCCATTGTTTCTTGGTCTGGGCAGCAGGGGAAATCTTCTCCCCTTCTAATTAACATGTCAATGTGAAATCCTCTCCTTTTGGTGGGAGCGAACAAAGTGTGAGATTCCCAGGGAAAGAAAGCCTCTTGGGAGTTTCAGCTAAATCAGGTTACCTTCTGGTCAGCCTCATCTCTTCTGATTCCACCAATGGCAAAGTTCAGCATCTTTTCCTCCATCAGGGGTGGATCGATCGGTTCGCCTCGCCAGTCCTGATGGGAGTATTGAGCGATACTCCGGGCCCCTCGGATCTTTCTTTCCGGTCCCCGGGGATTCCTCCTTGGTTAGTCTCCATGGTTTCCAAACAACTATAGGTTATCTCCTAGGATGACAAAGCAAAAACATATTTGTAGACATTTCCCCACCACTATTAATGTAGTGGGGCGGACATATACATTTTGATAATCAGGACACATTTTTATTATTATATTTTATAGGCTATATGTGGAATATTTTAGAGTTGGAATTTTATGGATCTGGAGTGGCCCCCTCTGGGGTTCCAGAAGACTCCTCCAGTTGCTGCAGAGTGTGCCTAGGATGGCAACACTTTAGCTGAATAATATGGACCCACTTATCATCCCCTTCTGCCAAACTGCCTTTGGGGATGCGGATCTTGTAGGCGACTGGTGAGACTCTGTCTACAATTTCAAAAGGTCCCCTCCAAGTAGGCAAAGATTTGCATTGTTTGGCCTGGTTCCTTTGGAAATTGTATAAGTCGACCCGGTCTCCTTCATTGCATTCTTTTCTGGTAGTCTTTAAGTCATAGTGGGTCTTCATGCTGTCGGCTGATCTTTCTAGATTTCGCTGAGCATAGGCAAAAGCATGTTGAAGGTGTTTTCTTAAATTTTCAACATACTCATGTGTAGTGGAGGCATTGATCAATGTCTGCTCTTGGGTCCTGTAGAGCAGATGCTGGGGAAGCACCATCCTGCGTCCAGTCATCAGCTCAAACTGTGACATTTTATTTGCAGATGAAGGGGTAGATCTGATGGCCATTAGGACAAGAGGTAATCGAATATCCCAACTTGGCCCAGAATCTGCCATAAACTTTTTTAATATGCTCACAATTGTTCTGTTGTATCATTCCACTGCACCACTAGAGGCTGGCCGGTAAGCAATGTGTAGCTTCCTTTTAACCCCAAGTATCTCCCACATCTTGGTCATTACTTTGCTGGTGAAATGGCTACCTCTGTCTGACTCGATCCTTTGGGATAGTCCAAAACGTGAAAAGTTGTGATAGATCATCAGGGCAGCTGATGTTTCTGCCTTGCAGTTTGGGGCTGGGAGACATTCCACCCATTTATTAAACAAGCATGTCACGGTCAACATGTACTTGTTTCCCCTCGAGGAGCGAATCACGGGTCCAATGAAATCTACTTGCAAATCTGCCCATGGCAGTGTCATCCCCCTCTTTTGGAGAGGCGCACGGTGTGTGAGGGATGTTGGCTGAAATTGTGCACACACAAGACACCCCTTCAAGTATTGGTCGAGGTCCTGCCCCATGTGTGGCCAGTATGCAACCTCTCTTAAGATTTCAAGTATTGTATGAAACCCCCTATGACCGGCTGTGGCCGCATCATGGGCGTGACTGAACATCAGGCTTCGGAATGAGGTAGGAACCACCCACTGATCATGGCCAGATAGGGATTTCCTTACCAACAAATGTCTTAGATTCAGAACATTTTTGGACATTTCATCAACACTCTGAGGTCCTCTTTCCCTATGTAATCGGTATCCGTCAGGAGAAAGTTCTCAGGGTCCTCAATGTGTTGATAAAACTTACCAATTATTGGATCCCCCTTCTGAGCCGTAATCAAATCAGCATCTGGGGTCTCCTTACTCCAGTGTGCAGTTGAAAGATCATTGTGAGCATTTGTCTGGGACCTAGTGATAGCAGTGACCTGGATTTCCCCCAACAGGGACTCTATCTCAATTAGATCACCTTGGATGGCCCTGTTTGTGGCCAGCTGATCGGCTAAGTCATTTCCAGTTTTGTCTGGTCCCTCTACTTTGGAATGACCCTTAATCTTTTTCCAGTAGATGGTCATCCCATTCGAGGTGACCAGATCATCAATATTTTGGATTAACTTCCCATGTTTCATGGGTTTGTTATTAGCACATAGCATGCCTCTGGTTTTCCAATTAACCAGGTGCTCCACGAACCTGTTCCGTACATAATCCGAATCAGTGATTATGACCAGTTTGTGGAGTTGATGTTGGACAGCAGTGAGGATGGCTTGATGCACAGCCATCAACTCTGCCAATTGACTACTTTGAGGACCAATCTTGTACCCAGCGGAAGGTTCTGGGGTCTCCCTCACCCAGGCATTCCCTACGCCGGTCACAGCTCTTTTTCCCCATTGTTGTCAACATGGTAAGAGAATCCATCCACATAGACAGTGGGCATTCCCTCACACTTGTCTTCTTCAAAGACTTTGTGTGGGGAATTGAGGTATGCCTCCATGTTGTCCTTGATTTTTAGACTCTCGTCCTCGAGACAGTTTTCTCTAGCACAATCATGCAAGTCAGCCAGACCTTGCGCGAGGGGACTCTTCTTGTTTTGGCCATATCTGACCTCCACAGGAAAGCCTTGCATTGACAGAATACAGGAAGTAATTCGGGAATTACTCACATTTCCGACCCGGATTCTGTCAATTTGGAGATATTGCAGAGGCTGGTGTGCCCCCTGGGTAAACGGGCAGTAATTCTTCAATGCCCACACAGTTGCCAGGAGTGCCTTCTCACAATCATTGAATTTTTCCTCCACAGAGGATAAAGTTTTACTCGCATAGGAGATTATTTTATTGACCTTGTCATGCTTTTGGTATAATACTGCAGTCAAGCATGTATTAGAGAACCCTGTCTCCAAGAAGAACTCCCTGTTTCTGACAGGGTAAGCTAGGCAAGGCGCTTGTGAGAGGCTTCTTTTGAGTTGTCTTACTGCCTCGGCTTGTTTTGGACCCCACTCCCACTTGACCCACCCCTTCAAAAGATGAATCAGGGGTCTGGTGATCTCTGTGTAGCCCTCAATTAACTTTCTACTGTAATTAGTCAGTCCAAGGAAGCTCCTTAGTTCCCGCAGAGTTGTGGGGTCTTTCAATTTCTGGAATGCTTCCACTTTCTTTTCCTGGGGACAGAGACCCTGAGGAGTAATCTCATGCCCCAAGAAATTGACACGGGTTCTACACCACTGTGCCTATTGAAAGGAAAGTTTTGCTCCGGTGGCCCTCAGAACATAACGGATCTCCGCTATGTGTTCCCCCACAGTTGAGCCTTTGATGAGGACATCATCTACATAAGCCAGGTTACTGCTCTCACCCAGGTCGGGCATGGCCTTATGTAGAAAAATGTTGAACTCATTGCCGGAGTTGATGTATCCGAAGGGAGTCCGGGTCCATGTGCACTGCTGGCCCCCGAAGGTAAAATACAGCTTTTATTGGTGCTCCCTGCTGACAGGTACAGTCCAGTAGCCATTGGTTAGGTCTATTGCAGTGAATATCTGTGACCCCTGGATCTGGGCCAACCCTTGGTCAATGTAGGGAAGAGGGCATCAAGAAGTGTGGACCCATTTGTTGAGCACCCTAAGGTCAACGCAGAGTCTCCACTGGCCCTTTGGCTTCAATATTCCCAGCACCAGATTATTGAAGGTGCTGTGGACTGGACGGATTATCACATGGGACTCAAGGTTCTTAATTATTTCAGTAAGGGACTCCATTGATGTGAGGCAAGCGATATTGCTTCACAAACACTGGAGACATGCCAGGGTCCGTGGGAATTGTTGTTGTGTGGATGTCGGTGCGACCACAGTCATATGAGTCCACCGCAAAGAGATCTTGAAAATCCAAGAAAACTTGTGTCAACTTTTGCTTCTGCTCCAGAGTCTCACAGGCATCAGCTAGGTCGACTTTCTCTTCAACCATCTGTCTGAAGCCTGGAAAGACTTCTGTTTTCGCTATCTCAGTGGCCTCCTCAAGCTGGGTGGAGAAGTCCCTGGTCAAAGTGCTGATTTGGACTGGTGGCTTCAGGTGGGGAAGGCAGTCCTCACGGACCTGTAAAATCACCGCTTCCCTCCTGAAGTCACAAGTCACATCTTCCTTACCATAAGGGCAGGAAGTGTACACCAGGAAGTTTCCCCCATGCCGGGTGAAGATCCTGTCTGGTGTTGTGTTGTCATCACTTTCACTGTCAAAACAGTCCTTGGAGATTGGTCCTAACAGTTAATTTCCTAAATCAATGTAAAAATGTCAGTCATCAACCGCCATTCCAATAATGGTGCCTGCGGCTAGAGTGATACTCTATAAGTCGCTGTTATCCACCTCTATTGGAATGGTGTCATGTTCTATATTGACTAGTGGTGTTGGGTTTACCCCCAACCCTTGCTGTTGGAGAGAAGCATTTAGATGAATATAAGCATCAGGGTTTTTCAATTTCTGTCCTCTTTTAACTTTCACTTCCAGAGAGAATTGTCAGGTCCTTTATGGGATGGTGACTTCCTCTCCAATCTGAATTTCAACTGCATAAGGCAGCAGTTGAGCTGACCTAAATGCTTTCTCTGGATCATCAAAGCCTGTGGGATTATCCGCTAATCAGGACCAGGCTTTGAAGTTTATTAGGTCCAAACTAATGGCAAAGCGATTGGGATTGTCACTGCCTAAGTAAAAGGCGGCAGTGGCGTCTCGCACGACCCAACAATTATGACCTATGCTCTTGTTGCCTATGGAGATTTTTAGCATACACCTGGGTGCTTCCAGATCAATTTCCCATTTGTCTATAAGTCTAAATGTGGGAATGGCTGGATCTTTTGGGAGTTGGCGGAACATGGCTTCGCTGATGAAGCTCTTACCGTTGTTCACACACACTCGGGCGAGAACAGAGTCCTTCCCTTCATTTAACTGAACAGGGATGAACAACTGCTCTCCAATTTGCTGAATATCAGCCAGGTTCTGAGCTGATTTCACATCTTTCTGGACTATAGGAGTGGGAATGTCTGATTGTGGATTGGTAAAGAATTTCAGAGTGTTTCCTTCCAGGGTGGAATGCCACCTTAGACTGGAAGGAAGGTTGATTTTCAGAAATAGAGTGGACCCCCCTTCAGCAGTCTGTTGTCCTACTGCTATTACTGTCACATCTGGAATTTGGTTGTTCTGGAAGTGAAATTCTACTTGGTCAGATTTTTGTTCAACCATGTGGCATGTGCCGTTTAAACTAACATGGTTGACACGCTGTTTCAATTTTATTGGTTGGCTAGTCTGGGTCAAGAGGACCTTGTTTACGCAATCTATTAGGGGTGACAACCTTAGCAGGAGGTCATTCCCTAGTAAACAAGGGGTGCCCTCTGGAGTTACAACTATGACCGGGTGTTTCACCTTGTGTCGCCCAATTTTAATGTCCAAATCCACAGTCCCCTCAACGGGAATTTCCTTCCCATCAAAGTTGTGAAGTTGTCCAGGAAGACAGGTGAGAGGAATTTGATAATTCTCCCCCCTTCCTGAATTCAGTTTATCAAAGGCCTTTTTGGACAGAAGGGTAGCTTGGGATCCAGTGTCCACCAGTGCCAAAATTGTACCCTGCCCCTGTATTTGTACCGAGGCATAGTATCTTCCCTCCTTCTCCGCAAGGTGGCACAGATATGTGTCATGTCTCGCTGGCGCCGCGGCTCCCTTTGGCGGCGCTGGAGAATGCGGACTTTGTCCTTGTTTCCTTCTCCCAGCATGGCTCCTGTTACTACGGGTAGCGTTGCAGTGTTCCCGTCTTCAGTCAGACGTCCTCTGACGTCACCGCGCTGTTCCAAGGATCCCGGATATGGTGCAGCAGAACCACAGCTCAGCGCGTCGCTTCTCTCCTCAGACGCTCCGTAAGTTCGCAGCTAGGGTGCATGTTACCTACATCCTTGTCCTTAAACTTACCTTTTCTCTTTACCTACCTATCTACATATCTACAGACTTGTGTCCGTATCCAGCCTCCCTCT
The DNA here is from genome assembly GCF_040938575.1 of Ambystoma mexicanum. Taxonomy (NCBI): domain Eukaryota; kingdom Metazoa; phylum Chordata; class Amphibia; order Caudata; family Ambystomatidae; genus Ambystoma; species Ambystoma mexicanum. The sequence goes on from NC_090930.1 coordinate 1,118,555,115, forward strand.
CCCGACCTCCGAGACTCCTCAAGACTCCTCCTCCATCCAACTCGCTCGGTACTGCTCTTTTCTCACTTCTGTCTGTTTTTTCCATGATCATATTTCAGCTCATACCCTGTTTGTTTAAATTAGAATACAGAAGCAGACAGAGTCCTGCAAATAGAATCCTTCCCACGTTGAAGATCGACGTACCGAGGACGATTGGATCCATCTCCGTTCCGGCAGGGTTTTCTCCCCCAGGAGGGTTTCCCTGGGATCCCTTACACCACCACTTGTTTCCTAATCAGGAGAGGGGAGGTGTCAGGGTCCCTAGGGGGCTCCCCAACTGCCTCGTTGATTGTTGCACCACCAGGTTAGTGTTTGAAAACCTTACAGCAAGCGACGCCCGTAAAAAAGAAATCTAATCATGACAACGCTGCAAGCAGCGTTAGACCAGGTGCAGCAATTAACGACTGTGGTACAAGGTTTGTCCCATGAGGTACAAGCCTTGAAACATGAAAACGCTTATCTGAAACAGCAAATGTCAGTGAAGCCTCCCACAAGTTCGGAAATCCCTCCGGGTCCACTACCAGGAGGGAAATATGACGGGAATCCTCAATCACTAAGGGAATTTCTGGACGCATGCACAGTGCAATTTGCATTTAAAACATCTTTTTTCCCCTTAGATAGAGATAGAGTAGGATACATGATTACCCATCTAACAGGACCTGCTCTAGCCTGGGCCACCCCTATTGTAACTTCTAATAACGCCATTCTTGATTCAGTGCCCGCTTTTACTGCCAGCCTGAAGGCTATGTTTTCAAGAAAAGAGTACCATGTCTCCACTCAGGAGAAACTGCTAGATATCAAGCAAGGATCCTTAGGTATTCTAGAATACATCACTTGATTCAAACAAATGGCGGCCGGCACCTCGTGGGCTGATGACGCTCTGATAACTTTGTTCAGAAGGGGGCTTCATGATGAGTTAAAAGACGAACTCGCGCGGGTCTCTAGGCCCAATACTCTTGCGGAATTGGTCTCCCTCACCATGCAGTTAGACTATCGGCTACAAGAACGACAAGCGGAAAGGAAGAAAGGGAGAAGTCACCGCTTTGGGCCAGACATAGTTTCAGTTCCCAAAACCACTAATTCAGATGAACCTATGCAAGTGGGAATTACTCGGGGACCTCTTACTCCAGAGGAACGGGCTCGCAGGAAAAGCCAAGGGCTATGTATGTACTGCGGCTCTTCCTCTCATACAGTACAAGAATGCCCTATTGCTCCTCTTAGACGGCAATCACGTTCGGGAAACGCCAGACCCCAACCGCAAAGGGAACAACGGTCGGGGCAACGGGTGCTGGTTCCCACTCTCCAACCCTGATTCCTCCATCATTGGACATGGTAGTTTTACGGGTCTCTCTTTCCTTACCAGATAGAACCGTAGTAACGGTACCCGCCTTGATAGATTGCGGTGCAGCGGGATTGTTCATAGACGATTTGTGGGCTAAATCACAGAATTTACCTCGCTCTCCCAAAGCCTTTGCCATACCAGTTGAAGGGATGGATGGCACGCCTCTAGTTTCAGGACCTATACGGGAACAAACGTTCGCCTTAAAGATGTCTATCGGTTCCCACAGAGAAGAGATCATATTCGACATTATTAAGGCCGCCCACTATCCCGTCATATTGGGGTTACCCTGGTTAAAGCTACACAATCCATTCATAAATTGGTCAGCTGGTTCTATCTTCTTGGGGTCAGAACACTGTGTTCAACACTGTCTTGCAGACAGCTCTGTAGGATTCTTTACTCCTCCTTCACCTCCTGACAGATCCCATAAAATAGTGGACCAGATCAGTCTTCTTCCTCCCGAATATGAGGAGTTCCAGGACATTTTTTCTTCTCCTCAGTTCTCGGACCTTCCGCCTCATAGAAGAGACGATTGTTCGATTCGACTTGAATCTTCACAACCCATACCCTTCGGTAAAATGTACATCCTTTCGGATAAGGAAAAATCGGTCTTAAGACAGTATCTGGATACCAACCTCAAGAACGGTCTGATAACGGAATCAATCTCTCCGGCAGGGGCATCATTGTTTTTCATAGCGAAGAAGGACACAGACGAATTAAGGCCCTGCATAGATTATCGGGGTCTTAACAAAATCACCATTCCGGATCGTTATCCGATGCCACTCATCCCTGATATTTTGGAGGCCGTAAAGGGAGCCACAATCTACACTAAACTAGATCTCAGAGGAGCCTATCACCTCATCAGGATTAAGGAGGGGGATGAGTGGAAAACAGCCTTCCGCACCCCTTTTGGTCATTTCGAGTACCGGGTGATGCCCTTTGGTTTATCAAATGCTCCTGCTGTTTTCCAGAGATTTATCGACCATATATTTTCTGATCTCCTTCTCCACACAACAGTCGTATATCTAGATGACATCCTGGTGTACTCCAAGGACCCAAAAGAACATCACCAACATGTGAGTCAAGTTTTACACAGATTACGGAACAACCACCTATTCTGTAAACCAGAAAAGTGCAAATTTCATCAGACTACAGTTACTTATCTAGGGTTCGTCCTGTCCTCCTCTGGGATTTCAATGGATCCCAGCAAAGTAACAGCAATTCTAGAATGGTCTCCACCTCGTACCGTCAGAGAACTCCAAAGTTTTCTGGGATTCTCAAACTTTTACAGGAAGTTTATTGCAGGGTTTTCTTCTGTTGTTTTACCACTAACAAGGCTGCTTAAGAAGGGGAAGACTTTCGAATGGACAATAGAAGCTCAGTCCGCCTTTGACACTTTGAAAACTCTTTTTACGTCAGCCCCAATCTTACGAACTCCAGACCAGAGCCTACCCTTTATTGTAGAAACAGACGCCTCTCACTTCGCCTTGGGAGCCGTGTTGAAACAGACTCAGGCACTTGGATTAGAACATCCTGTGGCCTATCTTTCTAAAACCTTCTCTCCCTCGGAAATCAACTACACAGTATTAGAGAAGGAACTATTGGCCATAAAACGAGCATTTCAGGAATGGAGACATCTCCTGTTGGGTTCCCAACATCCTATCGAAGTACGCACGGATCATCAAAATCTTAAAAGCCTCCAGTACGCAGAAACACGTAACAGTCGGCAAGCTAGATGGGCACATTTCTTTTCTCCCTACAACATAACATTCACAATCATTCCGGGTAACACCAATCTACAAGCCGATGCATTATCACGCAGAGATCCAACATGCAAACCTGGTTTTCAGACCGAAAAACTGTTTCCTCGGGCTACATTTATTGCTGTAGTCCAAGATTTCCTTCACTCAATTGCATCCCAAACCTGTCTCATCAAGGATTCTATCAGTCTTCAAATGGGAAAGTGGGGTCTCTCCTTTGAAGACGGATGCTATTATCAGAACCATCGAGTCTATGTACCTACTCTCCAACTCCGTACTGAAGTGATGCATATGTGTCATGATTCTGTCATGGCCGGACATCGCGGTATAGCCAGTACTCGGGAGCTTGTTTTAAGGCATTTTTGGTGGGAAACCCTGGGTAAGGACGTGAAAGACTATGTTTCATCGTGCATGGTTTGCCTCCAAGCCAAAACCCCTCGCAGCAAACCTTTTGGGAAATTGGCAATGGTACCAATACCTACCCGTCCCTGGCAACTGATTTCTACGGACTTCATTGTCGACTTGCCTACGTCTAAAGGTTGTACCACCATTATGGTAACGGTCGATTATTTTACCAAATTGGCCCATTTTCTGGCTTTGCCCTCCATACCAACTGCCTCACAAATGGCCAGACGCTTCATCAATACCATATTTTCTCAGCATGGTCTTCCAGACAGTATAGTGTCCGATCGAGGTTCGCAGTATATCTCCCGATACTGGAAGCAGGTCTGTTCCGCTTTGGGGATTAAAAGAGCTTTAAGTTCAGGCTACCATCCTCAAACTAACGGACAGACCGAACGTTTGAATCAAACCCTGGAAACTTATCTGCGTTGCTTTGTGTCTGCGGCTCAAGATAACTGGATGGAACTGTTACCCTTGGCAGAGTTTGCCTATAACAACGCTCCTCATGCATCCATTAAGACAAGTCCATTCCATTGTACCTATGGATACCATCCCTCCTGTTCTCCTTCCTCCCTTCTCAAAACTTCGGCATTTCCAGATGCCGACGCCCTTATGGGGGACATCCAACAGGGACATCTTTTGGCCAGGACTGCTTTGCTAGAAGCTCAGGAAAGCTCCAAACGCTTTGCGGATTTGCATCGTTCACCATCACCCAAGATTACTCCGGGGGATTTGGTTTGGCTCTCGGCAAGATTCCTTCCTAGACACTTGATTCCGTCTAAATTATCTCCTAAATTCTTTGGACCTTTCACTGTTTTAAGGTCGAAGGGCTCTCTAGCCTTTGAATTGCAACTTCCTCCATCTTGGTCCCGGATTCACCCAGTATTTCATGTGTCCCAACTCAAGCTCCATGTTCCAGATCGATTCGGTCGTTCTAAGGACTGTCCTCCACCTGTGTCAACTGAAGATGGTCCCGAATTCGAAGTCTCCGGTGTTTGTGATTCTCGTTATCATCATGGTCGACTTCAATATCTGATCCACTGGAAGGGGTATACTATAGCGGACCGTTCGTGGGAACCAGCCTCTGCTGTCCACGCACCTTTGCTTGTTCGCCGCTTTCATAGGTTGCACCCCGACAAACCCGGTGGGGGAACCCTTGGAGGGGGGCATACTGTCATGTCTCGCTGGCGCCGCGGCTCCCTTTGGCGGCGCTGGAGAATGCGGACTTTGTCCTTGTTTCCTTCTCCCAGCATGGCTCCTGTTACTACGGGTAGCGTTGCAGTGTTCCCGTCTTCAGTCAGACGTCCTCTGACGTCACCGCGCTGTTCCAAGGATCCCGGATATGGTGCAGCAGAACCACAGCTCAGCGCGTCGCTTCTTTCCTCAGACGCTCCGTAAGTTCGCAGCTAGGGTGCATGTTACCTACATCCTTGTCCTTAAACTTACCTTTTCTCTTTACCTACCTATCTACATATCTACAGACTTGTGTCCGTATCCAGCCTCCCTCTCCCGACCTCCGAGACTCCTCAAGACTCCTCCTCCATCCAACTCGCTCGGTACTGCTCTTTTCTCACTTCTGTCTGTTTTTTCCATGATCATATTTCAGCTCATACCCTGTTTGTTTAAATTAGAATACAGAAGCAGACAGAGTCCTGCAAATAGAATCCTTCCCACGTTGAAGATCGACGTACCGAGGACGATTGGATCCATCTCCGTTCCGGCAGGGTTTTCTCCCCCAGGAGGGTTTCCCTGGGATCCCTTACACCACCACTTGTTTCCTAATCAGGAGAGGGGAGGTGTCAGGGTCCCTAGGGGGCTCCCCAACTGCCTCGTTGATTGTTGCACCATCAGGTTAGTGTTTGAAAACCTTACAATATGTACATTTTTGGACATCTGGTGGGTTAATTTTCTAGTTTTGGACACTGAAAGAGCAGAGATTTGGACAGAATTATGTGGGGAGTCTAGGGAATATGAGGAAAACAAAGGTGGCAACTAGAAATGGGAGAAGTTTTGAGTTCCCCTGGTTCTGGGCTGCACCCCCCTTTTTGGAGGCAGTCACCCGGATGGGTTTGAACCAGGGCATTTTCATGTTGTTGGTTCTGGGATGGGATGATGGGCGGCGCTAGCTCAGTCCCCACATCTACCCAGTCTGGATTTGAATCCTTTGGGACCCATTTTTCTTTGGGAGGAGTTCCCCCATCTCCGAAGGAGAAGATCCTTTCCCTAGGATCCTCTGAGGACCCCTCTCCTTCAAAGTGGAAGATCTGTACCTCCTCCACAAAATGGGTCTGTTTGGATCCTTTGTTTCTCCTACCCCCCCTCTGCTCCTTGGGTGGCAGACTTTCAGGGGCAGGAGATTTTGTTGCGGTTCCTGAGTTTCCAGGGGCTGTTTACAAGTGGGGAAGGAAGCTTCCTCCAAGGCTTTACACCCCCCTTCCCCTTGTGCCTCCTCACTGGGAACCGGTGGTTTGTCGGGGTGCTGCCCCCGTCATTGTTCTGGAGCACCAGGTCCAGAGTTCGGGGCATTCTGCGTCGGCATTTCCATCTGGGGGTTCTGCTGAGCCCTCAGCATGCGACCCAGATCCTGTGCCATGTTTTGGACCTGGCGCTCTAACTGTGAAACCCGCTCAGGCTGATACGGGGTTCTGTTTTCTCCCCTGGGCTGATCCCAGGAAGGGTGGCTATCCCTTCTCTGTTAATACCCCGGGTTGGGAAGATTTGGGTACCCCTCCACCCTTGGCCTCTCCTCTCCCGGATTAGGTTGTCTGGGCTCAGGAAAGTGGGGAAAGAAGAATGGATTGTTCTGGGGTTGGAAATTTTGTGGATACCTGGGGAAAAAGTTCTGCCCAGGATTTGGGGAATTTCTGCCCTCCTGGGGGAAGTTAGGAGAGAATTTCCCTGGGTTCGGTGCTGCTTAGTTGGATCCCCCCCCTTGGGCTGGAGGAGTCCACACATAACCCAGGATGAGTTGGTTCCCCTTGTAGCAGGGACTTACATAGTCAGGGGAGTGAGGGACCCCATTTGTGGGACTACCTCCTTGGCTCCCTGTCTGTGACTGGCCCGAGGGCCTTCTGGGCTTGGAATTATTCAGTGCAGGCAAGTTTTTAGGCCCCCCCATCTCCAAATCCAAAATGGGGGCAACCTTTACCTCTGCCACCTTAGCAACAGCAGGGGGTTGGTTATTTTGTGGCTTTTCTGACTATTCTTCTTGTCTATGGGCTTTTGCACCTCATAGATCCAGGTGGCCTGTTCAATGACCCAGTCTAGTGATCTTTCCTCATGAAAATCTCTCACTAGCTGGGTCATGATGTATTTTGGTAAAGCATGGAAAAAAGTATGAACAATTCTTTGCGGTCCGTGCGCACCCTTCTGGTAGTCTGCGCAAAGGCACGCTTCAATTCCTGCACAAATTCTTGTGGGGCCTGATCCTCCCCACATTGTAAATTGTCGGCTGCCTTGCGAGCCTCTTGGGGATTTCTGTGAACAGAAAAATGCTTTAGGATGGCCGCCCTATATGTGGACCATCTTGAATGATTTTGGTCCTCCAGCCCCGCAAAGAAACTGGAGTATTCTGGGGAGAATGTCCATTTCACATACTGAATGCAGCTACTGATGTCTTTCAAACGGAAAGTCTCCATCATTTGCTCAAAGAGCTCTAAGTGTTCCCAAACAGAATACCTAGCGTTCTTATGATAAGGAGTGATGACACTCCTTATTGCCTTGATTTGTTTTAAGGGGTCCTTAAGCAAGGCCCTTTTTGCCTTATTGGCCTTCTTGGTTCGGGTAACCCTGGTCCATTCATCCTCTGACTCAGAGGCACTGCTCCCAGAGGTGCCCGTCTGTTCTCCCGGATTCTGCGAGCCTGGGAATGGCTGGTAGAATGTGGGGACCTAGTCTCCTGTGTCCTGGGGTGCTCAGAGGAGTCTTCTGATTACACCTTGCTCCCAGGATTTGATGGGTACCCCCCCCCCACTGTCCTAGCTGGGCAGGGGTTTTTAGGATGCCCTTAGTATGCCTACTCTCCTGGAGTTCCCCACTAAATTTCACAGTACTTGGGTGCCCATACCCAGATGCCTGCCCATCCATGCCTGGGAGGTACTGGCCTATGAGTCCAATACTTCTGACTGGATAGTAATCTGCCATCCCCGTGGCCCTGGGCTCATGTGCGCCAGGGGACATGGGGGCGGCAGAGTCCAGGGACCTGGAGAGATGAAGGCCTCTGGTACTAGGGTTCCTGAGGTTATGCTGAGGTGTTTCCCTTTCCCAGCGAACCTCATCTCTATCAGCCCCTGCTCCCTGTTGCCATGCAAGAACCTGAGCTTTCTGTGCCTCAATCAAGGCCTTACTAGTCTCTATCAGTCTCTCTTGAATGGCTACCTGTCGCTGGAGCCTATCATTGTGCTGACAGAGAGCCTCATTTTCTCTCTGTACTTCCTGGTTTGTCTTGGAGTACTGGGCCAGTATTTGCTGCAGGAGGGTTACCTCCTGAGTCTGGTCCCTACTGGCCTACTCCTTTCTTGCCAGAGCATCTTCCACCCTCCTGGTGTGCTCTAACAAGTTTTGATGCTCTTTTTGGAGGTCACCCAGTCCCTGGAGGGCCAGATGATTTTCTTCCAGTTTCCCTTTTCAGTGGCAGAATTCCTGGCCTAAGGTGTCCCTTTCCTGAGCAAGAGTCTGCCTCTGTGCCGCCAGGTCGTCCCTCTGTCTTTGAAGGGCATCAGCTTTCTGGTGCTCCTCCTCAAATTCTGCCTGGGTGTCCAGGTCTTTCAGAAATGATTTGTTGCTCTTTGCCTTCTCCCTATCTAGGTGGCTTTGCAGGGTGACTACCTTCTCTGCGCATACCCTGTTGAAGTCCACATGTAAGGGACCCTGATCTCTCCAGATATCTAACCCAGTTGCAGTGACCTGTTGTGTGATTGCCTGCAACCACACATTCTGGTCCTGCTCAGTCCACTCACCTCTCACAAATAACTTATGTAAAAGGTGCTCTCTAGCTATCTAGATGTCTACTAATGTCGCCATTCTGGAAATTGATTTCCTTCCTGACTTACAGAAGTTTTTTATTTTATGTTTGCAAAACAGACCGTTTCCTTAGAGCGTTCCCTTTTGAGGGGTGCTCTTACAGCGTAACACAGTGTGGTAGCCCAACAGGATTTATGTATCCTGTCAGTTAGCACACTCTATTAAGCTGCACAAGTGGTAGATCTAATCCAGAAGTCCCTCTACGAGCCCCCAATCTTTAAGTGATTTCAATCCTGCACTCCAACTAAGTCAATGCCTAGTATGGGATGCCCAATGGAAACCCTTATTTATATATTTTAATGTCAAAGTTCGTTTATTTCTGGATGATGTACCCTTATATAACGCCCCTCGCTTTGAATTCCCCTGTCTCACTGAACCAAGAAATAGGTTTGTTTTGCAAATTAAAAGATTTATTTGGAGAATTGTACAATATATAAATTACACTTTTATGAATATGAATAATATCTGAATATCACACTTATGAATATGAACAATGATCAGCAACGGGTAATATTACAATATCAACAATCTCTTTAATCAGTTAGGACTAGAAATAGGAAGACTAATGTAGCAGACAATACTTTGTATGGTTCAAGGAAATGCAATAATAGGAAAGAATGCAACACAGAAATAAAACTTGATATGAATTCAATCAAAAGACAATATGATCACTCTTTCCCCCTATTATTACTCAATCCCCCCAGTATGCAATATGAAAAGGTGGAAGAGGGCACACAGGTTTCAGGAATAACTGATATGAAAGAATGCAGTTCAATCCCAATTCCCCCAGCAAGCAGAGAGAAACAGGGCTGATTTTAAACAGGTCAAAATGCTTTTAAATGTAATATGAATTGAATGGGAAAAATGCTAAAAATGATTTGAATTCGCTAAATTGAATTCAGAACAAGTGAGAGTTGCTTTGGATTGGTTCAGGTCAACACTAGCAATGATTGTAGGATGATTAGCAGATTGAAAACGAAATACAGAAGTTGAAAGCAAGAAATAGCTGTTTCACATAGAATGAAATTGAGCCAAATTGCAAGTTGCAGCAATTTTTCTGCCTGCGGGAAACGCGATTGCGGAAAAACTATAAGGAATGTCGTATTGGGTTTGTTGGAAAGCTGAGGATCTTAGCTTCAAAATGACAAATTTCGCTTCTAGGACGTGCGGTTCAAAAGGTACAGAGGTTTTAGTGAAGGTAGAGTTTTCAGAAACAGAGTCAAGATTTCAAAAATGAAAGATTGCGCTTTAAAGATTCAGAATCAATATGGATTTATACTAAGGGGCTATGAAGAAGCAAGACACTCAACGGGCAGCCACCAGAACAGCGGCACCTCTGCTCTAATCTCTGTCCGTCAAAACACTTGCCCCTCTTCAGAAAAATATCAGCGCAAAGATGATTATTGCTACAATTATCACAGACAATATAATGAGATGAATTCAGGATGGACACAAGATTCTATAATGCAGTTCTGGATAGGTTTTTTTTTTTATAAAACATTTTATTGTTTTTTGATAACACGAAAAACAAACAGCCCCGTGCAACGGGGTGATCAAAACTTCCCTTTCCCGCCCGCCAATAATTCCCTGCTATGAACTTATACTAAGGAGCCTTTTATCATGTCCCGACACTTTTGTTATTTAATATCACACAACCTGATTCATTTGCAAATCCTTGGGTGGCACTTCGGTTTATTGTTATAGATTACTTTTCAGTGCGCATCTTCCCAATTTTGCCATATTTTCTGAGCTTTCTCGAGGCACCCTCTGGCAGTGTAAACCCTTTTTTCCATTGCCATACAGATATCCACATCCGTGATCCATTGTTCATAGCTCTGTGACCTTTCTGAGCCCCAAAGTTGCGCTATATTCCTCTTGAGTATTCAAGTGGTGGTGGAGAAGAACGCCTTTTTGTATCGTGTTAGCTCAATGTCTTCTTCTATTCCCAGCAATAATTGCTTTGGGCTTACATGTATCCTCTTACCCATTACCCTTGACAGTTCGTTGCAGCACTGCTGCCAGTATTGTTGAATGATGACACATTCCCACAGTATGTGGTAGAAGGAGCCTTCCTCCCTCTTACATCTCAGACATTATGGGTCAGTGGTTTTCCCCCAATTGAACAATGCTACCCTTGGATAGTAAATTCTATGTAATATCTTCAGCTGAATCAATCTAAGCCTGGAGGAAATCGTCGATTCTCTCTGGATAGGTTGAAATGGTTGGATTGGGTTACTTAATACTAAGAGATGAATATTGACAGTTCTAGACTAAATACTCACTCCTAGGCTTTGGAATGGAATGGGCCTGTCAAAGATCTGGTCAAGGGTTTCGCTGGGATTCGCTTGCCACCGGACAGGTCTCAGGCACTGGGTTCTGCTCTCAGCACGCACTCTGGTCTGCGCGGCCTCTTGGACTGGATCTGACGGGTTCTGGATACAGCTCTGCTCTGCGGGTCTGGATCTTGGTTCTAGCACAGGGTTCTTAGCTAGAACAGAAAAACAGCACAGCCAGGCTATTGGATTTTTGTGAGGTGCCCCTTGGAAGTTTAGGGGTTAGAATCAGGTTGCAAAAGATTCTGAGGCCTGCTGAAAAAGGGTTCAGCTGCTTGGGTTAGGCCTCTCTGCTTCAAAGTTCTAGAGTTTGGTTCTAGAGCCTGGTCTCTGGATCTCTGTCTGGAGCCTGGATCTTCCTGCAGGGCGCTTCACCAAGAAATCAGTTTAGGAGTGGAAAAGTGTGTGTTTTGTCTGTCCTCAGAGGTCCCTATTCATATATTTCCAAAGTGGGTGGGGAGGCTGATTCTACTATGCCCAACCCTCTAAGGATCGGATAGATCAGAGAATTTCCTGTCCACTGATTTCAGAAAGGAGCAGTGTGTCATCCTGTGCCATCATGTGTCATGTTTATGGTTTAGGGAAAATCACTCCCCTTTGTCTCTGTACAGTATATCTTATTTTTCATAAAAACATATTTACAATATGCACAACTTGTTAATATTACATATATCCATCACAGATTAATTAAGGCACGTCTCTGTTCAAGTCCCATGTTCCTATGAGCTTTGGTTCGTAAATGACAACTTTTCCGCGCTTTTGGTGGGTTTCTCAGTGTTAGTTCTGCACCAATTTTTATACAAGCATGCATATCACATCTGGGCACATTTCTGTAATTTTTCATGTTCCTAACATAAACACAATGGCTACAATATGAATAGATTCCGGGGCTCGGCCTCAGAACATCGCACCGATTCCAGCTTAGTCTTCAACTGTGAGCAAATTTTTCATTTTAACAATCTCTAAGTTTCATATTTTTGTCAGTTCAGTGCACTTTGCTATACGCATTTTTATAAAAACATACATTTAATCCAATGTCCAATCAACAATTTCAGTCTGGCCCGCCCCCAGAGCTGGGCTGAGTCAGAAGGTCACATGGCCGGCCTTCCTGCCAGAGCAGTTTGTTATTAGTCACACCCGAATTAGCATTCCTATTCAGCCCAAGTAATCCATTGTTTCTTGGTCTGGGCAGCAGGGGAAATCTCCTCCCCTTCTGATTAACATGTCAATGCGAAATCCTCTCCTTTTGGTGGGAATGAACAAGGTGTGAGATTCCCAGGGAAAGAAAGACTCTTGGGAGTTTCAGCTAAATCAGGTTACCTTCTGGTCAATTGTAACAGAGTTCCTTGTGAAAAAATACATTTATAAATTTAAAATAAGCAAACAAATTCTTTAATTTCAGTCTTTTTCAACATGAAAATCAATGTGTGGCACTCTTAAATGGCATTTTGATGGAAATCTCTTCTTTGGCAAAGTTTGACCTCAATGTTCACTTTACACATGATGGTGAGTAACGGTACTACACCCATTTTTGCCAGATTTCTTTCAGCAAGCAATCTTCAATTTGGATTTTGTTCTGCTGACATTGTGTTTATGTGGATTCTTGCAGTAGCATAATGTTCACCACCCAACAAGGAGGTTGGATCTTTTTGGGTGGTTTGTGAGCCATGATACTTGCAAATTTTTGACAATCAAGAAAACGGATTTCCAAACAGCTCTGTGTTTCTTTTTGGCCATCAGCATTGCTTTTTCAAGTGATTTCAGGCTACTTTGTGGGTAGCCCAATGGTGGGTTTTGGCAGTGATCTCCTGTGCTCACTAAGATGGGCAAAAGTGGATGGCGGCCTATTTTTCAGATTTTTACTGTGCAATTGTGGGTGATTTTTAGCGAGCAGCATGCTTTCCAGTGGCCATTTCTGAGATTTCTGCTGCCAGCAATGCACAGTAATGTTGCAGGGCCTGGACCAGTGGGTTGAGACATCCCACAACATTGGTGGACTATCATCAGACTATGCATCACAGTATTTTCTTAGGACACTCACCTCCTTCCGCCGATGATGTTGCGCCACACTCCATATCACCAACGCCTTCAATGACCTCCATGCCGATCAGGCTTGCACATATGTCCTCCCACTGGGACAGCTTTATGGGAGAGCTTGCTCCTCCGCCAGTTGCCATGGCCTGGCTCCTGTTTGCCGAGAGGATGTTGCGAACTCACAGGCGCAAGTCATCCCACCTCTTTCTGCAGTTTTTAGTTGTGCGGGGGGTGTTGCCAACCGTGCTGACTTTTTCTGCCACCAGTGCCCAGATCTCCTTCATTCGGATTACAGCCTCCCTCTTGAGGCTCTGGGCAAACACGACATCGGCATTCTCTGCCAGGGTCTCGGCAAGCATGGTTAGCTCATCTTCATTAAAGTGCTCCTTGCACTGGCGGGAGGCCCCCTTTTTCACAGCCTTGGGAATTGTAATGTTGTTGTGGATGGAATTTGGCACACAACAATATACTAAAGGTCCTGGCTGCTGAGGATGGCAATGGATTGTGTTTTTAAAGATGGCCGCCATGCTCTTTCCCGTTCCTGTGCGATCATGCTGCTTCCGGTTCTGCTTATTTACGATGCCCGTTATTAGCGGTCAGCGCTATTAGCGGTGGCTGCTAATGCCTTCTTGATTCATGCCGGTAATGCAATCTGCGCTATACATGATGCCGCTAAGGGCCATTTTTGGGTCTTTAGCGGCATGCCGGTAATGTCCTTACTGGCATGGGGCAAAGCTTGTGCCCGCAAAGTCATAATAGCCCTCTATTAGCGGGCTCTTACCTACATGGACACAGTATTTGCTCCATGCCAGTAAGGACAGTTACTTACCTCCAACCTCGTAATGACCTTCAGTGTGTTTATACAAGATGTGGCCACTGCTACACGGCACGCTGCTGCCTGGTGCCTGCTACACATGCAACTGTCTCTCTGACTCCAGCATGGGTTGTGTGCGGCAGAGGGACATCGCATGCTCAGCCTCGGGTGGAGAGGAGTACAGAATCCAGTGCTTGCCTGTGCCCACAACGCTGTGCACATACTGTACAGCACACTGTGCGCATGCCACCATGTATTAAAAGGAAGGCTTAACAGCCTCAGTTCGGTAAATCATTGCCAACAAAGTAACGATAAATATAACCTTTTTATTAAGATGTGTGTAATGGATTCCTTTTTTACAATGAAATCAAAATGATGCAAAAAAGGCGCAATTTTAGAAGTTACTTTGATCAAAACATAATATTCAATTTTGTTTTATATGATTTTTATATTTTTTATTGGCAAATTTACAAACAATGAACATAACCCCCCAAAACAATTACCCCCTTATCCCTTTCTTCCCTTCCCTCCCTCACACCCCCACTTCCAAGTGATAGTAGCTGCCAAGAGTCAAGGTCTATGTAATACCTAAAATCTGCAGTTTGTGTGGACAGAGTGCAACGTTGTAATCCGCTTGTTAAAATTGCAGTACCGTTTCCCATTCTTTTGTAAAGGCCTATTGTGCGCCTTGGATCGTATATGTCAGCCATTCCAATGCAACAAAATTCCATACCTTCATACACCAATCAGGTATATATGGAGGATCCTTATCTTTCCAGTGTTGGGCAATTACCACCAAGGCCACCACCCTCAGTATATTCTGTGCTTTGTGTTTATGTTTTGCCCATTTACGCTCCTCGGGAGCTCCAATTCCCAACAAGACATATTTTACCTCCACTTGCGACTGTTTCTCAAAAACTCCTTGGATGTGCTGATGGTTCCCCAATAGTTAATCAGTTTAAGGCAGTTCCACCATATATGTAGCCAATCAGCGTGACCGGTACACCATTACAGTACCTTGAACATTTATCAGTGCTAACGAGTTTCTTTTTGTGTAGCTTCTGTGGGGTATAATGCCATTGAACCATAGCCTTGTACCAAGATTCTCTAATCTGTAGAGAATTTGTTAATTTGGGAATATCTCGCCATAATGCTTACCATTCTTCTGTTGTTATCAAGGTTCCCAGGGTCTGCTGCCAAGTCTGAACATATTTCAAATTGCCTTCATGGACCTCCTCTTGTAATAGTCGATACAGGTTCGATATGAGGGACCTCTCTCCTGGATTTGATATAAAAAATGTCTCAAATGCAGTTAGCAGTCTAGTGGCTGCAGCTTTGTACAGAGGGGCCAACAACCAATGCCGAACCTGAAAGTATTAAAATCTTTCCTGTTCTGTGAACCAACCCCAACTCTTTTTTACACTGTTCAAACAGAATAAAATCTGAACTCTGAAACAAGTCCTTAATCTTATTACATTTCATGTCCTTCCATTTAGTAAAGGATCCTTTTTCCAAGCCCGGTTTGAACTGCGCGTTATTAAATATTGCTGAAAAAGGGGAGGGGTATATAGTGATATGGTAGTGCCTTGTCCCATATTTTTTCAACCAAATTAGTAATTTGACTTGTGTGCATGTTCAATGGATGATCGTGTTTGGGGAGCCACAGAAGTTCTGCAATGTGTTGACCACAGATTGCCTTTTCCATTTTGGCCCATATTATTTCTGTCGTTGGGGATACCCGTTCCTTCAACACCCATAAATGTGCAGCCTGATAGTATTTTACAAAATTAGGAAGTCCCAAGCCCCCCTCAAGTGTATGAGTCAATAATAATTGCATAGCTACGTGTGGGGTTTTATTGTTCCATATAAATCAATGTTTGTAATTCCCGAAAGAATATTTGTGGTACAGGTATTGGAAGAGCCTGAAATAAATATAGCATCTTGGGGAGTAGTGACATCTTTACCGCATTTATCCACCCCGCCCAAGAGATCGTTAATGGGCACTACCACAACAGTAAGCATCAAAGTTCTAAAAGGATGGGGTGGAAATTGATTATAGCGATTTTGTTAGGCTCATGCCTAATAACCTTATTTTATCACTTGCCCATGCAAATTTAGTATTAGCCAACACCTGGGTTACTTGAAAGGGTGTAAGTGATAAATTCAAAATTTCAGATTTTGTATAGTTTGTTTTCAGACCCGCCACCTTGTCAAATTCTTTGAGTATCCGTGGGACCTCCAGCAATGATTCCACCGGATTTGTGACTGTAATCAGCATATCATCAGCATATGCCATAATAGTATGCTTTTCTATCCCAAATGGTATCCCATGAATTAAATCGGAGTGTCGGATTTTAATAAGAAGGGGCTCTAAATGAATTTCATACAAGAGAGGGGACAACGGCCATCCCTGCTTTGCTCCACAACATAGCGTGATCGGGTTGGACATCTGACCATTTATTACTAATCTAATCTTTGGGTCTTTGTAATTCACTTGAATCATGTTCATAAACTTGGGGCCGAATCCCATTGACTCTAAGGTTTGAAATGCAAACGACCACTCTACCCTATCAAACGCTTTCTCTGCGTCTAATGATAGGAAGAGCGCTGGCTGTCTTTTCTTGCTAATTCTTTTGATCAGATGATAAGCCTGTCTAATATTATCATGAGTTTGTCGCTGCTTAATAAACCCAGACTGATCAGGATGAATTAAAGAAGGTAAAATGTCTGTTAGTCTGTTAGCCAAGATTTTTGTATACATTTTTGAATCCAGATTGATCAGGGCAATAGGACGGTATGATCCACATACCTTGCGGTCTTTATTAGATTTCGGAAAGAGGATCATTTTAGCTTCCTCCATGGACGGTGTTATATGGCCGATTTCTATAAATGTATGTTTTATAGAATGGCTCTGAGTAACCATCTGGACCTGGTGCCTTATTAGCGGGGAGATTACGTATTACATATGAAACTTCTTCAATCATTATGTCTTGTTCTAAATGTTCACGTATCTGGGTTGTGATAACCGGAAGTGAAACTGAGCACAAAACTGTTAGTTGAGCTAGTGCGTCTGGGCTATGTGATTGATAAAGTGTGGAGTAAAAATGTACAAATTGTGTTAGTATCTGAGGGGTTGTCGTAACCAGGTCCGCATTCATATCTTTTATCCCAATAATTGTCCTCGAAGCTTGAGTTTGCCTTAGCTGTCTAGCCAACGAATGGTCTGCTTTATTTGCTTGCATGTAGTATTTTTGCTGTGTGTACAATAGGCCCTTTTCTGCTTTAGATGTTAGCATAAGATGTAGCCTCCCCTTTACATTTCTATATGTGTCACCCGCAGGCGTTCCGCTTGGCGGCTTCTCCCGCGTTGGAAATTAGGACACAGGTATGCAAGGCACTAGTCCCTCCTTTGTGTCCATCACGCTTCTTCCTCACGACGCGGGGCCGCTGGGAGTATAATTTCCTTCCCGGCCCAGCGGTCCCTGCGTTGCAACTGTCCAGTGGAAGCCCTCGTTACTTCCTGGTTCTTCGCTCCTACCCCGTTCAGCTTCCGTCTGCTCTGCTCTGCTCTGCTCTCGCGCCCCTTCACGGCGTACGTTTTTTCTCTTACCTCTCTCTCCTCCAGTTTTCCCTGTAGTCGCCGTGCCTCGGCGACTTCTGTTTCAGTTCTCTGCGGTTCCGTCCTCGCGGATAGGCTCCGCCCCTTTTTCCTTCGTTCCTCTGCTTTCTCTCTGGACTGCCTTGCCGGTGCCTTGCCGGTGCTTTTTTCCTGACCTCCTTCCATTCCTGGTCCTCGCCCCGCTAGTTGCTTGGCTGGCAGGGGCTTCGGGGATTCTTCCACTCAGCAGGACCCCCCTGCTGCTTTGCTGTTCCTGCAACCAACGCGGATCCTGCTTATTACTTTCTCCTGCTCACCTGCACGGCCACGTACAATACTACCTTGCTGACGACCTGAGGAGTCCCAGGGTTTTTTCCCCATCTGGGGTTTTTTCCCCTATTTTCGGCTTAGTCCCGGAAGGGAGGTCCCCGGCCAGCTGTTCCCAGCAGCAGTCAAGGTGGCCTCCCTCCGTGACAAGCAGGCACATCGAAAAAAGGAGAAGGACTATCTTACTCGACGGTGGCTACAGGATCCCAGCAGTAATTCCGGCAGTTCAGGTGAGGAGAGCTGGACAGAAGGGGGAGAAAAGGGAAATCAGGCACCTAAACCTTCACAGATTGCAACGCCAAGTAAAGACACGATGTCCGCTGAGGGACAAGTGCAAGAGCTTTGGAAGGCGATCCAAGCTATGTCTCAAGAACTCCAGGGAGTCAAGGCGGAGAACGCCCTCCTTAGACAAATGGTTTCCGCCAGGGAACCCCCTCCTCCAGAACTACCGCCTACAATACTATCCTCGGGAAAGTTTGACGGTGCCCCCAAGAAGGTGAAGGAATTCCTAGAGGCATGTACTGTCTACTTTACTTTCCGACCCCGCACTTTCTCTACGGATCAAGCGAAAGTCGGCTTCCTAATCTCGAATATGACCGGCAATGCTTTGACTTGGGCTACTCCCCTAGTCATAAGCAACAATGCCATACTTCAAGACTACTCAGCATTTCAGAATTCTCTGAGACAAACATTCGAACGCCCAGAATTATCATTCACTGCTTCTGAAGAATTGTTGGATGTCAAGCAGGGTTCCTTGGATGTCCTGTCATATATTTCGGCCTTTAAGACAGTAGCTTCTGGCGCCGGCTGGCCAGAACCAGCACAATATGCCATTTTCAGGAGGGGTCTCAAAGAGGAAATTAAGGACGAGTTAGCCAGGTCTACTCGCTCGCCTACTTTTTCGGACCTACTAACGGCTGCACTGCATATCGAGTATCGTCTACAAGAAAGGAAGACAGAAAGACGCAGACAACGAGGCTCAGGATTCCCCCTGGATGTTCGGGCATGCTCTCCCCCTCGTCGCTCTTCCACTGCCGCGTCAGAAGAACCCATGCAGATAGGCGCCACAAGAGCACCTTTGACTGCTGCCGAAAGACGGCGAAGAAGGGAAAAGGGACTTTGTGCCTATTGTGGGTCAGACCAACACCTTCTTAAGGATTGTTCTGAATTGCCTAGCAAGAGGCAGGGAAACAAGCACCCTCGGCATCAATAGGGACTAGTGTCCGGGGGTTTCCAGTTCTCTCTACTCGTCCCTATGTTTCGCTTACAGTTTCTTCTTCTGAACCCAAGGAAGATACCAGACTCATGGTAGTTACTGCCACTCTTACGGTAAAAGGCGAGAAGGTGGAGACTCTCGCGTTACTGGACTGCGGAGCAGCCGGAAACTTTGTTGATACCCTGTGGGCAGACCAGGTCGGTCTACGCAGGATACCCCGGAAGGAAGGACAGAAGATAGAAGGAGTCGACGGCTCTCCCTTATCATCCGGACTCATCACCCATACTACTGAAGATCTGTCCTTAACAGTTTTTCATCATTCAGAAGTGGTAAGATTCGACATTATCCGGGCTGCACATTTCCCAATCATACTGGGAATCACATGGCTTCGCAAACACAATCCCCAGATCGATTGGACTAAGAACCAGCTGAGCTTTGGTTCTTCATACTGCACCGAACATTGTCTTCCTCCGAAGAGCCAGAAGGGCCCTGAATCCGTTACGGCCTATACCTCGGACTGTGTGAGAGTGTTTGCGTTAGCCAACTATTGTTCAAAATACTCTGAGGTGTTCCGGGAGAACCTTCACTCCATACTGCCACCTCACCGGCCCGAAGACTGTACCATAGATCTGGTACCCAATGCCCTAGTTCCCTTTGGCAGAATGTTCTCCCTTACTCTGGCCGAGAAACTTGTGTTACGACACTATCTGGACACTAATATGAAGAACGGGTTGATTCAGCCTTCAAAATCCCCAGCAGGGGCTCCTCTGTTTTTCATAAAAAAAAGAGACTCTACTGATCTGAGACCCTGTATCGATTACAGAGGTCTCAACAAGGTGACGATCCGTGATCGTTATCCTATGCCACTTATCTCCGACATCATCGAGGCGGTACAAGGGGCCAGAATATTTACAAAACTTGACCTCAGAAACGCTTATCATCTGCTCAGAATCTCCCAGGGTGACGAATGGAAGACGGCATTCCGCACTCCATTCGGCCTATATGAGTATAAGGTGATGCCATTCGGGCTAGTTAACGCCCCGGCTGTGTTCCAAAGATTTATGGACAGAATGTTTTCTGACATGCTCTCTACTTCCGTCATCATCTATTTGGATGATATCCTTATCTACTCCCCCAACCTACAAGAACATATCGGGCATGTCACTCAAGTCCTGGAACGTCTACAAAAGAACGAGCTGTTAGTGAAGGCTGAGAAGTGTAAATTCGCGGTCCCTTCCGTGCAGTATCTGGGCTATCAGCTGTCCGAAGAGGGTATAGATATGGATCAGAGGAAGGTTCAGGCCATCCTCGAATGGCCCGCACCCACATCTGTCCGGGAGGTGCAAAGGTTTCTGGGACTTTCCAATTATTACAGAAGATTCATCCCCAACTTCTCTGAAGTAGTATATCCCATCACTCGCCTACTCAAGAAAGAGGCCTCTCCGTTCTACTGGTCGCCCGATACCGAAAACAGTTTCAGACTACTCAAACATCTTTTCTGCTCGGCTCCGATCCTCCACCACCCAGATCAGACTTTGCCCTTCATCCTGGAGACTGACGCTTCTGCAATCGCGATTGGAGCGGTTCTACTTCAGACTGTCAACGGTGTGGAGCATCCAGTAGCCTACTTATCCAAGACTCTCTCACCTAGCCAATTGAATTATTCTGTCCTAGAAAAGGAGTTGTTGGCTATGAAATTGGCTTGTGACGAATGGCGCCATTTACTCATGGGGGCCCGGCATCCATTCCTCATCAGGACTGACCACAAAAACCTGAAAGCCCTCCAAGAAATGGAGTGCTCAAATTCCAGGCAAGCACGTTGGGCCTATCTTTTCTCACAATATGATTTCCAGATCTCTTACATTCCCGGTTCGCTTAACCGTCTGGCAGACGCTCTATCTCGCAAGGACTCCAGCAAGGAAAGGGCTTCACTAGACACTGAACCCATGTTTCATCACAATCGGATATTGGCCCAGGTCAGTACTTTCCTACAAGAGGTTAAGACCGCCGTGAGTCAAGAGCTTCCTCGAATTGCGGTGCACCCCACTTCTCCTTATCAAGAGAAAGACGGCTGGCTGTTCTTCAAGAAACGACTATACATTCCGGAAGGCCCGCTGCGGAAGAAGATTCTGGATTGGTGTCACACATCCCGCCTTGCGGGTCATCGCGGGGGAATCAACACTCTGGAGCTCATCTCGAGAACCTTTTCCTGGCCCACCGTGAGGAGAGACACCCTAGACTTTGTGAAGACCTGTCCTATTTGTGCCCGATCAAAATATCCGACGGGGAAACCGTTGGGATTACTTACCCAAGTTGAAATGCCTACTTGCCCTTGGGGGTTGGTTTCTACGGATTTCATTGTAGACCTCCCGGAATCCGGATCATGTACCTGCATCATGGTCACGGTAGATGCATTCTCCAAGATGGCACACTTCTCCCCTCTTTCTGGGGTTCCCACAGCCACCAAGATGGCTGAAGTGTTTGCACGAGACATTTTCAGGCTACACGGTCTACCCGACAAGATCATCTCGGACCGGGGAAGCCAGTACACTTCGAGATTCTGGACAGCCCTGTGTACCCGTTTAGGAATTGAGAGAGCACTCTCTTCGGGTTTTCATCCCCAGTCCAACGGGATGACGGAACGACTTAATGCCACTCTCGAACTATATCTGAGATGTTACGTCACTCAACACCAGGACAATTGGGTTTCCCTACTCCCTACTGCAGAATTCTCGTATAACAATACCAAACACTCTGCCATAGGTCTTTCACCTTTCTTTTGTACTTATGGGGTTCACCCTAAGTCCTTTCTCCCTGAAGTTCCCAGTTTCACCAATTCCCCGACGGCCGAAGAGGTGTTAGATCAGATCAAGGATGCCCATGACACAGCATTACAGAGTTTGGAGAACAGCAGGAGACGATCTAAGATGGGAGTGGATAAACATCGCAAAGAATGTCCGGACTGGAAGCCAGGCGACAAGGTGTGGCTGTCCACCCGGTTTCTACCCTAATGGACAAGACCCTCTAAACTGTCCCCTCGTTATCTGGGTCCTTTTCCCATTCTTCTCAAAATCAATCCTGTGGCTTACCGTCTTCGGCTGCCGCCTTCTCTAAGTCGCATTCACCCAGTCTTTCATTCCTCTCTCCTTAAAGACTTCTATTCCGATTCCCATCACAGACCAGTGCCCAGACTTGCTCCATCACAGACCCCCACTCAAGCAGAATATGAAGTCTCCAACATTAGGGACTCTAGGTTCTATCGAGGCAGGTTGGAATACCTTTTGTCCTGGAAGGGTTATCCGGAGTCGGAGGACTCTTGGGAACCTGCTTCTCAGGTGCATGCGCCTCGCTTGCTCGCTAGATTTCACCGCCTGCACCCAGGGAAGCCGGGGGTGATACTGTCTGGGAGGGGGCATACTGTCACCCGCAGGCGTTCCGCTTGGCGGCTTCTCCCGCGTTGGAAATTAGGACACAGGTATGCAAGGCACTAGTCCCTCCTTTGTGTCCATCACGCTTCTTCCTCACGACGCGGGGCCGCTGGGAGTATAATTTCCTTCCCGGCCCAGCGGTCCCTGCGTTGCAACTGTCCAGTGGAAGCCCTCGTTACTTCCTGGTTCTTCGCTCCTACCCCGTTCAGCTTCCGTCTGCTCTGCTCTGCTCTGCTCTCGCGCCCCTTCACGGCGTACGTTTTTTCTCTTACCTCTCTCTCCTCCAGTTTTCCCTGTAGTCGCCGTGCCTCGGCGACTTCTGTTTCAGTTCTCTGCGGTTCCGTCCTCGCGGATAGGCTCCGCCCCTTTTTCCTTCGTTCCTCTGCTTTCTCTCTGGACTGCCTTGCCGGTGCCTTGCCGGTGCTTTTTTCCTGACCTCCTTCCATTCCTGGTCCTCGCCCCGCTAGTTGCTTGGCTGGCAGGGGCTTCGGGGATTCTTCCACTCAGCAGGACCCCCCTGCTGCTTTGCTGTTCCTGCAACCAACGCGGATCCTGCTTATTACTTTCTCCTGCTCACCTGCACGGCCACGTACAATACTACCTTGCTGACGACCTGAGGAGTCCCAGGGTTTTTTCCCCATCTGGGGTTTTTTCCCCTATTTTCGGCTTAGTCCCGGAAGGGAGGTCCCCGGCCAGCTGTTCCCAGCAGCAGTCAAGGTGGCCTCCCTCCGTGACAAGCAGGCACATCGAAAAAAGGAGAAGGACTATCTTACTCGACGGTGGCTACAGGATCCCAGCAGTAATTCCGGCAGTTCAGGTGAGGAGAGCTGGACAGAAGGGGGAGAAAAGGGAAATCAGGCACCTAAACCTTCACAATATGCCTTTTTAATCGCCAGGCCACCATCCATCTCCATTCTTTTCATAATTTGCTTCAATTCCATTGCCAAATCAGATAGCTATTCGTTATTTATATCTGGCGACCCCAGCTGATATTAGTTCCCCACGAAATGTAGCCTTAAAAGCGTCCCAAAGTGTATCCATCGCTATCGTCCCTGTGTCATTAACCTCAAAGAATTCCAAAATGTTTCCCCCCCCAATTCCTCCCTCAGAACCTGATCCCGACAAAGTGCTGAAGGGCACACCCATGACCATATCACTGGTGTTGTCATAGGCAGAAAAAACACCAGTTCCAGGGGAGAATGATCTGATAATGTAATCGGACCCCCTGATGAGTTTCCCTGCGAGATAAGCATGGACACAAGGGACAGTGGGAGCACGAACGGCTCGGAATGAGGGATAGCTGGAGAGCCGTGCCCGGACGGAACTATATTCTGTGAGAGCACAGGTAGGTGATGAAAAAGAAAGGGATGCATATTTGTGCACACGAGTAGGGTGGCAGCCTGCTGAATGTGTGGAGGATTTGGGATAGCTGCCTGCGCCCTCACAATGTTCACAAGGTGTTGCTCGGATTATGCAGGGAGGCACAATGACACAAAGGATCTTCCGGCATAACCTCTTTTAAGATGCTTTTTAACCCCACTCTGTGATTTCGTCTTTGCCGGCCCAGAGGGATCATATGCAAGAGTACCACATGTCGGGCACCCCATGCCGGGAACGAAAAAGCAGGCTGCTTTGGCTTGTCGCTCTGCTACGCAAGAAAATGCAAGAAAACAAGGAAAGCCCACTGAAGGATATTTGGGCAAGAACCTCAAGGGCTCAACATCTAACTACCCTTCTCTGATCTACGGAAACCTCAACAGACATGGCAACTTCGAGAGATGAGCTCACAAAGTGCTTCCAAGACTTTCAAACTACATTCACAGTGTAATTTCAGATGCAGTTCACAGTATTTACCATAGAAATAAAGCAAATTATTAAAGATTTTATGAAAGACCTGTCGGAGCTGGGTGAACGCATGGACGCCAATGAGAGAGCAATACAGGACCTGGTAAGCGACAATCGGCAAACAGAGGAGCTATTAGAACACCTGGCGAGATCGACTCATAACTTAGAGATTCAATGTGAGGACTTTGAGAAAAGGTCTCGTAGGGCGAATATTAGAATCAGGAATCTTCCCAAATCAGTTGCAGACCAAGATTTGAAAGAAGCAATCAACTCTATCTTCAAAGAAGTATTGGGGAACGTTGAAGAAGAGGGGATCTCACTTGATCAGGTTCACAGGCTGGGCGAAAAAAGAGCAGGCCCCAGATTGCGCCCAAGGGATGTACTGGCAGCGTGTGAGGACTACCCACAAAAATAACAAATTTTAAGGATAGCTAGGCAAACAGATCCCATCACACATAATGGAGCAAGTATACAACTATACCAAGATCTTTCTCCAATCATGCATCAAAAACGCAGAGAGATGCGACTGGTTGTACTAACATTGCAAAACAAGAAGATAAAGTATAGGTGGACATTTCCATTTGGCCTAACATTCGCATTAGACGGAAGACAACATAGGATCACCTCCCCGGCAGAAGGCATTGATTTGTTAAAAATCGATGAGGATGCAAGCTGCGCTGCTCAGGATCTTCAGCAACATTTGGCTCTCCCACGACAGAGTCAACACACGGAAGAAGTAGTGACACGGGAGGCTGGCATACCAAAGGACCCAACTGGACTTGGTGGAATCCTTGTCTCAAAGGCCCGCAACATTTGGCTAAGAAATTACTTTAACTGAAAAATAAGGAGGGGAGTTTCTTCGAATGCGCTGCCATGTAGTTTGCGTAATTGAAGTCAAGGGACGTGATATTCCAACTTGGAATCTTTGGAGTGGAGGTGGAGAGGGTTTTCGGATACCCTATGGGGAACCCTGGAGGAAGGGGTGACTCACGTTGGAGGAGTGATGGTCGAAGGTACCCTAGGTACAATGGATCACACCAGGGCGGGGGAGGAGGGTGATTGAGGGAATTGGGGTTGTAAATGTTGGTAGGGTGGGATAATGTTTAGGAGTTGGGAGGGGTTAAACCACCAGCGCTTAAGGCAACATGTGTATGGAACAAGTTTGCGGGTTTGGGCATTGGTTTTAAACGGATAAAAAACATAACGCATTCAAGTGTATATCCCTTAATATACAGGGGCTAGAGACCCGGTCAAACTCAACAAATTAGACAGGTTCCTAACTTGACACTGGCCGGATGTTTTGACTCTGCAAGAAACCCACATCAGGCAACAAGATAAGTCCCGACTTCATATATGACATTACCCCATTATTGTACAAGCCAATGCACAACAGAAAGTGGCGGGGCTTCTTTTTGCAATCAGGCGGGGTCACACTTATTAAAATACTCAATACAAAGGCAGATAAGGAAGACCGGTTCCTCATTATTATCACTGAAATAGATTTGATTAAGACAACTTCAATGTCAATCTATGCTCCAAATACAGGCCAGGATACTTTCTTGAGAAACACATTAACAGAGGTTGAATCTTTTATGGTAGGGGAACGGTTAATATTTGGGGACTTTAATTTGACTTGGGACCCCGTAAGGGATAGAAGTGTGAGAACCCAATTCACACAGCCTCCTCCTTCACATGGGCTACGCATTAAAATTGAGCAGTAGGAGATCTCCGATGTTTGGGTAACGTTGAAAGGATTAGAAAAACGTTACACATATTACTCTAGTGTCCATAAATCGTTCTCCCGTATTGATTATATATGGGCTTCAATCACGTTGCTGGGTCATATTACAAAAATGGAGACACATCCGATTACATTATCAGATCATTCGCCGCTGGAACTGGTGTTTTTCCTGCCTAGGACAACACCAGTGATATGGTCATGGGTGTGCCCTTCAGCACTTTGTCGGGATCAGGTTCTGAGGGGGTTCTGAATACCCCCACAGGGCCACAACAATAGCTTTCCTTTCTGCGTTGCGGCAGTGAACCTATGCGGATGAGCCGAAACCCGGCTCACTCGTGTTGGTTGGAATGATGAATATCTCTGTATATGAGGGGCGTGGGCGTGGCCATGCCAAATGGCACCTTATGTCGGATCTTCTGACGGCCCCGCTACTCTGCAGTACCTAGAGGAACACAACCACTCTGATATATCCAATAACCGTCACAAGCTGCCAGCTGAACCAAGAGGAGAATTATCTGTTTTTATCCATTACACTGCCTAGTCTTGCTGGTTAAGGGATGGAGCTCTGCTGCACTCGACCTTAGTGCATGGCGGTCATCTTGGAATCACCACCCACCTGGGCACCATCTCTGTCGTCTCCCACTGCAAACTATATGAGACTGATGTGAGACTGATATGGACTGTGCTGGTGCAACTGTGATATGCAGCAGGATAACCTAATGCGTGATGGCAAGAGGGCGCATAAGCGCTCATGAGAAGCCGCAACCCTCCAGTGTCCTTATTGCCACACCTGAGTGATGAGCTTAGAAGCCCCACCATCCAGCCAGTGCAAACATGCACATTGTGTCCCTTCTCCGGGGTTGTAGTCTTGGCCCCTGATGTTCTGAACCCCAAGCAGACTTTGGGACACTCATATTTTCAATATGTGTTCAGACTGCCCCCGGCACCTGCTGGGCTCCTGAGCACGCAGCACGAAGAGCACAAGCAACAATTTCTCCTATTGAGATCCTTCATCTATGTATACTGCCAGCAGGTGCACTACTTCTTCTGAGCCTCAGATTGAAAAACACAGACCACGGAGGTGGCAAGGATATTCAATAGTACTTTTCTCGATTGATCCTGCGCTTTAATGCAGCTGTGGACAGGGAGCCCAACAAGAACCTCCCACTCTCTCTTTAAATCTTCATATCTAACATTGGGCCTCATTATGAATGTGGCGGAAAGACAACAATGTTACCTCTCCGCCACATTACGAGTTCTGCTTGCCGGTGGACTGCACGCGTGGTCTGACTAGGCGTGGACAGTGCAGACGTGCACCCACGAGCAGAACTCGTGATTGCACTGGCACGTGCACCGTTATTAACAGTGCCGGTGCAACCATGCTCCCGACTCCCATTCTGCCCAATGAGGCAGAATGGGGATCGGGAGGCCGGCCATACCGGCACCCGCGAATGGGCAATTGCCGGCCATTCATCTCATAATGGCCCGGTAATGGTCCATTTGCGGGTGCCGGGCCGTAGCGAGTTTGGCGGTAGCCATGCCCTTAATAAGAGCACGGCTAGCGCCAAACTCGTAATGAGGCCCTTTCTTCTTTTGAAAACCTCACTCAGTGCCTTCTGAGGAGGCTCTGTTTCACCATGCGAGCAGAGTGCAGGAAGGCGCCTGTGAAAACCAACGCTGACAGCTGCGCGACATGCCTCCTTGAATAATTAAACATCGCAGAGGCTCCGATGTTGGAGCAGAGAACACTCACTGCTGCAGCCCTCGAAGACCAGCGGGATATCAGACACCCTCGTGGAACGTGCTCCGATCCCAGAGCGCAAGACAAACATCGCCGCAGCCCGGAAACAGACAGGACACTGCCATGGTCGGCATGGCTTGCAGGTATGCACACACATTCCTCTCTCTTCTGGACCCTATTCTGGAGCCGACACACACCCACTGTGTTGCAGCCCGGGTGTGACTCTTTATGCAGCAGGGGCCTCCTCACACCACCTCCGAAGTCTTCCAATCACTGCACCCGTACTGCAACACCAATAGCCGAGGAAGGCACAGGCGGGTGGGCATCCTCACTTTTGCAGCGTGGGTCACCACCGCCTCGTTGCCAATGTCATGGCTGGAGATCACACAGCCACGCAGACAGAGATCACACAGGCTAATATCTGAGCTTGGCTCACCCAGCATACAGTCCCTGGCTTCCTGGCCACACGGCCAGGGTAAACACACACACAGGACGTGGTCACACGGCAGGCCCAAAGTAATCAGACACATACACCAGTTGTCCACCCATGGAGTCTGCTGCCACATTGTTTTCATGTGCGGGGAGAGGCCCCTGTTATTAACTAGCAGTCATGACGCATATCCAAAGGGGGCGATACCTATACTTAATGGGGCAACACCACAATAGAATGTTAGAACACAACGCATGTCTATTTTCATTTTTTATGTGTGACACTTATAAAAAATCATATTTGTATTTTATTAAATTTATAGAGCTCTTTCACCAAAGATCTTTAACAAAGGTAAGTTACAATGCTACAATTGACAAAATGAAAATTGATGAGGTTGGAATTGGCAATCAGAAGCTAAAAAGAGGGAAGAGAGAGCAAAAGGTGATTTTTTAGTTAAGAGCAGAATTGGCTTTTGGGTCCCTGGCTCCTCTGGTCCGTTGCCCAACAAGTCCTTCTTTAGTTACTCTCCTCTGGTCCTTGCCTCCCTTGCATACCTGCCAGGTAGCCCCATGCCATGTGTGACTCTCAGCCAGTCCAGGCATTTCCTGTTGAATTCTGGGACTGGTATTTTTATTCTTCCTATTATAAAAGTATGGGCCCAGAAGTACCAACATTCAAAGGGAAAATCCAGGACTGGCTCATGGTGTCACGCATGACATGGGCCCACTTGGCAGCAATGTCTTTGTGAGTTACTCATATTGTCTGTCTCCCCTCTTGTCCTTGATTCCCTTGTAAGTCACTCTCCTTTGGTCAGTCACCCTTCTGGTTCTAAGTGACCTAGTTAATTTAATCGCTTTCCTCTTGTCCTTGGTTCCTAGGGTCCATCTCCCCTCTGGTCATTGGCTCCCTCTTGAGTTGCTTTTCTGGTCCATCACTCCTCTGGTGCTTGGTTCCCCAGCAAATCACTCCCATCTGGTCAGTTCCTTGGCTCCCCAGCAAGCCACTTTCCCATAGTCCATCACTCCTCTCGGGTCAGTCTCCACTAGTCCTAGGCTCCCTGATGGGTTGCCCTTACCTGATCCTCCGCTCATATGATCCATCACCCCTCTGGTCATTGGCTCCCTTGTGAATTGTTCCTCTGGTCCATCAATTCTCTGAGGCTTGGAATGTGGTGTGTGCATGCCTTTGTCAGCTGCTACTTAATGATGCATGTCCATCTCCATTGTGCCATAATCTCTCAGGCACTGGTAATTCTTCCCTCCGTCCCTCCTCACCTTGTTCTTAAGTGGAGCTGTCTTGGGTGTCCATCTTCCTAATGCGCCTTGTCTTCTTAGTCTCTTCCTCCTTTTTCTCCTTCTTTTCCTTCTTCTTTTCGAAGAGATAAGGGTGGGCTCCCCCGGACAAAGGGGACTCAGAGGAGACAGCCCCCACTATGGAAAAAGCCTTACAACAACAAAAAAAACCTGGGTAGATGTGGATTTGTAGCAGTTATAGATGGTTCTGTAGTCCACTAATGAAGATTCCGGACTGATGAGAAATCCTGACGTGAGGTAGAGTCCTTTACGGGTAAGTAGGTATGTGAAATCAGTAAAGAACCTCTTCAGCGAGAAAGGATGTGACAGTTCTGATTCGTGGACACAGGCTGAATGACTCCTGCGTGCGTAGCACAAGAAGGGGTGATGACCCAACAGGATTCAGAGCAAAGAAAAAGGGGAGCGAAGAAGAAAGAAAATAGGAGAAAGGAATCAGAGGCGAGCCGGGTGAGGGGCAGATGAAAGTGTCGCTATGAGACACAGCTCTGCTGAGCGCGGCATGCGCAGAGGCGAATGCCACAGTAACCAGTAACAATTAAGGTGGAGAGAAGCAGACATTCCGGGAGCTCTGAACGCAGAGAGGGGAAGGCATGCACTGGACCGAATGGAAAGAAACAGGAATGCAGTAGAGGAACTAACAAGCGACTTACCACAAAAGAGGGTTGCAACGCTCTGAGTCATAAGTACAGCTCCAGGATATAGTAACGGCAGCCATCTTGAAAAAGGCTAGACTGTTACTGAAGAAAACTAAAAGAACTTGATGGCACATCTTAATGGAGCCGCCAGCGCTGCCATACCTTCCAGGGACGCAGCATGACATAATCTCACGTATGACTGAGTAATGCTACAGTTGGAGAGCACTTTAAGGAGTAAGTGGGAAATCAGAATGGAGGTCCAGAGGAACTTACTAGAAACAGTGGGTCCTAAATATTTGACATGGCATGCTATCACCCGATTGAGCAACACTTAGCCTAACATTACACAATATGGCATAAGAAGGCATAAAAGCTGGAGAAATAATATTTTGCATTGGTTAAAGCAAATGAATGCAACAAACTGTAACGTTTCCAAAGGACAAATGGTTGTTCCCAGTTGTCATTAGGTTGTCGAGAAAGATATGTTAAGTAGCACACAAAACAACGAACATTGGCTTACTTCGTGCCAGCAAAAGGACCTTTTTTCACACTATTATTGTGTACCCTATCGCTTGCCCTCATTAGAAGCATGCCCTTTCCATCGTGTTGTGGTCTAGCCCTCGGTAGCGCTGTGGCTCCGCCTGTCTAAAAGGGATAGGTGAGAGAGACTTTCCCTCAAACTACAATGAGTTAACTTCTAGAGCTGATTATCACTGGCTGTGACTAACGCATAGCACAAGTTACTAAAACAAAAAACTGTAAAAAAACAGACAGTCCACGTGGGTCTATATGCTCATGTAGCTATTTAATTGCCCTTGTGGGTTGTGTCTGTTCACCATGATGGTGTTTTATGATGAAACTTTGCAGCAAGTAAGACTTGTGGTTAATTATACTGTCTCACCGTTATCTATGTGGCTGCTTATTTTGCCACTAAAAATGAGGCTCTCGCATGGAAAGCAAGAGTCTCTTGTACAAGAGGAATGACGGACCCCACTACAGTGTCCTCAATAGACTAGTGCTCAGTGATTCCTCTCGGTTTTATACAAATCTGTGTCCCGCTTGTTTGGCGGACATCTGGGTCTGTGGTCGACCAGTTTCAATGATCATTCTTTTCATGCACCATCTTCTTCAGGACCTGTTAGTTTCAAAGATCGACTGAATCTGCTCATCCCACGGTTTTGGTACAGCGTATTCTGGTTTATACACTGTAAGTGCACGATATCTGGATGACCTGTGCCTCGGTGTGGGTTCTATCCAAGCCCCCGTAGTTCTATTGGTTCTTTCCTGATGATGTTAAATGCTTGGCCCGGGCTCAGTTCGAAGTTCGTACAGAGGGTTTTGTTCCTATTCGGTGAGGTTCAATTTGCTTGTTCGATCAACGGTGTTATGTACCATATGGCAGTTCTGTTCAGTCTCTGTTTACTCCTCTGGGCGTTCTGCGCGGTTCTGCATCGGGGATCTCGCACTGTACTGGCTATTTGGCAAGATATGTTAACACTAACCAAGTGAAAATCTTTCTACACCCCACCCTAACCAAAAACACAATTCACCACCGAAACAACACAAGTTACACAATGGAAAAAACCACCTGAAGAGATATGACTACATTACATTTGCCTAAATAGCACTAACCCACTACAGTAAAACCAACACTACTCTTCAAACTCTTTAAACACCACATTGACAAACACCACAATCAATAAATGTTACTAATGTGGAGTGCACATTAACCACTGGTCCAGTCTGCTCACACAATCTATAAAACGTATGCATCAGCCCCCTATGCCACCTCTTGCACATTCTGACACTCCAAAAAACTGTAGATATGATGCACTGTGTGCTATACAAGACTCAATAACATAGCCTAAATGGGCATAGCAAAGAGGTTAACTCATTCTCCTTTTGTGCACTATTCTGGCATTCCCACACAACCGTGGTGACTGGCAGCAATATGGGAGGAAATTAAATGTGCCCATGCCAGTTGAGTCCTCTTTATTAGAAGAGATTGAATTATTTGCCTAGGATCACACACTTTGGTTAAACATTGACGCTGAGATTGTAACCTGTGCTATACTTTAGGCACTTGAATACATGCCTACCAAGCACCACTTGGCACAAATATTTAAATTTGATGGCCTACAACAATGTCTTATAGAGCAAAGCTCTCAAGTTTCCACCCTGACCTGATTTTGCTTGGAATTCTTGGACTTTTACTTTTCCTTAATTTCAATGGTAAAGAAAAAACAGTCAGAGAATCCAAAGGGATAACCAGGACTGCAAGACCTTCTCATGTATGGGCACGGGAAAGTTCAGAGCTCTGATAGTTTAATGACAAAATAATATCTCATATTACTCCTATGTCCTGTCCCCTTTCCTCCATACTTGTGGGTTTTCCGCCCATCTGGACGGAATGTTGTAGCTTAATTTTCCACATCCTAAAAGGAAAACTACAAGTCCCAGAACCAAAGGGATAACCACACTGCAAGACCTTCTCATGCATGGGCACAGGAAAGTTGATAGCTCTGATAGTGTAATGACAAAATAATATCTCATATTACTCCTATGTCCTGTCCCCTTTCCTCCATACATGTGGGAATTCCGTCCATCGGAACGGAATGTTGTAGCTTATTTTTCCAGTACGTAAAATAATACAAGCCAGAGAAAAGATATTCTTTTTAAACCACTGTAGAAATATTACTTGGACACAGAGTGCATTTGTCACAAACCTAAAGCATGCTGTTATGCATTCATTTAGAGCAACCCCTTTTTTGCATGTCAGACTTATTAAGCTTTAGTTTAGATGGAAACCTTTTTGCTAAGGTAACGAACCAGGAGGGGGGTCTTTCAGACCATCAGTGACAAATGTGAAAATATATTCTCTCACAGGATAACTACGGAGAGCCGCAAGGGACATAGCCATCCCGATCCACCTTCGTGCTGGCTAAAAATGCACACACGCATTTTAGAAATCCTTCCTTCACCTCTTACATCTCTGACTACCTTCTTCCATAGGGCGTTCACTGCAGCGCTTCAATGCCATACCAACCGCAGTAGGTGCTATACAAGGGAAATGTAACATAACGTTGCTTGCACTCTACAGTGATTTTTATCCGCTCGCCCTTTTGGGCCTCTCGAAGGGGGCTATCCGAATCTCGGTAGGCAGTGATAATTTCATTTTCTTTCTTCCACTCATCCTTAGATGTCAACTCCTGATCCATGTGTCTTTTTTTTGCCTTTTGTTTTTGGGTTGGTTATTGAAATATTTTTTTCAAAATGTGTTCTCTTGGGAAATGCTTATTAGTTGTGTTAACTTTCTTGAGTTGGGAAAGACATCCTAAAATGAAATATACACATTTCTTCCAATTTACATTTGTTGCCTGTGACATCATTTCCCACCTCCCCTGACAAAAGTTAACACACACAGATTTGACCACTTCAATAATGAGAGACCCTTTGTGGAAAGCTGATAAGATACAGCGCGCCAGTGCTTTAAGTGGACCTGCCGGACCCCACCCACCAGTCCCACTACAACATTGGCGGGACACTTTATCCAACTGCGGCCGCAGCCGCAACGGGAGATGCAAACGCCATTTTCGAGTTATGCAAGCTGACAGAAGTGCCAGCCAGCCGAAACCTCTGGCTGGCTGGCTGGCACTTATGTCAGTCGGTGTAACTTCCTCCTGTGAACTTTCACGTGAGGGGTCACAGGGGGAAGTTACTGTCCTTTTGTTTCCACCTCCCCAGGTCGCTGAGGCGTCTTTAACCCTTGGCAAACCTGGGACTCCATGCCATATTTCAAGGTTTATAAAAGATGGCTTGAAAAGTACATAATTCAAGCCATCTTTTATAAAGCTTTGCCGACAGACAAAGATGCCTCAGACTTTGTCCGTCGTCAAAGTTTTATAAAAGATGGATTATATATAAAAGTGCTTTATAAAAGATGGATAATATATAAATATTTCTCCAGCATGGGGTCTGGCATGGATTCACATGCTCATGAATATTCCCCGTTGTCAGGCCGGGAATCCTCGGTAAAGAATAAAATCAGTATCAGTTTCGTTTCTGATCTGTCTTTCTCAATAGTAACCAATCACTGGTCTCTGGGTCATACTGCCCCCAGCCAATGAGTGCCCTCTCCCTAAGCCCCGCCTCTGGCAGCCATCTTCAGATTTTTACCTCACGCTCAAGTGTTGGGAGTCCTCGTGTTTAGCTCTCGAGCTTTTGCTGCGTTTTCGCGCTTTTTCAAAGAGAATTTCTAATTTTTCGGTCCAATAGAGCCTCAAGCTCCACCCTCTCTACATCCGATTAACGGGTATCCATGTCGGAATTTTTTCTACGCCCCTCAAGGATTAAGATTTTGTCGAGTTACGCTTCTTCTGGGATTTCAGAAGTTTCTGCGGCCTACCCGAACATGATCCAGGAGAAAGGAAGCTCGACGCCCGGAAAGCTGTTCAGGGTTTGCCCTGGATGCCAGCTACAGAATGTGTTCAAGGAGGACGAGCATTCGAAATGTCTCTACTGCCTTCATGAGGACAAAACGCACGTGGAGAAGGACTGTGCATTTTGCAGGAACATGTCGGGACGGACCATCAGGGACCGACACCTTTGTCTCTCCAACTGGCAGGAAGGAAGGAGTCCGTCAGGTGAGAAGAAGAAGAAGAAGAAGTCCGAGCGGTCTTCTAAGTCCTGTGAGGGCGCCCCGGCAACGGGGGCTCAACAGAAGGCAAAGCACTGCGAGTCTGCGGGCACCGGGAGCGCGAACGGTCGGGCTCTTCAGCAGCCAGGCAGGGCGCGCCTTCCCCGGCACCATCAATCACGAGCCAACGCTCTGGTTCGGGGAAGAGGAAATCCGAGAACCCGGGTAAGCTTCTGGAGAGGCCCCGGTCGATCTCGAAGGATTTGGCCAAGGGGGAGCGAGGCGGTGACCCTCCCCCCAAGGTGAAGGCCTCAAGCACGCCTAAGGTGGTGAAGGCCTTGATTCACTCTATCGAGGGAGTCGCGGCGGCCCTGGTGCAGCCTGTGGAGGCTACACCAGTGGAGGCGACCTCGGGGCCCAGAGTCTCCCTGCCTCCGCAGAGGAAAGCCTCTTTCAGACCCATCGAGAAGACCCCCGTGAAGACCCCGGCGGAAAAAGAGGGGGGGGCGGTGGCCATTGTGGACACGGACACAGCATCCGAGGAGGAGCTGGTAGATGTCTTAGAGGGCCTCGACGAGGGCGTCGAAGAGGCCCGTGCCCACGGGAGGGATCCCGGCGAGGGTGATGACGAGAGTGACGGCGGCACCGGCGAGGGTCCTATTCACCCGTTGCGCCCGTCGCTTCCGGAGCCGCAGGATAACTCGGTGGCCATTTTGTTGGCAATACAATCCTTATGTTCGGAGATAAGGACGAGATTGCCCTTACTACCGACGGAGGACCCAGAACCAGGCTCGACGGAGGAACCAGAGCCGGGCCCGGCGGGAAGCCCCCCGAACAGAGAAGACAGATCCATCCAGCCCCGCCTTCTCAGCCCTCACGGCCTGCTCGGCCCTTACCCACGACCCCCTTCCCTGAGGATAACCCGGAAACGGACACAGCCACGACGGGTACCAACGACGACGGCGGTGACGATGGGACAGAGCTCCCATCGCCAGCCAGGGCCTCCCCATCCGACGAGGTCGGATATTTCCATGCAATGATCGCCAGGGCATCCAAGCTTTTTCAGCTCTGCCCCGAGGAGAAGAAGAAGGAAGGTTTCCTTTACCAATGGCGCGAGGCCAAGAGGAAGGCAATCCTCGCCGTGCCTCTGCTGGATGACATCTGGGACGAAGGTCTCACCCTTCTCAAGAGCCCGTCTACGACGCCTGCAAAGAGGGATCGGTATGAGAAGAAGTACCGGGTCCCCGACGCGGCCCCTTTGTGCTTTAGGGCACAACCGACCCCTGACTCGGTCGTCTCAGCGGTGGCCAAGAAGAAAGGGGGGCCGGCATCGGCCTCAACGTCAACTTCCCTGCCTGACGGCGAAGGGAAGAAGCTGGACGTAATGGGACGACGAGTTATCTCGTAGGCGGCAACAACGATTAAGGCGGCCAACGCCCTTGCGATCGTGGCCCGCTACGACAGGGAGTTATGGTACAAGATCGCCCCCCTGTTGGACTTCCTACCGGATGACAAGAGGGCCCAGGCCCTGGAGATCTTGCAAGAAGGCGAAGTGGCTTTGGACCACGCCATTACGGTGGCAACAGACATTGCCGACACCGGTTTCCGCCAGCTAGGCAACAGCGTTTGCCTTAGACGACGAGGTTGGCTCAAGGCGATGGATTTCCACCAGGATGTACAAGCCAAGGTGTTGGACATGCCGTTCGACGGGAACAACCTGTTTGGGAAAATGGTGGATGAGTCCCTCCAAGCCATCAAGGTGGACACTGAGACAGCTAGGGCCCTAGGCGTTCTCCGGCAACGAAGGCCGTCCTTTCGGAGCACCGGAGGCAAGGGATTCGGCGGTGGCTCCTCTACGTACCGCCAAGCGGCCCGCTCCTTGTCACAGGAAGCCTATAGAGGACGAGGCAAGTCGGGTGGGCCCCGCCGTCGTCGCCAGGGAGGCCAAGGCGACAAGGCGTCCTCCAAGCAAGATTGAACCAACAGCGGTGTCGGGCCCCCACCGAAGCACGCCGGTGGGAGGCCGGCTGGCGAAGTTCGTCAGCGTGTGGGAGTCCATCTTCACTGACCGTTGGGTGCTGGATGCCCTGGCCCAGGGGCACGCCCTCGAATTTCTAAAAAATTGCCCCCGCATTCCATCCGTGGTCAGGAAGGAAAATCACATCCCTCAACTGCTAGTGGAGGTAAGGGCGTTGCTCAAAAAAGGTGCCATCGAGCCTGTTCCGAAGAGGCTCCGGGGCTCCGGAGTATACTCAAGATACTTCCTACTGAAAAAAAAAGACAGGAGGATGGCACCCCATCCTGGACCTGCGACGACTGAACAATTACATCAAGGCACAGAAGTTCCGGATGATCACCCTCCAGCACGTGTTGGGACAGCTGGAGGAGGGCGATTTCCTGTCGTCATCGGATTTGGAGGATGCATACTTCCACATCCCCATTCTGAGAGGACACCTAAAGTTCCTCAGGTTCGTGGTCCAAGGACTGCACTACCAGTTCAAGGCCCTCCCGTTCGGATTGAAGTCGACACCCACGGTGTTCACCAAGTGCCTCGCGGCTGCGTCTGCAGGGGATCCACGTCTACCCCTACCTGGACGACTGGCTCATCCGAGCAAGGACAAGGGAGCTCGCCGTGGATCACACAGCAAGGACCGTCCAGCTGCTCACGGACCTGGGATTCTCCATCAACTTTCCCAAATCCCACCCGGTCCCGTCGCACGTCGCACTGTTTTTGGGAACCAAGCTTGACACAGTGGCGCGTCTGGCCTCACCGTCAGAGGAAAGAACGAAGGCCATCCTGGGCAAGGTGCAGCGTCTGCTGGCCACGGACGTGGCCAGGGTGAGGTCCATCAAGTCCCTCCTCGGGATGATGTCCTCCTGCATATATCTCGTGCACCTGTGCAGGCTTCGGATGCGCCCTCTGCAAGAGTTCCTCGACTCCAGCTGGATCCAAGCGACAGGCAGCTTCGAGGACAGGATCCTGCTCGACGAGACCTTCTGACGAGCGATCCGGTGGTGGGGCACCCGCGCTCA
Organism: Ambystoma mexicanum; assembly: GCF_040938575.1. NCBI lineage: Eukaryota > Metazoa > Chordata > Amphibia > Caudata > Ambystomatidae > Ambystoma > Ambystoma mexicanum. The sequence goes on from NC_090930.1 coordinate 1,118,592,801, forward strand.
TCTGACGGCGGGCACAGACTTTCAGACCCCATCTCACCAGATAACGGTGACGACGGATGCCTCCCTAGAAGGGTGGGGAGCACACACCGGAGAACTTCACACGAGAGGCCTTTGTCTCCCGGAGGAGAAGATGCTCCACATCAACATCCTGGAGCTCCGTGCAGTGTTCTGGGCCCTCAGGTCCTTTCTCCCATCCCTCAAGGGCAAGGTGGTGAGAATCTTCACTGACAACACCACCACGATGTTCTACAACCGGAAGCAGGGAGGAACCAGATCCCCAGCCCTCTCCAAGGAAGCCGAGGATCTGTGGCATTGGGCCGTCGCCCAAGGGATATTTCTGGTGCCCTTTCATCTGGCAGGGATAAAGAACACCATCGCCGACTCACTCAGCAGGGAGCTGCGCTCGTGCCTCGAGTGGGAACTACGTCAGGATCAAGTGGATCGACTCTTCCGACGATGGGGAAAACCGCAGATCGACCTGTACCCGACGGCGACAAACTCCAAGTGCCAGAGGTTCACCAGCAGGTTTCCCCAGCCGAGGAGCATGGGCGATGCTTTCTCGTTCCCCTGGGCGGCCTGTTCCTATATGCGTTCCCTCCGTTGCTGTTGCTGCTCCGACTCGTCATCCAGCTCAAGAGGTCCTGGTGCAGGATGATCCTAGTTGCACCGGCGTGGCCGAGACAGATCTGGTTCCCGGACCTTCTGGACTTGTCAGCGTCCCCACCAGTCAAGATGCCGACGGACGCGGATCTTCTCTCCAGAGAAAGAGGTGCCATACTTCATCGCGACCCGGAGTCGCTGAACTTGCAGGCCTGGCTCCTGCAGCACTAGAGTTTGGAGGGTACGATATCCCGGCTGACTGCAGAGAGGTCCTTGCAAAAGCCAGGGCGTCCTCAACTCTCAAGTGCTACGGACATAGGTGGAAGAGGTTCTCTGTCTTGTGCCGTGCACAGAAGATTAACCCTTTACGGATTACGATCTCTCAAGTGCTGCCGTACCTACTGTCGCTGGCCAAGGCTGGACTGGCTCACGCCTCCATCAAGATACATCTGGCTGCGATCTCCCGATACACCAGAACCACAGGACGGGCGTCCTTGTGGTCCCATCGCCTGGTGAAGGAATTTATGATGGGACTGTTCCGATCGTTCCCGCTGGTGAAGGCCCCTGCCCTGGCGTGGGAACTCAACGTGGTGCTGACCAGGCTCATGGGGCGCCATTCGAGCCCCTGCATTCGGCACCGTTGAAATTCCTGTCGTGGAAGACTGCGTTTCTTGTGGCCATCACCTCCGCACGGCGAGTGGGAGAGATCCAGGCCTTATCCTGCAAGCCTTCATACTTGACTTTTCACGACACGAGGGTGGTGCTGAGGACGCATCCCTCTTTTATTCCCAAGGTGCCGTCAGACTTCCACCTCAACGAGCCCTTGGTGTTACCTGTTTTCTTCCTGTCGCCTTCGTCACCGGCCGAGAGGACTTTGCACTCGCTGGATGTGGCTAGAGCACTGAAGTTCTACGTGGACCGCACAAAGAGTTTTCGGAAGACATCACAGCTTTTTGTGAACTTTGGACCTGTGAACCAAGGGAAGGCTCTCTCGAAGGCTTCCATTTCCAGATGGCTCTCCGGCTGCATCACGCACTGTCATCGGTTGGCTAACCGACCGTTGCCTGGCCGTCCAAGGGCCCATTCGACCAGAGCTATCGCTGCTACCACGGCGTTCATGTCTGGTGTGCCCCTGCTGGACATCTGCAGGGCTGCTACTTGGAGGTTGATGCACACCTTCACGAGATTCTACTCCGTCGACCGGGATTCCAGGGAGGAGTCGAGGGGCGGTCAAGCGGTGCTGCGCAACCTGTTCGCCTAAGGTGAGCCTGGTGAGGAGGTAAGAACTGCTTAATATTGAGTTTTGATGTAATGCTTAATGTTGAGCCTTTTTTCCACTGCCCGCTGGTTGTGCATGTGTGTACTGCTATGTATTCTTATATTCATGAGCATGTGAATCCATGCCAGACCCCATGCTGGAGAAGGAACAAGTTACTTACCTGTAACTGTTGTTCTCCAGCATGGGTCTGGCATGGATTCACATGCAAACCCTCCCTCCTACCCCTCTACGGCTCTTCACTTGGTCATACTGCCACTTTGCATGCTACCAAATCTGAAGATGGCTGTCAGAGGCGGGGTTTAGGGAGAGGGCAGCCATTGGCTGGGGACAGTATGACCCAGAGACCAGTGATTGGTTACTACTGAGAAAGACAGATCAGAAACGAAACTGATACTGATTTTTTTCTTTACCAAGGATTCCCGGCCTGACGACGGGGAATATTCATGAGCATGTGAATCCATGCCAGACCCATGCTGGAGAACAACAGTTACAGGTAAGTAACTTGTTCCTTCTTTGTTTAAAAAAGATGGCTTTAAAAGTACTCAAACCATAAAGTATGCACAGAAATATATAAACGTTATATATTTGTGTGCGTACCTTACTATGGTTTGTGTACTTTTCAACCCATCTCTAAGTACACAAATAGTAAGGCACACAAACAAATATATACATTTAAGCATTTATATATTCATGTACGTACCTTACTATGGTGTGTGTACTTTTTGAGCCATCTTTTGTAAACATAGAAATGTGTAACATATTTCTATGTTTATAAAAGATAGCTGGAAAAGTACACAAACCATAGTAAGGTATGCATACAAATATATAAATGCTTACATGCATTTATATATTTGTTACCTTACTATGGTTTGTGTACTTTTGTTTAGGCCACGCCCATCCCACAAGCCACTCCCCCACATTAGGGCACCCCCTCGATTTCTTCACCTGCTTAAAGCCCTGCAGCCTTCTCATCAGTGGCTGGCGAACGGCACGGCACCAGGGAGCGACGGAATAACCAACCTGGCAATCAAGAACCTACCACCAGCATCAATGGAATACCTCACAAAGATCTTCAATGCATGCATGAGGCTACAGCACTTCCCGAGTTCCTGGAATGAAGCAAGAGTCATTGTTTTCCCAAAGGCCGGCAAACGACTGAGGGATCCAGCAAACTACCGCCCTATCAGCCTGCTCTCTGGATTATCGAAGCTCCTGGAGAAGGTCCGCCTCGCTCGACTCAGCGACTTCACCTCCGAAAGAAATCTACTAGCAAAGGAACAGTTTGGATTTCGAAAGGAGCATGCAACAACTCATCAGCTACTGAGAGTGGTGAACACCATCAGCCACGGATTCAACATCAAGAAGTCCACAGGAATCGTCTTCCTGGATGTCGCCAAAGCATTCGACCGAGTTTGGCACAAGGGATTGCTGCACAAGATGATTGACCTGAGATTTCTGAACTACCTGGTGAAGACAATTGTAAGCTACCTAGGAGGCTGCACCTTCCATGTCACCATGCGGTCTGAGATGTCCTCATCACATCTCATCCGAGCAGGCGTGCCACAGGGATCAAACCTCGGACTCTTCCTGTTCAACCTCTTCACCAACGACATCCCGGCAGATCTCCACAAGACCGACCTGGCGCTGTATGCAGACAATGTTGCAGTCATCTCCCAGTCATTCAGCGAAAAGGAAGCGGCGAAGAACCTTCAAGCTTCATTGGATATCATCGCGACGTGGTACAGCAACTGGCGGATAGAACTCAACACCAGCAAGACAACCGCAACGCTGTTCACCAGAAAGAAGATCAAGGAACACCCACACATCAGCCTCAACGGGGAGACCATCAAATGGGAGAGCAGCAGCCGCTACCTCTGTGTGACCTTGGACAGCAAACTCAACTGGGAAAGCCACATCGAGAATACTCAGAAGAAGGCAACAGGAAAGATGGGAGCACTGTACTCACTCCTGAAGACCAAGTCCATGCCCCTCTGGACAAAGATCAACAGCTACAAGCCGATCATCAGACCAACCCTGACGTATGCCTCCCCAGCATGGATGACCTGCCATGAGCAACACTGGAAGAGTCTTCAGATAGTCCAGAACAAGGCCCTGCGGATATCGTCTGGAGCTCCAATCTTCACAAGGATAGCAGACTTTCACAGAGACCTGGACATCGAGATGTTGGACGAACATCTAGTGAAGCTGAGTAAGAACTTCTGCCAAGGACTGGATCAGAACCCAAACCCTCTGATCAGAAGACTCACTGCCAGCACTGCAAACCCCTTCAACCGCTACCCACGGCCCATCACTGCATCACTGCGAAGACCCTGTGAAACCAGCCCTACTGTGACAAGACCACACAGACCAAGAAGAATACAAACCCACGACTACATACTCAACCTGAGAAGATGGAGAATTGAGGCTCAAGCCTCGGTATCCAAAAATCACTGCTGATGGATAAAATCTATCAGCAAGAAGAAGAAGAAGCGCTAATTAGTGGCGCAAAGCAGCAAGTTCAATGAGGGAAAGATAATCGTATGGCTGCCTTTTAAAGTAAACGGCGTACAAAATGGGGACACTCTTCCTCTGCGTTGAAAAGTGCCCACGTGATGCTACCACAGGAAGCGCAACAGAGTGAACGTTTGCACGCAAAATGTATTCCCTGACAACCTCTCACTAATCTTTGACCATTTTAAACGCCATGGCTGGCCATACAAGACAAATAAACACTGAGTACTTTGATAATTTGACCCGATGTTGGTTTACTCTCAGTATGCGCATTTCTTCCCCACAGGATGATCTGCAGTGCTGGGTTGGCAGATTGATCCCCTGCCTTAGCTTGGGTGGTAGCTTCTCACTCCCTGAATCTATTGTATGATACGGGTTTGCTGGGCAAGTTGTTCCGTCCTGGGCACTTTCAGGATGTGCTGCGCTTGTGGAGAGGCCCCAAAATGCCCGGTATTTTATAAAGGGCAAGACCTCATGCAAAGCGCAGCGCAGACGGTGATAAATATTTTTAAACCTTTATTTATAAGACACAGAGCAAGCAGCACAAAAGGTCCAGCAACAAGCATTACAAAGTATACATGCTTTGGGATCCTGAGAGTAACAAAATGCAACACTGCAACATAAATAAATACATAATAAAAAATATATATATAAATCAACAAATGGCCTCAATCAAAGTCATCAGAGTTGGCATCGGCCAAATACCGCCTGAGCGGGCTTCCCATGTCCTTGGACCGGCTTGTGGATGGCACATTTAGCAGGTATCACTACTCACGTTAATTAATGCACACCAGTTCACGCAGCCACTCTGCATTGCTGGGGAGGGCCTAGACTTCCAGTATTTCAGTATACATCTCGTAGCAACCACACATGCAATATTTAAAAAAAACAGCAAGTAATTACTGAGACTTCTACTATGTCTCCCAGCTGATATTTGAGCAGCGAGAATGATGGTGGAATGTCAAGCATAGCATCAAGTATTGCTGCAACCCTGCCCCAGAACTCTACAATCGGGGGACATGCGCAATACAAATGAAAGGAGTCAGCCTGCAACTGTCACATTTCACACATTCGCCACCCACGTCAGGCAAAAATGTGACCAGTCTAGCGGGAGTATAGTGTAAATGGTTCAACACTTTGAAATGCATCAGTCAGAGACCTGCATTTAAGAAGACTGCTTTGGTTAACTGACAGCATCTCCTCCATTTCTCCTCCTCCAGCAACAGATCCAAATCCCTCTTCTAGATCTCCCTCATTTTATTCATTTATTGAAGATGTGTTTGCAGCAGGCTATATAATCTGGACACGACGCATCGCGTCCCATCTACAGTCACAATTGAGCTGATGCACTCATGTGTCTTTGATTCGTTAGGGAAGGAGGGTCATTTTCCACGAAATGCTGTCTGCATCTGATAGTACTGAAGCATTCGGAAAAGCTGCCTCCCAGCCTCTGAGGGAAGTCCTCCAAGGACACAAATCACCCCTCAGGGAACATGTCTCTCAAAGTCACTTGACCCGATGCGTCCCAAGACCTTCTAATCGCCCTATCAAACATGAAAGGCCCGGGAAGTTCCATAATGGGACTACTTTATTATAGGTTGTTTGAATATACAATTTGCGGAATATCCTCGACCAAGCATTAACAGTGGTTCTAACTGGGTCCAAAGTACAGGAGTCTACATACCGGTCACTGATTATCACTATTTTGAGGTCAGTGGGAGATGGACCATAGCGTTCCAATGGTAGATGTACCACTGCTGAGTCATTAACATACCAGAGTCTGGCGAAGTGGGCCTCAGCGGCTAAATAATAGAGTCCAAAGTCCCGGGCCGCAAGTCTGCCGCACTCATATAGCTCAGTCAACTTTTCCCAACTGATCCTGGCCACCCCACCTCCCACAATAAACACCGACACAAGCGTCCGTACTTTGGTGAAGAAGACCCTCCCTGACCAAATGGAAACAGTACAGAAAAAATAAAGCAATTTAGGGAGCAATTATATCCATCCATACATTGAAATTGGAAGACCAGCCCAAAGTTACAGCTTTGCAGCCAGCTATTTTAAGTATATCTCGTGATTTCCAGCATATAATGTCTGGTGATTCCTGGAAACCATGATCCCCAAGTATCTAAACCTAAGAGAGGCCTAGTGAAATCCCCTGAGATCAGCCAGTTGCTTGGTGGAAGAGGGAACATCTCTGATTTAGTGCTGTTAATTTTATACCCTGAATATTGCACGAATGTATATATGTCTCGCATGATAGGGTCTAGATTCTGTTCAGGGTCACAGACATTAAGCAAAGCATCATCCGCATAGATGGAATTACTGCAGTGCAAATAACAGAGGGGAGAGTGGGCTGCCCTGTCTGATGCCCCGTCCCAGTGGGAATGAAGCTGATAGGGTATGGTTGGTGCAAACTCTAGCCAGTGGACCCACATATAGCAACTTCACACATTGCAAGAGGTAGGGGCTAATTTCAAATCAACAGAGAACCTGAAATAAGTAACGCCAAGAGACCGAATCAAAAGTTTTCTTACCGTTTAATGGCCTGAGGACTGATCTGTGCCATCACACAAAACAGCTGTCAGAGATTTAACACTGCAGACCTGGTAGGAATGAAGCTAGATTGATCCAGGTGTACTAGCTGTGACATAAATGGGAGCAGACGTGTGGCCAGAATTTTGGCAAAAACCTTAGCGTCTGTATTAATTAAAGACAATGCTCTATAAGAGACCTCGTCATGGAAGGGTCTGTGGGGCTTTGAAAGTACAGTCACCCCTTGCGAGAGATTTATCCCACACCTGCATCAGCCTGGCAGCTAACTCCAGATGGAATTTTCTATAGGGTTCAATCCCCAACCCTTCAGCACCTGGAGCCTTTGCAGAGGCCAGTGATTTCACTGCCACCACTATCTCCTCAGTCGTTATGGGCTGCTCCAAAGCCAGACCAGCCTCTGCAGATAATGTAGGTAAGTAAATGCTGGTCAAGAAACAGGAACGAACGTCATTCATCACAGTGTCGCAATAAATGCAGAAAACATATCATTAATGTCACCTTCTCGCACCAGCATAGTACCATCCAGCCCCCGAATACTCATGATAGGCTGTCAAAAGCTCTCCCCTCTGGACAGCCTGGCCAGCAACCTTCCCACTTTATTACCTTCCCCATATCGTCTAGCTCTTGCTGGAATGGCAATGTGCAAGACTTCTCAATCGGCCAGGGCATGGAACCTCGACAGTAAATCCCAGGTTTGTCTCCATGTAGACCACATCTGTGTCTCCCATGCATATTCTCCAGCTCCCTCAGCTAGCTCTCAACCTCAGAAAGTTCCTGCCTAATATTTCTAAGAGCACTTGTGGATGGGAACATAGGCACCCCTATAATCCATACTTTAAATGTCTCCTACAGTGTGGAATGCAACTGAACGGAGCCCTCGTTTAGAGGGCAGAATTCAGCTAATCAGTATATAATGTCCCAACAATATTTGAATCCTGCGACATAGAGGGTGTGGTCCTGGGCAGTTCACAAACAGCAATGGCAGAACCGGTTCTATGTGATTTTAACACAAACAATTACAGAGAGGGATTTTTCAACGAACCCAAATCAGCGGCAGAAAACACCATTTCTTTTATTTTTTCTATTTGGGGTTCTAACCCAATCCCCCCATTTCCCTATGAGTTTAAGCCCACCCCAAGCCCCCCATTTTAGCCCCTTAACCCACTCCCATAGATACTTTAAAAATAAATATGTGTTTTTTTTTGCTGTTTTTGGTTCGTTAAAAAATCCCTCTCTGTTTTCTTTTTTCGTTATAATCACTGGATACCGGCAGAACCACTGGCAAATGATCAGACAATGTTCGAGGGTAAATGCGGCAATCCTGAACCATAGATAGCAACTCGGGGTTAATATCCAAAAATCTTTATGAGAGTTATGAACTGATGAGTAGTAGGTGTATTCCCTCTCATGTGGGTGCAATTCCCGCCACACATCAGCCAGTGGCAGATACTACAACAACTGGTGAAGCGTCTGGGCAGCACTAGTCAGCACCCCGCCTGATGTTCCATCCAAGTGGTTATCAAGGATTGTTTTAAATTCTCCACCCAAGATTATCATAGCCCCATTAGTATTAGCCAGCACATTAGAGATCTGCTGGTAGAACCCAGGGTCATCAACATTTGGACCATATGCGTTGACCAGGATAACCAGACTGCCTGCCAGGGCCCCACAGACTATAACGTAGTGGCTCAGGGGACCCACACTGCTCTTGGAGACCCTGAATCCCAAAGAATGGTATATTAAAGTAAGGGCACCCTTCAACTGTGAGGAGTAATCAGTGTAGAACCACAAGGGGCCCAATCCTCGTGCAAATGTCTCATGTACCTTCTCCAGGGTATGCGTTTCCTGCACCATGATAATTTTAGGTTCATGTCTTTTGACGTTAGAAAGGATATTCTGGGCCTTAACAGTGTTATTCAACCCTTTGAGAAACCCGAGGGTATTCTCCCAGTAATACCTCAAGAATCCCTTATTCAGGTGGCCAGGACACGTCCATCGCTGTTGGATCCAGTTTCAGTCGGGGAGGATCACCTGGGTAGGGGAACCCGGGGTTATGTGTCATGTCTTCGGGTAGTTCCTCCGGCCATGTCCCGACACCCAGTCTAGTGACCTATCCCTCCCATTCACCTGTCTCCCGGGGCTCACGCAGGCAACCCAGTTTGGCTCGCGCGCTAGCCAAACAAACGCCATACACCCTACAGTCACGATTGCGGCAATTTCTCCATTGGCAGTTGCCATGGAGATTAGGCCACCGCACGAGCAGTAACACACTAGCTCGTACCGTTGTGGCCCGATCACGTGACCCGAGGAAACGGTCACGTGCCCCGGTTTTGCGGTCATGTGACTCCGTTTAGCATCATGTGACCAGGAAGTAGACGATATTTAAGCAGTGCAGTGCCGGTATACTACGCTTCACAGCTGGTTTACCTGGAAAACTCTGTTTGGCTTTCTTACCTTTATTTCTTACCTGGCTTCCTTGGACTTGGCTTTCGTTTTCTGGACTTCTTGTGGATCACGCTTGGATTTTGCTGCATCGGCTCTTCTGCTCATCACGGCTCCTGACCCCGGACTGAACTACGGACTTCCTCTGGATCACGTTTTTGTTTTTCCCTTTGGTTCGGACGGCTCTTCCTGGCTTCAGACCTTTTTCTGCAACGGACCTCTTTTGGGCCTCCCTGATTGCACCTCTGCACGGGTAATCTCACTCTCCAGTTGGTGGCTGCCATCTGATTACCTGGGGCCCATCTACAATACACTCTCCAGGTGGAGACTGGCGAAGAACATCTAGATCTATCCCGCAGGGTGGGTCCTTTGCCTACGTGAGTCCCGGAACCATCCTCCCGTTCAGGTTCACCATCCCTTTCATCAGATCCCCGGTAAGACTCTGATTGTCTTCTGATTATTGTATGTAGTATCCTGTCTGCTTGGTATCTAACCATTGCCTTTTTTCACAGCTGCCTTGGGGTTCCTAGTACTTCGGTTCCGGCTTCGGATTATCTCCACCTGTGGCCTCAAAGGTTGCACAGGGAGTGATTTAGTGGTTCTCCCTGTGCGGCACTTGGGGACGGAGGTCTCCTATATCTTCACGACTCTCAACACAAGACAGACTGTGAAGCCTAGTCGTGCAAGATATGGAGGGTGCCGCTGAAGACCCCCTGGCCGCTGTCATCCAAGCAATCACGTTACTACGGGCCGACATGGTGGCTGCTAATACCGCGGTCCATCAGCGTCTTGACCTGTTACAGAGCGCCCAACATCCCTTACCCGTGGACCCGGAGCTCGGAGACGCCCCTCCAGCACCGATACCCCTTGCACACCCAATCCCGATTCCCTCGGCTCCCGTTCCGGTGGTTTTGCCTTCTCCCTTTCCTTTGGCTGCCCCAGAAAAGTTCTATGGGGACCCGAGAAGGTTTAGGACTTTCCTTAACCAGTGTAAGTTGCACTTCTTGTGTCGACCTCTTGTTTTTCCGGATCCTACCACCAAGGCGGCATTCACTCTCTCTCACCTAGCTGGCACGGCTGCTGCTTGGGCAAACCCGCTGTTAGAAACCGACCATCCTGCCCTCTATGATTTCGATCAGCTAGTATTAGAAATGTCCCGAGTGTTCGACACCAGGTATAAAGCACAATCCCATGATCTAGAACTGCTGGACCTGTCCCAGGCGAAGGGCTCTCTTATTGAGTACATTACAAGATTTAACCAACTGGCAGCAGAGACTTCCTGGCCTGAAAGTAAGAGATCGGTTGTATTCTATAGAGGGCTAAGCAGCCCTATGAAAGACGCCTTGGCTATGGTACTGTCTCTACCAGTCCAGTTCCCGGCCCTGGTGGACCTGGCTCTCCAAGTGGACGCACGACGCTCTGAACGCAGGGCTGAGGTCGGGTTTTCCCAAACGGCCAGCTCTGCTATCCCGTCGTCTTCCTCTGAATCCACCGGTGAGCCTATGCAAATAGGGGGTGTTAGGAGTCCCATCACCTCGAGAGAGAGGGAGCGCAGAAGGGCTGAGAATGCCTGCTTTTATTGCGGCTTAGGGGGGCATTTTGTGAAGGAGTGTCCCCGGAGACCCCGACCCAAGAAGCAGGTTTTTCATCCAGCTCGATCCTAGATACGGGGGTAGGATCGAGTTCTCCATGCCCTTCCCCGAAAATCATTCCATCGTTTGGTCAGATCAGGCCCATTCAGGTAGGAGCCACCATACAGCCTGCCCCTGGGATTATCCACCCCGTGCGGATCATTATCGATTCCGGGGCCTCCGGGAACTATATTGATATCGCTCTGGCTCAGACATTAAACCTACCCCTGATCAATAAACCCCGACCCGAACCGGTTCAAGCAGTTGATGGGACGGAACTCGCTTCTGGTCCTATTAAGCAACAGACCACCCCCCTCGTCCTAACTATCCTATCAGTCCATAGGGAAACCCTACACTTTGATCTGATATCCACGCCTCAGTTCGGCGTCATAGTAGGAATACCCTGGTTACGAGAACACAACCCGCATATAGATTGGGGAACGGGACACGTCCATTTAGAATCTGAGCTCTGTCAGAACTACTGCCTCCCCGTGGACAGGGAAACAGACACACCTGCATTAGCACTTGGTGCTGTCGCCCAACTCAGGATACTGGGCGACGACATTCCCCCTGCCTCACATATAGTGGGTTTAGTCACCGCTCACATCCCTGTGGCTTATCGGGATTACACATTGCTATTCGATCAGGGCTCCTCTGAAGTACTCCCTCCTCACCGCTCCTATGACTCTCCGATTGACCTTGTGCCCGGGGCCTTGGTACCTTCAGGCCGCATCTATTCTTTGTCCCTATCGGAAGACCTGACTCTTAAGGAGTACATCGATAAGGCGCTGCGTCTGGGTCACATTCGTCCATCTAAGTCGGCTGCAGCCAGTCCCATATTCTTCGTGCCCAAAAAAGAGGGCGACCTTCGTCCCTGTGTGGATTATCGTCGGCTTAACGCCGTCACGGTGAAGAACCGCTATCCGATTCCGCTCATCCCTCCCCTCTTGGACCGGTTAACCCACGCCTCCATTTATACCAAGTTGGATTTGCGGGGGGCATATAACCTCGTCCGCATCCGAAAGGGTGACGAATGGAAGACCGCCTTCTGTACGCGGTATGGCCTTTTTGAGTATACGGTCATGCCCTTCGGCCTGTGCAACGCCCATGCCACCTTTCAGCATTTCATGAACGACATCTTCTCGGACATATTAGACACGTTTGTGGTGGTGTATCTCGATGATATACTCGTCTTCTCTCACACTCTGGAAGAACACATACAACACGTACGAGAAGTATTGTCCCGACTGCAAGAACACTCGTTGTTTATCAAACCCAAAAAATGTCTGTTCCATGTGTCTAACGTGGAGTTTCTAGGGTTTAACATCACACCAGGTGGTCTGGCCATGAATCATGCCAAAGTTCGAGCGATCCTCGAATGGCCAACACCAAAGACCCTAAAGACATTGCAATCTTTCTTGGGTTTCGCTAATTTCTATCGGCGCTTTATCTCTGGGTTCTCTTCTCTCGTGTCGCCTCTCACGTCCCTTACCAGTCCTCTTGTTCCTTTTGAATGGCAGGAGATACACCAGCAGGCCTTCGAGGCGTTGAAGAACGCTTTTACCACTGCCCCTGTGCTCCAACACCCCGACCCCGACCAACCATACGTCGTTGAGGCCGATGCCTCTTCTTTCGCGTTGGGGGCGATTCTGTCACAGGTCTGTCCCGCTACAGGGCGGTTGCATCCTGTGGCCTTCCATTCACGTAAGTTCAGCCCCGCAGAATCCCACTATACCGTAACCGAAAAAGAGCTACTGGCGGTGATGGACGCCTTCCGAACTTGGCGTCACCACCTGTTGGGGGCCAAACATAAGGTTACGGTATACACAGATCACAGGAACCTGCAAGACCTGGCAGCACTGAAATGCGTAAACAGTAGACAGGTCAGGTGGCATCTGTTCTTCGCTGCTTTCGACTTCCAGATTAAACACCGCTCTGGTACAGAGCATAGCAAGGCTGACGCTTTGTCTCGCTCCCCTGGGGGGGTTTCGTTACCAGTGTTTCCTGACACGCTCTTACCCCGGGGACATGTTGTCTGCACATGTACACCCCCTCTAGCACTACTAGAAGAGATACGTTCTTGGGTTCAAAAGCACCCCGATCAGCTGTCAGAATGGGATCCCACTTATCACAACGGTTTGCCATATGTACAGGATCGCCTAGTACTCCCTTCCACTGACACCAGAAACCTAGCCCTGGAGTGGTCCCATGACGCCCCGATCAATGGTCACCCGGGCCAGGCCCGCACCTTGGACCTCTTGAAACGCTGGTGTTGCTGGCCGTCCATGAGACACGACGTGGGCTGTTACGTAAACTCATGCTCAGTCTGTGCTCAGGGCAAACATCGTAGGGGTCGTCCATTGGGGCTACTGCGACCCTTACCCGTGCCACCAAAACCCTGGCACACCCTGAGCATGGATTTCGTAACCGATTTACCCAAGATCCAGGGTTACGACACCGTATGGGTAGTGGTCGATGTCTTCACCAAGATGGCTCGTTTCATCCCTTGTCATGGTATCCCGTCTGCCCCTGCCTTGGCCAAGATTTTCTTTGACACCGTTTTCTGTCTCCACGGCCTTCCCTCTGTCCTGGTGTCCGATCGAGGCTCTCAGTTCACATCCCGTTTCTGGCGTGCATTGACCGCTCTGCTAGGTATCGATGCCCGGTTCTCCTCCGCTTATCACCCGGAAACCGATGGCCAGACCGAGAGAACAAATCAGTCCATGGAACAGTATCTGCGTTGTTTGATGCTACAACAACAATCGACCTGGTTACAGAATATACATTACGCTGAGTTCGCCTACAACAACGCTACTCACTCCTCCACGGGTCTTTCTCCATTCTACGCCATGTATGGCCAACATCCCAGGGTCCTCCCTATCCCCGACATTTCTCCCACCGAGAACCCTGCTGCAGTAGCCTGCGTTCAGGATATGTCAGCCCTCCATACCCAGGTCCTCGTTTATCTGCAGGAGGCACAGGCATCCATGAAGGCCTCCGCAGACGCTAGGCGTGCCATGGCCCCGTTGTATCCCGTTGGGTCCCGAGTTTGGCTGTCCTCCCGTCATCTCCACTTGAAGGGCTGCCGCAAACTTATGCCCCGTTTTGTGGGTCCTTATGTTATTTCCCATGTCATCAACCCGGCGGCCTATCGCCTGGTTCTCCCCTCCTCTTGGCGGGTGCATCCTGTGTTTCACACCTCCCTCCTCAAGCCCTGCCCATCCTCGACGCGTCTTCGCCCTTCTCCTGCCCCCGTGTCCCTGGATACGCCTGATGTTTTCGAGGTCTCGGGCATACTGGGGTCCCGTTTCCTTCGGGGTCGCCTGCAGTACCTGGTCGATTGGTTGGGTTTTGGTCCGGAGGAGCGCACCTGGGTCTCCGCCTCGGATGTCCATGCCCCTCGATTGGTTTCTCGGTTTCATCGGGAACATCCTTCCTGCCCACGGGGTCGTGGGCCTTTGGGGGGGGCTCTGTCATGTCTTCGGGTAGTTCCTCCGACCATGTCCCGACACCCAGTCTAGTGACCTATCCCTCCCATTCACCTGTCTCCCGGGTCTCACGCAGGCAACCCAGTTTGGCTCGCGCGCTAGCCAAACAAACGCCATACACCCTACAGTCACGATTGCGGCCGTTTCTCCATTGGCAGTTGCCATGGAGATTAGGCCACCGCACGAGCAGTAACACACTCGCTCGTACCGTTGTGGCCCGATCACGTGACCCGAGGAAACGGTCACGTGCCCCGGTTTCGCGGTCACGTGACTCCGTTTAGCATCATGTGACCAGGAAGTAGACGATATTTAAGCAGTGCAGTGCCGGTATATTACGCTTCACAGCTGGTTTACCTGGAAAACTCTGTTTGGCTTTCTTACCTTTATTTCTTACCTGGCTTCCTTGGACTTGGCTTTCGTTTTCTGGACTTCTTGTGGATCACGCTTGGATTTGGCTGCATCGGCTCTTCTGCTCATCACGGCTCCTGACCCCGGACTGAACTACGGACTTCCTCTGGATCACGTTTTTGTTTTTCCCTTTGGTTCGGACGGCTCTTCCTGGCTTCAGACCTTTTTCTGCAACGGACCTCTTTTGGGCCTCCCTGATTGCACCTCTGCACGGGTAATCTCACTCTCCAGTTGGTGGCTGCCATCTGATTACCTGGGGCCCATCTACAATACACTCTCCAGGTGGAGACTGGCGAAGAACATCTAGATCTATCCCGCAGGGTGGGTCCTTTGCCTACGTGAGTCCCGGAACCATCCTCCCGTTCAGGTTCACCATCCCTTTCATCAGATCCCCGGTAAGACTCTGATTGTCTTCTGATTATTGTATGTAGTATCCTGTCTGCTTGGTATCTAACCATTGCCTTTTTTCACAGCTGCCTTGGGGTTCCTAGTACTTCGGTTCCGGCTTCAGATGATCTCCACCTGTGGCCTCAAAGGTTGCACAGGGAGTGATTTAGTGGTTCTCCCTGTGCGGCACTTGGGGACGGAGGTCTCCTATATCTTCACGACTCTCAACACAAGACAGACTGTGAAGCCTAGTCGTGCAAGATATGGAGGGTGCCGCTTAAGACCCCCTGGCCGCTGTCATCCAAGCAATCACGTTACTACGGGCCGACATGGTGGCTGCTAATACCGCGGTCCATCAGCGTCTTGACCTGTTACAGAGCGCCCAACATCCCTTACCCGTGGACCCGGAGCTCGGAGACGCCCCTCCAGCACCGATACCCCTTGCACACCCAAACCCGATTCCCTCGGCTCCCGTTCCGGTGGTTTTGCCTTCTCCCTTCCTTTGGCTGCCCCAGAAAAGTTCCATGGGGACCCGAGAAGGTTTAGGACTTTCCTTAACCAGTGTAAGTTGCACTTCTTGTGTCGACCTCTTGTTTTTCCGGATCCTACCACCAAGGCGGCATTCACTCTCTCTCACCTAGCTGGCACGGCTGCTGCTTGGGCAAACCCGCTGTTAGAAACCGACCATCCTGCCCTCTATGATTTCGATCAGCTAGTATTAGAAATGTCCCGAGTGTTCGACACCAGGTATAAAGCACAATCCCATGATCTAGAACTGCTGGACCTGTCCCAGGGGAAGGGCTCTCTTATTGAGTACATTACAAGATTTAACCAACTGGCAGCAGAGACGTCCTGGCCTGAAAGTAAGAGATCGATTGTATTCTATAGAGGGCTAAGCAGCCCTATGAAAGACGCCTTGGCTATGGTACCGTCTCTACCAGTCCAGTTCCCGGCCCTGGTGGACCTGGCTCTCCAAGTGGACGCAGGGCTGAGGTCGGGTTTTCCCAAACGGCCAGCTCTGCTATCCCGTCGTCCTCCTCTGAATCCACCGGTGAGCCTATGCAAATAGGGGGTGTTAGGAGTCCCATCACCTCGAGAGAGAGGGAGCGCAGAAGGGCTGAGAATGCCTGCTTTTATTGCGGCTTAGGGGGGCATTTTGTGAAGGAGTGTCCCCGGAGACCCCGACCCAAGAAGCAGGTTTTTCATCCAGCTCGATCCTAGATACGGGGGTAGGATCGAGTTCTCCATGCCCTTCCCCGAAAATCATTCCATCGTTTGGTCAGATCAGGCCCATTCAGGTAGGAGCCACCATACAGCCTGCCCCTGGGATTATCCACCCCGTGCGGATCATTATCGATTCCGGGGCCTCCGGGAACTATATTGATATCGCTCTGGCTCAGACATTAAACCTACCCCTGATCAATAAACCCCGACCCGAACCGGTTCAAGCAGTTGATGGGACGGAACTCGCTTCTGGTCCCATTAAGCAACAGACCACCCCCCTCGTCCTAACTATCCTATCAGTCCATAGGGAAACCCTACACTTTGATCTGATATCCACGCCTCAGTTCGGCGTCATAGTAGGAATACCCTGGTTACGAGAACACAACCCGCATATAGATTGGGGAACGGGACACGTCCATTTAGAATCTGAGCTCTGTCAGAACTACTGCCTCCCCGTGGACAGGGAAACAGACACACCTGCATTAGCACTTGGTGCTGTCGCCCAACTCAGGATACTGGGCGACGACATTCCCCCTGCCTCACATATAGTGGGTTTAGTCACCGCTCACATCCCTGTGGCTTATCAGGATTACACATTGCTATTCGATCAGGGCTCCTCTGAAGTACTCCCTCCTCATCGCTCCTATGACTGTCCGATTGACCTTGTGCCCGGGGCCTTGGTACCTTCAGGCCGCATATATTCTTTGTCCCTATCGGAAGACCTGACTCTTAAGGAGTACATCGATAAGGGGCTGTGTCTGGGTCACATTCGTCCATCTAAGTCGGCTGCAGCCAGTCCCATATTCTTCGTGCCCAAAAAAGAGGGCGACCTTCGTCCCTGTGTGGATTATCGTCGGCTTAACGCCGTCACGGTGAAGAACCGCTATCCGATTCCGCTCATCTCTCCCCTCTTGGACCTGTTAACCCACGCCTCCATTTATACCAAGTTGGATTTGCGGGGGGCATATAACCTCGTCCGCATCCGAAAGGGTGACGAATGGAAGACCGCCTTCTGTACGCGGTATGGCCTTTTTGAGTATATGGTCATGCCCTTCGGCCTGTGCAACGCCCCTGCCACCTTTCAGCATTTCATGAACGACATCTTCTCGGACATATTAGACACGTTTGCGGTGGTGTATCTCGATGATATACTCGTCTTCTCTCACACTCTGGAAGAACACATACAACACGTACGAGAAGTATTGTCCCGACTGCAAGAACACTCGTTGTTTATCAAACCCGAAAAATGTCTGTTGCATGTGTCTAACGTGGAGTTTCTAGGGTTTAACATCACACCAGGTGGTCTGGCCATGAATCATGCCAAAGTTCGAGCGATCCTCGAATGGCCAACACCAAAGACCCTAAAGACATTGCAATCTTTCTTGGGTTTCGCTAATTTCTGTCAGCGCTTTATCTCTGGGTTCTCTTCTCTCGTGTCGCCTCTCACGTCCCTTACCAGTCCTCTTGTTCCTTTTGAATGGCAGGAGATACACCAGCAGGCCTTCGAGGCGTTGAAGAACGCTTTTACCACTGCCCCTGTGCTCCAACACCCCGACCCCGACCAACCATACGTCGTTGAGGCCGATGCCTCTTCTTTCGCGTTGGGGGCGATTCTGTCACAGGTCTGTCCCGCTACAGGGGGGTTGCATCCTGTGGCCTTCCATTCACGTAAGTTCAGCCCCGCAGAATCCCACTATACCGTAACCGAAAAAGAGCTACTGGCGGTGATGGACGCCTTCCGAACTTGGCGTCACCACCTGTTGGGGGCCAAACATAAGGTTACGGTATACACAGATCACAGGAACCTGCAAGACCTGGCAGCCCTGAAATGCGTAAACAGTAGACAGGTCAGGTGGCATCTGTTCTTCGCCGCTTTCGACTTCCAGATTAAACACCGCTCTGGTACAGAGCATAGCAAGGCTGACGCTTTGTCTCGCTCCCCTGGGGGGGTTTCGTTACCAGTGTTTCCTGACACGCTCTTACCCCGGGGACATGTTGTCTGCACATGTACACCCCCTCTAGCACTACTAGAAGAGATACGTTCTTGGGTTCAAAAGCACCCCGATCAGCTGTCAGAATGGGATCCCACTTATCACAACGGTTTGCCATATGTACAGGATCGCCTAGTACTCCCTTCCACTGACACCAGAAACCTAGCCCTGGAGTGGTCCCATGACGCCCCGATCAATGGTCACCCGGGCCAGGCCCGCACCTTGGACCTCTTGAAACGCTGGTGTTGGTGGCCGTCCATGAGACACGACGTGGGCTGTTACGTAAACTCATGCTCAGTCTGTGCTCAGGGCAAACATCGTAGGGGTCGTCCATTGGGGCTACTGCGACCCTTACCCGTGCCACCAAAACCCTGGCACACCCTGAGCATGGATTTCGTAACCGATTTACCCAAGATCCAGGGTTACGACACGTATGGGTAGTGGTCGATGTCTTCACCAAGATGGCTCGTTTCATCCCTTGTCATGGTATCCCGTCTGCCCCTGCCTTGGCCAAGATTTTCTTTGACACCGTTTTCTGTCTCTACGGCCTTCCCTCTGTCCTGGTGTCCGATCGAGGCTCTCAGTTCACATCCCGTTTCTGGCGTGCATTGACCGCTCTGCTAGGTATCGATGCCCGGTTCTCCTCCGCTTATCACCCGGAAACCGATGGCCAGACCGAGAGAACAAATCAGTCCATGGAACAGTATCTGCGTTGTTTGATGCTACAACAACAATCGACCTGGTTACAGAATATACATTACGCTGAGTTCGCCTACAACAACGCTACTCACTCCTCCACAGGTCTTTCTCCATTCTACGCCATGTATGGCCAACATCCCAGGGTCCTCCCTATCCCCGACATTTCTCCCACCGAGAACCCTGCCGCAGTAGCCTGCGTTCGGGATATGTCAGCCCTCCATACCCAGGTCCTCGTTTATCTGCAAGAGGCACAGGCATCCATGAAGGCCCCCGCAGACGCTAGGCGTGCCATGGCCCCGTTGTATCCCGTTGGGTCCCGGGTTTGGCTGTCCTCCCGTCATCTCCACTTGAAGGGCTGCCGCAAACTTATGCCCCGTTTTGTGGGTCCTTATGTTATTTCCCATGTCATCAACCCGGCGGCCTATCGCCTGGTTCTCCCCTCCTCTTGGCGGGTGCATCCTGTGTTTCACACCTCCCTCCTCAAGCCCTGCCCATCCTCGACGCGTCTTCGCCCTTCTCCTGCCCCCGTGTCCCTGGATACGCCTGATGTTTTCGAGGTCTCGGGCATACTGGGGTCCCGTTTCCTTCGGGGTCGCCTGCAGTACCTGGTCGATTGGTTGGGTTTTGGTCCGGAGGAGCGCACCTGGGTCTCCGCCTCGGATGTCCATGCCCCTCGATTGGTTTCTCGGTTTCATCGGGAACATCCTTCCTGCCCACGGGGTCGTGGGCCTTTGGGGGGGGCTCTGTCATGTCTTCGGGTAGTTCCTCCGGCCATGTCCCGACACCCAGTCTAGTGACCTATCCCTCCCATTCACCTGTCTCCCGGGGCTCACGCAGGCAACCCAGTTTGGCTCGCGCGCTAGCCAAACAAACGCCATACACCCTACAGTCACGATTGCGGCCGTTTCTCCATTGGCAGTTGCCATGGAGATTAGGCCACCGCACGAGCAGTAACACACTCGCTCGTACCGTTGTGGCCCGATCACGTGACCCGAGGAAACGGTCACGTGCCCCGGTTTCGCGGTCACGTGACTCCGTTTAGCATCATGTGACCAGGAAGTAGACGATATTTAAGCAGTGCAGTGCCGGTATATTACGCTTCACAGCTGGTTTACCTGGAAAACTCTGTTTGGCTTTCTTACCTTTATTTCTTACCTGGCTTCCTTGGACTTGGCTTTCGTTTTCTGGACTTCTTGTGGATCACGCTTGGATTTGGCTGCATGGGCTCTTCTGCTCATCACGGCTCCTGACCCCGGACTGAACTACGGACTTCCTCTGGATCACGTTTTTGTTTTTCCCTTTGGTTCGGACGGCTCTTCCTGGCTTCAGACCTTTTTCTGCAACGGACCTCTTTTGGGCCTCCCTGATTGCACCTCTGCACGGGTAATCTCACTCTCCAGTTGGTGGCTGCCATCTGATTACCTGGGGCCCATCTACAATACACTCTCCAGGTGGAGACTGGCGAAGAACATCTAGATCTATCCCGCAGGGTGGGTCCTTTGCCTACGTGAGTCCCGGAACCATCCTCCCGTTCAGGTTCACCATCCCTTTCATCAGATCCCCGGTAAGACTCTGATTGTCTTCTGATTATTGTATGTAGTATCCTGTCTGCTTGGTGTCTAACCATTGCCTTTTTTCACAGCTGCCTTGGGGTTCCTAGTACTTCGGTTCCGGCTTCGGATTATCTCCACCTGTGGCCTCAAAGGTTGCACAGGGAGTGATTTAGTGGTTCTCCCTGTGCGGCACTTGGGGACGGAGGTCTCCTATATCTTCACGACTCTCAACACAAGACATTATGCTAGGGGGAATACCCAGGGTGCGACGCGGTACTCTACCAAGGAGGAGGAAGATGGGGACGAACTCTCTGAGGTTTTCTTTGGTTATTCCATTTCTACCTCCCTTACACCCATAGAAGCTCCCTCAGTAAGGTCCAATCACCCCTACACCTAAGGTAAACCCAACAAACCCACTCACATCTAATAAATACCTTAGGAGCACGAACCCCATCAGGATCAGATCCTGCCTCTCTCAGAGTCATTGCCTTCCCACTTTCTATTTGACTACTCCCAGTCATTCCTCATCCCTTCACTCTGACTGCTATCGTTTGCACTCACAACTGGTTCAGATAGAATACTACCAGTCCCACAATCCCCCTTGTTTGTTTTGTGATCCCGACTATTCCCATTTGTCCCGCAATCCATATCCATCTTGTCCTTCTGAGTGTCACTTTCTGAATGCCCAATTGAAAGTGACCATTGATTACAATTCCTACAAACTTTCCAAAACCCACCCTTGCCAAATTACCTTTTCCCATCACATCCTGTAAGACACTCTGATACTTGAACCCTGTTCCTTTCAGACACGAACACTGTCTTTCCACATGACAGACAAAGTACTAATGTTAAACCTGTATACCTGACATGTCCCAACCCAAGTGTCAGGCAAAGTCAGGCAATTAACTGGAACCACACACACCTGACGGCCCTTCCCTTTCTCCACAGGGATAAAGGTGGAGCAGGAGAATGCAGTATGAGCAAGGCGAGAAAGGCGAGCATAGCAGAGATCACAACAAGGCAGTTACCAAGCGGCAGTTCCAAAGAACGAGAAAGCCCGCTGGAAGCGAGAGGGTGGCAAGGCCGAAAATGACCTTGGCCTTTTTGTCACAGACCCACAGAACCTTTTTGGAAGAGAGCCTAAGACTGCAAACAATAGCATAAGTGTCCTGCAGCAGATGTCAACGGTACACGGGGCAAGCCTATGCCGATAAGCAGGAGCAAGGGAAGCTCCTGCACCCGTGGTCCCGGCCTTGACTCCAGAGAAGCCAAAAGCCAAGCGGTTCAGCACAGCCAGTGAGTCGAAAGCCAGAACCGATAAGCGCTGGGCTGTGTTGAGTGAGAATCGCAAAGTGGCAACTTCGAACATATTGCATTGAACTGTGATTGAACCATAAAAGGTTGGAACTGTAAAAAGTGTGAAGGGGAGACCAGCGGCGAGGGAAACCGACACCACGTGGGTACCAACTCAAGAGACTCTGGTCGAGCCCCATGTTAAGAAACTACAGATAACAGAAGGCCATAGAAAGGCAGCCTTAAGAAATCAAAGTGGTCATACGTGAGGGTTGAGCAAAAGCCCTGCACAATCAAAAGACTTTGATTCGTGAATTGGCATGAAAGCAAGGGAAGTTAATCCTGTATGGTAAATAAAAGACGAAGAAGGGTCCGAGCCTGGACGAGGGACATCCGGTTTGAAGCTAATACTCACAACACTGGCAGTCGAGAGAGGTCCTAGCCCGAACGAGGGAGATGCAGGGGTGAAGTCGTCACCCAAGGGCTGGCAGTCGAGAGAGGTCCAAGCCCGAATGAGGGAGATCCAAGGAGACAAACTATCACCCAAAGTTTAATGAGAAAAGAATAAGCGATGCAAAGAAATACTATTGAGAAAGAGGGAGCTATCACCCAAGGACCAGCAGTCAAGAAAGATCTGAGCCCAGCAGAGGGAGATTCAGGGGTGAAATAGTCACCTGATTAATGACAGTCAAGAGCGGTCCAAGCCCGACCAAGGGAGATCCAGGGGTGAAGCTCTCAGCCAACCTTTATGTGGAAAACGATACGAGAAGGGTCAGCTCAGAAGAGGGGGACCCAGGGGTGAAGTCATCAGCCTATTTGAATCTTGCAATACAATTGAGAAGGGTCAGCCCAGAAGAGGGGGACCCAGGGGTGAACCGTTATCACCGTAGCAAACTTTCATTGGTTAAAGGAACTTTTGTTTTGTTGTTTAACCGCATCAGGCCCCGAAGGCAAGAGACTTTCAGAGGAAACGAGACCTGGTCATCGACGGTCCTGAGAACTGCCATTGCAACTGTTGTCTCGTGCTGTAGAAGCCGAGACCATACTGTGCAACAAGCTCCAAGCTCCACTCTTACCCCGTGCTCAAACCGTGGGCAAGGGAGACCCAGGCTACCGCCTCTTAAATTATCATTTGAGAACACTTAGTTCTTTCTTGAAACCTAACCCCACACCATTTGTATTTAGCATAAGGAATTGGAAATAGGTTTTCTTTGTACAGGCCCCTTTTATTTGACTATGACGCAACAAGGACTACCTTATTTTCATTTGATGGCCGACACCTGTCCCCATCTTAGATTTAGGTTTAGATTAGGCGTTTTTCCAACTTCCCACTTTCATTGTTCAATAAACACCCTTGAATTGTGATCGCTTGTGTCTGTCTTACTTGTTGTCACCATGTGTTTCTCACAACCCCCATATATTCCATATCAATAAAGAAAGCGGGAGCCCTCGCATGCCCAATACAAATACTTGCACCAAAGATCTCAAGACCGGCAACACTGACCCCTGTGCAGCTGCCCCCAGTGACTGTCAAACATTTAAACTTTGGAACCCTTCCCCTTAGCCCAGCCTCCCCCCACCCTCACCATCCACTGCAACTTGATAATGTACCCCGAGCAAATCTTCATATGCAACATCAGGGAGCGCACTGTGTACCCCAACTGAAACTTAGTATGTTAAAAACTTTCAGCATAGCGTCCAAATGCGGCACAGCAGTGAATAACAACAAGGAGCCGTATGAGTTATTGTTAGATATAGCAAACCTAAAGTCAATCACGAGATGCAGGCTGCGCTGTTATAGAAACCCGATCTTTCCGTACAGCATCGGGAACCCGGCTTACTGGGATAGGCATGGACCTCTCAATATATTCTGTGGCCTCATCAGGGGTTTCAAAAAAATGTGCTCTTCCCCAATGCTGTATGCGCAATTTTGGCTGGCAGCATCCAAGCATACTGAGCCTGTCTATCTAGAAGGAGGCGCTTTAAATGGTCGAAGGTTCTCATCGCTGTCTGGACACCAGCAGAGAAGTCGGGGTAAATGTGTACTCTCGCACTTTCAAATTGTAGTGTTTCCTTCTCTCTTGCCAGTTTAAGGATAAGATCCCGGTAATAATAATTTAAGAGTCTGGCAATGATCGTACGTAGAGGAGCCCCAGGCTTTGGGATTGGGGCTAATGACTGGTGCGCCCTCTCAACCAAGAACTGCATGGAGAAATTCACCTTGCCGAAGACAGACTGCATGATGCCCTCAACAAAAGGCTCCATCGGGCCATGGACCACCTTTTCAGGGACCCCCACTATTCTGATGATGTTCTGGTGGTAACGAAATTCTAGATCCTCACATTTTGAGTGTACCGCCCGGAGCTCCTTCTTGAAGGCTTGAAGATCTTCACAATGCATCCCCACTATGTCCTCCCTATCGCCGACTCGCATATCCACCACTGTGATCCGGCCACTCTCCATATTCAGTTTAGTCCGCAGGGAGTTGATGTTGGACACAAGTTCACTGACGCAAAGCCTGTCTGCATCGCTGACATGTAGGGATCCATGTTGGGTGTGCCAGGACCCCTCCCCACTCATTCTCACCTAATGTAGCACCGCCTGTCGTGGCATCTCTCTGTGGGGTGCTTGTGAAGGAGTCACTGGGGTCTTTCCTGCTTTCCCATTGCCTCAGGTCATCCTGGCGAGGATCTGAAGAACAGAAAGGGCTGCCGCTCATAGTGTCACCAGAGAAATGTGGCCATTACTAAGCTTGCCATCAGATTACTGGGGCCCAATTCCAACAGTGACCCTGTGCGCATATGTTGCCAGCAGCCCTCAGTGGTGTGACCAACGTAATAGAGTGGTAGTAGCATCAACCACTCACCTCTGGTAGGTAGATCCAGCAGGCTATAGGTGCAGATCGTTTGCTCAAAAAGAGCTTTAGCCCCGCTGCCCCACAGGAAGCCCACTCGACGGGCAGGATCACAATGGAGGCAGCGCAGACTAATGAAGGTGACCTCTCCGGAGCTAGTACGAACTGGCAAGGAGCGCATAGCCTCCATCACAGGAAGTAGCAGGACAAATCCCCATCATCCCGCTTTCACACCAGCGACAGGAGATACAAAATTAAAATTAAAAAAGTAATACCATCTCCTGAGTGTGAGGAGCAGTTTTGGTTGGCTGATGTTTCCGGACCTGAGGAATCCTCACTTGACGCACCTATTAAACAGTCTTTGGCAGCAGAATCACAGCAAGTCCTCAAAAGGTACGAAATGCAAAAAAATAACCAGTGTACCTCAGCAACACAAGTCAAGCTTTAAGGAAATGCGAAGTAGCTTTTTCATCTATCTCAGAATCTGAGACAGATAATGATACCGATTCCTCTGACCTGGTTTTGGTTTTGGAGACCTGGTTTTGGTTTCATCTCTGCACCCCTTATGAGTGAGGGTCATGCTTCCCCTAATGTGGAAGCATCTGAGGTTACACATGGAATTTTAGACCTAGAGGCAAATCCCTTTACTCTTTCTGAAATGACACATCCAAGATCCATAGAATGGACTCCTATGCCCCATGTGGCAAAGTATTTAGATATTGCTTGAGAAAAGCTCAAGAAAGAGAGGAAAAGACCAAACTCAGATATTCTAATAAGAAAAAAGTAATTGTTACCCCTGAGTTATAACCGTGACTGGTCACTTCCGTGGCAAAATCTGGCAGAGACCCTAAAAAAGGTTTAGATCGAGACCTTAAAATATGTCAAGACAAGATTTTTGATATTACAGGTCCATTAACAAAACATTTTGAGCTAGCCGTGAAAGCTCTGGCAACTGAAGGATCAGTAGACCCGGCCCCACTACGAGAATGGGCCCAAAGAGCAATATGTTTCCTGGGCGATGCCAATTCAGCCATTACTGCTGAACGCAGGAAAGGAATCCTGCTAGCACTGGACCCAAAACAGGCAGATCTCACCTCTAGGGAGCCAGGCATGGAAGCAGGCTCTATGCTGTTTGGAAATCGTTTTCAATTATGTGGAGTTGTATACCTCATTAGATAAAGCACAAGTCTCACAGAAATGTTTTTGGAGCTCGTGTTTTTAGATGGAACGGAAAAGGCAGAGGTCACTTACCCGGCAGTCTATTTCAAGGACCTCAAAGACAAGTGCGTCCTCCCAAACATGTTCAAGACGACACCCAACTATCCACGTTTTATCTGCAGCGTGGAAGAATCTGGTGTACCAGATCCAGGAACTACAGGGCTAACCAGCGACAAAGGTTTAACAGAGGTAAGTACTCCTCCCCGACAATTTTCTCTACAGGGAAAGATAGGGGGTAGATTAGCAAAATGTTTCCATTCTTGGTGCAATATCACTCGAGGCCCATGTATTCTACAGACTATCCCAGGGTTTCAACATTCTATTCTACACAAAACCAATTCAGACTTGTCTGGCGAATCCAATTGTTTTTTCCCTAAGAAAATATCTATTTCCTGAATCAGGAGATACAAGACCTTTTACTAAGGGCACACCAAACAAATACCCAATGAACACTACAGGGTTTCTCAGCAACATTTTCTTGGTAAAGAAAAATCGGGAAGGCTTTCGTCCTGTGATCAATCTAAAAGAGTTCAACAGTTTCCAGCAGTACAACTATTTCAAAATGGAAAGCATTCATCTGTTGAGAGATACTGTGCTTCCAGAGGACTGGACGACTAAAGTGGATCTCAAATAGGCTTATCTGGCCATACTTATTCACGGTCCCCATCAGAATTACCTACAGTTTCTTTGGGGCAACAAGGAATTAAGATTTGTGGCTCTCCCTTTTCGGTCTATCATCGGCTCCTTGGTGTTTCACCAAGGTGATGAAACCAGTGGTAACAGCTTTGATAGCGAGTGAGATTCGTCTCAATTTACCAGGATGATATTTTACTTATGTCACAGTGCAAAACACTAGCAACTCAACATCTGAAAACTACCATAAATCTCATTCAAGAATTGAGGTGTGTCATCAATTGGAACAAGTCTCAGGTCATACCCTGCCAGATAATTGAGTTCTTGGCTTTCCAGATACACAAAATATAAACTTTACTTCTACTGCTCCTCTCTGTTCGGAAAGATTTCGTAATTGTGGGTAATTTTCCTTCCATGTGGCAACCCCTAAACTTTTTGCTGTTGTTTTCACCATGATCTAGACTTTGCCAGAGAAGTGCAGCCTTCTGCCGCACTCCTCTGGGTTTTCGCTCCATTCTTACGGGGAAACTGACATGCCCTTAAGACAGTCAGTACTGGGAAACGCTGTTTTCCGTAGTTTCTTTATCATGTTGCGGCTTTCGTGCAACATGACACAAGAGGGCACTGTAAGCTAAGTTACTGCTCTCTTGGGTCTCTAGCCTTCTACAGGCCCTAGATACTCTTTTTGGATTGTAACTGATCGGTGCAAGTGAATCACGGACGGGAATGGTGGCAGCGATCGTTTCTTGTGTTTTGAGCTCCTTTTGGCTTTTTAAGCGCGTTTCTCGCGCTTAGCCCAAAATGGTGGCCTGGCTCCCAAAATGGCCAGACCATGAGGCTCCTTTGTCCTGTCCGCTGACCGTCTTGCTCCCGTCACCTTCCCCAGGTCGAGCCGACCCGGGGCCTTCCTTATTTGGGCATGTACTTTCCCGCGAAACACAGATGCTTTTGCGGGCTTCTACAGGCCTTGTGTGTGCCTCCAGGATGTGGGCTGGGATGTCTGGTCCCAATACACATCCTGGGTGCCAGAGAGTCTAGGGTGGTGTGAATGCCTGGGACCACCGTGGTCCGTGATCGGTCCACGTATGGTGTGAGTGTTGATGAGCGGATCTCCCATTGGGTCCCCTCCGTTTTGGCGCGAAGGGAACCGTGGATAAGAGGGGGCTGGAAACGCCACTACCATGTCGATCTCCTGAGTTCTCACGAACGAAGGAATATAGGAGCCAAGTATCCTGCAACCACGAGGCTGAACCGAGGAATCGCTGGTGACCCGCTGAAGGACTGCTCCTCTGCACTACTGTCGCTTTGGGAAACCCTTTCTACCTCTGATCGAACCAGAAGGCCTGTACTGGTACTTCGACCCTTGGAATAGCGGGAACAGCTATTCTCTGCATCTTCACCATCTCCTGCACGTAAGCCTTCGGAAGTGTCTCTGGGCCATCCAGCAGACTGACTAGCCTACCCAGGAGTCTTGCTCTGTAACCGCCGCCAGGTTGTGTTGTATTTCTAGTCCTTGTCACTCTCACACGATTCGTACACTTGGCATTCCCAGGTCTGAAGTGAGTAGTGTACATTTGGCTGAGATACACACAGCCGCTCCGTTGCCCTGCTGTGGTAACAAACTGTGCGGGTTCACTTCGTTTGGGACATCTTTAACTCAACTCTGCTGCTGCAGAATCTACACGACGACGAGACGTCCCCTGCTCCCCTGAACCTGCCAGCACTGAAACTGACACGGAGAAGCCTGGGTCTGCTTGCATCGGGGACCGGTGAGTAGCATAGCTAGGAACTGCTCGCCCTCCTGCAGGAGCCCATAGCTTTTCCCCGCTGTGTCAAAACAGCACGCCTTTCCGTACTCACGCTCTGCTTCTGCCCACAGTGGAGGCTGCGCTTGAGTCGCGGATCTCTGTTCTTCTTCATTTTTGCACCAAACTGAACTGCCTGATTCCCTCGAAGAGACTCCCCTTTTTGCCCGTTGGCACCAGCGTGTGCAGGTACTTTTGAGCACAAGGCTCCACTCTTCGTAGGGCTTGGACTTCCTTTTGGTTAGGTGCCTCTGAAGGCAGACTGGGTCTAAGCATTATTTCGCACTGCCTGTTTTCCTTCCCTTCTAGGTGGACTACACATTTCGTGCATCTAACGCTTTAGACTCATTTGTATTTGTATATATATTGTATTGGTTTGGTATGTGTTGGTTTACTAGAGTTTTATTGTGATTTCTCGCTACGGTCATTATTGCAAAGGCCTTGGAATAAATGTGTATATATTTTTAATATAACACCTGTTTGGAGTAGTTTGTAAGTGTCCTTGCTTTGAGTGCTCATTGCGGGCTTTCAGTCATCCTCACCCCTCTTGAGACCTAGTCTTGACCGCCGCGATCGCTACCCTGATTGGTCTGGCTTGTCCAGAGGTTACCCTGTTCCAAGTAATTAGGTTGGCCTTCTGAACTTCTGCGCCGCCAGGACAGAGTTCAGAAATCCGTCTTAACAAATTGGTGTACAGCGGTGGGATACGACTGAAGGTATCCAGTGTTGCGCACGAACTAAGGCATTTCAAGTTATTCCTACCAGGACACGTAGTGAATTGTTGTAGTATAACTTTAAAAAGGCCATAGTCCTATCTAACAGTCTGGAAACAAATACCTTGTTAACTTTAAATGCTTCCAAATCAGAAACATTGAAAAAGATGTGTGCGGAGAGAGGTGTTTCCTCTCAAGGCAATAAATTGGATATGATCCAAAGAATCGTGGCGTGGCAAGAAGCGCAGCTTGACGCTATAACTTCTGAGGACAGTGCGGAAGGAGGTGGGGCTGCTCTCACTGGTAGAACCGACGGTTCTGCCGCTGCACTGATCCACCGCGACCACGAGGACAGGGAGGATGAGATGTCTAATGTTTCCTCTGCCAGTGCTGATGGGGAGGCTATGCTTGAATTCAAGTAGCAAGAGCTGCGGTTTAGGCAGAAGGAGCTTGAATTCAGCATAGCCAAACTAAAAGTCGAACAGGCAGAAAAACAGAAAGACAGGGATCACCAGTTGGAACTGGCCAAGCTTCAGGTTGCAAATGGATCCAAGGGTCCTGGACATGGGTCTGGGGCCTCCTCTCATCCACGGTTTCCGAAAGATCTGCTAACTGTGTATGAGGAAAGGAATGACATTATGGACTGGCTGAATGCTTTTGAGTATGCATGCGAAGTTCAACAAGTTGACAATGCTGATAAGATTGCCTGGTTACTCAGCAGACTGCCCCATTCTGGCTGTAGTGCCATTATGGAAATGTCGAAGGCTGAGCGAGCTGATTTCGCAATGTTAAAGCAAACTCTCATTTTAAAGTTTGGAAAGACTCCGGCCCAATATTTAAAACGATTCCGAGAGTACAAGAAAAAAGAAGGTGGTACTTGGGTATCTTATGTAACCGAATCCTTAAAAAACTTGACTGGCTGGGTCGAAGGTTATAAGGTTTCTACCTTTGAAGGCATGATAAATCTTGTCATGCTGGAACACATTTTTGCATCTTCTTCCCCGGAGCTTAAGCAGCATTTGGCCGATTCGAAGGAGATAGATCCTAAGAAGCTGGCCATTGCAGCAGACCTATGGGTGTCACATCGAGTGTCCCATAAGGACAAAACTCATCCTGGTAAGCAGGAGGAAGGGAAAAAGTCCAAAGATAAGGAAGGTGGAGAATCTGATAAATCTTCTTCTCAAAAGGGCCACAAAAAGAAAAATAAGGGTAAGACACAAGAGAACTCACAGAGTAGTGGAGGTCAGCCTCCGAAACAGAACTCTGGTTACAATAAGCCTCCCTATGTAAACAGACCCAATGGATCTTGTTTTGCTTGTGGAGCAACTGACCACGTGAAGGGGGATCCCCGGTGTAAGGTTAAACCTTTGGGGGTCCACTCCGCTAATCTGGCCTTCTCCTCCTACTAGGAAGAAGAGATTACAGGAGCATCCTTCTCCTCAGACTCATTTCCCAGCGGGATAGAAGCTGAGGTAGTTTTAGTTTCCCTGGGTTCCTGGGAGCCTAAAGTCACAGAGGCTTATGCTAGGATTCCAGATAATACCAAGCACTACTTTAAAGACAGTGTGCTGATCAATGGAGTAGATACTCCAGCTCTTAGGGATAGTGGGTGCAGTCGAACTGTAGTGGATTCTACCTTGGTAGACTCAGAGGAAGTTGCCAGAGCTACTCTGATGCCCACTAAGTTGGCTGACGGCCCACTCTGTATGTTCCCAGTAATACCTGTAAATCTTACTTTAAACGGTACAGCAGTCAGGATTCCAGTGAGCATTCAGAGAAACGTCCCAGGAAAGGTCTTGTTAGGTAATGATCTCAGAGCTTTAGGGCTCGTAGGAGACACTGCCGACAGACCCTACACACGGTCTCAAGCACGGGCAGCATTGGCCAAGACCAATACGCCGCCCCAGCCGAAGGGGAAACCCAAGGCGAAAGGAGTAAACTGTAACGCTCACCTGGTTCCCCCGGAGGCGCAGGTCTTGATCTGGCGAGTATACTGTCTTCAGTGTTAGGCGCAGGGTTCGTTTTGCTCCCGGACTGGGCCCCCTTCCCACCGACAGTTTAAGCTGAAGAGTGAGATGTCTGCAAGGGTAAACCAAGGTATTAGTGTTTGGAAGGTTCGGAAAGTTCCTAGCCCCTCTCGCCCTTTCTTTCCCCGTGGAACTGGGTTGATATTGCGCTTACCTTATATAGGTAAATGCCGGGCTCTCCATCCTGCGTCTTGTGCAGGGGCGCTGGATCCAGTTGCTTCACTGGATGCGAGCTCTGCCTCTTGATAGCAGAGGATTTGCTGAGAGCGAAGACGCCGTTAATGCACGAGCGTGCCTTGTAAGTATAAAAGTTCCTTTTGCATTGTTCTCTTCTCTTTCAAAAGTCTTAAGTCTGCAAAGTTTATGTCTTTCCCTTTTCAGATGCTGTGACGATGAAGATTATCCTTCTAATGGCACGTAAGTAGAAAGACTGCACTAGCGCTGGAGAATGCTCCGTAATGTCTCTTTTGTCTTTGCGGGTGCTGAGGTGCAGCGCGAACAGATTGAAAGCGACGGGTAAGCAGTCTTGTAACTAAGCGTTACTAACCGATGTATCTTGCCTTGCAGGTGCCGGAATGCAGCGCGAGCTGAGTTGGAACGGGCGTAACACAGGTAAGCAGAACTTGTAGTTGAATATTACTGACCGATTGTTCTCTCTCTTTGCAGATGTCGGATGCCGGAAGAGAAAGGCAGAAAAAGGCGCCTTGGATGCTGCCGTTGGATTAGGTAAGTAGATTTGCTGCCTTTACTTTAGCCTAACCTGTGCCTTTGTTTTGCAGGAGCTGCAGAAGACTGAAGAAGACTGAAGATTGGATTCCAGCAGGTTATTTCGTGTTCACAGGATCTGGAGGTTTCCTGGAGCTGACACGGTGAGCGTCCTGCTGCAGATGCAGAATACCGCGAAGCACGTGAAACCAATCGGGTGTGGTTTAAATAGCCTTCTGTAGTGCTTAGGCGTCTCCTTCCACGGCCCCACCCAGGTAAGAAAAGAGTTCCAGATTTCTAGAAGAGTTCCTGTGTTCTGCTTCCAGGGAGTGGTTCCTGCTCCACCCAGACAGAAAAAGTAGTTCCAGGCAGAGAAGGATCAGGAGACCAGTTAGCTGGTAAGTAAGCAGCATGGTCTGCTACAGGTAGGTCCACCAAGCACTCTTATCTAATATGAGCCCGGCGCTTCCTGTGCCGGGACCAGTCACCATCATGAGCCTGGCGCCACTGGCGCCAGGACAAGGTCCAGAGGGTCCCTATAGGGACTGGCTGGTTCCTGGGATCAGAGTCATGGGCCTGCTTCCAAGGTCGTGGGGCAAGTCCTGACCCCTTGGAAGCCGGGATCATGACAGCACCCCCCCTCAAGGCCCCTCCCAAGGTTGACTTCTCCGGAGGTCTTGGTTTGTTAGGAAATGTCCGATGAAATTTCTTGATTAGTCGGGGTGCGTGTACATGTTCTGTAGGTTCCCAAGATCTTTCTTGGGGGCCGTAGCCTTTCCAGTCAATCAGGTAGTGTAGTTTTGATTTGGAGATCTTGGAATCCAGGATATTTTTGATTTCAAACTCAAGTTCTCCGTCAACTAGGATAGGTTCAGGAGATTTAGTCAATCGGGTTTCTGGTTGAACTGGTTTTAGTAGTGAAACATGGAAGACTGGGTGCATTTTCATGCGAGGGGGTAAATCCAACTTGACCGCTACTGGATTTATTATGGCAGTAACAGAGTAGGGTCCCAGGTATCTTGGGTTAAAGGTGCGTGGTCCCTTTAGGGGTAAATATTTGGTGGATAACCAGACTTGATCTCCTATTTGGTATTGAGGGGCTTCCTTTCGATGTTGATCTGCTCCTTTCTTGTATTGTTCCTTGGCCCTTTGAAGGTGGGTAGTAGCTTCCTTGAAGGCTTGGGTGATGGTTGAATGTAGTGGTGTTCCAAGATCCTGAGGTGGATCCAGGTTAGAGGTTCGAGGATGATTACCATACAAAAGAAAAAACGGGGTCTTTCCGGTTCCAGAGTGGACTGAGTTATTGTAAGCGTACTCGGCTATCCAAAGGATGTCCTTCCAAGTTCCTCCTGTCTGTTGCAGCATGCAGCGTAGGTACTGTTCCAAAGTCTGATTGGTCTTTTCGGTCTGACCATCGGTTTGTGGGTGGTGACTGGTGGAAAGCCTCACATCAATTTGAGCTAACCGACAGCAACTCCGCCAGAAGTGGGAGATGAATTGACTTCCTCTGTCTGAGATTAAAACTGAAGGAAAGCCGTGCAACCGAACAATGTTTTCAAGAAATTCTCGAGCCAGGATTGCTGCTGACGGTAACCCCTTTAGTGGGATGAAATGTGCCATTTTTGAAAATAAGTCTACGATTACCAGGATTGTATTGTATCCGGAACAGGGAGGTAAGACGGTGATAAAGTCCATGGAAAGGGGATGCCAGGGATGAGGTGGGATTTCAAGTGGTTGTAAGAGGCCTGCTGGTTTTTCCTTAGGACTCTTTTTCTGGGCGCATACTCCACAGGACATGACAAAGTTTCTGATGTCTTTTCTCCAAGATGGCCACCAAAAGTGACGCTTGACCTTTTCCGAGGTCTTGGCCATACCCGGGTGTCCTTCCATTAAGGAGTCGTGATAACAAGAGATGACTTGATTTTGTAAGCTGGTACAGGGTAGATAAAGTCGTTCCTTGAAGTATAATAAGTCGTTCTTTACTGTGAAGTCTTCCCCCTGAAGCTGCCATTTTTGTATGTCCGTTGGAGTTACAAGTTGTTTAACCTGGGTTTCAATTTCTTCAATGGATTGCATGCTGATCAAACCCAGGATTCTTTGTTCAGGAATAATAGGTACGAGCTCAGGGTTAACCATGTGTTCCTCTACTCCGATTCGAGAGAGGGCATCCGCTTTACCATTCTTATTGCCTGGTCGGTAGGTGATTATAAAATCAAATTCGGCAAAAAATAATGCCCAGCGAAGTTGTCTGGAGGATTGAGCTTTGGCTGATTTAAGATACTGTAGATTACGATGGCCAGTAATGACAGTGACTGTGTGTCGGGCTCCTAGGAGATAATGCCGCCAGGCCTTAAAGGCGGACTTAATAGCCAACAGTTCCTTATCGGTAATGGTGTAATTGATTTCTGGGGCTGATAATTTACGAGACCAAAACGCCACGGGGAGCAACTCGTTGGTTTCTGGATCTCTTTGTGAAAGCACTGCTCCCATAGCAAGGCTGGAGGCATCGGTCTCGACGATGTAAGGTAGTTCCGGGCGGGGATGTTTTAAAATCGGGGCGGAGGTAAATTTAGTCTTTACCTCCTAAAAGGCTTGTTCTGCCTCGGTAGACCATTCAAAACGTTTGTTTTTTCTGAGGAGAGCTGTAATGGGTTGGACTACCCGAGAAAAGTCTGGAATAAACCTGCGATAGAAGTTGGCGAAGCCCAACATACTTTGAACCCCTTTTACAGATGATGGTGAGGGCCACTTGATTATTGCATCTACTTTCCTCGAGTCCATGTGAACTCCGTTAGGTGACAAAATAAATCCCAGAAATTCGACCTCAGTAACATGAAAGACGCACTTCTCTAATTTTGCAAAAAGTTTGTGTTTGCGGAGCCTCTCCAGTACTGCGGTTACATGTTTTCGGTGTTCTGCCTCAGAGGACGAATAAACCAGAATATCGTCAATGTATACAACTACACACACATCAATGAGTTCACGGAGCACGTCATTCATAAAGAACTGGAATGCGGCCGGTGCGTTACACAACCCGAAGGGCATCACTTGATACTCGAACAGTCCGTACTTGGTACGAAAGGCCGTCTTCCATTCATCGCCCTCCTTTATTCGCACCAAATGGTAGGCTCCTCTGAGGTCTAACTTAGTATATATGCAGGCGTTTTTGACTTGGTCAAGTAGTTCTGGGATCAATGGCAATGGATACCTGTTCTTAATTGTAATCTGGTTCAGGGCACGGTAGTCTATACACGTTCTTAAGTCTCCCTCCTTTTTTGGCACGAAGAACAGAGCTGAGGAGGCCGGGGACTTCGAAGGACGGATGAATCCGTTAGCCAGGTACTGGTCCAAATATTGCCTTAGGTGGAGATTTTCAGGTTCAGTAAGGGCATAAATCCGACTGCACGGAGGAGTGGATCCGGGAATCAGGTCTATCTGACAGTCGTATGATCTGTGAGGAGGCAAAGAATTAGCTTGGTCTTTCCGAAAGACATCTTGGAATTCCTGGTATTCAGGAGGCAGTTGCGGACTCTCAGAAACAGCTGCAGCTAGTTTGGTGGAGAGCTGAGGGTAGCAGGTAGAAGCGCATTCTGGAAACCGGATTGTCTTTGCTCGCCAATCAATTTGAGGATTGTGTTTCTCCAACCAAGGAACTCCCAAGATGACTTGAAACTGAGGGGCCTTGATCACATCAAACACGATCTTCTCTTGATGCCCATCTTGGCTTACTAACGTTACTTCCATGGTGGTGTGAGTTACGGGTCCGGAAGCTATTTCCGTCCCATCCACGGTGGTAATGACGTCTTTCACCGTCTTTGGACAAAGAGACAGATTCATCCTGGTGGCCAGCTCACAGTCCAAGTAATTCCCGATTGCGCCACTATCAATGTATGCTTTAATGGCATGCATACGATTAGGTTGTTCAGGACTCACGAGGACCATGGGCATGATGAAATGCGAGGTCAAAGAACTGGTTTTAACGCCCGGCAAGCGGACCTCTACACTTGCCGGGCGAGGTCGTTTCCCGGCTCAGAATTCTCGGTACCTTTATCAGACGCCCCTACTATCTTCTTCTTGGGCTTCACTGGACAATCTCGAAGAAAGTGCCCTGAGTTTCCGCAATAGAGGCATAATTGCAGTTGTCTCCTCCTTTCCCTCTCCTTTTGGGTTAAAGGTCCTTTTACACCCCCTATTTGCATGGGTTCCACGGAATCAGTTCCTTTCGTAGAACTTTGTGGCCTTGAAAAAAGTCGGGTTTCAAATCTGGATCGATCGGCTTTCCGATTCTGTAGTCGATGATCCAATTGCACTACCAGATCGATATATTCGGAACAGTCTTGTGGAGGATTTACCACTTGAGCCAGAACGTCTTTTAATTCCCCACGCAGACCTCTGTAAAACAGTGTGATCCTCTTATCCTCCGGCCATCCGGTTTCCACCACTAGTCTGTTAAATGATGCAATATAAGTCAGAAGATCTTGATTGCCCTGTCGTAGTGAAAGAAGTTCATTGTCCAAGGCCTGTCCCTGATAGTGCCTTGCGAACAGTTTCTCCATACTGGCTTGGAAGTCCTGGAAGTTATGGAGAATGGGGTCATCTTGAGACACTAAAGGAACAGACCAATCTGCGGCACTGCCACTGAGATAAGAGAGCACGAAGGCCACTTTAGCCTGGTCCGTTGGAAAAGCGGCGGGTCTGCACAAAAAGTGCAAGCGACATTGATTGAAGAACACAGCAAACCTTTTTGAATCACCTGAAAAGCGTTCGGGCGGAGCCAAAGGTATATTTCCTGGTAGATTGATTTGTACCGGATTCGAGGAAGCTGGAGGAGCGTGGCCCCCACTTGGGGTTGGTAGAGGAGTTTGTCCAGCTTGGGCTTGCAGCAATTGTCTAGCCAAATCGTCTGTTCGCTCTTTGGAGACCACTAACTCCCTCCTTAGGGCATTTGTTTCCTGACGTGCAGCGTGTACTTCCGCCCTCAACTCCCCGAGTAATTGGGCCAACTGGTCTGTGTCTGAGGTTTCCATTGCGCCTGGGCGGGAATTTTGTGGTAAGGCTTCGCGTTCTGTAACGCTCACCTGGTTCCCCCGGAGGCGCAGGTCTTGATCTGGCGAGGATACTGTCTTCAGTGTTAGGCGCAGGGTTCGTTTTGCTCCCGGACTGGGCCCCCTTCCCACCGACAGTTTAAGCTGAAGAGTGAGATGTCTGCAAGGGTAAACCAAGGTATTAGTGTTTGGAAGGTTCGGAAAGTTCCTAGCCCCTCTCGCCCTTTCTTTCCCCATGGAACTGGGTTGATATTGCGCTTACCTTATATAGGTAAATGCCGGGCTCTCCATCCTGCGTCTTGTGCAGGGGCGCTGGATCCAGTTGCTTCACTGGATGCGAGCTCTGCCTCTTGATAGCAGAGGATTTGCTGAGAGCGAAGACGCCGTTAATGCACGAGCGTGCCTTGTAAGTATTAAAGTTCCTTTTGCATTGTTCTCTTCTCTTTCAAAAGTCTTAAGTCTGTAAAGTCTATGTCTTTCCCTTTTCAGATGCTGTGACGATGAAGATTATCCTTCTAATGGCACGTAAGTAGAAAGACTGCACTAGCGCTGGAGAATGCTCCGTAATGTCTCTTTTGTCTTTGCAGGTGCTGAGGTGCAGCGCGAACAGATTGAAAGCGACGGGTAAGCAGTCTTGTAACTAAGCGTTACTAACCGATGTATCTTGCCTTGCAGGTGCCGGAATGCAGCGCGAGCTGAGTTGGAACGGGCGTAACACAGGTAAGCAGAACTTGTAGTTGAATATTACTGACCGATGTTCTCTCTCTTTGCAGATGTCGGATGCCGGAAGAGAAAGGCAGAAAAAGGCGCCTTGGATGCTGCCGTTGGATTAGGTAAGTAGATTCGCTGCCTTTACTTTAGCCTAACCTGTGCCTTTGTTTTGCAGGAGCTGCAGAAGACTGAAGAAGACTGAAGATTGGATTCCAGCAGGTTATTTCGTGTTCACAGGATCTGGAGCTGGAGGTTTCCTGGAGCTGACACGGTGAGCGTCCTGCTGCAGATGCAGAATAACGCGAAGCACGTGAAACCAATCGGGTGTGGTTTAAATAGCCTTCTGTAGTGCTTAGGCGTCTCCTTCCACGGCCCCACCCAGGTAAGAAAAGAGTTCCAGATTTCTAGAAGAGTTCCTGTGTTCTGCTTCCATGGAGTGGCTCCTGCTCCACCCAGACAGAAAAAGTAGTTCCAGGCAGAGAAGGATCAGGAGACCAGTTAGCTGGTAAGTAAGCAGCATGGTCTGCTACAGGTAGGTCCACCAAGCACTCTTATCTAATATGAGCCCGGCGCTTCCTGTGCCGGGACTAGTCACCATCATGAGCCTGGCGCCACTGGCGCCATGACAAGGTCCAGAGGGTCCCTATAGGGACTGGCTGGTTCCTGGGATCAGAGTCATGGGCCTGCTTCCAAGGTCGTGGGGCAAGTCCTGACCCCTTGGAAGCAGGGATCATGACATAAACAAGTCAAGACGAGGGAAAGAGAATATTCCCCCGAGCTCGCCTACCACTGCGGTGGAGGAAGTTGGTCAATCGCCCGGGCCTGACGAGGAGGTGGCGATGCCTGAAGTATTTGACCCCAACGACCATCCTGAACTAAAAGACTTGTTAGTAGAAGGTGGTCCTGATAGGGACGAATTCAGTAAAGGCCAACGTGAGTGCCCATCTCTGGAAGGCCTAAGGAGATAGGCCTGCTCCCAGCTTGAGGGTGAACCTCCTGGGACGCATCAGATTTATTGGGAAGGTGGACTCCTGTATAGTGAGCCCACAGAGTCTACAGAAGGAGACCATAGGAGGTTGGTGGTTCCCCTTGCTGTAAGACCCTTCCTCCTGCAGTTGGCGCATGAAGTGCCCCTTGCTGGTCACCTTGGTATTAAGAGGACCAAACAAAGGTTATCCATGCACATCTACTTGCCCAAGATGGGGGTGCAAGTAGAAAGTCACTGCAGGAGTTGTGCCTCCTGCCAGTTATCTGGAAAGGTTGGCTCGACAATCAAAGCTCCATTGGTCCCACTCCCAGTTGTGGGAATACCATTCGAAAGGGTAGGGATCGACATCGTTGGTCCCCTTGACCCGCAAACATCCTCAGGCAATCGGTTTATCCTGGTGCTGGTCGACCATGCAACCAGATATCCTGAGGCCATCCCATTGAAAACTGTAACTGCCAAGTCAGTTGCAAAAGCGTTACTTGGCATATTTACTAGGGTTGGCTTCCCTAAAGAAGTTGTGTCGGATCTTGGCAGCAACTTTATGTCGAAGTATATGCAGGCTATGTGGAAAGAATGTGGGGTCACCTACAAGTTCTCTTCTGCATACCACCCCCAGACCAATGGTCTGGTGGAACGTTTCAACAGAACGTTAAAGAGCATGATTGGGGCTCTGGAAGAACCTCAGAGAAGAAAATGGGATCTTCTTTTACCATGCTTACTGTTTGCCTACTGAGAGGTACCACAGGAGGGTGTTGGCTTCAGCCCCTTCGAACTTCTGTTCGGTCATCCTGTACGGGGACCCTTAGCCATAGTCAAAGAGGGATGGGAGATGCCCACTCCCCCTGTTACTAGCAACGTAGTAGATTATGTGCTGGGGCTCAGAAAACGGATGGTACTTCTGATGGGCTTGGCTAGTGATAAATTGAAGGCAGGACAAGCGCTGGTGAAACATTGGTACGACCAGAAAGCTTCCCTCATCAACTTTACACCTGGTCAGCAAGTCCTGATCATGAATCCTATAAGGCCTCGAGCTTTACAGGACAAATGGTCAGGCCCTTACACAGTGGTGGAGCCCCTGGGTGAGGTTAACTATTTAGTGGACCTTGGAAGGCCTGGACAGGCTCCAAAAGTGGTTCCCGTAAATAGGCTGAAGGCTTTCGTCCCAAGAGTCGAAATCGCAGCGCTGCTACTGGCTTCCGATGTTGAGGAAGAGGAGTCTGAACCTCTCCCCGACCTGTTCCAAAGCGGTCCTTCAGATAGCTCCTTTGAGGGTGTCCGAGTGGCCCCTCACCTGACTTCTGATCAGCAGGCTGAGATGAAAAGTTTGCTTAGGCAGTTTTCCCCCCTGTTTTCACAGTCGCCTGGTTTGACACCTTGGTGCAAACATAACATAGACACAGGAGACAGTATACCTACCAAAAGTAGGGGATACAGGATGTCAGACAAAGTACGGTCTTATATTAAGACCGAGGTCAACAAGATGTTAGACCTTGGGTTGATTGAACCCTCTAGTAGTCCTTGGTCCAGCCCTGTGGTTTTGGTTCCAAAGGCAGGCACTTCTGAATTGAGGTTCTGCGTGGATTACAGGGCTCTGAATGCTGTCACCAAGACAGATGCACACCCCTTGCCTCGAACAGATGAACTGGTGGATACTTTGGGTGCCTCCAAGTACCTCAGCACGTTTGACCTCACTGCTGGCTATTGGCAAATAGCTTTAGCAGAACATGCCAAGGAGAAGACAGTGTTTTCTACTCCAGACAGCCTTTACCAATTCAGGGTAATGCCGTTCGGGTTGAAGAATGCACCTGCCACTTTCCAGAGGCTTGTGAATCATGTGTTGAGTGGGTTGGACGAATTCGGTCTTGCATATCTGGACGATATAGCAGTTTTCAGTGTCACCTGGGAAGACCATGTGAAACACCTCGGGATTGTGCTCCAGGCTCTTCAGAAAGCACACTTGACCATAAAGGCTAGTAAATGCCAGATTGGACAAGGCTCCGTGGTTTACCTTGGACATGAAGTAGGTGGAGGGAGGATACAGCCTCTTCCCAGTAAAGTACAAGCAGTACAAGACTGGCCTACCCCCACTACACAGACCCAAGTGAGAGCCTTCTTAGGACTCACGGGGTATTACCGCAACTTAGTGGCAGACTATGGCACCATAGCTGCCCCTCTGACTGCCCTCACCACTCCGAAGAAACCCAAGAAGGTAACTTGGACCGACGAGTGTGAGAAGGCCTTCAATGGCTTAAAAGACTCCTTGTGCCAGGCCCCTGTCCTCAGGGCCCCTGATTATCAAAGACCTTTTATTGTGCAGACGGACGCCTCTGACACTGGGATAGGAGCTGTACTATCGCAAGTAGATGAGAAGGGTAAGGAACACCCTATTGGTTTTATTAGTCGCCAGCTTAAGGACAGAGAGCTCAGATGGTCCACAGTGGAGAAAGAATGTTTCTCTGTTGTGTGGGCCCTACGGAAGCTGAGGCCCTACCTCTATGGGACCCACTTCACTGTGCAAACTGGCCATAAGCCCTTAAAGTGGCTAATGAACATGAAGGGAGAGAATCCAAAGTTGCTTAGGTGGTCCATAAGTCTACAAGGCTTCGACTTCACTATTGAGCATAGGCCAGGTGTCCAACATAGCAATGCTGATGGGTTGTCCAGAATGTTTAACCGACCTGAACAAGAGACTCATCCAGGGGTGGATTAGTTCCCCCTGTCCATAGTCTGGGAAGGGCGAGTGTTAGGAAAGATTTCGTAATTGTGGGTCATTTTCCTTCCATGTGGCAACCCCTAAACTTTTTGCTGCTGTTTTCACCATGATCTAGACTTTGCCAGAGAAGTGCAGCCTTCTGCCGCACTCCTCTGGGTTTCCGCTCCATTCTTACGGGGAAACTGACATGCCCTTAAGACAGTCAGTACCGGGAAACGCTGTTTTCCGTAGTTTCTTTATCATGTTGCGGCTTTCGTGCAACATGACACAAGAGGGCACTGTAAGCTAAGTTACTGCTCTCTTGGGTCTCTAGCCTTCTACAGGCCCTAGATACTCTTTTTGGATTGTAACTGATCGGTGCAAGTGAATCACGGATGGGAATGGTGGCAGCGATCGTTTCTTGTGTTTTGAGCTCCTTTTGGCGTTTTAAGCGCGTTTCTCGCGCTTAGCCCAAAATGGTGGCCTGGCTCCCAAAATGGCCAGACCACGAGGCTCCTTTGTCCTGTCCGCTGACCGTCTTGCTCCCTTCACCTTCCTCAGGTCGAGCCGACCCGGGGCCTTCCTTATTTGGGCATGTACTTTCCCGCGAAACACAGATGCTTTCGCGGGCTTCTACAGGCCTTGCGTGTGCCTCCAGGATGTGGGCTGGGATGTCTGGTCCCAATACACATCCTGGGTGCCAGAGAGTCTAGGGTGGTGTGAATGCCTGGGACCACCGTGGTCCGTGATAGGTCCACGTATGGTGTGAGGGTTGATGAGCGGATCTCCCATTGGGTCCCCTCCGTTTTGGCGCAAAGGGAACCGTGGATAAGAGGGGGCTGCAAACGCCACTACCATGTCGATCTCCTGAGTTCTCACGAACGAAGGAATACAGGAGCCAAGTATCCTGCAACCTTGAGGCTGAACCGAGGAATCGCTGGTGACCCGCTGAAGGACTGCTCCTCTGCACTACTGTCGCTTTGTGAAACCCTTTCTACCTCTGATCGAACCAGAAGGCCTGTACTGGTACTTCGACCCTTGGAATAGCGGGAACAGCTATTCTCGGCATCTTCACCATCTCCTGCACGTAAGCCTTCGGAAGTGTCTCTGGGCCATCCAGCAGACTGACCAGCCTACCCAGGAGTCTTGCTCTGTAACCGCTGCCAGGTTGTGTTGTATTTCTAGTCCTTGTCACTCTCACACGATTCGTACACTTGGCGTTCCCAGGTCTGAAGTGAGTAGTGTACATTTGGCTGAGATACACACGGCCGCTCCATTGCCCTGCTGTGGTAACAAACTGTGCGGGTTCACTTCGTTTGGGACATCTTTAACTCAACTCTGCTGCTGCAGAATCTACACAACGACGAGACGTCCCCTGCTCCCCTGAACCTGCCAGCACTGAAACTGACGCGGAGAGGCCTGGGTCTGCTTGCATCGGGGACCGGTGAGTAGCATAGCTAGGAACTGGTCGCCCTCCTGCAGGAGCCCATAGCTTTTCCCCGCTGTGTCAAAACAGCACGCCTTTCCGTACTCGCGCTCTGCTTCTGCCCACAGTGGAGGCTGCGCTTGAGTCGCCGAACTCTGTTCTTCTTCATTTGTGCACCAAACTGAACTGCCTGATTCCCTCGAAGAGACTCCCCTTTTTGCCCGTTGGCACCAGCGTGTGCAGGTACTTTTGAGCACAAGGCTCCACTCTTCGTAGGGCTTGGATTTCCTTTTAGTTAGGTGCCTCTGAAGGCGGACTGGGTCTAAGCATTATTTCGCGCTGCCTGTTTTCCTTCCATTCTAGGTGGATACACATTTTGTGCATCTAATACTTTAGACTCGTTTGTATTTGTATATATATTGTATTGGTTTGGTATGTGTTGGTTTACTAGAGTTTTATTGTGATTTCTCGCTACGGTCATTATTGCAAAGGCCTTGGAATAAATGTGTATATATTTTTAATATAACACCTGTTTGGAGTAGTTTGTAAGTGTCCTTGCTTTGTGTGCTCATTGCGGGCTTTCAGTCACCCTCACCCCTCTTGAGACCTAGTCTTGACCACCGCGATCGCTACCCTGATTGGTCTGGCTTGTCCAGAGGTTACCCTGTTCCAAGTAATTAGGTTGGCCTTCTGAACTTCTGCGCCGCCAGGACAGAGTTCAAAAATCCGTCTTAACACTCTCCAAAATCAAATCCATCATAAAAGATATCAAATCAACTTGGAAAGCTCAAATAATATCTCTGCGGTCATTAGCCCAGATTGTGGGACCCTTATCAGCATCGATCCAAGCAATATTTCCAGGCCCTCTTCATTATCATGCCTTGCAGAGGTTGAAGACCTTCCACCTCAGGAAAGGCCTCAGTTACACAGACGAGATCCAGCACTCGACAGAAGCCAGAATCCAGGACAGAGTTACATTTGTGGTTGCAGCACATGCAGGCATGGTATGACAAAGCGATTGTCACAATGAAGCCAGCTCTCATCATAGAGTCGGATACCAGTCTGCTAGGTTGGAATGCTCACTGTAGTCCCCTGTCCACGGCTGGGGCGGGGGGAGAAATGGACTCCCAAGGAGAGGGAATTTCACATAAATTGTCTAAAACGTTCAGCTGGCTCTTTTGCTCTCAAGAGCCTAGCGAAGGACAAAGTCAATTGTTGCATTCTTCTTAAGATGGACAACATTTCAGCAGTACAATATATTAACAAGTTGAGGCCTCCCCCAGCTCACACATGTTAGCGGGAATGGCTAAGGACTTCTGGCATTGTTTCCTGGACAGAAAAATTAGGCTCCAAGCAAAATACCTACCAGGGTTGCACAACACAGTCACAGACTGGAACCCAAGGCACCTGAAGGATTCCAGCGACTGGAAACTATATCAATAATTGTTTCAGAAGATTTTCCCAATTCGGGGACTTCGGGAGGTAGATCTTTTTGCATCCTGTCTCAATACTCAACTTCCACAGTTCTTCAGCTGCAGACCAGACCCGGAAGCATTAGCTCTGGACGCATTCCAACAGGACTAGCCCACATTCAGGGATATGCCTTTTCACCATTCATGATGAATACCAGACTGATCCAACAGGTGAGAACACAAGATACAACGGCAGTTCTCATAATTCTTCTACGGCCATCTCAATCATGGTACCGAGCACGCCTGGAGGTGTCACTTGATTTTACGCACCTAATTACCATGTTTCCCAAGGTCCTGGTGATTCAGTGACCACTTCAATTAGTATTGAGGGAGAGTTCAAGGGCTCTTGGAATTTGCAAGGACTTTTGGCATCAGCATCTTATGTCATCAGGGAATCTTGGTCCCTCAGAACTTCCAAGGGTTATCGAACGGCTTGGGGAGCTTGGGTCCCCTGCAAGATATTTTGATATTGGCCAATTGG
Organism: Ambystoma mexicanum; assembly: GCF_040938575.1. NCBI lineage: Eukaryota > Metazoa > Chordata > Amphibia > Caudata > Ambystomatidae > Ambystoma > Ambystoma mexicanum. The sequence continues at coordinate 1,118,637,633 of NC_090930.1, forward strand.
TCCAGCGATTCCACCTTTAAGACCTTTTATTTTAAACCAGTCTTACATGCTTCACAGATGGTGGTAAATGTGCTTTAAACATGCAAAACCGTAGCCTCCATGTCTTCACCTAAAATAGCGATTTTCTTACTAAGCTGTTTACGAAAATCATAATTCTAATAAAGACAACAGAGGCGTAGATTTTCCCACCCATTACCCTCCCTTCTCAACCTGTTTTTCATTATTCCTAGGCAACCAGGTTTGAGACCGGATGTATGTGGCATGACGTTGTGTTCATTATGACAGCAGCAATTCATCTCCTCGAGAAAGTTTAAAGCAATGACAAAAAAGAGGAAGCGTCTTGGCAGCACAATCTCTTTATATACTGCTAATTACACTGTGATGCACCTGAGACCACATTGGACATGTTCAGAGTGCTTTACTTTGTTTTTTCTTTCAAAGTTAACCTGTTAATTCTTTGCTGCTGGCAGTCCAGTAAAGGAGTTTAGTGCAAAATCTATGCCTCTGTGGTCTTTATTAAAATTACGATGTTCGTACACCGCTTATTAAGAAATTTGCAGTCCCCTACTCTTTGCATCTGCATTCAACTTGTCGAATGTTCCCCTTTGCTTTACTTGGCCATGTAGGGCTTCCCGTTTTGATGTTGTGTGTGCAGTGTGATGTTATCTGTAAGTTTTGCTCTGTGTCCAAGACCGAGTGAGTTTGGTGCAAATTTGAAAGGGGGAATTCCTGTGAAATGTATTGTCACTTTGTGAGCTGACAGATTTCATTGGACTGCCTTGTAACGGTCTGCATTGTGAGCTTTGACTTGTTGCCTGGTCTCTTCGATCACTCTATTTGCCCTTTCCATTTATCTGTTTTCCCCGGGGTAGTGCAGAGCAGCCCTGTGGTGATTGATTCAGTTCCTCTGAAGAAATTCCATTAATATCCTTTGATGTGTAATAATGTGTGTTAATAATTAAAGCAAAAAACTCATGAGCTCTAGGACCTGGCGGGCTATCTAACACTATCTTAAAAGGCTTTCCAAATACTTGGGCTCTAATATTAGTGACCCTATTAAGGATGTACTAGCAACAGGTTGTTTTCCTTCTTCCCGGTACCTGTCACACATTGTTCAAATCTACAAGAAAAGAGATCGATCCAACCCCTCTAACTACAGGACGATTGTACTCCTGGCTGTGAGTAGCAAGATCTTTGCATTACTGGTGTTGAAAGATGGAGAGAGGCTGGAAAAACGAAACCGTCACACTCGGTTATTCTGATGATGGCAAACAGAGGCGATTTATTCATTGGCGGGAACGTCAAGAAACACAGCATATCAACCCTACCAATCCCACCTAGCTAACCTTACCCACTTACAGGTCCGTGTATCTTTATACCTTTATGACCGAAGAACATTTGCGAAATCGTCATTTTAGGCGCTCCGACACCTTCATCCCATCTCCAGGGGAAAATAAACCTATTCATGTATTCAGGTGTCCAACTTTTTTGTTCACAAATAAATATGTTCTGCTGTGATGTAATCTGTAAGGGGGCAGAGATTACGCCCAGGAAAGTACTTCCAATCCTGATGGATCAGCCCAGGGGCGTCCATCCACCACCCTGTGACGATTTCCGGCTTCATACAGAAGTACATTGTTTATACTGGTTCTGGGTCCGTTGGACAGAAGTCCTTGCTCCAGTAACCCCGGAGGGGACGGAGCATAGCTGCCTAATGTTATTGCCCATGCATTTAATGTGCATCATTGTTTTCAGCTAAGAGTAGAATGGGGTGGGCCTCATAAAGGTCCGCTACAAAAATGAAAAACTAAGGACGTACAGGGCAAAATATCATACAAATAGCCGAAGTTCACAGAGGAAAACCGCACACACGCTTATCGTCTTTCTGGTACTTGCGCTCATGCATTTATTTATTTATATATGTTAAAGAATGGACCCCCCACTCCAAAAGTGCCCTCCCCCCTTCTGAGATATTAGTGCAACTATCTTTTTTCAAACTTGTAATCACTTTATAACAGACAAATATTTAATGGCGTCTGTGCTAACACAGAGGGGATTTTACTGTCTCCCAGATTACAATCTAAAACAATCTAACTTCATTCAATTCAAATAGCCATTCAATTTTCAATTTCAGACTGTACATAGGTTGACTATTATTGCAGCCTCTTCATCATATAAATAGGATACTTCTGTTCACTCTTTGATTTGGACTGAGGCTTGGCAGTTCTATTGAAAATCGTTACTCTGCTTTCTCTGTGGCAACATCTGCAACAGCAACAGATTGTGCCTATCAGGGAAATAAAGAAAAGGGCCAGGCACACAGCAGCCATGACCTAAGCTTTCTCAGGCATTTCAGTGCCAACAGACGCATATGACATCACAGGGAGTACACAAGGTGGCAGTGTGATGGGCTAAGCGGAAGACTTTCTTCTCTTCAAATAAAACTTCTAGCACCTGCATACTCTTTGTTTTACATCCATGATCCGTCTCACTTCGGGCAACAATTGAAATAAATTGTCAAATGCCTCAGCAGTGCTTTGCGTCACTTTGTATATCTAAATGCAGGGTTATCCATTTTCCTACCTCTGCAGGCCAAAAGACATCAACCTGGCGGACAAAATGAATGTCCACCAACGGCATAGAAAACAATTCTACACAAAAAAGCTTCATCATGTACAACAATTTACCATGCAGGGTGACTCTTGATGCTGCCCCATCGCAACAAACCCTATTTAGCACTAGCAGCACTTGTCCGCTTACTAACTTGCTGAGACACTGCAACTGAGGAGGTTCTAAGGGGGATTTCCAACTGGAACCTATGCCTACCCAGTGGAAGTCCCTGGGGCAAAAGTTAGGAACTGAGGAGGACTCCCATACGGTCAAACCTCCCACACATCTCTGTGTGTGACCCAGTTGCAGCCTGCCCATGGCCCAGTAACGATCTTCCTAGTTGGAGCCCACAGTCCTTTCACTGGACCCTTTGCTTTAAATGTATTGGGCCCGTCTTTGATAGGTCCACCCACTGAACCTTGCACATGTCTCTTCAGGGACACAGGTCTTCCAGAATTCCAAACCACTCCTTAACGGGAATTGATCCGTTTTTGTGCAACACATCTTTCTTGATGCTCTGGCGCTGGCTAGTCAGGTAGTCTTGCACTTCTTTACAGGCAATGCCCCATCCATCTTCCACCCTGCTGTTACAGTTCCTCATATCAGTTGAACCAGCACATCTAGAGTAATTGTGCTGAGAGACCCGCTCACATGGAGTTCTTCGATATTGGTATTGGTATTTGTAAACTGCCTCAGTGATAAGCCCCACTGCACTTTCTAATGGACCCAAATGGTTATTCAATCTTCGGCTCTGGTAAATTCCCGATGCTGTCAGGGCTATGTATGCACGATCCCATATCCTGTCCAAGGCTTCCCCTCTTAGCCGTTCTGGCAAACATTTCTTCAAACTGCTGCTGCAGCCTGATCTGAGCTCCTTCCATACAGTTGGGAAACTGGTGACTTGAAAAGCAGACAAAGGCATGGGAAATATCATGGTGCCTAATGCGGCTTTGATAGTAACATACCAAAACACGGACCTATCTATCTGACTGAGAGTGCCATCTCATAATGACTGAGCACTCACCCCAATGTTGTTGAAAAACGCAGTAACCTCCATAGTGTGTGAGGGTAAATACTGAACTAGGGCGCATGATTGATGACCCTCCACTGTGAATGTTCACATATTACCTGCGACTCTTTCGAACATCTCTTCATTGCCTCAGTGTTGGTCCTAAAACTCAAGGTGGTTATCAAGTTACAAAACAGGCCATCATCATCATTGATGATTGATGACGTCGGACTTTTGGTCCCCCTCCCTCAGGGCCTTACCAACGCCTGTAGGCACTGTGGAAAACCTTGGTGTTAAAGTGTTGGTCTCCGTATCTATGTAGGCACAAGTAAGTGCAGTTTGCCAAAAGGGATACTTCAAACTTAAACATTTGCAGAAAATTATTTCGTCTATACCGGATCGCTTTCATGCACCAGTGGTCTCGTCTCCTATGTCTGGTATTTTGGGCTATTCTAACTGTTTATACTTTTCTCAACCGGCTTATCTGCTGCATCGACTGCAGATACTACAAAACTCAGCCGCCAGAGTTGCCACTTTGACCCCTTTACGTGCCCATATCTCAACTCTGCTCCGCCATTTACATTGGCTCCCTGTCATCAAACGAGTGGCATTTAAGACACTCTGGGCCTCATTCCGAGTACGGCGCTAACCAATGGCGCTATTAACAGTTTACCGCCGATATGCCTTGCTGGTGGTAGTTGCGCTGTATAAATAGGCCTAACACAACATTAAAATCCTTCTCTAGTTTGCTTTCTAGCTCCTCCATCCTGCAACTTCTGGGAAAGGCCACCTGCTGGAAAACCATTTCTCACTTTTTGGCTGAGAGCACTCTCCTCTGCTGTGGTTACTGACCCATTTATGCACCAATGCCAAGCTCTCTGCTTCATTTTCTAAAATGTAAAAACAACATTTTGTCATATCAGAAATGTTTTAATTCAGGCAATATAATGGTTTCCTCGATAGGCTCAGAACTATTGCTCGCTAGTTTAGTAACAGTGAGCGCCACTACAGTGACTGTATATGAAGGTTGTTCAACAGCCACAGCACAAGCGTAGTTCTCATAAGAGAGCCACTTAAGTTTGAGCGTTTTTATTGAACCTGCTACGGCCGAATAGGCTTTTGGTGTGTCAAAACTTAAAACCAAAGTACAAACACATGAAGAAAACGTGATACATAGACAAAATCAACTTGAAAAGGTATGATGGTCATTGTGTCCCTTCCTTATTAACACTCTTTTCGAAGAAAGGAAGAAGCTAAAGATAAGACACTTCTAAGCCTAAGGAGACAATAGAAAAATGTACTAAAACTAGTACAGTAAAAACATGGCAGCTTAGCTGCATTCCTGACAAAGTCATTGATTGGCTTCCACATTATAGGAGAAGTTTGCACAGAATTTCTATTGGCCCAATCGATCTGTCACGTATCTTTGAGCATACATCGATGGATTGTAAAAGAAATTCCAATGTATCTTACCTTAGTTTTATTCACATTTACACATGTGAAACTGATGGGCTGGGTATTGCCATCTTGTTCTAATCTTAGCCGTTGATCCATTGCCCTAAGTTCAAGTGCCCTCATGGCAGTCATTCAGATCATCCACCCCGAAAGCTGACATCACTAGTCAAAACTATATGGTCCACCTATTCTCATGATGTTCGCGAGCAGCATAGCCTATTGTACCCTGTCATCACCCACGTTATAATGTTACCCAACACAGAACCAGGAAAATAAACACACACATCCACACAGAGCGCGAACGTTTTGTTTCTTTTCACAAAAAGGAGAACATAATGTATATTGTAAAGAAAAAAAACAACAGTCGGGAATGTAACAAATACTTTTATTTTTGGCATAACGCTCAAAATTGAAGATCATGTCCACGAAAACATTGATAACTTTTGCTAATAGAAGTTGTAGCTACCAAACACTGCATGCTTCTTATTTTTTCTATAAAGCAACGTTCTTCAAATATTGCTGATTGCATTCATTGATCGATTAATCCGTGTATTTGCATTCGTTACTGAAAGTTCTGTGTAGGTAAATCTAAAGCGCTTATGTTCTATCACTGATGTTTAATCGATGCACATGCTGTTCCGTTAATGAAAAGAAAGGAGTCATTTCACTTTCAAACGCAACACTTTTCCATCCGCACCATTTCAGACCGTAAAGGCTGGCATGTTGCTCCTTATTACTGCCATAGTTAAAGGACAGATTTGTGCCTGGCGATCGTCCCAGAAAATCGAAATCACAAATGCTTTGTTGACGATTATTGTCCAATTCTGTTTGAAGAAGCCATCAACAGGAAGATTGTATCCACGACAAGCACAAATCGGTAGACTGTAGCTTTGTAAAGTTGAAAATGCTAAAATATAATTTCAGTATCCAGTTCTTTATTTATTTTATTTATTTTACATTTATAAAGCGCTCACACAGCCCACAGGCATCGAGGCGCTGTTACAGAAATTGTTTGTTTTTCTTAGTTGCGTAATTGTGTTTTTTTTTGTCTTAGTTACGTATTTATAACGCGCTTAAACACCCAGAGGTTTCTAAGCGCGGACCCGGGGATCGAACCTGTTGTTGCTTCGTGTCGTCTTGCTTCCAAGACGTGCACGCTGCCGCTGAGCTATCCTAGAATATACACGGTACATAAATATCTTGCCTAACAATTTACATATAAATAAACACATACTGTGGCTAGTCTTTGCATCAAATTGAACATTCATTGAACATTCACTGTCAAGGAGTACCCCCCTTCTCACCTGAGTCCGTTCTTTACTGGTGTCCTTGGTTGATGCCTTCTTGCGGATAGACCGGGTCTTGAAGAAGGCTGCCCGATTCTCTTCCGAATCCAGAATGCGTTCAGTTTCCGGGACGCCGAATCCAGGAATCCAGGAGGCAGTGGAAGCACGCTAGCCACAAATCCAGGAGATAAGTAGAAGGGGGAGGACAAAGAAGGGATAGCGGGATTGGAAAAAGGAGAACACGTCTGGTCGCTACTTCGCAATAGCATCGAGACGCGTGGAGCCGTGGAAGGCGTGGTCTATTAGTAGAAAAGGCTACGTCCAGCGCATGGAGCGAGAACGGCTAATCGTAGCCGTTGATCCATCGCCCTAAGTTCAAGTGCCCTCACAGTAGTAATTCTGATAACCCGCTTTTAGGGGAGTTTTCCCTAAGTCCACTGTGAGGTATACTTTACAAAACTATCCCAATGGTTTGTAGATCCCCAACTCTTAGTATCGGTCTGTACTACTCATGGAACCTTGGTAGATTGGCAGAGCAGTCAGGCGTATCATAAGAGGAAGATGTGAGCTGTAGGTAAGTACACTGAACCTAGCTAGTAATGCAATTTCTGTTTGTTTGGTACTTATGGCCTGTGCGCTCTCAGTGCTGGATTGAAACAATTGTAATTTCAAGAACCACATACATGCCTTGTTCAAGTGTTTGAATCAGATTTATTCCATTTGTCATCTGATATATTGTCACAGGTTTCCCCTTTTCTCACCTGTTTTCTCTGTTTTGCGGAGTCCTTTGTCAGGGTTTTCTTCCTAGCAGTTTGGGTCTTGTACAAGCCGCTCGGCCATCTTCGGATTCCAGGATTCGTTCAGCTTCTTCGTCCGGTATTTATGGAAACTCCAGGAAGCTTGGAATGGAGGCAGCACACGGAGGCGGTCTGCGCGGAACAGGGAAGAAACAAGATCAAGGAAGGTAGAAGGAGGAAGGTCTGGGAACCAGGAAGCAACACAGTTCAGGAGAACAAACTACGGAGCACGTCAGGCCACAACTATCGGTAGCGTTGAGACGCGCGGATCCGCAGGGGAGTGGCTCATTTATAGAACATGCTGCTATGCCATCACGAGACAAGATCGCATGACCACTGGAGGCGGTGTCGCACTCATAGCCAAAGACTCAATCACCATCAGAAGGGCTGACAAAACTATCAACAATAACAGCGACTACCTTCAATTAAAACTCACCATCTCGCACCAATGCACCATCACCCTACACCTCATCTATCGACCACCAGGCCCCCTAGGAGACTTCCAGGCCTCCATCACCCACCTCCTGGCGGACAACCTCAAAAAGTCATCCAAAGCCATTCTCCTTGGAGACATCAACCTTGGCCTGAATGACGCCAAAGACCCTACAGCCAAAGCACTTGACACAGCTCTAGCCACCCTAGGATTCATCAACACCATCAACAACCCCACACACGCCCTAGGCAGATCACTAGACTGGATCGCCCACCACAATTGCCCCATCACAGTCACGGGCAACACCCCCACCCCATGGTCCGACCACCACACCATCACCTTTAACATCCCCACCACTACAACCACATCCCACCCCCCTCCTCCCTTGCCTCCTGCCCTTACAAGGAGTGCCCGTCAACTGACCAAAGAAAGACTCCTACCCTTCTTACAGGGACCTGCCTTCACAGCCCCATTCTCCAACGACCCGGAAACTCTGGCAAAAAATTATGATACGGCCATCACAGCAGCAATCAATACCATCGCCTCACTTAAACTTCGGAAAACCAAACCCACTAGACACGCTAATGCGTGGTTCACCCAAGACCTTCTAAAACTACGCTCCGACAAACGGGCAGCATTAGCTCTTTGGCAAACATCACGGGATGAGAAAGACAAACTCAACTTCAAATCCCTTGCAATTAATTACAAGAAAGCCATCATTAAAGCCAAAGCTAAATCCTTCGAAGAGAGAATTGCTGAGGCCAAGTCGAACACCAAGGAAATGTTCGCCATTTTCAGGGAACTTGAGAACCCCACACCCACCCCCCAAAACTTCACTAAGGACAAAGAATGGTGTGACAACATCCAAACAGCCATGCGCAATAAGATCAGCTCTCTCCAAGCCAAAATCTTGAACACCAAACTAACTCTCTCCACCCACACTACACCCTCCCCACCACCACTGCCCCCATCACCCACTGAGGCCCCACCCACCTTCTTGTTTAAAACCGTCCAAGAAAACGACATGATCAACATTATGAAAAACATAAAACCCTCCAATTGCAAAGGCGACCCCTGTCCTGCCTCCATCATCAAAGACTGCGCAGACACCTTGGCCCCTTTTCTAACAGCCTTCGTCAACGCCTCCTTCATCACTGGGAGAGTCCCCGCCTGCCTAAAGGAAGCATGGGTCCGACCCCTCATAAAGAAACCCACACTTGACCCCACCTCCCCTAATAACTACCGCCCCATCACCACTGTCCCTTTCCTCCTCAAGATTCTAGACAAAGCAGCCTACCTGCAGGTCCAGCACTTCCTCGAAGAACAGAACCTCCTTGGACTGAGACAATCCGGCTTTCGCCCTAGGCATGGGACAGAGACCGCCCTACTCGACCTAAAAAACCAAATGGACGACGCAAGGGACCAAGGCAAACCTGTCTTGCTCCTTCTCCTGGATCTGTCGGCAGCTTTTGATCTTGTAGACCACGACATCCTCTGCCACCACCTCTCCTCCACAGCCAACTTCTCTCAAGAAGCCATTACATGGATCACCTCCTTCCTCCAAGGCAGGACCATGCAGGTCTTCTCTGACCTAGCCACTGCATCACCCTCTATCATGCTATGTGGGGTGCCCCAAGGCTCCTGCCTCTCCCCCACCCTCTACAACATCTTCACCCGCCCCCTCTTCCTCATCCTTGACGCCATGGGCATCTCTTACACCAACTACGCCGACGACACACAGATCCTTCTCACTCTGACAGGCGACTATGACACGGACTCTGCTACCCTCAACAACATCTACAACACAATTCAAATGTGGATGACTATCAACGGCCTCTGCCTTAACTCCGACAAAACTGAGCTCCTACTCGTAGGCTCCCCTGACACCATCAAGAAACTTGACGCTCAGTTCAGCCATTTCACCATTGACTCAATCACAATCCCAGTACTTGACACGGTAAAAACACTAGGCGTCTACCTAGACTCCAATCTATCCATGACCAGACAAGTAAACGCCATTGCCTCCTCGTCCGCTTACCATGCAAAACTCCTTAACGCAATCAGACCTTATCTGTCAAAAGACACCTGCACTAACATAGCCCGGGCCATAACCGGCTCGCGACTTGATAACTGCAATATTCTTTTCCTTGGGACCTCCAACAAAAATCTTGAGAAGCTCCAAGTAATACAGAACAGTGCCCTACGCGCTGCACAAGGCATTGCCAAGAGAGAGCACATCACCGCTGCCAGAAAAGCTTCCCACTGGCTCACCATAAAGGAGAGGATCCTATTCAAGGCTCTAAGCATCGGCTCTAAGCATCACCCACAAATGTGTCTATCTTGCCGCCCCAATGTACCTTTCGCAGAGGATCCACCTGGTCTCCTCCACAAGACCCACTAGATTACCCTATGCCAGCATGCTCTCAGTACCCAGGGTTAAAAGGACCAGAACAGGGGGCTCCAGTTTCCCGTACCTCGCTGCCGTACACTGGAACACCCTCCCTAGCTCCCTGCGCTCTGAACCCTCACTGACCGCCTTTCGGAAAACCCTGAAAACGACCCTGTTCATCTAACAATTACATGGCCTAGCCCTCATAATTGTATTCTATGATGTATTATGTGATATATCTGATCACAGGTCACTGCCTTACTGTAACCCAAGGCACAACCTGCTCACATTGTAACTAAGTCTTCCTTGCAAGTAACAGTGCCACAATGCCCCTGGGCTGCCTGCGCGCTATATAAATTTAATAAATAAATAAATAAATAAATAAATAAATAGGACGTAAAAGTCGACGTAAAGGTCGATAGACCGCGTTCCGTGTATACGGCCATGTTGGGTGTACTACAGCGAGTAACCCCTGATGTGCCAGGGACCAGGAAGACCAGAAAGGGCGTGATCGACGGATCATGACATCATGCCCCCTTCTAAAACCCGTTCCACCGGGTTTACCTGGATGAATTCGGTGGAACCTTCTGAGCAATCTGGGGGAGTTCAAATTTGAGACTGGTTCCCAGGTATGTTCGCTGGGTGGATAACCTTTCCATTCCACCAGGTATTGAAGTTTGCCTCGTCTATATCGGGAATCACAAATACGAAAAACTTAATATTCCAGCTGGTCATTGACAAGCACAGGACTAGGTCTAAGAGTAGTAGTCCGGGTAGTTTGGATGAAAGGCTTCAACAGGGATTTGTGAAAAACTGGATGTATCTTCTTCCAGGAGTCCGGGAGTTGGAGTCGAAAGGCCACAGGATTGATGATCTCTTTTATAGAGAAGGGTCCATAATACCGGGGAGCCAACTTATTCGGTCTGAGATGTCGGGGTAGAAGTTTTGGAGGATAGCCATACTTTATCCCCAATGGAGTATGAAGGTCCTGGTCTTCTCCTTGAATCTGCATAGTGTTTGGTTTGGATTTGCGCTCTTTCGAGATGTTCCTTGGCTTCTCGCTGAACATTTATGAGTGTTTCAATCCAGGAATCGACAGTAGGAACAGGTGTAGGGTGTGGAAGAACAGAAGGTAAGACCGAAGGGTGAAATCCTTGGCTGCACAAAAAAGGGCTGGTCTTAACAGCCGAATGGTCTGAATTATTGTAAGCGAATTCGGCTACTGGTACTAAAAGTGACCAATCATCCTGGACTTTGGTAGAGAAACAACGAAGATATTGTTCAAGGGTTTGATTTACTCGTTCTGTGACACCGTTGGTTTGGGGATGATATCCCGGGGAGAGAGCTCGCTGAATCCCTAGTATCCTGCAGAGGTTTTTCCAGAATTGAGATATATACTGGGGTCCTTTGTCCGATATGATCTTGGAAGGAAGTCCATGCAGTCCGAAGACATGTTCCAGGAAAATACCACCAAGTTCTGAGGAGGATGGTAATTTATACAGAGGGGTAAAGTGAGCCATATGAGTGAATAGATCAATGGTGACCATGATAGTGGTATAACCTCTAGAAGGTGGCAATTCCACAATGAAGTCTGTTGCAATGATTTCCCAAGGTCTGGTTGGTGGTGTAGGCTGTAATAAAAGACCTGCTGGCTTCTGGTTATCATGTTTGTTCTGATTACAGACGGAGCAAGATTGAATATACAGTTTTACATCAGTCTTCATCTTGGGCCAACAAAATTGTCTTTGTATTAGACGGTGGGTGTTGGAAATACCACGATGACCGGAATGAAGAGTATCATAGCAGAGATGTATTATTCTTTGTTGTAATGTTTGTGTAGGAATGACCAGATTGGTATCTTTGAACAAGTATCTGTCCTTGACTCTCAAGTTCCATTGATTCCTTTCTGAAATTCCTTTCAAAAGTTCTGAAGTCTGAGTTTGCATATGAATCTCTTCCAGGAGGTTGTTTGCTTGAGCTACGAATATGGTATGAGGAAACATCTTGGGTTACGTCCCATCCTCCGGAGGTTCATAGTCTGGACGACGAGAAAGTGCATCAGCTATTACATTTTGGGATCCAGGGATGTGGTGAATCTGAAACTGATATTGGGCAAAAAAGAAAGCCCACCGAGCTTGGCGACTATTCCTACATTCCAGGGCTTGCAACACTTGTAGGTTTTGATGATCCGTGAGGACATGGACCGGAAATTTGGCTCCTAGAAGTAAATGATGCCATTCTGTGAAGGCTTGACGGATGGCTAGCAGCTCTTTCTCTAGGACGGAGTAATGGGTTTCACTAGGAGTTAATGTCCGAGAAAGGTAGGCGATGGGAAGTTCCAAGCTATCCTGGAATTGCTGTTTTAGGACGGCTCTAATGGCGTAATTGGAGGTGTCTGTCTCCACTATGAATGGTCGATTAACATCAGGCTGAGCAAGAATGGGAGCTTGTGTAAATTCAGACTTTAACTGTTGGAAGGTTTTCTCTTGGGCCATGGTCCAATGGAAGGGAACATCTTTTTTCAGTAAGGCAATTATTGGTTGGACTATCTCGGAAAAGGAAGGTATGAATTTCCTATAGAAATTAGCCAAGCCCAGGAAGGATTGTATCTGTTTCACTGAGGCGGGGCTAGGCCAGGATAAAATAGCCTTAACCTTGGATTGATCCATACCGATACCATCGGGAGTAAGGACAAACCCTAGGTAGTGAACAGTAGAAGTATGGAAGATGCATTTCTCAGGCTTCGCCAGGAGTTTATTTTCGCGTAAGCGTTGTAATACTGCTTTCACATGTTCTTCGTGCTTGAGAGGGTCCTTCGAAAATATTAGAATATCGTCCAGATAGACAATCACAAAAAGGAACAGCATATCCGAGAACACTCGATCCATGAAACGTTGGAACACTGTTGGGGCATTAGCAAGTCCAAAGGGCATGACTAAGTATGAATCAAATGATAGGCGCCCCTGAGATCCAGCTTGGTGAACACAACTGCGCCTCTTACTGCCTCCAGGATGTCTGAGATCAAGGGCAAAGGATAGCGGTCCTTGAGAGTACATTGATTTAGACCTCGATTATCCAGACACGGTCTGAGTTCTTTAGTGTCTTTTTTAGGAACGAAGAACAGGGAGGCCCCTGATGGAGATTTAGATGGTTGTATGGTGCCATTTGCAAGATTTGTATCCAGGTATTCACGAAGGGCTTTCTTTTCAGGTTCTGATAAGATGGACATCCTTCCAAAAGGAATCACCGCAGAAGGTTCCGTTTCAATAGCATAATCTTCAGGTCTGTGGGGAGGTAAGGCCTGAACAATGGCAGAGGAGAAAACATCAGAATATTCCTGGTAAGCTTCCGGGACCCGGATGATGTTTGAGACTGAGATTGTGTTCTGATGAGTTGTAGGAAATCCCTTCGATGGTGTAGGATCAAGGTCTGGATGTAAGCAGTGGGACATACAAAACTCAGAACCCAGGAACAAGGATCCCGCTGCCCAATTGATATAGGGGTTGTGTCTTTGAAGCCAGGGCATTCCCAAAACCATGGGGTAATGGGCTGACTTGATGATGTCAAATCTTATCCTCTCGATGTTGATTTATAGCAAGCTCGATCTCCTTGGTCTGCAGGGTTATAGGTCCAGAAGAAAGGGGTCTTCCATTAATTGCTTCTACAGGTTGCATGATAGTCCGGGATTCGTAAGGAATATGGTGTTTTAGGACCCACTCATGATCTATGAATATCCCCATAGCTCCACAGTCGACCAGTGCCAGGATGGGGTATATTTCTTTCTTGGATGTTGTCAAGAAGGCCTGTAAGATTACCAAGGAATTTTGTCCAGGAGAGTTCAAGGATGGAATAGAGGTGGAGCAGACATATCTCTCCCGAACCTGTACTTCGTTTAGGATCGGGAGCTGGCGTTTCCCGAGCGCCGTGGGGGGGCAATCGGACATTCTCTTACTAAATGTTTGTCGGATGCACAATACATACATAATCCAGTATGAATCCTTTGCATCCTCTCTTGTGGGGTAATGAGTCCACGGAAGGCCCCTAATTGCATAGGTTCAGGCTCATTGCTTGGAGTAGAAATGCCTTCTGATCTCGAAGGGGTTCCAATGGGGTTTTTCTGGAGTGGTAACTTGGTTTTCTTTTTTCAGCCTTTCTCTCCTGAATGCGAAAGTCAATCTGTAGAGCGAGATCCATTAGGGCTTGAAAGGAACCCGGGCGTGCCACTCTGGCTAGTTTGTCCTTGATCTCTTTGTTTAGCCCTCTTCGAAATAAGGTAAAACAAGCTTCAGAGGACCAATCCGCTTCCTTAGCCAGCTGTTTGAAGCGGGTGACATACGAGAGCAAATCCTGAGTACCCTGATGAAAGTCGAGTAAACATTCCTGGGCACTGTAAACTTGTTCCGGGCGTTCGAACATGGTCTTGAGGGCCTCTATAAAGCCGTCGTAGTCATCTAGGAGAGCATCACCAGAGTTAACCAATGGGGTGGCCCAGGTCAAGGCATTCCCGGAAAGATGCAAAATAATAAAGCCCACTTTAGCCTTGGGCATAGAAAAATAATAAGGCTTTGAATGTAAAGAGGACCAAACAAGAATCTAGGAATCCACAAAGGCTCTTTGCTGAACCGTCGACGGCCGCTTCCATGTCTGTATCGAGATCGGTCAGGTGGCGTCTCAATCTGTCACAGGTTTCCGCTTTTCTCACCTGTTTTCTCTGTTTTGCAGAGTCCTTTGTCGGGGTTTTCTTCCTAGCAGTTCGGATTTTGTACAAGCCTGCTCGGCCGTCTTCGGATTCCAGGATTCATTCAGCTTCTTCGTCCGGGATCTATGGAAACTCCAGGAAGCTTGGAATGGAGGCAGCACACAGAGGCGGTCTGCGCGGAACGCGGAAGAAACAGGATCAAGGAAGGAGAAGGAGGAAGGTCTTGGAACCAGGAAGCAACACAGTTCAGGAGAACGAACTACGGAGCACGTCACGCTACAGCTATCGGTAGCGTTGAGATGCGCAGAACCGCAGGGGAGTGGGCTAATTTATAGAACGTGCTGCATAGGACGTAAAGGTCGATAGACCACGTTCCGTGTATACGGCCATGTTGGGTGTACTACAGCGAGTAACCCTCAATGGGCCAGGGATCAGGAAGACCAGAAAGGGCCTGATCGACGGATCATGACATCTATTGTATTATTTTTCATACAATATCCTTCCTTTCAGTTTGACATTTGCATTAAACTTATTTTAGTCTTCTCCTATTGTATTAATTTCATACAACCGTATTTTCTTGCATCTTCCATTCAGTTATACAATCATCTCTCAACAAGTGCTTCCCCATAGTATTATCTATAGTTCATCAGGAGAGATACCATTAGATTTATAAACTTCTTATTTGAAATTGGAGGATTGCCTACAATGTGCTTCTCAAACTCCAATGGATAGTCCTCTATAGTTTTTTGCCTATTGGGGCAGATCTTTTTGGCTTCTTCCTGTGATTCCGGGAGATAAGGTCCAATTGCCTTCTCATCAGCGCCAAGATCAGCGTTGTGTCACATAAGAAGTATATACATTTAAAGGTATCCCTCCTAATCAACCATAGATAATACTATGGGGAAACATGTGTTGAGAGATGATTGTGCAACTGAATGGAAGATGCAAGAAAATACTGTTGTATAAAATTAATACAATAAGAGAAGACTGAAATATGTTTAATGCAATCAATGTGAATGTCAAACTGAAAGGAAGGATATTGTATGGAAAATAATACAATATATCAGATGACAAATGGAATAAATCTGATTCAAACACTTGAACAAGGCATGTATGTGGTTCTTCAAATTACAATTGTGTCAATCCAGCACTGAGAGCGCACAGTCCATAAGTACCAAACAAACAGAAGAACAAGTTACTTCTTACCTGGTAACGTTCTTTCGATGGGATGTTCCTCCGACGTATTCCTTATCTTGATAGATCATCTCCAGCTTGCTGGCCTCGGAATTTTTTTTTCAGTAGAGGGTGCTGCGCGTTGATGTCCCTCGAGCCGATGTCCCTCGACAACCTCCGTATCGGCGGCAACGTCATCATGCGTATAAATAGATTTGTGCAGCGTCTGTTACTCAGTTCCGTTTTGACGTTTAACAGTTGCTTTACATGAATTGGTTATTGACCCTGAAGGAGCGTAAGCTGTAACCACAAGTGAAGTTTTACTGAGGGGATGGATGTGATGGGCGATAAGGAATACGTCGGAGGAACATCCCATCGAAAGAACGTAACCAGGTAAGAAGTAACTTGTTCTTCGAAGGGATTGTGGCCTCCGGCGTATTCCTTATCTTGATCGACTCCCATAGCAGTGGTGTGTAACTGGAGGTGGGAGCAAAATTGCCATGTTTCCCTTCAATAATGAACAGAGTGCAACACAGCTTTGCCAAATCTAGTCTCTTGGCTAGAGGAGGAATCCAGGTTGTAAAATTTTGTGAAGGTATGTGCAGACGACCATGTGGCAGCCGCACATATGTCTCGAATCGGTACCCCTCTTTGGAGGGCCGTAGAAGCTGCGATACCCCTGGTTGAATGAGCCCTAAGATTTTGAGGAGGCTCTTTCCTTGCCAGTTTGTAACATTCCAGAATGGCCAAAATAATCCATCTGGAAATGGTCTGTTTTGTTATCAGTAATCCCAATTTGTGCCCTGAGTAACCTACGAACAGTTGGTCTGCTTGCCTAATCCTAGCAAGTCTGCTGATGTAAAAGCTCAAAGCCTGCCTTGGGTCCAGCCTATGTAGCCTTTCTTCCTCTTTCCCCGGATGGGGAGGGGGATAGAATGAAGGTAAGGTAATCTTCTGAGTGATGTGGAATTCAGAAACTACCTTTGGGAGGAAATTAGGCTTCACTTGTAGGACAACTTTGTCTTTATGAAAAATTGTATGAGGAGGTTTACAAGATAGAGCTTGGAATTCGCTCACCCTCCTAGCAGATGTCAATGCCACTAATAAGACAGTTTTAAGGGTGATAAATCTTAGCGAACAAGAGCGGAGTGGTTCAAAAAGAGTACCCATCAGGAAATTTAAGACTAAATTTAAGTCCCATAAGGGAACTTGGAATGGTCTTGGAGGATAGACATTGGTTAATCCCTTCCGAAATTGTATTACTAGGGGTAACTTTAAATACGATGGTTCCTCTGCAGTGTGCTTGAAGGTCGATAGCGCTGAGAGATAGCCCTTCATAGTGCCAACCTGAAGGCCCGAATTTGCCAAATAGAGCAGAAAAGATAACACCGTTGGTGTACCACATGAAAAGGGATCGATATTCTTTTCTCTACACCAGCTGCAAAATGTGTTCCAACGGCAGCAGTATAAAGTCTTTGTTGCTGCTCTTCTGGCCGAAAGCAACACCTCCATAATGTCATCTGGGAGGTCCCAATCCTTTTGTCTCAACCTTTCAGATACTAAGCGTGAAGATTGAGGGTTCTGATGTCTGGATGGAGAACCTGACCTCCCTTCTGCGAGAGAATTGGAGGACAGATGGACATGTCCAGAAGGTCTGGGTACCACTTTCTCCTGGCCCAGTCCGGGGCAATTAGGATCATGGCTTTCCGGAACCTTCTCAACCTCCTGATCATTTGAGAAATGACAGGGACTGGAGGAAACGCGTACAGAAGTGGAAACTCCCAGTCCACTACGAACACGTTCCCTAGAGCTCCTCTCGGGGGACATTCCCTTGAACAAAACTGATCGCACTTCCTGTTGATGCTGGTGGTGCACAGATCCACTTGAGGGGTTCCCCAAAGGGTGAAGATCTGTTGAAGGACTTCCTGAGCTAGCTCCCACTCGTGGGAGACTGTACTCTGCCTGCTCAGAGCATCCGCCGTCAAGTTTTTCTCTCTGGCTAAGTGAACTGCCGATAGAGAGATTCTTTCTTGGATTGCCCAAAACCAGAGCTGCATCGCCTCTCTGCAAAGAGGCAGTGATCCTACGCCTCCTCTTTTGTTGAGGTAGTGCATGGCCACTGTGTTGTCCGTCATTATCAGGACATTTTTCCCCTGTACAGATGGCAGAAAAGCCTTCAGCGCTAGTCTGATTGCTCTCAGCTCTATCAGGTTGATATGTAGTCTGGACTCCGATGGAGACCAACGACCGCTGATGGTCAAGTCGTTGGCATGGGCTCCCCACCCCGTGAGTGAGGTGTGACTACTGTTATCTCCGGCCATGGTTGCCAAAACAGTTCTCCTTTCAAAATGTTCTCCTGACAGGCCCACCACTGAAGGTCTTGAGCCACCTTTTTCCGGAACCTGAAGGAGATCTGTCATTCTCCCTGAGAATTGCAACCACTGAGCTCTTAGTGCCCACTGAAGAGATCTCATTCTCAGGCGAGCCTCTGGCACAAGGAAGATGCAGGATGCCATGAGGCCTAGCAACCTCAAAAAGTCGAAGGCTGGGAGACTTGGGCATTTTGAAACTTGGTGACTATCTGCAGAATATATTGAGCCCTCACCTCTGGTGGTGAGGCTTTTCCCAGGGAAGTGTCCAGGACCGCTCCAATGAACTGGAGTCTGTGATGGTATCATCTGTGACTTCTTTAAATTGAGGGAGAAGCCCAGTTTGTGACGGAAGTGGCAGACATAACCTAGCTGAATCTGAGCTTGTTCCGAAGATACAGCTCTGATCAGCCAATCATCCAGGTAGGGGTAGACGTGAATCCCTTCCCTCCTTAGACTTGCAGCCACTACCGACATTAGCTTGGTGAAGACCCTCGGGGCGGAGGTCAGCCCAAATGGCAGAACTCGAAATTGATAATGAGAGCCGCCAATTGCGAACCTTAGGTATTTCCTGTGTTTGAGATGGATTGGCACATGGAAATAAGCATCCTGAAGGTCCAGAGATACCAGCCAGTCCTGGAGCTGGAGGGCCCGAAGGATCTGAGAGAGAGTTACCATCTTGAACTTGTCCTTCCTGAGGAACTTGTTCAATTCTCGTAAGTCCAAGATAGGTCTCAGTCCTCCGTCCTACTTCGGTATTAGGAAGTAGGGGGAGTACCAGCCCTTGTTCCTCTCCGCTACAGGTACCGGTTCTATGGCACCTTTCTCCAGCAGGTCTAAAATTTCCTGCAAGAGGAGCGGATCTGGAACTTTCCGAGAGCTGTTCCCCGGTGGATGACTCTGAGGAATGCATAGAAAAGGCAGGCAGTAACCTTGGGCAACTGTCTCCAATGCCCAAGCATCTGACGTAATAGCCTGCCATTCCGTCAGATGTTGAGTTAGCCTGCCCCCTACAGGTGTCTTGTGAGGAGAGTCCTCAAAGTGATTTAGAGGCGGCTGATGCAGATGCCGAGGGTAAAGAGGCACCTGCTGCTGCTGCGGCTTTTGTATTTTTACCCCGTCCACCTCGGGTGAATCTTTTTTGACCTCTTTGAACTGACTGTCCTCTGCCTTTTCCGAATGCGGAATAAAAGCGAAAGGACTTACCTCTCCAAGAGGTTCCTGAGGGGCGATATGGAGTTTGACGGATTGCAGCTCCCAGGGATTTTGCTGCTGCTTTGGATTTCTATAACTTTTCTAGGCTGTCATCCGCCTTCTTACCAAATAAAGAAGAGCCGTCAAAGGGCATATTTAAAAGTCTGGCTTGTACATCTGAAGCCAACACAGACTTTCGCAACCACGCAAATCTGCGTGTTGTAGTAGTCGCCGCCATGGCCCTACTGATACTGTCAGCAGAATCAATGCCAGTCTGAAGGGATTCGCACATTGCGTCTTTACCATCCTTAATGATGTTTAGAAACGCTACCTTTTCTTCTCCCTCTAGGAGGCAGTCAGCCACTGATGAGGCACACTCCCAAAGTGTATGGCTGAACCTTGCGAGCGTACAAGTAGCGTTAATAGTTTTCAACGCCATGCTACATGCAGAAAAGACTTTCTTAGCCATAGAGTCGTATCTTTTGTCATCCCTGTCCTGTGGAACAGTAGGGTATACCGATCTACTGCCTGATGCAGTTGCTGCTTGAACAACCAGACTCTCTGGAGTTGGATGTTTAGACAAAAATTCAAGGTCAGTAGCAGATGCCCTATATTTGGCTGATAACTTCTTGTTAACCGCCGGGATAACCTCAGGAGTTTCCCAGTTAGCCAATATTTTTCTTTGTATTGCAGCGTGAAATGGAACCACAGGATCCTCCTGTGGGCCTTTAACTAAAATGTCTGTAAGGTCATCCTGTTGGAATGCAGGTGAAGGTGTAGACCAACCCATGAATTCTATAATCCTTGCCATTAAAATTCTGTAAGGGGTCTCGGTATGTTCCCCTGGGTCTGGTTTGGCAAATTCTATTTCTGGGGAAGTATCTAACCCACTTGCCTCATGTAAGGATTCTCGAAGATCTAACCTATTTTCCTCAGAGGTAAATTCCTCTGGTTCAGGTGTTGTAGTTCTCTGCAACCCAAAGGGTCTTTCTTGATCCAAATCCTCACCTTCTTCATAAATTGAAGACAAAGGTCTGAAATGATCAGACCTTGGAAATGGCTTAAGTCCCATTTCCAGAGCAGAAGGGGCCAAATTTGTCATAGTTGGTTGAGAAAACGTCAACGTCGTCGACGCGGATGTTAAAGGCTTTGAAAACACTGAAAAAGGCATTGAGAAGATCGGAAGAGGTCTCGGAGATCTCGAGAGGATCGGAATCCTACTCGAGGTTGTCGATGACATTCTTGAAGTCGTGTTAGAGGCCCTGGGTATGACAACTGGCTGTGAGGTAGCGACGGCCGTGGGTTTTTTCTTTTTCGGCGTCGACGTCGGCGTCAAAGACGGTATCGATTCGATCGACCTATGCGTCGATGAGCCCTTCGATAATGGCGTTGATGACGCAGATTTATGCGTCGAAGGGCCTTTCGATGATGGCGTCGATGGCACAGTGTCTTTGCTCAAGGGTTCGTGACGGGTTCGATTTTTCGGGTCTTTCACCCAGGGTATCACCCTCAGCTGTCTTCGAGGGGGTTGAGGCCGCTTTCTCGAAGATGCTAAGCATCCTTTTACGGAATTCCTCATACTCAGCCTGAGAGCTATGTTTTGTGGGGCAGGTGACTCTTTCCGGGGAAACAGAAGAAGACGAGGAAGGGGATCTTTGACGTCTCTTACGCGAAAGCTTGGATCTCGAAGAGTGGTGGGAACTGCTTCGAGACCGAGAACGAGAATGTTTCCTGTGTCGGCAAGGAGATGAATATCTCGACTCTGCCGAGGAAACTTTCAAAGGAGTTTTAACTGTCTTACCTCTCTCAAGCTTCCCCTTACGCTCCTTCAAGGCTTTCGCTGTCATGGACATGCAGTCCTCGCACTCCGAACATTGGTGCTCCAATCCCAGGCACCACAAACAGATCCTGTGAGGATCTGTCAACGACATTTTCTTTCCACAGTCTTGACATTTTTTGAAGCTGGACCGTGGAGTCGTCGGTTCGGATGAGGAAGCCATCGAGTAAGAGTTGGTATTCTCGAGGAATAATGAAGAATATATCTGACTAACGAACTGAGCAACGCGATTCCGAGGCCCACGAAGCACAGAAAAACGGAACTGAGCAACCGACGCTGCGCAAGTCTATTTATACGCATGATGACGTCGGCGCCGATACGGAGGCTGTCGAGGGACATCGGCTCGAGGGACGTCGACGCGCAGCGCCCTCTACTGAACAAAACAATTCCGAGGCCAGCAAGCTGGAGATGATCTATCCAGATAAGGAATAAGTCGGAGGACACAATCCCTTCGGAATATCATTTTCAATTACTGTTACAGTCACAATAAGGGTACATGACGTGCAGATCACAGTAAAAACATAACATATAATCACAAAGGAATCGTCCAAGCGAAAGAGGAAAGCCAACAGAGACTGGAACTATTATAAGAAAACATAGTTAGTAATGCAATTCAATACTCAATAAACAAAGTAATGCGGTAATTGTATTTAGATAGCACAACCACATGAGATAATGACATTTAGGAAAGAAATAGTTGGTTAATATAACAATAGCAGAGGTTAAGGTTCTAGAGGCAGCTTCTTGCAGAGCAAGGCTTTTTAAGTCCAAAACGTAAACCTAGCTAAGGGCAGTTCGGAGAGGTCTCAAAGTCTCAACAAGCAGCAGAACAAGGAAAACTCCTGTGGATATTTTCTAATCTCTAGTCTCTAAGATGCAAGAAGATACAACCAATGTTGGAAACCCTTTTAAGAGACTCGGTAAAGGGACACAAGCAGCAGATTGGGTCGGATGTAAGAGGAGGTTGCCCTGGACACCTCTACGTTCACTCCAACAGTCTGCAGTGACTTTTCAGATTAAGGTAGACAATACCTTTTTGCCCACAGTACCTTGGGTTTGAAGACATGTTCGTGGCTGGATTCTCCTTGATGTGGCAGCGCTGGATCTGACCACTGGATTCCTTAGTCTGGTATTGAAAGACAGGACAATGGACACGATCTCTTAGCAGCAGTCCTGAGGGAGGACCTCTGGCATGGATTTCCGCAACTTCTTGGGTCACTCTGCGGTTTTGACACAGTTTCTGCAGCACCAACAAAGTACGTGATTCACCCAGTCAATCGTCTTCGGTTCCTGAAGTCCTGCACTCTGTTGTGGGGACTTAGATGGGTCAGATTGTGTCTCTTGAGGTTCACCTGGAGCTAGCAAAGACTGGGATGGATTCTGCTTTTCCACTATGATGCACTTCCATTGGGTTGGAGATCTCCTGGTATTGGGGCTCCGCAGCTCTGGAGAGGCACAGCACTTTGGGAGATGGCTCTGATTAAATTTAATCTTGGGACTGGTTGTTCCCACCAGGCAAAGGGAAGCAGTCCTTTTCAGAGTTCCTCTGTCACACAGAAAACAGGGTCAGGACAGCAATGGTCGCTTCACTGTGTTGCAATGGGTCTGCAGGAATCTCTGCTTGTCTTCTTCGGTTACTTCAGTTTCAAGTAGTTGACTTGCCTTTCACCTCAGGAACCTCACCTTTTATTCCGTTACAGCACACACTCCTCTGCAATATCTCACAGCATTTTACAGAAAGGGATGAGTGGCTGCCCAATCAGGACAGCCAGGCCTCCAGTGGGAGCTGGTCCAATTCAGGCACTCAGGCAGACAAAGAGCAGGGGAGTGAATAACTCCTCCACCACTTCCTGCCTGCCCAGACACACTGGAGCCTAGGCGGGAACACCCAAGGGTTCCTGCCAAAGGCAAAACATACACACAGACCTCCCCCTAACAGGACAGTTAAAGAAGGGCTGACAAAGAACAACCACACTAGACATGGCAACAAAAAGAAAGGCGCCACTAAGTTAGAACTTAGGTAGCCCTATTGTGCACAACTGAGGGTATGAACATAGCCTGCGGTAAAAAATAACACTATAGTTGGTAGAAGACATCCACTGCCACCAGCCATACCTAAAGGGTTGTTTATGTGACTAAAAAGTCACAGGAGCAGAGAGAAGGTTGGCACTTCGCATAAGGTGGTGTGTGCCAATCTCTCCGAATATAAAGGTTTAGGAGAGATACAAAGTATCCTGCTATCCTTAAGAACATTAGAAAGTAAGGACACATAAAGAATCTCAAAGGAGAACTCTAAGGGTTCTCAGCAACACTGCTAATAAGGAGCTGTGCTGCTGCAAAGTAAAATACAGAGGCCTGAAAAAAGATATGGAGGAAAGTAGACTCCATACGACAGGTAAAACACAGAACACAGTTCCAAAAGACAGAGCCTATAAGAATGAATGTGTGGAAAAAGGGTACACTAATTCAGGATATAAGGAAAAGGGTCCAGAGGTCCAAAGAAAAGTGCTGGGAGTCTCACTAGGAGAGGGGATGAAGCATAAAAATGACACATCCCGCTAACACTCGTGTCCCCCCACCCTTCAGACTAGGGACAGGAGGATCTCACCCACTCCTGGATGAATCTCTTGATCCAGCCGGTCATACTTTCTGGAGAGACCATCATCATTCTTATGTTGAGTGCTCAATAGTGAAGTCAAAGCTTTGTAGGCTTATCCCACCACCATTGGAGTACGCTGGGATGCCTTTAAGGCTTATATTAGAGGAATGTCCATATCCAAGGAACCCGGGGTACTAAAGACCATTAGGGCTGACCTCAGCCACTCGGAATCCAGATTACGTGATCTGGAGCGGCAATGCACAACATCAGCCGATACAGCTACTCTGGCCCTTATTAGCGAGGAACTTCAGCTATT
This sequence comes from Ambystoma mexicanum, assembly GCF_040938575.1. Lineage (NCBI taxonomy): Eukaryota > Metazoa > Chordata > Amphibia > Caudata > Ambystomatidae > Ambystoma > Ambystoma mexicanum. The sequence continues at coordinate 1,118,661,799 of NC_090930.1, forward strand.
TAATTTGGACGCTACCAGGGAAATCCAATACTTCAGCCGCCCTCTTGCTGCCCGGAGGTATGGAGAGGGTGACAGACCCAGTAGAACACTGGCTACCCTGAGAAGGGGGAAATGGGGACAGGCCTAGATCACCGGCATCCAAGATGAACAGGGCACCACACAATGGTCTGACCAGCAGATACTCGACATCTTCGCCAAGTTCTACACAAACTTCTACTCCCAACCCCCTGAGCATAGCGAACAGTCTATGAGGGATCTCCTTGACCGCATATCCACAACTAGTATCTCATCTACAACCAGGGACCAACTAGACGCCCCTCTCCGACTTAACGAGATAGTTTCCGCCATCTCAGATCTCCCCAAGTGCAAGGCCCCAGGTCCTGATGGTCTCACGGCTGAATTCTATCAGGAACACATTGCCATACTGGCCCCTAGGCTCTTAAAGGTGTGGGAGGAGTCCCTCCATGCTTTTGCCCTCCCCCCAACTTTGCACAAAGCCGTAATAACGGTACTACTTAAACCTAGCAAGGTCAGCCAGGAATGTGGATCCTACAGACCCCTCTCACTGTTGAATCTTGACACAAAGATTTTTGCTAAAGTAATAGCGAACCACTTTCTTCCAGTGATGACTTATATGGCACACGAGGATCAGGCTGTCTTCGTACCTGGAAGATCCACCTCCAATAACATCAGGCGATTACTTAACGTCATGTCACGGATAGACCAGGGCTTGAATGCGTTTGCAGTCACATTGGACGCCCAAAAGGCGTTTGACATGGTATCCTGGAAATACACGTGGATGGTGCTGGAAACGATGGGTGTAGGCCCCAACATGATCAATTATATCAAATTGCTATACACCTCTCCGGTGGCCAGGGTACGGGTCAACTCCTTAACATCGCCTCTGATCCCGCTCTCCAGAGGCACCCTCCAGGGCTGCCCATTCTCCCCTAGCCTCTTCGCCCTAGCAATAGAGCCCATGGCGGACCACGTTAGAACATGCCACGCCCATCGGGGGATTCAGTTGAAAGACACTCCTGAGATCATATCCCTATATGCAGATGATGTGTTACTGTACGTAAGAGACCCTTCCACCCACCTAGACCCAATACTGCAGGACATCACACGAATCGGCACTCACTCAGGGTTTACAACTAACTATACCAAATCTGAGATCCTCCCACTCACTAGTTCCACCCAACAACCAGCCACGGAATACCCACTCTGCTGGTCTGCCACTGGGATCAAATACTCCCTCACCAAGGACGCCCTCCTCCCCAACAATTACATGGCGGTATCACAACTCGCTGAAACCAAAATGACCCGCTGACGCTCTCTCCCGTTGTCACTTGCTGGCAAGCTCTCACTCATTAAGATGGTGTTACTACCTAAGTTCCTATACACTTTTTCTAACATACCCATCTGGCCAGGCGAAACATAATTTGCGAAACTACACAAAATGTGCACTCAGTTTTTGTGGCATTCTGGTGCCGTATGCAAGAAATGGTCTGGCATGACCCTTCCCTATGATAGAGGAGGTTTCACCGCCCCTGATCTGAAGCTGTACTGGTTGGCGGCACAGGCCCAAGACGCCTCCCATTGGTACCCTGGGACCCGTCCCCACCCACATGTCAAACCGAAAATACTTGTGGCTGATAACGTTAATGTAATGACTGTAATTTTACACCGACATTACATCCCGGATTCCCCCATAGATCCAGTCAGCACCACCGTACATGCATGGGAACGACTCTTTGGGTTGACAGCGGATCAGCACCCCTACTACAAGTGGCTCCCTGTGTGGTTCCCCGGGCTAGAACCTTTACACGACGTGGCCCTTTTCACAACACTGGGGCAATCTGGGTTATCAGGCTCTAACAGACTTTTAACTTGACGGGAAATGTATTAACACGCAGACATGGAAGCCCGGTCACTCCGGGTCGGCTTTTCGCGCTGCATGGCCCGACTCCCCAGGGATTGCTTATATCGCTAACTCAGGAGGCGCCTGTGGCATTGTATCCGCACTATATAATCTGCTACTAATAAACACCCCATCCCAACCCTCTAGAGCACGGGGCGAGTGGGCGGAGGAACTGGGCCTTGAAGTCTCCGATCATCTATGGGGGGAAATGTGCTCGCACACCAATAGAGTCTCCTTCAACTTCAGATACCGCGCCATGCAATTTAAACTGCTAAGTAGGCTGCATTACACCCCCCTTAAGATCTCCAAATTTGCTAACACTGGCTTGCACGCTTGCCCTCAATGTAAAATGGAAAATGTAGACCATCTACATATGTTTTGGACATGCCATGGATTGGGAGAGTTTTGGGAAAGAATACTAACGACATTGTCGGAAATTAGCAAGTGTGTTATTGACCCAGACCCCTTGGGAGTGCTGTTTGGGGTGTGGAATGCTAAGAACGCTAAGGGCATGGCTTCATTTCTAAATACAAGCTGCATGGTGGCCAAGAAGTGTATACTTCAAAACTGGAAAAACCCCTCTCCCCCCACTTTCAATGGTTGAACTTGCTTACTTGGTCCCAGAACTGCGAGGAGGAATATCTTGAGATGCTCCCCACACGCTCTCGCCCCAAGAACATCTGGACTGCATTCAACAGTTACCTTAACATTCAGGAAGTAAGTGCGTCTGAGAGCGGTTCATCTGTAGGCCATTGAGATGGGACTCCAGGGGAGTGGTGTATCATGTTAGTACCTAATGTTCGTGCTGGCCTGTCTCCCGGTAAGATTATCATCTTATATTATTGTGTCGTTGTATGTACTTATTGCATGTAAATATTCACCCTGATGTGTGCGTTTTTTGTATGCCTCTGCCAACAAAAATAAAATTAAAAAAAAAAAGCTTTGTAGGCTTATGGCCTATCTGTTACGCTCACCTTGTCTCTGCGGGGACGTCGGGCACTGATGCGTGGAGTGTCTGCTTCCCTGGTTAGAGGCGCTGCACGTCTTTTGTTCCCTGGCCTGGCCCTGGGTCAGCTCCTATGACAGGGGAAAAGGTGGCGAGTGAGAATGTCTGTGCCTGCCACCTGTATTCCCCAACCCTGCTCCTTCCACACGTGTTCCCCACTCCGGGCTGTTCTCACCTTGTGTATTTGGTTGGTGGGCTCTCCTTCCTGCTTAGTGTCAGCAGGGGCGCAATGTCCTGTAGGATCCAGTTACTTCACTTACCCTTGAAGTCGAGTGACAACCCAGTTCTGCTGTGGTCGCAACTCGTGTTGCTTGTGTTGCTCTGCTTGTTATTGTCCGTGTAATCTGTTGTGTTATATGTTGTCTGTGTCCAGTTATCTGTGTTGTCCTTTGATGCGTGCCGCAGCCCGTGCTCATTTCACTGTTGTGACTCGTGTCGCTGTTGTGGCACTAAGCCCTCCTCGGTGTGAGGTGGTTTGGTGCAACGCGTGTGAGCGGCTGAGCCAGAGCGTCAGGGTGGCCTACCTTTTGTCTAGGGGGCCGGCGCAAGCTCAGGTGCGGTTTGCATGATCCAACCTGTTCTTTCTTTCTCTTTTCCAGGTACCTGTGAGCCGGCGTGATGAATGAATCCGGTCGATGGTGACGGAAGCAGTGAGTAATGTGCGGCAGTGACAGGGCGCGGTGAATGAGCTCAGTGGTTAACCTTGTTTTCCTTCTCTTGCTTCTTCAGGTGCCGGCGACCAATGAAAGCTTGAGTCCTCTATGAAAGCTGGAGTCCTCGATGAACAACCGGGTCGCTGCTGGAGGTACAGGTAAGTCAGAGCAGGTGAGTATGCGAGGCCCAATGGTCTCCAGATTTTCTTTTCAGGTTTGTAGATGATTGCTGGCAGGAGTTCCTCAGAGAGCGTTACGCTGCAAACTGCAGAATAACGCGAAGCATGCCTTAGGGCTTTGATGGGGCTTATATAGCCAACCACGCCCTGCCACTCCCATTGTGCAATTAATTACAGAAGCTCTCTGCCACACGCATGATTGCAGACTAATGCACAAGCTAATGGCTTAGAGACACACCCTTAACTGCAATTAGCACAGAAGTAAATCATTCAATGGTAGACCAACAATACCTGTGTGTTCCTTAAGGTTAGCTCCATGAGCCTGTTGCCAGAGGCGCCAGAACTGGGTCCAGGTGGCCCTCTTTTGAGGCTTGATCCAGTCAGGGACCTTAATGTGCCCCAATGTTCCCACTGCTGCTGGGCTGGGGCGATCTGGTCTGCTCACTGTGACACTACCTGAGCAATTTTGGGGTTTCTCCTTTCATTTGTATCACCCGCCTTAAGGGTTGGTGGTCATTTTGAATCCTGAAAGGGGTTCCATAGAGGTATGGCCTGAATGTTTTCAAGGTCCATACAATAGAAACACATTCACGTTCAATTCTGGCCTACCTGGTTTCCCTATCATTTAGTTTTTGACTAATAAAGCAGACGGGGTGCCTTTGCTAACAAATTGACTCAAGGCTGCTCCTATCACTGTGTTGGAAGCATCAGTCTGGACTAAGAAGGCCTGAGTATAATCTGAAGCTCTCAGCAACAAAGCTTTGCAGAGGGCATCTTTCAGCCCATGGAAGGCCTTTTGACAGTCCTCATTCCACTTGACCTTTTTAGGATATTTGGGAGAGGATACAGCATTCAGAGGAGAAGTTATGGTCCCATAGTTCTCAATGAGGTTCCTGTAGGAACCAGAACGTTGTAAGAAGGCTCTTACTTGAGTTTCAGTAGTGGGAGTGGCCCAGTCGTGTACAGCTTGTACTTTGCTCAGTAAAGGCTTAATCTCCTCTTCTCTTACTTCATGACCAAGGTAGTACACTTTACTTTGACCAACTTGGTATTTACTTGCTTTGATGGTACGATTGGCCTGCTGAAGGGCCTGCAACACATATCCTAGGTGGCTGAGATGTTCTTCCCAGGTAGGGCTGAACACTGCAATGTCCTCCAAGTATGCCATGCAGAAGTTCTCTAACCCATTCAGAACATGGTTCAGCATCCTCTGGAATGTGGCAGATGCATACTTTAAACCAAAGGGCATGACCCTAAACTGGTACAAGCCTTCTGGGGTGGAGAATGCTATTTTCTCCTTGGCATGGACAGTCATGGCAATCTGCCAATAACCACTTGTCAGGTCAAACGTACTACGGAAAGTGGCCGAGCCCAGCATATCCACCAGTTCATCTGTCCTTGGCAAGGGATGGGCATCAGTCTTGGTATCTGCATTTAATGCTGTATAGTCCACACAGAATCTAAGTTCCTTAGTTCCTGCTTTTGCCATTAACACAACTGGGCTAGTCCATGAACTTGTGGAATGTTCGATCACTCCAAGGCGAAGCATCTTGTTGACCTCCTCTTTAATGTGGTTTCTCACATTATCTGACATCCTGTACCCCCTGCTTTTAACAGGTACACTATCACCAATGTGAATATCATGTTGGCCCCAAGGGGTCAAGTATGGTGTGAAAATAAAGGGCCAAACCGAGTTAACAAAGCTTCGCACTCCTCCTGTTGCTGCATTGTCAGATTAGTAGAGAGTTTTACCCCTTCTACTGATTCATCTGAAAGGTGTCCCCTTAGAAGATCTGGGAGAGGCTCGCTCTCCTCTTCTTGATTAGAGGCTAATAGTGAAGCTCCCATCTCTGGTCTGGAAACATAAGCCTTCAGACGATTGATATGAAAGCCCCTAGGGACCTCCTTGGGATTGTCCAAGTCTACCAAATAGTTGACCTCCCAGGTTTCCCTCAACTTTGAAGGGTCCTGGCCATTTGTCCTGTAAGAGCCTTTGTTTTACAGGAACCATGATGGCCTGGAGTAAACTCCACCATGTTAGCTTTCTGGTCTTTCGTGCCATTGCTTGACCAGAGCTTGACCAGCTTTCAAATTCTCAGAAGCCTCTTTCACCATCTCGGCCATCCTCTGTCCGAGGCCTCGCACAAAGTCAGTAATCCTTACTGGCTTGAGGGAAGGAGCACTCTCCAGACCCTCCTTAATCAGGGTCAAAGGACCTTTGTCAGGATGGCCATAAAGTAACTCAAAGGGACTAAAGCCCACTCCAGCTTGAGGAACTCCTCTATATTCAAAAAGACGGCATGGCAGAAGAAGGCCACACTTTCTTCTAAGTGGTTCTTCCAAAGCTACAATCATGCTCTTTATTGTTCTATTGAACCTCTCTACCAACCCTTTGTCTGAGGGTGGTAGGCAGTTGAGAACTTGTAGGTGACCCCTCAGGTTTTCCACATGGCTGCATGTAGTAAAACATCAAATGTGACCCCTGTCAGATACAACCTCCTTAGGAAATCCTACTGTGGTAACAATACCAAGTAGGGCCTTGGCCACTGCCTGAGCAGTAATAGTCCTCATTGGAATAGCTTCAGGGTGCCTAGTGGCATGGCCCACTCCAACCAATATAAATCAGTTGTCTGAAGAAGTTGGAGGGTCTAGGGGACCAAAAATGTCAATCCCCACCCTCTCAAAAGGAACTGGGAGAGGTACTAAAGGTGCCACAATCTTGGCTCCACTCTAACCAGATAACTAAGTGTAGCAACTCCTACAGTGTATCTCAACCTCTGCATCCATCTGGGCCAGTAGAAGTACAATGATATCCTCTCCTTGGCCCTCTTAAAACCTAAATGACCAGCCAGGGGGACTTCATGTGCTAACTGTAGGAATTTGATCTAAATTCTTGGGGTACTACCAGTCTCCTGATGTCCCCTGGAATATATTCCCATAGGCTCCCTGTAGAGGAGTCCATCCTCCCAGTACAGCCTATGCTTCCCAGGGTCTTGCCCTTCACTCTGGGAAGCTGCCTGCTGACTGAGACCTTCTAGAGAGGGAAACCCTCTGTGTCCCTTACTGAAATCTGTCCTTGAGGCTCCACCTTCTACAAGCAAAGTCTGCAGCTCAGTATGGTCTCTTAGATCCAGATCTTCCCGACAGGGTTGGATCTCCTCCACCTCTGAGTCATCAGAAGATGGTTCTTCTGGGGATTCTTTCTGGCACCAACTCAGCCTCAGTTGGTGGTGGGGTCACAGGGGTAACCTCTGATTTCTCTTCTACAGGAACATTCTTCCATGAGGAAGTTTTGGGCTTGATGCCCTGCTTTCCTTTTGAGACTCTGGGTTTCCCCTTGGTCTCAGTTGCAGTTGGAAGGCCTCTTAAGGTTGCCTCCCTTGCTTTCCTTGTCAGCTCCCTTCTCTTAATAGAGAGGGAATTTGGGATGCAGGACACTGCACCCAGGGCCTTCAAGTCATTGCCCAAAGTACCCTACCTGGAACTTAAGGCTGGACACTCACTGTGATGCTAACATTCATGTCATTACATTTAATGATAGCTGGGACACATTTGGACTGGACCTCCTGCTAACTTGGCAAGCCTTTTGGGATCCTTAGCAAATTCCTCAGGTTGAAAAAAACTCATCTACCACAGTTATACTGGCCCCAGTGTCTCTAATGGCAGGGGTGTCCTAGCCATTTACAAGTACACTGTGTTTTTAATACTCTTTAGTATTATCAGGAATGAAATTATAGACTTCAATATTCTGTTGTTCCCACAGTCCCAGAGATACTAAAGAAACTCTAGCTTGAGCACCAATGGGTTCTTCAGCTGGAGTGTGAAAGCTAGCCCCTGCCATTGATATATTCACATCATGTGTAAATACTAAGTTGACAGATGTATCCCTGAAGGTTTATCCTTACATCTAGCATCTCCTTTCACATGGTCACCAGACCCACAAACCACACATTTCCCAAATGTCCTTTGGAATGGGAGTTTCTGATAACCTCCCTCTGGTTTGGGCCCAGAGGTTTCACTAGCCCTTTAAGGATGTTTAGGGGGATATTTACGCTTGTTATGTTAGTGGCCCTCTTTTGGTAGGGATTTTTAGATTAATCTTTCTCATCCTTTTAATGCTTTTTCCCCATTCTCCTCTTTCTTGTGAGGAGCCCCAGAAGCCGTGTGATTAGCCCTGTTGGCCAACCACAAGTCAGCAGCTATGGCTAGCTTCTAGGTGTCCAGTTCCTTACAGTTAGCAAGGTGCTGTCTCAGCTCTTGGTAACAGGTATCACAAATACTTTCAAGCATGAGGAGACATCTCAAACCTTCATAGGTGCTCACCTTATAATCCTTAATCCACCCATGTAAGCTTTTCAGGTTTACACACACCCACAGGGCCCACAAGTTACCATCTCTCTTATTGTGGTCCCTAAACCTTTTTAGGTATTGGGTATGGTTCTTCCCAAACCTGGCTGTGAGAGCAGTTTTTACCAACTGGTAAACTTGTCTGTCAGCATCATTGAACCCTGTCACGGCATCACATCCATTCGGGGGGAGCCTAGAGATTACCCATGAAACAAACTCACTTTCACATATATCTTGCACTTTACATGTGCATTCAAATGTACCCAGCCAGTCAAGAATATCAGTTTTCGCAACCATACACACTCAACAAATCATCCTGTTCCTAGAGGTGTCAGACTCTGAAACAGAGTGGAATCAAGGGACAACTGTTTCATGTAAAGCTCATGCTGCATCTCTTTTTCCCTGAGTTGCAGTTCCTTTATCATTTCCTTGTCTCCCATTTCTACTGAATCTCCAGTTTTCTAAGCTCAGGTTGTATTTTCATTATCTCTATTTCTAGAACCAGCTCAGCTGACAAGTTAGACATAGGTAGGGGTGAGGTCAGAGGATTTGGAGGTTGATTTATAATTACATTTTCAACCACATCACTTTCTGGAAGATGAGGGCTAAGGGCTAAACTTGCACCATCCTTATTCGCCAGATCAATTCTAGGAGTAGGGGTTACAGGACTACTCACAGATATTTGGCAATACAACAGACCTTGGATTAACTCAGCTTTCTTTCCTTTAGTACTAAGACATTTATTCTTACACAATTCTTTCAGTTTTTCAACAGTAAGAGAAATAAGAGCTTCGGCCTTATAGTTTTCCATTGTGGACATGGTTTAGTACTTTTGTAGTATAGTAGCCTTGAGGAGGAATTGTTTGAATACAACACAACAGGTATAATCCAATTTACACAAATCCCACCGCTGCCACCAGTGTTAGGGGAGTTTTCCCAAAGTCCATTGTGAGGTAGACTTTACAAAACTATCCCAAACTCTTAGTATCAGTCTGTACTACTCATGTAACCTTGGTAAAGTGGCAGAGCAGTCATGCTTATCATAAGAGGAAGATTTGAGCGGTTGATAAGTAGACTGAACCTAGTTAGTAATGCAATTCAAAGAAACTCTTAATACATCTATAGTAAAATATAGATTATACATAATAGTTACTTTTAAATACTCAGCACATTGAACTAAAACATTTTAGAATACTTTTAAAAGGCCACTGCTTCGTTTGTAGTTGCTTGTGTAGGGAAGGCATGGTATCATAAATCTTGACACTGACACAATGGATACAATTTGCAAAACCTTTATTGATAATGTTTGGGTTGGAGAAACTCCTATTCTGCCCTTTAACTAAGATGGGAGTAGCCTCGACCATCAAACGATAAATAAAACAGTCCTAATGTGATGATCTGTTGTTTACACGAGCCACAGCACCGCAGAAGTACAGTGCGTCGTCCATGGAGCACACCTAACATGGAGATGACCCTAGCAAGAGGTAACGGTCTAGCAGTTTTCCCATTCGAGAGCGAGGCAGTCGCCACCCCCCAGACTGGCGATCAGTATATCTGGAACCGTCGCCTTTAATTCAGCGCGTTGCTACTCTCATCCCAGAGGCAAGCTATGCTCCGCAGACATGAGTATGAACTTGTGTGCCCCGCCACTCATTCCTTTTCCATTTTGTGGTTAATTCCCGAGGGTCATTCTTTATTCTTCCATTTCATTTCTGTCTGTTTGTTTTCTTAAGGATTCCACACTAGGCAACCAGTAGACCGCGATCCCGTTCCCTCACCTCCTGTAGGGGAGGAGCCTCTTCTCCCAGCATTTCTTGTTCTCTCTCTGGAGTAAATAGGACTCAAGACCCGGTACGTTTTCTCAGAGCTCTGCCGAATTTCTTTCTTTAGCCTTTTCATTTCTTGTCGCTATGATTGATCTTTGTATTTACTAAACAAAAAAAACAGGACTTTGCCATTTACACGATTTGGCCAACTCACTACTATCTCAGCTGCAGCCCAAGCAGACCACTTGCCTCCCAGGATGTTTCTCCTGGCGGTAAGATTGCGGGATACTGAGCTACATCTAGTACCGGTAGGATAGGAAAGGGGGTCATCCTAATTCTTATTTCTACTCTCTTAGGCTGTTCTATTGTTTCCTCTGTCTTCTCAAAGACTTCCACCCTGTACCATTACCCTACAGAATTCTGGGGGTGGCGTGGCCTGGTGCTCATGGAGTGAGGACGCTGAAACCTCGAGTTCCGGCCGAGCCACCGTAATCCGATCCTGAATAGGGTGCTTTGAGGCCAATAGCACCGTCCATGTGATGACCCAACTGAAGCTAAGGCGAAAACCTGCGCTTCACAACTAATTCCAACAGAAATCGGAGCCTGTGAACCTGGCACGGCGCTCCGGCCTGGCTCCCCCTCTGATCCCGGGCAGTGCACACAAAATGGCGGCCGCGGCGGCCGGGCGGGTCTAAGGTGCGATCAGAGCCGGGGAAGCAGCAACACCCGCGGCCAGTGGAGACCGCGCTCCTGCCACTGGTCGGTAACATCCAGGTGGGCCGTGGGAGTACCGGATTTGTGCCGCGGGCCCAGCGGAGCCCTCCCAAGAATCTAGACGGTGGCCCCGTGGGGGCGTACATCGAGCACTCAAGGCAGCCAGCGAGCGGCGCCGCTGGCGCAGGCGGAGAGGACTGTGGACACTCAGAGTGCAGCTGAGGCTGGTAGCCCAGCGACCCCAGGAGATTGGCCCCTACTGCCGTGAGCCTGGAATCCCCGCGGGGGCGGTCGGCCGAGACTCGGGGCAACCAGTTGGCCCACCAGCGAGCATAGCCCTCCTGCGGTGCCCGAGACGAAGTCTCCCCGGCGAGGCAGCAACGACATTGGGCTTGGAGAAAGCGGGAGCAGCGGAGCCGCCCGAAGTGAGCCCGAGAAGCCGGCGACCACCACAGGCCCAGGAGACGGATTATCTGCGGAGTCCCTCTGACCCAGCAAGGTGAGGAGCAGCGCTTCAGCGACGCAGGGCGGAAGCCGGGGCCGGGCCTCTGGTGACTGAAGGTGTCGGGTGCCTACCTCTGTGACCAGCACAATAAAACAGCAGGCGCTGGGTGATTTGTGGACCCATGACTGACCACTATAGATAATAAGGGCGCAAGTTGACCCTGCCGAGGGAGGCGCGGTGGGTCCGGCCCCAACGCAATACTCGGGCCACCTGGGCCCTGCCCTGGGGCTTGTTCTGGCGCCGCTGCGGGGAGCCCCGGGCAGAAATTGAACCCTGCTGGGACGAACAGGACCTGGACCCGCACGCCACACGGAAGCTGATCCCTGGCTGCCAAAACAGGGTGAATTAAGGCTGGGCCGACCAGGTAACTGCCCCACGCTCCATACAAACGCATGGGCGAAGTACCATTGCTGGCAAAACCTAGGAGAGACTAACCCAGCACATCACGTAGCCCCCCAGGATGTAGGGTGAAGTACCTTGTATCTGAGAACACCGGAGTGACACAGTGGTGCACCCCGGGGGCAACACGTCAACCCCATAACTGCGCATAGGAACACTGTCCCCCGCATTCTGCCTCAGTGTGCAGACCACAGTGGCGACCACGACACACGGCAAGATGACGTTGAGCCAAAGATCGCCCGTGGCAACACAGTGGCGAGGGCGCACTCCATCAGCGCCAAGGGTCGAATTCACACAGAGTGCCACAACAGGGGACCCTGGTGAGGCGGACAGAGATAGGCTGGAGAGCGCTGTGCAACAGCCCAGCCTGAAGAGGCGAACTAGACGCCTGTACCAACCGAAAGGGCCAAGAGATTCTGCAATGGCTGCATCGAGAAGCAAGGTTAAAAACGCCACAATGGACCCTTTTGTCACGGCAAAGTCTCACCCCATCGCCCAGTCTACACCGAAGGGCGTAAAGCTGCAGGTCAGCCTGGAAGAAAGGACAACCAGGTGCTTGAAATGATAGCAGACCTAAGAATGTTTATAGACACCAAAATAGGTGAAGTTAAGGCTGACATCCAGCTCATACGTCAAGATGCCCGTAACTTAACAGAACGTGTCACCACCATAGAATCTTCCCAGAAGGAGATGTCAGAAGATACCGCAGACCTTAAGGCTGAGGTGGCAGATCTCAGGACAAAGGTGGGCATCCTGGAGGCAAGGTCGGAGGAGGCGGAAGGACACGCTAGGCGCAACAACATTAGGATACTGGGCATTCCCAAGGGGACAGAGACTGCAGATCCGACGGCCTACGTGGAATCCTTGATAGAGCAAGAAATTGGGGCGGAGAAGTTGTCACAAGGCTTCGCCATAGAGAGGGCTCATAGGTCGCTCCAGAAGAAACCCTCCCCGGGCTGCTACCCCCACCCCATCATAGCGAAGGTCCTCAACTTCCGGGACAGGGAAGTAATCCTAAAATTCTCGAGGGAGGGCGGAGTGATAGAGCGAGACAACTCAAAAATCACCATCTACCCAGACTATACACAGTCGGTACAAAGGGCACGGAACTCTTTTGTCCCGGTCAAGGCTAGACTGAGACAATTAAACTTAAAGTACATCCTGCTGTACCCCTCCAGGCTAAAGGTGATTCACAAAGGGCGAGCAATATTTCTGGAAACGCCGGCCGCAGCTAATATGTGGATGGAACATAACAACTTGGCCGAAGCCCCCACAGAGCCCACCCACGAGAGCTACACTGAAGCTCGCAATGGTCGATAGCCCAGCGACGTGACACCAGCGCCCTTGACACTCGCCTTGGGCAGTATTGCGGAATGGCGCAGCATCGAAGCAGAAGCATCACAACAGCATGAGACAGATAAATGATTACAGGGCTCGTTCGGCCTCCCACGCATGAGCACACAGCACAAACCCACGAAAGATCAGTGCAGGCCAGTTGCCAGCACGAACCCACTCGCGCCAGAAACCCGGATGGGGTCAGGCAGTGCGAGAGCACCTGAGCACTGCACCCTAAAGGCAGAAGCTGGGTGCACCAATTATAGTTACTTTTTCTATGTTACTGTTGAGACTGCCCACCTCCCAAGGATCACCAGACAAATTGAAGAGGACCCGAAGCTGGACGCTGAAGCCGACCAACCCAAGCAAGCAGGGCGAGGCATGACGCCCAGCAGCACACGACCAAGTAGCAGATCCGATGGGGAGTCACCCAAGGCAACAATCAAACTCAGGCAATGGCAGCACAGCTTAAAATAATCTTGTGGAATGTCAGAGGGATGGGATCCTACTTACGGAGGAACCACATCCATTTCTACCTGAAGCGAAAAAAGGTGTCAGTCGCTCTCCTACAGGAAACGCACCTCTCGCGGACACCACGGACAAACTGGCGGATTACTGGGGAGGCCAGGGCAGCGGTGCATCCTACTCAAGATACGCACAAGGCGTATACACATGGGTGAGCCCGGATACACCATTCCAACAGATGGGGGCGGAAGTGGATAAAGACGGCAGATCCGTCGTGGTGTGGGGCATGAGAGAGAATACCCGGTTATGTATCATAAATTCATATTTCCCCCAGCATGGCATACCTTCCTACCTCAAGCAGCTATGTGCCAGAATCATGCACCACAGGGAGGATACCTTCCTATGCGGGGGGGGGGGATTTCAACTGCGTGATGAACGAGGAAAAGGACAGATCCATCCCACCACTAATCCCCAATAACCCCACTCCGCGGGCACTTCGCAACGCGATAGAGGACCTGCAGCTAGTCGATATCTGGCGATACTTGCATCCCACTGACAGGTCCTACTCATTCTACTCGCCCCCTCACGGCCTTCACACCAGGATAGATTATTTCTTCATCAACAGCGAACTAATCCCACAGGTGGAGTCTGTGGCCTACCTGGGTAGGTCGATCTCGGATCACTCCCCACTGCTTATGCAGTTCTGCATAATAGGCCCCAGGCCTCCCATCCCGATGTGGCGTATGCCCATAGAAACTTTAACAGACCATGAATTTAAGGACACCCTTGGAGAAAGTTGGAAGAGTACATAAAGATCAACAAAGGATCAGTCGAGAAGTGGAGCACACTCTGGGAAGCCATGAAGGTGGTAACGAGGGATGAGATAATAGCAGAAGCTGGGAGAATCAGGAGGCAACTAAAAAAGGAACTAGAGGTCAAGGAGGAAGAGATCAGGCACCTGGAAAGTAATCTGCCCCCAACCAGAGAGAAGGAAACTAGGCTGAAAGAAACCAGAGAGGACTGTCGACTCGTGTGGGAGAGGCTGTCCAAGTTCGACTTCTCCACGTGAACTGTTAAGGCACATAAGGAAGCAGATAAGCCAGGCAGGATACTTGCCTGGCTATGCAGGAAGGAGCACCCGAGACAAGTTCACAAAGAGATCAAGGACGAACACAGAACAACTCACAGGACACAACAGGCAATAAATGAAGTTTTCTCAGACTTTTATGCCAAGCTCTACACTCACAAAGAACAAGTCCCGGAAGAAGACATCAGGGACACCCTGGCCGAAGTTGGAGTTCTCAAACTGAACCTGGAACAATAAAACATGCTGGGAGAGGCTATCACGACGGAGGACATTTCAGAGGCGATCAAGTCCCTCTCCACATGCAAGACCCCTGGAACTGATGGCCTTACTCCAGAATTCTACAAGGCCTACGAGGAGATCTTAACCCCGATGCTGCACAGAGTATACGAAGACGCATATGAGACCGGGATACTGCCAGGTAGCATGAGAGAGACTCTCATAGTACCAATGCCTAAACCAGGTAAACCGGCCGACGAGTGTGACTCGTACCGTCCCCTGGCAATGCTGAACTACGACACCAAAATCCTGACAACCATACTAGCTAAAAGGCTGTCGAGGGTGATAGGATCCCTAGTTCACGAGGACCAGAACAGTTTTGTCCCGGGACGCAGCACCACGGCTAACTTAAGGAGGCTCCAACATATAATGGCACACACTGCAGAATGCAAGGAGGACCTGGCGGTATTCTCGCTCGATGCCATAAAGGCGTTTCACTCAATATTCTGGGAGTGGCTGATTGAGACTCTGAGGGAGTTCGGACTTGGTGAGCACTTCATTCGGTGGGTTAAGGTGCTTTACAATACCCCGGTGGCGAGAGTAAAGACCGGAGGCATGGTGTCAGGAGCTTGGGCAATCAGAAGAGGAACCAGACAGGGGTGCCCACTGTCGCCGATGTTATACACCCTTGGCCTGGAACCGGTAGCAATCTATTTCAGAAAACAGCTCTTCGACGCAGGTATTAGAATAGGCGGGATAGATAACATTATCTTGCTGTATGCGGACGACGTTCTTCTATATCTGTGCAACCCCCCCGAGAGAATGCACCAACAGCACTAGACATCCTCGACAATTTTGCAAAATACTCTGGGATAAAGTTCAGCAGACTGAAATCATGCTCTTTCCCTCTTGCCGGGCTTAAAGGGAAGGTTACAGAGGAACTACCCGAGATTGGGATCCAGTGGCAGGTGGAAGCATTCCGCTATCTTGGAGTCACCATTAAGCACACGCCCGCCTCCACTCACGAGTGCAACACAGAGGCAGCGATGTGCGGGTTGCACAGGTCCATTAAATTCTGGTCAAAACTTCCACTCTCTGTGATGGGCAGAGCAGCAATCACCAAAATGATAATACTACCGAGATTCCTGTATTACTTTACCAACATAACATATTATATACCCCCATCCTTCTTCAGGAAACTAGAATCCTTAATCAGAGACTTCCTGTGGGGTCTGACCAGGCATAAACTCACGCTAAGCATCCTTATACTTCCCTACAAGGAGGGCGGCATCAAACTGCCCGAATTTCAGAAATATTACCTAGCAGCACAAATGTCTCACGTCGCTAAGTGGCTATCGGATGAACCCTCAGCCGAGACAGGCCTCCTCCAACAGCTGATGACACCAATGCACCCTAAAAAGGTACTGTGGAGCGCACAATTGTGGCCTCCTGACCCGCCCATGATAGTGAAGTTGGGGAGACAAGTCTGGAACAAGGCCGGCTCATCGCTCGGATTACAACACCCATACATGCCTGAAATCCCCATGCTTGCAAATGTCTGCAGGCTCCCCACCGACCTGCCAGCAATGAGGAGCTGGGAGAACTGCGGCCTCTATACATGGGGAGATATGTTCGAGGAAGGGTTATTCAGGGACTTCGACTCACTACAAACAAAAGATGGGCTCGCCACAGGCCAATTCCTATGGTACCAAAGGGTGAAACATGTAGCCAAGAAAAACTGGAGCTCATGGCCTGAGGAGCCGGAAAAGCACCCTCTTGTGCAGGAAATGTACAAACTGAGCGATGGTTGGAAACCGACATCAAGGCTATATACCAAAATAAATGACAGACCCAACCCAAGAAGTGCGCACCTGAAAGAGAGCTGGGAGTCGGATCTGGGGACTGAAATCACGGAGGGCAAATGGAGCAGGGCCCTGCTGTATCCGAAGGAGGTGTCACGGAACCCCAGGTTCAGACTGATCCAGCTGAATGTCCTCTACAGGACCTATATGACGCCACGCAGGATAGCTGATTTCAATAACAAAATCCCGTCGACATGTCCATGGTGTTCCTGCGAATATGCCAACCTGATCCACATGTTCTGGGCTTGTCCCAAATCGCAGAAACTCTGGTCCGCTGTTGAACAGACCTGCAGGAGAGCCGGAGTGGAAAGGTACGAGTGGACGCCCAAGGAGTGTCTTTTGGGCACTCACCCGAGACTGAGCAAAATCAAGCATGTGGTGAAGCTCATGGACATAGCGTGCATACTAACGAAAAGAACAATCGCAATGGCCTGGAAATCGTCTGGCGGCCCCAGATATGAACCCTGGATCAGGGAAATGGAGAGATGGACTGCCGCTGAAACCAGAGCCTGGGAAGAAGGGAATAACCGGGGTGGGGAAGATGTGAGCGCCACACTGGAATCTTGGAAAGCCCTCATGAGGGATATGATCTTCTCGACAAACTTTAAGCCCCCCTGAGCTGATCCCCATGGCACAAACTGCGAGCACGACACATTGACACGAACGCCATGCCCGTGACTACCCTAGCATTGCATCCCACGAAAAGAGAATGTTAGCGTAGGACTTGGGGCTCAAAGGGGAAGAGCGGGATAACCGCACGGCAACAGGAAGGACAGTCAAAGTTATTGTTATTATTTGTTTATTGTTAACTTCAGTTCACCAGGCAAATATGAGACATACTTGATGTTACGATGCACTAACTGTGCTTAACTGTTTTTTGTTTATACATAAATGCCAATGTAAACATTTAAAAATAAACTACAGAATTCCGGGCCAGGTACATATGATTCCAGGGTAAGCCTGAATTATATTAGCTGGATACTCCATGCGGGCCAGCAGCCTCGACCTTCTGTTTCATCATTCTCTCGATATGTTTATTTGTGCATAGCACCTTTGAGACCGGAGGAGATTTGGAACATCATTTTACGGAGTAAAGCCACTACGAGCAGTCCAACCGCCAGGGAGCAGCATTAAGGAAACTACGCTCCCTAGCAGCCCATCTCAGGGTTTTTTCTCCTTTAGGGGTTTTCCCTGGAGGTTCCACTGCGGTCAGACCTATCTAAGTCAGATCGTGGAGCGGCTTCTAGGTATACTCCCATTCACTTCAGAATTCTGTAGGAACCACCAACCCCTAAAGAAAGTAAGATAGATGCTTTCTAGTCTGTGTTTGAGTCAGTTTTCATTAAACGGTTTTTCAATCATAACACCTAGTGCAGTCTGTCAAATCCATATGGCGTATACTAGCAAAAACCTAATGCCTGCCCTATCTCTTGTACAAAAAGTGTAAAGAGGAGAAAATGTACGCAAAAGGAAAAGTCAGTGTTCAAATGATAATGTGGCTGAACCAGCTCTCCTCCCACGTTAGGCTTCACAAGGTAAGGCGATCCTTGTAGGAAGGATGACACACTCTGGCTCAGCTTTCAACACAGTACAGAGTTCACAACCGTGGATCGAGGCCCGCCTGGCGTTCCACGTTTTAAAGTTCCTCTCTCTGGCTTTCAAAATAATGTTTCAACCAAAACGCTCACAAAGGTCTCCCTCTGCCGGGCTCAGACCTTTCACCACACCGTTCTCGTAGGTCCCCCTCTGCCGGGCTCAGACCTCTCCCGATACAGTTCACACAAAGTTGCAAGGGGGCTCCCTTTCCCAAGCTTAATGCAGGTCGAGTCTCCCTCAATCGGGCTCGGACCACTTTCGGCTGTCGAAGTCTTTCGAAACGTGCGTGGGTTTTGCTTACTGACCACCACAGGACCACTCTGACTAAATGTTCACTATTTACTTTCACTCTTTTTTTAACCATCTTTTTATTGATTTCAGCAAGTTAAACATAACAAATTCAGAAAAAAAAATGAACAACACCCTTTCCCTCCCACCTACCCCTTCTAACCCCAGTCGTAGCGTAAATGAAACCTATAGTTCTGAAAACCCCCCATCCAACTCCTCAACGGTGGAAGTCCAGCAGCTTTAGTCTTTGGGGACACCATTGCTCCCTAAACTCCCCCTTCAGATAGTCCAGTGTCTCACCCCAATCAGCAGCAAAACTTTCCAATTTCCCCTCCGCCGCATACGTGGCCCACTCCAAAGAAACAATGTCCCACACTCTCCTAAGCCAGTCCTGCTCCGTGGGAATCATTGGGCTCTTCTATTTTTTAGCGATTAGCCCCATCGCCACTACGGTAAAGACCACCCTCGCCTTGTGACTCCCCAGTCTCCTCTCTTCCCCTCCCGTTATGTTCTTCCCCAACAAGATCTCCCGAGGATCCTGGCTACCCCCCATCCCCAGGGCTGTGGATTGGGCACTTGCAATATCGCGCCAAAAAGACCTAATACACGGGCAATCCTACCATATATGAACAGCTGTGCCCACCTCCCTGCAGCCCCTCCAGCAGGCACCTGAAGTCGTTGGATACATTACATGCAGCCGGGCCGGGGTGTAGTGCCACCCATAGATATACATATACCATGCTTCCTGTAGTTGGGGTGCCCTGGCCACTCTTGGGATTAACCTCCATAGCCCCTCCCAGTCCTCCCTTTTCATTCCCACCGCCACTTGCTGCTCCCATCCCTTCATGTACGGCCAGGTGACCTTCGGGGCCATGTTCTCTAAAAGTTTATATAAATCCGATATGAGACCCCTGGAACCATCATGGGTAAGGAGGAACCGTTCGAATTGTGTCAGAACGCGTGTAGCGGCCCTCTTGACTTCCGCTGAAATAACCCAGTGTCTAATTTGAAAGTATCTGAGCCTTTCCCCCTCACGAACTCCAATTGCAGCTTACATTCCTCGAAGGTCTTCACTTTTTGGTTGTAAAACATATCCCTCAGTGTCCTACATCCCCCTCCCTCGCAAGTTCGGAACGCTCCTCTCTCCAGGCCCGGCGAGAAGTCCCCATTATTAAAGATAGGTGTGAACGGGGATGGGAAGGGTGAGATCCCTCGCCTCTCCACTGCCCTAAACCATGTGTCTACCATCCCCTTCGTAATATCGCTCAAGTATATATGAGGCGGTCTCAGCCTCCGGGGAAGCCATAACACTTCACCCAGATGATGTCGGGCGACTGCTCTGTCCATTTCTACCCAATGCTTTCCATAGCTTGCTGCAAACCATTCCCTAATCACCCGGCACCCGGAGGAGTGCAGCCTTATGATATTGCCTAAAGTCCGGTAGACCCATACCCCCACGCCCTTTGGACACTGTGAGAAGACACCAAGACACATGCGGCCTCTTGCCCTCCCAGACAAATTCTTTGACCTCACGGTCCAGTTCCTTAAAGAAGCCCTGTGGGATGGACAGAGGAATCGCCTGAAACAGATAAAGTATGCGGGGAAGGATCAACATTTTAAGTACTGCCCCCCTCCCTAACCATGAGATCTTAAGGGCGCTCCACTTATTCAAATCTTTTTAATTGCCTTTAACATGGGGGGTAATTTGCACCATACCAGCCGCCTAGGGAAGGGGCCACCCGAACCACCAAGTATTGTAACCCGCCCGGGCTCCACCTGAACAGGGAGAGTGCCCTCAATTCTTTTGCCTCGTTCTCCCCAAGGGATAGATTCAAGAGTTCAGACTTCTGCCAATTGACCCGCAACCCCGACACCTCCCCAAAATCAGTCAGCACTTCTATGCATGCCCTGTTAGACCCCTTTGGCTGCGTCAACATGAGTAACATGTCATCCACGAAAGCTGCGACCTTGTGCTGGTATCCCCCAAATGATACGCACTGTATCCTGTCCGTCTCCCTTATGGCTATTAAC
The DNA here is from genome assembly GCF_040938575.1 of Ambystoma mexicanum. Taxonomy (NCBI): domain Eukaryota; kingdom Metazoa; phylum Chordata; class Amphibia; order Caudata; family Ambystomatidae; genus Ambystoma; species Ambystoma mexicanum. The sequence goes on from NC_090930.1 coordinate 1,118,682,169, forward strand.
AGGGGTTCTAGATATAAAGCATAGAGGAGGGGGGACAGAGGGCACCCATGTTTCATTCCCGGTCGAAGCCTAATTGGGTGTGATACCTCCCCAATAACTAGGATCCGTGAGCTAGGGTTTTTATAGTTCGCCGCAACCATGTTGATGAATTCCGACTCGAGACCCATTGTCTCCATGACCAGGAACAGGAACGACCACCCCACCCGATCGAACGCTTTTTCAGCGTCAAGCGCTAAGAAGATTGCCGGAGTGGTCGTTTTCCGTGCTTTTTCGACAAGGTGGGCTACCCGTCTGATGTTGTCAGCCGTCTGCCTCCCAGCCACAAACCCTGTGGATCAGCGACAGTTAGAACTTTTCCAACCGCCTGGCCAATATTTTAGCCTCCGTGTTTATGAGAGCAATGGGCCGATATGATGTACACTCTTCAGTATCTTTACCCGCCTTGTGTATGAGTGTTATTTTGGCCTCCTCCATTGATGGGGTTATACCGCCTCTAGACCCAAATGAATTGAATAGTTGTGCTAGGTGTGGAACCAACAGATGGGAGTAGAGTTTATTAAACGACACTGGATAGCCATCTGGGCCCGGGGCTTTACCGAGGGGGAGAACCGCTATAGTTGCTCTAACCTCATCTTCCGTGATGTCTTGGACTAACTCTCTCCTCTCATCTCTTTACAGCCGCGGAAGGGGGAGGGCCCCAAGGAAATCCCTCTGTGGTCCCGGTGCCGGGTTCTGTGAAGAGTATAGTTCTTCATAAAACTCTGCTAACCTCCCCTTAATCTCTTCCAACCGAGTGAGTGTTTCCCCCCTCTCACCCCTCATAGCCACAATAACATTCCGTTCCCTGTTCCCCCTCAGCAGATGCGCCAGGAGTGAGTCCGCCTTATTGGCCTTCGCATAGAATCTTTGTCTAACCTTAAGCATAGCCGCTTCGGCCTTTTTGGTCCTTAGGATTCTCACCTGGCCCTCTGCTGCCCTATACTCCTTGTACACCCTTCTAGTGGGGTTCTCCTCCATACGCACTCTGGCGGCCTCGACTTCACCTTCCAACTGTGCCTCCAGCCCCCTCAACAATCTATTTCTCTCCACTTGCAGAGCGATCAGTTCCCCTCTCATGGTCGCTTTGAACACATCCCACCTAGTCCCTAGGCGCGGATTGACACTGTTGTTCCGCTCAAAGAAATCTCAAATCTTACTATCTATCTCCTCCTGCATCACCTGGTCCCTCAAGAGCGTCTCCGGGAATTTCCAGCTCCACACCCGAGGCCTACGCCCCCCCAGCCGGAGTTCCATCCGGACAACCCTGTGGTCTGCTATCCCCATGGGGCCTACCTCTACTGACTCCACTCCTCCAAGCAGGCTTGCCAACACCCAAATATAGTCAATTCTTGACTGGGTTCTGTGAACATCCGATAGAAATGTGAACCCCTCCTCTTCTCCCCTTAGTGCCCTCCATACATCCCGCAAACCTGCTTCCTCCCACTGTCTCTTTAGTTGAGGTGAAGCTGCTGCTCCCCCGCCACCCCTCCCCTGCTATGTGCGGTCCCCCCCTCCTATCCCAAGCCAGGTTAAGGTCACCCATTAGAATCACCTGCCCTCTCACGAAATCCTGTAGGGTGCCCAAGGTCTCCCGAAGGAACTGATCCTGACCCGCATTCGGGCCATACACAGAAGCTATCGTGTATGGAGTGCCCATGTACTCACCCCTTACCATAATATACCTGCCACTCTTATCCCAGAGGGTATCGCTCACACGAAAGTCCATCCCTCTTCCAAATGCCAAGGTTACTCCCCCCTTCTTGGCGGGGCCCGATGCGAACATTATTTGTGAGTAGCCCTTCAACCGCAGGCGATGCTGGTCCTTCCGCAGTAGGCAGGTTTCCTGTATCGCCAAGACTTCTGGTCTGTGGGACCTAGTAAATTGCTCTCATTCCATACGCTTAAGAGGGGAATTCAATCCCCTAACATTATGTGTTAACCACTTGAATACTAAGTTGGTATCTAGCGCACATCACTTGGTCAGTACTTGCCCCTCTCACCAGGTCCCTCCGTGCACCCCACCATCTCCCCCCCTCAACGGAAAGTTTTGAGCCCCCATTACCCATTTGCCCCCTACCTCCATGTCTTACTCCCCTGGAGTTTGAACTTGCCTGCTGGACGCTCCGACCTCCACCCAACTTCCCCCCTTGCCCCCTCTTCTCCCACCCTGAATCCCCAATTTAGGGTGGAAAAATCCCCTCCCACCCCACTTAACAGCTCCCCATGACAGCCGCTTCCTCCGCTCCTCCCCCCCACCGGGCCTCATTGCCCTTTTGATCCCAGTATGTTGCACCCCTTACCCCCGAGCTCATCTGCCGCCTTTACGGGTCCACCACCCCTTGCCCATTGGGTTTAAACTTAGAACACACCCCTTGCCACTAATCTCACACTCTACCCAGGAGTACTCCCACCCTCCCAAGATGCACTGCCTTTCCCTCTCGGTCCCTTCCGCCTTTTGTCCCCCACCGTAGACCACTCCCACACCCTCTGCCTAGGACTGCTACTTGTGACCAAACCCGCACCGCCGGAGGGCCCCCATCCAAGTTGATCTGCAACACATTAGCCCCCCTCCTGGACAGATGTTATCCGTTTCTGATGACCCTCCCAGTCAAAAACAAGGCCAAATGGAAAAGTCCACTTGTAGCGTACACCACGCTCATTCAATACCTTCAGCACCAGCACATCTGTCTCCTCTTTATCAAGGTGACGCTCGCCAGGTCTTGATCTAAAGCAATTTGTTGGCCTTTAAACATTATTGTTTTTTTTTCCTCGTAGCCTGGAGGACTGCCTCCTTCTGGGCATATCTGGTGAAGGCTGCAAGGACATCCCTCGGTCTCGAGGAGGGCCCCTTGGAGAGTCTGCCCACTCTGTGAACACGGTCCAGTTCAATGCTGCCCAAAGCAGCCTCCCCTAAAGCTTCTGCGAAAAGGCCCTGAATTTCCTGTTTGAGGTCCTTGTCCACTACCGATTCCGGCAGTAGCTTCACCCGTATGTTAATCCTCCGAGATCTGTTCTAGAGGTCTTCCATCTGTACCTCCAGGTTTTGGGTTGCCACATCAAGGCGCTCTATGGCTTCACTGTTAGCAGTAGCTTCCTTTTCCACTTCCTGAAGCCCTCTTTCCAAAAGATCAGTCCTTTCCCCTAGCTGCCGTAGATCCCGCTTGATCTCCCCAAGAGCTTCATTTAGGTCTGCACGCATAAGCTGAAACTGCTCCTGGAATGTCTTAGCCAAATTGGAGTGAAGGGCCTGGATCTCGCCCAAGAAGTCCTGTCTGTTGACCGGGGATAAGTCCTGCGTCTCCTCCGCAGGCCCTGTCCCCTCTGATCCTTCGTTACTGCCCTCCTGAGCCTGCTCCCCTGTCCTGTACTGACCACAAAGAACAGAGGATGCTTTGCGAATCTTGTGGGTCCTGCGACGACTTGCCGTTTTTCCCTTTGCTCCGTGTAGCCATCGAGTCAGTTTCTAACATGCAGAGTGGGATCCGGCTCTTGCTTCCCCTTCACTCCTCCACCTCCCAGTGCGGCCGCCTCTCCCCCAGGTATCTCCACTGGGGTTAGTCTGCCAGCGCGCCTCCTAGCGCAGGCCAGTGACGCACCAAAAACCTCCCCTTGAGACCTAACCCCACCAGGGCCCTTAAGTACGCTTAAAGTAGCAGTTATACCCTGAAGGCTCTCCCCTTAGAGGTCCATTAGTATGAAACTGTTGGAGAGCCCAAAGGTGGGGAGGGAGATTAGATGCTGGAGGAGAAGCCAAATGCAGTCTCAGGATTCAGCTATGTAGTCAATGGGGGGGTCCACACAGCCTAGATTGTTCCACAATCACCAGTCTTCACACTTAATAAAGAAATGATTTGGCCGTTTAGCAGGCGCTGTGCTTAGAGCACTAGGCACAATAGGCTTCTTTTACATATCTGCCTCCGCCCGTGAGTGATCCAATATGGGGTCTGCTGGGCTCCTCTGCAACACCTGTTGCCGCCTCCGCCGTGTCCCCACAGCTGCGGGAGCATCTGGGATAGTTCCACACACTCCGGCCGTAGGTCTCTTCCTGGTGGCCGGGGACCCGCCCGCTCCTCCTCGAGCCTCCCTGTGAGATCCCCGAATCACTGCGGTTCTTTCACGTTACAGCGCTCTGCCTCCCGGTCCTCGGCCACTTCTCCAGTCCCATGGGCGGAGACCCGACCGGTTTTCCTTCACCCGCTTGACGGAGCAGGCTCCCGCCCAAAGCTGCAGCTCCTCCCGCGCTCACGGCACTCGATCACTGGCCTCTGCTCTCTGCTTCGGCGCGGCCCCCGGGCACCCCGCAGCCCGACAGCACCAGCCAGGTAGCGCCCACCGCCCGGAGCCCCCCAGGCACCTCCCCCCAGGCTCCGTGCACCAAGAGGCGGACTCCTCGCCAACTGTGCGGGCCAATCCGTCCCAGGGCACACACACGCCAGGAGGCAGCCCTCCTCTCAGCTACAGCCCAGATGTCTCCTCCTGCAGGCGCTGGGAGTTCTTCATCAGCTTTGCGGGTGTTATCATCAAGAAGCGGCGTGGTGGACCGCTTGATTTTGCCCGAGAAGCAGGAGCGCACAGCTGGTACGTCTACTCCCTACCCGCCGCAATCTTGGAATCCACAGACCTTACTTTCACTCTTGCTGTTTGTTCGCTCTTTTGCTTTTTGTCTGTTTGGTCTGCCTTTCTTTGCGTTTCATCCACACGTGTGCAGCCATCACTTGTGATATGATGTTGCTACTTCATTCACTTTAACACACACCAGTCTCTCAGGTCGCTTGCCAACTCACTGGCTGTGTGCTTCTTTCTTGTTTGGCACTTTCCGATTTGCGAATCAAGTTAAGTACCACAGGCTTGACCACGCCTCCCCAACTTTGCCGTTCACCTGGGAGGGTCACTGGCGTCCTTGAAACACAATGCAATCTGCACTTGTGGGATCTGGCGTTCTCCACGCGTCTTTCGCAACCTATCAGAGGCAACGACCTCTGATAGGGAAGCATTGGGGTTTTCAGCCTGCTACTCTCGACCCTTGGTCTGTTGGTCTGCTCCATTAGGTGTGCCTTCGTCCCGGAAGTTCTGCTTGTTCGTATGTTCCGCCTTGCTCAGAGTGTGTCTTTAGGTGTTGCCTTTTATTTGTGTGAGGAGAGCTATTTGGTATCAGGTGTATGCACTTAGGGTAAAGTGCCTGACTTTGCCTGACCGGATTAACAGGACATGTCCAGTTTGATGTGAGAGAGTTAGTCTGGTTACTCTCAGTCACCCTCTTCCTCGGCCGAGTGTTTGGGCAAAAAGGGGGGTATTTGGGACTTCAGTAAATCCTAAAAAAATAGGATGGGGTAGATGAACAAAAGAGGGGGGAATATTGCATCTCACTATCAGCTATCTCACACCCAATTCTCGAGGACCCCTCACCCAGGTGATCCTCCCGCACTGGTCCGCCCCCAGGGTCTGGATCCAAAGGTGATGGCCATGCCCGAGCCACCTAAGAGAGAGATCCCCGGGGACTAGCGGGTGAGATACTCTCTGGGTTTTCACACTTGCGGTTACAATTGTTACAGTTTTTGACACTAATGACAGTTCTACCGAACTATCTGTAATAACACTCTTGTACACAGAAAGTAATTCAGTAATTGTATTTAAATAGCGCAACCACATAAGATATTGACATTTAGGAAGGAAAATAGTTGGTTAGTACAATACTAGCAGAGCTTAAGGTTGTAGAAGCAGTTTCGTCGCACAGCAAGGCTTTTTAAGTTCAAATCGCAACCCTAGCTGAAGCCAGTTCGAGAGGTCTCAAAGTCTTGACAAGCAGCAGAACAACGAAAACTCCTGTGTATATTTTCTAGTATCTAAGATGCAAAAAGATACAGCCAACGTTGGAGACCAGCTAAAGGACTCACTAAAGGGAAACAAGCAGCAGCTTGGGGCAGAGGTAAGAGGGGGTTGCCCTGGACACCTCTACATGCACTCCAATGCTCTGGAGCGACTATTCGGATTAAGGTAAGCAATACCTTTTTCCCCACAGTACCTATGGTTTCAAGAAATGTTTGTGGCTGGATTCTCCTTGTTGAGGCAGCGCTGGACCCAACCTCCACAGCAGTCTCGAAGGAGGTCTCTGGCACAGATTTCAGCAACTTCTCGGGTCACTGTGTGGTTTTGGTGCCTTTTCTGCAGCACCAACATAGAACGCAAATCGCCCGGACAATCCTGAAGTCCTGCACTCTGTTGAGGGGACTTAGACAGGACAGATTGTGTCTCTTGAGGTTCACCTGGAGCTCAGCAAAGCCTTGGACAGATTCAGCCTTTCCACAATGATGAGCTTCAGTTGGGTTGGAGGTCTCCTGGTATTGGGGTTCTGCAACTCTGGAGAGGCACAGCACCTCAGGAGATGGCTCTGATTAAAGTTTGTCTTGGACCTGGCTGTTCCCACCAGTCAAAGGGAGGGAGACATCCTCTTCGGAGTTCCTCTGTCGCACAGAAAACAGGGTCAGGACAGCAGTGTTCGATTCACGGTGTTGCAAAGGGTCCGCAGGCATCTCTGTTCGTCTTCTTCTTCGGTTACTTCAGTTTCCACTGGTCGATTGCTTTTCACCTCAGGAACCTCACTTTTTTATTCATTTTGAGCACATACTCCTCTGCAATCTCTCCCCGCATTTTACAGAAAGGGGTGGGTCGCTGTCCAATCAGGACAGCCAGGCCTCCATTGGTAGCTGGTTCCATTCAGGCACTCAAGCAGACAAAGAGCAGGGGAGTGAATTACTCCTCCATACTTCCTTCCTCCCCAGAAACACTGTAGTCCAGGCGGGGACACCCTAGGGTTCATGCCAAAGGGAAAACACACACACACAGACTTCCCCCTCCCAGGACGGTAGAAGAAGGCCTGACAAAGAACAACCATGGTAGCAATGGCAAAAAAGTACTAAGTATCTCTCTATCCTTAAGAACAGTAGAAATTATGGATACATAAAGAATCTCAAAGGAGACCCCAAAGGGTTCCCAGCAACACTGCCCATAAGGAGCTGTGTACTGCACAAGTAAACTACAGATGCCTTAAAAGAGGTATGGAGGAAAGTAGACTCCATAGGACAGGTAAAACACAGAACAGAGTTCGAAAAGACAGAGCCCATAAGAATGAATGAGTGTAAAAAGGCTCCACTCATTCAGGATATAAGGAAAAAGGTCCAGAAGTCCAGCAAAAAGTGCTAGGGGGTCTCACTAGAAGAGCAGATGAAGCATACAAATGTTAAATCTCCCTAACACCTGCCCCTAAACCTGACATCACTAGATGCTTAAGCCCCTTTTCACAACACCAATGCAAGTCTCATGTCAATGTCCTCTGTGCACAATTGATTGACGTGTCTCCATGGAAATGTCAAGACGTCTCTTTCCCCGACAAGTATAAACAAACCCTTTCTGATCAGACAAGATTGGAGTTTATTTTTCCTTCGTGTCAGTGTATTTCATTTCGAGGCTCCCTGACTTGTTTTTGTTCTGTTCAGCTATTTTCCAAGTACGACGCACTGAGAACGGGTACTTACATTACTTAAAATGAATTAACTCAGTAGTCCCTTTTTATTTAAACATTTCATATATTATGCACAAATGTCTTTACCAAAGAGTATTTAAATTCTACTTTTACATTGCATATTTTTTACATGTGGCAATGCGAAATTTACAAATTTGTGCCCATTATTCATATCTTTGCACTATGGGTTTTTGTAACATGGCTGTTTCTTCTCATATTTTTCTTTTACCTTGAACTTTGAAGGTAGAACCTAATTTCGTTACTGTATACAAACAAAAATATATTTTTTTTCTTACTGTTCATTTTGTACTTCCTCAATATTTAAGAACTATGGCAACAATACAGCCCTACCATACAAGCCTGAATGGTCAGAAGAGGAAATGCTTGAAGGAGAAGAAGCCGAAATGATGGGGAATCAGATGGAAGTCATGGTGATCAATCCCCGGAACCCATTCACATGGAAGACGTTTCCACCTGGTGTACCTGCCATCATTGTGAGATTATGCCAACTGCGGTGGAGAACTGCTGTTGCAGAGAAAACTCTGGCTGCTTAGCCTACATTGCCAAAGAAGACACATCACTGCTATGCGTTAATGAGCTGCATGACTTCAGGGCAGCCTGCCTTACAATATCTGTGTGGCAAATGATGATGGTCTTTATGCACGTAACTCGAGCAACAGTTTGCCCTCGTAATCCAAGTAATGAGTACTTTAAACATTATATGTTTGACAACCGAGGCAGCTAACATTTATATTGTTCTCCTACATCAACTTTGATGGATCACTGACAAAAAATGATTGCTCTAAATTGAACAAACTTTTCCTTCTAATCTCAAACCAAACTATTCATCATTAGATTGAATGGCCAAACAATTATGTTTCTTTCACTTTGAATGAAATTAAAAACAATATTTCCCTATGTCCCAAACTGTTTTTGCTGGAATGTGCGTTCACATTTCTAATTGATCCCTACTTGAAAACAAAAGTACTATCAGTACTCTGCTCGAAAGGTACTTTTTTAAGCATAACAATGCCTTACATTTAAGAAGGTAGTGCAAACAAAATAAATGCAATTATTGGGTTCATTCAAGTTAACTATTTATGTATCTCTTGTACAGGAGAAACAGGCTTGTGGCCTATCGAGCGTTTAAATGGTGGATTCATGGCTGACTGGGATTCCACGTTCAACGAGTAATACCTGCCTGTGCTGTTCGAGCCATTTGTGAGAAATTCTCCAGTGACTATGGACAATACAGGGGATTTATACAGACAGTACCTCCACCACCGCAGTACAATTTGTAGTTTGCCATTGCCATCAACCTTACCAAAATACATTTAAAAACATTAAAATAATGTCTTAATATGAAAAGTTGTTAGATATTTTTGGGAAGTCACCAACACATCCAAAAAGCTAATATTTCTAAGTGTCTGCTATGCCAAGAGGATCATGAAAGATTGGTGTCCTTTCATTAGTTCACTGGCATATTGCACTCGCATTATCCACTTCAATCCCCCTCCAGTCACTTCCCACATGTGGCCGTGCGCTCGCAAGGGGGCTGGTTGGGAACTAACAAGGTGCCTTATACCATGTACACCTCAATGGTTTCCCCCAGGTTCCATTGGCAACATGGCCACCTGAGAACCAGTGTCTCCAGGCTCCCCTTTGAAGACCCCGTCCCTTCAATCAAGATTTGTATGTGTCCTTTGACTATGTTGCGGACCGATTACACTCCCCTCATGCACATCCACCCCCCCCTCCGGTATCAATGGCAGTTTGCACCTGTGACTGTGCGATCGCAAGGGTTCTGGGTGGATGGGAACTAACAAGGTGCTGAATACTATGTACACCTCAAAGGGTTCTTTCACATGGGGACCATTGGCCACATGGCCACCCCAGACCTGATGTCTCCAGGCTTCGCTTTGAAGACCCTGGTCCTGCAATCAACATTTGTATGTGTCCTATGACTATGTTGTGAGCCTATTATGATCCCCTCATCCACTCCCCTCATCCACATCCATCCCCCCTCTGGTATCAATGGCAGTTTGCACCTGTGGCCGTGCGCTCGCACAGGAACTTGGCTGGTTGGGAACTAACAAGGTCCTGAATACCATGTACACATCAAAGGGTTCTTTCACACAGGAACCATGTTACACATCGCCACGCCAGACCCGGTGTCACCAGGCTCCCCTTTGAAGACCCCATCCCTGCAATCAACATATGTATCTGCCTTTGACTATGTTGCAGGCCTATTATGGTGCCCTCATCCACATCATCCCCCCTCTGTATCAATGGCAGTTCGCACCTGTGCTCCTACTATCGCAAGGGGCTTTGCTGCCGGGAATGAGGACGTCAAACATTTGCATAGAGGCTGGGTGGGTGTGAACGAACACATCAGATATTCACATACACATCCACTTTTCTAAGCCTTTATAAATACCTTACCAAGAAAACATCTCCACAATCTACAACGGCTATCATCATCTATCCGCTTGCTTACCTTGCTTGCTGAATCGGCTCATCTGTTCATCCAAGTAGCGGTTTGTCAACTATTGGTTTCTGGAGTGTCATTGTTTTCAGCTCAGCAACTTTCTATTGCTTTATACTGAATGTACACTGTATTCTCATTTTAATTTATCTCAAAGACTTCACCATTATCAACTGTTCTTGTATTGTTTCCAAATGTAATGTTTTGTAATCCATGTTTTAAATGCATGTTTTCTTTGGGTGGCTCAATGATTGTTCAATGTATGAGTAGTACTTTTCTGCTTGTTGTAGATCAATGATTTTTGACTAATGTGATCCCAGTTATGGTTCGACCCGGTTACCAGCCATTTTCTTTAAATCAAAAAGTTATGAAAGCTATGTGATGGTTGATTTACTTACTGTGATACTTTATTAATTGTAATATGTATTTATAATTTTTAAAAGATCTTCTGGACAAGCAATGCCTTCCTGTATCGTTTATAGTTGCCATGTCAAAACATGTACCCTTGCACTAAGACTACTTCTGCTGGGCGGCATTCATGTAACCCTGAATCAAGCCTTCTTACGTTCCTCTTATAGCGCCTCGATGCATTTGGGCTGCAGTGCGCTCTACAAATCCAAATAAATAAAAATAAATAAAACTCCTGTTACAGTGATGCATGTTTTCCAAAAGGATATGTTCATAAGAACATGACTGTTGAACTGTGGATTTCCAGTGTCCGAGATTGAAGCAGAGGCAAGGATGTCTTGGATGATTTGAGGGACAATCGATTTTGCGTCTGCAGCATGCACTTCTCAGAAGATATGTACAAACCATCAAAGTACACTAAAAAGCGTTGCCCCAAACTCCTTCGCTAATTACTTCCCAATTCAGTCCCAACTGAATTTCAACACATGTAGTGAATAGTGGACATTGAAATATTTATGTATGTTCTTATGTACTCAATTGGTCTGTATACCTATTTCTTCTAAATTATCACTTAATCTATTGCAACAGTGTGTACAAATTCAACATGATGAAAAATGTTGCGTTTTTGGGGAATATTTCCATCAATAGTTTATTACACAAGTTTCCTTCACGACACAATGTACAGTAGTTCACATATTTTTCAATTTAGAATACTTTGTTTATCGCTACATTAGGGATACACAAATAGCTCAGAGCAATGGAAGCCTTTCTAAAAACGTATATAGCGTCCTCTAAAAATAGGTTCTTTCGGTAAATGTGTTAATTATCATGTCTGCCTTTATGTAGACCACACTGATGTAAGTACAGACATTACCACAGAGGAAACCACAAACACGTCAAATATCCAAACGAACGGTGAGGCCAAGCGATATGCACGTAAACTTATTTTAGAGTGTTTGATGTGGTCTAATTTTAATACTAATGTACATTTTCTATTGAACACTGTTATGAATACAAACATTGAATAAAGGACCGAGATTCAACATCGACCACTATTCCGGAGTCAACAGCAACCTCATTTACCTTTCAAGTAATTTTATTATACTAATCTTTCAGATGTGACTACACAATACATTTATATGGTCGAGTTCAACTTTAAAAATATTGATCATTGTTAAGTATAGTATTAACTATTGATACAAACTGGCATCTAGGATTGTATTTCAATATCAACCGTCTTTTGCATCAAATATCTTTTTATATTTTGCTTTTACATCATTATTATAACAATTATTTTGATATAGGGGGATGCTGGAACTTCAACAATGTACTATTCTTCTATTACAACCGGTCTGGAGGATGAGGTATGAGAAGTGAGAATGTATTTAATTATATTAAAAGTTGATTAATAATATTTTGTTTAAAATTAAGATATGTGATCATTTTTTTAGAATGTATAATACAGTCAACCAATTGCAAAGCATTTGATCAACAACATTGCTGTGTCTATCGCCCACACACATCCAACAATGAAAGTAAACCATCACAAAAACGTACTTTGTATATGACTTACATGGGACCCTTTACTGTCTGGTTTATGTTTTTGTTAATAAACTTTCGCTGACTACCCAAAGCTCATTAGGTGGCAAAAAAAACATTAGAGTGCAGCATACTGTAGACAGAAACAATTTACTCATTATGTTTTGCAGGATGATCTCACATCATCATATCAACTCCCTGTGACATCTCGGAAGCTTATGATATGATATGATATGGTATTTATAACGTGCCTGTACACAAGTGTTTCTAGGCACGACAAGACAAGGAGGGGGAAACAGGGAGGACAAAACAACGATCTTACTAGGCCTTGTGTCATTTAGATTGTGGAAGTGGAAGAGGAGAAGTGCAGAGGGAGTGGGGGGAGAAGTGCAGGTAACTCAGTAAGTGCAGCCAGCAAGTGGCTCATAAGTGCAGAGGAGGGACTGCAGATACAGACCATGAGTGCTGGGGGAGCACAGAGGCAGTGCAAGGGCAACTGGACATGCAGTATCCTGGACCGGAGTTCACAGGGTAGCCAGGAACAGTTTCAAGTATGTCTTTTTAAAACGTGAAATGTATACAGTGTTCACCTTTATCTTGTTAAGAATGTAAAAATGTTTTCCAACAATTAACCGCATTGTTTTTCAACGTTTAACTGATGTTGAAAGGTCGACAATCATTAAAACAACATTCTCAAGATGTACTTTCTGAGATCAAAGATTTTAACATTAAATTGTTTAACAATTGAACTGTTTTTGTTGAATTTGTTATGTCGAAAGAATGTGCTACTGAAGCAGTCAAAATTGAAGAGGCACATGGACCAGAGGTATACATAAGATATTGTAAAATATCAGTTATCATCCATTTTTCTTTTCACGTAATTTCTTATAGGTTTTAATGGTTTACATACAAAAATTACATTCTATTTGTAAATATGTATATGTGTTTTTTGAAATGTAAGAGTAAATAGCTCTTTTTCAGCTTGGTCTTGTGGTTGGCAAATCATAATTGACTGTACCAAGACAAAGTAGGAAAGCAAGGGTAAATAACAAACAGGTTTTTTATTTAAAGAAGTTGTTTAGAAGTTATTTAAGTGATATTGCATTTTGAGGTTGAAATTCACATACTCTGTATGTGTGCTATAAATTAAGCATGTTTTTTTAAATCGATTAGAGACCTAAGAAGAAGTGGAGCAGAAAGACTCAGACAACAACACAAACTAAGGATGTTGCTTGCCGAACCAATGTCACTTGGGGGCAACTACATGTTGAGGCTCAGCATGGTCTTTTCAAGATTCAGAGTCATGATGCAGATGTGCAGTGGCCGGAATTTGAATTGAATGTCACCAGTGACCCATGTAAAGTAAACATGGATCATTGTTACGTCACACAACGTCACCCAGAAGAGACAGACAACTCAGAAGATGTTTCAGGATTTCTTGCAGACCCGCTCACACAATCCACACCCTCTAATAAATTTCAATCGAAGAAAGAGACAATGTTCCCTGTTTCCCCAATACATGCATAAAATGCAGAAATATCACAGACTGAAATGTGTTTATGATCTAGACTTCACTCTTCCTAGTGTGGAGGACTTGTCCACTACCATCGAATCACAAACCAATGTAGTGCAGGACATTTAACTATTAAGGGAGCCAAGAACCTTGTATTCGATTACTGCCTGCTAGAGATTATCAAAATGATTAAATGCAATCATAAATTATTTAGGAGGATATTTGGAGAGTCAATGGTTAATTTTACTCATGTAGTCAAAGGCAACAACCTGAAGATCAAGGGTAGCTGTGTCCACCATCATAACACATTTTCATGGTCTGCTCAACCTATCTATTAAGAAGTGCCTGCTGGAAATGTACTTTGTTGGTCTGCTCTGTTGTTTAGCGGATGCCGGGAGTTGAGTTGCTTGTTAAAACCCAATACTACACATATCAGAAACATTTATTGTTCACCTGCTATTAGCCAGGCCTGGAATCTCAAACTGATATCAATGGACTATGCTCTCTCTGGCAAAAGGCATAGGCTTGCTGTTTATGGACACTGCAGTAGTCCTGGTTTTCCTGCTAAATATTGCACGTACCACTTTCAAGACATGGAAAGCAAAGAAATAGTGAGTTCAGTCGTCTCCCAAGTGTCTGAATGCACATCTACTGTTGCCATGGAGAAATAAGGTTTCATTAAATTCACTGAACCTCTTCAATCCAGTGGAATGCAAATAGACCTGATAGCCACTGACAGGCACATTGGAATAGGAAAGGCCATGTGAGAGCAGTTCCCACACATACAGCATCAATTTGATATATGGCATGTCACAAAATCAATTTCTAAACAAATTACAGCTGCTGGTAAAAAAAGGGTACAGAAAACATTTTAAATTGGTCACAGTCATCTTTGGTGGAACTCAAAAACATGTGATGATCTGTAGATATTCATCTTGAAAAATGGCATACAATGCTGTACCATTGTTCAAACATACACTCTTGGGAAGAAAACGAACATTTCCACAAAGGGTTACTGTGAAAAACCTGTGAGTATTCTCAATCCTACACCCCTAGGATCCTCTGCGCAGGTGGCCAGGGAAAGGCCATCACTCTTGTATCCTGACCCTGGGCGTGAAGAAGCGAAGGAGGATCCCCTGGGCGGAGGGTGCTTGGGTTTGGGAGTCAGATATATTGAGGTGAGATGCAGTATTCCCCGTTTCCCTTCCAAGAAGAACCCTCTATTCCACAGGCAGTTATAAGATATTGTTATCCATGTCCCATTGACCAAGAAAAGGGTATGCGATTCCATCAGTACAGATGTAGCAGAAGGAGGTCTAAAAGGGTTAAATGTAAGATGGGTAAGACATGGTATCCCCCTTTTCCCATGGACGACAAACCTAACCCTAGCCCAACCTTTATGGGCTGTTATAAACCAAACCCCCTCATTTTCCCACATGGGGCCCTTGACAGTAATAAGACGAGGAAGAGACGATTAGGAGTTATACACGCCAACCTGCAGCTACACCACTTTGGTACTGAGATGAGGAAGAGGGCCTCAGAGGAGTACCATTGCAAAGACCAGGCATGTCTTAATAATAAGCCGAACTATGGTCATGCAATTAAAAGAAAGGCCTCAGACCTGCAACCCCTTGAAACAACACAGGTGAAAAAAAAGGTGAGGTTAGAGGTGGGAGGAGAGACGCTGATGGGAGCCGTGGCAAGCCATTCTGCAGCCTGAGAAGCATACTGGGGACTGAAAATGTTGGGGGTTCAGGCACTTGAGACGTGGGAGCAGGAGCTCCATGGGGCAGTGGCGAGACGAAGGAAGGGGGCCAGATGAGGAGCCGTTCTTCATCCCATCGAAGGGAGTACTCGTTCTCCCGCGGCGATGCGACACGTCTGTGCCTGAGGGGTCGAGAAAGGCCCCCTGGAAGGAAACCACAAAGTCAGTGGCCAGCGCGCTACAGAAAAGAACTTCAAAGTGAGCCGATGAGTTACCAAGATCGGAAAACCTGGTGTTACTTTAATTGCGAGGCTTACAAAGTGAACTGCTATTGGTAAATTAAACCAGAGGCTTGTACATTGTATTGCAGTGGTCGCGTGGCGTTATAAAGCAACAAGCAAGTTTTTGAAAATCTCTGAATGCTATGAAATCTTCATTCTTAAGCAACTAAAGTATTGTTGAAGTGGTTGTGTACCTTGGAGAAAAGAAGAGCGTTTTTTCGAAGGTCTTCAACTAAGGAAACTGAAATATTTACAGCATGTGACTATAACGAAAGGCCAACGGTTAAGAAAGATGAATGAGGCTAAAATTAAAATCAGAGCGCATAAAAGTCCCACCTTGTTAAAAATTGAACTGAATGAAAGTAAAATACATGAAGTTTGTGAATTGTGAAATTATTATAAACTAAGGCATATTGAATAACAAACCATATGGAAAGCTAACATTGAAGAAAGCCAATACATATTGAATGCCAAACTAAAAGGGGCATTTAACAATGAAGCAAACAAGTATACACTAACTATTGAATATAATTGAGCAACATAAGAGCGCATTGTATCTTGAACTACCTTTGAACAATATTAAATATGGGTTGCACAACAAATTAAATCAAACCTTGAACTCAAACACATTAAAGGCTGAGGGAAGCCAAACAGCGAACGTTAATGAATGAATTCAGTGTGGCAAGGCTACAGTTTGAAAGGGGTGTGTGACACTCAGTGGCAGATCCACGAGGAGGCCAAAGAAAAGCCAGAGAAAACCAAGAGTACACCCTAAGCCCAGAGGCCAATAAAAGGAATCAAATAAAGGACTTTGTGCACAGGAGCAAGTACCAAGAAACCTGTGTGAGATATTGAAGTCTAGGGGAAGGGAACCCTGCGTCTTGAAGGACTACAAGTGTTGTCTTTGGAACAGAGTCTCAATACCCCTTTCTTTTTGATTTGTGTTACTTGGAACTTGGGGAAGGGATCCCCAGGATTGGTTCTGAACTATATTGCCTTGAACTGGAAAAAGGTAAACTTTAAGACTCTTTTTTTATGTAAGTTTATGATGATTGGGAAAGGGGAGCTGAAAAAAGCTCAGAACATTAAGTTAAACACTGTTTCTTTTGACATTGATATCCCTACACATTTGTTCATTCTAGATGTGAGGGCAAGGATAGGGTTTGGACGCAGATGGATTATTAAGTTGAACTTTTTGACTCAGACTTTCCTTACTTTCATTCAGGTAGGGAAATCCCACCTTAGCATAGGGCAAGTTAGGCTTTTAACCATCCTGACATTTAAGTTAATACAAGTGTTTATTGTGCATTTTGAATCTGTTGTCTGTGTTCTACTTCATGATGCCTTCACAGTACATGGACCTTTGAGTAAGGAGCAGGACTGTAAGAAAAAGTTGTTGGTGACAGGTTCTCCTCCTCACCTAGCACTTGAGAAGATTGTCTATGACAAAATGCTTCAAGGATCATGAAAGCGAGGTATTCCATAATATGCGCCTTAAGTACAGGGCTAATAGGTTGCATTTTGGCATAGACGGTATGGAGGCCAGAACAAGACTGGCTGTACTTGCACATAATGAGAACGTTAGTAGGGAACAGACAAAAACTGCAGGAACATTCAGGATGATTTGTTACAACATGGCATTTACAAAAAGAAGGAAACTGTGGGTGGCAAAGATGGATTATGTTATTAAAGATCTGACATTGACTGTGCTGGCTATGCACACACATGGATTGGCTCCAGAATTTGTTCCCAGGGCCCAGTCTAAGCCAGAGAACATCTCAAAAGTGGTTTGTACTCCAAAACCTGAACTTGTTGAAAGGTTGACTTCAAGATTCAAATGATGTGCAGCGGTCCTTACAATTTTTTCAAAAGCAAGTTTCAATGTTTTGGTTAATGTTTGGAAACTATATTAAATATACACACATGTACCAGTATAACAATTGCAATCTAATTGTTGAAGGATTTTTTTTAATTTAATTATTTTTACATCAACAGCTTAATAGAGGAGTTGGTGGCCAAGATCATGGACCCCCCACCCAAGGATAGGCAGTTCATGCTTCCTGGTCCTGTTTTTCTCAGACGATGCAGTGATTTTATGGACTACTCCAATGGGCATAAGGCACACTATGGCTGTTTTTTCAAAGAAATGTGGTGACTTTCATCTGGAAATCAACAAAAGCAAAACTAAAACCCTTTTTTTCGAAAACAGAACAGCCAGACATGTAAATGTCAGTAATGTGAGAAACTCATGGTACAACAAGTAAGACAGACACACGTGATCACAGTTCAATTGTGTTTATTGAACAATGAATGCTGTAAGCAGGTTGGAAAAATGCCTAATCTAAAACCTGAATCTAAAATGAGAGCAAGCGTCAAACATCAAATGAAAGATAAGGCAGTCCTACTGGTGTTGTGTCGAAACAAAAGTGCCTATAGTAAGAAACCTTTTGCCGAACCTCACAACTAATACAAAAAGCGGTGTGGGATAGTTTGCGATAAAAGAAAAAAGTGTTCTTAAATAATATGTCAGGATGCGGTAGCCCCGGTCTCCCTTCCCCACGTTTCGAGCACGGAGTAAAATGGAAGCTTGGAGCACAGTACGGTCTCGGGCCTCTCCAGCACAAGATGACAGCTCTGATGGCTATTCTCAGGACCGTCGATGGCCAAGTCTCATTTCCTTAGAAAGTCTCTCGCCTTCGGGCCTGTGGTGTTCAAACAACAAAGCAAAAGTTCCTTTAACAAACAAACAGTTAATTTCCAATGCTCGTGGGGTGACAAGATCACCCCTCGGTCCCCCTCTCCTGGGTGCTGACCCTTCTCAATTGTTTATCACAGTTTCAAGTAGGGTGATGACTTCACCCCGGGGTCCCACATTTCTGGGTGCTGACCCTTCTTGTATCGTATTCCAAAATATACCGCAGTTCCTTTATCAAACAACTTTGGGTGATAGCTTCACTCCTGGATCTCTGTTGGTCAGGTCGGACTCCTCTTCTCTTTATATTCTTGGGTGATGGCTTCACCCCTGGCTCTCCCTCACTCGGGCTCGGACCCCTCTTGCCTTTCGCAGCAATGTCTTTTTCTTGGGCGATGGCTTCACCCCTGAATCTCCCTCTGTCGGGGTCGGACCCCACTTGCCTTTTGTGGAATTCTCCTCCCTCAATTTCTCAATTGTCCAATATCTTTGGGATTGTAGATCAAAGTCTTTCGATTGTACAGGGATTTTGCTTGACCCTCTGTATAACCACTTTGACCTATCTCGCTGGCCCTCGTATGGCCTTCTGCTATCTGTAATTTCTCTCATATGGGGTTCGACCAGAGTCTTTTGAGTTAGCACCCACATGGTGCCCGTTTCCCTCGGCAGCTGGTCTCTCCTTCACACTTTTTAGGTTCCATGTGTTAATATCCCCGGAAAAATATCGCCATACAAAAATATTGCCATATTTTTGCGGTGATATTAAGGCATGGAACCTGCGGGGGACACCCCCGCAACCCACATATTGTTTTAAAAGGAGTGGGGGACACCCCCGCAACCCCCACTACCAAAAAACCCTAATATTATCCCCAATAAAAATATCATCTCTGGCTGTTCCTGGCGACCATATATGCAGCGATATTTTTGATGGGGATAATATTACCTGATACCCACTTTTTACAGTTCATTCAAAGTTCATCAGCTTTGGTTCAAAGCTAGCCATTTTGCGATTCTTACTCAACACAGTCCAGTTCATATCGGTTCTGCCCTCGACTCACCGGCTGTGATAAACCGGTTGGCTTTTGGCTTCTCTGGAGTCAAGGCCGATACCCCGGGCACGGGAGCTTTATCTCACTCCTGCTTATCGGCATAGGCTTGCCCCGTGTACCGTTGACATCTGCTGCAGGATGCTTGTGCTATTGTTTGGGGTCTTAGGCTCACTTCCACAAAGGTTCTGCAGGTCTGGGACGAAAACCGCAAGGTCACTTCTCTCCTCGCCACCCTGGTATGTTAATGATTAGATCATTTTTTATTGGGACTTGAACACTGAATTAAGGTCTGACCGTGCACAATGCTGAGCAAATAGGCCGATAATGTATGTATTTTTGCATGCAAGAAAGGTACACTTTAGTGAGTGTTACTTCTCTATTGCCTTGCATTAATAAGAGTCATTAAGAGGAGGCGTAATTGAAACCTACGTTCTAAATGCAATTAAGCAACACCTTGTTAGAACAGTAAGGAGTAGAGCCAGTTCCACAAGGAGTTGCATTGACTTACAAGTCAGGCATACATCTTTTGCAGTGGCAGTTCAATTTAATGACCCACGTTTCATGATTTATACCTCTGTCTCATTTACCCTATTTTATATACAGCTCACCCTGTGGTGTTCTTCCATTGCACCACATCCTTGAAGCACCTTCATCACCCGCCTACTTACAATGAATTTTCATACCTCGGTTACCCTTTTGCGCCATCCCTTTACTCTTTACTGACTTCCCTTCCCTGGCACGCAAACCACTTACATGTGCCCACATTACCAATTGACTAATTGCTCGTTACTCACCCACTTCCATTGCCCTGGTTCACATGTACAAAGAAGATCCCATATATTTGCCATTCATGTTATGCAAGACATGAGAAGAATTTGTGGTCGTGCTTTTGATGGTAATTGTAGCTATGGGGTCTGCCCACGGACAACACAGCGAAAGACGCTGATTCGACTTGACATTTATTATGTTGACATATTGCACTTTCTTGTAAGGTTTTCTGCATATTTCAATTCATAGAGGTAGAGGTAACTGCGAGGGGTGTTATCCTGGGATATGGTGATGAAGAGGTAGTAAGTGTGACCAATAATATGTATTTGTGTTGTCAATGAAGTGGAGGCGCTTTCCTTCAAAACACTTAACGATTTAAGAAAGGGCCATGCAAACAGGTGAAAAGGATGGCACCTCAGATAACCACATTCTCACAGCCTTTCACAGGAAATGCTTAAAAGGGACAATATTCAGTATGTGCATAAAATATGATCAGTAATGGTACTATTCTAATAATAAGTAATAACTGACTCTTACACCCTTCTCTGCATGTTATTCAACTGTGCCCAAAAGTGAGTACCACAAACTACCATACTTTTAATATTCATGGTTATTATTCAGGGTGCTTCCATGCTCTTTTTTGTAATGAACTCACAAATGCTCAAGAATCTCATCAAAAAAGACTAGAAGTAGTCATATGGAATCAAAGCAAGGAAAAACCCCTATAACATATGTAGTCTAACTTCGTTGGCAAGTAGGATTTACAGTAAGTGGCTGCGGATTGCAATAGACAAAAGGTTTATGTGCCACAGTGTTAGCCACATTGACACCTCGGGTGACATAATATGCCATTTAAATGCATAATTTGCCGATGTGTAGTATAAACATGCGTCTGTGGCCTATGCTCCTTTCCATCTCACTGTGGTGGCCCACATGTGGAGGCCACAGAGGCGCACCTGCAACACTGGTGCAATCAAGATGATTGCTGTACTTGATCATTACAGAAGCCAGTATGCCTTTCAAAACTCAGCTCATTGTAGTCAGGGTGGCACTTTAGGAATTTTGTCTTTTTTTCCACCTTGCACTTGTCGCCATGAGAACAACAGTCAAGCAAGACTTGTGGGCAATCCACCCTTTGCCCCCCTTCACGGCCCGCCTTTACCGTTTCTATATATCAACACACCGCTTTTCATCCATAGATATCCAGGCATCCGTATTTTGCGCTGTGACCATCTCTCTATGTCCCCGAAGATTTGAGAAATTAGTTTGTGCTTTTTTTAATCTGCATTGACAGTGGGTAGCAAATAGCTAGTCAGCTAATGTTGCAGTGGGTTGCAGAGTACCAAGGGTGAAATGATTTAAGGGATAGACAGAATTTCACAAGTCATTTTGTTGGGTTCAATGCGGAAAACCCTGTTTTCGTGCTGTTTAATCAAATTCATTTTTTTAAATAGAAATGATGAAATTGTTTGGATTTGTACAGGCGTGATACAACTATGTTTCATTGTGATGTGGTTGCTTGACTTTACATTGAAAAGGGACTGGCTCGTGTTTGTAAAAACTCTTTCCACAGGAATGTAATCAGCACCTAGCCCGATCAGAACCGTTTGGGCAGACAGATCTGCACCCCACCCACACTGCTGCAGGATGGCCTCCCTTCTGGGCATCTATATCAAACAATACTCACATGCCCTGGGCACAAATGCTTGTTTGTGAGGTCTAGCAAACAGCAATGTGTGGTGTATGTGTTCTGCACCGCACCTATCCACATCTGTGAAAGAATCCAAAAATGTTGTGGGACAAGGCGCCTTGATACCGTTAAAATCAAAGTAAATATTTTGCTATGTGGAATAGTTGAAATATTTAATTGTGTTTCAGCTTGCCATTGAAAGCAGAAAATAATATTGTTAATTTCTGTGGCAACCCGTGGCTGGCTGAGAACACCCAATAAAGGGTCTCATTGTTATTTGTCTTTGAATTAACTGTACTAACAATTTGAAGGACACATTGGCCCTCATTACAAGTTTGCCGGTATTCTGCCAGTGATTCTGTGTACACGGTGGCACAGTTTCCGGCAGCCGTAACCACGGAATCACTGGCACATCACAACATCGCGGCTGCACACATTCCACCGGTGCCACCGGCATGATGGAAACACTGTCAGCGCACACTTTTGCTGGTGTTCCCATCATTAAAAATACTGCTGGCATTGTTCCCAGCGTGCACACAATGGAAAAACCAGCAACAGAAGCTCCGTCATCGCAGGAACTGGAAACTCGCCGGTGGCCTTTTTGAAAAACACAATCCATCTACAATCACCCACTTCCTGTTGCCATTTGGTCACCAACACCAACATCATGTCTGCAGCATCGAAGTCACGTGTCCCAGATTCCACCAGAGGAAACCATGCTTCACAGAGCAAGAATTGTCAGTGTTAACTGACACAATTGTGGCCAATGCTGGGGACCTATTTGCAAAAGACCACAGGCTGATAAGCCAAATGCAAAAGACTGCAACATGGGAGGAGGTGGCACAGAAGGGGTCGGCTGTGGGCCCCGTCCCCTGCACCACAAGAGATTGCCGCAAGCAGTGGGACAACCTCTGGCTGAGAGTCCGCAACCTGCTCTCAGCCCACAGGAGGGAATGCATGGCAACTGGAGGCGGGACGGTCTACCCAATCACGTTGATGGCCTGGGAGGAGACATGCAGCACTGTGCTGCATCTCGAAGGCATTGAGGGAGTTGGAGCGGCAGAGTCTTGCACAGGGACACAATGCAATTGGTGATGAGTACAACATGCAAAACCAAAACAATGACTGCAGGCATGGAAATGTAGCACACAACACATGTCCAACTGCACAACAACAGACCACATTCAACCCATACATTGGCCAACTAACTATATCTGCTGTCCAAGGGTGCACAAACATTGCCCCCCAAACTCTAAAACACACAAGTGCCCACATGAGCACTGGTCATGTGCAGACATTGACGACATGAGAAGCAACACATACACAAGTTACACACACTCCAAGGCAGAATGCATGCACCACAAGCAATGTGCCCGTGTGACACACTCACATGCATGCAAGCATCCAAATTGCACTGACGCACCTTGCACTGGCATGGTTGACTGGCTACCTTTCAGACCGACAACAAGTGCAATAGTGCCCTTCCCACCCCTTCATCTCACCCCCCACCTGTGGCGTCCCTCAGGGCACTATTCAATCCCCATGGCTCCCCAATACCAACCTTGCCCCTCTGGCCCACTCGATCACCACCATTGCACCCCACTCCACCCCACTCCCTTCTGCTGATGACACACTGCCCACCTTCAGACTCCCAACTGTACTGCCACTCCATCCCCTCTCAAACATGAGTGTCTGACTGCATGTTATGCAACATGCTATGCTGACGATCCCGGCCTTAAATCCTACAAGACAGAGAATGCCCTCATTGTGATGGCTGTGCCCTGTCAGCCACCCACTCCCTCGCCAACCTCCATGGGCCCCCTCCCCACACATCCCTGAAGGTCCACAGACCCTGTTGTCACCCTTGACTCATCGCACACATCCCATCCGCAAATCACAAATTGTGGCAAGAGGGCTGACTCACAGCACCCCCACATCAGAGGCACCCTTCCCCTACCACACCTGCCCCCAGAAGCCCAATGTCTCCAGAGCACATGTTCCCACTGTGCTTGATGACAGCAACCACCCTCCCCCATTGTACCTCTTACCTCCCTTTGCCCCCTCATACTCATGCAGAATAGTGTCGCATGAATCAAACTGGCCCTCAAGCCCTGGGGCCGCTTCCCTCCAGCCCTGGAATCCCTGCACTGGCTCCTTGTGACGTCAAGGAACAATACAAAGCTCCCCTGCCACATCCACAAGGC
This sequence comes from Ambystoma mexicanum, assembly GCF_040938575.1. Taxonomy (NCBI): domain Eukaryota; kingdom Metazoa; phylum Chordata; class Amphibia; order Caudata; family Ambystomatidae; genus Ambystoma; species Ambystoma mexicanum. The sequence goes on from NC_090930.1 coordinate 1,118,706,061, forward strand.
TGTCTGGGACCTCGTCCCCCAGGAGCTACTATGGTCCAAGCCCATCCCTGACCCGTCACCACCAACATCCCTCACAGGCACTTGCCTATGGCCACCCTTTCCTGGACCACATCCTTCACACTGTACTCCCCTCCCCTTTTCACCTGCACCTGTTGGCCACCAACCCCTGCACTACACCCCCTTCGTCCCGGTACCCTCAACCCTCCCTCCCCTGCACGACATTGTGGCCCAGTACAGCTGTATCTCCCAATTTATCCACCCATGCCCACTACCATCTTGCTGGTGGTGCCTAGTAACACTTGTGTACATGCTCCATAACATTTGCCAATGCATGAACCGTAGACACCATGCACAGGCATCATGTCACATGCTCCCTGAACAGCATGTAGAAAGGCCATAGGATGGCACAGAGGTGACTAACGGAATGCCCATGCCCATCTCGCCCCCACAGACATGTCATCTGACAGTGAACAAGGTGGACCAAGCACCTCACAGGCAGCCATATGGAGGAGGAGAGTGATGCCACACCACACCTCTGCGAAGGAAACACCAGCAGTGGCCACGCAAGACACAGGCCCAGTGAGCTTGCAGCCTGCCCCTGTAGCAACTCCTGCTGCCCCAACAGAGGCATGGGCTGCAGCAAATCCTGCTGCCCCAACAGAGGCACCAACTGGATGACCCTCCCGCATCACCCCGCCATGTACATTGTTCTGCGTCCTGAGGCCCATGGGCATGTGGCGCGGTACAAACATTAAATAATAATCTACAGACGGTGCCGGGCAAGAGGCAGGGGACACAATCGAGGGGACTCCTGAGCATTCACAGCCCACCTCCACCACTCATTCCCAGCATCAGAGACATGAATGCAAGCCTACGGTGCATTGAGGAATGGCATGAACAGATGGCAGGACTCGTGCGCCAGCATCTGTTGGAGGCCAGGTTGGTGCGGGAGTAGACTGGGTTGATACGTGAGAGCGTGCAGGCCACTGGCCGATGCTGTCCATGTGCCCTTGGCCGGTCGACATGTGCAACGGTCCTGCTCACACAGAGGGTCCAGGAGGGGAACAAGGCCATCTTGGCACTGGATGAGACCCTCACCATTTCCCTGAAGGCGGCACTAGGGTGCAGGGACATTGCAGGTTCTGACCCACCCTCAACAATCACCACACCTGGGGGGGCGTGGCTAACTGGCCATGTAGCAGGATGTGCCTGCTAGGAGCTGCTCCAACGATCCGTTATTGATCCATGTTTTCGCATGCTAGAAATGATTATCCAGATTCAACAATGAAGACATGGGCGCATGAATAGATGCCCTGCCTCGGCTACGAATATTGAGAGGATCGCGTGTGCAACAAGAAGGAAACTGACATTGGAAAGTTTGGTGATTCTGCTACTGTGTGTCCAAGATGGCGGACAACAATGAGCGGCCGGTCGCGAGCACTGGAGTGGCAGAATGAGCGACTTATGAAGAAACATTGTAGCCGGATATGTGACTGCATTCACGCCGCTCGAAAGGAAAGCAGTGACTTGATGTGAGGTTGCGCTGCTCATAGGGCTGACAGGGCGGGTGCACCCAGGCTGTGACTGGGGTGCCGTGTGAGGAGGAGGCGGGGGCCGGTGACCGCAATCTGCGTGGCCCCCCCAACAGCGAGGGACATAGGGAGAGAGGCCCCCTGTGGCACACGAGCGCGAACGCAGTGCATGCGCCGGTGCCGGGGGACAGGAGAGGAGGTGCGGCGTGACGCCCGACCAGCAGACAGCTGCCGAGCGCTGGTGGAGAGGTGGAGGCCCAGCCAGTGAAGGCCGGGTACCTGAGTAGGTGCACGAGGGCATCCGTGTGCGTGGATCACGGGGCCAGGCCCCCTGTGAGACATTTCCTTTGTCTCTTCAGTGCGAAGGATGGGGGGAAGGGCCAACATCCTCACCTAAAAAGAAGCGCGGCTGAAGGACAGCAACAATACCAGTGCACGTGGAAGCGGGCATGGAGGCTGGTTGTCAACATTAAAATTCCCAGACAGATCAAGGAGTGGAACCAGTGCTGCCTGTGAAATTTCCCCTCTCACGGCAGACAAGCCAGGAGAGAAGCAACAAAACAACGCTTCTGGCAACGGAGGGAAGCTACCCCTTGTGTCATTACAGGGGAGACCCAGAGCCTGGGGTCAAACAATAACTGGGGCAGCCTCTGGACGTGTGAGGTGCCTAGTGGAGCACCTGAGGTGGGTGGACCGCGCTGCTGTGGGTGCTACGCAATATTGTGGGAGATGGAGGAAAGGAGAAGAACTTCCTTGACCGGTGGGTGCGCGAAGTTGTGACTGGAGTGCCACACAAGCCCAGTGGCACTGAGGAAAGGCAAACAGCCTGCAAAACATAGGGGCTGGGCTCCAGGAGCAGAAGCTGGAGGGCGCAAGGAGCGAAATTGCCCCTAGAGGCAGACGGGCTAACGGACACGTGGGAGGACATAACCCACTCGAGGAGATCGCTCAGTGCGCAGGACTCCAAAAAACAATCACCACACCTGCCAGCTCACGACAGAGCAGCCAGAGGTGCCGATCCCTGTGCATGTCAGGCTCTCCACAAAAGGGTGGGTCTGGTGCTAAAAAGCCACAGAAGTGAGCCAGGCACCGACATGAAGTGACACTGATGCTTACTAGGCAGTGTTGATGGGATGTTGTGTTCGGGAGGCTTAGTCAGGGATGGTCATTTGTTGGGGGTCTAGCAGCGGAGGGATAGTTGTGGAGGGGGTGGTGGGCCTTGTTTCTTGTTCTTTGTTCATGCACAAATACACGTGGTTCTGCATATGAATTCACGTCCGGATATTCAATTTTTGTAATGAAGTGCTTTATTGTTGTGCAGATTCACATGCAGTGTGTGGCATGGGTCGTGTGCAGATGCTGTGTGCTCAGAGATAGTTCTGTATGAGTTCCTGGCAGGCTGCACGGCCAGCCCTGTAATGGTGTATTTGCATGTCTGCATCTGCATCCACTTCGCTGGATCATCGTCCACCGGGGGCAGGGGAATGTTCCGCTGATGCACATATAGTGCAACATTTCATACATAAAAAAGAGGTAGGGATAGTCCCTTAAAGCATCATGTGGATTGGGTCATATGAATGTATCCGCTATGCTATTATAGAGAAGAATCAAGTATAATTTAAATCAAATTTAATTAAGGTGTATCCTAACAGCGGATATCACATTTATTTTGCGCCACTCTAAATACCGAAAACATTCCTTATTTTTTTGAAAAAAGATTTTTTAATGGGATCTTTTGTTTTTTATTTTTTAGCAACCATCAATGGTACATAAATTGGTGAAACAGATTGCAGAATATTTTTCTTTCTAAGAATTGCTTAAACTCAGAATCACATGAAAGAAAGTATGACAAATTTAAACACAAGTGCAGAAACGAACTTGAAAACAAAAGGTTAAGCAAAATTCAATGAAGTCAAAAAAATAATCAGGACATATGCATTCAAAATAGATTTTCAAACAGAAAAAACACAGAAAAACCTTATTGAATAAAGCACCAAATCTTTTGAAGTAAATAAATACAAAAAAGGTAAGTAAGGAATAAAGGAAAGGGAGGAATCCTGCGACCTAAATTAGTATTCCAGGTTCCGCAGTTCCAGAAATGCAGGTCTGCCATATAGTGCAACATGGCACAGGCCAGGACTATCTTGCCCACTTTCACTAGCCTGTACATCAGTGCCTCCCCGACCCCCCCTCCCCCCGAGCCGTGAAGGCAACAAAACCGTGCCTTAAACAGTCCAAAGGTCTGTTCAATTGTTGCACTTTTTCTGATGTGAGCACGGTTGTACGCTGTTTCCTGGTGGCTCTGTGGATGTCTCACAGCGGTCATTAGCTATGTTAGTAAGGGGTAGCCGGTATCACCTGCATGGAAAGGGACACAAGGAGGGCCATGCCATTGCGGTGGCTGGGCAGTGCATGCATGTTGCGATGTGAATGTGTGACACATGCATATGGGGCTGTGCGCATGCGGGCCCTCAATCACCTTGCTGCACCCTATGACAGTTACCTCTGGTCGGGACATGTGTAGGATCAGGCTCCCATGGAAGGGTTGGTGGTGGTGGGTCGGCCATAGTGAGCATATGCTGTGCTTTGTGACATGGGAATGATGCCTTCTGGTCTGTGGTGCATTACCTGTGCCTGTCCATCCTTGCCCAGATTGTGCTGGTGTGTCCTTCTGTGTACTCATGTGGTACATGCCATTCGTGGGCAACCACTCTTGCATGCAGATTGTTTATCTCCATTTTCATGTTGCCTGTGGCCCATGCACTGGTGACAGTGAACAACCCCCATGCCCCAGTGCACATCTAATAGCCGTGTCCGCTGTCTACCGTAACACGTCATGTACCCAGGCAGCATGCTATTACGCAGGACCAGGAAGTCATGTGCTGATCCCGGAAAATGCACACAGCAGATGCACACAGCATCACAGATGACCATTGAGTGGTACAGCTTTCTGTTCCGATACTCCTACTCAATGGCATGGCTGGCCACTAGCTCTCAGTGTTTGCAGTCCAATGCTCCCAATACATTAGGCATTCCGGCAGGGGCATGGAAGTGTACCTTGGTGGTGTTCACCTGGGCCTGTGACGGTGGTAGGGCAATGTGCTGGGACACATGATGCAGGAGGGCAACCTGGACCTGCACAAGCACATTTGAAAAAGATGCCATGCAGCTCCCCAACTGTGTGCTGGAATGTGCCTGTGGCAAGGAAATGCAGCACAAGACACCACCTTCAACAGGGAGGGTATGGCAGTCTGGATACCAATGACGCTCTCGATTTCATCCTGGACGAGGCGCACTATTGCAAGTACGGTCTCAGTGTTCAGGTGGTAGAGTGTGTGGATCTGCCTGTCAGTCAGGGACCAGGGTGTGGCCCTTGTGCGGGGTATGGGTGCACGCTTCTGGGGAACTACTCGCAGCTCATTGTTCCTCTGCATCCTCCTCCTCTGCCTGTTTCCACTGTTGCACCTCCTGCTCATGGAGCTGGATTCCTGCATGCAGCGCCTCCATTTACAGGACTGCTGCTACGAGTAGTGGCATGGTTGTAATGGAAGGTGTGTGTGGTCCTTTTCAGCAGTTGCTGCACACCTGGGCCTAGTTACTACCTGCTCTTTGGTGCCCATGTTTCCGGCACGGTTTTCCCAGTGGCACCAGCATTTTTGCACCTGTGTTTCCAGGAAGTCCGCTGTTCTAATGCCACCTACATTCTGTGGTGCCACAGTTCCGGCCCGGGTTTACGATGGTTCCGCAGTTTATTACCTGTGCTACCTGCAATGGTGTCACAGTGTACGCTGTTATAGGCAATGTTGTTACCAGAATCCCCTTTCGTGTGCAGCGGTCCGGATCGAGGGCCGGTAATCTGAATTACTGGCACGTTGTTTCCAGACCGCCACACTTGTAATGAGGCCCAATGTGTCGAATATCCACAAAGAATTTATAAGATTCATTATACTGAATGAGGGCATAAGAAAATTAGGTTTCTATTACTGAGATCTGGCATTCGAGGCGGTTGCTCCCCCTCACATAGAGGGAATGGAAAATCAACCAATAATGAAAGCATAGTTTTAAATAATATTTATGCGAAGGAGGATGGCATGGGTGCTGTATGCTTGAAGGTTAACAATGTACCTGTCATGAATTACAGAGTGCGCCCCTTTTGGGCTTCTTGGTCCCTGTCACAGTGGGCTTGCACTCATTAATACTCCCAACATGGCCGTCCAGCGTAATCCCTTATCGTTCCATGCGCTGGACGTAGCCTTTTCTACTAATAGACCACGCCTTCCGCGGCTCCGCGCGTCTCAATGCTATTGCGAAGTAGCGACCAGACGTGTGCACCGTCGCTCGCGGTTCTTCTCCTTTTTCCAATCCCGCTATCCCTTCCTTGTCCTCCCCCTTCTACTTACCTCCTGGATTCGTGGCTAGCGTGCTTCCACTGCCTCCTGGATTCCTGGATTCTGCGTCCCGGAAACTGAACGCATTCTGGATTCGGAAGAGAATCGGGCAGCCTTCTTCAAGACACGGTCCATACGCAAGAAGGCATCGACCAAGGACACCAGTAAAGAACGGACTGAGGTGAGAAGGGGGGAACTCCTTGACAGTTTGAGACGACACCCGACCGAACTTGATATTGATATGGAGGCTGCCGTGCAGGACCGGATGCGTAGTATGCAGGAATTATCAACCGAGGTACTGAATTTAAAGGCGGAGAACGCTGATCTCAAACAGTTGGTCCTATCCCGGGATTCTGCTACAAAAGAAAGTGTCTTACTGGGCGGCATCGTGGACAAATACGACAGCTCAGCAAAGACCCTTCGTGCATTCCTGGATTCGTGCTTGGTCCACTTTACCTTCAAGCCCTATTACTTTTCGACCCCCAGGGCCAAGGTGGGTTTTATAATCTCTCACCTTGCTGGGTATGCCTTAACTTGGGCTACTCCTGTCGTTAACTCTAGTGATGCCCTCTTGGACGACTATGATGGGTTTATACAGGCCCTTAAAAACATGTTTGACCGCCCTGAGCAGGTTTACAGTGCCCAGGAATGCCTGTTAGACTTCCAGCAAGGTTCCCAGGATATGCTCACATATGTGACCCGATTTAAACATTTGGCTAAGGAAGCTGACTGGTCCGCTGAGGCGAGCTTTACCCTTTTCAGGAGAGGATTGAACGAAGAGATTAAGGATGAGCTGGCCAGAGTGGGTCGACCAAGCTCGTTCCAGGCACTAATGGATCTTGCCATGCAAATTGACTTCCGTATCCAGGAAAGGAAGACAGAAAAGAAAAACACCAGGGGAATTCCTCCCAAGGTATCATTTGAGAGCACCGTCAGAACGGACACCAACCCAAGCCCAGTCACGGAACCAGAGCCCATGCAGATTTGAGCTTTTAGTGGACCCATATTCCCGCAAGAGAGAATGAGAAGAGTTCATATGGGTTTGTGCATGTATTGTGCCTCGGATAAGCATTTGGTAAGGGAATGCCCTCTAGCACCCCCTCGGCATTCGGGAAACGCCAGCTCCCGATCCTAGATGGAGCAGAGCTTCGGGAGAGAGATGTTTGCTCCACATCAGTTCCATCCTTGAACTCTCCTGGACAAAACAATTTGGCGATATTACAGGTCTTCTTATCACCCTCCAAGAATAAGACCTATTCCATTTTGGCCCTGGTAGACTGCAGAGCTATGGGGATATTCATCGATCAAGAATGGGTTACTAAACATCGGATTCCCTACGAGCCACGAAGCACATGCAACCTGTGGAAGCTATTGACGGAAGACCCCTCGCATCAGGGCCCATAAGCCTGCAGACCAAAGAGATCCAGCTTTCAATAAATCACCATCAGGAGCTGATTAGGTTTCACATCATTAAGTCAGCTCATTACCCCATGGTTTTGGGTATGCCCTGGCTACAGAAACACCATCCATATATCAACTGGACAGCGGGTTCTCTATTCCTAGGCTCAGAGTTTTGCATGTCTCACTGCCTATCCTTGGAACCTCCATTAACACACCCAAAGGAACCAACAAAGGAACAACAGACATCACTCATGGTGTCTAATGTCATACACGTTCCTGAGGCCTATCAAGGATATGCTGATGTGTTTTCAACTGCCATAGTTCAGGCCTTACCCCCACACAGACCTGAAGACTACGTAATAGATACAGAACCCTCCGCAGTGATTCCCTTCGGCAGGATGTTCATCCTTTCCGAACCCGAGAAAAAGGCCCTAAGAGAATACCTGGATACCAACCCTGAAAATGGCACCATAAGACCTTCAAAATCTCCTGCTGGTGCTTCCCTATTCTTTGTTCCCAAGAAGGATACCAAGGAACTCAGACCCTGCCTCGATTATCGCAGCCTAAATCAATGCACCCTCAAGGACCGGTACCCGTTACCCTTGATTTCGGACATCCTGGAAGCCGTGAGAGGCGCGGTAATATTCACCAAGTTGGATCTCAGGGGCGCCTATCATTTGATTCGTGTCCGGGAAGGGGACGAATGGAAAGCCGCCTTCAGAACACCCTTTGGCCATTATGAATATCTAGTCATGCCCTTTGGACTAGCTAATGCCCCGGCAATTTTCCAACGCTTTATGGACAGGGTGTTTTCTGACATGTTGTTTCTCTTCGTCATTGTATATCTGGATGACATATTGATCTTCTCCACGGACCCTATACGACATCAAGAGCACGTGAAGGCAGTCTTGCAGAGACTTAGAGAACACAAACTCCTAGCCAAACCCGAAAAATGTGTGTTCCATGTAACCTCTGTTCATTACCTAGGATTTATCCTTAGCCCAGAAGGAATCGGTATGGATCCTTCAAAGGTAAAGGCCATACTGACCTGGCCTGCTCCTGCTTCCATGAAACAAGTTCAATCATTCCTGGGCCTTGCCAATTTCTACCGCAAGTTCATATCTAACTTCTCCGAGATAGTACATCCGATTGTTGCTCTCCTGAAGAAAGGCACTCCCTTCCTCTGGTCTACACCACAAGAAATGGCGTTCCAGCGTCTGAAGACAGAGTTTACACAAGCTCCTATCTTGGCCCAACCCGATACTAGTCGACCCTTCCTAGTAGAAACAGACGCCTCTAATTACGCCATAGGTGTAGTCCTGAAGCAAGAATTAGGAGATGAACTGGAACACCCAATTGCTTATCTTTCACGAACCCTGACTCCTAGTGAAACACACTATTCAGTCCTGGAAAAGGAATTGTTAGCCATCCGTCAAGCCTTCACTGAGTGGCGACATTTACTTCTGGGCGCTAAACATCCAGTTCAGGTCCGTACGGACCACCGGAACCTCCAGATTCTACAGTCTTTGGAGTGTAGGAATAGTCCTCAGGCGCGATGGGCCTACTTCTTTGCCCAGTACCAGTTCCACATCACTCATGTTCCAGGATCACAAAACCTAATTGCTGACGCCTTATCTCGACGACCAGACTACGAGCCCATTGAAGACAAGGCATATCCTCAGATGTTTTCCCCCAAGATCTTTGTAGCCCAAGCAGTCAACCTCCTTGAAGAAATCCAAGCTCAGACCCAATCCTCTGATCTGCGGAAGGATATATCCAAGAAAAATCAATGGAATCTAAGGGTCCGGGAAGGATATCTGTTCAAGGACAATGTATTGGTCATCCCTACAAAAAGGCTACAACAAAGAATAATAAATCTCTGTCATGATACCCTACACTCCGGACATCGTGGCATCGCCAATACCCTCCGTCTTATACAAAGGCAATTCTGGTGGCCTAGGATGAGATTCGACATACAGCAGTACATTCAATCCTGTATTGTCTGCAGTCAAAATAAACATGATAAGAAGAGACTGGCGGGCCTTCTACTGCAACCTACACTGCCAACCAGACCATGGGAGATTATCGCTACGGCCTTCATTGTGGAACTACCACCTTCCCGTGGATACACTACCATTATGGTTACCATAGACTTGTTCACTTATATGGCTCATTTTACACCCCTGCATAAACTGCCATCCTCCTCTGAACTAGCAGGAATCTTCCTGGAACACATATTCCGTTTGCATGGACTCCCTTCCAAGATCATATCGGATTGTGGACCTCAATACATCTCATAATTCTGGAAAAGTCTCTGTCAATGCTTAGGAATCCAACGCGCCCTTTCTTCAGGATATCACCCTCAAACCAACAGAGCCACAGAACGTGTCAATCAAACCCTGGAACAGTATCTTCGATGCTTCGCCACCATGGTTCAGGATGACTGGTCCCTCCTGATACCCGTGGCAGAATTCGCCTACAACAATTCCGACCATTCGGCACTTAAGACCAGACCCTTTTATTGCAGTCAAGCTTTCCATCCACCGGTCCTGCCTTCTGTTCTTCCTCAACCTACACCAGTACCTACAGTTGACTCCTGGATCAAAACCCTTGTCAATATACATAAGGAGGCCAAGGAATTCTTGGAGAAGTCCAGAAAACAGATCAACAAATATGCAGATTCCAAAAGAAGACCAGGCCCTTCTTATGCAATCAGTGACCAGGTCTGGTTGTCCTCAAAATTACTACCCTGACATCTACGACCGAGTAAATTGGCCCCTCGATACTATGGACCATTTCCCATCGAAGAAGTTATAAATCCCATTTCTTATCGGATCAAATTGCCAGACTCCTGGAAGGAAATACACCCAGTCTTTCACACATCTTTGCTGAAACTCTACTATCCATCCTCTCGGAAACCCTGCAAACCTCCTCCTATACTGGTCGACAACCAATTGGAATACGAGGTGTCCCGGATTTGTGATTCCAGGTATAAAGGGGCCAGCTTCAATATCTGGTTGAATGGAAAGGATACCTCCCTAGTGAAAGAACCTGGGAGCCTATGTCAAACATCAAGGCCCCTCGACTGCTCAGAAGATTTAATCTCATTCACCCGGGCAAACCTGGAGGGAAAGGTCTTCGGAGGAGGCATGCTGTCATGAATCACAGAGTGCGCCCCTTTTGGGCTTCTTGGTCCCTGTCACAGCGGGCTTGCACTCATTAATACTCCCAACATGGCCGTCCAGCGTAATCCCTTCTCGCTCCATGCGCTGGGCGTAGCCTTTTCTACTAATAGACCACGCCTTCCACGGCTCCACGTGTCTTGATGCTATTGCGAAGTAGCGACCAGACGTGTGCTCTGTAGCTTGCGGTTCTTCTCCTTTTTCCAATCCCGCTATCCCTTCCTTGTCCTCCCCCTTCTACTTACCTCCTGGATTTGTGGCTAGCGTGCTTCCACTGCCTCCTGGATTCCTGGATTCGGCGTCCCGGAAACTGAACGCATTCTGGATTCGGAAGAGAATCGGGCAGCCTTCTTCAAGACCCGGTCCATCCGCAAGAAGGCATCGACCAAGGACACCAGTAAAGAACGGACTCAGGTGAGAAGGGGGGAACTCCTTAACAGTGCCAGATGAATGTTCAATTTGATGCAAAGACTAGCCACAGTATGTGTTTATTTATATGTAAATTGTTAGACAAGATATATATGTACCGTGTATATTCTATCAAGAACTGGATACTGAAATTATATTTTAGCATTTTCAACTTTACAAAGCTACGGTCTACCGATTTGTGCTTGTCATGGATACAATCTTCCTGTTGATGGCTTCTTCAAACAGAATTGGACAATAATCGTCAACAAAGCATTTGTGATTTTGATTTTCTGGGACGATCGCCAGGCACAAATCTGTCCTTTAACTATGGAAGTAATAAGGAGCAACATGCTAGCCTTTACGGTCTAGAATTGGTGCAGCTGGAAAAGTGTTGCGTTTGAAAGTGAAATGACTCCTTTCTTTTCATTAACGGAACAGCATGTGCATCGATTAAACATCAGTGATAGAAAATAAGCGCTTTAGATTTACCGAGCCAGAACTTTCAGTAACAAATGCAAATACAGGGATTAATCGATCAATGAATGCAATCAGCAATATTTGAAGAACGTTGCTTTATAGAAAAAATAAGAAGCATGCAGTGTTTGCTAGCTACAACTTCTATTAGCAAAAGTTATCAATGTTTTTGTGGACATGATCTTCAATTTTGAGCCAAAAATAAAAGTACTTGTTACATTCCCGACTGTTGCTTTTTTTCTTTACAATATACATTATGTTCTCCTTTTTGTGAAAAGAAACAAAACGTTTGCGGTCTGTGTGGCTGTGTGTGTTTATTTTCCTGGTTCTGTGTTGGGTAACATTATGACGTGGGTGATGACAGGGTACGTTTGGCTATGCTGCTCGCGAACATCATGAGAATAGGTGGACCATATAGTTTTGACCAGTGATGTCAGCTTTCGAGGCGGGTGATCTGAATGACTGCCATGAGGGCACTTGAACTTAGGGCAATGGATCAACGGCTAAGATTAGAACAAGATGGCTATACCCGACCCATCAGTTTCGCATGTGTAAATGTGAGAAAAATGAAGATGAGATACATTGGAATAGTTTTTACGATCGATCAATGTACGCTCAAAAATACATCCCGGATTGATTGGGCCAATAACATTTCTGAGTGTACTTCCCCTTTAAGAAGTATGTTAGCTTGGTGACTGATAGCATAGGTTAGGTGACACCGACCTAGCCTCCACTAAACAGCTACATATATATGTGATGTCGACCACAATTTTCAAATTTGAACTTAAAACCAAAATACAAACACATGAAAAAAATGGGACACATAAACAGAAAAAACATGAAAATTTACGATGGCCATTGTGTCCGTTCCTTATTAACACTCTTTTCAAAGAAATAAAGAGGCCAAAGATAAGACACTTCTAAACCTAAGGAGACTGTAGAAATAAGTACTAAAACTAGTACTGGAAAAGCATGGCAGCTTAGCTGCATTCATGACAAAGTCATTGATTGGCTTCCATATTAAGAAATATATTGGCTTAGTGACCGGTATCACAGGTAAGGCGACGCCACCCTAGCCTCCACTAAATGGCACCATATATTATCTGATGTCGACCACAATTTTCAGATTAAATAGCACATTTTCCAGGCTATTACAGATGGCCCGAAAATGGGGATGATTGGTTTTGCCACATCCCACAACTATGCAGTCTGTGTTGCTAGAGGAACACCATTCATCAATCTGTAACCTATAAAGAACTTCCAAGTCATGTGTTCTTATGCACACAGACTCCACTTTCTGGTGTAACTGTTGGGAGGCAGATGAATATGTCATCCATTGCTTCTGCCCCTCGCCGCACCCATACCGCAAGTGTTAGAGACGTTACTCACTGAGAACTGTTCTACCCTTATCCCCTGCAGGTACAGCAGGACTTGGGGACAGTGTGAACTGGAGATGGCAAAAGCATTAAAACAAACGTTGCAACAGTAACAGTGCATGCTTTAGACATGAAGCAAACATGCACTCCAGATGAAGAACACGTACAATAGGTAATTGATGCATTTAGACATGAAGAATATTAACATATAATCCACATGAAGAACACTAACATGACCAATGTATAAGGTGAATGCAACATGAGCGACACACGTATATAGCTCGCTAACAAAGAAACAAGAGTGTAATTGGGCCACCATCTTCTTTAATATTGAAGCCACAGCATGTTTTTGAATGAGCAAACGCTTCATGACCTCAGGAAAACTCAAAAGGCTGAATCCACAGAAATAAATATCCATACAAAGCTGGCAACTAGTGCCAATGTCAGAGTGAAATAAGGGAGGATTGGAACGGCAGACCGAAGGCACAAGATATCATTTCCCAAGATGCAAGCAGTACACTCCCAGATTAATTAAGGTTTTAGAAGAGTACAACCAGTCTTTGCTAGCTAGGTGCAGTAACACACTAAGCCAAAAGACTCCATGAAGAATAAATAACTCAAGAGTGTCCCTGGTGGGAACAGAAAAAATGACCAACGCATTCATATTAGTTAAAAGCTCAATAAATAGGAGGTAATAAAATGTTATACACAGTCTCTTAGCACATGAACCATAATTGGAGAACACTGACTATTCATGAAAAGCAAAAATAGATAAAACACCTGCAGAACTCCATAAAACACACACATAGTTGAGAGGTTCCATATAAGGCCAAGTACAAAGGGATGACCTGACAATGAGGGATGGTAACTTTTTAATTGAAGAAAGAACAGTCGATATGCATCTCTCCCCCTACTCTACATCTGGCTAATATATTGACGACTTGTCAAGTGTCAAGGTTGGTTAGCAGAGAGCCAACCTATCCAAATCCCTAGTGTCTCGTGAGCAGTCATGTGACCTGAAGATGAACGTCTGACATATAAGACATAGAATTAAGATGGTACCAATCCACCACACGGGGACGTCAAAATATATGAGCGAAGAGATTTAGCAAAATAATGGGCAAAGGTAAGAATGTATATATTTGTCGCACCATTGTTTGGATAGAAGGACATCTGCTTTGAATCAATCCACTTCCATGACTAGGTAGAGTGATGGGTACTACTTTTCTGTAAGGAACAGCTTCACCCTCACAGTGAACTGTCATCCCAGATCTGAAAGCAGTGTGCCAGACACTATCCTTTTGGTGTGGATTACAAATAGTGGGCAAGTCTACCTTCCCTGGTGAAGATGATTTGGAGCAAAGAAGCAGCTGGGCACTATATCCCTGTGACTGAGTTTGATTAGAGATCCTGGGGGAAACAATAGCCTCACAATAGGAAGAATACTCACAGTCTGATTTGTCCCATTGTGACACTCCTTATTTAGTGTATGCACAAGAGGGACATTCCCCTTACACTTTACTTGGGTTACAAAGGAAATACAAAGAAGTAAAATTTATTCAGTGAGTCACAGGCACAGAAAAAATGCATTTTGGTATGTGTGCTTATGCATGTGAGGGGTTGTGTCTTTGTAAGAGTGCATATCAAAGAGTGCAGTGTACATGTTCTGTGAGTGTGTCTGTGAGTGAGAGAGAAGTGTTTATTTTGTGATGTGTGTCTGCTTGGGCACGAATGTGTGTGCATGCTTGGGAGCGAGGCTGGAGGGGGTGGGGGAGTGCAATGGAGCAGCCAGTATGGATGTTTTCTACTGGCATTCTGAGTAAAGCCCACATGCTGTGCTGTTATGTGGGCATATTGCCCTATATTGGTGCAGCCAGTATGCACATGTTTTCTTACAGTGGCCTGGGATTAGTTTACTGCCATTATGGGCAAAGCCAACAGGATTATGTTCTTATGTGGGATACTGGCCCATATTTGCAGGGCTAGCATGGACATGTTTTCTCAAAGTATCATTATGGGCAAATCAAACACAAATATTTCTTTTGTGAGTCTGCTGGCATATATTCATGTGTCCAACATTGACATGTATGGGCACAGATAGCATGAAAAGGGGTTTTATACCGGCATATATTGTGGGAAAATGTATTAGAAAAGTATCCTCTGGACTGTTGGTGACTAGGCATCTATTGGATCTTTTAATGTGTTACCCTACAAAACCGATTACAAACTGTGTGACATTTTACCCACTTTTTTCACAGAAAGTGTGCTGTAAAATGCACCATTTCAAACCATTATTGAAAGAGATTTCTCACTGGAGCACAGCCCACCCTACACCCATTGGTTGGTTGGTTGGTTGGTTGGGGCTTCCTTGCTACTTTCGGTCAGGCCCGCATATTCATCTGAAATGTATATGCCCCTCCAATTAAAAAATTAATCGGCCGCCACTGGCAATTTTAGGCGAGAAGATTGAGCAGTGGTTTCCCCACATTAGTAGCTTTGGTGGGATTTAGACTTCTCATATTGAGCAGATACTTTGCATGTAGATAACTTTTCTGTTGTTGAAGTGTAACATTTACCTCCCCTAACCAAGCGGGTTCATGCCTTGGGGCTTAGTACATATATGTAGATCTCCAGGGAGCCTGTGCAACCTGTATGTAAATGTTGTAATTCTGGTGATAGTAGCACCTGCTGTGCTCCAAAAAATGTACTATTATGCTCCCTTGGCCACCTTAACAATGAATCACATGCTTACTACTTTAAAGTTGTTTACAACTTGTTATTGCAAATCGTCACACTTTTATTACAGCATTAGGGTTAAGTATTGAGTATGTACACAAAAAAAACTTCATCCTCCTCACTGCTGGCTACACCCCTTCCCTCTAACCGACGTACCAAAATTCAAAAGTCAGCAACCATGACTGGAAGGTGAGGCAACATCGCCTTCACTTTACCTAGGTATAATGTGGGTATAGCGTGGTAACACCAACGACAGCCAGTAGGCCAAGGGAATATGGGGCTGGATAGGCAGCTAGCTGATATGGGCTATTCTGGGTTCCAAAGATACAAAACAGGAACAATTTAGGATTTCCAATAAGGACCTCCCTCTGTTCCACCCAATAGTTTTTATGATCAGATGGCTGACATAATGCACTGTGTATGGGAGCCCCGTGGCACTATTTTACAAGAGGGTCCAGAGGAAACACCGAGTCCAGAGCCTAACCAAGGCTGGGGCCACAGTGACCAGTATCACAGTCTATGAGAGCAGCAGATACAGGGAGCGGGAGATGAGACTTCCAAATCCTGCATTGATCTCACTCAGGGCGCTGGGCTCTTCACTTCGGGACTTGAAAGGAAACTGTTTTTAGGGCACGTATGGTAGCAACATTTGGGATGAGGAAAGAGGAATATCACTGCTGCAGGGAGGAGAGTGGGTCTTTTGGTTGTAAAGCCATGATAACTGAAGCACTGGGAAGTCTGCAGCAGGAGAGTCCACGTAACGAGACCCAGACGCCATACAACCCCATAATTTGAGAAGCCACTAATGGGAAGGGGCAGACCCAGCAAATCAGGTTAGCAGGCAATACTTCTTTCTCATCTTTTTTAATGTAGCTTTGACCCAGAAGAACGTATTAATGATCTCTTGCTCATAGTCTCTATAATCTATAGGATCTGCCATCTTGGAAGAGTCGTTATGTGATGTTTTTTCCCTATTTTGCCTCAGTTCAACCAGAGTCCTTTTCTGATGCCATTATCTTCTAACCCTTGCTGCTATTCTATTTTCTCTCTTTTTTAGGCCCGGTATTAGTCAGGAAGAGCGGGCATCCTCCAGAGATCCCAATAAAGTGAGACATACTTCAGGAGCCTCGAGGTTTTGGTAAAGACTCACTCAGCTGCATATGTCAATCAGAAGGTTGCTGCCAGGTAAATTCCATCGCACTCTGAAAAAGTCTACCTGGATTTACACCCTTTGCCTCAAATTTCGATGTAATATTGCAGCTTCGAGGTTCTCCAAATCCATCAATGGGCAATCTGAACAAATAAGAAAAGTACTGTATTCGGAAAATGTGGCGAAACCGGTGTACCAAAGCACCTTTGCCAAGCGAATGCTCATGACCTTCTGGCAGAGTGCAACAAGAAGCTCAGTAAGGAGCTGAAAGATTGCATCCAATATTGGCCGGAGGAGAAGCAGAGCTAGCTTGTTTCGAGACTGAATAATGCCGAGCAGCTGGGGAGGCACCTGCTCGAATTGACCCTCAGGCATACATGCATAAGCCATCTTCAAAAAGATTGCAATGCCCATTGAAGTCTTTTAAAGTCAACAGGTCTAAATCGTGAATGCCTATATTTTGCAAACCTGAAAATTGACATCTCGACATAAAAAGTAGGCCAAAAAGTTGTCATGAAAAGAAATATTATTCTATAATAATAATAAACATTAGTGCAATGGTGTGGGATAGGGGTATGGTTGATGTTAAGGGATATGGATAGAGATTGCAAATGCTTAACTCCAGTAATAAAGTTATAGAGTAGCATTCATCATTTCCATAATATACATTTTAGAGTAACAATCATAAATCAGATAGTAAACCATCCATAACGAGAATGCTTTTAGGATAGTTGTCCAAACCTTTCACCACTAGACAGCAGCAGGTTGACCAGACAGATGACAGCACAGTTGAAATTAGAAATACCTGTAATAATTTGTTTATAATAATCAAAAAGATCTACCAAGAATGAGAAAGCTTGTTGTATTGTTTAAAATGATACATTTGATTTTGCATAACAGCAACAAGCAGTTTGAATATAGTAGCACAAAGGAATGCATGTACTCAATATTTGCATTATTATTCATGTTATTTCAAATAATACTACTATTGTTAATAATAATAATAATAATAATAATAATAATAATATAGTTAGCCTAGTTTTGTAATTAGGAGCTACTAAACAGCAAAGAATGTGGAATAGCTAAAGGATGTGGACGGTATGGAGGGTTGTAAAAGTGGAAAAGAGGAATGCCCCATTTAAAGTAAAATTCAAACAGTTGTATGTGGGGAGATTAAAAGGTGAAGGGATTCCATACATTGGAACATGGTAACATCAACTTCTATGGGTCAATATTAAAGGAATATCAACTCATGACCTATAAAGATGACATTTAGGCAGACAAAAAGTAATTCTCGATTTGGGTTTCCCCAATTCAGGATTCAAAATCTGGACATGGAACTTATCCTTTGCATTCATCAATAGATAAGAAGTTCACTGAAACGAAAGCTAGCACCCTACCAATGAAGACATTGGCCCTGTATATGAATCAAAATTGCAAGGGGGTTCAGTCTCTCAACCAACCCAAATAAGAAAGGAGAAAATGCCACATGTCCTCCCACAACCTTCTTCCCCCAGATCTCCAAGTTGAAACAGTGACAGCTTGTTCTTGGCTCACCAAACAACTGTTCTTATTTTTTTTACCTCTGCGAGGACCGGTCCTTCATTTCATCCAATCTATTAGTCCTGATACTAGTAGATAAAGGGTAGAGTATAACCCTCACAGCCAACCCTGCCTCCTCCTTCCTCACTATATCACAGGAGATAGCGGGAGAAGTACAGGAAGTCTTTCAACTTAGAGCAACGGAGGTCCCAGGGTTTCTTCCCAAGGTCCTTAACGGGGGCGGAAAAAGAACCTGGCGGATGCCCAAGTCTATCGCCAGCCCTGTTCCTCGTTTATGTCTTACCTTTTACCACGTAGCAACTGATAAAACCTCAATACCACTTGACGGCTTCCCGAAAAGACACCAGCGCTCAGTGACCGGTTTCGCCGAACTGTACCAACAGCACATCAAAGCTATCTTGTTCTTCTCCCTCTCAAACCCACGAACAAACCCTCCAGCCCCCTCCCATTGCAGACCCGCCAGAGAACCAAGAGACCATGCAAGTGGCGAAAATGCGCTGTACAAGAACCTTTAACATAACACTCGTCACTCTTTCAACATCGTACCATATGAATGGCAGCTGGTATTAGGAGTGCCCTATCTATTGTATGTATCTTATGCATGTTTTATCTTCCAGTCAATAAATATGCACAGCCCTTCACACAAATCTGATCTGCTCTACCTTTTGCTCCCCTACGAAAAGTTCTAGATCAAGGTCACTGTTGCAGATCCAATATTCATTACAACAAGCGGACTGGCTCTGCACAGCAGATTTGAAGGTGGCGTGTCATCAAATGTGCTAGCTGAGATTGTCGTTGGGACACAGTCAGGTACAGTAAAGGCTCCTACCATTTGGTCTCAGTAGAGCCCCCTGGTTCTTCACAAAGCTGATGCCAGTCAAAGCAACACATTTACATCAGACGGGGTACATATTTACACCCACTTGTTTGATTGTCTATTTAAGGCCACCTCTCCGACAGAGGCTGCCTCAGTGGTGAGCTGTGTTTTGGGCCTCTTTTGACATGTGGGCCTGTTGGACAACAAGAAGATGTTAATGCTTTCTGCTTCTCAGCCAGCTCCAAGCGTTCATTGGTATAGCAGGGACATGGTTCGGCTTGGTTTGTTCTAACTGCTGAGAGTGTTCAGGACATATAGGCAAGGTAACCCATTTCCTGTCCTGTCCTGGTTGGGTGCAACTGCTTCTTGGTCTGGGAGATACTTGAGCTCATAACGTATGTAATGTTTGGACAAATATATTTTGAAATGTATGTGCCAGTCCACTGGAACTTGTCCTCTCAACCACAGTCCTCTGGGATTCCAATTCCTGCCTTTCTACACGAGGCCAGAGTGTTGACCTTCACTGATCAAACCACTGATGTGTCTTCTATCAATCAGTGACACTGTACCAGATGGTAGGCGATTCATCTCCAAGCTTCGTGTAGCCAGGGTGGTGAACAGAAGGGCAGACTTGCTAAGCATGTATTCCCAATCGAACAAAGCATGAGTAGGAGTTGCATCAGATGATCTTTGCAAGACTGTGATGGCCTTAACTGGACCGATTTATGACAAATAGTCCTGTGTATGCTGTATCAATGGTGCTGAATCCTCAGTCTCTGGGAGATGCCCTGCTGTGTTTATCTCTTTAGAGAGGCTCAGCTTCACCTCACTGAGGAGGCCAAACAAGGTCGAAACACGTGTCTAGGGTTGCTGATGGTACTCTTGTTCAGTGGAGAATTGCCTAGCCTTTTGGTGCTAGACTGCCTTGTGGGCGGGACAAAGACTGATATGAAAATGCATATTTCTCCACTTGAAGGGTCCAGTGAGCTAAAACATGGTTGTAGACCTTCCAAAGTGGAAGAAATTCCATAGAACCAAGCATTTGACCCATGTTCGTTCTCAGTAGAGTGGCTCACACACTCTTTTTCTCTTTAGAGAACATGCAAGTGTACGCCTTTCCAGAGCATCTCTACTTCAGAAAGTCACCTTGACCTTTCTGAAGGCTCAAGATTCTGACAATTTCGATCTCCCCATTCTTGAGGGTCCATGTTCCGGCTCTGGGACAAGCCTCCTCTAGTGTTCCACCCCTCCCACAGCCCCCCTGCCCACCCTTCCTGAGATTTACAGGGATATTGGGCCCCTTAAACCAGCAAGAGGGGGATCAATTCATACTTGCCACCAATCTCTGAATTTGGTAGTCTGGGTCCTGATGGCCTAGGCCATCTGGGGTTGTCCCAAGGTAATGTAGACCTCTTTCAGGCAGCCAGGTTATCCACCACAAGAGCCGACAGTAAACGACTCTGTTTTTTTCCATTGAGCTTTATTTCCCCCAAAACAAAGTGTCAGCGGCCAAATATGTTCTAGCATGCCCATGCCACACCCGCTGCCGCTAACTAGAGTGCCAACATATTTGGGGTTTCAGTTACAACTCCGAAGAGCGTCTTATGGATGACGCATGCACTACCCATGGCAGGGTTGTGATTTGCAAATGCCAATCAAAATAACTAATTGTCACAAAATACTGGTGCGATCTTGAAATGAGACATCAACTGTTTAACTGCTTCTTTAAACCCACATCCTGTATAGGCGGGAAGCCAACCATTTTAAATGTCTATCCACAGAAATTAGTGTGGGGTCTTAATTTAAAGTGATGGACAAAAGGCAGACACAATCTTTACTGAACTGATGAACTTTCCTGTTACAAGAAAGCATCAACATCCTCTTTTGTATGTTGGCATGGGGTGGTGATACCGACTGAGGAGTGACTGTCCTGTTCTCTTCTCTGTGCCAGACACGCCCGGACCCACGAATGGCACTGACAACTATGCATCTCTGATCGCACTCATGTGCCAACATGTGTTTAAGACTCATCGTCTGGAACAAGCATGTGTATCAGCGCACCCCTTGCTAGCTGCGTACCCCACCTGCATTGGCATAGCAGCGCTAGAGCCGTGCGTGAAACGCACCAGAATTAATACCATATCTTTCAAGTTTACTCAATCCATGTGTGTGTAGGTTATCCGGTCTGTTTTTTCTTTGCCTTCTGGGATTTGTGGTCCTAAATTTTATATGGTGAAAGCACTACAAGTTACAATAGACAAGGAATAAAATCAGGACTGGATAACCTATACAAACATTAAATGGGGTAGCTTAAAAGAGGTTATTCGATTCGTTTTTTCTGTGCATTCTGGGACTTGTTGTCCTGAATTGTATATGATGAAAGCACAACTACAAGTTCCAGTGTACAATGAATACAATCAGGACTGGATGACATACTCATGCATGGGATGGGAAAACTGAATGCTCTATACCACTCACGCTGTTATGCAAGCACACACGTATGTGGTACATTCTAATACACTTAACTAGTTAGGTGCTGTGAGGGGTCAGAAATGCGAGGCAGACAACTTGTGTATGATTGTT
Source organism: Ambystoma mexicanum (assembly GCF_040938575.1). NCBI lineage: Eukaryota > Metazoa > Chordata > Amphibia > Caudata > Ambystomatidae > Ambystoma > Ambystoma mexicanum. The sequence goes on from NC_090930.1 coordinate 1,118,727,671, forward strand.
CAAAATATGCCATTTTATTAAATTGTAAATGTTATCAAATGCCTCCCTACTCTGATGAGGATTTCCCTGCCTATCAAAACTAAAGGGGAACACTAACACAGGATGTCTGGCCCTCACACTTAAACATCAGATACACAAAGAAAATATATGACAATTCAATTAACATCTAGAATGATATTCACAGTATCTTTTGATAACCTCTTAGTAACCTGGATGAGCTCCCCTTCCTCAGGGTCCAAGGTAAATTCAGCTTCAATGTTCAGCAAAAACAAACAAGGAAATCCATATATGTAATACAGTCTCAATTCAGTCCTTGATGTCTTCAATGTCAAAGTAAGGTTTTGTTAGCCGAAGTTCCAATAACAGAAAAGCTTCTCCTCTTGCCGATATGACTTTCTACTTTACCAAAATAGCATCAATGTCATTCCCAGCCACAATACCTTGCCACAACTTCCAGTTGTCCAAGAAGAATTACCACAGTTCAAAGGAAAGACAACTTCTGTAAATGTTAATGAAACATAGTTGTTGGTGAATAGTTGCTATGTCTCTCTTTACAAGATTAGGAGTCACAGTAGGTATCTTTGTCAGGATGATTTCACAGCACTTCTACTTCCACTTCTATACGTGTTTACCATAAGGGCATACTCCCTTTGCCTCATAGTCTTTCACATTCATTGGTGCTACTGAAGTCTCAAATGTACTGACAAAAAAAAAAATACACCACCACGGCTTCATTACTTTGAGAATACAAACAGTTCTCCAGCATGGGGTCTGGCATGGATTCACATGCTCATGAATATTCCCCGTCTTCAGGCCGGGAATCCTCGGTATAGAAAAAGTCAGTATCAGTTTCGTTTCTGATCTGTCTTTCTCAGTAGTAACCAATCACTGGTCTCTGGGTCATACTGCCCCCAGCCAATGACTGCCCTCTCCCTAAGCCCCGCCCCTGGCAGCTATCCTCCGAGTTTTACCACACGTTCAAGTGTTGGGAGTCCTCGTGCTTAGCTCTCGAGCTTTTGCTGCGTTTTCGCGCTTTTTTCAGGAGATTTTCTCATTTTTTTGGTTAAATAGAGCCTGAAGCTCCACCGTTTCTACTTCTGATCAACGGGGATCAGTTTTGGAGTTTCTACACCCCTCAAGGGTGAAGATTTCGTCGAGTTACGCTTTTGGAGGATTCCAGAAGTTCCGAGGCCTACCCCGGACATGGCCCAGGAGAAAGGGAGCTCGACGCCCGGGAAGCTGTTCAGGACCTGCACTGGATGCCAGCTTCAGAACATTTTCAAGGAGGACGAGCATTCATTATGCCTCTACTGTCTCCATGAGGACAAGACGCACAAGGAAAAGGACTGCGCATTTTGTGGGAACATGTCGGAGCGGACCATGAAGGATCCCCACCTCCATCTCGCCAACTGGCTGGAAGGTAAGAGCCCGCCAGGCGAGAAGAAAAAAAAGAAGTCTGAGCAGTCTTCTAAGTCCTGTGAGGGTGCTCCGGCGACAGGAGCCCAACAAAAGGCTAAGCACCGCGAGTCCGCGGGCACCGGGAGCGCCAAACGGTTGGGCTCCTTGGCTGCCAGGCAGGGCGCATCCTCCCCGGCGCCATCGACCACGAGCCAACGCTCTGGCTCGGGTAAGAGGAAGTCCGAGAACCCGGCAAAGCTTCTGGAGAGGCCCCGGTCGATCTCGAAGATTCCGGCAGAGGGGGAGCGAGGCTCGGACCCTCCCCCCAAGGTGAAGGCCCCAGGCCTACAGAAGGTGACGTTGGCCTTAATTCACCCTGCTAAGAACTCGATTGAGGATGTCGCCGCGGCCCTGGCTCAGCCTGTGGAGGCTACACCAGTGGAGGCGCCCTCAGGTACCAGAGTCTCCCTGCCACCGCAGAGGGAGTCGTCTTTCAGGCCCATCGAGAAGACCCCCACGAAGTCCTCGTTGGACAGGGTGGGGGAGGGGTTGGTGGCCGTCGTGGATACGGACATGACCTCTGAAGAGGAGCTCATCCAAGTCGTGGAGGAGGCCCAGCCCATCGGGAGGGATCCCGACGAGGCCGACGACGAGGGCAACGGTAACGCAGATGAGGCTCCTCAAGAGCCCTCGCTCCTGTCGTTTCCCGCGCCGCAGGACACCTCGGCGGCCATTTTGTCAGCCATCCAGTCCTTATGCTCGGAGATAAGGACTAGGTTGCCCCTTCCCCCGACGGAGGTGCCTGAGCCAGACCCGACGGAGGAACGGGAGCCAGGACCTTCGGAGAGCCCACCACTTAAGAGGAGGAGGACGCATCCTAGGCCTCCTCTCCTGCCTCTGCGGCCTTCTCTGCCTTCCCCCCGGTCCACTACCCATGGGGATGATACAGGCATGGACACGACTACGACGGGTACGGATGACGACGGAGGCGATGACGGGACGTCTCCCCCCTCAACCCCTGCCCGGGCGTCCCCGCCCGACGAGATTGGATCCTTCCATGCAATGATTTCCAGGGCATCCGAGCTCTTCCAGCTCTGCCCCGAGGAAAAGAAGAAGGAGGGGTTCCTTTACCAACGGCGCGAGGCTAAAAGGAAGACGGTCCTCGCCGTACCGCTTCTTGATGACATCTGGGATGAGGGGCTCGCCCTCCTCAAGAACCCTGCCACGGCTCCTGCGAAGAGGGACCGGTACGAGAAGAAGTACCGGGTCCCAGACGCTGCCGCCTTGTGCCTTAGGGCCAACCTACCCCGGACTCGGTCGTTTCGGCGGCAGCCAAGAAGAAAGCGGGGGGGGGCATCGGCCTCGACTTCAACCTCCCCTCCGGACGACGGGGTAGGAAGCTGGATGCGATGGGACGATGGGTCATCTCATCTGCGGCGACGGATTTCCGCCAGGACGTTCAGACCAAGGTTTTGGACATGCCTTTCGATGGGAACAACCTTTTTGGCAAGGCGGTTGATGAATCCCTTCAGGCGATCAAGACGGACATGGAGACGGCCCGTGTACTGGGTGTGCTCCAACAGCGACGGCCATCCTTTCGGAGCTCCGGAGGCAGACAGGGTGCCTCCAAGGGAGCCGGCGGCAGCTCCTCTACGTACCGTCAAGCGACAAGGCCTTCATCGCAGGAGGCCTACAGGGGTCGCGGCAAGTCAGGTGGATCCCGCCGTCGTCGCCAAGGTGGTCAAGGAGGCAAAGCGGCCTCCAAGCAAGATTGAACCGACCGTCGGGTCGGGCCCCCGCTGAAGCACCCCGGTGGGAGGCCGGCTGACGAAGTTCGTCGGCGTGTGGAGTCCATCTCCGCCGACCGTTGGGTGATGGACGCCCTGGCCCTGGGGCACGCCCTCGAGTTCCAGAAGAGGTGCCCCCGCATTCCTCCCGTGGCCAGGAAGGAAAATCACGTCCCTCAACTGCTGTTGGAAGTAAGGGTGATGCTCAGGAAAGGTGCCATCGAGCTCGTCCCCAAGAGGCTTCGGGGCTCCGGAGTTTACTCAAGATACTTCCTCGTGAAGAAGAAGACAGGAGGATGGCGTCCCATCCTGGACCTGCGACGACTAAACAAATACATCAAGGCACAGAAGGTCCGGATGGTCACCCTCCAGCACGTGCTGGGACAGCTGGAGGAGGGTGATTTCCTGTCGTCGTTGGACTTGGAGGATGCTTACTTCCACAACCCTATTCTAAAGAGACACCGAAAGTTCCTCAGGTTCGTGGTCAAAGGGCGGCACTACCAGTTCAAGGCCCTCCTGTTCGGATTAAAATCGGCGCCCAGGGTGTTCACCAAGTGCCTAGCACCAGTGGCGGCGCGGCTGCGCCTGCAGGGGATCCACATCTACCCCTACCTGGACGACTGGCTCATACGGGCAAGGACAAGGGAGCTCGCCGTGGAACACACTGCGAAGACCGTCCAGCTGCTCACGGACCTGGGGTTCTCCATCAACTTTCAAAAATCCCACCTGGTCCCGTCGCAAGTCGCCCTGTTTCTGGGAGCACAGCTCGACACAGTGGCGCGGCGGGCCTCACCTTCGGAGGAAAGGATAAGGACCATCCTAGGAAAGGTGCAACGTCTGCTGGCCACGGACGTGGCCAGAGTGAGGTCTATCAAGTCCCTCCTCGGAATGATGTTCTCCTGCATTTATCTGGTGCCCCACTGCAGACTTCGGATGTGGCCCTTGCAAGAATTCCTCGACGCCCACTGGATCCAGACGACGGGCAGCTTCGAGGACAGGATCTCGCTCAACGAAGCGTTCCGTCAGGCGATACGATGGTGGGGTGTCCGCGCTCATCTGACAGCGGGAACAGGTTTTCTAACCCCGGCCCACCAGGTGACGGTGACGATGGATGCCTCCCTGGAAGGTTGGGGAGCGCACACCGGGGGTCCCCACGCGAGAGGCCTTTGGCTCCCGGAGGAGAAGACTCTCCACATCAACATCTTGGAGCGCCGCGCAGTGTTCTGGGCCCTCAGGTCCTTCCTTCCATCCCTCAAGGGCAAGGTGGTGAGGATCTTCACCGACAACACCACCACGATGTTTTACATTCAGAAGCAGGGCAGAACCAGATCCCCTGCCCTATCCAAGGAAGCCCAGGATCTGTGGCATTGGGCCGTCGCCCAAGGGATGTTTCTGGTACCCTTTCATCTGGCAGGGATAAAAAACACCATCGCCGACTCACTCAGCAGAGAGCTGCGCTCGTGCCACGAGTGGGAACTGCGCCATCAAGTGGACCGACTCTTCCGACGATGGGGCAAACCCCAGATCGATCTCTTCGCGACAGCGGCGAACTCCAAGTGCCGGAGGTTCGCCAGCAGGTTTCCCCAACCGAGGAGCATAGGCGATGCTTTCTCGTTCCCCTGGGATGGCCTGTTCCTTTATGCATTCCCGCCGTTGCCGTTGCTACTCCAGCTCGTCAACCAGCTCAAGAGGTCCCGGTGCAGGATGATCCTCGTCGCACTGGCGTGGCCGAGGCAGATCTGGTTCCCGGACCTTCTGGACTTGTCAGCGTCCACACCAGTCAAGCTGGCGATGGACGTGGATCTTCTCTCCAGAGAAGGAGGCGCCATTCTTCATCACGAACCAGAGTCGCTGAACTTGCAGGCCTGGCTCCTGCAGCACTAGAGTTTGGAGGATACGACATCCCGGCCGACTGCAGAGAGGTTCTTGCAAAGGCCAGGGCATCCTCAACTCTCAAGTGCTACGGACATAAATGGAAGAGGTTTTCTGTCTGGTGCCGTGCACAGAAGATCAACCCTCTGCGGATTACGGCCCCTCAAGTATTGCCGTACCTACTGTCTTTGGCCAAGGCTGGCCTATCTCACGCTTCCAACAAGGTACATCTGGCTGCCGTCTCACGTTACACCAGAACTAGGGGACGGGCGTCCTTGTGGTCTCATCGTCTGGTGAAGGAATTTATGAAAGGACTGTTCCGATCATTCCCGCCGGTGAAGGCCCCTGCCCCGGCGTGGGAGCTCAACGTGGTGCTAACTAGACTCATGGGGGCCCCATTCGAGCCTATGCATTCAGTGCCGTTGAAGTTTCTGTCGTGGAAAACAGCATTCCTCGTGGCCATCACCTCTGCACGACAAGTGGGAGAGATCCAGGCCCTGTCTTGCAAGCCTCCATACTTGACTTTTCACGACACGAGGGTGGTGCTGAGGACGCACCCCTCCTTCATGCCCAAGGTGCCATCGGACTTCCACCTCAACGAGCCCTTGGTGTTGCCAGTTTTCTTCCCGTCGCCTTCGTCGCCGGCTGAGAGAACTTTGCACTCGCTGGATGTAGCTAGAGCGCTGAAGTTCTACGTGGACCGCACAAAGAGTTTTCGGAAGACGTCACAGCTGTTTGTGAACTTTGGACCTGTGAATCAAGGGAAGGCTCTCTCGAAGACTTCCATTTCCAGATGGCTCTCCGGCTGCATCATGCACCGTCACCCGTTGGCAATCCGAACGTTACCAGGCCGTGCGAGGGCCCATTCGACCAGAGCGATCGCTGCTACTATGGCGTTCCTGTCTGGTGTGCCCCTGCTCGACATCTGCAGGGCTGCTACGTTGAGGTCGACGCACACCTTCACGAGATTCTACTGCATCGACCGGGATTCCAGGGAGGAGTCCAGAATTGGCCAGGCAGTGCAGCGCAACCTGTTCGCCTAAGGTGAGCCTGGTGAAGAGGTAAGAGTTGCTTAATGTTGAGTTGTTGTATTGCTTGATATTGAGCCTTTTGTCACCTCCCGTGGTTGTGCATGTGTATACTGCTATGTATTCTTATATTCATGAGCATGTGAATCCATGCCAGACCCCATACTGGAGAAGGAACAAGTTACTTACCTGTAACTGTTGTTCTCCAACGTGGGTCTGGCATGGATTCACATGCGAACCCTCCCGCCTACCCCTGTGCGGCTCTTCACTTGGTCATACTACCACTTCACGTGCTACTAAATCTGAGGATGGCTGCCAGGGGCGGGGCGTAGGGAGAGGGCAGTCATTGGCTGGGGGCAGTATGACCCAGAGACCAGTGGTTGGTTACTACTGAGAAAGACAGATCAGAAACGAAACTGATACTGATTTTTTCTATACCGAGGATTCCCGGCCTGACGACGGGGAATATTCATGAGCATGTGAATCCATGCCAGACCCACGCTGGAGAACAACAGTTACAGGTAAGTAACTTGTTCCATCTTGGTTATGACCAGATTCCCTTTTGGGTACTTCAACACCTTCAAGTAGACTAGGCACTCTTCCTCTGAATAGAGGGGCAGCCTCTTTGCCTTTCTTATCTGTCTGCAACCAACAATCTAGAATTGCCTTTTGGACACAGTTCTCTCTTCCTTTTATAGTCTTTGGCAATGTATGTTGTATCAACTTCAAAGAATGTATATAATTAGCAAGCTTCCATTACCCAACCTTGCCTTTATCCCTCTGCAGGGACATCATTTGGGGTCACCAGGGGTCACAACTAGTGCATTCCCCTGGGACTCTCTTGCGACCTCAACATGCAAAAAAGAAAACGGGAGCTCCTGGTGTGGCGGCCCACCCGTGCCGCGGGAGGCCCCGCCACACCAGGTCTGGTGGGTCCCCGGCCCAGTCCTCACCCATCAAGGTTAGGGCTGGGCCGGGGACACACTCACTAGGGGTTGGAGCTGAACGTAACATGTGGCACATGTCACATACTACGTTCAGCTCCAACCCCTTCGCCCTCTGCTTCCTTGCACCTCACATTCAGGAACCAGGAAGCTCTCACAAGCTTCCTGGTTCCTGTTTGTGAGCAGCACGGAGGAGCTGGGGGGGCCCGAAGGATGGACAGAAGCTGCAAGAAAAAGGTAAGAATGCTTTTTTGTTGTTGTAATATGATATGTATTTTGCATGTGTGAAGTGTGTGTCAGATGTATATATGTGAATGGTGGGTGAATGAGGTGTGATGTGATGTGTGTTTTGAATGTTTTGGGTGGGTGGGTGTGTGTCTGTGTAGAGAATTCAATGAGTGGATGTAATAGAAGGTGTGAGTGACTGGTGGGTGAATGACAAGGCATGTGATGTGTGTATTTTAATGTTCTGGGTGGGTGGGTGGGTGGATGGGTGTGTGCCTGAGTAGGGAATGCAATGAGTGGATGTAAGAGGTCTGAGTGAGTCACTGATGGGTGAGTATGAATGTGATGGTGTGTTTTTGAATGTTCTGCGTGGGTGGGTGTGTGCCTGTGTAGAAAAAGCAATGGGTGGAGGTAAGAAAAGGTGTATGAGTGAGTGACTTGTGGGTGAATGAGTATGAATGTGATGGTGTGTTTCTGAATGTGACCGGTGGGTGAAAGGGGATGCATATGCATGTAAGGCCCTGGGAGACTAGTGATCGCAGGAGCATTTTTGCCACATCCTTTATTGACTTTGCATGTTTCACTGCGCAGAGCCAAGTTAATGTGTGTCATTGCCTGGCTAGACTGTCATTTTTGTGCAGTCTATCTATTGCTTACTGTGGCATGACATTTATTACTCGGCATCTTTAAAAAAGCAAGCATGATAAGTAGTGTTACCTCGCTAGACTGATGTTTTGGTGAAGCGGCCTGTATATTTTTAACTGTAGCACAACCTTTTATTAACTGAGCATCTGTGATGAATCAAGCATGATACGTGTTCTAGACTGGCTTACATTGGAACCAGTTTGCACAGGTTTTCATATTGTGACATGTCACTTTTTTTTTTTTAAATTTGACTTTTATTATTTTAACATGGAATGTGAACGTACAGGTGGGTACACATTATGCATTGCGAGCTGCTTCATTAGAATATCCAAGTCCACCTTAACAACAGTTATCAACATTAATGCTCATTATTCCAGGAGAAAGCAAAAAGAAGAAAAAAAGAAACCAACAAGGGAATAAAGAAGGGGAAAGAAAAGCCCCACCCCCCACACCCCTCCCTACCCCCATCTCTCATGTCCACTTCCTTCGGGGCATTGACATTCTGAATCGTAGTGAGCTGCGTGACGCGCATCTTGAATCGTCCTAAGATCATTGATCTCCTGTGTGGTCTGTGACACGCAAGGGTTGTCTCCAAGGGGTCTTTCAGTTTTCCAGTGATCGGTAGCATGGGTCAGGAGCAGTTTCCTTGCTGCGTCGAGCTTTCCATGGTTGAACGCGAGATGTATTTCGTAGTGAAATCGAACCAGACTTCCTCTTGTCGCGCAGCTTTGTCATGTAATATTGCTGTTACTTTCTCCATAGTGTAAATATTTGTAGCGATCTGTATCCAGTCCCTCTTGTTAGGTAGGCGAGGGGCTTTCCATTTTATCACAAGGGCAGCTCTTGCCGCAAGTAAGAGGGGAGATATCAGACCTTTCACTCTTGTCATTTCGTCCTCTTCTTCTTCGAGGCCAAACAGGATCAGGAGGGGTGACAATTCCCTATCTATGCCTTCCAGCTGTTTGATCCATCCCAGGACCTCCTGCCAGTAAATGCGGACCTTGGGGCAGGCCCACCACATGTGCCAGTAATCGGCGTTCATCCCACAATGTCGCCAGCATCTCGGGCTGGAGGTCTGGAACATTTTGGACAGTCTTTGTGGGTCGTATTGCCATCTATGTAGTAATTTTATGGCATGCAATTTATACTGGGCCGCGATTGATATTTTGGATGGTGTCTCACATATTTTATTCCAGGCTTGCTGGTCAAACTCTCTGGCAAAGTCTCGTTCCCATCTTGCTTTGAGACGATGGTTGGGTGCGTCGTCTTTGGTAATTAAGGCTCTGTACATTCTCGCTATGAGGCATTTAGAGGTAGTAGTTGTGTCTAGGATCGTCTCAAAGGGCATTAGTTCTCTCTGCGTGGTATCCTTCCATTCCTTTCTGGATATGACATGACGCCTTTCAGACGTAGGTACAGGAAGACTGGTATCGGGTGGATTTGGAGGGCCTCCTCGAGTTCCGTTATCGAAATGAATTTCCCCTTTCTCCAAAGCTGACCGACCCTCTCGAGGCCGGCATCAAACCAGGATTGGTATCTGGCATGTTTTTCTTCTCTGATTCCAGGGGACCAAAGATGGCTCAGTGGCGAAGGCCACGTAGTGACTCCTGACAATCCTCTTCCCTTCCTCCATATGTTCCACAACGTGCCTAGTATCGGGTGATTGCGCAGCTTCTTCGATAGCTTCGATCTGGGGACCCATAACCACTCTGCCAGAGTCACATTGTATAGAACGATGTTGTCTAGGTGGACCCATTGGAGGTCTTTCTTATCCCGCAGATGTGGGATTAAAATTCTGAGCTGTGTGGCCTGATAATAGCGTTCTATGTCCGGTAGGCCAACCCCTCCTAGCTCTTTTAGTAGTATTAAGACATCATAGGGGATTCTGGGTTTCTTCCCACTCCACAAAAAGTGTAGGATGGCCTTTCTGACTTGCTTGAAGAATTGATCCGGAATTGTGATAGGCAGGACCTGAAAGGGGTAGAGAAACCGTGGGAGGGACACCATTTTGATCGCATTCAAGCGTCCCATCCAGGATATTGTTAGCGGTTTCCATTTCTTGAGATCTGTCTTGAAGGCCTCGAGGAGGTGGGGAAAGTTGGCTTCATAGAGGCCGTCGAGATGTCGCGTTAAGTTAATTCCCAGGTATCTCAGTGTCGGGCCTCCGATGATCAGCCCGAGATGCTCAAGGGCGCTCTGGTGTTCCGACGATGGTTCATGGAGTGGAAAAAGAGTAGATTTGGATTTGTTGATTTTAAATCCCGACAGTGCGCCGTACTCCTCTATCAGCTGGATCGCTCTCGGAACGGAAGACGTTGGGTTTGACAGGTGGAGCAGAATGTCGTCCGCATATAAGGCTAGCTTATATTCTTTACCATTCACCTGGATTCCCTCCACTGCAGGATCAGCTAGCAGCATCACGGCGAGAGGTTCTAGGGACAGTGCGAACAGTATCGCCGACAGGGGGCAACCTTGTCTTGTACCTCTGCTGAGGGGGAACCACCGGGAGAATTGGGCGTTCGCTGAGACCGATGCTCTTGGAGACTTGTAGATTGCTTTGATCCCTCGTCGGAGTGTGGGGCCTAGGCCTATCTTTTGCACTGTGGCCTCGAGGAAGTGCCATTCGACTCTATCGAATGCCTTCTCGGCATCAATTGAGAGTAGCGCTGGGTTGCTCAGCGAAGTTTGGGCCTCGTGGATTAAGTGAAGAGTTTTCCGGGTGGAATCCGCTCCTTGTCTGCCTAAAACGAAGCCTACTTGATCGTTGTGGATTATTGCAGGCATGTGTGACTCCAGTCTTGCAGCCAGGATTCTCGTATAAATTTTGGCGTCGATGTTTAATAGAGATATTGGGCGGTAGGAGGCACACAACTTTGGGTCCCTGCCCTCCTTGGGGATGACCGTTATCAGCGCCTCAGAGAAGGAGTCGGGTGCCACGCCGGAATATAGGATATTGTTAAATAGGGCAACCATGAATGGGAGAAGGGCATCTTTAAAAGTTTTATAGAACCCTGCCGTGTATCCATCGTTTCCGGGGGCTTTCCCCGTTGGGAGCCTTTTGATAGCTTCTTCAATTTCCTCTCCTGTTATGGGGGCTTCTAATGTGAGTGCAATATCAGTTGGGAGGGTGGGCAAGGGTGCCCGATCCAGATATTCATTTATGGCTTCCGTGTGCAAGGGGGCGCGCGCTGAATATAATTTTTCGTAAAAGTCGGCAAAAGCTTCAGGGACACTGGGAGAAAGTGGTTCACAGAGTTCTCTTCTGTTTGAATCGTGGGCACCCACCTCTCTTGGCGTTGGCCTTGTAGTCTTGCGGCAAGCAGGGCGCCCGCTTTGTCCCCATGTTCATAGTGTTTCTGCTTCAGATGCTGTAGCTTGCGCGCTATGTTTCCCGCCTCTAGTTGTCTTAATTCCTCTCTCTTATCGTTGGCCTCTTTAATCTTTTGTGGTCTATCTTGATCCGCCGTTTGTGCCATGAGGTCCAGTTGTGTGATTTCGTTCCGGATCCTATTTTCTATTAGTTGTCTTTCTCTTTTTTTGGCTGCTCCCTCTCTAATAAGTAGTCCTCTCCAGGTCGCCTTGCCTGCCTCCCAAACTGTGTTCATAGAAGTTTCCCCTGTGTTATTGATCTCAAAATATCGGGTAATGTCCTGCTCTAGTTGTTCTCGAAAGATGGGGTCCTTAAAGAGGGTTTCATTACAGCGCCATTTGGAACATCTTCGAGGCAGGGCCATTTGGTCGAGGGTGACCATGTCATGGTCCGACCAAGAGACAGGGTTTATGAAGGCTTCAGTCATCGCCGTGATGAGGTCTGCGGTTAGGTATACATAGTCTATTCTGGAGAAGGTTGCATGTGGCGCCGAGAAAAAGGTAAAGCCAGTTCGGTTGGGATTGGCATGTCTCCATGCGTCGGTGAGGTTGTAGGCGGTCATCATGTCTGCGGCTAGTGGGCGTCTAGCACCGGCGAGCGGGGGCGTAGAGGGACGGCCCGATTGTCTATCCTGTTCCGGGTCCATCCACATGTTCAGATCACCTCCGATAATTACGTCGCCTTCTGCTTCGCACATGATTTTAGGTATTATCCTCTGTAGGAATCTGTCTTGTCCTGTATTGGGGGCATATATTGCCACGAGGGTAACAACCGTGCCCTGTATGCTGCCCACCAGGGCTAGTGCTCTACCACTGACGTCCATCCATGACTTTAAGAGTTCAAATTGGATCTTTCTGTTGATTAATATGCCAACTCCTGCCTTCTTCAGCGGGCCGGAGCCCCAGTATTCCGATCCCAGCTTGGCATAGAGAACCTTCCTCTCTTCTCCCTTGCTATATCGAGTTTCTTGTAAGAAACGTATGTCCAATTCAGCCCTCCTGAACTCTCTCGTCACCAGCGATCTTTTGGTGGGGGAATTGAGACCCTTAACATTCAGCGTGCCAATTTTAAGCTTACCCTGCGCGTCATTTGATTCATCATGTCTGTATGACATCAGTGCGTCTGTGGAGTTCCTTCGCAGCGTCTTGGAGCCCATTGTAAGAACTTGCCGTATTGGAAGTAGTATTGTAGGTGCCTCTATCTAACAGAGGCTTTGTCTGAGGCTGTGCCATTCCCCATTTCCCTCCCCCCACCCGTCCCCGTTGGGTATTGAACTTCCTACCCATCACCCTCTGCTCTATCGCGTCGATCTTTAATTCTACGATGAGGGTTTGTGACTGTCCGTGGTGGCGTCCGAGTTGGACTGGATGTGAACAACCGGTCTACTGTCGGACCACCAGTGAGGGTCGTAACCTTACGACCCCATTAACTAATAGCATCAAGGTAACATTTTTGAGCCCCCACCCCCCTTCTCATGAGATTGTGTAACAAACAATGGTGTGTCAAACAACAGGAATTTTAACTTTGTGCTAATATGTTCTATGATACATGCGATTTCTGGAGTCATCCTTCCTCGGCATCTTCCTTTTGCTGAACTGGCAGTTCACCCCTCGTGTGGCGGAACCGCAGACTAAGGGGTGCCAAGATCCGTGATGTAAGTGGGTTCCATGCCAGGACCTTGAAAGCCTGATTCGCCAGGATTTGGAGCTTGAAGCCACTATGTCATTTGTTGTGTTCAGGTGTGTCATTGGGCCGCCTGTACTTTCTGGAGCCCTTTACTCGTTTCCTTCTCGGGCCCTGAAGTTCCCATCGTGCTCTGTCCTGCGCTGGTGTTCCCTGAGTCCCCTCGTCCGGGGCCTGTCCGAGGAGGTCGGCAATGCATTCTCGAATTTCTTCTTCAGAGTGGAGTAGGAACTTTCTGGTTCCATGTTCAAACGCGAGGGAGAAGGGGTATCCCCACCTGTACCTCGTGCCTTGTTCTTTTAGCCATCTCGTGAGAGGACCGCATGAGCGACGCAATGCCAGCGTCAGTGATGAAAGGTCCTGGAAAATAGTAATCTGGGCTCCCCCAAGGGTAAGAGTGCCTCCAGACCTGGCCTTAGCTAGTATCTTCGTTCTGTCCTGATATCTATGGAATCTGACAAGGACTGATCTCGGGCCTCCTGGGGGGCCGCCGGCTCTGTGGATTCTCTCGGTCTTGAGTTCATCAATGTCCTCGTCCGCGGTCAGGATTTTGACGATATCGTGTATAGTCTGCTTGAGGTCTTCTTCTGTCTCCCCTTCTCTCTCCGGGATTCCGAAAAACCGTAGGTTATTTCTTCTCTCTCTATTTTCTAAATCGTCTATCTTCAGGCGAATCTCACCCTCCTTCCTTTCTATGTTTCGTATTCTGAGCTCCATTTGGGCTTATAGAGTGTCAATAGAGGCTTGGTTATTCTCGACCCCTTCTAGTCTCTCCTCGATGTTATCTATCCTTTGGGTCATCTTATCCATTTTGCCGCCGAGGTTGGCGCCCATGTTTCGGATTTCGGCTAGGAGGGCGGCAATATCTCCCTTAGTGGCAGCTGCACCCGTTTCGATGGCTTCTACCGACATTGTTGATCCAGGGTCGGGAGCCTGAGATGGTGGGCTGTAGGCGTATTTGGCAAGCTTGCTTGTTATGTTCATGGAGCACTAGCCAACGAGGAGGCACACGCCCCTGGATCGGGGGCCTTACCCTCGGGACCAATGTGTTGAAAGGCACGTAGGGAGTGTCGGAGAGTACCGGGGTGGTTGTCCTCATGTCGGAGGTTCCTTTGGCGGGAGTGGGAGGAGGCACACGCCCTGTCTCCAGGGGCTCTACCCTCCGCACTGATCTATGTCCTTCGTCGGATCCAGCGTCTTTTCGGGGGGTGTTAGGTGTCGGTATCGGCCTGTAGCGGGGCACTGGTGGAGGTATGTGGGCCCGGGTCTCAGGGCGAGGATTTGAGGTGCGGATGCAGAGGGGGGTGAGCGCCACCATGTGTTGCACTGTTTCTCAATTGTAGGGCCTCTTGTCCTTGTTCCGTTCTGCTTGTAAATTGGGGCCTTGTCAGAAGAGGGCACACGCCCCAGGAGTGGGGGCCCAACCTTCCACCCCCCCTTTCGTGTGCTGGCGAGTTCGCTGCGTGGGGAGAGAACCCCAGCAACGGGGTCCTCCGTAGGTGTGTGTTATGGTCCTCCAAGAGCACTAGAGGTCGAGATGCTCACTTTCTTCTCCTCTCCCCTGCTGATGTGCGGGTCCCCTGCAGCTAGGCGGGGAGCGCGACCTCGTGGGAACCCGTGTTGCGGCCGGTGCGTAAGATGCTGGGACCGCGGCACCGTCACCAACTTAGGGCCCCTTCTGGTTGGCCTTTGTGCTCCGATTAGAGGGGGCGCCACGGGGGGCAGGCTCTTGGCAGGTCTCCCTTGGTTGTGGGAGGTTCGGATCTCCTGCTGGTGCGGGGGGGGGGTCCTGGCCGTGGGGTTGTTCTAATCTGGGGGGGCGGAGCGGGCCCCCACCGGGGCGATGCACTCCGAAGCCCCAAGACTGGGCGGGCACTCACCTCCGCGGGGCCGATCCCTTGCAATGTGGGGTCGGCCGTTCGAGGAGTCCGTTCCCTGGAAGCCCGGGGGGGGCCGGCTCTCCAAGTGTTCCGAGCGGTCGGCGGCCCACTGCTTTCCCCTCTGGAGCCCCGGTGCCGCGCTGTTCTTCCGCGATGAGAGCCGGGGGCGGAGTCCGGCGCCGTAGGCCGCGGCCTTCTCCCACGTCTGCGTCCCCACCGGTGGGGGGAGGTCGATTCCGCTGGGGTTTTCTCACGGACCGAAGGTCCGATTTCGGCCGGGTTTTCGCTCGAGGGGTGGGGGGGCGCTTCCAGTGGCTCAGGCTGTCGTTGTTGGGCACGGGGGGGCCAAAGTGGGGGCTCAACTCACTTATGGGGCCCGTGGGTTAGGAGCTCACACGGAAGCTGGCATCGTCCGTGCGCCCCCTGGTGGCCACCGACATGTCACTTTTAATGACCATACCAACGGGAGTATGCTCTTACATAGGAGTACTGGCATATATTGGCAGAGCCAGTTTTGTGCCCAGCAGCAGTAATGATACTATAAAAAACATCTTAAAGCAAACATGAGTATGGTTTTATATGGGATTACCAGCATATGTTGGTGGACCCAACATGGAAATGTATGGGCTCTGCCAGTTTACAAAATGTTTTTTATACTGGCATACATTGCAGGGACTGGCAGGCTAATGCACTGGGAAATGCCCTGTGCACTTTTGGTGACATGCACCTATTGTACTTCTTTTCATGATTTACCCTACTCCCTACAAAACCGATTGTTGACCTTTTACCCAAATTGTTGGCCTTTTACCCACATTTTCCCAGAAAGTGTGCTGTGTAATGCACCATTTTAACCCAATATTTAAAAACATTTTCTCTGGGGAGGGAGAAGAATCCCCCTCCCCCAAACCCATTTTCGTTAGTTCGGGCTCACTCACCACGCTCGGCCGAAATCAAATACTTGTGGCAAAATGTACACCCTCCAAAAACACAACTCACTAGCCACCACTGGTGGTGGGTATATTTGTGGACCAGGCACCGCTCCTTTCGGGGTGTGGCGTGCCCTGTGATTTGTTAAGGAGCTTGTGGGTGGGGGGCCCAGAGCATAGGTCGTAGGGGAACTGCCAAATTTTGTGCAACTCAAATGGGCACCACTTGGTCTGACAACGGGGTAGTGTGCAGTGTGCGCCTTGAAGTCTGCCAGTGAATCCCTGTGTGAGATGAAACTCGTGGGTGTTTTCAATTTAAAATAACTGCTGGTGCGGGGGGGGTCCTGGCCGTGGGGTTGTTCTAATCTGGGGGGGCGGAGCGGGCCCCCACCGGGGCGATGCACTCCGAAGCCCCAAGACTGGGCGGGCACTCACCTCCGCGGGGCCGATCCCTTGCAATGTGGGGTCGGCCGTTCGAGGAGTCCGCTCCCTGGAAGCCCGGGGGGGGCCGGCTCTCCAAGTGTTCCGAGCGGTCGGCGGCCCACTGCTTTCCCCTCTGGAGCCCCGGTGCCGCGCTGTTCTTCCGCGATGAGAGCCGGGGGCGGAGTCCGGCGCCGTAGGCCGCGGCCTTCTCCCACGTCTGCGTCCCCACCGGTGGGGCGAGGTCGATTCCGCTGGGGTTTTCTCACGGACCGAAGGTCCGATTTCGGCCGGGTTTTCGCTCGAGGGGTGGGAGGGCGCTTCCAGTGGCTCAGGCTGTCGTTGTTGGGCACGGGGGGGGCCAAAGTGGGGGCTCAACTCACTTATGGGGCCCGTGGGTTAGGAGCTCACACGGAAGCTGGCATTGTCCGTGCGCCCCCTGGTGGCCACCGACATGTCACTTTTAATGACCATACCAACGGGAGTATGCTCTTACATAGGAGTACTGGCATATATTGGCAGAGCCAGTTTTGTGCCCAGCAGCAGTAATGATACTATAAAAAACATCTTAAAGCAAACATGAGTATGGTTTTATATGGGATTACCAGCATATGTTGGTGGACCCAGCATGGAAATGTATGGGCTCTGCCAGTTTACAAAATGTTTTTTATACTGGCATACATTGCAGGGACTGGCAGGCTAATGCACTGGGAAATGCCCTGTGCACTTTTGGTGACATGCACCTATTGTACTTCTTTTCATGATTTACCCTACTCCCTACAAAACCGATTGTTGACCTTTTACCCAAATTGTTGGCCTTTTACCCACATTTTCCCAGAAAGTGTGCTGTGTAATGCACCATTTTAACCCAATATTTAAAAACATTTTCTCTGGGGAGGGAGAAGAATCCCCCTCCCCCAAACCCATTTTCGTTAGTTCGGGCTCACTCACCACGCTCGGCCGAAATCAAATACTTGTGGCAAAATGTACACCCTCCAAAAACACAACTCACTAGCCACCACTGGTGGTGGGTATATTTGTGGACCAGGCACCGCTCCTTTCGGGGTGTGGCGTGCCCTGTGATTTGTTAAGGAGCTTGTGGGTGGGGGGCCCAGAGCATAGGTCGTAGGGGAACTGCCAAATTTTGTGCAACTCAAATGGGCACCACTTGGTCTGACAACGGGGTAGTGTGCAGTGTGCGCCTTGAAGTCTGCCAGTGAATCCCTGGGTGAGATGAAACTCGTGGGTGTTTTCAATTTAAAATAACTGTGTGGAGCCATTGGTTTCTGTTTGCAGCAATGATATTACATTAAATTGTGTTTTTTTTTAAGTCCTCTGGCACCCAGTATTACGCTTCAATAATAAAAACTATTGGGGGGTCCTGGGTATTGAAAGAAAAGTTAAATGCAGAACTTGGCCACTGGGTAAAACGGCTGTCACCCTGCACCACCAAAGACATATAAGTAAGGTGGTACCACCTGCCAATCAGCTAAATCTGTCAAAAAAAGTTGTGTCGCAACTCATTCGAGTACCTAGGGTACCCCGACACCCTAACAAGGTTTAGGCAAAAGAAAGAGAATTACTCAATTAGTGCGCCAAAGTTTGTGATATTTGCATTGTTGGTTAGAAGTTTATTATCAATTTAGTGCCCGTCTTGTTTGACACGTGTTTCGGCCCACTGAGGCTTTTTTCAGGCCTGTGCTTCAGACCCACATGCACTAAACAACCTAACAGGGCGATCACACGAGCCAGCTTGAAGACTCCCAACATCAGGAACAAGTGAATAATTTAGTGATAAATTTATCATCAAAAGAAATAACAATGGATGAAATATCGGTACTAAATAAAGGCCTATGTTTTGCACCTTCCTCTTATTATGATCCAATTGATCTTCAAATAGACCTTTTTAGATTTACTCGTAAATTAAAACTAAACAAAAAATTTTGCGCACCTGACGCCCAGACCCGCCAGGTTGATGACATACCACCAAAGTCACCTTTAGGATTTGTGATATTGAGAACACGTTTCTTCTAAAATCATTAGAAGAAAATGAGGAATTTGACATAAGAAACATCTTTCAGGAACATTACATCAGACCACGCAATCTTGATACAGAGGAACTCAGACCTAAGTCTAGGTACATTCCTCCAATGCCAACAGACAATGTAATTGATACTTTACAAAGAGCAGTAGCTCATGATATCAATAGAACCAACAATAAGCGTAAAATAAGGTAATACAAATTGAACAATAACCTTTCAAATAAGGGACTGAAAGCACTCAAAACACTAACTCAAGATAGATCGATAGTAATCAAAGAGGCAGATAAAGGAGGGAATAATGTGATTATGAATCAATGTGATTATATGACAATGGCATTATCACACCTCAACACCCTGGGGTGTTACAAGGTTCTATCATCAGATCCTAGGAAGGAAGTAATAGAACCTTTACACAAACTAACCCTCAAATGGCACAGACAAGGTCTAATAACGGTCCAGGAGAGAACATTTTTGACCATTAAGGAACTTATTTTGCCTACAATGTATTTTTTTCCCAAAATACACAAACAGTACCTAAATAGCCCAGAGGCAAGACCTTTTTTGAGTGGAATAGGTTGGGCAATGGAGCCAATTTCACAATATCTGGATAAGAGCCTATGTCCTCTGGTATATAAACTGCCTTCTTACCTAAAAGACACTACAAGTGTCCTTAATTGTCACGACCCTCAGCCCTGATCCCCACTGGCAAGCCCAAAGGCTAGGTGGAATCAGGGCTCGGATCTTTAATAAGGCCAGACTTCCACTTTTCAAGCCCTCTTGGGGCCAGTCCTGGCGCCTTTGGCGCCAGGCTCATCAGTTGGGAGAGGCATCTGCTTAAGGGACTACTTTATTTAGGCTTTCAGCCAACATGAAGGCATCCACATAGCTGGGTTCCTAGAACCAAGCTATGCGGTCTAGTGTTTTGGATGTGGTGACCTAGGGACTACTTTACCTGGACTACTTTACAGTGGCTATTTAAACCACACCCGAACAAGACCACACGCTTCGCGTTACTTTGCTTCTAGCAACGTGACGCTCACCGTGTCCAGCTTTCTCGCGAACCTGACGAATTCCGGACCTGCAGAAAAACAAAGAAAACATTGTTAGCAGCAGAATCTTACCTGCAATCTTCATCCATCTCTGCTCACAGCTCCTGGGCATCTCTGTTGGAGGAGTTCGCCGCCCGGATTGAGGGGCTTGAGAAAAGGAGAAAGACATCATTAACGGAGGTCGTAGAGACATTACAACCATAAAAGCGCTTGAAGGCATACCTGGCTGGTTGCTTCTCGACCGGCACTGCTCTGGAAACCCCATCTACGCTGGGTACTCTCCGCAACCTACGAAAAGGGAAAAACACAGGTCAGTGAGGACAAGGCATCGCTGCGCTACGCAAAGCGCCTCCTCACCGCATCATAGCGCTATAGCGCGCCATCATCTCCCAGTGAGAACCAGCACATCCCGTTCTCCGAGTGGATACTCCACGCTCCTAGAGGAGATAAAAAGAGACATTAGAACAGACAAAGGCATGCAAGAATTACGACACCATTAATTGCAATAAGACCTACCTGAAAGTCACTGCAAGGGCTGCAGTCAGTGAAGTAACTGGACCGCCAGCGCCCATAAAAACCAAACGCGTCCCTGCCCAGAGAGCAGGACGGAGAGCCCACTGATTCCGGCAACCAGGTGAGAAGAGAACCTGGAGGGGCATGAAACACAAGGAGGTGGGGGATTAAACTGCTTACCTTGGTTGCCCAGTCCTGACATAGTCTACATTTTCCAGGCAGAATTCCCTTGACACCGAGACCACAGGGGAACCATCAGGAAGGGCATCAGCAACCAGCTGGCTGGGTGGCGTCCCCGTGGATACCAGGTGAGCATAACAGAACACGAAGCCTCACATAAATAATCCACCTGGGCGCCATGGAAACATCAGAAATTGACCAATTGGCCCAATTGTTGGGGGATCTTCGTGCTGAGGTTCATTCAGCCCGACAAGAGACTAATGCACTCCGGAGAGACTTAATAGTGACCAGGGAGCACACCATTGAAATCAGCAGACAATTCTTGCAATCGCAGGCAGGGCAGACTCCTCTGCCTGGGGGAAATCCACTGATGCAAACTCCTGTTCCACCATCTCATGCCCCCACACCCGTACAGATCACGGTGCCTGGAACAGTTCCCCTGGCACCACCAGAAAGGTTTTCAGGCGACCCACGGACGTATGCAGCATTTATAAATCAGTGTCGCCTTCATTTCCTTTGTTACCCAGGTGTATTTCCAAATGACCAAGCTCGGATAGCTTTCATCCTATCATACTTGAGTGGAAGTGCAGCGGATTGGTTGGTGCCGTTGGTGACCCATAATGATCCGTTGTTACAGGTCTATGGGGGGTTCCAGAGAGAAATGGAAAAACTGTTTGCTCGCCATACCCAGGAACAAGCAGTGGATAACAAACTTTTATCCCTCCGGCAGGGAAACCAAGACTTGTTAACATATATTGCAACCTTCAATAGACTGGTTGCTGAAGCCAGGTGCCCAGAGAACAAAAGAACCACGTTATTCCTTTGAGGCTTACGAGGCGAATTAAAGGACGTCTTGGCCCAGGTAGTTGATCCTCCCAGAGACTGTGCTGAATTCATAAATCTAGTCGTGGTGCTAGATCGCTTGCAGGACAGAAAAGCAGACCGGTCCAAAGCAGACTCACGAATAGTTTATGTTCGGCCTAAAGACAATGCACCACGGGGGTGGAGACAACGCCGTAGAGCCTATGCAGATCGGAGGATTACTACCCCCATTAAAAAAACAAGAGCGGGAAAAAAGAAGACAACCGCAACTTTGTATTGTGGAAAACCAGGACATTTCCTGAAAGACTGCCCAATTAAACAGAACAGTCGGGCCACAGAAAAGGATGAAGGTAAGGAATCGGAAAACTACCAAGCTCGGCAACCGAAGAGGTCAGTTTGTCGAGTGATGAGAAAGAGCCACTGACCTCACACTTTGCGATACCCGTGATCTTAATAAATCACCAACAATCGTCAAAGATGCATGCCGCAGAAGCGTACATCGACAGCGGAGCAGTTGGGAACTATATAGATCAAGAGTTGGCAGCAGAGATGGGGCTCCCTTTGTGTTCTAAATCTACCAGGGACAAGGTGACGACCGTGGATGGGACGGAAACCACCTCCGGGCCAGTAACCCAGTGCACAGCAGTAGTAACCTTGCGGTGCCAGGATGGGCATCGGGAGTGTATTTTGTTCGATCTAATAAAGGCACCTCAATTCCGGTTAATACTAGGGATGCCATGGTTGGTTGCTCACAACCCTTTGATAGACTGGCAGGCACGAAAATTAACCTTCTCCAGCAACTGCTCCATGACCTGCTACTCTCCTGACCCGAAACCCGACTCCTGTGTCTCCAAAACTTCCAGTATTAAAGCCTCTACTCTGGGAGTAACTAATACTTTGCCAGATGAATATCGTGACTTTCAGGATGTATTCCAAAAAGACCAGGCTAACACGTTTCCGCCTCATAGACCTTATGATTGTCAAATTGACTTAGTTCCTGGGGCACAAATCCCATGCGGCAGGATTCAAGCACTCACCGAGCCAGAAAACCTTCATGTGAAAACCTATTTGGACCAGTACCTCGCAAACGGATTCATCTGCCCATCTAAGTCCCCAGCAGCCAGTCCTTTGTTCTTCGTACCAAAAAAGGAAGGGGACTTGAGGACCTGTATTGATTACCGCGCAATAAACCAGATAACTGTGAAGAAACACTACCCCTTGCCTCTTATCCCGGAAATGCTAGACCAAGTCAAAGATGCCCAGATCTATACCAAATTAGACCTTCAGGGAGCATACCACCTGGTTCGGGTCAGAAGCGGAGATGAGTGGAAAACCGTTTTCCGTACCAAATATGGCTTGTTTGAATATCAAGCCATGCCTTTTGGCTTGTGTAACGCTCCTGCAGCGTTTCAATATTTCATGAATGATGTCCTGAGAGAACTGATTGACGTTTGTGCCTTAGTATACATAGATGACATCTTGATCTACTCAGCCTCAAAACAAGCTCATACCAGGCATGTTCGTTTAGTCCTCACCAAGCTCCGCCAACATTGTTTGTACGCAAAGCTGGAAAAATGATTTTTTCACGTCACCGAAGTAGAATTCCTTGGTTTCATCCTTTCTCCGAAAGGCATCACAATGGACGTGCATAAAGTGGACGCAATTTTAAAATGGCCATCACCAACATCTATGAAGGGAATACAGAGCATGCTAGGCTTTGCAAACTTTTACCGCTGGTTTGTTCCAGACTTCTCTCAGGTTGTGCACCCGATCACGGTATTGCTACGAAAAAGCAATAAAAAGTTTGCTTGAAATGAGGAAGCAGAAAGAGCCTTTCAGGAACTAAAACAAAGGTTCACCTCTGCTCCAATCCTGCGGCACCCGCATCCAGACCTCCCTTATGTCGTAGAGACTGATGCTTCCAGTATGGCGATGGGAGCGGTCCTGTCACAGAGGGACCCAGAAACCAGCCAGCTGCATCCTGTGGCCTTCTGGTCGAAAAGGTTTTCACCTCCGGAACTAAATTACGCTATCACGGACAAAGAATCCTAGCCATCAAGTCTGCTTTTAAGGCGTGGTGGCACTATCTTCTGGGAGCTAGACACACCATTACAGTGATCACTGACCACCGGAACCTGCAATATCTCAAAACAGCCAAAGCCCAGTCTTCACACCAGTTACGGTGGGCCCTCTTCTTCGCCGAATATGACTACGTAATCACCTTTCAACCTGGGGTCAAGAATGGGAAAGCTGACGCCTTATCTCTAATGGGCATCGGTGAAACAGTGTATACAACTCCAGACCCGGTACCCATCATACCTGAAGACAAACTCTTGGGCATCACAACAGCCTTATCACAAGCCGAATTACGGGACAAACTTTGTCAGTCAATGAACCCGGATGCTTTTCTTGCATGGAAAACTCAGGGCGAACAGTATTGCATCAAGGATCAGTTACCTTACTTTAGAGATTGGCTATATGCACCCGAGAAGGATTTGCAACAGCATATCATTTCAGGTTATCATGACTCCCTGATCGAAGGACACCCTGGAATCGCTAAAACTTTAGCCAAGGTAAAGAAGAACTTTTGGTGGCCTACCTGGCGTAAGGATATTGTCCAGTATGTTCAATCCTGCGGCGTCTGCGCACAAAATAAATCACAGAAACAGAAACCATCAGGTCTCCTACAACCACTGGACATCCCTCCCGCTCCATGGCACACTCTTTCCCTCGACTTCATCACGGATCTGCCACCAAGTCAAAGCTTTACCACCATTCTTGTAATCGTGGATTTGTTCTCAAAGATGGCACATTTTATTCCTCTTAAAGGCCTCCCGGAAGCATCCACTCTAGCAGGAGTATTTCTGGAAAACATTGTCAAGCTGCATGGCTTTCCATCAGTTCTGGTCTCCGATCGAGGCAGCCAATTTATATCCAATTTTTGGAGAAAATGTTGTGCGATGGCTCAGATTGACGTCCGGCTATCCACCAGTCACCACCCCCAGACAGATGGCCAAACTGAGAGGACCAACCAGACCCTCGAGCAGCATTTGCGGTGCATACTGCACCATGAATTAAGAGATTGGAAGGATTTACTGTGGATAGCCGAGTATGCATATAACAACTCCGTACATTCTAGCACAGGACAAACTCCCTTTTACACCTTGTATGGCAGACATCCACGTACGTCAGAACTGGACCTTCCTGCCAGCTTGGAAATGCCCGCAGTAAAGACTCTTCATACAACCATCACTCAAGCGTTCAGAAAGGCAAAGGAACATCTTATTCATGCTAAAGAAAAACAAAAGCACTTCGCCGATCAGCATCAGAAAAAGACTCCAGACTATCAAGTAGGAGACCAGGTTTGGTTAGCCGCCAAATACGTACCCATCAAAGGGACCTTCCAACCTCGATATTTGGGACCCTATACCATCAAGGCAATTATCAACCCAGCAGCTGTCAAGTTACATTTATCACCTAATCTACAAATCCATCCGGTATTCCATGTATCCCTCTTAAAGCCAACACAACCCGGTACACAAATCAAAACACCACCTCAACCTATGCTAATAGATGGAGAACCAGAATTCGAAGTCAAAGGCATCCTGGACTCTAAGTACCCTAGAGCCAAATTGTACTATCTCGTCGACTGGAAAGGATTTGGGCCTCAAGATAGGTCCTGGGAACCCAGTGAAAACATTCATGCACCATGTCTGATCAAGAAGTTTCATCAAAACTTTCCAACCAAACCTGGACCAGGCAGAAGACACCCCTTGGGAGGGGCCTTGGGGGGAGTGCTGTCACGACCCTCAGCCCTGATCCCCACTGGCAAGCCCACAGGCCAGGTGGAATCAGGGCTCAGATCTTTAATAAGGCCAGACTTCCACTTTTCAAGCCCTCTTGGGGCCAGTCTGGCACCTTTGGCACCAGGCTCATCAGTTGGGAGAGACATCTGCTTAAGGGACCACTTTATTTAGGCTTTCAGCCAACATGGAGGCATCCACATAGCTGGGTCCCTAGAACCAAGCTATGCGGTCTAGTGCTTTGGGTGTGGTGACCTGGGGACTACTTTACCTGGACTACTTTACAGTGGCTATTTAAACCACACCCGAACAAGACCACACGCTTTGCGTTACTTTGCTTCTAGCAACGTGACGCTCCCCGTGTCCAGCTTTCTCGCGAAACTGACGAATTCCGGACCTGCAGAAAAACAAAGAAAACATCGTTAGCAGCAGAATCTTGCCTGCAATCTTCATCCATCTCTGCTCACAGCTCCTGGGCATCTCTGTTGGAGGAGTTCGCCGCCCGGATCGAGGGACCTGAGAAAAGGAGAAAGACATCATTAACGGAGGTAGTAGAGACATTACATCCATAAAAGCGCTTAAAGACTTACCTGGCTGGTTGCTTCTCGACCGGCACTGCTCCGGAAAACCCCATCTGTGCTGGGTACTCTCCGTGACCTACGAAAAAGGTAAAACACAGGTCAGCAAAGCACCTCCTCACCGCATCATAGCATAGCGCTATAGCGCGCCATCATCTCCCGGTGAGAACCAGCACATCCCGTTCTCCGAGTGGACACTCCACGCTCCTAGAGGAGATAAAAAGAGACATTAGAACAGACAAAAGGCATGCAAGAATTACAACGCCATTAATTGCAATAAGACCTACCTGAAAGACAATACAAGGGCCGCAGTCAGTGAAGTAACTGGACTGCCAGCGCCCACAAAAACCAATGCGCCCCTGCCCAGAGAGCAGGACGGAGAGCCCACCGATTCCAGCAACCAGATGAGAAGAGAACCTGGAGGGGCTGGAAACATAAAGAGGTGGATTAAACTGCTTACCTTGGTCGCCCAGTCCTGACATAGTCTTCATTTTCCAGGCAGAATTCCCTTGACACCGAGACCACAGGGGAACCATCAGGAAGGGCATCAGTGACCAGCTGGCTGGGTGGCGTCGCTGTGGATACCAGGTGAGCATAACATTAATAGGATCAAATCAATAAACTGGGAACCACATTGCCCTTTGGCCACACTTGATGTCTGTGCATTATATACCTCTATCAAACACCCTCTGGCAATTAAGACATTGGAATACACGTTCAGAGAATGTTCAGCATCTTACTATCAGCATGTAGAAATGCTCAAAGAAATGTTGCAAGCTATACTGGATCATAACAAGTTTATCTTCAACGATACTTATTACAAACAAACTCAAGGGGTTGCCATGGGCAACAAATATGCACCAGCACTTGTTAACTTGTTTATGGGCCTTTTTGAGGACTTCATCATCTATACCGATTCAATCTATATGGAGAAAGCTGTTTTATGGTCAAGATATATAGATGACGTATTATTGATTTGGAATGGATCAACGATTGAATTAGAAGCATTTATTCAAAGGTTGACCACAATGATTTTGGAATCCGGTTTACTAGTAATTTGAGTAACCAAGAGATAGATTTTCTTGATCTAAAGATTTATGTATCTGGTGATCCTCTATCCACAAGAACATATTTTGTAAGCCCACAGAAGTAAACTCCACTATTTTAGCTACCAGTTGTCATAAAACATCAATGATATAAAACATACCAACAGGGGAGTTTATCAGAGCCAGACCCAATTGCACTGAATCAGCGAGCTTTGAAGAGGAATGCAACCTACTGGCAGACAGATTTCTAGTAAGGGGTATCTACCAACTACCATCCAGAAAGCGACTAATCGGGCAAGAAACACGCCTACAAGTGTAACTTTGGAACAGAGCTCCAAGCGAAAAAATATGGACACACATGGTTAGAGTCATAAGACAATATTGTGAGAATCATAATGAAAAAAGATACTCAGCAAGAACTGGCACTTAATACAATTTGACAGGGATATATTGAGGACAAGCCCAGAGTGATACTCACTAAAGATGCGACTTTGGAGAATAGATTGAGTCCATCTCATCTACCGAGTA
This sequence comes from Ambystoma mexicanum, assembly GCF_040938575.1. Taxonomy (NCBI): domain Eukaryota; kingdom Metazoa; phylum Chordata; class Amphibia; order Caudata; family Ambystomatidae; genus Ambystoma; species Ambystoma mexicanum. The sequence continues at coordinate 1,118,754,410 of NC_090930.1, forward strand.
CAAGCAAGCAACTGTCATGGCTTCAATCATCATGCGGCACATGTACCATGTATTAATATGCTCATACGAACACAGATCAATTTGTAATTTTAAGAGGGAACAAAGTACAAATACACACATTTATAAACTGCAAATCTATATTTGTAGTATACACGATAATATGTGTCTGCAGCAAATACTACATAGGGAGCACCATTCAGGAGCTAAGGGTAAGGATTAGAGAACACTTCTCTACCATTGGAAGCCGGGATCCGAAATTACTACTGGCCCAACACATCGTAGCAGCTACACTAAGTGGGCTGTAAGAAAGACTTATGATTTATAGGACTACAGAAAGTGTCCCTGAACAAAAGGGGAGGTGATAAAGAATTAATGTTACATCGTATGGAAGCAAGGTTGATTTGCCAATTAAGAGCAACAGAATTTGGATCACACGATGGTTTCATTTTTTATAAAGTGTCTGTATTTAGATAATGTATTCCTTATGTTAAGTCAGGTCTTTAAATATGTGTAACGGTTATGGATATACAAGAATCAGTGTTATGTATGCACAAGTACAAGTAACATTTGTTATGTTTGTCTGATATCTGTGAACTCTGGAGCATCAATGTTTAAGATATGATTCTTAGTTAGATTTTGTGGGATGTATTGACCCACTTAGCTATGCTATGCGGCATCACCCTGCCAGATATGGGGAAAGAAACAGCAACAATGGCAGCAAAACCCTTGTGCGCGCCAAAAACCTACAAATACCTACAAAAACCGTGTGCTTCAGCACACAAAAAGAGGGATACACAACCTGCCACCCATGGTGCATGTGCAGTGGAATAAAGCACACCCTGCAGAAATGTGCCAGTGGGTCCCATGACCAGCAGAGTGCAGAGAGAGAAGCAGCACTTTGCAAGCGAAACCCAACAATGTGCCTACAAATGACATTTGCTTTGTTGCCAAAAACTCCAAAATGCCTATAACACAACACTTTTCAACATTCACAATCTTGCCTGGTGCTAAAATCCCTGTATCAAATGAAACATTGAGAAACATACAAAGTCTGAACACTGACAGCCTATGCCAAAATCTGGGTGCAGTACCCGGGGCTGCCTGAATGACAGCTGTCAGAGGAGTACTGAGGGAGCTTTAAAATGACCTAAAACTAAAAGGTATGTTGAATTAGCAAACAAACAGTATTGATGCCAAAAAGTAATACAGATTTTAGTTGTGTTTTCGATTCCACAGATTTTAAGGCCAAGAAAGAAATGTATTTGTATGTGATGCAACAAATGTGGGTTTTGCTGGGTTTAAAAGTTAATTAGCTTGGCTGAAGCTGCAAAAAATTGGAAAAGCAGGTTTTCTCCCAGAAGGAGGGCCTTCCTCTCAGCAGAAACTCACTGGGAGGTATTAATTGCAGTTTAGGACAAAATCTGGTCTACAGAGAGCAAAGGAACAATGACAAAGCTGCAGCCCAGGAAACTAGAAGTGTGAAAGGGGTCGTAAATGGCCTCTGGAAGGAACAGGCAAGGAGGGGGATGCCCTGGACTGGAGGGAGACTGTTACGCTCACCTGGTATGCACGGGGATGCCACCCAGCCCTGGTTGAATGGTTTGCACTCTCGAACCCTCTCCCGGTCCCTTGGTAAGGCCTCTGGTTAAAGATGGGTCTTAATATTGGAAAAGGTGGATTCTCCGTCCTGCTCCTCGTGGCAGGGGCACGTAGATGTGGAGGGTGAGCAGCGACCAAGTTACTTCACTGGTGCAAGCCCCCCTGGGGGAATCCAGGCCTGCTGCGACTCTGTAGGTTTGCTGCTTTACAGTCTTTATATGCAGTTCTTCTGTTCCTCTTAGTTCGAATAATAATGTCTTGATTCTTTCCTTTTAGGTATGGAAAGGCATTTTGGTGTTGTCATGCAGTTTGAAGATGAGCATGGGCCGGTAGGCGAAAGCGCGGTGTGCGCGATGCTGTCCGGTGAGTAATGCGTGGCACTGTTTCGCCTTTGATATTGCTAACCTGTGTCTTTTCTCTCCAAGCAGGTTCCGATGTTCCTCGCTGAGCGCGTAATGTTCCAGCAATGATACTGACCAGGAGATGACTACCCAGGTAAGAATTGTGTGGCTTTCTTCATTCGGGAGGAAACGTGAGTAAACGCTTACTAATTGCTGTCTTTCTTTCTCCTCTTTCCAGGTTATGATATTCCAGGATGCATGCAGTGCCGGATGATGGAGTTCGTACCTTCAGGTGAGTGGAACTGAACTCAGCGATGGATTGAAGACAGGATACTGTTCCAGGTAAGTTTCGTAGTGTTCTTTCTCTCTCTGCAGGTCCTTGGTTTCAGGTAAGCTGGCATCAAAGAACTGGACACAGTGAGTGTTACGCTGCTCACAGCAGAATAACGCAAAGCATGTTCTGCTGTTTGGGTGCGTTTTAAATAGTCTCAGGTGAAGTAGTCCAGGTAAAATAGTCCCAGGCCTGCCACACCCAAAGTAGTCCAGGTAAAGTAGCCCCAGGCCTGCCACGCCCAAAATACTAGACTGCATAGCTCAGTTCCTTGTAACTGAGCTATGTATGTGCCTCCATGTTGTCTGCCCCCCCCCGCAAGTTAAACAGTCCCAAGTAAATAGTCCCATTCTAATGTTGGTCTTCATGATGGTTATGAGCCTGGTGCCAAAGGCGCCAGGACTGACTCCAAGAGAGTCTTGGATGAGGTTTTAAGGCCTTTGACCTGGCCCTAACTGGAAGGCTGACTTGCCAGTGAGGGCCAGGGGCAAGGGTCAGACAGCACTTCCCCCTCCCCCAGGCCCCTCTCACGTTGCACTTCTGCCTGGTCCTGGTTTGGCTGGGTAATTCTGATGGAACTTTTTAATTAAGCAAGGTGAATGGATGTATTCACTAGGTTCCCATGATCTGTCTTGAGGGCCGCATCCCTTCCAATCAACTAAGTAGTATAGTTTGGATCTGGTGTATTTTGAGTCTAGGATATCCTTTACTTCAAACTCTGGTTCTCCGTCAACTAATACTGGTTTTGGTGGTGGTATAACCCGAGTACCGGGTTGTACCGGTTTCAGGAGTGATACGTGAAACACAGGATGAATCTGCATAGTGGGTGGTAGGGATAATTTAACTGCCACTGGATTTATTATGGATTCAATAGAATAAGGTCCCAGATATCGGGGACGAAAGGTCAGAGTCCCTTTTATGGGCACATATTTTGATGCGAACCAGGTCAGCAAATTTCTTTTGTCTGTTGTTGGCTTGGAGTAAATGTTCTGCTGCTTCTTTGAAGGCCTGGGAAATAGTCGTATGTAGGGTTTTAACCGCTGGCATTTCCAAAGGGCTTGGGAGATCCAAATCTGAAGTTTGTGGATGTCTACTATATATAGTGTAGAAAGGGGTTTGTCCAGTGCTGGTGTATAATGAATTATTATCGGCATATTCAGCTATCCATAACAAGTCCTTCCAATTTCTCTCCACTTGATGTAACATGCAACGTAAGTATTGCTCGAGGGTTTGGTTTGTTCTTTCTGTTTGGCTATCTGTTTGAGGATGGTGACTTGTGGATAGTTGAATGTCAATTTGGGCCATTGAACAGCATTTCCTCCAGAAGTTGGATACAAACCGACTACCTCGATCTGAGATCAAGACCGATGGAAAGCTATGTAGCCGTACGATTTCCTCCAGGAATACGTTTGCTAAATTGGATGCATTTGGAAGACTTTTAAAAGGAATAAAGTGTGCCATTTTAGAGAACAAGTCTACAACTACTAAGATGGTGTTGAATCCTTGAGGTAGATCTGTAATGAAATCAAGGGACAGCGTGTGCCATGGTGCGGGAGGAATTTCCAATGGTTGCAGAAGACCAGCTGGTTTCTGCTTTTGGGACTTGTTTTGTGCAAACGCACCGCAAGATTGGATACATTGTATGATGTCTTTATGCCATGTGGGCCACCAATAGTTTCGTTTTACTTTAGCTAGAGTTTTGGCAATTCCAGGATGACCTTCAATCAGGGAGTTGTGATAACCCGAAATAACCTGCTCTTGTAAATCTTTACTTGGCAAGTATAGACTGTTCCTAAAATATGGTAACTGGTCTTTAATGGTGTAATGTTCTCCTTGAGTACACCACTCTTGTGAGAAAGTGGGATCCATTAAGAGTTGGATCTTGTTTTGGAGTTCACCCTGTGTCAATGTTGTCGTAAGACCCAGGAGTTTGTCTTCTGGAATGATGGCTACTGGACCTGGAGTTAAGTATACCTTTTCATCAACACCCATGCGGGACAAGGCGTCAGCCTCTCCGTTTCGGACTCCTGGCTGGTAGCGAAGAAAAAGAGCCCGCCACAGTTGATGGGATGATTGAGCCTTTGCTGTTTTTAGGTATTGCAGGTTTCGATGATCAGTTATGACGGTGACAGTATTTGTATTTGTATTTTTATTTTATTTATTTATATAGCGCACCAGGCCCAAGGGCAACCGGGCGCATCACTTGGTTACAGGCATAATAATAGCAAGTAGAGACGTTATATATACAGACAAAATACATAAACATATGACAAAACTATACAGATATATACAAGTGATGCAGTGAGTATACAGGTGTGGGATAGGGAAGTTTAAGGCAGTGGGCAGTAGGTACTGACTCTAAGGTAGGGTCAGAGGTAGGTCGTGGGTGGACAGCCAGGCTTTGGCTTTGCGTTTGAAGAGTGTGAATGACGGTTCAGCTCTAAGGGGGTTAGGTAGCGAGTTCCATAGCTTGGCTGCTAAGACTGGGAAGCTACGCCCACCGGATCTTTGTAGATTGAAACATGGGATATCAAGGCAGTTAGCTTGGGCACTTCTGAGTGATCTGGAAGTGGTGTGTCGAGAAAATCTGCAGGCTAGGTAGCTGGGGGCCTGGTTGGCAAGGCTTTTGTGTGTAAGCTCCAATGCTTTAAGAGAAACTCTTTGGGAAACTGAAAGCCAATGGAGGTTCCATCTGGAGTCTGAAATGTGCATGTTCCTGGGGAGGTTGAGGGCAGCTCTGATTGCATTATTTTGGATGATTTGTAATTTTTTTTTAAAACAGTATGTCTAGCACCAAGGAGATAGGGCCTCATTACATGGACGGCGGTAAGGGTTTACCGGTACCGGTAAGGGCACCGGTACCGGTAAACCCTTACTGCCTTACTACGAGGTCCCTTTGCGGGTACGCACTTTAACGCCTGCTGTTTAGCAGACGTTAAAAACCAACCCGCAAAAGGGCAAGGGTGCTAATTACGGTACCGCAATTTGCGGCACCGTAATTACCGCCTTCCCCATTCCCATAGAGCCCTATGGGGCAAAAATGGGAATGGGGAAGGGCAATGGAGGAAGGGGGAATTACCGCCCCGCCAACCTTGGAATAGGGCGGTAACTCCCCTTTCCACCAAGGCGGTACCGGTATTTTACCGGCATGGACCAAGGTGCTAACAGCACCTTGGTCCTCCGCCTACCGTGTAATGAGGCCCATAGTGTTGTCATGTCTTGAAAGCTGATTTTATAGCCAAGAGTTCTTTGTCTGTGATAGCATAGTTGAGTTGGGGAGGTGAGAATTTTCGTGACCAGAAGGCCACGGGGTGTAACTGACCACTTCCTGGGTCCCTTTGTGAGAGAACAGCTCCCATAGCCATGCTAGAGGCATCTGTTTCAACTATATAAGGGAGCTCTGGGCAAGGATGCTGTAGAACTGGAGCAGAAGTGATTTTTTTCTTAAGTTCTTGAAAGGCCTTCTCTGATTCTTTGGTCCAATGGAACTTTTTATTGTTTTTTCTCAATAGTGATGTAATTGGATGCACTATTTGGGAAAAATCTGGGATGAATCGGCGGTAAAAGTTTGCAAAGCCCAACATACTCTGGATTCCTTTAAATGAAGTTGGTGACGGCCAGTTAAGAATGGAATCTACCTTGTGCCTATCCATTCTGATACCTTTTGGTGTGAGGATAAAACCGAGGAACTTCACTTCAGTGACATGAAAAGAGCATTTTTCAAGTTTAGCATACAGTTTATGTTGGCGGAGTTTATTAACGACGGACCGGACATGCCTGACATGTTCTTCTTTTGTAGCAGAATACACTAAGATTTAATCAATGTAAACCAGGGCGCAAACGTCGATTAACTCCCGCAAAACATCATTTATAAAGTACTGGAATGCAGCAGGAGTGTTGCAAAGTCCAAAAGGCATTACCTGGTATTCAGACAAGCTGTATTTGGTACGAAAGGCGGTTTTCCATTCGTCTCCTTTCTTCACTCGAACAAGATGGTACGCCCCCTTAAGGTCCAGTTTGGTATAGATTTGGGCATCTTTCACTTGATCCAATAATTCGGGAATAAGGGGCAGTGGAAAACGTTTTTTTACTGTGATCTGGTTTAATGTGCGATAGTCGATGCAAGTCCTCAAATCTCCTTCCTTCTTTGGTACGAAGAATAAGGGACTGGCTGCCGGTGATTTAGATGGGCAGATAAATCCATTTGCCAGGTACTGATCAAGATAAGATTTCAAATGGAGGTTTTCTGGTTCAGTAAGTGCATAGATTCAACCACAAGGAATTTGCGCACCAGGTATGAGGTCGATCTGACAATCGTAGGGCCTGTGCGGTGGTATTGGCTTGTTCTTTCTGGACCACGTCTTGAAAATCTTGGTATTCATTTGGTAGTGTACTAGTCACACCTAGTACAATCGCCGGCATACTGGGAGTAGCAGATGTACATAAGTCTGTTTTCCCCTTTTCTTGGTAATAACAGGTGCGAGCACAATCATCGGAAAAGGCCAAATTCTTGGCACGCCAATCTATTAGAGGGTTGTGAGCTACCAACTATGGCATCCCTAAGATTAGTCGAAACTGAGGAGCTTTGATGAGATTGAATGCAATAGATTCTCGGTGTCCATCCTGGCACAGTAGGGTTAGTGCTGCTGTACATCGGGTTACTGGTCCGGAAGCTATTTCTGTCCCATCAACAGGAGTAACTTTTTCAGTAGTCGACTTAAAGCATAAAGGAAGCCCCATCTCTGCTGCCAGATTTTGTTCTACATAATTCCCGACTGCTCCGCTGTCTATGTATGCTTCGACAGCATGCATCAGAGACGGTTGTTGGTGATTGATCAAAATTACTGGTAATGCAAAGTGTGAGGTCTGTGGCTCGTCCTTCTCGCTCGACAAGCGGACCTTTACGCTTCCCGGGCTTGGTAGTTTTCCAATGTACGTGGAACATTATCCTTTGACCGGACATACACAGCTCGAGTGTCTAACCTTATCCGGTCCACTTTTCAGTCTTGTAATATGTGATCTAATTGCACCACAAGGTTGATGAATTCTCTGCAGTCTTTAGGTGGGTTAACCACTTGAGCAAGCACATCCTTTAGTTCCCCTCGTAGACCCCGATGAAATAGTGTGGTCCATTTTTCCTCAGGCCACCCACCTTCAACGACTAGTCTGTTAAATGTTGCTATATATGTAAGCAAGTCTTCACTTCCTTGATGGAGTGACAAAAGTTTGTTGTCTAATGCTTGGCCTTGGGTATGACGAGCAAAGAGTTTTTCCATTTCCATCTGGAAACCCCCAAAGTCATGTAACAACGGGTTATCCTGACTTACCAATGGTACCGACCAATCCGCAGCACTGCCACTCAGATATGACAAGACAAAAGCAACCCGCGCTTGGTCGTTAGGAAAAGCCCTAGGTCTGCAAAGGAAATGAAGACGACACTGGTTCATGAATGTTGCGTACTCCTTGGGGTCCCCTGTAAATCGTTCAGGTGGAGCTAAAGGAACTGCCCCAGGAAGGGTTATTTGTACTGGATTGGTGGAAGAAGTTGGTACAGGTGCTGGCGGAATGTTACCAGGCAACGGGGGAGTTGCTAGGTCTGGAAAAGACCCGGGGCTAAGCTGATGTTGGAACTGTTGGGACTGGGGGCTAGCTAGTCTTTTGGCTGTAGCTCCTGAGATTCTATCAGGGGCTACAACCAAAAGATCCGGGGCTATAGCCCCCTGAGCCCCCCCCCCCCCAGCAACGCCCCTGTCAGGCAATGTGGTCTGTCCTGCCTGTGATTGGAGCAATTGTCTACTTATTTCGTCGGTACGATCCTTAGTAACAATCAAATCCCTCCTAAGAGCGTTCATTTTTTGCCTGGCTGAATGTACTTCAGCGCGTAATAGTCCCAACAACTGAACTAACTGGTCAGTCTCTGAAGTCTACATGAAGCCCAGGTGGATAATATTATTGAGGGTTTGCATTTTGTTACGCTCACCTGGTATCCACGGGGATGCCACCCAGCCCTGGTTGGGATGATTTGCACTCTCAAACCCTCTCCCAGTCCCTTGGTAAGGCCTCCGGTTAAAGATGGGTCTGCAATATAGGAGAGCTGGATTCAATACCAGATTGTCTTTATGTTTTCCCACCTCCCTTCGCCTCAACTCCTTCCTCCCCCTTGGGCCCTCTCCTCACCTTAATATTGTAAAAGGTGGATTCTCCGTCCTGCTCCTCGTGGCAGGGGCATGGTGATGTGGGGGGCGAGCAGTGACCAAGTTACTTCACTAGTGCAAGCCCCCCCTGTGGGAATCCAGGCCTGCTGCGACTCCGTAGGTTTGCTGCTTTACAGTCTTTATATGCAGTTCTTATGTTCCTCTTAGTTCGAATAATAATGTCTTGCTTCTTTCCTTTTAGTTATGGAAAGGTATTTTGGTGTTGTCCTGCAGTTTGAAGATGAGCATGGGCCGGTAGGCGAAAGTGCAGTGTGTGCGATGCTGTCCGGTGAGTAATGCGCCGTGCTGTTTCGCCTTTGATATTGCTAACCTGTGTCTTTTCTCTCCTTGCAGGTTGCGATGTTCCTCGCCGAGCAGCATAATGTTCCAGCAATGATACTGACCAGGAGATGACTACCCAGGCAAGATTTGTGTGGCTTTCTTCATTCGGGAGGAAACGTGAGTAAACGCTTACCAATGCTGTCTTTCTTTCTCTTCTTTCCAGGTTATGGTATTCCAGGATGCATGCGGTGCCGGATGATGGAGTTCGTACTTTCAGGTGAGTGGAAATGAAGTCAGCGATGGATTGAAGACAGGATACTGTTCCAGGTAAGTTTCGTAAGGTCCTTGGTTTCAGGTAAAAACAAAGAGGTGATGGCTGGAAGGTTTAGAATGAATCTTAACCACTGGCAATGCTCTGGGCAACCCCCCAGACCACCGTTCTTCGCCTGCCAAGCCATTACAGAAGGGGAAAGACCATATGCAAATCAGGCTTGGCCCCACCCCAAAAGGGGCAGTCCAGCCCGAACTGCTAGGCCACATCCTTTCTGCACGAGACCACAAGCATCCCCAAACATGTTTCGCCCCTGGTTGGGGCTCATCAGTGAGGAGTAGCTTGGGTCTCTAGGCCAAGCAGGCACGGGACCCACGTCTGGGCATACCCGTCCCACTAGGTGTGACAAAGCAAAAACAAAGAGGTAATGGCTGGAAGGTTTAGAATGAATCTTAACCACTGGCAATGCTCTGGGCAACCCTCCAGACCACTGTTCCTTGCCTGCCAAGCCATTACAGAAGGGGAAAGACCATATGCAAATCAGGCTTGGCACCACCCCAAAAGGGGCAGTCCAGCCCGAACTGCTAAGCCACATCCCTTCTGCACAAGACCACAAGCATCCCCAAACATGTTTCGCCCTTGTTGGGGCTCATCAGTGAGGAGTAGCTTGGATCTCTAGGCCCAGCAGGCATCAAAGAACTGGACACGGTGAGCGTTACGCTGCCCACAGCAGAATAACGTAAAGCATGTTCTGCTGTTTGGGTGCTGTTTAAATAGTCTCAGGTAAAGTAGTCCAGGTAAAATAGTCCCAGGCCTGCCACACCCAAAAGTCTAGACCGCATAGCTCAGTTCCTTGTAACTGAGCTATGTGTGTGCCTCCATGTTGGCTGAACCACCCCAAATTAAATAGTCCCAAGTAAATAGCCCCATTCTAATGTTGGTCTTCATGATGGTTATGAGCCTGGCGCCTAAGGCGCCAGGACTGACTCCAAGAGAGTCTTGAATGAGGTTTTAAGGCCTTTGACCTGGCCCTAACTGGAATGCTGACTTGCCAGTGAGGGCCAGGGGCAAGGTTCATGACAGCTGCATTTGTTTTGCTCATTACTTACTCCTTGTGTATTAAAGATATTATTCAGTATTCTGTCACCCCATTGGTGATAATTGTTTATCTATTAAAACATATTGTGATTACATTTTAAATACATAAATAAATATTTACCTTTGCAAACCAACCTGATTCCTGGTTCAGTGTGACCTGGGGGGTTGGGGAGGCGTTCCAGGAGAAGGGTGTGATATGAGTGGTATATCATTCAGATTATTGAATTTATAGACAAACAAAATAAGGATTTCAGTTGTGCACTACATGTTGGGCTTTGACTTGGGTGTGTGCCAGATTGAAATCACTTACAATTTGAAAATGGATTTCATTATAAATTGTACTTCACCAAAAGGAAGGAACACAAACAACGATCTGTATCAAACAGTTGGTGTACCCTCAGATAGCGGAATCTCAAAACAGCCACTTAGCAAATATGGGCTGCATTCTGTGTTCTATGTATTCAATAACAAACAGTGTTACAAAAAATATCATTTTTAATATATTATTCTCTTTCAAGCACATGTAATATAAACATTTAAAAAAAACATATACACATCACATAGTCATATACATGTTAAAATCATTCCACCTAACAGTATCGAAAGTTGCCAAATACTCAATCAACAAAAACAACAAAGGCAACTTAATTATTCTTATTCTCCATTGTGTAAACAAGCCCAACTTATATAAGTTTCTGTCCTCTGTGTTACAGGTAACTGGACATTCATCAGGGGCAGAAGTAGTCCTGTGCTTCAGGCAGATCTCTCCTATTCATACACCAGATTCCTATGTCTGAGGGTACAAAACAAGAACGTATTACTACACGGGCATTATGGGTCTGATTAATCAACGTAGCCAATCCCTAATCACCAATAGGGTGGAAGGTATACAGTATCTCATATACCTGAACCAGTAGTCAGAAGACGTAAGTGTCTTCGACCTTGATAGCAAAACCAATTCTTGCTCTTCACTAATTCAGCTGATAGGATTCAAATAGAGTACCTAGAACCAATTACAAAGACTGTCCTTTAGTCAATAAAATTCAGGAGTCATGCCATTTCATCTCGACAAAGGGCTTTAGCGTGCCCATAAGGAAACACACACCATATCGTGAAAACAGCTCACCCTAGGATGTAAAATGCTGTTCTTCTCCTCAACGTGACTCTATCACATTAGAAGCTTCAAAAATGCGTCCCTTTCAAATTACAATCTTTGTAATTGGTTCTAGGTACTCTATTTGAATCCTATCCGCTGAATTAGTGAAGAGCAAGAATTGGTTTTGCTATCAAGGTCGAAGATACTTACCTCTTCTGACTACTGGTTCAGGTATATGAGATACTGTATAGCTTCAACCCTATTGGTGATTAGGGATTGGCTAGGTTGATTAATCAGACCCATAATGCCCGTGTAGTAATACGTTCTTGTTTTGTACCCTCAGACATAGGAATCTGGTGTATGAATAGGAGAGATCTGCCTGAAGCACAGGACTACTTCTGCCCCTGATGAATGTCCAGTTACCAGTAGCACAGAGGACAGAAACCTATATGAATTGGGCTTGTTTACACAATGGAGAATAAGAATAATTAAGTTGCCATTGTTGTTTTTGTTGAACGAGTATTTAGCAACTTTCGATATTGTTAGGTGGAATGATTTTAACATGTATATGACTATGTGATGTGTATATGTTTTTTTAAAATGTTTGTATTACTTGTGCTTGAAAGAGAATAATATATTAAAAATGATATTTTTTTTGTAACACTGTTATTGAATACACAGAACACAGAATGCACCCCATATTTGCTAAGTGGTTGTTTTGAGATTGCGCTATCTGAGGGTACACCAACTGTTTGATACAGATCGTTGTTTGTGTTCCTTCCTTTTGTTGAAGTACATATTATATATCCTCACTTAGTAGGAGGGAATATCACCTGAGTGTGGGGCCATCCCTGTAGAATATTATCCTTCATTATAAATTGAGCAGGTTATTACCAACTTGGCTAGTGCTATTTAGCATGTATGAAAGAAACAGTAAAAACAGTAGAAAATAACCAGTCTCTAACCAATAGACTATTTATAAACCTCACTGGCATAGTGGAAGCCCTCATTTTATCTTTGATATAGGAGTTGTAGGTAACATTTCTGTTATATTGCTCACTGCAGTAACAATCAGTCAGGCAGTTTCTAAACAAAGTAAGTATGGGGCAGGTGCTTCACGTGAGAGGCCGTCCAGTTATTTGTGGATGAGTGCATTTTGCAAACTAAAACACCATATGATACATAAACAAGCCCATTAGCCCTCAATCATGGCTCAGGCATACAACCATAATGTGGGCACTCTAAAACAAGCGTTATTAGATTAAAATATGGCCACCGCATATACTAAGTATAATGCAGTTTAACATGGGACAGACGTGATTAGCCCAAAATATGGCTGCAACATTTACAAATAATAACGTGGTTACGTGAGACATCACAGCACGTATGCGTAATGACATCACATGTGTCCTCATGAGAATTGTAAAAGCTGGCGTTTTGGGATCAGAATAATTGGAGGAACAGCGTTTTTGCAACCTGAAGCTGGGAAACCACGCAGGTAAATCACAATTTAAGTCTAGAGCTGTAGATTAAATACATAATTGCTGGGGGTTCAGCGAAAATTGAAGGGGAAGTATACATTCTTCTTTTGTTCTGATGGATTTCTTGTAGGTGCCTGGGATCTATCCCTTATATAACAAAATATGTAGAGTGCTAACTTTAGCAGCGAGTTGATGAATGTTTTAGAATTTCAATCAATTGGTGAGTAACTGCAGACTATCACTTAACGTCTGGCCACATAAATGTAAGCACATCAATCACTACAGTGTGTAAGGGTAAACTATTGGGGCACAATTGATGACTATAAGCTACAAAAAGTAGCGGTCACACTGAGCATGGTGTGCATATACATATACAGGGAAACTGAGAGCAATTGTCCAGAATGCACTATTTTTGAGCATGCAAACCATTTTAGTATTTAAGGGTGATTCACTGGGAGAAACTAGGGAATCTAGATACAGCCTGAGGGGCGATCACATCATCAAGTTTGTTTAGCATGAGAAAATGGCAAAGTATGTGCGATCTCTGGTAGGTGTTATGTAACACAAATCACACTTTATAATATAAGAGGCACAGTTTTGGGACTTTTGCATTTGGATGTAGAAAGCACATATTCTTGCAAAGTAATTAATTTAACTGTTGATGCCATTTCTCTCCCTCCCTAACCAATCCGACCCAATACCACTCCATGATTTTCTGCCTTTATGTATGACTTATATATTTTGTTGTAATTGCTCAAATGCAATTTTGATTATGTGATCTTTCTACTATTTAATTTGACTGGTGACTTAAATAGTGATTTTTTTGACAAACCAGGTTTTTAAAAAAAAGGCCTCAGTGGGACGAATCACGTGTCAAACAAGACATGAACTCAATTGATAATAAACTACAAACCAACAATGCAAATATCAAAAACTGTGGCACAATAATTGAGTACTTCTTTTTCTTTATATTGAAAGAACCTTTCCCAGGTATTATACTCCAGCAAAGATACAATTATCAGGTGCAGTCCCCTGTGTGCAAGCAGACCAGTCTAACAGGTTTCTTCTACCATAGTGGTAGCTGACTCATAGATACATTTATAACCAGGGAATTTTGTTGATACTAAATCCTGGTCAATGATTTAATCTTCAGGCCTTGCTTGTGCAGCATTTTCATCCTGGGTAAACAGCAGCACACACCTCCATAGGCCAGTGCTTTTTTGGCTTTGACACATCAACACCATAGATAACACATACTTCTGTGTCCATTGATCTATAGATGTTTCATACATTAGCTGTTGCCTGCGTTACAGATTTCGGTTACCCTATTACCAATACTGCATTATGTATCTTTTGCATACAGACCCCACATCGAATCTGGAAAATTACATCCCCAAATGTATTATTGTGGACAAATCATGCCTCCATCTGTGTCTCAGTTCTTTTATCTGGCTGGAATGAGAGCAGCTGGAAACACAGGTGCTAGTCGCATCTGAAAAATCTCAAGGTCATTTGTCATCACTTCCTGTGATGCCACTTGGAGGCGGGGTCACATTAAATCACTTCCTGTGATCTCATCAGGGGTCAAGGGTCATGTGGTGTCACTTCTGCTAGCCCTGGCATTTTGGTGAAATGGCATCCCTGTCCCTCTGCCCACTGTTAGACAGAATTATCACCCAGAAGCATTGTTGCCCCTCTCTTGGCTTCAGGTAATGCCTACAGACTTGTATCTAAGGCAATGTGGAACTTCTATTGGGCTCACAATATTGATTAAACCGTTTTCTGGATATGGGAAAGGCTGGTTTTAGTCTCATTTGGGGAATACCAGGTTCACTCTTGGCTTGGGCAATGTTTGCTCTCTCCAACTTCAAATAACAAGGTTTCAACACTTGATTTCTCTTTATGGGTAATTGTTGTCTGCGTTAATAGAGATTCACAGGTCCCTCTTCTGCTGAGAATCGTAATCAGGCACACGCAACCACTTCTTCATGGGTTTTGCAAAGTATAAAGTTTAACCATTTCTTTCCGTAGCATTTGCTCTTTATTCAAGTGAAAGAGCGAATATCTGATCACAAACGAGTACTACCTTTGAAGTGTCCCATTGTTAAAGACTCAACAAACATCTTTGCCTCACTTCTGTTCTTCACCAAGTGATTATTAAGCTGGATACTGTTGCCGGCAGTGCTTGTGCAAGGAATCAAAAGGCCTGGTTTAACTCACTGGCTTCTGTGTTCCTTTTTCCACATGTTGCACAACTTCCACGACTTCTGGCTTCACTTCGGACCAACACCCTTCCTCTCTGAAGATTTCTGTGGCCCAGCCACTCTATTAAGGAGCCCCTCTCGCTCCTGAGACCCATGGATTCCCACCAGCTCCTAACCACGGTCTCCGACATGCTTCCTGCTGTGCAATCTCTGCAATTAGGCTCACATGGGGAAAGACAGCCTTCTTGCACGCCTTCATCTGCACACCTGAGTTTGGGGGAACAGGACTCTCACAGGACAAGCCGGTGAAATCTGCTGCATCATAGTCCTGGCATCCAACTTCTGCCTGGATTGCCAACACTGTGTCTTCTTACTTATGCTACTGCTGCATACACTCTAGCTCCTTCCAATTGTCTGCACCTCAGGTGGTCTTTTAAGCATCTCAGCTTCTCTCAGGTGTGGGCCATCAGGCTAAATTGTCTGACTACTAATACAGCATGACTCTTCAGCCCTCTCCCTCATCCCAGTACTTTTGGGACTATGGGACTTGTAGTTCTCAACAACACAGTTAGTTCTTTTTAGTAATTTATAGGTTTTAATGATAGATTTATTTCCCTTAAAGCTATTTAAGGATAAACCATTAGATTACATTGTTACAGAGGAAGAAAGTTTATTTAAGGCAATATTTCTAAATTCCTCATCTTTGACCAGTGCCTGCTAGCCCTCATTTACTTCCTTCTCCCATCTGATTCTTTCCCGCCCACTCTCTCTGCCACCCACAGCTCCGCCTGGTGTACCACGGTCCTGTATTCCTCATCGAAAAACCTTCATAAGGTGGAGACCTTCTTCATCTAGCCAAATTTAACGCTTGCTCAGCAAACAAACACTCAGCCGACATCTGCCTCCTTCTTGAAGACATTGACTTCGACATCCTCATTCTCACTGAGACATGTTCAATGCCAACTCAGTCACTCCCTTTGACTCCCTTTGCTTCAATGGCTGCAAGATAATTTCCAAGCCCCACCCTAACGGTGCTGGTGGTGGGGTTGCCTTGATTTTCCCTGAGTGGGTCCCTTCCTCCCTCATACCCATCCACCCTTACTCTTCCTTTGAGAGCCAGGTTTCCAAGTTGGTCATCTATCCCTCCTCTCACTGACCATTGCCACTATCTACAGGCCACCTGGCTCTACCACCCTATTACTCTCTGAATGAGCCAATTTCTGCTCCTCTCTTCTCTCGACCACCTCTAAACTCTTTCTCTTGGGTGATTTAAACATCCATCTTGACTCCTCGGTCACGGCATCCACTCTCTACCATGACCTCTGCACTTCGCTATCCCTCTCCATTCACCCTTCTGGTCCAACCCACTCAGCTGGACACACTCTTGAGGCCTTCATCCACTTTGATCTGTCACTGTCCTCTCCACTGATCACCCCTCTCTCCTGGTCAGACCATTCTCTCCTCTCCTCTCACCTGGGTCCCCTCGGCCACCTGACCACATCTCCTCCAGCCCTGCCAAACATGTTCACGAACATCGGTCTGATGAAATGAGTGTCCGCTGCTGGCTTCGCATCCACCTTCACCCCTCTCCCCCCACTGCAGACTCTACCGCTGACTCTACTATTAGCAACCTCCATTTGGCCATTACTAACACTCTGGACATTCTTGCCCCAGTCATGAGAATCCGCCTGAAACCTGCCTCTGAGCATAACACCTGGTACGACTCTCAACTTGCAGCCCTGAAACGCAAGTGCTGAGCTGCGGAATGAAGTGCCAGTGCTTTGGCTCACCCTCTGACAAACAGGCCTGTCGCCTGCTCCAAAGGCAATACAGACTTTCCATATGCGCCAAGAAAAGAGCCCACATCCAGACACGGGTCTCTGGTGTATCCAACAACACAGCTAAAATCTTCAGGGAACTAGCCAACCATTCCACAGTCTCCTCCTCACCCCACCCCTCCCAGGCTGTCTGCAATGCATTAGCCACACACTTTACCAGTAAAACTCAGGACATACTTGCCTCCCCCCTCTACTCCCTTGCCCCCTATCGCCTCCCACCCTCCTTTTTCCTCTCTCTCCTCCTCCCTGTCACACCTGACAAGGTCACCAGAGTTGTCCGCTCCATGAAGGTCTCCTCCAAACAGGGTCCCCTTGCTTCTCCAGAACCATTAAGGACAACATTGGCTCTCTTGCCCCTGTTGATTTATGCAACCATTCTTTTGCCACTTGATCTTCCCCTCCTCCATCAAGCACTCCCTGGTTCGCCCCCTCCTGAAGATACCTTCAGCAGACCCCACGTGTTCAAGCAACTACCACCCTATTTCTATCACCCCCTTCCTCAGAAAACTGGCCGTCCCCCAACTTACTTCACCCACTGAACTTGTTGGCGGTCTCCACTATGATCAATCTGGATTCTGAGCTTCCAGACACATGAAAACTGCTCCTCTGGACACCTGTGAAGTACTGCTTGCATCTCTGGATTCTAACTTTCCAGCTGTCCCCATTGTACTTGATCTCTCTGGCTTTGATATGGTTAACCACTCCATCCTCATAAAATGGCTACATGATACCCTGGTTATCTCAGAGCAGGCACTGGACTGGCTGCCATCCTTCCTAAATGACTGTCCATCGCAGGTTATTCTGTACACCTTCTCCTCCCGTCCCTCTTTCTCCACCTGTAGTGTCTCCCAGTGCTCCAGCCTCTCCCCAGCTTGTTACCTTGCTCTCCACTGGCACTACTCATTTCCACCTTCTCCTCTAACTTCCAGTGCTACTCAGATGACACACAACTCTTCTTCAAACCTCCCGCTGAACCTCTTACTTCTTCCATCACCCTGGACTGCCTACCTGCCATCCAGTCCTGGTGCACTTCCAACGATCACACTTCCAACTATCTCTGCCTCAATGCCAGCAAAACTGAGATTCTTCCTATTGGGACCCCTGCTGACTTTTTCTTCCCCTCACTCTGGCCATCTTCTATGAGCTCTCCCCCTTCTCCTTCATCTGAAGCCAGAAACCTTGGAGTCATCTGCATCCCCTCTCTCTCCTTCCTCCCTCCCTCACATTCAGGACATTGCCAAGAAGTCCCACTTTCAATGCTTCCTTCTCAAAGGAATTCTCCTTTTCTCACTTTTCACCTGAAACTCAATGTTACCAGAGCCCTGGTTCTCTCTAGGCTAGACTACTGCAATAGCCTTCTCTTGAATCTACCCTCTTACTCCCTCCGACCCCTTTAGCTAATCCAGAATAGGGCAGCAAGGTTTATCCTTGGCCTCAGGGCCAGGCACAGTATCTCTCCTGCCATAAAAACTCTTTGTTGGCTCCCGGTTGCTGCAAGGATCAAATTCAAATCCCTCTGCATCATCCATAAGGCGATCTGCAACTTGCTCTTACTGAATACTCTCCCTCTGGACCTCTACGTTCCTCTGGTACAAACTCTCTGTGTGTCAAGCACTTCGCTAGACAGAAGGCAGGAGGCCGATCTCTTTCCTCAGCTGGCTCCCTCTTATGGAACAGCCCCCCCCCTTCCTCTTGAGCTGGATCTCCTCAAATTCTGGAAAGCTCAAGACTTTCCTTTTCACCTACTCCTTCCCTTCCTCCCTCCTGTGCTAACCCCACAGTTGCTTAGATTGGTGACCAGGGCCCTAATGTGTCCTTCGGGGCCCTGGCCTCCCACACCCAATCGCCTTCAGCCTCTGCCCACCCACAGCACTTGCCTGACACCCACGGGCTTATACCACTGTAGGCCTGCACTTATCTATTTATTGCAGCTAATCGCTCCCTAGCACTTCCCTCACTGAACACTTCCATTTGCTGCTCACTTAGGTGCACGGACACTCCAGCACTTACCCCCCAACTCACTCTTCCCCCTCTCCTCCTTGCACTTGTACGCTCTGAATGCTCACAAGGCCTAGTAGGTCTGTTTCGATCCTCCAGTGTGTTCATTGTTTTCAATCCCATGTTCAATCCCTGTTGCCCTGTGGGCGCTTTGAAGCACAATTTAATTGAATAAGCACCTAACAAATGCACAATAAATAAATACCTCTGGGAGTAAGGAAGATTTTTATCCTGAAATAGCTTGAATGGTCTTTCTGTTGTTAAGGCTTTATTACACAAACAATATGGTCAAGCCTAACTTACTTTTAACAATATGGGGATCCAGGCTTATCAACAAACACATACACAAAAGATTCCCCAGCCTTGTAGTCTCATGATTTCACCAACAGCCCACAAACAGCCAGGACAATTAAGAACATCTATTTGTAGTTAATGTATTCATTTATTCATGTAAGGGTAGAAAGCACCATTCCCAAAAAAGACACAAGCATTGTGAAATCACAAATTCAACCTACACAACATAATCTAACAAAGACTTCTCGTCGTAAGAACATGTGTCCCTTTACCAGGACAACAGACCAAAACACAAACCTCACCAGTATCAATCTCACCTGCAACAATCATGTCACATACACTCCTTTCATACCCATACATCTAAAAGTAACTGTAAACCAAACATCCAATAAGACTCATGGGTTCATGAAATCCCCATGTGTGCAATTATATGCAAAGCATCATTAGTTTTGTTCCAGCAACCTGTGCTTACTGACAATAATAAGGTAATGTGCAGGTCTTGCTGGTTTGGTGATTAGATCTCTTTAATACATAAAAAGTCTGAAGTTTGAAAGCGTTGACTGTCTGTCGACTCGAGTTTCAGGCTGTGAGCGGATTCCAACAAAAAAGAGGACCAGCCATCTTCAGGGCAATGCAGATGGAGTGGATAGGGTTCATGTCTCCATGAATTCAACATAACTTCCTACTGTACAAAACTGCCGAAATCTATTTTACGAGGCAATACGCTGTCCATTCTTTAGCAGTGTAAATTTGTTTTCACATTTTTCCTGTACATCGACTGTGGCGAAAATAGGCGTGGGTACTCCAGGGAGCAGAGATGTTAGTGGAATGCTGGTGCTACTGCTTCCGTGGCTGTACCTTTTTAATCCAGCTAGGCCAAACCTGTGAATCCTGTTCCACTCGCGTACTCTTTGCATGCCAGCTGCAGCTATCAGCGCAATACAGCTCAACCTCAGAATTTATGGCATGTGCGACCAGAGCCACGGATCTTCTATGTGGTTCAGATACATCATAATGACAATAAGCCATTACCTGCTTTTGCATTTCTAAAAGGTTCTCTCTTTTAAAGGACAAATACTGTGTCTCATCCCACGGGATCTCTTCACCACTGTGGGCCCTGTACCCTCCCAAGTGATCCTCCCGCAGTATACCACCCCCAATGTCAGGATTAGGAAGCATCTGCCTTTCCTTGGCCACCTGGGAGGAGACTTTAGGCAGGTGTTTAGTGAGGGATCTGCAGGATTCGTCACAGTGCCCTCTGTACAACAACTGCCTAGCTGCTACCCACACCACATGCCCAGGCCTCCTTGCTGCTGCAGTGCAGACGATTATTACAGTAACAGAGCAGCGCCCAAGGCATGCAGACTGACTGAAGAAGTGTGCAGCACTCCTCACCTTGCAGCTCATTGTTATTCTTGAAAACAGACAACTAGCAGTGTGATGCTGGCATGCCTCACGAAGTTAATGAATGCAGTGAGCTGTGCCAGGATTCTGAGGCATGTGGCCTGTACATACTATCATTCCTTGTTGTGCGACAACTGGCTGAGTGTGAAAACAATACAGTTTCCAAAAACACCACATCATAATCAAACTGAGTCTGACAAAATATGTCCTGTGGCTCAGATAGAAGTCACAGGGATCAGCCCTGGCAAACACCTCCACAAATCGACTGCATTTACCCCCCCCCCTTTTCTTCTCAATGGGTGACATATTGTTTTTCATATCTGCCCTGGCTAATTCAGGGGTGCAGAGAAAGTCATCTGGTTCACACTTAGCAGCTTTGGGGGCTTACTAGCACTTGAAATGCAAATTATTTTCTCAATCTGCTACTGGGATGAAAAGGCTTTTTAAAGGTTATTCCATTTTTCTCCACCAGTTAGGAATCCTCAAGCCTCTTGGTATTTAAATATTGTTCTCTCTGTTCTGGCTCATAAGCCTTTTATTACGCCACTGGCATACATTGAAAAGGGGTTCTTTCTATAAAGTATGGCCTTGTTGGTGGCTCATGCTTAGGACTGTAGGGTTATTGAAATCTAAGCCTGTTTGGCTGTCAAACCAATCATTCTTATTCGTAAAGATAAGGATGTGCTTAGAGAGTACTTAGATCACATTCTGCCCTTTTGACCAAAGCTCTTTAACATTTTCAAGTGAATCTTGAAATACATCTTTCACTTTCTTTCCAAGTCTGTCCTCTGAAGCAGAGAGAACTCTTTTGTTTAGAACCTAAAATCTCATCAGCTCTGCAAAGGGCCAAAGAAATGTGCTCTTCTGGCAGACGTATTGTCACCAAAAGAGGGGACACTTGGGGTGTGGGGGGCAGGAGGGGGATATGCGGCTAAGACATTTACCACTACTTGGATAGTCATGTGCATCTCAGAGTGATGCTTGCTTCTGGCTCTGCCAGCCTCCAAAGGCATCGACCCACATGCAGTCAAAGTCAAAAGACCCTCAGCGGCTCTTCAGATGCAGGATGCGCCAGATGGGACCCGTAAGGCGGATTACATGGAACACTCCAATGACTGTTTGTAGACATTCATTTGAGCATACTAGTTCCAGGGCTGATGCCAAATGTGGCCAAGCAGTTGTCAAAATATTTTTTGGGCTCAAATCGGTGTAGTTACCATAACCCAGGTTTTGTATGCCTAATAATTCCCTATGAATATGAAGAACATGTGATGGAATGTAGGATGATGATCAAACCACACCATAGCGACCACCGTACTCCTAGTGCATAGTCCACTTTCCTTCGTGCGATCTTTCCCACCGTCCCTGCTGCACTTATCTGTCTGTCAGGTCTGGCATAGGTGTAGGTGTAGGAAAAGGGCTGGTGGTCGATGCCGGAGGGATGAGTCCATGGGGACAAAGCAGGGTATGGATGCTTGGGCCAAACACTCAGATGATGTTAAGCATTTCCCCAAGGACCAAATACTTAGATCACTTAGAAGTAGTCTGTTTTGTTTCTTTGTACATCTTAGTGTCCTTTCTATTGTGGATGGGTAACACACAACCAGCCCTACAGTTAAAGGGTGTGCCAGCCACTTATATTCCATAAAAATTGGCAAATACTCCCCAAAAATAAAAATAGGCAGTAGAAATACTCCCAACAAAAAATGGGGAACTGGCACATAAGGTGTATGTCCCCCTGCTTTTACCCACACAGCTCCATGGATATGTTTGGACCAGTTGTACACGTAGAGCCGCAGGAAGAAACTGTTATCACTGCCTGATCTGAATAGGTAAAAATGCATCTTTCAATGTGCATAAATAACTAGACGCAAAGAAGTATTTATTAAGAACGCATTCTGCTTTACAGTTAACATCTCTTTTACTCAAATATAAAATACTCCCATTAGAAATGCGACTTGGTTTTTTTCCTCCCTACAAAATCATTTTACTCCCAACTTTAAAAAATAGAGAGTAAAATACTACCACTGCAAAATCTTATCTGGAAACAACTCATGTCAAGTGAGAGACAACATGTTTCCCTTCAAAGGGAGCTTCTTCAGGGCATGTGCATCACATTAGGTGAACAAATTATCAATTGACTTACTGTTATACATGTTGCTTAATATTTCATAAAAAAAAAGAAGTCAAACTCCAAACCTTGTAGTCGGGGCACTGCGATGTCAATAATCGCCACAGCACAGCTCAACATTAGGTGTCGTCAGTAGGATCTGAGAAAGGCATGTAAATGTTCAACATGAACTGCAATGACTTGTAGCTCATATGCAGAGTAAGGGCTTTGACATTGCATAAAGGACATGTCTAATTCTGCTTGTTGTTAACAGTTCAGAGTGTTGGCGCTTCCATTCTATGCATCCTCTGCTAAATAAATTCCACTCATCTAGAGTCTACAAATGATCCACAGGGAGAATGGGTTTAGGCGCGGAAATCTGGGCAGGCCCGATTTCTCATGATTAATCTGACTGGTTCTTCAGTCCTACTGGGCATGTACCCATAGGAGAGATCATCACGTTGGCCGACATGAAGAAGCGATGCAGCCATTACAGTGGATGACTATGGATTCCGCTTGCTCTTTGCACATGCAGACGAACAGCTATACTTTACTGGTCCTTACAGGCCCTGGAAAAATAGCACCAACCTCGAGCAGTCTATTGTTTATGCCCAGGCCCGAGTAATTGTGTAAATGGTTTCTGTAGACCGCAGGATGCTGGTTAGTAACAACTGGTTCTTTCCTCCAATCGCTGCGGAAAGAAAGACAAGCACTGGTTTGGTGTTTTTAGAGCAAACAATATGAATGGACAGAAAATGAAATGAACAGGAAATTGAGAACTCAGCCCCGACATTTTAAAAGAGATGGTTACTAGTGACATTGTGACAAACATTTCTTGTTATGGTTATGGATCGTCGTTTGAAGGTGCCCAACATCCAAAATGATAATCTGGACGTTTGTGAAGAGGAATGCCTCCCTTTCGTCAACAGGTGGCAGCAGACACTGTGTTTTGCAATCCCCGTTTTCAGTTCTTCATAATATCAGAAGTAAAACCATCCTCCATCATACTTACAAGTTTAAATACAGGAGCTTTTGGCCCGCATATTTGGGCTGTTTCAGAAAAGTACCAGAATAAACAAAACATTTGCAATATGCATACTTTATACTTACACCTATGCGTAAATTAATCAAAACGACACCTGCTCAGATTGTGTGCATCTATTAAACAAATCGAAATTTGTTCAAGGAAATGCATGTGAAACACAGGGAACAGGTGCATATTGGCCCCATGGAAAGTTCTGAGGCTGGGTATGTGCCCTTTAAAACGTGCAAAAGTGAAAAAAATAACGACATGCACAATTAGACTCCCCAAAGAAGGTGGGCTCTGCTCTGCACAAGAGAAGTAAAGATTTGCACTTATTTTTATACACGTATAACCCGATAAAACTCTACGCGTTTCCCTAATGCAAACGAGAGCATTTTACTCCTGGAGAAAACAGGAGTAATTCTCGTGCTTTCCTTGTGTGAATTACTAAACCTGATGTAGTATTTATTTTTGTTGATGGGGTTGTGCCATAATTCAGAGAAACAAACCCCCCTGCACTCCTCATGGGACACTGCCCAGAGTTACCCTGCAAGGCATGGAAGATACGATTATTGCACGGTAACAACATTTCAAAATAATTTAAAGCATTCAGCATATAATTGAGAAATCATTCTCTATCTAGTAATCAACCAATGTTCGACCTCAATTAAATACAACAGGCAGAGGCGTTGCTGGGGGGGGAGGGGCTAAGAGGGCGATAGCCCCTGGTCTTTTGGTTGTAGCCCCGGGTAAATTCTCAGGAGCTACAACCAAAAGGCTAGCAAGCCCCTAGTCCCAACAGTTCCGACATTAGCGTAGCCCGGGGTCTTTTCCAGACCTAGCAACACCCCTGAAAACGGGTATTTCTAATGACAGTTCAAAGATAAGAAGGTCAAATAAAGCTTTTATGGGGTTTCCCCGCCATTCCGTATGCTGTGGAATCCCAAATACAAATCAAGTAATAAGCCACTGGCTCATACTGACAAAGTTGACCCAGTCAGAAAAATATGAGGACAGTTCAACTATTAAAACATAGGATAACAACTTTTTGATACATTTCCACCCCAGTTGTGTAAATGTTCTGTTGTAAATATTCAAACACAATTGACAATCAAATTTTACAATGGATTGTAAATCCCAATTTGTCCACATCAACTCAAAATGTTGTAGAAACAACTAATGCCAACGCGTTTCGAACACAATGTTCATCATCAGGGCGTTTGAGTGAAGTGTTCCATATTCAATTGTTCGTCCTGTGAATGCAACCAGCGAGTGTTTTAGTAAGTGTGTTTAGTGTCATAACCGTACTCTGATTAAATGAGAACAGAGAGGTGTATTAACCTTCATCCTTCAATAGTTGCTGAAAAGTTGGGCAAATACCCAATAAAACAATAAATGTGTCCATGTCATGCAAATGAGCTAACTAATTTTGATTGCAGCAAACATAGCCATGCAAGTTGTAGGGTCTTCAGAGGGTTCGGTAATAAATGGAACGCGGTACTCACCCAGACCGTGGGTGAGTCTCAAGCGTACGGCTGTACGTGCTCCGGTTTTCAAAAGGGCTCGCACAGTGTTAAAAGTTGTGACAAGCAGTGTTTCAGCTATACAGGGATGCATTCAATGTCGTAAGTGATCAAATATATATCTGCTGTGTCAAATTGTTACATGCAAAAGTAATTCTAGCTATAATTGCCATAATTTGTATTGGCCGGATTACTTACTGGTAATCTTTGTTACTCCTAGTCCTACTCTTCCTCATCCAAGTACTAACGTAGGAGGTGACCCACCTCACACTGGAACCCCTCTTCTATTTTTACTTCCCCTTAGCCACGCCCCCTCATCTGCCTCCATGCATAATAGCCCGCCTCCCCCAAGCCACAAGAGTAAATAGCACTGTCTGAAAGGCCCATTTGACAACGGGGGACGGGGAGGTGGGAAACTCAGACTGGGACGAGGAAGAGTAGGACAAGGAGTAATGAAGATTACCAGTAAGTAATCCAGGCGTTACCTCCACGTCAACTCTTCCTCGTCCCAGTACGTAAAGTATGAGGCAAGCCAACTCTAGAAAGGGCTGAGAGCAAAAACACCACAGACCAGACTGGGATATGCAACCCGACCAACAACAATTTATTGACGCTCTCAGTCCAAGACAGTAGCAACAAAAAGCAAGTCACGAAAATGCCATACTGAAGACCCCAGTCTCGAAAACCCTA
Organism: Ambystoma mexicanum; assembly: GCF_040938575.1. NCBI lineage: Eukaryota > Metazoa > Chordata > Amphibia > Caudata > Ambystomatidae > Ambystoma > Ambystoma mexicanum. The sequence goes on from NC_090930.1 coordinate 1,118,780,188, forward strand.
GCTTCCTTACGGTGGATGTTTAAACAGTAGTGATGAATAAATATGTTGGGGTCACACCAGGTGGCGACACTAAAAAATATCCTGCATATGAACTCCACGTGCCTCAGCCCAAGAAGAAGCCACCCTGCCCCCCCCGCCCCCGTGTGGACCTACCCTGCACCCCAGACGGGAGGGTGAACCCACAGAAGAATACACAGAGGAGATGACATCCCGCAGCCATCGACTAAACATGGGTACAGATGCTTTCCTCCCAGGTTCAGCGCCACCAAACCAAACAGGCTAGAAGAGGAACAAAAGACGTTGCTGTGCCCCAAATAAACCAGGACATACCTCCTGATATCCAGGCTAGACCAGCGGACCTCCTCCTGGAAGGAGGGAGGGTGAAAACAGGCAGGAAGGACAATCTCCTGTGAGACATGAAACTTGGAAGCCACCTTAGGAAGGAAGGTAGGGTGACACTTAAGAACAAGGCATCAGGGAGACAAGCAGATAGGGTGCCTCGCAGGAAAGGGTGTCAATCTTACCCAGCCTACGCGCCAAAGTGATGGCCACCAGGAAAACATCCTTAAGAATCAGAATCTTAAGATGGTCCTCCTCCAATGGCTTGAAAGGAGGGAACTGTAGTACCCGCAGAACCAAGGGGAGATCCCATGGTGGCAACTCAGAAGCAGAGATAGGTCTGGCCAACGAGAAACTCTTGAGAAGCCACCCCACCAAAGATGGGCCACCCACATCAGGACTCCCAAAGGAGCGGATTGAAGCCCACTGAGTGTGCAGTGTGGAGACAGAGAGACCCATGTTGAAACACTTCTGGAGAAACTGCAGAACAGGAGCCCCAGAACTCAAGGCAGAGGAACAGCCCTGAGCCAGGCACCAGAACATGAAGTGCCCCCAGCGATGCTCGTAGGCCTTCAAGGTGGAAGGTTGCCGTTCTGGTTGAATGGAGGACACCACCTCCTCATAGAGGCCCACAGACACTAGGCGAGCCCTCTCAGTTTCCAAGCCCCCCAGACCAGGTTCTTAGGGCCCACAACCACCATCGGGCAGAGCACCGGATCTAGACCCCCCAAGATAGGAAGCATGCGGGACACCGCTTGGTCCAGAAGCAGGGGGAACCAACACCTGCAGGGCCAAAGAGGAGCAACCAAGATTATCTCTGATTGCGAATTCCAAATTCGGAGCAGTACCTTCTGGCGGAGGGCAAGGGGCAATGCATACAGAAGCCCTGCTTGCCATGGGGAGTTCAGGGCATCCACCCCCTGTGCCCCCGGGGAAGGGAACCTGGAGAAAAAACTAAACGAGAAACTTTGGTGGTCAGGGGAGAGGCAAATTGATCGAGAATAGGAGACCCCAAGCCCCTGCACAACCTCCGAAAAGGCCATAGCCCCCAATCCTCTGAAGGAAATACTCTGCTGAGGTGGCCTGCCACCGCATTGTCCCGATCCCTGATATGACTTGCTGACAAGGACCGAAAGGGAGACTCCGCCCAGGTGAACAGACGGAAAGCCAGAGTCCCCAAAACCTTGAGCGGGAGCTCCCTTGACGGATGACACAGGCTACTGTGGCAGTATTGTGTGATCTTAAGAGGACTGGCTTCCCCCGCAACACTGGGGCAACGGCCCTTAGAGCCCCGAAAGCCACCGCTAGCTCCCTCCAGTTTGAAGATTTGGACGCCTCCCTGTTGGACCACAGTCCTTGGTGTATCTGTCGCAAAGAAACTGCCCTCCACCCCAACAGGCTGGCGACAGTGGTAAGGATGATGGGAGAGGGCAGTGTCATGATGCCTACCCCCAGGCATCCGGACCAAACCCATCAGCCCCGGGAGCAAGCATCTAGACATTTAGTAAAACCTCAGCAGCCCCGGCTAGGGGCTATCTGGGTTCAGTCCTGGCACCTTAGGCGCCAGGCTCATAGTAGAACTAAGGCGCCAGGCTCATAGTCATTACTTACCTCAGGCAGACCATGCTGCAAATGACTCCAATCCAACATGAAGCCTGAAAGGGACTATTTTTCTCCAGGGACTATTTTTTACTTGGGTGTGGTTCTAGGGACTTCTTACCTGGGACTACTTTTGAGGCTATTTAAACCACGCCCGACCAGCAACACACGCTTCGCGTTATTCTGCATTCAGCACCGTAACACTCACCGTGCCTGCAGCCTGCATCCAGTCTTCTGCCACACCCGCCTCGAATCCGGAGCTCCTAAAACAAAGAGGAAAGAAAGGGACAAGGTTAGAAAACAAACTTATTTCTATTCCACATCTGATTCTGGATCCATCTCGTCTCCGGACCTGTAAAGAACATCATTTCTGCACACGCCGCACCTCCAGCTGCAGCGCCCCGCCATACTCACCAGTCTTCACAGCATCCTTCGGGTCGGCACTGCCTCCATCATTTCTTCGCCGAACTTTGGCACCTAGGAGACAAAAGAAAACCACAAGGTGAGCCGAGGAAACCAACAAATATAATTCTTACCACCATAGACTTACCTGATTTACCACCAGAGGCGTCCTTTTGTGACTCTCCATATTTTCACGTGCCGCATCTGTAAAGAGAGACAAAACAACAAGTTTTCTACGTGCAACATTTACCGGACAGCGCCGGGTAATACAGACTCTTACCTGAGCGCCACCAGCTGCCACAAGAGCATCTTTTCACGAGCCAGCTGCAAGACAATAAAGGAAGGGGGGAACAAGAGTGAACATCGGACATATTGAACTCTATGAACTTAATACTTACTGGTCCTCACCAGGAACCTCAGAGTCAATACTTTCCGGAACTCTCCCAAGCTTTCAAACCAGTGAAGTAACTGAAATCAACGCGCCCCTGCAAATCCACGCAGGATGGAGAGCTCATCTTTCAAGAAAATAAGGTGAGATTGCTGTGAGGGCATTTCGGAGGTGATTAGTTGGGGAGGACTGTGGGGTGCCATCACTTGAATCCACAAGTGGCTAAATCCATCTCTCCACTTGCAGGAGAATATTTCTACGGGTTAAGCAGACAAGATTAGGAGGGCAGATCCAGTCAGTCATCGCTGCACTATGCATCACGTGGGTGGAGACCGCAGCTGTCCGGGTCCGACGACGCCCCTGTGGGAGCCAGGTGAGCGTAACAGGCAGACAGAGAGGAAATCCCTTTAACAGATTGGGCAGATGGAGCCACCACTGGAGTTGGTCGCTGAGGGAAGAAACCACTGGAGGTGGGGAATCGAAGTCCAGAGAGGCTTCCTTCCAGAACCTGTGGATGTGGAGAAGCAGTGGACGCAGATGAAGTCTGGTCCAAGGGAAATGGAACACACAGGCTCCCATGAACCCCTGTGCTTGAAGGAAGTTCCGGGCCGGAGCCACCTCCTGAGAAAGAAGAAGAACCAGGCAGGCCCGTAACTGCTGAGCCCTGGTGAGAGGAAGGATCACCAGGCCCCTTGCCGTCCAGAATCTGGCCCGATAAACTGAAGGTCCTGAGAGGGTTGCAGGTGAGACTTTGACTAGTTGACAAGGAAACCCAGGGAACTCAGGAAGGCACAGGTGAACTTCACCTGTTGAAGCAGGTGGTCCAATGATCGGGCCTTCAGGAGCCAGTCGTCGAGATATGGAAAGACCTGTGCACGCTGTCCTCAAGGTTATCCCCTAACAGCATGCAGCCTTCAAAGGGAATTTTCATTACTGTAGATTTCTGCTGAGAGTCCGTCCTCCAATTCCTGGTGTGAAGGTGCCTAAGACCTGCAAGGATGGAACCCACAGACATGTCAGCAGTCTTCACACCATCATATGCTAGGTCTGACAAAAACTCCACCTGAGGCCTGATCGTCTGTAGAATCAGAGTTGGGTCAGAGCCATCCTCTGCTGCCTTGATGGTGGACTTCAAGCCCCTAAGTGCAGCTTCGGCTGTGTAGGAGTGGTATGTGGCAGAACGCAAGACCAGATGGGGATCCCCCAATGAGCCGTCTTCAAGGCGGAGTCCACCTTCCTAGCAGTTGGGTCCTTGATGGCATCCTCCGCAGACATAGAAGACCTCCCCACAAGGCTAAGGGTGATGTCATTGACCTGAACGACCTGCGGAATGGCAGCCTCTTCCCCCTGTAAGGGATATAACTTAGCCAAAAATTGGGGGTCCACAGTCTTGTTTGGTTCAGTCCATTACTGCAGGACTTCAGTCTTCATCTCAGCCAGGAGGGGAAGGCCTCTCTTGAGCGTGTGCTTGAACTGGGGTGGAAGGGGTCTAGTACCCCCCCCCAACGGATTCAGCAGGGGCTCAGAGTCTGGGAACCCCAAATAGTGGGACACTTTGTTACGAGTGGCTGCCCCTTTAAGGCAGCCCTCGTTAGGTGGTGAGACGTCACCACAGGAAATGACGGAGGGAGAGGAAGAGGGTGCCGGGGAACGGGACCTGGGATTTGTATGGGTAATAAAGGAGACGTACTTCCACCCGCTGGTGTCTGTGTATTCATTGGGGCCCTCCAACCCCCAACACACTTGCAGCAGAACATCAGCTGTTGCCTGTTTGCCCTTAAACTCCACCGACCTGGTGCAGGGAGAGTCGCCCAAGCTGGAGGATGAAGCGTCACAGGTGAAATCGGAAGAAGGGGACACCCCCCTACTGTGGTGACCCTGTATACTTTCCTCCTGCAGGGCCTTCCTGAACATCTGAAGGAGCTTATCCTCTGACACTCTGCTCCCTTGTCTTCTCTTGGGAGAGGAAGAGGATGGAGAGGAAGTGTGACGTGCCACATGCCTCATCATGGCAGTGTGTTTACCCATGATAAGCACAACACTGAAGCAACAGACAGAGACACTCCTGGCTCGTCAAGTTAAATATGGCACCAGAACACAAAGAATGCGGGAACCAGCATTGCCTAGCAACAACAGTTCCACACGTCACCACCGATAAGTGGAAAAAAAGAGACACAACCCTGTGATACCCTGGGACTAATCTCTAACATGCAGAAGGAAAATTAGAAGCCAAACGGAGGCACCACGCAATGCTGGCACCCCTCCTTACCTCTGCCCGGGCTGTGATCACCCCGGTCCAGCAACTCAGTAAACTCTATCTGCTCTGCAGTCGGAAAACAGCTGTGCCTGCCCCCAACCGGGGCGTGTACCCTCAAATGCCAAATTATTATTATCAACCACCACCCGGGCTATGCCGGCGAAGGTGAGAGGGTCCGGGCACCTGCCAGACCTCAACAGAGGGTCCCCCTGGAAGTAAACGCTGCTGTGGCAGGGACCGGTCGACGTCACTGGTGTCAGGAACGCCCCATGCTCCCAGGCGATGGCATGGAGGGGGACAACTAAGCTATATACATGTAAAGAGAAGAGAAAGGCAAAACACTATGAAAAATTCAAAACAGTGACTGATTCTTCATCAAACCCTTATAGTAAGGTCTTGAAAAAATAGACCCACTATCAAGTATATAAAAATACAAATATAATTATATTGCACATAGTAATACATTATTAGACATATATCGAAAACAGTTATATAAAAAACCACCTACAAGGAATAAGTAATATAATACCCAAAATTCACCTCACATATGATGATTTTACACAAGCACAACTACACATACCTAAAATCATTCCAATTACCACAACAGGACATGTGATAAATCCCTATTTGTCCAATTAGTTTGCTCACAATTTGCCGTCCCAACATGTTTCTGTCTCTATCACCACATTGGATAGACAGTCATCAGGGGCTGTTCACTGAAGAACTTTAATAAAGCATCTGATTGTAGTATTAACAGGTGGTTGTTACTCACATTTGTTGAATACGGGAGAAGAAACCTTCTATTAATGTTTCCCAAACATCAAACGCGACCATAAAAAGGAATGAAAAGAAACAGTCACTACTAATCCACATCAAAACCAAATTCATTTGTATTATTCAGAGAAAAACATTGTTGAATCTCATCTGGTCGTTCTTAGTGTGCCAAAACACACCAAAACGAATTCAAAACAGGTACCTGCTAATTGTGCATGTTAGCACCCAATCACTGGAATAATTCATTTTCACTCCTATTTAATAGGACTTCTTATTTGAAAAAAAGGCCTCACATTGGCCTCTGCATCACGCTGCAAACACAAAAGACACATGATAGCATACCTATTACCAAAAAATGATATTGCCACATGTATCTCCTTTTAAAAAATGTATTCCGTAGTCAATAAAATATGGAATACACTTTAATACAACCTCCTTATTACTATGGTCATGTACCTTAACACAATTAAAGCCACTCCTAGATTTAGATTCATGTCTCTTTCGTAGGGGCGGATATCTTCACCAACAATACCAGCATCGGTAGAGAATGTCCCAATGGTCATTGAAAAATAGTCATCCAACTCGAACCAGGAAAAAAAACACAAAAGGTACAAACACCTTGTGGTTACTAAAACATAGATGGACGGTATTGCCCATCCACCGGCACCAGTAAATGCGATTCAAACACAAGGCATGACTCTGGTGATAAATATTAATGTTCACATTTGAGCCATACTGCAATAATTTCAATTTTCTCATTCTGCAAGATGGCCCTAGGAACTTGCCCTTATTCGACCTGCCTCAAGCAAAACGGCACACCAACCCCGAATCTTTCCGGGTCCGGAGATCTCATTTCCTCCGTCCAGTGCCGGGTACCAGTATACCGCTATCAACAACCGCATAAACAAAAGTTTAAGTGCTGCGGCATCCACACATATAAACATTGTCAGACACAAACAAAGGACCACAACTAGAAAGTGTATTTAGAGCGTCGATAAAGGAGGCAGACATCTTAGCCCAGCTAAACAGCCAGGGGAAAAATAATGCCTCTATGTGTGACTATCTATAGGACCCAAAGTCTTTATAAATGCCACATTTTGTTTAAAACATGGAGAAGGTTATTTCCATTGGCGCTAGACATAGAAAGTATTTCCATTGGTTCTAGAATAGATTGCACACTTAGCATTTCACCCATATTGAGCAAAGCGCTTGCCAGTGGAACATGAGCAGCCCATACTGTGATATGGCAGGAACCATGCTGCACAGACAAAACTATCGCATATTATACCCAAAGTTGTACAAGGCTCACTGCAACCGCTCTGTTCACAATCCAAAGAGGACATACAGTCGCGTAAATGTTTGAGATAATCCTAAAGGTGTGTGCCCTGAAAGGGCACTGTATGTACATTAAGTAATTAACAATGGATAGGGCGCCAGCTCTGTGCACAATCACACTTCCAAAACACAGATGGCAATCAAATTGTAAGATGGCAAAAATGACATCCTTCGATAGTTACAGGTGGTTTGCATTCTAACGGTGACCATAAAACACATTTAGCACCTCAGCTGGTGGCCATTGTCTAAGAAGTGTGGACTTTATGCCACTCCACACCTTCATTGAGTCCAATTAAATGGCTATTGGTTTTAACAATCATTTGCTGTTCAAAAGTTAGGAGTTTCTGATTAATTTCTTCACTGTTTCCTCCTTGTATTTTCTTTAGAATCACCCACTTAATATCTTCTTGACTGTGTCCCATTTCAACGAAATGTTTCACTGGGAGAGCCTGAATGATTTTAATTTTTGTACAGCTTTGGTGCTCGATTTGTCTAGTCTTACATTTTATGTTAGATTTTCCTATGTAATGTAATCCACAAGGGCAGGTGATTATATACTACATGAATACTATTGCAGTTGGTGAAATCTTTAATGTACCATTTGTCCTGAAGTCCAATCTCCACTTTGTTGCTTTTAGTGGTATATTTGCATATGATGCATTGTCCACACAGGAAATGACCCGTTTCAGGGGTCAAACCCCATAAAGTTGTTTGTTTAGGCCTACCTCGTTGTCTGTCAGTTATGCTATTCCTTATCAATATGTTTCTTAAGTTTGACTTTTTTTATAAGCTCCAAGAGGAGTAGTCTTTTGGTTAGTGTGCACCTTCCTCCAATTCTTCAAGATCATATTTTTGATTTTATAAGACAAGTTGGAAAAAGGTTTACAAACACCAACCCTGTCTCCCTTCTAGTTTTAGGTAGCGCCTTTTCCTAAAGTGCTTCTTGGTTGTTATTGTATGTTCTTTTTGCAGAGTCCTTGACCAATTTCCTATGGTAAACTCTCACAAGTAGCTTATCTTGCAAGATCTCAGCACTATTTTCATAGTGTTCTTTAGTACTACTGTTTCGTTTGAGTCTAAAAAATTGGCAAAAAGACACATTTGTTTTAATATGTTTGGCATGATGGCTGGAAAAGTGTAACAAAGCATTTCTGTCACTGGTCTTGCTAAAAGGTTTATTAACAATTTCCCTTCCTGATGTAAAATGGTAATGTCGATGAAATTAATCTCCAGATCTCTAACTTCACTAGTACATTTGAGAAATCAGTTTTATGTATTGAGCCAGACAACAAAGATATTGGCCTCTACATGTGAGCGCCCCCAGACAATACATCTTAGCCATTTTGTTCATATGAGCTTTATGTTGATTGTTATCGGCATACACTACTGACTTCTCAAGCATTTCTACATACAAATTTGCTAGATTCAGTTCCATTGCTATCCCCGTGGCTGTCCCTTCAATTTGTAGAAAGATCTGACCTTGGAACTGGAAAAAGTTTTTGGTCAACGCAAACTCGGTACACGCTCGGTACACCAAACCATAAAGGCATTACTCGTCGGATGGTCATCGGTTCTGCCTAGCAATATTTCTTCAACCACATCTAGAGTCGCCCTCTGAGGTATCACAGTATAAAGTGATTGAATGTCTAGACAGATTAATACATTGGATCCTGGTGTGAAACTCAGTCCTTCAATTTTATTAATGGTTTCTGTAGTGTCCCGTAAGTAGCGAGTCATTTTTAAAACAAAGGGTCTCAAGTAGGGATCTGCAAATCTGGATAGGGGTTCCAGTATGGAATTCACTCCTGACACAATGGGCTGACCAGGCAGTTTCAAAGCATTTTTATGAATCTTAGGTAAAATATAAAACACTGGAACTCTACCTTTCTCTTTAATCAAAAAAACAGCTTCTTGTTTCCCGATCATTGTGTGTTCAAAGGCCGTGTCACTTTTTCCCTAATCATCCTTACCAATCCTTCTGTGGGATCTTTGTCTAGCAACTTATAGCTGTTTTTGTCAATTAGTAACTTATTACATTCAGCAATGAAATCACTCGATTTAACAACACAATAGCACCTCCCTTGTCAGCTTGTCATATGATCACCTCATGAGTTCTATCCAGATTCTGCATTCAATTTCTTTGGCACGTACTAAATGCCCAGCTGCCTCCGGCCTAGGTGCGCTATATGAATATCAAAGTAAATAAATAAATAAAACTGGAATGAGTATCTCTTACGCTATTTTCCAATTTGGTGACCTCTTCTAGAACCTTTTTCTCAGAGACCAGCGATTCAGCAGAATGGCTATTCCCAGGAGGATTGAACGTGGATAGATTGTGGGACAAAGAAGAACAGGAGTCCCTGCCAGAGGCAGGAGGAACAATAACTGTTCTGGCCCAGGGGAGGCGGCTATTACGCTTAGAAGCAGGAGGAGGAGGTGGGCGTGGCTGAGAGAAAGTAAAAATAGAAGTGGGGTTCCTGTGGGAGGTGGGACACCTCATACTTTAGTACTGGGACGAGGAAGAGTGGACGATGAGGCAATGCCTATATGGATATGAATCGTCTCCGTTTATGCCAGCGAAAACAGGTGAATAGTGGTTGAGGTGTTTCACATTTTGATTGAAGACATTACTGTGGGCCGAATGTATCAAGGGGTTTCATGTTTTTCCTAAAATCAGCGAAGCACAATCAACCATTGCAACCCTTATTTATTTTATTATTTTTAAAGCGCAGCAACCTGACCCGTAGGCATCGGGATTCTGATCAAGCATAACGCAACACAAAACAGAAGAGAACCTTCTCGTGGTCACAAAACATTGACAGGGTAATTCATAGAAATTCGCACAAAAATGGCGCACGCGGCTGGTGCACAGTGTCCCCGTGCGATACACTGCACCAGCCGCGTGCGAAAAAATCCTTTTCATCGCACAGCGTATTCATGGATTTTACCCTCCGAAACCAGCCGTGGCGCAGAGTGGCGCAGCGACCCTGTAGCAGCACCAGTTACGCCCCCAAGAACGCCCTCGCGCAAGGAAACGCCTTCAAAATCCCCAAATCATCGCAAAGGGCTGCGCTAACCCTGGACCAGTTCACACGGCTGGCAAACAGCAAACGCCAAGCGGGGAACGTGTATTTCAGTGGTTCGCGGGAAGTTCCACATGCGATTGTCCTGTGTACATGTACATCAGGGGTGCGTGGGAAGTAACACACGCAAAAACAGCAGGGTACGTGTATTCCAGGGGTGCGCAGGAAGTATCACACTCAAAAGCAGCAGGGTACGTGTATTTCAGGGTTGCGCGGGAAGTATCACACGCAAAAGCAGCAGGGTACGTGTATCTCAGGAGTGTACGGGAAGTATCACACGCAATTCCATCAGGGTACGTGTATTCCAGGGGTGCGCGGGAAGTATCACACGCAAAAACAGCAGGGTACGTGTATTCCAGGGGTGCACGGGAAGTATCACACGCAAAAGCAGCAGGGTACATGTATTTCAGGGGTGCGCGGGAAGTATCACACGCAAAATCAGCAGGGTACGTGTATTCCAGGGGTGCGCGGGAAGTATCACACGGGATTCCATCAGGGTACGTGTATTCCAGGGGTGCGCGGGAAGTATCACACGCAAAAACAGCAGGGTACGTGTATGTCAGGGGTGCGCAGGAAGTATCACACGCGGTTTCATCAGGGTACGTGTATTACAGGGGTGCGCGGGGAGCACCAAACGTGAATTGCACGTGTGGGTCCTCCCAGGTGTTCCCTCTACACCCTCCACGGCCCCTGCAGGTGGCCCACACCACAGGGGCCTACCCTGCACATGTCCTGCAGGCACCCCATCCACCATGGCCATGCCCCCCAGCCAACCCACATGTCACCTTGCACTACTGCCCACCAACGCATGTCCGCCTGCACCCCCAGCCACCAGGGGCAGCCTCCACCAGGCCCCCACTCATGTCTCCCATCACCCCCACCCCCCAGCCACCAGGGGCAGCCTCCACCAGGCCCCCACTCATGTCTCCCACCACCCCCCCCCCCCAGCCACCAGGGGCAGCCTCCACCAGGCCCCCACTCATGTCTCCCACCACCCCCACCCCCTAGCAGTGCAGGGGCAGCCTCCACCAGGCCCCCACTCATGTCCCCTATCACCCGCACCCCCAGCAGTGCAGGGGCAGCCTCCACCAGGCCCCCACTCATGTCTCCCATCACCCGCACCCCCCAGCAGTGCAGGGGCAGCCGCCATCAGGCCCCCACTCATGTCTCCCACCACCCCCACCCCCCAGCCACCAGGGGCAGCCTCCACCAGGCCCCCACTCATGTCTCCCACCACCCCCACCCCCCAGCCACCAGGGGCAGCCTCCACCAGGCCCCCACTCATGTCTCCCACCACCCCCACCCCCCAGCCACCAGGGGCAGCCTCCACCAGGCCCCCACTCATGTCTCCCATCACCCCCACCCCCCAGCAGTGCAGGGGCAGCCTCCACCAGGCCCCACTCATGTCTCCCACCACCACCACCCCCCAGCCACCAGGGGCAGCCTCCACCAGGCCCCCACTCATGTCTCACAGCCTCCACCAGGCCCCCACTCATGTCTCCCATCACCCCCACCCCCCAGCAGTGCAGGGGCAGCTTCCACCAGGCCCCCACTCATGTCCCCTATCACCCCCACCCCCCAGCAGTGCAGGGGCAGCCTCCACCAGGCCCCCACTCATGTCTCCCATCACCCCCACCCCCCAGCCACCAGGGGCAGCCTCCACCAGGCCCCACTCATGTCTCCCATCACCCCCACCCCACTGCCACCAGGGGCAGCCTCCACCAGGCCCCCACTCATGTCTCCCATCACCCCCACCCCCAGCAGTGCAGGGGCAGCCTCCACCAGGCCCCCACTCATGTCCCCTATCACCCCCACCCCCCAGCAGTGCAGGGGCAGCCTCCACCAGGCCCCCACTCATGTCCCCTATCACCCCCACCCCGCAGCAGTGCAGGGGCAGCCTCCACCAGGCCCCCACTCATGTCTCCCACCCCCCCCCCCACCCCCCAACAGTGCAGGGGCAGCTTCCACCAGGCCCCCACTCATGTCTCCCACCAGCCCCACCCCCAGCCACCAGGGGCAGCCTCCACCAGGCCCCCACACATGTCCCCCTGCACCCCCACCCCCCAGCCACCAGGGGCACCCTCCACCAGTCCCACACTCATGTCCCCTATGACCCCCACCCCACTGCCACCAGGGGCAGCCTCCACCAGACCCCCACTCATGTCTCCCATCGCCCCCACCCCCCAGCAGTGCAAGGGCACCCTCCACCAGGACCCCACACATGTCCCCTGCACCCCCACCCCCCAGCAGTGCAGGGGCAGCCTCCACCAGGCCCCCACTCATGTCCCCCAGCCAACATGTCACCACAATCTAGATCCCTGGCCCTTATTGGCAGCCTCCAAATGCCAAACACCCACCTGAGTATTGCATCCACCCACTTAGAAATGGCAAAAACATGATAGAACCCCAATTGCAAGTTTGGAAATTAACACATGTCCCTCACATACACCCAATGGGTGTCAGTGAATGTCAAAACTCATATCATGATATGCATGAAACCAATGAGATGATACTACACATTGAAGTTTGAAGAAAAAATATGTATTAAACGCAACATAAATTGAATCAAAAATAAACAAACAATAATGGATTTTTTTTTTTAAAAACCAGCAGGTACGTGAAATAATGCAAAACCACAAATCATAATGCAAACGAAAGGTGTCCAAAGCCACAGTCCACAAAAGTAAATCCAATGGAAAATTTAAATCGAAAACCATTGCTCCATGGTGAAATCATAAAAAAAAATGAAAATCCAAAAGTCAACTATATACAGATAAACAATCCAGGGTCCATGATCCCAAACGAAGAAATGAAACCTATCGAATAACACTACCTAAAAAAAAAACTATATACAAAAATGTGGCCCATTGTCCAAAAGGTCCAAAAAAAATGCTAAACCAAAGGAAACCTAACATTAACTACAGAACTATTTACAAGGGCAGCGGGCTAGTCCGACGGCTCACTTCGGGATGTTCCGGGCCAGGGCATCATCGAACTCCCGCTCAATGTCCCAGAGGCGCTCCTCCTCCATGGCTCCGAGGGTCCGCAGGGCCGTCCACATGTTCCCCCCAAACTCCCTGCGGATTGCCTCAAGGCACTCGGCCTGCCTCAGGGCCCTCCGCATGGAGTTCTCCGCCCTGACCATCATGAGCCGTGCCGCTTCCGCCCGCTGCCGCTCCGCATCTATGGCGTGGCCCAACCGCTGCCACACGGAAGACACTTCCCGTCCTGGGTCCTCCTGTCCTCCGGCCGATGTCTGCCCCTCCGATGTCGAAGGCCCCGAGCCATCATGGCTCCCACCACGTTGCTGCTGGTGCTGCGCCTCTGCCCGTGCACTGCCTCCTATTGCCTGCACATCCTCCGCTGGCTGGGGTGCAGTCGTTGATGTGGCCACCCCTGCTGGACGTCCGACTCCCGACTGTGGCAGGGATTCCTCCTCCACCAACCTGGCCGCACTGTCAGAGGCAGCTCCACAGGGCACCCAGGTGACTGATGGGTGGGAAGATGGCACGGAGGACGACTGGCGCATAGGGGGTTCAGTTGAGGAGGGGGTCTGAGTAAGCCCCATCAAACGGAGGAATCCGGCCTGGGTGACCTGTCCCAGTAGGCCGACGCGGTCAACGAGCCATTCGAGATGACGTGCAGTCTCCTCATGAAAAGACTGCAGGTCACCTTGCATGGCCCGTTGACGCAACGCCACACCTGTCAGGACAGGCTCAACCCGGACCTGTATAGCCACGTCCGCAGGCAGAGGAAGGCCAGTTGTCGTGAGCTCATCCCCTGCCTGAAAACGGGTCTGGACGTAGGCATCCCTGCTGGTGCAAGATGATGCAGTGACAGGATCAGGGACAGGATTGCACACAGGTACCTCCGCGGCGACCTGTGCTGCCTCCTGTCCCTGGTCCTGCACTGCACCACTAGCACCAGTGGAATCCCCACCTCCAGACCCCGTCTCTGTTGCTTGCACGGCCTCCTCCTCCACCAAACCCCCCACCAACCTGGATGACTCTGTGCCATCTTCCCCCGTTGGGCCCTGTGGGGTCCCAGCTGCCCCTTCTGCTGCCGAGGAGTCCAACTCCGACCTCCGCCTCTTGGACCTCCCCCCAGCAGCTGCAGCATGGGACTCGGCACCGGACTCCTCACTCCCCGACGAGATCACAACCTGGGAGGGGAGCCGGGCCTTGCGTCTCCGGCTGGCGGTGCAAGCCCCGCCCCTGTGCTCCAAAGCACCTTCTCCGCCCTCTTCATCAGTTGACGCTGCAGACAGGGAGAAATAAAACACAGGCATCAGGGCACTGTACAATGGACACTTACCCACATGACAGTTGCACATGAGTGGCATTGGCAAACCTCAGACATGGCATCACAATTGGCAACACACATGTCATTTCTACATGCACACATGAGCCAGACCACAGCCACATCGCAACTGCCAGCACTATCCATACACATACAACAGCATGAGCAGGCAAAGGGGAGCCAGGCATCACATGCAACACAGGGAGTGCACTACACATGCACGCACACCACCACACTTTCATGCATGTGTACACCTCAGCCAACTGTCGCAGTGTTCCGATGGGCATCCATGTCACATCTGCCAATCAGGCTTCCACATCCCGCTGTCACATGCATCCATGTTGCATCACTGTTGCACCCTTGTCAAATACACACACATGCACATGTACACAGTGCTGATACATGCAGCTGAAAACAACATACATGCGTGACATCACGAAAATGCCTACTTACATACACATTCATACAAACATGTGTGCCCACACAACTGCATTTGGCATGCAAGCCTACACACACAAACACCATCCATGTCTCACACATGACAGCGCTCGCATGTGTTAGCCTCACGGTCCTGTACACCCCCACCCATACTCGGCCCCATACAAACAGATGTGCAACCGGCACACTACTGGCACATCACCACACGCACAGCTTACAATCATGATGCATGTACACTTACTGCTCGACTCCAGACGGGTCTGCCTCTCAAGGACCTGGACGTGGAACGCTGGGGATATGCGTTCCAGGACCCTCATCTGATCTTCCGACAAGTGGCCCCGGCGCCCCTTAGCATCCGCTGCCTTCAAGAGGCGCTGGGCCTTGTTCAGGGTCCTGGACCTGAAGTCCTCCCAGCGCTTCTTGACATGTTGGAAGTCGCGGACTGCCACCCCCTCCGCATTGATGGCAGTCACGATGTCCGTCCAGATCCAAGTCCGTCCTTCCTTGTCGGCGCGCACACTTCCGTAGAGGGCATCATACTGCCCCAGGACTTGCTCCACCAGGACACCAACTTCACTGGCACTGAAGCTGGTGCCCCTCTGCCTCTCTGGCCGGGGGTTGTCAGTGGTGCCAGGTGTTGCAGTGCCCGACATGACAACCCCAGAGGCAGGAGTAGGTGGGCAACTGGGTCCTGGGGCTGGGCTGTGGAGCGATGGAATCCCAGTCGGGAGTCTTCGGTTCCAGCAGGGGTTGTCCCAGCAACAGCACCCCTGGCTGATGTGCAGGCAGCAAATGGCAGGGCACGTGGGCAGCAGGCAGTCAGGCAGCAGCAGATGGCAGGTGAGAGCGTGCTCGGGGCTTTGGGGGGCAGTAAATCGGCTTTCTGTGCAGGAGCGTGGTCTTCTGTGTGCTTACGCGTGGCCAGCTTGATACGGAGCGATTTGGCACATGAAAATCCTGCACGTCTGCGTGTAATTCGAGGAAAAGCCCTTAGCGCGTAAGCACGTCTGCACGCATACGCAATTTCATTGGCCCAAAGGCCCCCATGCGCGCAGCTGTGACATCACACGCATGGCCGTTGAGAATGGCGCATGTAAAAAAAAACAGAGATACACGTCCGAGTGTCAAAGTGTGTAATTGGTGGAAATGGCCTCATCGCGTATGCGCGTCTGTGACGTGTGTATAAAAGCTACGTGTAGAACGCCATTTCCTTGTACGTGCTTTTCGTGGAGAGCGAGTTGGTGAAATCTGTACTTCTTGTCGGTTCACACGCGATTTACTTCACAGCGTTTCCAGTTCGTACTCCCTGTTACCTCTGACAGCTTTTTCTCTTTTCCTCTTTTTCCTGGGCCTGTTTCCTCAAACAGCGTTCCCTTCTACTGTTGTCCTGTCTCCTCAGACAGCGTACAATTCTTCTTTTGGCGGGGGTGTTGCCAACGCGCACACGCGCATATTTTTCACGCTTTTGTTCCTGGCAGACGGTGAGTCGCGTACGTATTTAACATCTGTGCTTGCCCCCTGTGTAGCGTACCCCTTCAGAGGTCATTCTAGGCTGCATGTGACACGCATACGTTCATTCTTGTGTTACTGGGTGCCACAGCATAGTGCAGGTTTATTTTTCCACGCACGTGGTCTAGGAGGGGTTGCGTGCACCTTACTTCCCTTTTTTGGGGTACCTGTGCGTTGCGTGACCCGTCATCTTTCCCCATGGGTGACATACAGCCTTGCTAGAGCACTAGGGTACGATTACCATCTGGTACCCAACCCCTTTGACCCCCAATTGCCCAGGACAATAGTTCACATCGACTCCCATACGCACAATAACATCAGTGCCATGGCTGGGAGGCGAACAAGCCGTAAGGGTGGCAAAGGTGGCCGAGCCCCAAGTGGTGGCCGTGGTGGATCCGGTAGGGGACGTGGCCGTGACTTGCAGGGTGCCCCTAGCCCCCCATGTGTGGAGGAGCAGTCAGGGACACCCATGCCCCCCCCCTCGTTGAGGTTAACGTGGCTGACACCATCCATGCTCAGCCCTTGTTAGACCAGCCCACTGTGGAACCAGACCTGGCACAGGGTGACTCCATGGCTGACTTCCAGGTCAGCAAGTCTAGGCCACGTGCGCCGGTGAACCTTGGTGTTATCAGGCCACGTGGATCAGGGGCAGCTAGGTCATCTGCTGCCCCGCGTAGGCACGCTGGGGAGGCTGCAGGGGCAGCTGCGGCTCCATCCACCCCACCTCTCACACACCCAGCCAGGACAGTGTCGGTCCAAGTCCATCATGCTGACATTCCCCCTGACACCATCACACTTGAGCTAATGCCTGCACCAACTCCCATGCTGAGTGTGCAATCCCACACTCCTAGTACTGAGTCCACCGGGGCTCCTGCCCCTAGTGTCCAGAGCGGCGTAGGACACTCAGGATCCCCACCACCTTCCAAGCGGAAGAGGACAAGTGCTCCTCCAGTAGAGGCTGATGCCCCAGACACGGCTACACAGTCCGGCCTGTCAAGGAAGCCCAGCTTCAATGAGGCCGAACTGAATGCACTTGTAAAGTATGTGTCCGCACATGACCGCGAAATGGTGATTGTTGCAGGATCCAAGACCACACCTGCACAACATCAGGCACACTGGCAGACCATTGCGGACATCATAAGTGCCCTTGGAATCGTGAGGCGCACAGCTACTGAATGCTACAAGCGGTGGAATGACCTGAAGCGCAGGGCAAAGAATAAGCTGGCCTCAAGTCATGCCGCAACTCTAGTGACTGGAGGTGGGTCTCCAGCAGACGACATAGAACTCACTCCACATGAGCAGGCTGCTGGGACCTACGTCACGGAGGAACAGATCCAAGGCGTGGGAGAACTGGCAGATTACGAGGCATTGTCCGGTGAGTGCACATGCATGTGTGTGTCAACCATGTGCATGGTGTGTGTGGGAGGGCTTCTGTTTGGGTGCCAGGGGAGGGTGTGTGTGCCTGAGTGGTTTGGGTCACCCATGTGCCTCTTCCTATACATTCTGCACACCAGCATTTGGGTATAGCAGCATCCCTTCTGCCAACATTAGACATCCAGCCCAACACCACGCCAGTTGCCCTTGGAGTGTCATCTTGCCACAACATTGTTGCTTATTTACCTCTGTTTATTCAGGCAGATTGTTTGCATACCACCACTTTTACTCGGGATTTCTCAGTCCTATTGTCACATGTCTGACATGGCTATGGTACAGTGGACTGGCTTTGTTTCCTGGACATGATTTGTTTAGACATGTCCCTGTGCTATAGGACCATTTTGGACTGGCAGCTCCAGGTTAAACATTTGAACCATTTCAATGAAAAAATCAATTTCATTAGCAAACTGGACTGAATGAACAATTGGTGACCTCCTCTCCCTCTTCACTTCATGGCTAGGGTACATGCCATCTGTGTGATGGCATGTGTATTTGACCTGCCAATCACTGGCCAATGTGTGATGCCACTGCTAGGCAGCATGCATCAAATGTGTTCATCTTCCATCTTGGTGTCATCAATGTGTGCCATCTGCCTACCCTTCACACGCAGTGACGGTGCATGCATGGGAGGGTTTTAGTCATGTGGGACATGTGTCAATCAAGTACTGTTTCTGTAGCCTCTCAGCCCTAATTGTGTGCCATAGTGCTAATGCCTGTTTCCATTTGTTTTCTTTTATGTTTTTGCAGGGGATGACGCACTTGATACTGCTGGGGTTGTGGAGATGGTGCAGACCCAAGAGGGGTCTGAGGGCCGACCGACCACCAGTGAGGGACGTGGTGTGGTGGTGGGTGAGAACCCACAACTGCTGCAGGTCGTGCTCTCAAGGGGTGTCTCTGGCTGCACCTCCCCCGAGCTGTATTCAGGTGTCGATTCGGATGATGAGACCTATGTGCCGTCGCAGGTGAGTTTTCCTGGGAGGGATTCTGTTCTGTCCGACCCACCTGCACCAGGGTTAGAACCCTCAATGGGGATGTCAGTGTTGGCAGGTACTCCTTTGGTGGTTACGGATGCAGGGTCACACTCCGCGACATCTGATCCTGTTCCTGGGCCAGCAGATCAGAGGGGGAATGCAGTCCTGCAGCCTCAGGCAGTGCCGGCACAGCAAGGCGCAGTTCGCCTTGCCCCAGACAGGTGTGGTGCCCGCCGACGTGGTGGCTGTCAGCCACCTGGCAATACCGCATGGGAGCAATCCATATACGGTATGGCAACCCAACAGGCAGCATCATCAGAGATGATGGCTCAGGCCATGGATAGGTGGCCACTTCCATTGTCCCCCCCGAAAGGCTGATGGAGCGACTACAGCAGGCAACAGACTCCATCTGCCAGTCACACAGGGAGGACATGTTGGCGTCCGACAGGGACAGGCGGGCGGCACTGGCGACTCTGCAGGAAGCCATTTCCAAAGAGTCCCAGGGCCACAGGGAAGCCCTGAGGGTGGAACTCCTTCACCTCAGGACGACTCTTGTTGAGCTTGAGGCTTCAACAAACAGAAGGACAGAACAGCAGCTGGAGCATCTCACACGTACGCTCTCAGATGAGATGCAGGCAACTAGGGCGGAGGTCCGGGCATTCTGTGAGTTGTTGCATGGGGACCTCCGTACAATTATCCTCCAGAACGAGACCTACCACACCAACATGCTTGCAGCCATGGAGGAACAGACTAGGGCTTTGCGTGGGCTGCCTCCCATAGTGCCACCACCTCCTGATGCAGCTGCAGAGGGTGAGGAGAGCGACAGCAGTGATTCTCCCACAATAGGGTAGCAGTGTAGGCCATGAGCACATGGAGGTGTTTTTTTTTCGCAAGATCCACACAGGTGGGTTTTGGTGTGCCCCCTGTCCTCGGATCTCCTGGGTGGCCTCCCCCACCCCCCCGGGTCCATTAATGGCCATTTTTGATCATTTGTTTTTGGGACAGTGTGTTGCCTTGTGTGGCTCCCGTGGGCATACGCTGCATTGTGGCTGGGCACATGCAGGCTTGTCATGCATTTGGTTCAGATGCTTAGGTTTTTGTGACACACACCCCTCCTGCTTCCCGTTTCCATGGGCTTGCAAAGGGTGTGCCCAAGTGACATTGACGTACATGGTGACATTGGACTCCCATTCGATGTGTGGGCAGTCTGTAGTCAATACTGTGTATACATTCATAGTGCATATTGTTGTTGTATTGTACACTGCATGGTGTATTGATATGTGCCTCTGCATCCATCTCATTCTCCCAATTTGCAGGTCCATTTCTCATGTCTTCACAAGGCAGTCCACCTTGGAACTGGAGTCCCTGTTGTAAGCAGTGCACCTACACTCTTGCGTGGCGCTAACACTGTATACTTGGAAGTGTTTGAAGTGCTGGCATCATCAGGTAGTGCGGCTAGCACATTTTTAAGTCTGTAATGTCATGTTTAAGGTAGGTTGGAGGTTGTGTAGGTCATTGGTATTCTTGGTAAGTATTTGGTAATGTGTGTTGTAGGTCCTGCATTACTGTGAGCATTTCATGTGTGGCCATGTTTCCATTAGGGACACTGTAGCTGGTGACACTTAGGGCATGTTGTTGGGATTAATTTGTTTGCTCTCACATTGCATGACATGCCATGGTGTGTTGTGTGGCCGTGCCGGGGAGGGGTTGAGTGACATGGCACTGTTTTCATGTAGTATTTTGCAAGTGGGAATTAATTTCTGCAGCATGGAAGTGTGTCCTTTGATGACACTGCATTGGTGGTGTTTGTGTAGGTAGGGATGCACACATTGTGACACTTCCACATGAACAATCTCAGGCTGCTATGGTTCTGACAGTTGACTGTCCCTTTGTTCGTCATAATTGTCAGGTCGAGTCATCATTGCTTATCAGATGGTATGTGCCAGGGCTGTGTGCACTCCACAGGGGTGTGATTTCTATGTGAAGTAATTAGCCACCAGCTGCGTACGGGCTGCCTCACCCCGTGCCCTCTCCCCTCCCATGCGCAGCGCGCGTGCTTGTGGTTGGGGATGTGGGGCACCACCATGTCCACAGCCAGGCCCCGGCGTGTTGCAACATTGTGCAGGACACATGCTGCCACTATGATCCTGCACACTACTGGGGGTGCATATAACAGCTGCCCGCCAGAACGTTCAAGGGAGCGAAAGCGTGACTTGAGCACTCCGAATGTGCGCTCCACTATGCCCCGGGTTGCAATATGGGCTGTTTTGTATTTTACCTCTGGCGGCGTGATGGGGTTCCGAATTGGCATCATCATGTGGGTGCTCAGAGGGTAGGCACTGTCCCCTGGTGAGGAGGTGATGGGTATCATTAGTGGGGTAGTGACATAACTCTGCATCTGACATGCATGCATGTGCAGTGGCATTCATACTCACCAAGCAGCCATGTATCGCCATGCTGCCCAGCTTCTAGGTCCCGGCTTAGGGTAGACATTCGGTAAATGAAGCTGTCGTGGGTGGACCCTGGATAGTTGGCATATACTGAGGTGATGATTCCCTTGGCATTACATACTACCTGCACGTTGATGGAATGCCATTGCTTGCGGTTCCTATAGATGTGCTCAGATGCCCTGGGGGGACGTAGTGCCACATGGGTGCAGTCAATGGCACCTAGAACTTTGGGGAATTGTGCCACACCGTAGAAATCGAGGGTGGCAGCCTGCCTTTCTGCAGGTGTCCTGGGCAGTTATATGTGCCTATGGACTGATGGGCGTGCAGTGATGATGTTCAAGACCTGGTGTAGACAGCGTGACTGCGTGGCCTGTGACACCCCACCCACTATGGCACTTGTCCGCTGAAATGATCCTGCGGCCAAGAAGTGCAGTACATTGAGGACCTTCTCCAGGGGGCTGAGTGCTTGGGAGCACAGGGTGGGTGATGTGAGGTCATCCTCCCACTCACTGACCAGGTCCAGTATTATGGAAACCTGTACCTCCCATACACATGGTCATCAGGCATCCCAAAAAGGCTGGTTCTGGGACTGAAAATTCGGGCCCTCACTATCCTCCTCCTCCTCTTTTGGTAACCCACGGCCACTGCTGCTAGGAACGGTATATTCATCCTGGCGTCTGAGCTTGTTTGTTGTTTGCGCGCACTTTTATGCTGCGCGGGTCGACGTACGCCTGCTTCATGCTGGCGTACGTGTTTCAGGATTGGACCATTTATTTTTCGGCGCGTCGTAGGCAAACGTGTAAATCTTCCCACCCACCCCAGGAATACACATAACACGCTCTCCCAGGCCCATTCGCGAGAAAATATTCCTGCACACCCCTTTAATACACGTACCCCACTCTCACAGGCCCAGTCGCGTGTGGAAGTTCACGCGCACCCCGAAATACACGTACCCAGGGAAATCGCGTGTGGAACTTCCCACGAACCCCGAGGTACACGTACCCAGGCCAATCGTGTGTGGAACTTCCCGCGCACCCCGAAGTACACGTAGCCAGGCCAATCGCGTGTGGAAATTCACGCGCACCCTGGAGTACACATACCCAGGCCAATCGCGTGTGGAACTTCCCGCGCACCCCGAAACACACGTACCGAGGCAAATCGCACTGCTGGGGGGTGGGGGTAATGGTAGACATGAGTGGGTGCCTGGCGGAGGCTGCCCCTGCACTTCTGGGGGGTGGGGGTGGTGGGAGACATGAGTGGGGGCCTGGTGGAGGGTGCCCCTGGATGCTGGGGGGTGGGGGTGGTGGGAGACATGAGTGGGGGCCTGGTGGAGGGTGCCCCTGGATGCTGGGGGGTGGGGGTGGTGGGAGACATGAGTGGGGACCTGGTGGAGGCTGCCCCTTGTGGCTGTGGGGTGGGGGTGCAGGGGGACATGTGTGGGGGCCTGGTGGAGGCTGCCCCTGGTGGCTGGGGGGTGGGGTGGTGGGAGACATGGGTGGGGGCCTGGTGGAGGCTGCCCCTGCACTGCTGGGGGGTGGGGGTGGTGGGAGACATGAGTGGGGGCCTGGTGGAGGGTGCCCCTGGATGCTGGGGGGTGGGGGTGGTGGGAGACATGAGTGGGGACCTGGTGGAGGCTGCCCCTTGTGGCTGTGGGGTGGGGGTGCAGGGGGACATGTGTGGGGGCCTGGTGGAGGCTGCCCCTGGTGGCTGGGGGGTGGGGTGGTGGAAGACATGAGTGGGGGCCTGGTGGAGGCTGTCCCTGGTGGCTGGGGGGTGGGGGTGCAGGGGGACATGTGTGGGGGCCTGGTGGAGGCTGCCCCTGCACTGCTGGGGGGTGGGGGTGGTAGTAGACATGAGTGGGGGCCTGGTGGAGGCTGCCCCTGGTGGCTGGGGGTGGGGGTGGTGGGAGACATGAGTGGGGGCCTGGTGGAGGCTGCCCCTGCACTGCTGGGGGTGGGGGTGCAGTGGGACATGTGTGGGGGTCTGGTGGAGGCTGCCCCTGGATGCTGGGGGGTGGGGGTGGTGGGAGGCATGAGTGGGGGCCTGGTGGAGGCTGCCCCTGGTGGCTGGGGGGTGGGGGTGGTGGGAGACATGAGTGTGGGCCTGGTGGAGGCTGCCCCTGCACTGCGGGGGAGTGGGGGTGCAGGGGGACATGTGTGGGGGCCTGGTGGAGGCTGCCCCTGGTGGCTGGGGGGTGGGGGTGGTGGGAAACATGAGTGGGGGGCCTGGTAGAGGATGCCCCTGCACTGCTGGAGGGTGGGGTGATGGGAGACATGAGTGGGGGCCTGGTGGAGGCTTTCCCTGGTGGCTGGGGGGTGGGGGTGCAAGGGAACATGTGTGGGGGCCTGGTGGAGGTTGCCCCTGGTGGCTGGGGGGTGGGGGTGGTGGGAGACATGAGTGGGGGCCTGGTGGAGGCTGCCCCTGCACTGCTGGGGGGTGGGGGTGGTGGGAGACATGAGTGGGGGCCTGGTGGAGGGTGCCCCTTCACTGCTGGGGGGTGGGGGTGATGGAAGACATGAGTGGGGGCCTGGTGGAGGCTGCCCCTGGTGGCTGGGGGGTGGGGGTGGTGGGAGACATGGGTGGGGGCCTGGTGGAGGCTGCCCCTGCACTGCTGGGGGGTGGGGGTGCAGGGGGACATGAGTGTGGGCCTGGTGGAGGGTGCCCCTGGTGGCTGGGAGGTGGGGATGCAGGGGGACATGTGTGGGGGCCTGGTGGAGGCTGCCCCTGGTGGCTGGGGGGTGCGGGTGGTGGGAGACATGAGTGGGGGCCTGGTGGAGGCTGCCCCTTCACTGCTGGGGGTGGGGGTGATGGGAGACATGAGTGGGGGCCTGGTGGAGGCTGCCCCTGGTAGCTGGGGGGTGGGGGTGCAGGGGGACATGTGTGGGGGCCTGGTGGAGGCTGCCCCTGGTGGCTGGAGGTGGGGTGGTGGGAGACATGGGTGGGGGCCTGGTGGAGGCTGCCCCTGCACTGCTGGGGGGTGGGGTGGTGGGAGACATGAGTGGGGGCCTGGTGGAGGGTGCCCCTGCACTGCTGGGGGGTGGGGGTGGGGAGACATGAGTGTGGGCCTGGTGGAGGCTACCCCTGGTGGCTGGGGGGTGGGGGTGCAGGGGGACATGTGTGGGGGCCTGGTGGAGGCTGCCCCTGGTGGCTGGGGGGTGGGGGTGGTGGGAGACATAGGTGGGGGCCTGGTGGAGGCTGCCCCTGCACTGCTGGGGGGTGGGGGTGCAGGGGGACATGAGTATGGGCCTGGTGGAGGGTGCCCCTGGTGGCTGGGGGGTGGGGGTGCAGGGGGACATGTGTGGGGGCCTGGTGGAGGCTGCCACTGGTGGCTTGGGGTGGGGGTGGTGCGAGACATGCGTGGGGGCCTGGTGGAGGCTGCCCCTGCACTGCTGGGGGGTGGGGGTGATGGGAGACATGAGTAGGGGCCTGGTGGAGGCTGCCCCTGGTGGCTGGGGGGTGGGGGTCAGGGGGACATGTGTGGGGGCCTGGTGGAGGCTGCCCCTGCACTGCTGGGGGTGCTGGGGGGTGGGGGTGGTAGTAGACATGAGTGGGGGCCTGGTGGAGGGTGCCCCTGGATGCTGGGGGGTGGTGGGAGACATGAGTGGGGGCCTGGTGGAGGCTGCTCCTGGTGGCTAGGGGGTGGGGGTGATGGGAGACATGAGTGGGGGCCTGGTGGAGGCTGCCCCTGCACTGCTGGGGGGTGGGGGTGATGGGAGACATGGGTGGGGGCCTGGTGGAGGGTGCCCCTGGTTGCTGGGGGTGGTGGGAGACATGAGTGGGGGCCTGGTGGAGGGTGCCCCTGGATGCTGGGGGGTGGGGGTGGTGGGAGACATGAGTGGGGGCTGGTGGAGGGTGCCCCTGGATGCTGGAGGGTGGGGGTGGTGGGAGACATGAGTGGGGGCCTGGTGCAGGGTGCCCCTGGATGCTGGGGATGGGGGTGGTGGGAGACATGAGTGGGGGCCTGGTGGAGGGTGCCCCTGGATGCTGGGGGGTGGGGGTGGTGGGAGACATGAGTGGGGGCCTGGTGGAGGCTGCCCCTGGATGCTGGGGGGTGGGGGTGCTGGGAGACATGTGTTTGTGATCAGTAGTGCAAGGTGACATGTGGGTTGGCTGGGGGGCATGGCCATGGTGGATGGGTTGCCTGTGGAACATGAGCAGGGGTGCAGGGTAGTCCCCTGTGGTGTGGGCTGCCTGCAGGGGCCGTGGAGGGTGTAGAGGGAACACCTGGGAGGACCCACACGGCCAAATCACGTGTAGCATTCCCCGGCACCACCGAAATACACGTACCCTGCTGAAATCGCGTGTGAATCTTCCCGCGCACCTCGGAATACACGTACCCAGGCCAATCGCGTGTGGAACTTCCCGCGCATCCCGAAGTACACGTACCCAGGCCAATCGCGTGTGGAACTTCCCGCGCACCCCGAAACACACGTATCCAGGACAATCGCGTGTGGAACTTCCCGCGCACCCCGAAACACACGTACCCAGGCTAATCGCGTGCGGAACTTCCCGCGTACCCTGTAGTACACGTACCCAGGCCAGTCGCGTGTGGAACTTCCCGCGCACCAAGGAACACACGCACACGCTATTTTTCACACAGCGGGTGTCCGTGTTTGTCGGTACCCCTTTGCACCTCATTTGTCCTAGAGGGCCACTGTATGGACCATTCATCATGGCTGTATATGGGTGCTTTTTGTTATTGCACATTTTGACGCACATTTTATTCAGGCGCAGGGACGCTACCACCTGCTTTCTTGTGGCGTACTTGTTTGGCCCTGTGCGCGTCTTTGACCGTGCGCTGGTTTGCCCTATTCGATTCCATGAATACGTATTGTAGGCGAGCGTGTGGGCGTTCCGCGCACTTGCCTCCTGCACTTCCCCCGTGACGCCCATATTTTCACGCGTTGTTCCCCATTCCGAGTGTTACGCCCCGTGTTCCGCCTACTTTTGTGATGTGCGCCGTGCTATGTGCGATTTCGCAGTGGCCGTGGCGCACGCTGTTGGATGACCTGTGCGCCGGCGTGCGCGGCACACATTTTCAGCGCACATCCAATGTTTTTCTCGCGCACGGACTTCCATGAATCAATGTGCGCTGGTTTCCCTGCAATTTTCGCACTTGCACTGCGATTTTCGCACTTTTACTGCGAATCACACGTTTTGGCACCTCTGCGCAGGAATTTTCGGCGCACATTAATTCCATGAATCGACCCCTGAATAGTTACCGACTGTTCGGGGCAGGCGGTAACGATTCGTAAAGTGCAAGTGCTCCATGAAAGAGGTCTTGCACTGTGCATTAGTGGTGTCTGATGGGGCAGTGACCAACCACCTTTGAGCTGCAATGGATGCTACCTAATACGGCCTCTTACTCATCGACATTTTCTCTCTAATGTGATAGATTTTCAGAATGGCAGGAGCTCAAGTGAATGCATTCTGTATAAAATGCCGAAATACATTGAACTACTTAATATGTATTATAAGAAAATGACAGTTGTTGCACAGCTCAGATGTGAGAATGTGTCATTATTTTCACTCGAATTATAGCTTACAGGAGAGCACTTGTGAGATCCCAAAACAGATTGCTGTGCATGTTCGTTCTTTCATCAGTAGTAGGTTTGATGTTGTTTGGCAACAGGTAGCAGCTTCTTGCAGTATGAAAAGCAGAAACAAGAAAGGGTTAAGGTACAGGACGGCGCAGGATTGGAAGTAACTTACCTGACTTTTGTCGTTGCATACAATTCAGGTCTGCTAATCACCCTCGCTTCCAAGAAGCGCGCCTTCCCTTTAAAAGTGGTGTTAATGGTTTGAATCCTGATGGGCCAAACCACCCCGAGGGCCTGATTCATGGAATTGTTTGCACTGTGCAGAGTGACTTTTCACGGTGCAACGGGACTTTGCACTGTCAACCACCACCCTGGTTCATGGAACAGTGCAAAGTGTCTTTTTGCCATGCAAAGTCACTTTGCACGGCAAAAATGCACTTTGCACTGCTCCATGAATCAGGGTGGAGCAATGCAAAGACAATTTCTGCCTTTCAAATTCCCTTTGCACGGAAAAAATACACGTTGCACTGTTCCGTGAATCAGGGTGTTTGTCGGCAGTGCACAGTAACTTTGAACCGTGCAAACAATTCCATGAATCAGGCCCTGAGAGTTTCCAACTCAATCACTAACATTAGTATATAAAACACCCATGTATACTTTCTGATGCAATTCAGTTATTTGGCGTGGCAGCAGCATTTGGCAGCACAATTCCCTTGCGTGGAGCACAGCATGGGAAAACTGCACATGACATGTGGAAAGCGGCATTTATGATGAATTATCCTTTGAGACACCCTCTGGCTGCAGGATAAGAGACTAAATCAAATACAGATTTCAATGGGCACCCATGACGTGGTAGCACTGAAGCTACTTACAGGCAGAGTATATAATTTCCTTTGAATGGCTGTCATGCCCCCAAATCATTCTAAACAGAATGGTGTTCATTTTAAAAGTGCAGCACCAAAACATTACGTGGGCATATTGTTTTGTCTGGCTTACCTGCTACGAGAATTCTAGCAGCCCCAGAATTGGCAGGTACACACACCTGGCAATCTATGCTTCTGTAGTGTGCACAGAAACTAAATTATGACTCATTTTTCAAAATGTGCAGATGAAAACCTTGAATTGACAATAGATCATTACAGAAAAAGGTGCCAGTAACAATGGTTACTGGCCCCTTTTCCGGAACGGCATACTCCGAGTCTGCCGGTAGGGGCAGTGAACTACAGGCAGGCCTGATTATTAACTGCAGTGCCAGTGCTTCAGTGGTTCCCATCCCATGGACTCCATAGGAATGGGAATTTACCGTTCCCCCGCCCCCAATCCCGGTAATATCCCTGTAATTCTGGGAAATCCGGCAGCAGAAACTGCAACCTGGTAATGAAGCCCAATGTACGTTAACATGAAAAACTACTGCATTTGACACAGGTCGCAGAATCTTGGCCTCCAATAAATTGGAAAATGGATTAATGGAAAAATAAGGCCATATCCTACCAAAGATGGATGTTGTGGCGCGCAGAGAATTGACACTATGAGCAAACTCGGGTCAACTGTGTTTAAGTTTGACTATTTGGCCTACCACTCACTGGCTGTTCAGATGAAAGGCATGACGCATCTATTCTCCTCTTATCAGAAAGGAAAGCAGATGGCTGAAACTACACCAGGAAGCAACCTGTAGTTCCAAGTGAGAATCTAACACTGCAGGACTGGGTTCCTGGGAGAGGCGGAGCCACTACACTCGAAGGGAGACTACTGCTAGTATGCGGTAGGCGGACTAGGAAAGAGAATTATAGAGGATACTCTGATCTAATGGAAACGGGATGTGGGGAGTCCAGAGCAGCTAAGCAACATTCTGCCATCTTGGACTCATTTCTCGTAAACCCCTCATACCCACGCGACTTCCCGCTGACTCGGGACCCTCGGTATGATAAGCAAAAGAGGCCAGACACGTTATTTGAAAGTGATGATTGGCTAGTAGCAGCGTGCCTGTAAAATGCATCAGTCCCATGCCAGGGTTAAGATCTAAAAGTCATCTAATCTTTCTGGGTAATACTAGGTGCCAGACACAATCCCTTGCATGGAGTTGGTAATAGGTTTCCAAAAGGGAATGAAAAGCCCATTCTTCAATACCCTCTGGGGACAGATACATGACTTGCTGAAAGAACTAAAAGCTAACACATTGATAATCAGGGCTGCCTACGTACCTTGGGGGAAAATTGCCCACCTGAACCTTCTGTTGTTTGAGAAGAGCAGAAGAGGGGTGTCAATCTTCCCAGGGACCAGTTATGAAAACCACAATATTAAAAAGTCCAAGGGCACCACCCTAGGTATTTTCTGTGTGATCGAGGTTTCAACATTTCATCCAAAAGGAATTTGAGAATTGAGTGGCACTGTCGGTCATCAAGTCAATCAATTATGCACACTAGAGCAAAAATATACAAATATAAAACTTCATTTGAATAAAAACGGTTCCAATGTATTGCAGTGTATGCAGATAACACAATATAATACATACTATAAACGTATTAGCAATAGCTTAGCCTCCCCCTAAAAGCAAAAGTGCCCATTGATGCCATGCAAGAGGTAGAGATGCATTGAAACCGCAAAAAGGACTGCCAGACTAGTCCCATTATCCGTTCGTAATAAAAAGAGGGCTCAGCCAACTGGATCCCAACCTGGGCGTAACATTTCCAAAACAAGACAGAAATTGCCCAAGTCTCTGAAGGCTTCATGGCACAAGCCCAAATACATAGCTCACCACTGGCACTCCTGTCTAGTAATGTGCCCAAAAGCGTTTGTTTACGTGCTTCTTTATTACCCAGACCTGTACTACCAAACTGGCCTGGGCCTTCTGCCCAAATTGGATTATGTTGCTGGAGTTTAGAGCCATCTAGCTATTGGCTATTGGTTTTATCCAGGCCCTACCAGGTAAGTAATGCTCCTTAACGGTATCCAGGTCTGATTTCGTCTGAACTTTTAGGCTGCTCCACATCGCTTCTAGTCCCAATTTGCACCAAACATAGCTACGGCAGGGGACCTTCTCGATACCCTCCATTCCCAGGGCAGCAAATCATGTCTCCATGCATTATCCAGGAGCAGGGTTTGTCCATAGGCGTACACAGAACAGAGAAGGCATATTCAAAACAATGTAACTAGTATCCCTGCAGCCTCTTTCTGCTCGCAATGCGATCAAGGCTGTACATGTACACATGGAGCCCTGAGTAAGACATTATCTGCGCTCTCCGCAACAGTGGGCAATAGGATTAGCCTGGCCAGATGTCCTCCCCTTACTCAGCAAAGGCAACAGCTTTCACAGTGTAGATGTCAGGTAGGCCCCCCAATCCTTGTTAGCATGATCCTAACTTCCCGCAGTTTTTTCAGTGGCCCTCTGTTCTTGGTGAGGCAGGGAGTTAGTGCTTGCAAATGGGATCCATACAGACCGCTAGAGCTGTACCACTTCCGCCTTCTTCTCCTGGAGGTTGAAGTCAATGATTTTATTATGGCTCGGCCCCATCCACCCAACCTTACCATTTCCCTGTATTAATATCAAGGGAACTTGAGCCACAAAACAACTCAAAATCCTGTAGAAGCTTACAAAGGCCGCGAGGAGTGCGCACCAATATCAGAGACTCGTCTGTGAAGAGCAGCGCAGGGATACCCTGGGCCTCCCAACTCTGGGAAATCCTCTGTTGATGTTTGAGAAAGAAGGGGACTTAACCGATCATATGTTGCACAGGGCATTCGCACAGGGCTGTATTACCCATTACCCTCTTTTTTTACAACTTGCAAACGGGTGTGCTGGGAACCAAAAGAGGCCCTGGAAATAATTTTCCAAGTGGCCCCATATTACATATTTTCAGCAAGCCCAACCCTTTTCCTATGGGAACATTTGGAAATATTATAGAAAAGAGGGCCATGGTGCAGAGGCCTCCTGGGAAATCTCCAGAGTTCCCTATAGGCCAGTCCACCCCTGCTTGCAAATAACTAGCTCAGAAAGGGAACTGTGCATGAACAAGATCGAACTGTGATGCACATAGTTTGGCAACATGGATCCACAGAAACACAGCTCTGTAACTGAAATACACCTTTGCAATGTGCTAGCGTGCTAGTTGGGCACAAGCCAATAAGGCTGTGTACAATGGGGTGCTCGTGGAATGCTTTATAGATCGGAATGGGGCTGGAGTAGAGTGCGCATCGCAGTGTACACAATGGTGAATGTAGGAACAGAGGCTTTCGAGGGACAGTACAAGTCTGCCCCTGCCTTCGCTTTTGAAAAGCAGTCTGCTAAGCCATCGCGCTCGCTTAAAGGGACACCGGAAACGTTGCATACAAATGCTGCATTGAGAAAACAAATTTCGGGGGTGCATAATGTTCTCGCGAGAGTGGCTGCACTGCTAAAACTCCCCCATATCAATGCAGAGCAGTAGATACTGGCAGGGGTCAGGTCCTAAAAATTAAAGTGGGGGCACTCATCAAGAAACGCAATGCAATGGGATGTGACGTCGCCAGACATTAGCATATCAAGGTGAAATATGCACATTTCATTAAATTGGCTTTGCATAAAAACCCAAATTGAACAGGCCGAATGGCATTTGCCTTTCATAAAACCAACAGAGACGCAAAACCAAGACAGGATATTTTCTTCTAATAGTGTTTTTAAAAACGTTAATATTTGTTCATGTTTTAAACTACAAGAACCAATACAAATGTTTTCCCTGGGACTTGCAGTACCGGAATAGGATATTTCACCTTTAGTTGTTTGTTATTTTTTATCAGGTTATATAGTGCAGTGGTGAAGTGTCCAGACTACAAACCTCATGACTGTGGTTTGATCCCCAAGGTCTGCTTTAATTCATAAATTCAAAGAGGACATCCAAGGTCTGCTTTAATTCATAAATTCAAAGAGGACATCCAATGTATCTCTTTTAGCTGGGCGGGACTGAGTCCACCCTCCGAATAAAGTGGGTCCCCCCACGTGTACCCTCGACTTGAGCCCTGGATACAGGTGACTTTGTAAAATGGTGGGGCATGACTGTTTCGCCCTAATAAACCAGTGCTTCACCAAGCCCGACCCAATTCAGGGGAGTTTTAAGGGAATCTCCCCCAAGATATTTTTTTTAATAATACGTTGAAATGGTGTATGTTATTGCACACATTTCAAATGAAAGGGGTGAAAAGCAATAAAGCCTTTGATAATTTAATCTGTAGGGGAACACAAGAAATACTTCAATAGATGCAAGATTACAAGCAGTACACTACATATGAACATTTTGTACCACATTTTTATTCTGGCTATGCCCAAATAAAATGATGATACCTTATTCCAGCAATATATACCAGCAGTGCTGCTGTAAAACACATTTTCATGCTGTGTCCAAAGTTAATCATGTGGCTCTATTCCTACATATGCCAGCATTCCCACTGCAAAACAAATATTCATATGTGTGCTGAAGATAAGCATGTGTCCAGTATCAACCACATGGAACAGTTTTGCTTGCAACTGTAAAACAATGTTCACACTCTGTGCTTCCATAGAAAATCATATGGCCAGTAGCAACAATACAACCCAGAATTAGAACTAACATGCTTTTTAATACTCTGTAGGCACAAATGAATTCATGTGGTCTACCTGTCATTACAACTCTCCTCTGCAGATCATCTTCTAACACTCACACACATTTTCAAATACATACAGGTGCTCTGGGCGTACTGTGATGGGTCAGAAATGAGAGGCAGACGCAAAACTGCAGTATTCTCATTGTCAGACATATTTATTAAAAATAACAGGGTTGGAAAAACGCCTGTCTAGACCCATCTTAAAATACTTAACCCTGCTTAAACATCTACAACTGAGAATCAGTCTGTGTCAAGTAATTAGTAATGCAGAAACCGTCCTTGTGTCCAAAACACTAAACTGACCCTCACACTAGAAACAAACAACTAAGAGTGCGAGGAAGTATCTCTGACATATGTTTAGTGGAAACAGTGTTCATAATTAAAACATAAAGAATCCATTCAAAAGTATTTTCCAAGGAGAAAACCTTGGAAACAGAGGATACTTCCCTTCCCCTGGATTTCTAGCAGGATGGCCAAAGTGTCTCTTTTAAACAACAGTTCCTTGAGGTCACTAAAAAGCAGCTCTCTTTAAACAGTTCTTCAATGCTTTTATCCTGGATTCAGAAAGTTCTTGTTCACACAATGGGCCTCATCACGAGTTGGGCGGTACCCCCGGCGCTATTAGCGCTACCGCCAAACCCACCGGTGCTAATAGCGCTGGATCACGGGTTTGCTGGAACGGTTGGTTCCCATTCCCCATTGTGCCCATTTGGGAATTCCTCATTCCCCATTGAGCCCAATGGGGAATTTTCATGCTATTACTGCCGGCAGATTTCCCGCTGGCAGTAATAGCGCCAAAAATTGGCAAATCTGCAGTGGATTTGCCCCCAGCTCAGAGCTGAGGGGAAATCAGTCAAGGCCATGATCTGGCGGACCCTTAAATGCGGCGGTAATAGCATTACTGCTGCATTTAAGGGTTACCGCCAAACTCGTGATGAGGCCCAATATCTTTCAAAACATCCACCAATGCCTTTGTAGCAAAGAGTATCTTTCTTAAACAAAAGAAATGTCCTTTGTATTGGCTTCACAAAGTTCTCACTCTGTAAACTTAATGATTTAGCTGGTGTACTTCCTAGACTCTCTGGTAAACATCCTGTTACGCTCACCTGGTCTCTGCGGAGGCGTTGGCGCACGGTTGCATCCCTCCCTGAACTTGAATCACCCCCTTCATGCTTCTCCTTCAGTAGAAAAGCTGTGAGCAGTGGTACGTGGTGATACTGCTCCTGTGTGGAGATAACAGTGTGTGAGTGCGCCAATCTCTGATTGTTGTACCTCTCGAACCCTTCACCCCAAAGTATGGTTTCTGTGAGCATACACCGGCCCATAAAGCTCACATGTGAATTATGAAAGATAAGCTCTCTGTCCTGCTACTTCTGGCAGGGGCGCGTCGAATGGGCTCTAGTTCCTTCACTGATCCCTGATAAGGATTAGTCCAGTCCAGCTGCGACTATGCGTCTCCTTATGATTGGTAAATCTTTCTTGAGCTCTTGTGATGCGGTTCGTTCTGTTTAATGTCTTTATATGTTGCTCCTATTTATGCCCGCAATAATGTCTCTCTTCTGTTTTCTTCCCGTAGATGGAAATGCGGCCTCAATGCAGCTGTGAGACGTGAGACGCCGCCGGATGGAAGATGGATGCTACCGCAATGTTCGACAGCAGGTAAGTGATGGTTTAAGGAAAAGCGTGAAGTATGGCGAAGCGCAACCTTAAACGGACTGTTTTTTCAATGTCTAACCTTGTCTTCTGTTTTTCCTTGCAGGCGCTGCTGTCGACGATGGATTATGTCGTGCTGTGGTGCCAAGACGAAGATGTCGGCGTTCCGGAAAGTGTAAAGATGAATACTTGGTTTGCCGAAGAGATGTACAGGTCAGAACAGCTTCCCCCAGTTGGTAAGTATGCTAGCAGGAAGCAGGATGTCCAGGAAGCAGGATCTTCAATGGTAAGTTTGACCTCAGGTGACGGTGAGCGTTACGCTGCTTGCAAGTGCAGAATAACGCTTAGTGTCTGTCTTGAGGATCGGGGCAGCTTATATAGCTGAGATTGTGGGCACGCCCATTAGGACCGGTTTACCAGCCACACCCTGCCATTCCTAGAGAGTGAGCATGTGCGAAGGCAATCCATTAGCAGCCACACCGAATAATACACTTGGGGCTGCTTAATGGATGGAATGTTCAAGGTTAATGCATCCTGCTTAATGGATGGAATGTTCAAGGTTAATGCATCTGAAGTGCTATGTCCATAATAAAAGCTTTTTGGTGTTAAATGGATGTTGTTGTTTACTTTTGTTCGTGAGCCTGGCGCCAAAGTGAAAGGCGCCAGGACAGTGTCCACCCAGGTCTCCTGTGCATGCGACCCCTGCATGCCTGTGCCCCTGACTTCATGACCATGACACATCCCTGCCAGGTAATTTGTTTCACTGTTAAGTCTTCCTTTCCAATTTCTGTTGGATTGTCCGGTACACTCACCTGCCAGGAATCCTGCCACAATGTACAATCTTTTCACAATTTCAATGGATTGCCTGGTATACTCCCCTGTCAGGTACCTTCTCCCAACATGTCAACTGCATAGTGTATTCTCCCTAACAGGAGTTCTCTATTAGCTTTACTGTTACTTTCAATAAGTCACATTAGCATTTGCTTTTGTTCTTATTTGCCGAGGCTAACACTTGCTTCAGCTCTCCCCCACATTGACATTTGACGCGTATGTAATTATTCAGATTCTGTTGTTGCACTTTCTCTTGTCTTAAACCTTGATCTAACATGAGGTTTTGCCTGTGTTTGAATTGGTTTTGAATATTGTCCAAAATGTACAATCTCCCATATTTCATTGAACTGTCTTCTGGTTTGTTGGTAAGCCCCTGGGTCTGGGTCGACTCACCAGTGGTTTGTGGCATTATCAAATCACAGAGTGCATCTGCAGTAAAGCTTCCTCCCTGGATTGGCTTCCCAAGCGTCTCGTCAGCATTCCCTGTGGCTTTGTTTCTACTCGATGGCTTCCTACTGCATCCAGAACCAGAGAACGCTGCCTCCTGACTCAACTGTACCTCCAGGACTCCGGCATGCTTCTCGGTGCTCCTGCGGTCCTTCAGGTAAACTGGCAGCATTTCTCCTTGTCTCTCACCAAGCCGGTGTCTCTAGCTCAAATACGCGAGCCACCGCAAATAGGTGCCTGTCTTCTCATCTGCGGTTCTCTACCGTTCAGTTTCTGTGAATGCCACAGTTGCCATTTTTAAATGCCCTGTGCAATGCAAGGTGAATAGAACTAGTTTGCACGTTGGTCTTTGGACTTTGCTTAATCTGCATTACCTCTTCCCTCCTCTTCTTCGGCTCCTTGCTTGAGGCTTCATGGGAACTGAAGTCTATGGATGTTATTGCATTTCCAACATGATGGTGTTCAAAAACTTTGCATACAGTAATCGCAGAAACAGAAGAGGTTTCCTGTGTATTGCGAATGTTGGAAGTATACATGGAATTTTGGTTAGAGTGACAGTATGCTATTAGCAGTTTGGGTATCGTGGGGTACACTTGAGGAAAAAGGGGGGAATACTGTGTTTTCTCATATGAAATCACCCATTCTCCCTGGTGACTGTCTCTGTCTCCTCCCATGTGATCCTCCCTCCTATAACCACCTCCAGGGTCAGGATCAGGTAGCGTGCTGCCATCCCCTGGCTACATGGGAGGAGGGCGCTGCAGGGGAATTGGTGATGACTCCGCTGGATTCATCACATACCCTTGCCCTAATGTCACTGGTTCTCACAGAATCTATTGGAAAACGGATAGGAAATCAACATTGCCTTTTTTCCTTTCCTTTCCTTTTCTTTCCTGTGCTACACAGAGAAATAATAGGGCTACAAATCCAAGAACCAGCGCATGACTCTTGCATTAGTGTCTTTGTGAAGTCTCAACCGGGTTAATGGGGAGTGGTCTGTGATAAGTTGGAATTTTCTACCCATCAGATCATATTTGAGGTAGGTTATAGCCCACTTAATGGCCAGGACTTCAAGCTCAAGAGTTGCATAATTCTTCTCGACCAGAAACAGTTTTCTGCTTATATAGAGGATAGGTTGTTCTATACCATCATACGTCTGTTTGAGAACTGCACCTAAACCTGTATGCGAGGTATCGGTTTGTAGGATAAATTCTTTGTTGAAGGCTACCACCTTCACTATAGGCTCACTATACAAAATGTGCTTAAGTTTGTCAAAATACAAATGATTTTCAGGACGGCACCACATTTTCTGGGGTTCAGCATTTTTCAATGTATTCGTAAGCGAGTATGTTATAGAGGAAAAGTTTGGAATAAATAGTCTATATTATCCTGCTAGACCCAGAAAAGCTCTCAATTCTTTTTTGTCCTTAGAGAAGGAGTGTCTTTAACTGCTTGAATCTTTTCAGTTTCAGTACATTTCCTTCAAAGAACCCAAAATATTTTACTGTGGACCTAGCCAGATGATATTTCTTCAGGTTTGCACTATGTCCCGCTTTTCTTAGGGCTCTCATATCCAAATATAGGTGGTATACATGTTCTCTCCAAGATCTGCTATAGATGATAATATCATCAAAGTATGCCCCACGGAAAGAGGCATAGGGTCAGAGAATTTGATCCATTAACCTCTGAAAAGGTAGCTGGTGCCCGGAGCAACCTAAAAGGCAACAGTTTAAATTAGAAAAGACCTAGAGGAGTTGAAAAAGCCATCTTTAGTTCATCTGCTGGATTGGCTGGAATTTGGCAATACCTCTTAGTCAGATAAAACATGGAGAGGTAAACAGCGGTTCCCAATCTGTCAATAAGGTCGTCCATTCTAGGCATTGGATAGCTATCAAATTGGGAAACCTTGTTTACCTTTCCAAAGTCAATGCAGAACCTCCACGATAGCTCTGGCTTAGCAACTAATACAATTGGAGATTATTAGGGGGCTTTAAGAGGGCTCGATAATGTCAGCCCTTAACATAGCTTCCAACTCTTCTTGAATGATGTTCTTTCTACTTGCAGATATCCAATAAGGGTTTAGGTGAGTAACTTTTCCTGAGGGGTACGGATATAGTGTTATATCCCTTTTACTCTTCCAGGTTCTGTTCTATAAACATCAGGAAATTGTTCTAAGAGGTCCACTAGGTCTTGTTTTTGATTTTGAGCCAAATCTGAAGAAATTATAGTATTGGTGTCGATTACATCAGATAACAAACTAGTTTGCATTACTGAGGTGTTTTCAGTGGGATTCTCTTTCCATTCCTTGAAAAGGTTCACATGGTAAATACGAGTCTTGATCTTTTTATTTGGTTGAGGGACTCGATAATTATATGGTCCAGTCTGCTTTAGAATCTCATAGGGACCATGCCACCTAAAGAGCATTTTATTTCACGAAGAGGGATGGAGGACTAGGACCTTTTAGCCAATGGAAAAATACCTTAAGACAGTTGATACTCTTTCTGTTTGTTCCTGGGTCTTGGTCATATTAGTCAGCACTATGTACCGGACATCTGCCATATGCTCCCATAACATCTGAGCAGTTTGAGATAACAGTAAAGAGGCTTTCTCTCATTCCTCCCAAGTTTCACACTACATATTCGAGATGTTTCTTGGTTCTCTTCCATATAAAGGTCCTAATGAGGTAAATCCTGTGGAGGATTGTGGCGTTTTTCCAATTGCAAAGAGGGCCCATGGTGTCATAACATCCCAATTGTTTCCATCTGCTTCAACCAATTTCTTCAAGATATATTTTAGGGTTTTATTAAAATGTTCAACTAAACTATCACTTCGTGGGTGATACATAGAGGTACGCAAAGTTTTAATTTGAAGAATCTCTTTCACCTCAAACATGAGTTTACTTACTAAAGTAGATCATTGATCTGTTAAGATCTCCTTTGGAAAATCAAATCTTGAAAAGAACAGAATTAGATACTTTAGAATTTGTTGTGAGGTGTGGTTCCGTAAAGGAAAGGCCTTAGGATAACATGTTGTGTGTTCCAATATTACCAATATATTATCAGTTTCCCAACTTGGATGTTTCTAAAGGTCCAACTACATCCATACCTATGCATGCAAAAAGGTATGTCTATAATAGATAGGGGTTACAAGGGAGCTGGAGGGGGTATCAGGGTAGTGGCCTTTTGACAAAGAGCACAATTACTCACAAAATTCTTCATATCTGTGTATATCCCTGCCCAATAAAATCGATTTACTTAGCTGTTCCCTGGTGCCCACCTGTTAGTTGGGAATGAGCAATTTCTAAAACAATTGTTTTATTACTTTTAGGCACCACAATTTGTGACCAAGGGATACCATCAGGTACACCATCTCCCCTATATAACAATCCTGTTTTTAATAAAAAATGGGTTCTATGTATGCTTCTCCAAAACCTTTAGTTCCTCTTCTGCTTTCATCGCAAGTTTTAGTTTCTTGAGGTTTGGGAAATAGAGCCTTCTCCGGGATCCCCTCTGCTATTCTTTCCCCTGTCTTGACCTGGTAGGCCATTTTACCATTATTTTGTATAATTACTTTTACATCTCCTTTGCAGTCAGGATCCTGTTGAGGTGGTTAGGAAAAGTCCCCATAATGAAGAAGGGTTCATTTTGCATGCGCCTAATTTGCGACTGGGGATGCGGCAAAGTTAGCGTGATGCTGCAATTTTGTATATGTATCCATGTAGTTAAATGTGAATGGGATATGCTACTTTAGTGTTACATTTTGTTAAGCTGATACATATTAGCTTTGCACACATGTAGAAAGACAAATGCCAAAACCACCAAATGAAACATATAACACAATCCAGATATAATGTGCGATGAAGTGCCTAGAAACTGGGAAATAAGGAGTTTTCATAATGTGCATGCAAGGAAGGGGACTGGCCATAGAGAGCCCACAGTGAAGAAAACACAACAGTTATTAAACACGTATACACAATGATATACATACACAGGGCATTTATGAATTACATTTAGTGGGCTTTTCTATAAATGGAGTAAAACATGGCAGTCAGGGTTTGACTTTGAGAAATTTGTTTTCCAGAGTTTCAGAGGCCAGAGGATGGGCAAATAAGTAACTACGAGCTTAGCTGATGCTCAGCTAAGCTAAAGAAACTGACCATGATTTTTATGGCCTGGTAGTATTGCAGAAAACAGATGTAATCTCTTAAGTACATGGGCGCTTGACAGAGGGTTTTGGCTATTTGTTTTTGACAGAGCAATAAACATGGGGTGAAGCGATGCTAAGTGAATGATAATCCTTGTGATTCAATTATTTACTCAGGATGTGGC
The DNA here is from genome assembly GCF_040938575.1 of Ambystoma mexicanum. Taxonomy (NCBI): domain Eukaryota; kingdom Metazoa; phylum Chordata; class Amphibia; order Caudata; family Ambystomatidae; genus Ambystoma; species Ambystoma mexicanum. The sequence goes on from NC_090930.1 coordinate 1,118,819,875, forward strand.
CAGGGACCATGCGTGTTGAAATTGTAGTTATTTAGATTCAAATGTTCTGGGACGCCAGTAAAGTTGGGGTGGAAGAAATAGTTATCGCCAGTTCAAAGGGAATCTGTTTTTTCTGCTTTCCTCGTGTTATTTGAAGTATCCATGTGAACCATGTGCAATTATGTTCAAGGCTAAGAGGTTTCAGGCCTGTTGTGACCTGTAAGGAATTATGTTTGTATATGAATGTGTAACCATGTGCTGATGTCATGACCTACCACGGACGAATCCCAAAGAGGGGTGTGCTATGAATGTGAACTGAAGATGGTAGTTAAGATAACAATGGCCAATGAGAATGGAAGAATGGAGAAAGATGGGATTTCTTTGTTTAGGTTTTGTCCACTCACATGTGGGGGGTGGATTGTAATAAAATATATGGGAGTGTTTTAACTGTGAAAATGTACAGAATGTGTCAACTTATGTGGTTCAGCGAGACTTGGGTTCGTCTGACTCGACAGGGTCATCTAGCTCCTCCCCGGAAGATTGTACAATAAACGTGCTTTACGCACAAAATGTGCACTCATTTCTTAAGTGGAGAGACCCATCCAGACATCTGGCAACCAACGAAGGGACGGCAGGCTTTCTGAGATGTTGGGGTTCTCCTGTCAACACAACTCTGCTGCAGCTCCTCACTGCAGGGACCAGTCGTCAGTGCACAGTGAAAAAGAGAGGTTTGCGGGCGCCATATTGATTAAAGGCCCATCTGTTCCCCCAGATTCGTGGTACCGTGGTCCAGTTCTGCAGGAAGAATTGATGGAGCACCACATCAGAGTGCTTCGGGTTCACGTGAGATGAGAAGAAAAATATGGGGAAAACAGGGTTTTTCTTTGATTTATGGGGCTTGGTAAGGGTAGAATTGGAGTGTTTGTGTGTGGAGTTAGCTGAGGTTACAGGGATAGAAAGGGTAAATGATCTGAAGGAGTGAGTGAACTGTTTTATGTCGTAAATCCTTTGTATATATTTTTACTTCGTTATTTTAGAGGTGTGAGGTGGTATCCTACAAGGTACGTCCATTGTGAGGTTTGTCCCACCACCCTTCAGTTTGCTTGTCTGGTTGGCTGGAGCCCTCACCTATAGGTGAGGTGGGATTTTATGGAAAGTCTATCCCTGGATACCTTCCTGAAGTATACCCTTGGCACCCTTCATTTTGTATTGCCTGTGCGGGCAGAGCCCTCACCTCGCTTTTCTTGGATAGTCGAAGTAGTGAAGGAGAAACTTCCTGTAGTCAGGGAAAGATGGTATTTTAGTAGAGAAGGCTGCACTAGTAATGAAGAGAGTGAGAGCAGCGGTGTTGTAGTGAAAAAAATTGCGCTGCTTCTATACTGGAGTGAAGGAGATATCTCAGAGATATTGGCCGGCGAGTTTTCTTTTTTTTTTTATAAAATGACACGTGTCACAGGATTATCGAGACAGGTCACAGTAATTTAATGCAGGAGCTCAGCAAATGCAATCCCCGACCCTGCCATATGCCCCAGGCTCTGTGCAATCCTACCGACTATGCCCGCACAGGCACCGGTACAGACATGGGAGAAAAATCTCTTACCCAAGGAACAGTTACTCATTACACTGAAGCAAATGTTTTCGGAGGGAGTCCTTTTTCGCTCGTGGTGCTAATCTGTACAAAGACTAGTTGACAAATCAACTATAATATATATGTTTGGAAGTCACCTCGTTGTACTAACACCACCTCAAGTTAATGATGAGCTTAATTCAGTTTTGACATATGCAAATTGATATTTGTATTCTTGAAAATTGTGTTCCATGTATTTTTGTTTTATGTTGTCTCATATGTGAAAATAATTTTTTTAAAACCAAGAATGGACTAGTATATGTCCTTCTTTTTATGATGTACCAGAAAATAAAACTCAATATATGTTTTTGTAAAACCAGCCTCGTTCATATCTTGTGATATATGTTTCACACAAGATTTTGACCTATAGCTACCTCACACCATCCTGAATCTCCAATCTAGATGTAGACATCTATAGGTAGCTTGTTTTGGGAACCTTCTACTGTCCATGTATTCCTGGCCACATCCCACAAACCCCTAACAAAAAAGTGGTATTTTTGTGCTCACGTAGCATTGTTCTGTTCTTCCAAAGACTAGGACAGCCCACATGGTTCTCCGATGTGTCTAGTCCTGTCCGGTGCCAACGATCCGGAAGAGAAACCCAGGATAGCTATGCAGGTAGGTGATCAAACATTCTCATTCATGGTCAATACGGGGGCCACAAAATCTTGCATTAAGGAATGTGAGTTCCCTTTTTCAGGCAAAACGATGGACACACAGGAATTCTCTGGTGTTATCTATGTATCAAGGTAGGTAAATAAAATGTATCTGCTCCTTTGTTGTAGTCTACAGATACCACAGTGAATCTTTTAGGCCAAGATATCCTGAGCAAACTTTGAATGTTGATTGCTTTCACGGAGGAAGGCATAGTATGCTCAACTCCAGGTTTGTATCACGTAAGAGAAGCAGTGCATTTTCATGCATATGCTAGCGACAGTGTGGTAAGGGGGTGCCTGTACATCGAGCTTTGTTTCTTTATGGGGTAATGGTTTTGTTGAGTTGGGTTCCAGGGATCCAAAATCAGACAGGGCGGGTACCAATTGAGTTTTTGTTTCAGCTTACTGTGTCGCAGGAGGTAACAACAGGCATCACTGTTGTGATTCTCTTAGAGACAGTAGTCATCAAGAAGAACAGTGTGGTTCTCTCAGGCACAGATGAGGAAGGCAAAGAATGGCGCACAGTTCTGTGCATCGATTCGACCTTATCCCTAAGGGACGTGTCTGATGAGCAATTGTTTGAAGACACTGAAGACACAGGAGACTTGGTTTTTTTGATTGGGATGCCTTGCCAGATAGCAATAGAGCAAAGGAAAGCACCACAGATCATGCTCATCAGTAGAAATACATCACCACATTGGAAGGAGGATTTGGAAAAGGTACCGGACCATTCATGGATCAGCAATATTCATGATGTAGGCCTTCTAAAGAGTGTTGGAGCTGTGAGGGAAAAAAATGAAAACCTGGTACGATATTAGCACGGGTTAAGCAGTACCCTATGTCTAGAGAGGCGGACGAGGGAATTTATGGGACCATTATTGTGTTTTTGAAGCAAGCCATAGAACAACCTTCTGTGTTCCCATTTAACACGTCCATCTACTCTGTGAAGAAGGCGAAGAGGTCCAGTTGGAGGATGGTCCAGGATTTGTGCCCCCTCAATAATATTGTTGAAGTGGAATTTCCAGTGGTACTGAATCCTGCCACCATTCTCTTTAATATCCACAATGGGTCGACCCACTTCACAGTGGCTGATTTAAAAAAATCATTTTCTCAGACCTCTTACACCCATATTCTTAGCAGATTCTTTGACTTAGACCTCATGCACTATATCATTCCTTTTCACCCCCCAGCTTCCGCCTTCGTTTGTGAATGGCCAGCATCAAATATCATGCATCACCATCCTCCCGGAGGATTGCCCTCAAACCTCTTGCATCCTCGTTTTCCTTCCCCATCTCTTATCGTCTCACCTCCCTTCTTTCACATCATCTCGGGGCAGTTTCAGATCATTCAGAAATTGGCCCAAGTTTGCTCTTACTCCATCCCCCTCTATGTCTGTCCTTGCCCCCTGCAGTATTTCCAGTTCGGCTACCCACATCTACGGGCTTCTGCCTGCTACAGCATTATTGATGGTCCCTGTGGATGTTTTCACACCCAGGCCATGCAGAGCTTGGCTAATATCAATAGAAATCTCGCCATCTTGTTCCGTGGTTTGTGCCTCTTTCCCCCTGAGACGATCCCCATATGCATATTCTCGGGTTACACAGAGACAATAGTTAGGTGATACCTGCAATTCCGTACCCTTCCACTGTTTCCCCCGCACTGTCCCTTATCCTCCTGGGCCTGGTGAATGAAAGGTATTGAACCTACACTAAAGGGGTTCTCTTGCTTAGGTGACAGGAAGTCCAGAGGCCAAGTAGTCTGGCCAATGCTAGTTGCCAGCGGTAGCACAGTCCAAAAAGACCAGGAGCTAACCTGAACGGAACGCGGGCGCAACTACACAATGTTCATAACACGCAGGGACCTAACCCCGAACAGTACAAGGACGGAACTAAGGAAAATGGACAAAATGACAGAGTCAATCACAGGATCATGGAATCCAAATGTAAAACCCATAGGCAATCAGTATCCAAGACAACAGTCCAATCCAGTAGGAAAATCTGGGAAGCATGCCGTGCTCTGTTAATCGTGTGAGTAGTTCAACAAAAACCAGCAACAAGTACCAAACGGGAGTGTAATCCAGCAGGAATCCAAAAGAAGACAAGGGTCAACAACGTGAAGACAAAACAGGAGCAAGGAGAGAAACAGCAAGAAAGGCCACTTACTGAAATGGTCTAGAAGCACTGGAACCCTTACCAGCGTGTCATCATAAAGGGCCTCTTTAAGCTGCAGTTTTGCTTGTCATCGGCAGAATTGCGGAACATGATAATGTTGCATTGTAGTTCAATGTGATTTTGCCAATGGAAATGTAGTTCCCCAATGGATCTGAACACAACGTTGACCAAGTCGTCAGGACAAACGCCACCCTGGCCACAGCACACGCTGCAGGTGCATATGCATTGTGAACCTGGCATTCTTACACCTTGATCTAAAATGTACCTTGATCTAATGTGAGGTTTTGCCTGTGTTTGAATTGGTTTTCAATATTGTGCAAAAAGTCAAATCTCACCTACTTCATTCAATTAGTTTCTGGTTTCTTGGTACGCCCCATGGTCCCCAATGGCTCTGGGCCAACTCACCAGTGGTTTGTGGCATCCCCAACTCACAGTGTTCATTTACAGTGAGGCTTCCTCCCTGGATTGGCTTACCAGGCTCTGCGGGCGTCTCATCAGCGTTCCCTGCGGCTCTGCGTATACTTGTTGACTTCCTACTGCATCAATGGTGCACCAGAGAACGCCACCTCTTGACTTAACCATACCTCCAGGAGCTCCACCGTGTTTCTCTGTGCTCCCACGATCCTTCAGTTAAGTTGGTGGCACTTCTCCTTCTCTCCCGCCTAACCGGTGTCAGTAGCTCGTGTTCTCAAGCCTCCGTAGACAGATGCCGGTCTTCTCCTCTGCGGTTCTCTCCTGTACTGTTTCTGTGAACGCCACAGTTGCCATTTTTAAATGTCCCAGGCAATCTATGGTGAACAGAATTCGTCTGCATGTTGGTCTTTGGACATTGCTTAATCTGTATGACCTCTTCCCTCCTCTTCTTCGTCTTGAGGCTTTATGGGAACTGAAGTCCATAGATGTAATTGAATTTCCAACATGATAGTGTTCAAAAACTTCACAAGAAGAAATGTCAGAAACAGAATATGTATTGTGAATGTTGGAAGTATACATGTAATTTTGGTTAGAGTGACAGTATGCTCTTTGCAGGTATCTTGGAGTTCATTTCAGGGGAAAGGGGGGTACACTGTGTTTTCTCTGAAGGAATCACCCCTTCTCCCCAGTGACTGTCTCCTCCCATGAGACCCTCCCTCAAATAACCGCCCCCAGGGTCAATATCAGGTAGTGGCTGCCGTCCCTTGCCATATGGGAGGAGGGCACTGCCTGGGAATTGGTGATGACTCCACTGGATTCATCACAATACCGAGACCTGCACTTATACCCACACTCTAGAGATACACACACACCACACACGCACACACATGCACGCTCCCTCACATGCAACAAATCAAACCATTTACTTTCATGCACCTGCAATTTCCTAGCTCGAACTTCCTGTGGCATCAGCAACATACGAACACTATGTTCGAGGCCAGTCCTTCCTGGGCAGGGATGAAAGACTATCCACCCTGCTCAAATGGGGGCTGGCCTCCTTTCAAACCTCTTTCTCGTTGCTTGTGCACAAGCCTGGGGTCAAATAGTGTAGGAAATCAACATTCTGACCCCAGTACTGGGACGACGGAGTAGAAGGGAGAGCAAAATATGTTATGCGCTATGTCCGAACTTGAACCAAAACCCAGCTGAGTGTTTTTCAGTCAACGGGAAAACATATAGACAGGGAATAGTATACACCCTATACCTCTATATTGGTAGCATGAGCCGAGGACAAGTTATAGGCTTCTGCAATATGGATCAGCAGCAGAAGCTTCAAAACAACATTGAAGTAAGTACTAAAATAAAAGGAATGTCCAAAGAAGGATGTATAAAAATAACAGTCTTTACCAAAATCACCATCACTAAACACACAAATCACCCACCCTCCAAGGACAAATGAACAGCAACACAGGCTGAATAGATATTTAGATATTAAAGTCAGACAGGTAAACTGGAAATTGGGATGCAGGAGGCATGGCAAAATTAAGAGAATAGATATATAAGAACGGAAAGCACAAAACAGAACGGTTTACTTGAAAATGTCTTTAGGTAATGTAGGAAAAGAGGGCCTAATCAGTCTGTAGAACCCAAGGGTAAGGCCAGGTTGTCAGGGATCTAGGAATGTGCAGAAAAGCACGCCTTGACCACAAGCTCACTATGTTACTCTTTTTATTGGGCTAAACCACGTCAAGCAGGTTTCTTCAAAAAACATTTTTTATACCTAACAATATAACAGCAGGCCTCTAACAATATAATAACAGGCCAGATGTATGTTTGTCCCGTGATGTAATAGTTTTGCCTGTTGCCACCACTAGTGGGAGCCGTTGCCTTAGAATATGTAGACGATGCCAATTTGCATAGCTTGGCCTGTTGTCAGCAATAGACAGAGTTTTTTTTTTATTGATTACAAATGTTTACACAGTTTATTTTACAAAGGTTCTTACATCACATCATGTTATTCCTCCCCTGTTAGGTCACAATAGAAGAGTGAGCAAAAAAGTCTTCTTATTGACATCAATTATTGGAATGATACTTTTGGAGGGAGTCTTTGAGTCTTTCTAGGGTTTCGTGAGGTCAATGTTTTGTAAAAATTGCATCACTGCAATAGTATCACTTGTCCTATCTTCCTCCATTAGGCGATTCCACCAGATATCCTCCTCATAGTGGTGTAGATCTTTAAACAGATGAATAATATGAATCGTTCTCTCTTTCTCCAAACCTTTACAATTCAGTAGAAGATGTCTGATGGTTTCCTTTTGATCCTTCATTTCGCAAAATCGGCATAGGTTTGAACTTGAAATTCCTCTAATATTTCTTATTTCATTTGTTATGATGATGTTCAGACGAGCTCTCATAAAAGTGTGTCTAGATTTTCTGTTTGGAAATTTCCTCAGATAAGGTCTTATGTCATTCAGTTTTCTACTTACTGGTGAAACGTGGGTCGTTGACTTGTATCTGGCTGCCGTATCTTGAGTTTGTATCCAATCCAACGTTTTCTAATTTAGTTGTCACTTTTGTAGGGTTTTCTATCAGTTCAGTTTCCGATGATCCTATCTCAGCCATGGTATAAGTGATTTTCGGTAACCATGGTTTTAATACTTTTGAGTTTGGATCATATAGTTCATCATGAATGATATTATAGATAGCCAGTCATTCAGGAAGAATCACTTTTCTAAAAAGCATCAGTCGATTTCTTTCAGCAACGCCCTTTAGTGACGAGATGCACAGTTCCCTTCTGATTAGGACCATAGGAGTTGACGATGGTAAGTTTAACAGATGCCTACAAAAGAAGCTTTCAAGTTTCTGCCATAGATCATCTGGTAGATTTAGAAAAGCTTCAGCTCCGTACACAAGTGTTGGTACTACCTTCATCCGATAGAAGTGGATTATCGGTACCAGTGAAACTTTGCAGACTTTTCTTTCAATTTTCTTTGCTTGAGTAGTCAATTTCTTTGCCTTATCCCACAAACTTTGTTGCATGTTCTTTTCTGTGGGTTTATTACTTATAATGACTCCAAAATATTTGAATTCTGCAACTGTTTGAATTTTCACTCCCTCCAGTAGCCATGTAAAATTTACGCTTGATTTCAGCGATTTTTGAAATGTTAATATCTGTGTTTTGGTCGTGTTGATTTCTAAGTTATTTTTCCCAATATACTCACTCAAGTTGTCCAACTGCCTTTGCAGGCCTATAAGTGTTTGATCCAAAATAATTAGATCATCTGCGTATAATAAGCGAGAAATCTGGGTCCACCCAGTTTCTGGTGGAAGGATCTTACCAACACCTCGGAATCTTTAAAGTCCCATAAATAGGCATTAAACAGAGTAGGCGCCAACGGGCATCCCTGTTTGACCGCTTTCAAAGATTGGATGGGTTTGGAGTTGGTTCCTAGTTGGTTTAGTCGCAAAGATATTGAGGTTTCGCAATGGAGCGCCTGGATTTGTTCCAAGATGTTATCTGGACACTCTTTGCTCTTCAACTTCTTCCAAAGGAGCTCCCGGTTGACCTGGTCGAAGGCCTGGACCAGGTCAACAAAGGCCACATAAAGCGGTGGTCTATCTCCCTTAGTTCTGCCTTTTAAGATATTAATCAGGAGGATATTCGCCAAAGTTCCGACATTTTTAACAAACCCTGAAAGGGATCTGTGGCCTTCGTGTCGTTTGCCGATTTTTTAAAAAGATCTAATAAGGTTGAGCCATAGAGCTTGCCAATAACATCAAGCAGCGCTATTGGTCTGTAGTTCTTAGTATTTTCTCTCGGACCAGTCTTATAAATTGGTACTATAATCGTTTTCTTCCAGGATAAGGGTATTGTTTTCGTTCTTATGATTGTATCAAAAACAGATCTAGTGAACAAGGCCCATTCCTCTGGGGCTTGTTTGAAATGGGCGTTTGTTAGATCGTCTGGTCCTGGCGCCCTCGAGTTATTCAGTTTTTGAATTTTCATTTCAGTAGATGGTAAGTCGATTGGCAGTGTCCATTCCACTTCAGCTGTGTTCTGGGTTTGAGAGTTTCCTGTGTTTTTGAAAAGTGCTGTGAAATGATTTATCCACTTCTCTTCACCCACATAATTGTGGAGTCGATTGGATGTGCCTGTGTCGATGTTTTTATGACTGACCAAAATTCCCTCGAGTTGCGTCCATTTGTCAGTCTTAGGAGTTTTTCCGCATCAGCTTGGTACATTGATGCTTTATGGGATCTTAACCAGTTTTTATAAGATCTTTTCACTACTGTGGGGCGTGGCTTGATGGCTACGTGAGAGGACGTTCCTTGGAGGAGCTCCCGATGATCCGACCCTGATCCTGCGAAAAAAGTGATGGTTTTTGGCGGACTTTCGAGCCCACGGTGCATCTAAAGGCGTATGAAAGTGGGGGGCATACGGTGCGTGCCCTCCCCAACGGTGAGACTGCATATTCACGGAACTAGACCCCGAAGAAGTTGGCGGTCGCGCAAAGGAAGGGGAGCACCCAAGATGGCCGCCTGTGGACAAAGGGCCATAAAACGTCCGACGAGCTGAGGAAGACAAGGTTGGTCGGAACGTGGGCGAGCCCAACCAGATAGACGGGTCGCATGCGCCTCGGGCTGAAAGCAAGAACATAAGGGCAAGCCCCCACTGCATAGGCCGTGGGCTGTGGCGGGCTAGCAGAGTGAACCCAGGTTCAGCGAAACCTCGCTGAGAAGGGGCCGGCGAGCGAACCCCGCGAGGATACAGCTAGGCGCGTGGGCCCAATCGACGTCTTCCAAGGTGGTGCGACCCCGGATCAAGCAGCTTACGATGGAGACATATGCTAGGTCGCCCTCGGGCGCGGAAGGGGGCAAGAGCAAAGAAACACCTGCGGCGGCGACAGACCCACCGGGTACCATCCAGGAGGTGCTGGCAGCAATTGCTGACCTGAAGGTGGCCTGGGAGACGAAGCTGGGCCTGGCCATGAAAGAGTTGCAAGAGGGCCTAAACCTCAAAATAGGAGCAGTCCGAGAAGAAGTGAACCTGTTGCCCCAGGATGTGCGAACGATCACGGAGCGCACTGGGGAACTGGAGCAGGAGTTGGCACCGACCTTAGCGGCGTGCAATACACACGCCAAGGAACTTCATGCCCTAGAGTAGCGAGTGGGCAATTTGGAGAACAGAGCAGAGCAGGCGGAGGGGCGCGCCAGGCGCAATAACATACGCATAGTGGGGGTACCGGAGGGAATGGAAGGATCGAACCCCACGGATTTCTTTGAAACCATGCTTTTGTAGGAAATTACAGGCGGAGAGCTGACCCAGGGGTTCGCGGTCGAAAGGGCGCACAGGGCCCTGACCAGGAGACCGGCCCCAGGAGCCCCCCCGCGGCCGTTGATTGCAAAGATCTTGAACTATCGTGACCGCGAGAAGATTCTCGAATTTTTCCGGAAAGGGGGCACGATAGAAAGGGGGTCAGCGAATATAACAGCGTATCCGGATTACACGCTGCTTGTACAACGGAGGCGAATGAACTTTGGAACGGTGAAGAGGAGGCTCAGAGAGGCAGGCCACCGCTACATGTTGCTTTACCCCGCTAGGTTAAAGGTGATCCATAAGAACAGATCCCTCTTCTTTGAGACGCCGAGCGACGCGATGGAATAGCTGGATATGCAAGGTCAACCACAGGCATCGGATGCCCAGACAGAAGCGGATGGAGATAAGTAGCGCGCTGCAGAGGCACCTGTGAGGCCATAGCTATGACATTGGGACTAGAATATAGCTTGATATTGTGTTTGTGTGGGGAAAGTCACGGCATCTGCCGGCGGGTCCCGTTGAATTCACTTCTCCTAAATAGATGACTGGGAGCTCCTGGGGAACAACCTCTGCACCCGATAGTAGTACACTTAGTTAGGTCACTGTTAGATTGGTGACACCCCGCGGGGTCCTTGTTCTTGGTCACAAGACGGGTCCAGACGTGGGTAGGCCTGAGATCCAGGGATGGAGATGGGCTATTGTTGGGGGTTGGTGGGGAGGGGGAGGGAGTTGTGTGCAGTGGTGTGAGGTTGGGGAAGGGGGAGGGGGGCACGGTGCGTTAACAGAAGGAAAGGAGCCGGGAAACAACCCTACATGGGGAACATTATGGGGAGGGATGGGACGGAGATAGACCGACTAGATGGCATCGGGTAATCTCAGAATTGTGACCTGGAATGTACGGGGCCTGAACAGCTACCTTAAACGCAACAAAGTGATGATGTATTTAAAGAGGATGCGCGTAGACATAGCCCTGCTGCAAGAGACCCACCTCACTAGGGAAAGGCTGGAGGTGGTCGGAAGGAAATGGAAGAGCACCGTTGTGGGGGCGGCGTACTCAGCGTATGCCAGAGGGGTCGTCACTTGGGTGGCGCCCCGTGTGCCGTTTTGAGTGCTTGATTCTACGGTGGACCCGGAGGGTAGAATGGTGGTGGTAACGGGTCTCTTGGAAAACAGAGAAATACACATCATAAATTTGTACGCCCCCAATAACGATACAGCGGCTTACTTTAGGACCCTCTACGGTAAACTTGGCCCCCTGGCGGGGGGGTACAGTAGTGTGGGGGGGGGGCTTTAACTCTACCGTAGACCCCAGTATGGATAGGTCCAAGGATAGGGCAGGAAAAACGGCACCAGCGGCTAAAGCGCTGAGTACCCTACTGAAAGACCTAGGCCTAGAGGATGCGTGGAGGAGGTTGCATCCCACGGGTAGACAGTACTCACACTACACAGCGCCACATGATTTGTACACAAGGTTAGACTACATGTTTGTAACAGCTGGGATAGTGAGAGGAATAGAAGGAGCAGAATACAAGGCCCGAGTGCTGTCGGGCCACTCGCCCTTGGTGGTAGACTGGAGACACCAGCCCCCACGCCCGCAGATCCCTACATGGAGACTTAGGACCGAGGCTCTGCAGGATGAGGGGTTTCGGGAGGGCCTGAGGGACGCCATTGAAGAATATTTTGATACAAACACGGGAAGCGTAAGCTCTGTGGGCACACTGTGGGAAGTGTTTAAGGTGGTGGTGCGTGGGGTAGCTATTTCCCAAGTTAAAGGGCTACAGGGGGGGGTTGAAAGGGAGCTCCGGGAAGCGGAAAGGGAGCTAGAGGAGCTCACGGGCTGCGTGAGCACCGCTCATGATAACAGAACCAAAGTAGAGGAGCTACAGTTGTCCTGCAGTGCACTCTGGGATAGATTGTGCAGACTCAGCTACAGGAAATATACGGAGCGGATACACGCAGGGGGCGATAAGCTGGGCAGATTGCTGGCTTGGCTGTACAAGAGTGAGACCCCCCGCTCGGTGATTAGTGAGATTCAGGGCGAAGGAGGTAGCATATGCAACACCCAGAAAGAGGTAAATGAGGAATTCCTTAAGTTTTACAGACACTTGTATGAGGACACGGGGGAGGATATGGGCCAAGACATACTAGACACATTGGGGGACATTGAGCTGCCCACCTTCGATGATCTAGAACGCTCTGAGTTGGACGCACCCGTCACCTCGGATGAGCTGGAGGTACTGATTCGGAACTTGCCCACTTGCAAGGCGCCGGGTGCGGATGGGCTGCCCAGCGAGTTCTACAAAACATACCAGCAAGAGTTGCTCCAGCCACTGCTTGCCACTTTCAACGAGGCCTATGAGAAGGGAGAACTCCCGTTGTCCCTCCGTGAGGCTGTAATCATCCCACTCTTGAAACCAGGCAAGCCGGCCGTGGAGCGCGGGTCTTACAGACCGTTGTCCATGCTCAACCAGGACAGCAAAAAACTCATGGCGGTGCTGGCTAATAGACTGAAGAGGGTGATTAAGAAACTGATACACCCAGATCAGACGGGATATGTTCCGGGCAGGAACATCACCGATAACCACCGGAGGCTACACCATGTCATAGACCAAACTGAGGAGGACACGGGCGAGCTGGCTATAGTGTCGTTAGACGCGGTCAAGGCCTTCGACTCGGTACGATGGCCCTGGCTGAAAGCGGTCCTGAAGGGGTATGGAGTGGGACCCGGATACTTCAGATGGGTACAGTTGTTTTACAGCACCCCGATGGCGAGGGTCAAGACAGGGTCCACGGTTTCAGATTCTTGGCAACTGGGCAGGGGGACCAGACAGGGATGTCCCTGGTCACCTATGCTATATATACTGGCATTGGAGCCGCTGGCATTATGCCTGCGTCAACAATATGGGGAGGTGGGCATAAACACGGCCAGTGGAGAGCATTTGATATCATTATATGCGGATGATATGCTCTTTTATTTACGCTACCCAGAAGAAAACCTACAGTACGTCCTAGAGGTGATAGAACGGTACGCCATCCTCTCCGGTATATCGGTGAACCCTGGAAAGTCCAGCCTGTTCCCTTTGGGTAGATATAGGAATGTCCCGGTGCAGAGTCTGCCTGCTCTGCCAATACCATGGCAGCCCGTAACATTTAGGTATCTGGGAATAAACATTTACCACAAGATCGAGACAGAACACAAGCACAACACGGAAAAGGCGATAGAGGGGATTAAGAACAGTATGGTATTTTGGTCCAGACTGCCCCTGACCATGATGGGGAGGGCGGCCTTGCTCAAGATGGTGGTCCTGCCTAGACTCTTGCACTTTTTTACAAACGTCCCGTTTCTGATACCCAGAAGCCTATTCGCGAAACTTCACAGCGTGTGTAGGGGTTTTGTGTGGGGCAGCTCTAGGAATAGGGCGGCTCTGTGAAGCTCCAGAACCCGTGCGACAGGGGGGGACAGGCCTGCCTAACTTCAAACTCTATTACCTGGCGGGGCAGCTGCAGTACGTGGCCAGGTGGCTCTCGACTGAAGATTCGGCAGAAGCCAGGCTCCTGCGCGAAGATACAGCCCCATACTTTCTGATGGAAGTGGTGTGGTTGAGCAGAGATAAACTGGTGGGCAAGGGGCGGTTACTGAGGTTGGGCTGGGAGATCTGGCACAGGACATGGAAGATTGGGGGGACTCGGAACCATACTCCCAGCAGGCCCCTTTGGCGGCTCTGTGTGGGAGCGACTCCCAACTACTTGAATCGGTCCGCAGATACTGGGAACAGGTAGGCCTAGCCACCCTCGGGGACATATGGCAGGAAGGGGAGGCGGTGGACTTTCAGCGGCTGCAGGAAGAGACGGGAGTACATGGTGGCCAATATATAACCTACACTAGGCTGGTGAAAAAGACTAGAGAAAAATGGCCGGAGACATTGCTCGCGGAGGATCCAGATGCCTCCCTGGAAACCATGTATGATGTATCGGAGGGCGGGCATGAAATATCGAGGATATATGAACTCCTGCGGACAAGGGCAGGGAAGGAGTTGCTCCAATTGAGACAAGATTGGGAGGAGGAGGTGGGAGGACCCATGACGGATGGGCAGTGGGAACGGGCCCAGAGGTACCATAAAAAGGTGTCCCATAACGCGAGATTCCAACAGCTTCAATTGTATGTTACCCACAGGGCTTATTTAACCCCCGGGAAGATTGCAAAGTTTGGGGGATCAGCTATACAGCAATGCCCCAGGTGTGGGGAGGTGAACGCGGGACTGCTACACATGTTTTGGGCTTGCCCGGAGGTGCACAGATTTTGGAACGAGGTCAAGACGAAACTGGCTGGCGTGGGGTGCTGCTGGATGTGGAATGGCCTGGTCATGCTTGCTTGGACTATTCCCTAGACCCCGGCATTTGAAACACATAAGCAAGATGAAGGACCTGGCCTATGTCTTGGCCAAACGTAGGATCGCCATGGGCTGTAAGGCGGCCCATAGACCTAGGGTGGAGATGTGGGGGACAGACCTCTTGAGATGGGCGGAAGTTGAATACGTAGTCTGGTTTGAAGTGGTCACCGGGGGGGGCGAAGAAGAAGTAGGGCCCTTGCTGGCCTGGCGGCAATTGGTGGCCTCGTTGGCAAACCCTCACCAGGGTGACAACGAAACAGAGGACCCGGTTGATGGTAGTCTAGGTAGTGTGCCACCCAGTGATGTTCCCGTAAATGATATGTGAGACCTGGCTCTAGTTTAAAGGGGGAGGCGGGAGTTGGGGAGTTTGAAAATGTGTTCAAATATAATGCTTTCTATGTTTTGAAACAGTTGTAGTGTGTTTGTTTGACCTTATAAAATAAATAAAAATATATTTAAAAAAAAAAAATCTTTTCACTACTGTTGCTGTTTCTATATCCTTTATCTCCTTGGTTTTTTTTGATAAGCGGATCGCTTTTCTCAGTTTTTTCCTCTCTTCGACCAAATCTTTGTCATAACTGTGTTTATTTCCATTAAGATTTGTTTTGTAATTCTTAACCGTATGTCGATATATGTTTAGACAGAGCTTTTGAGTTAGGATATGTAGTGACCCTACTGTGAAAACCTGCACCTTGGCCTGTACACTCGTGTATATACATATAATTAGCATTTATAATAAACGGACATCTGTGCAATACAATGTTCCAACTAAATATCACTATATGTACCACCATGAAACCACAAACCTCTCCCCCAACTGGCCACCCATTTCCTACCCCATCCTGTATACACCTCTAATATCGACTGATCTGCACGATTCCAACATCACTGGGTAATCTGCCAGTTGCCAGGCAAGCTTCATAATGCTTAAGAAGAAGCAGATGATTAAGCCCAGACATCTGTGGAGAGCAGTCCAGGGCTCAGAAGGCCTTCATGTGTGTGGGGCATCAGGCCGGTAAATCAGGGGTCTGAGCACCGCTCAGGGTTTCAAAACCAGCCAATCAGCTAGTTTGGAACAGTTTGTTCCAGCAATAGCTCCACAGTGCAATGCTACCTGGGGTCTGAGCAGGGCACCCTTCATTTATTTTAAACGTACCTTTGCTCCAGCAGCACTTCCTCTCGAAACCCTGCCCCAATTTGACTCGGCTTGTCTTCTCCTTGTCTGGTGTCTACAGCATGGAAATTGAAAGGGACCCCTTCTTTTTGGATAGGTGTTCCATTTCGGATTCCATGCATGCTACCTTCTTAGGTTTTCCCCACTGTGCGACACATGTTTCTGCTCCGGGTACATTGTGTTAGCTACATTAAACACCGAGCACCCAGGTTGAAGGTACGGATGCCAGTGGAATTAAAGCCCACCGTAGTGGTGGATTTCAGCCATTTTGAGCCTCCACCTTGTTGGTTTCCATGCATGTGTTTAATAAAATACAGATACAACAGTAAAATGCCAGATTCATCCTATATTGCTTGGTACCAGATTCTGCCAGTTTCTAAGCCATGTAATATCTGCTGTAACTTATCCACATGTGGTACCAAATTTATCGACCACCAGTGGATGATGGGGTAAGTCGGCCGACCAGGGTATCGAACCCAGGGCACACAGCATTGTCCTGTTGCCTAGGTGATTGTGTTGTGCTTAAGCTATCTGCCCATTCAAATGGGTATGACCAGACCAACACTCCAAGAGTCAATCCATATTCCTCTGATAATTACAGCATTCATGACATTTGCCAGAGATGGAGCCCAGAGTTTTGAATTTAAAACGGCCAATCAAAACTCCTTCTGGTCCTGAGCGTGTATGGGTTGGCACTGATCTAAGAGCCTTAATAACCTTTTGTTGGGTGAAATTTTGAAGCTTGGTTACCTTTCCAACGCACTTGTTCGTAGGGGACGGATGTTTGTCTGCACAACGTGAAAAATTGGGTTTCCACCCATAGAGCATAGGCCGCTGACATATTGTGCCAGGGCTTGTAATTCTTGAAAATTCTGGGCCAAAATACAAGCGCTAGAACCATCTTTCCCATTACAACAAACTAACAAAATAGGCGTATCCTCCCCTTTGTAGAGACTGAAGTAATTGATCGGCTATGGGGAAGCTGTGTGTGCCGAGGAGAAAATGGCATGGGGGTTAAGCATATACTAGTATGACACAGAATCTTGCACATGTTGTACACCCGTTTCGCATGGGATGGGCGACGGCTCTGCGTAGTGACTGGTGTCTGAGTTTACGTTTAATTGCGGCAGCGTTATGTGACATGGAGTAGAAGGTACATCATAACCTGATT
Source organism: Ambystoma mexicanum (assembly GCF_040938575.1). Taxonomy (NCBI): domain Eukaryota; kingdom Metazoa; phylum Chordata; class Amphibia; order Caudata; family Ambystomatidae; genus Ambystoma; species Ambystoma mexicanum. Next base: position 1,118,836,775 of record NC_090930.1, read on the forward strand.
AGTATGGCACCTGAGTGAGTTGCATGTTTTTTGGAGCTATGCGAGCGTGGGTTACGCTTGATTTCTAATGGCAGATTGTTTTGGTTTTGGTGGGATGTAGTCTGGAAGCTTCTGGAAGGGTGGTGCGATCTCGGTTTTACTTTTCTAAGCCAGTAGGGACTGGTGTGTGCCGGGCACATGTTGCCACTGGTTCCATATCTTTACAGCGTGATTCTTTCCATACGCCAGTCTCTCTAACGCCACCTTTGCCTTGCTGCCTTTTGCTTCAGTGGGCCTATGTCCTCCACAAGGCTCAGGCCTAAAGGGGACGAGGGGGTCCCTTGCATGCTTAAAATGGCGTCCCCCTCTGACAGCACGAAGGGGTGTTTCACCCCTTCACCCGTCCTGTCTGCTTTGCCCTTCCTTGACTCACCTGATGTTTCCACTTCCAAGCCTCCCCATTCTCCCTTCTGTTTGTCTGTAGCCTGTAAGGGCGCAGAAGTAAAGCTCAGACACAGAGGTGACATGGTTTGGGTCATAAACTTTTATTCAACATCAAAGAGGTTTGATAAAATGCCTTTGTGTCCCTAAAGCTAAGAGGGGATTCCGTGCCTCAAAGAAAGCTAATGAACATGTCAGGATATCAAACGAATTGTCAGTCACTGGCGTGTCCAAAAATCCTACTACTGACCCAACCCAAAATCCTACTACTGACCCCAACACTCTTAACCTGAATCTAATGCACACGGACATTATCTAAACTGAGGAAAAGGTGTAGAAAATTATTTGCCAACAAAAAGTTCCAAGAAATAAGCAAATGTTCTCTCCAAAAAGAAACAATGTTGAAATGTTGTAATATCCATGGAATGTCTCCTTTCCCCTGTATTGCACCTTCTGCCACTTAACTAGGAGGCCTTCTCCTTATTGTGTGTTTTTTTTAAAGTTCACAATAGCACAAACAAAAGTTCAAGATTCCAGTGAAAGTATTTCCCTGTTCCTGGCTTCTTTCTATTCTCTCAGATAAAGTTCACCTTAGCCTTTGGCTCTTATCAGTGTACACGTTCCTGACTCGCCATGCAGTAGTGTGCCAGCTGGAGTAGTCCCTTGCCAAGCACATAAATCCTCTCTCTTTATCTCATAATCTCTCAGGGTACTAGACCCTCTGATCCTCTGGTTCACATGTGGGTCCCAGACTCGCAGTCCTGAATCATGATGACTTTGTTTACTCTCTTGCCAAGTGTAGGATTCTCTCTCTTGTGCTTGGGGTCCCAGACCCTCTTGTTCTTTTGCCGTCATATGGGTACGGGTCCCAGACTCATAGTTCTGAATCATGACAACTTGGTTTACTCTAGTGCCAAGCATATGATTTGATCTCTCTTGTGCTTGTGGTCCTAGACCCTCTTATTCTCTTGATTACATATGGGTGCTGGTCCCAGACACACAGTTCTCAGTCGTGACAGCTCTTGCCAAGCATATGTTTTTTAAAATGTTATTTATTTTATTGTGAATTTGTAAGGCGCTTATACATCAAGTAAATTGTGTTTCAAAGAGCCCACAGGGCAGCAGAGAGGGAACATGGGAAAGAAAGGCAAATATAACAATGAACAGAGTAGAGAGGCGCCCCTACTAGACCTTGTGAGCATTCAGAACGTGCAAGTGCCGGGAGGCAAAAGGGACAAGGGAAAGGCGGTAAGTGCTAGGTGTTCCACCGAGGAAGTGCTAGGGGGTAAGTTGCAAGCAGTTGTCAGTGCCTGGCAGAGATCACTTGATGAGAGTGGTCAGCTGGCAATAATAAGTGCAGGCCTGTGAGATAGCACAAGACAGTGGGTGCCCAGAGGCAAGTGCTGGGAGTGGGCAGAGGCTGGAGACGATGGGGGGGGGGGGGAGGCGGGACCCAGAAGGATACATGAGGGACATGGTCACCAATCTCAGCGGCGGCTGGTGACTTTGAAAGATGGTGGGGCGTTAATTTAGCAGGGCTTAATTTGGAATCAAGCGAGCGCAACGAGCGAGCCCGACCCACATCAAGTGGGTGCGGGGGGTCTCCTCCATGAACATTTTGGAAAAATGATTTACAAAATGTGCAATCTACTGTCCAAACCCACACACACATGACCTAAAAAGCATTAGGTTTTAAGTACTAATGATGGTACATTATTCTTAAGTGCGATGGTGTAGTTTGCAGCAGCTTGTATTGAGAATAGGTGGTACTATGTTGTATGAATTAAGATATTCATCATATGATACATTTTTGTTAAGAAGTTGGTTTCTGGGTGATAAATGAATGGGCCTGACATGGCAAAATAATAAAATGGCAAATCCGCTCCAGGGCTGACAGCAACCAGTAATGTTATAACATACTTCTTGAGCTGGCTGAGCAGTTTAACGAAAATTACTTTAAGTCGACACTCTGCCTTTTGTACATCAAACAAGAAGAAAGGGAAAGACTATCTGAAGTGAAGTGGCAACACCACTAAAGTGTTTGAAGTTGAGGCCAGTCAGCAATCTGGAACCCGTTTGCTACCTGAGAACTATGTTTTCAGGTAACAAACAGGGTTTCCAGTTTGCCGCACAACGCAGCTTCACACTAAGCAGAACACAAAGCTAAGGCCTGGTGAGGAGCAGATGAACAAATAAATGGCAAGAATGTCGTGACTAGTGGCATTTATCATGGGGCTGTGTGACTTAACCCGAGTTAAAACAGAACCTTATAATTGCATTGTGTGGTTGGAGAAAATGCAAAGGAAGCTTTCAAACAGAAGGATCGGCAATAAGACCAGGCCAGTCCTGACTGACTGCATTGGATTGGAAAAACTAAATCAGTCACACACACTCGGGTCACCCGGGCCACAACAAGACTTGAGCATGTATCAGTGTCCCGGCCGTACTAATGGCACTGGTGCCTGCTGCTAACTTATTAACAGTTCACAATTAAAGCAGCCCGGCAGAGATGGCCCTTTATTAACTTACTGGTCACAAAATGGCCCATTGTGCGCTCCATTCAGAGTGGGACACCACCAGCACAGTATTCAGTGGTTTACTCTTCCCTTCCACAGAGACAAAGGGCAATTAACAGCCCCTTTGAATTAATGTTCCCTAGACTGAACGCAACCGGACGCGTAGAGGGCCTTAGTTGGAAAGATCCACCCACAATTTGTGAATGCCCACTCCTCCCCGCTGTGTGGCCATTTACAGATGTTAATGTCACTGCTGTGGCCCAACTACATTAGCTTCAGGCCCCACTTGTCAGACAATCCTGGCTACGCCTCTGAATGCAACACAGGTTTTCTATATCTGCTCCCCACGGACACAAGAGCCTTCAAAGGCCGTTTCATTTGATCGTTACTTAACCTTTCTAACTTATCCAATCTCACAGCCTACTCTACTCCTCCTCTCCATCTTCTGGCTGTTACCTTATCCCCTTGGTCAGCTGCTCCCAAAGCACTTGAAGAAACCGGAGGTTAGCATTAAGTGGTATAATACACCCCCAAAACCCATACCAGTAAGCACCCTCTATTACTGGGTGCAGAGCTCCCAGAGAAATCCATCTCTCAGAATGCACTCATGTCTCCATGAACATACACGCCCAGAGACCAAAAGAGAGCTGCACGCCCCAAAATTCATCATTCAGGGCAAAATCTCAACATGGCTGCATTTCCATGCATTGTTTTTCCTCAAGCACACTATAACCAACCAGCAGCTTCAAGGCGCATTAGATAAAACACTGAAAACAGAAGTTTTAAATATATATGCAAATTGTTGCCGTTTATGATAACAGTTAACAGCTTTGATGCCGAATGCAAGTGATTGCAGTCTGTACACTAATCTGAAAGTGGGTAGTTTATCAGAGGGGGCATTTTAGGTTTTCACAATATTTCATGACTATAGCTTTTGTCCAACCCAAGGAGGACCATCCCCCTGGGTCCCATCTAGCGGAAATCTTAGGTTTTCAAAACAGATGGGGGAGGTTGTGTGAGGGGCCGTTACCCTTATTGTTGTCATGTTGTATGAACTTCGGAATCAGCAACAGCCCCAGCCTGCAGCCGCAGGTGGCCCTAGCTCTGCTTCTGATGTCGTGTGGCCCTGTCAAACCCTGTGGCACTGACCATCCATTACATCAATAACTGGCCTAAGGTGGTGAAGGGGCCTACAGACCTCCTTCATTGGGCTGCATCGAACAGCATGCCTTGGCCTTTAGGCCTGTCTCCATTGATGCTTGCTCCCTAACTTGGAATAATTTTCATAACATGGCTTCTACATGTTGGTGGTGTTAACCTGGGCCGACATATCAACGTTTTCTTAAATAAACAGTATAAGGTGATCAAGTGAAAACAAGGATGGAAATGAATCTTGATTGGAAGAGGAAAGATTTGGGTGAGAACGGGAGGCTGAGGGTGAGAAGCTAGCATGGGGTGGGGAGGGGCAGTAAGAAAAGGGGAAGCGGTTGGAGTGGGAAGTGAGTGACACAAGGTATCTGAGGGGAGATAAGGGTGTGTTGCGAAAGCAGCATGTGAAAAGGTGGAGTGAAAGGAGAGAGAAAGAGAGAGCACAGGAAATAAAAGGTAGTGTTGTGAAAGATGACAAAAGTGAAAAGGAGGTGAGGCAGGGGTGTGTGGGATGCATGGCCCAGTGGAATAAAAGAGTGGAAATTGGAAGCGAGAGGGGCCAAAATGTGTGATGCAAGGATGGTGAGGAAATGAAAAGAGTGCAGTCATTGTGAACATAAAGGGATGGGATGGGGAGAAGGCACATAAATCAGTCCCACGTCATTTTCCACCTCCAGGGGGCAAGAGCAATGTTGCAATATTGAAGTTTGCAGTCAAATAAACATGATTGGCTCTAAGTCACCTTTCAATGAAGGCGGCACTCGGCAGACCTGGAGAACAGAGGCTGGCAGAGTGGCAATACTGCTTGCATGCATAAAGCAAAAAACACACTTTCCTTGACAAAAACATGGCACAACTGCAGCAGATAGATGGTGTGTGTGAGAAGTACTCCAGGATTGAAATAGTTAGGTGCGCATTCCCTCGCAGGCCACATTAATTAAAGAATAGTGCATAGGCCAGCGTTTGCCACTGCCAGCATATAAAGGGAGCAGTGCAGGGACTAGAGCATACAAATGCTTGACAACCCATCTGCCACACTGTCGGCGGTGGGCAAAGCACATTGGGCCTCATTATAACTCAGGCGTCCGGAAATAACGGTGGCGGTAAACCCGCCGCCACCTTTGTTTCCGGACAGCCTGATCCCGACTCCGGAATGCTGGAGGTGATGTTCCCGCCAGGTCTGACCTGGCGGGTTTAACACCGCCCGCCTGCAGGCGGACGAGGAAACACCGGCAGCATTACGAGATGCTGCCAGTGTTTCCATGATCCTCATTCCCATCGAGTCCCATAGGACTCAATGGGAATGGGGATTAACACCATTCCGCCTCCGTGATACCCGGAAAACCGGGGTTGTAATGCCCCGGTAATTCCGGGAATCACGGAGGCGGAATGGTAATACGAGTCCGGCGGTAACCAGGTGGTTTTACCACCGCGGTTACCGCCGGACTCGTAATGAGGCCCATTATCTTTGTACCGTCCGTGTACCGTCCGTCTTATAGGACCGTCGAGCCAACACTGGAAAGCAGAGCGGTACAGAGGTACACAGACCTGACTAGTCCAGACAGCTATTTCGACACTCTTTGGGTCTCTGTGACTATATCAGACAGAGGGAGACGGCCCAGAGAGTGTCGAAATAGAAAACCGGGTTGTCCAGGCAGCCTGGCACCAGCGGGGCTCCAGGAAGGGATGGAATGGGAGTTGAGGTCACGTACTGCACGATGGACCAAGTAGTCTTTCAGCTGCACGTGGCTGAGTGAGGCTCCTCTTTACTCTGCTGCGTGGAAACTAGGTGGCCAACAGCCCCTTGGCTGGTTACTATGCACAGAGAGCGAAGAATCCACAGTACGCTGTTTGCGCACAAATTATATTGGCGGGGCCACAGCTCTAGCGCCCCTCCAGCCTCCTACAGAGCCCTTATGATGCTGGATTACGTAAAGAGCGCAGAGCCTACAGCTCTGTGCAGTATTACTATCGTGAAGTGCGTTAATTGGGACACGCCCCTCTATGTGTGTGTGTGATCAGAAGATTCAAGCCCAGGGCTGCATTGCACGATTATTTATTTATTTAGTCTACATTGTCCACGCCGTCCTACGGCAGCAGTGTAACAAAAGGAATAGAATTAAACATGATAATACTGTAGTCTCTGTACTCCCTGAGGCTGGGGGGGCGGTGCCCCAGCGCCCTGAATAAGCGGCCGCCACTGCTCAGCGACTGTGGTGTTTAGCAAGAGAGGGAGAGGGGGAAGGAGGAGGGGAAAAGGAAAGTTTTGAGGAGCTTCCGGAATTTGAGGAGATCTAGCTCAAGATGAAGAGGAAGGGGTGGCGGGCGTTCCAGAGGAGGGAGTCAGCCGAGGAAAGAGATCGGCCATCAGCTTGCTGTTTTGAGAAGCTCTTGACATGCAGAGAGTTGCCGCCAGAGGAGTGTAAAGATCTGGAGGGAGAGTATTTGGTGAGAGCCAGTTAAAGATAGCGTGGCCCCCTACCACAGACAGCCTTGTGGATGATGCAGATGGATTTGAATTTAATCCTTGCAGCAACAGGGAGCCAGTGGAGAAATGTTAGAGCTGGAGAGATGCAGTCCCTAGGCTTGAGGCCAAGGATACGTCTCGCAGCCCTATTCTGGATAAGCGGCAGTGACATTGAGAAGAAGAGGGTAGGTTAAGGAAGAGGCTGTTGCAGTTGTCTAGCATAGAGAGTACCACAGCTGTAGAGACGTTGAGCTTCTGGGGGAAAGTGAGGAAAGGAAGGATTCCTTTGAGGAGGTGGAGTTGAAAGTGGGCGTTTTTGACAAGGTCCTGGATGTGATGGAGGAAGGAAAGAGAGGAGTCGAAGATGACTGTGAGGTTTCTGGATTTGGATGAAGGAGAAGGGGGAGAGCCAATAGAGGGAGGCCAGAGTGAAGGGAAGAAAGGGGGAGCAGGAGTCCCAAAGAGAAGGATCTCAGCCTTGCTGGCATTGGGGAAGAGGTCATTGGAGGCAAACCAGGACTGGATGGCAGTAAGGAAGTTGGAAATGTTGGAGGAAGTAAGAAGAGGGTCAGAGGGAACTTTGAAGCAGAGTTGTGCGCCATCTGCATAACACTGAAAGTGAGGGGAGAAAGTGGAAATGAGGTATGCTGCAAGTGGAGCAAGATAGATGTTAAAGAGCCAGGGAGAGAGGTTGGAGCCCTGTGGAATGCCAAAGGTGGTGAAAGCTGTGGGAGAGGAGATCGAGCACAGGATAACCTGGGAGGGGCGGTCAGAGAGGAACAAGGTCAGCCAGTCCAGTGCCCGCTCCGAAATACCTAGGGTATCGTGGAGCCATTTTATGAGGATGGAGTGGTTGACAGTATAAAATGCAGAGGAGAGATCAAGTAGAATGGGAACAGCTGGAGAGTTAGAATCAAAAGATTCGAGCAGTTCTTCACAGGTGTTCAGAAGAGCAGTTTCCGTGCCTCTGGATGCTCAGAATCCAGATTGATGGTCGTGTAAGCAACCAACAAGCTCAGTATGCTGGGCTAGTTGGGGGTACATCATATACACATAACAGCAACAGTTTTCTATGTCAGCGGGTCAGCCCTAGCATCTGGTATATCCCCACTTATTGACAAAGAATAGAGATAGACATTTCTATTCAACCATAGTAGAAAAATAATGATGTAAATCTGAATATAAAAATCAAAAAGCTGCACGTTACAGGCTGGTGGAGCAGCACATTATTAAACCTCAATTTCTTTACTTACCGTTCGGTTGGGGCCGGGGAGTTGTTGGAAGGGACTCTCTAGTTAAACAGTACCACATTGCCCCCTTGGCTGAGGGCTCCACGCTGTCTGCGTGTGCAACTACAAGTGAAGTAAGGCCCCTTCACCTATCACCCCACCCACAATCATAACGGGATTGTCATTGGCTGCCAAACAGCCAATGACAATCCCGTACATATGTGTTTTCAAAGCAGATGCCTGTTATGACACAACAAATGGAAGGGCAGTGCTCAAAAGTGCTCAGAGTGTCCTCCCCTAGACATACTGTATGTGCAGGCAAAAGCACCTTATAACCCGTTTGTGGATGAATGGTGCTCTGTGTGACTTACCGCCTTACAATGTAATGGGCGCAGTCACAATTTACCCACGCTTATATCTGGGCATGTACGGTCATGTACTCCTGATAGAGAGGACAAAGCAAATAAGACAACACATTGGATTTATTTGGAGTGATGACCGGAAGCAACTTGATGTGGAACGGTGCTATAAAAGTATTAATCTAAGAGTACATGCAATGGCCAGTGAGGCTTACCAGCTCATGGATGTCAGAATCACGCCTGCTAGTGGCAGTGGAAGAATGGAGAACGCCAGATCGTGTCCGTTACGGCGGCTGCACTCTGTTTAGTTTCCTTCCTACGCGGAGACAAACAGGTGCCGTTATTGTGTTGATGAATCATGGGAAAGGGAAAAAGGGGTGTGTATGCTAAGATCCCGAAAAACGCATACGCTTACTATGGGTCCTAGTAGCTGTAGGTGCCCATCTGGTATCCTGCTTACGGGACAGTTGTCTTATTTGCTTGCCCTCTCTATCAGGAGTATGTGACCGTGACCGTACATGCCCAGATACAAGCTTGGGTAAATTGTGACTGTGCCCATTACATTGTAAGGCGGTAAGTCACACAGAGCACCATTCACAAACGGGTTATAAGGTGCTTTTGCCTGCACATACAGTATGTCTAGGACAGGACACTCTGAGTACCTTTGAGCACTCCCCTTCCCTTTGTTATGTGTCATAACAGGCATCTGCTTTGAAAACACATATGATTTAATTCAGTCTATTAGTCCTGTTAGACTCTTTAATATTACTTTGAAGAAATGCATATACACATACTCTAGCACTAGATGCATAGCAATGAATACTAAGCATCATAAAGTAAAGAGTCCAGTTGTGATACCCCTTCCTCTATTTTTCTGTCAGGAGAAACAAATAAAACACACCAAAGGGACCAATTAGTTACCCTCAAAGGAGTCAAGACCCCTCTGACAAAATCACGTCCTGATGAAGATGACCTGAACAACTATGGTTATGAAACCGGTCGACCTCTAGATAGCATGAGCTGGTCTCATGCTTTTTTATGATCTATGCATATAGCAACCTGGCATAGACCTAACTCAGTTAGCTAGACCTAAACAATGCATTAGGTCTCTCTCAGAGATTTTCCTGTGTTTTATAAGGACCTTATAGTTAGGGCACCTTGTACAAATGTGTTGTGTTACATCAGTACAAGTTATTAGATCCTTCTAGCAGCTGGCACAGCTTTGGTCAATAAAGATTTATACATTGCCGTGCACATAGAGCTCTAGAAAAATCTAGTATTGGGCATTATCTAACGTAAAATGCCCATTTTTTAAGTTGTTGCTAAAACTTGGGACTGATTTTTATATTCAGATTTACATCATTATTTTTCTACTATGGTTGAATAGAAAAGTCTGTCTCTATTCTTTGTCAATAAGTGGGGATATACCAGATGCTAGGGCTGACCCGCTGACATAGAAAAGTGTTGCTGTTATGTGTATATGATGTACCGAGAATACATATATGATATGTTCAGAGGAATAATATCTCCTTTGACCATGATAGTGTGATAACATGTATTTCCATTCACAGTAGGAATGCAAATCCGACCTGAATAGGTTTTAACTAAGACCCATTGTGTTTCACTAGTTGGGGATACACCAGCTTCTCCAAGAGTTTCCCAAGGAAGGGCCGGTAGTTAGCTGGACACGAGGGGTCGGTGGATTTTTTTCAGAAGGGGCGCATAAGAGAGTCCTTGAGGGAAGAGGGGAAAGACCCAGTAGCAAGAGAGTGATTGCAGGAGTCAGCAAGTGCAGGGGCAAGGGAGCCGATATTGTCCTTAGTAGTTATGGAAGAACAGGCAGAAACCTGTTTGAAAGAGACCTTCATAGAGCGGACAACTCTAGTGACATTGTCAGATGTGATAGGAGAGAAGAGCAGAAGGAGGATGGGAGGCCATAGGTAGCAGAGTTATGGGAATAGGGGAGGTGAGAGGGAAGAGAGAGTGCTCAGGATCTCCTGAGTTTTTGCAATGAAGTGAGTGGCCAATGCATTGCAAAGGGTCTGAGAGGGAAGAGGCGCGGTGGAGACTGCTGAAGGGTTGGCTAGTTCCTTGCAGATTTTAAAGAGTTCAGCCATGTGTTAGGGAGAATTCTCATAAATTTGCCAATTCCCTCTACCTTAGAGCCCTCCAGCTCTGTTGCTAAACCTTGGGACTTCGAACTTTTCATTTTCAATGGGTTTTCTGTGTTTGTTTCTTTGATTATGGAGTTTTAGAAAACTCCATAGGCATCATCGTTTCATTTGTGTTACACAGCACCCTCGGTGATGTGAAACAGGGAAGCCTTTCAGGCTGTCCCATGGTTTAAATACCTTCTCTGGGATAAACTACTGTTTCCCCGGGAAAGTAAAGTTAAATTGACTTTACTAGTCTTTTTAAATTCCTAGACCCAGCACATACTATCTTCCGATAGAGTGCTGGAGGGGTTACCTAATATCCCCTATGTCTAGAAACTCATGTAGCAGTCAAATGCTACCCTTTCCTACCAAAATGGTGCATGCCAGTGGTTTTACAATGAACTACCATGATTTTTCCTGACCGCGAACACCGGTAGCTAAAAATCGAAGGAGCCATGTTTTTCAAGATGGCGTCTGAGCCCCCTTTGTTTAAACATGTCCCTGTCTTCTTTTTTTGCCATTTCTTTTTGGGAAATTCCTTCCAGAGTTTGTCTCTGCACGCCAAACCAGATTTGGTCCCTTTGTTCCTACGCCTTTGGCAGGCATGAGGACTGAAGACCGCCTCTGGAGTGTCTGGGGTGGGCAGGAAGTGAGGGAGGTGCCCGAAACTCCCTGTGCTTATTCTCCTAGGAGACCCAAATGCACTCTGGCGTGATTGGCTGGCTGACTGTCCAGCAAGGACAGCCGCCCTGCTGGGTGAGTGGCAGCTAGGCTGGAATGAATGGAAGGAAACTGGATAAAAGATTAGCCTCTTGCCTTCGAAGGCAGAGTCGACCACTGGAATGAAAGAACCTTAAGATGAGCTGGGAGAGGACAGCTGCTGCAACTCCTGGACCGTTGGTTTGTCCAGTGAAGCTCTGGCTTCAGGTCCGAATTGGCAAGTTTATCTCGACAGAGAAGCCCTTCAAGGATGACTTCTTCCTTTGAGTTGGTGGGACCAATCAACTCGTAAGCCACCTAGACACCATTTTCAGAGCTGGTTGTATTTTCCTCATAGTGCTGCAGGAAACCGAATAACCAGGGAGAAGGACACTGGTTTGTGTGCTTGAAGACAGCTACCGGAATCGAAGATTTGCCAGTTTGCCAGCTTTGTGACCAGTCCCGTGCAGTGTAGGAGTCCCCCGACATCCTCCTTCTTGTCCCCATGAATGAGGTTCAGGAACAGCAAGATCTACAGGAACTTCCAGCAACAGAAGTCTTCAGCTGCATCTTTTTCTTCAAAATAAGGTAACATGAAAACCCGACCGAGAGAACTTATCCCTCACTGCAAAAGTGCGTGAAACTTTGGCAACTTGCAGGCCTAGTCAGCTTGTGAACTGACAAATGAACCTTTCTTCCATGAACTACTTCTGAGAACTGTGGCAAAGACTTTTCCGTTTAAAATACCAGAATCGTTTTTTACCTATACAAGACACTAGTCCATTGACTTTGGCCTTCCTATTGCATTGAACTAACTCCTCTGGTGAACTCAAACTATTTGCATTGTTTAAGAGTAACTGTAATATTCGTTTTATTAACTAATGCCTTTTTGCTCCTACTTCAAATGCTCTGAATGCCATTTTGCTCCTCCTTCAAAGTAGTGTAAATGCCTCAGAACCAAAAAGAGTCAAGTACTGTCGTATATTTTTGTGTGATGTTGATTGCCTCCTTTTAGTGAATGTTTTCTAACTGTAATAAATTGAGAAGTGTTTTACCAAGAAACCTTGAGTATATGTATCTATCTGAATACTTCTAATTATAGACCTCTGTGTAACACCCTTACAGCTCACATTCCCTCTTGAGATAAGCCTGGCTGCTCAGCTCACTACCAAAAACTGTGGGTTACAGAATTATACCAAAGGTTGGTTTTGCTTACACCTGTAGTCATAGTTGTGTGTAGTTGTCCCAGAGGGTACTGCATGCAAACCTTGCCTAACACTGCCTTGTTGCAAGTGCCAGAGATGTGCGCCTGGATGTGGGCCTTTTCTTTGAAAGGATGGAAAGCCAGTATTATCTTTGGAGAAGGCGACAGGGCATTTTGTCAGAGGGTGAGCCTGAGTTCTGCCACTTCCATTCCGCAGCTCTGCACTTGCGTTTCAGGGCTGCAAGTTCAGAGTCGTACCAAGTGATACGCTTGGAGGCATGCTTCAGGTGAATCCTCATGACTCGGGCAAGAATGTCAAGCGTGTTAGTGATGGCAAGATGGAGGTTGCTGAGAGGGGAGTCAGAGGTAGAGTCTGCAGTGGAGGGAGAGGGGGGGTGAAGGTAGATGCAATATCATTCTATCTCTCTAGTGCTTGGGGTCCCAGACCCTCTTATTCTCTTGCTTTGATATGGGTGCAGGTCCGAGACATGCCGGTCTGAATCGTGACAGCTTGGTTTACTCTCCTGCCAAGCATATGATTTTATCTCTCTTGTGCGTAGGGTCCCAGACCCTCTTACTTTCATATGGGTGCGGGTCTAGGACTCACAGTACTGAATCGTGACAGCTTGGTTTACACTCTTGCCAAGCATGTGATTCTGTCTCTTTCACTCTCGGGGTCCCAGACCCTCTTAATTAGATATTATTTTATTTATTTTATTGAACATTTGTTAGGCGCTTATACAACTGAATTATGTTTCACAGTGCCTTATCATAGGGCTACGGGTCTCGGACCTCCTTTTTTTTTAAAAAACACTTTATTGGTTTTTTTGATAACGTTACAAAAACGAACAAACATATAACATACAACTTATAACACATTACATGACTGGCTGCTTGGCACTCTGTATAAGTGTCCTACTTCTCTTTGCCCCCGAGTGGGCAGGCGACCCTGCCATTTGAGTTTCTTCTGTCTAGGTGGCGGTGTAGCAGTGCAGCGGTTTCCTTTTTCCACCTTCTTGTACTGGGGGTGCTGCTAGCACCGTCCTCTACTGTTCTTCCTCCCTTTCCGGGTCCCCCTCTTCACTGTCCTTACTTTGTTTGAATAGGTCCTGCATCAGGGAGTTCCACTCCATCATTTTTTGTCCCATTCCCTCTTCTCCTTTCTGCGCTGCCCTCATCCACACCACTGTTTCTGTCATTGCCCATTTCTTGAGTTCCGCCCACCAAGAGTCTATTCTTGGGCCCTCTTTCGAGTTCCACGCCATCGCTATCCGTCGTTTAGCTAATATACATATTAAGTCTTTCATTTTTGCGAGGTGTGACCTATGTCTGCCTCCTCTAGGGAAGAGGCCCGGTAGGTATAGTTCAGGGTTCCCTACTTGTATTTGGAGTCCGTTTCCAGCCACCTTGCTTCTGACTCCGTCCCCAAAGACCTATATCACTGGGCAGGTCCAAAACATGTGCACCATGCCCGCTTGCTCCTCCGGACAGCGGGGGCATGTGCGGGGTTCTCCCAGCTTCATTAAATTAATCCTTTTGGGTGTTAAGTACGCTCTGTGTGTGACATATAATTGTGCTTGCCTGAACCTTGCGTTCCTTGATACTTTCTTGGGATATTTCAATGCTCTGGTCCACTTCTGATTGGTAAGGGATCGTCCAAGTTCTTCCTCCCAGCTTCCTCTCGTGTGTGGCGCCTGTGAGTTATTAGATTTTAACAGCTGTTCATATAGCCTTGAAGTTGTGTGTCCACCTTCTGCTATATCGTACCATACATCTAACTCCCCTTCTTCATCCTCTTGTTCTGGCCACTCAGGCCACCTCTTTTTAATTGTCAGTATCATCCTGTTATATAGGATGAATTGGCCTTCATGTATATCAAAACTCTCCACCATGTCTTGTAACTCTGCCCACTGTTCTTCTATCCTCAGATCTCCTATTTGTGCCACCCCTTTGGCTTCCCATTGGGATCTGTATGTTGCAAGCATGTACCCAATAGCCCGGCTAATGGGATCTGTGACGAACAAGGGTCCATCGCCTTCTGGAGTGTCCACGCCCTCGCCCACAGTTTTGTCGCAAGCCTAAGCATGCTTGGTAAGGTCTTGCGTAGGGATTCGTCTAGCCATGGGATTTCTCGTAGATACTATGATTTCCGTTCTGGTTGGAAGATTATTTTATCTATTGCTTCATCCTCCCCCAGCCATTTGACCACAGATTGAAGTTTCCCTGCTAGGCAGTATCTTTTGAAATCAGGTAACCTGATACCCCCTGCTTCGTACTGTCTTTGTAAAGTTGTCATGGCGATCTTCTACCTCCCCCTGCCCCACAGGAACCTCCGCGCCATCGTGTCTAATTTTCTGAAAAAGGCTCTGGGTATGGCGTGCGGGATGTTTGTGAAATAATATAGCAACCTTGGGAGTACTACCATCTTCAAGGTGGCTGCCCTTCCCATCATCCCCAGAGGGAGTGTCTCCCAGAAGCTCATGGCCTTTTGTATTTTGTCTAATGCTACTAGTGTATCACGTTCATGTGATTCTACAGTGTTATGGTGTATCTCTCTTCCTAAATATCTAAAGGAGTTCGGTGCCCATGTCAGACCCATGTCCGGGAGTTTGTCTCGGGGGACTCGTCTGAGGTCAGCCAGGGGGAAAACGATCGATTGACTTCTCTTTATTAATGGCTATCCCTGAGAGTCTGGTGTATGCGTTTGCTGCTTCCAGGAGGCAGGGCAGGTTAGTACATGGGTTTTCTACGAAGAGCAGGGTATCATCTGCATATATCGAGATCGGATGTACAACTCCGTCTATATCTATTCCTGTGTCTCCGTATTCTGCCCTGAGGAAAACCGCCCATGGCTCCAAGGCCAATATATATAACATTGGAGACAGTGGGCAGCCCTGTTTGGTGCCCCTGTATATTCTCCAAGCTTTTGAGATGTGCCTTCCTGTCTTTACTCTGGCTCTGGGATCCTTGTATAGTAGCCTGATCCATCTAAGGAACCCTTCCCCAATGCCGAAATGGGCCAAGACACTTAGCAGCCACTTCCAGCTAACTGAATCGAATGCTTTGACGGCTTCTAGTGACACCACCGCACACTCGCCCTGTCTCTGGTTCGTCTGCTCTATAACATGATGTAATCTGCGAAGGTTCCATGACGTATTGCCCCCTGGGACGTAGCCCGTTTGATCCGAGTGGATCAATGTGGGTACCACTATTTTCAAGCGGTTCGCTAAAACCGCCGTGAGTATTTTGGTGTCTTGGTTGATGAGGGAGATCGGTCTATACGAGGCACATTTCCTTGGGGATTTCCCGGGTTTAAGGATCGGTACAATCGTCGTTTCCGACATGCTGTTTTGGTAATTGTATGTTCTCATAGGCCTCCAGGTATCTCTAATAGTTTCGGGGCAATGGTGTTCTTGTATACCTTGTAAAATTCTCCCGGGAGTCCGTCAGGACCCGGGGCTTTACTCGAGGGGAGGTCGGAAATCACTGTTAATTTCATCTAATGTGATGGAGGTATCTAATGATTGGGCCTGTTCTTCCGTTAACTTTGGTAACCTTATCTCGGCCAGGGCATCCGGAATGTCTTCCGGTTCCACTTCCGGATTAGGAGCATACAGCTTTTCATAAAAGCCGGCGAAAATGTTGTTTATATTTTCTTGACTTCTAACCTCTGTCCCTGTTTCATCTTCCAGTACAACTATGGGGTCCCTTTTGTTTTCTTGTTTCGTGAGCCATGCTAGGAGTCTGCTGGGTTTATCCCCTTCTGCGTGCAATCTCTGTAGGTATTTCCCATAATTTAGCTTCCCCAATTTCTCCCAGAGTTCCATACATCTTATTCTTAACGTCAGCAATTCCATGGGTTCCCTGCCCGCCTTTTCTGCCCTTTTTTCCTCCTTTCTTATTTCTTTTTCTATTTTATCCAGTTCCTTCATGGCTGCCCCTTTTAGCCCTCCTGTTTTCCCAATCGCTGCCCCCCCTTATCACTACCTTAAACGCGTCCCAGAGTGTGGCGTTGCTTCCTACACTTCCCTCGTTGTGTTCAAAGTATTCTTCTATTACCTCTTGTAGGTGTGCTTCCAATTCGCTCTCCTCCAGCGCCTCTGCTCGGAGGCGCCATGTTGGTATTGGGGTTTTCCTATGGGTATACGCCCATGTTGCTATTACCGGGGCATGATCCGATAGTGTTCGTGCTTTAATGTCAATTCCTGTGAATTCTATTAAGGATTCAGCGCCTGTGAGCAGGTAATCACTCCGTGTGAATACCCTGTGGGTCATGCTATAGTGAGTGTACCCCCTCCCTCCTTGGTGTACCTGCCTCCAGACGTCCACCAGCTGCAGTCGTGTGAGTGTTCTATGAAGTTCCTTGGCTGGAGGCGCCGCACTCCTGTACTTGTCATCTGATCTGTCGAGGAGTGGGTCTAAGGTACAATTGAAGTCCCCTGCCCAGATGAGTGTGGCGTCTCTGTATTGAGCCACTCTGAGTGCCGCCTTTCTTGAAGAACTCGGTTGCTTTGTGGTCCGGAGCGTAAGTATTGATCAGACATATTTCTTTGTTTTCTAGCATTCCGTGTACCAACACTAGCCTCCCCTCCAAGTCCGTTTCTTGCTTCATGAGCTGGAACCACACTCCCGATGCAATCCATGTTAGTGTCCCTCTTATATAATTCGAGTATGTACTGCTATATACTTGTCCTCCCCATTTCTTTGCCATCTTGGCCTGCTTTTCCGATGTTAAGTGAGTCTCTTGGAGCATTGCTATTTTGACATTCATCCTGTTTAGCCAGGCATATACTCGGAGTCTCTTGACATAAGCATTGAGTCCCCGCACATTCCAAGTTGCTATTTTTATCTCGTCAGGGTTCATATATGCATTGATTCCTTCGGCTCCGTTGTCCCATAGCCTTCAATTTGTTTGTTGCCCTGCTTCTTACCAAGTTATCTCCTCCTTCGCCTCTGGGGTGGGTCCGCATGCTTTGCTGTTGTGTGATTTCTCGATCTCCACCCACTCGGGACATGCTGTAGTTGCTTGAGTCATCCCATCCGTCGATGGTGCCGTGTGCCAGTCGGCCATGTCTAATATCAACCAACACGTAAACCGTAACTTTCTTAACCCAAACTTCAACCTTTAAACTAACGCCCAGCCACCCTCCCCCCGCTCGGGTTCGCCGCTTCTCTTGTCATGCTCCTTTGGACAAAGCAGACTCGCCACAGTGTGATACCTTAGAACTGGCATCCAAACGTGTGTTGCGCTCTTCTTAGGGGCTTGGCCTTTCCTCCTCCGCCGGCGCTTCTGAGTGGAGCTAGTCGCTCCTTTCTATCTGTCTTCACCTTTGGCGTCATTATTCCTAGTTGGCTGCGGATCCCTTCACCGGGGTCGGCCCCTTCCGTTATTGGCATCCCTCTGTGTCAGCTGGGGATCCGCTGCGCATCCATCCATGCTTGAGCTTCCTCTGTAGATTTGAATAAAAAATAAGATTTCCCTTTATATATCACCTTTAGTTTGGCCGGAAAAAGGAGCATGTATCTTATCTCTGCCCTTCTGAGGCGTTCTTTTTTAGGACCAAACTGGGCTCTTTGTTTCTGGACGGTGGCAGTATAGTCTGGATATATTGTGATCCTGGAGGAATTTCTGAGGATCTCCCCCCCTCCCCTCAAGAATGCCAGTATCCTTTCTCTGTCTTTAAAGTTCATTATCCTGGCGATCATTGATCTCGGTGGGGCCCCGGGCTGAGGCCTCCTAGATAAAGCCCTGTGTGCTCGTTCCACCACAAAGCCCTGGGATAACGACCTCGCTCCGATTTCCTGAAGGAGCATATTTTCTACATATTCTGTGGGGTCGGTCCCCTCTTCGCACTCTGGAACTCCAATTATGCGGACGTTGTTCCTCCTGGCCCTGCCTCCCGCATCCTCTGCCCTCCGCTCTCTAAGCCTGACTTTCTGCAGCACTTCTGACATTTCTGTCCTTGTAACCGTGAGATCTGCGGTGTTTTGTTGTAACTGCTGCTCTGTTGTTGACACCCTGTCCGTCAAGTTCCTAGCATCCTGCCGAAGGAAGCCCACAACCACCATGACTGTGTCCAGTTTCTGTTCCAGGGATGCTTTCAGGGCACCTATAGCCATGTCCATTTTGTTTTCGAGACACGTCTTAAGGGAAGCAATCGCCTCCAGGACCTCTCCGTTTGTCCCGTTGACTAGTTGGCATGTGGCGCTCGCCTCCGCCGCCACCACGTCCTGTACGTTTGGTTGCTTATTCCCAGGTGCTGTAGCGAAAGTGTCCATGGTGGCTTGTTTAGTTTTCACATCTGTTTTTTTGTTGGTAGGCATTGTTTGTGTATGGGCATTTAGGTATGGCTCTGCTCCCGTCCCTTTCACCCGTGATCTGCTCTCAATTCTGTTATTTTATCTGGGGTTTAGCTTCCCCCGAGGGGCGAGCTCTTCCGCCGATTTCTACCAGCTGTGGCAGCCGGATTGGTGGGTGAGGCGGTCCTGTTCGTCGCTTGCGCCGTTAGGGTGTAGGTTACGGGAACAGATTATGCCCGTTCTTCCCGGGGGGTTGTATAGTCTTGTATGCAATCTCGTGGGGACCTCCAGCTCTGTCATGGGTGGGGAACAGCTGCCTCCCGCCCGCTGCCACCAGGTGGTTTAGTGTCCCCCAGGGCTGCGGCACACACTGCCCTGTTTGCAACTAGCAGGGGGCCGCAGCACACGGGCACGCCACCCCAAGACAGGCGTTCCGGGAGATCCGGATCTCCGAGTACCTGCAACCCCGATCTGTTCTCCTCGGTCGGGCGTCTTCCCTCTGCCTCCTTCCACCGGAGGCGAGACCGCGGCCCAGGGCAGGCTCCGCTCCTCGCTGTGTCGTTGGTGTGCTCCTCATCCACCGCCTCTCCTCCCGGGCCCACCAGCCGGCAAGTCCGGGGCAGCCACGAGGTGCAGGAGGCCGTGCCCAGGCTTGGGGGTCTGCGGGGCTCACTCCTCGCCGCCTCTGTTGCTTCAAGCGCTCAGTCGGTTCCCGGACGTCAGGGGTGATATCGATGGCCCGTCTGAGCTCGCTCGCCCCGGGGGCACTGCTCCCTGCTGTGTCGTTCGTGTGTTCCTCGGTCACCGCCTCTCCACCAGCCCACCTAGGCCAGTCAGCCTGCGGGTCGGTGACAGCCGCAAGGTGCAGGCACGCGGTCGCACCCGGGCCCGAAGTCTGCAGGGCTCGCCCCCCCGCCGCCTCTGTTGTCTCAGGTGCTCGGTTGGCTTCTGGGGTGACAGTCTTACGCGCCTCGGGGGAGCCCTTGGCGCCATCTTGGAGGACGCAGGGGGGTCCTGCAAAATAGCCGCTGCCACAGTTTCCCTGGTCCGTTTTCTCTCCGGGAGGGCACCGGAGGGTAGGAAAAATTGTTCCGCCAACTTTATTTGTGTTTGCTTGCCGTCGGATAAGTCTGTATCCGCTGTTACAGGATCCTTTACAGGATCTCAAACGGGAGCTGCATGGATTCACGTCTTCACTCCATGCGTGCTGGCCACGTCCCCGGGTCTCGGACCTCCTTATTCAGCTACCTGTACTTGCTCAATGGCTTCCCCGAACCTCTAGTCCCCGTCAGCCTTCCTGCATAGCTTTTTGCGTGGTTTGCATCTTCTGAACAGCGGGACGTCTGAGCGATGCTTGGGCAGCGTTAGGGTGCTTTGTTTTGTCAGTTTTGCCATCACGGTGTGCTTTGTTCTCCCAGAGTGCCTTTTCTTCAGCTGGTGGCTCCCGTGATCCTGAAATGACCAGAGAATTGTTTGGGCTCCGATACATGTACTCCTTACGTCCTGGACTACATTCAGTCCTGCTCTCCAGTCTTATAGCCAGTGCTACAGCTTCGCTGGCAACACCTCTCAGGAGAGGGACTCTCTCTAACCTGGTATCCCTCATCTTTTTTGAATTAGTTTGTCGCAATCAGGTTCAGCGGGAGACTGGATGGCTCTGCACAGTTCTCAGGATCAATCTTCACATGCCTAGCCATCTTCTTCATCCCAGTACTTGTACTCCCAATGAATGGAAAGCCAGTTGGATTGTCTTGTTTGTTAGTTATTTTCTTAGCATAAGGTTAGTTTATTATATAGCAGAATATATTAGCATTGTCTGCAACAAGGGAAGGAAGGTTTGGTTTTGGCAAAAGAGGAAGGGGGTGACAAAGCGGAAATGTACTGTGTTCTCTGCGAATGGTCGTCCCTAATCCCATAAGGGGTTTCCTTTCCCATATGATCCTCCCCATGACTACCACCCCCAGGGGGACTATTGCATTGTGGATTCTGGCCACATGGGAAAGGTCTCCCCCGAGGGGAGAAGGAACAACATCCACAGATTCATCACACACCTTTCCCCTTATGCTGGTGGTTTCTTCATCTCCTACTGGAAAACGTGACAGAAAGTCCACATTACCTTGCTCTTTCCCTTTTCGTTGTTCTACGAGAAAGCAATAAGGTTGGAGATCAAGAAACCAGCACATCATTCTGGGGTTGGTATCTTTGCAGAGACTCATCCATGTGAGGGGAGAGTGGTCAGGAAGTAACCGGAATTTCCTACCGGTAAGATACTACCTCAAGTATCCTACAGCCCACTTTATGGCTAGAGCCTCCAGTTCAATTGTAGCATAATTTTTCTCCCATGGGAAAAGCTTTCTACTGATTTATAATACAGGCTGTGCTATTCCACTGTACTCTTGGGACGAAACAGCACCTATGCCATCCGTCGAAGCGTCTGTCTGAAGGATACATTCTTTAGTGAAGTTGGGTACCTTCAACACAGGCTCAATAAAAAGAATATGTTTTAAGGTGGTATAGCAGGCCTGATTGTTTTTATCCCATTTACGTTTTTGGGATTCAGTATTTCTAGACTTGTCAGTAAGGCAGGAGGTGATGGAAGAATATTCGGTATAAACCAACTATAATAACCCACCAGGCCAAGAGAGGCTCTTAAGTCCTGTTTAGTCTTTGGTACTGTGGTCTACTGAACTGCCCTGACCTTTTCTATTTGAGGTTGTACCAGCCTGTTGCTGACAAAAAAACAAATACTTAACTGCAGAGTGAGCAAGATGACCTGGTTCGAGTTGGCTGTAAGGCTGGCATTCCTTAGGGCCTTGGCAAGTTCATAACGGTGAAATAAGTGTTCCTCCCAGCTTTTACTATGAATGACTATGTCATCCAAGTAAGCTCTGCAAAAATTAGAACATGGACCAAAAATCTGATCCATTAGTCTCTGAAAAGCTCAGAGTGCCATATGGAGACCAAACGGTAAGACTTTAAGCTGAACCAGTCCCACAGGAGTGAAAAAGGATGTCTTCTCTCTATCTTGTGGGTTCATTAGCACCTGCAAATAACCCTTAGTTAGATCAATAATGGAGAGAAAAATGCCAGATCTCAGTTGATCAATGAGGTCACCTGAGCATGAGATAATTGTCTAACTGGGATAGTGCATTCAATTTTCGAAAGTCAATGCATAACCGCCACGATTGATCCAGTTTTGCTACTAGGACTATTGGTGAGGACCACCTTTACTCTTCCTGGGTCGCTGTTAAAGACGTCCGGGAACTGGTATAAAAGGATTTGGATGTCCTCTTTTTTTTTGGACGAGAGATTAGCAGAAATTAAATTGACCCCATTGATCTCTTAAGCTAGGAGACTGGCCATCATTACAGAAGTGGTTTCAACTGGATTCTCCCTCCACTCTTTTAAAAGGTTGAGATGATAAATTTGCGTCTTGGCCCTCATATCTGCCGGTGAAACACGATAATTACAGTGATCAGCACTTTTTTCAATAACCTCATAAGGACCGTAACCAATGAGACTACATCTTATGCACCAAGGTGGGAAGGAGCACCAAGACCACCTCACCAATAGAAAAGGAATGGGTGTCTGCCTTTCAGTCATAATTGTTTTTTTATGTTCCTGGGATTTGCTAAGATGTGAATGTACTATAGATCTAACTAAAGCCATATGTTCTTTTAGGCGTGTGGTCTGGGATAGGGGTAGTATGGCCTCTTCTTGCTCTTCTCACATATCTCTTATCATATTTAGAACATCACATCCATATGGGAGTTCAAATGGTGAGATCTCAAGTAAGGCCGCAGGAGTTTTTCGAACAGCAAATAGGGCCCATGGTATCATCATGTCCCAGTTCTTCCCATCGGCTCCCACAATTCTTTTTAAGGACAGTCGTCAATGTTTTATTAAACCATTCTACTAACCCATCAGTTTTTGGGTGATACACTGAAGGTCTGAGGGTTTTGGTCTGTAGAACTTGTTTTACTTCTGCCATAAGCCGGCTCATACAAGCGGTTCCCTGATTAGTCAGGATTTCTTTAGGAAAGCCTATCCAGGACAAGAAAGGAAGATGATGTTTGAGGATCTGTTGTGTAGTGTTAGATCTCATTGGGAAGCCAATGGATATCTTGTGGCACAATAGACTAACAGTAAGAAATATCTATTTCCCAACTTGGAAGGTTCCAGAGGACCAACAATGTCCATTCCCAGTCTTGAAAAGGAATGTCAATAACGGGGGGATGTTCTAAAGGAACTGGAGGGCGAGTTTGTTTGGTGGTTTTCTGACAAAGGGGACAAGTCAGAACAACATTTTGAACTTCTGCATATACTCCTGGCCAATAAAATGGGCTCACTATTTGCCCCTGTGTCTTAGCAGTTCCGAAATGCCTGGCCAAAAGATGAGCATGTGCAATTTCCATAACCATTCTCCCGTGACTGCTTAGAACTAAAATTTGAGAACAGGGAGTTCCCTCAGGACCAGTATTGCCTTTATATAGCAAACTGTGTCTAACGAAAAAAACAGACCATCCCTTGCCTTTCCTTCTGCCTCATAAATAACTTTGAGGAAGGCCTCCACCAACATTGGGTCATTACGTTGTGCATAGGCCAAGTACAGGATGATTTCTGTTTCATCATGATTGAAGTTTTTACAACCTCAGGAGTTTTTACTGGGTCTATGTCTGCCTCCACAAAGCCTTTGGTTCCTCTATAAGTGTCTTCCATCTCAAGTCTTTATATTATCTTGGGGAACATAGCGTTCTCCAAAATGCATTGTGCTATTTTGTCTCCAGCCTTAATGTGATATGTTTCTTTGCCATTATTTTATATTAGTATCTTAACAACCTTCTAAAATTTGGTAGAACGCCAGCCAACACATCTGGGCCATACTTCCAGGCCAACCCAGACTTTAAGGCAAACTTGATGTAAGTCCCAGGGGGGTTAATACTAAGTCTGTCAGTGGCAATTAATCCATCCCCCAAACCCTACCACTGACCCTGACCCTCTTAACCTGAATCTAATGTGTAAAGATATTATCTCTGAGGAAATGGTGCAGAAATATCTTTGGCAACAAGTTACAAATGTCTATGGTGGTTTTAAGAAATAAGAAAAGGTTCTCTCCAAAAAGAAACCATGTTGTAATATCAAAGGAAGGGCTAATTTCCCCTGGATTCTGCCTTCTTACACTTAACTAACTAGGAGGTTGTCTCATTTTGTGGTTCTCTTGAAAGTTCACAACAGCACAAACAAAAGTTCCAGATGCCAGGTGAAGTATTTCCCTGTTCCTGGCTTCTTTTTATTCCCTTAGATAAAGTTCACCTTAGCCTTTGGCTCTTATAAATGTGCGTGTACTCGACTCACCATGCAGTAGTGTGTCAGCTGGAGTACTCTCCTGCCAAGCATATAAATCTTCTCTTTTTATCTCCTTAGCTCTCAGGGTTATCCTCTGGTTCTCATATGGGTGCGGGTTCCAGACTCTCAGTCCTGAATCATGACAACTTGGTGTACTCTCCTGCCAAGTGTAGGATTCCATCTCTCTTGTGCTTGGCGTCCCATGACCTCTTATTCTTTTGCTTTCATACGGGTGTGGGTCCCAGACTCATACTTCTGAATCGTGACCGCTTGGTTTACTCTCCTGCCAAGCATATGATTTTATCTCTCGTGTGCATGGGGTCCCAGACCCCCTTATTCTCTTGCTTTCAGATGGGTGTGGGTCCCAGACACTCAGTTCTGAATCGTGACAGCTTGGTTTTCTCTCCTGCCAAGGATATGATTTCATCTCTCTTGTGCTTGGTGTCCCAAGCCCCCTTATTTTGTTGCTTTCAGATGGGTGTGGGTCCCAGACTCACAGTTCTGAATCATGACGCTTAGTTTACTCTCCTGCCAAGCATGTGATTCCATCTCTCTTGTCCGTGGAGTCCCAGACCCTCTTATTCTCTTACTTTCATATGCGTGCGGGTACCAGACTCACAGTTCTGAATTGTGACGCTTAGTTTACTCTCCTGCCAAGCATGCAATTCTGTCTCTTTCACTCTTGGGGTTCAAGACCCTCTTATTCGTCGTATATCCTTATCATAGGGCTGCTGGTCCCAGACTCACAGTATCATCTCAGGGTCCCAGACCCTCTGATTCAGCTCTCTGTACTCGCTCCCCGGACCTCTAATGCCTCTCGGCCTGCCCGTGTACCTTTGTGCTTGATTGGCATCTACCGATCTGCAGGACATCTCCGGCAGCATTCGGGTGCTTAATTTGATCAGTCACGGTGTGCGTCGCTTCTCCTGAGAGCCTTTTCCTCAGCTGGCAGTTGCTGAGATCCTATAATGGCCAGAGAGTTGTTTGGATCCTGACACTCGTAATCCTCACGTCCTGGACTACGCTTGGTCCTTCTCCCTTCTCCGTGCACAGTGTTACAGCGTCGCTGGCAACTCATCTCAGGAGAGGGGAATCTCTCTAACCAGGGTTCCTTCATCTATTTTGTATGAGTTTGTCCCAATCAGGTTCAGCAGGAGACAGGACCGCTCAACACAGTCCTCGGGATCAATCTTCACACTCCTAGCCATTTGCTTCATCCCAGTACTTGTATTCCCAATGAATGGAAGCCCAGTTGGATTTTCTTGTGTGTTAGTTATTTTTTTTTTAGAATATGGTTGCTTTGTAATACAACAGGAGATATTAGCTCTTTTTGTAACAAGGGAAGGAAGGTTTGGTTTTGGCAAAGAAGAAGGGGGTAACAAAGCAGAAGTATACTTTGTTCTCTGCAAATGGTCGTCCCTAATCCCATAAGGGGTTTTCTCTCTCATGTGATCCTCACCCTGTGTACAACTCCCTGGGGGACTATTCTAATGTGGGTGCACTGCCTTGGACCCATGGGAAAGGTATCCTTCTAAGGCAGAAGAGACGACATCCACTGATTCGTCACAAGCCACTTTCTCTCCCTGGCACTGTGGTGGAAATTGACTTTAAATATGGAGGAATCCACCTACCATGGGGGTTAGTGTGGGGGGATTACAGTGGGGTGGTATTTTAGTCACCCATAAACATTTGCCTCTCAGCCCCTTAGAAGTTGGATCCTAAACACCGGTCACATTTCGGATAATGTTGTCAGAAAAGGACAAAATGTGCACACATTTAAAAAAAGAAACATGCACATCAATATTTCCTGTACAGTGCAACATTGACATGGAATTTCAGAGCACTCCTGCTCAGACCTTCAAGTGGTCTTGCAGGGAAGTGTCTCGCCTCTCAATCTAGCAACTACGGTTCACATACTGGCCCCCACACCAACGCACTGCAGCATTAAAAAATAAAGGGAAAATGCACACGGGTGTGCACATAGATTCCCCATGATTAGGGAGCCAGGGAGACATTTTTTGCTGGATTCCAGGTCCGGCCCAATGACAGCACTGCTTAGGCCCACACCCCATTCCTGCACCTTCTTGTCTGTCCATCCCACCTGTGCTGGGCACTTCCACTCACAATCACTTTGCGCATCTCTGTTTCCTCGCCCAACCTGAGCCCATATTGTGACACATTACAGAACCATGCTGCTAGTGCAGTAAAGACCTGTGCTTTTTAGTGAGGCATGGTGGAGACCTGTAACAGTTATCTGTTTTTCTTTTTTTTTAAATTGTATATTGTTAAAACATTTCAACCTTTAGAATAGATCTACCAATAAAATACATAACAAATATTGTATCAAAATTCATCATCAAAATATATCAATCACGGTTAAATTCAAAAGGTGACAACACAGCAACAGGCGTCTTTGAATACAAAGTTAAAACAGTCTTCAATCATCAAAATATATCAATCACGGTTAAATTCAAAAGGTGACAACACAGCAACAGGCGTCTTTGAATACAAAGTTAAAACAGTCTTCAATCGCTCTAACCCGTATACACCTTCAAAATATTGATAAAGCCCCACACAGCAATTGTCACCGATGTAGGCGTCAAACTCAGAAACCTCTGCCATAGACATTGGGCCTCATTACGACCCAGGCGGTAAGGGGTTTACGGCAGCGTGAACAGCGCCGACCCTTACCGCCCGAGTACGAGGTCCCTTAGCGCCATGGCGCTTTTAACACCTGCTTTTAGCAGGTGTTAAAATCCATGGCGCTAAGGGACCATGGAGTTAATTACGCCACCGTAATTTACGGTGGCGTAATTAACGCCTTCCCCACTCCCATTATGCCCTATGGGGCAAAATGGGAATGGGGAAGGGTAAATGGGGATTGGGGACTTACCGCCCCGCCAACCTCGGAATGGGGCAGTAAGTCCGCCAACCACCATGGCGTAAATGTAGTTTACGCCATGGTGGTAAAGGTACGACCCAGGCGGTAACTTACCGCCTGGGTCGTAATGAGGCCCATAGAATAAAATTAACATTACAAGTTTGCTGTCTAAAATTCGATTATAGGTGAATCCAGGACACAAAAGTAACAAATGCTTCCATGTTTCCATTTCTTTGACATCCTTACAATGTTGGCAGTAGGCTTGCTCCTTAGGAATAAGGCATGAAAAAGTTGGGCAAAAAGAAACTACTGAAGCCAAACCTATGGCATTGCAGATACAGAGTTTACAACCTCCCTACGGGAGGGTTTTGCCCTGTGCCGGGTTGGGGATGGGGAAGAGGGAGAGAGACACCCCAGTCATATGAACCAGGGCAAACTGCAGAGAGGTATTTCACAAACACATACAGTGACCAGTGCAAGGAGTTTGGATATTGGAAAGTCGAGTATCCACATCGGCCTCAGTCTGTGGACAGTGAACCATGAAAAGCAGAATGACAAGGTCTCTGCCTCCACCGCCACCACTTCAGATCGATGGTTAGGATTGCCAAGGAGTCTCTGAACTTGTTGCACCACTTATATCGATTGATCCTACTGCCACGTATGCTGATTTTGTTGTTGTTGGTCAAAAGATGTCATGTTTGGTTGACACTGGAGCATCACGCTCCACACTAAAAGCTTCTGAGTTTTCACAAACAATGCATTCTGATGATGTAGTTAATGCTATAGGCATAGGGGGTACTGAAATGGAATCATACCAAAACCTGGGACACAAATACAGAGAGTCACAAATCAATGCATTTTTAAAATCAAATTTACACACAGTTCATCGGAAAAATTGAGGGGGTGTGAGGTTGGGATATTACTTAAGGTGGAAGGATATGAGGGGTGGGCTGCAGGACGTCGCCCGCTGCTTTTTCCCCCCATGAACTGTGTGGAAATTCGAAGAAAAAAAATATTTAGCAGTAAAAGATTTGTTATTTTAACGTAGATCCACTCATCCTGTGTCCACTCTGCTTATGGTCACAATGGGTCCAATTTCTGACCAACATGCATTCTTGCAGAGACCCTGTTCTCCTGTGAATTTTTTTTCATTAGATTTATTGTGTAAGCTAAATTGCTCTATTTACTGTTCCCCCGATGGTGTATACCTTGATATTCCTGCTCACAGAGAGCACAGGGTATTGGCAGTATTTCAGGAAATTACCCATTCGAAACCCTGTTAGACGGAGTCCCAGTCGCATTATTGTCAACCCATGCAAATGACACTGGTTATACGGTTAATGCTGAGCCAGTCAAAATTACTCTAAATCCTGCCAAGCCCCTGCCATGCTTACCTCACTACCCTATTTCCAGACAAGCTGAAGAAGGTATTCGCCCTATAATAGAATACCTTCTTCAACAAGGTATTATTGTACCAAACCGCAGTCCCTGCAATACTACTATTTTGCCCACTAGGAAGCAAGGTAAAGAGGTTTATCGCTTTATTCAGGATTTGCGCACAATGAATGCTGCTGTGTTACCAACTTTCCATTTGTACCTAATCCGGGTACCAGTTAATCATGCATTCCCTATTCCATCAAGTACTTCACTGTTGTAGATTTGTGTTCAGTATTTTTCTCCATACCCATACACCCTGACAGCCATTTCCTGTTCACATATACCCATAAATCCACTCTGTATACGTTCACTAGGCTCCCAAAGGATCCCTACCCTGTGATCCTACATTTTAAAGAAAGATCTTGATTCGGTTCAGTTTCCAGGAGGGTCAATGCTGGTGCAGCATGTGGATCTACTCCTAGCTACTCCCTCCTTGGAAGCTTGTGAGGAAGACACTGGGCCTCATTATGAGTCAGCCGGTCCGGAAAAAACGGTGGCTGTAAATCCGCCGCCACTGTTGTTTCCTTCCGCTCCGGCTGATTCCGAGTCCTGCAGGCGGGAGGTGTCACTCCCGCCAGGTCTGACCTGGTGGAAGTAACACCACCCACCTGCAGACGGACATGGAAACACCGGCTCTGTCATAGACGGAACCAGGGTTTCCATCGTCCCCATGCCCATGGAGTCCTATGGGACTCCATGGGAATGGGGATTCACAGAATTCGGCCTCCGGAATTACTGGGTCACTGGGGTTGTAATGACCCAGTGATTCCAGCAATCACAGAGGCGGAATAGTATTACTGGTCCGGCGGCAGCCTGCCGGTTTTCCCAGCACGGCTACCGCCGTACTCGTAATGAGGTCCACTCTCATTCCGTTGAAAGTGCTTGCTGAAAAGGATGACGAGGCATCTAAAGGCAAATTACAGGTATGTCTGCACCCTGCACCGTGTGCGATACCTGGGCCATGAGATTTCTGCTGGGGAAAGACATTTGTCCCAGGATCAGATTGCAGCGTTCCAGAAAGTTCCCAAGTTCCAAAACAAGAAGCAGATGAGGGATGGTAAGTTTTTGCAGGCTCTGGGTTCATAGTTAAGCCCCTTCAGAACCTCGCGCATGATTCAACCCCTGGGCCCCTGCCATGGTCTCAGGACGAGGAAGATGCCTGTGTTACTATTAAGCAAGCACTTGTAATGGCTTTAGGTCTGCCGGGTTACAGCAAGCCCTTTGTGCTGTTCAGCAATGAGCACAACGGGTTTGCTCAAGGTGTGTTGATTCAATTACACAATGACAAGCCCCAGGCCATATCATACCACAGTGTAGCTTTAGATCCAGTAGCCACGGGACTCCCAGCAGTGTCGCTGCTGCCCTGTTGATAGAAAAAACAGACTCAGTGGTGTAGGGGCATTATCTCATCTTTGCGGCTCCCCATGCTGTGTTGCCATTAATGCTTGAAGGGAAGACAGCATGTGTCAAATTCTTGTCTCGCCCGATATAAAAAGTTCCTTATTTCTGCCACTAGTGTAACTTTGAATCAATGTCCAGTTCTGAATCCTGCTTCTTTGCTACCCACCCCGGAGGATGTGGAGCCACATGACGGTCAGGTTATTGTGGAGACACTCTTGTCACACTGTGTTGATTTGTCTAATGTATCTTTGTTGAATCCTGACCCGATTCTTTTAGTTGACAGATCTTGCATCCGTGTTCCAGAAACTCTGTAATTGGTTTCTGGGTATTCTGCATGTAATCCCCATGCTGATCTAGAAGCATATCGATCACCTATGGCAAATTCAGCACATGTCGCAAATGCTCTGGCCTGAGCTTTATCGGCTACGATCTATGCAGATTCCAGGTATGCCCACGTGGTGTCCCACGACTATGGTGTCCTTTGGAAGCCATGTGGATATTTAAAATCCACAGGCACCCTAATATTAAATGGAAAATACATGTCAGCTTTATTGAATGCATTGTTACTTCCTGCAGCTGTAGCTATCGTAAAATGGAAGGGACATGATCCCTCTCAGTCATTCAAAGCCGTAGGCAATGCATTAGCAGATGGTGCAGCTTGCTCAGCAGCCCTAAATGGGTCCCTGGCGTCTAATAAATTACTTGTTTGTGTTGCAGTTCCACAGTCACCAATCGCTTCCCTTTCCAGGCTGGCAATCCACCAAGATCAGCCCCTGAAGCCAAGGAGGTGACATGGTAGACACCCTGTGGTGTTTCCCAGGCAGTCGACTGGAGGCACCTAAGGGACTCTTCCCCTAACTGGTCCATGTAACCCAAGGCTTAGCACATTCAGGTAAACATTCTATGATCACTCTATTGCGTCGAGATTGGAAGGCTCATGATTTAGCCTCTATGGCTCAGAGTTATTGTGAAATGTGTGTCATATGCTTAACATATAATGTTGGGAGAGCGGTACCCACAAGGATGTCTGCACACCCTGTCCTGTAAGGTCCATTCTTGCACTTGCAGACAAATTTTATACAGCTTCTTGCCGGCATGAACTAGGTTTATTGTTTGGCCCATGTCGCTGTATTTCCAGGGTGGGTGGAGGGATCCCCCTGCAGAAAAGCAGACGCTGTCACATTGCTTAAAAGGTTGTTAGAGTTTATACCCTGGTTTAGATTGCCCCTCAGTATAGACAGCGACCAAGGTACCCATTTTACTGGTCAAGTTATTAGAGGGATGTGCAAAGCTTTGAGAATAACTGAACAGTTTCATTGCGCTTATCACCAGCGCTCATGTAGAACACCAGAGTGGGGACTGTAAGTTGATGCTGTCGAAAGAGTGTAAAGAGACAGGGGTGAAATGGCCCCAAGCCTTGCCTTTGGTTCTGTTTGCCATGCAAAATAATCCCCAGCGTAACAAACACGTCTGCCCATGAAATCCTCACTGGTCGCCCTATGAGAATGGGAACTGCACCCCCAGCAGTTCCCAACATTCAAAATCTGCCATTAGAAGATGATACACTGCTCCAATATTGTAACATACTGATTAAAACTGTCCAGTCTATCCGTGCTCAGGTCCGTGAGGCCTGGCTCAACTGGCTACTGAGTCCTGCCACCCTCTGCAGCCAGGACAACAGTGATGCCGTCAATCATTTGCTGATGTCAGACTCTTCAATGTTGCTGGAACAGAACGGCCAATGTGCACATTTCTTGAGCCAGGATCTGCAGCTTCTGAATCTCTTCCACACAATGAGGTCCCTGTGGGAGCTATTGTTAAGGCTCCTTCGTCAAGCAGTTGAAGATCCGGAAGAAATTACCTAGATTCAGACCTCACAGTTGGCATGTCATCTTCAGTGTCAGACCCCTCTGGACCTCACAACGTAACTTGCAAAAGGTACAGTTTGTGATCCCATAGAAAAGGACCTGAGAGTCAGTAGCTCTGAACAAAGTGGCAACATGGCCAAGTAACTCGCCCCTTGCATTTGTTTCCTCAACGACTATGAATTTCACTGAGGTGGCGGTGCACTGGCAGAGAGCAGAGGCCACTGCTGTTCATTCACCAATCCTTGCAAGTTATGGTCCCTGCTTGTTTCATCTGTTGATCATTTTGTTTGTTACCAGGACTGTGGCTCTTGTACTTGGGATATTTGTAGTTTGGACACTTAGCTGGAATTTTCAATCATAAACTAGAGACCACTTATTTCTTTGCTTAGTACCCAGTTCTTGGTGGAACTTTTGAATGTAGATATGTACTTTCCTGCATCTTCACAGAGCCTATAAACTAATAAGCGGAAGTTTTGGTCTGGAAAACGTATTTTGTTTGTTTTGCACCTTGCCTGCATTGTTGAACTAAATCAAACATTTGTTTTCAAGCCACAAACCTTTGTGCTGTTGGTACGACCTGGTCCCTGAACTCAGACATTTGAGGATTGGATCTAGAGTACAATGTCTGGATAAATCTTTGTCATCATAGTGATCGTCACACCACCTGTCATGAAAATGACGGCCCCTCAGCGCATCCCTGGGTTCACAGTGAAAACACGTGTTCGCATTGCTCCTGGTAGTATGCCTGCATTTTCAATCCCACCAACTGCAGGGTGTATTTGCACCTTGATTTATCCTCTATGTTCCCTGTCGCACCCATCCCCTGTCAGTGGGAGGATATCTGTTTGGATATCAAGTTGGTTACCCAGTACCAAGGCCCAGGACCCTGTAGAGATGGGCTTTACCGGTCCTCTGAATTTTCCCACCCCAGATCAAGTACCCACTAAGCCAGCAGCACTCTACCTTTTACTCCCCAGCAGTTGGTCTTATATGCTACACTAACCCAGGTCCTCTGTTCATGGAAACTGGCAAATGTCATTATCATCGGTACACGGATTCCAGTGTAGTGATCAATAATGTTACATTTTCCTTTGATCGTACTTTTTCATTTTCCCACTTCAGATATGCTACATATTCCAGAACTTATTTTATCTGTAGGGACAAAGCTTATCCCTGGCTACTCATTAATTGAGGAGGGAGTGGTTACATGGGGTATATTCTGCCTGCAGTTCAGCCCCGTCCCCGGAGAAGCACTGCCTGGGAAAACTTGGTTGCGGGGGTGGGATATCTTATACCAGCCCTTGTGATTAAGATAGAGATCATCTGACCCAGCTGCCAGATTTAGTGGAGGATATTGCAACTGCCACTGTGTCCTCCTTGACTATTATCTCGAGAACAAGTAGTCATCTTAACCATGGTGCTTCAGAATCGTATGGCTATAGACATCATTCTGGCCTCACAGGGAAGTATCTGCACAATCGCAAAGAGTGAGTGTTTCACTTTCATACCAAGTTACTCAGGCAATATTACTGGCATAGTCACTCACTTTCATCACACAGTAAATCTCTGTCACAACAGTCTGCAGGCTTCCTGGACATTTGGGTCTTCAATTGAAGGCCTATTGGGATCTCTGTCTGCATCTATTGGTCATATCTTACTCATAGCACGAGTCATAATTCCAAGTCTGTCCTGTCTGCCAATGTTTTGTAATTGTCTCTATTATCGGCTATGCAACACTTGTTCTGAAGTTTCTCAAACTGCTCTAGTGCTTTACTGCCATGCTACTGAAGAAATAATCTGCTATGGCATGCCAGGATGTGACGTTTATTCCCCTGGAGATGTATGTAATTTGGTTATTTTATTTATACATTTGTATAGCACACTTAACCTGTGGGCATCTAGGTGCAGATTACATCTTAGGTCGTTCCTACAGTTAGTAGGCAAAGGACAGGTCCTGAAACAGGGGAGTTTTCAGTCTCTTTTTAAACAAGGTGTAGGATGGCTTGGATCGCAAGTTAGGGGGAAGCGAGTTCCAGAGCGTGGCCACAGAGACAGGGAAGCAGGAGCCTCCAGCTTTAGCACGCTTGAACCAAGGAGTGCATAGGCGGTTGGCAGGCATAAGCAGACCGTGTGGGCCTGGCAGTGGCTGGCTTGGAGAGTCTCTGGGCCAAGTAGCCTGGGGAAGTGTTGTCGAGGCAGCAGTGGGTGAAGGGAAGGATTGTCAACTTAATCCTGTGTGCTTCTCTCCTTGCTGCAGTGATGTGGTCCTGTTTTCTTAGCCTGCCCCAGGGCAGCTCCCAGGGTGTTGCTCTGGATGGTTTGCAACATGTTCAGTTTATGCTCTGAGGTGCCTCCAAGGATAGCTTTTCAGTAGTCTAGTTTAAAGCCAATAATAGCACTGGCAATGTTGAGGCAATTAGCCATCGATAGAAAGGGTTGACTTGTGTTAAAGAGCTTGGTCGTGTAAGCAGCGGATGAGGCAATGGCATTGTCATGGCAGGACAAGGTGTCATCAAGATGGAAGCCAAGCATCTTGACATCTGGCGAAATGTGGTTGGGGTAGTTATCAATGGTGAACAGTTGATAGTCTGGGCTGAGTTTGGCGAGGTGTGAGCGTTTTCCAAAAAGGAGTTGTTCCATTTTCTCGCCGTTGAGACATAAGTGGTGTGTGGCCATCCAGGCGTGCATGGTTTTGTATATGGCATTGATTTTTTGGGAGTCCAGGCGATGATCACCAGTGAGGGGGGATGAGAATTTGGGTATCGCCTGTGTAATTTGTATACTTGATGTTAAGAGAGTCAAGGAGGTTGAAAAGTGTAAAGACTGGAGGGGGGTGTCTGTACTTCAACTCTCTATATGGTAGAGGAGAGGCACAGAGGACCCAGCCAAGATTCTCTATTATTGGTACGTGGTCGAGCAATCAAGGCCTAACTTCTCAGGAGGTGATGCAGGCTGGTTTTTAAGTACAGTGTAGTCCGCAAGCACCCACAAAGGAATGTCCGCACACTGTATTAGTTAAAACACAGTCTTTATATAATTAATATTCACGGTTATGTACAATATCACGATAACTCACTTTGTACTCGGTTATCTATAATGGCAAATATACAGTTCTACGTGGTACTACAATTACTACTAGATCTCTTTAAAGTGCATCAACTGTACGGTTAAATGTCACACAAATCAGTTTGTAAGGTAAACCAACAATAGATATAAGAGGAAAGCAGTTGGTTACAACTATTGGCAGAAATACTGGTCACTACCGTTAAACACAACTCTATATGGAGATCCCCCCACCCCCACCTGGGCAACCTGTAGAATAAATATACAAGCCCAGTCCATATATTGTTCACAAGAGACTTCCCAATAGTTCTGCAACCCCAAAGTACCTGGTGTTGTAGCGTTCCTCATCGGGGAATCGACGGCCCTTCTAGATGGCCCTCCTTTTAAGGCAGGAGTCACGGGTCGTCGAACGTCCGGTGAATAACAGGGTGAACTACGGTGGTGAAGTGGTAGCTTCGTCCTGCAAGGAGGAGGCGTGCGGGGCACCTCAATGTTGATAGTTCTGGACCGCAAAGAGTTTGAAGAACTGTGGCCCAGCAAGGGTGTCGAGTTGTCGGCGTCTCTGTGGTCATCGGGTGGTGGAAAACCCACCGGCGGCTACTCCTCGGAACGCCGACGGTGAGGCCTTCTCCAGCGGGAAAAGACGGGCGACGATGCAGACGAGAGCGTCCTTGGATCAAATGAAGTTCTTAGGCAAACAGGAGCACGGCGGCTCCGGTCGGCGACGGCGGTCATCGACAGTGGCGGACAATCGTCCGGGCGCTTCTCTTTGGGATTCTGCGGCGGTCCCCGTCATCCGGTCGGCAGCCTGTCGTAGGTCTGTCTACCGGGGAGCTTTGGCAAAGATCAGCTGTGCACAATGGTCCCTCGTAGCTCGGGAAGAGGGCGCCTTACCAGGTCCTCTCTGGGTCAGTCCTTGGAGGCACAGCAGTTTTCAGATCGACGAAGTGGAGCAGCAGCAAGACTTCTCTTCCAGCAGGGCTTCAAGGTTAAGCTTCAGTTACTCCAGTTACTCTTCGTAGTGGACTTCAGCTTCTGAACACGAATTCTAGCAGCGAGAGGCCCCCAGATATAATAGTTGATCTCCCATTTATTCTGCTGGGTCACACTCAGGCAACCAATCGGACAGAAGGGCATTCTTGCAGGCAGACAGCCAATCAGGTGCATAGTGCATTCAGGCCATTCACTTCTCTCCAGACACTCACAACAAGTTATGTGTATTGGGACAAGTATCCAGCCATTCAGCACTCCACACTGCATTCATACCAGTTTCCGGCAGGGCTGTCTCAGTCATTGTGTCAAACACCAGATACTAGACATCCACAACACAGAATGCGTATTCGTCACACACTCCATTCACCCAGGTCCCACCCACTGGCGTACCCGCATACAGTCATTGGGAAGGCTCCAGCCAGTCTGGCCTGGACTTCACAACAGCACCATATATGGAACTTCCACCCAACAGCCAGTCAGGGGGAAGGGACAGTCAGGGCTTCCCAGGACTTTGGGAAAACAAGGTAATAGGCATTAGAAAGCAAGAGGCCACAGGGGCCA
The DNA here is from genome assembly GCF_040938575.1 of Ambystoma mexicanum. Lineage (NCBI taxonomy): Eukaryota > Metazoa > Chordata > Amphibia > Caudata > Ambystomatidae > Ambystoma > Ambystoma mexicanum. The sequence continues at coordinate 1,118,872,824 of NC_090930.1, forward strand.
TCTTGTTTCCTATCAGGAATCAACTGATTCCAATGGCAGGGCCTGGGTATCCCAAAATGGAGGAGACTCCGGGCACCTGTCAAATTCAGCATGGAGCGGCCACCAGCCCATACCCTGCTCTGTGGGCCACACACAGGTGCCCAAAAACATACACTAGGGGCACAGAGTTGTACCCCCACCCATGGGTGCCATAAGGGTATCTCATGGGTCTGTTCACCAGAACCAAAAGAGAGAGCTGCACCGCCAGGAGTCCCACATAAACTCCTGCGTGGAAAACACGACAGAACACATGATAAAAAGCAGTAAAAGACAAGGATACGGAGGACCTGTCCCTCTGATGCATTTCCAGCATCACAAATAGGGGTTTAGTATAGATATTGTAGAGGGAAGGGGAGATGCAGGAACATGGGGGCACTCCACAGGTGATTGCTGTAGGGTGGAAGAGTGGGTGTCGGCAAATACTCTTGAGGTGTGATCTGCTAGGAAGGATGCAACCCATTAGGAAGCATCTAGAGAAAGGGAGGCGGTGGTGGTGGTGGTCAGATGGTGGCAGAGGATGGAGTGATCAACCAGGTCAAAAGCTGCGGATAGGTCCAACATCATGAGGAGTGAGAGGTTTCCTGAATCTCTGGCGTTGTCCAGCTGTTTCTTGAGGTCCAGAAGTGTGGATTCTATTCCAGGGCCAGGGCAGGAGCCAGATTGGCATGGGCTAAGGATGTGATGCTGTTCCAGGTGTTGCTGAATCTGGAGGTAGGTGGCCCGGTCTATGATTTTCAGAAGGAAGGATACTCTGGTGATGGGTCTGTAGTTGGTGAGGATGGATTGTCGAGTGAGGGCTTCTTGAGTAGGGGTGATATCCAAGATTCTTTTAGGGAAATGTGGATGGAGCAGAATGCTAATGAGGCATTAATGATGTCTGTGATTTGGGGCAATAGGAGGTCTGCACACTCTTTGACGATGGGCACAGGGCACATGTCTGCTTTATGTCCAGAAGGTTTAAGGCCATTCAGGAGGTCAGCGACCTCTTGGACGGAGGCTGGGTGGAAGTTGAATAGAGGAGCAGACTGCTGGTGAGGTTTCGGGCTGGGAGGGGTCTGGGAGACTGTGTTGATGGTGGTTAGCTTGAGCTGGATCTTGCTTGGCTGTTTTGTCCAGGAGAGCCTTCTGGAGGTCGTTACACTATGTGACGTTCTTGGGGACCATGAACGGGTAAGACTAGGGATTCCAGTTCCCGTAGGACAGAAAATAAATTGTGGGAATTAGACATGGCATTGTCAATCCAAGCGTTGTAAGTAGATGCTTTGGGCAGATTCATGGCTCATTTGTCGGTTCTGGCGAGTGTAGCGAAGCAGGATGTGTTCGCTACTGTCGGACATAGGCACCAGGTGCGTTCGATAGCATGCTTTTTGGCATGCAGGCCGAGATGCTCTGTGGTGAACCAGGAGTTGGTGCGTGTGGCATGTTTGCGGGTGTGTGTTTTGAGGGGGGCGAGTTTGTCAATGGCTAAGTTGAGGGCTATGTTGTAGTGGTTGAATAGACTGTCAATGTCGAGTCCATTGGTGTAGAGGAGTGAGTTTCCAAGCAGTGGCCAGAGGGTGTCGCTTGAGAGGTTACAGTTTCAGCGGGAGGTGACCAGGGGAACGGAGTGAGGTTGGTCAGGGGGCAGGATGGAGAATGTGAGGAGGTTGTGATTTGACCAGGCACAAGGGGTGTTGGCGAGGATGGTGGTATTAGAGTGTTCATCCCTGATGATGGGATGCCACTGTCCTGAAATACGTAGGATTGTTATATTGTAACTCTCATTGATGTTATAGCTATTGTACACATTCTGTAACTTGATTTTCTGTATTTACATGGTTGCAACAAAAAAAAATGTAGACACCCATGAGATGATATTGGAGTTAACCTTTTTCGTTCACATGCAATCATTTACTATACTGTATTTGATTATATTTTGTATATTAAATTGTATGCTAAATTCCTATTGGCAATTTATTGAATGTTTAACCTTTTGGCTCACCAATGTGAAGTGTGCCACTGGGTCCTGTTCAGTTACCTACAAAGACACTTTTTGTGAATGGTATTATATGGTCAGATGGCTTTGGGTTAACTTGTTTTGTCAATGTGGAGCTTGATGATGGTGCCGTTCCTACAGCGGATACCTGTGAAAGAATTGCAAAATGCATCTAGCATACCATACAGGGCTAGGGTGTGGCTTTTGAAGGTGAACCTGATGAGACCCAGGCAGGGCTTCAGATAGAGTTTGAATTGGGAGTATGTTAATCCCTATTTTTAGAAGTTGGGAGTAAAATTCATGTTTAGGGTCTAAAGAGCAATTTACATTCCCAATTGTGGGATTCTTTTAGGTAAGATGTATCTTTTTGTAGTGCATGCTGCTTCGCGCCTAGCATATTAAGTTCTGCTGCAGAGAAGGCAGTAATATTAGAGCTCCTTCCTGTGGGGGTCGCAGTAAAGGACATCTTCCATTTTGAAGGAACATTTGAACTCTTAACTTGTATATTGTCATTTTTCTCTGTTAACAGGGAAAAAGTGGTGCAGTGCTTTCCTTTAGGTCTGGGTGCAGAGTTTCTGAAGTGGTGCAGCATAGCAGCATATCTTACACACTCTTACAACAAATACCCTCACCCGATTTTGACGGTCTTCCTACTACAGCCATGAGCTGAAAACTCTGAGTAGCATGATCAGTGTGACACAGCCAAATGCAAAAGCCTTAACCTTTGTGGGTTGTACTGTTGGGACTCGCTTCAGCAGCCATAACATTTTTTCGATTAGTACATTGACTGGTGTGCTAGCGTCAATTGGGTTAGAAATATTTATGTCAAAGATCATTTGACCTTCAAGAAATGCATGCCGGCCTGTATTGAGGGTGGTTTTCATGGCTGTGGTAGGTCAGAAGGAGGGGACAGACAATGATGTGCCATGTTCACAAGCATTTTATTTAAATAATAAGAAAATGACTAACTTTCCATATGTTAAGGGTTTCCTACCTAACATATTTAAACTAGGGTGCTAGTCATAAATCGTAAACTATAACTAAGTAAATGGTCTGTCCTCTGTACAAAAAGCTAAGCTACTCTAGCCCTACCACTAAGTCAAAAACAAAAGACCAGGAGAATGACTCCCTTCTGCTTGGATACATTTCAGCAGAGTTCCTTTTAGTAAGATATCTTCAAATAGTCTCTGGCTATTCCGTTTTATAGCTCTTTCAGTTTCTTCAAGGGATCTTGCCAGGCCCTTGTAGACTTTCTCTCTGCACTCTTCCGTCTCTTATTCTTGCATCCCGTCCCCTTTCCTTCATACTGCATGGGCGTCCCTCGCTAGAGACGGGAGACAGAACCTTTTTCACCAGAAAAAAATTGTTCCCCTTTGAATTTAGTGGCTCTGCCCACCGGCGCCACTTCCCAGTCCCCTTTTCCGCGTCAACGGGAACGGGCCGATTTCGCCAGCGCTCCTGGGTTTGGCTTCAGCCATGTAATAGCACGCACTCTTCCTTGGATACTTTCTTATGTCTTTTTGTCTTCTTTTGTCCATCAGTTACTCAGTCCTCTGGCGCCACGCTCCTCCCCGGCGCATGTCGACTTCAGCAGGTGTCCTGCCTGCGAGGGGCTTTTCCCTACATCCAATCCCCATGCTCTTTGCCTCCACTGCCTTGGTCCCGACCACGGCCAGAAGGGTTGTACCGTGTGCAACGCACTTTCATTGCGTGCTCTCAAGAACAGACTAGCTAGGTGGAGGGAGCTCTTCGAGAAGTCGCCTCCAGAGGACTTGAAGGACTTCGTCAGACATAAGTCAAAGCCCAAGGGAGAGCCGCTCTTTTCCAGCGCACCCCTCAAGGGCGACTCCTTCCCAAGGAAATGCCTGGGCAGGAGGAACTTCTCAGGTTCTCACACCTGCACGGGTACCGAGGCTAGTTCAGCTACCGGCCGCCAAGCCGAGGGGTCTGTACATCGTTCTGGAGACAGTGCTGAGGGACCGAAAGGTTCTTTTACTGGGTGTACACCCGAGGGGCTACGCCCTGTCCCAGCAACATGTCCGAGGGGGCGCCTACACGCAGCACTGCCGGTGATACTCTCAAGGGCGACACGCCTACCAGGCCACATCCTGAAGTGCAGGGTGGGTCTCATGCTCCACCGCCAAGAGACTTGGAGTAGGCCGGGCCCAGTGAGCCAAGCACCACGACTTCGGCACGTGGCATGCAGCTCGACAAGATGGCTGCCACGCCAGACAAGATGGCTGCTCGTCCGATACCACCCCGAGGAACGGAGCAGGTGGGAGACCGAGTTACAAAGTGGGACTGGTGTCAACTAGGTACGTGGCCTACAGCTTATCCATAAGCAGCACAGGGTAGGTTTACCCCGCAACCAGCAAGACAGAGTATGCACCGGCCCCAGCAGCTGCCCGCTACCCCGTCAATATCACTTGCCACCCCACCAGCCTGCAAGGACAGGTTCTTTGAAAAGTTACTCAGTCATGAGATCTCCTCAGATGGGGACCATCCTTAAAGATGTGATCATGGACATGCTCCCTCTAGCCCCTCTGCCTGCGCCTATGGTCACTCCTCCTATGGCTACAGTGCTGCAGGCCCCGGTGCAGCACCTGCTGCCCACACTGACTCCTTTGATTCCGGCTGTCCTGCCTACTACAGTTCAGGTTGTCCCGTACCAACCTCTGGCTCCGGTCGTCACACCTCAGCCCTCACCGCCCAGCACTCCTCCACCCGCTCCAGGCCGGCCGGACGCCCTGGCGGACACATACAAGGAAGAAGACCGCAACACACCATTGTCAGCAAGTCCAACAACCGGAGGCAGGGGTACTTGCGAAGGTTCTCACTCTACGCCCCATTGCTAGAACGGGGATCCCGATGCAGAAGGACGTTGTCGCCTTGGCCAAGAAGCAGTGGCTCAAACCCCACTTGGCCCAGCCTGTCAATCGGTGCCTGGACGCCAAGTTTAGGCAAATGGAGGGGGATCCACTCTTGCTGTCGGCCCACCCTCAACCGCATTCTTCAGTGATTGCTGCAGCGTCACTCTACTCGAAGCCTCAGTCATCCTCAGCCACCTTGTCCTCGGCACTGCTAGGCAAGGAGGAGAAGATCTTGGATGCGTACAGGAAGGAGGTTTATTCCAACGCTTCACTGCATCTTCGTCAATCCAACGCGGATACCATGCTGGCAGCCGTTAACCAGAGGCTTTGGTGGGAAATCGCTGACTTCCTTCCAGAACTTCCGGTGCAGAGCCAGTCATGTTTCAAGGTGGGACTGGCAGACGCTAAAACGGTGGCGCAAGACACCATGAGTCTACCGTGGCCCACACAACACCTCTGGCCGGGCCATATGCATCGCCACAGACATGAGAAGGACTTCCTGGCTTCGGGCTACTAAGTTTAATCCAGACGTCCAGGAACGCATATTGGACATTCCATTGGAGGGTGGTGACTTCTTTCACTCCACCACCGATAAGGAGCTAGATAAAAAGAAAAACAGTTCACAAACTGCAAAGTCTTTATCTATCCTTACGAAGGGCACACCCAAGGCATACACCCAGTCACATCAACGCTGTGACAAAAGGCGGGCGTTCGGGGAGTTCTGCAGCTTCCGAGAACAGAGGTGCAGGCAGCCTGACCATTCTCTGAGTCAGCACTGGCACAAGCAACAAAAGGGGGGCAAGGGATTCTTTCAGTCCCCCTCCTCCGCAACAGCCTCAGAGGGAAAGGAGGCATGAGGTGTCCCTTCGGGTCCACGTGTCTCCGGTGGGGTGCAGGCTTTCCCTTCCCATTCAGTTTTGCATCAGAAGTTTGCAGACTCCTGGATCCTCTCTTTAGTATCCACGGAGTACCGCTTACCAATCCCTCCCTCTCCTCCCTCCTCCCCTCCACTCCACTCCCACAGATTGGGACAGCAACTCTGTTGGCAGAAATGCAGTCGAGAGTCGGGCAGTGGAAGAAGTCCCAGCCTCCCAGCGAGGATTGAGCTTCTACTCGAGGATTTTCGTCATACAAAAGAAGAAAAGAGTTGTATTTGACCTCTCCACCCTCAACCTCTCCCTCCCTCTTCAAAAATTCAAGATAGTTACACCAGCACTTATTGCAGAGACATTGTACAGGGGAGACTGGATGTGCTCCCTGGATCTGAAGGACGCTTATCTACACGTCCTGATTTGGCAGCCGCATCGCTCCTTTCTGTGATTCAGGATCATGGGCTGCCATTTCCAATACAAGGTGCTACCCTTCGGCCTCAATTTAGCCCCCACGGTATTTACCAGGCTCCTGAATGCAGTGGCAACCCTTCTCAGGGCCACCACTTCTAACCGTACCTGGACGATAGCTCGTCAGGGCAAGATCTCCGGAGGCGGTTCACCACACTTCCTCCGCCCTTATGATTGCACTCCATGAGCTGGGGTTTTCGATCAACCTCAGGAAGTCTCAGCTGAAGCCTACATAGAGACTGACCTTTCTCGGCCACATATGGGACACAAGCTCTGAGAGAGTTTTCTCCTTGGAGGACAAGGTCACAGCCATCAAGAGGGCCACTACTCACTTCCTCAGAGTAGTGACCTCGGTCTGGTGGTACCAACATCTATTAGGTATCATGGCTACGGTCCTATTGGCCGTACCCCATACGAGACTCAAGATGAAGAGATTACAGCTGCATTTCGCAGCTTCATGGAATCAGGAGCGGGGCTCCCAAGCAGAGCTGGTCAGCATTCCTCCTCCTCTCCTCTCGGACCTCACATGGTGGTCCAGAGACTGCAACCATCCGGACGGGTACGCCCTTCCGGAAACCGACCCCGCCAGTCACTATCACCACAGATTCCTCCCTGGAAGGCTAGGGGGCCACTCTGGACAAACACAGTGTCCACAGAGTCTGGTCCCTGCGAGAGCAGGAGTCTCATATCAACTGGCTGGAGCTGAAAGCAATCTGGCTAGCTCTAAAAGCTTTCCTTCTGTTCATTGGGGGCAAGGTCATCCTCATCCAGACCGACAACTCCATCAGCATGTACTATGTCAACAAGCAGGGGGGGTACCAGGCAATATTCCCTCTAATTATTTTTATGTGGAGCAATAAAATGCTTGTGTGCGGGATGTTGTCAGGCATGTGCGCAACTAAGTCACGCAGTGCCAGAAGAATATGACCCACCGTGCTCGCGTAGCGTGCAATCTCTACTTCAAGATTTTAACTGGTCTGAAATTGCTAGGAAGGTGTCTTTAGTTTGACTTGTTAAATAGGTTTACAGGGACTCTTATGCTACTACGCAATCTTATACCATTACGGGGGAACTCTGCAATGGAACAAGGTTGACAATTACGTGTCTACAAAGACACTTCATAGAGGCCCGTGTAATTGATGGATTAAACTTAGACACTGTTCTCATACTGCAGATACCTCTCATTCCATCTGAAACAAATATGCCTTTCAAATTGAAAAGAAGACAGTTTCCTATACGTTTAGCCTTTTCAGTGACCATTAATATGTCACAGGGACTTACTCCCCCTTCCTGGAAGTGATCAGTGGTAATTCTGATATTTAAGAAAGGGGACAGAATTGACCCTATGAATAACCAACCGATAGTGACCTTTAAGATATACTAGAACTGTGTATGTTATGCAGGAAACAGCTAGTATAGAGAAATGTTGTTAGGAGAGTTAATTGGCGAGTATCAATAACAACAAAAGCTCAATCTTTCTCACCATGTCTGTTTCAAACAACTTTCCAAAGCTCTAGAAATGTAATTAGACAGATAAATATATACATATAAACCCATAAAAACTTTCAGGGATTTCCAAGCATTTAAATAAAAGGTGATGCTTTTAGCCAACTCGTTTGTACAGAGTAGTTATCAGTCACAACGGTGTGGAAGACTAACATATTCCTGCCAGTATCTGCATTTGTGACCAGTTCGCCACACGGAGTAAAGAAGGCCACAGCATGTGCTTTATCACACTAAGATTACAAGCTATAACCATAGCAACAACTTTGTCTGTATTAAGCAACATCCTGCTAACAAAAGCACCAATTAAGATCCCTATTCTCAAACAGGCTACAGGAATGTCTACCTAAGCTTATCCCGGCACTCACTAAATTTGTGAATACCTCTTTTCAGACCAATTTGGTGACTGACAATCTAAAAAAGGCGTGGATTATGCTGCTCTTGAAAAAAACAAATCTGTGCCCTCTAACATCCTTCAATTACAGACCAATCACGAATACTGCGTTCCTTTTGAAGATTTTAGATCGTGTTGCCTACAATCAAATCTCTGTATTCTTGGAACAAAATGAAATCCTGCATAAATACCAATCTGGTTTCTGGGCTAACCATGGTACCGAGACGGCCCTTCTTGCCCTTAAGTCTCATCTCACTCAAGAAATGGATAAGGGCAAGATCTCCCTTTTGATGATTTTAGATCTCTCTGCTGCTTTTGACCTGGTGGACCATTCCATCTTGTCCACCAGGTTAAGAGTAAACGCTTCATTTTCTGAGGCGGCCATCCAATGGATCTCATCTTTTTTGAAGGGCAGACAGATCAGTGTGGCTAGTGAAGCAGCAGAAGCTGACCCTATGCTCCTACTGTATGGAGTTCCCCAAGGAGCTTGTGTGTCACCGTGTTTTTATAACATCGTCATGATACCCTTCTTCCAGATGCTGGAAGAAGAGGGGATCATATCTCGGGATCCAATCAAGAAGATGAAGCCCTTAACAATATATACCTGAAAATTCAGGATTGGATGGTATTCAATGGCCTTGCGCTGAATGGCGCTAAAACGGAGCTTATGCTGGTAGGCTCCCTTGGTAAATTAGAAAAATAGGGTGCCAATTTTAAGTGCTTTACTGTGGATAATTGTGTTGTCCAGATTCTACCCAAGGTTAAGACCGTGGGCGTTTATCTGGATAAACACATGAATATGAAGGCCCAAGTGAACAATCTTGTTTCATCTTCATCTCATTTTATTAAACTCTTTCGCCACCTTCGAACGTTGATCTCGGAGAAAAATGCAGAAACTCTGGCTAGAGCCATTATTGGCTCAAAATTGGATTATGGCTGCAGTCTCCTAGTAGGTATTCCGAAAGTAGAGATTCAACGTCTCCAAGTGATTCAGAATGGGGCGGTAAGAGTGGTAAAGGGCTTAGGTAAAAGGGACCATGTCTCTGAGGCTCGTAGGAGCCTTCATTGGCTGCCGATTGCTGCAAGAGTTCTGTTTAGGCTCCTTCTTATCACACACAAATGCATTATGGGTCAAATGCCTTTGTATTTGAAGGAGGTCATTGTTCTAAAAGACAACGTGAGAACCTTAAGATCTGATCACACTAATATTCTTAGAGTCCCTCGGAGTAACTCTAATAAGGCAAGAATTGGCTCGTTTCAAGTAGCGGCTCCCATTGCATGGAATGCTTTGTCGCCCACCCTCAGAACAATGGCATCAACAGAACACTTTAAGAAATTGTTGAAGACGTTGCTTTTCACTTAAAATCTTGGGTTCATATGTGATCTCATCTTATCTGTGACTGTTTTTTGTTCTGTCTCTGTTTGAGAATTTGCGCCCATCAGCTTACGGGTACCAGGTGCGCGTTACAAATTGGTTAACATAACATAACAGTGACAGATGTTTCACTGTACTGTTAATGTTTAAAATGTGTAATTTCCAAGCAAGATGGAGACCAGATTCCCTGAATCCGGAGACCAGATTCCCTGAATCCAGAGACGGCACACTAAATGTTAAGTAATTATACACATGATGAAGAAACAAAGGCTAGACAGCTGGGCTTGCTAATGAAATCATATAGAGTGGGGAAGTGGTGGTGAAGATAGCAGAAATGTAAAGGTAGAGAAAGTGTTGCAAAGAAACAGTCATTGAAACCTTAGGGGCGACATTTTCACTTCAGTATTTCACCATTTGTCCTTCCAAAGCAGCCCTCATTGCATTTCGATTGTTTTCTGATAATTGCAACACAAAGTGGCGTAACAGCACTGTAACCGGCTATCACCTACTTTCTTTACAGTTCTTTCAGTTCTACAATGCACTCTCAAAAGGAAGAGCTGCTGGCATCATGTTAAAATTGCATTATCGTGCTAGTCCTAGAAAGGGGAGTTATACAGATCGGAAATGGCACACTTTTCATAATAATCTTGGAATACTAAGAAGACCAAACATACATCATATTTTCTCAGAAATGCAATTTACAGTGCCTATCCAGAACCAAGGTAAGTAAGGCTCTGGCTGTAACTGTGCCATCCCTTATTTGCAAATACTTTACTGATTACTTACAACCCCAACAACTTGAAGTGTAAAGCAATGTGTCTTCCATAAAAGCTATCCCTGACAAGCAGATGCCGGTTAACAGGGAGGTTACTGCTCTCTGAGAACTGCCAGGTCTCGGTGAGCTATTCTGCTGGGTGTTAGTGCTGCTGTGTGCAGTAAAAAGAAGGCAGTCGTCTTGCATGAGTAAAAGGCGCCTTATAAATGTAATGAAACACAAAATATAAATAACTTACATATCAGAATCGGGCCCCATTAGCACTTGCTAGGAATTTCCTTTCCTTCACCAGGCAGAGACCAGAGAAGGAACACTGCAGTGGGCATGATTAGCATGCATTTGTTTTACAAATCCAAAAGACTACACAGTGCCAATTACAACCACTGATTGAAAAATACACATTCGAATTAAATGAGCTTATTTGGGCACTTGGGTAAATATGACGGGTGATATAATTGCTGGTCTATGTTACACATGGCTATAGCATGTGCAATGTGCTTCTTGCATCACAGGCCTGAGTGTTCATTATTCCCTTTTGGATGGGAATAAAGACATTTCCTTTTCAGCCTCATACTTTCCCGAAGTGCCTGCATATACTGAAGTCGTTTCATGTGCACGCCTGAATACTGTATGGTGTGTTCCATAAATATGTACAATGTTACATTCCTGGAGTAATTTGTTAACACCCAGAGTGCTGGTAGGCCTGGGCTTTAAAAAAAAGTAGCATAACAAAGCGAATTCTAAGTCCTACCTGGTCAAACAAGAAAGACGTTCTGTAAAAAGCATGCAGCAACATGCAGTTGTACCTGGTAAAAGGTCATGAAAATGGCTGCGTGACACCAGCTGGGCGAAAACCTGAAGAGGATGGAGAGGTCAGATGGCGACTTCCAATTGCCTGCCTTGTCCTAAAAAAAATGAGAGAGGGGTCCGATGCTAGGCATGCCGAATCTTAAGAGTGTGTGTTTAATGGGTTGTAGTAGAGCTGCGTGCGCAATCCCACACAGCTACCTACTGCATACCCTTGTTTAAAGCAAGGAGGGCAGTGCACTCCTGTCTGATCAAGAATTTACATGCATACATGTGAGAGACAGGCCTCTACGACCGGTGGGGGGTGTCTGTACTTCCGCTCCCTATATGGTGGAGGAGAGGCACCGGAGACCCCAGCCAAGATTCTCTATTCGGTAGCAATGGTCGAGCAATCAAGGCCTAGCTTCTCAGGAGATGATGCAGGCTGGTTCTCAAGTACAGTGTATCCCCAAGCCCCCACAAAGGAATATCCACACTCTGTATTGGTTAGAACACAGTCTTTATATAATCAATAGTTAAGGTTATGTACATTCATCATGATAACTCACTGTGTACTCTGGCAAAATCTACAATGACAAATATTTACAATCCTAAAGTGGTACCACCCTAGATCTCATTGAAGTGCATGAACAATACTGTACAATATCACACAGACCAATAGAGTGAAACCAGCAATAGAGAGAGGAGAGAAAATAAGATGGTTGAGCAATAGGCAGAATACTGGCCCCTACCACTGGGCACAGTTCTGTGTGGAGATCCCCCCACCTGGGCAACCTGTAAAGAAAGATATAGCACAAGCCCAGTCCATATATTGCTCTGTAAGTCCTATTCTCTCCTATAATGTTTTTACCCCCCCAATGTACCTGGTGGAGTCGAGTTCCTCGAAGAGGCGTCGACAAACGTCGAGGGACTCGCTGTTCTGCGACGGGGAATCGACGGCCCTTCTTGAATGCCTTCCCTTTCAGGCGGGAGGCACGGGGCGTCGAACGTCCGTCGACAAACAAGGTAGAACGATGTCGAAGAGGCGGCAGCTTCGTCCGAGCGGTGCTCGTCGGCATCCTGCAAGGCGTAGGTGTGCGGGGCACCTCGATGACGATAGTTCTGGACCGCAAAGATTGTAGAGACGGGAGCCCAGCAAGGGCGTCGAGTCTTTGAGGTCGTCGGGTGGCGGGAAACCCACCGGCAGGTTTCTCCTCGGCGGGTTGGTCGGCCTCGACTTTCTCCGGCAGGATAAGCGGTCGACGAAGCGGTCGAGAGAGTCCTTCGATTGAATGTTCTTAGGCAAAGGAGCGGACGGCTCCGGTCGTCGGCGGCACGGCGTCAAGTGGTTCCCACGGCTGGGCAACACAACTTCGACGGGCCTCCAGCGGTTACACAAACCTGCGAACCCTGGTCGACGGCAATGGACTTCGACGGCGTCGATGTCCGGGTGCTTCACTTCGATCTCCTCGGCGGTCCCGTCTCGGTTCGACAGCCTTTCGAGGGTCTGTCTTCCAGGGCGCTTCGGCGAAGATGGAGCGGTGCTCGATGGTCCCTCGGAGCACGGGAAGAGGGCGCCTTACCAGGTCCTCTCTCGGGTCAGCCCTCGACGATCTCGTCAGCCTTCGGATCGGTCGAAGCAAATGCCACAGCAAGTCTTCTTCTTCCAGCTGACGTCGAGGATCAGCAGTTCCAGTTACTCGTAGAGTGGAGACTCAGCTCCCTGGCTGCTTCAGGAGCACAATGGTCGCTTCTCAATCAAAGGTCCCTTCTGAACACTTTTCCAGTGGTGAGAGGTCCCCAGATATACTATCCTCTCTCTCATCCACGCTGCTGGCACACACTCAGCAGCCAATCATACTGCAGGGCATTCATGCAGTCAGTCAGCCAATCAGGCACACAGTGCATTCAGGCCACACTCCTCCCTTCCAGACACTCACAACAGGGAATGTGGATTGGGACAAGTACCCAGCCATTCAACACTACACACTGCATTCAGGCCAGTTTCGGGCAGGGCTGTCTCAGTCTTTGTCTCTCATGCCAGAAACCAGACAACCACAACAAGAAGTGTATATTGGTCACACACTCCATTCACCCAGGTCCCACCCACAGGAGGTACCCACAACATACAGTCACTGGGAAGGCTCCAGTCAGTCTAGCTGGGCCTTCACAACAATACCATACATGGAACTTCCACCCAACAGCCAGTCAGGGGGAAGGGACAGAGACAGGGCTTCCCAGGACTTTGGGAAAACAAGATAACAGGCAATAGAAAGCAAGAGGCCACAGGGGCCATCTTGTTTCCTATCAGGAATCAACAGATCCCAATGGCAGGGCCTGGGTATCCCAAAATGGAGGACACCCAGAGCACCTGTCAATTTCAGCACGGAGCTGCCACCAGCCCATACCCTGCTCTGGGGCCACCCACAGGTGCCCAAAAACATACACTAGGGGCACAGGGTTGTACCCCTACCCATGGGTGCCATAAGGGTATCCCATGGGTCTGTTCACCAAACCAAAAGAGAGAGCTGCCCTGCCAGGAGTCCCACATGGACTCCGGGGCCGAAAACATAACAGAACACACGGTAAAAACAGAAAAAGGACAAGGATTCAGAGGCCCTGTCCCTCAGATGCATTTCCAGCATCACAGTCGCCCCCCCCAGACTGAGGTGGAGGGTGTCTAATCTCCCACGGGATAGACACCCTCATCCAGACGGTCAACATACCTTTTGGAAAGGCCATCTGCATTATCGTGACTCTTCCCTGGTCTGTGCTCTATGGTGAAGTCTAGCCCTTGCAGGCTAATGGACCACCTGAGCAATTTCGGGTTCTCACCCTTCATCTGCATAAGCCACTTCAGGGGCTTATGATCTGTTTGGACCTTGAAGGTAGACCCCGTAAGGTAGGGCCTAAAACGCCTAAGGCTCCAAACTATACTAAAACACTCCTTTTCAACAGTAGCCCACCTAAGTTCTCTACCCTTGAGTTGTCTACTGATGAATATGATAGGGTGTTCTCTCCCTTTGTCATCTAACTGGGACAAGACAGCTCCAATTCCGGTGTCGCAGGCATCCGTCTGGACGATAAAGGGTCGGCTGTAGTCAGGCGCACTCAACACAGGTGCCCTACACAGACTTTCTTTCAAGCCATCAAAGGCCCTCTGACAGTCTTCGGTCCAATTAACCTTCCTAGGCTGCTTGAGTGACGTTAGAGCTGTCAGAGGTGCAGCTATGGTCCCATAGTCTGCCATGAAATTGCGATAGTACCCAGTGAGACCCAAAAAGGCCCTCACCTGGGTTTGAGTAGTGGGAGTCTCCCAGTTCTGTACATCCTGTACTTTACTGGCGAGAGGTTGGATTTGACCCCCTCCTACCTCATGACCAAGATAGGTAACTTTCCCCTGAGCTATCTGGCACTTGGTGGCCTTGATAGTGAGGTTAGCCCTTTTCAAGGCCTGCAACACCCTATCCAGATGTGTCAAATGCTCTTCCCAGGTGGAACTGTAGACGGCAATGTCGTCTAAGTAAGCCACCCAAAAGGCTTCCAGCCCACTGAGCGCATGGTTGACCAATCTCTGGAAGGTGGCAGGGGCATTATTCAACCCAAAAGGCATGACCCTAAACTGGTAGAGTCCCTCAGGTGTTGAGAAGGCCGTCTTTTCCTTGGCATGGTCCGTCAGAGCTATTTGCCAATAGCCTGAAGTGAGGTCAAAGGTGCTCACAAACTTGGCAGCACCGATGGTGTCCACGAGCTCATCAGCCCTGGGCAATGGGTGCGCGTCAGTCTTGGTGACGGCATTGACTCCTCGGTAGTCCACACAGAACCTCCAATCCTTGGTACCCGCCTGTGAACTTGCCTTGGGGACAAGGACCACTGGACTGGACCAGGGACTGGTTGAGGGTTCAATAACACCCAGATCCAACATCTTGGCGACCTCAGCCTGGATGTGGTTCTTGACGGTATCTGACATACGGTAGCACCTGCTTTTGACAGGCACACTGTCACCAGTGTCAATTTCATGCTTACACCACGGTGTAAGGCCTGGCTTCAGTGAAAACAGAGAGGCATACTGTTGGAGCAAAGCCCTACAGGCCCTCTGTTGCTCTGTTGTCAAATCTGGAGAGAGATGTACTCCCTCCACTGAGCCATCCTGAGGGTTGCTATGCAGCAAATCAGGAAGGGGCTCACTCTCATCCTCTTCTTGCCCAGAAGCTAGCAAGAGACATGAGACTTCCGCTCGCCTGTGGAAAGGCTTGAGCCTGTTGACATGGAATAGCTGAGGGGCTACCCCAGGGGCTCCCATGTCAACCAGATAATTGACTTAGCCCATCTTGGAGATGATCCTGAAGGGTCCAGTCCACTTGTCTGCCAAAGCCCTAGGCTTGGTAGGCTCCATCACAAGGATTTCCTGTCCCAGAGTCCAATCCACTTGCGAGGCTTTAAGGTCATGCCAGTACTTATTCAATTCCTGGCTGGCCTTGAGATTTGCTGTTGCCTGACCCATCATCTGTGTCATCCTCCGTCTGAGGCCTAACACATAGTCCCCCACTTGCTTGGCGGGACCCGGAGTGGTGGCTTCCAGGCCTTCTCTGATCAAGGCGAGGGGCACCCTTACGGGATGTCCAAAGAGTAACTCAAAGGGGCTGAAACCAACACCCTCTTGAGGTACCTCCCTGTAAGCAAACAGCAGGCATGGCAGGAGGAGATCCCATTTCCTCCTTAAGGGTTCTTCCAAAGCCCCTAGCATGCCCTTGAGAGTTTTATTAAATCTCTCAACCAGACCATTGGTCTGGGGGTAGTAAGAGGTGGAGAACTTGTAGGTTACCCCACACTCTTTCCACATAGTTTTCATGTAACTCGACATGAAGTTGGATCCTCTGTCAGAGACAACCTCCTTGGGGAATCCAACACGGGTGAAAATGCCCAGGAGAGCCCGGGGAACCACCTTGGCCGTAACCGTCCGAAGGGGTATCGCCTCAGGGTACCTGGTGGCATGATCTACCAAGACCAGAATGAACCGATGTCCACCTGAAGTGGGAGGGTCAAGGGGACCGACAATGTCGATGCCCACCCTCTCAAATGGGGTGCCAACCACTGGCAACGGCTGCAGTGGGGCAATGACACTGCCTCCAGTCTTGCCAGACAACTGACAAGTTGGGCAGGTCCTGCAGTGGGACTCCACTTCTACTCCCATCCGTGGCCAGTAGAAATGGGCAGAGAGCCTCTGCTTAGTCTTCTTGGTCCCAAGATGACCAGCCAAGGGCACCTCATGCGCCAACTGCAGTAGGAAGGGCCTGTAAACCTGGGGTACCACCAACCTCTTGCGGGCACCAGGTTCAGGCTTAGTGGGCTCACTAACAAGGAGCTCACCCTTCCAATAGATCCGGAAATTCCTAGGCACCTCTCCTTGTGCCTGGGCCAGGGCCTGTTTCCTCAGTCCCTCGAGAGAGTGGCACTCTCTCTGTCCCTTACAGAAGTCCACCCGGGAGGGTCCCCCTTCAGCTAACAAGCATTGAAGGTCGGGATGATCCTCCGGGTTAAGAACCTCTCCCACAGGAGAGTCTTCTGCCTCTTCTCCCAAAGGAGTTGAGTTTGGGTTTTCCACTGGACCCAGCCCGTCCGGAGCATGGATCCCAATGGGTGCGGCAGGAAGAGAAGGTGCTCCCTCCTTGGTCTTCCTCCTTCTTGCCTTAAGCCTCGCCTTTGGCTCGGGTATCTGACCCACAGCCAGACCCGATGTCACCTGTGATCTAGTGACGGCAGCAGCAGTCATGGGAAGACCATCCGAGATCAACCCCAACTCTACTAGATCATTCCCTAACAAAATGTTAGCAGGGACATTGTCCTGAACCAGGACAGGAAGCTTCGCTGTCTTGTCGCCAATCATGAGTGTGACTAAGGCTACAGGTGATAATTTGGGAGGCCCACCAGCTAACCTGGTGGTTTGCAGAGGAGCACCTTCATAGTCCTCTGGCCTGAGCAGGGTCCTGTCCACCACTGTCATGTTTGCCCCAGTGTCTCTCAAACCAGTAGAAGGCTGGCCATTCAAGAGGACACTTCTCAAAAACCTACGGGTGTTCTGTGGGATAGTCGCCAGTACTTCCGCGTACTGGTCCCAGGCCCCAAGGGACACTAAGGAAATCTCTACCGGAGCACCAAATGTGATCTCGGCAGAGGAGGGGAGGACCGTGGCCTCCACCTCAGACACGGGGTAAGGGTAGGTCAGGCTGACAGCCTGTACTCCAAGTGCCTTACCTTTACACTTGGGGTCACTCCTTTTGTGATCCAGAGCCCCACAGTCCCAACAAGCGCCAGGAGTGCGGGGTACGGTACTGGAACCACTGGGAGCCTGCTTTGCAGCAGGTGGACCACTACTCTTATTCCCACCCCCAGATGACTTATCCCCACTAGATTTTTGGGTCTTAGGAGAGGAAGGTTTTGGTTTACCCGACTGTGACTGCTTGGGGGACTCCTCAGCTTTCTGAGAGGCCCCCTTCTCCTTATCCTTGTCCTTCCCACTGGAGTCCTTAGGGGACACCCGGTGGGAGACCCACTTGTCAGCCAACCTAGCCAGCTTAAAGGGGTCCAAAATGTTCTGGTCAGCCACATACTGACGCAGCTCTGGTGAACAGGCTTCAGAGAAATGCTCAAAAAACAAGAGGTGGGACAATTCAACAAAAGTCTTAACCTTGTATCCATCGATCCACCCCATCATGTTCATGTGCGCAGCACTCACCCAGTCAACCCAAGACATATTCTCCTTTTTCTTAAAATCCCTGAACCTTCTAAGGTATTGGGTAGGTGTCTTGCCGAACTTGGCAATCAAAGCAGACTTCATACACTCGTACTGACCCCTTTCTTCCACACTCAGCTTCAGAATACAGTCATACCCGGTTTGAGGCACTCTGCTTAACAAACACTTCGCCCAATCTCTTTTATCCACATCATGAATCTCACAAGCCATTTCAAACGCTTCAATCCATTGGAGGATATCCGAACCCTCCACAAATACACCAACCAAATCTTTCATAAACTTGGTGGCTGGGGACCTGACACTCTCACTGGATCTAGCTGAAGTCTCCACTCTAGCTTTCTCTAGCTGGATCCTCTGACATTCAGTGTCCTGGCTCTTGAGTTCAAGGTCCTTATTTTTGAGTTCAAGATCCCTATTCTTGAGCTCCACTTGTTGAGCCAATTCCTCTTTCTTAAGCTCAGCATCTATTTCCAACTTGCGGTATTCAAAGGCCAATTTCATCCTTAATAACTCAAGTTCTAAGGAATTGCTGGAGTTTGGAACAGAGGCAGCAGGAATGGCGGCATTCCCAGAAACAGATTCAGCTGAAACCCCAGGGGCAGAGTTCTCATTGGTTGCATTCCCCCCCTCATCAAGAGTTTCACTATCAGTCTGGTAGTCCACCAGGGCAGCTATCAGCTCAGCCCTAGACTTATCCACAAAGTCTAACTCCCTAGCTTCACAAGCACTCTGGAGAGCCTCCAAGCTCATCCGAGTTAATTTGCCATTCGCAATAGACTCCATTGTTTGTAATGCAGTTACCTTGTACACAACTAAACCTTAATTTAATAAAGGGCAAATATCCTTTGTAAGTGGCACGGTTATACACTGATTCTTAAAACCATAAGCATCCCACCGCTGCCACCAGTGTGAGAGACGGGCCTCTACGACCGGTGGGGGGTGTCTGTACTTCCGCTCCCTATATGGGGGACCCCAGCCAAGATTCTCTATTCGGTAGCAATGGTCGAGCAATCAAGGCCTAGCTTCTCAGGAGGTGATGCAGGCTGGTTCTTAAGTACAGTGTATCCCCAAGCCCCCACAAAGGAATATCCACACTCTGTATTGGTTAGAACACAGTCTTTATATAATCAATAGTTAAAGTTATGTACATTCATCATGATAACTCACTGTGTACTCTGGCAAAATCTACAATGACAAATATTTACAATCCTAAAGTGGTACCACCCTAGATCTCATTGAAGTGCATGAACAATACTGTACAATATCACACAGACCAATAGAGTGAAACCAGCAATAGAGAGAGGAGAGAAAATAAGATGGTTGAGCAATAGGCAGAATACTGGCCCCTACCACTGGGCACAGTTCTGTGTGGAGATCCCCCCGCCTGGGCAACCTGTAAAGAAAGATATAGCACAAGCCCAGTCCATATATTGCTCTGTAAGTCTTATTCTCTCCTATAATGTTTTTACCCCCCCAATGTACCTGGTGGAGTCGAGTTCCTCGAAGAGGCGTCGACAAACGTCGAGGGACTCGCTGTTCGGCGACGGGGAATCGACGGCCCTTCTTGAATGCCTTCCCTTTCAGGCGGGAGGCACGGGGCGTCGAACGTCCGTCGACAAACGAGGTAGAACGATGTCGAAGAGGCGGCAGCTTCGTCCGAGCGGTGCTCGTCGGCGTCGGGGCGTCGGCGTCCTGCAAGGCGGAGGTGTGCGGGGCACCTCGATGACGATAGTTCTGGACCGCAAAGATTGTAGAGACGGGAGCCCAGCAAGGGCGTCGAGTCGTCCGAGTCTTTGAGGTCGTCGGGTGGCGGGAAACCCACCGGCAGGTTTCTCCTCGGCGCGTTGGTCGGCCTCGACTTTCTCCGGTAGGATAAGCGGTCGACGAAGCGGTCGAGAGAGTCCTTCGATTGAATGTTCTTAGGCAAAGGAGCGGACGGCTCCGGTCGTCGGCGGCACAGCGTCAAGTGGTTCCCACGGCTGGGCAACACAACTTCGACGGGCCTCCAGCGGTTACACAAACCTGAGAACCCTGGTCGACGGCAATGGACTTCGACGGCATCGATGTCCGGGTGCTTCACTTCAATCTCCTCGGCAGTCCCGTCTCGGGTCGACAGCCTTTCGAGGGTCTGTCTTCCAGGGCGCTTCGGCGAAGATGGAGCGGTGCTCGATGGTCCCTCGGAGCACGGGAAGAGGGCGCCTTACCAGGTCCTCTCTCGGGTCAGCCCTCGACGATCTCGTCAGCCTTCGGATCGGTCGAAGCAAATGCCACAGCAAGTCTTCTTCTTCCAGCTGGACGTCGAGGATCAGCAGTTCCAGTTACTCGTAGAGTGGAGACTCAGCTCCCTGGCTGCTTCAGGAGCACAATGGTCGCTTCTCAACCAAAGGTCCCTTCTGAACACTTTTCCAGTGGTGAGAGGTCCCCAGATATACTATCCTCTCTCTCATCCACGCTGCTGGCACACACTCAGCAGCCAATCATACTGCAGGGCATTCATGCAGTCAGTCAGCCAATCAGGCACACAGTGCATTCAGGCCACACTCCTCCCTTCCAGACACTCACAACAGGGAATGTGGATTGGGACAAGTACCCAGCCATTCAAACACTACACACTGCATTCAGGCCAGTTTCGGGCAGGGCTGTCTCAGTCTTTGTCTCTCATGCCAGAAACCTGACAACCACAACAAGAAGTGTATATTGGTCACACACTCCATTCACCCAGGTCCCACCCACAGGAGGTACCCACAACATACAGTCACTGGGAAGGCTCCAGTCAGTCTAGCTGGGCCTTCACAATACCATACATGGAACTTCCACCCAACAGCCAGTCAGGGGGAAGGGACAGAGACAGGGCTTCCCAGGACTTTGGGAAAACAAGATAACAGGCAATAGAAAGCAAGAGGCCACAGGGGCCATCTTGTTTCCTATCAGGAATCAACAGATCCCAATGGCAGGGCCTGGGTATCCCAAAATGGAGGACACCCAGAGCCCCTGTCAATTTCAGCACGAAGCTGCCACCAGCCCATACCCTGCTCTGGGGCCACCCACAGGTGCCCAAAAACATACACTAGGGGCACAGGGTTGTACCCCTACCCATGGGTGCCATAAGGGTATCCCATGGGTCTGTTCACCAAACCAAAAGAGAGAGCTGCCCTGCCAGGAGTCCCACATGGACTCCGGGGCCGAAAACATAACAGAACACACGGTAAAAACAGAAAAAGGACAAGGATTCAGAGGCCCTGTCCCTCAGATGCATTTCCAGCATCACAATACACACGCTAAAAACAACAAATGGCCTGCATCAAGCCTTGTTGCCAATTCACAGAAAAGACCCAATGTTTCAAGTCGGCCACATCTGATCTCAAAATCCAGATTGCAATGTTGGATGGGAAAGCCCCAGCAGCCATCATAAAATGCTAGAAGCGCCTTTCTACCATCTAAAATAAAAGCCAAATTGTCAACAGTAGAGTGGAACATTCATTAAGCAAAGTTACTGCCATTGTTGTACGCAAGCAACCCCTATTCTGCTGTTTATGCTAAAATGCATTTAACACCTTGCAGACAGTGTTTTTGCTTTTGTAATTCACCATGTGTCATTCTGAAGAAACCTGCACTGCATTAGCACTGACGTCTGGAAACGGGCGATCCTCCATTGCCCACTTCAGGGTATGCATTGCCTACTTACTGAACAGAAGGTAACAACTCAGGGTAAAGATCCATTCCCCTCCGCCAGACCATCCAATGGCCTATTCTGCCAAAATCGTCTCATGCAGCTCTCGTAAACTGGACGATCCTGGGGAGAAAAGCAGCGGAGATGCTCTCAAGCTCAGCACACCCAAGCGAAGAGGTTGATGCCAGGCCTGCTGCACAAGGACTGCAGTGCGCTATATTTCATTGGCTGACGCCACGTACTACATGCAGTCAAGCACTGCCACAGCAATCAGTTTAAACACATGATTTGTACAGCTCCTGATTGGTTAGAAATATAACATTGGGAAAGATAGGCTGGGACGGCACATACTGTGCGCAGTAATTGAAACTTCATGCGCGGCCTCAGAAATAAAAGTGCAATCGCGCACCCGTGCACCTTACAGGGAACATTGGTACCAGGTCCCCTCCAGTGTGCAGCCCAGCGATCAGCATGTGGGAATAGGCCCTGGCGAACCACATCTACCTGACAGCCATCCACCTTCCGGGCGAGTCCAACCTGGAGGCGGACAGGCTCAGCAGACTGGGAGCGGAGAATTACGAGTGGCAACTGAACGATCAGGTGCTGCCAGAGATCTTCAGCAGATGGGGGGGCATCTGCAGGTGGATCTCTTTGCCTCCTGGGACAACAAGAAGTGGCAGCAGTTTTCTCGTCCTGGCAGCCCAGATCCTTGGGTGACGCATCCAGATACAGTGGAAATGCATGAGAACCTGGACCTTCTAGCAATAACTGAATCCTGGCTTCATGAAGCAGCAGGCCCTGCCCTTATGCTAGCTATCCCTGATTATTACCACATACTTAGAATAGACAGACCTAATGCTAGAGGAGGCAGACTGACTATTATGCCAAATCCAGCCTCGCCATTAGACTTGCCACTCCACCTGCATACCATTGATATGATATGGCATTTGTAACGCGCCCATACACAAGTGTTTCGAGGCACGACGAGGCAGGGAGGGGGGAACAAGGGGAGACAGACAACGATCCTACTAGGCCAGGCGTCATTCAGATCGCGCAAGTGCATGGGTAGGGGGGGGGACGGGAAAAGTGCAAGGGGGAAAGGGAGAGGGGAAAGTGCAGTACGGGGTTAGTAATGAACAGGATAAATAATAAGGGCCAGCTGGTGGCGAGTGCAAGATAAGTGCAGACAAGTGCTGGGAAGGGGGACTGTAGGGATACAGAGACAGTCCCGCAGTGCAGGGGTTGCCAGGAAGGCAGTGCAGGGGAGAGTGGCTGGGCCAAGGACCGAGATTGGTGAGTGGCCCAGTTGCTGATTCAGTACAGTTTCAGTGATTTAGCAGGGGAGAGGGAGAGAGAAAGCAGAAGCAAAGAGGAAGGTTTTGAGGTGTTTCCGGAACCGGAGATGGTTCTCCTCACGTTTCAGGGAGGCAGGAAGGCTGTTCCAGAGGGAGGCCCCAGCTGCGGAGAGAGATCTCCCCCCAACTCGTTGCTTGGAGAAGCGGCTGACCCTAAGGAAGTTGGAGGCGGAAGAGCGAAGAGCGAAGTGCTCGAGAAGGAAGATATTTAGGAAGGGAGAGTTGAAGGTAATTTGGCCCCAGGCCCCAGAAGGCCTTGTGGACAATGCAGAGGGTTTTGAACTTAATCCTCGCAGCCACAGGGAGCCAGTAAAGCAATTTCAGTCCTGGAGAGACACGGTCCCTGGGATTGAGGCCATGGACAAGTCTTGCAGTCCTGTTCTGGATGAGTTGCAGAGGGCGAAGAGTAGAGGCAGGCAGATTTAGATAGAGGCTGTTGCAGTAGTCCAGCTTCGAGAGAACCAGGGCTCTGGAGACTGTGAGCTTCTGGGGGAAGGAGAGGAAAGGAAGGATACCTCTGAGGAGGTGCAGCTGGTAGTGTGACTTCTTAGAAACGTCAGAAACGTGAGGAGAGAAGGAGTGCGTGGAGTCTAAGATGACCCTGAGGTTTTTTGCCTTGCAGGTAGGAGCAGGAAGAGGGGAGGCCGGCCAGAGAGCTGGAGGGAGTGGGTGTGCCGATGAGTAGAATCTCAGTCTTACTGGCATTAAGGCAGAGGTCGTTGGCGGCACACCATTCCTGGATAGCAGAAAGACAGTCTGAGATGAGGGAAGGAGAAGAGGAGGCCGAGGGTAGCCTGAAAATGAGCTGGGTATCATCCGCATAGCACTGAAAGTTGGGGCAGAGAGCAGCGATGCGGTGGGCGAGAAGTGCCAGATACTGGTTGAACAGCCAGGGAGAGAGGTTAGAACCCTGGGGGACACCACAGGTAGAGAAAAAGATGTCAACAGGAAAGACCCCAGTTTGACCTGGGAGGGTCGATTTGAGAGGAAAGAGGTCAGCCAAGCCAGAGCCTGACCAGTGATACCCAGGTTCTCAAGGAGACGGTTAAGCAGGATGGTATGGTTGACAGTATCAAAGGCAGAAGAGAGATCAAGCAAAATGAGAACACATGGAATGTTAGAGTCAAGGTCCGAGAGCAGGTCCTCACGGATGTTCAGGAGAGCAGTTTCCGTGCTTCTCGCAGCTCTGAAGCCAGACTGATGGTCATGAAGGCTACCAACAGATTCAGCATGGAGATTAAGCTGGGAGATGGCAAGTTTCTCCAGGAGCTTGCCCAGGAAAGGAGTGATAGAGATAGGGCGATAGTTAGCTGGGCAGTACGGGTCGGAAGAGGGTTTCTTAAGAAGGGGGTGCACAAGGGAGTGCTTGAGAGGGGATGGGAAGACTCCAGAGGCGAAGGAGTGATTGCAGAAGTCAGCAAGGGCAGGAGCCAAGGAGTCGATGTGGTCCTTAATAGTTTTGCACCAGTTTTGGCTGTAAGCACCATTCATGCAAGGTGCTTACAGCCAAACTACCCATATGTAGTAACCAGACACTAACCATTCATCTGGTATACAGACTACCTGGTCCACTGGGAACCTTTGAGGTGGATCTATCCAGCCTTCTGGCCAATAACCTGAAGAATCCTCAGAGATCTTATTGATGGGAGATTTCAATTTGGGCTTCAATGACCATGAAAACAAACATGCCCAGTCAGCAGCAGCCATACTCGCAGATCATAGCCTCTCTCAAAAAGTTCTTAGCCCGACCCACATTAAAGGTAGAGTCCTCGACTGGGTGGCCGAGGTGAATTGTAATAACTCCATCACCAACATCGCCCCGCAATCTTGGACTGACCACCACCACCAGAAAGGGGCAAGATCTAAAGCTTCTCATCTACCCTCGAACTCCACAGCGCTAAAGCTACTGGCATGGCACCTCCACTTCAAACTAGGATTAAGAAGGATATCACAGTAGATAAACTATTACCTCTCCTCCTCCCACTCATCAATCACTTCGCCATCAATGCTGACCCCAGCCTCCTAGTGGAGGTCTTTAATAAATCCATGACAAAGGCTCTTGACACCATTGCACCTGTTAAACTCAGTAAAAGCAGGCAGAAAGCACACCTTAATGTGTGGTTCACTCTGCACCTCAAAGAACTTAGACCCCAAAAGCGAAAACTCCAAGCCACATGGCGTCATTCTCCCAAGAATTAGAATACGATTAAGCTAACCAACTTTGCTAACATGTATAAAAAAGAAATAATCCTTACAAAAAAGAATACGTTCAACGATAGAATATCCAAGGCTAATTCCAATACCAAGGAATTATTCTCCATTCTTAGGGAAATGGAAGCCCCGATGCCCCCCACAGATAACGACCCCTAAGAGAAGCAATGGTGCACCGACATCCAAAACGCTTTGTCAAATAAAATCGCAACTCTCCAAATCAAAATAGCCAACAAAAAAATCCATACTGCTCCAGACTGATCCGCAACCTACCCC
This sequence comes from Ambystoma mexicanum, assembly GCF_040938575.1. Lineage (NCBI taxonomy): Eukaryota > Metazoa > Chordata > Amphibia > Caudata > Ambystomatidae > Ambystoma > Ambystoma mexicanum. The sequence continues at coordinate 1,118,898,147 of NC_090930.1, forward strand.
TGCTACTACATCGGATAAATCCCTCACTCCCTTAATATTCACTAAAATTTCCATCCATGAGACTGAAAAAATAATACTCTCCTTGAAGCCTTCAAATTGCATGGGAGACAACTGCCCAGCACTAATTATAAAGGATGCAGCTCGAGACCTAGCCCCTTTCATTACAAAGCTTATTAACGCCTCATTCAGGACAAATACAGTGCCCACTAACCTGAAAGAACCGTAGGTTCTCCCACTTTTGAAAAAGCAAACTCTAGACCCCTCTATCCCACCTAATTACAGACCCATCACCACAGTCCCCTTCCCCCTCAAAATAATTGATCAGGTATCTTACCTTCAAATCCAGGATTACCTCATAGACAACCTCTTATTAGGCACCCGCCAGTCCGGCTTTCGTCCTCAACATGGCACGGAAACGGCTCTAATAAACCTCAAGACCCAAATTGATGAGCTGAAGGATAGTGGGAAAACAGCTATGCTACTCCTCCTTGACCTATCGGCGGCTTTTGACTTGGTGGATCACGCAGTCTTATGTAAACCTCTTGAGTCGGCTGCCCATTTTTCAAGTGATGCTATAACCTGGGTTCAGTCCTTTCTAGCAAACCACATGATGAGAGTCTTCTCCCCAGCAGCATCTGCAGACCCCATCCAAATATCCTGCAGTGTGCCACAGGGCTCTTGTGTCTCACCCACTCTGTATAACATCTTTACCAAGCCCCTGTTTGACATCCTGGACAGACTGGGCGTCACCTACACAAACTATGCAGATGACACCCATATCCTTATTTCCCCTTTCAGGCAACTTTGTCGAGGACACGGCCTTGGTAAACAAGATATACGTCCTCATTCAGGCATGGATGGCATCCCATGGCCTCTGCCTGAATGACGATAAAACTGAGATCCTGATCCTGGGCACAAAGTCCAACCTAAATAAACTTGGCTCCAGTTACGCCTCTTTCAATATTGACGGTAACACAATTAAGGTGATGCCCGGAGTAAAAATCCTAGGCTTTTACCTGGACTCTACCTTAACACTAAAAAAACAGGTCAACTCCCTAGCATCATCAACGACTTATACCTGTAAACTCATTAGAGCCTGTCAACCATTTCTCTCTAAAACCAGCTGCATCACACTTGCCAATGCTCTAATAATGTCCAAACTAGACTATTGTAACGCTCTGTACGTGGGCGCCAATATATTTATCTTAGACAAAATTCAAAGACTACAAAATAACGCCCTTAGAGCAGCCCTAAACATTCCTAACAGAGAACACATCTCCAACTTCAGAAGAGATGCCCACTGGCTAAAAACAAATGACAGGATTCTCCTCAAAACAGTATCACTCACATCCAAATGCCTTAACAATGTAGCACCCCCATACCTTACAGATAGAATAAAGAGGAGAACTTCAACACGTTCAACAAGATCAGCCAATGCCCACCTTCTCGAGATACCGCGATTCAAGCGAACCAAAGCAGGCAGATCTAGTTTCCCGGTCAAAGTGGCTACATCTTGGAATGCACTTCCCTCTAACCTGGGATCTGAACAACCTTAACGGAAATTCAGACGCAACATGCTAAATTGGCTACGTACTAATGGCCACTAAGACCAGTCCACCCAAGACCCAGCTCTGTCCCACGGTATATGACGTTCTCTAATACTCTTATCCCTGGCTAACGTTTGTATCACTGTACCTACTGCATCTTTTGTAACCTCGCCATTAGTCCTACTGCACTTTGTGTCCTTAGCACCCTTGCACTTCTGTAACCCGCACATAGTGACTAAGGCCCCTGTTTTATGCTATAGACCTTCTCTCCAACCTTGACTCCAACACCCCGTGTGTCCTTATCTTGCATGATCTCTCTTCTGCCTTTGACACTGTCAACCACGCCATCCTGCTCAACCGTCTCCGTGATAATCTGGGAATCACTGGACAGGCTCTGGCGTGGCCGACTTTTTTCCTCTCCGACCGACCCTCCCAGGTCCAACTTGGGTCCTTCCTCTCTGATATCTTTTTCTCTACCTGTGGCGTCCCCCAGGGCTCTAACCTCTCCCCTTGGCTGTTCAACCAATACCTGGCACTCCTTGCCCACTGCATCGCTGCCCTCTGCCCCCATTTTCAGTGCTATGCGGATGATACCCAGCTCATTTTCAGGCTACCCTCTGCCTCCTCCTCTCCTTCCCTCATCTCTGACTGTCTGTCTGCTATCCAGGAGTGGTGTGCCACCAACGACCTCTGCCTTAATGCCAGTAAGACCGAGATTCTACTCATCGGCACACCCTCTCCCTCCTTCCCTTCAGCTCTGTGGCTGGCCTCTCTTGGCCCTCTTCCTGCTCCCACCTGCAAGGGTAAAAACCTCAGGGTCATCTTCGACTCCACACTCTCCTTCTCTCCTCACATCTCCGACGTCTCTAAGAAGTCACACTACCAGCTGCACCTCCTCAGAGGTATTCTTCCTCTCCTCTCCTTCCCCAGAAGCTCACCGTCTCCAGAGCCCTGGTTCTCTCTAAGCTGGACTATTGCAACAGCCTTTATCTATATCTGCCTGCCTCTACTCTCCGCCCTCTGCAACTTATCCAAAACAGGACTGCGAGACTTGTCCTTGGCCTCAAGCCCAGGGATCGTATCTCTCCAGGACTGAAATCTCTGCACTGGCTCCCAGTGGCTGCAAGGATTAAGTTCAAAACCCTCTGCATTATCCACAAGGCCTTCTGGGGCCTGGGACCTCATTACCTTCAACTCTCTCTTCCTAAAAACCTTCCTTCCCGGGCTCTTTGCTCATCTGCCTCCAACTCCCTCAGGGTTAGCTGCTTCTCCAAGCAACGAGTTGGTGGTCGATCTCTCTCCTCGGCTGGGGCCTCCCTCTGGAACAGCCTTCCTGCCTCCCTGAAACTCGAGGAGAACCATCTCCGGTTCCAGAAACACCTCAAAACCTTCCTCTTTGCTTCTGCTTTCTCTGCCTCTCTCCCCTGCTGAAATTCCCTGCCGATTCTGCACCGGTTACCTGGCCACCCTTTCTGATCTTGGGGCCAGGTCCCGCCTTTTGCTCACCTGCCCTGCCTCCCTGGCAACCCCCTGCGCTTGGGGATGGGTCTGACATCCCTTCAGTCCCCTTACCAGCACTTATGTCTGCTCTTATCTTGCACTTGCCACCATCAGGCTGTTATATTTATCATATTTATTCTTCTTTCCCATGTACTGCACTGCACTTTCCCCTCTCCCTTCCCCTTGCACTCTTCCCTTTCTCCCTACCCTCGCAATATCGTGATCTGAATGACACCTGGCCTAGTAGGATCGTTGTCTGTCTTCCACTTTTTTCCCCTCCCTTGCCTCGTCGCGCCTTGAAACACTTGTGTATAGGCGCGTTATAAATGCCATATCACATCATATCATATCATATTGTACCTATTGTATTTGCTGTAAGCTTAAAGTATACTTATCTAGGTTGCGCCCAGCTACCCAAGAGTTCGGAGCGCATGATCAAATAAATTAACAAACAAACAAACATCATATGACTTCGCTCCCGCTCCCCTGATCCACAGGGTGATCTGCAAGATAAAGCAATCATGTCGCCTCAATATCATTCTGATAGCTCTGTGGTGGCCGTTGAGACCGTGGTTCTCTGAGCCTTTGTCAGCCTCTCGGACAGGCCTCCCATTCACCTGCAGATGGGCCCAGCTCATCATCTTGCGCAGCAGGGCGCAGGGTCATCCACCCCGCTCTACAGAAATTAACCCTTGCAGCGTGGGTCCTTAGCAGGTCACGCTGAAACACCTGGGTCTATCACAGGCTAACCTAGATATTACTCAGGGCGCTAGGAGCAAGACTACTAGGAGACGGTACAAGAGTAAATGGACTAGGTTCTGTCACTGGGTGGACCCACTTACGTGCATGTTGGATGATGTGCTCTCCTTCTCTGCACACCTTGCTCACTGGGGTGTGCAGGTGGATACATGCCGCACCTATTTGGCAGCCATAGGGGCCTACAGAAATTCGTAGGAGGGGGTCTTCTCCACTTCCAACCCTATGGTCAAGCGGCATTTGGCGTGCTTCGCCAGGCTCTTCCCGCCCACCAGTCCATCAAAAAACCACACCACGTGTGGGACCTCAATGTAGTGTTGGGCGCCTTGTCACACAAACCATTTGAGCCAATGGCGTCCGCGAACATCAGGCTGCTCACCATTAAAACAGCTCTGCTGGTGGGCCTCACCTCAGCTCGCAGAGTCAGCGAGATCCAGGTACTGGTGGCTTCAGAACCCTATACTACTTTTCACGAGGATAAGGTGGTCCTGAGAACACACCACGCCTTCCTACTCAAGGTAGCCTCCGCTTTCCATCTAAACGAGGAGATAGTCTTACTTAGGTTTTTTGCTGACCCTAAAGACGATGCTCAGTGGGTACTGCACTGTCTGGATGTCAGACGCGCTCTGAAATTCTATCTGGACAGGACCAAGGTTTTCCGTGTCGGACACTCTGTCACCTTCGGGGGGGTCAAGGCCGGGTTATCAGGCAGCCAAGGCCTCTATAGAAAGGTGGATGGTTTCGGCCATCAAGGAGGCCTATGAGGGGCAGCATAAACCGCTTCCAGCCAACATGCACGCCCACGCTGTCAGAGCCACGACCATCGCATTCCAGCGGCAGGTGCCATGGCAGGTCATCAGCAGGACGGCCACCTGGGCCACCCCTTCGGCTTTCTGTAAGCACTACTGTTTGTCTGCCGGCTCTAAGTCAGATGCGGCTTTTGTACAGGCGACTCTAAGGAATCTGTTTTCTTAAGGAGGGTCTCCTCTCCGCCCCGGGGCTACATTCACTTGTAATCGCCCATGCAGTATGGAGGAAAGGGGACGGGACGTAAGAGTAATTAATAGTTACTCACCGCAGTGACTAGCGTACTCTTAGTCCATAGTCCACTTTCCTCCATACGGTCCCACCAGCCTTCACTCTAATAATGCTGGTGTCATTAGGCAATGTTAAATATTGTCGACGCGTCAATGGGAACTGAGCAGTGGCGCCGGTAGGCGGAGTCAGGGGAGCGCACAAATTTAAAAGGGAACAAGGTTTTTCTGCTGAAAAAGATTTCTGTCTCCCGTTCCAAGCGAGGGACGTCTGTGCAGTATGGAGGAGAGGGGACTATGGACTAAGAGTACGTTAGTCACTACGGTGAGTAACTATTAATTTCTCTTCACACTGAGAAATGTAGATAAAGTCTCAGTTCGACTCTTGTTTATTCTGTACTACTGGTCTTCTCTGGGATGATGACTTCCTGTATGATTCCCACATTTTGGGTACTCTTTCCAACTAATGGGACGAGTATGTAGGATCTTCACTCTCTTTATATCTTTGGCCCTCACTGGGATGAGTATGCAGGGTTTCAGAGGGATTTTTACTCTTCGGATATCTTTGCCACCCGCTGGGACGAATATGCAGTATCTGAGTGATTCTCTATGCTTTGCTACCCGGGTCTAATGTGCTCGGCAAACGTGTGGGTTCCCTGCTTTCTCTGCTAGTCTAACACATTTTCCATGGTGGAAGCTCCGATTTCTAAGTGCGTGGATGTGCGCAATTTCAAATATCTTTTGAGGCAAGCTCCTGGCTCTGGAAGGATTTGTTTCAGAGGTTGGAACAATGCATAGTCCTGGATGACTTGGGCGTGAATGTTTTCTACTGCATTTGGGTAATTCCATCAACTTTTTACAAGTGCTGCCATCTCAAATTAAAGCTGTCTGTCGAGTATTTTATCTAGCGTCTGATGCACATGGATGAGCAAGGGAGTAGAGGAGGCTGAGGGAAGCCTTAAAGAGAGCCGAGTGTCATCCGCACAACACAAAGTTAGAACAGAAGGTGGAGATCAAGTGGGCCAAAGGGGCCAGATAGACATTATAGAGCCAGGGCGAGACGGGATGCTAACAGAAAGGGGCGAGATCTAAGGTCCCTATGAACAGTGTGTTAACTAAAGTTAACCTGACCATGGGGTGTTAACCAAGCCTGGGAAGGACGCTGGTATCAGTGGTATCAGTGGTACCAACCTTGAGTCCAAGGATAAAGAAACCAGCAACAGAGGAGGCTGGCACCACGTGGGTGCTCAAGCAGGGGAAACTGGGCGATTACCCGGTGGTAGAAACTACTGTAACCAGAAGCCTTTGGCAAGAGCGAAAAGTGGTTAACAAGGTCATACAGGGGTCTTGTAAAATCCTCTGTACCGTCGAAAGTCTTTGACTGATAGATGATTGAGAAGCTAAGGGAAATGAAACCCGCTTGGTGAAAGGAGCGTATGAACAGTGTATTGAAGTTTGCAAGAGTGAAGTCAGGAATGGGGAAAGGTGTCAAAAGAAGGGGGACACTGCGTCTCATCCATTGGTGTCCCACTCCCACTCAGGAACTGGATCCAATAGTGATGGCCGTGTCCTAGCCACCAGGATGACAGATCCCTGGGGACCAGCCAGGGAGACACTGTCAGGTTTCTCACACTGCTCACTAAAACATCCTGCAGAAGAGCTCCCCATCCCCTTAAGTCTGTATCGGAGACTGTAGTGATGGTGAGCTTAGATTTGACTGTTGAAATAGTCCCCCTGAAAGAGGTTGATTGTGGATGCCCACCAAAGCAGGTCTTGGGAGACAGCAGGGGGAACCCAGATCATGTCCTATATGTCTCCATTGAACTGGGACTACTGTATTCTAGGGGTCCACTGTAGAGATAGTACTCACAGTGTTGTTTACAGGACTATAAGGATGCAGGATGCCATGAATCCGAACCTCCCCCAAGAAAACCCTTGCTGCGAGTTCCCTATTCAGTTGGAAGAGTGCTGCTGTGGGTTGAATGCTTGTCACTCTCTGATGGTGGGAAGAGTCTTGTCCCGCTCTGTATCCAGAATTGCCCCAATAAACTGTAAACATTTGCAGGGGTCAGAAAGGACTCCTTTAGGTTCATAGAGAAACCTAAACTGTGAAGGAGGTTGCTTGTCATCCATAATTCCTGTAAGACACCGCCTTCCGATATGGACAGCAGGCAGGAGCCAGTCATTGAGTTAGAAAAAGACATGTACATTCTTCCAGTGCATATGAAGTACCAACACAGTGATAGCCTTTGTGAATTCTCTCGGGGCCGAAGTGAGACCAAATTGGAGTACTGTGAACCGGTAATGTGTACTTCCCACTACAAAACAAAATCGATTGTTATGTTTGGGGTGGATTGTGACATGGAACTATGCATCCTGCAGGTCCAAAGATACCAGCCAGTCCTGATGTTCCAAGGCCTGTAGGATCGTTTCCAAAGTAATTACCTTGGATAGATCCTTTCGGAGTAACTTAAGGAGTCGCAGTTCTAAAATGGGTCTGAAACTGCTATCTTTCTCTGGAATCAGTAAGTAATACGAGCCTTTCCTACCTTCCTGTGCTAAAACAAGCTCCACCGCTCCCTTCAACAAAAGTAAAATAGTGGGGGTTTTCCAAGAAAAGCAGGCAATATAGTCTACCAACTGTAGGGCCCATTTATCAATCGTGAATTGCTGCCATGCCTCTCTGAAAAGCTGTATCTAGCCGCCTACAGGAGACTCTTGGTGAAAAAAGTAATTTGAAGTGGTTCTGTTGTTTTTGGTCCAGATGGGACAGTGCCAGGTTTTTGTTTTGAGATGCCTGTGCCAGAAATGGGCCCAAAGAAACCCCTTTTTTGTGGAGGCTGTTGGCACTTGGTGATCCCCTGACCTTGGAAGAAAAGAACATGCTCTAAAACACCCTGTTCAAAAGCAGTAGTGGGAGTTGTAAGGTGAACACCCAACAACCTGGCAGCCTGACGGTACTCACACTTCTGAAGGGTTTCAGCTGCCTTTGCCCCAAACAAATCAAATTCGTCAGACATGTCCAGTATTTTTTTCTGTACATCCTGGGTACAATTAGTGCGATGCTGGAAATGCCTTATGGAGGGACAGGGCCTCCAGTCCTTGTCCTAGCACTTCTGTGTGTGTTTTTTCCCTTATGTTTTCTGCCACTGAGGTGCAGCCTGGACCTCTGGCAGTGCACCTCTTCATTTTATCTTTTAGTGAACACCACCCATGGGATACCCTTATCTTGCTCTTGTACCCCATATGTGTGTTTTGGGCACCTGTATGTTGCCTACAAAGCAGGGTATGGGCTGGTGGCAGCTACATGTTGACCTGGCAGTGGCTCTGAGTGTCCTCTATTTTTGGGATACCGCTGCCATATGAATCAATGGATTCCTACATAAAGGCTAGATAGCCACTGTGGCCTCTTGGTTTCTATTGCCTTTTACCTTGTTTCCCAAAGTCCTGGGAAGTCCGGACTCTGTCCTTGCCTCCTGTATGGCTGTTGGGTGGAAACACCATATTTGGATCTGGGGCTGCCTCCTGCTAGACTGACTGGAGCCTTCCCAAGTGTTGTGGATACACATGAGGGCTGGGACCTGTGTTAAATGAGTTGGGAGACAACTCACATTCTCTGTTGTGGGTGTCTGGTTTCTGTGTGTGTGACACAATGAATGAGACTGCCCTGACTGAAAACTGACATGTGTGCTGAAAGGCTGGGTACTTACCCCAATTCACATTCTTTGTTATGGGTGTCTGGGTGGAGTGAATGGCCTGAATGTCTGAGACTGATTTGCTGCCTGCCTGCATGAATGCCCTTCTGTGTGATTGGCTGACTGAGCCTGGCTCAGCCATAGTGAATGAGGACCTCTCACTTACCAATTTGTTCAGAAGATGATGCTGAAGTAACAAGAAGCTATTCCTTGAAGCACAGCTGGGGGAGAAGTCTGCTGCTGCATTTCTGCACCGTAATATGAAAGTTGTTGTCTCCCAAGGACTGTTCCAGAGAGGACCTGCAAAGTAGAACTCTCACCGAGCTACACGGCACCATTGTGCAAAACTGCTGCTCTTCATCGAAGTATCCTGGAAGCCAGTCCTGTGTGCCTACCGTCCAGAGAAGGGGTCTTCGAAGTCCAAAAGAGGAGTGCTGGACAACTTGAGCCATAGAAGTTCATTGGTGTCGCAGAGGGTCCGGAAGATTGTTTCATGATTGCTGCAAGCCGTTGCTGCCTACCGCCCAGAAGAGGGGATACCCTGGCATAGTGCTGCTGGACACCCAGAGCTGTGAAAGTTCCAAACTGTCTATGAACATTTCAAAGGACATCCTTGCCATCATCCCTGACCACTTGTTCCTGCCGTAGAGAGTCCAGAGTTGCTGGAAGCAGAGGAAGGTCAGACGGTGGGTTTCCCACCACCAGAAGCTAACAAAGATGTTCTGAGGGTCCAGACTTGGTGAGGGTTCGAGGTCCACTCCAGTGGTCAGGACCAAGTTTCCAGAAGTCATCCAGAGGTCTTTGTTGCAGTTGCAGCACCGAAGAACCGAAAGTAAGAAAACCACGATATTCCGAAACCCAACATCAAAAGTGACCTATGCACCCGTCGCCGCCAGAAGTCATTGAAGGGACCTAGGGGTCTTACTTTCATCTGGCAAGCCTTTAAGGAGCTCACAGCAATTGACATCTTCCCAGGACTTCTACAGTCAGAGAAATCATCGACCAAAGGAGAGCACCGTGAAGAGCCAAACTGCTGCACTTCAGAAAGACTTTGGTTCCTTTTTATTCTTGGACTCAGCATCCCAGTGGTTCCTTCTTCCAAAGCGGGTCCATCCTCGGAGGGAATGGTCAAGTAAAGCCGAGAAACTCAGGAGTTATCCAGGGTTCCCAGGTTCATCTTTGATCCTGTTCTCCCATGGCTCTAAGGTACGTTGGGGTGGCTGAACCTTTAAAAGAAAGCACAAGGTTACATTATTGGTCATGGCTGTAAAAGACAACATTAGTTGCTCCTTAGCTTTTCCCTTATAGGTTGTCCAGGTGGGGGGATTCTCACTCAGAATTACTCATCTAGTCTAAAGAAAGCATTCTGCAACTGTTCATAACTAACCTGCCTTTCTTCCCTATTCTATGCTGTTATACCCAATTTAGGAATCCACCTGCCTATTTAGAACTGTCTGCAGTTAGTGCATCTATTACTGGATTTAAGTCATGTGTGGTACCACATAAAACGTATATATGTACCATTCTTTGAACAGGTATTCCAAGTACAAAGTGGTATTATTTATATGTATATTTATACGTGTGGCCGCACGATTTACCCTCAAAGTACCCAGAGATTTGCATGCATGTTTACTTATGTGCGGGGCAATTGTTAATGAGAGTGAAGCAAGGTCACTCCAATTATTCTCTAATACCAGAAAATCTCTAACTAAAACAGCCAGTTCCGGGGTAACAAAACTATAATCAAGAGTGCTCTTACTTTTAACATTTCCCCAGGTTTCTTTACCAGGATTGTCACCCATTGATCTTCCATTAATCATTACCATATATGTTTATTTGGTATAGGTACCAAACCTTATTTTATATAAAGACGTTATCACCTAAACTAGTGTGTGGATATTCCTATGCAGGGGCTGTTGGGAAACACTGTACTTAAGAACCTGCCTGCATTACCTCCTGGAAGCTTAAGCTTGGCTGCTCATCACGTTCTACCAAATTGAGAGCCTTGCTGGGGCGTTCTGTGCCTTTATCCTACCATATAGAGGGCAGAAGTACAGATACCCCCCTCCAGTCTTTACAATTAGCAGATCTTGTCCAGAAGTGCATATTGATTACCACAGTGGTGCCCATGCATCTGCCAACACAGTTCATAGTGTCTAGACCCACTTCTAGCATATTTCTAGCCATGTCGCTGCCAGCTTGAACAAGTTGCATAAAAGAGCCATGCAACTGCAGGGGAAGTAAGCCCAATGCAGATTCAGCTGCTTCCCAAAGTGAATGTGTGTTTATTGCTAGGCTGCAAGAAACATTGATGGTCCTCTAAGACAAGCTTCCTGAGGAATAACAAATGTCGACCCCAAGCAATGAGGTTTGTTACCCCCTATACAGTGCCACCAAAGGGAACGCTTTAGGCTTTGAAGCCAGCTGTCGGTGCTTGGATATCCAGACTGTCAGCAGATGGATGAAGTTTTTGAAACTGTGGGTCCCTTGGCCCAGCTACGTGCTTTTGTGCTATATCCTTGTCAACAATCAATATAGATTTGTCCTAGACAGGTTTAAGTTTGTCTATTAGCATTTCACTACCAGGCAAAACGGGCCCTTTGGGCTTCAGTGTGTTCCCAATACTGGATTACCATGAATTGATCAAATGTGAAATGTCCAAGGGAGAAAAAACTAAATCTATTTGAGTGAAAATAACTTTCTGTTTTCCCTCCCGCTGACATTTCGGACAATCTCTGATTCTGGGGAAGTGTCAAAGCCACTTGCCTCCTGAAGGTCTTTTATTTCAGTTCTAAGGAAGGCACAGATTGAATATCCAATAATTCCTCTGGCCAAGACTCGCTTGGGATGTCAGAGGAAAACTGAAGCCATTAAGGAGCTCTTGGTCTTCCTCAAAAATATCTGTAAATCTGTTCAATTGAGCTGCTCTCTGCAGAGGCTTAAGCAAAGAACCTTCTGTGAGAACTGATTGACCCCCCTCAGAGGGCGCCCCTTCCGATGCTATCGGTGTCAAGGGCATAGCAGGTACAGATGGTACTAGCACTCTAGAGACAGGGGCTGAGACTTATTTACTCTGCGTCGTGGATTCTGAAGCCAGTGAGGGCACTTGTGTCTCTCAGGACATTGCTCACTTTGCCCTCTTTGTAATGGGGCCCAAGTTTGGATGCATGTGGGAGCGGTGTCGGCTCTTACTTTCCTTTTCTCCTGTAAGGCAATGTTCGTGTCTCTGACGAGCCTGCTCATGACATGTTTAACGTTACATTTACAGGGTTCTTACCAGATTTATTTGATCTTTACCTCAAGCTGCAACACTTATATTTATTAAACGAGGACGAAGAATAAGCTCTGAAGGAAGAAGAAACACTGGTACAGTGGTGAAAGCATTCTTTCTTTTTCCTTCTCTTCCCGTGTTCTTCCGATCTCGAATGCCGAAGAAGGCGAGCTTGGAGCAAGGCGTATCACCAGGAATTTTGTAAGTGGAATTTCACAGCTTTATTTCAACACACAAAGAATCCGGAGGTTGGTCCACCAGAAACTCCCTTCTTCATCGAGAACCGAGCCGTCGCGGTTTTAATTTGTTTGTTTTTAGCATGCTCACTGTTTCCACGCAGGTTTAAGAGGCATCTTCCAGGGATTGGATTCTGCTTTCCATGTCCATTGTCATGCTGGCTAATGTCTCCAGCCTTGCTGAAAGAAATTCATTTTCACTGCTACTGCTTCCATTTTATTTGAAAGATCTTTGTTACTTTTATTCATAGCATTCAGGATCCAGGAAAGCTCATAAGGTCCAAAGAGAGTCACTTTTTGCATTGATTTCACGGTTAGAGCCAGGTTACTGCCTCTCTGCCATGCCATGGGTGCTCCTGCCTCTGTTCACCGGCATCTTTCTGCTGGTGTATTTGGTAATAAAACATAGGAGCAGGCGTGTTTCTCTGTTTAGTATTTTCCTTTTAAGTGCTTAAAAGTGCCTTTTATGCCACTTCCCTGTCGAGGTGGGTCATGCTTTCAGCAACAGTGCTGCTGTCTGATCAATTTTGCAACCAATACACTCACCTGATTTTGGTACCTTCATACTATACCTAATGGTGTGCTTGCTATGATGCAGCTAAATGCAAACATCGTAACCTTTGTGTTATATTGTTGGCAGAGGCTTCATCAGTGATAACGTTTTCTTCATGCCAGCGTCACTTTGAGCGGAAATATTTATGTCACCTACAATAATTTGGCACTTGGGAGGTGAATGCCAGCCCATATTAAAGATGTTGACGTCAAATATGCATAATGTCATTTCGCTAATGGGATTCTCCTCCCCGCCCCCCTATTTATTCTGCACTGCAGATTCTGCCCGACCTCTGTTCTATTCTCCCAAGTCGCAGATGAGATTAAGCATACCAAAGGCTCATTGTACCTGGTGGCACATCACGCAGTGACCATCCTCTCTGCAATTATTCTTCAATAGAACAAATTACTTATCTCTCAGTAATGTTCTTTCTGATGGTTGTTCCTCCCACTGATTCCTCATCTATGATATTCTATCTCCAGTGCCAGCTGCCTTTGATAACCTTTTACCACCTGACTCCACTTGGTGCCTCTATACACTCCACTCTGGATGGGACTTCAGGGCCAGCATAAAAGGACCCGCTACACCCCAAGACTTCAGCTTCACCCTTTATCAAAGGAGGTGAATACGCTATCCGCCATGAGGGGCAGGTTGGAAGGATAATGAGGAATCCATGGGAGGAACATCCATTAGCAAGAACATTGCTTAGTAATTTGTTCCTCTAGTCTAATGGATTCCTTCCTCCAACGGATTCCTCATCTATGACAGATTCTCATAGCATTACGTAGACCCGGGGGAGGGAGGAGACACCACCTAGAACAAAAAAACTCTGGAGGACTGCTTGACCACCCGAGAAGCCTACCGTGACAAGGAGTCCAAGCTGTAATGTTTGGCAAATGTGTCCAGTGAGGCCCATATGGTTGCTTGACAAATGTGCACAGCAGATCAGAGGTGGCATTAAGCCCTCTGACTGAATGAGCCCGGCGACACTCAAGTATATTATTCCTAGCTAGATCATAGCATTCCAAGATGCAGAGAATGAACCACCGTGATAGGGTAGGTTTAGTCACAGTCCTGCCAGCAGGAGCACCAACATTACCCACAAACAGCTGGTCATCTTTCCTGATGTCCCTTGTCCAAGAGATGTAATATCTCAGGGCCCACACCATGTTCAGCTGATGCAATAGTGCCTCAGTCAATACATCCCGCATCACTCCCTGCTGAGGAAATTCCGTAGAGCTGAACACCTCACACTTCCTGTTCATACTGGAGGAGCCTCCGACGGGGAGAAAGATCTGCTCCAAAACTTGCTGGCAGAGCTCTCAGTCATGGGAGGTGGATGTCTGTCTGCTAGGACTTTCTCAGTCCTGACTAGTTGGGCTTCGGGCATAGACGCGGTGTTCTCTAGAGCCCAAAACTACAGTTGCATTGCTTCTCTGCAAAGAGGCAATTACCATACACCACTGCTCTGTAGCAAGTGGAGGAAGGCAACCAGCGCCAGCCTGATCACACGCAGATTCAACTGATGTGTTCTTTGGTTTAGGCTGGAGGCCAAAGTCCATACACCATCAGGTCAAACAGGTGAGTGCCCTAGCCCTTCATGGACACATCTGTGATCACTGTCAGTAGGGGGCAAGATTGCCGGAACAGGACCCCCTCAGAAGGCTGTCTCCCAGGGACTACCATACAAAGGTCCCATGACATGCAGTCTCGGACTCGGAAAAGGTCTGACATGTTGCCCTGAAACTAAGAACACTGACTGCAAATTAGTCACTGAAGTGACCTTATCAGGCACAGTAGGCAATGAAAATCTGAGGCTGGAACCTGCTTCTGGGATCGTAATACATGAACCATTTGCAAGATGTTTGCCACTCAATGCTCGGTAGGCAAGGCTCTGCCTAGGTGAGGACACAGAACTGCACTGATAAATTGGAGAGTCAGTCGGCAAAACACAGGAATTGATTAGTTGAAGTCACCCAAACTGTGCAATAGGCTGCACGTGCTAAACAGATGTGCTGATTCCTGGTCTGGGGAGCAAGCTCAGATGAACCACTTGTCCAGGGGTGGGAGTAAGGCATGAATGCTTTTCCTCCCGAGGTCGAGCTGCAACCACTGCCAAAAGTTTGGTGAAGACACTGCGTGACAAAGAGACTGAATGGCAGGACTTTCAATTAATAGTGGGATGGTGGGATGATACCACCATGAATCTCAGATACTTCCTGTGCTTGAGATGGATCAGCACATGAAAGTAAGCAATCTGAAGGTCCAGTCACAACAACCAGTGTTGCAGATCTAGGAGTTGAAGGGTCTGGGCCAGAGTGACCATTTTACACATTTCTTCGTGCAGATATAGGTTTAAAAGCCTCTGAGCATGAATGGGATACATGCCCCCATCCTTCTTCAGGACCAGAAAGTACAGAGAATACCAACCATTGACTCGTTCTGAAGTGGGCACTAGATATATGGCACCTTTTGTTAGATGTTGAAAGACCTCCTCTAACTGGAGGGGGTCAGGAGGCAAAGAGGTTGGTAAGAGGATTGTCTGGATGTGTTAGGCACATGGCCACAACACCAATCTCTCTTCGTATTCCAAGGTGCTGCGGGATCCAGCGCATCCAAGCCATAACCAAATCCTGGCATCTTCCGTGGTACCTAATGGAAAGGTCATGGAGAAGCAGACATCAGGCTCCTGTGCAGCAGACACCATGTCACTGGACATGCTGAGAAACGTGAACGACATGGCAACCGGAAGCCACATTGGAGATTTATACCCACATTCTTCTGCTACAGGCACCTCTCAGCTGGTTCCTGCACCCTGAGTGGTGCTCAAAGTTCTGATCGCCTTTATCGGCTTATTTGGTCCTTGGGTTCCGTTTCTTTGAACACCTCTTTCAGGATGTTTTTTGGCTTGTTTATTTCTGGGGATTTGTGGTACTTTGTATTGACCTTGGATTGTTGTTTTTGACCCTGTTTGGAACGGAACTGGAGGATGCTTTCCTCATAAGAACATCACCGTTGGGTGCCCACCGTCCCTCCTGGCGCTCTAATCTATTGTTTCCCACTGTAGTTGTGCCCTTGAGCTGCCTGACGTTAGGCCACATATTTCCTTCCTATTGAAGGCTCGTTTTGCTTGCGTGGTCATCTGTTCCGGTTTCCCTTTCTCTCATCTCCTGTTCTGCTCCTGCACTTACTGGATTCTACTTGTAAAGCGCATGAATATGTGGTGTGGGGGGTGGGCTTGTTGCTGGCGTTGAACTTCTTTTGCACTTATTACTGTCTTTTCTTATGCAGTCATGGGGAAAGCCTGGCGGTACTCCTCCATCCATCCAGCCTTTTGCACTATTGATTGGCTAGAAGTATAACTATTGCATTTCCTCTGGCCGGTCCATACAGAAGAAGGCCTATCAGTTCACCTAGAACTCGCCCTGACAAACCTGCCAGAATGATGTTGAACAAGAGGTAGGCTGCAACCCTGCATCACGTTGAAAAAAGCGAAAGCATTGGCCGTCATGCCTTTCTGAACAGGGAGATCCTCCTCACCCCTCCCCACTACTGGGGTGCAATGTGTGAAGTCTTCTTCAAAGGGGCATCATCCTTGGGGCTGTGGAGGGTACTGCTGCTGTGGCACTGTCCCCTTGGTGAGGTCCCTGGCATCATCCATCTTAGGAAAGGGGCTGGCAAAGATGCTGTTTGTCCAAGGGCACCTGCCCCCTGCTGCATTGGGCATAAGAGATCAAAGGTTTAAACACCCTTCCTCTTGTCTTGCTGTGAGAGATGAGGATTGTTGACCAAGATCGGGGACTACTCCATAGTTTTGGATGACTGGAACCTTTGAATGAGTCATCAGCCTTGGCTCCGAAGAGGCATGTCCAAGAACTTTGCTTCAATGTCTGGTGCGAACCCTGTGGTACCCAGGTCCTCCTGGGGTGCTGATAACTGACTGTGTAGAGCATTCCATGTCAACTGGAACAGATGCATTAAGGCTTGACTGCAAGTTCTGGTGTGCTGCCTCTTTGCCATCCTGCAATAGGGTATTGACGCCCCCTCTCAAATCTCCCGTTGAGATTTTCGGTTGCCTCTGACACCACAGTCCAGATACCAAAAATACAATGTGGCCAGAGCACAGGATGCATTTACTGCCCTCAAGACGAGGCTGCCTGAGGTGAACACTTTGCGCTGTCAAGCATCCAGCTTCTTACTCTCCCCATCAGAGGGGAAGGAGTTTGCGTTAAGGCTAGCTGTTGCAGCTTGAACCACCAAGCTCTCTGGGAAGGTATGGTGGACAGAAAAGCCAGCTCAGAGGACAACAGGCAAATATTTTTTGGCGAGGTCTCGGTCCACCACAGTGACTGAAACTAGTTTCTCAAAGGCTTGTAAAACTGGGGCTTTCACTGCCATGTTGAAAGACAGCAAGGTTCCTGTGACGGTTTGGCAGCAAGGGAGACACTGCCATCAGGAGAAACACCTGCAAGAAAGATACCTACACCATCAGGAGGGATACTGGAGGCGAGAATGGAGAGCAAGATGCAGACAATGGACTAAGAGGAGAGGAAACCCTCACCCGGGCATGACCACACTGGTAGCAGGGCCTCCTGGCCACGCCGGTCCATGCTGCCACCACCTACAAAAAGGCCCATCGACAAAATAAACCCAATCAGCAGTGGGGCCACCTGGCTGTACCCGCCGACTTGGGTAATCAATGGAGAAGCCACTGCCAGGCAGAAGGGTGCACAGAGCATGGTTGGAGAGGGGCCCGGCATACACAGCAATGGTGGTAAGGAGGGGGCAGAGCTTATTCCTGGACGGCCAACAGGACCCAAGGGAGGTGGAGCCAGGAACCTGATTGGGTTAGACGCCTGCATAGAGCAGGGGCAGGGAAAGCCCAATCAGAAGAAGGGTGGGGAATAAAAAGGGCAGGAAAGACTGAAAATGTAGTTCACTTCTTGTTGTAGGAGGCAGACACAGGAGAGGAGGTACCAGGGGCCTATAGCTGAGACTGTTGATGATGTGTCTGAGAAGTACTAGAGCCCGAACCGCAGACTGTCCAACTTGAAGAGACAAAACGAGAAACTCCATTAAGAAAGGAAATTCCAGGAGGAAAAAGGAAACTAGCATCAGGTCTGTGGTTTACAGAAGAGCAAGTTAGGACCCGCAATGGGGAAGGCAGATAGAAATCTTAACAAATGGAAACATAAAGAAGGTGAAATATCATGTTAGCTTCTCTCCTTCTTGACCATGTCTCACAGTGCCTCTCTGAAGTCCCTTCTGCAGAATGTCAGTTAACTTGAATTGAATTTTGGGTCTGGCGGGTGCCCACAAGTCCAGTGTCACTAGCACCTTGGCCATCATCTTTGGGGGAAAAAAGCACAAGGCTTTCACGAATTTGGGGTGGGAAGGATGCCCAGCTCCAGGGAAGTGTCCTGTAAATTGGAGGCCAAGTACATCGGATCCTCTCTCATGCAGTACAATTCCTGTGGGAAATGTCTCACCTATCTGGAGCAATATGGATCCAGCCCTAATGGGATAGGATTATCATAGTCAAAGACGTTTGACATCTTTGACATGAATATGTCCATAGGGAGCAGGGGATATTCTAGGGATACTTGGATGTCGATTGTCTTTATTTATTTATATAGCGCGCCAAGCTCTGAGGCAACTGGGCTCTTTTAATGGGTACAGAGGACATAATTATAATTAAAGTTACAGGCATAGTAAGTCAAAACATTTACTGGTACAGCCACTGTAAAAGAAACAACAATAAAAGCCTGGATAGACATTTACAGGCATAGAGGATACAAAGCAATGAATAAATACAGTAAACATAGATAACTATCTAAGACTCTTTAAAGCAAAGTAGTGTTTGTATGCTGGCAAGGAGGCAGCTTTGCTTTCGTTCAGACAAAGCCAGGATTTCGCCATCTGTCAGAATTTATGCAAGGAATGTTCAATGTTCAAGATTTGTAGTTTGTTTAGGTTGTGCTGACTGGTGCCTAGATACAGAGCATTGCAGAAGTCTAGTTTGGTTAGTACTGGTGCCCTGGCCAGAGTGATGCAGTTTGCAGTCGTCAAGAAAGGTCTTCATGCGTTAATGAGTTTGCATGTGTAGGCAGTAGTGGATGCGGTAGTCTTAATTTGTTTGTTGAGCGAGATAGATGAGTATGTACATGCCAAGAGTTTTGACGTCTTTAGACACTTTGATATTGTTGCCGACAGTGATGAAGGTATTGAATTTGTTGTCAAGTTTAGATTGGTGTAACGCTCACCTGGTATCCACAGGGACGTAACTCAGCCTGTTCTGACCTCTTACGACCTTGAACCCTTCCCTGGAGTCTACTCGACTGGAGACTGGGCCTGAAACACAGGATTGGTAGAGTTTAACTCTCTATTGTCTCTGTGTGCTTGAACCCCTTCTTCCCCGGGGTCCAACCCCTCCCTTTGATACACAGCTCACCTTGTTTTCTTGGAAAGTGTGCTCTCCATCCTGCTTTCAGCGCAAGGGCACGTTGATTGATGGTGACTCGTTTCTGCCTAGTTACTTCACTGGCAAGAGTCTGACAGGTAAGTATATTGAGTCTTTTGAACAGTTCTCTAACTTCGTTCCTTTCCTTCCTTAGATGATGGCCGGCGTCCGGGGATGGGGACGTGCTGCTGAGATGAGTAGCGCTGAAGGTGAGTGAGAGCGCGGTGTGCGATGTGACCCTTTCGTATTTGTATTGCACTGAGTTCTTTTTCTGTGTCTTTTAGGTGCCGTGGCGTTTTCAGCGTGGATGCCGGTTATGAAGAAGAAATGCGGTGAGTAAGCGCGGTATGCGGTGCCTCTAGATGTTTCCACGCTAACTTGGAGTGTCTTTTCCTTCTTGCAGATGGATGAGAAGTTCCGGAGACAGAGTTCCCCCAGAGTGGCTGGGATTCAGGTAAGCGTTTGAAGCTTGCAGTCTTTAAAAATAAGCAAAGATTTGCTGAATGCTTAATACTGCCTTTTTTCTGTTCTTTTCCCTAGGAAGCGGCGTGCCGGAATGGGACTGACACCGCCGAAGATGCCCGCAGAACAGAAGGAGCGATGAATGATGGGCAGAAGCGCCGCAAGGTAAGGCTGTTCCTAACAGTGTTCTTGTTCTTGCAGGAGCTGAGCGCAGAAGAAAGATGCAGGCCTACTGGAGACCGATCCGAACACGGTGAGTGTCACGCTGCAGGTGCAGAAAACGCAAAGCATGTTTCTCAGCCTGGGCGTGGCTTAAATTGCCTCTGGGTATCCCAGGTGTCTCTGGGCTGAACCACACCCAAAAGACTAGACTGCACATGCAGTTCTGGGAAACGAAATATGTGGGGGCATCAATCTTGTCCCCATCAATGCACTACAAGTCCAATCCCCAATGTTATCCTATGGGAGTGAGTGAGTCGGGTGCCACAAGCGCCAAGTCTTACTCCAAGTGGGTCTTTGGAGGGATGGAGAGGCCCTTGAGGGCCATGTAGGTGATTGTGGCCTGGCTTCAGCCTGACATCTTGGAGGGCTGGGGACATGAGGGGCAGCAATCTTAACAATTGGGTACCCACAAGGAGGAGCTCGGTCTTGTCATCGTTGAGGCAAAATCTGTGTTGTGCCATCCATACTTGGATGATAAGATGAATGTCGTTGAGTGTCTGTGTCATAGTTGCATGTTAGATGTATGAGGATTTGCGTGTCGTCAGCATAGTTGGTGTACGAGATGCCTAGTTGGTCAAGTTTGTCAAAAAGAGATTTTGTGAATATGTTGTAGAGTGTGGAGGAGACACAAGAGCCTTGTGGAACTCCACATGTGACAGATGAAGGCGGTGCAGAGGCAGATGGTGCGACCACTCTGATTGTTCTATTGTCAAGGAATGACAGGTGATTGCTTCGATGGAGAAGTGGGTTGCTGAAGAGACATGATTACAGAGGGTTTTATGGTCGACCAGATCAAATGCCGCTGAGAGATCTAATAGGATAAGGATGGCAAGGTTGCCTGAGTCCTTGATGTTTTCGATTTGGGTTACTAGATCTATTAGGGCTGTTTCTGTTCCATGTCTGGGTCGGAATCCAGATTGGCGTAGCCCTAGCAGATTGTTGTTTTCCAGGTGATGTTGGATTTGTAAATAGGCTGCTCTGTCCATGATTTTCAAAAGGAAGGGTACAGTGGTGATAGGTCTATAGTTGGATGAATTGTTGGGGTCAAGAGTTGGTTTCTTAATGAGAGGCATGGCCCACGCGTCTGAGGTTGGTGGGGACGCTATTGGAATTGAAGGAGGCATTGATAAGTGCAGTGATGAATGGGGCAATCTCCTTTGCTGTTTCTTTTATGATAGGTGCTGGGCAGATGTCACCCATGAAGCTAGACGGTTTGAGACTTAGTATTATTTCTTCTACCTCTCTGATGCTGAGTGGGGTAAATTTAAATAATTTAGGTTGGTCAGAAGGTGGAATAGTTGTAGTGGGAGCTGGCAGGTTATTTTTTAAAGTGGCGTTTTTATTTTCAATCTTTTTTTGTAAGAGTAACATTTTGTCTGATAAAGCCTTTTGGATGTTTTGACACCAGGTAGTGTCCACCAGGTAGTGTACTTCAGGCAAGTTGTAGGAGGGGGTGTAGGAGATTCTAGTTATTTGAGAATGTCAAACTGTTCTCTAGTATTGGATTTAGCATTTTAAAATGCGTTTGTTATAGGAGTCTGATTTGGCTAAGAAAATGTAGGATTTATATGTTGTAGAGGCTAATCTGAAGTTTTCTTTATTGCAGGGTGAAGGGGTATTTATCCAGCTAGATTGAGCTGCTCTTTTGTTTTTATGCAGAGTTCTTAAGTGTGGGGTAGACCAGGTATTGAGGTGGGCTTGTGGCTTGGCTTTGCAGAGCTTTTGATGTGCTATTAAGTTGATGGCCTTTAATATGGTCGTGTTGTATAGGTTTACCAAGTGCGATGGGCCTTCCATAAGCTCGGAGACTATGTTAGCCTGCAGGAGTGGTTGTAGAAGAGGCAGTAAGTTGTCTGCTGTTATGTTTCGTGTGTTTCTTGCTAGTCTCGAGGGAGCTATAGGTTTCTCGTAGTTCTGAGTTTCTCTAGGAATGGAGAAGAGGATGGCATTATGGTCTGACCATGCGAGAGGGTGGTTAGACATGATAGAAATGTTACAGTTGCAGTCAGCAATCCAATCTAGCTGTCACCCTTTGGCGTGTGTGGATTGTGCGAGCCTTTGTGTGAGGTCTAGATCAGTTATGCTCTTGTTGATAATTGAGGCATTTTTGTTGTTGATATCATGAAGCCCTAAGTTAAAGTCTCCAAGGAGGAGAGTTTGTGAGCTAGGTTTGGTTTTGTTTGTGAGCAACAGTGATAGATCTTCCTCTAGGGAGGAGAGTGGGCCAGGGGATCTGTAGATCAAGTGGGCTGTGACAGTCTGAGTAGGTGATAGAGTTATTTTGAGGGCTAGGTGTTCAGCGGAAAGGATGGTTTGACTGGGAACCTGTCTGATGCAAAGGGAGGACACTCCGTAATGGCTAGGAGGTCTAAGTTGTTGGAGGGTATGCGGTCATTAATATGCAAAGCGTGTGCTGTAAGTGACCTTCCATTGATAAGGCTGCCTTTCAAGGTGGAAATGTACTTTGTCTGTGATGGGGGGGTGATATTATTGGCTAAGGTGTCATGGCTGATGTGTAGGTGGCCTGAGGTGTTGACTTTGTTCAGATCTGCTTTTATGCCAGGTGTTATTGGGGTGCTGGGCGAGAGCCTAGGGTATTTTCTGGAGAATCTGTTGCCTAGTCTGGTATTTCTGATGATGGTTGGGCACGGTACGTTGGGGGTAGGTTTTCAAGCAAATGTGTTTATCCATTGTTCAGGAGTGAGGCATGCTCCATTCCAATTAGTGTTGAAAATGGGTTTGGTACTAGCTAATATGATGTTAGGTAGGAGGGCAGATGGTTTGATATTGGATGCGTGTGGTAGTGCGGTAGCCATGTTTGCGGGCGGCTGTAGTCTAGTTTCCTGAGAGGGTGACAGTCTTAATGGGCTACTGAAGACAGTTGTTCATGACATCTGGTGAACACTTATACATGCATAGGAATGGTATTAGTATGTGGAACATTAGACCAGGTATAAGCCTGAGCAGGCCGGTAGTCAGAGAGCCATAAATAATAGGTAGAGCTGTGGCAGCAGTTAGGTGGTAACTATCAGTTTACAGGTCTTACACACGGTGCGTGGTATTCCCTAACTGCGAGATAGTGAGGAGCAGTAGGTATGAAATGCATTAGGTCAGGGCTAACAATTGTAACAGATGGATGAGAAGCCGTTATACATTAGGCAGATAGAGCTTAGTGATGACATAGTGTATAAATGGTGTAGGCAGACAACTGGTAGAGAGGTCACAGTGGTAACAAGTTGGCCGGTAATGTATATGCTGAGCCTTAATGAGCCAACAGGGCTAAGAAGCATCAGCAGATAATGCGAGGCGTTCTAAAGTTAGCAAGTTTGGCTAGGCAGTGACGCGGTGCTAAGGCAACAGAGATGCAACGTGATTAGGTGTCATACGGCCACGACCGTTAGTTGCAGAAGTAGGCGAACATGTGCATGGTACAATACTGCAATTACTCGTCGTGTGGTGAGTCAATAAAGATTGTACCTGGGGGAGGATGAGGCTGATGCACTTCCGTTAGGTACATGGAGTTCTTGGCAGCGACAGTTTTTCTGATCCTCTGGTGAGTGTTGGTAGATCTGGCTCAGATGGGCACGAATAGTTTTGTGAGAAAGATGGTGCTGCGGAAAAGTGTCACATTCTGTACTGCCGGTGCGAACAGGTGCAGACAGGAAGGGGGCCTTGGTCAATGTGGGCCTTTGGCAGGGTGGGCTGGCTTCCGCCTCTGGCTCGCCTTGTTGGGTTTATTTTGTCACACAAGTGGTTGCTAGGCAACCGGAATAAACAAAATATGTGCAAACAGGTCGGCGGCCATCTTAGGGAGCAGGAATTCGGTGCGGCGGCTCCTCGAGGTGGTAAGAATACAGGGGGCACTTCATACCTTGCTGGTAGCCTGATGGGTGTTTGCAGGGAGCCAAGATGGGCAATGCGGCAGGAATGTAGGCTGTGGGTGTTGAGCTCCACGGTCAGTCGATGCATGGGGAGCCAGCACCAGGAACTTGATGCCCAAAAGTGGCACAGCATGACCCCTGTCTGCGTCAGAGATGTTCAGAGCTAAGGCCGAGCACAGAGGCGTGCAGGCTCGAAAGTGTACCTTCTGGCTCCTTCAACTGCGATGGGCCCCGTAAATGCCATCAGTGCCAAGGCCAAAGCCATTTTGCCAGGAGCTTGGCAAAACTATTGAACATCTGTGGCCAAAAGCTTTCCCATTCCTATGTGGTGGAGGATTGGGTGGGAAATAGTACTAGTGGGGTCGAATCCTCTAAGAAGTCCGTGGAAGAGTGAAAAATTCTTTCAAGAAGAATGTCTCGCAGAGCCCCTTGGGAGCAGGACCTAGTGTGGAGTTTCTTCTACTTGTCATTCCGGGTCAGGAATCAGTCTTCCTCTCTTCCACCCCATGCATGGTGCCTTTGAATGAGTGCTTTAATCACCACTGCAGCAAAAAATAAAGGCCTTTGGGTCATAGATTGGCACGACCCACAATCCTGTGTGTTGTGTTCCTCCCCCATGCAGTATAAACAGATGCTGTGGGGACTGGAGACAGGATCCGAGGAACTGACTTCATGGGGCGCAGCGGCTCCATATACATCGGCCCCCTTTGTTACCGCATGCCCCAGTGCATGTAGAGACACTGAGCAGAGTCAACGCAGAGCCACGCTGCTACCCCGGGTGGGAAAAAGGTTTCCGAAGACATCTGGCAATGTAGATAGCATATCATAGACAAGTAATCCGTGAGAGGAAGGAATTTGTAAAAAAAACTTTTTACTCAGTAAATTCAAAAAATAGGCAAGAAAGGGTTTTCATGGCTCACTGTAAAAAAATTATACTTGCCGTGCTGCAAAAGAACAAATGACTTACCCCTTGTAATGTTCTTTCTGATGTATGTTGCTCCCACGGATTCAAAACACACACTGGACGTTGCAGACCAGTAACTCAAAGCTGCAATCCCAACGGGATGAAATCCCAGGTATGATATCACAACTAAAGAGGGTTGGTCATCTCCTCCATGGAGTCAATCATTCCCGATAGTTGAAGGGGTTAAATTGTAATCTTATCACAGGCAATGTATACTTATACTTTCGTTGTGTTCAAAATATCATATCTATTAAAATATTTCAATATCCCTGTCTGCCTGCGGGAATGCATTAAGGAAAAGACCAAACTGACTCGAGACAGGTTGAACAGGTAAAAAACAATTATTTATATAACAAAGTAACAAAGTCGCACTGTTGACCCCACAGTGCGATATGTAATTAATAGAAATTGTCAAAAAACAGTGTGTCAAACAACAGTATTCCAATTGAGCTGCAAAGACGCTCAGGTAAACCAAAAAGAATCAAAAAGAATAAGACGCTCAGGTAAACCAAAAAGAATCAAAAAGAATATACAAAGTTGTGTCACAATTCCATCATTGATCATAACTCTTGAAATTTCAACATAGGAAAACACTCCTAGGTGATGATTGATGCCAACACGTTTCGGATTAAACTAATCCATCTTCAGGGCAGGATGTGTTAAGCTTTCGTACTGTGTTCATGATTAATTCCCTTGGTGAGTCCTAAGAATAATTGGAATATACTCATTAGAAATCCGTGAGTGTTACGGAGAGTAGTTCAAATCAAAATATTAATGAGAACAACCACTAACCTACGTGGTCCGAGAGGCAGGACTCGTAGATTTTAGTCAAGTCTGGACAGAGTCTCCTAGAGGCCAGACAGCATTGGATTGGTAGCGGGAAGCATCCCCCTTTTTTTCACGGATCCCTCATTGAAAATACATTCTGCAGCAACAGCACAATTTCAGAGTGTTTTTCATCCCCCAGAGGGCACCATGCAGCATCAGCGTCGAGAGTGCTTGTCACTCTTCTGCCTCGGGTCCGGATGGGAGGTCGACACTTATCTAAATAGCTGTCACAGCACCCTGTGAACTCAGTTTTCTAATTGTTTTCCCAATGCTCAGCCGCGTTGGTGAATTATAATTTTGTATTCCTCAGAGATCATGTATTTTACAGACCAGCATGGGTCTTCCGGCAGAGAAGGAAAGACTTCTATGAGCAGCTAGCACATTGATTTGAGGGCCAGATTAGGAGGGCGATGAGGAATTCATAGGAGGAAAATCCATCAGAAAGAACATTATATGGGGTAAGTCATTTGTTCTTCTAATGGATTGTGTCCTCCCACGGATTCCTCATCTTAAACCCCCAGAGCAGTGTTCTTCCAGGAGGTGGGACCATGGGAAAGAGTCACTCTCATCATAATCCCTTTACAAAGCATTTTGCATTACTGCTCTGGCGAATCAGGGTTGCCGACTGTCCCAGGCATCCAGGAAATAATACTTTGTGAATGTGTGGATGGAAGATCAGGTCGCTGCTAGGCAAATGTCCATAGTAGGAACTTTCCTCTGCAGTTTAGGAGATTGCCACTCCCCTAGTAGAGTGTGCCCTCAAGCCTTCTGGGACTAGTTTTCCCAATATGCTGCAACATTCCGAGATTGCCAAAACAAACCATCTCAAAATGGTCTGCTTGGCAATGTGTCCATCTGATGACCAGTGTATCCTACAAAAAGCTAGTCCTCTACCCTGAAGCTTTTTGTTCTTGGAACTTAGATGCTCAATGATCTCTTAGGGTCCAATCTGTGCAACCTCTCCTCTTCCTTGGAAGGATGAGGAGGAGGAGAGTAAAAAGCCAGAATGATCATTTTTAGTCTTAAATGAAATTTCGACACAGCCTTGGGAAGGAAGGACAGATTAACACATTTGCAGTGTCATCTTCTTACTAGTGAAGACAGTGAAAGCTGGTTTGTACGAAAGAGTCTGGTGCTCACTCACTCTGCGTGCTGATGTAATGGCAACCAGGAAGGCTGTCTTCCAGGAGAGAAGCCTGAGTAAGCAAGAGTGCATAGGCTCAAATGGTGTGGCAATTAAAAATGTGAACCCGAAGTTGAGGTCCCATGCTAGCACCACAAAAGGTGTTGGAGGAAATGCGTTTGTCAGCCCTTTGAGGAACTGCAGAGGTACCGTAAAATAGGAGACTTGGTCCGGTGTCCTTTTGAAAATAGGGAGCGCTGCTAAGTACCCCTTAGCTGTAGCCACCTGGACACCTTGTTTGTCAAGGTGTAACAAGAAGGAATGCACTGCAGGAATGTCACATGACAAAGGATCCAACCCTTTGGGTCTGCACCAGCTGCAAAATATCTTCCATCGGCAACTGTAAAGAGCCTTTATTGTTGGTATTCTCGCTGAGAGCAACACCACCAGGTTGTCTTCCAAGGTCCCAAGGTCTGAAACACTGTAGCTCTCCCTAGCAAGGTGTGTACATTTGGGGTACTGCCGTTGGGGTGGAGGATCAGACCTCTTACTTGCGAGAGCAGGTCCGCTCTCTTCGGGAGGTGTCAGGAAGGGCAGATGGCCAAGTCCAGAAGGTCTGGTTTCCACATTCTCCTGTCCAAATCTGGTGCTATCAGGATCACGGTTTCACTGAACCTCCTCATCCTCTTGGTGACATCTAGTATGAAGAGTATCGGTGGGAACCAATGTAGCAGTGGATAGTTCCAGCCCACTACGAAGGTGTCCCGAGTGCTCGCCGCAGGGAAATTCCCTGGAGCAGAACAGCTTGCACTTCTTGTTGGAGTTGGATGCAAACAGATCTACTTGAAGGGTTCCCCAGAGGGTACAGATCTATGTAAGGACTTCCTGGCATAGCTCCCACTTGTGGGAGACTGAACCCTGCCGGCTCAAGGTGTCCACCAATGTGTTCTCCTCCCTGGCTAGATGAATTGCCAACAAGGAGATTTGTCTTTGCAATGTCCAAAACCCGAGTTGCATTGCCTCTCTGCACAGTGGTAGTGCCCTACGCTGCCTCTCGATGAAGTAGTGCATGGCAACTGTCTTGTCTGTCATGAGCAGGACCGTCTTCCCCTGAATCAAGGGCAAAAGGGCAATCTGCGCCAGTCAGATTGCCATCAACTTCAGAAGGTTTATATGGAGTTTCACTTCTGTTGAGGACCATAGACCGTTCACCGTGGGTTCATATAGTTGTGCGCCCTAAGCCTTTCAGTGAGGCATTCGTCACTATTGTCATATCCGCCCACAGTTGTCAAAAGGGCTCTCCTTTCATCTAGTTCTCCTACCTGGACCACCACAGGAGGAGCTGTGGGATCCTGGTCAGGACCTGCAACAAGTCAGTCAGGTTGCCCGAGAAGTGTGACCTCTGAGATCTGAGGGCCCACTGAAGGGAAAACGCAGATGCCATGAGATCCAGCAACCTTTGAAAGTCTGTGGCCGGTAGTGCTTGGGCATTCTGGAATTTGTGGACCATCTATCTGCTGGATGTTGGTAATTCTGTCCTCAGGAGGAAAAGACTTCCCCTTGGATGAGTCCAGGACCACTTGGATGAACTGGAGTGTTTGTGAAGGCGTCATCTGGGACTTCTTTAAGTTGAGGGAGAAGTCTAATTTTTGCTGGAAGTGGCAGACACGGTGTGGATGATCCTTGCTCTCCTCTTTTGAACGGTTCCTAATAAGCCAGTCATACAAGTAAGGGAAAAAATGAATCCCTTCCCTACTCAGACTGGGCGCTTGAGCGTCTTCACCAAGCTGTTGTCGTGGTGGTAGAGGTTAGCCCGAATGGCAGTACCTTGAAGTGGTACTGCACACTGCCAGTCACGAATGTCAGGTACTTCCTGTACTTGGGATGCATCGGCACATGGAAGTAAGCATCCTGAAGATCCAATGACCTCAGCCAATACTGAAGCTCCAAAGCCTGGAGGATCTGCATGAGAGTTACCATCTTGAATTTGTCTTTACTAAGGTACTTGTTCAAGTGCGTCAGGTCCAAGATGCGTTGCAGTCCTTCATCTATCTTTGGCATTGAAAATTAACAGGAATACTATCACAGACTCCTTTCAGCTAGAGGCACATACTCCATAGCACCTTTCTCCAGCAGGGAAGCAATCTCCTGCTGGAATGGCATGTCTGGTGGTTTTGGAATCATGGTGGGATGATGACGGGAAGGGGGCACCTGATAAAAGGCAGGCAGTACTCTCGTGAGGCTATCTGTCTCACCCACATGTCCAAAGTAATGGCTTGACATTCTTCACAGTAGTAGGCTAGACGTCGCTCCACCCGAGAGGTGTGTGGGACAAGATTAGGAAGACTTTGTTGCAGCTGCTCTACCTAAAGGGACAGAAGCGACAGAATATGGACTTGCCGTCCCGCTTCTCCTGCCAACAGGTTTGGGTAATCTTCGTCTGGAGACAGCTTGACCTTTGGCTGAAAGACCCACATTAGCGAAAGGGCATATTCCATGCAGGAGTAGTTGTCTACGATGGTTGTTGAATTGCTGCACTCAATGATTTTGCAGCAGTCTTGATTGATTGCAGTTTCTCTAGGTTGTCGTCAGCTTTCGAGCCAAAAAGGCTGTGGCCGTCAAAGGACATGTCCAGTAATTTTGCTTGCACATCAGGTGCAAAGCATGACTTTCTCAGCAATTAAAAAGTCACAAAACTGAACTGGTTACATTACTCTTCCCAGGCAATCAGAGGTGTATAAGACAGATTGCAGAGCTTGTCACATTGCCATCAGTTATAATATTGAGGAAGCAGCCTCTTGTTTCCACTTCTGGGATGTCCTTGGCACCTTGCTGTATAACTGACCAGAGTATGGGTACACTTGGCCAGCATGCAAGAGGAGTTCACTGCCTTGAGGGCCATGCTCCCTGAAGCAAAGTTTTTCCTCACGCAAGCATCCACCATTTTGTCATCCATATCTGGGGCAAGGATGGGTAGGCTGAGGACTAGGCTCCTGATGTGTCCTAAGCTGTATGGGCTAGGATGAATAGTTAAGAAGTCTGGATCCGAAGATGTGGGCCTGTACTTCTCTGACAGATGGCTCCTTACTGCTCGCACTGAGCAGGGCTTCTGCCAAAGATGCATAAAGGGGTCTCTCAGGGCTGCATGAATTGGCAAAAGTGGTTCTTTCACGGACCCTTGTCAAGAATATCCACAAGGTCATATCTGGTGACCACCTTGGAAGGGAATCCCCATGCTAAAGCCTCCGAGATTTTACCTAGGACTACCCTGCATGCTGCATTGGGGTGTGCATGGAGGCCCTGCTGGTATAGGTCACTCTCGGGAGGTGTCCAGCCCAATTGGAGATCTGTTGCATGGTCCTGCAACATGGTGTCCTCTGAGAATAGCTCCTTGGGTGGAGCAGTGAGCCTCATGGCCTGTAGTCCAAAAGGTACCTCGTCTCCCTCAATATCATACATTTTTTCAAAGGAGGTGTGAAAAGTCTCCCCGACCTAGGTGCGGAACGTGGCACAGATGGGTCGTCAAACTTCGACGCTGATGGGCCCTTAGATCAGGGCACAGAGTTGGCTTCGATAAACGTTGATACAGACGTGGCCATCAACAATGATTGGGGCTTTCGGTGATCTAACTGACATCAGGCTCAGGCCTTTTGGCACACTCAAAGAGTCCCTGCTAACTTTACTTTGCACAGTGGGTTCCAACCTTTTTTAACCTTTGACTCCAAAAAGGAGTTTGAGGGGGCAGCCTTTTGCAAGGCATCCAGCATTTTTAGTCTGAACTGTTCCCACTTCTTTGAAGAGTCATATTTACATGGGAACCTTGCCTTTCCTGGTGAGGTGTCTAAAGGGGAGTGCCTTATTATTCTTTTCTTTTTCTTCAAAGAAGAAGAGTGATGGGAATCACTGCCAGAGTGAGGCCTCTTATGCTTTCTCTACTTTCTTTTTTCTTAAACTCGTTTGGTCGACTCAACCACCTTCTCCTTGGATGGACGTATCTTTGAATGCATGGGACTCAGGGATTTAGAGGACGATCGACCAAGCTTCAATTTTGAGCGCCTCACCTTTGATGCCTTCGGTGTCATGGACTGGCATGACCTGCATTCAACAGTCTCATCATCGACACTGAGACACCACAGGCATAGACTGTGAGGATCAGTTAGCAACATTTATATGTAGGGTTTGCTATTTTAGGGGTTTCTTTTATTTTACTTCCGGGGATGTTTTTCCAGTCTTTTAAAAAATGTTCAGAGTCTGTGTTTATCAGTGTTTTCCCGTTTGCCCACCTCAAAAAATTACAGATAACAGGTTTGTCCAGTGTAAACATACACATATTATTGTATTGTTTCATTGTGTGCATAGTTAGGGTAATGTTTCTCAGAGCATGATATTATGAACACTTCCAAGAGATTAAAGATGAATGTGTTAATCCAGTAATATCTAACATTTCTACAAGTCAAAATTATTATAGTAAATTATGCAATTCGTTTTCAGGGACTCTTTTGGCCATCTTTGCCCTTTCTTTTCTTCCCATGAAGAAAATGATTTGTGAAAATGACCTCTTTGCATTGTAGAGACTTCTAATTTGAGCATATAAGCATAGTGTGATAAAAGGATTTGCCCGAGATCACACACTTTGGTGTGGAAAAGGATAATTTTGACTGCCAACGAAATAAACTCCAAGTGGATAATAACTGTTTATCAAGTGCTCCTCACTACAAAATGATAAGGGAGTCTCATTAATCTACCCCCTGAGGCTCGACTGGATGGGGTGAGCAGGTCTAAACTGTTTGTCCGGTGTGGAAATATCAGTGGATCCTATAGCAGAATGTTGCAAAGGAAACTCATCAGGTTAGATGAATGTTGCTGAGATGTTATATATTTATACCTTCCTGTAATTCATATGGCTTTCCTATTCCTGTTGAACATGTGCTGTAAAATGTGTTGTTTTCACTGGGGATGAGCATGGCTCTCTCGCTTCACTCTCTGTGGATACCTTTGTCCCCATAGCGAAAATCAAAAGCCGGTACCCATGAATATTCGCACAGTAAGTGAACATATCAAAGTGAATTATGCAAATATAGTTCAATTGACCTTCCCCATAGAAGAAAATTGGCAAGACAAAAGAGCATTGGACCTTAAAAAGAAAAGTCATGAAGACCAGAAAAACAACCTGAGAGAGGAAATGTTCCAATAAACATGTTGGCAAAGTATAAAAGGTGCTTACCTTTTAAACCTAACCATCTGTAGTGAATTATTCCCTGGAAAACAAAATTCCAATACGAGACAAGTGCCTGTTTTCTTGTGGGTAAGTGTCTGCACTGGAAACATGACAACCTGAGCAAAATCCTGATAGCCAAATACTTGAGCAAACTTGCCAACCTAAACAAAAAACCAGTGGGTTGTGTCCGCCCTCTGAAAAAAAGTTACGCTGTCCACCCACATGTATCCTTTATTTGTGCCCTGAAAAGCAGCCACAATCAGGGAAGAATAACTGCACCAGTCTCCAGGATTACAACTCAGCAAAAGACAAACAATGGCCTTTGGGTTTTGAAAGGCTTATAACAAAATGTAATGTGTGAAAGGGTTAACTATTTGTGTTTAACAAATTCAGGGTTCATCTATGGTGTGATGAAAATAATGCATTCTACCAAAAATAAACACATCTTGGTGTTAAATATGAACATCTGAAAATAATGTAGTCGTAAACCTGTTCTGTGTGATAATATATATATATATATAAATATATATAGCGATATATATATATTAACGTTTTATTGGTTAAACAAAATGTCAACCTTTAACATATATCTATAGATCCATCTCAATTATCAACATCTTAATTCGTTAGCCTCAAATAAAAAATAAAGTATTAATTATTTCCACCTTCCGATCGCACTATTCAGAAATGTCAGCATCAGGTTTGAATAGTAGTAAGAATTCCATGAATTTGAGAGCATCAATTGTCCGACCAATTTCATCAGCCTTCATTAGTCTCTCCCAATATTCCTGTTCTGTGTTTAGATCCATCAAAGGCACATAACTGCCCATAAACTTTTCTCTTTGGATACTTAATTAAGGGCAGGACAACATCAAATGTCTTGTAGTCTCCAGTATGGCAGAGTCTCTACAAAATCGGCAACTAGCCTCTTGAACTTTGATCGGCTTTCTTAGTAGTAGTACCTCCCTTGATGGCATATTATTCAATCTACAGCGCATCAATAAATCCCTATAGTGAGATGATGGAAATTCTCTCATCGACGGGGGGATTGTTCAATGTTTTTCGTTCCCATATGAATTTATGACAGAAGTTATTCTGTCTTTTAAGTTTTAGGGTATCATCCCAGTCCTTTTCTTGAATAATTCTTTTAGCCTTATTCGGATTTCCTTTTAACATCCCAGGGTTGATGTTGTGGCACATTAATACTTCCTTGCATTTCACTTTCCAAAGTTGGACATTTTTATCAACCTTTGTCACATCAGTATTTATCAGGATCTCAAAAGGTATTGGAGGTGAATCAAGGATGCACTTTCGATAGAAGGAGATGGTTTTCCACAAAACTATCGACGCCAAGGATTGCAATCTAAGTTCCTGTCTTATTGTTGCTAGAGCTAAACAGTTTGCCAGCCTAAGTATTTTTCGCCACAAGAAGGCTTCACATAAGCCCCATGTTTCCCATGGTAGGTTTATCAGTGTCTCTGCACCATAAATCAGCACTGCTATTACCTTTTGCTTATAAAAGTATAATATTGGAATCATCATGTAGGTGGATATCTCCGGTGAAGGGCTCTGCCCTGGTTTGTAAGTTTCAAAAGCCTCGCTCTAATTAGGCAATATTGACCTTGTCCATTGATGTTTTTGTTGACTCTTACTCCAAGGTGAATTATCGATTTGACTATATCCAGCTACTGATTTTCAATCATCCAGGTAAAGTTCTTCTGCGTTGGTTTCCCCCAGGCTGATTTCATAATTAAGATAATTGATTCCTTTGTATTGATCTTCATGCTGTTTTCGTCAAGATACTTTTTGAATTCAGTGATTCGTCTCTGGAGACCTATAGCGGTTTCGTCTATAAATACGACATCATCCGCATATAGGATCCAGGATATCTCACCCCCTTCAACCTTGGGTGGGAAGGCTCTCACATTCCTCTGTGACTCCACCATATCCGCTAGGTACAATTCAAATAAAAATAGAGCCAAGGCACATCCTTGTTTAATACCCTTCAAGGTCAGGATCTTCTCAGTCATACGACCTTCCTTTGAAATTTGGATGCAGACCGATGTATTTGTGTAGAGTGCTTGAATGGCTTCTCTAATAGATCTTCCGGGTAGTGCCATGCTTTTAACTTAGCCAAGAGAAGTTCTCGGCTAATCCCATCAAAGGCCTTCTGTAGGTCAACGAAGCCCAAATAGATGATCTTCTTCATCTCAAGCGCTCTTAATTGTAGTATATTCGAGAGGAATAGATTCAGGGAGGTGCCTACTCCACTGACAAAGGCTGTTTGTCGTTTGTCCATAATATCAGCCTTAGTTGCCCAGCTTTTCAAGTCCCGCAGTAGAATTGAGACAAATAACTTCCTGATGGAGTCCAATAGGGCAATGGGCCTATAATTATGTGGGTTGCTGCAATCTCCTTTCTTATAGATTGGCACAATCAGTGCCTCTTTCCATGATTGGGATATTGTTCTAGTTCTTATTATCTGTCGAAATACTAGCAGAATTAAATCAGTCCAGGCTTCACTGTTTTCCTTTAGCTTATAATTAGATACGCCATCGGGCCTGGCTGCCCTAGAGGAGCTCAGTTTTCTTATCAGAGATATCTCATCACAATCAAATTCAATGAGCTAGGGTTCAAATTCTCCGTCTTTTTACTGCTATTTGCTTCTAGAATCTGCCAAAAAAATCTTGTATAATGTTTGACCCAGTCTTCTTCTGAGACTTGATTAGTAGCTAATGCAGATTGGAAGTCGTCACCCTTGTTTATTATCTCTGAGAGGCTCCTTGCGTTTCCTGACCTGATTGCTGCCAGCATGTGCTCTGCATCACCCTGTGCTCTCTGGGCCCTTGATGATCTCAACCAGTTCTTATAGGACTGTTTACACTTTCTTATAAGTTCGTCCTTATCAAAAAGAGTACTTCAGCGTAGTCATAGCAATTCTGCTCAGTGTTTTTTCCTTTTAGCCACCAGCTCTTTATTACATGCATGCCTCCTTGTAATTGTTTTAATTTTGTTTACATCATTCTTGACTTCAAATTCCTTAAGTAGCCACCTATATTCTACTTTATCTAGATTACCTTTCATATGGAAATTGAAATGATCTGCTATTTTTGGGATGGTTTGAGATTTTATTCTTAGTCTATTACGACCCCGAGTTACTTAAAAAGGGGAGAGATGTACTCTTGTCCAGCTCTCTGGCCCCCCCAGTGGAATTCAGTTTCCAATAGCACATAGTCACTAGCAAGCTGGTTCTTTACAGTGAAGGAATGTATCCACTTTAAGGGATTTCCAGCCACAAAGCAGTAATCTAAGCATGCACTGCTTGTATTACAGGACCATGTATCAGCCCCATGGAGATCGCCTTTCGTCTGTCCATTCAGCATCTTCATTGCCCTTATTTCCATTTCTTCTAACCACATCTTTTCCTTTACTTCCAACTGAGAGCTTGTTTTCAGCTTTCCTTCTTAATTAATTTAAGATTAAGGTCGCCACACAGGAAAATGAGTTGGTTTTCCAGCATAGATTTATCTATGGCCTCCATAATATCACATATGTTATTTTCAGAGTCACCATTGTTAACGCTTCAATATGTATTTATTAGAAGTATTCTAATCTCATGTGTCCCCATAGTTTTCTTTATTTTTAACAACTGAACAAAGGGATTTGGGATGTGGTGTTCCGACACATGTAAGCCACTGCCAACTTTTATCAGTGTCAAGAGCCCGGCACTAGGTCTTCCCTTAGAACCTTTCCTTGCAGGGTTCATATATACTTCGTACCCTTTACATATTGTAACAGTTCTTACCCATGACTCTTGTAAACAGATTAGTTCGAACTTTCCCAGAAAGTTACTTTCTCCAGAAAACAGGTTTTTGAAAACCCTGGTATTCCATGAGGCACACAGAACTTGTTTTACGTCGGCTTCAACATTAACCTATTGTTTCTTTTTTATAGTCAATGTACTTGCAACCCAGGACCAGTCCTCTACTTGTTTGCGCCTTAATTCACCAGCTCCAAGTTGCCTGCTCTTTAGTCTGGAGTTCTCTACAGTAAATCTTAATTTTGCAACAGGGTCTTCTACAGGCATAAGTGAAGCCTTTTCTTCCTTTTTTCTTAGGGGGGGTTGCTCTTCTTTTATCCTTTAATCGTTGAGTCTCGCTTGCCCTGATCTTTGATTGGGGCCTTTCCGCACGTTTCTTATTTTTTGTCTCTGTCGTTTTTATATTTACCCCTTTTAGATCTTGCTTAGGCCGCAAACTTTTCTCATCCTGGGTCTTCCACTCTGATGTCCCTGAATCACTTAGTCTAAAGCCCATAGCATCCAACTTCTCTTTAGCATTCTTGGTTGTGTCCTTAATCTTACTCGACCTCAAGTGTAAAATTACCAGGTCGGTCCTTCTTTTGTCCACAAATTCAACAATTGCAATGTCGTCAGATGACATTTTCCGCAGTGATGAGAACTGATTGAACAGGATTATCACGCGTTTTCTATTTAAAAAGGATTCTTTTGGCATCCTTTGATATTCTTTCCAATTTTAGCTTATACTTTTTGTGGGCCGTCTTTTTCTCTAATGCCCGATCCAGCGGATTTCCATGCGCAGGGGGGATTTTTCTTGTCCGTTTCTCTCCTTATGGCTCCTGATACCTTCTCGCAGGGAACACACTTGAGCCTGAACATGGCCACACCTACGATCTTCCAGTCGCCTAAGGATCACTTCCCTCTTTCTCTCTTTGCTACTAGTTCTTTTACTATAAGCATGTTTACTAATCTCTTTCTTCCTTTTATCATCCTTAGCAGTTTTATTTTGATTCCTTCCAGTTAAATTCCTTCTTTTTTTCTCAGATGAGAGGAGGTTCATCTGCTTGTGTATCTCTTGCCAATCTGACACACTGATATTGTCCCAATTCTCATCGTCCTTGTTTTTTTCCATGATTTCAATGAGATCACTCAAGCATGCATTGGATTCATCATCAGTATAATTTTCTTTCTCACTTTCAATCCTGATTATAGGTGGATTTCCAACAGTAGTTGTATCACTAGGCTTGCTTCCTATTTTCATTTCTCTCCTATACTTTTTAGCGGGATGGACTATGGCTCCTCGTGGCAGCGTTCTTATATTCATTAAAAAGGATCTGGAGCCATTTGCTTTCTGTTTGGTTGCTTGATTTTTTTACTTCTTATGTGGCTTATTGCCATTCACCACACGTGAAGTGACTTTCAGACTCTCTAATGGTTGCATAATTTGTTGATTCGGGTCATGGAAGATCGGATAGCTTAACTTTAAAGAGCCCGACTGAGTCTAAGGTGGTATAGATTCCTTAAGGCCAATAGCCATGGCTATATCTCTAGGTACTTTAGCAGCTTTCAGAGCACCAAGACCCTTCCCCAGCACCAGCGGACCTCCCTTGGACCTCTCTGGTTTATTATTTTGCAAGCCCTCAACATCACTTTCAACAATTTCCTTAGGTTCTTGGATCCTTGTTTTTCCTAGGGGGTTTTCTAATGACAGGAGACAACAAGGCTCTTTTAGCTGATGAGCCTTTCTCATCCATTTACAATTTTCCAAGACCACTTAATCAATTTTGCCATTGGTTTGTTAGATCTGCTTCCTTTTCCACGCTCAGCTCTATTTTCCACATAAAACCATCAAGTTCATTCATCTGTTCCTTTGTTTTCATGTTTAAGGTAAGTACTGTTTGTAGAGATTTGTTCATGTTCTCATACAGTTTAAGGAAAGGGGCTATTGCAATATTCAGTGCTGTCATCAGCACATTCTAGGTGTACACAAACTCATCCATTCTCCCCTTTCTACATAAATCACTTATTTTCCCAAGTGACTCTTCATCAATGATCATTGTATGCAGGCCTTTTGCCTCTGAGGTACAGTCAAAATGTAGTGTTTTAGCAGCAGAAGCAACAGAAGTATTTAAAGCCATCTTGTTTTGCTCTGTAAGCCTTTCCCTTGGAGGAGCATCCCCATTCAGCGCTGCTAATTTATCCATAATAAAGGATAGACTTCTCCTTTTTTCTTTTACAATTTTCCCTGTTAGATTTCACCAGACTTGAATTACTCAGTTTTCTTTTCCCTGAGTCCATAATCCCAACTGGAGACTGAAAGCTTGCTGCATTCATTGGTTGCATTTCTCAGTTTTCCATATTTTAAATTTGGGCCCTTCCTTCAGTATGGCCCGTCTTTCTAGGTTCAAAATCCATCACTGTTTTCACAGGCAGGTCTTTCCCATAGTCGACCTTGACCATGTGCACCACCTTAAGCAAAGCCTCCTGTGCTCCTTGGCATTTCTTTAGAGAGCTGCAAAGGGGGTGCATCAGTCAGTTCATCCCAGAGGTCATCATCTTGCCAAATTTCAACGTCTGCATCACTCATTTCACCCACCCGATTTTCATATATTTCAACCCCTGTTGATTTATTTATTTAAATTTGTATAGCGCGCAAGCAGCCCAGGGGCATTGAGGCGCTGTTACTTGCATGAGCTTAGTTACAGGCATGGTATCAACAAGAGGCATATTACAGAAAGGAACAAGCACGGTTATCATTGCAGATTATGCGGTTGGTCAATACAACTTAAGCAGTGGGTCCTATGGTTGGTATTCATGCTGCTGCGAGGGACCTTATGAGAAGAGGGTGGTTTTCAATGCTTTGCGGAAGGCTAGGAGGGAGGGCTCACTGCGGATGGTGGGAGGTAGGGCATTCCAATGAGTGGGTGCGAGATAGGGGAAGCTAGATCCACCTGCTCTGGATCTTTTTACTAATGGCACAGAGAGCATGTTGGTGTAGGGTGATCTTGTTGGCCTTGTAGAGGCGACGGGATGGATTCTTTGTGAGAGGTAGTCGGGGGCAGTGAGATGGATGCATTTGTGTGTCAGTGTGAGAGCTTTGAAAATTATTCTCTCCTTTATTGGGAGCCAGTGGGCTAGTTTTCTGGCTTCTGAGATGTGGTCCCTTTTGGCAATACCTTGGGCTGCTCGGAGAGCACTATTCTGGATGACTTGTAGCCTCTCCAAGTTTCTTTTAGAGGTTCCTAGGAAGAGTATGTTACAGTAGTCTAGCCTGGAGCCGGTGATGGCTCTGGCTATGTTTGTGCAGTTCTCTTTGGAGAGGAAAGGCCTGACTGCGTTGATCAGTTTAGCATGATATGCGGCTGAGGAGGCAATGGCGTTGACTTGTCTGTCCATGGAAAGGTTAGAGTCTAGATAGACTCCAAGAGTTTTGACTGAGTCTGATACAGGTATCTTGATGGTGTCGATGGTGAAGTGACTGAATTGGGAGTCAAGTTTTTTTAGCGTTTCGGGGGAACCTATCAGTAGGAGTTCTGTCTTGTCAGAGTTGAGGTATAGTCCATTGTCTGCCATCCAGGCTTGGATGGTGTTGTAGAGGTTGTTAAGGGTCATGGCGTCAGTGTCGTAGCTGCCTGTGAGGGTAAGGAGGATCTGGGTATCGTCCGCGTAGTTAGTGTAGGATATACCCATAGCGTCGAGGATGAGGAAGAGGGGTCGTGTGAAAATGTTGTAGAGTGTGGGGGAGAGGCATGAGCCTTGGGGCACGCCAAAGAGTATGGTAGTGGGTGAGGCAGAGGCTAGGTCGGAGAATACTTGCATGGTTCTGTCTTGTAGGAAGGATGTGATCCATGCTGTGGCGTCAGGGGAGAACTTGGCAGTGGAGGAGAGGTGATGGCAAAGGACGTCATGATCTACGAGATCGAACGCTGCAGATAAGTCAAGGAGTAGGAGAAGAGCTGGTTTGCCCATGTCTCTGGCATCGTCCATTTGGTTTTTCAGGTCCAGTAGGGCGGTTTCAGTCCCATGTCTAGGGCGGAAGCCAGATTGGCGGAGTCCCAGGAGTTTGTTTTCTTCGATGAAGTGCTGAACCTGCAGATAGGCTGCTTTGTCGAGTATTTTGAGGAGGAAAGGGACAGTGGTGATGGGTCTATAGTTGTTGGTTGAGGTGGGATCGAGAGTTGGTTTTTTTAAGAGGGGGCGGACCCATGCTTCCTTGAGGGAGGTGGGGACCTTCCCTGTTGCGAAGGAGGCATTAACAAATGCTGTCAGGAAGGGAGCAAGCGCTTCAATGCAGTCCTTGATGAGAGTGGCTGGGCAGGCATCACCTTTACAGTTGGATGCTTTGATGTTCTTCATTATGTTAATGATGTCCTTTTCCTGTATGGATTTGAAGGAGAAGGGTTGGGGAGGGTCTTGGGCTGGTGGTGGGACAGGGATATGAGTATTGGGCAGGGCTTGTTTGGTAGCTAGTATTTTGCTTTGGCGGCGGCTCAGTTTAGTTAGCATTGCCGTTTGAATTTCGTCGCACCAGGCTTTGTCTTTGGTGAAGTTCTGGGGGGTGGGAGTAGGAGTCTCTAGCTCCCTAAATATTGCAAAGATTTCTTTAGTGCTGGATTGGGCTTCCGAGATTCTGGATTCAAATTATTTGGATTTTGCCCGGGTGATAGCTTTTTTGTACTCCGTAGAGCAGGCTTTAAAGAGCAGCTTGTCTTTGTCAGTGTGGGACGTTTGCCACTGAGTAAGTGCTGCCTTTTTCTCGTTTCGGAGTGCGAGCAAGTCTGAGGTGAACCAAGAGTTAGAGTGGGTGGCGGGTTTGTATTTACGGAGTTTAAGTGGGGCAATGGAGTTGATAGCTGCTTTAATGGCAGCATCGTAGGTTGATGCAAGAGTTTCTGGGTCTGTGGAAAAAGGTGGTCTGAAGGCTGGGCCTTGGAGGAAGGGCAGTAGTCTTTCCTTAGTGAGCTGGCGGGAGCTTTTTGTGAGGCAAGATGGTAGGGGTTGGGGTGGCGGGGTAGAAGAGCTAGTGGTGAGGATGCTAAATGTGATGATATGGTGGTCAGACCATGGGGTGGGAGTGTTTCCAGTGATGATGAGTGGGCAGTTGTACTGAGCAATCCAGTCGAGTGTTCTGCCCTGAGTGTGCGTTGGGCTAAAGATGGTGTTCTTATAGCCTAGTGTTGTTAGGGCTGAGTCAAAGGATTTAGCTGCTGGGTCCTTTTTATCCTGTAGGCCTAGGTTGACGTCCCCAAGGAGAATGGCTTTCGAATGTTTTTTGAGGTTGTCAGATAGGAGATGGATGAGGGAGGCTTGGAAGTCTTCTATTGGGCCAGGAGGGCGATAGACAATATGAGCGGTAATGGTGCACTTGGGGGAGAGGTCAATTTTGACTTGGAGGTAGTCGTCGTTGCTGTGTAGGGATTTATCTATCTTTCTAATACTATAGCAGTCCTTAGCGATGAT
The DNA here is from genome assembly GCF_040938575.1 of Ambystoma mexicanum. NCBI lineage: Eukaryota > Metazoa > Chordata > Amphibia > Caudata > Ambystomatidae > Ambystoma > Ambystoma mexicanum. The sequence goes on from NC_090930.1 coordinate 1,118,939,156, forward strand.
TGCGACACCTCCACCTTTAGAGGGGCGATCTTGTCTGGTGATGGAGTAGCCAGAAGGGAGTGCCAAGGAGAGAATGACTAATTCGCGGGAAGCTCCTCCCTTTGGATTGACAAGGAGTTTCTTCTGCGTTACGTTGTTTGTTTAGTCATACAAACAGAGGGCAGTAGATCAATTTTAGTCAAGCTCTCCGCAGTGTGCTCTACCTTACTATATCGTTTTGATATGTCTAGTAAAATTTCAACATTTTGCAAGGGTACGGAGTCTTTGCACATTGAAATTTCCAATAGTCCTTCCAGGCTAGTTTTAGTAGAATCAGCCACTTGGTTTAAGTCATTAACCGCCTCTTCCAATGTACTGACAGCCTGTAGTACACCGTTCCTGTTGTTTAAGTCTTCTATCCTATCTTTAGGGTCAAGGTTTTTCAGAGAGGGTACTGTTTTCGGGGATATTCTCTCAGAGAGCTCTCGCTCCACCTCCATTGGCATAGGTAAGTTGATTATTGACAGTACCACCCCAGACACCACCCCAGACACTTCCAAGTTTGGGGCATAGGCAGCTGCCTCCATAGTACCCCCTCACTATTCTAATGAACAATTAGTTGAGTAAGTTCCTCCTCGTCCGGGTCCTGGTTTTTAGACAAACACTGTGGTGATGGTTCAGAGGCGGTTTTCCCCCTTAATGCCAGCGTCCGGAGCAGGGATACAAAGGGCAGATCTAGGGGTCTTGTCCCCCAAGTGTCAGCATCCACCTGATCCAAGGCAATCTGGGACGCTGTCACAGGAGCCGGCAATGATTTCGTCCTTATGCTGGTGGACATCAATTCTTTATTTGAAAATGGTAAGTGCGATAGCTTCAAGGACATCGTGATTTTATTGGTAGTCGCCAGGGTGGGTGGGGGGGGGGGCGTGTCTGGGCGTGGAGCGAGGTAAGGCGCTGTCTCACATGAAATCTCATTTTAATTCCCGGCTCAGCCCCCACTTCCATCAGGTCACCCGCTGCACTCCTCATCTTCGTCAACGTGCAGCTCCTCTACTCTGGGGAGAGAGATGCAATTTCTCTGATGGCTCCGAGGCCGCCCGTTCCCCCCAGTCACCACCTGGCAACCCCGACAACACCACTTGCGCACCGTTTCCGCTCCATTGACGCGGAAGTAGGTGCTTCTAAGCGGTGTCATGGGCTGCAGGCAGCAGAGAGCAGGCAGCTCCTTCTCTTGCAATCCTTACAGAGCCAAGATGCCCAATGTTACAAGAAAAGTAGCCCGGAGTGTTATTAGGCAAAAAGGGCAGTAAGTCGAAACAAGCCCTTCAGAGACCACAAACAAAGCACAGCATTAGCCACCACCAACTCCCCTTGCGCACCACTGGGTGATATTGGCCTGATGATGTCATAGAATTAGGCAACTAACTTGTGCTTTCTGTGTGCTTTCAGAATGAAATTTCCATTTGCATTTCTTTACACAGAAAGGTTAAGAGTGTCTTGTCCAAAACAATGGTCCCTTAAATAAGCCATCATTCATAAATTGCTCCTAATTTGAAAACTCTCCTTGAAGAAAGAAAGTGCTAAGCAGAAATTAAGAGGCCTGCAGCTTCTGATGGGCCACTGTATGAGGGTGCTCTAGACAGCCACATGAGGTTGGGAGGTGACCGTGGCCTCACGCAAGCCTCGTACATGGATGCCTCACACAGCTTTCCTTTTAAAGCAGACAAGCAGCTGAAAGTTTTCAGCTTTCCTCCAGACAAATACAAATACGCAGAGGATCTATGTGTGGCCACAGACACTGAAAAATCCATGTTAAAACATTTTTGTAAATACAAACGTTAGCCAGTGGTATTTTGAGGAATTGAAGGGCAATTTTAAGACGTGAATCGGCAACCTCAAAAATGGCTAAAATGTGTCTACAATTCCTCAAAATAGCTCTGACCACATATGAATACAAATATTTTGTTTTATAAAGAAAACAATGTAACATTGAATGTGCATTGTTTTTGAATAAGGTCAGGGGCCAGGGGAGAAGCAATGGGAGAAAGCAAACAAGCATACATGAGGGGGAATAGGGCCCTTTTCCTATTGTCTGCCACGTGCCCTCTCCAGCCAGCCCTTTACCACCAAACTTCATCCCATTCCTGCTCATACTAAGGTACCACTGGGATAGGGGAAACAGTGTTTTTCAGTTTAAACCTAGGGGGCTGTTTTTCTTCCGGGGGTGTTTTTCCAGTGTTTATCGGATTTCACTGAAATCAGGAAAGCCTATTTATACGTCACAATCCTTACAGTGCTTATAGCCTGAAGGCTTCCGCATTGTGTATAATATTTAGGCGTTTGTATAAAAAAAATTTAAAAAAAGTTTTACTGAGGTGTGATGTGTTCTGATCGTAACGTGCTGAGAATGTGTAAAAAAGTAACGGAGGTCATGGGGTGCGGTGCTGGCTATTTATATCAGTCCGGACCCGAAGCCGATGCTTCAGTTTCGTTTCTGAATTGTCTTTCGCCTAATAACCAATCGCTGGTCTCTGGGTCATACTGCCCCCAGCCAATGACTGCCCTCTACCTAAGCCCCTCCTCTGGCAGCCGGCTTCAGATTTGGTAGCACGTAAAGTGGCAGTAGGACCAAGAGAAGAGCCACAGAGGGGTAGGAGGGAAGGTTCGCATGTGAATCCATGCCAGACCCATGCTGTTGAACAACAGTTACAGGTAAGTAACTTGTTCCTTCTCTAGCATGGGGTCTGGCATGGATTCACATGCTCATGAATACACAAATACATAGAAGTACACACATGCACAACCACGGGAGGTGGCAAGGCTCAACATTAAGCAATACATCAACTCAACATTAAGCATCTCTTACCTCCTCATCAGGCTCACCTTAAGCAAACAGGTTGCGCAGCACTGCCTGACCTACTCTGTACTCCTCCCTGGAATCCCGGTTGACGCAGTAAAATCTCGTGAAGGTGTGCGTCGACCTCCACGTAGCAGCCCTGCAGATGTCGAGCAGGTGCACACCAGACAGGAACGTCGTGGTAGCAGCGATCGCTCTGGTTGAATGGGCTCTTGGACGGCCAGGCAACGGTCGGTTTGCCAACCAGTGACAGTGCATGATACAGCCGGAGACACATCTGGAAATGGAAGCCTTCGAGAGGGCCTTGCCTTGATTCACAGGTCCAAAGTTCACAAACAGCTGTGATGTCTTCCGGAAACTCTTTGTGCGGTCCACGTAGAACTTCAGCGCTCTAGCCACATCCAGCGAGTGAAAAGTCCTCTCAGCCGGCAACGAAGGCGTCAGGAAGAAAACAGGTAACACGAAAGGCTTGTTGAGATGGAAGTCCGACGGCACCTTGGGCATGAAGGAGGGGTGTGTCCTCAGCACCACCTTCGTCTCGTGGAATGTCAAGTAGGGCGGTTTGCAGGAGAGGGCCTTGATCTCTCCCACTCGTCGTGCGGAGGTGATGGCCACAAGAAACGCTGTCTTCCACGATAGGAACTTCAACGGTGCCGAATGCAGCGGCTAAAATGGCAGCCCCATGAGCCTGCTCAGCATCATGTTGAGCTCCCACGCCGGGGCTGGAGCCTTCACCGGCGGGAATGATCGGAACAGTCCCTTCATAAACTCCTTCATCAGACGATGAGACCACAGAGATGATCGCCCATGAGTTCTGGTGTAGCGGGAAATCGTCGCTAGATGTATCTTGATGGAGGCATGAGCTAGCCCCGCCTTGGCCAGCGACAGTAGAGACGGCAGCACTTGAGAGGCCGTAATCCGCAGAGGGTTATCTTCTGTGCACGGCACCAGACAGAGAACCTCTTCCATCTGTGTCCATAGCACTTGAGAGTTGAGGACGCCCTGGCCTTTGCAAGTACCTCCTTGCAGTCTGCCGGGATAACGTACCCTCCAAACTCTAGTGCTGCAGGAGCCAGGCCTGCAAGTTCAGCGACCCCGGGTCGTGGTGGAGGATGGCACATCCTTCTCTGGCAAGGAGATCCGCGCCCATAGGCAGTTTGACGGGGGGGGGGACGCTGACATGTCCAGAAGGTCCGGGAACCGTTGCGACGAGGATCATCCTGCACCGGGACCGTCTGAGTTGATTGATGAGTCGCAGCAGCAATGGTGGGAATGCATACAGGAACAGGCCATCCCAGGGGAACGAGAAGGCATCGCCCATGCTCCCTGGCTGGGGAAACCTTCTGGTGAACCTCCGGCACTTGGTGTTCGTCGCCGTCGAGAATAGGTCAATCTGGGGATTGCCCCATTGTTGGAAAAGTAGGTCCACTTGATCCTGACGCAGTTTCCACTCGTGGCACGAACGCAGCTCCCTGCTGAGTGAGTCAGCGATGGTGTTCTTCATTCCTGCCAGATGGAAGGGGACCAGAAACATCCCTTGGGTGACGGCCCAATGCCAAGATCCTGGGCTTCCTTGGATAGGGCTGGGGATCTGGTGCCTCCCTGCTTCCGGATGTAAAACGTTGTGGTGGTGTTGTCAGTGAAGATCCTTACCACCTTGCCCTTGAGGGACGGGAGGAACGACCCGAGGGCCCAGAACACGGATCGGAGCTCCAGAACATTGATGTGCAGTGACCTCTCCTCCAGGAGCCAAAGGCCTCTTGCGTGGAGATCTCCGGTGTGCGCTCCCCATCCTTCCAGGGAGGCATCCGTCATCACCGTCTCCTGATGTGCCGGGGTCTGGAAGTCAATACCCGCCGTCAGATGCGCGCAAGTGCCCCACCACCGGATTATTTGGCGGAAGGTCTCGTTGAGCGAGATCCTGTCTTCGAAGCTGCCCGCCGCCTACATCCAACGGGCGTCGAGGAACTCTTGCAGTGGATGTATCCGCAACCTGCACAGGTGCACGAGGTAGATGCATGAGGACATCATGCCGAGCAGGGACTTGACAGATCTCACCCTACCCACGTCTATGGTCGACAGCCGTTGCACCTTGCCCAGGATGGCCTTCGTCCTTTCCTCCGACGGAGAAGCCAATTGCGCCACTGTGTCGAGCCTGGATCCCAGGAACAGGGTGACTTGCGGCGGTACCAAGTGAGATTTCGTGAAGTTGATTGAGAATCCCAGATCCGTGAGCAGTTGGACGGTCTTCGATCAACGGCGAGTTCTCTTGTCTTTGCCCGGATGAGCCAATCGTCCAGGTAGGGGTAGACGTGGATCCCCTGCAGGCGCAGCTGTGCTGCCACTGGTGCTAGGCACTTGGTGAAAACCCTGGGCCCAACTTCAATCCGAAGGGAAGGGCCTTGAACTCATGGGCCGCCAGCCGCCGGTCTTCTTTCTTACAAGGAAGTAACGTGAGTACACCCCGGAGCCCTGGAGCCACTTTGGGACAAGCTCGATGGCTCCTTTCTTCAGCATCGCCCTTACTTCCAGCAGCAGTTGAGGGACATGATTTTCCTTCCTGGTCACGGGTGGAATGCGGGGGCACTTCTTTAGAAACTCTAGAGTGTGTCCGTGGGCCAGGGCATCCAGCATCCATCGGTCGGTGGAGATGGACTCCCACACGCTGACGAACTTTTCCAGCCGGCCTCCCACCGGGGTGCTGAGGTTGGGGGCCCGACACCACGGCCGGTTCAGTCCTGCTTGGCAGCGGCCTTGCCGCCGTGACCTCCTTGGCGATGACGGCGAGGTCCTCCTGACTTGCCGCGTCCTCTGTAGGCCTCCTGCGATGAGGAGCGTGTTGCCTGGCGGTACGTCGAGGAGCCGCCGCCAAATCCCTTGGAGGCACCTTGCTTGCCTCCAGAGTTCCGAAAGGGCGGCCGTCGCTGTTGAAGAACACCCAAGGCCCGAGCCGTCTCTGTGTCGGCCTCGATGGCCAGCAGTGACTCATCCACTGTCTTGCCAAACAGATTGTTCCCATCGAACGGCATGTCCAGAACTCTGGTCTGTACGTCTTGGCGGAAATCGGTTGCCTTGAGCCAACCACGCCGGCGAAGGCAGACGCTGTTGCCCATCTGGCAAAAACCGGTGTCAGCAATGTCCGTGGCCACCGTTATGGCGTGGTCCGACGCCACCTCGCCTTCCTGAAGGATCTCCAGGGCTTCCGCCCTCTTGTCGTCCGGGAGGAAGTCTAGCAGGGTAGCGATCTTAAACCACAGCTCCATGTCGTAGCGGGCAACAATCACAAGGGCGTTGGCCGCTTTAATCGTCAGTGCCGCCGCCATGACCCACCGTCCCATGGCGTCCAGTTTCTTCCCCTCACCGTCCGTCGGGGAAGTCCAAGTTGAGGCTGTTGCCCCCGCCACTTTCTTCTTGGCCGCCATGGAGACGACCGAATCTGGAGTTGGCTGTGCCCTAAGGCACATGGGGGCAGAATCCGAGACCCAGTACTACTTCTCGTACCGGTCTCTCTTGGCAGGAGCCGTGGACTGGTTCTTCAGGACCAACAGCCCTTCGTCCCAGATGTCGTCAAGGAACCGAGAGGATCGTCTTCCTCTTGGCCTCACGCCGTTGATAGAGGAAACCTTCCTTCTTCTGTTCCTCGGGGCAGAGCTGGCTCGAGCTTCTTGTTCAGGCTCTTCGCGACTCCAGCCAGCTCCTCTTCAGAGGCTGTATCTGTGTCCGTGATGGCCACCGGGCCCCCCCCCCCCACTTTTTCCACCTGTGGTTTCACAGGGGTCTTATCGATGGGCTGAAAAGAGGATTCCCTCTGTGGTGGCAGGGAACTCTAGGCCCCGAGGTCGCCTCCACTGGTGTAGCCCCCACAGGCTCCGCCAGGGCCACTGCGACTCCCTCGATAGAGGTCTTTGCCGGGTGAATCAAGGCCTTCAGGACCTTGGACGTGTCTGAGGCCTTCACCTTGGAGGGAGGGTCACCGCCTCGCTCCCCTTTGGCTTTCTCCGTCGGGATCCACCGGGGCTTCTTCCGGTATCTTACCCGGGTTCTCCGATTTCCTCTTCCCCGAGCCAGAGCGTTGGCTCGTGGTTGATGGCGTCGGTGAAAGTGTGCCCTGCCTGGCAGCCGAGGAGCCTGACCGTTCAGCGCTCCCAGTGCCCGCGTACTCGCGGTGCTTTGCCTTTTGTTGGGCCCCCATCGCCAGAGCGCCCTCAAAGGACTTAGAAGACCGCTCGGACTTCTTCTTCTTCTCATCCGCTGCTGGGCTCTTCCCTTCCAGCCAGTTGGTGAGGTGGATACGCCGATCCCTCATAGTCCTCTGCGACATGTTCTTGCAAAACGCACAGTCCTTCTCCACGTGCGTTTTGTCTTCGTGAAGGCAGTAGAGGCATCTGGAATGCTCGTCCTCCTTGAAGACATTATGCAATCCGTATCCAGGGCAGCTCCTGAACAGATTGGATCCTGGCGTTGCGTTTCCTTTGTCCTGGTCCATGTCCACACGGGGTAGGCCTCAAGGATCTTCCAGAATCCTCCAAGAAGCGAAACTCAATGAAATCTTCGCCCTTGAGGGGCGTAGAAGATTCCGAAACGGGTCGCTGTTGATCAGAAGTAGGAACGGTGGAACTTGAGGCTTGATTGACCGAAAAAATGAGTAAACTCTTTGAAAAATCACAAAACGCAGTAAAAGCTTGAGGGCTATAGCATGAGGACTCCCGACACTTGAACGTGTGGTAAAAATCTGAAGATGGCTGCCAGAGGAGGGGCTTAGGTAGAGGGCAGTCATTGGCTGGGGGCAGTACGAGCCAGAGACCAGTGATTGGTTATTAGGAGAAAGACAGTTCAGAAAGGAAAAACTGATTTTTTTACCGAGGATTCCCAGTATGACGACGGGGAATATTCATGAGCATGTGAATCCATGCCAGACCCCATGCTGGAGAAGCAGGATACAGCCTCCCATGCCGAGGTGTTGCAATCATATGGCCAATTGTGCCTTCTTTGCAGAGTTTCCGCCTGATCTGCGCCACAAGCTCCTCTTCACTGAAGAGGCTGTGCCTCCGTGTCAGGGTGTTGGAGGCTTGTTCATGTGTATTTCCTCACCCAATATGGGTGCCAGAAAGTTAACATAATTCATAGACCTATCTCATTAAACATAATACAGTCGTGAAATAGCGCTGTACGATAGTACTACAACTTCTAAGCTCTGCAATAAACGGTAGTGTTATTAGTCAACTGAATGGTATTCTCTGTATCTTCCTTTGGAAGGATGAAGGGATCGGGGTCCATCACGTGGTACGCCCATCGCTGAGGCGAGCACGGAACTGGCAGAACGATCTATCCTACTCATAGGACAAGCTCAACTGTTTCCTCAAAGCACTGTTTTATATGCAGCCTATTTCTTTAAGTTTAATCATTTGTACAGAATGGGTGCAATGGTATCCTCGCAATCTCTTTTCAAAGAACATAGACATTTACTCAGGAATCAGTAAGTATAAATGTCAGACCTCTTTAGCTACTCTATGTCAAGCTAGAATAGTTTACTCGTTATTTATTTGTATCTATTCTTGGGAGGATAGCTCAGGGGCAACGTGCTCGCTTTGGAAGCAAGACGACACGGAGCAACGCAGGTTCGACCCATGGGTCCACGCTTAGAAACCTCTGGGTATTAAGCACGTTATAAATAACCTATCATATCATACGGTTCATCTTATTTTCCTTATTAGAAATCCACCATTATTCATGCTAAAATGCGACACAGTAGCATGTTCTAGCATTCCACACAAAGCACGTGTTTTTTTTTTTAGAACCGGGGCTTCAGCATGCCGTTTTCTGCTTAGATTGTTCTGCCTGTCTCCAAGAGATACACAAACTTCTACTGGCAATGCCTTGTTGGCCAGTAGCAGAATCACTGCCTAGCAAGGAGGTTGCCAGGGACAGTGGATGCTTTCCCAATTGACGTCCTGGGGGCCAATTATCAAAGCTTTGCACCTCTGCAAATAAAGTGAGCAAACTTATTTAGCACCAACTTTGCAGTTTAGTTAATACAGAACGCAGCAAACAGGTTTAGACCCAATCGGTATTACCCACAAATATTTACACCAGGGCAAAATCGAAGCTGGTTGTTATATTATCTATGTTTGACCATAACATGAAGAGAAATGTAGTAAACACCTGTTTGTGTTTTGTTATGCAACACACCTTGTACAAAAAAAACAGTCTGATTCAATGTTGGCCTCATGTAACCGTTTGTTAGATAAAATTGATTGTTTTGGTATGTTATGTTGATTTGTACTGCGCACCGTTACCACCCAGGTGCAGTTTCCGGCGCTCGCGTAGGCTCTGGAAGAAAAGGGGATTGAGGAGGATAGTGAGGATAGGATAGGTTCAGAACCAGGACGAACTGGTGTCTGAGTGTTGTTTTGCATGTGGGAGTTGGTGAGGAAGACCCCGTGCATTGTAACCCTATTGGTAAGACTCAGTGCTTCTGGTGTGTGCTAGTGTTTGTGTTAGGGTGTTGTCTGGTGGTGGGGTCGGTTGTGCGTAAGTGCTACAGAGTCACAGATGGCCATATATGTAAGTGTATCTGGTGTCTTAGTGTGTAGTTGTGTTGTTGATGCTTTTATGGACTATGTGGGGTGGTTCACGCTAGGTGTGCTTCCAGCATCTCAGAGATGCTGGGTCTGCGCATAGAATTGATTCTTGGTTTGTTTATGTGTAGTGTGGCAAGCCCAAGGTCTGGAGTAGTGGCGTTGGTTATGTCGGAGGAGCAGGAAGGGGAAGTGGTGTAGTAATTTTGCCAGTTTGTTGGACCTTCTGGTGTGACTCTTTGGTTGCCGTCTGATGGTATCTACCCAGGTTCTTGGTTGTGATTGTGGCAAAACCGGTTTGCTAAATTTTGTATTATCAAAGCATTTGCTCATTATCAATGTTACATAATATAGCCCCAGGAATCAAGGATAGGAATTTTGGGGAGGGAGAAAAAGCTGTTCCAAAATGGTCTTTCAGAGGTAAGGGGTGCTCATACAGTGTCTTGAGGTGGTTGGGAACGCAGATGTATGGAGTGGGGAAGGCAGGCAGGGGTCTTCACATGCCTTTAGTAGAATGCTAAAATGGAGTATGCAAAGGGGGAATGGGACAATGCATTTGGGAATGGCACATTGCATTCTTTTTCATTCATGATCTACATTGGTAACAAAACAAATGGTAAACATGTAAGGCATAATAAAATAGTAAATCGTTAACCAGTAAAACAATATTCGATGTTCCCATTTCTGTTAAATAAGGCGGGCTGACTAAAGCTAGGTCACGGCTGCTGGCCCGTTCAACATGATGTTTGGGGGCTCTCTTGGAGACAGCTGTGAGAAAGATTCCGAGGAGTCCATGGGGTTATTAAACTGCAAGGGAGACAAAAGAATGCAGTGGGGTGCAGATTGTCATGGGGCAGGTAGCTACCAGGGAGACAAAACACTACTGAATCCCTAGAAAGGGGCTAATATGGGCGAAACCCGAGTAAAAAGGCAACCAGATGATAACAACGCCACTGGATACTGACAAGCCCATGGAGGTGTGGCCTGCAAAGGCAGCCTGACACATGCGCATTGTAGAGGGCATTGGATGTCCTAAATGCAGAGGTCAAAGTGGGCGAGAACTAAAGGCTATGAAGTCCCCTTCGTTTTTGGGGAAATCCCCCATCGGATTCGAACCTCAGCCCTGCTGGTAACACTGGATACTGAGCTATCTGAAGCGCTGGACTGCTTTTGTTTATTTGTATGAACTGCGTGGGAAGTTAAGCCGCTAAGCCGCCAAAAAGCCCTGCTCGGCAGTTATCTGGGTTTGTTTTCTACAATTAAGCATGCATTGCTGCAGCACCCTTGTCTGTTTGGGTAGTGAGCGGGTGAGGCTCTTGTCCTAGCCATGCCCCTTAAGAGGCGTGAACGGTGAGCGATTGGAAAGGGGAGGGTGCATAAGGCTGCATGCGCTGGGCACCAATGATTGACATCAATGCTGGTCATTTAAATGTAAATGCATTTTCTTTAACTTTTTCTTCATTCTTGATAGTACTGTTGCAAAATACAGTGTGGTGGAGAGGAGGAAAGGAAGGACACAGGTCTGGATTTTGAATTCAGTGGGTGGCGAGTATGGGGTCGCTAGGAGGTCAGGGGAACATAGTTCCGCTACTTTTGTTTTTTACACTCGGACCCCTCCCTAAATTAAAGGGCTATGATGTTGTGTCAGACGGACAACACTGGGCAGCTGCTTGCCACTCCTCGAACCCCCACGCTCGGGGCGCATTTCAGTTGAAATAGTTGTAAGGCCTTGACGTGTCCCTGGTCACACGAACATTAGGTGAACGCATAACATAAACACGTCTAGTCAGGGCTTCAAGTGGCCCACCCGGCAGGTTCTGACAATTGTGTCTGAGACCGGGTGTGCTCTGCTAACCCGAACCAACCAGCAGCCAAGGCTTTATTTCTAAAAAGCGTTCAAGTATATGCAAGAGCTTCAGGCTTTAGAAAAAAGACTTGCATGCCATTTCATTGCAACACTGACCCCCCCTGCAAGGCACCCGTTTCTTTATAAATGCAGGGATCATCACCTCACGCCCCAGGTGCGAGGGTGATGGTAGATGCCAAGTGGTGCCTGGCCGGGGGGGTGGGTTGCCGCAATTAGGCGGAAACACTTACCTGATTTGAATGCCTCTTGTTAGGCCGCAGCCCTTTTGCAAAATCGATCCAGGGCTCTTACAGGGGCGTGGCCTAACCAGCAGCATTCAGCAGAGGTAAACGTTGCCTCTTAATTGTGGCGCTGACTCCTTGCCAGGACACGCCTCTTTTTGGCCATGCCTCACTAAAAGCCCTGGCTCGATTTGGTAGGCCACTTAAAGCACTGGGCCTAGTGCCAGGGTGGAACGGGATGCTGGAGCTCCACAGTTATGGTCATGGGAGGCCGCCATCCGTACCTTATAGGGATCAAGGGTACGTCTATCTGCCATCTTTGACCTTTTACTCCTTTGTTTGCCAAGACATTTTTTGCAGGATTTTGGATTCCGACAGGAGCGATAACTCTATGTTGCCATCTTGGTCGCCAGCTGGCCACTCGCTTCAAGACAGCACTGTTAATTAGATGGAGCTTGGCAAACAGTGATGGCTCTCCTCGGGATAATGAACATTGTTTTTCTGGAATGGGTCGGAAACTTGGATGGTGTATTTTTAGGCTGCAGCATTTAACAAGCATTCTTTAACGCTAAATACTTACAAGTGGGTGGTTCTCCCAGGCACAGCCATAGTGTAAGAGCATGCCTCGATGAGGCCTCTTTGTATGTATAAGCTCCGTTTTGGAACATCTTGAGTTAGAGAGGAAGATGGCTTTAAGGTATGGATGGGGTTTGGGTGGTTACAGGGGAGCCTGGAGGTGAATAACGAGGAGTAAATAGAGTGTTGGGCACCCAGCAGTCGTTGAATAGTTGGGTGGTAGAGTGGAGTTTGGAACTGGAGTGCTTGCATTGTTATTTCAGAGGTGAAATTTCCTGAGTCAACTGGCCCTTCATCAGTCAGGGTAAGTGCAAGCAGTCCTTCCGGAGGAAGTGGGGGTGCTACTCCATCGTCTTCTTGGTCTCAGAGGCATCAGGATGGTCCCCTTTGGTAATCAATTTGAAAAGGGTGAACACCTTTGCCAAACACTTGCCTTTAAAGATGGAGACTTTGCAGCAGATAATCCTGCTCATTGTCCAGGGCGATTGGCTGATCTTGTTGGATATAATGGACGTGTACATGCATATCGCAATTCACGAGACATCCAATGGATTTCTCTGCTTTGCCGTAGTCCTGGATCCCTCCAGTTTGTGCTGTCCCCTTAGGTTCCAGGTCAGCACTATACGTTTTTACCAAGACCCTGGGTCCTCTAAATGGGCTTACTCCACCAAGCAGGAATACAAATCTACTCGTACCTGGATGACTTGCTGATCCAGGGGTCCTCTTGACAGATGGTGGAAGCTTCAGTTGTACAGACCTACAATCTTCTCAAGAACCACAGGCTCATCTTGAATTTTCAGAAATACCATCTAGCCCAGAAAGTTTATATGAGCTATCTTTCGCACTGACAGTGCTTTGGTGCACCTGCTGGTCAACAGGGCAGCCTCGCTCAGAGCGGCAGTCTCCTGTCTGTGTCATGCCATGTAGGCCTCAGTCAGGTTCTTCCTGAGAATCCTTGGCCTGGTGGCAGTTATGGTGCTCGTCACCCCATGGGCTAGGCTCCACCATCGCTCCATCCTGTCTCATCTATACAGGAGATGGCTTGCTCACTAACAGGATCTCGAGACTTGCATTAGCGTGTTGGACAATATCAAAACCTCTCTGCAGTGGTGGTTGATCCCAGAAGTAACGATCGCTGTGAACCGCAAGTGTACACTGAGGCCCCGCCAGGCTCTACAGAAGCTATCCAGCACTTTATCCAAGGACACCACCAGTCCTATACTCTTCCGCCTTGATAAAGGCCCCTAGTCGAAACACGTGTAGGCTTTTTTCTCATGCAAATGTAAAAATACTTGCTTGCAAGACCGAGGCAACCATGTGCCGTTTTAAAAACCATTAAAAAACCAACAACATGAAAACCTAACATTCCGAGATCAAAACACTCGGGCATCACTGCAACAAGTGACAAAAGTCTGATCCATCGCCATTACCACCAGCGATCCAACAACAGCTAGTATTGATCTCGGAACTCCTAATAATAATTATAATAATAATTTAGCATTTATATTGCGCAACGAACCCTAAGGTATCCGAGCGCAGCTTATTATTACCCACGGTGTGTGGTGCTCATTTATCGACCTCGGACGGATGAAAGGCTGAGTTTGGCCCTGCCAGGATTCGAACCTGCGTCAGCAGACTGCACATATATCAAAGCGAGCGCTCTACTCACTGTGCTATCGGACCAGCCTATAAAAGGGATTCCACCGACCCTGCGCGATCATCACCACAAACGCCAGCAGCCTCGGATGGTGGCCACATTGGAATCCAAGACTTGACAGAAGAGATGGCCATCAGCAGAGAGGTAGATGTCCTAGAATTGCAAAGAACTGGAGGCCATCCACAAATACTGCTGTTTTTTCCAACAAGAAGTAGGGGTCAAGGTGGTCCTATCCCGAACTGGAAACTCCTCAGCGGTCGCATACATAAACAGGCAGGGAGAACACCTGGAGGAAATTGGCTAGAGACTGGGAATATAGGGAGAATGCAATCTTCAGTTCCTAAGGGTGATCCATCTGCAGGGGGCGTGGACAATGGACCAGCAGTTGCTCTCAAGGCATAAAAGGAATGGAGACTGTCACTTCAGAAAATCCCAGCAATCACCAGGGCCTGCACAGATAAACATGTTCGCATCCAGGGTGAACTCCCTCCTCTCCCTAGTTTGCTCTCTGAGGAGGGTGGAGTGGGTTTGGGGGGAGGATACTCTATCGCTCACATGTCTGGGGGCTTTTCTCTATGCCTTTCTCCCAGTCCCCCTTATCCCAGGACAGGGGTGTTGCTAGGTCTGGTAAAGATCCGGGGTTACGCTAATGTCTAGCCTTTTGGTTGTAGCCCCTGAGCTTCTATACGGAGCTACAACCGAAAGACCTGGGGATATGCGCCCCCCAATCCCCAGGCAACGCCTCTATCCCAGGGTTATCCAGCAGAGCTCTTGCACCTGGGCCAAGGTTAGGTTAAGAACCCCATAGTGGCCCAGGAGATTTCAAGGATATGTCCCTGCTGCCCGCAGCTTCTCCACAACCCCCGGTCCTCTCTCCCCATAGGCTCGTAGCTGACCAACAACTGGCACTAGGTGGGATGGCTATTCAGAAATAAGGGCTTTGACGACAAGGAATAACAGACCCCGTCCTTGTAGGCCACACATAAGGGTACTACCCTTTTCTCCTACAAAGCATCACTCAAGATCATTTGTCACCTGGTATGGGTTGCACAGGGTCCTGCCCCTCGAGTGTGGGTGTCTCGACATTGCCAGGTTTCTGCAGGATGGCTGTTTACTAGGTCTCCTAGTTTACTCCTTGCGTGCACAATGGGGCGCTATTAGAGCATTTCGGCATCCCTGGGTGGGGTTGAGGATGCAGAGGAAGTTATATCTAGGCTACTGAAGTTCTACACGTTCGGCGGCCCTAGGGTCAGGTCTCTGGCACCTACCTAGGATTACCTAAAGTTTTGAGAGCTCTCCAGGTGCCACCATTTGTTCCCTTTGAATTAAGAAAGCAGACATTCCTTAGTTGGAAAACAGCTTTCTTGGTGGCCATTCCCTCAACACGACGAATCCACAAGCTTGGGGCCCTCTTATGTTCTCCCCCTTATCCTGCTCTGTTTGCAGAACCAATCACACTCTGCTCTGACCCAACCGTTAGACCCAAGTTGCTTCCAACCTTTCACATGTCCCAGGGGATTGTCATCCCCTTTCTCACCCGAGACCTACCCCCTGGAGAGGTCCTGGCTCTGCCAAACCTCGATGTCAGCGAAATTGTCCGAACAGGATCCTATCAACAGTTTCTTTGTCACCTTTGGCATGTCAAGGAAGGTTCAATAGGCCTCCTCTTTAACCATCAGCCAGTGGTTGCGGGATACCATAACCGTGCCTTATTCTATGGAGGCTGCCCCGCCAGCTCCTGAGAATTCAGTGCCTCTCTACTAAGGGAATGGCGACATCATGGGCAGAGGCGCCTCGATTTTGGGCATCTGTCGGGTGGCCACTTGGGCCTACCCTCTGACTTTTGCACATCATTATCATTTGCACCTGCCAGGCCAAGGGGAAGTGGGCTTTGTTCATGTTGTTCTGGGGACTGCGTCATTGAACTATCCAGTCTTTGCACTTGTTAATTAAAATTAACTCAGTTGATGCATATTGTGTCTTGGTGCAGTCATTCAAACTCCAGCTTGGGTAGTGTGAGACACCTGCTAGTCCCCAGGGATCTGTCATTCAGGTGGCCAGGACACGGCCATCGCTATTGGATCCAGTTCCTGGGGGTGGTCCAGTGAGGGAGGATCACATAGATGGGGGGGTTCTTGGGGAGTGGGACACCGACAGGTGAGACACGGTAGCCCCCTTCTTTCAATACATTTTCCCCATCCTACCACGTAGGACATTCGAAAACACCCTCCCCCCCTTTCCGACATGAACACTTTCGCACAGCACAAAAGACAACAGACTAACACCAGAGCCATTTACCTGAGATGTCCCAATACAAGGGTCAGGCAAAGTCAGGCAATTAACCAGAATCTCACACACCCGACGGCACTTTCTCTTCCCCAGAGGGATAAAAGGTGGAGTACAAGAGCACAGGACGAGCAAGGCAGACCGCATGACGAGAGAGCTAACTCAGCACGGCAGTTCAAGGGGAGGAGAAAGACGGCACATACAGAGGGGGTGACGAGGAGAGAAGCAACCTTGCCCTTTTCGACCAAGGCCCATTAACCCTCTGCAGAAGGAAGCGTAAGAACGTGAACAATAGCCAGCGTGTGTTACAGCAAATGTCAACGGTACATGAGACCCTCCTCCGCTGATAACCAAGCCGGGGAAAGATGCTTTTCTCCATGGTACCAACCTTGTCTCCAAATAGAAAGAAAGCTAAGTGGTTCATTGCAGCCGGTGAATTGAGGGGAGAGTCAATAAGAAACCGAACTGTGTCGAACAAAAAGTAGCAAGCGACTATTTGAACTGTGAAAGCATAAAGAGCTATTGATGCTAGAAGGGGAAAACTAGCAACAGAGGAGTCCGGCACCACGGGGGTGCTCACTCAAACTTACCCGATTGTTGAAATTGCCATAACCAGAAGGCCTTGGGAAAAAAGCAAAAAGGGTCTCAAAGAGGTCATGCGGGGGTCTTGTAAAATCCTCTGTACAGTTGAAAGTTTTTGACCGACAGGTGATTGAGAAAGGCATGATTGATACATTTGGGAACAGTGAACCTGGCAGAGGGATGCTAACGAAAAGGGGTGAAGCTTGAAGTCCCTATGAATAGTGTGTAGACAGAGGTGAATCGACCGAGGGATGTCCACAGTGAACTGTTTTAATTATGAAGCTTAGGGATAGGAGTCCCATATCGTAAGAGCTGAATAAGAAAGATACGATTGACAAAATTGGCAAGAGTGAACCCGAAGGAGGGATGCCGATAAAAGGAGGCGAAATCTAAAGGCCCGGAATACAGTGTGTTGACAGGAGTAAACCTGGCACAGGGAGGTCCACAGTGAACTGTTTGGCAAAAGTTGTCAAGAGTGAAGCCGGCAGAGGGATGCCGGACGAAATGGGCTAAGCCTGGACAATTGGTCAAAAAGATATTAAGATTCGTGAATGCAAGTAAAGCCATAGTGAACCCGAAGGAGGGAAGCCGACGTCTGAAAAGGGTCTGAGCCCGAAATGGGGAGATCCAGGGGTGGAACGTCATCACCCAAAGTTCAGCGAGAAAGAAACTGTTTGTTTTGTTTAATACGATTCGTGAGGGGTCTGCGCCCGGAAGAGGGGGACACCAGCGTGAAGCCATCACCCAACGTGTATGTAGAACAGAACAGTTTGTTTGTTGAACACACCAGGCCCTCAAAAGCAAGAGCCTTTTGTTGATAGACAATTAACCATCGAAGAACCTGATAGCTGGGACGGAACTGTCGACTCGTGCTGGGAAAGCTCGAGTGTGCGCTGTGGACAGGAGAGCCTCCTTGTCCCGTGCTCGAAACATGGGGAAGGAAAACCCCTGGCAATCACATCCTGACTTATCATTTGTAAACACTTCTTTCCTTATTGAAACCCTTATCCCACACTCGTTCTATATTTATTTGTAAGGATTAGCAATAGGTTTTTCTTAGCATAGGCCCCTTTATATTGACAAGACCCCACAAGGTCTGCCTTATTTTTCATTTGATGGTCGGAGCTTGCTCCCATCTTAGATGTAGATAAGGTGTTTTCCAACCTGCATACTGTATAAATACCCTTGAATCGTGATCACTTGTGTCTGTCTTTACTGTTGCCACCATGAGTTCCTTACAGTAGGGAAGAGGGGACTTGGATGTAACACCCTAATTACTTACTGGCAAGCGTCATTACACCTAGTCCTACTCTTCCTCATCCCTATACTTACACTCTCCTTCCTTCCCTCCCTCTCTCTCTCCCTGCACTGGGGGAGTTGACTTGGTGTATTTTTGTATGTCTGGCTGTATGGTAGGTGAGCACATTGCTTATGAGGGGGTCGGGGGCTGGAACAAATAGGTGACACAGGTTGGTTAAATCCTTATGGGAAGACAGATGGGCTCCATGAAGTAAGGACTTGGACGATGAAGAATAGAATGAAGTGTAATGAAAATTACTGTTAAGTAATAAGGGTAATAATGAGCATTAGGCCCTTTTTGGCTCTGAACCATCTATCACTTTTTTTTAAAAAAAAAAATACTTTATTTACAGTTTTGAAAAAGAAAACAGGCATATCAAGAATACAGCAGTGACAATATATACAAGAATGAACTTTAGAATATAAAACACAAATTGTGTAAATCAAGCTAAAACAGGAGCAAAGTGGCACCACATTCTCCTCCTAACTTTGTCCCAGTCTGTTTAGACTGGTCTAAAATGCTCCCATTTCCTGCTCTCCCCAGAACAGTGGAGCCTTTTATATAAGAAAAGGTTTACCTGTCCAGTGTCGATTAGTCTGCTTTTAAATATATATGTACAGATTAAATACATTCCTATTGCAAAATCTGATTGGATCTACTTGTTGGGACTGCTATGATGATGATAATTTCTTCAGACAAAAAAATTCAGGATTGGCACAGTGCACGCTCAAGCAGGGTACACATTAGCTAGGAATGGAAAAGAGTTATGGAGTTGGACTAAGTACCAGACAACATAAAGGTAACTTAATTTTGTGTCTATTTAATTGATCACGTACCTCCAATTCTCTTTTTTTCATCATTCTTTCCGTTTTCTAAGACCTTTTTTATCCATTCAAACTGACATTCGATTGAAATTCAGGTGTTTTACACACACATGTTTGGGACCATCGTGACATCACTGCCAGCTCGTGTCCTTAGAACAGGGAAGTTAGACTGGTTATATACCCCAGATCAGCCCTGCCTGCAAGGCTACAAGGCTATATCTCTCTGCTTACTGGGGAAACTCACACTTAATTTATAAAAGAGAGAGAAAATCAAAACAAAATGTAACACTATTTAGTATTGGTGATCACTGACAGAATTTTCCACATCAATGCAGTTCACAAGGTGTTTGCAAAAAATATAAAAACTTTAATTGTGTTAAAATCCTCAAAAGTTAAAACCGGGTTATGTTATGGGTATGTTATATATTGTGCGACTTTACTCGGTTTTAACTTTTGAGGATTTTAACACAAAGTTTTGTATTTTTTGCAAACACCTTGTGAACTGTATTGGTGTGCAAAATTGTGTCAGTGATCACCAATACTAAATAGTGTTACATTTTGTTTTGGTTTTGTCTCTTAGAACAGGGACAACGTTCGCTTTACAGCGTCATTTTGGAGTTCCCCAATCTCTGTGCCTTTCGCAGCTTCCCGGTGCTGCCGTATTCACACTGTATCCACGCTCTGCACCTAATCCCTCCACATCATGTTATGTTATAGATGCTCAACGTTAAAACCTCTATTTGAGCCGAGACACCTAGGAGCACTGAAAACCTGTTAGACGAGGCAGTGTGATGGGAGGGGGCGCCCTGGACTGCTGTAGCTGGCGAGGTAGGTACTCTTGAACAACGTCAACAACTCCCCCACAGACACAGATCTGTTCCTCCCTTGCGTGATCTATCTGGTTAATACTTTGGCAACAAGCAACCATGGACCGATTATTCACCACAGGAGTGTTGCCACTTCACGTGAACTCACACGTTCTCATTCCTTTTTTAACGGCGCGCGCCTATTCATTCAGACCAACACATCCTTTGCATTAGATAAGAGTCCGCGCGCGCATTAAGGAAGCAAAAGCCTGCGTTATGTGTTTGCCCTAATGTCATAACAGCTAAAGCGTGGGCAAACCAGTGTACATGAGGTTCACATCTCCTATTGGAGCCAGAGCTGGCTTCAGCTCTGGGGCAGAGGAATGATACACGTGTTAAACAATGGGAGATGCACCCATTACATGATTGTACACCGAGCCCCAAGCATTCCGCCCCAGCGCAGTAGAGCGCCACGTGGAGATATATATATATATATATATATATATATGAAAAGCGGACTCTAACGCTGCTGGTGTTTGTACCTGCAGCTCACACAGAGGTTTCCGCAGCAAGCACTTAACTTGGTGACTGAGCTATTTCACCAGAACCCCGCTCTCAACTGAGTAAACCACATAGGTCTGAAGGATATTATTTCTCCAATTATTTTATTCTGTTAGCCTCACGAAGACGCTCAGAACGCATTGTTAAACTAGCACCCGGGCCGCCACCCACAACCACGAGGTGATGGGTGCTAACAAATGGGCGATGGAGGAACACTTTAACACACTGGTGAAGATTTAAGCAGCTGGCAAGTTTGTTGAAAGAAAGTTTAAAGTG
Source organism: Ambystoma mexicanum (assembly GCF_040938575.1). Classification (NCBI taxonomy): domain Eukaryota; kingdom Metazoa; phylum Chordata; class Amphibia; order Caudata; family Ambystomatidae; genus Ambystoma; species Ambystoma mexicanum. Next base: position 1,118,959,526 of record NC_090930.1, read on the forward strand.
AAGCAGTGTTCCTTTGACGGTCTGGAGTTGTGTACTTTCGCAGCTGTCCGTAACTAGCCATGTGTTTGTCACGTGGGCGGGCGGGCGGCCTGCTTCCACAGGGGCCGGTAGACCGTGCACAGTGACAGCTGCACAAAATGAGTTGACGTTCCCTTTGAAAGTCCTCAATCATGAGGGCCTCTTTGGGGCTATGGTGGAAGCCGTGAACAGGGAGCGTTTTCTATACCGCCTAATTATGAGTTGGGATCGCATGGGGCATTTCCTTCACGTGGCATATAGAAAGCCATGTGCAGGGTAAATATGGATTATTGTATTGGAGATGTACTCTTTGCAGTGTTTATCTGTGCCCCATGTATTAAATATCCCAAAGTGATCCCCAACTCATAGTCAGGTGGCATTCCGTCCCACTCACAGGGCTTGATGTGGGTAATGGAGAGGGCGGGGTGGGGGTAGAAAGGAAAAGGGTGTGGGATTACCAAGAACAGCATGTGTAAACCTACGCAAACCAGCATTGGAAGAAGCCTCTCCACAATCATACTGCAGCTTTTTACCGACAAAATTGGAACGCTGGGTCCCCCATTGGGCCCCCAACTGATTTAAAGGTTTGAAAACCTACATAGAAACAACCAGTGGTCTAAGTGGGAGGGGGCGGTGCTCTTCTACTTCTTTAAAATTAAGTTTTCCTGTTCATAAACTTTTATTTTAAAAAGAAACATTTCCGGAATGGTTTCGTTTTAAAATCAAGGTGTAGGAATAAGTTGAAACTTGCACTTTCAGTGAACTGCACTGGACGTTCCTTTACACAGCATGCATTGGTTTAGGAGTTTGTATTGCGCGCGGGAGGGGGGTGTGACGATAGGGTTTGTGGGGAGCGTCGACATGCCAGCAGGGAACATAGTTCCACAACTTGTTTTCGTGCACTTCATGGAAACAACCGCCCAGAGCCTCAAGAAGTGACGTCCAACAAATGTATGAGAACTAGGCACCTGTGTTTCCAACCTAGTGATAGAGTCCTCTGGTCCTGGTCGCTGGATACCCCTGTTGAACCCCCCACCCCCTCCCACCCACGTCTTCTTATTCCGATCTACCAAATAAAGGTGTTTTTCATTGTGCGAATAGGCACAATGTTGCCATCACGGTATGCTTACGACTCCCAGGAGAAAACAATACGACAAAAACGTGTATAGCAAAACTCTTTTTTATTAAAGGAGTATTCTTTTTTTCTAGTGCAGACATTTCTATGTTAAATAACAACCAAAAGTGCAATATACAAATGACTAATGCGCTTCAGTGTAGTGGGCGAGGCTCGCACAAGAGGGTCTGGAACAACACACTTTTAGCAAACAGATCCACGGACTGCTGTTTAATCTGATTTTCAAAACCTATAAACATTAGAAACCTGAGAACCGTACAACTGATATGTTTGTTCAGGCAGGCCCTGAGGATAACGTTCCCCAGGATTTAGGAGCCATCTTGGTAGTCAGCCAAACAGTATTTTGACTGCTTTCAAGATGTCTTCCCCTCATCGAAACATTTTTATTAAATAAAATTGACAGCTGGCATGCTTTTCATGTCTGTGCGTAGCGTTAGAAAAGGGTGACTGATTTTGCTTGCTCATCCTATGGTCCCGCCAATACTAAGAGCTCTTTTAATGTGTGTCAGCAATAAATTGCATGTTCCTTGCATCTTGAATCAGCCTCGTCTTGCATTTCTATAAAATGTGTCTTCATCTTGGCGCTGCTCATCAGGGGAGCATTTGATAGACAGCTCAAACTCTGCTACATTAGTAACTGCACTAATATATACTACATGTTTCTGAAGTATTATGCACTGGCTTAGCAAGCATAGCCATCAGAATTTACTGTCACAAAGATTTACACCATCAATTTACCATACATACACAATAGTGCACCCCACCTCTGTGCTAGAGAAGTATGCATAAACAATACACAGGACCAAACAAAATAGAAAGAATGTGGATATCTTAGAGACCAAACCACTTCCAAGCATTAGGAATCCTGTGGAGTCTACTCTATTGGGTATTTTTAAACTGACATTGTGGGATAAAAATAGGATTTTATTTGGGTCAAGTTAGAACATAGTCTTGTTCATCTAGCAAAGAAAGTACTACCAAATTCTAATTCGGGAATACATTTCTTACTGAGGGGCAATGCCCTGTAGGGGTTAATGCAGACCACAGCAGAGGCCAACATTAAAACCTCATTTTCAAATAAGGACAGTGTATCCTTAAAAGTATGGTCCATAGTGGGCTCTTCCAAGATTCACATCTTTGAACAGCACAAATCAAGTCAGGGGTTTAGAGATTCAGGGCACTGTTTTCCCTTTTATGGTTCAAGAATACATTTTATTTGCAGGGACAAAATTACTTTGCTTCAGTAATGTTTTTTTCTGGTGGACATGTTGATTCACTTGTGAAAGATTCCCCTCACGCAGTCAGCTCCAGAAAAGTTTCATAGCCCCCAAGTGGTTCCATATGTCCTCTCGTATAGGTATGCATGATCATAACCATCAGCGCTAGTTCGCAAGACAAGGAACGTCGGAATATAAAAGGGGATAATCTCGGACACTTGAAAATACAGTCTTAAAATTGAGATCAATCTAGTTGGGAAAGGGTGTGCATGAGGAATTTGTGGGAAGAATCAACATGCCCACCACAAAGAACATTATCAATTAAGTAATTTCTTCTTCCAATGGACACACTCCTCCCAGATTCCACCTCTTGTGACTTTTAAAGCTGTATTGCACAGAAAAGGAAGATGGGCAAGTGTGATGAAGGGGTAATCTGCTGATCAGATTCCCCTTTCATAAGTTCCATGACAAAAGCATAGTGCGGTATCCGTGTCCTGCTGCACCAATATCCTGATTTGCAGCACCTGCCCTACCAGTGGCACAGAGCAGGTTCAGAGGTCACAGTGGTCCATTTGACAGCTGCAGTGATGGCTAAGTCTCTGCAGTGCAGGGGCTGCATTTAAGATATGCACCCCTGTACCAAAACTATGATGATCATAAATTGCCCATGATGGTGGCAGGATAAACCCTAATAATAAAGCTATGTTCGAGTTAAGGCGTAGTGCATGACACTGCTTCTGATCATTGCAGACACATCCAATTTGATATCCCACATGATAGCTCCCGTGAGCCAAGCTCAGCTACGGAAGTTGATGTGTATTCTGAACAGACAGGTTGAGCCTGCAAAAGAGAGTCCAGGAACCTGAATGGCCATGCCTCTTCTTTGATCCCTGTGTGACGGCAGGGACAGCTGCACAGCAGGCAGCTGCTCTGGCCCGAGGCATCAAATGAGCACAACTATTCAACTGGAGTAGCCTCACACCAAGGTACTGCATGTCTAAAGGCCTTTCACTATTGATCAGGGAAGGGGTGTGGTTAGTGTAGCAAGAGGGTTATATGGAAAAGTTTATGGGAAACTGGGAGATATGTACACAATATGAGAAACGTTTCCCATATTTTTCTCTCTGCCTCTTTCCCATCCCCTCCACTTCCTGTAGCACAAAGCACTTTGCGTGTGATGTCAGAAGGGCAAAGTCCACTCATTTCAAAAGCAGGGATTGGACCCCTAAAGCAGGCTAGCTTTAGTCCAATCACCTGCAGACTTTTACCTTTAAAAGAAGGGGTCTCACACCCTTTCTTTGAATCAACCATTGGACTCCAATCCTGAAAGAAGATCTCGTTGGACCCCGGTGGGAGAGCAGTCCTTTCCAGAGTCCTCCAGTCACGAGGAGAGGCAGGTGTTCCAAAACAGAAGCACGATCTGTCCCTTAAACATCCTCAGGCACCATTGGGAGTAACCTCTGGTGCTGGACCAAGAGTGCATCTCTGCCAGCCACTGTGTTGCCTGGGACCTCACCACATTGCAGGGCTACTGAAGGTGTGTGCCAGCCTTCCCTATATTTGGGAGCCCAAGAAAAAGACCAACCATGGCCCTTTAGTGGGACTTTTCTCAAGTGATGCCATAACCTGGGTACAATCCTTCCTTGCAAACCGGACAATGAGAGTCTTCTCCCCCCTAGCAGCCGCTGATCCCATACAAGCTTCATGCGGTGTTCCCCAAGGATCATGTGTTTCTCCAACGATGTATAACATCTTTACTAAGCCCTTGTTTGATAAGTTGGACAGACTGGGTGTTGTCTACACTAACTACGCAGATGACACTCAGATTCTAATCCCCCTTTCGGGTAACTTCTTGGAAGACACGGCCTTAGTAAATAAGATATATCTCCTCATTCAGGCCTGGATGGCATCCCATGGCCCCTGCTTGAACGACGACAAGACGGAGCTATTGATCCTTGTCTCAGCGCTGGCCATCAAAAAACCTGACCCTAACTATGCTGCATTTAACATCGACAATATCGTCATCAAAGTGATGCCTGTAGTCAAAACCCTCGGGGTCTATCTCGACTCAGCGCTCACCTTCAAAAAACAAACAAACTCTCTAGCATCCTCCACTATATATTCTTGCAAATTGATCCGAGCATGCAGACCATTTCTAACTGAGACTAGCTGCATCACATTAGCTAATGCCCTCATCATATCCAAGCTGGATTACTGCAATGCCCTCTATGCAGGATCTAACAAGTATATCCTTGACAAATTACAAACTCTCCAAAATAACGCTATCAGAGTAGCTTTAAATATTCCTAATAGAGCTCACATCTCCACCTCCAGGAAAAAAATCCACTGGCTAAAAATCAAAGACAGGATCACCCTCAAAATACTCTCCCTCACATCCAAATGTCTTAACAACATAGCCCCCCCCTACCTGGCTAACAGAATCCACAAGAGAACTTCAAACCGCCCCACTATATCGACCAATGCCTTTACCTTAGTGATGCCTAGATACAAAAAGAGTACAGCTGGCGGCTCTAGTTTCCCAGTCATAGCTGCGCAAACTTGGAACAAACTCCCTTTGGATCTCAGAATGGACCAATCCTACTCTAGCTTCAGGCGAAAAGTCCTTACTTGGATTCGTGCCAATGACTTTTAGCTCGACTTCCCCCTCCTACATAGACACTAGACGTATGTAACTAGGTGAACGACATTCGATCAACTAGACTGAACTATAGCTCTGCACTTCTCCTTTCTTTTTTTGCTTTCCCTGTACACTTACCTCTGACCTAGGTGAACTGTATAAACTGTATCCAATGTGAACTGTATAAACTGTATGTCTTCTGTAACTAAGTTCTCAAGTAATCTTGTACTGCTTGCGCCCAGCTACCCCTTCGGGTTTGGTTCTGCGCTATACCAAATAAACAAAAAAACAAACAAACAAACTCAGCACCTGGAAGCCTGCACAACAGAGATTCCTGTTGTCGACGTCAACCATCTGAGAGCCATGACTTGAGCATGCTCATTATCGAGCAAGGACCCTTCAACGCTGCCTTTGGCATTCATTTTTGTTGGAACCACTGCTTGCCTGTTTGGCTCATTTCACTATTGCACCGCACCACCTGAAGCGCATTGTCACCTCAGCTTGACCCAACAAAGTACTACTGCCTTGCATTGCTCGAGTCTCCATCCAAACTACCAGTCTTGCCATTGCCGTGCCTGTAAGCTGACCGACCCAACCCTGCTGTCTCCCGAACAGTGACCTCTGAGCCTCCCTAAAGAATCAATTTGCCTGCGTATCCTCATAGCAGCACACTGCCTTGAGGAGTCTAATACTGCCTACCAGAGGAGGTTTGTGGTGTAATAAATTGACATCTTAAAGTGGTTTGCTCATTGAGGACCAGACAGAACCACAGCAGGCGTCTGCTTAGTCAAACCTCTACCTCTTGAGAGTATGTAGAAATGTCCCCCTTGCTGGGGTTGCTCGCATTAGGCATGTCTCATTTCTTAGGTGGGAAAGTCTTTACCTCCCCATTCCCATAGCAATGCAAGTGTTGAAAGAGAAAAACCTAACGATCTAGCTGCCCGATATGAATCCTTAACATTTTTGAAGACACTCATCTGCCTTTTCTCAGAAAAGGTATGAGCCGTCTTAAAGCATGTTTATCAGTTTACATTGCACATCACGGGTACAATTTGCAGTGTGCATGCAGGAGTGCCTACGAATGACCACTGCTGTGTCCATAGGTCATCCAACAGTTTGTTGTGTCTAGGCCCACACCAAGTATATTCCTTGCAGCATACTTGTCCTGATTGATTGTATGTACGGACCTTGAAATTCAGGGAGTAAAATGAATGCCTGAAGGCTCAGCTGCCCTCGACGGAGAATGGGTAGATCTTGCCAGAGTGTACAATGCATTTATAGTCCGCAGGGCCAGACCTGCATAGGCAAACCCCTCTGTGGCTCCATGAGTCCAGCTTTTTGGATTACCCATCAGATGGAATTGTGGGGAAGCTGTAGCTTTGGATCACATCTGGATCACAAGGCTGTCTGCTGAGGGATGAAGTGTTAGAAACTGAGTGTCTCCCATTCTACATATTTTCCGTTCAATGTCTTTATCTACAATAGGAGTAGATGCAGATCTGTCCAAAACCAGTTTTAAATCGTCAGCCAAAGCCCTGCTAAATGACAAAGCAGGCACTTTTGGGATCTTCGGCCTCAGGATATCCATAATGGCAAGCACAGGTGCATCTTCTGAAGTGGATACTAGATTGAATGTATCGATAGCCCTGGTCATTCCAAGAGAGTGGAAGATGAAGTGGGGGATTTAGGCTTCTTACCCGATTCTTCTGACCTTGACCGGTGCTTCCTATTCTTTTTTATAAGGGGTGATGAATGTGCTTGGGAGGAAGGTGATCCACTTCTAGGGTGGAGATCTCTTCTTTTATCTTTCTTTCGGTCTGGAATGGTGGCACAGAGCAGGTGAGCTTGGTGCTAGCGTCTTTTTTAGTAGTATCTTTGGAAGACTTCACTGGGTGCTCTTAGCGGAGACACAAAATAACTTGGCTACCTGTTCCCTAACCGCCTTAGGAGCCATTCATCTCGGGAGGATAGCTCAGGGGCAACATGCTTGCCTTGGAAGCAAGACGATGCAGAGAAACACAGGTTCAATCCCCAGGTCTGCGCTTAGAAACCTCTGGATATTAAGTGCATTATAAATAACCAATCACAATTACATTGTTTGAGAGGATCAAAACTCTTCCAGGTCGTCTTCTTTCCCTAGACAGAAAAGGCACACGGAGGGTGGATCCCTCACCAACATCGACCAGTGACAATCTTTACAGGATTTAAAGCCCGATTTAAGTGGAGGCATTTCTAAACAATTCACAAAATTGTTGCATTACCCCCAAGGTTCTTGAGTGTTGCTACAGAAAAAAGGAACTATGAGAAAATGGCACGGAACCAGTCACATATACCTTTGATGTCATCTGGGTATGAGATGGCACAGAAGCCCGGGAGGCGGTCAGAGCTGAACTGTGCCAACTAATGGCTAAGAAAATGATTCCTGAGCGGACTGTCAGGGGGACATTTCACAAGATGAGGAATCGGTGGGAGGTATGTAACCATTTGAAGGTTGTGTAAATGGTATGGTTTGTAGGTTAAGAGTTGATATGCACTTTCTAAGCTTTCCTGCTCAATGGACTTATTTAAAACACAGTTCATGGAGTTTGTAGAAGTGAAATGCCTTTCTGGTGTTCTGGGTTAAGTTACAATCTCATAACAAGGCCAAGCGGTGCCAGTGGTTGTGCCTCGTGATGCCCATGTGTTTTGCGTGACTTATCCGTAGATGGATCAGTGTTAGATGGGCATGGGTGGCTGCTTTGCTTGGTATAGGATATAGGATGCTTTTCTCCAGGTCACTAGCTGAATACAACATGCTACTATTGATTGTTCACTATTTGAGTCAAATCAGTTGGTGGACTCAAGTCACCAGGTGCTGAGATCACACCGACTGAAAATCACGTTACAATGTGCATTATTGACACCTTTGGCTTAGAAGAAAGACCCTGCATTAAAAGGCCAGTAGGTCTGAGCAGCCTTGCCCGCCTTGGTGAACAGGGCACTTGCATATTGGCACACCCCATGCAAAATCCTGCACTTCCATGGAAGATACCAGTGCTGTGACGAAAACCGTCACTGTTGACAAGCATTAAATACATTTAAAGTTCACACAAAAGCCCAGAGGGGATTTAGAGAGTGCTCTAGAAAGTATCGTTCACTTATTCACTCATAGAAGTAGATTTAAAATGTAGACGTGTTGCCATTTTTCCTACATTATATTTTCCTTTTAAGTGCTTAGGATTTTCCAAGACATGTGGAATTATTGCAAACGATACCTGCCAATGTTGAAAATTCAACTCTGATAAAATTGAAGACAAAATTGGCCCATTTAGTAGAAAATAAGCCTTTAGCCATATGGCAGAGGCCCACTCTTGCTCTGTCGCTCAACCGTGGCAGTCTTTGGCCATGCCAAGGGTGGCTTTCCAGAGGAACTTGCCATTTTAGGTTCTGTGAATGTAAGAAATGTGCCATGGCAACTGAAGAGGAAGACTAGGGCAGAGGCTTGGGAACAGAACCATCTAAAATGCCCCCTCCACCGCAAAGACTGTGGCGTGTGGTTACTAGAGTTGGGGCTGATCTTGTAAAGGATGAGTAGGTGAAGCGTAAGAGGGTTGGTAGCAATCATCCCTGCAAAGAGAGCAAATCTTCTATGAACCAAAAAAGCAAATGGGAGCAAGCGTTGAGTCTTTCTGCTGGCAAAGTGGTCTTTTCTATTTTTGATGTGCTTATAAACTGGTGAAGATGAAGACGGCTATGGATGGCCCGCAACAGAAAAAACGCACTTGTATTCAATTGTAAACAACGTACAGTTGCTAAAATAATACTTGGAGAATACTTTAGAGGCATATTTCATTCAGATTGGGCCTACAAAAAAGCGGACACTTTTTTAAAATTAAACTACCAACCAACTACAATTTTCCTTATTAGCTACATACGAGTGACAGACGTCATCCAGCTTTGCTTGGATTAGAACCAGTGATCAAAAGGTTAGAAACGCGTTCTAGTTAGAGTTAGCCCACTGAGCTACATCCACAGGCTTACACTCCTCTTCAAGTCAATGAAGCTACCCTTCAACTTGCACAACGCAATGGGAAAGGAATGCTGTAAAACAGGATACTTATTACATGCACACCAACATGCCCCATTCTGGAGTTGCAAGCCCAGTCCTGGTTCTAATGTTGCATTCTGGGACTTTTAGTCTTGGGTTTACAATGGGGAAACCAGGACTACAACTATGAGAATGCAAAGTTGAACCCAGGACTGGAGTAGCATCTCCCGAATGGAATACACAGTCCGCTGACAACTTGCGCCTGATCAGACAGTTTGCTGTGTCCCCTGGCCTCCCCTTTGCTCTGCCTCTACTGGAAAGCCAGGACAGTTCGAACTGGATGGGTTGAGAGCTTCTCTTCTGCACTTTGAAAGTGCCATTTTTTTACCTTTGAATTTGACTTCTGGATCAAGGCATAAGGTCAGTCTGCCACAATCTGGGTGTTACATGATAAAGGGAAATTAATAATGAAAAATAAGCATTGACATAGCCATATGGTTTGGCTTTTCAATTTAAAATTGTGTTGTATTGGCACACAAGTAGCACTTATTTTAAAGTGCAGCATTACCTGTACAGGTATGGCCATAATAGGCAAGCACTGCCTCAAATGCTTAGTAATGTCACCCAAATGCAAAATAACATCTCATATGGATCATATTGTTAACAATTGTAATGGGCAGCCTCGCGCGTCTCGTTGCTGCCACCGTGTGCCATGCACAGCCCCAGATATCACCATAGTACAAATTATTGTTGTAAGCATGGGAAGGTCATAAAATGTAAGATGCAGCCCTCAAAAGTCCAATTGCTGCAGTCCCAGTGCCTAATGATGACCATCCAATCTATTACCTCATAGGCATGTTATAAGGATTTGCGTTCTTATAGCGCGCTTTATGAAAGATTCCTCCCGCTCGCTCCTAAGACTGTAAACACAGGTGTCACGATTACCCCCATTTTGTGGCACTCGATTTATCAACCTGAATAGGAGGAAAGCCTAAGCGGGCCCTGCCAGGGGATTCAAACTTTCAAAGGCTAGGCTGTCTACACTCGGAGAACTCAGACAGTTACTGCGAGGGGTGCGCTGGAGCCCTACAAGTGCATAGGCTATCATTATATGCAAAGTGGGGCCTCAAATGCCAGTGCTACTGCCTCAAAGTGCTTTATACTTTGGCACAGTTTCTGTTTCACAATGAATTCCAAACTGCCCTATAAATTGAAATGTGCACCCTTCCATGTACAGCTAATGTTATTTGCCCATATGCTTTGAAATACAGCATTTGGCACGAGTCGCTGCCAATACTGTTTGGGCAGAGAAGCGCTGAATTCCCTCATGATATGGTATTTGAATCATTTAACATTTTGTCCATATTACTTGCTAAATGTGCTTCTAAGAATAGACATTTATTTTCAGGACTTGGAAACTCCACTGTTATGACAATGGGGGTATTAGTGTGTTGGTTGAGTCCGAGTTTTTGGCAGTGGTCAGTGATGGATGCGGCCCCCAGACAGAGACCGAACCGAACATTTTGGGCCCCTAAAACGTTCGAAAGTACCCCTGCTGTAAAAGACACAAGTGCAAAATACAATGCACCAAAATGCAGTTTGACATTGCATGTATGGGGTGCATTGTCGAAAGCAGCAAGGTCAACCGAATCTACGCTGCAAAGTCTCCAAGTTCCAAGACACTGTGGAATATCAAACAGGAATGGAGAACAAATATTGGAGAAACGAAAACCCCCAGTGCCTAAGAAAAGCATGAATTTAAATAATGTTGCATCTGGCTCGTATGTATAGTTTTGCTGCTGCTGCTTGGAAGGCTCAGCGGTCTGACTGCGTGCCACGTGTGGATGCTTGGAAAATACTGGCGAGGTTAGCCCATCATCTCTGCTGGTTCAGTCACCAATTTGGATCCATCCCATGCAGTCTTAAACTGTTCAGGAATAGGAAATTCTTTCTGTGGAAGAGAAAGACAACCCGCGGTTAAACAAACACCGAGTGAACTGCATTAAAAACAACAAAGAGGACACGTGCCCATTCAAAACAAGCAAAGAGAATACAGACTAACGAGTCAAACACTATGTCGACCAACATTTGGGAACTACTGCCACCACGTGACAGAATCATGAACTGCTCCTTTACACTTTAAAAAGAATACATTACAAAAAAAAGAATATGGCCACGGTGAATGGATAATATGCTGTACGATCTGGCGTTGACAGGTGGCAGGACAACACAAAAAAAGCAAAGCGTTGCCCTTTTTGGTGCTTCGTTCACAATCAGACCACCCACTAACACTAAGTTAACAAACAGTTGTGCCAAGGTTACCTGTGGAAGTCAAAGCTAAAAACTGCACAATCTATATTCTAGATAAAGGTTCCATATGGTACCAGGCCGGCCCCGTCTCACCTCTATGTGGCACATTCACTTTTGTTTCTAAATATTGATGTTGAACAGGGACGAAGCTATTAGCTTTCAGAGTTGGAATGGACGGTGAGTGTTGATAATAGGAGAGCGCGCATATGGCTAAACACTACTGGAGTAAGTCACCATAAATATAGGTATTATCCTATTTGATCATTTATAAATCGATCGTGAAGTGGGAGAATGGGCTGACACCCTCCCCCCAGTCTCATCCAGACCATGGCCTAGCGGATCACGGCCCAAGCACCCCCCCCAGGAGAGGAGTTCGAACAATTCGCTTCCTTACCAGTTGACAAAGTATCCTGCTTCAAAGGCATACACATACGAGGAGCATCCACACTAGTAGGCACTGGTCAAGCCGACGCATGCGCCATGGACCAGCTCATTTAGACACCAACCACGAAAATCACCATCGTTAGAGATGCCATAACGACATAGTCAACAGACAATAACACACGTGCCACCATGCACACTGGTCACTCACACACCAACCCACACGAAGAATATACTCAGTGCTATGACGTAGCGGACTGACATACCCACGGACATGCATCGTTGTTATTTTTCACATAGGCCTTCTACAGCACTGCAGAAACGTAAGACGCCTGAAGAGCTTGTGTATATGCTTGCTGATGCTTTCTTGCTACCTATCCCTATGAAGACGCCACCATGTATACCTAATGCTGCATATAACACTCTGTCACCCCGCAACCTCCATAGTATGGATTATGTACTGCCACCCACGAACTAGGCCCAAGTAGGCCGCAAGCAAGAGTCCCCAGACAGGAGCCTCGCAAACGAAAATCCTCCCAGAACGAAAATGCAAGTGCTGGCCTTCGAGAACGAGCCCCCAACGAGAGCCCACAGCCAAGGCCGCGATGTTGCAACCATGTTGCAACCAGCGCCAAGGTTATACCTGCCCGTGCCAAGCCCTCAGAGGCAGAATACAAAATCTAATGCTCATAATTGTACTCCAGCTACGGTCTCCCCACACTTGACCAAGCCGAACTGACAAGGTGCCAAGCTCACGAGACAGAAAATCGCCAGGGTCCCACGTCTGGGACACAATCTGCAACAACAAAGCGACAAGTTGGACACCTACAGCGATGGGAAAGACATGCACACCAGCCCGTAAGCAGACCTGTCCATTGTCCACCACAAACACATAGTTGCACATTGTTGCTAATGTCAGGTACACTGCAAGCTGGGAACGGCGATGGTCGCAGGCTTGGGGGCTCGCGGGAGAACCAATCAGAACACAAGGGGCTCATCACTGACGCCATTACTCGTAGCCAATCACCAATGGTCCCCTTGTAACAATTCCGATGTAGCAACTGTTAGGGACAGCCCAAGTGTACCACCTGACCCGTCCTTATCCACTAACATTTCCTCCCATAGGGTAACTATACTAACCATACCACTCGGGGAACCAACCCAAAGTGGCGATAGGTTTTGTGATGATTTTCCCAGGTGACGCAAGTAGTGCGCCACACTGCTGTAAAACTAACGACGGGAGCCTCTCCGGATGCATACGGTCTGAGCATATCCCTGCCGTTACTCTAATAAACAGCAGTTATTACCTTGCTCTTGGGTGTGTCTCATACTCCTTTTGGGACGCAGGAGGAGTTGGGGCTTCCCCAGCCCGCAGGTCCGCGGATGGCTTTGCCGGCCCCTGGGAAAATCACCCTGACAAGTTGGAGGCACTGCTGAGATCTGTTTGATGTCTATTACCCTAAGAGCATCATTCCAAGGCCTCTTGCAACGAGGCAACCCAGCAACGCAGCCCCCATCTGCGGACTACAGGACCATCGCGGAACTGCGAGAAGACCGGACAGCGCAATCCAGATATTGGCCCTCGGGAGCCGACTTGAGAAGTATCCCGCCCACGGTTGGCGAGTGTCCAGACGAGGGGAGGTGGCGAGCTGCTTTGGAGGGGTGCACGCGGTCGAGCGGCCCCGGCTCACGAGGACTTGGTGAGTATGACACGCCCAACCAACAATGTAATGTTGTGTGGGAGGGGGGAGGAATTGTGATAAGGGTGGCGGGAGGTGTTTGCAGTGTGTTGCAGAAGATTTGATTAATAAGTGGTGATAGACGAGTGAGCGGTAGTAGGACAGGCACGGGGGCTGTCTTCTACCACGTCACAAAGTGAATTGGGTGGAGCCGAAAGGCACCACGTGTGGTTGTTGGAAGGAACGGATTTGTCCAGATCGCCGGCACCTGTAGGGGAGGAGTGTGGCTTTCCTATGAATTGACGTTATAGATCAATGAATAGATGAGGATTCCTACTAATTGAGTGTTGAAGATCGTTAGGTAGATGAAGTTTCCCCGCAGGAGGTAGCTAGTTTTGTTCCCAAGTGCGGAAGACGATTGGCTGGTTAAGCTCCCCGAGAGAGGGGGGGGCGTATCACACACGAGGCGACGCAGCGTGTGCAGTCCGATTGTAATAAGTAAATGATTGTTGCATCCTCCACTCCTGGCGAGGTGGGAAGACAGCTGTGGGGTTTACGGGGGACAAGAGGGTTAAAACATATTGCACGCTCTTTGATCTTATAAAGGTTTCTTACCGGTAATAGTTTACAGAAGTTGGTGACGTCACCCGTAGGGCTTGTATAGGACACTGCGACCATCTCGTGTTGATCAAAAGGTGGCCGGGGGACAGGAAGTGGGAAAGGGCAGGACAGAAGGGGAGAGGAGGCCGCGCACAGAGAACGCCGGCAACTCTCGATAAGGGAGGGGCAAAAAGGGGAGAGGTGGCCGCGCACAGAGAACGCCGCTCACGCTCGGCAAGGGGGTTGAGATAGGGGAGGGAGAGGTTTTGACGAAGAAAGGAAGGTGGGGCAGCTGTAAAAGCATGCCACACAGGGCACACAGCCACAGGGGGCTTTGTGCGCCACGGCCGCAGGGGGCCATACTAGTGACATCAAGAGGAACAAATAATAAAAGAGAAGAAACTGCACACTTGCAATTGTATTACTTTTCAGCGGACAGTCAGAAGTCCCCAACTTACGGGGCCAGGTAAAGAAGGTTGACAGTGGGAAAAAGAAAATTGTAACATGGCCACATACTACGGGTCGGGGTCTGGAGTGAGAGGGAACGCTTTAACTACACTCCTTCAGCACATATGCACGTCTCTATCACCACATAAGGAGAAAATGATAAAATACAGCATTGACTGGACACAAGGGACAGATAACAAAATACTAACACCATGGCCGCCTAACGACAGCTTTGACTCATACACCCAACACTCGCTATTGACATACATACACAACACCTACAAAGGAAAGAAATTAGCTCACCATATAGAGATGTTTAACTTATGGAAGATGTTCCAGGGAGCCAGGCCAGGGGCAATGGGAATGTTTACCATGGAAGGGACAACAGAGGAGAAAGGGAGCAAAGAAACAAAGGACAGTAAAGAGGAGAAGGAGAAAGGAGGGGCGTGGGCACGGCTAACAGCAATGCACTATGCACAGGAGAGGGCAAGAGGGAGAAAGAGGGATTGGTTACAGTATCAGAAGCAAAGGTGGAAAAGGAAGGGACAGACGAAGTGCCTCTGGCAAAGGTAGTAAAGAAGGAAGGTTGTACCCAGTAACAGAATTAAGAGAAACCGCCAGACAACAGTTAACAGCCGCTGAGGGGTACTCAAACCCTGCGTACAGCCCTCCACCATACGCCCCTACAGATAGCTACCAGAGGGCAGCGGCAGCAACGGACACGATAGACTCAAGCACAACACAGACAGAGACATGGGGCGAGAAGAGAACTGTGGGAAAAATGGCAACCATAGGACAAGATGAATGTATAGCAGCACAGGTGCTCCTAAAGCTCTGAGGGACACTAACAGGGGAAGAAGAGGACGCAGTGAGGAGAGTGAACAAGGAAAAAATGGACAACGCACAGCCAGGGACAGAGATGAGTAATACAAGGGAAGGGCGACTGTCACAGGTAGAGGAATAAATGTTGGAGGAAAGGTTGGCTGAATTAATAGAAGTACGACTTGCTCTGATGAGACAGCTCGAGCAAGAAACACGAGGAAGGAAGAAGGAAAGAAAGGAGAATTGTGATGAGCAGGCGTGGATGAAGGAGCCAACAGAAGAAAGGAAGAAGGAGGAGGAGCGGATAAGGGCAATTGCAGAGAGGGTGTCCCGTGCGGCGCTACGGATATGAAAAAGATGGAGGAAGAGAAGGACAGGGAAATGGAACTGTGGAAAAAGGAGATACTATCTGAAAGCGCCAGAAAGTATGAAGAAGGTAAAGTAATAGAAAGCATATTAAAAAGGGAAGGGGGAAAATGGGGGAGAAAGGAAGAAGAAGAGAGGATATTAGCAAAGGTAAGTGCAGAGGTAATGGAAGAACTACACAGAAAGAGAGCGGAAATAAGTGGTGAAATAATGGGAAAGAAGGAAAAGGAGATAGGAGAGTGGAGCACGGAGTAAGGACATACACACGCCAAGACTCGGAGGTGGCTACAACGTCAACACAGGGGGCCTCTGTTAAAGGAGGTGAGCACAAGGAAGCAGACTTAATAGATTTAAGGACGGTAACAGTGGGGGGAAAACGCACAGAGTGGGGATTATCTTTTCCTGATGGATTTTGCAGCGAGGAAGAAGAATGTTTGGGGAAAAAAGTGGAAGAGAGGGCAATAAAGAGAGTTTAGAGAAACTGTACATTACACGCACTAACTGCGAGTCACCATGGGCACGCGGAAGAAGGGAAGAAGAAAACACAGGAAAAGCACAGGTAAGAGAGGCAACAAGGAGAATGCCACAACCATTAACACCGACACCAGTACAAACACCACGCCTACTGACACCCACCCCTGCGCACACCCCATATGTCGGTAGACTTAGGGACCTCCCAGGACGCAGGCAGGAAGAACGGGCAAGCACACCAACGATGAGACAAGAGGGTAACAGGAGAGGGAGGAAGGATGAAGGAGACGATAGAAAAAACAACTGTAATATTGATATCATTGCAGAATTACCTGACACAGAGGAAGAGGATGAATACACTGACAGAACCCCACGGGCACTGGGGGAAATAAGGGGGTACAATTTAATGCCACTTCTGGAAAGGGGAGGGGCCAGACCACAATATGTCCCCTAGAAGCATGCCGATAAAGAACATAAAATGCAGACTTCCATCACTAAGTGGAGGAGCTGGGAAGTGGATATATGAGATGGAAAAACACACTGCGGGGCAAAAGCTCGCGGTGGGGGACGTCAAGGGGCTCCTGATCTCAATATTGGGGGATGCTGCAGATGACATTTGGAAAAGGGCGGGCTTCCCAAGGGTCTCAACAACAGACACGTCACATGATGGAGCACCATTTGCCAACTGCAGACATGCGCTGTGGCAGGCATTGAGGGTCCAGTACCCAGACACGTCAGACATATGAGCAATAACGTCACGCAAGATGCGTGAGAATGAAGATCCTGTTGATTTCATCCAGGAGATTCAGGAGAAATGGCGCCTGGAAACGCGGGAGCGGTGGGATAAAACACTAGCAATTTTCTACCATATATTAATACAAGGGGCTCCCGGAGCAAGTACAAAGGCAGCTGAAGAAAATAGTGGGGATGGAAGTTAAGGCCTGGCCAGAAATACAACTAACTATATAGTTCACCACTGCAGGATGTGGCAAGAAAAGATGAAACAAAAGGAGGAAGATAGGAAGACAGAGGAGGCAAAATTGGTACAGAAGAAATTATCAAAATATGCCATGGAAGGAGCACTAATAACTACACCCGCCCCCACACAGGTTACAGCTGCACTAGACACAACACAACAAGAGGTGGCTCAATTACAGCAGCCAGCACAAATAATAACACAACAGATGCCCCCGCCCCCACCATATACGGCATACGCAGGAGGAGGATATATGCATATGGGAAACGGGTACCTAAACAACTACAGGGGGAGGGGTGGCATGATGAGATGGAGGGGCTATGGCCTGCCCACACAACAACAAGGGGGAGGGTTCCGGGGCTACTACCCAAACGGACAGCAAGGATACCAAGACAACACAGGGGGGTTCCCATGGCAGGCCAGAGAACCACCAATATGCTGGGTATGTGGCATGGTGGGACACATGTCACACACTTGCAGGATGAGACCGACCCAAGCAGCATGGGGAGAACAAGTGCAACAAGGGCCTATGGGGGAACAACCAGTTTACCAACAACAACAAGGAACACAGCAATGCCTACCACAACAACAAGCGCAACTGCAACAACCCAAGCCATAAACACCAGCCTACCTACAACAACCAGAAATACAGCAGGCACCACCACAGCCACAGATACAGGTATAAACATACACACCACCACAGCAACAGGCGATAGCAACACATCAACTTCAAGTACAACCGGTACAGCAGCTCACACAAATATAGGACAATGCAGTATCAACAACTGATGCACCCCTACAGCAGACACAGCTAGGGAAGGTGACAATATTGGGTCACAACCCTTACACAGGAAGCGGTCAGTCACTATATCCACAATAGGACAGTCCACAGATGTCTTTGATGTGTCCCATCCTATCGGTAACACCTAATACTGCGGAGGGACCACGCATACAGGTGGCGATAGGTGACAAAAATGTGTCCTTCCTAATGGACACCGGGGCCACTAGGTCTTGCATAAGGGAGGGTAAGTTTAAATTGTCAGGCGAAGCCATGCACACTCAAGGATTCTCCGGGGCTCAAGGGTTGGTTCCCTTCACTGATAACATCTCCTTATCTATAGGAGATCATGACACGTCTCTTCCACTTCTGTACTCGAAGCAGTCACCAGTAAACATACTTGGAAGGGATATAATGAGCAGGTTGAATATGACCATCTCCTTCACGAAGAAGGGCATAATTTGCTCTACACCAGGCATTAACATGCTCACAGCACGACAAATACTGCAGGCGTACTGTGGCCAAACAGTGGCCCGGGCTGAGCCAGTAGATGTAGACCTCTTACAATATGGGACAGACATGGCAATAGCATGGTTGCCTGGCATTGAGGGCAAAATTTGGAGAAGGCCAGCAGCTTACCTATTCAGACCAGAAACACCAGCAAGTGAAAATGAGGGAAAAATTATTTCAGTAAACATAGAGAGCATTATGGCTACTGCAGACTACATTGCAGTACACACCCAAGATAGGGAGGGGAGGGCATGGTGAGCTGTAATAGCACTGGCAGAGGGGTGCAGGCTTACACAGGTATCAGATGAGGAGCTCTTCTCAGACGACAATGAAGAGGGAGAGATGGTGTTTGGAATGAGCATCAACATCTGGTTGAAAGTAACATACAAGCAAGTGGCACAAAAAATGGCTATGGCACTAGAGGCACCTGCCCCTACGCCAGTGCCATTTTACGAGTAAGACATGGCAGCTGTACCAAAATCCCTGTGGACCACCAGTCCATATGACGTTGCCTGCATCAAAAGCATTGGAGGAGTAAAAATAAAACTGAAAAAAGGAGCAATGCTACCAAGAGTGAAACAATACCCACTATAAAAAGAGGCAGATGAGGGCATATATGAAACAATAACAGCCCTAATAAACAATTGTATATTAGTACCATCAGAGTCACCATGCAACACTGCTGTGTACCCTGTGCGCAAAGCAAAAGGAGGGTCTTGGCGTTTTATCCAGGACCTAAGACCTTTGAACTACATTGTAGAGGCAGAGTACTCCATAGCAGCTAACCCAGCCACCATACTATGTGGAATACCAGCAGAGGCATCACGGTCACAGTGATTGACCTCAAAAATGCCTTCTTTTCGATACCTCTGCACCCCGACTCACAAGACCTGACAAGCTTCACATACCGCAACACAAAATGGAAACACACGAGACTGCCCCAAGGCTACTGTGAGTCACCATCCATCTTCAACAGAGTGATACAAATGGATTTGGGAAACATTGAGATGGAGAGCACGATGCTGCAATATGTGGATGACATCATAATATGCAGCACCACAGAGGAGAGGTGTAGGAAGGACTCAGTGAAGATGCTCACAGTGTTAGCTGAGAAGGGGTACAAGGTAGACAAGGAGAAGTTACAGTACTGCCGAGAACAGGTGCTCTACATTGGTCAGCTCATTTCACAACATGGAAGGAACATTGCACCACAAAGGGCACAGGCAATAACAACCACACCACAACCACAGACAGTGAGAGAACTACAGCAGTTTCTGGGCCTATGCAACTACTGCAGGGCGTGGGTTTTTGACTACAGGTCATACATAGGACCCCTACTTGAGGCCATCAAAGAAGCACAGAAAGGGGATAAAAAGTTGGGACGGACAAGAGAAATGAAAGAGGCATTTGACGAATTGAAACACGCCATCTCAACAGCACCAGTACTGGCCACCCCAAACTATGAGCACCAATTTTTCATTTTCTCACACTGTGACTCAGCAGTAATGAAGGCAGTACTGACACAAAAAACAAGCATGGGACACAAGCCTGTAGCATTTTACAGCGGACACCTGGACCCTGTAATGTTAGGTCACTTCCCTTGCGAACAGAGCCTGGCCGCCACAGCCTTTGTGGTGGAAAAATCATCATCAATAACAATGGGGTGCCCTACCACACTATTTGTGGAACACGCCTTTTTTGCAATACTGAACAAGCCCAAATCAACATTAACCACACAGAGGGCATCAGGATACGAGATCATTCTTTCCAAACCAGAATTAACGATTGTAAGGTGCAGTAATGTGACCCGGCAAGGTTCATAGCAGAGGTAGTAGAAGATGGTGACTACGCTCATGATTGCACACAAGCCATTGAAATATACTCCAGCGCAAGAAAAGTTGAGGAAAATGCCCTATGGGGTGAGATAATGTACATTGATAGGTCCTCAACAATTGACCAGAGTGATGGGGTACGAAGGACAGGAGCAGCAGTGGTTCGTTTGACAGAGGATTGGATGTATGTACCAGTAAAATGTGTCCAGTACCACAGAATTTCTCAGCACAAGCAGCAGAACTAGTGGCCCTAATTTTGGCACTAAAAGAGAGCAATGACAAGAGGGTAACAATATATTCAGACAATGCATACGTCACATCGACAGTGCACTCAGTGTTAATAAAATGGCAACGAAGGGGGTTCAGAAGAGCAGATGGAACCCCAGTACAACATGCTCTCCTACTTGCTGAACTGATTGAAGTAATAAATGACCCTAAAGAAATAGCCTTGGTGAAATGTCAGGCACACACTAACGGGGATGATCCTATCTCAAAAGGTAATGAAACGGCAGACGCACATACCAAACGTGCTGCGTATTTTGGCGAAATATGGACCCTCCCAGAAAAACAAAACGATAGGGGGAGGGCGGGGGAAAGACAGATGTTGATGAAGGAGGGGTACACACACATCCCTGAAACTCAAATTATGGAATTACAGGCAGCAGAACCTATGGCAGAGAAGGAGCTATGGGTCAAAAGAGGGTGCACAATGTCCCCCACAGATGCATTATGGTGTCAGAATAATACAGGCAAAGTAGTGATGCCCCTAGCTATATTGAAAACGGCCCTGGCTCAGCTACACCATCACACACACACAGGAAAAGGAAAGGAAGTGATTGCAGCACAAATAAAAGAGGCCTGGTTCTTTCCCGAGCTAAATTCACACGTCACAAACTTTATCAGCAATTGCCTAACCTGTCAACAGTTCACGGCCGGTCACACGCTGCAAGTGATAAAAGGTACTATACCCCGGCCAGAAGGACCCTTTCTGCACTTACATATTGACTACGTTGACATGGTTGATGTATGTCAAGGATACAGATACATGATTGTGGTAGTGTGCCCATTTTCAAGGTGGATAGAGGCTGGACCCTGCTCTCATGCAGACGCCTTCAGAGCAGCCAAGTTCCTGGTGAGGGAGGTCTTCCCAAGGTGGGGGGTTTTCGAGGTGCTGCGGTCAGACAATGGCCCGCACTTTGCCAATGAAATGTTCCAACACAGAACTACACTGCTTGGCATTAAACACAAATTTGCATGCGCATACCACCCGCAGGCTTATGGTGTTTGTGAATGCCTGAACGGCCTCCTGAAGGAAGAGATTGCAAAATTTCAGCAGACAACTATTTGACCGAATTCGGCCAGTACCATTCCAATGATTATAAAACATAACGAACATGTGGAGCAGGGGTGTCCCCGGTTCCACATGTTAGGTATTTTTGACCTTGCAGGGGTGTCCCCCGCTTCCTCAACCTGGGAGGCGGGGGACAGAAAAAGGGCTACTGTGGCATCAGATTCGACCCGTGTCAGAGGGATGGATCAGACGCTGCAAGGGACCCGGAGGGGAGCAGCAGGTAAATAGGGGAGGGGGCGTAGGGGTGGGCACATTAGGGTTGAATGTGTAGAGGGATTGGGGTTGTTTCTTCATCTGGTAATTGCATGCAAACAAATTTATTTAGATCAGTTCGTCGCAAACAACTATCAGACGAACAAACAACCCTAAATCCTTTTATTTCCAGCTTTCCCGTCCATCAGTCAACCTCTAATACCAAGCACAGAAAACAGCATGATGTAAAGAGCGAGCAGGGTCAAAAAAGATTTCAAAATCATGCATCAAGGCTTAATGAGTCAGCCAGGGATTGATGCACACAAAACAGTACTCATTTGGATACCTTACGGGATTTCCCGGACTAGGGCATATCTGTGCTATCTGCTTTTGGGGGAACATACAAGAAGGATTTTTAGGATAGCCCATTTGATTTCATACAAACATAATTCAAACCCCTAGTCCTATGGCACCAGTGTCTAGGATGCTTGTTTCACACAGTACTTTCTAATGATAATGACGTGTTATTTATATAGTGTCTTTATCCAAAGCGCTTTACAGTGCACATATTCAACCAACCGAAATTGGTACTCATTTATCCACGTCGGAAGGATGAAAGGCTGAGTTGGCCTTGCCGGGATTCGAACCTGCGACCTGCAGATCACACAGATCGCAGCAGCGAGCGCTCAACCCGCGGAGCTATCTTACCGGTGATGAGGAAATGTAGAGCGATTCCAAGGTTCTTAGCTCTTTAGAAATACCTTTATAATTTAGCTAACATGAAGAGTGTGGGCGGTGTGGCTGCCTCTGCAGAAGGGATCACCTGAAAGAAGACGGGAAGATTGGAATATTGAATAAAGAGGAAGTCTGAAAGGAACTTGGCACATTACGGACGTCACTGTATCCCTTTGAGAAAACCTCAGATTAGGTTTAGAAGCTGAAAGACTGGAACTCACTGATTACACTGACCAAAGTGCAGGGATTACACTTCTACACATGGAGCTTTAGACTAAGTCAGGATAGGCTCTCAAAAGACATTTTCCTCAGCATAGCTAAACCAGGGTGAGACCCCTTCGTGCTCGAGGTCCCCTTATGAGGGAGTGAGGGACACAAAGCCCTCGGGTATTTGACAGTTTAATTAGCCCAAGTTAAAAATACATTCCTGGAGTGTTCTTGAATGCCCGCGCGCTAGACAAGTACTTTTTAGAAGGATTGGTTTATGATGGCTACTGCAAAGTAATAACTGTAAGTTGCAAGAGGACCTTGCATACTTTACGGGTACCATTGGTTTAGATGGATATGCCTCCTCTGCAGCCTGCTAACCATTGAAATGTCCAGCTTGCAGCATGGGACCTCACATTTATGAATTGCGCTCATAAAGTGGCTTGCAGTACCACCACCACCCGTGCGGCTGTGCCTTGCTTTCTCCACAGAATTGACTGTGTTCAGAATAGAAGTGGTACTGCCTGCCACAAGCCCAACTGTTCCCCAGATGTATCCCAGCACAGGTGAGCTGGGATCATGCCGAGGGCACCGAGGGGACTAGGGCAGGCAGATCAGGAATTTGCGTGGGATAGAGTGTATCCATCAGATTCAACAATTCCCCTAAGGAACAGGACTTGTTCTTCCAATGGATACCATCTCTCGGGCAGGTGATTTATCTTTGAATGATTCTCCCAGTAATATACCAATTAAGAAATACTGAAGAGGGGGGCACACTGTATCGGTACAAATAGAGCTCTCACCCACAAACGGGCTGCACTAAGGACCTAATGAACATGGTCACAGCTGGAAGAATGCCATAAGGTGTATGGACTGGTTGATGTGATACAAGCGGATAACTTTAGGCAGGAAGAATGGCCTTACCTGAAGCGTCAAATTGTTTTTCGTAAATATTTGTTTAGGGCCTGTAGCTCATTCGCTCATCTGACCGATGTAACGACCACCAAAAAAGCATTCTTAGAGGTTAGGAACTTGAGGAACAACTGTGCATGGTCTCAAAAGAGGGGGCAATCAGATGTGTTGAGACCGAATTCAAGTCCAACTGTGAATGGATGCATGTGACTCAGTGGGGGGGAGGGGGGGAGCAAATTACCAGTCCTTTCAAGAATGCATTACAATTGATATTTAAAAGAACAATCCCTGCTAAGGCTTCGGCATGAACATGATAGCGCAGCAAGGCACCCCTCATGGTGCACACCAACAAAGCTTCCTTAGCCAGAGTCTGAGTTTAGCACACTAGCTATTGAAGCAGGGCAGGGGTACATTTTCATCTGATTGCACCACCTGTAGAAGCGCAGGTATTGGCACAAGTACAGCTTCAGTGTGCTCTGTGTCCTGGCAGCCACCCAGAGGATCAGCAATTAAGACAAGCCATGGCCATGGAGCCTTAAGTGTTGTTCAGGAGACAAGCCTGCAACTGAACTCTGCTCTAGGTGGACGCCCTTGCCCACTTCTGGAATCAACAGGCAGAAGGGGCATTTCTTCATGGCATGGGTCGCAAACAGGACTAACAGTAGCGAGCCACACATGTGAAAGACGTGGTTCACCAATGATTGGTCCAGAGAACACAGAGTATCTGTCGTCACCTGGTTCTTCCCGGGTGCATAGAAGGCCTAGAGTGAAATGTTCTTGATGGTTTACCAGAATCGGAGCCTTCCGGGACAGCCTTAGGAAGCTCCCTCTGCCACACTTGTTTAGATAATGCACCACAGTCATGTAGGCCGTCAAGACCATCACCTTTTCCCCCTGAAACTGTGACTGGAAGGCCCCCAGGGCAAGGAGGATGGCTCTCCCCCTAACTTTCAGACAATCTCCCTCCCTTGTACCTCTCCAGGGCCATCAAGACAGGTCTGCCCAGCCCTACATGACATGGAGGCATACGTGACAATTTGTGCTTGAAAATCAAGGAATACAAATGGCTCGCCCACCATGACATTCTCCCAGTGCCACCAACGCAAATCCTGCAGCAAGCCGGAGCTACAATGCGTAGTTTGATTTCGAGGGGTCCAGTCAACTTGTTACAACTGAATACGATTCAACTCATGTTAGGTGCACTCAACGTTCATCAATCATACTCGAGAATTATACCAATATAATAAATAACCGTTTATGTCCGTACCTGTATCATAGTTCTACCTGCATCACAAAATATATAATTTATGGCATTAAATGCCCCTGCGGGTTATTTTATGTCGGCATGACTTCAAGATTAGATGGTGTGAGCATAAATCAAATATCTGCACCAATAATCTGTCATCGCCTATTGCAAGTCGTTTTGTGGAAAAATCCCATACCATTTCACAATTACGTTTTATGATCCTGGACCAATTAACTACATCAAAGAGAGGTGGTAACCTCATTCAGAAGTTGGCACATAGAGAGATCTTCTGGATGAAAACATTGGACTGTTTGGCTCGTCTGGGATGAATCAAGAATGGGGCCTTACATGTTATCTCTAAATTACATTGTGCATTGGATGTAATGGAATGTGATTTATCAGGAAACATTTAATACCTGGCTGAACACCTAAGGTGATATCTTCTACGATATGTGAACTATTGTCTATGGTATTGAAATGTGTTAGGATTGTAAATTACTTATGTACGAATTTACACCATTCCAAGATGGCCGGTGTTTTTGTTTCCCTGTGATAACGTTTATATAAACGATAATATATCAGATTAAGAGATCTTTTAGTGCAGATTAATCTCTTTGCCCTTTTAATTATTACTATTGAAACAGCGTATGGAAGCTAGATAAACACTTTTGAACTGGGTAGAACTAATAAGATTAAAGGATATTCGACACTAATCCAGTCTCTACAGATGCTGGCTGATGATGTCACATAGGCACGCAAGTGGAATCTACCGCCAGTTGGCACTAGTTAAATTGTACCAGTAGAGGCACAGTTAGGCTTAATGCAATACGGGGAGTACTAGCAGATCTTTATAAGTTTGTCTTATATTGGATTAAAGAGAACGCTCGCTTTAGAGTTGCCATTAATGAACACACCAAGCTTAGACTTACCTTAAAACCGAGATATATGTGTATCTAGGTTGCTGTGATGACAATATCTACAACACACAATTCGTAGGAGGTCATTGTATGAAGACTTGTACGTTTGGATAATTAAATCACCTCATTGCAGATGATGTTGTGATTTTTGTTATTGACTCTGACTATGTCTTCCATTTCCCAGAAAGAAGCTTTGTTAAAAAAGCAACCGAAATTGGACAACTAACTTGTTACTGTGATTTAAGGACAGTAACAGAAGTAAGATACCCTTTAATTAGAATGAAAATGTTGATCACAATAGTAGTATGTAATGCTAAATTAATCTTATTTGGCACTAGACATATCCAATGGTAAACCCCTGAAGATGAATACACGGATATTCAAAACGTGTCGGAAATAAAAAACGCATACAGTTTGGATTGGTGAAGATACACAGGACATTTGTCTTTGATTGAGATTAAATGTATTATATAATTTCATATGGTGAAGACATATTACAAATAAACAAATGGATATATGTTAATATGAATATAAAAGGTGCATCATTTAAAACTATGTATATAAATTGAGAAACAAAACTTTCGAAAGTTTCTTTTGTAAACATTTTTTTTTAACAAGAAATAAACAAAATACAATTTTGGGTACATAAGTATATAAATAGGAGTTGAAGAGCTTTCGATAAAGCTCGGTGTACAGTGCAGGAGATTTACTCCCAATATTGTATTGGGGTGTAACAGATTGGTTCCACTGAATCTGAGCCATCTCTGGAGCCTCTACATGCGAAGCCTCGACTAAGGGACAAGCAGAATGCATGAGGCAATCCGGCCCAGCAGCCTCAAAAACATTCGAGCTGCGTGCATGATCACGGCCTTAAAGCTGTCCGAAGGGGTCCATGGTTGTCCTGATAGCCTCAAACAATGGGGGGCAGTAAAACACCCCCCCATTAATGCAATGTCCTGCACTGCCCCTATAAACTGTAGCTACAAAGTAGGGGTCAAATTCAAAACTTCCATATTTAGGGAAAACCAGAGAGCATGTAGCAGCCCTGCAGTCTATTGAAGTGTGGCAAGCACCCCCTTTCAAACAGGCCAATTTCACCAGCCAATTGTCACGGTAGCGGGACACTTCCACACCGCTGAATTACAAATGGGAAACCACAGTAGCCCTCAACATTGTGAAGTCAACCTGAAGGGCAATATATCATGGTAAGGGTATATATACTGGCAGTGGTGCCCCTCGACCACAAACTGCTGGTGGGATGGGCACATGGTAACAAACATCCTGGAGGTTCAGGGACACCATTGCAGTGGCACAAAGCAAATAAAACCAGAGACAGTGTAATCATTCTGAATTTATCTTTCTTTGTTTAGGCCTTAGAGGTCATGAATGGGACTCAACTCCCTGGCTCCCTCTTTGGGATTAGGGAATATCTTGAGTAGAACCAGTTATGCTGTTCTCCATCAAGACCCTTTTCGGGCGGGATCATTTGTTCCACTTCCCAGAAAAGTTCTACTTGGTAAATCTCCTGCATTCTTTGTGGTGAAGCTGTACAACTTTTTCTAGAATCTAGAGGACCCATTGGCCCTCCACTCCTTGAGAAGGTCCCCTCAACCTGTAACCCCACCCCTTTACAGGTGTCTTGTGGACTGAGTACTCATCACAGTGGCCTTCCCTAATACTACTGCTCTCTCAGTCAGTCTGGTGTCTTCCCTGGAAGGTTTCCTGAAAGACAGGTTATTTATGGGAGCACCTCTGCCAAAGTGCTGTTTCTATGGCATGGCCGTCATAACCCTGTATTACTGAGCCATGAAGAATGGTTTCCGAGGAGCCGATAAGCCCAACGAGCAGGCTGTCTATCTGGATGCTTTGAATTTGTCAAGAGCATGCTCAACCTTGTCCCAAAGAAGTTTGTTTTGTTTTATTACTTGTATTGAGCACCAGACCCGTGGGTATCAGGGTGCATTGCATAAGATAACTTACAGCTTAGTTACACATCAGTATACATACATACAAATTACAGCTTAGAGGGTAGTGATCTCCAAGATGCCGCGCATTGTCTTTTTTTTAAGCATAATGTTTTCTGGTGTGGTGTGTACCATGAGTTAAGGTGAGCTTTAACTTACTTTGTCTCATTTTAAATGGTGTGATAGAGTCAAGTGAGGTGGACATAATTTTATTATACTCATTCGCCAAGGCCTCAGGGCCCAAGTTTTCCGGCAGAGAGTTGAGAGTGGGAAGAATCAGAGGGAGTAAGTTGTCAGAGGTAATGTTCTTTTTATTCCTTGTTAGTATGGACGGAGCCAACTGGGTGGGAATGGAGGTTGGTCTTTTGGTTGCTAGAGAGAATGTCACAAGGAGATCTGTCCAGATCTGGGGGGAGATCGGCGAGATAGAGGCATTGCAGTTGTAGTCTGCCACCCAGTTGAGTATTCTCCCTTTGTTGTGGTTAGGGTGGTGCACTCTCTGGGAGAGGCCAAGTTCATTCAACATACTGGCCCCTCTAGATGAATGTAGGTCTTTAGGGCCATTGAAGCCCAGGTTAATGCCCACTAGAAGAATGACTTGGGAGGAGGTTTTTAGATTGTTGGACAGGATGGTGGAAATGTCCTCCTCAAAGGTTCCAATAGGACCTGGAGGTCTGTATATCAGGTGGGTAGTGAGAGTCTGAGAGTTGTTGCTAGATAGCTTGGCTGTGAGACTTTCACATGATTTCATGTCAATGGGTGGAGCTAGTCTTATTGAAAGATTAGATTTGACGATAAGGGCTATACCTCCTCTGCGTGCTTCATTTCTATCAGATCTTAAAATGGTATATCCTTTGGGAATAGCTAGAATGAGGGCAGGGCCTGCAGTGGCATGTAGCCAGGATTCCGTGATAGCCAGTATATCATAATTTTCAGTCTGGATAAGGTTGGATATCTCAGTAGCATGTGCAACCAAGGATCTGGCATTTATTAAAGCGCTTTTAAGGTTAAGGCTGGTGGCAATTGGTGTGCAGGAGATTCCTGTCAATTGGGTTTTAGAGGTAGTGCGAGTACTTGGCCCATATAATACCGGGCTATGTAGGCTTTTTATACTGATATTAGAGGTTTCAGTAAGAAAGGTGACCTTCTTGAGTTCTGGCTAGTGGTTCATGTAGTTTGGCTAGTCTTGAGCGGAGTCTTTCATTTCTGAGGGTAGTGTTGCCTGGTTGGGCATCATAGGTGGGAACCTGCTGAGGTCTCACATAAGTGTTTGGGTTAATCTGCGATTGGGTGCGAGTAAGGCTGGGCTGGGCCATGGTTAGGTTAAGAGCCGAATGGTGGTAAGAAGCTGGAGGAGTCCTGTGTATGCAAGCTAGGGCTAGTAGTACTGTAAAGGAGAGCATGAATTGTCCTGATACGCACATGTTAGTGACACGGTGGACAGGGTATAAATTAGTGGTATTGTAGTTGTCAACTTGAAAGGGCATATCCTTGATTTTTGCATGCACATCGGTCAAGAAACCAGTAAGTTTTAGCCACCATGGTTGGCTGCACCTATAGTGCCACTGCCCTAGCTACTAGGTCTGCTATGTCCAAGTCCACATGAATTGTGTGCCTAGAGGCTGTTAGGGAGACTTCTCATTCTATGGCTAATTTCCCTTACCTATAGCGTCCCCCAGCAACTTTGCTGGATTTGAAGGGTTTGTTTCTTTTTACCTGCTAAGAGCGAGACTCTTTTTCCCACTCTTTGTTCTGATCTAGGTGATCCGCCTTGATGGTCGTGCAGTTATAAACTACCTCCGTCCCCAAGTACCGCTCGAGCAGGTAATGAATACTGCCCTAGCAATCTTTGAGGCCACAGGTGATGAGTGGCGTTGTCAATCGGATATCAGGAACACCAGAAGGACCCCTGAGTGCTGTAAGGCAAAGGTTAGGGTCAGGGATGCTTTGAACAATAATGGCAGTGCAAGCAAACAAGGAAAAACGACAAAGCTTACCCTGGGGATGATAGGATAGGTAGTAGACCTGAATAGACAACGAGGGAAGACTGACAGCAGGCTGGGATGCACAGCTCTTCCTCCAACTCACATCGGTAGCCAGAGCGTGACCAGATAGCAAGCCCATCCAAGGTCCAGGTGGTGAACCCCAAATGACTCAGGAGACAAAACGTGGTCGACAGGAATTGCGTGGGTAGAAGTTCGCCAAAACAGAAGGGTAATCCAAAGCAAATCCAGGGCCAGAAAAAGGGGGGTCAAGAGTTCCAAGGGTCCAGAAGAGGTGTAGGAACAACAAAAGGGAAATCCAAGGCAAGTCCAAATAACGGTCCGTGGTCGAGTTCCAAAGTGTCTCAGGAAGAACGTGGGTAATGCCGGACAGGTCTCTGGTGAAAACAGCTGTGAAGCACTGAGTGTTTCCTCTCAGCTCTTTTTGAAGGAAAGTCAGACCACGTGACAGGGCACGTGACCGCACAGGAGCGTCACGTGATGGTCGGACGCCATCAGTGTTTGGTGTTCGTCCGATGTGGACGCCAGCGTCGGCTACAGACGATCCCGTGACCAGTCACGTGATCGTCTGAGCGAGACGCGATCAGGTTCCCCCGTGCGAGGGAGCTGAAGCCGGCGACGCCGGAGCCGTCGGGCATGGACGAGACGCCATGGCAAGCGCCAGCACGGAAATGGGCGGAGGGAGGTGATTCTGCCCCCTCGGACATCCCGCCTGCCGTGTCTTCCCCGTTGGTGTGGGTGGTGGGTACGGGAACGGATGGTGCCTGGGGAGTGACGGGAGGAGGGCAGGACCGGGGACGTGACACTCTTAGGCATTTTTTCCATGTGTGTTCTAGGCTATTTTTGTGTTTAATGTCTATGGGGTTTTCTCACCCCCATAGAAACCATCTTTACTCACATGTGTTACACAGCACCCTCAGTGCAGTGACACAGGGGTGTCGTAGCGACCCCCCAAACTTAGACTCCATACCCTGGGACGGACTACTGTATGTCATGTAAAGTCCCAATTGACTTTACTAGTCCATTTTTATGAGCTAAACCAGTACATACCATCTTACTATGGAGGTACTGGAAAGGGTTAATAGTTTTTCCCTTATGTTTATTTTCGAGAGGGTACCGTACAGTCCCTCTCTCAAAAGTTTCTGGCTGGTGGCAGTGGTTACTACTGTAAATATTCGACCACAAATATTTTCCTATGGGATTTTCCCATTGTTCGAGGCTACCAAATTTTCTGACAGCCTCAAACATACCGCCGGTTTATTTTATTATTAACTTTACTCCATAGGTTTTATTTGCCAGAACTTTGCTTGATAAAACTTCTTTCTCGAGTCTTACTCCATTTTCCTAACCCAGGTCGGGGATCCTTTGTTCGTCCTTTTGGTGGGCCTCTGCCAAGAAGCCCTCCTTTCGGAGCCACTGAGTCTGGGGTGGGTCCATTGTGTGGGAAGGGGAATAGGACCCCTGGACAGGGTTGCCTCCGCAACCCATGTCGCACTCTATCCTGATAGGCTGGAGGGTCTCCCGCCAATATGACCACTCCACTGTGTGAGTGACAGCTAGGCTGTATGAATGGGGATCTTTTTGCATAAAAGCAGGGTCCTGAGGACTGGAAGAGCAAGACGTCGCCACTGGAACTAAGAAGCCGAAGAGGATAGAAGCCAAAGACATCTGCAATGACTGAACCACCGGTGAAGCCCTGCTGCAGTGTCTCACCACTTTTCTCCACACGACGAGAGAAGATCTTCATCTGCAAGAGCCTTCTTCTCTTGAGCTGGTAGGGTCAACCAGTTTGCCAATCGCCTTCCCGGACCTACCTTGGTCGAATCTCCCATACCCTGTACTCGGAGGCCGGATAGCCAGGCACCAGTCCACCCGGGCCGCGATTTAAAGGAGCATACCTTTTATTCGTCGGGCAGCACCGCGGCTGGTTTCATCCCTGGGTAGTGCAGTAACTCGAACCTTCCTCCACAACGAGAGCCTCTCTTCCTCTGCTGGATCCTCCGAACTGCAGGAACTACCAGGAACAACCGCCACCGCAGGAGCCACTTCTTCATTTTAAAGGTACATTGTTCCGCCAGGCCGTCCTTTCTTCGCGGTAGTACTAAAGGTGTTTTAAATCCTTTACCTACCTATTGGGTCGGCCGCCCCTCTCTCTTAACCTTGTCTTTCAACTTCTGCATCCACCTTTTCAAAATCGTTAACCAAAGACTTGACTGCAGCTACAAGAACATTTTGCTCCTGGGCCCTTGCCCTGTACCACTGACTCTGGCACAGGCCTACTGACTCTGGCTACATTTGTTAGACCTGCCTTCGTTAGATTGATTCTCAACTAGAACTGTGTTGGTGCACCTACTTCTTATAACTACCTTTTCCTTCCCCTTTCTAAACCTTGTGAAATGCCATTTTGCTCAGTTTTCATTTAAGTATTGCCTATACTAATGCACTGTCTTGCTTAATCTGGTTCACAAACTTATGGGAAGTGTTGCTAGGGTGTGTAAGAAGCTAATTCTATGTAACTTGTGCTTTCCCTCCCTTGTGAGAAATTGATAGAGTATCCCTTGTGTGTAGTTTTCAGTGTGCCGTTTTGCTCAGTTTTCACTCTGGTTCACTTGGTCTACAATTTAACTAGGGAGTGTGTATATTTTTACTTTGACTTAATTTAACTTGCTTGATGAATGCGATAAATGTGTTTTACTAGAAGTGTATAAAATAAATATATCTACTTTTTAATACAAAGCTTTGGTCAGTGTTTCCTTGTTCCATAGTACTGTAGGTCTATTGTGTAAACCCTGAATACTGCTCATCTCCCTCTTGAGATACGTCTGACTGCTCAGCCACAGCTACCAACTAAATCTTTGTGGTACAGACTGATACCAAAGGGGATTTATTGCTCTCACCTTTAGTCTTAATCTTCTGTAGTGCTACCCAAGGGAACTGCACAGGATTCTGCCTAACAGAGGCATCAAATCCACCTGCTGCCTCTTCTCATGGCCTTTCTGTTCATCACTCGCAAGTGGTCAATATACTTCACTACTCTACCTGCCATTAAGAAACCTAATAAAAGAACCACAGTGGTATCCGCATTAACAGAACGTAAGGCCACCGACCTGGAGGAAAGAGCTTCTTGTCATGGAATTAATCCTCCTTCACTGTCTGGTGGCAAAGTTGGGAAGACATTAAGGCCCTTCCACTACTCCCCCTCCCCAGGAGTTTGCAGCATGAATTCTAGGGGTCTAGTGGCTACATCGCTAAATAAATACAAGGCCCTCTCCCCCCCTTCATTGGTCTGTCTTCTCCCAAATGTCTAATTGAACTTGTTAAGCACTTATTAAAAGAGAGGAAACAACTAATGTTTTTTAGAGCCCTTGTGTCCCACATCAGCCAATTTATCTATTTCATTCTGATTCACAGAATCTGAAACAGATGTCCAAGGCTTTGACCTCACTTCTCATAAGGCTCATATAGATGGCAAATTGTGCATTATGGTCCATTGGTACCCTTCCGTTAGAGAACGTCCTCAGGCAAGATATCTAAACGACTGTTGTATTGGAGACCCCTTACAATCAGCCACTTAAGAAGTCTCTTCTTCATTATCTCAGACTATCGAGTAATGTATTTCCCAGTCTCCAAAATCAAAAACATACAACAAGGCATCTGCCTTTTTAACGTGCCTCCAAAGTCACGCCTTCCTCACCAAAGCCTACAGGCATCCAGCTTACCTTCAAAGTCCTGTGCAGTGCCGTTCTCGATGTCACATCGACAACCTGTTGAACCGCTCT
The DNA here is from genome assembly GCF_040938575.1 of Ambystoma mexicanum. Lineage (NCBI taxonomy): Eukaryota > Metazoa > Chordata > Amphibia > Caudata > Ambystomatidae > Ambystoma > Ambystoma mexicanum. The sequence continues at coordinate 1,118,993,039 of NC_090930.1, forward strand.
ATATTATAAAAAGTTGGTGGTGGTTGCCCTGCCAAACAGGCCCAAAACTGGAGCACCCATCTCTTCATCAGGGATTCCTGAAAAGAGCGGCGTTGGGTCCCCAGATCAGCAGTGCCCACTAGGCACCATGGGAGTGGGCTCTATTAGCTGTTGATGCATCTCAACAAACTTGATTAATCTCTCACTCTAGGACTCCAAGTCCTCCAGCGTCCTTACGTCGGTGGCTCTCGTGCTAGTGGTTGTAGAATAGTCAAAATCACTTACCTGATAGGGGGTTCTGTAAAAAAGCCATCAGACTTTTTATTCTGTGTTTTCTGAATTCCTGTGTTTTGACGGCAGAGAAGCATTCCTAGAGTGAGATCTCTTCATGTCTCCTGGAACTAGCGGAAGGAATCGAGCTGGAGTGTCACCATCCATGCCGGGGTGCACCCACTCCAGCTCTGAAGACCATCTAGGTTCCTCCGGAGCCAAACTTCTCATTAGACCTTCCTTCGGACATCAATAGTCTGTGCTTATGAGATCGCCCTGCTTTGGAAGACATGCCCAGACATGCCTCACATTCCTTATTATGAAACCAGGTGCACAGGCACCACAGGCAGCAGAGTCATGGGTGTTTGTGATGGCTGTCGTCCTCTGATACTAACTGCAAGCCTTAAAACCCAAGGGTTTCTTACTCTTTTTGAGAAAAGAATGAAAAATGCCCAATTATAATTGCAAAAGTCACACAGAATTTCGACTTGTATGATTATTGAAGCCAGAAGCACAGAGCACGTTCTCAAGTCACATAGCGGGTTAGGAAATCGGATTCTTTTTGTAACTTTGCTTCCAATGGAACTGCCAGCTATTTGCCATGGCTTGAACCCTGTACGGAATTTGAGGCAAATCTTTTTATTTTAAACTTATCTTTATTTGTGGATTTTTTAACTTATAGAACAAGGGAAGTCAAAAATAAAACATCAAACTTATAACTGGAGTAACATTAAGTGGGAGGGGGACATCAGCATGGAGAAACTGGGTAAGAAAGTGGATACAGAGGGCCAAGGTAGGTCTGTAAGCGCTTTGCAACAGCAAGATCCTTTGAGTGGTAGGCAGATATAATCCCATGATCCAAGTTGGCCCTGTGTGCATAGAGGGGGCAGATACAGGCTGGGAGTCGAATGCGCCAGAGGGTTGGGAAAACCAGCCTGCACCTACACCCCCAACCCAGCTGTCCCGGGGGACTCAACCCCTCCCACCCCCCAGCACCGGAGGACGTAGAGGGGAGTGGTAGAATATAGACAGGTGACGCAAGATTTCAATTTGGAGGCTTCTATCCAAGGTTAATATGTATGGCATTTTTCCCTCAGGGTTGGATCTGTCCAGCAGCATATAGATCCTGGATATCTTGTTTTTATCGGGCATGTCGCCGATGAGTATCTCTAGGGCAGTAGGATCCCTGGTGCTGGCTTGGCGCACCTCCCTGGCTGTAACCTAGTGTCTCAGCTGGCAGTACTGCAGGCCCCTCTTATTCTGGCAAGGAAAGGTTTGCCTTAAAGTATTTACATGAGGGGGAGGCCCTGTTATAGCAATCCCGAAGGAGACCCAACCCCCCTCCCACCCCTGCCGAACCAACAGCGGAAGGCTGCAGAGTGTAGTCATGGGGTGAAATCTGGGTTCCTCAGGACCGGAGAGAGTGGGCCCAATCCTGGCTTCACACGCCAGAGCCTCTGTGCCATGTCCCAATATGACAGAGCCGCTTGAGTCGAGACCAAAAGGGGACCGCCCTGTGTTCAGGACAGTTTTCACACATGTAAAGTCTTTTTGCTTTACTTCCTTTGCTCAACTCAATTATTTTGGAAGCATTGGCCAGATAATAGGATTTCCAATACAGGGGGACTCTGTCCCCTTTGCAAGATTCCTGTATTGTTTTACTGTAGTTTACATCATCTTGCAGTGAAGTGCTGCACAGGCACTATGCATCCCCCTTTCTTTTCCTGTAGTGACATTTTTGATATTTAAAAAAAAAATCTTTTTTTTAATAACTTTTTTTTTTAGAAAACAGACATGTTGCATGTTACATTACACAAACCCTGGCAGCATCCATGCGAAAAGAGCGGAACATTTCTGACATACTCGCATATACATCCACCCTCGCTATCCTAACCCACAAGACAAACAATGTCACAGGTGTCACTATCCTACCAAGGTACCACTCAGTGTGGGTCCTCATCTGGCTCCATGCAGGATAATTAACTGCACAGTGGACTCCAGATGTCCTTCGGCCTTCATGGCGTCACTGCCGTTGCCACATACCCCATCTATCTTTCATTGGCGTATATTATCTCCTCAAGCCATTCCGAGCAAGTAGGAGCTTTTTTAGACACTTCCAATACTTCAAGATACATGTTTTTGTAACAAGACAAGCGTTCTTGAAAAACCTTTGCACCGTTATGGAAACCTTTCCAATATAACCCAAGAGGTATTTAGGAAGAGATAACACAGGAGGTATATCTACAATCACATGTAACATCTCTGCCACATCTTGCCAAAACTGTGTGACCAGCGGGCACCCCCAGAACATATGGTACAAGTCTGTCGCCGCCCTGGCACATTTTGCTCATGCATCGGTCATATCTGGTGGGGACTTAGAAAGCCAAGCTGCGGTGTAGTATAGCTGATTTAGCATTTCAAATTGTATTAGCCAGAACCTCACGCTCATCAAGACCTCCCTAGTTAGGAGACAATGGGCCTCATTATAAGTTTGCCGCTCTGGAAACAATGGTACCGGTAAGCTTGCTGGTACTGTTCCCGTACTGGCAAACTATGGGTTCTGCGAGCGGGTGCCTTTCCGCCCGCCAGGAAAGGCACCCGCGGGCAGAAAGGGACCCACTTGCAGACCTTGACTGATGCACACAGTGCCGGTGCATCCATCCTCCCCATTCCCATCGAGTCCAATGGGACTCGAATGGGAATGGGGATTTTCTTTTCCCGGCGACTCTGGTGCCGTTTTTACCGGCACGGCTACCGCCAGACACATAATGAGCCCCAATATTTTTGCCATTGGACATCTTGTATCTTTGTGCCCAAACCCCACTCCCATTTCGCCCGTGCCACATTCTTGGGGGTTTGACCACACTGAACTAACTTGTAAAGGCTTGAAACCAGCCTCCTGGTTGTCACCGACTGACACTATGGCTTCAATACAGGTGTTCCAGGTTCCTGCGGGAACGACAACCACCTGCGCCACACTGCCGCCCTCATCAGGTCAAACTGTAGAATTTTAATGGAGCTATTTCCCAACTTTGAAACAAACTCTTCAAGCGTGACAAATCTCCCTCCCAGGTACAAATCCCTTAAAACCAGCTGCCTAGCTATGTCCCTAAATTACTAGGGGAATCCAGACGTGGACCCCTTGCTCACTATTCTTAGAGTGGCACAGATCCACCCTACTGATGAGGTCCAACCAGACCGAAACACGTGTCTGGGGTCTCTGTTGGTACTCTTGTTCAGAGAATTGCCTAGCATTTTGGTGCTGGACTGCCCCAGGGCAGGACAAAGACTGATATGTTTGGGATATTTCTTCTCTGTGAAAGATAGTGAGCTAAAGACTCTGGGTAAGTCTCTCGTAACCAGGACTAATGTCTGGCAGAGGGACTCCCAGGACCCCCCCCTTGTTAATTTAGCTATGTCCCAAGACGCCTGCACATCAGAATCTTATGTAGGGGGGAGCCCGGGAAAGTTCAACAGGGGGACCGCACCGCAATGTGGGGCTGGCAATTCTAGCCTCTGAAACAGCCTACACTACGCATTCACAGTTGTGCAGACCGGATCAAAAGGCGCAGGAGTCCACATACCAATTGCTGAAAATGACCACCTTGAGGTTCGTGGTGCTGCACCATATTTTTATAGTAGCTTATGCACCGTCCCAGAGTCAGTGGAATAACAGTGGCCAGCGAACTTTGCATGTGCAACCATGCAAGTTCGGCGCTGCCAGCCCCCCCCCTGGGGATTGGGGGGTCTGCGGGCAGCTGTGGGGTGCTGCGCCACCGTGACAATATGCCCCTGGGGTGGTGCAGGAACCTGGGCCTGTACAGGTACTGGGACCACCCTGAGTATAATGGCCATTTGTAACAATCTCATGAGGGTGAGGAACTTTTTTGAAGAACCTATCCTCGCACACTGGGGAGGAGCCTACTGGCATGGAAGCGGGTCCTTGGACCTGTACCTGTTGCTGTGCTCATGCCGCACCTTGCCTGGTGTAGCTAGGGTCTGTGAATCGCTCCCTGTGCGGCTGCAGTTGTGTATGACCAATCCCACCTAGACGTGCGTTCCAATGCCTGCGTGGTGGAATGGGAAGGCCCTGGAAGAACTGACATTTTGTCTGTCTGGGCGGCCCTTTTATCCTGTACTGTGCCACGTGCCTGCTGCGTCAAAACTGTTGTACTGGGACCAGTCTCCGTCTGCGCACTGGATTACGAAGGCTCGGACCTTCTCTGCACCTCAGGTAGGTACCTGGGAGGTGGAGTGCCCTTGGCCATGGCGCCAGTAGTGCTGGTAATGTGTGTAGGCGCACCCTCGGGATCGAGCCTGGTGTCAGAGCAGAGCCCCTTTGGGAGATCCCCAGTACTAGAGCCTTGAGTCCCCCTCAGCGGTGGCTCGTGGCGCCTCAGTCGTTTTGCTGGTCTTAGGACCTGAAAGGCCCCTCCCGCTTGGACGCTTCCCGGGAAGGAGTCTCCCTTGCAGGGTGCAGAGGAGAACAGGGCACCTACCTTTGGCCTGATCTTCCTCTTAACATACTCCTTGAGGTTCTCCGGTGGTGATCTCGAGAACAGCTCCCTCCACCCGGTCAAGCGTTTCTTCAACGAACGCGAGGTGAGCGCGTTGCAGGCCGAGCAGCCGTGGTGTGGGCCAAGGCACACGAGGCAGAGCGCCTGTGGATCCGACGTGGGGGAAGGAACCCTCGGAGGCCAGACACCTGCTGAATCCCGCCGCGTTGAACTCTGAAGAATTGCCTATGGAACAAAAAAGGGAGAAAATATCCTGTGGAAGTGCACGTGGAAATACAGGGCCTGCGGCCTAAACCAGGAGTGCTGGTGAAATCAGTCTGCCCCATCGACGCGGAAAAGAGGACAGGGGAGTGGCGCCGGCTGGCGAAGTCAGGGGAGCGCATGCTCCTAGGGCCACGCCCCAACGCACATCTAGAGAAGACCAATGTTTCTGGTAAAAAAGCTTCAGTTTCCCGTGCCTAGCGAGGGATGCTCATGCAGTATGGAGAAAAGGGGATGGGACATAGGAGTAGTGTTATTACGTGGTCAGATTGGAATTTTGGTGCAGCCAGTCTAGGTATGTCTTACTGTGGCATGGCATTTATTTACTGTGCATCATCAAGGCTACAGCAAACATGACAAGTGTTATTACGTGTCTGGCCTACATTGTGCAGCCAGTTTTTACATGTTTTCTTATTGTGGCATTGCATTTTTAACAGCAAAACGGTAAGATAGCTCAGCTGGTTGAGCACTCGCTGCTATGATCTTTGTGTGATTTGCAGGTGGCAGGTTTGAATCCAGGCCAGACCAAATCAGCCATTCATTCTTCTGAGGTTGATAAAGGAGTACCAACTTTGGTTGGGATGATAATGTTATATAAATATGTGCTATTTACAGCGCTTTGGAAAAAGTGCTGTATAAACTACAAATCATTATCATTTATCACAGTATTACTGCTCCTCTGCACTGTTGGTGACTTGCTTCTATTTGATTTTTGGGCACTGTATTATCAGATTATCAATGTGTGGGATCTACTTATATAATAACAATACCGGACATGCAGCTATAATTGGCATAATATGGAAGTTACTAGTAACACAATGCGGACATGGCATATCTATGGCAGTGCCTCGGACTATGTTTATTTTAACAATGTGATATTGTGACCCCATCCACGACATATGAAGGCTGCACCCTTGTTAAAATGTGGTTGGTATCTAAAATATTCTTGTCTGCTTTAGTACCTATTTTACGCCTGCAAGCCACTGCCAGCAATGTCACTAGGGTTAAAGAGGAATTTATGTCAAACAGGTCAAAGGTCACGTGCAGTCACTTCCTGTGATGTCATCAGGTGTGCGATATCGATACCCCAGGCATTTGGGTGAATCGACGTTCTTGGGTTTCACCAATACACACTCACTAGGAGGAGATGTAGCTCATTTTATATAACTCCTTGACACCCCAAGCCAGAGCCAAATACCTAAGCTTCAACCAAGCTGGTGTGCCAACAGTGCTCGTACATACTCTGGGTGCCGGGCTGAGGACATGATTCTCTACTTTCACGATCCCTACAACTACCGTCCAGCACCGAATGCCTACAAATTCCTACACTAGATGCAAAGTCACACAAGGGTGGGTCAGTACACAGAAGGCGATCTCCTGAACACGACATGCAGAGTGCAAGAATGCCTCGGACTAGGCAGCCTCCTAACAACAAACACAGGCTCATCACCTAAACCTGCGCATCCTCGCACAAGATGAAAATCCCGGTCACCATCACCCTCATCATGTAAAACCAACCCACCATACGCAGTATCATTAAAATGCCAAAACGCACCTTAAATCAACAAAATGCACCTTCTACTCCGTTCTCCCATACATTGGTATGCACCACACCACGCATGCGCACATCGCCGTCTTACAGCTTTCCTCACTGCATGCAAACTTAGCTCTACACGCACTCATTCACACATGCAGTTATGGGAGAAAACACATGTGCCATAAGCAAGAGGAGAGACAAATACAACGGCATTTGAATCAGTGATCATTCTAGCTACATAACTGCTTCAGAGGTCATTTAATTTCATACAACTTCAGAAACAGGCCAACACCCATCTATATGACTTGAACTAGACTGTTTCAACAGATTCACTTACAGTCCCAGCAGGTGCCACAACAAGAAACTCAGACCCACATGGCAAAGTTTAGAACATGCCTAAACTTGAAAAGTACACATGCACAAACAAATGTGCACCACTCCAAAGAGACCTAGCACTGGCATCCTACCCTGAAAGCTGCCCTACGTTCTCATTCCAAACATCAAGCCATGGCACCACACCCACCACCTCATTCTCGCACTGGCCACATTCATTGGCCTCTCCTCAGTTGTGCATAAAGCTAAGCTACCTATGGATTACTAAGCCACATAAAACATATCTACAATAAATGTACTAGTCAAATCACTGCAACAGGTCCAGTCCTGGTTATGCAGTAGGCACTTGCAGGTACTTAAATCAGTGAATGCCTGAAATAGTACCAGGTCAACTCATCTTTGCAGCTTGAATGGGAGCCGCAGACCAAAGGGACAGTCGCCACCATCATTTCTCTAAATCTGCCATCAGTCAAGGACCATCTCGAAATAATCATTCGGAGAAATGTTGATGCAATCTCATCAAACACAGACAATGGTTCCAATGAAGATGATTTACCAACAGGTTTCCTCTTCTGCGGCACTTTTCAGTGCCGTGCACCATACAAAATCCAGCAGGTCCAATCTATGCACTGTCAGTTCCTTTCATCTGTGATGGAGCACCGAGGCACTCTGCAGAGATCTAATCTGGGATCCCACCAGTCTTGCACGGTTACAGGTCATTTGGTCGAAAATAAATGGTCAACAGTACAAATGGGCGACGCAATTTGGTCGAAAGACAAATGGTCGAATTTTTTTTTGTTTTTGTATTTTCACATTTTTTTTTGCTAAAAAAAACCTTTTTTTTCCTAAACTAAAACCTGAAAAATATATATATAAATAAATAAAAAAATTCGACCATTTGTCTTTCGACCAAATTGCTTCGCCCATTTGTCTGTCGACCATTTGTCTGTCAACCAAATGATTGGACAGAGTCTTTTGCACTTGTCATCCGGCAAACATGAACCTCTGTGAACAGCCTAGGCTCTGCTACTAGACACTCAGCTGGGACGTGCCAGTCCCCAAATTGCCAAACACGAGAGTAGACGGGCAAAGAGTTGTGAGGGGGAAAGTCACCAGCACCAGGTGAGGATCCGAGAGCTCAGAGAATCATGTCCTCAGCCCAGCGCCCGTGGTATGTAAGAGCGCCAATGTCTCCCGTGCTTGGATGAAGCAAAAGCATGTGGCTCTGGCTTGAGGTGTCAAGGGGCTATGGGAAAGTAGATGCATGTTCTCCATCTGATACCTTAGTGGGTGTGCATCTGTGGGACCTTCATGATGTTGTGAAGTTGTCCTTGTCCGAGTGCTGAATGGTTCGGATGTTGTGTTGTGCAGGCAAATTGGACTGTGTTCTACGGTTTTGGTTGTGAATGTGTCATCTGTGGGAAGAACACGTGACCTTACCTTCTGATGGGTCAGGTGTAAAGGCCTTCCTTGCAGCTATTATGGCCTTACCATTGTTGTTGAAACCTGGGAATGGGAATCATGTCTGGGGTCTCCCCAGACACCCAGGAATGGCCTTTCCCCTCCTTTGCAAGACACTTACATTTGAGTCATTACTAAAATGGCCACTGACAAGAGCAGAGGCTGCCGAATGGAGCCCATTGCTGCTCTGTTAGAGCTTTAAATAACTGCAAACTCACCCAAAGTAGCCAAAACCTGGTTACAGACCGTGAACAATTGTTCCTGGGTTAGGGCTGGAGCAATTCGTTTCAGTTACAGTGCTACCACATAATCGGACATGGCCTGTGTTAAGCATCTTAACCGCCACCTCCCCACCCTACTTTAGGTCACTGGAACAATATTTACCTGTAACTGGATTCTTTCTAAAGTGTGGTGGTTGTCCCAATTGGACACCTCCCTCGAATTGTATATATGTATGTCTATGTTTTTACATATTTATAGTAGCCTACCTTAATTCAATTGTTTTGTTCAATAAGTGTGCTCTTACCCTTGTGGACAATCTATTGCGCAACAACCTTTATAACCAAAATCCTGATCTCCTTAGTCTAAGCCTTAATGTGGAGTCTTGTTACCAAGTGAGAGTGGTTACACTTTTGTGTTCAAACTTTGTAGGCCCACTAAGGATGTCTTTCAAGAATCCTACACCAGTAGTGGGTCTGAAAAACCTCATAACAGACAGCAGACAGGGTACACAACACACCTCTGTCTCTTTCTATGGGCTTCACCTATCAATGAAAGTGTAGAGCTTCGGCCTGCGGTACATATTCTGGGTAATGTTTGTCCCAGCAACTGTCTTACAGCGTCGCTCTGTGGCCACTCCTGTATCAAATTCTTGGGATATGACGTCCTTTCATAGCCTTCACTTTCATCCCCTGGCATTTTAACATGCATATTATGACGAATATGCTCATCAAATTATTTAGGGGGGTGGGAAAGGGCAGATAAGGGTTTGGGCGGGTAGGCAATAGCCAAAAATAAGTGTGGGAGGTGCCCTTGGCGGGGGACCTCCCCAGAGAAACCAAAAAAAACCATGAGCTTTTTCGTTGGAATGTACACGTTAAAATGACAGGGGATGAAATGACATGGAACCCCGAGTTACAGTAATCTAGAGGAATGGGTCATTTCCCGCTACACAAAATCCTGGACTTACACATGCAACATACAAAAACTGGGCAGTTCTGTAATCATGGTCAGCCAGGTCAGGCGTCGTCATGACGTCACTTCGTGTTGAAATTTATATCTGGGCTGTCTGCAGCCTCTTACCCAGTGCAAACCAGTTGCACACACACAAAGGCTACCTATAGGGCTGTGGCAAAGCCAGGGAAGAGAATGGCCTAAAGGGGGTAATTGTATACCCCTACTGGTAGCTAGGTGGCCAAAGAACAAGTTACTCTCTTACCTGGTAACGTTCTTTCGATGGGATGGTCCGACGACATATTCCATATCTATGACAGTAATCACCACAGCTGTGCTGCTTCAGAAAATCTTTTGACGTTTGCGTCCTGCTTTGATGACGTTGATACGCTGTCCTTGAGGGCCTCCGTCGAGCCGAAGTCACTGGATGTTATAAGTAGGACGCACGACTCCCGTAGCCTCAGTTGTAGTTTTTTCCCCAGAACGTGTGGCACCAATCTTCTGCCAGTATGACCACAGAAAGCCTTGCGCAAACGTAAGCTGCAATCGCAAAAGAAATTCTGTAGCGGGGTAGGCAGGGAGGGAGCGATATGGAATACGTCGTCGGACCATCCCATCGAAAGAACGTTACCAAGTAAGAGAGTAACTTGTTCTTCGAGGGGGTTGGGTCCTCCAACGTATTCCATATCTATGACAGACTCCCAAAGCAGTACCAACGTAAGGAGGTGGGAAAAGAATTTAGAATATACAAATTTAGAATGCCCAATCAAATTGCAGAGTAAAGGACCGCCTTGCCAAAGGCCAGATCCTGCCCATGGATAGAATCTAGGGAGTAGTGCCGTACAAAGGTATGGACCGAAGCCCAAGTGGCTGCTTCACAGATGTTACGAATAGGAACACCCCTCTGCAGGGCAGTAGAGGCAGCCATACCCCTAGCAGAATGGGCCTGTAAGCCTACTGGAGGGTCCTTACCCGCCAAGCGGTAACAATCACAAATTGCCAAGATAATCCATCTAGACAAAGTCTGTTTAGTAACAGCTTGTCCCAAACGCCTTCCAGCGTAACCAATAAAGAACTGATCGTCCACTCTGACCCGGGAAATGCGTGAAATGTAGAAACTTAAAGCTCTCCTAGGATCTAACCTATGGAGCCTCTCCTCGTCCTTACCAGGATGCGGAGGAGGATAAAATGCCGGAAGAACAACCTTCTGGCTCAAATTAAATTCCGACAACTTTCAGAAGAAAGGAAGGACGAACTCTAAGGACAACCCTGTCCTTATGAAACACAGTGAAGGGTGGCTTAACTGACAGCGCCTGTAACTCACTCACTCTGCGAGTGGAAGTGATTGCAACTAAAAACACAGTTTTCAGGGTTAACAGTCTCAAAGGACAAGAATGTAAAGGCTCAAATGGATCACCCATTAGAAACTTAAGAACAAGGTTCAAATCCCAACCGGGCACCTGGAAAGGTGACGGAGGGAACACATAGCGAGCCCTTTCAGAAACTGAGAAATTAAAGGAATTTTAAAATAAGAACACTCCTGAGACGAGCGCTTAAATATGGACAGCGCCGCCAGGTAACCTTTAATGGTAGCCACTTGCAAGCCCCTGTGGGCTAAAGAAAGCAAAAAAGAGAACCACAGGAATGTCACATGAAAAAGGATCCACATTCTTAACCCTGCACCAGTCGTTGAACTTTCTCCACCGGCAACGGTACAGGGACTTAGTTGCCGGCTGTCTGGCCGAAAGCAACACCTCCATCACTTCTTCAGGGAGGTCCCAATCCTTATACCTCAAACTTTCAGAAGCCAAGCGTGAAGGCTGAGGGATCTGACCTCTGGATGGAGAACCTGACCCCCCCCTCCCGTGAGAGCAGATCGTCTCGGTAGGGAAGACGACATGGAGGGCAGATGGACAAGTCGAGAAGGCCCGGGTACCACGTCCTCCGGGCCCATGCCGGAGCAATGAGGATCATCCGGGAACCGAACCTCGGTAACCTCCGCAGCATTTGCGGGATGACGGGGACTGGAGGAAACGCATACAGCAGTGGGAAGGACCTCTCCACCACAAACGCGTCTCTTAAGGCTCCTCTTGGAGGAAATTCACGCGAGCAGAACCTTTCGCACTTCCGGTTGACACTGGAGGCAAAGAGATCCACTTGACGGGTCCCCCAAAGGGCGAAGATCTCCAGGAGAATCTCCTGAGCCAACTCCCACTCATGAGAGATCGCGCTCTGCCTGCTCAGAGCGTCCGCCGTCTTGTTTTCATCTCCGGCCAGATGAACTGCTGAGATCGAAATTTCCTGCTGGATGGCCCAGAACCAGAGCTGCATCGCCTCCCTGCACACAGGACGTGACCCTTTTGTTGAGGTAGTGTTGTCCGTCAGAATCAGGACATTCATTCCTCGTACAGTCGGCAGAAAAGCCTTCAGAGCAAGCCTGACGGCCCTCAGCTCCAACAGATTGATATGGAGTCTGGACTCCGACGGAGACCAACGACCGCTGACTGTCAGCTCGTTGGCATGAGCTCCCCATCCCGTGAGGGACGCGTCAGTCACGATCGTCACCTCCGGCCAGGGTAGCCTCGAAAGACTTCGACATAATCGACGTCGAGCACGGCACCGACAGCTTTGATGGCGTCGACACAGGCCTCGAGGGTGGAGCCCTGAGCGTGTCTCTCGACAGCCTGGGCGCTGATGGTGTCGACGACTTCCTCGGAGGCGGAGCCTCGAGAGAGTCCGTCGACGAACTCTGCGCCGCAGGCGTCGATGCCTTCTTTGAAGACTTCACAGGTTCACGCGGTCTTGAGGGCGGCAAGGACCGGGACCTGGACCTGGAACGGGCATGTCTAGAGCAACCATCCTTGTCCGACCGGGACCTCGAAGGCGCCCGGTGGTCGCGACGACCGCTCAAGCCCGAAGGCGTACGAGCAGTGTCTCTGGAACGGTCACGGCCGGCGTCTTTCGACGGTGCGGACGGACCAGAGCCCTGCGATTGGACAATCGCCAACATCTCCTTTCGGAAGGAATCCCATTCCTCAGAAGTGGAATGCTTGGTGGGACAAGCAACCCTTCGACGGGCGGAGTCCTCGGACGAGGACAGGGAAGGCAACCGGTGACGGCGCTTCCTGGAGTGCCTCAAAGAGGCAGATGAATGGCGGGACCAACTCCCAGACCGAGAACCACCGGACTCACAAAGACGATGCGGAGAGTCGCCCCTCGAATCATCCATCGAAAGACCAGTGGAACGCGACTTCCGGGGCTTGGCCACCTTACCGACCGACAGCTTCTTCTTACGTTCCCGCAAGGCCTTCGATGTGAGCGATTGGCAGTCGACCCAGTCATCCGTATCGTGGTCCTCCCCGAGGCACCAGAGGAAAGCGTTGTGCGTGTCCGTCAGCGACATCTTTGACCCGCACACCCGACACTTCTTAAACCCAGACCGCGGGGTGGAAGAAGCCAAAGACATCATACAATATCAAGGATTAGAAAACAGGTTCTAAGAACCGAAAGAACAGGATTCAGTAGAATCGAGGCACGCCGAGATCTCCGAAGCGAACACGTTTGCAGAAAAAACAGAACTGAGGCTACGGGCGTCGTGCGTCCTACTTATAACATCCGGTGACGTCGGCTCGACAGAGGCCCTCGAGGACAGTATATCTACGTTATCGACATCATCCACGCAAACGCCGAAAGATTTTACAAAGAGGCACAGCTGTGGTGATTACTGTCATCGATCTGGAATACGTCGGAGGACCCAATCCCCTCGAAAAGACAGTGAAGTACAAAGACTGGATTTGGGGCACTAAAGTGAAAAAGGGCTGCCACGTAGTACAAATAAAAGATGCCCAAGAGTGCACCCAAATAGAGTAAAAGAGTACCAGTGTTGCCAGCCTTTCTCGGCTTCAGTAAGTATGGGAAAAATGTCCATACAGTCAAAAGAAGGGGAACACGTAGTACCCTGCTGTACTATCCAACTGGGATGTAGTAGTGCTATTCAATATGTCTAGATGGGGACTGGGTCCTCCTGCACAGGCATCCTTAACAACTACAAAACGAAATGAGTTCAGCATGGGAGTGAGGTTGAGAAAGAGCTCAGGTCAGGGTCACACAACACTCAGCAGATATGCCGGAGACCCCACCGAAGTAGATGGGAAATCAACATCTTTCCTAACACTGGCCATCTATGTATGATGTCGATATGTTGTTGAATGCAGAGTGAATGTGCGGATCAGGAGGATACTGGAGGGATGTGGGGGTTGATGCAAATGAGTTTTCGGTGAATGTCAAGCCTGAGCTGTGACTATAAGGGGATGGTCAGTGGGGGTCTGTGTTTAGCATCATCTCGAGCACGCACTTGAGATTCCAGAGAGATCAGCGCTCGGACCACTGTTTTCAAGATGCGAGTTACTTTTGATCTCCTCTCAGTGTTGTGCTGCATTTGTTATCTGCACATAGGCAATTTAAAGACAGGAGAACCCACACTGCCTATATATGAGTGCACAACATTTACTTATCAGAAACTAAATAAAAAGAATGTGCTGCTCAACATACATGCCAACATGGTGCATTCCGTTTGGGAGAGGAAGGTGCAGTCCTGTTTTCAAAACTGGATTGGATCTCCAAATGGAAAGGGGCCTTTTAGCATGCGTCTCAGAGTTAATCCCTTTCAGTCTGTCAACAACACTTTATTGGTTTTGAATGTCATACAGTGAATGTTAAAATGCACAAAATTAATTTATCACATCTAAAATATGATAAATTATAATAACCTTATAGCATATAGTAAAATACACAAATATATAATATACATTGGTAAAATTGAATACTCAAATACGCTGGGGCGAATGCGATAAGCAGGTATTCATTATAAATCAATGATGCAGAGGTTTCATAACCATGCTCTATATATATATATATATATATATATATATATATATATATATATATATATATATATATATATATATATATATATATATATATATATATATATATATATATATCTGCAGTAACTACCTCATTTGAAGTTGACCTGCACAATGACATCACTTAAGAAATAGTTTGAACATTAGCAAGCCCGACACTTTCCCTATGAGAAAATGTGGCAATATCACACAAAAAGTGGCTCAGGATGCAGAGACCTACTGGGAAATGTCCAGGGTTCCCTATAGAACAGTCCACCCCTGAACATTAGCAGCTCTAGAAAGGGTTTATGGTAGAGAGAGCTGTATTTAATGTAGCTTGGGCAGGACAAGAGAAAGTGTTCCATGCGTTGTCGTTCAAGTACTTGTCTGGGTGCGATACGTTCCACGCAATGAGCAAAGACCCCAGGGGCAGCAGACCAAATCGAAATTTCATATACAAAGAACGTATGAAGAGACGGGGGGCCGAGGGCGGGGTATTCCATGTATGTATCACCCAAATAGCAATGTTTCTGCGTCCAATATGCACGTGTCAAAGATACTAGGTTTCTAGCCTTAATGGCTTCAGTGTAGGCTTTGTTTAAATGTTTAATTGTTGTCATCCCAGCGCCAATACAGGTGACTGCGGACCACAGGCGAGCTTGTCCGATCGAGGCCGGGACAGATTTTATGTGTTTGCACCACGGGACAGATGTCCTGCTGTAATGGGGGTTGGGGGAAGTCTGAAGGCGCACCACATATAAGAGTGGCTTCAAAGCTACTTAACCCAGTATGTAGTTCAAGTCTAACTCTACATGTAGCATGTGGTTAGATGAGGACTTTGGTAGACCTAAAGCTCTTTCAAAAAACCTATTCTCCAACACCACTAACTTAAGGGGCTGCAGATCACCCGAAAACTCTGCTCCATACAATGTGGCGGCTTTGACCTGTGAGTTGAATATGTCATTGGCGTGAGAAAATGCCCCTGTACTGTGCTTTGTATAGAAACTGTGTAGAATTACTGAATCGCTTATGCGTTTACTTTGTGATTTGACCATTTGCAGCTTGCCATAAAGTTTATACCGAGATGAACAAAATGTTGTACCTGTTCTATTAATTCGTCATCCACCGTTAAATGCAACTTTTGTATTTTCTTCTTTAGATGTGGATAAAAGACTGTGGAAATCTGGGTTCAGGTAGAATGACTCTGACATCATGGTATGGATGAGTGACTTCTTTATTATGTTTCCAAGCATAACATCCAGTTTCTAGAGTCATATTAATCAGATAGTAGATTCCAGTTCACATAGGCAAGCACCGGCATCCTCTCTCTCAGGCTTACATCTTCAACTCCCCTCCAGAGAACACCAGTCATACACAAACATTCCATCCAGTAACATTCCAATGTCACTCATAACACTCACTCCAGATTCCACTAGGATGCAGGAGAAGACAGATCCTTACAAAGACCATACATTTTGTTTTCCCAAAATGTATTTCCAAGTCATTTGATCTACAACTCTCATTGAAAATTCCTAGCAGTCTGCCCACGTCATGCCTGCGTCTGCTCCTTTCTTTGTTTCTACAACTCAGCCTCAAGACAAAGTTGTCTGCCGCTTCACGTCGTGAAATCAGGCAGTTTACCCATGGAACGGCAGCCAGACCATTTTATTCCCATTGGAATTTCAAAGGGAGATTTCCATGGATACGACGTGCGTTTCAGGGACGCCGCACATTACACGTCCGGACATTGCTGCTTTAAGCCATCACATGACGAGGCGAACAGCGTTTCGCTTTCAAGTTATGTCTTCCTAAACGTTATTAAAACTTGTTTAGACAGGTGTTCTGTGTTTTTGATTAGCGTTAGCTCCCGAAGCTCCATCCATTTGTTTCTACATTTGTTCTTGTTATATTGTATCCCGTGGTCATCTTTGGCTTTATTCCAGCTGCTCTCTCCGCCCACGGCATTCAGTTTCCTCGATACCTCAACTTCAGCCTGTTTAACGCATTGCTTCTGTCTCCGCCCGTGGCTTTCTGTCTACATGGTACCTCATCATTAGCCTGTTTAAAGGACTGTTTCTGTACTCCGCCTTCCGATATCAGTCTTCACAGCAGAGTGTAGTAATCTGGCCTACAGATTAGCTGTGAGTGTGAGGTCATCTGCAGTGGAATGTTTGTGTGGAATGTTTGTGTGGAGGTGTTCTGCTGGTGACGATTGGAGAGGTGAGTGAAGCAGTGAGCTGAGCAGATGGGTGTGGGGGTGAGCCCGGTGTTTCCCATGTCATCTTGTGTCCCCTACCATCCATGTGTCTTGTGGAGGAGTTCAGGACATGGACAATAAAGAACCTGAGAACTTACCTTGATGTACTGGCGGTCCATCATTGTTACACTGGCGATGAGGATGGGATGGTAGGTGGACTGCCTGCTCATAGGCACTGCTGGGGGGGGGGGTGCACCACTCCAGGAACACCGCCCCCGTGTTGTCCCCACACACCCAGGCGGGCCTGTACCCAGTGTGCCCGTGATATTTAGTTGTTATCCTCGGCCAGCTCCGTGCCGGTACGCCTCACACTGTGGAGGGGCAGCCATGGATTTGAGTGCATTCCGGCTGCATATGGCTGGTGTCCTGGAGGTGCGGACCTAGTGGCCGATGGATTCAGGCGCTCCTCCGCCCAGGAAGAGGAAGCGTGGGTTCTTAACTGCGCCAGGGTGTCGGTGCTGGAGTTGCAGAGGAGTTGGAGGCCATCGTTGTTTGCTTGGTGTGGCCCTCTGAAGTGAAGGTAGCCCTTAGTGTGCAGCGTTGTGTGGCGCACCCCTGCTCCTGCGCTCCGGGCCCTCCCAGGTGAGGCCATGGAGAAAGTGCTCCCTTGATGTTGGAGCATTACATGTTCCCGGAATGGAGAATTGGCCTTTGTTTCGGCGGCGGCGGGGGGAGCTGCATGGGTTTTCCCGACCTCCATTCTGCGTGAGGCTGCCTGTGTCCTTGGCCGACTCCTGCAGGCTGGATGGAGGAGGACCTGGCCCCGGCCCAATCGAGAGAGAGCAAGTGAGTGCCTCTATTCCGTAGAAACAGCCGAGCCTGGTTTGTCGTGAGGAAGCCAGCCGCGATGTTGCTGGGTCGCTGCTCCCTGCTGTTGTGTTGACGTCATTGCAGGGAGAGGCTTTCCTGCTCAGTCACGTGTGCAACGGACGTCGTTCCTTGCGTATCAAGCCTCGTTGTAGGCTGTATGACAGACGGGTTTGGGAACTCTCCTGGGCTTTAGCGTGACTGCGGATAGTTATGCTTGCAAGTTTCGGAAGTGGAGCAACATGTCAGAGGTAAAGAGTTTTGTGGACTTCCCGGTCCTTATAGCTGTCGCTACCAAGACTGAGGCAAGCATTGGAACAGTGGAGTGTTTTCTCTCGTTTGCCATTCCGTGCTGGGCATATGAAGTTTGTCAATGTCTGTGCTATGGGTTTTCGGAACGTTCCCGGTGCGCAGCATGGCATTGACGTTTCATCAGGTCAGTGTTTGGGCCGTATGTGTGGGCATGAGTGAATGAATATATGTTGTGGCCCATGTATTAAGGTTGGGTACGGTCTATGCCCCGGGGGAAGTGTCAGGGGTATGTTTTTAAAGGCCGTTGTCTCGTGCTAGTGTGGTCCTCGTTGTGGCCTTCCGGGGGATAGTGAACCATGTATAGGGGTTTAGTGTTTTTCTCTTTGGTAACTCCCTGGTGTGGGAAGCGGGGTTGCAATGTGATTCATTCTGCGGGGATGTAATGTGTTTCATTCTGCAAACAACTAGTGACATTGCTTTGTTTCATCTGGGGGATGGAGCGTTGGTCGGGTCAATGTAACCCCAAGGAGTTGGATTGGGGGTGAACTTATGTAGTAAATGCATCGTGAACTTACTTATGCGGGAAAATGCAGTAATGTGACTTTTCACCGAACACTGACTTTCATGCAAATCGTTATTGTGTGGTGCCCAGGAGCCCAAGCTGGTGGCATTGAGGGATGGGCTGGGGATCTTCATCATTCAATGTTTTCACATGTGATGTTTTGTTCACCTTTGAACATGTGTTTTCACGATGTTGCATTCTAATTCCATACTTGTTATGCAATGTCACCAAATGGCATTTATGCATGCTTGATGTCGTCAGTGTTTGGGTGTGAATGTGTGTGCGGGTGCATGATGTGGTTTGGCGCTCCTGCAGTCACGTGTTATTACAGCTTTGGAATATTTGCGCTTTGTATGAGTGGCGTTGTGGTTGCTGTGTGCTGTCAAGGGTTGAGTTGTTTTGCCCGTGTGTTTTGTGTCTTGAGTGCATGGTCAGGAGTGCATGAGTCCTTGTGTAGTGCCTGGTTCAAGCCCGGGTTGGTCGCTATGTTTTGGCACTCAGGGGTGTTGATCTCGTTATCTTGAGTTTCCTTCTAACTGGTGTCTTCCAGGTTAGGTGGCAGTGGTGTCGTGTTAAGGTCTTTAGTGCCTGATGGGTCAGGGTAGGTCGCCATCGACCCGAGCGGTTGTTGTTTCTGGTGTCTTAGGTGCAGGATTTGTCACCTTTGGCGTTCTTCTTCCGTCATTAGTGCCTGTGTTGTCAGGGTTGGTCGCTTTTGGCGTATGTTATGTCGAATTGTATAATGTTTTAAGATCATCCATAGGTTCCGGCCTATTGGCCGAAATGGGTTACTATGGTTTGGAGTTTAGCTTGACCAGTGTGTTTCCTGATTCCGAGTGTGGTAAGTCAGGCTATCTCCTGGTGTGTTAAATAACGGTGTTTTGTAGGTGGATGGAATGACTAACGGATGTGCAGAGGAGCAGTATTGGGTTGTGGTTCTTCCTTATACTGCGGTTCGTGGTTCTTTGTGTGGTTCCTCGGTCATTGTCAGGCTTTTGTTGTTGCTTCCTTTGGGGGCGGTTGGTTAGTGCTCGGAGGGGCAGCTCTGAGACTTCGGGGTGGCAGACCGAAGTGGAAGGTGACTTGTGCTAAGGTGGGTAAGTTAGTTAGGGTAGTTGTGTTAGTGTTGGCTAACAATAGTTTGGCTAGGGGTGGCAGCCCTAGGTCCTGAGGGGCAGCTCGGGACAGGCGCAAGTGCTCTGTTTGTTATTGAGAGGCGAGTGAAGCAGTGAGCTGAGCAGATGGGTCTGGGGGTGAGCCCGGCGTTTCCCGTGTCATCTTGTGTCCCCTACCATCCCTGTGTCTTGTGGAGGAGTTCAGGACATGGACAATAAAGAACCTGAGAACTTACCTTGATGTGCTGGCGTTCCATCATTGTTACACAGGCTTGTTGCTATAGTGTCTCAGACCACGGCAAGGGCAACCTATTATCACGGTCGCCGTTTTCATACTAAACGTGTTGCTGCAAAATTGTTCGGCTGCACAGGTTATTATTATTATTATTTTCTGATGTTTTCTCCTGCACGCAGAGCAACTTGCAAACTAAGGAATCTTTCCAGATTGTGTTTGTTTCTTCTGCACATCAAGGATCCACTATTTCAGTAATGTTTAACTCCTTCCATTCTATCATTCAATTCAAGAATGTATCCCTGTCTCTTCAACATCAGTAAAGATACGTGTACAGGATTTTCATGGACTCTAACCAGAGGAGCTTCAAGTGCACCAACCCGACTCTTGTGCGTCACTCGTGTCGTTCGAGTTCTGGTCCCTAACATTCCTTTCCTCATTTGTTTTTGTTTTCCTTAATTACCCTTCGGACTAAATTGGACTTCCTCAAATTCTGCTGAGAAGACAACGAGGTGAATACAAGTCTACCCAGAAGTCTGGAGTTGTTACTCTGGGGTTAGTCTAATATTTTCAGGTGATATCTGTATTGGTGTAAAGTTTAGAGCAAATACTGAATAGTGCCTTTTATTCCAGCCTGGTGAATTCCTGAAATTTGTAGATTCCGCGCCTTTTCCATTAATTCACTCCTCTAGCTTTTTGTACAATATCAGCTTGCGAGGTACATCATTAGGAAGGTCTTTTTGACATCGAAAGGTTCCCAAGGCAGAACATAGGGAGGGTCAGTAACTCACGCATCTCTGGTGAGTTATTGTCTTCCATATCTTACTCTGGTGACTAATTGTGACAGCCCAGTCCCTTAGGCATGAGGGAGATAAGAATTGCATTGTCTGCAAATAGTAGCACAGGAATCTGATCAGCCCCAGGTTTTGGAGCGTCTGTGTTCGTTTCATCTCCGCTCCGCCTGTGGATATGTCACAAAGTTGCTACATCAGATAAGACCTTACCTGTATGTCGAAAACAGATCCTTCCTTGCATCTGCTCTTGTTAACCTAAGACTTGATTACTGTAACAGTCTGTTGATTGGTTCATCTCGTGCAAATGTTCATGCTATCCAAACCTTGCAAAGTAGAGCAGTAAGAGCAATGCACCGATTATCTAAATGTGACCCTATTACACCATCTAGACGAGCCCTGCACTGACACTGTGTGGTGCATAGGATCCGACACAAACTATTGTCACTGGCATATAAACTTCAAACAGGTTTGGCCGCTCAATACTTAATGAACTGCCTTGTTACTGAACAACACAGAGGAGAACTGTGGTCCACCGATAACCACAAGCTTGTACAACCACGATTGAAGCTCAAAGTTTGGCGGGACGACCTTTGATGTGCAAGCCCCCAAAAAGTAGAATATCCTTTCTCTATCGTTGGGGACATCCTCATTTCTGCGCGTGTTCAAGAAATCCATCAAACACGCCAGTTTAACCTAATGTATGGTTAAGCGGATCTGATTTTTTTGCTTCCTTCCCCCACCTATGTAAATATCTGCATGTTGGAGCGTTATAAGAATAAAATAATACAAATAATAATTTGAGTCAACAAAAGCAATCATTTGTTTATAAAAAATACTAAAATAATTGGGCCCAGAACACATCCTTGCTTCCCCCTCCACCCCCAAAAAAAACTCCCAATTGTTCTTCTATAGGTGTGGTAATCTGTCCAAGGAGACAACAGCTCTATTCTCCCAGGATAGCCCTGAACAAAACAACCCCATTGTGACACCTATCTCGGTTAGTGTTTCCTGAAAGCTTGACTTTTCGAAGCACAGCGTACTGCTTCAACAGGATAAACAAGCGTAAGCTTTGATCTATTGCGATTTGGCCTTCTTTAAAACCAGTTTGAAGATGGTTTACAATGTCCCTATTTACCACCCAGTTCGTTAGAGGCTGCAATGGTGCCTTGGCAAAGATCTTCCTCCCCAGCATCCAACAGAGAAATAGGGCGGTAATTGGCCAGGTCCTCCCTATTTACCTTTTTATACAAGGTGACTATTTCAGCCATGGTCCATGAGTGTGGGGCTTCCGCTAAGCTTGTCACTGCATTAAAGTGCAACGCTAACCCAGGACCCAGACATCCATGTACCATTTTATTAGAGCTATTGGGATCTTATTGTGCCCTGGTGCGTTCTCGCTTTTTTGACCGATAATAGCTTCTCGGACATCCTCTAATAAGAAGTGAAGATTACAAGCCTCATCTTTACTTGCTTCACTATACAATTTCGGCATGGACTATCTTGCCTCACTATACAATCCACAGTAGTGCTCCAACCAGGCCTCCTCTGGTATATTACTGTGCATAATGGTCCTACCTTCTGTGGTACTCAAATTCACTTCTCTCCAAAATGCAGTGCTATCCTTATTTTTCGCTGCAACTTTAAATTCGTGCCATTTTCCCCCTTTACAGACTCCTGCTTATTAGAGATTAATATTTTATATTCGCGTATCAGAGGACAAACATCCATTTTGGACTGGCGTTCAGTATTTTTTTTACCCCTTCTCTTCTCCCTATACTCGATCAAACCAGCCTACTTCCTGAGTAGCACGAGAACAGCATATTGTTCCTGGTTTCATGGTAGAATTACTCATTCTATTAAGAATTTCATCATAAATGGCCAGTGCTGCTTTCTGCTTCCATGGTTTAAAAAATAAATTTGATCTCTTGAACTGTAGATTCAATCTCATCAAGAATAAATACCAGTAGTCAAACAATGGCTAAATGTGGGGGTACATTTCCAGTGATCTCAAAACGTCCATTGTCAGGGGGACGCTGTTCTGCTAGCCCTGATTACATGGGTCACATCACTTTGCATCTTGCTACTATTAGTCCTAAAGAACGGCACACCCACAGTGCACACATTCACAAGAAGCTTACCAGCAGGCTCAGGGTAAGGAGTAGCAGACGATTGTCAATGCTACCAGATCTATTGCAATTCCGCGGTTCCTTTCCATGCTGGTGCCTTCCATGTGGCAGAAGAGAAAACATGGTTTTTCAAGTGGAGTTATCCCCTGGGGCCAGGCTCACTGGGCCCCCGGCCCCCCGCCTTCTGGAACGTGTGCCCCGCGTGGCCTGCAGCGACAGCTGAACTGCAATCGGAGAAGCTCAGGCGTCACGCGCATCTATGGAGCAGGCGCTCACTCCCATTAATCGGGAACTTCGAGGCCTTCTTTTCCACAGTGGTAACAGTATTTTTCAAGTTCGTTTTCCGAATAGTTAAGACGCGGATTGCTTCTTCTTGTCAAATGTAACTGCAAACGCATGCCGCGTGGGCGGTTGCCGTTGCGGCCAGCACCTGTCCCCGTCCGGACACATGGGCCCATTTCACACAGAGAGCCACAGAAGCGGCATTGTTATTCCACCTGCCCCAAGAAAGCCAACTCGGTGTTCCCCAAAACACGTGTTTTAAAAGACCAACAGTTACTGTTATTCGAAAGCTTCTCTTGAATGTATGGCGCAGCCCCTTAAGTGTGGCTACTCGGGTCACACACGGGACAGTGGCTCCCTCCGTGTAATGCCCCAGCCAGATGCAGGGAGCGCCGCGGCAGCCCGGTCCTGGGATAATACGGCAGGGACTCTTTCCACGCGAAAGCCCTCAAATAAATCAATAAGCGAGCGGGCCAAATGCGCGCAGTTAATGGGAAATATCAGGAAGTCACATCACAGAAGGGCAATGCACATTTGCCAGCCCTTTTGAGTAAATTGCTGTATACCAGCCATTCATATATTTAATCCATTTAATTGGCAGTGGCGTCTGTTTTGCTGCCAAATAATAGCACTCTACACATAGTTTAAGATAAAATACCGCCCACTTTTTCATCTAACATCGCTGCTCGATCATATACACTCATTTCACTCTGCAAGTACTGCGCGTTAGGCCGAGTCGTGTAGGTGTGTTTCCCATTTAGAAACGCAAGTGTAAGTGCAGTGATGTGCTCGTGGGGCATCTCACACCTGCCACCGGAAACCTTGGCCAATCGGCTCCTTCTGCCCAGCCTGTATCAGTGCAGTGGCGATCCTAAACCAGCCGTGGGCTGAGGATTTGCAAGGCAGACTCTAAATGCGCGCGTCGCACCGGTATAGGTTTGCTTCTCTCTCCTCCTCGTCCCAGTGTTTCCTCTCCCTCTGCACAACCTGACCCTTTCCATCACCCCCACGGTTTTGCTCTTCCTCTCATCCCCTGTTGCAAGAGCCTCCTCTCACTCACAGACCTTCAACTCGAACCTATTTTATTCTTCCCCATTCCCTTGCTCGCCCATCCTCCTATTTCCATCCTCGTCCTTTATTTCTGCTCATCCAGCTCTCCCCATCGCTGTACAGCGTCTGCCATCTCAATCCGTCTCTCTACCTCACTCACGCGAGCCTCTCATATCTCAGAGTAACCTATCTCTCTCCCCTACCCTTTCACCATTCAGTATTCTCATACACTCACCATTAATGTACCCTTTCTCTGGCGCTTCGCTCTTTAAACGTCCTCGTTCCCACCCTGTTCTGCCCCAAGCCATTATCTTGCTCTGCCGTTTTCACACTCGTTTAACTCTTGCCTTCCTCCCGCACACCCTCTTCTGCCCGGCTTCATTTCTCCCACCCTACTCCCCCACTTTGCAAATGGATGTCTGCTCATTTGTACTTACTGTACCTACACATCTGACATTTCCGGCCTCCTTGGTACAGGCTCCTTCACCTTCTCTCACGTAATCTGCTCAAGCATTTTGCGATTTCACACTTATTTTGCACAAGGTTGCGATTTCACACTTATTTTGCACAAGGCTGCTCTCCCGCGCAAATTTCGCCTCTATACCCCCGTTCTAACAATCTGCTATCACCTTCTATATATAGCTGTTTTCTCAGTTTCCCCCTCGCTTTCCTGGCTTAACCCTAACCTCTAACGTTCACTCTACAATCACTCTCACCACTTTTCTCCCAGGCCCCCCGCCCCGGTTGCACCCGGTCCCCATCACACGTTTTCTCCGACTGCCTCTTACCTCCACTTGTACTGGGCAACGCCGTAGGCAGCAGGCGAGGCCTGGTAACCTGTGCCCCATGGCAGCCTGGCAAGGGAGAGGGGGAGCAGCAGCCCAACAAATGGGCCGGTTACTCCCCCTCTCCCCCACCAAACTACAAAGGCGATGCACAGTCGCTGAACCAGGAAACACAGAAGGAAGGGGAAGGTGTTAATCAACACCTTGCCCTCCTCCCACAGGGATGCAAAGCATCAGGGCCCCCAAGGACAGGAAGTAGGTGGGGGGCAAGTTTTAGGCACCATAAGGTGCAATTTGTTGTTGGCATCAGCCGGCCAGGGGGCTGGCACCACAGCCCCCCAGCACACAAAAGGACCCAGGGGACAGCCCCTGGGTCCTATATAAGGAGCTGCTTTGACGGCAGAAAACAGAATCAGCTTGTGGGCCCTGTGCGGGGACCCAAGCGCACCAGTTTGTGGTCCCTGCACGGGGACCCAAACCAAAGAGTACTCTGTGAACTCAGAGCCTCTTCATTTTCCCAGAACCCTTCCACCATAGAAAAAGGGCGAGAAGAAAGAGAAAGAAATCAGGTCACTGGACGGAGACCACACTGTAGTGGGACAAGAATGTCGGCACGGGCCAGAGGGGGTAACTTCGGGACCCGATGCCCAAAAGTACAGTATATTATGGTTATTGTAATTATGATTATGTTCGTTATGACCATAAGTGTGCAATAAAATCCTGCAGCCTTTTATTGCCAACACTTACCCAATCTCTTGTGTACTAACTGGAGATGTGGGGGGGAAGCATGGGGCGCACTGTCACCAAGGTCATGTTACCACTCTGCCTGCATATGGGCCCACTGGTCATGGCGTTTAAGCTTGTTTGCATTCTTAGTCCCCTCTACCCCTCACACCATCTATATCCTTCTCCCCTTGCCCATCACATTCATCTTGTTTATTCGCGTACACCCACAGATCTCAGCCCCCCCCCCCACCTCTTTTTCCGCCACCTCTAGATCTCCGGCTGCCCTCGTGTCAGCATCCCTTCAGTGTGGCTGCTGCATTTATTCATATTTTCAGGGTTACCTTCCTCGAGTTCCCATCTTGTCCCCACCTAGCTGTCGATCTATTTCCTCTCGCCCCCGTATCTTTTTATAGCTTTCTCTGCTTGCTCTCTCTTGGCCGCCTTCTGCTGCCCTTTGAGCTTTGCCCACTCCTGCTTTCATTGCCTTTCTCGTTTCCTTTTTTATTTATTTTCCACATCCTCTCTGCCTATCCTGATTTTTTCTCTTATTCATTCCTGTTTTGTCGTCATCACTCTTTCCCATTCTCTTCTCTTTTCTTTAATAAACGTTCACACTTAACATTTTCCCCCCTGTTTTGTTGCTAACCTCCTCCACGTTTCGTTCGGTCCATCTTCATTTTCTTAACCCCTTCTCTCTCTCAAAGTTTCCGTCTCCTTACGTTTTTCCGCTTCTTTATTTTGCGATATTATCCCCCCCCTCCTGCTTGTGTTTTGTGATGCCCACAGGTCCTCCCACTCCTCAGCTGTACAGTCCTAAACTGTTTTTTAACCCAGAGTGCAGGAGTGGGAGACATTCAGTGTGAACAGGTGCTCATTTACGGGAGCTGTTAAGCCCCCTCAAGACAATGCTCAGGTTAAGCGTTACCGCCAGGTGGGGCGGGAGGCTAATACAATGAGGATAGCAACCGTTTGTCCTCTTGAGTCTGCTGTCAGTATACTCTCAGCCAACCTTGGTTTCAAGAACGATTGCACGGCTTGTTACTGCTGTGCCCCAATTCCAGCGCCCTGGGCCATCACCTGCTACGCCCGCCCCCACAAACGGCCCTGGTCAGTTGTTTTTACTTTATCTTGGGTTGGATTGGATGGGGTTTCACTAGCACAAAACCATAACGCATTGTCTGGAATAGTAAATGGCTAGGTTACTTTCTGGCCCAGCATGGAGGTTACTTCATGAATCCGTTGTTTTTTGCAATGCGTGGAATGCAGGCGGTGGTGGTTTCAGAGCGCTTTGATAGACACTGGCGAGCATAAGTGAGCCTTGCAGCATTTGAAACCCTAGCCCTGCGTTAGGTGGCTCCTCTTCACCAGAGGAGCGCGATAAGAGTAGAGCCATCTTCCAATCCATAGTACAGACATGTGAGCAGGCAAAGTAGGGAGCTGCTGCTCGGATTGATGCGCTTCCCTTTAAAGGCTCTCCACTTAAAAATGGGAACATTCCTAGAGTGCTTTTCCTGCTTTGGCATAATCCGTGCTGCATCACCCAATGCTTCAGCGCATTTCAATTCCAAAAGGTGTGGCCGGGGACTAATGGCGCCCTGGGTGGTCACCGGGGCGTCCCTGCCATAAGGTCGGCCCTGGAAAGTAGTAGGGCGCAAATGTGAGATGCTCAGGTCATTTCCTGATGTGCTCAAGTGCAAATCCTTGTGAACTGGGGCACTAAAGTGTACCTGTGACATGGATTTATCCAGTTACTGTACAGAATGTGCTGCGTCTCCAAAAAAGTGCTCATTAGAAGATAATAGTTGTCAAATGGACCCATACCACGAGAGCCAAATGTATTAAGTCCTGGCTTTTTAAACCATACACACTTCTCATGTCGGGCCTTGTAAACCTTGTGAAAAAAGCCAAATTATAAATTCCAGCATGCAAGGCGCTGTTTGCTAACATGTGCAAGTTTGCATCTCTCTGAACTGCATACATGGATGACCAGGTGGCAGAAATGTACACATGTTTTGGATTTCAATGTTCACTTTTCTGGTAGAAATAATCGCACACTGCGCTTCTAGAATCAGTAATGTTGACATCTTGATATTGTGTGCGATAGCGTGCCAATACCAGTATAACTAAGAAATCTCAAAAGGCACCGCAGACAAAGGAAGTTATCACAGACAAGTCAAACAGGAACAGAAGTGTCACCAAGAGCTCAAAGTGGCGGAATAGTTCAGTTGCTTGTGCAATCACCAAGATGTACTCCGGTCCAGCGCTGGAATTGGGAAGCAGCAAACATTGCCTCACCGGATCACTGAGAAGGAGTACGTTACTTTCCTGTACCTCATGTTCTCCAGCACTGGTAGCTTTCATATATTCACATGCTTGAATATTCCTTGTCGCCAGGCTGGGAATCCCTGGTTACAGACGTTCTACTTTTATTAACAAAGAAAAACAGGTGTTTCTTTTAGTCAACCCACCTCATTATGGGTGCTTTTAATCCCATCCAATGGGACGTCAAGTTCAAAGTCCCCAACCCTAGAGGCCATGTTCAGATTCTCATTCTAACCAGACGTGTGAAGAAGTATTCCTGTTGCCTGGGACCTGGCCTCTCTACATTGAGGCGGAGATTGGTGCTTCTGAATCTATGAAGGATACCAATCCTGGAGAACAGGAGTTACAGGTAAGCATATGCTTCGATGAATTCATAGCAGTACAACTCGGCTTCAACGTTTGTGGTAAGGATAAATGTGTACCTTAATGGAACAGGCGCTGCA
Source organism: Ambystoma mexicanum (assembly GCF_040938575.1). Lineage (NCBI taxonomy): Eukaryota > Metazoa > Chordata > Amphibia > Caudata > Ambystomatidae > Ambystoma > Ambystoma mexicanum. The sequence goes on from NC_090930.1 coordinate 1,119,021,227, forward strand.
AGACAGCTCTTCCCATTCTTGCTTCCGCTGCGTGCTGTCCTTCCAGGCAGTAGTGCCTTGTAAAGGTGTGCGGCACCGCTGAGATGGTGGCATTGGCAAATATCCACAAGTGGTACTCATGTCTGCATTGCTGCAGAGGCCGCTGTTGCCCTTGTAGAATGGGCTTGCAACCTTTCAGTTAATGGTTTATTTGCGTTAACATGAAAGAGATAAAGCTGAGGTTATCCACCTGGCCAAATCTTGCGTTGAGATGGCCTTCTCCTTGTGTTATCAGGTAGTACTGTCCCCATATATAATGTTGCAATACATATAGTCAGAGGGAAACGGCATAGGCAACATTATATATGGGGACAATATATGGGGTATATGGGAGCGTGGGTGAGGAGTGTCCCCCGCTCCCTTAAAAAAAAAGTGCCCCCCGCAGATTCCATATGATAATATTGCTGCAAAAAAAGGCACCATTCTTGTATTGCGACATTTTTGCAGGGATATTAACACATGGAAACCCCTGTTGGAGGGGCCGAAAAGCAAAAAACGCTCCTGAATGATTTGGTTCTACCCAGGTAGTATCCGATTGCCCTTTTGATATCCAAGGAATGCAGGGCTGCTTCTGCCAGTGAAGTGGCATTCTGAAAGAAGGCCGCAGGACGATGGTTGAATTGATGTGAAAATCCGTGGGTACCTTTCAAATGAAGTGGGGGGGGGTGTTCATCTTCAGTACCACCTTGTCTAAACCAAATTGCAAATATGACTCGTTGATTGCCAGCCTTTGTTTTCTGAAACTCCCCTGGATGGCGTAATAGCCACTAAGAATGCCACCTTCAAGGAGACGTATTATATGTACAGTGGCTAGTGGCTCAAACTGTGACCTCATGAACATTGAAAGCACAGTATATAGTGCAAAGGTGCAGAAAAGGCCCTTCATGAAGTGCTTAATTATCCTGTCACTGAATGAAGGAGAATTCCCTTTTCCAATCTACCTGAATATAGCTGCCAAATGCACTCAAATAGAAGCGCAAGACAGCCATTCTTTTGCCAAACCAAACAGATATGGTAAGAGACGGTGCGGCTCCCTCTCAAGTGGCTGTAGATTATTTTGTGCACACAATGTGCAAAACCGTTTCCATGTATGCCTAACTGACGGTTCGTAGAAACAACCATTGACACTTACAGGATCTTCCTACAGTCCTTTTGCACCTCTAAGTATCCAAACTCTGAGAAGTCAGGAGTCATGCAGTGCGCTTGAGTGATCCCAGAGTGGGATAAGTATTTGTCACCCGTTCTGTGACAGTAGGTCTGGAGTTACTTCCAGTGGAATTTGGCTATCCTCAGATATGTGTACCAAGTCAGAGTACCACGGCTGCCGTGACCACGAAGGGGCTAGGAGGATGAGGAGACAAGGGTATCTCCAAATCATCTCTACTACTTTGCGAATCACAAGGATTGGAGGCAACGCGTAAGCATACAGGCCTTTCCATGGGATTAAACAAGCATCTCCCAGTAAGCAAGCTTGAGGTAGCCTGCTGGTGAACAGTGCAAGCAAGTCTACTTGTGGTCTCGTCCAGTCTCTACACCCTTGAGAGCTGTTCATTGTTGAATTTCCATTTGTGGCTTTGAGTGACGGCTCTACTGAGCTCATCTGCCACTGTTTTGGACACCTGGCAAGTGGTGTGCTTTTATGATTATGTGGCTGTGATTGCCCAATGAGAACGTTTCTGAGCCTCCTGTGACAGTTGCCTGGACAGGGTACCTCGGTGCTTCCTTATATAATACATAGTTGTCAGTCAGTACCCTAACTGTTTTCCCAGCAGCACCGGTAAAAATAAGCAAAGCACCCATCAGACGACCTTTAGCTTGAGGATGTTGATATATGCAGGGTCTCATCCTTTTGCACCCTCAGCCCCTCCACGTGTAGGTGATCAACATGACCTCCCCATCCCAATAAGGCGGTGTCCGTTACAGGTGTCATTTGATGGAGTGATTCTTGCAATGAGATTCCTTTAGAGATGTTTTGTGGAATCATCCACCACTTCAGCCACCGTACTAGCGTCGCAGTGACTTTGATGTTGTCATCCCAACTGCCCCTCATTTGCAACCATCTGTCGGCCATGAATTGTTGCATTGGCCTCATTTTCAGTCTGAAATTTGAAATCTAAGGAATGCAGAACGACATTGTCCACGATAGTCATATGCACTTCCTGACCTACACCCACATCTTTGGGCTGAATGTGGAAACCATGGACAATAATCTTCAGATTCTATCCGGAGATGGTCAAACTAACACTTCTGTCATTGAGAAGGCAGCTTACAGGAAGATCACATGCTTGTAAGGTAACATATAGGACTTTTTGTAGATGGAGAAGCCAAAACGCTTTACCACACTCACTGTATATGTTAGGGACTGCTGATTGTCTGATTGTTGGTGTCTGTACCAGCCAGTCGTCCAGGTATGGGTACACGTAGTGACCGTTCCTTTAGAAGATGGGCTGCTACGATGGCGAGACATATTGTGAATGTCCTGTGGGCAGACTCCAGCCCGATGGCAATAAGGTTCACCTCCCAATACGAACCGCAGGCACTTTCTGGGTGCTCTGTGTATGGAAATGTGGAAGTATGCCTATTGAAGGTCTAATGACGCTAGGACATCTTGAGGCTGTACTGGCTTTATGACGTCTCTCACAGTGATTATTTTGAACTTTCAGCCTTTTTATGAACCTGTTCAGAGGTCAAGAATCGGCATCAATTTTCCATCTTTTTTTGTCGCATGTCGCATTATGTTCAATGTTTCCATGCAATTTGTGAGGTTACCCACAATCCTTGTCAGTATGTTGTCTTTTCCTGGTGAATCATGCCAATTTGCTTGTTTGGTCTACCTCTTTTAGTAAATTGCGTCGCCTGTAGTCTTTACATTTGGTAGCCTTGGTAGCTCTTTTTAAACCCTTTTGTGTAATGTGTGATACTGGTATGATCTGCCCCTCCTGTTGCTGTGGCCGAGCGTCCTTAGGTACCTCGAAAGGGATGAAACATTCTTCACAACTGAAAGAATGTCAACAATCGTGTGGTCTCGGTCTCTTTTTTAAAATATTTTTTAATAATTTTTATTATTCTATAAACAACACTCCAAACATTACAAACAATTAGGACGTTCATGATTAAGCTTCAAACATTACATTGCAGAATGCACTCTGCGGTCCTCTCACCTCCCACCCCACTAACTTGAGCCACTGTATCCATGTCATCCACCTGTAAATCTTCAGGCGTGTTTACTATCATCATCTATTCCGTGTCATCATTGCTGTGGTCGGCCTGGGAGGGACCAACCATCAGGGCTACCAATTGTCTCCATTATATTAGGGGACCCACCTCTTCCACCCCTCCCCTGGTGACTGCTTCATACCAGGCAGCCATTTCTGCTTCTGCCCACTTCAAAAGGTCTGCCCAATGTAAGTGGCGTCAACCCAGTACTCCACCTAAGTCAATGCCTAGTATGGGATGCCCAATGGAAACCCTTATTTATATATTTTTATGTCAAAAGTTCTTTTATTTCTGGGTGAAGTACCCTTATATAACGCCCCTCTCTTTGAATCCCCCCGGTCTCACTGAACCAAGAAATAGGTTTGTTTTGCAAATTAAAAGATTTATTTGATGAACTGAACTATATATATATATATATATCACACTTTTATAGATATGAACAATATCTAAATATCACACTATCATGAATATGAACAATGATCAGCAATGGGTTATATCACAATATCAACAATCTCTTTAATCAATTAGGAGTAGGAATAAGGAGAATAATGTAGCGGAGAATACTTTGTATGGTTCAAGGAAATGCAATGATAGGAAAGAATGCAACACAGAAATAAACTTGATATGACTTCAATCAAAGACAATGTGATCATTCTTTCCCCCTGTTACTACTCACTCCCCCCAATATGCAATATGAAGAGATGGAAGGAGGGCACACGGGTATCAGGAATAACAATCAACAATTGCAATTTCAATCCCGATTCCCCCCAGCAAGCGAGAGAAACAGGGCTGATTTTAATGCTTTTGAATGGAATATGAAGTGATGGAAAAATGCTAAAAATGGTTTAATTCGCTAAATAGGATTCAGAACTAGTGAGAGTTGCTTGGGATTGGTTCAGGGAAACACTAGCAATGATTGTTGAATGATTAGCAGATGGAAAACAAAATTCAGAAGTTGAAAGCAAGAAATAGCTATTTTTACACGGAGTGAAATTGAGCCAAATCGTTTTGGGTTTGTTTGAAAGCTGAGGATGTTGGCTTCAAAATGACATTTAAATTTCGTTTCTAGGACGTACGGTTCACAAGCTACAGAGGTTTTAGTGAAGGTTGATTTTTCTCAAAAAGGGTCAAGATTTTACAAATGGGATTGTGCTTTTGAAGATTTACCAACAAGGATAGGCTTGTACTAAGGGGCTATGAAGATGCAAGATACCCAACAGCCAGCGACCAGAGCAGCGGCGCCTCCACTCCGACTTTTGTCCGCCAGGACACTTGACTTTCTTCAGAAAATATATTTAGCACAAGGATGATTTATCGCTACAGTTATCACAAAACTATATAATCAGAAGGATTCAGGATGGACACAAGATTCTATAATGCAGTTCTGGATAGGTTAAAATGGATTGAATAGGATTACTTTAAACTAAGAGATGACTATGGACAGTTCTATACTGAATACTCACTACTATGGCTTTGGAATGGAATGGGCCCATCAAAGATCTGGTCAAAGGTTTGGCTGGGATTCGCTCGCCACCGGACAGGTCTCAGGCGCTTGGTTCTGCTCTCAGCAAGGCACTCTGGTCTGCACGGCCTCTTGGACTGGATCTGAAGGGTTCTGGGTTACAGCACTGCTCTACCGGTTTGGATCTCTGGGTTCTAGCACAGGTTCTTGGCCAGAAGCAGCCAAACAGCTCAGCCAGGCTGTTGGATTTTGTCGTGCCCCTTGAAAAGTTGGGGTTAGAATCAGGATGCAAAAAGATTCTAAAGGCCAGCTGAGAAGGGTTCAGCTTTTTGGATTGGCCTTTCTGCTTCAGAGTTCTGGAGTCTGGATTCTGGTTCTGGAGTCTGGATCTAGGTTCTGGAGTCTGGATTTTCCTGCAGGGTGCTTCACCATTGGATCAGTTGATGAGTGAATATGTCTGTGTCCTTCTGGGTCCTCAACAGTCCCTAGTTATCCATCTTCCAAAGGGTTGGGGAGGCTGATTATACAATGCCCAACCCTCTAAAGATCTGATAGGTCAGAGAATTCCCCCCTCCTGATTTGAGAAGGGAACAGTGTGTCATGATGTGTCATCATGTGTCAGAGTGACACTGTGTTTATGGTCCAAAGAAAAAAAACTCCCCTTTGTGTCTAACCAGAAAATCCACTTTTCATAAAAAACATATTTCCAATATCACAAACTTGTTGATAATGCATATTTACATTACAGATTACTTAAGGTACGCTTCAGTCAAAGTCTCATATTCCTACGAGTTTTGGTTCACAAATGACAGTTTTTTGCGCTTTTGGTTGGTTATACATTTTCGGATCTGTACAATTATTTACACACACATACACATACCATCTGGGCATACCTCTGTAAATTTTCATCTTCATAGCATTATCACAATAGCTACAATATTAAAAGTTTCGTGATTCAGTCTCAGAACATCGCACAGATTCCAGATTAGTTTTAAACTGTGGGCGAATTTTTCACTTTAATAACCTATAAATCCCATATTTTTATCAGTTCAGTACAATTTGCTATAAGTCTTTTTCTCAAACATACAGTTTCTTCAATTTCAAATCCACATTTTCAGTCTGGCCCGCCTACAAGGCTTGGCTGAGTCAGAGAGTCACATGTGCTTGTCTTCCTGGGCAGTTGGTGTCAGTCATACCCGAATTAGCATTTTCATTCAGCTCAAGGGAGTCCTTTGTCTTCACTCAGAGCAACATGCCAGAGTGCTCCTCCCATTTCCTTTTACACTTGCATGTAAGATACTCAGCAGAGCACAGGGGAAAAGATTCCTTTGTTTAGGGAGAAGGTGTGGAATCTGTTTGAAGCTCAGTGTGGGAAACCTCTTGGAGTTTAGCTGAATCAGGTTACCTTATGGTCAATTGTGACATTGTTCCTTGTGAAAAATTCCAGCTACAAATTTAAAAGAAGCAAACATATCTTCAATTCCAGTCTTTTTCAACATGAAAATCAACGTGCAGCACCCTATATTGTATTTGATGGAAGTCCCTTCTTTGGCATATTTAGCTTTTGAGACACAAGTTTCACCGCTCAGATTTAGAGATCGCCAGCGTCTGGTCGCAGGCGAGTAACGGTATTGCACCCATTTTTGACATATTTCTTTCCAGCAACCATCTTCAAAAGTGAATTTTGTTCTGATAACATATACTTCTGCTGACATTACATTTATGTAGATTCTTGAAGTAGAATGATGTTCAGCACTCAACAAGGAGGTTGGATCTTTTGGGTGGTTTGTGAGCCATGATATTTGCAAATTTGACAAACAAGAAAAAACGGATTTCCACACAGCTCTGTGTTTCTTTTGCAGTCATTTTGCTCTGTGGGCAGCCAAATGATGGGTTTTGGCAGTGATCTCCTGTGTTACCACTGACACAGGTAAAAGTGGATTGCGGCCTATTTTTCAGAGTTTTCCTGCGCACTTCTGGGTGATTTTTAGCAAGCAGAATGCTCTCTGGCAGCCATTTCAGATGTTTCTGCTGCAAGCAATGCACAGGAATGTTGCAGGGCCTGGACTAGTGGTGTAAAAACATCCCACACCACCACATCCCAATTCTGGGCCGATGGGCCGCTTTCCAGCACATTGCAATTCTCTGTTTGGCCAAGATGTAGGCCAAGTCCTTCATCTTACTAATGTGCCTCAGGTTACATGGTCTGGTGAAACCCCCAAGCATACATGCCCAAGCTGACTCCACATCCAGCGTAACCCCTCTGTCTGCTAAACGTGTTTTCAGTTCTGTCCAGAACCTACCCACCTCCGGGCAAGCCCAAACCATATGCAGAAACCCAGTCTCTACCTCCCCGCACTGGGGGCATTTCTGTATCGCCGGGCTGCCAAACCTGGCTATTTTACCGGGGGTCAAATATGCTCTATGAGTGACATATAATTGGATCTGCTGAAGTCTCACGTTTCGGGACACCTTCTTATGATATCTTTGGGCTCTATCCCATTGTCCATTCGTCATGGGTTCACCCACCTCCTCCTCCCAGTCTCGCCTCAGTCGGAGCAATTCCCTCCCCGACCTGGTACTCAATAACTCATATATATGAGATATTTTGTGCCCACCCTCCGAGACATCATACATCGTCTCTATGGTGGCATCAGGTTATTCCGCAAGCACTGCCTTAGGCCATCTTTCTCTCACTAGTTTAATGATTCTAGAATAAGTAATGTGTTGGCCCTTATGCACCCCGGTATCCTCCATTCATCTCTGAAAGTCTAATACCACCCCCTCTTGCCATATATCGCCAAGGGTAGCCAGACCCACCGGTTCCCAGTATCTGCAGACCCCTTTTATCAGTTGGGAGTCTTCCCCACACAACGCCACTAACGGCACCTGCAGGGAAAACGGGGCTGGGTCTCCCACATTCTGCCATGCCTTACGCCACACCTCCCAGCCAAGCACCAACAATCTCGCCATTCCTGATACCTTTGATTTTGGCAACCACAGTGTCTCTCTGAGGAAGTCGGGAGCTGGATCCCTTCGCAACAGCCTAGCTTCAGCCGTTTCCTCTTCAGACAACCACCTCGCCACATATTGCAGCTGTCCTGCCATGTAATATAACGCGAAGTTCGGCAGGTTTATGCCCCCCCCTATCACACGAGTTTTGTAATTTCCAGAGGGCCACCCTGTTTCTGGAATTGTGCCAAATGAAACCCCTGCACAGGCTATGGAGTTTGACAAAAAAGCGTTTGGGGATCACATACGGGATGTTTACAAAAAAGTGTAGCAATCTGGGCAGGACTACCATTTTAAGCAAAGCCCCTCACCCCATCATGGCCAGGGGCAATCTAGACCAAAATCCCATGCTATTTTTAATACCTACAACTGCCTTCTCCGTATTTTATTTATGTTATGCCCCCGTCGTGTGGTATATATCGATACCTAGGTATCGAAACGTCTCGGTTCGCCATGGTATTGGCAAAACAGGCAGGTTTCTCAGTGGAGTGCATTTATACCTCCCCAGGGGGAACACACTGGACTTCCTAGGATTCACTGCTATGCCCGAGAGGGTAGCGTAACATTCCATCACCTCCAAAACATACATATTGAAGGTTCTCCTCCGGGAAGCGCAGATAAAAAAGCATGTCATCAGCATACAGTGATATAGGGTGCGTACCTCCTGCAGTGTGGATCCCTAGCTCCCCGTATTGTTGCCTAAGGCACACTGCTAGTGGCTCTAACGCTAGGATATATAGCATGGGTGACCAGGGGCATCCCTGTCTAGTACCCCTGCTAAATTGCCATTTATCTGAAATTATAGCGTCCGTTTTAACCCTTGCAATTGGGGAGCTGTACAACATCTTGACCCATCTCAGATACTCCGGCCCCATCCCTTATTCTTTCAAGGTCGCCAGCAACCAAGGCCACCTCACTGAATCGAAGGCCTTGACCGCATCCAGCGAGACAATTGCCAGCTCGCAGGGGTCTTTCTCTGTTTGGTCAATAATGTGATGTAATCTCCTATGATTGTCAGTTATATTTCTGCCAGGAACATAGCATGGTTGGTCAGGGTGTATCAGTTTGTCGATGACTCGCTTAAGCCCGTTAGCCAGCACAGCTGTAAGGATTTTACTGTCCTGATTGAGCATCGATAGGGGCCTATATGACCCACAGTCTGTGCCTGGCTTGCCTGGCTTCAGGAGTGGGATGATCACTGCTTCCCGTAGGGATTCTGGCAGCCCCCCATGTTCATAAGCCTCATTAAACATGGCCAGTAGCGGCGGGAGCAACTCTGGCAAAACGTTTTATAGAATTCACTAGGGAGGCCGTCTGACCCCAGAGCTTTGCACATGGGCAGGTGCTGTATTACTGTCTCTAGTTAATCTGAGGTGATTGGGGCGTCCAGGTATGCCCGTTCCAAGTCGTCTAGAGAGGGCAAGCCCATGTCTTCCAGTGTTTCCTGGATCTCTTGATCTCTATTATCCCACACGTCTTCATAAAGGCATTTATAGTATCTGCGGAACTCATCATTTATTCCCTCTTGAGTGTCCCAGATCTGGCCCTCCTCACCTCTAATTTCCCTAATCACAGGTTGTGGTGTCTCGTTTTTATATAACTAGGCCAGCAACCTGCCCGGCTTATCTCCTCCCGCATGCTGCCTTTCCACATATTTCTTATAGTTCAACTTACATAATCTATCCCAGAGCTCACTACTGGTTTGTTGCAGCAATCTCATCATCTCCCCATCTTCCCGAGAGGCACCGCCCTTATGCATCATGGCCTCCAGTTCCCTTTCCGCTTCTTGTAACTTCTGTGCTATACCTCCTTGGAGCCCTCTGGATTTTGATATGGCTCCACCCAGCACTACCACCTTGAATGCCTCCCATACTGTTCCCACAGATTGCACGGTGCCGTTGTTAATGTCAAAGTACTCAGTGATCGCCTCCCTCAGGTCCTCCCGGAATCCCAAATCCTGCAGGGCCTCAGCTCTAAGCTTCCACATCGGGATACGCATCGCCATCCAGGACCAAGGGGGAATGGTCCGAGAGCACCCTAGCCTTATATTCCGCACCCACCATTTCTCCCACTATCTCAGCAGCAGCAAACACATAATCCAGCCTCATGTGCAAGCCATGTGGTGCCGCATAGTGTGAGTACTGCCTGTCTGCTGGATGCAGCCGCCTCCAGACATCTTCAAGCTTAAAGTCTGTCAGCAGGGCCTGTAACGCCTTAGCAGCCGGGGTGGGTTTGTCTAGCTTGACGTCTGATCTGTCCATCTTGGGGTTCAAAGTGCAATTGAAGTCCCCTCCCCATAGAATCACGTCACCCATCAGGGGGCTGATTTTGCCATATAGAGTCCTAAAGTAAGCCGCTGTATCTTGATTAGGGGCGTATACATTTATAATGCTCACTTCCCGGTTTCCAGCATCCCCTGTGCTACAACCATTCTACCTTCCGGGTCGACCGAGTCAGCTGAAACGGTACGTGCGGTGCCACCCATATGATGACTCCCCTAGCGTAAGCTGAATATGTAGCTCTTGTGATGCTCCCCTCCATTTCTTCTTGACCACCTCCAGTTTCTCCCTTGTGAGGTGGGTTTCCTGTAATAATGCTATATCAATCTTCATCCTTCTTAGGTACATCATTACTTTATTGCGCTTAATATAACTATTGAGGCCCCTCACATTCCCTTTCCGCCTCTGTTGACACAAAGTTCAGCTCGCTCCCCTCCCGCTCCCAACCAACTCCACTTCCGCGCATTCTCAAACTACAAACCACTGCACACAACCCCTTCTCTCCCCCCTCCCCACCCAACCCTAACAAGTGCCCAGCTCCATCCCTCGATCTCAGCCCCCCCCGCGTTTGGTCCTTCCTTGGAATGCCTAGTGACTTCCAGTGACCTAACTAAACTTCTCTTAGTGGGGATGCGAGGGCTGGCTCCGTAAAGCTCCCATACTAATACCAAAGTTTCTAGTGCCAACGGATCATGCATATATCTATAGCCCTAGAAGCACTCCCCCACAGGTTATATCCTGTGCTATATTCAAGTCCCATTGTCATAGGCTGCGGCACCCTGGGTGTCCCAGACACATGTTACTTATCTTCGCCTTCTTCTGTCTGGATACTCAGTTCTTGGGGGCAACTCTGCGCATCCAACCATCCCATGGCGTCATCCAGGGTTTCAAAAAACAAGGTTCTGCTCTTGTGGAATAACTTCAATTTTGCTGGGTAGATCAACATGTACTTGTGGCCCGCTTCCCGCAATCTTCTTTTCACAGACCCAAAGTTCATGCGACGGCGCTGCACCTGCAAGGTATAATCCGGGTATGCCGTTATGTTTGCCGACCCCCTTTGTATTGTACCACCCTTCCGAAAGTGTTCAAGGATTTTTTCGCGGTCACGGTAATTAAGGATCTTAGCTATCACCGGCCTAGGGGAGTTTCACGGCAGTGGCCTTCTCATCAGGGTCCTAAGCGCCCTCTCCACAGCAAACCCCTGGGACAGCGCTCCCCCAGATACCTCCTGCAACAGCATTGACTCGATGAATTCCGTGGGGTTGGTTCCCTCGGCACCTTCCGGCAATCCAACGATACAAATATGGTTTCTTCGGGCACGTCCTTCCGCCTCCTCCACCCTACTCTCCAGGTTGCCCACGCGTTGCACTAGGGTGTGAAGTTCCAATTTATGGGCTGCACAGTCCACCGTATTCGGGGCCACCTCTTTTTCCAGGTCACCCCTGCGTTCAGCTATTGACCTTACATCTTGCCGGAGAAGATTTACCTCCTCCTGTACTGCCCCAACTTTGAGCTCAAGTGCCGCTTTAAGTTCGTTCTCGGCCAGTCCCAGTTTAGTTTCCCAGGCCACTTTCAGATCTGCAATTGCCGCTAGTATCTCCTGGTTGCCCATAGTATCTGAGCCCCCATCGGGGGTCTTGTCTTTCCTCCTGGCCCATTCAATGCCTGGTGGTGTTTTAGCATATTCATCGAGTGTGGGTTGCTTGCCCTTTGGTTTTATAGGTTTGCTGGACATCGTGATGTGTCGGGAACATGTGGGCTGACCCCAACGCACGTGGCCCCCAGCCCGAGCAAGCTAGATCAGCCGAAGTGTCAGGGCCCAGCCAGGCCGTATCAGGGGTGTCCTCAGACTGCCTATTCTACTCCTGGAGTGGGCTGTCCCCTCCCACGTAATCATGTGGGTTTATTCCTTCCACTCGGATCTCGAGCTCCAGCCCCATTCGATTCCAGTCCCCAGGCGTCCTTCCCAGTACTTATGTGGCACCCCGGGCATGTATACTGCCACTATGTATATCCCACTGGCACCTCCGCAAGTTTCCGTTCTCACCACCCAACTGTGGTGTTTTGTGAGGCTTCACACCAGATCTGCCTTACAGGCAAGCCATGTTGCAAATGCCCCCGAGCTCCATTATTGCCCTTAGAGCGGGCAGTGACCCTCCACCTGGTAATTTGCTGGCGTACACTGGGGGGGAGGCATCTCCTTCCACTCACTTGTGAAGAGGGTATCCAAGCTCCTGGATCATGTGGGGCCCCATGCTGCTTCTACAATGCCTTCCATGCCATCCATTGAGCGCAGCGCCTCGCCTATGGCCATAAATCCAAGCGCAGCACAAATCACAATGTCAAGTATGGGGCCATGTGCTACACGTATGCGCTGGATGCAACCATCCGGACCGTGCAGAGCCTGCGTTTCGGGAACAGCTGGGTTTTAACGCCGCAGGCACTCTCTGTCTTGGAGCTCTCAGCGACTCCAATTCGCGAGGGGGGGCCAATGCCGTTTCTGCCTCCCCGCCCGCAACACACTTTGTCGCTCAGGGGCGCAGGGGACCGCATGCATCCCAAAACTGTTAATATCTCCGGGGGCAGGCTCTCAGGGATGCAAATGTTGGGCAAGTCCCCCAGCGGGCCTCTCGCGCCCGATGTGGCTGGTTCCCCGATCACTCCAACGCTGGAGGCGGCCGTGTCCCTCTGCATCCGTCCTCCCAGATGCCCCGGAATGGAGTTTGCTAAAGGCGCAAACGCCCGCCGGGCACCGGGCCCCACACGGCCTCTGTTAGGGAGAATTCTCATTTCATGGCTAATTTCCCTTACCTATAGAGTCCCCCAGCAGCTTTGCTGGATTTGAAGGGTTTGTTTCTTTTTACCTGCTAAGAGTGAGACTGTTTTTTCCCACTCTTAGGCATTTATGCTATGTGTTTAGCTAGGCTATTTTTGTGTTTAACATCTATGGGATCTTTTCTCTCACCTATAGGAACCATCTTTATGCACATGTGTCACACAGCACCCTCCGTGCAGTGGCACAGGGGTGTCGTAGCGACCCCCAAACATAGACTCCATACCCTGGGACTGACTACTGTCTGCCAGGGCATGTAAAGTCCCCATTGACTTTACTAGTCGATTTATATGAACGTAGCCAGTACACCCCATCTTAATATGGAAGTACTGGAAGGGGTTAATAGTTTTTCCCCTATGTTCATTTTCGAGAGGGTACCTTAAAGTCCCCCTCTACAAAGTTTCTCGCAGGTGGCAGTGGTTACTACCTTTTATATTCGACCGAAAATATTTCTCTATGGGATTTTCCCATTGTTCGAGGCTACCACTTTTTCTGACAGCCTCTAACATACCGCCGGTTTGTTTTATTATTAACTTTACTCCCGTAGGTTTTATTTGCCAGAACTTTGATAAAACTTCTTTCTCGAGTCTTACTCCATTTTCCTAACCCAGGTCGGGGATCCTTTGTTCGTCCTTTCGGCGCCACTGAGTCTGGGGTGGGTCTGTTGTTTGGGAGGGGGAGTAGAACCCCAGACAGAGTTGCCACAGCAACTCAGGTCGCACTCTAACCTGATAGGCTGGAGGGTCTCCCGCCAAGAAGACCACTCCACTGTGTGAGTGAAAGCTAGGCTGTATGAATGGGTCTCTTTCTGCATAAAAGCAGGGTCCTGAGGACTGGAAGAGCAAGACGTTGCCACTGGAACTACGGAACCGAAGAGAAGAGAAGCCAGAGACATCTTCAGCATCTACACCACCGGTGAAGCCCTGCCGGATCGTCTCACCACATTTCTTCCACACGACAAGAGGAGATCTTCAGCGGAGGAGCCTCCGTCCCTTGAACTGGTGGGGTCAACCAGTTCACCCATTGCATCCTTGGACCTGCCTTGGTCGATTCGACAGTGCCCCACACCTGAAGACCGGATAGCCAGGCAGCTATCGACCCGGACCGCGATTAAAAGGAGCGTACCTTTTAAACTTCGTTTGGCAGCACCGCGGCTGGTTTCATCACTGGTAGTGCAGCGACTCAAACCTTCCTCCACGACGAGAGCCTCTCTTCCTCTGTTGGACCCCTCGACCTGCAGGAACTACCAGGAACAACCGCCACCGCTGGAGCCACTTCTCCACATTTAAGGTACATTGTTCAGCCAGGCCGCCCTTTCTCTGTGGTAGCCCCAAAGGTGTTTTAAATCCTTTAACTACTTGTGGGGATGGCCGCCCGCTCTCTTAACAGTGTCTTTCGCCTTGCATCTACCTCTTCAAAAGTTTTGTACTAAAGACTTGACCTGCAGCTACAAGAACATTTTTGCTCCTAAGCTCTTGGTCCTATACCACTGACTCTGGCTCAGGCCCATTGACTCTGGCTGATTTGTTAGACCTGCTCTCACTAGATTAGTTTTCAACGAGAAATGTGTTTATGCACCTAAATCTTCTAAACCTCTCTGCCTTCCTACTGTTTTAACTTGTGGCGTGCCATTTTTCTCAGTTTTCATTCAGTTGTCTTTTGGTTAAAGTGTTACTGTGCATTACTTGTTCACAAAACGTCAGGGAAGTGTTGCTAGGGGGTGTCTGAAGATATTTTGACTTAACTTGTACTTTCCCTTCCTTTCGTTGAATTGTTAGAGTGCCATTTGTAGTTGGTTTTCACTGTGCCGTTTTGCTCAGTTTTCACTCTACCGCAAACTTGTCTACAATTGAATAGGGAGTTGTATATGCTTTTCTTTTGACTAAACCTAATTTACTTTATTAACTGTGATCTATGTGTTGACTCAGAAGTGTATAAAATAAATATATATTCTCTTTTTAATACAAAACTTTGGTCAGAGTTTCCTTGCTCCATAGTACTGTACTGCCTAATGTGTCAACCCTGAATACTGCTCATCTCCCTCTTGAGATAAGGAACAAGTTACTTACCTGTAACTGTTGTTCTCCAGCATGGGTCTGGTCCCATGCTCATGAATATTCCCCGTCAGGCTGGGAATCCTCGGTAAAGAAAAAATCAGTATCAGTTTTGTTTCTGATCTGTCTTTCATAGTAGTAACCAATCACTGATCTCTGGGTCATACTGCCCACAGCCAATGACTGTCCTCTCCCTAAGCCCTTCCCCTGGCAGCCATCCTCAAATTTGGTAGCACGTAAAGTGGCAGTATGACCAAGTGAAGAGCCGCAGCGGGGAAGGAGGGAGGGTTCGCATGTGAATCCATGCCAGACCCATGCTGGAGAACAACAGTTACAGGTAGGTAACTTGTTCCTTCTCCAACATGGGGTCTGGCATGGACTCACATGCTCATGAATATAAGAATACATAGCAGTACACACATGCACAATCACGGGAGGTAGCAAAAGGCTCAACATTAAGCATTACATAAACTCAACATTAAGCAACACTTACCCCCCCCCACCAGGCCCACCTTCAGGCGAACAGGTTGCGCAGCACTGCTTGGCCGACTCTGGACTCCTCCCTGGAATCCAGTAGAATCTCGTGAAGGTGTGCGTCGACCTCCACGTAGCAGCCCTGCAGATGTCCAGCAGAGGTACACCCGACAAGAACGCCGTAGTAGCAGCGATCGCTCTGGTCGAATGGGCTCTCGGACGGCCGGGTAACGGTCGGCTTGCCAACCGGTGACAGTACATGATGCAGCCGGAGAGCCATCTGGAAATGGAAGCCTTCGAGAGAGCCTTCCCCTGGTTCACAGGTCCAAAGTTCACAAACAGCTGTGATGTCTTCCGAAAACTCTTTGTTCGGTCCACGTAGAACTTAAGGGCTCTAGCTACATCCAGTGAGTGCAAAGTCCTCTCGGCCGGCGACGAAGGCGACGGGAAGAAAACTGGTAACACCAAGGGCTTGTTAAGATGGAAGTCCGACGGCACCTTGCTGGGGCATGAAGGAGGGGTGTGTCCTCAGCACCACCCTCGTATTGTGAAAAGTAAAGTATGGGGGCTTGCAGGATAGGGCCTGAATCTCTCCCACGCGTCGTGTGGGAGGTGATGGCCACCAGGAACGCTGTCTTCCACGACAGGAACTTCAAAGGAGCCGAATGCAAAGGCTCGAATGGCGGCCCCATGAGCCTGGTCAGCACCACGTTGAGCTCCCACGCCGGGGCTGGAGCCTTCACTGGCCGGAACGATCGGAACAGTCCTTTCATAAATTCCTTCACCAGTCGATGAGACCACAAGGAAGGCCGTCCTGTAGTTCTGGTGTGTCGGGAGATCCCGCTAGATGTATCTTGATGGAAGCGTGAGCTAGTCCAGCCTTGGCCAGCGACAGTAGGTATGGTAGCACATGAGGTGCCGTATTCCGTAGAGGGTTGATCTTCTGTGCACGGCACCACACAGAGAACCTCTTCCACTTATGTCCGTAGCACTTGAGTTGAGGACGCCCTGGCCTTTGCACAAACCTCTCTGCAGTCAGCCGGGATATTGTACCCTCCAAACTCTAGTGCTGCAGGAGCCAGGCCTGCAAGTTCAGCGACTCCGGGTCGTGATGAAGGATGGCGCCTCCTTATCTGGAAAGAAGATCTGCGTCCGTCGGCAGCTTGACCGGTGGGGATGCTGACAAGTCCAGAAGGTCCGGGAACCAGATCTGCCTCGGGCATGCCGGTGCGACGAGGATCATCTTGCACCGGGACCTCTTGAGCTGGTTGATGAGTCGGAGCAGCAACGGCAACGGAGGGAACGCATATAGGAACAGGCCGTCCCAGGGGAACGAGAAGGCATCACCCATGCTCCTCGGCTGGGGAAACCTGCTGGCGAACCTCTGGCATTTGGAGTTCGTCGCCCTCGCAAACAGGTCGATCTGGGGTTTGCCCCATCGCTGAAAGAGTCAATCCACTTGATCATGGAGTAGTTCCCACTCGTGGCACCAGCGCAGCTCTCCGCTGAGTGAGTCGGCGATGGTGTTTTTTATCCCAGCCAGATGAAACAGCACCAGAAACATCCCTTGGGCAATGGCCCAGTGCCACAGATCCTGGGCTTCCTTGGATAGGGCAGGGGATCTGGTTCCGCCCTGCTTCCGAATGTAGAACATCGTGGTGGTGTTGTCGGTGAAGATCCTCACCACCTTGCCCTTGAGCGACGGGAGAAAGGACCTGAGGGCCCAGAACACTGCACGGAGCTCCAGGATGTTCATGTGGAGCGGCTTCTCCTCCGGGAGCCAGAGGCCTCTCGCATGAAGATCTCCAGTGTGCGCTCCCCACCCCTCCAGGGAGGCATCCGTCGTCACTGTTACCTGGTGGGTCGGGGTCTGAAAGTCTGTCCCTGCTGCCAGATGAGCATGGGTGCCCACCACCGGATCGCTCGTCGGAAGGTCTCGTTGAGAGGGATCCTGTCCTCGAAGATGCCCGTCGCTTGGATCCAGCGGGCGTCGAGGAACTCCTGTAGAGGGCGCATCCAAAGCCTGCACAGGCGCACAAGATATATGCAAGAGGACATCATCCCGAGGAGGGACTTGATGGACCTCACCCTGGCCACGTCTGTGGCCAGCAGACACTGCACCTTGCCCAGGATGGCCTTTGTCCTTTCCTCCAAAGGCGAGGCCAGACGAACCACTGTGTCGGGCTTGGCTCCCAGAAACAGTGCGACTTGCGAGGGGACCAGGTGGGATTTCGGGAAGTTGATGGAGAACCCCAGGTCCGCGAGCAGCTGGACGGTCTTCGCTGTGTGTTCTACGGCGAGCTCCCTTGTCCCTGCACGGATGAGCCAATCGTCCAGGTAGGGGTAGACGTGGATCCCCTGCAGGTGCAGCCACGCAGCCACTCGTGCGAAGCACTTGGTGAAAACCCTGGGTGCCGACTTCAATCCGAACGGAAGGGCCTTGAACTGGTAGTGCCGTCCTTGGACCACGAACCTGAGGAACTTTGTGTCCTTTTAGAATGGGAATGTGGAAGTATGCATCCTCCAAATCCAACGACGACAGAAAATTGCCCTCCTCCAGCTGTCCGAGCATGTGCTGGTGGGTGACCATCCGGAACTTCTGTGCCTTGACGTACTTGTTCAGTTGTCGCAGGTCCAGGATTGGCCGCCATCCTCCTGTCTTCTTTTTCACGAGGAAGTACCATGGGTATACTCCGGAGCACGGGAGCCTCTTCGTGAAGAGCTCGATGGCACCTTTCTTGAGCATCGCCCTTACCTCCAGTAGTAGTTGAGGGACGTGGTTTTCCTTCCTGGCCACGGGAGGAATGCAGGGGCACTTTTTTAAAAAACTCGAGGGCATGCCCCTGGGCCAGGGCGTCCAGCACCCAACGGTCGGTGGAGATGGACTCCCACACGCTGACGAGCTTCGCCAGCCGACCACCCACTGGGGTGCTTCGGTGGGGGCCCGACGCCACGGTCGGTTCAGTCTTGCTTGGAGGATGCCTTGCCGCCTTGGCCTCCCTGGCGACGACGACGAGATCCACCCGACTTGCCTCGTCCCCTATAGTCTTCTTGCGACGAGGAGCAGGCTGCCTGACGGTACGTAGAGGAGCCACCGCCGAATCCCTTTGAGGCACCTTGCTTGCCTCCGGAGTTCCGAAAGGATGGCCGTTGTTGCTGGAGAACTCATAGGGCCCGAGCCGTCTCCTTGTCCGCCTTGATGGCTTGGAGGGACCCATCCACTGTTTTCCCAAACAGGTTGTTCCCGTCGAAGGGCATGTCCAACACCTTGGTTTGTACGTCCTGGCGGAAATCCGTCGCCTTGAGCCACCCACGGCATCTAAGGCAAACGCTGTTGCCTAGCTGGCGGAAACCGGTGTCGGCAATGTCCGTTGCCACCGTTATGGCGTGGTCCGACGCCACCTCACCTTCCTGCAAGATCTCCAGGGCCTCCACCCTCTTGTCGTCCGGTAGGAAGTCCAACAACTCCCTGTTGTAGCGGGCCACGATCGCAAGGGCGTTGGCCGCCTTAATCGTTGTTGCCGCCAACGAGATAATTCGTCGTCCCATCGCATCCAGCTTCTTTCCTTCGCCATCCGGCGGGGAAGTTCAGGTTGAGGCCGATGCCCCCCTGCTTTCTTCTTCGCCGCTGCTGAGACGACCAAGTCAGTGGTCGGTTGTGCCCTAAGGCACAGGGGGGCCGCGTCGGGGACCCAGTACTTCTTCTCATACCGATCCCTCTTAGCAGGCGTCGTAGACGGGTTCTTGAGAAGGGCGAGTCCCTCGTCCCAGATGTCAGCCAGCAGAGGCACGGCGAGGACCGTCTTCCTATTGGCCTTGCGCCATTGGTAAAGGAACCCCTCCTTCTTCTTCTCTTCGGGGAAGAGCTGGAAAAGCTTGGATGCCCTGGCAATCATAGCGTGGAAGGACCCAATCTCGTTGGGCGGGGATGCCCGAGTCGGAGGCGATGGGAGATCCGTCCCATCGTCACCGCCGTCGTCATCCGTGCCCGTCGTGGCCGTGTCCGTTCCCGTGTCACCCCCAGGGACGGGGGACGGGGGCAAAGGTTGAGCAGGCCGAGAGGGCTGAAAAGGCGGGGCTGGATGGGTCCGTCTCCTCTTGCTTGGGGGACTTCCCGTCGGGCCTGGCTCCGGCTCCTCCGTCGGAGGTAGGGGCAATCTCGTCCTTATCTCCGCATATAAGGATTGTATTGCCAACAAAATGGCCGCCGAGTTGTCCTGCGGCTCCGGAAGCGATGGGCGCGACGGTTGACTTGGAACCTCGTCGGCACTGCCGTCGCTCTCGTCGTCCTCTTCGTTGGGATCCTTCCTGCAGGGCCGGGCCTCCTCAATGCCCTCGTCGAGGCCCTCCAAGACTTCAACCAGCTGTAACGCTCACCTGATTCCCGCAGAGGCACCGGTCTTGACTGGGCGAATACCGTATCTTCAAAGGTGATGTGTAACACACGGTTGGCTCTTTGGGCTGGACCTCTGTGCAATGTATGTCTGACTCGAAGAGTAAGATGTCTGCAGATAGAAAATATGGGATTAATGAACTGGGGTTATTGGGTGTCTCTCTCTTCTTCCCCTTCTCTTCTCCTGTAGAACCCCAAAGGTTAACGCTCTCACCTTAGGTAAGTGAACGCCGAGCTCTCCATCTGCCTCGGGGCAGGGTGCCGTAACCAGTTTCTTCACTGGATAAGGGTGCAGGCCTCTTGACCTCAGGGGACTGCTGTCCGTCGTTTACTGCACGAACGGTAAGTTCCGAGTATTTCAAATGTCTTTAAAAGTCTTTTGTAATGATGTCTCTTGTTTTGCAGGGTTCCGGCGATGGCGGATGACGGGCTGAAGTGAGTTGAGGATGGAACCAGTGTGAGGAATAGAAGCGCCTGGAAGCACGTAAGTAAGCGCTTGTTGCCTGCTTCACGATGCGCACTAACTGTCCTTTTATCTTGCAGGTACAAGTTCGGAGCTGCTGAAGGGTGCCGGAATACCCACTGGGTTCGGCGTGGGAAGAAGTAATGGCACGTGAGTAATAAAGTTACCCAATGTCTTTAAACGCACCTTCTTTTGTCTTTCAGATGCGGGATGTAGCGCCGAAGGCCTCCGAAGCGTGCGAAGAGTTGGTAAGCTTTTGTCTTTCAGATGCCGGAATGCAGTGCGAAGACCTCCGGAGCACGCGAAGAGTAGGTAAGCCTTTGTCTTTCAAATGCCGGAATGCAGCGCGAGGCGTTGGTGACAGCCGATGGACCAGGTAAGAGAAGCGCTGCCACTGAAGACCGTAATGCTAACCTGTTCTTTCTTGTCTTTATAGGTGTTGCTGAAGACCGGATTCAGGATGGTAAGCCTTTTTCCCTTAGGCCCAGGATCAGATGCAGAAGACACGATGAGCGTTCTGCTGCAGAGGATGCAGAATAACGCAAAGCAAGATTCATCCATCGGGTGTGGTTTAAATAGCCTCCTGTGGTGCTTAGGTGTCTCCTTCCACAGCCTCGCCTAGGTAAGAAAAGAGTTCCTGCTTTCCAGAAGAGTTCCAGTGTTCTGAACCTAGGGAGTGGCTCCTGCCCCACCCAACAGGAAAAGTAGTCCCAAACAAAAGAGGATTAGAGGCTCAACTGGCAGGTAAGTTAGCAGCATGGTCTGCTGCAGGTAAGTCCACCCAAGCATTATGAGCCCGGCGCTTCCAGCGCTGGGACTGGGCATATTTATGAGCCTGGTGCCACTGGCGCCAGGACAGGGTCCAAAAGGTCCCAATTGGGACTGGTTGGCACTCGGAACCTGGGTTATGGGTCTGCTTCCAAGGGAGTTGGGTAAGTCCTGACCTTTCGGAAGCAGAGATCATGACTGCACCCCCCCTCAAGGCCCCTCCCAAACCGGGCTTCTCCGGGGGTTTGGGCTTGTCAGGAAATGTTCGATGGAATCTTTTGATTAGACGAGGAGCGTGGACATATTCTGCAGGTTCCCAGGATCTTTCTTGGGGGCCGCAGCCTTTCCAGTCAATTAGGTAAAATAGTTTAGATTTGGAGATCTTGGAGTCCAGGATGCTTTTGACTTCAAACTCGAGTTCTCCATCAACTAGGATAGGTTTTGGAGATTTAGTTAGTGGGGTTTGAGGTTGCACGGGTTTTAATAGAGAGACGTGGAAGACCGGATGTATCTTCATGTGAGGGGGCAAGTCCAACTTGACCGCTACTGGGTTTACTATGGTAGTGATGGAATAGGGACCAAGGTATCTTGGGTTGAATGTGCGTGGTCCTTTTAGAGGTAGATATTTGGTGGATAACCAGACTTGATCTCCTACTTGATATTGGGGGGCTTCCTTCCGATGTTGATCTGCTCCTTTCTTGTATTGTTCCTTAGCCCTTTGAAGGTGAGAAACGGCTTCCTTAAAGGCTTGGGTGATTGTAGAATGCAGGTAGTCTACTGCTGGTGTTCCAAGATCTTGGAGTGGATCCAACTACGAGGTTCGAGGGTGACTGCCGTATAGAAGAAAAAACGGGGTTTTCCCAGTTCCCGAGTGGACAGAGTTATTGTAGGCATATTCGGCTATCCAAAGGATATCTTTCCAAGTTTTTTCAGTTTGTTACAGCATGCAGCGTAAATACTGTTCCAGAGTTTGATTGGTCCTCTCGGTTTGTCCGTCGGTTTGAGGGTGGTGACTGGTCGATAGTCTCACATCAATTTGAGCCGACCGACAGCAACTTCGCCAAAAATGAGAAATGAATTGACTACCTCGATCCGAAATTAGAACTGAAGGAAAACCGTGCAGTCGGACGATGTTTTCAAGAAATTCCCGGGCCAGAGTTGTTGCTGTTGGCAAGCCTTTGAGTGGAATGAAATGCGCCATCTTGGAGAATAAGTCCACGATTACTAGGATCGTATTGTATCCGGAGCATGGAGGTAGATCGGTGATGAAGTCCATAGAAAGCGTATGCCAAGGGCGAGGTGGGATGTCAATAGGGCGTAAGAGGCCGGCTGGTTTTTCCTTTTGACTCTTGTTTTGGGCGCATACTCCACAGGACATTATAAAGTCTCTGATATCTTTTTTCCAAGACGGCCACCAGAAGTAGCGCTTGATCTTTTCTGAGGTTTTGGCCATACCGGGATGTCCTTCCATTAAGGAATCGTGATAACAAGAGATTACCTTTTTCTGTAAATCTGTGCTGGGCAGGTATAATCGTTCTTGGAAATACAATAAGTTGTCCTTCACTGCAAAGTCCTTTCCCTGCAGATGCCAATTCTGTATGTCTGCTGGAGTTACAAGTTGCCTGGCTTTATCCTTAACTTCCTCTATGGATTGTGTGGCGATTACACCCAGAATTCTTTGTTCGGGAATGATAGGTACAGGTTTAGGGTTGATCAAGTGTTCTTCCACTCCCATCCGAGAAAGGGCATCAGCTTTACCGTTTTTTGTACCAGGTCGATAGGTAATTATGAAGTCAAACTCGGCAAAGAATAGTGCCCAATGGAGTTGTCTAGAGGATTGGGCTTTTGCGGTTTTCAAATATTGCAGGTTTCGGTGATCCGTAATCACAGTAACGGTGTGTCGGGCCCCCAGAAGATAATGCCGCCAAGCCTTAAAGGCAGACTTGATAGCCAGAAGTTCCTTATCAGTAATAGTGTAATTGATTTCAGGAGGCGAGAATTTGCGGGACCAAAATGCCACGGGATGCAACTGATTGGTTACTGGGTCCTTTTGTGATAGAACTGCCCCATGGCAAGGCTCGAAGCATCAGTTTCAACGATGTAGGGGAGTTCGGGGCGAGGATGTTTTAAAATTGGTGCAGAGATAAATTTAGTCTTCAAATTCTGGAAAGCTTGCTCCGCCTCGGTAGACCATTCAAAACGTTTGTTTTTCTTTAACAAGGCGGTGATGGGCTGGACTATTCAAGAGAATTCGGGGATAAACCTGCGGTAAAAGTTAGCGAAGCCTAACATGCTTTGAACACCTTTTACGGAGGATGGTGATGGCCATTTGCGAATTGCATCGACCTTCTTGAATCCATACGCACTCCGCTAGGTGATAATATGAATCCCAAGAACTCAACTTCAGTCACGTTGAAAACACATTTTTCCAACTTGGCGAAAAGTTTGTGTTGACGCAATCTCTCGAGGACCATTTTCACGTGTTTCCGATGTTCAGATTCCGATGAAGAATAAACGAGGATGTCGTCAATGTAAACAACAACACACACATCTATGAGCTCTCTGAGGACATCGTTCATAAAATATTGAAAGGCGGCCGGGGCATTGCAAAGTCCGAAGGGCATGACCTGATATTCAAATAGCCCATACTTGGTGCGGAAGGCCGTCTTCCATTCATCGCCCTCTTTTACTCGTACCAAGTGGTAAGCTCCTCTAAGATCCAGCTTTGTATATATGCATGCTTTTCTGACTTGGTTCAGGGATCAAAGGTAACGGATATCTATTCTTAACGGTGATCTGGTTCAGGGAGCGATAATCTATACAAGTTCTAAGGTCTCCTTCCTTTTTTGGAACGAAGAACAAAGCTGAAGAAGCAGGGGACTTGGAAGGACGAATAAACCCATTTGCCAGGTATTGATCCAGGTATTGTCGAAGGTGAAGGTTCTCAGGCTCGGTGAGGGCATAAATTCTACTACAAGGAGGAGTAGATCCAGGTATCGGGTCTATCTGGCAGTCATAAGACCTATGAGGAGGTAGAGAGTTAGCCTGATCCTTCCAGAAAACATCTTGGTATTCTAGGTATTCGGGAGGTAACTGGGGAGTCTCTGAAGAAATTGCTGCCAGTGCAACACCAGGTGGAGGGTGACAAGTAGAGACACATTCTGGAAACTGGACCGTTCTTGCTCGCCAATCGATCAGAGGATTGTGTTTCTCTAACCAAGGTATTCCTAGAATAATCTGAAACTGAGGGGCCTTGATCACATCGAACACGATCTTCTCATGGTGTCCATCTTGACTTACTAGCGTCGCCTCTTGAGTGGTATGCGTTACTGGCCCGGAGGCTATCTCCGTACCATCCACCGTAGTAATGACGTCCTTTACAGCCTTGGGACAAAGAGTTAGATTCATCCTCAAAACCATTTCATGATCCACATAATTGCCGATGGCACCTCTGTCGACGTAAGCTTCAATTGCATGTAATCGATCCGGATTATCAGGGCTAATGAGGACCATAGGTATCACGAAATGCGAGGTCACGGAACTGGTTTTCACGCTCGGCAAGAGGACCTCTATTCTTGTCGGGCGAGGTCGTTTCCCTGCTCACAGTTTGTAACTTTGGTAACTGCAGCTCCTACTGCCTTCTTGGCAGGTTTCACCGGACAGTCTCGAAGAAAGTGCCCTGAGTTTCCGCAATAGAGGCATAATTGCAACTGTTTTCTCCTTTCCCGCTCCTTTTGTGTTAGAGGACTTTTCAGACCCCCTATTTGCATGGGTTCCCCGGAGTCTACTCCTTTGGAAGGAGTTGGCGGTTTGGAAAATACTCAAGCATCAAACTTGGAACGATCGGCCTTCCTGTTCTGCAGTCTGTGATCTATTTGAACGACTAAGTCTATATAGTCCGAACAATCTTGTGGGGGATTCACTACTTGGGCTAACACATCTTTGAGCTCTCCACGTAGACCTCTATAAAACAGCGTAATCCTTTTGTCCTCAGGCCATTGAGTTTCCACTATCAGTCTGTTGAAAGACGCAATATAAGCCAAAAGGTCTTGATTACGTTGTCGCAACGAAAGAAGCTCATTGTCCAAGGCCTGCCCCTGTGAATGTCTTGCGAACAGTTTTTCCATACTGAGCTGAAAAGCTTGAAAATAATGGAGGACCGGATCATCTTGATTTACTAGATGGATCGACCAGTCTGCCGCATTGCCACTAAGGTACGAAAGCACGAAAGCTACTTTAGCTTGATCAGTTGGAAAGGCTGCTGGCCGGCATAAGAAATGCAACCGGCACTGATTGATAAATACTGCAAACCTCTTTGGGTCACCAGAAAATCGTTCAGGCGGCGCCAGAGGTACATTCCCAGGCAGGTTGATCTGCACTGGATTCATAGAGGATGTAGAAGGACGATTTCCCCCAGATGCGGGTAACGGGGTCTGTCCGGCTTGTGACTGTAGCAATTGTCTAGCGAGATCATCTGTTCGCTCCTTGGAAATAATCAGTTCCCTTTTTAGAGCGTTCGTTTCCTGACGGGCTGCATGCACTTCTGCCCTTAGTTCCCCAAGTAACTGGGCTAGCTGGTCGGTATCCGAGGTTTCCATAGCGCCTGGACGGGAGTTTTGTGGTAGGCTTTGCGTTCTGTAACGCTCACCTGATTCCCGTAGAGGTGCCGGTCTTGACTGGGCGTATACCGTATCTTCAAAGGTGATGTGTAACACACGGCTGGCTCTTTGGGCTGGACCTCTGTGCACTGTATGTCTGACTCGAAGAGTAAGATGTCTGCAGATAGAAAATATGGGATTAATGAACTGGGGTTATTGGGTACCTCTCTCCTCTTCCCTTTCTCTTCTCCTGTAGAACCCCAAAGGTTAACGCCCTCACCTTAGGTAAGTGAACGCCGAGCTCTCCATCTGCCTCGGGGCAGGGTGCCGTAACCAGTTTCTTCACTGGATAAGGGTGCAGGCCTCTTGACCTCAGAGGACTGCTGTCCTTCGTTTACTGCACGAACGGTAAGTTCCGAGTATTTCAAATGTCTTTAAAAGTCTTTTGTAATGATGTCTCTTGTTTTGCAGGGTTCCGGCGATGGCGGATGACGGGCTGAAGTGAGTTGAGGATGGAACCCGTGTGAGGAATAGAAGCGCCTGGAAGCACGTAAGTAAGCGCTTGTTGCCTGCTTCACGATGCGCACTAACTGTCCTTTTATTTTGCAGGTACAGGTTCGGAGCTGCTGAAGGGTGCCGGAATACCCACTGGGTTCGGCGTGGGAAGGAGTAATGGCACGTGAGTAATAAAGTTACCCAATGTCTTTAAACGCACCTTCTTTTGTCTTTCAGATGCGGGATGCAGCGCCGAAAGCCTCCGGAGCGTGCGAAGAGTTGGTAAGCTTTTGTCTTTCAGATGCCGGAATGCAGTGCGAAGACCTCCGGAGCACGCGAAGAGTAGGTAAGCCTTTGTCTTTCAGATGCCGGAATGCAGCGCGAGGCGTTGGTGACAGCCGATGGACCAGGTAAGAGAAGCGCTGTCACTGAAGACCGTAATGCTAACCTGTTCTTTCTTGTCTTTATAGGTGTTGCTGAAGACTGGATTCAGGATGGTAAGCTTTTTTCCCTTAGGCCCAGGATCAGATGCAGAAGACACGATGAGCGTTCTGCTGCAGAGGATGCAGAATAACGCAAAGCAAGATTCATCCATCGGGTGTGGTTTAAATAGCCTCCTGTGGTGCTTAGGTCTCTCCTTCCACAGCCTCGCCTAGGTAAGAAAAGAGTTCCTGCTTTCCAGAAGAGTTCCAGTGTTCTGAACCTAGGGAGTGGCTCCTGCCCCACCCAACAGGAAAAGTAGTCCCAAACAGAAGAGGATTAGAGGCTCAACTGGCAGGTAAGTAAGCAGCATGGTCTGCTGCAGGTAAGTCCACCCAAGCATTATGAGCCCGGCGCTTCCAGCGCTGGGACTGGGCATATTTATGAGCCTGGTGCCACTGGCTCCAGGACAGGGTCCAAAAGGTCCCAATTGGGACTGGTTGGCCCTCGGAACCTGGGTTATGGGTCTGCTTCCAAGGGAGTTGGGTAAGTCCTGACCTTTTGGAAGCAGAGATCATGACACCAGCTCCTCCTTGGAGGTGGTGTCCGTATCCACGATGGCCACCGCTCCCCCTCTTTTTCCGCCGGGGTCTTCACAGGGGTCTTCTCGATGTGCCTGAAAGAGGCTTCCCTCCGCGGTGGTAGGGAAACTCTGGGCCCTGAGGTCGCCTCCACTGATGTAGCCTCCACAGGCTGCGTCAGGGCAGCCGCGACTTCCTCGATACAGGCCTGAGCCGGGTGAATCAAGGCCTTCACCACCTTCTGTGGGCCTGTGGCCTTCACCTTGGGGGGAGGGTCACCGCCTCGCTCCCCCTCGGCTGGATCCTTCGAGCCCGACCGGGCCTCTCCAGAAGCTTCGCCGGGTTCTCGGGCTTTCCTCTTCCCCGAGCCAGAGCGTTGGCTTGTGGTTGATGGCGCCGGAGAGGATGCGCCCTGCCTGGCAGCCGAGGACCCGAACGTTCGGCGCTCCCGGTGCCCGCGGACTTGCGGTGCTTTGCCTTCTGTTGGGCCCCTGTCGCAGGGGTGCCCTCACAGGACTTAGAAGACCGCTCGGACTTCTTCTTCTTCTCCCCTGACGGGCACTTCCCTTCCAGCCAGTTGGAGAGGCGAAGATGTCGATCCTTCATGGTCCGCCCTGACAAGTTCCCGCAAAACGCACAGTCCTTCTCCACATGCGTTTTGTCCTCATGAAGGCAGTAGAGGCATTTTGAATGCTCGTCCCCTTGAAAACATTCTGTAGCTGGCATCCAGGACAAACCCTGAACAGCTTTTCGGGCGTCGAGCTTCCTTTCTCCTGGGCCATGTCCGTGTAGGCCTCAGAAACTTCTGGACTCCTCCAAGAAGCCTAACTCAACGAAAACATCAGCCTTGAGGGGCATAGAAAATCCGAAACGGGTCCCCGTTGATCGGATGGAGAAACGGTGGAGCTTGAGGCTCTGATTAACCGAAAAATGAGAAAATCTCTTTGAAAAAAGCACAAAAACGCAGCAAGCTCGAGAGCTAAAGCACGAGGACTCCCAACACTTGAACGTGCAGTAAAAATCTGAGGATGGCTGCCAGGGGAGGGGCTTATGGAGAGGACAGTCATTGGCTGTGGGCAGTATGACCCAGAGATCAGTGATTGGTTACTAGTACGAAAGACAGATCAGAAACGAAATTGATACTGATTTTTTCTTTACCGAGGATTCCCAGCCTGACGACAGGGAATATTCATGAGCATGTGAGTCCATGCCAGACCCTATGCTGGAGAAGTCTGACTGCTCAGCCACAGCTACCAACTAAATCTTTGTGGTACAGACTGATACCAAAGGGGATTTATTGCTCTCACCTGTAGTCCTAATCTGGGGTAGTGCTCCCTAAGGGAACTGCCCTGGATTCTGCTTAACAGCCTCCGCTCCAGCGGGCATGCCAGGGCTAAGGGGCGTCGCTGCACGCCACCGTCCTCACCCGCCGCAGTGCCACAGCCTTTTCGTTGCTGGCCGCCGGAGCCTTTGTTACTGCTCTCGGCTGCCATTTTGGGGGTCTCGGCCCCTCAGAACGCAAACAGCATAAAACAGGATGTTTTAATGACTCAACAGAGGCTTCACTCTGGCATAATCGGCAGTGGGCTTTCATCTTTTGATTTGACCTTACATTGAGTATCTCTGCTGTTTGAAATAGGTTCAGCCTGAATCTCATATATTGGTCTCTATAGAACCAATTTGGAAAGGATTCTAGATACTTCTGAAAGGTGTTTAAGTTTCTTTCGCCATTAAACGGTTTCCCGTACGATTTCAGATCTCGTCTTTCTTGTTGTGTTTTGATCCAGTCTAATGTGTATAGTTTCCGCTTGATTTTATCTGGATTCTCCTTTAACGTTTGTTCCGATACGTCCAAGCCTTTGATAGCATCTTGACATTTTCGTTTCCATTCACCCAACATCAATTTGTTACTCTGTTCCAGAGCTTTTTTTAGTACAGTGAAACCTCCTTTCTCTGAGGGATCCAAGCATTCACAATATAGAGCCAGTGATTTCCGCATCTTGCTGTGTGATCATCTTCTTGTGATTTTTCCGCCAATTCCTGTATTTTTGTTTTATTTTGTTAACTGTTTGATCGTTGGGGAGAAACTTCATTTTTTAATGCTCTGATCTCTTTATCCTTTTTTTTTTCTTTTGTTCTGCCGTAGCCAGATCAAAGATATGTCAATGTGCAAATCTTGGTTTGTTTGATCTTCCTTTTTTTAAAATCGCAAATGCTTTTAAAAGAGTTGTGTAGCCGACTGTTCCTGGACATTTTCCTTGCCTTTTTAGCTTTATTGCAGCCTCCAGATTTCTTTGTGAACATGGTAGCTGGTCAGATCTTATCCTCAATTTGTTTCATCCTGTGACTAATTCGGGGTCTGTGTTATATGATGACTTCTACAGGACCAGGTTATTCCTAGGAGGTTGTGATCACTTTGTAATTCCTCTTCTAGATACATTGTGATGGGATACCTCATTATGTTCTCGGATATACAAATATAATCTAGGATCTGACCTCTCTTTTCCCCTTTGTGTTCTTGTTCCCGGTTTGTCCCCCATGTTATTATCGGTCATAAGTTGTAAATTCCTTGATGTCATAGCTCGTCTCCATGTTATGCCCCTTTTTCTTGCGGCAGTTACTCTGGTAGCATCATCATCTGTGTCGTAACCGTCGGTGTTCCAGCAATAGGCATTTAGAACCCCGCAAAGTATGACGTGAGAATTATTCAATTTTCCTCTTCGTTTGTTCACCTATATCGCCATTTGTTCCGGAAAATCATGTTATTCCTTTTTTGCAGGGTTCCAATAAAGATTTGTGATTACTAAAGTTATTAGTTAATTGTTAGATGTTATAACAAGTTTTCCAACCACCGATTGTATATAAGCATTTGGGTTATTTATTTCCATGATCTCAAACTGTAAGGCGTTTTGAATTGCTATGAGTGGCCCAGACATAGGTCTACCTCTTGGGCCTTTGAGTGCTGGATTAAGATAAGCAGAATAACCCTCTATTAGTGGGGGATCTTGCATCCATGTCTCTTGCAGACAGATGATGTCATGAGTCATACATGGTTGCTCTTTACAGAGAAAAAGATGAGCAAACCCCCTAGTGTTCCAGCTTGCCAATGTTAGAGGGATGTTGTCATCTGATTGCTGACTATGGTTTATTTATTTTCGTGGCGAGCAGCCTAGTCAGCCATCTCCAGTTTTCTTCAGAGCCCTCTTCATAGATATGTGTATTTGGTGCTACTTTCAGGCGAATGATCAATGGCCCACGCTCTTTTCTAGGATGCATTTCTGAGTCGCGCAAGTCTGCCCTCTCTTTTTTGTCATCGTAACTCGAATTTCTATCTCTCGGTTTTGTAGATTCTGGCTTCCATCTTTTCGCTTGTTCTCCAGTTGGTACCACTTCATTCAATTCTGTTACATTGAAGCCCATCAGTCTTAATGTCCGGGCTTCTTCCAATAGCAGATGCTTGATGAGTGAACTAGCTAGGTGAATAGTCGCTCTATCCATTCTTTCATCTTCTGGAAATTCGATGATTACAACATCTTCACTCGGCAGCAGTCTAAGAGCAGGTAGGTGATGGAATAGCCTAATAACATTTGCTCTATTCAGAATTAGTCTGTCATCTGCTGGTATTATTCTTTCCAGACTTATGCACATGGTTGTCTTGACATATTCTCCTGACCCTCCATTTGTCAGCCTCCCTGAATGCAAATCTTTATCTTCCGTTGGGATTTCTTTTCGTTTCACGATACTCAGTGGAGATATCACATAGTTGTCTTTTGCATGGGAAGTATTTTGTGTCCTGTGTATATTGCTTGTCATCTGAGTTTGTTTTGTGAAACGGTTATTGATTGGTTCTCCTCTGCTGTTTAGGATTTGTGGTAGACTCTTCCTTGGAGATTTCCTTTGATCATTGTTACCATTTCTCTCTGGCTTCAATGCAGCTCTGCCGATTATTTCAGTTCTTAATTGTGGCCCTGTATGCTCTTGTGTTATAGTTCGTAGCCTTGGGTTCTCGACGGCCAGCTCATCTTTCTGCCTTTTTTGGGTTTAATTAGCCGGTGGTTCCGTTGGATCTTTTGTATCTTTCCATCTGGCTCCAGAGGTCTTTATTGATTTGTCATATTGTTGTGAGTTTGAAATCGTTGGCCCCGCTGGACGACCAGCCCACCTAGGTTTTTGAGCCACTTCATGGTCGTCTTCACTTTCTGACGATGCTGAGTCACATGATGATTCCTCGTCTTTTGTAGATGTTGTATATGAATGTTCAGACATCGAGACTGTGTTAGTTGATAAGTGCATGAGGTCTATAATTGATGTATCAGTTGCTAGTGTGATGTCATCATGGCCTTCATTCTCCACTGATACCTCACCAGTTTTCGTTCGTTTCTTTTGGTTATTATCGTTTTGTTTAGTTAAGGAAGTGTGATGTTTTTGATAACTGCCTTCCTTCCATTTGATTTGTTTCGTGGTCAGAACTAAATTCTTGGTTTTCTTGCATACATTTTGCTTTACGTCATTTCCATTTTCTTTCTTCGTCTTTTTTCTTCACAATTTCATTGCTCTTTACAACTTGAGATGATGTGATTGGATTACTCTTTGGCGTTTTAGAAAAGATGGCACACATCTTTGTTGGCTCATTTACATTTTTTGCTGGTGTTTCTCTTATTCTGGGATTTTTCGCCCGATTGTTAGTCATTATGTCTGTGTTAAATAGGTCACCTTTACCGTAGATGACCCAACACCTGTTTGTACGTTCAGTTCTTGTTCTTCTATAGTTGGTAATTGGGATTTGTTGGCGCTGCCAGGTACTGCCCGGTCAGATCGAGTCGGTGATGCCACTCCTTTCAGTGCTGAAAAAAACACTCTTGTCTGTAGATTCTGGTTGTTCCGTCGTTTGTTTATGAAGCCATTGATAACAGAACTTCCTGTGGTAATGGAGACTAGATTTAGTTCCGCTGGCTCAAAGGCTTGTGACAGTCTTCATGCTTGCTTTTCTTTTATTATTGGATCCAACTAGTGTCCATATTCTGTTTTACTCCCATGACAAATCCTTCAATATAGAGCATCTTTGAGTGTAACATTGCGGGAACTGTGATTTGATCTTTGATTTGTTCGTAAAGCTTCATGAACGTTGCAAATATAGATGCTAGTGTTGCAATCACTAAGAAGTCTCAATCTTTACTGGACTTTTTTTTAGCTTCTCCTTTCTGGTGTTTTTAATTTATTTCATCTGTTTGTATTTCATTGGAGCAAGAGATAGGGCTCCGTTCGTAGGGGGACTTCAGATTCTCTTTTACAACAAACCGTCTATTGGTGAATTGTGTTGGAAGCTCTGCATTTTCACTAGTTTGTTTCATCGTGGACTGAGACTGGATTGGAGGATGTAGTGTGGGCCATTCCCAATCTGCTGATGTTATATTCGACTTTGCATTATTTTTGTTCTCGACTTCTTTTGTGAAAATGAGATCATGTTCTCTTACTGGGTCCATTGTGAGAGAAATTTCTAATAAGAGATCATCTGAAATTTCGAGATCCTTGTGGCTATGGTCATTTCAGTGACTGTAGGCTGATGTTGTGATTCTGTTCTCATGCCTTCTGATGCTCGCATACTCTCCTGTGTCAGGCTTGGGTGGTGAAAAAAGTTTCCCAATGATGGGATGTATTGTGATTTTAGACTCATAGGCTTCCAAATGTTTGGTCTCTTGGCAAGGAGCTGTGCAGCTCGTTGTTCACGATTTGTATCATGCTTTCTTTTGTAATGGAAGAAACGATGTTGATGCTCGAATGCATGAGCAACCTTACAAGAATTTGTTGCTGCGGTAGACGCAGAATGTACAAATAAAGTGGGGTATTCTTGTTGTTGGTGTTGAATATTGATAGCAGGAATTTGCAATTTTGTTATTTGGTCGTGTTTTATCGTGTTTTCTACAATGTTCTCTTGAGCATTCAAGTGACTTGAAGTTGTTATAGTGGGTGCTTTGTTCGTGACGTCTTGCTGTGCTTATACAGTATGTGGGATTTCTTTTACACCCTCTCCGTTTTGCTTTTCCTCCCCCATTATCAATTCTCTTATTCAGTAGGGCTCTGCCCTCATGTTCATTTCCTGTATTGTTCCTCTTGTTATTATGAATGGAGCACTCAATATAGAGAGGGCTCCGTTCTAATGCCAGCACGCCGATTTATAGAATGTTTAGGTGTGTTCCTGTGCGTACTGCAATTTTTACTTCTTCAGTAAACAGAGGCAATGGGGAGTGCTGTAACTGGCACTGAAAGTCGGGGGCGTGTGTAAATGTAAACATGAGGGGGCAGCTGCATTGTCACTATTGAGACATTTGTTAATGACCATTGCGCTCCCATTTTCTGCAAGTTCTATGACAGTTTCATGGCCAATGCTGGGGAAGAACAAGTTACTTCTTACCTGGCAACGTGCTTTCGATGGGATGTTCCTCCAACGTATTCCTTATCTTTATAGATCATCTCCAGCTTGCTAGCCTCTTCCGAGGCCAGCAAGCTGGAGATAATCCATCAAAATAAGGAATACGTCGGAGGACACAATCCCTTCGAAATGACAAGTCTGTGTCCAGCCCGACAAACATTGCATCACCAGTGACCAGATGTAGAGAAGAACTCCCAAGCTCTCCTACGGTTGGTCCTTTTGTTACATTTAGGCACAGTAGGGAGTGGGTAAAAGGTGAATAGAAATGGGAGCATGGAGGCGTGAATAAACCTGCATGCAGTGTGAAATTAGGACTTCATAATTGTAAGGCATTTTCTTTCAGTCTTCGGCGATGTGAAATATAAAGGAACTATCATACTTTTCTGTGATGAAGCTGTTACTACGAGTTATATATTTCATGCAATTCATTATGGGATGCGGGCATGCTCCAGGACATCTCTATTTTGTTTAATCTTCCCATGGCTGCCAGTTCCTGTGTCCCTGGCCCACCGGAATCCCAGAGTAATTTCTTTTCCATTTCCTGAATTGCTTATTTTGCAAGTTTGAAAACGGGTGGCTGTTTCATAAAGGTAGTGTGCCACTGACTTGCAAACAATTACCTTTATCGTTTAGTGCCAATAGATACATCACTTTGCGTTGTCCGTTATAAAAATAATCACAATTAATATAAATAAGCTAGCAACTGAACTAAAAGGGGTTCAGTGGCAACAGCTTTCTAGTAATGGAAATTGGGTGAAAACCAAAAGAAGTGACATTGCCCAACAACATTATGTTAGCAACAAGCAACACAAAACAAGGCTAGGCCTGCTGCTTGAAACATAGCAGTCAGACCAACATCATCTCCAAACAACTTGTGAAAATGGGGATAGGACCCTAGATCCTAAAAATGATAAGTTACTCACCATAGTAACTAACATACTCTTAGTCCATAGTCCCCTTTCCTCCATACTGTATGGGCGTCCCTTCCAAGGGACGGGAGACGGAACCTTTTTCACCAGAAAAACCCCTCTTCACCTTTAAATTTAGAGGCGCGCCGGAGCGCGGCCCCGGGAGCATGCGCTGCCTTGACTCCGCCCTCCAGCGCCACACCTCAGTCCCAATTGACAATAGATTTAACATTGCCAAACGACAACAGTATTATTAGGGGGGAGGTTGGTGGGACGTATGGAGGAAAGGGGACTATGGACTAAGAGTATGTTAGTCACTACGGTGAGTAACTTATAATTACTCTTACGTCCCGTCCCCTTTCCTCCATACTGTATGGGCGATTACAACTGATTGTAGCCTCAGGGTGGAGAGGAGACCCTCCTTAAGCAAATAGGTTCCTGAGAACCGCCTGTCCGAAAGCGGCATCAGATCTAGAGCCGGCATCCAAACAGTAATGCTTGCAAGAAAGCCGAGGGAGAGGCCCAAGTGGCCGCCCTGCTTATGACTTGCCAAAGGACATGGCGCTGGAATGCACGTGTGCATGCATATTGGCCGGGAGTAGCTTGTGCTGGCCCTCATACGCTTCTTTGATGGCAGAGACCATCCAGCGGGATATGGAGGCCTTAGAGGCCTGATAACCTGGCCTCGAGCCTCCGAAAGTGACAAACAGAGCATGCGACTTGTGGAAACCATTGGTCCTGTCCAAGTAAAATTTTAGGGCGCGCCAGACATCCAGGCAGTGCAGCACTCTCTGTGCTTTGTCCTTGGGATCGGAAAAGAACGTAGGAAGAACTATTTGTTCGTTCAAGTGAAATGCAGATGGCACCTTGGGCATAAATGCCGGGTGCGTCCGCATGACTACCTAGTCCTTGTGAAAGGTGGTATGTGGTTCAGAGGCAACCAGCGCCTGGATCTCGCTGACTCTGCGAGCTGAGGTAAGACCGACTAGTAAGGCCATCTTGATGGTGACCAGCCTAATGTCCACGGATGCCATTGGCTCGAATTGTTTGTGAGCCAGGGCGCCCAAGACTATGTTAAGGTCCCACACAGGGTGCAGTCTCTTGAGGGGCGGGTAGAGCCTAGCGAGACCAGTCAGCTGTTTCTTGACAATAGAGTTAGAGGAGGAAAAAATGTCTTCCTTCGAGTTCCTGTAAGCCCCAATGGCTGCAAGGTATGTACGGCAAGTGTCGACCTGTACACCCAAATGAGCGAGGTGTGCCGAAAAGTAGAGCATGTCGTCCAAATTGCAGGCCAAGGGGTCTATTCTCTTGGAGTCTGCCCAGTGGCAGAATCTGGTCCGTTTGCTTTTGTACTTGGCCCTTGTGACTTTGCTCCTGGCGCCCTGTATGATCTCCAGATTGGCCTGTGAGAGGCTAAGGTGGCGAAGCGTTACCTGCTCAGGTACCACGCTGTGAGGGCTAGTTTCCCTGGCGCAGGGTGGATGATTCTGTCCCCCTGCTGCGCCAGAAGATGTGCTGGGTCCGTCGGAAGGAGTATTGGGGGCACCTCCGATCCGAGAGGCTGAGTAGTTACGAAAACCATGGCCTGGCCGGCCACCATGGAGCTATCAGAATGATGAGAGTCAGTGAGACTCCTTGATCTTGCAAATTACCCTGTGGATCAGGGGAGTGGGCGGAAAGGCGTAGGCCTTCAACCCGGTCCACTGGAGGTGAAATGCATTGCCCAGAGAGCCGGGGCCCTGACCTGCCAGGATGCGAACTGGTGACACTTCTTGTTGTGCCAGGTGGCAAAGAGATCCACTTGGGGGGCGACCCAACCTGTTGAAGATCTCCTGAATAACAAGGTTGTTTAGCTGTCACTTATAATTGTCCGCTCCCAGCCTGCTGAGCCTCTCCGCCTCCAGATTGGATTCCCCCGGGAGGTGTAGTGCCGAGAGGTAAATGTCGTTTTCTAGGGCCAATTCCCACATGCTGATCGCCAGTCTGCACACAGGAGGGATCTGGTGCCTCCCTGCTTGTTGGCGTAGTACATGCTGGTCGAATTGTCTGTCTGGATGAGGACAACCTTGCCCTTGAGAAGTGGTAGTAATGCTCTGAACGTTAGCCAGATGGCGTTCAGCTCCAAACCATTGATGTGGTATTCCTGCTCCTGTCGAGGCCAGGTGCCGTGGATCGAGAGATCGTCCAGGGTGGCTCCCCAGCCCTCGAGCGAGGAGTCTGTGGTGACGGTGGCCTGCGGATAGGGCAGCTGAAAGGGCTTGCCCGTCCGTAGGTTGCAGTCCATGGACCACCAAGTTAGGTCCGAGTGGAGAGATGGAGAAATGTTGATCATCTCGGATTGCGAGCCCCACTCCTGATTCCACGAGGCCGCGAAGTGCAGCTGAATCCTTTGCATCCTTAGTCTCGTGTGCAGCACGGCTATCAGGACCGCTGCCAGTAGACCCAGGAGATGTTGGTACCACCATGCAGAGGTCCCCTCTCTTCCGACGGGAAAACCCTCTAGCAGCACGTGTCCCAAATGAAACCCAGGAATGTCAGTCTGCGTAGGGAGCAGCTGTGACTTCTTGAGGTTGAGCGAGAAGCCCAGGTCATGCAGTGTGTTCATAAGGGCATGGGAAGAGTGGTGAACTGCTTCCGGAGATGTAGCCCCGACGTGCCAGTCGTCGAGGTATGGGTAGATGTGGAGGCCCAGCACTATGAGGAGAGCTGCTATAGCGCTCATGAGTCTGGTAAAGACCCTGGGGGCCGAGTTGAGGCCAAACGAAAGGACTTTGTATTGGAAATGGTAGCCCATGATCCTGAACCGTAGGAAAGAACGATGGGGCTGCCAAATCGAGACGTGTCCAATGTCTCAGCTATAAAAGCTGGCGTAACCATCTGGAATTTTTGCAGGGGTAAGCAGAGGTTGAGTGTGGAAAGGTCCAGCACAACTCTCAGGCCCACCTGGTTCATCTTCTGAATGGCGAAAATCCTGGAGTAGAAGCCAAAGCCTCGCTGGGAGGCTGGGACTTCCTCCACTACCTGGCTCTCGACGAGCAACCGGATCTCCACCAAAAGAGTTCCTGTCCCAACCTGTGGGAGTGGAGGGGAGGAGGGAGGAGAGGCTGGGATAGGAAGGCAGTACTCTGTGGATACTACGGAGAGGATCCAGGGGTCCGCGAAATTCTGGTGCTAGAATTGTGCATGGAGTGCAAGCCAGCCCCCCACCAGAGACACGTGGACCCGACGGGGCGTGTAATGCCTTCTTTCCCTCGGAGGCTGAGGCTGAGAAGGGGGACTGGAAAAAAGCCTTACTCCCCCCCCCCCTTTTTGTTGTTTGCGCCGGTTCTGAGACGGCGAGCGGTCCGGCTGCGTGGATCTGCGTTCCTGGAAGCCAGTGAACCCTCCATATGTACGACCCATTTCCGAGCGCTGCTGAGATTGGGTGTACGATTTGGGCGTGGTCTTTGTAAGAATGGATAAAGACTTTGCCGTTTGTGAGCTGTTGTTCTTTTTGTCCAGCTCTTCGTCCATAGAGGAGTGGAAGAGGTCCCCCCCCGCCCTGTCGAACGGTAGATCTAGAATGCGCTCCTGGACATCAGGGTTGAATTTCATTGCCAGGCGGTTCTCCTCTTGTCCGTGGCAATGCAGATGGCAGGGCCTAAGGTATCGATATGAGCCACTGTGGATTGAGGTCATGCAC
This sequence comes from Ambystoma mexicanum, assembly GCF_040938575.1. Lineage (NCBI taxonomy): Eukaryota > Metazoa > Chordata > Amphibia > Caudata > Ambystomatidae > Ambystoma > Ambystoma mexicanum. The sequence continues at coordinate 1,119,059,334 of NC_090930.1, forward strand.
CACAAGCTTGGCTTCCGCTAGCCCCGTCTTAAAGCGTGATTGGCATTGGATGGGGAGTTCCGGGAGGAAGTCTGCAATTTCCCGCCATAACCATTGGTTGGCGGCAGCCAGAATGGCATCTGCGTTGGCCTGAAGCAGGTGCAAGGAGGCGTTGGAGTAGATCTTCTTGCCGTATGCCTCCAAGATCTTCTCCTCCTTGCATAGCAGCGCCGCAGAGGAGGAGGCGGAGGACGACTGAGGCTTGGAGTATAGTGATGCCGCCGCGATCACCGAGGAGTGTGGCTGAGGATGGGTCGAGAGCAAGAGTGTATCCCCATCCATCTGCCTGTACTTGGCGTCCAGGCGTCGGTTGACCAGCTGGATTGAGTGGGGCTTGAACCAACGCTTCTTGGCCAGGGAGACTACATCGGTTTGCAGTGGAATCCCCGTGTTGGCAGAGGGGCATCTTGTAAGGACTACAGCCAGAACCCCCTATGCCGGCTGTTCGACCTCGGGTTGGGGGAGGCCCATGTACTCCGCCAGGTCAGCAAGACATTCATGGAACGCCCTGGCTGAGGATGGCATGTCCGGATCCTCCTCCTCGTCCGGATCGTGTGGATCTGGAGGATCTTGTGGAGGAGGAGGGGTAGATGGCACCAGAGGCTGGGGTACAGGGATCGCAGCCGTAAGCTGAGGAGGCGGCGGAGGTAGGGGAGTTGGCTGTGGGGCCAGAGGGCCCGATGAAGGCTTCTGTGGTGCCTCTAGCATGGCGGGAAGGACTTCCCCAACTGCATATTTGATGATAACCCCCATCTGTGGAGACCTCATGAGGCCGAGAAACTTCTCGAAGAGCACCTCCTCACTGGCCAAAGAGGTGGCAGGGGGTACCGACGGGATAGCACGGGGCTGCAGGAGCAGCTGCGTACCCTGTCCATATGGACGCAAAGGAAAGCTGCCCTGCGCAAATGAAGGGTAGACTGTAGGCCACGTACCTGGTTGAGGCCAGTCCCACCTGGACACTCGTTCTTCGCCGAATTCGTAGAATGGCACGGGACGGGTGCCCCTTTCTGGAGCGGCGGCCATTTTGTCGAGCTGCCTGCCACGTGCCTGCGACATGTTGCTCAGCCCGCTGGGCCCGTCCTCATCCAAGACTCTTGCGTGTGGATCACGAGGCCTACCCTGCTCCTCACGCCTTGGCCCGGTAGGTGTAGGACCCTCGACCCGGGGGTCGGCAGAGCTGCATTTTGGTGCCCCTCTGACGTATTGCCGGTATTAGGGCATAGCCCCTCGGACGTATTGCCGGTATTAGGGCATAGCCCCTTGGACGTATTGCCGGTATTAGGGCATAGCCCCTCGGGTGTAGACCCAGTACAAGAACCTTCCGGTCCCTCGACACTGCACCAGGGAGGATCCGAGGACCCCTCGATTCGAAGGCCGGTAGCTGTAGCAGCCTCGGGGCACGTGCCGGTAGAAGGACCTGGCCGGTCCGTCACGCACGGGAGGGTCCCTGGGAAGGAGTCTCCCTTGCGGGGTGCGCTGGAAAATATTGGCCCTACCTTGGGCCTGGTTCGATGCTTCACAAAGTTCTTGAGATCCTCTGGAGGCAACCTCTGGAAGAGTTCCCTCCACCTGGCTAGTCTGTTCTTCAGCGCCTTCGAGGACAGCGAGTCACACGCCAAACATGATTGCCAACCATGGTCTGGTTCAAGGCAATGTAGGCAGAGGGCGTGGGGGTCTGAAGTTGGGAAGAGCCTGTTGCCGGATGGACACCTGCTGAACCCTGTATAAGTCGACATGGGCCGGGGAGGAGCGTGATGCCTGAGGACCGAGTACCTGAATGATAGATAAGACAAAAAAGACAAAGAGAAGAAGTATCCGCACGTGGAATTACATGGCCGAAGCCAAACCCAGGAGCGCTGTTGAATTCGCCCCATTCCTGTCGATGCGGAAAAGGCGACTGAGGTGTGGCGCCTGAGGGCAGAGTGAGGGCAGCGCATGCTCCCTGGGCCACGCCCCTGCGTACCTCTAAATTTAAAGGGGAAGAAGGTTTTTTCTGGTGAAAAAGGTTCTGTCTCCTGTCCCTTGGAAGGGACGTCCATACAGTATGGAGGAAAGGGGACAGGACGTAAGAGTACAATTATCACATGCTCAAAGGGTAGATGATGAACACTTCTGCCTGCTCAGAAGAGGGCGCACAAACCAGCAGAGTTTGCAGGACCTTTAAACTTTGACCTTCAGGGCTTTAGGAAGACTTGCTTTCTAATGGGATGAAACCATTTTGGAAGAGGCAGCCTCTTGGCGGCCTTGTAAACAGAGTCGAACAATTTACTTACCAAATTGGTAACGTTCTTTCGATTGGATGTTCCTCCAATGTATTCCACATCTTTGACATGTAATGTCCACAGCTGTGTACTTTGGAAACTTTTTTCGGCAGAGGGCGTCATGCGTCGAGTCGATGTCCATCGAAGGCCCCCATCCAGGTCGACGTCACCGGATGTTATAAATAGGACGCACGGCGCCCGTATCCTCAGTTTATGTTTTCCCCCTATAATGTGTGACCTGCACATATCCATTGCCTGCTTGACTGCACATAGCCTTGCAGAAACGTAAGCTGCAATAGCATAGGAAATTCTCCAGAGGGGCAGGCTGGGAGGGCGATGTGGAATACGTTGGAGGAACATCCAATCGAAAGAATGTTACCAGTTTGGTAAGTAACTTGTTCTTCGAATGGATTGTATCCTCCAACGTATTCCAAATATTTGATATACTCCCAAAACAGTACCAGAAAATGGAGGAGGGGAAAGAATTTAGAGTACCCAATCAGATGGCAGAATAAAGCACTGCCTTGCCAAAGGCCATATCTTGACCATGGAGCGTATCCAGGGAGTAATGTTTAACAAAGGTGTGGATAGAAGCCCAAGTGGCTGCATCACAAATGTTCCTTATAGGAACTCCCCGCTGTAGGGCTGTGGAAGTAGCCACGCCCCTAGTGGAATGAGCTTGCAACACTTCCGGAGGGTCCTTTCCCACCAAACAGTAACATTCAGAAATGGTGAGGATAATCCACCCAGACAAGGTCTGTTTTGACACAGCCTGGCCCAATCGGTGACCAGCATACCCCACAAAGAGTTGATCGTCCACTCTGACCCTTGACATCCTAGAAATATAGAAGCTAAGAGCACTCCTAGAGTCAAATCTATGGAGCTGCTCCTCTTCCTTACCAGGATGAGGAGGATAGAAAGAAGGAAGAACCACTTTCTGGCTCAAATGAAATTCAGATACTACCTTAGGTAGAAAGGAAGGACATACCCCAAGTACAACCCTGTCCTTGTGGAACACAGTAAAGGGCGGCTTAGATGAAAGTGCCTGCAATTCACTCACTCTGCAAGCGGAAGTAACTACAACCAAGAACACTGTCTTGAAAGACAATAATCTCAAAGGACAAGAGTGCAAATGTTCAAACGGAGCACCCATTAGAAATTTCAAAACCAAATTCAAATCCCAAACCGGCACCTGGAAAGGGGACGGCGGGAACACAGTCAGTCCTTTAAGAAATTGAGAAATCAAAGGAATCTTAAAGTAAGAACATTCTTCAGATGAGCGCTTAAATATAGACAGCGCCGCCAGGTAATCTTTAATGGTACCCACTTGAAGGCCACTGTGGGCCAAAGAAAGTAAGAAAGACAAAACCATAGGAATGGAACACTGAAAAGGATCAATATTTTGTCCTCTGCACCAGTCGCAAAACTTACGCCAACAGCAACAGTACAGGCATTTTCTTGCTGGCATACCGGCTGAAACAACACCTCCATCACATCATCCGGGAGGTCCCAATCCTTATACCTCAACCTTTCAGATACCAAGCGTGAAGTTTGAGAGTCCTGACCTCTGGATGGAGAACCTGACCCCCCCTCTCGCGAGAGTAGATCCTCTCGGTAGGGAAGACGGTGTGGAGGGCAGATGGGCATTTCTACAAGGTCCGGGTAGCACGCTCTCCTGGCCAATCCGGAGCAATGAGGATCATGTGTGATCTGAACCTCTGTAGCACTTGAAGAATGATGGGGACTGGAGAAAAACGCATACAGCAGTGGGAATGACCATTCCACTACGAATGCGTCTCTTAAGGCTCCTCTATGAGAAATTTCCCTTGAACAGAATCTCTCGCACTTCCAGTTGGCACTGGTGGCGAAGAGATCCACTTGTGGGGTTCCACAATGGGCGACAATCTCCAAAAAGTCTTCCTGAGCCAACTCCCACTCATGAGAGATTGTGCTCTGCCTGCTCAGAGCATCCGCAGCCGCATTTTCGTTTCCGGCCAGATGAACCGCAGAGAGCAAAATGCCTTGCTGGATTGCCCAGAACCAGAGCTTCATTGCCTCTCTGCACAACGGGAGTGACCCTACCCCCCTTTTTGTTGAGGTAATGCATGGCCACTATGTTGTCCGTCATGATCAGGACACTCTTCCCCTGCACAGACGGCAGAACACCTTCAGGGCCAGCCTGATGACCCTTAGCTCTAACAGATTGATGTGGAGTATGGACTCCGACGGAGACCAACAACCGCTGGTGATCAAGTCGTCGGCATGAGTGCTCCATCCTGTGAGGGACGCATCCGTCACTACAGTCATCTGTGGCCATGGTTGCCAAAACGGCTTCCCCTTCATCAGGGTCCCTTCATCAGCCCACCACAGAAGATCCTGGGGGGCCAAGATTGGAATCTGACATCTTGCCTGAGAACTACAACCACTGAATCTTTAGGACCCATTGCAGGGATCTCATCCACGGCCTGGCCTCTGGCACCAGGAAAATGCAGGATGCCATGAGGCCGAGCAACCTTAAATATTCAAAAGCTGGGAGACTCTGGGCATGTTGAAACTTGTCCACCATCTGCACAATGTGACAAGCCCTTATCTTGGGAGCCGAGCACTTCCCCCAAGGACGTGTCTAACACATCCCTGATGTACTGGAGCTGTTGGGAAGGTGTCAGATGCGACTTCTTGAAATTGAGGGAGAAGCCCAGCCTGTGGAGGGAGCGGCAGGTGAGACCGAGGTGAGCCAACGCTTGCTCGGCAGAGCGCGCCCGGATCAGCCAGTCGTCCAGGTAGGGGTAGACCTGAATCCCCCCCTTGCCTGAGGTACGCTGCCACCACCACCATTAGCTTGGTGAAGACCCTCGGCGGAAGTCAATCCGAATGGCAGGACCTGAAATTGAAAGTGCGAGTCGCCAGCCGCAAACCTCAGGTACTTTCTGTGCTTGGGATTAATCAGCACATGAAAGTAAGCATCCTGTAGGTCCAGAGACACCAACCAATCCTGAAGTTGAAGGGCCTGGAGGACTTGAGAAAGAGTAACCATCTTGAACTTGTCCTTCCTGAGAAGTTTGTTCAACCAATGCAAGTCTAGGATGGGTCTCAATCCCTGTCTTTCTTTGGGATAAAAAAAAATGGGGAATACCATCCCTTGTTCCTCTCCGTTACAGGCACCAGTTCTATAGCAGCTTTCTCTAGCAGGACCAAGATTTCCTGCACAAGGAGCGGATCCAGAAGCTTCAAAGAGAGATTCCCTGGTGGATTGTCATGAGGCCGCTTTAGAAAGGTAAGGCAGTAGCCGTGGGCTATTTTATCCAGAACCCACCCATCCGAAGTAATGGCTCGCCATTCTTCATGATGCTGAGACATTCTGGCCCCAACCAGCGAACCATGGGACATGGCCTCATGATCGTTTTGGAACGGCTGCGGCAGCGCCTGAAGGCAAAGAGGCAGCTGCATGAGCGACTTTGGCACGTCTATTTCCCCGACCACCACGGATGCTTTTTCGCTAACCCCTTTGACTGGCGGCCCCTCTCATGCTACCAAAGGAGGAGTAGTAACGAAAAGAGCCTCCACTCCATTGCTGTCCCCTAGGACTAAAAGGCAGAGGTTGACGCACAGTTGCGCTTAAAGATTTTGCCGCAGCTTTGAGGTCTGCAACCACTCAAGGCTCTTGTCAGCCTTGCTGCCAAACAAATGCACGCCATCCAAGGGCATGTTCAAAAGACAGGCTTGCACATCCGGAGCAAAACCCAACTTCCGCAACCACGCAAACTTGCGTATAATGGTGCTCGCAGCCATGGACCGGCGAACACGGTCGGCCGTGTCCAAACCCGACTGAAGGGATTCACACATGGCTTCCTTGCCATCTTGCACGAGAGCAAGGAACCCATCCAGTTCTTCCCCCTCAGGAATATGCTCAGCCGCATGAGAAACACAGCTCCACAGAGTGTGTGAAAATCATGCCAAGGCACAAGTGGAGTTGGCTGATTTAAGCGCCATACTCCCGGAAGAAAACACCTTGCATGCCCAACCGTCGAAGCGTTTGTCGTCCCTTTCTGGAGGGATGGTAGGGTACGCCGCCTGCCTCGAGGTGGCCGAAGCCGCCTGAACCACCAAACTCTCAGGAGTGGGGTGAGAAGATCGGTAGCTGGGGTCGCTACCGGAAGGGCAGTATTTTTTGGTTAACGATTTGCTAACAGCCGGAAGAGATTCCGGGGACTGCTAAGCCGCTGCCACCCTTTTCTGGAATGTCAGATGAAAAGGTAACACTGGGTCAGAGGACAGGAGTACTGGACCAGCCCAGATACTCCGTAACCCTAGCCATGAGCCTCCCGTAGGATGACTCTGCATGAGCCCCAGACTCAGGCCTGCCAAATTCAACTTCCGGAGAAGTGTCCAAACCACTGGCATCATGAAGAGTTTGCCTCAACTCCTTCGATTGACTGTCTCCAGAAAAGACAGGCGCCCCATCAGGCTCAACAGGGTCCATATCAAAGTCTGACCTTTCCTCCTTCTCATATATGTCATCCAGAGGGAGGTAAAGGCCCTGCCTCGGGACAGAAGAGGGTCTAGCGTCCACCACTGGCCTCACAGACTTAGAAGAAGCCTTCCTTGGAGGATCCACAGTATCAGGGATAGGCAAAGCTTTGACATCGGTATCCGACGGACAGGGTGCCGACAGAGTCGACACCGACCTTGAGCCCTTACCAGGCTTCTGCGGTCTTGCTGGAGACGAGGACCGAGACCTGCAAGCAAGTCTCTTGCGACTATCCTGAGCCTTGTCCGAACGGGACCGCGAAGGTTCCTGATGAGCGTTGCGTCGAGGACCCGAGACCGAAGGCGTGCGAGCCACAGTACAAGACCGTTCCTTGCCGGCTTCATCAGAAGGCGCAGGCGGAACTGTGCCCTGCGATTGAAAAATCGCTAACATCTGCTCCTTAAAGGCAGCCCATTCCTCTGGAGTCGAGGACTTTGTCGGGCAAGCCACTTTCCTCGCGGCTCCATCCTCCGAGGAGGACGGGGAAGGTGACCGGTGACGGCGCTTCCTGGAATGGTGAGACGAGGAGGACGAATGGTGGGAACCACTCCAGGACCGAGATCCCCGGGACTTCTCCCGACGTGGAGAGTCGCCCCTCGAATCGTCGGTGGACATGATTAGATTGACGGGACCTACTGGGCTTAGAACCCCTACCTATCTGAAGCTTCCCCTTACGCTCCCGCAAGGCCTTAGCAGTCAGCGTCTGGTATTTGGAACAGTTGTCGGTGTTGTGACTCTCGCCCAAGCACCACAAACAAATGCGATGCATGTCGGTAATCGACATTTTCGACTTGCAGTCCCGGCAAGTCTTGAAGCCAGACCGCGGAGTCGGAGGGTTTGAAGAAGAAGACATTCACGAGGAATGCAAGAGGTACACTCAGTCTCTGAAGCAAACACGTTTGCAGAAAAAACGGAACTGTGGTCCTATTTATAACATCTGGTGACGTCGCCCTCGAAGGAGGCCTTCGAGGGACATCAACCCGATGCCATTGACGCAGGACGCCCTCTGCCGAAAAAAGTTCCCGATTACACAGCTGTGGACATTACATGTCTAAGATGTGGAATACATTGGAGGACACAATCCATTCCAATTTAATTTACAACAAAGGTGCACAATATTTGGTGCACCACACTTTATGGATATTGAGTGTAGCACTGATGATGATGATGATGATGAATATAATAGTTTTCAAAATAACTACATTCTGGTTGAGAGAGATCTCAAGGCAGGACCTGACCTTCAACAGATCACTCCTTTTCCAGTCCTGGTAGTTCATTTAACAAATAAATGCATTGACTAACTCTGAATGATTACACTGAACATGTGCACCAGATAATGATTTGTAAAAGAAATCACAAGCACTGTAGTGTGAATGGAGTATCACCATCAGATGGCAGAAGTGGGGTGGGTGTGACGGATATCCAATGCTTTCGTTTCTCTGGGTTGGACACAGGAGCAGTATTATGCAAATTGCACCAAGATTGGTATTACAGAAAGGACACCAGTCGTTTCTCTCCTCAACACGGGGGCACGTTCCTTGCCTTCAATAGAACATGGATCACCACCCACACCACCCTGCACACTGCCCCTCTAGCAGCCTTGTGCATGGTTTCTGTCACGCTGCTCGCATATCCAAGAAAAGGGCCGAGTTGGGTCTCGATTAGTAATGCACCCCTCATCTCCCCCCTGTGACTTGCAGCCATCTTCATTTGAGCACATTGGATTTCTGCTCCTTACTCAGCGGCTCCAATTGTTATTGGGGGCCTCCTGGCACCCTGGAACTTTTTTTCCGCGAGCTAGAACATCTACTTGGATCTCTCCCCTCTGACGTCCAAACCATAATCATGGGAGACTACAACCACCCAAACCTGTCGATGGCCTACCGTCGTGAGGTGAACTCCTCCCTCTCCAACTTTTTATCCGCCAGAACTGATCAGACCCATATTCATGGTAAATCATTGCACCACATCTTTCTCACCTCTTCTCTCAAGTCTCAGTCCCCCTTTATCACCCTACCCAACAAAACAAAATTCCAGCCAGACTCCATGGTTCCCTACCTGAATCAAGCCAGGTCCCCCATCCAGGCATGCCTGCCACCCGTGCAGAATGTACAAAAAAGTGCCCTAACTTGGCACACGCTGCTCTCTCCAAGCACCACAATGCCACTCATCGTTCCACTTCCTTGTCCACAAACGCAGATCTCCCCCCCAATCATCCAGTAACTGAGGATGACCCTATACCTTCACCTATGCTGCTAGCGCAAAGCCCTGCTAGAGGCATATATAACTAATCTAGACAATTTGTCACTTCACCCTTTACGGCTAGGGAGGAGAGCTGGGAGTGACTCCCCTCTTGGGGACAAGGACTCACATTCCATGAAGGAACTCCCAGTCCAAATCACTCTGCGTAAATAGAGGTTGGAATGACTGACTTCTCTTGCAGAGATTATATTCAACAAAGGTCCTTCTTGGTTTCTATTGGCTTCAGGTAATGTTGAACACTGCCAGGATACCATGGTCAAGGAACATGGACACAATTCTTGTTTTAACAATGACATGTATAAAGAGCAAATTGTGGTCCTTGCTGTGGATTGAGCGCTTACCCTGAACAGAATTTTTTTTTTTGTGGATTTGTAACAGCACTGCGAGCTGGTCGTAGCTCTTGCTGTTAACTCGACGGCTTCCTGGTGGAGGCGGATCCTTCCGCATCACGTGACTCATCACGTGACTTGGGCCCTGAATAAACTCCGGCTCGAGTCGCCCGAGCGGCGTGCATTGTTACAAGGAAAAGGTACTTGCTGTGGATTGAGCGCTTACCCTGAACACAATTTTTTTTTTTTTTGTGGATTTGTAACAGCACTGCGAGCTGGTCGTAGCTCTTGCTGTTAACTCGACGGCTTCCTGGTGGAGGCGGATCCTTCCGCATCACGTGACTCATCACGTGACTTGGGCCCTGAATAAACTCCGGCTCGAGTCGCCCGAGCGGCGTGCATTGTTACAAGGAAAAGGTCCTTGCTGTGGATTGAGCGCTTACCCTGAACAAATTTTTTTTTGTGTGGATTTGTAACAGCACTGCGAGATGGTCGTAGCTCTTGCTGTTAACTCGACGGCTTCCTGATGGAGGCGGATCCTTCCGCATCACGTGACTCATCACGTGACTTGGGCCCTGAATAAACTCCGGCTCGAGTCGCCCGAGCGGCGTGCATTGTTACAAGGAAAAGGTCCTTGCTGTGGATTGAGCGCTTACCCTGAACAGAATTTTTTTTGTTTTTGTGGATTTGTAACAGCACTGCGAGCTGGTCGTAGCTCTTGCTGTTAACTCGACGGCTTCCTGGTGGAGGCGGATCCTTCTGCATCACGTGACTCATCACGTGACTTGCGCCCTGAATAAACTCCGGCTCGAGTCACCCTTGCGGCGTTAAGCCCGGCGGTGTCAAGGCCGCTAGCTGTGCTGTTGTGCGGCTGTTTGGCGCTGAAGCGCAAGTGTTGGTTTTGGTAAGATCGGGTCTGTCAGTGAAGATTCCTATTAATACAATAAGGACTGTGTTGTTTAGTAAGCCTGTCCTTGGGTTTATGGACTTAGTGTAAAAAGTCACTCAAGGAATATTGGTTTTAGCGCGATTGCGCCTTATATTGAAGTTATTGTTCGGTTGTAGACTATTTTGTTTATATCAGTAATCACAGGTGGTTGGAATATGCAAGCAAGATTTCCTACGTTGACAATGGGGATGCCTCCAGGTATGCATCTTGGATGTCATAAGGGTCCTCTTAACACCTTGCTAACTAAGCCCAAACAACATTCAAATAATAAAAATTTCCCTTTTCGCTGTTCGACTCCAGTCGTTGCTCGTGGTCGAAACAGCATGAAAGCTGGTCCTAGAAGGCCTCCACTGCCTGATATTAGGTTATTCTGTAAAGAAACACTTGCAATTTCTGCACCTATTGATATGAGAGCTCCCGCCAAATTTACAAGTGTGCTCTACTCCTGGTCACGACCTAAAGGGTGTGCTTCGCCCACCTTCCTCAAAAAAAGTGACTTCCACAGATGGCGCTTGCTTAGTGCACACTAGTATCACACCCTGTGAAAGTTCTTCGTCTCGAGTATCTTTATCCGACAGTATGATACTTCATAACCTACCACTAACAGCTCCTGTTGGAGCAAAGGCTGTTTCGCCTACCTGTGTGACCAATGATGCTGTAGTGGTCAATTTAGATATGGATCCCTCGAGACTCTCTCAACAATTGCTACCTGAGAGAGCCATGATGAACTTGTCGCAGTCTCCTGTCATGTTCTCTGACCATAATTCCGAGTATTCAGAAATTGAAGACTCGTATCATGCACCGACTCCACGTCGAAATCCTATGCCAGCAGTAGCAACTGGTAAAGTGGAGGCAGTAGTGGATCCAGGAAATTTGGTGGCACTTACACTATCGGCAATGCATGTTTCCTTACAATCTCTGTCCAGTCTCTTTGATTCAGTAATCTCAAAGATGGGTGATCATTCATGTAAACTAGATCAAATTCTAACATGGCAAGAGAGTGCTTCCATGCTTTTACAGCAACAAAAAAAAACTCATCCCTTGCCTCAACTGACATTAGTGATAAGCCGGTAGTCACACCTCTTTTGAAGCACTTTCAGTACCTCGGGTAAATAATGTTGCCACGTCTGTGGCAAATTTACCTACATTGTCAGCAGTGCCTTGTATTGCAGGTATTATTGTGGATTCCATGGTTCAGGCAAATTTGAGTCCAGATGAACCAATGGTTTCCATACCCTGTACCAGTGCTAAAGGAGCCCCAAGTGTGCCTTACACCATCTTTACCCCTAAAATACTTATGACTGGTGCGAAATCCATTCAAACTCCCCAGTGCAAAAAATCTAAAAATCTTCCAGCTGCTAAGAAAAATGGCACAGCCCAAACAAAGAGCTTTCTCCGCCGTGTTGCTCTACCCAAAAAAAGTGCGCTCATTGCATCATCTGCAGTTGCAAAAAAGTATCATCAAATGGCCTTGATACGTACTCCCGCCTCCACATTACAAGAATTAAATACCATGCCTCCGTACGCTCCACTTGATGCATTGGCTGAACTGGCAGAAGGCTTGGACTGTCAAGCCGAGGCTGCCACTCTCATGCCCACACCCATGCCTAGAGCTGATGATGCCTCAAGCGGTTTAGCTGCGAGCCTGCCTTTGGATTTCCATCGACAGGAGATTTGTCGTGCTGTTGATGCGTATATGTCTGGCCAGGTTGGTATGGCCCAAAAAATCGCCACTCCAACTGAGGCTCTGTCATCTAAGTATCCCCTAAGTGCAAACAATCCATCTTTATCTAATACTGGTTTGAGTTTAACTAAAGCAGTTAGTTACCCCCATAGTTTGCCCATTGGTGTCAGGTGCAAAACTGATGCCTCAAACTGAATTACGGGGTACTACTAGTGCTGTTGGACGGTCACTCCTGGCTGAAATTGCCCCTGAACTTCTTGAATTGCTACAGGCTGTTTGCCAAAAAGAGTCCAAGTCCAGTGTGGTGCCTGCAATGGCTCTAATAAATAGGGGCTTAGAGCCTGCGGCCCACAAGCCTGCAACTAAGCCTATGGCCAAGCGTCCTGCTAATTTTAGCTTATTGCTCAGTTGTAGGCCATACCCGAGCCCTCAATATGTCCTAAATCGTAACTCCATTCTGAGCATTTTTTCCGATGTGCCATCTCTAGAAGACATTAGCTCTTACGACTTGGCTCTGGTTGACTTTTGTACCACTTCGAAAACAAATGTTGTGCGAATTTGGATGGATTCACGTATCGTCCAGAACGCTATTTGGGCGGCTCAATAACAACTGCATAATCTAGGATTTGAGGTCTCATTGGAAGTTACTGACCTAGGCACTCCAAATCAGAAGAAAGTAGTCCCCCATGTCAACCATAAAAATCATGTTTATGAGCTGCGAGGTGAAAGATCTTGTCAGATTCCTCCAAAACAGCATTAGCTAGGTCAAGCTGCTGAGCTATGTAACTTTTCTATTATTATTTGGAATACGAGGGGTCACTCTAAGCTCTTGAATATTGATCTCAGTTCTCTAGCTAACTATAAGCTAGTTTTACTTCAGGAAACTTGGTTGACCACTGATCCCATTTGGGACGCTCATGATGTGATCTCTCTAGCGGCCAATAAAGGTTTGAGTGGCAGACCATTTGGTGGGCTTCTAACTGCAATACAGGCAGATAATAATGCTAGTATCTATCCGTGGGTCTCACCTAATGCCTTTATTCAAATGACAAGACTTAAATTATCCACGACATTATATGCCATTATTAACCTTTACTGGAATCCAGTGGGGATTACGGTTGAATGCTCCTTGAAGGCCTTAAATGATATGCTGAACGTAATCCTATTGGATGGATCGGTTCAAAAACTTTTTATTGCAGGAGACTTTAATCTGGATTGCATTAATTCGACTAAACAAAGTAATTCCATTCGTATAAAACAATGGGAACAATTCAGTAAACATCACAATCTCACAAGGCTGAACAGAGCTTTCCATTCCGACATCCCTACATCCTCAACATGGTCCCGGGGCTCATCGGCATCTATCATTGATTATATGTATACGAATGTGTCCCTGATCCATGATGTTGTGGATTTCAAAATTGTGCATTCAGAGCTGAGTGATCACAAACAACTTACAGCTGTCTGGCAGTACAGTAGCAGTTGTAATATGCATAGAGACAGAATTTTGCAAAGTCAATTTTGTGTTAACAATGCTGGTAATAGACTGCGATGGACTGAGAAGTCAGTTGAGGCTTTTCATTTCTATTTGACACAGGCAGTAGCTGCTACAGCCCTCACTGCTGACTCCTCAAATGTTTGCTACTCTGATATGCTACAAGTGTTTCGGTCTCAAGTCCCTAGTTTCTCATCAAAACATTCTATCTGTGTTCAATTTTCGCAAGTCTTTGATTTAGAAATTAGAGATCGCAAGCGCCTATTTCGACAACAGAAGAGAAATGTACTGAATCTTTCAGCTAATATTCAACATAAACATCTTTCCAACCTTAAAACAAAGTATAGAAATTGGGTGAAGGCAAGGCGTGCGAAGCTTTACCACACTGATAGTCAGTTACTTTTGGCTGCTGTCCAATGTAAGAATATCTCTAAAACCTGGTCTTATCTTAACCAAGTAACTTCTGGCTCTCAAGCAATAATCCAAGCAAATGAAGTCTCAGAGCATGCCTGGATTGCTTATTTCTCTAATCTTTACAAACTGCCTGTTAATGACGCATTTATAGACAGTTCTCACTCTTTGCCTAGATTCCATTTAGAATTTGATCTTGAAGATATTCTTTTGTATATCAAGAAAGCGAGCAATTCAGGCGCTTGTGGTCCAGATGGTTTGTCCAATAAGATGTTCAAAGCCTATCCACAAGTGTGGAGCCGTATTCTGTTCACCATCTTTACACTCATCTTGAAGTCTCACAAATTACCGTCGTCCTGGACTCATTCTATCATTGTTCCTATTTATAAAAAAGGAGATAGGAAAGATCTGTGCAGTTATCGACCCATTGCACTATTAGATGCGTCAGGAAAGATCTTTTCTCGACTGATTTTAAGAGACTTCAAGAAGTGGATTTCGCGGGCCCACCTTAATGACCCATTTCAATCAGGCTTTGTGACTGGACTAGGTACCATCCCTAACATCATCACGTTACAAATGCTCCTTTCTGATCACGCAGCCCAAAGGCAGACCTTGTATCTAGCATTTGTAGATTTCCAGGTCGCGTTTGACTCAATTGATCGATCACTGTTACAGCATAAGTTGATCAAACACAATTGTCCATCCTCTCTATTATCCTTAATCACTCTACTACATTCTAATACTACCATGCAGGTTCGACTTAATTTGAGTGGTGATCTGACCTCGAAATTTCAAACATTTAGAGGGCTGAAACAAGGTTGTATCTTGGCGTCTTCCATTTTTAATTTTTTCATTTACGACTTGGGCGTAACTCTGAGTCAAATTGTGAGTGACTCTCCCCGCTTAGGCTGGTATAATGTTCCTTATTTGTTTTAATGCCGATGATTTGATTCTTTTTTCAAAAACCCATATTGGTCTTCAGAAACGTTTGCATGGCCTTGAAACATACGTAGATACGAACCATTTGACAATTAATATTAATAAAACCCAAATAATGGTGTGTAAGAGGCATGAAAGTTGTAAAGTTAAAACTTTTTGTTGGCGATTACACAATGTTCCATTAGAACAGGTAGCCAACTATAAGTACTTGAGCACTCTTATAGTGGATACTTTACCAAGCATTGACCCCGACATAGAGATCCAGGGCAAATTACGGTCCCTAATTGCGCACGCAAGGATACTTATGGCCAAATTTGGCAAATTTACGTGTAAACACATTCTCACCTTCTTTCTTCAGAAGGTGATGCCAATCTTGACCTATGGGTCTGAGGCTCTTAGTCCTAAACCTGTGGAGTGGTGGGATAGAATTGAATCCTTGTTTTGGAAACAAGTACTACATTTGCCCGCTTGCACACCTTTACCATTGATTCGATTTGAATTGGGTTCACTCTCAATGTTCTCGTTTGTAATTTGGAAATATTGTGCCTTTTTCCGTAAATGTCTATTGTCTTTAGAGCGATCAGACATTTTGGGAAAGGTGGCCTGTCATCTTTTAGAGCAAAATCAGGCTTTTTCAAAACAATGGTGTATTTTTACTATGAATGCAATGTCTGATGCCTCAGTTGATTTAGAGTTACTGTTAAACAATGGAGCTCGTGCCAAAATGAAAGTCCAGCAACATGATTGGATTCTGACCCAAAATAAATGTCTCAATTATAAGGATTTTGATCGAGCGCTATTTGGGCACAAGCAATGTAGAACAATGTCTGATTATTTGGCCAAATTTCCTTGTTCAAAGACTCGTCAGAAGTTTCTCCGTTTTCGGTTGAACCTTTGTCCGACATTAGATGTTCAGGCTCGCAGAAATCAAATTAGGCAATCAGAAAATGTATGTCGCTTTTGTAAGAATGTTGACAAAAAAGAAACGTAGAAACATTGTTTAGTGTTTTGTACAAATGTAACCACTATTCGGCAAAAATGCTTTGGAAATTTTTTTGAAGACCAAAATGCACATATTAATAAGAACTTGTGGCATTGTATCTTTTCATCAACTGCCTTAAGGACCAAAATAGCAATTGTACGATTTTTGGATGAAATATTTAGTGCATACTCATAATTAGCGTAATTGAGTTAAACTAATTTTGAATTTTTAACTGTGGTGAATGATCAAACTGCAAATTTGCTTTTATGAATTGTAGTGTTTTGATATTGTGATATCTCTTGATATTTGAAAGGTTGATTTTATTAACCATATAAATAAAAAAATTTTAAAAAATTGCAACGCTGGCCTGAGGGGGCAGAACCACATCGAGCCGCGGAGCCCGCTGTGTGGTGTGTGGTGAGACCCCTGGTAGCTGGGTGACTTGAACAAACAAGAGGCTCTGGTCAGTGAACAAGTTTACTGGCACACAGCTACACAAAAACAAAGTGAACAAGTTACGAACCATGCATGTCATGGCTGGAAGAGTCACCAAGAGTATGAGTATTTAAGAAAGTTTATTGGGCACACAGACCCAGGAAACTGTGTGAAAGAGATTAAACATTGTATGCCAAGGCTGAGCCGATAAGGCTAGTGAATTATTTGCAATTGTAAAATAAAGACACCCATGAGAGAACCACAAGAGTGTGGGGAAACCCAATACCCGAAGGTGGGAGACAGTTGTCTTGCCAAAGCATCCTGAAGGGATGTGTGCAATAAACAAAGCCTGAGAAGAATATCAGATGAAACAGTTTTCCTATATCAAGGGGGAACGTTAAAACCATTACAAAAGATGATTCTAATTTCTACTAAGACTATCTGAAGATTGTGAGAAATAAACTGTTGCACACTAAAGAACTTAGACTGTGAGCACATCTAATACAAGTCGGCCAGGCAAAAAGCTGTTAGGGAGAATTCTCATAAATGGCTAATTTCCCTTACCTAATGAGTCCCTCAGCAGCTTTGCTGGATTTCTAGGATTTCTTTTTTTCACCTGGTAAGAGTGTGAGCCCTTTTCCCACTCTTGCATGTGTTTTGCTGTGTGTGTTTTTGCCATTTGTGTGATCTTGAGCTCTGGAACCTCACCTACTCCATGAGCATCATGTTCATGTGTGTTACAGAGCACCTTCAGTGCAGTGACACAGGGTTGTCTTTTAGACTTCCCACTGACTCCATTTTTCTGGGACGGACTACTGTTTCCCAGAAACATGTAAAGTTGCCATTAACTTTATGTAGTCTCTTTAAATCACAGACCCAGTACAACCCATCTTACATGGAGTATTGAAAAGGGTTAATTCCTATCCCTTTTTGTCTGTTTCTCATGGAGCACTGTTTCGCTCCCTTTACATCAAGACTTGGCTGGTGGCAGTGGTAACTACCCTAATTTTTCTACCGCGGTTATCTTATTTAACCATGGTATTGTTTTAGGCTATCATATTAGCCTCGAACATAAACCATATGACCAAATACATTTTATTTTGGCTACGGCTGGGTTTAGTCGCCATTTCTTTTTGTTAAAGTCTTTCTCGGGTTTTTCTCGGCGTCTTTTCGCGGGCGTCTGCACACTTAAGGCACTTGAAA
Source organism: Ambystoma mexicanum (assembly GCF_040938575.1). Lineage (NCBI taxonomy): Eukaryota > Metazoa > Chordata > Amphibia > Caudata > Ambystomatidae > Ambystoma > Ambystoma mexicanum. The sequence continues at coordinate 1,119,076,851 of NC_090930.1, forward strand.
GTCTGGGTAGGCAGGATGTGAGGGAGGGGTTTTAGGACCCCTGCCATGGGTTCCCTTGGTAACCCAAGTCGCACTCCTGTTTGATTGGCTGGGTGACTGTCCTTACCAGGACAGCCACCCTGCTGTGTGATTGACAGCCAGGCTGTAAGAATGGTGGAAAATTGCATAAAAAGCAGGTCTCTGGGAATGGAAAGGCAGAGTCGCCACTGGAAAGAAAGAACCAACGCGGAGCTGATAGAAGAGGAACCCTAGTCCTGCTGCAGGCCCGAATCTTCAGAATCCGACGACAGAGAAGATCCTCCAGGAAACTTCTTCTCTTGAGCTGGTGGAATCAACCAGTTCATCCAAACTGCAAGCCAGGACCCCTCCTCTGGTCGAATTCACTGTACAGAGGTACAGTGGGCCGGATAGCCAGGAAGGTCAGAACCTGCTTGGGTTTTAAGGAGCGCACCTTTTATTTGTTGCTTTGCTCTGCTGCTGGTTTCTTCCCTGTGTAGTGCAGGACCCTCCAGTCTTCCTACTTCTTGTCAGTCCCACAGTCACTCCAGGAACCGTGAGCCTGCAGGAACTACCAAGAACGTCCTCCTCAGCTACAGCTTCCTCTCCGTTTTAAGGTACTGTGCAAATACAGTTGTTTGTTTTGTTCAGCCGCGGTGAAAGTGTTTGAAATCTTTCTCCAATCTGAGGGCTTGTCCTTCTCTTCTCTTCTCTTTGAACTAACTTTTCTACCAACCAACCTCGTCCGGAATCCATGGCACGAACTTTACCGCGAACTACCCTGAACCGTGTGATCTTGAGCAAAAGACTTAACCATTGACTTTGGCCCTAAGCCTTTTCTACCTGATTCTATCACTGTAGTTCCTCTTGTTCAATTGCCCTGAGTACTTACCTGTTGGTGTGATTTAATTTCTTTTAACTTTGTCTTTCCCTCCCTTTTAAATTGCTGGAGTGCCATTTTGCTCCCACTTCATATTGTGAGCTTAACTTGTCTGGAATTTAAGGGAAGTGATGTGGTGTATTAAGAGTGTGATTTTTAGACTGCTTATAATAATGTAATGTTATACAACTGAAGAGTAAAATAAATGTATATTCTTTTACTTGAAAACCTGGAGTCAATGTTTGCCTGAATCATAGTAATTGTTGTCCTTTGTGTAACTATTTGATACTGCTCACTTGCTCGAGATAAGTCGGGCTGCTCAGCCATCGCTACCACTTTAACTGTGTAGAACAGGCTTGTACCAAAGGTGAATTTGTACTGTCACTTGTAGTCTTAATTGTGTGTGGTGTTCCCAAAGGGTACTGCATATAATTCTGCCTAACAAAAGCCCACCCCGAGGCCGTTGTGCTAGCCTCCCCATTCCCTTTATTTAGATATTTGTCTAAGTGGTAGTGCCAGTTCGTGATTAGGTTTCAGCCAGAGGATTTTAATTTAGACTTGAACTACTGCATTCGTTTTTATTTTGGTAGGTAGGGAAAAGTCCATCATAGCGATAGCGCTAGTTAGGCGTTCTGATTTTAATTTGAAAAAACCCCATTTAACATGTCAATAACTGGTCTGACTGCTCCTTCGCTACACATATGTTTCTTTATTTAAAGAAACCCTGCCACTGTTTATCTTTTGCTCTCGACTCCACCATGTCATGGTACTGCAACAACCTCTTCCCTTCTCTCCACTCCCACCCTCCACCCAAGCCACCTGCAAGAGCCTTCAAACCCATGCTTATCCCCACTTGACTACTCTTCACCTCATCCTCTCTGCTGATTTTGCTTGCTACTGACGTTTAGGCATAACGTTGATGCATTGTTGGGGGCGTGGCTACATGGCCACAGGCTCGGAAGTGTATCCCGAGAGCTCTTGTTGATCAGAAATTGATCAGGCGACATCAGGCGAGCAAAACCTGCTACAAGATGCAGAATTGAAACTACAGAACTATGAATGCTGCGGGCAGGCAACAGGGAAATGTCTGATGCGTATCGCTTTTGCAAGTCATAGTTAACAGAAGAAGTTTGGAAGACTGTGCACGGAAAAACCAAAATGGCGCCCGCCCGTGAGTGAGACAAAAGCTCTTTGCAGATGCGCCGGAGAAATGATACAGAGCCCGCTCTTCATGGAGCAGACCCGGTGCATCGAGTGCAGGTTGTAGGAAAATAACGACAGCAAGGATACAAGACATCGTATATGCGCGAGGCTGCCCGGAATAGGATGGAACACAACCGACTGCTGGAAACACTGTGTTACTGAGTGCATACAAGACAATAACAGACAGACGCGTGAGGAAAACGTGTCAGGCTGCAGATGGAGCACCCAAGCAAAAGTATGTATTCAGGGCTTCCGCATGTGTCCCCAAGTTGGCGGTTGACACAGAGAGCCTGGCGGAGGCGGACTGCAGCTAGCAACCCAGGCGGGACATATAGGACACAAGCGTCCGAATAAACACACACTTGGAGACAGAGCCCTATGTAAGAAGCGCACACGCCAGGAAATACATCCCTACACAGTGCCTAAGGCTGCCGAGGGATAGCTGCTTATATTGTGAGACAGATGGACTGAAACAGTGGCAAGCCACAGAGAACCTCATGGGCACGGATAGTGCAATATTTGTATCTGCAGAGCGCAACAGTAACCAATGCGACAGGGCGTAGCCCGGGCCACTCCAGATACGAAAGAGACGAGGCATCAGAAAGCGAGGAATCTGAATTGCACAGGCACCATCCAAAATACACGACACTGGGCAAGCGAAGGATAACGGGGAAGTGACGCACCGGGAAAACATTGCGGAAGAGCAGTGTAGTTCAATGCGAGCAGGCAGCCCGAAATGGGATAGGGCTGGAAGCATGACCACGATCAGGAGTCTGCAAACGCTGGCCACAGGTGCAGCCACAGAACAGACACAGTGATTCACATGAGAGCACACATACACAGAGAGCAATTCTCCCCCGCCACCACTCCTTAAGCCTGTGTAGGGGCCCCTTGTTCCCCCCGCAAACCCTCCCCCCTGAGTACAATCAAGCAAAGTTCGGGCAGAGTTCAGTCTGCGGCAGACGCTGGTGCGGTTGGTTGATGAGAGGAGCTGCAGCTACACTCTTTGATCTGGAGGTCCTGTGTTTCGAGCCACTATTCCTTTAAGGAAAAGAAGCCCCACTGACTTTAAAAACTCGCCCGAAGCGCGGAGCGCGCGCGGAGTTCGGGCAGAGTTCAGTCTGCGGCAGTCCGCGGCCGAACGCTGCTGAGGCTGAAAATCGAGGCTGTTCAACGAGTGATTAATGACTTGCCGGAGAGAAGGTCAGAAAGCTGACATCATGTCAGAACCAGGGCCCTTCACCCGTGCCATGTCCAGGCAAACATTACAAGCCAACGGAAAGTTGGACTTATCGAGAGTGGAAGGCTCCCAGTCCTTATGTCTGGACGAGCCTGAGCCAATGGAAGCGGTTGTCTCTTTAGATTCCAATTCATTGACCGATACTTCCTCTCCGAGAGACTGCATGTTTAAAGAAGGGTTATCAGATAAATTCCCTGAGAGTCATAAAAGGAACCAGCAGAGGCTGTGCGAGCCATACACTGAGGGAAAAACACCTCCTAACTCAAGTTCGAGATACACCCTCTCCACACACCCATCATGCCTATACTCGCCATCTAAACCACCGCTGCCTGGCAGTATTGACAGCGCTTTTTGTAATCCTTGCACCTCGACACTACGGGGTCTGCCTTCAGCTCCCGAACTAACATCTGAGCTAGTGAGCAATCCCACAGTAATATCATTAGACTTGGAAGCAGGCGATACTTCTCCGTCGAATGTACTTCTTACCCAATCGACGATAGAGTTGCCCCTGGCAGTCCTGATTGATCCCGTGACCGGCCAGGAGGAAATCTTGCCTGTTGAAGCTAGTGCAACCACTAGTGCAACCACTATAATTAGTGAGCACATCGAATTGAAGAGAAACGTCTTTGCCCCCCTCATAAATGTTTCTCACCATACGATTGAAGAAATAAGGGTAAGGCCGATGTACGAGTGCGACGTGACAGACCTAGAACTCATCGAGCACGAGAGAGAAATGGCGCTGGTTTCCGTTGAGACTCCAATGTGTGAAACTAAGAAACCTGCGAATAATCGCGATATCCAACAACTTAAGATAGAAACGAGAAGCGAATACACTAACCCTGAGAGAGAGAGATCTGGGCGATCTCCGACCAAAGATACCTCGGACAACCCGAAAATCAAGTCAAGATCAAGTGCAGAAATTGCGAAAAATCTAAACAAAGCTAAAGCGATCCGGAAAGAGAAATGCGCTACTGCCGAGTTGCAAAACTCCTACATAAACTCCCCTGCACACAACACATTTTCGACTCAGGTATTAGATCTAGCAGGACGTGAAGCTAGACTCGCAGAACGACTGAAAGTCGACTTCGAAACAATGAAAGAACGGTTGTCCATAGGCTCCTCAAGAAATGGAGTGGAGCCCTCTGACAATCATAACATGAAGGCCCGCTCCGTCGGCCCTTACAACGCCACAATGGTTTCTTCGCCACAATCGTTTCATCAGGCGCCAGGAGAGGTGCAGAGAAACGTGAATGAAGTTTCAAGCTATCATAAAAACAGTCTTTCACGGCTCGAGACCCAAGGGGCGGACAGTGCCTACAGTAATTTCCAAAACTCGCAGACAAGGTCTGTATCTACCGGTTCGACCCTGAGAACCCCGACTAATCTCAATCCTATGACTAATAAAAAGGTGGGATCTGGAGAATCGGTGACAAGGAAGAAAAAGGATTTGCCAATACCAGTTGATGGAAACTCAGATGGCGATGTAGCAGCAGCCTTCAAATCAAACCTATCGGCTGCAGCTGCCCTTCAAATACATAATAATGTGCTAGCCGCCTCGTCGGTTGCCTTACTACCGTTTACCAAATTATACGAAAATTTACATGAGGCGCTTCAATCAAATGGAGGGCTGCTTTCCCACATTTTGAACAAATTAACTAAACAAGAACATCTCATCATACAGCTGCAAAATAATCTTGAAACTGAAAAAACGGCGCTGTTACAGATGCAAAAGCAAGTAAACGAAGGTATGGCAAAGGAAAATCAGGAAAAGAAAGACTTGATAACATCTATTGCTGCCTGCCTAAAGTACTCAACCACGCTAATGAGAATGATGCGCCCACCAGAGACAGATGATCTCGAAATTATTACTGCGGTGCCATCAGAGAAAAAAAAAAAAAAAAATAGTTTATGTGCGGATTCATTGACTAATGAATGCACCAAAATAATGCAGGTAATTGTTCCCTTAATACCGCTTCCAAAAGAAAAAGACACCATTGGAACAGCTGATTTTGACAGAACTGAATTGAGGTCGAAAGAGTCAGTCGTGTCCAATAACGAGGCAGAAATAATAGGGGCTGCTGAGCCAGCTTCTATGTCGTCTAAACTTAAGCCAGGAGTGTTGGAGCCCGAATCTAAGTCTCAAGACACCAAGAAATGTGCTAACCAATCACGACCAAGTGCTTCTTTCGGGATTTTCAATGGAGCCGCAAAAACCTTCAATGGTCTGGGAAAAAACCCAACTACAGGGAAAGAAAATATCGAGAAACCCAAAAAGATGCAAGTCTCAAATAGTAACACTCCGAAGAAACGAAAAGAAAAGAAAAATCACTGTGATCCTCGACAACAAACCAACAAAACAAGAAAATTTATACGTAACCTGACGTCTCCTGCCAAACCGAATCTTTTCACAAGAATCCAAAAAAACAATGCACCAATACTTTCTAAAGGGACCGAAAGAACAAGTAAAGATGTTGTAGAAGTGGCAGATGAAAAGGGAAATCCAAAAAAACGTCAGAGGTTAGAATCGGAAGCAGCAGAAAGCCTAAATAGAACCTCATCAATTGATCTTTGTAATTTATCAACGTATTCAATAGAGGATGATTGCGTGACAATTAATCCAAATACTTTGAATAGCTCAATAGCTAGTCTAGAATCAAATGAGTCCATTAACCTTGACCGAAATGAATCCTTGACGTCGAAGGAAAAAAGGGCGAGAAACCCTTGGATTCTAAAAACCAAATCTCGCTCTATGGACTCTGCTTACCGGGCCCAGTCGGTTTGTGGAACCAAAAAAATATCCAGGGGAGACATGCATGACGCACGGACAAAAGTTAAACTGCCAAATGAGGACCCATCGACTTGTGGCAAATATGGTAGCAGTACTAATACCAGAAACCTGAACCCCAAATGTACAGCCCGACAAAGACTAAAAGAGGTGGAGAAGAGTAAATCAAGGGACCACGAGTCACCAACTGATAGAAATCCACGAATCGCAATTACGAACATTCATAAAGATGATCCTGACGTGAATTTGAACATAAAGAATGTAATGCGCCTTTTACACTCGGTGCCGGCATTGAGAACTGTGACGTCCAATGATATAGCCATCATTGAATACATGTCCGAGAAATACGCAGACAAAGTTTATCTTCATATACCTTCCAAAGCAGTACGCAATGTAATCCTGGCAGCAAAGGACGAAATACTGCAGTTTGGCTTTGAGATAAGGGAAGTTCTGTCCGACTCGGCCAGTCAAAGATCATTGGATAGCAAGAATCCGTCAAACAGGTTTGGATATAAGGAGTCTCCTCAAGAACAACGAAGGAACGAATTAAGAAAACATATGAGAATTGAATTGCCTTTGCATCGCTCTGGAAAAATCAACAAACATGATGAAGGTTCCAAGTAGCTAGTCCCTGATAACGAACAGAACTTGATTTCCTTTGTCTCTTGGAATACGAGAGGCTTTCGACATCTTTATGAAAGCTTTCCGATTGAGTTGAATGATAATCTCATAATCTGCTTACAAGAAACATGGCTAAGATGTCCGCCAGTGAAAGACGGCTATGTTACAATGTTGAATCCTGCAGGGAAAAATCCATACGGACGCCCTTTCGCCGGCTTGATAACCATGTTAAAAATCGGATGTGATTGGAAGGTGCTCAACAGCGAAAATCCAAATTTATTTGTGCAATGTACGCTGCTACAACAAAAAGATCACGATGGGAATCAGCCTCAACAACTACTAATACTGAATATATATTGGAATCCAGCGATGATCACCACTAAGAAACTAACAGCTACGGTAATAAACCTGTTAGAAAAGTACATGTATAAGAAGTCTAACATCATACTTATAATATGTGGTGATATGAACCTGACCTGGTTCAATGAAAAGGGCGTGCCGTTAACCAAATGCTGTTCCAACAGTCTCTTAAATCAGAAGAGAAGGACCATCTGGGAGAATATCATGGAGGCCTATGATTGTGACATGGTGAATGGTCAAACGGATGGAGATAGGCCACCTAAATATACGTGGCACAACATGGGTACTGCAAGGGTACTAGACTATATATGGGTCTCAAAACACGCATGGAACCTAATTCATGAACTGAACATAATCCCCACTAAAAACAGTGACCATGATCCGTTGGTATTACATCTGAGGATTACATCAGGAACTAAAAAGTCAGCAATGACTCAAGTCCTGGAACTAAATAATGGAAAAAACAGGTTACGACTATCTACCGCTCAGATATCCTGTATCACGGCGAAACTAGAGGCAGTAGACCCAATGTCCCTTTGCAACATAGATTATGTGTCACTGTTACCTTCGAAAAGTTCATCGAACTTGTGGAAAAAAACTCTGCAAAAAAACATACCCATGAATGGAGCACAAGAGTATACGATGAAAAAAAGCGTCTAAAACGTGACATATGTAAGCTGAGAGCACAAGGCGGTAGTAATAGTGCCAACTTGATAAAAAAGAGGACTCAAACATATCGTAACTGGGCTAAAGCATTTAAGTTCCAACGAGACCAAGAAAGAGGCGAAGTCATGTTGACCATGATGAAATCACACAAATGCAGAGATATTTGGCAAATTCTAAATAATTGCACGACCAACAATGTGATCAAAATGGCAAATGTGGTCACTGAGGCAGAGTGGAATAAACATTTCACTAAGGTCTTTGCAGGGGATGTGGAAACTGACATCAAACAGCGTGATCTAAGGTCTGTAAACTGGGACTGCACTGAAGCCAGGGACGATATTTTATCGGCCATTGGAAAACTGAATAATTCCCGAGCCGCTGGCCCTGATGGCATTTCTAATGTAATGCTTAAACAAAACAAACTGGAACGGGCGAAACTGATTGAGATCTTATTTGCCAACATTAAAAAGCATAGAGAGATTCCGGCCTCGTGGACCTCGGCAATTATAGTGCCCATATTTAAGAAGGGCGATCGAGCTGATCCGGCAAACTATCGGCCGATCGCCCTACTAGACACCATTGGCAAAGTGTTTGCGAACTTTTTGCAAAAAAAACTAACTAAGTGGGCCGATAAAAGAGGAATCACAGATCCTAGACAAACTGGTTTCACAAAAGGCGTTGGAACGGAAAACAACTTGACCCTGTTAAACTTACTCAAGCTGAATGCTATAGAAAAAAAACTCATCTGTTTATAGCATTCATTGATCTCCATCAAGCATTCGACTGCATCGATCGAGAAACCCTATGGACAAAATTAAACAATTGGAAGTGCCCAGACGAGATTCTGTTTCCGATCATTGCATTGCATACAGACACGTCCATTCAGATAAGATTGAATGAAGCCGGAACTCTGTCGGAGAAAATGAGGACCAAAAGAGGCGTAAAACAAGGCTGTCCCATAGCAGCATGCCTGTTTAAGTTATTCATCGCCGATATCCCATCAGCACTGAAAGATGTGCGTTGTTTTCCGCCGAAAATAAATGGATCTCACATAAACTGCTTAGTCTACGCGGACGACATAATCTTAGCAGATACCACGCAGATTGGCTTACAACGTCTATTACATAAATTATATCAGTATATGAATGCAAATCACTTGAGTATAAATGCGACGAAAACAAACATTATGAAAATTGGAACGCATAAAGGAATAAAGAAAAACTGCTTCAAGTGGCAAATTGGAAACTCGAAACTCGAGGAAGTACTGGAAATCAGATATCTAGGCATAATGATATCCGCATCTATTTGCGAGATGAGTTGGTCAAAACATGTAGGCTGCCGTATGAATATCTTGGCTATCCAAGGAACCCGAATCCACAACCTGTTTGGTAAATTTTCCCTAACCCCGATTCGGCAATTCTATTTGCAAAAAGTAATCCCATGTGTTACCTATGGAACAGAAGCAGGTTGGAATCTTGACTACAAACTGTGGGCAAAACTGGAAGGCCACTTCTGGCGACGTGTGCTGAAGCTACCAAATTGCTTCCCAATCTCAGTAATAAGGCATGAACTTGCGCTAGATGATCTATATACAACAGTAATTTGGAAGTCACTAGCATTACTGAGAAAGATGACACTCCTGAAGAAAGAACCTGCCTATGAGATCTTGGCGATGGATGATGTGCGACCGTCTGAGCAGATTCTATCCTCCTGGTCCACAAAAATTCACGACATCATGCGAGCTGCCAGTATAAGCAAAGAAACATTGATAAAATGGCCTCAACTCGCAAAGAAAAAACTAAAAGAATGGGCCTGGGTACGTAACATGGAGCGTTTGGAAATCATGGTGTCGGCGCCTAAATTGGGGCCAACTTCTAACAAATTAAATACGATGCCAAGATATCTTGTTCAGTTCCCCTCAAGACATCACCGTGACCGTTTTCTTCGCCTAAGAATGAATGCGTTACGAACAAAAGAAGTTCTACTAAGACGAAAAGATCCTTTGATTTGTGATACCTGGTGCAGATTCTGTTTAAAAGAAATCGAGACCATTGGTAATCGGCTGTCTCAAACTGAACTCGAAAAGATCGATACATCTGAGCAAATATGCACCGATAAATGGAAATATGGAGGAATGGTGGTTCAGAATCTTGAGTGGGAGTTCTGTCAGTCTAACTTGCTCGGTGATAAATTTTATTGACATGCTTGATATCTAAGTCTGTGGGCCGGACACTAGAACGGTTGTGTTATTCCTTCTTCTTGTGAATGAGGAAATTGATTAGAGAATTGTGTATTTCAAAAAGTTTATTAATAAACTAAAAGAAAAAAAAAAAAAATCAAGCAAAGGCTCAGCGCAGTGGCTGAGCCGGCATGCAAGGCACGCGGCCTGTGCGAGGAGCAGGTTGGGGGTGGATCACCTACACGTTGGGGTCGGCATTGTGAACAGCGGGCTGCTGGACACGAGGTGCAGCCTACAAGAAAAGAGATGACAGGACACATGACACAGGGAAAGCAGAAAAGAAAGAAGGTGAGGAGTTGGTGGGGTTGAGGGGGCCCTGATCTGACAAACCAAGCACTCGCACGGATAGTGGGCTCCCCCCCGCCACTCCCTGAGACTGCACAGAGACCCCAGGTCCCCCCCTGCACACAGCCAGCCAAAGCCCGGCTTAATGGCTGGGCCCACACACAAACAGCAAAACCTCAGTGACACAGAGGCCAAAGCAGATAATGGGGCACAGCCAGTGGAAGCACCACTGCGGGTGGGACTGTATGGGCCGGGGTGCTGAGTGGTGGGCTTTAAGCCTGGCTTTAGCAGTAACCACCAGAAACAAGGAGGTGTATCATCAATAGTACGGCGCAATCAAGGCCGCTCCCGGTAGGGGCATCTCAGGACGTCGTACAGTAAACTACTGCTGAGCCATACGCCTGCAGGACATTGTCAAGACTGACACTGCAGATCCCCGGGAAAGGGTACTCGCAGCGCTCAGAGTGAACGAGAACCCTGCGAGATCTAGAAGGAAAATGTCGACTAAAGGGGGTAAAGTAAAGAATAAGCAAACCACTCTCAAAACATTCACATCAATCCAAACACCCCGGCGAGACAAAGAAGAGGACAAAATGAAGGAGCAATCACTGACCCCAGAGAACTCAGAACCAGGTAATAGGCAGGTTTTGGAAGCAATTATGGTTCTGCAAACCACGTTGCAGGGCAAGATGGACGCAGTGGCAATCGATTTGGCACTGCTGCGCCAGGATGTCTGCACAAATGCGGAATGCACAAGCAAGCTAGAGGAACAAGTGAAAGAAAACACTGAAGTTAGGGTGCAGACGACGAAAGACGTGGATGTCCTCATGCAAAAAGTGAAGCTACTGGAAGATAGGGTGGAGGAAGCAGAGGGGTGAGCCCGCAGGAACAACATACGTACGTCGGCCTGCCAGAAGGGATCGAAGGGGCAGACCCCACCACCTATGTGGAAAACCTACTGCTACAGGAAATAGGAGCGGGAGAACTCACTCAAGGTTTTACAATAGAAAGAGCGCATTGCTCCTTCAACAGAAGACCACTCCCGGGCAATCCGCCCAGGCCAATGATAGCCAAGGTGCTCAATTACAGAGACCGAGAAAAGATACTGGCCTTCTCCAGGGCCGGGGGATGATACAAAGAGACTCCGCTAAGGTAGCTGTGTACCCCGATTATACATTTCAGGTTCAGAGACAGAGCGCAGTTCATCGCCACAAAGGCCAGACTACGAAAGGCGGGCCTTAAGTACATGCTAATATATCCAGCGAGATTAAGTGATTCACAATGGCAAATTCTCTTCTAATCCCCTGAATAAATGCATGAATGGATGGACAGGACACAGTTGCCCGATGAACCGTAGACCAGCCAAAGATCCAGACAAACCTGACAGAAGTGGTGCGGGTCGGCAACGCAACACAAACACCAAGTAGACAAGCAGTGATGTGGAGCTATGAGATGCTGCATGAGGGGACACTTGCATGTAATGTAAGATATGATAAGTTAAAATTGTAGGAGCCGAACGGGAATCGGACATCCGGTAGAGGGAATGCTAACACAGTCCCTACACCCCGTTTTAGGTAGTTGAGGGCCGAGTTTAGGGCCCACCCGTAGGGCACCAGGAAACTAGTCTTACGACCAGGTAGAATGGAGCAGAAACAGGGTTATCCCAGCATGCATAGCACAGCGGGACAAGTTACGTTTGAAGTGGGGTATGTGTGGGAGGGAAGGGGGTGGGACAATAATGGGGAGCCGGTCACAATCAATAGCAAACTGCATCGAACTCCTACTTAGGTTGGCCACAGGCTGGTGGCCTGTAGGAGCGTAGCACTACAAGACACAGCATTTGCTGTCAGAAAAAGCCCAGTTGAATACATCAAAGTAAATGAGGCATACAGAGTAGTTACCAGGGGAGTGATGATAGCGAAATCAGGAGGGGTACAGAGGTCTTCATGAGAGAATTGGAGGAGACAGAGAGGGAATTGAAGAGGCGGGGGGGGGAGGCCCTAACAAGTAAGGCACATCTGGATGAGATGATTACACTAAAACAAACAGGTCTAGCACAATGGGATAGGCTTGGGAAGTTTAATTACGCAAAGTATCTGGGGAGGAGCCACGCACAAGGGGATAAGCCAGGGAGGACGCTAGCGTGGCTGTGTAAGCGTGAGACCGCCAGGTCCCCGATTTGCTCAATCAGAGATGTAGAGCTGGAGGAAGTGCGCACGCAGGAGGGGATAAATGAGGTGTTTGAATATTACAAGTCACTATACGCGGCCCCCCAAGGCGGTAATGAGGAGGACATACAAGTTGTTCTCGCCCAGATACACCTACCCAAATAAGATGGTCCCCAAGCGGAGTAATTAGAGGCACCCATAACACCGGAAGAGGTGGTGGCCACTATTAGATTCCCGGCGCCACTGTTGGCCAAGGTGTACAACGAGTCTTTTGCGTATAGCATCTTACCCGCAAGCATGAGAGAGGCCCTGATACGGTCACTGCGCAAACCAAATAAAGTAAGCACAGACAGTGGATCCTATAGGCCTCTGTCCCTGTTATATCAGGATAGTAAGATCCTCACAGCAATTTTGGCAAATAGACTCTGGCGGGTAATATGCATGCTGATCCATCCGGATCAGACAGGGTATGTGCCTGGGAGAAATATCTCGGAGAACTTAAGACGGCTTCACGACGTGACTTACAGCACGGCAGATAGGTCTTCACAAGGTGCAGTCGCACTTGGATTGGTTGTACGCCACAATGACAAAGATATAGATTGGCCTGTTTTTTATGAGATGGGTGCACTTGATATATACGGAACCAATGGCCAGGGTTAAGACGGGAGGTATATGCTCAGGGGCATGGCAGCTACACAGGCAGGAATATGGGGATGTGGGCATAGACAGAGGGAATAAGGCACGTGATATCCATGTACGCAGATGATGTGCTGCTATATGTGAGAGATCCGGAGGTGAATCTGCCATACACATTGGAGGTGCTGGACAACTATCAAGTTTACAGGTATCAAAATAAACAAGAAGGGGTGGGGGCGCTATAGAGCCCAAAACAAGATGGCAGCAAGCTGAGAATGCTCCTGCAAGTGGAGACAAACGTTGTGGCTCTCTACCCCATCAAACCGCATATATCTGCAATATAATGAGGGAAATGTCTTGCAGCGGATTGGTGCAGCGATGATGGAGAAATACGCCACGACCTAAAGACCGTTTCAATCCTGGGCCCGGCCACGTCTGAAAATAGGAGCGAACACCGCAACACGAGTGCCAGAGACCTGCAGGTCACCCGCCTTGACACCGGGAGAAGTGAAGCATCTGCTACGGTCGTGGCGCTGCTCGCCACACTGGGCCGGAGGCACCCCAGCCCCAGATCGGAGCGCCCTGTCAACAGCCCCCCACAGTGGGGAGACGACACTGGGGGCTGCCCGCCTGCGGCTGGTGTCCCCGCCGGTGCCATACGTGGGGACAGTGGCGCAAAGGCTGAGTTGGCGCTCTGCTTTCCCCTGAAGACCGAAGTGGACGGAAGACCAAAGCAGGCTCCAGCGCTCGCCCGGTACCCTGAGCCCGCCTAAGTCTGCAGCGTGGTAGGGACGGGGCACCGATAGAGGAACCTGGCGCGGCCTGTGTTAGGGAGAATTCTCATTTATGGCTAATTTCCCTCACCTAGTGAGTCCCCCAGCAGCTGTGCTGGACTTCTGGAGTTTATTTTTATCCACTTGGTAAGAGTGTGAGCTTTTCCCCCACTCTTACCTGTGTTTTGCCAGGTATATTTCTCTGTTTTTGTGATTGTGGACTCTGAAGTACACCACTTCAGTAGCCCCCTTCTTTTGTCTGTCACAAAGCACCTTCAGTGCCGTGGCACAGGGTTGTCTTTTAGACTTCCCACCGACTCCATTTCTGAGGCTGACTACTGTCCCCAGAAAAGGGTAAAGTTGCCATTAACTTTACTTTGTCATTTAACTACAGATCCAGTACACCCCATCTTACATGGAGTACTGGAAAGGGTTAATCCGTAGCGCTTGTTATCTGTGTCTCCTAGAACATTGTTTCGCTCTTTTAACATTTATACTTGGCTGGTGGCAGTGGTATCTACCTAACTTTTCAACCGCGATTATATTAGATAAACGTGGTACTGTTCTAGGCTATTATATTAGCCTCAAACATAAACCCGCTTGACCAAATTGTCTTTCTTTTGGCTCCAGTTGGGTTTATTCGCCATTTCTTTTTGTTAAAGTCCTTCTTGTGTTTTACTTTGCGCTGCAAACTAGGTTTGTCTTCTTTGTTCACCGTCTTTTGGCGGGCTTCTGCCCAGAAGCCCTCCACCAGGCGCCTGGGTGTCTAGGTGGGCTGAATGTGAGGGAGGGGTGTAGTCACCCCATGCACATGGTATCCTAGGAAACCCAAGTCACACTTTGCCATGATTGGCTGAGGTGGTTGTCCCGGCTAGACAACCCCCCTGCTGGGTGAAGACAACCAGGCTGTGTGAATGGGGATTCAGAGTCGCCACTGGAACTACAAGGAACCGAAGAGAAGCGGAGAGAATGAGGACTGCTGCAACTACCCCGTCCTGGTGAAGCCCTGCTGCAATCCTGAGCTATCTACCCTTCGACGACTAGAGAAGATCCAGTCCGGAGTCTTCTTCCCTTGAGCCTGGTGGGGATAACCAGCGCATCTTCTTCAGCCAGAGGTCGCCTTTGTGGTCGAAATCGCTGCACACTGCTGTAGTGGTCGGGATAGCCACCTGAAGAACCTCTCCTGTTTTTAAGGAGCGCACCTTTTATTCATTGTCGCTGCTGCCGGCTTTATCCCTGTGTGGTGCAGACCCCCCTTCAGACGTCCTCCTTCACCTCGAAACTTCAGGAACCGTGTGTCTGCGGGACACCAACAGGAACAACTGCCAGGGCACCAGCTGCACCATTGGAATAAGGTACTGTGTTCTGCTTGAGGAAACAGGGTGAACCCCTTTTCTTCATCTTCAAGGCTTGCCCTTGTTTTCCCTCTTTCTTATAACTTTTGCTTCCGAACATTGCCAATATTGAAGTACTCTTGGCTACGTTGAATCGTGAACTGTCTGGCTGTGTGATCTTCGGCAACAGGTCCCCGGTGTCACTTAACTCTGGCTCCGGCCCTTCGACTCTTGAACTCCTGTCTCTGAGTGTTTCTCAATTCTGTCTGCCTAACCAAAGTATTGCCTGTGATTTTTGCCTCCAACTCCCTCTGGGTATCTCAGGTGCTAAGCGTGTTTTGCACTGGTAGCATTTCATGTAACGGATACGCGTTTAGTTATTAGACCGAACTGTCAAAAAGTGATCGCAATTGTATTCGCGGTAACATGTTTTGTTCGTAACACCGGTCCATTCAAACACAGGGTACTTACAAATGGTTTAAAAATAAATGTACTTATATTTTGTACCTGAAACCTTGAGTCAGTGTTTGCTTGAGTCACAGTAATTGTGGTCCCTTTGTGTAATCGCTGCTACTGCTCATATACTCTTGAGATAAGCCTGGCTGCTCCGCCACTGCTACCACTCTGACATAGTAGTACAGGCTTGTACCAAAGGTAAAACTTGTATTGCCACCTGTGGTCTTAATTGTGTGTAGTGGTCCCTAAGGGCACTGCGCAGGATTCTGCCCAACAGCCTGCGCTCCGCTCATATCCACATTCCCAGCCCCAAGGCCCTTGCATGCAGAAGCACACAGAGCAGTGACCCCTAATCTTAGCAGCTGCTCAGGCAAGCCCGCTCCGGGAGCCGGCACCCAGCACCTGATGAACTTTTGTACATAAAATCAGCAGCTGCGCGTTACCAGCGGGGGCTTGCCCCGCTTGCTGGCAGCCTCCAGGAGGAGAAAGCGCAAGAGGACCCAACCCTAGACACCTGGTGCCGGGGGCTTCCACCAAGGAACACAACCCCCACGGCCTCAGCCCTTCACCTGGACATCAGACAGGGCAAGCAAGCAAGAAACAGCAGCTGCGACACCGGGGAGACCCACAACTCTCAACCCCCCGCATCCTCCGCTGCAGGCATCAGGCTAGGGCAGCCAAACAGACACTCGGGCGGCACAAGGACCGCGCCGCCACCTCTGGGCCCAATTGAAGAACTTCCACACCATATGGGGGACCGGTGCTACAACCCCCAACACCATCAGGAGAACCACCCTTATCAGTCCCCATGCCCCATGAGGGACACAACACCAAGGGGCAAAACACCTGCACCCATCCACAGGTGGAGCCAGATCAAGACAGTACGGATTCAGCACGGTGGCACCCACGGCCCCCACTCAACGCACTCATTGACCACCTTCAGCGAAGTGGTTTGGCACAGGTCGTAAGGATCCGGCAAGCAAGATCGCTGAACAGCACGACGCATCTGAACAGGCGAGACGTCAAAGGGAGACGACGGATCAAGGAAGGCACGCAAAGGGGAAGACCAGGGATACATCAGGGGAGGCCCTCTGTGTACCTCCCAAAACCAGGCACGCACAAGCAGCACCTCAAACGCAGAAGGGGCCGCCAAGATCACCCCCACGAACTGGCTACTTGGGAAAAAATGTGCATACAACAGGCCTCATATATAACAGAGCTGAAGGATCACGCCGGCAAAGATAAGCCAAGTAACCTACCAAAGCACTCGCCGCACAACAAAACAGACATGGAAGTCCAGGCGCAGCTGCAAGCTATCCTGACCGAAATGAAATGAATCGGCAAAAGGACTCAGGAAACGAACTGTATGGTCCAAGAGATCGGAAAAGACCTCCAAGATGTACAAAGCCAGCTAGCTACTCACTGACAATGAACAGCGCATAAGCGCGCTGGAAGACAACCAAACTACAGTGGAAGCCGACCTCGACGGGGTCATGAGAGAAGTGCAGCAGCTAGGGAATAAACTGGAAGGCCAGGAAAATCACTCTCGCATGAATAACTTAAGGGTGGTCGGGCTTCCGGAAAACGCTGAAGGTACTGACCTGGAAGGCTACATCTATAGTCTCCTGCTAAACGATCTCCACATCCCCAACGCCAAAGATCTTACC
This sequence comes from Ambystoma mexicanum, assembly GCF_040938575.1. Taxonomy (NCBI): domain Eukaryota; kingdom Metazoa; phylum Chordata; class Amphibia; order Caudata; family Ambystomatidae; genus Ambystoma; species Ambystoma mexicanum. The sequence goes on from NC_090930.1 coordinate 1,119,094,161, forward strand.
ATCGAAAGGGTACATCGGGAGCCGATCCCAAAGCCGGCGCCCAACGAGCACCATCCCCCGCCCCCTGGAGTCATCACCATGAGACTCCTGAACTTTCAGCATAAAGTCCTTATTCTAAAGGCCTATAGGGCGTCACCCCACTGCGTAAAAACGGCTCAGACAAAGATATTAAACGACTACTCTATCGAGGTTTCCAGGCGGAGGAAGAGTTTTAATCCTATTTTTGAAGTACTCCAACATATGGATCACAGACACTACTTGAAATTCCCCGCTACGTGGTGCATACAGTTGGAAAGACAATGGCACTCGTTCACAGACCCAGAGGCAGCGTGGCAATTTCTCCAGCAGCATAACACAGTGACGGCGGAATTCAACCCATCAGCGCCAGAGGAAGGCAGGCCACCACGTGCCACGTCACCCCAAGTGGACCACCAATGACCCAAAAGGCGCTGGCAGAGGGTCAGCAGAGGACCTAAAGGTTGGAATCCGGACCGTAGGAACCGCACCAACACCACATGACTGGCACTAGGCAACACCACACGACTCGGGAATCGGGTAGCCCGACCCAGTCGCATCCCTCCACCAACCAGAGGAGCAGAGGGCGAAGAGACCACGGGCAGGCCTTGAGACCCCGCACAAACCGTGCTGGCGTCTTTTGCCCCCTCCCCGCACAGGCTAATTAGGACATATGGGTAACGCTGGCGAGATGATTGCACTTGCATGCCAAACCCATATGTGGGTGCTTCAACCCAGTATTGGGTATGTGCTAAGTGGTTGGCACACCAAATATTTTTGTTTAATATTAAATGTAGGCCATGGTTCAGACCTCATAATTGTTGTCCAACACTCCCCCATAAGTTTACCCCTTTGAGCGAGGTAGCAGTTTATATCCACCCCAATGCCAACCAGTAGGGTCCAAAGACGCGGCCGATCACAGAGTTTGCCCCACAGCACACACTCCCCACCGGCCTAATGGCTAAAATCTCTTGTGTGACCCTAAACATTCAGGGCCTGGGCCACCCCATCAAACGTAGACACATGCTGAACCTGATGAGGGACATGCAGGGTGATATCGTCTTCCTACAAGAGACTCACCTTAACGGGATAGAAGCGGAGAAACATGCCATGGGGTGGGGGGACACTCACCAAACCATGGGAAATGCAGGGTTTCAATCCGGATTCATAAACCGATCCCGCTGCAGATCCAACACACAGTTAGCGATAGAGCAGGCCGATATGTCCTTATCCAAGGTCAATTATCCCAACACCAGATCACACTACTGAATCTATACGCTCGCACCTCTGACTCCCATTTGCAGAATGCGCCAAATACACGGGCAACCTCACAATCATAGGGGCGCCTTTAATCTGACCCTGGACCTAGGTAGAGATCGGAAAGGCCCAGAAATAATGAAGATAACAAATGTGAAAAAGAAGCTAGCCCTAAACACCCTAATGACCGAACTGCATCTAGTAGACGTTTGGAGACACACCCAGCCCGACGATCACGACTTCACCCACTATTCCCACCGCCATGACAGCTACTCCCATCTGGACTATTGGTTAATGCCTGCCAACACCACCCATATGGTCGCAAGCTGCGAAGTTCAACCGACCACCCTGTCACACCATGCCCTGATCCTGCTTCGCCTCACACTCCCAGAAACGCCCCGAAACCCCCTTCTTTGCGTTTAAACCTCAGACTGCTCCAATACCCTGACTTAGTGGATAGCTTGTCGGAGGACACTGATAGTTTTTGGGCAGACAACCTAACCCCGGAGTAGACACTCTCTAGATGCTGAGATGCCTTCAAATCATTCATCAGGGGGCAGTGCATCTCACACTGGGCCCACAAAACCAAGGGATGGGGGAGATGGAGACCACTCTGACGAGAGAGCTCAAGACACTGGAAAGCAGACATAAGGCAACCGGGGACACATTACTCCGGCCCCAGATTGCGAGGATTAGGGGCGAGATTAAGCAAATCACCACTCACAGGGCACAGAAGGCATCCACTAGTTGGGCACAAAACTACTACTTGGAGGGGGACAGACCCTTACGGAAGATGGCAGTGGCCCTCAAGCAACGCCAAGCCACCGAACTAATCACAGCAATCAGGAATCAGGAATGACACCAACACGCTGATTGAAGGGGATGACTGTATAAACGCCAGGTTCGCTAAATTCTATCGCAAGCTCTACACTGACACGGATTCATGTACCTCTCATCAAATCGGGGCATTCCTAGAGTCGGTACCCCTACCCTGTATCACAGCAGACAAAGCAGCAGCCCTTGACGCACCCATTGCATCAGAGGAGATCATTCGAGCTTTACGATCTCTATCTGGGGGGAAGGCATCGGGCCCAGACAGCATTCCGATAGACCTCTATAAGCACCTAACAGACGAAATTGCCCCGCACCTGGCTGAGGTTTTCGAGGAAGCCCTAACACGCAAACGCCTGCCCAAATCCATGCTGGGTGCTAATATTATAGTATTCCACAAGAAAGGGAAAAACCCAGAGTTATGTGGGTCCTACAGACCAATATCGTTAATAAACTCAGACGCCAAAATTGTAGCTAAATGCCTGGCCCAAAGACTTGAGAATCTCATGCCGCTACTTGTCCACAAAGATCAGACAGGCTTCATCAAGGGTCGACATTCCGGAGAGAACATCCGCAGGCTACTGCATATAATCGCTGGAAAGCGGGATCCCCACGACGCTATAATAGCGGTAGACGCTGAGAAAGCATTCGACAAGGTGCAATAGGGGTTCATGTTCAAAGCTCTCAAAAAGTATGGCTTTCCCTCAAGACTGACCCAGCTAATCCAACTCCTCTACACTGAAGCTACAGCAACAGTGATCACAAACGGCGTGGCATCAGAAGTTTTCACGCTACTATAGGGCACGCGCCAAGGCTGCTCGCTTTCGCCGCTCCTGTACGCTTTGTCCCTTGAACATTTGGCAATAAAGATGCGCACAGACCCGGCATGGGTGGGAATCCACCAGGGACCACAAGAACACCAAGTCTCACTGTACGCGGATGACCTCTTACTTTACGTCAGCAACTGCCCGGAGGCACTCCCTTATGTCCGATCCCTTCTGCAAGAAATAGGCCCAATGGTGGCCTATAAAGTGAACTGGAACAAGACAGAAGTTATGCCCCTCTGCCGCGACATACCCTGGGACCCCGAAGGCATCGCACCTTTCACGCTCCAGCCACACTACATGAAATACCTGGGGATCCGATTAAGCACCAGCATAACAGAAGTCAGAAACCTTAACTACCCCCAGGTACTAGACAGCATTCGTAAGGACCTTGAGAGGTGGGATACACTAATACTCTCAGAATCAGGAAGGATAAACGCCCTGAAAATGAACTCTTTCCCCAAGCTCATATACATTGCATCAACGTTACCAATTGCACCAACAACACGCATGCTCAAAGAGCCAAATAAAGCCATCAGTAAGTTCATCTGGAGGGGCAAGAAAGCTTGCGTCTGACTCACAACCCTACAAGCTCAAAAAATTCTCTGGGGGCCTGGCGGTTGCCTCCCTCAGGGCATACTGTCAAGCAGATGAATTAGTATGGATGCAATGATGGCTCAATGATGATGAAGACACCAGCTGGCACAATATGGAGACGTTCATCGTGGCCCCACTACGCCCCATCAAAATCATGGTGACCCCACTGCACAAGCTCCTGAGCAACATCAAAATGCACCCCATAATAAGGCCACCTCTCCAATAATGGCATAGGCTCCGAGCGACAGACACAGGGGGCACTGGTCAGGTACCCGCCTGCATGGGCCAGTATAAGATCGATTCTATCCTGGGGAGCGCCACAGGTACCACATCACCGGCAAGCAGACATTTGGGCCAATGTTAGAATGATGGACATCCTAGAGGACGGAGTGCTGATGGGATTCTTGGATGCTCGCCCTAAGCTGGGGATGGAGCCGGGCGATTGGCTACTCTCTCGATCCATCCAAACGTTGATACTCCAACACACCACACGCGAGTCCAGATCACAACCCCCCCATGCCATGCAAGAAATAATTGGATCACAACACTGAGGCCTTTCCACACATTCGGACCTTCTATTCGATGGCCATCCCTAACAATCTCCACAGACTAAACTCTCTGGCAGCAGCCTGGACAGAAGATCTAGGCACATCACTGAGTGCACCAGATATCCAAAGAAGCTTTGCTACAATCCCAAAAGCCTCCCTCAATCTCAGAAATAGGGATACCCATTTCAGAATCATACAACGCCTATACTACACCCCCGACAAGATGCACAAAATGGGAATCCAACCCAACAACCAATGTTGGAGGGGCTGCCAGGGTATCGGGACCATGGGCCAGACACTCTGGTCTTGCCCCGGCGTAGCCGCATATAGGAAACATGTCTATCAGACAATAAACGGCATAGGAGGTGCCGACGTCCCCTTTTCTCCCCATGCGCTAGTACTGGGAGATGATGGCACGGACTGGCACCAAGACCTACTGACTAGTAGAATGATCTCCCTCATCATGTTTTCGGTGAGGAAACTCCTGATTTTGCACTGGAAATCAGCCTGGCTACCGACTCGCACCGAATGGTCCAAATCACTCTCCAAAATATGCAGACTAGAACGTGCGGCCTACAAGAGATCAATGTTCGCCAGACCCGCTAGAGGGCACCGCTTCGGAAAATTGCTGGGGGCGTACATATCACCACACCGCACAGGGCGTAAGCCATGACCCGGCGAACCCTGCAGAGGAAGGAATGCCAAGAGGGACTCTGGCAGAAGGGTCAACGCTGCTCTGGGGACAATACGAACGGGGCAGGCAGGGTAATGGAACTAATAAGGGGGTATGGGTGGGAGTAGCTGGGGGTGGGGGGGAAGGGGCAGGCGAGGCCCAGGCATGAACTCTCTGTTAGGGAGAATTCTCTGTAAAGGCTAATTTCCCAAACCTAGGGAGTCCTTCAGCAGCTTTGCTGGATTTTGGGGTTTATTTTTTCACCTGCTAAGAGTGAGACTCTTTTCCTCCCACTCTTAGACATGATTTGAGGTGTTCCTTTGACTTTGTATGTGTTCTATGGGCTATGGGGTCCTTTTCCCCATAGGGTTTCATGTGGGTTACACAGCACCCTCCGTACAGTAACCCAGGGGTGTCGTAGCGACCCCCAAACATAGACTCGATACCCTGGGACCGACTACTGTCTCCCTGGGCATGTAAAGTCACCATTGGCTTTACTAGTCTCAAATTGTGAACAGAACCAGTACAAACCATCATATTGTGGACGTACTGGTCGGACCAATTCGATTGCCCCGCGGTCTGTTGTTCGAGGGGGCACTGTCCAGTCCCCCCCAACCGAGTTTTGGCTGGTGGCAGTGGATACTACTTTTAATATTCGACCGCAAATATATTCCTATGGGATTTTCCCATTGTTCGAGGCTACCACTTTTTAAAATAGCCTCGAACATACCGCCGGTTTATTAAATTAATATAAATTGGTATTTTTTCCCGAAACTTGGATCCAAAATGGCGTTTGTGTTTTCCTCTGTGACTCCAACCCAAGTCGAGCCCTTTGTTCCACATTTTTGCGGGCTTCTCCACAGAAGCCTCCAAAAGTGGTGCCACTCTGTCTGGGTACCACAGGGGGTGCGGGAGGGGGTTTAGGCACCCTGGACTGAGTTGCCTCGGCAACTCAAGTCGCACTCTTGTGTGATTGGCCCAAGTGGTGAGCCGCCCGGCTCACCACTTAGCATGTTTGAGTGACAGCTAGGCTGAATGAATGGGGGTTTTCTGCATAAAAGCAGGGCTTTGGGGACTGGAACTTCAGAAGTCACCACAGGACCTAAAGAATCCGAGGAGGGAGAAGCCGAGCCGACCAGCAATGACGACACCACCGGTGGAGCCCTGCTGAACCGTCTCACCACTTTTCCCGACGACAGAGGAGATCTTCAGCCCGGAGAGTCTTCTTCCTTTGACTGGCGGGGATAACCAGTTTGCCCGTCTTTTTGCCTTCCTGGGCCATCTCATGGCCGCCTTGCCCGTGCCAAGCACCCCGGCAACCCGAATACCACGGTTTACCACTACCGCGAAGAAAAGGGTGGTACCTTGTAACCAGGAAACTCCGCAGCTGGTTTCTTCCCTGGTAGCGCAACGACCTCCAGCTTTCCTCCACATCGAGACCTCCTCTTCCTCTGGACGAAACACCGACTGCCCCCGCTGGAGCGTTCTTCCCATTTTCAGGTACTGTGTCCCGCCTGGCTTCCCTTGCGACAGATCGTTCGGGGTGACAGTAAATCCTCGACTTTCTAACCTGGGTTAGCCTGGGACTTGTTAAACTTTTCCTGACTTGATCTCAATCTTTTGTGAACTATCTACCAAGACTCTTTGGGCATAACCCCACTGTGTGATCCTGGACACATTTCGCTTTCTCTAAGAGTGGGCCTGGTATTTGAACTTCCTTGCTCTCCAGTAGACTTTGCCTAACCTGCCTTACTGTGGTTCTTTGAAAAGTATTGAAATTTGTGTGCTTTCATAACTCTGCCTTTTCCCTCCCTTTTTAATAACTTATTAGAGTGCCCTCTTATGTTAAGCGCTCACCTCTGTCTGAAAATAAATGGTGTTTCTCATTAAGACTTGTCTAATAAGTAATCAGGGTTGTATATATATAATAGTGACTGTGTTGAATTTACTTACCTCTCTTTGTGCTATTGTAATTTACGAGTGTGTCTTTAAATAAATAATGATATACTTTTACACCAAAGCTCTGGTCAGTGTTTGCTTGTTCTACTGTATCTCTGTACCTATTGTGTGTACTCTATATACTGCCTAACACATCTTAGAGGGGTCTGACTGCTCAGCCGCAGCTACCAGGTAAATCTGGGTGGTACAGACTGCTACCAATTGGGTTTACTGCCAACCACCTGTAGTCCTAAATCTTTTGCAGTGGTCCCTAAGGGAACTGCACAGGTTTCTGCCTAACACTCTCAAACTGGTTGGAATGAGAATGAAATGGACCCCTGCTGGGGCAGTGACCTGGGTCCCTGCCATACTTATTGGTCCTTTCCATTGCATAAGGGGAATGTTTTGATTGATGTTGATGTTTGTTTTTGATTCCATGCTAACTACTTACTGGAAAACCGAATAAACACAGTTTGGATAAATAAATAAATAAGAAGAAATCATGTTTGTATCCGCTAGCGGCCACTGCTAAGAGAGAGGAAGGGAGCTTGCCGGATCTCCCCCTGCCCTGGAGTAGGACCTCCTTTAGATACCCGAGTATTAACATATGTTGGGACCCCTACCAAGAGCATGTAGATAATACGGCGCCAGCCAAGGTGGGACTAGTTGCTTCTATGGGGTTCTGGGGTAAACGGCCCCGTCAATGATGGGGAGGGCGGCATTGTTAAAAATGGTGGCACTACCACGATTTATGCACTGCTTTGGAAATGTCCCATACGACATTCCAGGGCGTTTCTTCCGTGAACTGGAGAAGTTGTGTAGGGGGTTCCTGTGGCAGGACGGGTGTAATAGGGTAGCCCTGAATACACTCCATAGGCCGTACGACCAGGGTGGATTAAAAGGTACCGAACTTCGAGCTGTATTTCCTGGCGTGCCAACTACAGCATGTGGTGAAGTGGATGGCTGATGAACCCTCGAGACAGCACTGCTGCAGCCCACATTGCGGTGACGACACCTCAGAGACATCCTTTGAGCACCCGCGAAGGAGCAGCACGAGAGCCACTACATGGTGAATCTGGGCATTCGAATCTGGCACAGGGCCTGTAAGGTCACGGGGATAGAGGACACACTCTCTCCGCAGACGCCGATAGTGGCGGTTCTGGGTGGTAGGCAGGGGGATAGGGCCATGATAGAATCATGGTGGGGGATGTGTGGAGTAGCCACGGTGGGGGGACCTGAGAAATGAGGGAAAGTGGAAAACGTTTGAGGAGTTACGAGAGGAGGCTGGAATACATGCGGGACAGTTCTTGTTGCATAGCACGGTTCTGGGGGTGCTACGCAGAAGATGGCCAACTGTCAAGGAGGGGGAAATTCGTTTGAGGAGAAGGAGTGGGAGGAAATAAAGCGCTCTCACAAGACTGTACCCCAAAACGCCAGATTACAGTTAATAAAAATGTATATAGTACAACTGTTAAACCTCATCCCCATTGCCGGATCCCACTATTGGTCTATCCATGGCATGGATAATCGTCCCTGTCTGTCTCCTTGTCGGTAATGACCTTAACCAGATTACATATGGTGGCCATTCTCCCTTCCAACTATCCTTATCCATTTGTAAACTTCGTTCAGGGGAGCATGCATGCCCTCCTACTGCCCCAAGACCAGACTCTCTCTTTCCTCATCTGACATGTCTAGTTCCCAACTAGTGTCATTGTCATCCCCTTCACGCTCATCTAAGTTCAGTCTGCTCAAAGACAATGCTCGACGTTCATCACTGAACAGGTTTCCCGCCTCACTTCGTGACTGAGGTACTGGGGATTGATCACTGTTCCTTCGAGTTACATACTTGCTACCTCGTCTTAACTGTTGATAGACCTCATCAATCTTTTCTCCAATGCTTTGCACATCAAATCCTTCTTCTAGTGCTACTCTAGATGCTGCTGGCATTATTTTCTTTATCAGAAGAACCTTTTCCACTCTGTCCCATCGTATTTCTGTGCTCGGCCTCTCCTGTTCTTCATGAATGAGAATGGCATTGAGACCTTGCTGTCTCCTTTTCTGTTCTATTTCTTCTTCTACTTCCCTTAGCTGTCTCGCATCCCTTCTAATGCTTTCTCCCTCTTGCTTTTGTTCTCCTCATTTACTTACACCTTTCCTTCTTTCCTCTTCTTCCCTTCGTCGCTGTAATCTTTTGTCCCTTAGTCTTAGTGCTTCTTCCTCCTCTCGCTCTCCTTCCTTTCTGTCCCTTTCTTCTATTGCTCTTTGTCCATTATCGTACATTTTGTTGTTCTTTTTTCTCTTGTTCTTCCAGATATATCTGCTCTCGTCGCTCCCTGCTTTTCCTTTTCTGCTCATCTTCTTTTATCTCTTCTCTCATATCTGATCTTTTCTTTCTTGTTCGTCCTTATCTTCTCTTTGCCTAATTTCCTCGATACTTTTCCCATCTATCTTGAGTAAGATCTGTCCTCCCATCCATTGATTCTGCATGAGTGCTACCTTGTCGGCTTTATCCTTTACTCCCTTCCATCTCTTAATCTCCCTGTCTATTTCTGTCGACAAATTGGACATCTCACTCTTTTCTTTCTGGTCTTGTATGATCTTCCACATTTCTTCCCTTCTCTTATTCTTGTCCAGACTATCATCTCTACTGTAAGCAGGGTGGGGGTTTCATATATCGTATTATCGTATTACAATACCCCGCCGCTTCTTTCAATTCCTTTAAAGGATATACTCCTATCTCTTCCGTAGCAACACCCTTTGCCGCAAGCAAGGTTAGAGGAGCGGAGGGCTCACCACCTTCTCCCTTATGCTGGTTAAGCATCCACTCCTCAGGTGGCAGGTCTTCTCTTTCCTCTTGATACATCTTCCAGAGCTCTAAAATCAATAACCTTTTCTCTAATTTCTTCACTGTGTACACAGCGTGCAAGTATGTGCTCATATGTTGCAATACCGCTCTTGACAATGATCCCCCCCCTTGTGGCCACAGCATGAACATTTTATCTGCTGTGCCCTTTACCCATTCCGCACTATAATGTTTGAGCTTGGGCATATGCTTTGGCAGTGTCTTGCATAGGTGCATAAGGGGAGTATCCCCCATAATTACAAGTCTCAATTGACTGTCGATACTTACCAGACTGTTAAATAAAGCTTTTACCTTGGCTTAAATCACCAGTTTTCAACGTTTTAAAACAACAAATATGAGCAAGCACCATCAATCGCTGCTCAATCCTCTTATTTCAGTAGCCTATCTATTCTCTTGATTGGCGCCAATCGTTTGGTATAACTTAATCACTGTTTCTCCTCAACTTTTTCAATTTTTCACTATCTCTATCGCTCTTCGATAGTTTACTCAACAAACATTCAGACTAGTCAAACATTACACATTATGAACACCATGATCACCTCTTCCCTTTATGTTTTACCCTGTACAGGGTTTGAGATATCACTTTATGTAATCCTGATAATGCGTTTTTATATTTCATTCTACCCCCATTGGTATTTGAAATGTCTCTTTCTGACTCCCTTGAATCAGGTTTTCCTGGGCGGTCTCTCTTATCTTTACAATAATTTCCTGTTACTCAAAATTATTACAACACCATCCCCTTATTTGCCATTAGCCTTAGTCTACTCACCATTCATTAATCGTCTAGAGGCATTTGGTATCGACAACTTCTCCAATCTGACCACTTTACCTTTTGTCCGTAGAGTGCCTGTGGAAACCGGGCAGGGATTCCATCAAAGGGGGCTCACCGTCTCGGTTCTTCTTGCAAGTTTATTTCTATCGGCCACTCTCCACAGTAAACTCTGCAATCCTCCAGCTAATGGGGGAGGATGCCGGATCGTCCGAAACTCTGGAGACTAACTAGTTTGGATATTTTTGAACCATCCGCGCCGCTACCACATGAGTTTAGGGTCCTTTAGGAACGTGCATGCAATGGATGGGTTCACAGAATAACCAAACCAACTCAGGAAGATTGCAAAGTACTGTTTTATTATCAATTATCTACAACACAGAGTTACAACGAACATACGCTCAATTTCTCTGAAGGATCTTTTCATAAAAACATGATTATATACTGAAAATACATCAGAGGTGACGTCATACTATGTGGCAAATAATGAAAAACCTACTGGGGATCGGGATAGGCTTAAAGGGAACATCCAAGTACACTTTATATAGGAACTAGGATTGTGATTGGCTGCCCACGGTCAGGTAGACAATATATGCCTACCTCTAAAACATGTCATCTACAAAACCATTAGATACACGGTTTCCGATTGGTTTCTCAAACTATAAGGTCCTTCATTATATGGACCACTGCAATTGTCTGGAACATTCGGTTCACTTAGCAGCATGTAAGCTCAGATCCAGTTACAAGGCGATGGGGCCTGACTCTACCTCCCCATAACACAGCATCTCTCATAACCCAAGCCTTCTGCCATGAAGATTGTCTTTGAACTTGACATTGCAAAGTATCCTTGTCTCTGAGAATATATGGGAGTGCGGGCACTCACTATCGTTGTTATACGTCTCCAAGTTCAACTCCATTCTCATCCATGGCTCACATGACAGGAAACCACAATCTGGTCCATTTTGTAGGTTTTAAATGTCTTAAATGAATAAAACTTGGCATTCTTGGAGTTCTTTCTTTGCATCTTAACTAGAGATGATTCATCCTTTGCACGTTCACTCCTTTCCAGAATAGATGGCCGAGCTTGGCTGCTTCAGTCTCGACTTCCGGACAGACAACCTCACTGTGCAGCTTCACTATTCAGCTTATTCTTACAGTGACACCATTTTCCCTTTCTTCTTCATGGGTCCTGGCTTACTAAAATGTATGATACTGATGTCCAGATTCTATACAGTGGCTGCTTCGCCTGCATTCTATTCACTACATATAGCGAGCTTCTATGGTGACAGTCTACTTGCGTTTCAGCATCTGTACAATTATTGAACAGTTGATTTTCTGCAGCACTTTGTGCACGTGTAATCATTTACGTATTTAAAAGTTCACTTGATTCTTTATGTCATCATTAGTTTCTGTAAGATCCATACATCCTCACCAGCCAGTATCCTGGGACAAGACAATCTGGTTTCCGCCTTGGTGGACCTAAAAAACCAGATCACCCAAATCACGGATAAAGGCAAGCCAGCCCTTCTGTTACTCCTAGACCTCTCGGCTGCTTTCGATCTGGTGGACCACAAGACACTCACCTCACACCTCAACCACTCAGCTAACATCTCCAAAAAAGCAGCTCTCTGGGTCACCTTGTTCCTGGAGGGTAGGGCAATGAAGGTATTCTCCAACATAGCCAAAACAGCCCCCACCACCATCCACTGTGGAGTCCCACAGGGCTCTTGCACAGCACCCACTTTATACAACTTGTTCACAAAGCCCCTCTTCGACAAGCTTGACGCCCTTGGTATCGCGTATACTAACTACGCTGACGATACCGAGGTACTCCTACCATTTACCGGTGCATACTACAAAGATGTCAAAGCACTTCATACAATTTATACCACCTTCCAGGCATGGATGGCGGCCAATGGCCTCTGCCTCAATGGGGAGAAGACCGAAATCCTCATACTAGGTCAAAAAACGACTTTAGCCAAACTCGACAAACTGTACTCCAACTTCACCATTGATAAAACGATCATCCCGGTCTCCACATCTGTGAAGACCCTAGGGGTCTACATAGACTCTATGCTATTCATTAACAGGCAGGACAGCGCCATTACCTTCGCCTCAGCGCACACCACAAAACTCATAAAGGTGCTGGTATTATCAAAGGATGAGGGCGGGGGTGTGTGGGAGTGGTTTTCCCAGATCTAGTTGCCTACTATAGGGCAGCCCAATTGCGGATTATGGTTGACCACTTAGACCCAGAAACAAAGCAGCAATGGGTCTATATGGACATTGCTATCCTGCAGCCGGTAAAGCTGGGTGAGTGGATGTGAGTCTCGCAGAAAGAGATCCCCAGACAGGTTATGACACACCCCATCCTGGAAGTGTTCTGGTTGATATGGCGCGAGGGAAGCGCCACCTGATGGTTGTAGACATGGCCCTCTCCCCTCAGTTGCATCTGGGCACCACCCATACAAAATTACATCACTGACCCCCTGAGGTTCCAAACTTGGTATGAGGTAGGGCTCTCAAGGGCGGGACAATTGTGGGAGGAAAGGGAATTCATGCCATTAGCCCATTTAGAGGAATGTCTGGGGATGAAAGGGCTCTCAGCCTTTAAGTATTTACAGTTGAAGGGTGTCCTGACAAAGCCCATCTGGGGTGATAACCTGTGTCAGGAACTCACCCCCCTCGAGAAAGTACTGCTACAAGAAACCAACACAAGGGGGCGAATATCCTGGCTGTACAGGGAACTGAGGAGGGGCGAACCCATTTATATGTTACCGGCACGGAGGAAGTGGAAGGAGGACCTAGGAATCAAACTGACAGGCCAGCTATGGGATAAAATGTGTAGGGGGGTGAAAAGGTCCACGCTGTCCCTGCAATACAGAATACAGGCATTTAAACTGCTACACAGATGGCATTATCCACATGCAAAATTGGCTAAAATGTACTCAGAGGTAGATGCGCGCTGCTGGCGATGTAGAGGGGCAAATGGTGACTATTATCACATGTGGTGGAAATGTACACTCATTCAGACATACTGGAAAGAGGTCCTGGGATGGTTGAAGGATCTGGATGGGATACATAGGCCCATGGAACCCAGCTTGCGGTTTGGTGTATAAGGGAAGGAGCAAAATGGGGGCCGCATGGTCCACACCCTGCTGGTAGCGCAAAGGAGTTGTGTGGCACAACATTGAAAAAAGGGGGAGCATACCCACAGAGAGGGAATGGGTCCAGAAAGCAAAGTCCATATATGACATGGACTACCTGACTAACCTTCTGGATGAGACGTGAACTGACAGAGGGGATCTGGCTACCCTTCTTTAATAAATGAATAGTTACTCACTGTAGTGACTAACGTACTCTGAGTCCATAGTGCCCTTTCCTCCATACTATATGGGCGTCCCTCGCGAGGGACGGGAGACAGAACCTTTTTCACCAGAAAAATCTTCTTCCTCTTTAAATTTAGGGGGGTGCAGCCCTGGGAGCATGGACTCGCCTGACCCGCCCACCGGCACCACTCACCAGTGCTCATTGATGCGTCGACAATATTCAGCATTGCCTAATGACACCAGTATAATTAAGGGCGAGGATGGTGGGACGTATGGAGGAAAGGGGACTACGGACTAAGAGTACGTTAGTCACTACAGTGAGTAACTATTAATTACTCTTACATCCCGTCCCCTTTCCTCCATACTGTATGGGCGATTACAACTGAATGTAACCCCAGGGTGGAGAGGAGACCCTCCTTAAGAAAACAGGTTTCTAAGAATCGCCTATCCCGAAAGCCGCGTCTGACCTAGAGGCGTCGTCCAAACAGTAGTGCTTACAGAAAGCCAAAGGGGTGGCCCAGGTAGCCTCCCTGCTGATGACCTGCCACGGCACATGCCGTTGGAACGCGAAGGCCGTGGCCTTAGCTCTGACCGCATGGGCATGCAAGTTAGCTGGCACTGGTACTGGCTTGTGTTGCCTCTCATAAACCTCCTTGATGGCCGCGACCATTCACCTTGCTATGGAGGCCATGGAAGCCTTATAACCTGGCCTTGACCCACCGAAAGTGACAAACAGGGCATGTGACTTGAGGAAGTCCTTGGTCCTGTCCAGGTAGTATTTCAGAGCGTGTATGGCATCCAGACAGTGCAAGACCCTCTGATGCTCATCCTTGGAGTCGGCGAAGAAAGTGGGTAAGACTAGCTCCTCGTTGAGATGGAAGGAGGTGGTCACCTTGGGTAGGAACGCAGGGTGCGTTTCAGGACCACCTTGTCCTTGTGAAAGGTGGTGTAGGGCTCTGTTCCCACCTGAGCCTGGATCTCACTGACTCTGCGAGCGCAGGTGAGGCCCACGAGTAGAGCCGTCTTTATGGTGACCAGCCTGATGTCCGCGGACGCCATTGGCTCAAAAGGTTTTTGCACGGATGCGCCCAACACAACATTGAGGTCCCACGCAGGGTGTGGTTTCTTTATAGGCGGGCAGAGCCTGTGGAGGCCCGCCAGATGTCGCTTGACCACAGAGTTAGAAGAGGAGAAGAGGCCCTCCTCCAGTAAGCCCCTATGGCTGCCAGATAGGTGTGGCATGTGTCCACCTGTACAACGGAGTGGGTGAGGTGTGCCGAGAAGGAGAGCACGTCATCCAAGGTGCACCAAAGAGGGCCGATCCCCCTAGAGCCGGGCCAATGACAGAATCTAGACCATTTACTCTTACATTCTCTCATAGTAGCCTTGCTTCTAGCACCCTGGATGATCTCTAGGTTAGCCTCAGAGAGGCTCAAGTGTTTCAATGTGACCTGCTCAGGATCCACGCTGTGAGGGCTAGTTTGTGGGGAACGGGGTGGAGTACCCTGCCCACCTGCTGGGCCAGGAGAGGAGCCGGGCCCAGCGGGGGATAAATGGGTGGCCTGTCCGATAGGCTGAGTAACTCTGAGAACCACGGTCTCGCCAGCCACCATGGAGCTACCAAAATGATGCTGAGGTGACGAGATTCCTTTATCTTGCAGATCACCATGTGGACTAGGGGTGTGGGCGGGAAGACGTATGCGGTCATGTCGTTCCACCGTATCTGGAATGCGTCGCCCAGGGAGTCGGAGCCATGCCCCTGCCAGGAGGCGAATTGCTAGCATTTCCTGCTGTCCAGGGGATGCAAACAGATCCACTTGGGGATGCCCCCACCTGAGGAAGATCTCTTTCAGTATCTGGTTGTTCAATTGCCACTTGTAATTGTCAGCCCCAGTCTGCTGAGCTTGTCCACCTCCAGGTTGCACTCGCCCGGGAGGTGGACTTCAGTGAAATAGATGTTGTTCTCCAGTGCCCCATCCCACATGCTGACGGCTAGGTTGCACAGTGGAGGGGATCTGGTACCCCACTTGCTTGTTGACAGTACATGCTGGTGGAGTTGTCCGTCTGGTTAAGAACTGCCTGGCCCTCCATAAGAGGGAGAAAAGCCTTGAGAGCCAGCCATATGGCCTTCAATTCCAGCCAATTGATGTCGGACTCCTGCTCATGCAGAGTCCAGACTCCCTGGATGTTGTGGCTGTCCAGAGTGGCTCCCCAGCCCTCTAGGGAGGAGTCCGTAGTAACAGTGACCCAAGGGGCCGGCTGGCGGAAGGGCTTGCCCTGCCGCAGGTTGAAGTCCGCAAACCACCACATGAGGTCAGAGTGGAGAAAGGGAGGAAGGTCGACTACCTCCGATTAGGAGCCCTTCTCCTGATTCTATGAGGCTGCGAAGTGCAGCTGTAATCTCCTCATCTGGAGTCTTTTGTGGGGTACAGCCAACAGGACTGCCGCCATAATACCAAACAGAAGTTGGTACCACCAGGCCGAGGTCACTGCTCTGGAGAGGAAGTGAGAGGTGGCTTTCTTGATGGCCACAATCTTGTCCTCCGAGAGAAAGACTCTTTGGAGCTCGTGTCCCAGATGAGGCCCACTAAGGTCAGGGTCTGCGTGGGTTGCAGCGGAGACTTCTTGAGATTGATAGTGAACCCCAGGTTGTGGAGTGTATTCATCAGTGTGGAGGAGGTATGGTGAACCGCTTCCGGAGATGTAGCCCGGACAAGCCAGTCATCCAGGTATGGGTAGACGTGGTGGCCCTGGGCCCCGAGGAGGGCTGCCACTGCATTCATCAACCTGGTAAACACCCTGGGGGGCAGAGATGAGGCCAAAGGGTAGTACCTAGTATTGGAAATGGCAGCCCATGATCCTGAATGGCAGTAGGGAATGATGCGGCTGCCAAATCTTGACGTTTAGATACGCGTCCTTCAGATCCAGGGAGCACATCCAGTCTCCCCTGACCAGTGTTTCCGCAATAAGTGCTGGCATAAACATCTTGAATTTTTGCAGAGGTAGGCAGAGGTTGAAGGTGGCAAGGTCCAACACAACTCTCAGGCCAGCCTGGTTCTTCTTCTGTATGGCGAAAATCCTTGAATAAAAGCCCAAGCCTCACTGGGAGGTTGGGACTTCTTCCACAGCCTGGCTCACGACGAGTTGCTGTCCCAATCTGTGGGAGAAGAGAGCAGGGGAGGGGAGAAGGGAGGAGAGGAAGGTACTGGTAGGCGGTACCACGTGAAGAGGATCCAGGGGTCTAAAAAATTCTGGCGCCAATAAATTGCACATGAGAGGCAAGCCTGCCCCCTACCGGAGACACGTGGACCAGAAGGGGCGAGTCATGCCTTCTTTCCCTCTGAGACTGTTGCGGAGGGGGGATTGGAAAAAGCCCTTGCCCGCCAGCCCCCATTTTGTTGTTTCCTCCAGTGCTGACTCAGAGAACGGTCAGGTTCCTGGACCTCTGTTATTGAAAGCCCTGGAACCTGCCTAAAGCCTGCACCTTGTCAGAGCGTTGCTGTGACTGGGTGTAAGCCTTGTGTGTGGCCTTCGTAAGAATAGAAAAAGACTTTGCAGTTTGCACGCTGTTCTTTTTATCTAATTCTTCATCCGTGGTGGAGTGAAAGAGGTCACTACCCTCGAATAGAAGGTCCAATATGCGTTCCTGGACATCGGGGTAAACTTAGTAGCCCGGAGCCAGGCAGTCCTTCTTTGGTCCGTGGCGATGCAGATAGCCCAGCCAGAGGTATCGATGTGGGCCACGGTGGACTCCATGATGTCCTGTGCTGCCAGCCTGGCTTCTCGTAGGCCGGCCTTGCAGCGTGCTTGGCTCTGCGCCAGAAGCTCCGGGAGGAAGTCTGCAGTTTGCCGCCAGAACCTTTGGTTAACGGCTGCCAGCATGGCATCCGCGTTGGCTTGACACAGGTGCAAGAGGATGACTGAGGCTTAGAGTAGAGTGACGCCGCAGCGATCACGGAAGAGTGTGGTTGAGGATGTGCCAAAAGCAAGAGTTTATCCCCCTCCATCTGCCTATACTTGGTGTCAAGGCGCCGATTGACAGGTTGGGCCAAGTGCAACTTGAGCCACCCCTTCTTGGCCAGGGGAACTACGTCTTTCTGCATCAGGATCCCTGTTCTGGTAGGAGGTATTAGGGGGAGGACTTCTGGCAAGACCCCCTCCTTGGGCTGCTCTACCTCGGGCTGAGGAAGGCCCAAATATTCTGCCAAACCTGCAAGACATTCATGGAAGGCCCTGGCTGAAGATGGCATATCAGGGTGGTCCTCCTCATCACTGTCCAGAGTGCTTGCAGGGTCCGGAACTGGTGGAGGGGTGCTGGGCGCCGTGGGCGGCAGTGTGGATACCGGAGCCAGGGGCTGGTGTGGAGCCGCCTGTACTGTGGGAGGCAGGGAAGCCGGAATCGGAGGAGCCGGCTGGGGCAGCAGCAGCTACACTGGGGCCTGTGGCACCAGAGCCATAGGAGGAAGGACGCTGGGTGCTGGTGGGGTGACCTCGGGAAGCATGTCCCCGATTCCATCCCGGAGGATGGCCCCCATCTGGGGAGTTCGCATCAGCCCTAGGAACCTTTCGAAGAACCTGTCTTCAGAGGCTGTAGAGGTGGCAGGTGATATTGACAGAGTGGCTAACGGCAACAGGGGCCAGGGCACACTCTGCCTGGGGTGCAGGAGAAACCTGCCCTGCGCTGCTGATGGATAAAGTGTAGGCCACGCACCTGGTTGACACCAGTCCCACCTTGTGACTGTTTCCTCCACTCGCTCTGCAAGTGGGGGTATTGGGCGAGCGGCCATCTTGTATGGCGCAGTGGCCATTTTGTCGAGGTGCGTGCCACGTGCCGAAGTCGTGGTGCCTGGCTCGCTGGAACCAGCCCTGTCCAAGATGCTTGGTGTTGGAACAAAAGGCCTATCCCGCACCTCAGGCCGTGACCTGGAAGGCGTATTGCCCTCGGTGGAGCAGACGAAAGTGCTGCGTGAAGGCGCACCCTTGGACATGATGCTGGTACTAGGGTGTTGCCCCTTGGGAGTAACCCCGGTAAAAGAACCTTGCGGTCCCTCAGCACTGACCCCAGAAGGATCCGGAGACCCCTCGGCTATGAGGCTGGTAGCTTGACTAGCCTCAGTACGTGTGCTGGTGCTGGAACCCAAAAGGTTCCTCCCGGTCAGGCGCTTCTTTGAGGAGTCACCTTTACGGGGTACAATGGTAAATAGAGGCCTTTCCTTCGGCCTCGATCAATGTTTGATGAAGTCCTTTAGGTCCTCCGGAGGGGACTTCTGGAACAGTTCCCTCTACCCAGCTAGCCTGTTCTTCAGTGCCCGTGGAGTCAGTGCTTTGCACGCAGAACAACCTTTCCAGCCGTGGTCGGGGCCAAGGCAGCGGATGCACATGGCATGGGGTCAGATATAGGGAAGAGCACCTCGCAGGCTGGACACCTGCTGAAGCCCGCTGAAGTCGACATGCGCCGGGGATGAGCGTGGCGTCGGAGGACCAAGTACCTAATTGAAGAGAAAAAGACAGATAGAAGAATATCCGGGGAAGAGCGTGTGGTATTACATGGCCGAAGCCAAACCCAGGAGCGCTGGTGAATTCGGCCCGTTCCTGTTGACGCAGAAAAGAGGACTGGGGAGTGGCATCTTTGGGTGGAGTCAGGCGAGCGCCTGCTCCCAGGGCCACACCGCCACGCGCCTCTAAATTTAAAGAGGAAGAAGATTTTTCTGGTGAAAAAGGTTCTGTTTCCCATCTCTCTCAAGGGACGCCCATACAGTATGGAGGAAAGGGGACGTGACGTAAGAGTAATATGGAAGATAACCTGTCCTTGGGAATAAGTAAAACCAAGAAGTGATTTCCTGGTTGTGATAAAGTAACAAAAGAGTCGTGTTGAACTGCATACAGGGGGGAGGGATAGAGGGAGCGTAATCTCAGAATATATATGTTGTACATGTTGGTGACAAAGTTGATGTTTTGGAAAATGACAAAAACTTCATTTAAAAAAACAAAAAACAAAAAAGAAAAATCAGATCCCGAAGGTGGCCATCATTACAGCGCCTTCGGCAGCATGGCTTTCCATCCCCTCTTCACCGCCCATTCCACTGTAACCATCTCATGGTCCGACCATTTAACGGTCTCCACCCTTGGTGAGATTATACTGCCCTCCTGCTCTTGGGGGACCAATAGGAAGTCTATTTCAGTGTAGGTTTGATACGGGGGTGAAAAGAAGGTGTAGGCCCAATCTAAGAACAAACATTGGAATATTATCCAATGTGTGTACTTGGAATAAAAAGGTTTCTGCACGGAAAATGTACTAAGTTGCCTGAACACAGATAGTCATTGTGTCAGACTTTACAGCCGTCTCCTCTGACATCTGTAATTTGTTGTGCAGACTGGCCAAACTACAACCCCCTCTACCAGATCTTCATCCTTAAATTGTCAATACATTGAGTTCCATTAAATTAGGTACTAACTGCTACTAGAACCTAGAGTAGATCTTTGGAATCCTTAGAGCCAATCAGGATCCAGGCTTTCTGGGAATTATTCTCTGGTGCGTTTTTGTATATTGTTTGTTCTCAGGATACCATGAGCACCCACCCACCAAACCATCCACTAATCCCCACAACTCCTCGCTTACTGTTAACTTAGTTTTCACAACTGCTTCCTCTGCTTGCCTCAAGCTCCCTTCAAACTCACCTTGTCCCTTTCCTTATAAATTCTGGTCACTACCTAGCATTTGTGTCCATAAATCAGGCTTCTTGGCAGGCCATATTGCCATTGACTGCAGCCAACAATGCCCAATTATTACAGCAATTGGTAGCGATAGTCATCCACCTTAAAGCACTATGTACAAACGTGGTATGTGATCATTTAGAGATGGCACTGAGCAAACCTCACATTTTGCAATAAGACTAAGAGGTCCCAGTGGCAGACCTGCTTTGTGGCAGGTCTGTAGCAAGGGCACTCAAAAATCACATGCCAATCAAAAAGCTATACCATTTATGAAACGGGGAAGGAATTTGAATTTTAGCCATTAGGTTAGGACAGCGAATAAAGTTACGAGATCTGTTTGTAACCTGCAGGTGAAGGTTTGAATCCTACTGGGGCTGACTTCGTCTTTTATAATTAATTATAATTGGTTATTTTAACGCGCATAGTACCCAATTTCCAAGCGCGGACCCGGAGATCGAACCTGTGTTGCTCTGTGTCGTCTTTCTTTCAAGATGAGCGCATTGCTCCCGAGTTATCGTCCAGAGATGATTAAAGGTACACCAATGCAGTGTGGTATGGAAATGCCATGATCTTAATTGATGGTGTACTGGTGTCCATGCTTATAGTGTAAACACATCCTGGCAGTGGAGGCATTTAATGGGAACCTGCATTGTTCTCTGACAAATGCAAGGGTGCAGCCTTGTAAAATAAGACCAAGAGCTGTCACCGACCAGTAAGGCACACAAGCTGAGACGGGCAACCTAAATGGGAAAACAGACCACAGGGTACCCTTCTGGCACCATGTCATGAGTCGTAGGTTATTGAAGGGGCACATTACGTAGAGTTACCTGACTAATGAGGCACTGGATGGAGACTCGCCGGAGACAAAGGAGGTTGTAGAGGGGGCTGCTTAAGGGTGCAGACGAAGTCTTTTGGCCTACCAGTGGCTGAAGAGAATGCTATGGCCCACTGTATCAATATCCACAGAGAGGCCTAGGAGAATCAATGCACAGGCAAAGTGCCCTCGTTAACAGACGCAAGTAATTCCTCTCTAATGTTCATGATGGAAGTTTCCGTACCCCTTGCGAGGGGTCAGAAATGAGAAGCGGACACAAAGTTGTAATATGTTCATTGACAGACATCTTTATTAAAATAAAAAGGGTTGGATAAATACCTTTCTGTCCCTATCCTAAAGAGAGTTTCCCTACCTAGGAAACTAAAAATCAGTTTGTGTCAAGTCATCAAACTTAAAAACTGACCTTCTGTCCAAAACATACTAATCTGATCCTCACACTAGAAATGAACTAAGGGTGCAAGGAAACGTCTCTGGCTTCTATTTTGCAAAAAGTGAATCAAAGCATGCAAATAAATCCAACAGAAAATAGTATTTTCCAAGGAGAAATCCTTGGATCCAGAGGGTGATTTCCTTAACTGGAAATCCAGATAGGATGGCAAACAGTGTCTCTTTCAAACAATAGTTTCTTAAGGATGGCAAAAGGGTCCCTTTTCAAACACTTTAAGGCAACCTCCTGGTATACTCTCCTGTCAGGTATCTGGTCACAATGTCTTATACTTCCATATACTTTACATGGATTGCCTGGTATATGCCCCTTCCAGGAATCCTTTTCTGTGGTCTTTCAGATCCCTTGGTATACTTCTCTGCCCCACCTCTTCCCCCATATGTTCACTGCCTGATGTACTCTTTTCACCAGGACTACTACTTTTGCTTTACTGCCCTTTGGTATAGCACAGTTGTATTACTTTACTGTGCTTCCACTTCCTTGGCTTGAGATACTACTTGCTCCATCTTTCCCCACATTGATATCTCATACATGGGGACTTGTTCAAGTTCTGGCTTTGTACTTCAATTGGACGGTATTCAAATATTCCTATTTGCTTCCGTGCCTCTTAGTACGCCCCGAGGTTCCTAATTGCTCTGGGCAGACTCAACGGAGTCTTGCAGCATCCCCGACTCATAACACGTTGCACGTTGCTGGGATGGCCTCCAACACACTGCAGGCCTTTCTCCAACGCTCCGGCAGCTGTGTGTTCGCCCGCCAGCAAGACTGCTGCTTCTCGGCACGACTGTCTCCGCTTAGCGATTCTGCCGGTTCTACGGCGGTCCTCCCACTGTGCCAGCTGCGTCTCTCTTGGCCTCGCGCTAAGCCGGTATGTAGCTGCGAGCCGCTGCCTAGTAGTACCTGCTCTCTCCAGCACAGTCCTTTCCCGTACTGCCTTTTTCTGCCGCTTTGCTGCTTTGAGTGCGGACACCATTTTTAAATGCCCTGCACACTCGTACTTTATCAAAACTAGTCTGTATGTTCAGCTTTGTGTTTCTTTCCATCTGCATTAACTCCTTCCTCTTCTCAGTAGTACTTGAGCCCTTATGGGAGTTGGAGTTCATTGAATTTCCAGGTTTTCCTAAAGTGATATTGTTTAGGACTTTCACTTAGAAAAACATTAGAAACAGGAGGTGTTGGGTATGTGTCCTGCGTGTTTTGGTAATGAATGTTATTCTGCAAAGAATGACAATATAATACCATCAGAAGTTTAGGTGTCATAGGGTTTTCCTCATAGGGGGTGGGGATACTGCATGTCTCCAAAGGGAGTCATTACCTCCTCCCAGCAGTCGTCCCCTGCCACATGATCCTCCCTCATAGTACCACCCTCAGGGTCAGGATCAGGTAGCGGCTGCCGTCCCCATGCCATGTGGGAGGAGAACATCACCTGGGAATCAGTGATGACTCTGCAGGATTCATCACACACTCCAGAGCAAGAGACCCGAATGGAGGTACCTAGACAGTATATTCTGTTCCTGGTGGGTGGGTTGATGTGCGATCACCATTTCTTCTAAGATCTTAGCCACAAAAATGACAGAGATCAGTATATAATTTGCCAGATTACATAGGCCCGTGCTGCATTTTTTTTCGCAACATGGCTGCTTTGCATTTAGGAATTCCTTGATGTGCCATGTGGTAGTTGGTGGAGCTGAGGGCTAAAGCGTATTGATTATTTTGTTGACAGGGGATGGAAATCTGAAGCGAACGGCTTGTTGATCAAGGATTTAGCCAACTTCACCTTGCACTTTAGGGCAGTGTACATGCCTTTTTTCTAATCAATGATGATGATATTGCTGTTGGGTCACTGTTGAGTGATTGCAGAATGTCAGAAAAGACTTGGATGATCAGATTGGATGCCCCTGACATTTCTGGACCAAAAGGCAGGGTTAGCAGTTGTTGATGGTGTATTCCTAAAACAATTCTCATTGGGGGATGATGAAAGGGTGCAGGACGCAAACTGACCTTAAGGGTTGCATGTGCTTAGAAAGGAGATGGGTTGATATTTGGAAGAAGATAAGATCTAGGCTATTGTTGGCATTGAGATGAGGCCAGCATTTGTGAGAAGCCTAGATCAGTCATGTTGTGACACTCCATGTGCGTATGAACATGAAAGTTCCTCTACGCATATGTTAAAGCCTCCTGTGAAGAAGCAGCACTTGGAGATTGTCGGCAAGTGCCATCTGAGATCTGCAATAACAGTCAGAAAGGACTCTTAGAAGGGCTATTGAGCTCCTTACAGGGTTGGAAATGTATCTTTAGGACTCCCTCTCCAAACCTCTCACATCCAGATGTTTAGTTTGATGTCCCTCCGCAGTATATGGCTAACGCACAGAGGTGTTGAGGTATAATTAACCCTAATTTCAATAAGGGCCAGGAAATGGATGCTGTGATCTTATTAATGTCTTGGATACTGGCAGTGTGCTTAGAAACTGACCTGGCTATTGGTCATAGAGTGAACGTTGTTACATTCAGGCAGTGTGGCAGGCTAGCTGAATATTAATGTCTGGTGACAGGCAGGCTGTGGAGGCTGCTGTGTGGGTAAAAAACCTGGTCTTTGGCAGAAAAGGTTAGACATTAGATGGAAGGACCACATTGGGCAGAAGTCCAATATTATAGTATGAGGATGCACTGATTTGTGCCAGATGTTGTACATAGGTGTTTGGATGCTTCATCACTGGGTATAGGAAATGGGAAAGAGGGCTTGAAGAGGGAAGGGCTGCTCGATGTTTGAAGGTAGATGTTGTGTTGCTCTACCTAAATACGATCCTTGAGACACAGAAATCCTTTAGCTGACCCCACTGCCAGGGATCATCCGCTCGCACAACCTCACCTGCTACAATTACACTGATGACACCCAAATTATCCTGAGAATCCCCAAGATGAGCTCGGACCATCCCCCCCGACCTAGCAGCTTGCCTCAGTGATATAGACCAATGGATGACTAGAAACCACTTCCTTCACAAGGATGACTAGAAATCACCTTTCTCAACCCAGAGAAAATAGATCATGGTATGAGGCAACAAAGCTCTACTCCCGCAACCACTTCCATGGCCTCCCTCTCTTGGAAGCCCTCCAACCACCACCTACAACAGTCAAAGACCTTGGCTGCACTACTATCCGGCTAGGGGGATCAACATTTTAATATCAGTTTTCTTCTCTTTCTGAAGTGCATTAAACTGTAAAGCAGAAGGCTCTGAGCAAGGACAAAGATCTAAGTAGGCAAAAAGGGAACACCTTGTCCTCACTGAAACTTTATGCCCGTTACCGAGTAAACTCACTGATCGGGGGTGAAATATGTAATATAAAGTCAGCCGAGTGCAGAAGATTGGTGATAATGACGAGACTGAATCTGCTGCCTCTAAATGAGTGGAGAAAGTGGGATAAGTCTGTGCATGTTAAGAAATGCTCATGTTACATAGGTGGCTGATGAGTACATCTCCATTTTCTTACTACTCTGTAGGAAATGTTCTGATTTACGCAGAAAATATTTAATCCCTTATTTTAGGAATTGTAACAATAACTCATTACATTACCTCAGCCAATATCCACAGCACATGAAACATAACTTGCCGTATAGCTAATTCCTACTTCTCAAGAGGGTAATATCCACAGAAAACACCTTAAGAGAGGAGAACTTTAAGATGGCAGAAAAATACGATAAATGGGGTTACCCCAAAGTTGTAGTAGAAAGAGCACAAGAAAAAGCAAGTTTGCTAAATGGGAACAATCTTTTGATTCCAAAAACTAAATCAACAGAAGTTCCTTTTCT
This sequence comes from Ambystoma mexicanum, assembly GCF_040938575.1. Lineage (NCBI taxonomy): Eukaryota > Metazoa > Chordata > Amphibia > Caudata > Ambystomatidae > Ambystoma > Ambystoma mexicanum. The sequence goes on from NC_090930.1 coordinate 1,119,119,607, forward strand.
TTATGCTCTTAAGTACAGCAGCCAGAGCCACCACATCAAAAGACTGATAAAAAAAAAAGAACTGGAGATTTATAGAAATGAACCCTCAACTACAAACATTCCCTAAACCACCAATTATTGTGTATAAGACAGGACACAATCTAAATGACCAACTAGCGAAGGCAGAAAGACAAAGGATTGACAATCAACAAATATTAAGAAAGAGGAAAACAGGCACATATGCATGCTTAAACTGCAATAATGTTATGAGAGGGAATTATATAAAACACCTACGAAATGGAACAAAATACAATTAAGGGACTACGCAACTTGTGACTCTAAATCAGTCATTTATGGACTCAGCTGCCCCTGCAGCATTTATTATATCGGACAGACTATAAGGAAGGTCAAAGAATGCTGGAATGAGAATAAAAGCAACATTTGCACACAATATTAGATCCCTGGTATAGCAACATTTTTCAGAAAGAAGTCACACAATAGTACAATTGAAAGTGACAGTGTTGGAGGTTGTGAAAACACACCAGAAAGGAGGGAATCACAGTAAACGAATGAACAAGAGGGAATTATTCTGGATAGAAAAATTGGGGAGTTTGACACCAGAGGGGATGAACGAGGAGTTCAATTTGAGCGCATTCTTATGAACAGGGCACAGAGATCCACATATTGATGGGGTGAGACCTAGAACAATGTTCAAATAGTACTTTATTAAAAACAGCACAAATATTGAGACTTTAACTAATATTTTATTTGTGTTCCACAATTTGCGAGATCTACAAAACGCTAAAAACTTGCAAAATGTTGAAATTATGTGTCTATATTTATGCATCACTTGAGATTATCTTCAGATTTTGAAATGGTATTAAGATTCAGGTACAAATATTGAATGTGGGGATGGAAGGATAGGTAGTATGATGTATACACACATTATGGATAAAGTGGCCTTCGGAACACCAAGAAAACTGACCATAAATCTCAGGATAAGTACATGGATGTTTCCACCGACTCAAGAGGGAGTTAATGAATGGAACAAGACAATGTAATCCCATAGCAACATCAGACTTAGAAAATTGTGTATAAATGAATGGACCAAAAGAACATTAGGTGGGATTACACAAACAGTAATTCGTTAATTACCATCTAGGAGGTTTAAATAGTTCAAATGGCCTATACAATTGCCATAGAATAAATTACCCAATAAAGTGAAATGATGATAGAAATTATGAAGTTTACTATAATGCACTAAGGACGCACCACAATGTGTACTAACATTTAACCGATACATGAGGATTAGGATGTCTTCATCTTCTTTCGGTGTAATATCTTTGGTTTTTACATAATATCAATAACTTGGCCATATAGGTAATAAGACACATGAATTGCGTTACAATCCGATAAAATCAGTAATAACCGAGAAATAAAATGAACGCTATGATGTCACCACACTAGTGCGTGATGATGTGGATAAACAAATAGCGGCCATCTTGGGCCCACGAGAGAGAGCCATGAGGGGAAACACACACGGGAGAGACAAATAAGCGCTACAGTGCTATTAAGTAGATCCAGAAAGCCCTAGAATGTTATTATAGCAGGCTATTGTAGCTCTCTTGATTATAAGTCTCCAGACTTGAAAAACAGCTGCTTTAGGCCGCATTTATACTTCATCTTAAGTGCAATCGATTTGAATTACTGTGAGAATGACCTGTACCTATCCAAGCAGATCTATAAAGCATTAGAACGCTACTAGAACATGCTATTACAGCATTTATGATTAAGATGTCATCAGCTCTTTATAAAAACAACCGCTGTTAAGCCACGTTTACACAGACTCATAACACTAATATGTTGACTGAATGCGGGAATGACCTTCACCTATTTAACTACGATTAAGTAAATTTCGAAATAGAGATGCATTGAGATACTGAGTAGCACGCCCCTTTTCAATAACTTATTTGCCTTGGACGAAATTATTTTTTACTGATAAGACACACACATTGAAGGCGGGAACATTAAAGCCAAAAACCGACCACCAATCTATGTGCACTTTACCTTTTTAGCATAGGAAAGTAGTGAGTGAGGAAAGGGAAAGGACCTCTACATTCCAATTGTAGTCATCACAACAGCGAACCCTAGGGCGTATGCGACAGCTACATATGTAGAATATTGGCACAGGGCAAATAAGCTACTGAAAAGGGACTTAGACATAGGAGTAACTCCCCTCAAACTAAAAACTTCTGTCAATTATGTGTTAAAAACATTTGGGTATAGACAGGACGTGACAGCCCCTTGACTCTATTTGTATCTATTTAGTACTGAGTAGCAAGCCATTATGAAACCAGGGGGCATAGAGGTTTAGGAATGGAACATCCAGTGAGCCGCCAAGGGACCACCTACATTCACTGGATTTAGATCCTGCAAAAATGTCTCCAACCAAATTTAAACTCCTTACAGAGGCACTGTTGTCCCAAACCCCAATTTCATCATGTAATGCTGTTTAAGTTAACTTTCTCCCCCATATCGTCAGCCAGACCACGGCATCATGCAATCTCTCCACAAAGGTTAATCTAAGTGATTCGCTCAAATCCTTCAGAAAGAAGCGTAAACAAAATTAGAAGCTGTTATCAACAAGACCCCTCCACCAAACAAAGTACTGGCGGATGCCTGCCCTGCCTAACTAGCATAAAGCAGTATTTGCTACCAAAAAGAGCACTATTCCACAACGGTGAGAGAGGCTATCACTCTTTCTTCAGAGCTGTTTAAAAATTAGCAATCCCATCATTTTCTACTTCAACAATACCACATACTGCAACATCTTCTCCCCATTCAGCATCCAAAAGACGGACAAACCATTGCTTCATTTCTCCCATCCGATAGTGATGCTAGCCCTTCCACCACCTCAAATAACCATTTGACCATTCTGCCATTTGACTTCCAGAAGGTCTTTGAGGACTTTTCCTACAAGCTGCTCAAAGCACTGAACAGCTTGAGACATTGGCAACCCTTGTCCCTCATTCACTGCGGCTATCCATGCTGCCCCATCGTGGCTCCAAAATCCTCAACAGCTCTTTGTCTACTGGATTGGTTTGCAACCATTTGAAATGCTCCTCTCTTAAAAAAAAACATTTGCTAGACCCTGCCGGCTCCCCTACACAGAACAGTATCAGCTTGGATCCCAGTGTTGGATGAGGCACTGATTCGGGCAGTAGGTCCATGCTGATCTTACTAGACCTCTCTGCATTTTTTGAAACTGTCAGCAGCCCCATTTCGATGCAGTGATGCCAATTATCTGCAGGGGTCTCAAATAACACCATTAACTGGTTCACATCCTTGCTTCAAAACATTAAGCATATCCTGACAATCGGTTGTCCCTCCCTCCTTGCCCTTTACCCTACGCCATGCCCCAAGGTTATTCCTGCTCACCTTTGCCATTTAATATCAACATTAAAACCTTAATTAACATTGTAAGTCTCCTATAAGGGTGCAGGAGAGAGAGAGGCTGACACAGAGGGACAATTTTCACAAATATTTATTGAGACGTTAAAGAAAAACACATCTGTCCCCATCACTATGAAGGGTTTCCCTGACTCAACCAAAACTAAAAACTGTCAGAATGTCAGTCAAACAAATAGTCACCTTCCAGTGTCCAAACCAATCTCTAGCCATTGCGCTCTACAACTAAGGAGATCTAATGACACATATGCTCTTCCACCAGGTTGATGACTCCTTTCTCCTGGTGAATGTCAAGAGTTCTTCTTGACAACTGTTCTTACCATGCCATCCTGCTCAACCGTCTCCGTGATAACCTGGGGATCACCGGTCAGGCCCTGGCGTGGCGGACTTGTTTCCTCTCTGATCGACCCTCCCAGGTTCAACTTGGGTCCTTCCTCTCCTCTATCTCAACCTGCGGTGTTCCCCAGGGGTCTAAACCTCTCTCCCTGGCTGTTCACTCTATACCTGGCACTTCTTGCACACCGCATTGCAGCGCTCTGCCCCAATTTCCAGTGCTATGCGGATGACACTCAGCTCATTTTCCGGCTACCCTCAGCCACCTCTTCTTCCTCTCTCATCTCTGTCTGTCTGTCCGCCATCCTGGAGTGGTGTGCTGCCAATGATCTCTGCCTTAATGTCAGTAATACAGAGATTCTCCTCATCGGTGTTAGGGAGAATTCTCTGTAAAGGCTAATTTCCCAAACCTAGTTAGTCCCCCAGCAGCTTTGCTGGATTTTTGGGGTTTATTTTCTTCTCCTGCTAAGAGTGAGACTCTTTTACTCCACTCTTAGACATGATTTGAGGTGTTCCTTTGTCTTTCCATGTGTTTTATGGGCTATGGGGTATTTTACTCCATAGGGTTTCATGTGTTTTTGATGTGGGTTACACAGCACCCTCTGTGCCGTAAACCAGGGGGTGTCGTAGCGACCCCCCAACATAGACTCTATACCCTGGGACTGACTACTGTCTCCCAGGGCATGTAAAGTCACCATTGGCTTTGCTAGTCCCAAATTATGAACAGAAACCAGTACAAACCATCATATCGTGGAGTTTTGGCTGGTGGCAGTGGATACTACTTTTTATATTCGACCGCGAATATATCTCTATGGGATTTTCCCATTGTTCGAGGCTACCAACTTTAATTATTTAATTCCTATAGCCTCGAACATACCGCTGGTTTATTTATTTAATATGAATTCATCGGTTGGTATTTTTTGCCAGAACTCGATTCTAAAATGGTGTTTGTGTTCTCTTCTGTGACTCCAACCCAAGTCGAGCCTTTGTTCCACTTTTTGGCGGGCTTCTCCACAGAAGCCTCCAAAAGTGGTGCCACTCTGTCTGGGTACCACAGGGAGTGCAGAGGGGGTTTAGGCACCCTGGATGAGTTGCCTTGGCAACTCAAGTCGCACTCTTGTGTGATTGGCCCAAGTGGTGAGCCGGCCGGCTCACCACTTGGCATGTTTGATTGACAGCTAGGCTGAATGAATGGGGGTTTGCTGCATAAAAGCAGGGCTTTGGGGACTGGAACTTCAGAAGTCGCCACAGGACATAAGAATCAGAGGAGGGAGAAGCTGAGCCGACCTGCAACGACAACACCACCGTTGGAGCCCTGCTGAACCGTCTCACCACTTTTCCCCGACGACAGAGGAGACCTCCAGTCCGGAGAGTCTTCTTCCTTTAACTGGTGGGGATAACCAGTTTTGCCTTCTTTTCACCTTCCTGGAGCATTTCGTGGCCGCCTTGCCTGTGCCAAGCACCTCGGCAACCGGAACACCAGGGTTTACCACTACCGCAAATTGAAGGGTAGTACCTTTTAACCGAAGAACTCCGCGGCTGGTGTCTTCCCTGGCAGTGCAACAACCTTCATCTTTCCTCCATGGCGAGACCTCTTCTTCCTCTGGACGAAACACCGACTTGCACCCGCAGCCAGGAACAACTGCCCCCGCTGGAGCTTCCTTCACACTCAAGGTACTGTGTCCCGCCTGGCTTCCCTTGCGACAGATCGTTCGGGGTGACAGTAAAGCCTCGACTATCTAACCTGGGCTGGCCGGGGACAACCTAGCTAACTTTTCATGACTTGAATTTCATTCTTTGTGTGCAAACTATCTACAAGACTCTTTGGGCATAACCCCACTGTGTGAACCTGCACCCCTTCTGCTTGCTCTCTCCAAGAGTGGGCCTTGCAATTGACTTCCTTGCTCTCCAGTAGAATTCTGCCTATCCTGCCTTACTGTGGTTCTTTTAAAAGTATTGAAATTTGCGTGCTTCCATAACTCTGCCTTTTCCCTCCCTTTTTAATAACTTATTAGAGTGCCATCTTATGTTAAGTGCTCACCTCTGTCTGAAAATAAGTGGTGTTTCTCACTAAGACTTGTCTAATAAGTAATTAGGGTTGTATATATATAATAGTGACTGTGTGCTGAATTTACTTTTCTCTTTGTGCTAGTGTAATTTACAAGTGTGTCTTTAAGTAAATAATTATATACTTTTACACCAAAGCTCTGGTCAGTGTTTGCTTGTGCTACTCAATAGGTATCTCTGTACCTATTGTGTATACTCTAGATACTGCCTAACTCTTCTTGATGGAAGTCTGACTGCTCAGCCACAGCTACCAAGTGAATCTGTGTGGTACAGACTGCTACCAAGTGGGTTTACTGCCAAACACCTGTAGTCTTAAATCTTTTGCAGTGGTCCCTAAGGGAACTGCACAGGTTTCTGCCTAACAATCGGCACAACCGCTCCCTCCTTACCTGTCACTCTCTGGCCGGCCTCACTTGGCCCTCCTTCTGCTCCCACCTGTGAGGCAAAAAACCTTGGGGTCATCTTTGACTCAACGCTCTCCTTCTCTCCTTACATCTCTTGAGTCTCTAAGAAGTCACAATACTAGCTGCACCTTCTTAGAGGTATTCTTCCTTTCCTCTCCTTGCCCCAGAAGGTCACTGGCTCCAGAGCTCTGGTTCTCTCTAGGCTTGACTATTGCAAAAGCCTCTTTCTAAATCTGCCTGCTTCTACCCTCTGTAACTCATCCAGAACAGGACTGCAAGACTTGTCCTTGGCCTCAAGCCCAGAGATCGTATCTCTCCAGGACTGAAATCGCTGCACTGGCTCCCAGTGGCTGCAAGGATTAAGTTCAAAACCCTCTGCATTGTCCACAAGGCCTTCTGGGGCTTCGGGCCCCTATACCTTCAATGCTCTCTTCCTAAATATCTTGCTCTCGAGCTCTTCGCTCATCCGCCTCCAACTCCCTCAGGGTCAGTCGCTTCTCCAAACAATGAGTTTGTGGTAGATCTCTTTCTTCGGCGGGGGCCTCCCTCTGGAACAGCCTCTCTGCCTCCCTGAAACTTGAGGAGAAACATCTCCGGGTCCTAAAGGCACCTCAAAACCTCTCTCTTTGCTTCTGCTTTCTTTCCTCCTCTCCCATGCTGACTTCCTGGCTGATACTGAAACTGCACTGGTTACCTGCTCACACTCTGATCTCGGGCCCAAGTCCCCTCACCTGCCAGTCGCTTACCTGCACTGCCTTCCTGGCAACCCTCGCACTTGAGGACTGTTTCTGTACCCTACAGTCCCACTATCAGCACTTGACACCTGATGTCTGCTCTTACCCTTGCCACCTGCTATACGTACTTTACCAACTGTTATTTATACTTTTATCACATGTACCGCACTGTACCCCCTGCTGCACTTTTCCCCCTCCCCCTTCCGATGCACTTGCGCGATCTGCCTGACACTCGGCCTAGTATGATCGTTGTCTATCATCCCTCTGTTCCCCCTCCCTTACCTCGTCGCTACTTGAAACACTTGTGTATAGGCGCGTTATAAATGCCATATCATTTCATATCAAAGTTTTCTCAAGCCAGGGGGAATAACTCCCTTCCCCTGACGATATCTGCTTCCACAAATGTTCACATAAAGTCAATAGTTCCTGATCCAGGAGAATGACACCCTTCTCCTGGATTGGGTATTGACTTCCACGTCCTTACACAGGATGTCACAGAATGACACCCTTCTCCTGGATTGGGTATTGTCTTCCACGTCCTTACACAGGACCAGGGGGAATAGCTCTCTTCCTCTGATACAGTGCAGTTACCTTGGTATGTTAGACCGCCATTCAATACAGTTTGACATTCCTTCCAACTGTAGGCAAACTTCTACTCTTTCTCATTGGTATTCTCTTTGTCTGGATTCTAGACCCTTTTCACGCTTCCTATCTAGGAGGCCCAGACCCTTCTATTGCATTCAGCAGGCTTCGCCTCCCCACTGTTTTGAGAAGATTTTCTCCTTGACTCATTTCTTTATTGTTGTGGTTCTTGACCCTTCTCTGGTGGTCAGTGGTTCTGGGTTTGTCACTGACACAAGGAAGCTTTCATCGGTTGCACACTTTGTACACTTCACTTTCCTTAATGTTGGGGGTCCTCAACCCTTCTCTTATGAGTAGTGGGCCTATGTCTGCCACCACGATGCGGATGGTCTCTTGTGTTGCTTATCTGAGCTTGGTTGGGGTCCTCGATCCTTCCCTGGTGGTCAGTGGACATATTGGTATGGCCACTGGGATGAGGGAGAATTCCTCGGATGCAGTAGTTTTGATTAGGGGTCCTCAACTCTTCCCTGGTGGTCAATGGACTTATTGGTACAGCCACTGGGACGAAGAAGAGCTGTGCTATACGTTGGGCCTTTCTGGGTCCCCTGGGCACAGTAGTTACCAAGGGGATGAGGTGAGGTATCCTGCTTTACTTGTGGCACTGCGTCCCCTCCGGTTCTCCTGCCTCTCAAATTACCTTGATTTGGGTGTAGGTGCGCTGCCGGGGCATCCAGGGACAGCAGTCCTCTAGCTTGCTTCTGCTGGCTCTTCAGGCTGCCTTCTGCTGTCTGATGGACAGCTTTCCTCCGCTCGCCTTCCCTCTGGTCAGTTGCGCAGGCCCACTCATACAGATCTGCTAAGACGCTAATGCAGGCGTCCTCCGTTCTCTCCGTCCTCGGGTCTGCCAAACGTGTTTGAAACTCTCACATCAGACAAACTCTGCACTCCCAGCATATACCAGCTGGGCTGACTCATTACTTAGTCCATTGTCAGTTTTTATAAAATGTAACAAGGTCTCATTTGACCCATTGTGTAAGCCCTCCCTTGGTCTCAATCCTTATGCCTCCGCGGGGCCACCTTGTACCAGTATTTCAATAATTTGTGATCTTCATTGCTCCCTTGTTCTTTGCTGTGGTACTTTTGGTCACACTGAGATATTCTGTATTACAATAGTACACAGGTCTACTGTCTAGAAAGAGGCTAGCGGAGGAAAGAGGAGCTAGAGTATGTGTTGGTGCAATGGTGTTTACCGGTCCATACCCCAGGTGGTCTTCCTTGTCCCTCGCCCCCCCAGCAGGGGCGTTCCTTCCCATGAGGTCCTCCCGCATTAAACCACCCCTAAGGGGAATATTAGGTAGCAGCCATGTCTCCCTACCCTCATGGGAAAGGTCTCCCTATCCCCTCTTTAATTCTTATGTGGACGATACGCAGATATAACTGCACGGTTTTCTGGGAAAATGAACCCATCTTCTGCCTTCTCCAAGAACTGCTGGGAAATCCAAACCTTGAAGCAGAATTACACCAAAACTGAAATTCTAGCCACAGGGTCAGCACATTTAACCAGACTCCCTCTGTCCTACCATTGATGGTCAACCCTTCCCCATGAATCCCATGGTACAATCATTGGTTTATTGTGGGATCCAGATATATGCCTAAATGGCCAAGTCAGTGCTGTGGTCAAAAATGTCTTCTTCCAGATAAAACCGCTGTGAAAGTGTTTTGTCCACATTTCCATGGAAAATCCCCTCATGGTGGTCAGAGCGTTTGTCAACTCTAGACTGGATTACAGCAACACGCTTTATGCAGCCCCTACCAAATTAATCATTACGAAAAAAGGTCCAAAACACAGCTAGTGACTTGAACGTTGCTTTAAAAAAAAAAAATAAACATTCACTCTACACTAGCTCCCCGTGGCTAGACATGTTGAAGATGCCTCACCTTTAAGAGCATTCACGGTCCTACATGCAAAACAAAATTCACCATTATCTACAATCTAGAACTTTCATTTCAGCTGACGCTTACCTCCTCACAGTTCTTTCGTCGTACTACAGGAAGGAAGGAAGGAAGGACACAAATGCTTCTCCATTTTCTGCCCTCACCTGTCGATCTCCTTGCACCGTCATCTAAGAGCCATTGAACTCATGCATTTAAGGGCTGCAATCAAACGTTCCTCTTCCAACCTGCCTGCTCATCATCCCTTATTTGGTCCCTATCTCTACTGCTTTATGTTGCTTCCCTTTACCTCTCCCTTTGCCTATGTCCACTCCTTCTTTATCCTTTAAACCCCCCTCCGAACCACATGTATCTTCTTTATCCTTGTTTTTGTATCCGCCAACCACCCTTTTGGGTGCCATCTCACCTTGTCCAACTGTTTCCTCCTTGAAGAGACATTTCAGTTTGCAGTGTGTGCACCATAAATAAAAATAAACAAATATAAACGTGTACATATTCACGATGACCTTCACACTTAACCTCTGACAACCCACCATATGAAATATATTGCACGCTGTATTATGCCATGCTATGCAATATTTGTGCCAATAGTTGATGTGTGCAATGTTGGTTACTTTATACTGACATTAACATCCAGCTTTCAACTTTATTCCCTAAGTGCTACACATGTGCCTCTGCTCTAGCACCTACGCACGCCTCACACCACTAACATCTTAGAATTTACCAAGAACTGCATAAACTCGCATTCTGTATGCCAGAGACTTCCAAGATGGTGCTCGATGCAACGCTCATCTTTGACTCCACACTGACGGTTGTTAAGAACATTTACTCCAGCATCTCATTACCCAATCCTTAAACAAAACTAATAGCGACTTAATGAAGGGGAGTAGCTGGGAGATCGAGAATAATCAATCATATCCCTGGGTTCAAACATGAATTGGGAATAGAAAAAAAAATGGGAACAACCTAAAAGGAGTCCAAGGGGAAGTCCAGCCCCTCTCAGGAAAGCATAAGGAGGGCTGGAAAAGTGGATCCTGGGAAAGGTAGATGCCTCTATCTCAGCTCACTTGCTACAAACAGACTGTAGAAGCAGAAGCACACCAGTGGAGGGAAGTCTATTGGAGCCCTGGAACCTTCTAGAGGAGACTGCACACCTGCAGACTAAAATCGGTCTTCAATAAAAAATCCCCAGCAGAGGACACATGGCCTAGGAAAGAAACCAGTACCTCCTCACTCGGAGGTAACGGAAGAGCACCAGCCCATGACTTCCACCTGCAAACCCAAGGCAGAGGAACGAGACTGGACTGTGGTAGGAGAGCAACTAATATATCAGCTGCCTGACAATGGAGGAGGTTGGGGCAGAGATAACTATCTCAACAAGTTGAGCACACAGAGCACAAGGCTCAACATACCAAGTCCAGGTCAGGGAAAAGACCAGGTTAAACACCACGAAAGCGAAGGCCTGAGGAGAGACCCCATCTCAAACATGATGATTGAGGTCTGATAAAAGACCTGGTGAGAACTCATTACCCTGAGGTCCGATGGAAGCTCTGACAAGAAAACAAAACCATGAGGTATAAAAGGAGAAACTAGGTCCCCTGTGAGGAACGAACAAGAATACTGAACCCGAGATCTGGGAGAAAGACCTATGATAAAGTTCTGACCACAGGCTCTTGAGGAAGATCCTAGTTGCACATGTAACCAGAAGTCTGAGGTGGAATGCTTGCATACTAGGGCTGGAAGGGACCTGTGGCAAGGTGAAAGCCCATGTGGGTGCCTGGTAAGGAGCCATTCAAGGCCCGAGTAAATCTCAGGAAGACATCCTGACAGACCAAGGAACAGCAGAGAACCACAGAGGACAGCAAGAAGTTGCACACCTACCCCAAAAGAGAATGCTGGGAAAGGGCTGGAAGCAAAAGGGAAAGCAGTGATTACTAGAAAGAAAACAAGACAAACTCAGGTACAAGAGCCTTTCTAAACAAACTGTTCATTACTTAGTTTAAGGACAGACTTTTTTAAGAGGTTTGAGCTATTGTTTGTGCCAGTCCTTGGAACGTTCGTTATTGGGCTAGGGTAGCCAACAGGCTAAGGACATGTTAAAGATTAGGGTATTAGCATTTCTGTTGACCACCTTCTGAAACCCTTTTGTTTCCAGATTAGGGTGTGTCTACCAGAGACAAGAATTTGCTAAGATTAGGGACTTTTACAGAAGGAAAAGGATGACCCTTGTCCTAACCTCCATTTAGTTTTTGCTTAGAGAATTTGCATTCTTAATTATTTCCCTAGGATTGATAGTCATTAAGCCACCCTTACCCTCATATAATGTTTGTTCGCTTAATAAAAACATTAAAACCTTTTTCAAAGTCTTGTGTCCCACTCCTCGTCCTACCACAGCATCTAATGATTCCAATGCTCATATGCAACTGGAAAAGTGGTCTCGAAGCTAGGCTCAACCTGCCGCGTTGACAGTCTTGCTATTCTTGTTCTACCTGCTTATAATGGCCTACATAGATCCCATCTGAAATCGGTAGTCCTGCTGAGAGTCTGCACTCTGAAGGAGGCTGTGCATGTTACTGTGGTGTGGCTTCTTGAGCCCACCAAAGGATAACTATACATTTCTTGTGGAGCTCATGGAACATTAGGAAGAGAGGGTGATGTGAACAGCAATAGATGAGGAGCAGTCTCACATTTCCTCTGATCTGTGATTTTACCTGTATGTTAAATATAAGACAACTCTATTTTAAATGATTTTTATTTGGATGCTAGAAGTAAAATCCTGTTAGTCTATGTGGTAAAGTAAACCTGTTCAATGGGACAGATTTCAAGTTTTCATGGAAATTTGTCTGAATAGAAGGCTGTTATTGTGTTGTCATTTGATCATATGTATACTCTTTGTGTAAAGGTTCTATGGACTTTCTATCTAGTTTGCCTTCGGGTGTTCAGGTTGGGGTGGTCTGATAGACACACATCGAGTGCCCTTTTCTCAATATTCAATGTGCATTTCTTCTTGTGGGTAGGGAAAAGCTACAGGTGCACTTTGTATGTGCCATTTGTTTGTACACATCTCAATATTAAATTGCTCAAATATTTGTTTGCATTTCAGCTATGGAGAAGCATTGTTTGTAGAGAGTTAGATATGTCTGAACTGGAGCGAAAACATACCTAAACAGCCATGAAATATAATTAAAGAAAAATTGAGTGCCTTTGCCGCCTCCTTGTCAAGTTTACAGCTAAAATGGTCAGAAGAGTATATTAGTAATTCACTACCACCCAAAAACCAAATTAAGGTCTAAAAAGGTTACGATCTTATGAGTCATAACTCAAGTTATGCTACTTACATAGTCACCATGCTGTGGCACGAGGATGTTCATTTCAGATGACTTGGCACTCACGATCTCACAATCTATGGACTCCTCGCTGAGGTATACGTGGCAGCCATCTGTCTTATTAATAGAGATGGTTGGCACTTTTCCCATCACCTTGAGTAGAACGAACACACATCAAATCAAAATAAGTGAAACATTGTAACCAAGTGAAATACACAAAGCAGACAGACATGTTACGATTTGTAAAAATGTAATACAACTTTTCATTTCTTTCATTTATGATTAGTGTCAGTATTCATCGTTATTACCTCCTTTATTGATTACTTAGAAATCAATAAACCAAAATACATTACATCAAATGCATCCACAAAACAAATCCAATGAAAACTCACCAAAATTAGTTCATAATACACACATGAAAGAGTAATAAATAAAATAGAAATCATTAGGCTAACAAACAATGGTCAGGCATGTAAAGAGCAGGCAACACAGTCGAAAAGCAATAGAAAATGCAGTGGACTAACATACTGCAAGTCCATAGTCCCCTTTCCTCCATCCTGTATGAGCATCCCTGGCTAGGAACGGGAAGAGATTTTTTTCACCAGGAAAAAAAACAGGTATTTCCCTTTAAATCCAATTGCGTGCAGGGGTGCGGCCCATGGGGGCATGCGCTCCTTTGACCCGCCCACCGGCGCCACACCTCAGTTCCCTTTGACGATTCAGCTGTATTACTCTGCCTATGGATGCTGCTACATTTTTAGGGGGATGATGGTGGGACGTATGGAGGAAAGGGCACTATGGACTAGGAGTATGTGTAGTCACTACGGTGAATAACTTGTAATTGCTCCTACGTCAAGTCCCCTTTCCTCCATCCTGTATGGGTGAATACCACTGATTGACGCCCTGGGGAGGAGTGTCGTCACCTAGACAATGAGAACAGATTTCGTAGCACTGCCTGGCCGAAGGCTGCATCCAGGCAGTAATGCTTGCAGAAGGCTGATGGAGTGGCACATGTGGCTGCACTGCTAATTTTTTGCGATGGTACACTTCTTTGGAAAGCGCCCGCAGTTGCCTTTGCCCCGACAGTGTGCACGTGAATGTTTCTTGGAATTTCTTTACGCTACGCCTTATAAGCTTTGTGAATAGCTGAGACCATCCATCCTGCTATTGAAGCTTGCCAGCCCGGTTTCGATCCACCAAAGGTGACAAATAGGGTGTCTGTGTTGCGGAACCTTGCACTGGAAGTGCTGTCTCATGACCCGAAATCAGAGGAATGGTTGATGAGACTGCCAGATCGGGACGTGTAATTATGCATCCTTCAGATCCAGGGAGCACGTCCAGTCTCCCCCACACAGAGACTGCGCTATCAGAGCTGGCCTAACCATTGTGATCTTCTGCAAAGGCAGGTACATGTTCAAGAAGGATAGATCTAGGACCACTCGCAGGCCTACCTGGATCTTCTTTTGAATAGCAAGGATGCTGGCGTAAAACCCCAACCTCCGCTGCAGGGATGGGACCTCCTCAGGATTGCATCCGGTTGCTCTAAGCCATGCCCGTCCGTATCATGTCTGTCGCTACACATATGGCTCTACCTGCCATGTCAATGTGTGCGACAGTGACTTCCATGAGGTCTTGAGCCACTAGCTTGGCTTCCGCCAAGCCAGCCTTGAATGATGCTTGTTTGTGAGCTGGTAAGCCATTGATTTGCCGTGGCCAGGGTGACGTCAGCATTGGCCAGTCTGAGATGTAGCCCCGTGTTCGAATAAACCATTTTGCCATAGGCCACTAGGACCACCTTGCCCAACGGGGCTGAGGTGGATGTGCTGGCCGAGGATGCTTGTGGCTTGGCATAGATGGAGGCCGCCGCAATGAGAGAGGGTGAGGTGCACGGGCATGAGTAGCGTGCCCCCCCTCCACCTGTCTATACTTAACATCCAGCTACTCGCTGACTGGCTGCATAGAGTGTGGCTTGGCTAACCCCTTTCTAGCCAGGGTCTCCACGTCCTTTTGCAGTGGTATACCTAATCTAGCGTCTGCTCGGATGGTGAGGACCTCTGCCAAAACCACTGCCTCCGGCTGCTCCTTCTGGGACTGGGGTATGCCCAGGTACTGAGCCAGGCCAGCGATTCTGTCATGAAACGCCCTAGCTAAGGGAGGCACATTTTGCTTGTCTTCGTCTGTGTCTTGTTGTTTCCCATTATCTGGAGTGCCTGTTGGGTCCACTGGTGGTGTGCTCCCAGCTGCTGACGTAGGGGTGGCCACCGGAGGCAAAGACCCTGCTGTTTCAATGGGGGTGGCCAGTGGTGCAGTATGTTGAGAGAGTGGTACGCTCCCACTAGGAGCCAGTGGGTGTATTGGCGCTGGTTGAGGCAGGAGCATGGAGGGAATCATGTCCTGGATGATACCTTTGAGAATGCCTGCCATTTGTGGGGACCGCATGAGCTTATCAAAAAATCACTCCTCACAAGCTGGTTGCGTGTGTTCCTGCAACAGCCCCAGCATAGGTGTAGACCTGTACAATTGCTGTCTACCCCTACTGTGCCTGTCGTGTGTACGAGGCCTTTGTGTAGCGCAATTGCGCCGCTGTGGTTGGATAGGTGGTCCACCATGTGACCTGTGGCGCAGATACCTGGTACCATTCCATCCTGGCGGTTGTTTTCCACCTTTGCAGCTCGCTGGGTTGGCAGGGCACGCTTCTGGTCGGGCCGCTATTTTGTCTGCTCCTGCTCCACGTGCTTCCGTGTCTGTACTGGGCCTGGATTCAGCCTACTTGCTTGTACGTATAGGCTCTGCACCTAAGGCATGGTCCTGGTAGGCTGTTGGCCCTCGGCAATAGGCCAGTAGTGCTGTCCCTGCGTAAAGGCGCTACCTCAGGCCTGGATCTGGTAACTGAGCAGTGCCCCTTGGGACGTGTCCCAGTGTTTAAGCCACTTGGATCCTTGACGACGGGACCCGGAGGATCCTTCAGTTACCTGAGGCTCAGTACCATTCTCATCAATAACATAATCCGGTTGGCACCTCCCGCCGGCGGACCGCCCTGGGAAGGAGTTGCCCTTGCAAGATGCTTTAGAGAAGACAACACTTGCCTACTTGGTTTTTCTTCTCATGTACTCCTTTATGTGGTCTGGTGGAGTCCTGGCGAACAGCTCCCTCCACCACGCTAGCTGGTTCTTTAGGGACCGGGGAGTCAGTGCATCGTACGCCGAGCAGCTGTCCCATCCGCAGTCTTCGCCGAGTCACAGGAGTCGGAGGGCGTGCAGATCCGACGTGGCGAACAAACCGTCACAAGACGGGCACCTGCTGAGGCCCACTGCGGCCGACATGCGCCAGGGACGGTGTCCTGTAAGAATTCAAAAGTAAGGTAGGTTTTAATTTTGTCAATAAAAAACAAATAGTAAAGAGAAAAATGTTTGGAATTACAGGTCACGGGGACTCAACCACGAGTGCTGGTGAAGTTGGTCTGCTCCTGTCGACGCAGGAAAGAAGACTGAGGGGTGGCACCGGTGGGCGGAGTCAAAGGAGCACATGCTCCCTTGGCCGCACCCCCACGCGCAACTGGATTTAAAGTGAAAGAATGTTTTCTAGTGAAAAAGGTTCTGCTCCTGTCCCTAGTAAGGGACGCCCATACAGCATGAAGTAAAGGGGGTGGGACGTAGGAGTAAGACAAAAAAAACTCAAAGGCTACTTGCAGCACAAAGCAATTCTCTTCAACATAGAAAGTTCACTAAGGAGTCCAATAGTGCAGCTCTCAGACCCTGTATACTCTATGACCAGGCTGGGGACAACAACATATATGTACCCTAAATATTGCCCTTGGCTTGTGTACAAAGAACACAGGGCATAGGAGTCCTGGAGTTATTCAGAAATTCATGCCTCAGTCTACAATAAGAGTGTTTAGAAAAATAAAGTGGGCCACATTTTCCCTTTCACATCCTTTGGTGACCATGTTTTATTTGCAGCAATTTTGACCGCAGCAATTTTAACCGTGGTGTTTTCACCTCGGCCGTATTGTGTGTGTTCGAGTAGGGGATTCATGGGTGGTGGGTGGCAGGGTGAGGTGGTGGGGGAGGGCTAGATGAGAGGTTGAAGGGAAACCCCCCTTATTAAAAAAAAGAATATATAAAACAGCCAGGGTAAAAACACCATGGTTAAAATAGCCGCTGGGAAAATGGCTGCATTTAAAAAACATAAAAAAATGTTCTCACGGTTTTCAACTCTCTAGCCAATCAACAAGCATGGAATGGAGGCCTGCTTCCAAGCTACCTTTTGTTATGTGTTCACACAAGGCTCCGGGCAATGAGACATGGACAAGCTCTGTAACGGGAAGCTGCGTTTGAGGCATCCCTTTTCCCCTGCTCAAGCTCAAATATTGTATGTGCCCTTGAGCACCGCTGTGTGCTAGGTGACCTTCGCCCTCTTTAGGAGGTCCCTCGCCATAAGTTTCAAACCACTAACCCGGGTGGTCGGTCATTTACTACACAATTGATCTCTCTAGTGTGGGCTCTGACAAATAAAGGGGATTCGTCCCTTCTCCCCAAGGGCGAGCAACCCCCTTTGGGACTAGGGAGGTGAGCCTGCTATGCGTAACACCCCCTAGGGGACAGGGCAAGCAGGATCTCACTGGGGGTGAACCCCCTATCCCCATTAGAGGAAAAGGTATCCCCAAGAAAAAGTTTTATACCACATCCCAAGTGTTTTCTGGCTATATGGGAATTCAGCAGGGTAAACACTTGCATGGCCCTTTAAAAGTGGGTGGCTTGGTTTCAGAACTGTTTGTTAACTGAAGAGCCGGAGGGAGAGAGAGCGGAAGAGAAAGAGTGTGAGAGAGAGAGAGAAGGAGAGAGAGAGAGCGAGAGAGAGCAGGGGAGAGAGAGAGAGCAGGAGAGAGAGAGAGAGAGCAGGGAGAGAGATCTATTGATTCAGCCAAAGGGTGAAAGAGACAAGGCTGAATAAGAAGGCAGAGAAGGGAACGTCTCCCATCCTGGAGGCAGAGCAATGCAACTGGCGTGGGGGGCGAATAACGCAGAAGCCAGTGGAACAATGTAGAGTCCAGGAAGGCGTGAGCCAGAGGAGCTCTGAGCTGCAGAGTGGAAGAGAGACAAAGCCGACAAAGAAGCAACATCCTGGTGTCTGTCATCCCAGATGCTGACGTCCTGTCAGTTGCAGGCATGAGGAACAAAAGCAGAAGACCGGATTGTGAAGAAGTTTGAGTCGGGGTTCCTCACCGTTCCAAGACACTGCCTCCCCCGACGAACAAAGCACCAGTGAACCATGTAAGCAGCAAGCGCAGAGGAATGGGAGGAGGGCGGTGATGCACCAAGAGACCCCACAGACTGAACACCAAGATACCTCGAGGGCGTTAAATTAGTGAGACATTGAGACCGGCATGCAAGCGATGCAGCCCTTGAGGGGCTGAATATCCAGGCATCACACGAGGGAGTGAAACCAGGGGTAATCCCTGAATGGCTGAGGAGCCGCCTTGCCCACACCGTGCCAAGAATAAAGGTACCCACAAGGGCGTGAGAAGATCAATAATCTAAGAAAGGCTGAGGAGCCAGTAAGCGCACACCAGGCTAACACACAAGATAAACATACAAGCAAGGAGGAAGAAGGGAAACAGCTGAGACGTGCCGAACTACCAGAGACCCATAGCAGGGGCCAAAGATATTCCCAGCTATGAGAAGACAGGCAAAGACAGGGCCACAAAGCCTGTTGCATTAGAAAAGGGACACTTATAAAAATCATTGGGTATATTTAGCAGAATCCAGAGCAAACTCTGCCAGAAAGAGCAAGACTAAAGGATATTTTCTTTTGAATTACATCAGCAGGGCTACAGCCTGAGAGAAAATCAAGAACATTTTTGCGTCGCAGGGTTCGGAATTGAGATTTGATGAGCAGGAGCTAAAACCAGCTCCTGGTTATCACCCTGTAGGCAGGAGCTACCGCAGGGGAACAAGGACCTATCAGAGATGCTCATTTAACTTTGTCCATTTTGTATGAACATTGTGTTGAAATGTATATTGGATGTGTTCTAATTCTTCTTTGTTCAAATTCTTAAATACCCAAAATAATGTCACAGTTACAGGTTTTGAAGACACCAGATGGACCTAGGAGAAAAACGTATCTACTGGTAGGTATTGGTTTCAAGCTAATCAGGCTCTCCTAGGTAAGAAGCAGGAGCTAAATAGCTCTCAGCTCTCCTCAATTTCGAACCCTGGGGTGGGGGTCAGAAACCAGCCGCCACTAGCCAAGTTACAGGGGAAACAACCCTGTATCAGTGGTAGGGTCAGATGTTAAGTTAGATTAGGTTTGAACATAGGATAGTATTTTTCTGTAAGACATCCTGTAGAGCACTAGTTTGTTATTTTCTTTGTAGCATAGGGAAACCGTCATCATAGCAGCTGTGTCATGAGGGGCATACTTTTCTTTAATAAAACGGACATTCTGAAAACAGGTCTTCTAGTCCGGTGGAAATAAAAATGTTTTATGAACTGCAGGAACACAATCTGTGGGAGAACCTAAAAAAGTAAACATGTGAACATACCTAATTTAAACGCCGTCACCCCCATTGCAATGTATTGCAAAAAAAAAAACAGTCAATAAGGAGACTTTTCTGCATTATTAAATATAGTACATTAGCGGTGTGATGCACTACTGTACAGGATCTATGTCCATCCCCAAAATGTGGGAGGAAATTAATATAAAATTTATATTAGGGATTTCCCCAAATGCTGCATACAGTATTTCCACAAATTGTCCCGTTACCATCACCATCACAGTAAAACGAATCATTAGTGGGATACATGCCTAGGATCTAAGGCTATAAGCAAGGATATGGAGGGCTGAAAGGAAGTCAAGGGACGGTTCTAAGCCTCAGGCCTGCTTAAGAGCACTGCATGGCCAAATGACTTTGGGGCAACCATTGCATCCAGTCCACATTTATCTCACTGGGTTATTGTCTTTCCCTTGGAAATGCTCTTAGGACAAACTACCCATTCTTCTAGGCCCAATATTGTAAATCCCTTCCACATGTCTGCCACCACTTGAATCTTAAGGATACTGAGTTACACCTCTGGATATAGGGTTCGGAATCGAGGGGAGCTGGAAGCTATTTAGCTCCTGCGTGTAGCTTATAAGAGGCTGGCTAGCTTCACACCAACACCTGCCAGGAGTCACTGGTGGTGCCCCAAGCCAACTGATGCTGAAGAAACACACCTATATGAATTTAACTTGTTTATTTGAAACAAATTATACATTTTATTTTTTAAACTTTCCTTATTGATTGATTCACGCCTCAAAACATACATTTACACATCAGCACTGCGAGGTACAACAATAGTACAGTACATGTTAAATGTAAACAGGCATATGGCTAAATTCTCTTGGCTTTACAGAATATGCGAGGCAATGCTTATACCTTGGTCACACGCTTGCATGGTGGGATATACTTCAACAGGGCCCGGGGGCCCTGTTCATCGTCTGTGATGCACGCATTGGCTCCCCTGGATCTGTCCCTGGGCGTTGAGATAACCGATAGGATACACAAGGCCCCCATATACTCCTTGGCTTGTTCTGCGGGTCACACAGAAGGCCATGTCATCAATGTAATTTAACCATACAAGTTCCTTGAGCCAAGCCCCCACCTCATGTGGGGTCGAGTTAGTCCATCTCATCAGGATACACCTCCTCGCAACTATCATACATGTTGTAAGTAGCTTCCATTTTTGTTTTGGTATCAGGGGGAGACAACCAAACATGCAGCACAGCAATTTGCATGGCATTGTGTGACCCATCATATTAGAGACAACTTCCATCACCCCTTTTCACCGCCTAGAGCAACCCCACAACATATGGATGAGGTCCACTGATTCCTCACTACGCCTTGGGCAGCAGCTCGACCTGCAGCGGTTAAGAAGGTGGAGGCGAGCAGGAGCTTGATACGCTCTGTGGAGGGTTCTGAGTTGTATTAACTGTAAGCATGTATTGAATGCACCGCAATGCGTGCGTTCGCAAAGCATGGGCCATTGTTTGTCTGAAAAGGGAGCTCCAGCGTCCTACTCTCACCTTCGCCTACACTTCAGGGTCTCCCAGGGAGAGTCATGTTAGATTAGCCCATATACAGTAGATACCACCCTCCTCGTGGCCGGGGAGTCCAAAAGGTATTTCAGCAGCGGGATTGCGTGTGGCATATTAGGGAGCGTCAGGGACCACGCTCTAAAGGTGGTGCAAATCCTGAAGTACTGTAATCTGCATTGGAGCCCCCTCCCATCTTTGAAGAGAATTGTTCTTGTGTTACAAATGTACCCCCTGGGTATAAGTCAGCAATGCGTTCAATCCCTGCTCCACGCCACTCCTGGATCATGGCTTTGTCACATGTTGGTGGTTAGATCTCTACATTCCAAAGTTGCAGGCCCGAGTCAAAGGGGATATCAACCCACAACCGCTTCAGCACCCTGTTCCAATGCGTGCACTGTGCATGCCACCAGGTCGAATTTGCATTTATCTGATACCCTCCTTGATACCAGAACCCTCTGTAGGCTGAATGGTCGCACCAAGCATCTTTTCATGCGCACACAGTAGGATGCAAAGTACAATTGTGCTGCGAGAAAATATAACTTCACGTCAGGTGCACCAACTCCACCACCCTCCCAGGGGAGAACCAGGGTGTCCCAGCTAACTCGGGTGGCCCATGGGTGCCATGCCAGCTTCACTATCTGGGCCTTCAACAGACCGAAATAGCTGACCCCTGGCCACACAGGGATGTTTGGAAAATGTAGATTAATTTGGAGACTATTGCCATTTTTGCAATTGCAATCCGCCCCAGCAGCGTGAGATGGAGGTTACACCACCTCTCTACCTTGGACTTTAAATCATTCAGATATCTTACATGGTTGTCTTCCAAGAGTGTTCGGCCAAAACGACTAACTCGTACCCCTAAATATGTGACTGACCTTTTCTCCCATCTATAACCTTCAGTATCCGGGGGCTAAGTAGTTGAATCATTCATTGGGAAAAGGGTAGACTTAGACCAGTTTATTCTGAGGCCAGAAGCCTGGCCAAACTCCGCAATTTCCTGTGACAGTGATCGCAGGTTGGTCGCAGGGTCTTTAAAATAAAGGATTTCGTCATCCGCATACAGCAACACCAGTTCCCTAGCCTAGCCCCGCCCAATGCCAGTCCTTTTGTCAAGTAGAATTTACATAGCCTGGCCGCCAGTGGTTCAATCGTGAAGAGCAATGGTGAGAGTGCCTAGTGCCGCAAGACAAGTCGAAGGTCTCAGATCTCCTACCCTCAAGTACTATGAGAGCATTCACCCCAGTATATAACAAACACACCGCCATCAAGTAGTATTCAGGAATGCCCACCTGTCTTTGCACCTCAAATAGGTAATTCCACTTGACAGAGTCGAATGCTTTCTCCATGTCGAGTAGCGCCACCAGTGCCTGCACTTTGGGGTCAATCTGAGCCAGTATTGCGAAGAGCATGCGCAGATTCAGCGAAGTCTATTTTCCAGGAATGAACCCCGACTCGTCTGCATAGACAATGGTTGAGACATACAGGAGCAATCAGTCTGCCAACACCTTAGCAAAGAATTTTGTGTCTAGCTTTAACAAGGATATAGGGCGGTACGAGGAACAGTTTTGAGGGTCCTTCTCAGGCTTTAGGATCAGGGTGATCAGAGCCTCACGCATAGTTAGGGGGAGCTGGGCACTTTCATCCCATTCTCCCACACTGACAGCAAGTGTGGCACTACTTCCGAAAAAGAACTTCTATAGAATTCGCTGTGATTCCTTTTTTGCAGGGCGGTTTAGCAGAGGGCATGGCACGCATCACAAGCAGAATATCGTTCTGCGTAATAGGCTCGGCCAGCGCTTCAATTCCCTCTTACTACAGTGCCGGCAGAGACGCCTTGCCTACATATCTTTCTAGCTCATTCGCCTGGAGCGACGCCCTAAATGCATATAGACGTTCGTGGTATCGCCAGAAGGTGTCCAGAATGGCTTCCAGTTTCACTACCACTCCACCCCCCTCAGTTCGCACAGCGGTAATGTCTCTGGCCCCCGCTCACGTCTGATCATGGTCGCTAAAAGTCTCCCCGGTCTGCCCTCCTCCCCGTACCGACGAGCCATTGCCGGACACGCCTGATATTTAATCTTGCGTTCGGCCAGATTGTTAAAGTGGTCTAATGCGTTCCTCAGGTCAGCCCCGGAGTCTGCTTCCTTCCTTTCCTCGACCCTACTTTCATAGCACTCGATTTCCAGCTCTGTTTCAGTTAGTTGCCTACATATCATCTTCAACATCCCCAGTTCAACGATAGGCCTCGTAGGACTAACTTGAAAGCCTCCCATATAGAGCACATCTTGGTGACAGACTCCAGGTTCTCCTGGAGAACCAGGCTTAACACTTCGCTTCTGAGCACTATATATCTGATAGGGCCACGGCTTTAAATCTCCAGAAGGGTCGAGGGACACCTGCACCTCCCGACTCCAGTAACCAGAGGAACAGCGAGTGGTCTGATAGTGTTCTGGGGAGAAGGATACAGTCGACTGTTCTTTGTAAAAGAGGCACACCTGCTAGGAAGTAGTCCATTCGCGAGGAAGTGTTGTGAACAGTTGAATGGAATGAGTACTCCCTGCCATCCAGTCTAAGTACCCTCCATATATCCTCTAGCTCCAGCTCCACCATGTCCCTTCGCACTGTTTCTGCTGCTCGGGATTGTGGGTGAGTTACCAGTTGATCTGTCTCTGACCAGGTCTAGGGTGATATTGAGGTCTCCCGCCCACACTATATTGGTATGTATGTACTTGTGACATAAAAAGAGGGGTC
The DNA here is from genome assembly GCF_040938575.1 of Ambystoma mexicanum. Classification (NCBI taxonomy): domain Eukaryota; kingdom Metazoa; phylum Chordata; class Amphibia; order Caudata; family Ambystomatidae; genus Ambystoma; species Ambystoma mexicanum. The sequence continues at coordinate 1,119,143,280 of NC_090930.1, forward strand.
GTCCACATTTGGTCAATATTTGTTAACAATCATCATCAAAGTGGACCCCCAACATCCTGAGACAATCACGTACCTTCCTGCACGGTCTATCTCAGTTTCTGCGGTGCGGAATCTAAGTTACTTGTGTATTAGTATCATTACCCCAGCCGAGTAGGCAGAGTAAGAGGTGTAGTACTTCCCATGACCTGGTGACCCCCTCATCCCCCCCTACCCGGTTAGTGGGTTTCCTGCAGGAGGGCCACCTTGGCTCCATGTCTTGCACAGTATTGTATCACCTTGCGTGGATTAAGCACACGCACGTTCCAAATTATCACACTACAGCTCGCCATGGCACTGCAATTGTTTCGGACAGGTCGGCCCTGCTTGCATATATTCTTGTACCCCATAACAGCCAGGCCTTAAACTCAAGAGACGTTAATCATTTTGAAGTATTAGCTCCCAACAATCCCCGGTCCATCTTCCAACCCCCACCCCTCCCACCCACACAACACCCAAAATGCCCTCCCCCGCCCACACTGGCCACCCCCAACTAGCAGTGAATAGTGCCCTGCCTTCCCAAACACCCAAATCGCCAAGGGCCTCGGCCCCGGGGTGCCGGACTCCCCTGCCCAAGGGCCCGCACACCAGTTCAGATCTCGGGGGGGGGGGGGGGCTCACACAGTAACATCTTTGTTCAGCAGTTGGACTGATTCATTACATGGGCTAGCATCTATAACCCACAAGGAGACATAATGTATACAAGCATTGAGATTGTGGGGTTATTGGTCTTAGTTCACAGGGGCTGTCCCCCCGTACACGCAGTAATGCTCGGTCCCAAACCGGTATCAGCCCATGCTCACTTAGCTCAGATTCAAGCAGCTCCTCATTCCTTCGGCAGCGAATTCAGAAAGTCTTGCACTGGCGCGGGGTCAGTAAAGAAGTGCACCTGGCCTCCATGATGCACCCGCAGCCTGGATGGATACAGCATGGCATACTGTAATTTGCGGTCACAGAGAGCTTGTTATGCTGCCAGAAAAGAGAGGCGAGCCTTCTGGACCGAGGGGGTGAAATCTGGATAAAAGGAGACCCAGGTGTTCTCATAGTTCAGGTCTCCAAGCTCCCGAGCTCTGCGGAGAATAGTGTTGTGGTCCCTGTAGTTCAGTAAGCAAGCAATTATTGGGCGGGGGCTCTGGCTCAGGCTCTGAGTCACCTGCGATACCCGATGCGCCCTCTCAATCAGAATTGTGAAGACAATGGTGGCGAATATTATTCCTCCGGGATCCTGCCTCCAAATCTTAAATTCTTTTCTTTCATTGCGTTGACCTCTCTCTGGAGTGTTCAAATCGCCTGTGTTAACTCGCCACTGGTATCCTCCAGGGCCCCCACTCGGTGCTGCTCTGTCTTAGATATTCGCCCACTTTTCTTCTCGATGCGTTCTTGCATATGGTCGACTTTGTATGCCATTCTGTGAAGCTTCATGTTGATGGACGCGAAGCCAGATCTCATCTCCGTCAACACCAGACTAAGTTCAGATGTAGGGACGCCCCCGGCAGACGTCGAGGGGACCTCGCCTGTGCCAGTCACCCAGCCCCCTATGTCCGGGGCAGCACGGGGGCCAAAATCTTTTCTAAGCTTCCACTTAGCCCTTCCTTCTGGGAGAAAGGCAAGCAGGATTGCCTCTTATTGCCCTTTGCCATATAGTACAGTCTTTACAATGCCGCCGCTCAGTTCACAAAGTGGACCTGTACTCCTACCAGTATATAAGGTGTGCTCAGTGACTGTCTTTCAGGGGTTACCTTGTAGCCGGTGAGGTCCAGACACCCCCCCGTCCCCAACCCAGGTTCAATGTTCTTGAGGACCCAGGCTTCCCTGCCCCTGCTGATATCTTTGGATATAGTCGCAGTTCAGGACAGCAGGGGGGCTGCTGCAGTACAGGGGAAGGGAGCAAGCAACCCATCCGTGGGAGAAGGCGTGCACAGTCATTTGTTTTCCTTGGGGATTACTCCCCACCCGAGTTCCAGGCCCTGCGGGTCACAGCAAAGACCTGGGGGCTCTGTGCTGTGGAGCTAAAAAAGCATGTGGATTGGTCCAGTTGAACGGGGGCGGCGCTAGAAAAGGGGGGTCCGGGCCCCCTATAACCAGATGGACTCTGAGGTTGGGACAAGGTCCCCGGATACAAATTACCTGTGCAATCCACCGGCCCCAGCGGGACACGAGAAGCCCCTGGAGGCGTCTGCTTCGGGAATGGCCCGGTGGTGGTAAATTTAATATTAGCCTGCACTCTCCTGCTGTGCCATCGGTCCAGAAAACACTTATGTGGATGCGGCTGTGAACTTGGTCTCTGGAGCCCCACCAAGCGTAATGTAGGAGGGTCCTCCAGACCCCCGTCAGGCCGGGAAGGTAGTGGCTACACAGCAGCTGCTAGCGGGCCATACTGTCAGCCTGCTCCTTGGATTGGAGGTGGCCACTTCAGTTTCCCTCTTCTGCGGAGGGCGGCGGAGAGGCGGCCCGCCCCCTCAAAGTAGGAGCGTGGTATGGCAGCCGCCACGGTGTTGCATAAATATCAGGGGCTGTGCCTCTTCCCTGCGCCAGCCGCCATGGTGAGACTGGGTGCCCACAGTGCAGCACTGTATGGCCAATCGGGTCAGGGCGACCCCACACAAGGCCCCTGGCATCATCTGCTCCAGCACCCCACTGCCAGGGTGTTCCTGTGCGCCTCAGTCGTCCCTGCTCACGGCACTGTACTCCCGGGGCTATACAGCGTTGGTTTGCTCCTCCTCTTTGGCCCTGGGCACTCAGGCAGCATGGGTCCCTCAGCCTCCTCGCTGCCGATAGGACAGACCCCGGCTGTCACGGGAGCCTGGGCTTGGATATCAGACAGACAGTCCTTGCATGGATGCGCTCCCGTTCTTCGGCTCACTCTTTCCCCGGGTGGGTGTCATGAACCATAGACCTCGCCCCTTCTGGACTTCCTGGTCCTTATCGCGCCGGGGCTTGTATTCTTTGTTACTCCCAACATTGCCGCAACAAGGAACTTGCCTCGCACCAGCTTCTACGTCGCGCATGGCACGTTCTATAAATTGGCCACACCCCCGCGGCCCCGCGCGTCTCAACGCTATCATTCGGTAGTGACTTGACGTGTGTGTGCTCTTCGACGAATCCACTAATCCTAGATCCTGGTTCCTTCTTCCTTCCTTCACCCCTTCCCTCTAATCTGTTCCTGGAATTCCCATTCTTAGCGACCGCTACTTACCTTCCTGGACATCCTGGAACAGCGGCCTTCCCGGAACTCTGAACGCGCTCTGCAGCCGGACGAGACTCGAGCAAGTCTATACAAGACCCGATCCGTTCACAAGAGGAATCCTCCCACGGAACAGAGCAAGAAGCGATCCCAGGTGAGACGGGGGAGATTTACGACAGTTTGAGACACCAAACGACCGACACTGATACTGCTATGGAGAAAGCAGTCCAGGGCCTTATGCGTGGCATGCAAGAGCTCACAACTGAAGTACAGAACTTAAAGGCTGAGAATGCTGCGTTAAGGCAGCTTGTTTTGTCTCGCGACCCCGCTAACAAGGACAGTGTGTTACTGGGTGGAGTGGTAGACAAATATGATGGATCGGCAAAATCCTTACGTGGATTCCTGGATTCCTGCTTGGTGCACTTTACTTTTAAGTCCTATTATTTTTCAACTTCTAGGGCGAAGGTGGGCTTCATAATCTCGCACCTCACAGGGAACGCCTTGACCTGGGCCACTCCCTTAATCAACTCAGGGGATGGCTTCCTGGATGATTATGATGGATTCATTCAGGCACTCAAGACTATGTTCGACCGCCCAGAACAGGTTTTTAGTGCTCAGGAACGCTTACTTGATTTCCGACAGGGTACTCAGGATATGCTAACGTACGTTACTAGATTCAAACAACTGGCCAAGGAAGCGGATTGGACCTCAGAAGCAAGTGTCACTCTATTTCGCAGGGCTCTAAACGAGGACGTTAAGGATGAATTAGCCCGGGTGGCTCGTCCTAGTTCATTCCAGGCTCTTATGGATCTAGCCATGCAGATAGACTTCCGAATCCAGGAAAGAAAGGCTGAAAGAAGAAAGACCAAGACACCTTTTCAAAAGAATTCCCTTGAGACCTCTGTTAAAACCGATTCTGCCCCAAACCCTGACATAGATCCGGAACCCATGCAAATCGGAGCCTTCCGTGGGCCTATTTCCCCTCAAGAAAGGATGAGAAGGATCCACACAGGCCTGTGCATGTATTGTGCCTCAGATAAACACCTTGTTAGAGAATGCCCTCTAGCCCTTCCACAGCGTTCGGGAAACGCCAGCTCCCGATCCTAGATGGAGCGAGGTGTCGGGAGAGAGATGTTTGCTCCACATCAATTCCATCCTTGAACTCTCCTGGACAAAACAGTTTGGTGATACTACAGGCCTTCCTCTCGCCCTCCAAAGACAAGACCTATCCCATTCTGGCCTTGGTGGACTGCGGAGCTATGGGAATTTTCATTGATCAAGACTGGGTGGTTACTCATTATATTCCGTACGAGACACGAAACACCATGCAGCCGGTGGAAGCAATTGACGGAAGACCCCTCTCTTCAGGACCTATAAGCCTGCAGACTAAAGAGATCCAACTTTCCATAAACCATCATCAAGAGCGGAATACATTCAATATCATTAAGTCAGCCCATTACCCCATGGTTTTGGGCATGCCCTGGTTACAAAAGCACAATCTGTATATCAATTGGACAGCAGGATCATTATTCCTGGGCTCAGAGTTCTGTATGTCCCACTGTCTATTCCTGGACCCCTCCTCGATAACTCCTAAAGAACCACCAAGAGACCAAGAAACACCACTCATGGTTTCCAACATCATACAAGTTCCAGAGGCCTATCAGGAATATGCTGATGTATTTTCTACTGCCATAGTCCAAGCCTTACCCCCTCACAGGCCCGAAGACTGTGCCATAGATACAGTTCCCTCAGCTGTAATTCCCTTCGGCCGAATGTTCATTCTTTCCGAACCTGAGAAAAAGGCTCTTCGGGAATACCTAGACACCAATCTTGAAAACGGCACCATAAGACCCTCAAAATCTCCAGCGGGTGCTTCGCTGTTCTTCGTTCAAAGAAGGATACCAAGGAACTCAGACCTTGCCTCGACTATCGAGGCTTAAACCAATGCACCCTCAAAGATCGGTACCCACTGCCCCTGATTTTGGATATCCTGGAAGCTGTGAGAGGAGCCGTAATATTCACGAAGTTGGATCTCCGGGGTGCCTACCGTGTCCGGGAAGGGGATGAATGGAAGACAGCCTTTAGAACATCCTTTGGCCACTATGAATACCTAGTCATGCATTTTGGACTAGCCAATGCTCCCGCAGTCTTTCAGCGTTTTATGGACAAGGTGTTCTCTGATATGTTGTTCCTCTTCGTCATTGTCTATCTGGATGACATATCGATTTTTTCCAAGGATCCTCTAAAACATGAAGAACATGTAAAGGAAGTACTACAACGACTTTGTGAACACAAACTGTTAGCCAAACCCGAAAAATGCTTGTTCCACGTTACTTCTGTTCACTACCTAGGATTCATCCTTACCCCAGAAGGAATTCGTATGGACCCTTCAAAGGTAAAGGCCATACTGGCTTGGCCCGCTCCCACTTCTGTGCAACAGGTGCAATCCTTCCTGGGGCTCGCCAACGTCTACCGGAAGTTTATTTCTACCTTTTCCGAGATCGTTGAGCCGATTGTTGCTCTATTGAAGAAAGACACCCCCTTTATCTGGTCTACATCGCAAGATAAAGCATTTCAACGATTGAAGACAGAGTTTACTCAAGCCCCTATCCTGTCCCAGGCCAACATAAATCGCCCATTTCTAGTGGAAATGGATGTCTCTAACTACGCCATAGGGGCAGTCTTGAAACAGGAACTTGAGGATGGACTGGAACACCCCATTGCTTACCTTTCACGAACCCTGACCCCCAGAGAGACACATTATTCCGTCCTCGAGAAGAAACTCTTGGCCATCCGCCAAGCCATCACTGAATGGCGACACCTACTTCTGGGGGCTATATATCCAGTTCAGGTCCGCACAGACCATCGGAATCTCCAAATCCTACAGTCGTTGGAGTGCAGGAACAGTCGTCAGGCCCGTTGGGCTTACTTCTTTGCCCAGTACCAGTTTCAAATCACTCATGTTCCCGGATCACAAAACATGATTGCTGACGCCTTATCTCGACTTCCAGACTACGCAGCCACTGAGGACAAGGTCTATCCTAAGATGTTTCCCCAAACTATCTTTGTAGCTCAAGCAATCAACCTCCTGGAAGAAATCTGAGTGCAAACACAGTCGTCTGACCTCTGGAAGGATATTTCAAGGAAGAATCCATGGAATCTAAGAGTCAAGGAAGAATATCTATTCAAGGACAATGCACTGGTCATTCCTACGCAGAAATTACAACACAGGGTAATAAACCTCTGCCATGATACCCTTCACTCCGGTCATCGTGGTATAACTAACACCCTCCGTCTTATACAAAGACAGTTCTGGTGGCCTTGAATGAAGACCGACGTACAACAGTACGTCAAGGCTTGTACAGTCTGCAGTCAAAACAAACATGATAACAAGAGACCGGCGGGTCTTCTACTGCAACCGTCGCTGCCAACAAGACCATGGGAGTTTATTGCTACAGACTTCATTGTGGAATTACCACCTTCCCGAGGGTACACGACCATCATGGTAACCATAGACTTGTTCACCCATATGGCTCATTTTACACCGTTGTATAAACTACCATCCTCCTCAGAACTTGCTGGAATCTTCCTGGAACATATTTTCTGTCTTCATGGAAAGATCATATCGGACCGAGGACCTCAATACGTCTCACAATTCTGGAAACATCTGTGTCGTATTCTAGGGATCCAACGCGCACTCTCATCAGGTTATCACCCACAAACCAACGGAGCCACGGAACGTGTTAACCAAACTCTGGAGCAATATGTTCATTGTTTTGCCACCAAGGTTCAGGATGACTGGTCTCTCCTCATACCCCTGGCCGAGTTTGCCTACAACAATTCCGATCACTCAGCACTCAAGGTCAGCCCTTTCTATTGCAGTCAAGGTTTTCACCTGTCCGTTTTACCTTCTGTTCTTCCACATCCCACTCCAGTACCTACTCTCGACTCATGGATTAAGACTCTCGTTAACATACACAAGGAAGCCAAGGAACAATTGAAAGAGGCTCAAACATGCACTAAGCTCTATGCGGATTCCAAGAGAAGATCAGCACCCTCTTATTCTGTTGGTGATCAAGTCTGGTTGTCCTCAAAACTATTACCGCAACATCTACGGCCAAACAAATTGGCCCCTCGGTACTATGGACCATTTTCCATAAAGGAAGTCATCAATCCGGTCTCATTCTGACTCAAGCTACCTGATTCCTGGAATAAAATACACCCAGTCTTTCACACTTCCCTATTGAAACCTTACATCCAATCCTCCAGAAAATCCTGCAGACCCAGTCCTGTTGTTGTGGACGATCAGCTGGAATATGAAGTGTCCAGAATATGCGATTCCAGGTATAAACGGGGTCTACTTCAATACCTGGTTGAATGGAAAGGATACCCTCCCAGCGAGAGAACCTGGGAACCAGTTTCTAACTTAAATACCCCTCGACTGCTTAGAAGATTCCATCTCATACACCCGGGCAAACCTGGTGGAACAGGTCTTCGGAGGAGGCATGCTGTCAAGAACCATAGAACTCGCCCGTTCTGGACTTCCTGGTCCTTATCGCGCCGGGGCTTGTATTCTTTGTTACTCCCAACATGGCAGCAACAAACGACTTGCCTCGCACCAGCTTCTACGTTGCGCACGGCACGTTCTATAAAATGGCCAAACCCCCGCCAGTCTCAACGCTATCATTAAGTAGTGACTTGACGTGTGTGTGCTGTTCGGCGAATCCACTAATCCTAGATCCTGGTTCCTTCTTCCTTCCTTCACCCCTTCCCTCTAATCTGTTCCTGGAATTCCCATTCTTAGCGATCGCTACCTACCTTCCTGGACATCCTGGAACAGCGCCCTTCCCGGAACTCTGAATGCGCTCTGCAGCCAGACGAGACTCGAGCGAGTCTATACAAGACCCAATCCGTCCACAAGAGGAATCCTCCCGCCGAACAGAGTAATAAGCGATCCTAGGTGAGACGGGTGGAGATTTACGATAGTGGATGCTTAGTAGCCTCCCCCTTCGTTAGACCCTGCGCAGAGTTCAACACAGAGCGGCCATCTTGGCTGCAGGCTCTCTAGCACCCCCCCTCCCCTGAAATAAACTATATATAAACAGTAGGACACATTTATACATTTAAAGCATGATGGTCATAAATAAGGGACAAAATGATAAGTTTGTATTTTATGTGGTAGGCAGATTTGCTATGCACTAAGTCCAATCTCAATTTTTGTCCCTGGGATAAAAAAGCAGTGCATGCAATTAGCTGCCAAAGATTGAATTAAGACACCAACAATGTTAAATATTGCTTAGTTCTTTAAAAGGAAGATTTCTGAGCCTGCTTGCACAGGTAAACCACCAATTTAGCTTTAGGACCTGGGATTGAAGAAAAAATGTTTTGATCTATTTTAAACAAATTACATTTGACTAATGAAATGTATCCTTTTAAAGATAACTGAAAAAGTGGAGCGGTACTATCCAGGTGGAAACACTAACATGAATGCTGTGAAAGGAAGGGTCATGGTGATGACCCTGTCAAAAGGTGTGGGGGAAGTTGAGAGGGGATCCATCTCCCTTTGTCCCTCCCTCTCTCCCTACCTCTGTTCCTCCCTCTCTCCCTCCCCCCTGTCAAGGTGTTCAGAAACCTGGCATGAATTACAGATCTGTGTAAGTGAATGAAAACACAAATCACAAATACCACAAGACACTGGGGGCCAACTGACAAAACCCCCCTGGGAGCAGGAGAAATGACATCAGTACCAAAATGGAAATGTACTGGAGTTTCCCTTTCACAGACTAAAAGACCATCCCAACCACCCCTCAACCAACCCCAAACTGCAAAAAGGGAAGCTGTGGGGAAGCAGAAGAACAGACTGGAAAACGACTGCAGAGCCACAGAGAAGAATGAAGAACACTTCCTAAAACCCCAGTTGAAGAAAAACACCCCCGTAGGAAATCCCAGAACAAAGTCCCTGGCTGATTAGATAAAAGGGAGTTGAAAAGGGAGCAGGGCTGGAGGGCATTTTTAAGACTTTCTAGAAGAGTCCTATCCCACATGGCTGTAACTCAGCTGGATATTGGCCCAGGGGATAAGAGGACTTTGAGAACAAATGTGAGCCCAGGGTGGGAGCGGGGTGTTCTCTTAAGCAGGAAAGATAGGACTTTCAAAAGCCAGCAGAATCAGTAGGGGATGAAATGTGTATGGGTGATGTCGGGATAGGAGGTGTTGGACCAAGAGACCAGCAAGGAGAGATTAGCAGGAGAAGAAGAGAAGGAATTGAAAGAGTCTGTTGGAGTGCTTTGAGAGAGTGGAGGTAAGATGTTGAGTCTGAGAGGGTTGTGCCAATTGAGTTGTATGCAAGAGAGCAATCTGATTTGGAGGATTAGCGTAGAAAGGGGGAAGTTGAGAGGAAGAACTGGGAAGTTGAGAGTAGAACAGGGGGTATGTTTGAGTGAGGCAGTAAGAAAGGAGAGTTGGGGCAGGTGTAGTGATGAGTGTGAGGAGTTTTGAGAGGGGGGAAACCAGAAGGGATCTTATGTGCAGAGACAGGAGTTTGCAGAGGGAGAGAACAGTAAGACCAGGTAATCAAGTGGGCAAGAGAGAGCTAGCGAGACAAGGGGTGGGGCGTGTGAGAGAGGAGAGGAGACAGGCTTATGAGAAGCTGAAGAGTTGGCCATTAGCGGCGTCAGATCACAATGTTTTGCCATATAACATTCTGCCAAACAAAAAGACCATGCCATATTTTCTTGAATGCTCTCACTATCCGACTCTTGCCCGTCTGCGGAAACCCCCCACTCAGTACAATTCCACTTTGTAATTTGGACCCCTCATTTTCCCACTAATGCTCATAATGGCTCTTGCTGCAGCTTTGCTCAATACACTCAATTATTTCCCTTGGCTCAGCTTCTCTTTTCTCCTTCCTTGCAACCTTGTCTGTGTTTCCTTTTGCCATTTCCCCCAAACTGCAAAGGCTTCCCAACAATGGTTTTCATGGTGTGAATAGGGCAGATTGTAAAACTGGCACAACATCAGATTTCCTTTGAGCTAGAGCAACCATCTCCTGTAAAACAAGCCAAGGAGCTGTTGGATTTGGCATTAGTTGTGGACAGGGGGATGGAGCAGCTGATGACATCAGAAGATACCAGATAACATTTGAAGTAAACAGAGGAAAAACTAAGCACGCACATTATTTTGACTTTGAATTTTAAAGCAAGACCTTTCAAACTCACCAAAGCAGCTCGCCCTAAGCCTCTAGGCAGTGTTACACAAGCCCAAACCCCTGAGAAAAAAGTGGATTCAAAACCAAGAAACCCCATCATTGATTGGAAGAAATTCAGACAAAAGGTACAGTCAACAAATTAGATATAAAATTTGATTTAATTTGTATTAATTCTAAGAACAGTCTCCTCTGCCAATGCTAATAAAAACTGTACAGAGAACTTTGTTTTTATCAGCATCCTGTTACAACACCTAGTTTAGAGGTAGTCCGCATAAAACAAATGAACAGACTCCTCTGAATTGACCCCTTAACTGCTGAAGGTTTTCGCTCACAGTGCTGAGCCTTTGTTTGGACATTTCGGTATTTCGCATTCGATCCCTTTTAACCTTTTTTGCTACAAGTGATATCCCGGCCAGATTTGCACCCATTTATTCCCACATGTAGGCAGTCAGAACACCACCAAGGAGTCCGTAGGGGGCATTGAGAAAATAACAAAAAAGTGATGAAATGTGTTTTTTCAGAAATGCTAATAAAATGAGGTACAAAGATGCCTGTGTTTTTTTTCCTTGTAAGAGCTAGCAACAAATGGTTTGCTGTTCTAAATTCGCCATTTTCCCAAGCTTTCAAGAACAGGATGAGTGGAAACAAAAAACAAAGCACAGGTTACCATTAGTTTTGTGAGCGATTTTCCCCTTTTTCTGCTCAATACAACATCCTTGGACGGAATGGAAGAGGAGGGTAGGAAAGCTGAATGGGCAGACAAAAGCATACATTTCAGAAAAGTAGACAAGATTTCAAGTTCAAGAAGGGGTCATTTGCGCAGGTCAGGCAACAACCATGTACTAAAATTCCCATAGATTCAGAAAACGTTGCAAAAATGACAGAAAAAAAGGTATGTGCTGGACATGTTTGGACTTGTATGGTAATGGCTTCTGTGAATTTTGAGAAAAGCAATGCACCGCTACATTCCCCTTGGAAATCACACATTGTTCGTAATGTTTCACAAAACAAGCAAAACCACAAGCCAAAACCTGAGCCATGGTACACAGGATTTGTAGGCTGATGGCCTAAACCAACGTACTTAGCATTTGAAAATAAGGAAAATATATGTTGCATCTTCTTCGTCTCAGTGTTTGTTGGAAATGGGGAGGGCGAGATGGGGTGTGATTAAAAATTCCCCATGAAGGATGAGAGAGAGTGGGTTGGAGTATTATTGGGAACGGGGGAATGCCATGTCTTGCCCTTTGGTATTCTCATCCCATTCCCTTGTGACCCTCCACTCAGGTGATCCTCCCTCGTTTGTCCAACCCCAGTGTTGGTATCCAAAAGCAATGGCCTTTCACTGGCCACCTGAATGGAAGATCCCGCGGGAGTAGGTGGGAATACCATCAGGTTTCCCAGATGCCAGTGAAGTACAGAGCGACGGGGCAGGCAAAGGAAACGTGGAGACTGCAGTAGGATTTGCAAATTCCTTGCAGATTTTTAAACAGTTTGCCAGTGTTGTTGTTAGCCCCAAAGATGCAGTATTGGATATGGGCCCCTTTCTTTCTGCAGATGGAGAGTCTGTATTGCCTTTGGAGCAGGCGGCAGGCCAGTCTGTCAGAGGATGTGCCTGATGCCTGCGACTTCCGCTCAGCAACGCTGCACTTTACAGAGAGGATAAGTCAGAGTCATACCAGGCGTTGCGCTTAGAGGCAGATTTCATGCGGATATTCATGTCCAGGCCACGGATGTCCAAGGTGTAGGTGATAGCAAGGTGAAGATTAGCAAAGCAGAATAAGTGTGGGACTCGGAGGCGGAGGGGGAAGTAAGTGGCGGCAAAAGCAGCAACTGACACTCGCTTCATCAGTCGAATGGCAGTGCAGGTGAGAGGACAGGAGAGCATGATCAATCCATGCCTGTGCGCCAACCAGCCCCCAAAGACGGGCAGAACTTGCTGCTTCCCTGGGGATGTGGGGGGGGGGCAACATTAGGGTTCTGGAGCCATCCCTCCACCCCTGGGAAGCAGCAAGGACCACTAGGCCACCAGCAATATGATCTTGGGGTTGGGCTCTCCTGGTGGGTCCCCAGGCCAAAAGCATACAGTGCCTAAAGCGGCGACTAAATGTAGGTCACATTTGGGAAATGAAAGGGTTGTGTAACGAAGTGCAGTAGGAAATGTATGAAAACGTTATCAAAACCAAAGAGAAAACAAGAAATGTCCCACCTTCCCAGAGGTGTCCCGATAACAATGGTACCTCACATGTTTCGGTGCACTGTCCTGGGCGGAAAGAAAAAAGGCTAACCTACTGGTACATCAAACGCCCTGGGGAATACTGGATTTGGCCATCTGGACAACCCACTGATTTGGTCCTGGGGTGTCGCAACGACCAAAGAAAACAGGGAACCACATGCATTTCTGAAACTAAGACACCTGTGGGAATCCAAAGAGGTCTGACTTTCGCAAATCTTCCTAGATTGCATTACCTACAAAGCCTGGCAAAGTCCAAAATGTAGGGGGGAAAAACGACAATTTTCAGACATTTGCCACTAGGAAACCACCGAAACACACAGGCAAAAACACATGTCCTACCTTCCCACATTCCCGCAGGTGTCCTGACAAAAACAGTACCTCACATGCGTGTGTACGCGCATGTGAGGTACTGTTTGGCCATCAAATTCTACTGGCCGGGAAAATAAGGAAAATAAATGTGGTGAAGAATGGCAAGCATACATTTTTTTGTAAGAGCACAGGCGACCTTTTAAAGGATAGGTGACTTGCACAGGTTCCAAAAGCATACAGTGCTCTCCTGTCCTCTCACCTGCACTGCCATTCGACTGATGAAGCGAGTGTCAGTTGCTGCTTTTGCCGCCACTTACTTCCCCCTCCGCCTCCGAGTCCCACACTTATTCTGCCTTTGCTAATCTTCACCTTGCTATCACCTACACCTTGGACATCCTTGGCCTGGACATGAGTATCCGCATGAAATCTGCCTCTAAGCGCAACGCCTGGTATGACTCTGGCTTATCCTCTCTGTAAAGTGCAGCGTTGCTGAGCGCAAGTCGCAGGCATCAGGCACATCCTCTGACAGACTGGCCTGCCGCCTGCTCCAAAGGCAATACAGACTCTCCATCTGCAGAAAGAAAGGGGCCCATATCCAATACTGCATCTTTGGGGCTAACAACAACACTGGCAAACTGTTTAAAAATCTGCAAGGAATTTGCAAATCCTACTGCAGTCTCCACGTTTCATTTGCCTGCCCCGTCGCTCTGTACTTCACTGGCATCTGAGAAACCTGATGGTATTCCCACCTACTCCCTCGGGATCTTCCATTCAGGTGGCCAGTGAAAGGCCATTGCTTTTGGATACCAACACTGGGGTTGGACAAACGAGGGAGGATCACCTGAGTGGAGGGTCACAAGGGAATGGGATGAGAATACCAAAGGGCAAGACATGGCATTCCCCCATTCCCAATAATACTCCAACCCACTCTCTCTCATCCTTCATGGGGAATTTTTAATCACACCCCATCTCGCCCTCCCCATTTCCAACAAACACTGAGACGAAGAAGATGCAACTAAGTTCAATGAGGATTACCCATAGGAAAAGCATTGGGAAGCAAGACAGGGCCTACTACTACAACCTACCACCAAGCTGTCCCACTAATATAGGCAAGGTCAGGCACTTTAGCCCAACTGTGCACACCTGAATCCACTGGACTCTTCCCTGCACTATAAAAGGTGGCGCGCGGCCAGAAGCAGTGAGTGAGCTGGGGATGCCGTCTGGATCAGAGAAGTCAAGGAGCAGAGAGGGGCAGGAGCTGAAGGCTGGAGGAGAACGGCGTGAGCGTAAACTGGCCCGGTGTCTGTGGGGGGTTTCAGTGCGGCGAGGGAGCTGTGTCTCTAAGGAGCCGTTCCCTTGGGACCTGTGCCAGCCACAAGGGGGTGTGAAGGGCAGGTGGTGAGACCCTGACATCAACCCCGCGTATCCTGGAGGATCCGCCTGTCAACGCAACGCTGCTCATTGAGTTTCATGAAAGTTAATGAGAGAGAAACTCGGGAGCTTGCGTGTGACTGCAGTGAAGTAAAGTAGCACGGAGCGAAAGTCAAGTGACAGATTGTAAAAGAGAAAACAAGCGGAAAGTCAGAAAGAAAGCTTGAAAGGAAATGTGATAGGGACTCTGAATTAAGAGGAAAGTGATCTGTAAGAAATAAAGGAGAAAGAAGGGTGCGAGTGACCCGACATATTTGAAAAAGGACAGTAAAAGTGAGAGGAAGTGAATGGAAGCTACAAGCGACCCGAAAGGTGAAAACAACAAAGTGCGAGCGGCATGAGAAAGTGACAAGGTGCAAGAGTGCACAACCAAAGGAACAGAGGGTGCCAGGGGCATGATAAAGGCAAGAGACGTAGGCAAGAAAAGTGTGCTAGAGGCACGCAAGACAAAAAAAAGAGGGCATAATAGAAAAGAAGGCGTGCAGGAGGCACAGTGAAGTGGAAAGAACAGAGCGAAAGAGGCACAGAACAGAAAAGGTGCCAGAAGAAAGGAAAAAAGACCAAAGAGAGGGGTTGCAGGTCAGAGTGGTCATGCTTGGGAGGAGCAAAGAGCCCATCATTCTCAAAAGTCTCTGTTACTACCCAATGTACAAACTGTACGGTGACGGGTACATCCTAACTACTAGGAGAACTTTGTTTAAAGAAGAAAGGGGCCTAAGCTTGGGGAAGGGAATCCTTAGTGGTCTAAAAAGAATTGTGTAAGAAACAAAAAGGTACATCCTGATCAGAAGAACTTTGTTAAAAGACAGAAGGGGCCTATGCTTGGAGAGGGGAACCCCGAGAGGCCTAACAAGAGTTGTGCAAGAGCCAACGTTGAACTGTGAAAAGAGGCCTACACTTGGGCAAGGGAACGCTGAAAGGCCTGACCAGAATTGTATATTTGTGTTTGGAACTGGAAGAGTCTAGGTTGGGGAAGGGAACCCCAAGAAACCCAAGGATATTGTGAACTTAGTTGATTTGCTGCAAGAGCCCTGTGTGGAACGTTTTAAGGGCTCCCCTTTCGAATTGAACTATCATGCACTGGCAGAACTACACCCATTGGTAAGACTATCTGAAATCGGTTGTGGTTTATATTTCCTATTCTTTGAACCACCATTTTCTTTAAGAAAACTTCCCATCACATTTTGTCACAGTGAGGGCAAGCATAGATTTAGACAGATGGATTTTGGTTTTGGACTTTTAGACATTGACGGTCCTTAGAAACATCAGTTGAGGGAACAATCCCTTTAGAGTTAGGGCCAGTTAGGTATTCTACCAACCCAACCAAGCTGATAAATAAAGGTTTTCTAACTGTTGTCTTTACGTCTGTGTCTCTCTCGATACCATACCTATCTCACACATGGTGTCAGGAGGGGGCTGCAACTCAACCGAAATAGGTTGGGGGACTGTGAAATATGTGAAGTTCAGTGATAGAGCCTCCAACCCCACAGTGGCCACTATTGGGTTTGATCTTTGTAATAGCCAATCAGAAACCATCCCGCAAAAGAAATAAGTCTCATCCCTACTGACGTTGTTCTTATTCCACCCAGCGGAACCTACATCAGGTTGGCACCCAACTCAGGACTTGCTTGGAATTTTGGCATCGATGTCCTGGTCGGCGTGATTGACTAATTTTAGAGGGGATGTGAAGGTACTACTCCATAATCATGGGGAAGAGGCCTTTCAGATCCAGACAGGGGATCAAATAGCCCAGGGGATACTTGAAATTATGATGTTACCTATCCTTAGAGAAGAGGCTGAGAAAGATTCCTCAGAGAGGTGCTTTAGGGTTCCATGTAATTATAACTAATGAAATAACTCATGAAAAAGTAACGAATACAAAATAACGAATTTCAAAATAACATTAATTTTTCAATTTCTTTTGGACCTCCGCACCACAAAGTCCCCCCATTTAAAAAATAATAACTTTTCCCCCACCACTATTCCCTCTTTTAACCCCATTTTCTGTTTTTTTCAAAATTAGTTATTTTTGAATTAGTTATTTTTTCATTATAGGTTTTGGATTCAATGTAATCATTGCATACCGTTCTTTAGGCTTTGGGGAAGCTGATGCCCAACCTAGTTCTACCCAACCCTCATCCATTTGTGACGAAAGTTCTGACATACTTCCTGATTTGGCCTTTTCTCAGCGAAAGAATCCTTTGCTCGCTGAAGCCTTCCTACAGGTTGAACCAGAGTCTGAGGGTCAGAAGAAGGAGGGACATTTTTCTTTTTAAAGGAAGGGCTGCTTTACAGAAGGGATACTAACAACACAGCTAGTGGTTCCGCCATGTTACAAACGGATAGTGCTTGAGATTGCACACTCCCATTTTACAGGAGGGCATTTAGGCCAAGCCAAAACTCAGGCTCATCTGGCCATCAAATTCTACTGGCCAGGGATACATGTCGACAATACATTTCATCCAGACCTGTGAAATATTTAAGCATACCAGTATTCACTTACCACCACCAGCCCCCTTAAATACATTACCCATCATCGAAGTACCATTCTCGTGGATAGGGATGGATATTATTGGGCCCGTTGAATAAACTTGACTATGCCAACGGATAGCTGGAGGTATTTCCCCAACGCAATAATACCACCCAGTAGATACTCAAGTATTTACTTCCCTTCTTTTCTCGAGTGGGTTTCCCTAAAGAAATAGTAATGGATCAGTGCACCACCTTTATGAGTAAGCTCATAGGGGAAGTAAAGGCGCTACTTCATATAACTACCTTGAGGACATCAGTTTACCATCCCCAAACTGACAGATTAGTTGAACAAGTTTAACAAGACTCTTAGGACCATTCTTAGGAAGTTGGTTGACAAGGACGGAACGAACTGGGATCCGATAATTCCGTGAAGCCAGAGATGTTTTAGTTATACTTCGAGAAACATGGGAGGAGGTAAGCCGCTCCAATACCACTCTCCCAGACAGCCTCTCGACTGCAAGAACATATGACAGCTTTTGATACCTGGTACAAGACCACCCTGGTAGAGCCCAAAGCCAACCAAAGGCGTCTTATGATAAGAACATATCTCTTAGGTCATTTTCCATTGGGCAAAACGTTGTTGTACTTCTGCCCACCTCAGACAACAAGCTTATTTTTAAATGGCATCGGCCATATGAGGTATTGGAAAAGGCAGGACTGTGTCGTTATAAGATGGGCCAACTAGACCGTCACCAGAAGATGCAAATCTACCATAGAAACTTGTTAAAAGAATGGAAGGAGAACACTTCTGAGTCTAATGCCACAGTTTTATCTTGTTTGATACCTGAAGAGGTGAATGATAACACTCCATTCCCTCTGACATTACTGCCACTCAGCAACAAGATTTCCTTCAATTACAAGAACAATTCCCTTATGTTTTTCGTGAAGAGCCTGGCAGGGCAAAAGGAATATACCATCACATCCGCCCTCCTGCAGGCAAGGTAGTACATCTTAAACCGTATTGACATCCTGAGGCCCGTAGAAAAATTGTCATCAAAGAGGTAGAGCAAATGCTCCAGGCCGACATAACTGAACCATATACCAGTCCCTGGTCCTCCACCATTGTGCTAATGGAAAAACCAGACACAAGTTGGAGGTTTTGTATAGGCTTCCGAAAGGTGAATAACATCTTAGCCTTTGATGCCTACTCAATTCCTCGCATTGACTATCTTATCGATAAATTGGGTAGTGCAGCCTTTTTGGCAGCCCAAAACTTAACCAAGGGGTATTGGCAAGTCTCACTACAAGGACCAGATAAGGAAAAGACTGCCTTTGCCACCCCACAGGTCTATACCAGTGTAAGGTCTTACCCTTCGAGTTGCATGGTGCCCCAGTGACTTTCCAAAGGTTGATGGATAAGATTTTCCAGCCTTATTTGGAATTTTGCGGGGCATACAGCGCTGACATTGTAATCCACAGTCCAACCTGAGAATACCATTTGTATCATCTATACACTGTAATAAGAGTCTTAGGAAAAGCGGGGTTAACAGCCAACCCAAGGAAATGCAAGTTGGCTCAACCGGCCACAAAATACCTAGGTTTTTTTGTTGGGAATGGCAGTGTTCAACCTTAAGAGAAAACGTTAGAGCCGTCTTAGAATCCCCTACGTCCAAAATTAAAAAGGATTTAAGATCTTTCCTAGGGTTAATTGGGTAATATTGGAGATTCATACCCAATTTTTCCCAGTAAAACAAGCCAGATTGACCGACTACGAAACGCGGAACCCAAGAAACTTAAATGGGATGAGGACGAAGTATGCTATAAAACCCTCAAACGAACATTATGTGAAAGCCCTATTCTCAAAGTAGCAAACTTTTCTAAGTACTTCATATTACAAACGGACACTTCTTTGACTTGCTTAGGTGCACTATTATCTCAGAACTATGATGGGCTAGAACATCCCATTCTATAGACTGGTCAAAAATGGTTTCCCAGGGAAAATAACTATTCAGTGATCGAATTAGAAGCTTTCGCGATCAAGTTGGCCATCATACATCTCAAGTATTAGTTATTGGTTGGAAAATTAAGATTCACCACCGACCACCCCCGCAACCCTCTAATCTGCATCAGTCGAAGGAAAGGAAATAATCCAACCCAAGGGTTATGCAGTGTTTCTTGGACTTGCAGCCCTATTGGTTCTCAGTGGAACATTGAAAGGGCAAATAACAAGCAAATGTAGATTTCCTTTTGAGGTTGCTAAGTGAAGCAATTCAGTTCACACCGCATAGGGGAAGGGTTTGTGAGAAACCCAAAGGTATTCTCCCACCTACTCCCTCGGGATCTTCCATTCAGGTGGTCAGGGAAGGGCCATTGCTTTTGGATGTTAAGCCTGGGGGTGGACAAATGAGGGAGGATCACCTGAGTGGAGGGTCACAAGTGATTGGGAGGAGAAAACCCACAGCCTTCATGGGGTATTTTCAATCACACCCTATCTACCCTGCCGCATTTCCAACAAAAACTGAGACGAGGAAGATGCAACTAAGATCAATGAGGATTACCCACAGGAAAAGCATTGGGAAGCAAGACAGAGCCTACTACTACAATCTACCACTAGGCTGTCCAACTAATAAGAGTGAGGCCAGTTCTGGCACTCTATCCCAAACGTGCCCACTGGACTTCACTTAACTCTTCCATACACTATAAAAGGTGTAGTTCTGCCAGAAGCAGTGAGCGAGCTGGGGATGCCGTCTGGATCAGAGAAGCCAAGGAGCAGAGAGGGGCAGGAGCTGAAGGCTGGAGGAGAACAGCGTGTGGATACACTGGTCCAGTGTCTGAGGGGCTGCAGCGTGGCGAGGGAGCCATGTCTCCAAGGAGCCAGAGAGAGACTGCTGGTGGCGGACAGTGGAGTGCTCGTTCCCTTGTGACCTGTGCCAGCCCAAGCGTATCAGAGGTGAAGGTGGGGAGACCCTGACCTCAACCCAGTGTATCCTGGAGGGACCGCCTGTCACTGTGACCCTGTGAGTTTCATGAAAGTTAATGAGAGAGAAACTCGGGAGCTTGCGTGTGACTGCGGCAGAGAGGGAGGAAGGCACCGAACTAAAGCGGCACAGAGCAAAAAGCAATTAACCGATTGGGAAAAGGCATAAAGCAAGAAAGTAAGCAGAAAGCGTGTAAAACAGCACGACAGTAAGAAAGCCAAAAGCAAGCGGCAAGTCAAAAGGAAAGCTTGAAGGAAACGCTGAAATAAGAGCAAAGTGAACTGTAACAAATATAAGAGCAAGAAGAGTGCAAGTGACCCGAAGCAGGAAACAGGGTGCGAGTGACTCGAAGGAGAAAACAAGAAAGTGCGAGCAGCACGAGAAAGTGACAAGAATGTGCAAGAGTGCACAACCAAAGGGACATAGGGTGCCAGGGGCAAGTTAAAGGCAAGATAAGCGTGCAAGAGGCACAGTAAGACAAAAAAAGAGGGTGCAGATCTGCACAATAGGAAAGAAGGCATACAGGAGACACAGTGAAGTGGAAAACAACAGAGTAAAAGAGGCACAAAAGAGGAAAGGTGCCAAAAGAAAGGTAAAAAGAGCAAGGATAGGGGTTGCAGGTTAGAGTGGTCACAGTTGGGAGGAGCAAAGAACTCAGCGTCCTCGAAAGTCTTTGATACTGCCCCATGTAAGAACTGTACATTGAAAGGTACATCCGGACTAGGAGAACTTTGTTTAAAGATGGAAGGGGCTTAATCTTGAGGAAGGGAACCCTGAGAGGCCTAACAAGAGTTGTGCAAGAGCCATTGCTGAACTATGTTAAGAGAGGCCTACACTTGGTGAAGGGAACCCTGAGAGGCCTGAACAGAACTGTGTATTTGTGTTGTTCGGAACTGGAAGAGTCCGAGCTTGGGGAAGGGAACCCCAAGAAAACCCAAGGATAGTGTGAACGTAGTAGATTTGCTGCAAGAGCCCTGCGTGGAAAGTTCTAAGGGCTCCCCTTTTGAACTGAACTATCATGCACTGACAGAAATACACCCATTGGTAAGACTATCTGAAACTACTTGTGGTTTACATTTCCTTTTCTTTGAACCACTATTTTTTTTAAATAAAACTACCCATCACATTTTGGCAGAGAGTGAGGGCAAGCATAGGATTAGACAGACAGATTTTAGTTTTGGACTTTTAGACATCAACGGTCCTTAGAAACATCAGTTGAGGAAACAATCCCTTTAGTTAGGGCCAGTTAGGTATTCTATCAACCCAATCAAGTTTATAGATAAAGGTTTTCCAACTGTTGTCTTTGAGCCTGTGTCTCTCTTGAGACCATACCTGTCCACACCTCCCACTTCTTAACCAAAACTCAGGACATCCTGTCCTCACTCTCCTCTACTACCCTCCTTCCGTCCTTCCGGACCTCCCTTGGCCCCATATCCCCTTCTTCTCTACTCTAAGGTCTCTAGACAAGCCCTCTCTATGAAAGTCTCCTCCAAACATGTGCTCCCCTGCTCCTCCAGAACTACAGAACTATTAAGGACAACATTGCCTCCCTTGCCTTGGCGGATTTCTGTAATCACTCCTTTGCTACTGGCTCCTTCCCTCTCCCCCTCAAGCAGTCCCTTGTGCACCCTCTCCTCAAAAAGCCTTCTGCCGACCCCTCCTGCCTGGCAAACTACCGTCCTATCTCCATTACCCCGTTCCTGGGAAAACTCTTGGAAAAGCTGGCCATCTCACAACTGATCCAACACACTGAATCTGTTGGTTATCTCCACGACCACCAGTGTCGCTTCAGAGCTGCCCGAGGCATGGAAACTGCTCTTCTGAACACCCATGGTGACTTGCTCTCAAATATCGATTCCAACTCTCCTTCCGTTCTTATCCTGCTGGATCTTTCCTCTGCCTTTGACACTGTCAATTACTCCCCTGATGAATCGGCTCTGTGACACCCTTTGCATCTCGGGCCTGGCACTGGACTGGTTGACCTCTTTCCTCTATGACCAGCCTTCCCGGGTTCACTGGGCCCTTTTCTCTCCCCCATCACCTTCTCCACTTGCGGCGTACCTCAAAGCTCTATCCTCTTGCTGTGACACTTTAATATCTACCTTGCCCCTTTGGCCTGCTTAATCTCCTCCTTCTGTCCTCACTTAGTGTTATGCAGACGACACAAAGCTCTCCTTCAAGCTTCCCTCTACCTCCTCCTCTTTCATCCTTGTTTGTCTGACTGCTATTCAGGCATGGTGTGCTGGCAACAATCTCTGCCTTAATGCCAGTAAGACTGAGATCCTTTCCATTGGAACCACTGCTCCCTCGTTTTCTCTGGCTGCCCTCTATGGGTCCCCTCCCTTCACCCTCCTGTGAAGCAGAAAACATTGGTGTCATCTTTGACTGATCTCTCGCCTCACATTGCGGAACTTGCCCACTATCAGCTGCACCTCCTCAGCTGTATTCTCCCTTTCCTCACCTTCCTCCAGAAACTCATTGTCTCCAGAGCTCTGGTCCTCTCTAGGCTGGAATACTGCAACAGCCTCATCCACAATCTTCCTTTATCCTCCCTTCGCCCTCTTCTACTAATCCAGAATAGGACTGCAAGACGTATTCTTGGCCTCAAGCCAAAGGACTGCATCTCTCTAGCCCTACAATATCTCCACTGGCTCCTGGTTGCAGCTAGGATCAAGTTCAAGACTCTCTGCATCATCCACAAGGCGTTCTAGGGCCTGGGACTGTGCTACATCCAACTCTCTCTTCCTAAATGCCTCCCTGCTAGAGCCCTCCGATCTACTAGCTCCAACTCTCTGCAGATCAGACGCTTCTCTAAGCAGAGATCTCTCTCCTCCGCAGGATCGTAACTCTGGAATGGTCTCCCTGCTCCTCTCAGTCATGAGCCGGACCGCCTTAAATTTCGGAAGCTCCTCAAGACCCTCCTCTTCTCTTCTTCCTTCCCTCTCCCCTGCTAACTCCCCCCCGTCTGCCGAAGTGACTTGCTGCCTGGTTCCGTATGAATTGTACAGGGCACCCGCCCACCTCACCCAGTCCCCCAGTCGCACTTCGCATTTGGAACCTCTCCCCTTGCAATCCCTGGCACATACCCTCCTGCCCTCCTCTTAGAACTTTCCTAGCTCCTGTAGCCTTCTGCCCCCACAGTGATCCACCCCCCCTTCACTTGCACTCTCTCCTCTTTCCCTGCACCTGCCTCCTTTCCTTGCACTTCGCATATCGCCCAGAACGACCCCCCGCAACCCCATTGCGCTTCTTGTTACTGCACTTGCATGATCCGAATGTCACAATGCCTAGTAGGACCGTTATTGTTCTCTTTACTATTGTCCCCTTCTTTTTGTCTTGTGGTGCCTTGGAACACCATTTGTTGTATAGGCGTCTTACAAATATACAATATATAAATATCCAAGGATATGTCCTCATCGTTTTATACACCTTTAGTTTTGTTAGCACTTCTATCCACAAATGAACATGAATGCACTTCTGTCATTCAACTGTGCATTTACCATCACAGATGGTCTCAGGAGTCCACAGACAAAGATAGCAGAATTATGTGGTTTTTATTAAGCATTTGAAAAAGTGGCAACAGTTAAAACAAAGGGGTTCCCAACGGCTCTTGAGATCTCTCTGTGGGCTCCCTCCACCCTCGCACAGGCATCTCTAACCCAGAGAATCTACCCAACATACTCTAAAGCAAGGTAACCCCTACTATCCAAGTATATCTAATGTTGATGGGAAAACCAAAAGGATGTGGCCTTTTCTACCTCCACGGTTATTTAAGGGATAATCCTCTCCCACTATCTCTATCTCCAATCCATTACATTCCCTCTGTGATCTTCGTAGTCTCCCCTCTACGTGTACCCCCTTACCCTTTCCTCTCACTTCTTTTATCCTATCCCTCTCTTTCATCTCCCTCACACTATCTGCAGTCTCTCTTCTAATCCTCTTTGCTTAGTGTAAAGGCATCACGAGTCAGACACAGACAACATGTTCAAGTACTTTCAAGAAAGTTTTATTAACTCATAAAGGCAGGTTGGAGTAACGCCTAACTTGCACTATGCTAAGGTGGGATTTTCCTACCTAAAGAAAACTAAGGATAGTCTGTGCCAGGAAGTTCAAAGTAAAACCTCTGTCTGTGTCCAAAACCTACACTTGTCCTCACAACTGTATACAATGTGTAGGCATGTCATTATCAAAATGGATAGTGTTCAAAACAAAGTTCAGAGCTTCTCCTAGCTCTTGTCTTGTGATCAGCTCCCCTTCCCCAAGTTCAAAGTAGTTCATAAAGCACAGGAGTTCCCTTCCCCAAAAGTTAAAACGTTCCACCTTTCAAACAAAACAACACAGGGGGTTTCTTCACCAAGAGTTGAAATCTTCCAGCTTTCAAAACACTTGACTTCAAAATCACAAAAAGGTCTTTGCACAACACATGTTTCTTTATAGGTGCTTCAGTGGCGTTTCCAATCAGGGGGCACTCGGTCGAGGCACAGTTGTCGGACCACAAGGTCCACCCATTACAGGCCATGCAACCGGTACCCCTCCCTGACTGCTTTTCCATTAACTCCAGTCCACTGCTTCTCCTTAGCAGTGAGGGTTGCTTCATTCACATGCTTCAGACTCTCCGGACACTGTATTGTGGCTTGCCTGGCCACCATGCACTTGTTACACTTTATGTGCCCATGGGTCTTGCCAATGCTTGCAGTTCTGTGCACTTTCTCTGCTTTGGCCAATGCTGGATTTCTTATATTATGTATACAACTCTTTGTGCTCTCTTGGCTTTGCTAGCACTTGTTTTCAGTTAATGCAGTCCATCGTTTGAATACAGTTCAAAACCCCCCTTTCAGTAAGATTCACAATATTTTGTCCACCCCTCTCAAGATGCAAGAGTGTTCCCAACTTGCTTTAATTTCATACGGTATTCAAAATGCTTAATTTCTGCTTTAACTTCACATAACAATGCGTGGTTTCCATTTATATCAATGTCTATATCTTTATTTCTATGACCGCCTGGCAGCCCGTTGTTTCCCCTTCTGGTTCACTCACTGGTCAGACTTGTGCTCCTTGCAAGGTCCTCTGTGCCACGGTTGCTTTCTCCCCATGCAGTCCCTCGCGTCTTCTGCCAGCGGTCTTCCGTGGCTCGCGCACACCCATCAGTGCTTCCTCTGTGACGCAGGACTCGCACGACTGGTTCCCTCGGTCCCGCCAGCCTCCAACTTCCTGTACCTTTGCTTCCTGCTGCATATGCTCTGTACTTTTCCACAGGTCTCGAGCCCTCCTCCTGGCACACCAGAGTAGTCTGCCTGCACCCAGAGTTTGTGGGTGTTCTCCCACAGCTGACTCATTTCGTTCCCAGTAGCATAGGTGTATTTTGGGAAATACTTTAGGAGAATCACAGGGAAAGGGCTGACAAAAACAAAGGCTTGAGGGATGGAGGGTGCGTTGTGAAAGGGAAATGGGGATACTATGTCTCACCTAAGGATGTCCTCTCCCCACTTTCAAGTCTCCTTCACCCAAGTGATCCTCCCTTGCATATCCACCCCCAGGATAGATATCCAAAAGTGATGGCCTTTCCCTGGCCACCTGAGAAGAGGATACTGGGGGAAAAGAAGTGAGGATGACCTCAGGTTCCTCACATTACACCCCTCTCCACTCCTCTACCTCCAGACAATCTCAGCCTGTCTCTACCAGTTACCTTCCTTCTTCACCTTCTCTCTGCCCTTATGCACTACTACTCCTGCTACCACCTTTCACTTGCACTCCCACTCTCCTGTCACACACCATCTGCAAATTAATCTCACACCCTCTCTAAATCCCCTAACATTTATACCCCCTATACCTCTCACCTTTCTTTCACTGACCGTTTACACCCCCCTTTTCACTGCACTACACACAATTGGTACCACTCTCTGTAAGAGACAATACTTTACCTGCGCTCTCACAAAACACTGTCATAGTCCCTCCGCAGCACTCCACAACACCATCAGTCATCCGTCTGGTCTCTTGATCCGCCACTGCTTCACCCAAGAATCTTTACATCTCTTCTGTGCTGGCTGGGCTTTTATAGCCCAGCCTTCCCCTTTGCAACACAAATCCCGGCTGCCATTGTTCCCCTGGTCACATACCCACCTTGGACAATCTCTGGCTAAACTCTAAGGTTTCAAAAAGGCTTTTGACACTGCCCTTTTCAATCTCCATTTACAGGGAAGCACCCATTGTTTGCATTGTGTCTTTCTTAATGTACTGCTGAGTTTTGATTCAAATTTGGTTTGGGGAGGATTTCTGTGTCTTCTGCCCCACCATTTGCCTGGTGTTCATATGGGGTTGGTAAATCGATGTTGGGTGACTCCTCTCCGTTTTGGCAGGAAAAAAAATCACAGTGCACTCCATTTCTGTTCTTGATTGCATTCTGCTGGTTCCGGTGTGTGTTTTCTTGGTTGTGTCAACGTGCATTCTGGGAGTGGCTGTCCTGAAAGAAAAAGAGAAATCTGACCAGAAGCCTGGAAAGAAGACTGGCTGAAAGACTGGTTATGGACTGGGGTTCCCCAACTCTCTCACCCCAATGATGTGAGGGGTCCCCTATTGACAGTGTCCTTACCCTGCCAATACATAATTTCCACTGTGCTGTGAATACTTTGTGAAAGTATTTGTTTGATTTTTCAATTCTGCCCTAGTCACCCTGGACACACTTTCTCCTTCCTCCTTTCGGTTTTATAATTGCACCATTGTGTTTCCTGCCTAACTTCATCAAAACAATGTTTAGCCACTCAGTTAGACTTACTGCACTATTTTCATGAATTCTACACACTGCTTTAACAGTCTCTTTGTGCTTTTCAATTCTGCTTACATGTTATGATGTTTTAGATACCCCCCTGCAGCAATTTAATTTGCATTTCATTTAATGAACGATGTAACGCTTGTAGTAGACCCACAATACTTGGGGAACTACAGTTCCCAGCACCACCGGCGTCGCCCTAAAGGAAACGTCAGGTGCTTCAGTGCCAGCACTTCCGTGACAAGCCGGTCTACGCCGGTCTACGTGCATCCTCAGGAAATACTAATCAAGGTATGGATTACCCTAAAACCTGCCACCTGCTTGCACAAGCAAATCAACTGCAGAATCAGTTTCCGGTGCAGCGTTTTATAGAAACTAGAAATGACATACCCAGCCCACTTTCATTCGGACAGATAGCTGACCCTGTATTTGAACCTCGGTTACCACAAACTTCTCTTGCGATATGTAATACTGAAAAACTGAACCCTCAGCAACATGCGGTAGTCAGGCAATTATGTAATGAAATGTTTTCACCTTCAGCGATCGTAGCAAGTCCAGATAACCAGAGAGAGGGCTCAACAAGAAAAATACCCCCAGTCAATTCCACCAACTACTCAGAGATCAAAATCGCCCTCTTCAACACTAGATCCCTTAACACACATGCCCAAGACATCCATGACTGTATCATCAATGAAGATATAGACATTCTTTGTCTTACAGAAACCTGGCTACAGGAACCCATGGGGCCTACACCATCGATACAGCGGTACCCTTAGACTGTACATCTATTTTGAAAATAGAGAGATAGGAAAAGGAGGTGGAGTGGCTATAATTGCAAGGCAAACCTTAAGTTTTTCCCTTCACCTATCCACTGCATAGGATGTGAAATACTTCTACCTAAAACGACCCCCACCTATAACACCTGCATTAACATCATAGTCATTTATAGGACACCTTCGTTGATTCCGGACTTCAACGACGACCTAATCCTTTTATTGAACAACCTAAAGGGACCTAACACAGTGACAATACTCCTGGGTGACATAAGCAAATGGAGAGGGAACACAACAGACAAAGAGGCTATTATTATCGAAAATGACTTACAAAACAATGACTTTTTTCAGTGACCAACAAAGATCCTACTT
This sequence comes from Ambystoma mexicanum, assembly GCF_040938575.1. NCBI lineage: Eukaryota > Metazoa > Chordata > Amphibia > Caudata > Ambystomatidae > Ambystoma > Ambystoma mexicanum. The sequence continues at coordinate 1,119,171,041 of NC_090930.1, forward strand.
CCAAGTCAGGAAATCAACTAGAATGGATAATTACAAACAATGTGGATATGACCATGCTGGGAACATTTCCCTGCATATGGTCAGACCACTGCAAAGTTGAAGCCAGTCTTATGCCAAGAAATAAAGTTAAGACGCATAGCAACACACCTAAAACTGTCCAAGGAAGAAACATAAAAAAATAACGCCCCTAACCTGACACAAGGCATTAACTACATCATGAACATCACATCAGATGAAGAGTCATGTGGCAAAATTATGTCTACTTATAATAGCCACTTTCAGGAGCTTCTTGATCAACATGCACCTATTAAAAACAAACAAGTTAGACACAATCTTAACCACCAAAGCTGGTTTAACGCAGAAACCGTCAAACTTAAAAAAAGACAAAAGAAAACTAGAAAGGAAGTGGCATAAAGATCCCACTGAAACGAACAAGGAAAACTGGAAAAAGATGGATAACATATACAGAACAAAATTGACAGAATAAAAAAAAAAACACTATCAGATCTCTGCTGATGCCAATTCTACTGGGAAATTATTTCAAATCCTGAAATCAATTGATAAACCAGCAACTCCCTCCCCTCCAGTTCAACCTTCTATAGAAGACTGCAAAGTGGTACAGACTGCTTTCCACAACAAAATTTTAAAAGCTTGAGAAATAATGAATGTACTGCCGCCTAAGGTAGTCCTGGATAATGCAGAGCTATTCTCCCCATACCTCCGGAGAATGGTCAATGCATCATTCCTGGACCGCAAAGTTCCAGTGGCAATCAAAACTGTCACGGTCACACCCCTGGTCAAGAAACCAGGCCTCGACCAACAGAACCCCACAAATCTGCGGCCAATTACTAATTGCAATTTTCTCTTAAAAATATTGGATAAAATTGCAATAAGCCAACTTCAGGACTTTGTCGACAACAATGACCTCCTCCACCCACAACAATCAGAGTTCAAAAGAGCACACAGAACAAAATCCACCTTACTGGGCCTTCAAACCAAGATGCTAAGCATCTTGGACAAAGGGAAGGCAGGCTTACTGATACTCTTGGACCTCTCGGCAGCATTCGATTTATTAGATCATCGGAAGCTCCGGGAGGCCCTTGACATATCAGGAAATTGCTCCCAGAATGCCATCGACTGGGTAGCCTCCTTTCTTGAAGACAGGTGCTCCAAGATCATCTGGGGAGACCACTCCTCTTCTTCCAGGCCAGTAGACTGTGGTGTGCCACAGGGCGCTAGTTACTCGTCCCTTCTCTTTAATCTTTATCTGCGCTGCTTATGCACCCTACTGACAAACATGGGTATATTTTTCACAAATGTTGCAGATAATACTAAACTGATCATGGAGTTGAGTGGAAATCACACCACAGACAACAAGCTATCGGTCATTTACAATTCCATCGAAGCATGGGTGAAAACAAATTGGATGTGCCTTAATGGCAGTAAGACCGAGCTAATGACATTCAGCTCCTCTTGTGCCAGAACTAAACTAGACGCTGTCTATTCCTCTTTCGTAATCAAAGATTCAGCAATCAGAGTCTTAGATAAAGTCAAGACACTTGGTGTCTATTTGCATTCATCATTGGGAGTGGAGGCTCAAGTTACATAGCTTAAACTTAACTGCCAATACCACCAAAGACTCCTGAGACGAATTAGGCCATTGCCAGAGCCACGATTCTTTCACGACTCGATTATGGAAACTCATTGATGCTAGGAGCTGGTAGCAAATGCATCAAGCAGTGTCAGATTATCCAAAACAACGCCCTACGGACCATCACAGGAAAATCCAAGAGAGCACATTACTGTCGACAGAAAAGATCTTCATTGGCTGGCCACTGAGGATCGCATCACATTCAAATCATTGACTCTCGTTCATCACTGCATATTTGGGGTTGCCCCTCATATCTAAAAAAGCAATTTATCATGTCCGAGCCAAGTCGCACCCTTACATCTAGAGCCCAAGGACTTCTAAATGTCAGCTCATCTAAAAGAGTCAATGGGCTAGGAAGGGTGTTCCCTTCTAAAGCAATCACCAGATGGAATGTGCTGCCTGGCCACCTGAGATTAGTACCCAACTGCTTAATATTCAGAAAGAAACTTAAAACGCTACTCTTTAAATAATGGTCCATGGAGTACCTAGACTCCCATCTTCTTCACTAATGCACTGACACCTTTAGAGCCATCACTTTTTGTTGTCCCTTTCACCCTGTTGTCCTTGTCTTTATGTAATGTGCGATGATGCCCACGGGGCATATAGCGGCGCTATATAAATATATAAAATATAAATAAAAAATAAAATATGAGACTTTTATTTGTATTTTATTATACTTTATATAGCACCTTTAACCAAAGCGCTTTACATAGAACAATCAGCGGGACATTAAAATCAGCAATAGAGATCAGTGTTCAGTGTCAACCAGTATCAATCAGACGACGGAAGCAAATTAGTTATTAAAGAAAAACGAAACAGAGAATAAAAGGTAGTGGATTGAAGAGATAGAGGAAGAAGGTTCCAGTGGAGAGGAGGAAGAAGCTGGAAGGAGCGAAAGCGGGATTGAGCACAGGGGGACGAGGAACATTAAGTTGGAAAAGAACAGCAGAACGGAGAGAAGGAGAATAGAATGAGAGGAGAGCTGCAAGACAGTCGGGGACAAGACCGTAGAGAGATTTGAATAGTAGACAAAGGAAATTGTTTTTCAGCTGAGAATGAAAAGAAAGCCATCCAAGTGAGGTAAGAGAAAAAGAAATTGAGTCCCGATAAGAGAGAAGGTAAAGTGAGCGAAATTATAAGTTACTCACCGTAGTGACTAACGTACTCTTAGTCCAGTCCCCTTTCCTCCATACTGCAAGGGCATCCCTTCCAAGGGACTGGAGACAGAACATTTTTCACCAGAAAAAACATTCTTCCCCTTTAAATTTAGAGGCGCGCAGAGGTGCGACCCAGGGAGCATGCGCTGCCCTGACTCCGCCCTCCAGTGCCACACCTCAGTCCCCATAGACGCGTCGACAATAGATTTAACATTGCCTAATGACACTAGTATTATTAGGGGGGAGGTTGGTGGCACGTATGGAGGAAAGGGGACTAAGGACTAAGAGTACATTACTCACTACAGTGAGTAACTTATAATTACTCTTACCTCCCGTCCCCTTTCCTTCATACTGCATGGGCGATTACAACTGAATGTAGCCCCAGGGTGCAGAGGAGACCCTCCTTAAGCAAATAGGTTCCTGAGAACCGCCTGTCCGAAAGCCGCATCAGCTCTGGAGCAGGCATCCAAACAGTAATGCTTTCATAAAGCCGAGGGAGTGGCTCAAGTGGCCACCCTGCTTATGACTTGCCAAGGGACATGGTGTCGTAATGCGATGGCCGTTGGCTTGACCATGACTGCGAGGGCGTGTATGTTGACCGCAAGTGGCTTGCGCTGGCCCTGGTAAGCTTCCTTGATGGCCGAGACCATCCGGCAGGAAATGGAGGCCTTGGAGGCCTGGTAGCCAGGTCTCGAGCCTCCGAAAGTGATGAACAGTGCGTCCGATTTGCCAAGTAAAACTTCTGGGCATGCCTGACATCCAGGCAGTGCAGCACTCTCTGTGCTTCGTCCTTGGGATCGGCGAAGAACGTAGGGGGCACTATCTCCTCGTTCAAGTGGAAAGCAGACGGCACCTTGGGCAGAAATGCTGGATGTGTCCGCAGGACCACATCGTCCTTGTGGAAGGTAGTATATGGTTCTGAGGAGACCAGCGCCTATATTTCGCTGACTCTACGAGCCGAGGTAAGGCCGACTAGTAAGGAGTCTTGATGGTGACCAGTCTGATGTCCACGGACGCCATAGGCTGGAACGGTTTGTGCTCCAGGGCGCCCAAGACTATGTTGAGGACCACAGAGGGTGCGGCCTCTTGTTTGTTTATTTATTGTGTGCGCCGGACCCAGGGGTATCAGGGCGCAGGTGAAAAAGATAACTTGCAGCTTAGTACAATGTTGCGAAGCAGGGTAAAACAGTTATGAGGGTGAAACTAAAATGGTACATGTATAGCAGAATGCATCTGTAGTTAACATGTCATAATTAAAAAAACATTTGCATAGCAGTGAATCTATCAAAAATACATTACATTATATGTAGGCAGGGCCAATTGAGTTCAGTAGGAAGGTGTAGGTTACATATCTTTCTCTGAGAACCATTGAATTATGTTCTTTCAGAATTTGATAAATGTTTGGTCAGATCTGAGCGTGTGGGGTAAGGAGTTCCACAGTTGTGCTGCTCTCACTGGGAAGCTGGACCCTCCAATGGTAGAGCGTTTAAATCTTGGCACTTGAAGACAGTTGGGATTGGCTATTCTTAGCAGTCTAACAGATTTTTTTCTGATAAATCAATCTGTTAGGTACCGAAGGGCTTTGTTGTTTGAAGCATTTGTGGACGAGGGAAGCCGATTTGAGATTAATTCTTTCTAAGGTGGAGAGCCATTTATGTTTCCTTCTTATATCGGATATATGTGCTCTTCTAGGGATGCTTAAGGCAGCCCTAAAAGCATTATTTTGGAGCACTTGTATTCTGTTGATGGTTTGTTTGTTTGCCCCTATGTAGAGAGCATTACAATAATCAAGTTTTGATAGGATAAGGGCTCTGGATAGGATTAAGCAACTGTCAGCTGACAGGAATTGTTTTCCGGCTCGTATTAATTTACATGTGTAGGCCGTACAAGAAGACAGTGAATTTACCTGTTTAGTAAAAGATAAGGTTGAGTCAAGGTAAAAACCTAGGGTTTTTACTTCTCTGGCGACCTTGATAGTATTCCCATCAATAGTGAACGCTGAGTAATTAAGGTTGAGTTTTGAGATACGAGCTGCGGTACCCAAGATGATAAGTTCTGTTTTGTCATCGTTCAGACATAGGCCATGGTTGGCCATCCATGCCTAAACGATGCTATAGACTCTGTTCACCATAGCCAGATCTTCCCCATAATCTCCAGTGAGTGGTAAGAGAATCTGGGTATCGTCTGCATAGTTGGTATAAGTGATACCCAGATTGTCAAGATCGTCAAAGAGTGGCTTGGTGAAGATATTGTAGAGTATTGGCGAGATGCATGATCCCTGGGGCACTCCACAGGTAATAGGTATCGGGTCTGCTGCGGCTGAAGGGGAGAAGACTCTCAGGGTCCTGTCACTGAGTAAAGACTGAATCCAGACTATGGCTTCCTTAGAAAAATGGGCTGCTGAGTCCAAATGACTGCACAGGACTTTATGGTCCACCAAGAAAAAGGCAGCTGATAGGTCTAGTAAGAGGAGAAGTGCTAATTTTCCCTCGTCTCTTAAAGAATCTATTTGGCCCTTTAAATCAATAAGGGCTGTCTCTGTGCCATGTTGTGGACGGAAACCAGATTGGTGAGCGCCTAAGTGTAGGTTCACCTCAAGGAAGTTTAGAATTTTGGTGTATGCTACCTTGTCTAGAATTTTTAAGAGAAATGGCACTGTGGTGATGGGCCTGTAGTTGGCGGGTATCTTGGGGGCCAATGTTTGTTTTTCCAGAAGTGGGAGTACCAGGATTCCTTTAGATCACGCGGGGTGGTACCAGTAGTGAAGGAGGCGTTGATGAGTTTGGTGATGAAAGGGGCTAGATCTCTAGCCGCGTCCTTGATCAGTTGTGCTGGGCATAAGTCACCTTTACCACTGGATGGTTTAAGCGCAAGAATCGTTTTCTCTACCTCAATAACTGAGACCTGATAGAAGTTAAATTGGGTATGTGCTTTAGGTTTAGACTTTTCTTTAGGGGAGTTTGAGTTTGGGCTGATAGTAAAGCCTTCTTTAGGGCTATTTTGTTTTGGAGATTGGCCACTTTATTAGTTGGTGCCAACTGGATGTCTGTACACCAAGTTTTATCTTTAATAGAGTCATCCTGTAATGCAATAGGGGTTTCTAATTCTTTCAGAATGGAGAAGACTTCCTTCATGCTAGAGTTAGCTTGTGTAATCCTATTGTTATAAGTTTCTTATTTGGCCATGATGATATCCTTTTTGTATTGCGTTGAGATATTTATTACATTAGTTTTATTTTCTATAGTGGGATGTAGATTCCAAGCTGTTTCACATTTTCTTTCCTGTAATCTCAGGTTTTTAGGTGGGGTGTGAACCAAGAGTTGAGATGCTTTTCGGGTTTGCTGTTCCTAAGTTTTAGCGGAGCAATGTTGTCGAGAACAGTAGTCATAGCATTCTTATATTCTTCCACTAATAAACCTGGGTCTGCATGGTTAAGATTGGGTAGAATATTGGGTAGGATATTATCAGCTGTGATATTTTTCTTGTTTCTAGTTAAAGTAGGTAAGGCAGGAGTAGGTATTGGTGCAGTGGGTCTTTTAGTATTGAGGGTAAAGGAGATTAGGTGGTGGTCTGTCCATATTTTGGGGGAAATAGATGTGATGGCGAGGTTGCAATTGTGACTGGCAATCCAATCGAGGATTCTCCCTTTGGTATGGGTGGAAGTACTCACTTTCTGAGTCAAACCTAATTCTGTCAAGATATTAGCTACGGAAGTAGCCTCGTGATCATAAATATTGTCATACCCTAGGTTAAAATCGCCTAGCACTAAGGTTTGTGAATAGTTTTTTAGCTTCTCAGAGATAATAGTAATGTCTTCATTAAAGGTACTGATGGGGATTGGGGGTCTGTAAAGAGGATGTATGTTTAGTGTTTGGGAGTTTGCGGTAGGTAGTTTAATGGATACTGACTCACAGGATTTAACGTCAGGTGTTGAGGTAATGCTCATAGAGACATTAGTTTTGACGATAATCGCTATTCTTCCACCACATGAATCAAGCCTGTCAGCTCTAAGGATAGTATAATTATCTGGGACTGCTAGCGTTAGTGCTGGGCCTGCTGCTTCATGGAGCCAGGATTCCGTGATGGCGATGAAGTCAAGGTCATTTTCCAGGATGGTCTCTGCTATGTCATTAGCAAGGGCGACTAAGGACCGAGCATTTATTAATGCGCCTTTGAGGTCAGGTTCTGGATGAGGCATTCGGCGTGAATCCGAAGTGGCATATAGGTTAGTGGTAGTATTGTTTCTTTTAGAGCGAGGCTTGGGGCTGGGCATAGGGATGGTTTCCAATGGGGGATGTATTTTAGGTCGAAGGTGATCTAAGTTAATGTTATATTTATTGAAGGGTTTGAATATTTTGGGTAATCGTGCGCGGAGTCTGAGGTTTCTCTGTACTGTGTTACAAGGGGATTTAAGAATAGATGGCCAAGTAAAGGCTCCTCCAGTCTCTAGAGTCAGTACAGAGAGCACGGTGATGTAGGCAGTGGTGGTAAGTAGAGCTATAAGGTGAATGGTTCCGGCCAGATAGACTCGGGTTGAGAAATGGAAGTACATAGTGTTATTGGCAGCAAGTTAAGCAGAGAGCGAACTAGGCCGTCAAGCTACAGCATCCTGCTAAATGCAACAATTATCAAATTGTGGGCAGCAGAGGCAAGATGCAACAATCAAATGGTGGGCAGCAGAGGCAAAATGCAACAATCAAATGGTGGGCAGCAGAGGCTAAATACAGTATTTAGGCAGTCAGCCTTACAATTGGTGCATACACGCTATGGGCAGGGTGGCAAAGTGGCATTGTGGGGGAATTAAGACAGTATGAGGCATAAACTAGATTCGAGAAAAAGTAAATAAGGTAGGTGCGACTGATGAGAAGCGAGCAGTTTGCAGGGTTGCAGTAACGCAAAAACACAAAACATACGGTGGACACAAATGTAAGGTACGATGGATGTGAGGTCAGTCGAAATGCAGGGACAGTACCTTAATTAAATGTTAAGGGAAAGCCTCGGCGTGGAGCCGCATTGTGATAGTCAATAGAGTCAGGCACGACTGAAAGGGGAATTAAAACGACTGTGTGGCTCATTGAAACGGTGCTGCTTCATGGTATACGGAGAGTTGCAGAGGGCGAAGACTCACATGCTGCCAGACGCGGGCATTTTGGACCAGGAACTCAATATGTATTGGCAGCCCGGCACTGACAGGCACAGACAGGTGGTGCCCTTGTTGTAGGCCCTTAGTGGGAAGGCCGGCTCTCGCCTTCCGGTGACCCCACGTCACGGAAGAGCTGCAGGGCGGCCAATCGGTTTCTAGATACGTTGCTAGGCATTTTATGAATCTCCTCGTGCGGTGAGGCCTCAATTTGTGCAATAAGGGCACTATACATGCATTCAGAAGCAAAATTGGGCTGCAATCATTTTTGACGGATGGGTAGAGCCTTGCGAGCCCCGTCAAATGTTTCTTGACGATCGGATTGGAGGAGGCGAAGATCCCCTCTTCCGAGTTCCTGTAAGCCCCGATGGCTGCAAGGTATGTGCAGCAGGTGTCCACCTGAACGCCAGAGTGAGCGAGGTGTGCAGAGAAGGAGAGCACGTCGTCCAAAGTACATTCCAAGGGGTCGATTTCCTAGCCTTGCTCCTGGCACCCTGTATGATTTCCAGATTAGCCTGTGAGAGGCTGAGGTGCTTCAGCGTTACTGTTATCTGATGTAGAATCAAAGACTTACATTTTCACTAACCTGGGCAGACAGAGACTTGCACCGAGGCAACAGGCAGAGATTGAGGAATCCCCCATGGGAGTCCTGCTCTCTCTCACTCCCCGGATTGAATATCAGAGAGGAGGGAGGCAGAATCCCCAGGGAAACCCTCCTGGGGAATAAAACCCTGAATCGTGGTGGCTCTTCGGAACGGAGGGTAGCAGTTTGGACGGTCCCTCTAGGCGAGCTGGAGTGCAAAGAGGATTGGAAACCTTTCCGGGGAACAAGATAGAACAGGTAAATGGCAGGTAGGAAGGAGTGAGAGAAAAAGAGAGTACTACGGTTTTGGAAGGGAAACGTATGTAGTATTCAGAATGTGATCCTCAATGGGATGAGGACATTATTGGGAGTCTCCGGATGGCTGGAAGTCTTAGAACTGTGGTGCTGAATGAACTGATAAGTAAGGGAATGAATGTTAGCAATGGGAGGATTGAATGAGCTAAAGAGGACACTAAGTTTAAGGGAATTTACAGATACAGGCGAAACTCCTAACTAGAAACCTATGGTGGAGACGGGATACGGCCTGAGAATAAGCCTGTGGGTATGGAAGGCGGAACGAAAAGAGTGAAGTTTAGATATTAAAGGAGAATGCAAGTTAGCAATATCAAAAGGAGGAATCCTAGCGGCAAACTTACGGAGCGTCGGTATGAACAGTAATGACGCGTTTGCTAGTAACACTTCCTTCCTTATCAGGAGGCACGTGAGTAGACGCAGGAACGTAAGTTTGCGTGGAACAACTAGACCGCGGTCTTCCTCACCAGGGACTGTCGCTTTGGGAGCCTGCATTATAACGTTATGTGCCGTTCTTCCTAATCTCCTTCTTTGCCACCATGACCAACTCTGATTATGTGTAACAGTATGCCCCTTTCTCATGGGAGGAGAACCTGGCTTTCCGGGGTGGAAGCGATAGAATTTTCTCACCAATTTGGGGGCATGGACCCCTGAAGCATCTTCCCACGTTCTTTCTGAAGGTGAGTATCCTTTCCAATCAATCAAAACTGAAGGTGACCTCGTCTGTATCTTGAATCACAGATATTGGCCACTTCGTATTCCGGACCTGTCTCAGTGTTCAATGGCGGGGGGTGTGACAGATGAGTTCTAGCAAAGCGGTCCGGAACGGATAACTTAATCTGTGAGACATGAAAAACCGGGTGAATTTGAGACCAGGAAGGAGGTAGCTCTAATCGCACAGCTGATGCTCCTACTAGGAAGAGGATCTTAAAAAGGTCCAAAAAAATCGAGGAGACAAATTGGAAGGAACCAAATGTTTGGGGAGAAAACGAGAAGCTAACCAAACCAAGTCTCCCTTTTGAAGTGGAGGTATCTTTCTGCGATGACGATCAGCATATCGCTTAGCCCGATCCTGGGCTGCTTTCAAGGATTGGCGAGCCAGACGGTGACCTTTCTGAATGTCGCAAATCATGTGGTCGACTCCCGGGCATTGTGAAGAAGGAGGCGAGATGGAGGGTAAAAAGGATGGGTGATAAGCATAGGAGCAGTAGAACGGGGTTGAGTTCAATGCAGAATGATATGCATTGTTGTACGAAAATTCTGCAAGTGGAAGTAACTCCATCCAATTATCCTGAGCTGCGGATACAAAACACCGAAGATACCCTTCCAACGTTTGGTTTAAACGCTCAGTTTGACCATTTGTTTGCGGGTGATATCCGGAACTGAGAGACCTCTTTATTCCCAATTCTCGACCCAGATATTTCCAGAAATTAGAAGTGTATTGGGACCCACGATCTGAAAAGATAGTATCTGGAAGTCCATGCTTGGAGAAGATTTCTGTCAAGAATACTTTTGCCATCTGTTCTGCACCAGGAATCTTGGTGAGAGGTGTAAAGTGGGCCAATTTAGTAAGGTAGACGATGGTTACTATAATAGTGGTGTGTTGAGACGAAAGAGGGAGATCAACAATAAAATCCGTAGAAATAAATTTCTATGGTTGATCCGGCATAGGCATACGGGATAGTAAGCCGCAAGATGGAACACGAGGAGTCTTGGACTGTTGACACACCACACAGGCGGAAACATAATAACGGACGTCAGATCTTACTGTAGGCCACCAGAAATGTCTAGAGATGAGTTCCAAGGCGTTTCGATAGCCACAATGTCCAGCCGCTCTGGAGTCATGGCACATCTTTAGTACCTCCTTTTGTAAAGGAGCTGAGGGAATCAGGACTTGAGCTTTATGGAAGTAACAGCTTTGAGTCAATTTAAGCGGATGTTGGCGTGCTGTTTCTTCACATGTCTGTCGGTTCTGTGACATTGCCAGTTTCAGCTCCTGAAGAAAGTTGGTTGTCATTGCTACGAATCTAGCTTTAGCGAATAAAGGTTCTGGAGTGAATCGATGAGGAGAGAAATCTTTACGTGAAAGGGCATCTGCACGGATGTTTCTGTTTCCCGGGAGGTATGTAAACTCAATTCTGAATGGCAAGAAAAAATGGGCCCATCTCGCTTGTCTGCTGTTGGTAGTATGTGCTTGCTGTAGTACTGAGATTCTGGTGATCCGTGCATACTTCGACCGGGTATCTTGTTCCCAATAGCAAATGCCTCCACTCTTCAAAGGCTCTTTTAATAGCCAATAACTCCTTTTCAATGACTGAATAATTCTCTTCTGACTGATTAAATGTCTTGGATAGATATGCTACTGGTTTCTCATCTCCCTTTTCATTCCTTTGCAGTAAAACCACCCCCAATGCATGATGTGAAGCATCTGTCTTCACAATAAAAGGTCGATCTTGATCCGGGGTAGACAGTACCTCAGCGGAAGTAAAAAGGCGTTTTAGCTTTTCAAAGGCTTTCTGTGCCTTTTCATCCCAATCGAAGATAACCCCTTTCTTTAGGAGCCTCGTGATGGGTCGAACAGTTTCAGAGAAACAGGGGATGAATTTGTGATAGAAGTTTGTGAAACCCAGAAATCTCTGGATTTCTTAGATGGACGAAGGAGAAGGCCAATCCAAAACGGATGATGCTTTTCTAGGATCCATAGAAATCCCTTGTGGAGACAGGACAAACCCTAAATATTTTACTTGACATTGATGGAATTCGCATTTTTCTGGCTTGCAGTATAGCTGGTTCTCTTGAAGGCAAGCTAACACAAGATTGACATGATGGATGTGTTCTTCTTTGTCCTTAGAAAAGATCACAATATCATCGAGATATATGATGACAAAGCGAAGAAGGATATCTGCGAATAGATGGTCCATAAATCTTTGAAAGATTGCCGGTGCGTTGACCAGTCCAAAAGGCATAACATGATACTGGTAGTGTCCGAAAGGGGTTCGAAAAGCTGTTTTCCACTAATCCCTGGGGGTGATTCTAATAAGATGATAGGCTCCTCTGAGGTCCAGCTTAGTATAGAATGAGGATCCTCGTACAGCCTCCAGGATATCAGGAATCAACGGCATGGGATACTTGTCTGGAATAGTAATCCTGTTTAAGCCGCGATAATATATGCAGGGTCGTAATTCTTCCGAATCTTTTTTCGGGATAAAGAAGAATGAAGCTCCAGCAGGAGAAGTGGATTCTGAAATTAGACCATTTTGGATATTTTGCTGAAGGTACTCCTTCAGAGCTGCCTTTTCTTTCTGGGAAAGCACATACATGCGCCCGAAAGGAATTGGCTGATCGGGCATTAGATCGGTGTGGCAGTCGTCTATGCGATGTGGTGGAAGAGTGGGAAATTTGGGAGTAGAGAAAACTGAATGATATTGCTGATGGCATTCAGGAATCCTACTGATGTGGCTAATAGACGGAACTTTCTGGCAACTTTCCATCTCCGACGGGATTTGTACTCCTACTGAAGAACCGGACAAACAATGAGAGGTGCAGTATTCGGAACCCAAAAAGAGAGTACTGGCTGACCAACTGATGAAAGGATTATGTAATCTCAACCACGGTAGTCCCAAGATTACGGGGAAATGGGCTGTTCTGATAAGGTCGAATTCTATGGTTTCCTGGTGAGTCCTAACCAGAACATTCAAAGGTACAGTGTGTTCTCGAATGGGACCCGAACTCAAAGGAGTCCCGTCAACCCCTTGAATAGGAGTTACGGTTGCCAGACATTTCGTCGAAAAAAATTGGTCGACCAGACAAATGGTCGAACCAATTTGGTCGAAAACCAAATGGTCGAAATTTTTTTTTTTTTATTTTAACCTTTTTTTTTTTTTTTGGGGGGGGGGGTCCCCCCCCAATCCCCTTTTTTTCTCTAAAAACCCCTTTTTTAACTAAACGAAAACCCGAAAAATAAATATATAAATAAAAAAAAAAATTCGACCATTTGGTTTTCGACCAAATTGCGTCGACCAAATTGCAGTCGACCAGTTTTTTTTCGACGAGTTGACTGGACACCAGGAGTTACCAGTGGTTTGGCTACTCTAGGGATCCCTTTACTGGATGCCCATTCGTCATCCAAGAAGTTCCCCGCCGCCCCACAATCGATGAGTGCAGGTACATTCTTCAGGATAGAATTTGGGAGGGTTATTGTCAAAATAATCACGACCATGGGTTGGTCAACCAACCCAAGGTCTGAGGAAGATCCGTTGCTAGTAGGGGAACCTTGTCTAAACATTCCTACTGTGGTTCCCCTTACGGTAGGGGTTTGGCGTTTCCCGAAACCTGGGATTGTTTTCTACGAGGTGGTACTAAGGGACAGTCTCTTAGAATTTGTACAGATGATCCACAATACATGCACAGTCTTAAATTCTTTCTCCTCTCCCTTTCTGTGCTAAAGGACCTTTCATAGTCCCAATCTGCATGGGCTCTTCCGTAGAAATAGGTTTAGTATTCCCGGGGAGAAACTCCAAATGAGCTTGAGGACTCTTACTCTTCTTCCTTTCATGATGGCGTTCTTTCACCCGGTAATCTATCTGCATGGTAATCGAGATCATTTCTGCCAAATTTGTTGGTCTAGGAATCTTTGAGACCTCATCCTTGAGCTCTTCAGAAAGTCCTCTCCTAAATAAAGTGATAAGACCATCATCCGGCCATCCTGTCTCAGAGGACAATTGTTTAAAGAGCGTGATATAAGAGATAAGATCCTTAGATCCCTGTCTCAAATCTAGTAGTCTTTCTTGTAAAGATAACGAAATTTCTTTTCGGCCAAACATGGTTTTCAGACTGTTTATGAAAGCAGGATAGGAATCAAGAATAACATTTCCTGACGTAACCAAAGGGGTAGCCCATGCTAATGCTGGACCCGATAAATGGGAGATCACAAATCCCACCTTATCTTTCTCTGTGGGAAAGAATCTGGGCTTAAACGTAAACTGAATAGTACAGCTTTCCAGAAACTCTTTCAGCTTAAGCGGGTTCCCATCAGACTGTTCCGTGTGAAAAGTTGACGGAGTTTCAGAAAAGGCACGACCTATCTGCTGTTTTAATTGTGCATTGTCTTGTCTTAGGGTCTGCATCTCTAGCGACATGGACTGCATTGCAGCCATGAGTTCTTGCATCTGTTGTTCCATAGCTAATCGCCGTCTGCCTCGGTATAACGATACCTATGGCATTGCTATCTGTTATCTGATGTAGAACCAAAGACTTAAATTTTCACTAACCTGAGCAGACAGAGACTTGCACCGGAGGCAACAGGCAGAGATTGAGGAATCCCCGTGGGAGTCCTGCTCTCTCTCACTCCCCGGATTGAATATCAGAGAGGAAGGAGGCAGAATCCCCAGGGAAACCCTTCTGGGGAATAAAACCCTGAATCGTGGTGGCTCTTCGGAACGGAGGGTAGCAGCTTGGACGGTCCCTCTAGGCGAGCTGGAGTGCGAAGACGATTGGAAACCTTTCCGGGGAACAAGATAGAACAGGTAAATGGCAGGTAGGAAGGAGTGAGAGAAAAAGAGAGAGTACTACGGTTTTGGAAGGGAAACGTACGTGGTATTCAGAATGTAATCCTCAATGGGAGGAGGATGTTATTGGGAGTCTCTGGATGGCTGGAAGTCTTAGAACTGTGGTGCTGAATGAACGGATAAGTAAGGGAATGAATGTTAGCAATGGGAGGATTGAATGAGCTAAAGAGGACACTAAGTTTAAGGGAACTTATAGACACAGGCGAAACTCCTAACTGGAAACCTATGGTGGAGACGGTATACAGCCTGAGAATAAGCCTGTGGGTATGGAGGCGGAAAGAAAAGAGTGAAGTTTAGAAATTAATGGAGAATGCAAGTTAGCAATATCAAAAGGAGGAATCCTAGTGGCGAATTTACGGAGCGTTGGTATGAACAGTAGCAACGCGTATGCTAGAAACACTTCCTTCCTCATCAGGAGTCACGTGAGTAGACGCAGGAACGTAAGATGTGCGTGGAACAACTAGACCGCGGTCTTCCTCACCAGGGACCGTTGCTTTGGGAGCCTGCATTATAACGTTATGTGACGTTCTTCCTAATCTCCTTCTTTGCCACCATGACCAACGCTGATAATGTGTAACAGTTACCTTCTCAGGTACCAAGTTGTAAGGACTAGTTTCTGTGGCAGGGGGTGGATGACCCTGCCCCCTGCTGTGCCAGAAATGTGCTGGGCCCGTCGGCAGGTGAATTGGAGGCACCTCCGAGAGGCTGAGCAGCTCAGAAAACCATGGCCTGGCCGGCCACCATGGAGTTATTAGAATGATGTTGAGTTGGCGAGACTCCTTGATCTTGCATATCAGTCTGTGAATCAGCGGAGTGGGGGCGGGGGGGAATGCGTATGCCTTCATGCCGTCCCACTGAGGCTGAAATGCGTCGCCCAGGGAGCCAGGGCCCTGTCCCTGCCAGAAGGCGGCCTGAGGGTACTTCTTGTTGTGCCAGGTGGCAAAGAGATCCACCTGGGGATGACCCCACTTATGAAGATCTCTTGAATGATGAGATTGTTTAGCTGCCACTCGCAATTGTCCGCTCCCAACCTGCTGAGCCTGTCCACCTCCAGGTTGGCTTCCCCCGGGAGGTGGGCTGCCGTGAGGTAGATGTCGTTCTCCAGGGCCCACTCCCACATGCTGATTGCCAGTCTGCACGCAGAGGAGGGGATCTGGTGCCCCCCTGCTTGTTGACGTAGTACATGCTGGTCGGTTGTCTGTCTGGATGAGGACAACCTTGCCCCCGAGAAGTGGTAGGAATGCTCTGAGCGCTAGCCAGATGGCGTTCAGCTCCAACCCATTGATGTGGTATTCCTGCTCCTGTCGAGTCCAGGTGCCGTGGACTGAGAGATCGTCCAGGGTGGCTCCCCAGCCCTCGAGCGAGGAGTCTGTGGTGATGGTGGCCTGCGGGGAGGGAGGCCGAAAGGGCTTGCCCATCCGTAGGTTGCAGTCCCTGGACCACCATGTTAGGTCCGGGTGGAGAGATGGAGGGACGTTGATCATCTCGGATTGAGAGCCCCGCTCCTGGTTCCATGAAGCCACGAAGTGCAGCTGATGCCTCCTCATCCTCAGTCTTGTGTGTGGGACGGCTAATAGGACCGCAGCCAGGAGACCCAGGAGATGCTGGTACCTCCAAGCCGAGGTATCCGCTCTGCTAAGGAAGTGGGCGGTGGCCCTCTTGATGGCCGAAATCTTGTCCTCCGACGGAAATACCTTCTCGAAGCACGTGTCATACATGAGGCCCAAGAACGTCAGAGTCTGCATGGGCTGCAGGTACGACTTCTTGAGATTGAGCGAGAAGCCCAGACCATGCAGTGTGTCCATAAGGGCATGGGAAGAGTGGTGAACCACTTCCGGAGATGTAGCTCTGACGAGCCAGTCGTCGAGATATGGGTAAATGTGGAGACGCTGCGCTCTCAGGAGGGCAGCCACCGTATTCATGAGTCTGGTGAAGACCCTGGGGGCTGGGTTGATACCAAGAGGAAGGACCCTGTATTGAAAATGGTAGCCCATGATCCTGAACCCTAGGAAAGAACGATGGGGTTCCCAAATCGGGACTTGCAGATACGCGTCCTTCAGATCCAGGGAACACATCCAGTCTCCCTTGCACAAGGTCTCCTCTATAAAAGCGGGCGTAACCATCTTGCAATTTTGTAGGGGTAAGGAGAGGTTGATGGTGGAAAGGTCCAGCACAACTCTCAGGCCCACCTGGTTCTTCTGAATGGTCAAAATCCTGGAGTAAAAGCCCAAGACTCGCTGGAAGGCTGGGACTTCCTCCACTGCCTGGCTCTCCACGAGCGACCGGATCTCCGCCAAAACAGGAGCTGTCCCAACCTGTGGGAGTGGAGGGGAGGAGAGACGGTACTCCGTGGATACTATGGAGAGGATCCAGGGGTGCACGAACTTCTGACGCCAGAAATGAGCATGGAGAGCAAGCCTGCCCCCCCACTGGAGACACGTGGACCCGAAGGAGCGTGTCATGCCTTCTTTCCGTCGAAGGCTGTCGCGGAGGAGGGGGACTGGAAAAAGCCCTTACTCCCCCCTTTTGTTGCTTGCGCCGGGTCTGAGACGGATCTCTGTTCCTTGAAGCCGCGGAACCTTCCATTCGGCGCGCTGCTGAGACTGGGTGTACGACTTGGGCGTGGTCTTTGTCAAGATGGATAAAGACTTGCCCGCTTGTGAGCTGTTTTTCTTCTTGTCCAGCTCTTAGTCTATGGAGGATTGGAAGAGGCCCGCCCCCACCCCCCGCGAACGGTAGATCTAATATGCGTTCCTGGACGTCTGGGTTGGATTTCGTTCCCCGGAGCCAGGCTGTACTTCTCATGTCGGGTGGCGATACAGATGGCACGGCCAGAGGTGCTGATATGGGCCACGGTGGATTCAATGAGGTCATGCGCCACCAGCTTCACCTCTGACAGCCCCGCCTTAAAACGTGAGTGGCTCTGCACAGGGAGTTCCGGGAGGAAGTCAGCAATTTCATAACTTCTGGTTGGCGGCAGCCAGCATGGCATCGGGGTTGGGTTGATGAAGGTACAACGACGCGTTGGAATAGAGTTTCTTTCCGTACGCCTCCAAGATCTTCCGCTCCTTGCCTAGTAGAGCCGCAGAGGAGGCCGATGGTGCCTGAGGCTTGGAGTATAGTGATGTCGCAGAGATCACCGAGGAGTGTGGCTGAGGATGGGCCGAGAGCAAGAGTGTATCCCCCTCCATCTGCCTGTACTTGGCATCCAGGTGTCGATTGACCCGATGGGCCGAGTGGGGCTTAAGCCAACCCTTCTTGGCCAGGGAGACTACATCAGTTTGCAGAGGAATCCCTGTCTTGGCAGAGGGGCGTTGCGTGAGGACTTCAGCCAGAACCCCCTCTGCCGGCTGCTCGACCTCGAGCTGGGGGAGGCCCAGGTATTCCAACAGCCCTGCAAGACGTTCGTGGAAGGCCCTGGCTGAGGATGGCGTGTCCGGATCCTCATCGTCCGTGTCCTGTGGATCAGGAGGATACTGCAGAGCTGGAGGAGCAGCTAGAGCCAGAGGCTGGGGCACAGGGACTGCGGCCAGAGGCTGAGGAAGCGGCAGAGGCTGGTACGGAACCGCCTGTGGAGTCGGCTGGGGAGCCAAAGGCAGCGGCTGCACCGGGCCGGGGGCACCGGTGAAGGCGCTTGTGGTGCCGCAGCATAGTCAGGAGGACTTCCCTGATGGCGTCCTCGAGGATAACCCCCATCCGAGGTGACTTCATGAGCCTGAGGAACCTCTCAAAGAACCAAAGAACCCCTCTTCACTAGCTTGAGAGGTGGTAGGGGGTACTGACGGCGGGGGCTGCTGGAGCTGCTGTATACCCTGCCCGTATGGACGCAGTGGGAAACTGCCCTGCGCATAAGAAGGATAGGCTGCAGGCCACGTACCTGGTTGAGGCCAGTCCCACCTTGACACTCGGTCTTCGCCGAAATCCTGGAATGGCGTCAGACGGGTGCCTCTGTCAGGTGCGGCAGCCATCTTGTCGAGCTGCCTGCCACGTGCCTGCAACATATTGCCTGGCTCACAGGGCCCAGCCTCCTCCAGGACTGTTGTATGTGGATCACGAGGCCTACCCTGCTCCTCGGGACTAGGCCCGGTAGGTGTGACACCCTCGACCCGGGGTTCGGTAGAGCTGCGTTTAGGCGCCCCCTCGGCTGCATTGTCGGTACTAGGGCGTAGCCCCTCGGCCATGAGGCCGGAACAAGGGTGGAGCCCCTCGGATGACGATCCGGTACAAGAAACTTCCGGTCCCTCAACACTGCCATCGGGAGGATCCGAGGATCCCTCGGCATGAGGGCCGGTAGCTGAAGCAGCCTTGGTGCACGTGCCGGTACAAGGACCTGTGTGGTCCCTCCCACGCGGGAGAGTCCTGGGAAGGAGTCTCTTTGCAGGGTGCGATGGAAAATAGCAGCCCCTCCTTGGGCCTGGCTCAGTGTTTCACAAAGTTCTTGAGGTCCTCTGGATGCGACTGTGGTCTGGGCCAAGGCAACGTAGGCAGAGGGCGTGGGGGTCTGAAGTTGGGAAGAGTCTGTTGCAGGATGGACACCTGCTGAACCCTGTGGAAGTTGACATCCGCCGGGGAGGAGCGTGGCGCCTGAGGACCGAGTACCTGAAAGATAAAAAGACAAAAAAGACAAAGAGAAGAGGGATCCGTGCGTGGAATTACATGGCCGAAGCCCAACCCAGGAGCGCTGGTGAATTCGGCCCATTCCCGTCGGCGTGGAAAAGGGGACTGAGGTGTGGCACCGGAGGGCGAAGTCAGGGCATCGCCCCCATGTGCCTCTAAATTTAAAGGGGAAGAAGGTTTTTTCTGGTGAAAAAGGTTCAGTCTCCCGTCCCTTGGAATGGACTCCCTTGTAGTATGGGGGAAAGGGGACGGGACGTAAGAGTATAGAAGAATGATAGATTGATTTAAATAGAGCAAGACGTGAACAGGGAAGACCAAAGAATAGAACAGAACAGTCGAAGAGTCGGGAGAAAACTAGCGAGGATACAAGAAGCTTTGTGGCGTGAAAAGTAAGAAATGGGTGAATTTTACATATATTGTAAAGATGAAATCGACAGGCGCGCAAAGTGAGAGATATGATGAGCAAAGGAAAGATTAGTGTCAAGATAAAGACCAAGATTTTGAGCGGTGAAGGAGATGGGGAGATTAGAGGGAGGAAATGAAATAGTAGGAGGAGGAAACAGGGAAGGGAGAATATTGGCGGGAAAGAAAATGACTGAAGTCTTTCCAGCATTTAGAGTAAGGAAGTGAGAAGTCATCTAGGATTTAATAGCAGTGAGGCAAGATAAGAGTATGATGAATGTCAGGTGTGATTGAGAAAGAAAGAAAAAGCTATGTATCATCAGCATAGAAGTGGTGTGATACTCTAAAGGATGAAATAATGGTAACAAGAAAAGAGGTGTACAAAGAGAATAGAAAAGGACCAAGGACTGACCCTTGAGGAACTCTGTGATTAGAGACAGAGGAGGAGAGGAATTGCCCCCCCCAGGAGACAGCGAAAGTACAGTTAGATAGGTAGGATGAAAAAACCAGGATAGAACAGACCCACGAAAACCAAAAGACGAGATAGAGTCAAGAAGCAGGGAATGATCCACTGTGTCAAAAGCAGCAGATAAGTCAAGAAGAATGAGAACGGAAGAGTGTTTTGAATAATGAGCTGTGAGGAGAGAGTTATGTACGGAGGTCAAAGCTGTTTAGGTAGAATGGCAGGGTCGAAAACCAGCCTGAGTGGGGGGAAGAAGAGATAGATTAGACATGAATGTTGAGATCTGTGTGTAAACAAGACGCTCAAGAAGCTTAGATAGAAAAGGTAGGAGGGTTATAGGGCGATCATTTGAAGCAAGAAGAGGATTTGCTGCGGGTTTCTTAAAAATAGGAATAATAATTGCGTGTTTGAAGGCAGAGGGAAAAGTCGAAGTGGTAAGACAGATATTAAAAAATGATAATTCTATCTCCAGCCTTGCACATTTTTTTGGCAGAGGGCGCTGTGCACGAGGTTGAGACGTCGATGTCCCTCGCAGTTTGACGTAGGCTGTCGACATCACTGTTAGTATAAATAGCTTGTGCCGCGCCCGGTGGCTTCAGTTCTGTTTTTTCGTTGTTACATGGAGGAACCAGATAGGCTTGCTCCAGACGGAAAGCTCTTCGCACAAACTCAAGTGTAAACACATAAAAAGTACTGCGGGGTAGGATGGGTGGGGCGATGAGGAATACGTGGGAAGAACATCCAATCGAAAGAACGTTACAGTTGGTAAGTAACTTGTTCTTCGAATGGATTGTGTCCTCCCACGTATTCCTCATCTATGATAGACTCCCAAAGCAGTAAAAGAATTGGAGGTGGGAGCACTATTTACCTCCTTTCATGAACAGAATGGAGTACTGCCTTTGCAAATAGACCCTCCTTGAGTTTCTGCGAAGATGATGAGGCATCTAAGCAGTAATGCTTAACAAATGTGTGGAATGAGGTCCAGGTTGCAGCTGAACAGATGTCGGCCACTGGGACTCCCCTCCTAAGAGCCGCGGAAGTAGACATGCTCGAAGCCCTTCCGGCGGATCTTTTCCCACCAATCTAGAACACTCCATGATGGCTATAAAGTAATCCAACTGCATATAGTCTGCTTTGTAACTGCTAATCCTAATTTGGGACCTGTATAACCCACAAAAAGCTGGTCATCTTGATGCAATTTTGACATACGCATAAAATAAAAACTCAGAGCCCTTTTAGGGTCGAGTCTGTGTAATCTCTCCTCTTATTTACCCCAATGAGCAGGAGGGTAGAAAGTTGTAAGTATCATTTTCTGCGACAGATCAAAGTCAGAAACTACTTTCGGCAAGAAAGATTGTTTAACTTTAAGGATGACTTTGTCTTCTTGAAAAATAGTATGGGGCGGTTTACATGAAAGAGCCTGCAACTCGATTACCCTGTGGGCTGATGTTAATGCCACAAGAAGGGCAGTTTTAAAAGTTAAGAGTCTTAAAGGGCAGGAATGTAAAGGCTCAAAAGATAGGTTTAAACCCCAAGCCAGGACATGAAATGGTGTTGGAGGGTACACGTTTGTGAGCCCCTTAAGAAACTGGATGACCAATGGCATTTTGAAAAATGAAACCTCCTCAGAGGTGCGCTTTAAAATTGAAAGCGCGGCTAAGGACCCTTTTATTGTACCAATCTGGAGCCCCAAATTGGCTAGATGTAAAAGGAAAGAAAGCACCACAGGATTGGCACATTGAAAAGGATCCAAATTCTTATCCTTGCACCAGTTACTGAACTTGCTCCAAGACACCGGTACAAAGATTTGGTTGCTGGCCTTCTGGTCGAAAGCAAAATCTCCATTACGTCGTCCGGAAGGTCCCAATCCTTATATCTCCTTATAACCTCTCAGAAACCATACATGCAGGTTCAGTGTTTTGACCTCTGGAGGGAGAAGGTGACCTTCCTCTTGCGAGATGAAGATCCTCTCTTTGTGGAAGACATATTGGAGGGCAGATGGGCATGTCCAGAAGGTCCGGGTACCACGTCCTCCTGGCCCAATCTGGAGCATGCCTTTCCCGAACTTTCTCAACTTCCTGATTACATGAGGAATCACAGGGAATGGAGGAAACGCGTAAGGAAGTGGAAATTCCCAGTCCACTACAAACGCGTCTCCTAGAGCTCCTCTAGGAGGAAATTCCCTTGAGCAATACTGATCGCACTTCTGATTGACACTGGTGGCGAACAGATCCACCTGAAGGTTTCCCCAAAGGGTGAAGATCTCTTGAAGGACCTCTTGAGCTAGTTCCCACTCGTGGGAGACTGTGCTCTGACTGATAAGAGCGTCCGCCGTTGCGTTCTGCTCTCCGGCAAGGGGAACTGCAGACAGAGAGATTCCTTCTTGTATTGCCCGGAACCAGAGCTTCATTGCCTCTCTGCACAGTGGTAGTGACCCTACACCCCCTCTCTTGTCGAGGTAGTACATGGCCACTGTGTTGTCGGTCATCATCAGGACATTCTTTCCCCGTATAGAGGGCAGGAAGGCCTTCAGCGCTAGTCTGATTGCCCTCAGCTCCAAAAGGTTGATGTGTAGTTTGGACTCCGATGGAGACCAACGACCGTTGATTGTCAGATCGTTGGTGTGGGCTCCCCGCCCCGTGAGTGAGGTGTCCATCACTACTGTTATCTCTGGCCAAGGTTGCCAAAAAGATTCTCCTTTCAGGATATTGACGTTGCAAGCCCACCATAGAAGGTTCTGAGCAACTGTGCTTGGAACTTGCAGAAGATCCGACAAATTCACCCAAGAATTGGGACCACTGAGTCCTGAGGGCCCATTGAAGGGATCTCATTCGCAATCTGGCCTCAGGCATCAGGAAAATGCAGGATGCCATGAGACAGAGCAACCTCTGAAAATCGAATGCCGGTAGATGCGGGGCATTCTGGAATTTTGTCACCATCTGCAGAATGTGAAGAGCTCTCACCTCGGGAGGCGAGTCTTTCCCCGAGGAAGTATCCAAGACTGCGCCGATAAACTGGTGTCTTTGGGATGGTATCATATTGGACTTCCTGAAATTGAAGGAGAAGCCCAGTCTGTGTTGGAAGTGGCAGGTGATTGTGAGATGTTCCTGGGCTTGCTCGGGAGAACGAGCCCAGATCAACCAATCGTTCAGGTAGGGGTAGACATGAATCCCCCCTCTCCTGAGACTCGCTGCCACCACCGCCATCAACTTGGTGAAAACCCTTGGGGCGGAGGTTAGCCCGAATGGCAGAACTCTAAACTGATACCGCAAACCTTAGGTACTTTCTGTGCTTGAGATGGATTGGCACATGAAAGTAAGCATCCTGAAGGTCCAATGATACCAACCAGCCTGGAGTTGGAGAGCCTGAAGGATCTGAGAAAGGGAAACCATATTGTACTTGTCCTTCCTGAGGAACTTGTTCAAGTTTCTTAAGTCCAAGATGGGTCTCATTCCTCCGTCTTTCTTTGGTATGAGAAAATAAGGTGAGTGCCAGACCCTGTTCCTCTCCGCTACAGGTACATGTTCTATTGCACCTTTCTCTAGCAG
This sequence comes from Ambystoma mexicanum, assembly GCF_040938575.1. Taxonomy (NCBI): domain Eukaryota; kingdom Metazoa; phylum Chordata; class Amphibia; order Caudata; family Ambystomatidae; genus Ambystoma; species Ambystoma mexicanum. The sequence goes on from NC_090930.1 coordinate 1,119,194,481, forward strand.
GGTTAAAATCTCCTGCACAAGGAGCGGATCTGGAATTTTGGCAGAACTGGCTCCTTGTAAATGATCTGGAGGCCTTTTTAGAAAAGGAAGGCAGTAACCTTGGTCCACTGTTTCCAGAGCCCAAGCATCTGAGGTAATGCCCTGCCATTCCTTCAGATGCTGCGAGATTCTGCCTCCCACTAGGGTTTTGTGGGATAAGGCCTGGGAGTGGTCTAGGGGCGGCTGCAGCAGTGGCTGAGGGCAAAAATGCCACGGCTGAGGCTGATTTTGCACCTTTTCCTCATCCACATCGAGGAATCTTTCTTTGGCCTTTCTGCACGCCCTGTCCTCTTCCTCTACCAGATGAGGAGTAGTGTCGAAAAGAACAACCTCTCCAGGAAGATGACCCTGAGTAGAAGTGCTGAGGTTGCCGAATAGAGGCGCTAAGAGACTTAGCTGCAGCACTGGAGGTCTGCAGCTTCTCCAAGCTTTCGTCCGCCTTGCTGCCGAACAACTTCAAGCCGTCGAAAGGCATGTTAAGAAGTTTGGCCTGCACATCTGGTGCAAAGCCCGACTTTCTTAGCCACGCAAATCTGCGTAGAACCGTGCTCGCAGCCATGGATCTGCTGACACTGTCAGCTGTATCCAATCCTGAAAGGTGGCACTCTCCCATCGCCCCCTGGCCGTGAAGAGGGAAAATTGAGGTTAAACTCCTGCCTCCTCACCCAAGGCACATCAACAGAAAGAACAGCAGGAAGAATAAGGAGCGCACTCATCATTTTGCACCAGGCCCCAGTGCGCCCATGGGTGACAAATATGCTGAAAGACACCCACTTCACCAACACTGCAACCTAGCCTCAAATACAGCAGTACCACCATGCAGAATTTACAAAACACAAGAATTCCTGTTTAAAGGCTAGCAGATGCTCACATGAATTAACCTAACAGCACTATAACTCATCAATTCATGCATTATCAAATGGCACAGTGTAAAGCCATGCTTCATGAACATTACAGCCAAGTACACTTGTCTCACTGAACACCAGCCGCAGTGGGGATTCATGCTGGCTTCAGGAATGCACCTCGCAAACCCAGGAGCAGCTCAAGGCCTTGCAGTAAGATACGATTCTTTTCTTTGAACAACAGTGAACTCTGCCAGACAAGCATTTTTAATCCTTCATAAATATGAGTAATTCAGAGCAGAACACCCAGGGCCCAGTGTTTTTTCTCTGGGAACGAAAGACATTTTCGCAAGATACAGACATCATTTGAAACATAATTGTAACAAGAATGGCTCAGCTCTGGCCAATGAACGCTGAGGGCCCAGGGGCGAAAAGCCTGCGCAGCTAAAATTAATGAGAACAAATTCACATGCAACAATTTTAGAATTAGGTAATGGGGGAGGAGCAGCCAAGCCAGCCCTCTGACAGGAAGGTCCAAAGGTCCAACAATCAGAGTTCCTATAAGGGGACTATATGTGACCAATCACTTAGCAGCCAATCTCAGGATGAGATAGGTTTCTGGGAGCTGGTCCAATTTTGTGATGTCAGCCTGCAGTGTGTTACAAATCGGGCTTGCAAGCCAGGCTCTCTGAGACGGTGCCTGGATTTTTCTCTGTGCGCAAAGCCCTGTGTGTTATTTTTTTTTTTTTGCTGCCCAGAAATAAAACAGTTTGGAACATGCTGCTTCTTTCTTGGACTCTGCTGCATTTCCTTCTTGGGCAAAATGGGAGGTGTTGGGCCTCCCATACCCCGGGACCCCCAGAAGCCCTGGTGGTGGTCCAACTTCTCCCGAACAAGTTGGTGCCCTCTGTGAGGCTCATTGCTCATTGTAAGGCCCGTGGTGGATGGGCACTGCCTGCACAAGCCCTACATTGAACTGCCCGTCCCCCTGCCGCCGACCCAAAGAAGCTGTGGGACCCTCGCCTGCACCAGAAGACCACTGGAAAATGCGTAACCGGGTAAAAGCATTGGGGGCCACTTGGAAATACCCCGCTTAAGGGCAGGTGAGCGCCCTGCAGAAGAAGGGGTCCGGTGAAGTGCCTTGATGGGGGTCCGGTAGCAGAGCAAGTGTCAGTGCAGCATAGGAAATGTAAGTACAAGTTCAAGCAACCAGCAACATGGGCTTTGAGGGGAGGGTGTGATTGTGTGGGGTAACAATGGCAAATGTTTAAATATTAGGAAGTATTGCTAATTCAGTATGTTGTAGAACTGTTAAGTGTATGATCTGGATAGGGACTGAAGCTTTTCTGTGTAGGGAGTGTTCGGTCTTCAAGGTAAAAGGTTCTGGTGAACATCTAGGACTATAGACTTGACAGGCTTGGACTGCAGAAGTATGTAAATAGAGGTATACCTGTGAGTCGGGTGTTGTCGTCTGGAGCATGGATGATGTATTCCTGTAGTGATTGGTTAGCTGGAGCTATCCTAGATTGCGGAAGGTGTTTGACTGGTTAAGTCTCCTGGAGAGAGGCGTATCATTCGTGAGGCGACGCCACGGGTGCAGTTTAAAACAAACACAAGAGAATAAAGAGAATACTCAACCCTGGTGAGTGGGAAGACAGCTGTGGGATTGTGGGGTTTTATTTTGGGATCTTTGTGGGGTTGGAAGCAATGGGTTGTTGTTATGTGTATGCGCATTTGTCTGTTCATTTGTACTGTTTTTTTAGTTTGGTGACGTCACCTTTAGATTGATGCATAGGATACAGATTTTTGATGGTGAGGAGCTAGTGGTGTGGATTTGGAGAGACAGGAGAGGTGACCCAGAGGCGGTGTGTGGAAGGCACATGCGCAAGATTGTGGGGGTGTGCCGGAGAAGGCAATGGTTTGGTGAAGATGGGCTGCACGTGGAGTGCACTGGCTAAAGTGCAGAGCCAAGAAGGCTCATAGAAATGTAAGGAAAAAAAAAGAGGGAAAAAAACAAAAAACAAAAAGAGAAATGTTACATTATTTTCTAACTTTTGCTCCCTGAACAGCGGATTATTGAAATTCTCAATTTGAGGTAAGGTAAAAGCATAATGCATTTAAGGGTAGCAGAGAAATGACTCCCCTTCAACTGTTATGTAGGACACAGCCTCCCTGCCAAGATAAGTTAGTAAAACATAGTGTACAATGGTTCAAAAGTACTGAAGGCAAATAAATAAGACCATGGCCGCCCATAGGTGGCTTCTCCAGAGGCACGCAGCAATTGGTAATGACACACATACACAGCAATTACACGGGAAAGAGGCTGAAAAAGCGCCTGGCTACAGTTGAACTGTGGCGCATAAAGGAAAGGAAAGTGGCGAGGTGTCAGCAGATGCTGAACCAGCACAAGCAGAGGGAAGAGGGGTCTCACCCTTCTGCTCCTCCGGGAGTGTAATATTTGATGACACAAATGATCAGCAAGGAATGCATTCCATGAGAAAACTGAAAGCAGCAGAAGAACATTTATACACCACATACAATCAATCACAATACACTAAAGAGAACAAACAAGAAGGTGCAGAACAACCCACTAGCAGCACAGGCGCGAGCAAGGGAGGGCGGAAGTGCATGAAAGCAGAGTTGAAGGCACAGGTACAGAGGAACAAATAGCAGCACAAGTATTTTTTCAAAATTAAAGGGAAGACAATGGGGGAGGTGGAAGGAGTGACCACAGCAATAGAGAGTGGGGAGAAGCAGTGTAACAAGCTTGACTGGGCAGAGCAAATGGAGGGAGAAGAGAGAAGGGAGAGCGACTGGGTAATGAAGGTGCAGAGTAAGGTGAGAGACAGGAAGAGAATGGAGGAACTGGAAAGGGAAGACAGGAAATGGAGGAGGAAGGAAGAGTGGGATCTTATGGGGAAGGAGCGTGGAGAAGGGATAGAAGGGGAACTGAAGGAAAGGGAGAGGGTAGAGAGAGAAGAGAGGAAGGGAACTAGAGGGAAAGGAGGAGAGAGATAGCGGAGCAAGAAAAACGTAAACTAGCAGAAAGGGAACAGAGAAAGTTGCAATTACAAAGACTGGCAAGGAAATGGGCACAAAAAGCAGGAGGATGAGTGGGAAATGAAGGCGGCCAGTGAGTGGGTGGCACTGGAATGGGAGAGGAAGAGATGGGAGGAGGAGAGAAGGACTGAACAAGACAGCACAGCCAGTCATGGAAGAGGCTCAGTCGGGAGTGGAGCAGCACGCATGGGGTTATGGAAGGGAGGCTGCAAGTATAGCCTGGTAGAAATTGACTGTGTGTATTGTAGATTGTGGCAAGAGAAGACGATTAAACAAACGGAATTCTTGAAGTATGCAATGGAAGAGGCAGTTAAAACCAGCCCCAACTCACAACCACCACAATACGCACCACCCATGTGGGGCGGATACATCGGGCAGGGCTGGCTCCAGCAAGGGTCCAAAAAAGGGGGGAACTCCAAGGAGGGCGTGGGTTTGGACCACAGATGCACCACAATCAGGGAGGATTTCGGGGCTATGGCCAGCAGGGATTACAGAATGCAGGAAACATTCCAGGGAGTGTTTCAGGACAGGGGAGGGAGTCACTACAGTGCTGGATCTGCTGGCATTTAGGACATGTTTCAAGAACCTGTCATTTTGGGGGAGCAAAGCAAAATGGGGGAGGGGGAAATCAGGAACAATAATAGTATGCAGGGGCACAGGGAAATTATTATGCCCCGGGCCAGCAGCAGCAAGGACAGATACAGGGATCATTGCAGCAGACACCACAAGCACCAACACAGGCACTGTCACCACTACAGGTACAGACACAGACCCAACAAATGACAGCAACACTACCCCAGGACGTACAAGCATCACAACCCAGGAGCACTGCACAGCAGTCAGCACACATACAGAACACTGACACAATAGCAACAGTACTGGTTAGATGACTGGGTGGGGTCATTTTGGTGGGGAACAACCCTTTCAAAGGAAATGGATTGACATTATACTCTTAATGGGACACCGCCCAGACAAACTCGATGTGTCTCACACGCACACTCAATCCTGCGGAGGACAAATGCATAGGGGTGGTGATGGGTAACAAAACATTTTCCGGGTTACAGTGGGGCGACTAGGCCATCCATTAGGGAAGAGACATTTGTGACATCACAAGCAGACTGGATATGACCATTTTATTCACAGACAAAGCCATAACTTGTTCAACACCAGGCATACACATGCTGAAAGTAAGGAAGATTGTTTAGGCATAGTGGGGGTGCACGGTACGGAGGGGGGTGCGTAAAGATAGTGCATTGCAAGAGTACATTCAGCTACATTCTGAGCACACATCTTTCAGCAAGAAGACTGGGCTCATGCATACACAAATAACACAGAGCAATTCAATGAGACACAAGGAGGAGAAAGGTGCACTTGAGGGGGGAGGTGTGCCTTTCATTGACGGTTCACTAACTATCGATCAGACTGATGGGGTCAAGAGGTTAGGAAATGTTGTAGTGAGACTGAGGGAAGGCAGGACAAGTGAGAAGGTGAGGGGCGCACGATTGCCAACTAATTAATAAACACACACAGCAAAACTAGTGGCTCTCACACTGGCACTAGAACACAGCGCAGAAAACTGAAGGAGAGATACATTGCCCTGAGAGGAGTGAGGAACATGGTGATGTGAGTGGGGTACAACAATACACCAGAGACACACATCATGGAATTGCGGGGAGCTGCACCCCGGGAGGAGAGCACTCTGGGTAAGGGGTGGATGATCCATGTTCCCAACAGACACCATTTGGCAACAAAATAACACTGTGCAAGTAGTAATGCCACTAGCGCTTTTGAACTCAGCATTGGCACAAATGCATTAGCCAACACGCATAGGGAAAGAGGTGATTGCTGCGCGAATTGGATAATAATGGTCGTATTAAAATTTGGGAGTAGATCATGAGGGGAGAAATATATTGTCTAACTGCAACAGTAATGAAGGTAGTGGAGTAATACAATGCTAGACTTAAATGAGTAATTAACAGAGTAGGGTTTAACAAGTGGACATGGGGTGGGATACAGGGCATGGGAGTAAATTGTGATGGTTGGGATTGATAGAGAACAAAAACAAAAATAAAAAAAGATAAAAAGAGGGGGGGGACAGGTAGCAAATACTTGGTAGCAAATTTCATTAGTACCAGCTTAAAGTGCCTGCAGTTCACTGCGGGGAACGCCCTGCAAAGTTGTGAGAGGAGCCATAGAAGAAAGATCTAAAAACCCTGCGATTCTCTTAATCAAGGAACATGATCCTCTTAATTTAGACACACAGCCACCCTATATGATAGATTTACAACCTTGATGCTTCCCTGTTTAGCTTGTCAGCGCCTAAAGCCCCCAGGTCAAAGGTGCGCACTATAAACAGCTTCAAGTAAAGTACAGTAAATACAAAGACTCAAAGGCCCATTTGTACAACACCACTTAAACTACGTGTATATGATCCAAGTGTGTCATGATTATCTTCACCTAAATTAAGTGCAGATGATCCAGATGTATTAAGGATACAGCTACAGTACAGTGGTTGTCTACCAATTTTCCAGGTAAATTTCGAATTATGCAACAAGTTAAGGTCCGACCGCCATTCAACGCACACCAGGTGGTGACAGGACGGTGCATACATTTACCCTTGGCTCCTCCCACTCAGACACAGAATAGTGTAAGTAGTGCAGAGAAGTTAGGTCAAGAAACTGAAGAACATGTCAATTCTCAGGTCTCAAGCACTTCTTTTTCATTTTTCGCCAGATACAAAGGACCCAGGGCAGGCCTGAAGACAACGGACAACTAAATTCCAATGATTAGGGACTAGAGACTGAAAAACCTGTAATGCAAGTGGGACGTTTTGCCCTCCTGACAGACTTTGCTAGATGTGTAAGGCGTCAAGCCCTACAAAGTGGTGGCCACCCTGGCAACGAGGGAGCAACAAACAGGGCCACGCAAGAGCTTTTCATGAACTGCAAGACAGCACGAACAATCTTGAGTTATGGAAACATGGCCATCCTATGGTCCAACGCACACAAGCAGCTAGAAAAGGGACCGACACCCCTGTGTGCATAGTTTGATGAACTAAGTTTGAAATTATATTTTGTGCACCCGACAGCTGTAACACCGTTTAGTTCTCTCTTTTTTCCTCGCACATGCAGGTTGTTGCATATGTATGCTGTTAGAATTGTGTAGGAAATGTCCTTGATGTTACCTCCCATTCATCACCCTGAGGCCTACTCATTCAACCATTCTGAAGCCTTTCCCACTCAATTTGCCCACTCTATCAGAAAACCCAGACCTCTTAGAGCACGTTTCCGTGAAGTATATTTCCTTGCTTTCATTGAATACATAGCCCAAACTTTTCTACAACTTGAATACAGTGCATATATTGTCCGACACACATTGAGAAACCCTCAACAAGAAATGTCCGGGGGGAGGTTTCATTTTTGCCCTTAGTGATTGTTTAGTTCGCGGAGCTTGAGGTTACTAACAAGTACTAACGTATTAACGCCTTTCTTGCGATTTTCAAGCGGGCAACTTTATCAGCTCATCAGCTGCAAGGACCCATCAGCGTAAGTGGTTATGGGCAAGCCAATAAGGACTCTTATCCTCATGATGGGACTGTTAATGATGAACGGAATAATGGGGGTAGAGGGTGGTCCTTTGAAAATGATGTGTACTAGTGAGCATTACCGCTGTACCCCCTGACTAACATTCCCTAACCCAAGCAGGAAGGCCTACTGTGTCAGAGGGTGAGGAAAACACTCCTGCCAAAGTAAGGAGAGGTAAGTGAAGACACAAAGGGAGTAAAACATACACCTCACACACATAGTAGAAGTAACAAACAACATGCACACATGTATAAAATTGGTAGGGACACCACTGGGGAGAGCTGTCCAGTCTGCTCTTTAATACCCTATGCCTTGAGTGCCTTGACAAAATTGATTGCAACAGAAATACATACAGCAAAGCACGACACAGATGTATCTCAAAGTGTTCCAAACGTGAAGAAGATTTCAAGGGAAAACAGCAACATTGAAATGGCTGTCCAAAAAGACATTCCCCTATGAAAGAAGATTACATCAAGACGCTAGCAATGATGAACAACTACTGGCAGCTCATTGAAGAACAACAGTATGTAACAGAGGGGCTACAGACAGAACAAACAAACACTATAACACCAAAGGAACTGGCATGCCCATGAACAAGAGTAAAGGAGACAGGAGGAGAAAATTGTTTCGGGGAAAGACAACAGATATTGATCCATGGACACGTATACGCTAATAATGGCTGTGAAGATGGAAACTGTAAGAAGCGGAGCACTGACCATCGCAATGCATCAATGAGTAAGCTGCAAGGAAAAAAAAAATAATAATTTAAAAATGATAAGTGCCTAATGGAGTGGGACAAGAGTGCGAAGATGGTGACTTGGGTGAAAAATGAAGAAGGACCTATGCCAATAAACACTCTGAAAGCACCAGCCTTATGCTACCAGCACAACAGTGAAAAGAAGTGGATGTAAATGTTGGATGCAAGAAGGTTGAGATCAGTAGGGAGATGAGAGCAGGAACAGCAGTGCTTATGGACTAATATTGAGCATATGGATCTAAAGCTCAAGAGAAACTGCCACCAAATTGGGGAGGAGACTGTTCGTTGGTGTACATCAGCATGCCCGTGAGGCCTGACGACTTCCTCAAGATGGAAACACTGAAGCAAGAAGAGATGACTGAACAAAGCACCAAAAGCCCAAACAAAGGAAGATGAGAAACAGACTGAGAAGTGAACAGAGGGGGGGGGGCTACTTCTCGAGCGAGACAGAAGCAACATTGGATGAAGTACAGCACACAAAAGTGTTACGCTCACCTGGCTCCCACAGGGGCGACGGTCGGAACTGGATAGCTGCGGCCTCCACCAACGTGAATTGTAGTGCAGAGATGACTGACTGGACTGGCCTGCTCAATTTCGTCTGCTTGACCCGTAGGAGTATTCTCCTGAAAGCGGAGAAAAGGAATTAGCCACCCATGGATTGAGCGAGCACACCCCCACCGTTTTCCCACTAATCACCTCCGATATTCCCTTTCACCAGTCTCACCTTATAGTTTTGAATGATGAGCTCTCCATCCTGCGTGGAGTGCAGGGGCGCGTAGATAACCAGTTACTTCACTGGTCCGAAGGAATTGGGTGAGTTCCAGACAAATATTGACTCCGAGGTAAGGGCGAGGAGCTGTAAGTATTTGGTTCTTAAGAGTTCAAAATGTCTGTTATTCACTCTTGTCCGATTCCTTCCTTTGTTTTGCAGCTTGATTCGAGAGGAGGTTGTCCCGTAGCAGCTGATTGCGTTTAGGTAAGAGTCTGTGTTACCCAACACTGTTTGGTAAAAAATGCCAGTGCTTAACCTGTTGCTTTCTCTCTACTTACAGGTGCAGCGTAAGACGATGTGGCATGTAGAAGAATAATATCTCCGGCGGTAACTCGGTAAGTCTATCGTGATAATAGAAATTGTCTTTGTTGGTTTTCCCGGCTCACCTTATTGTCTTTCTTCGTCCCCCTAGGTGCCGGGAGTTCGGCGATGAATGATGAACAGTGCCGGGTCGAGGAGGTGCTGTGAAGACTGGTAAGTATAGCGCGGCGCTGCAGCTGGCGGTGCGACGCGCACAAAATAAAGTCTTTTCCTTGTTCGGATACGCAAAGGATCCAGGATCAGATGAAGAATGAAGGTAATCTTCTTGCTCTAACCTTTTCTTCTTATTTCCCTTCTTTCTAGGAGCTCCGGATTCGAGGCGGGCGTGGCAGAAGACTGGATGCTGGACTGACAGGCACGATGAGCGTTACGCTGCAGGATGCAGAATAACGCGAAGCGTGTGCTGCTCATCGGGCGTGGTTTAAATAGCCCCCAAAGTAGTCCCAGGTAAGAAGTTCCCCAAGACCACACCCGAGTAAAAAATAGTTCCTGAAACAAAGTAGCTCCTTCCAGGCCTCACGTTGGCTTGGATTCTTTGCAGCATGGTCTGCATGAGGTAAGTTTCTTCATATGAGCCTGGCGCCTATGGCTGTGTCTGGATGCCTGCTCCCTGGACTGATGGACTTGGTCTGGATGTCCGGGGGTAGGCATCATGACAGCAGACCCCTCCACCCCCAAGGCCCCTCCTAAGGTCGTTCTTCCCCTTGGTCCTGGTTTGTCTGGGAAATTACGATGGAATCTTTCCACCAATCGAGGTGAATGAACGTGGTCACTAGGCTCCCATGATCTTTCTTGTGGCCCATAACCCTTCCATCAATTAAATAAAAAAGTTGTGATTTGACCTTCTTAGAGTCCAGGATATTTTTAACTTCAAATTCGGGTTCCCTGTCGATTAGGATGGGGTCGGGTGGTTTGGTTAACCTGGTTCCGGGTTGTACTGGCTTCAGAAGTGAAATGTGAAAGACGGGATGAATTCGCATATTAGAAGGTAATTCCAATTTGACGGCCACCAGGTTGATAATGGCTTTAATGGTATAAGGTCCCAAATATCTAGGGTTAAAGGTCCAAGTTCCTTTTAGAGGTAGGTTTCTTGTAGACTAGCCAAACTTGATTTCCAACCTGGTATTGTGGGGCTTCACTTCCATGTTGATCTGCATTTTTCTTGTATTTTTCTTTTGCTCATTTCAAATGTTCAGTTGCCTCCTTAAAGGCTTGTGTAATAGCGTGTAGATGGTTTACTGCCGGCATTTCCAAGTGTTGGGGCGAGTCGAGTTCTGAGGTCCGAGGATGATGCCCATATATGGTATAAAAGGGGCTTTGTCTGGTTCCTGAATGTACAGAGTTGTTGTATGCGTATTCAGAAATCCATAAAATATCCTTCCAATTGCCTTGGGTTCGGTGTAACATGCAACGTAGGTATTGCTCAAGAGTCTGGTTGGTCTCCTCGGTCTGACCATCGGTCTGGGGATGATGACTGGTTGATAACCTCACGTCGATTTGCGCCAATTGACAGCATTTCCTACAAAACTGCGAAATAAACTGACTACCTCGGTCAGAGACCAACACGGAAGGAAATCCATGTATTCTGACAATGTTTTCAAGAAATTCCTTGGCCAAAGTTGAAGCTGAAGGTAATCCTTTTAAAGGAATAAAGTGAGCCATTTTGGAATAAAGATCCACTATAACTTGAATGGTGTTAAATCCACTACATAGGGGAAATGTCAGTAATAAAATCTAGGGACAAGGTGTGCCATGGTGTAGGCGGAATATCCAAAGGTTGTAAAAGACCAGCTGGTTTCTTCTTCAGACTCTTGTTTTGGGCGCAGATACCACAAGATTGCACAAATGACTTTACGTCTCTTTGCCAGGTGGGCCACCAGAATTGTCTTTTAATTTTGGCCTCTGTCTTTGCAATTCCTGGGTGTCCCTCAATCAAAGCATCGTGATAATTGGAGATAACTAGTTCTTGTAGTTCCTTGTGTGGTAGGAATAGACGACCTTGATAGTAGGGTAGTTCATCGATGACTGAATAATCTTGGCCTTTCTTTAGCCATTCCTGCAAGGCAGCTGGATCGAAAAGTTGTTGGATCTTCAAATGAATGTCTTCTAGAGTTTGTAAAGTAGTTATACCAAGGATTCTTTTCTCCGAAATTATAGGCACCGGTTCAGGGTTTGAATATGCTTCTCCCATTCCTATACGAGATAAGGCATCTGCTTTGCCATTTTTACAACCTGGTCGATAAGTAATCACGAAATCGAATTCCGCGAAGAACAAGGCCCACCTAAGTTGACGTGATGATTGGGCCTTGGCTGTCTTCAAATATTGTAAATTCCTGTGATCGGTGATTACAGTGATGGTATGCCTGGCACCGAGAAGATAATGCCGCCAAGCCTTGAATGCAGATTTGATGGCCAATAACTCCTTATCAGTAACTGCATAGTTTAATTCGGGTGCGGAAAATTTTCTTGACCAGTATGCTACTGGATGAAGTTGGCCGGTTTCAGGATCCTTCTGGGAAAGAACAGCCCCCATGGCTAAACTGGATGCATCAGTTTCAACTACGTATGGAAGTTCAGGGCGTGGGTGCTCTAAAACAGGTGCAGACGTGAATTTCAATTTTAGTTCTTGGAAGGCCCTTTCAGCCTCTTCGGTCCATAGGAAGCGCTTATTCTTTCGCAAGAGTGCTTTGATGGGGTGTACAATATGTGAGAATTCTGGAATGAATCTGTGGTAGAAATTAGCAAATCCAAGCATGCTTTGTACTCCTTTAACTGAACTAGGTGATGGCCACTTGAGGATTGCGTCCACCTTTTGAGAGTCCATTCGAACTCCTTTTGGGGTCAGGATAAATCCAAGGAATTGAAATTCTGTAGAGTGAAAAACTCATTTTTCCAATTTTGCATATAACTTATGCTGGCGTAGTCTTTCAAGAACGGCACGAACGTGCTTAACATGGTCTGATTCTGAGGAGGAGTATACATGGATATCGTCTATGTATACAACAACACAGACATCAATGAGTTCTCGAAGGACATTGTTCATAAAATACTGGAAGGCTGCCGGTGCATTGCACAACCCGAAAGGCATCACCTGATATTCGAACAATCCCTTCTTGGTGCGAAAGGCAGTCTTCCATTCGTCGCCTTTCTTTACACGTACCAGATGATATGCCCCTCGGAGATCTAACTTGGTGTAGATACAAGCATCCTTTACTTGGTCCAGTAATTCGGGGATCAGAGGCAATAGGTATCGGTTTTTTACCATAATTTGGTTTAATACGCGGTAATCTATGCACGTTCTAAGGTCACCTTCCTTTTTGGGCACAAAGAATAAAGCTGAGGCTGCGGGGGATTTGGATGGACGAATGAATCCATTAGCAAGGTATTGATCCAGGTATTGTCATAGATGACGGTTTTCGGGCTCCGTAAGGGCGTAGATCCTACTGCATGGAGGTTGTGCACCCGGTAAAAGATCGATCTGACAATCGTATGATCTGTGAGGCGGTAACGTGTTTGCCTGTTCTTTCTGAAAAACATCCTGAAATTCTTAATATTCCTGAGGTAACTGCGCAAATGGAGTAACGACAGTGGCCAAGCCTTTATTCAAGGTTTTTTCCGGGTAACAAGTGTGTGCACAATCTGGGAAGGTCATTCTCTTCTCTAGCCATTCAATACAAGGATTATGTGTTTCCAACCACGGCATTCCCAGAATTATTTGGAACTGCGGGGCCCTGATTAAGTCAAACACAATGCTTTCTCGATGCCTATCTTGACCCAACAGCTTCACCTCTGTAGTGGAGTGAGTGACTGACCCAGAGGCAATTTCAGTCCCATTGACAGTGGTGATGACATCAGTTGTGGTCTTTTTGCAAAGAGGCAGGTTCATCCTTGTAGCCAATTCGTGGTCCATGTAGTTTCCGATGGCCCCGCTATCAATGTATGCTCTCACTGCGTGCATATACGTGATGGCTGCCTTGGATCAATAAGGACCATTGGCACAATTAGGTGCGAGGTCTGAGCGTCCTTTTTTAAGCTCGGCAAGCGGACCTCTACGCTTGTCGGGCGTGGTCGTTTCCCGAGTCAAGCTCTATATGGCTTTTGTCCGCAACTCCTACCACCTTCTTGGGTGGTTTAACAGGGCAATCTCGCAGAAAATGTTCCAAAGTTCCACAGTACAGACACAATTGCAATTGTCGTCTCTTTTCTTTTTCCTTTTGAGTCAAGGGTCCCTTAACCCCCCCCGATCTGCAAGGGTTCTGATGCATATGTTCTCTTGGGGGTAACGTTGGGTTTAATAAATACCCAATTCTCAAATTTAGCTCGATCAGCCTTTCTATTCTGAAGTCTGTGATCTAACTGGACTACCAAGTCTATATATTCAGCGCAATCCTGGGGTGGATTCACTACTTGAGCTAACACATCTTTGAGTTCTTCTCGGAGTCCACGATGAAATAAAGTAATTCGTTTTGCCTCAGGCCATCCGGTTTCCACCACCAACCTATTAAATGTTGCGATGTAGGTGAGCAGATCCTGGTTACCCTGTCGTAGGGACAAAAGTTCGTTATCCAAGGCCTGTCCTTGTAAATGTCGGGCGAATAGTCTTTCCATGCTTATTTGAAAGCCCTGAAAATCCCGAAGAAGAGGATCATCCTGGTTGACTAGTGGAATTGACCAATCAGCTGCGCTGCCACTGAGATACGATAGTACAAAGGCTACTTTGGCTTGATCGTTCGGAAAGGCTCCAGGTCTACATAAAAAGTGCAAGCGGCACTGGTTCATAAATACGGCAAACCTTTTTGGGTCTCCGGCAAAGCGTTCGGGTGGTGCTAAAGGAATATTTCCAGGTAAAACTATTTGCACAGGGTTGCTTGATGGAGCAGGAGTTGGGTTACCCCCCCCCCACCCCCCAGCTTTGCCCTGCTTGGTTCTCACTCTCCTCCTTCACACCCAATGCCTCTTCCACCAGCACTGCCTTCTTCAGCTTCCAATTCCGATTATATGACTTATTTTTCTCTCACTTCCCACTGCTTACTTTCACCCCTGTCTCAGCATCCTCCACCATGGGTCACCCCGTTATAGGCTTTCTCCGCACAGCATACCCACTTGCATGAGGACATGCAACTCTACCACTCTACCTTGAACACTTTCAAGTCCACTCTTGATAGAGCAAAAAAGGAATTCTACCTAACCCTCATTGACTGACTCCAACCATCCTCGCCGAATTCAAGGTACCGTAAACTCACTCCTTCTAAGTCTGACTATTAACTCCTGTGAGGGGTTCGAAATGAAAGCTGACTCAAAGTTGTCATGCTTTTGGTTAAAGACTTTTGTTAATATAAACAGGTTGGAGAAATGCCTCTTTGACCCTGCTCTAAGATCCTGATCTAAAATCAAAAATTAAGAATAGGATCGGTCTGTCAGGATGTCAGAAATCAAAAGCTGTCATTGTGTCCAAATGTTCTATCCTGACACTCACACTAAAAACAAAATTACACCCATAAAGAATTGTGATAGAGAACCTGGCAGGGGAGTAAGCATGTGTTTTATCAGTCTGGGACTCGCACACAAGTTGTGTTATCTTAAAAGGAAAATCTTAAGGAGGACTCCTACCCTTAAGAATTGAATTAACTGTGGAATGCTGGGAGAGGGAGCAGTTACCCCTGGAGTGAGTTGCAACACAAGGGGAGGGAGTTATCCTCTTGAGCTTTAAAGAATGTTGTTTCTTTTAACTTTTTGTTTTATGAAGTACATCCTGGGGAAGGGAGTCATCCCCTTTGGAACTGTGACCATTGATTAGTGGAACCTTGTTGTTGGTGTTATACCTTTTGTTGAACCTGAACATTTGAGCACCTTTTTGAACAAATGACTGTTCCCCTTTACATCTTAAGAGTTTGTTTTAGAATTTGAGGGCTAGGATAGGATTTCAGACACAGGACATTTTTGCTTTGGACATCTTAAAACTTGACAGATACTTAGTTTTGGTTGAGATAGGGAAATACCTCCTAGATTAGGGACAGTGAAGCATTTTCTAGCCCCTTAATTGTTTCAGTAAAAGTCTGTAACAACCATTATGAGTTATCAGCAGTTCAGTTGCCTAGCAAGATCATCAGTGCGTTCCTTAGACACAATCAGTTCTCTCCTGAGAGCATTAGTTTCTTGGCGGGCGGAATGTACTTCTGCCCTAAATTCCCCTAATAATTGGGCCAGTTGGTCAGTTTCTGAGGTCTCCATAATGCCCAGGTGGGAATTTGTTGGGTGGCTTCGCGTTCTGTTATGCTCACCTGGCTCCCACAGGGGCGACGGTCGGAACCGGATAGCTGCGGCCTCCACCAACGTGAATTGTAGTGCAGAGATGACTGACTGGACTGGCCTGCTCAATTTCGTCTGCTTGACCCGTAGGAGTATTCTCCTGAAAGCGGAGAAAAGGAATTAGCCACCCGTGGATTGAGCGAGCACACCCCCACCGTTTTCCCACTAATCACCTCCGATATTCCCTTTCACCAGTCTCACCTTATGGTTTTGAATGATGAGCTCTCTATCCTGCGTGGAGTGCAGGGGCGTGTAGATAACCAGTTACTTCATTGGTCCGAAGGAATTGGGTGAGTACCAGACGAATATTGACTCCGAGGTAAGTGGCGACGAGCCGTAAGTATTTGGTTCTTAAGAGTTCAAAATGTCTGTTATTCACTCTTGTCCGATTCCTTCCTTTGTCTTGCAGCTTGATTCGAGAGGAGGTTGTCCCGGAACAACTGATTGCGTTTATGTAAGAGTCTGTTACCCAACACTGTCCGGTAAAAAATGCCAGTGCTTAACCTGTTGCTTTCTCTCTACTTACAGGTGCAGCGTAAGACGATGTGGCGTGTAGAAGAATAATATCTCCGGCGGTAACTCGGTAAGTCTATAGTGATAATAGATATTGTCTTTGTTGGTTTTCTCGGCTCACCTTATTGTCTTTCTTCGTCCCCTTAGGTGCCGGGAGTTCGGCGATGAATGATGAGCAGCGCCGGGTCGAGGAGGTGCTGTGAAGACTGGTAAGTATAGCGCGGCGCTGTAGCTGGCGGTGCGATGCGCACAAAATAAAGTATTTTCCTTGTTTGGATGCGCGAAGGATCCAGGATCAGATGAAGAATGAAGGTAATGTTCTTGCTCTAACCTTTTCTTCTTATTTCCCTTCTTTCTAGGAGCTCCGGATTCAAGGTGGGCGTGGCAGAAGACTGGATGCTGGACTGACAGGCACGGTGAGCCTTAGGCTGCAGGATGCAGTTCCCCAAGACCACACCCGAGTAAAAAATAGTCCCTAAAACAAAGTAGTTCCTTCCAGGCCTCACGTTGGCTTGGATTCTTTGCAGCATGGTCTGCATGAGGTAAGTTTCTTCATATGAGCCTGGCGCCTATGGCACCAGGACTGATCCCATATATGAGCCTGGCGCCTATGGCGCCAGGACTGAACCCAGATAGCCCCTAGCTGGGGTGGCTGGGTTTTCAATAAGTGTCTGGATGCCTGCTCCCTGGACTGATGGACTTGGTCTGAATTTCCGGGGTTAGGCATCATGACAAAAAGACTGTTCAGCAGAAAACACATGTGAACAGAGAAAGACAAGGACTGGCCAGCATTTCCATGGTCATGGATGCCATCATGACTGGCTGGTGGATTGAAGATGATAACTGAAGCACTAGTACTGAGCACAGCATCATTGTGCAAGATCAAGATTCATTGCAAGATGAGTGAGAACAGCAGAAGAAGCGATCGGAATGCAAATACTGATGGATGTTAGCATAGGAGGAGCAATAAAAGACATGTTGAAAGGAAGAGTCGGACTAAGGGAGAAGATAGCGGTGTGCGGCCTGGTTCCAGCAGTAATAAAGGTAGACTCTCCCTGCGATCCGAGGAAGTACGAAGGGAAGTAAGTGTGGTGGACCGCCGAAGGAGAACACTCCTACATGTACTGGTCCTTGACAATCATGTGAACAAATATGGACACCTCAGAGAATTGACAAAGATATGCCTACCGGAAGAAGGTGAATGTTGGTGGTGGTGGGGTCGACAAGTCGACCAGAGGGGGGACCGAAGAGGAAAAATTGAGATCAAACTCCTGCCCCCTCACCCCAGGCACATCAACAGAAAAAACAGGAGGAAGAATAAGGAGCACACTCATCATTTTGCACCAGGCCCCAGTGCGCCCATGGGTGACAAATATGCTGAAAGACACCCACTTCACCAACACTGCAACCTAGCCTCAAATGCAGCAGTACCACCACGCAGAATTTACAAAACACAAGAATTCCTATTTAAAAGCTTGCAGATGCTCACATGAATTAACCTAACAGCACTATAACTCATCATTTCATGCATTATCAAATGGCACAGTGTAAAGCCATGCTTCACGAAAATTAAAGCCAAGTACACTTGTCTCACTGAACACCAGCCGCAGTGGGGATTCATGCTGGCTTCAGGAATGCGCCTCGCAAACCCAGGAGCAGCTCAAGGCCTTGCAGTAAGATACGATTCTTTTCTTTGAACGACAGTGAACTCTGGCAGGCAAGCATTTTTAATCCTTCATAAATATGAGTAATTCAGAGCAGAACACCCAGGGCCCAGTGTTTTTTCTCTGGGAACAAAAGACATTTTCGCAAGATCCAGACATCATTTGAAACATAATTGTAACAAGAATGGCTCAGCTCTGGCCAATGAACGCTGAGGGCCCAGGGGCGAAAAGTCTGCTCAGCTAAAACTAATGAGAACAAATTCACAATGCAACAATTTTTGAATTAGGTAATGGGGGAGGAACAGCCAAGCCAGCCCTCTGACATGAAGGTCCAAAGGTCCAATGATCAGAGTTCCTATAAGGAGACTATATGTGACCATAAGGGGACTATATGTGACAAATCACCTAGCAGCCAATCTCAGGATGAGATAGGTTTCTGGGAGCTGGTCCAATTTTGCGATGTCAGCCTGCAGTGTGTTACAAAGCTGGCTTGCAAGCCAGGCTCTCTGAGACGGTGCCTGGATTTTTCTTTGTGCACGAAGCCCTGTGTGTTTTATTTTTGCTGCCCAGAAATAAAACCGTTTGGAACATGCTGCTTCTTTCTTGGACTCTGCTGCATTTCCTTCTTGGGCAAAATGGGAGGTGTTGGGGCCTCCCATACCCCGGGAGCCCCAGAAGCCCTGGTGGGGGGTCCAACTTCTCCCCAACAGCCGTCTTTCACAATATTAAGAAAGGCATCCCTTTCCTCGCTTTCTGGAATATGATCAGCCGCCCCTTTAATGCAATCCCACAGGGTATGCGTAAACCTGGCCAGGGTACAAGTGACGTTTGTGGACTTTAAGGCCATACTACCCGAGGTGAATACCTACCGGGCCCAAGCGTCCACTTTCTATCCTCCCTGTCAGGGGGTGGGGGGATAGTGGGGTACACTGACTGCATAGATGCAGTAGCAGCTTGGATCACCAAACTTTCAGGTGTGGGGTGTTTTCTGAGGTAATCAGGATCTGAAGACCATGGTCTGTACTTTCTGGTAAGGTTTCCATCTATGATCGAACCAGATTCAGGGGTTTCCCAGTTTGCCTCTACCTTTCTCTGCAGAGCCCTGTGGAAAGGGAGAACTGGATCTTTCTGCTGCCCCTGGTCGAGTATATCGGTCATATCGTCTTGTTCAAATGTGGGTGAAGGTCTACACCACCCCATAAAACTAGTCACTCTCTTCATGAGGTTCTTGTACCCAGAATCAGCATGATCCATAGGGTCAGGCTTTGAAAATTCCCCCTCTGGAGATGTATCAATACCACTGGCAGAGTGGAGTGAGTCGCAGAGATCTTTCAATTGTGATTACGGATCAACTAGTTCCTCAGGTACATCTCTAGAGCCATACCAGACTCCTAAAGGGGAAATATCTTGTTCTTCTGAGGCACTCCGCTCCTCAAAAATGGAGGACATTGACTTAAAGTCAGATCTGGGTACAGGCTTATAAACCTCCTCCTTTTCTACAAAAGTCATTGAGGAACTCAATGGAAGCATCAAGTGTGTTTACAGTTTACTCAATGACGCAGCAGTCACCGGGGCCTTCAAAATCTTCTGCCCCGAAGTAATCGACGAGGATGGCATCACCAAAATCGTCGAGGCCTTTGATGTTTTTGATTTCTTCGATGGGATCGGAGAAGTACTCGATTCCCAGGCCGAATTTTTCGATGCCTTTGAGTCGGGTCGATAACGTCGAGACTCCAACTTACTACTTGTTGAAGTAGTTTTCGACCTGCCTGCGTCGTCCATCTGAGCGACCAGGGTCTTACTCTTGCGAGGCTCTTTTGAGGGGGGGCGATCGAGGCCGCGTTCTCAAAGATTTGCATCATCTGTGAACGAAATTCATCCCATTTTCTGGGAGAATCCGATTTGGTCGGACAACAAACCAGTGCCGTGGAGGAGTCTGAAGAGGGAGAGGGAGACCTATTGCGTCTCTTTTTTGACCTCTTTGAGGAAGTCGAAGAATGTTCTGATCAACTCCTCGATCTGGATCTTTTCGTATGTTTTTGTTGAGTGGAATCCTTAGATTCCTCTGATCTTTTCACTTTCTTCGAAGAGCCATTCGAAGCATCCCGACCCACTGCAAGCTTACCCTTACATTTGCAAAGAGCTTTTTCCGTCATCGACTGACAGGAGCCGCAGTCGCCGGCCCGGTAGTCTGAGTCCAGGCACCAAAGACAAACTCGGTGGGGATCTGTGATGGACATTTTTGCCCCACAGTCCTTATACTTTTTACACCCTGATTTCGGGGTCCAATGGGTAGATGAAGACAACATTTTCCTTCTGAAGAAAAGATGAGGCGTGCTGTGTTCTCGAAGCAATGTTCAGAAAAACAGGACTGTAGCTAACGGGCGCGGCACAAACAATTTATACTAACAGTGACGTCGACGGCCTACGGCAACCTCCGAGGGACATGGACGCCTCGACCTTGTGCACAGCGCTGTAACGCTCACCTGATTCCCACGGAGGCGCATGTCTGGCTTCGAGTGCTGATGCTTCTTCAATGGTGAAGCGCAGGACTCTGAAGATGGACAGGAAGGGCCCCTCTACTCTGGCTTCTCCGGCTCGCAGGAATATTCCCCCTGTGCGTGAAAAGGGAGTATTACCTACTGACTGAGTTATGCTCAAGCCTCCCACTCTCTTCCAACCCTCCACGATACCCTTCCACGATTCCCCGTGAAGTCTCACCTTAGGGTCAGGAAGGATGAGCTCTCCATTCTGCTTCTGATGCAGGGGCGCGTTGAAACCCAGTTACTTCACTGGATTGAGGATTGATGGGAGTTCAGGTAAGCTTGACTATTCATGTAAGGCTCTGTAAAAGTTCTGTTGCAAGTTCAAAAGTCCAAGCTTAATAATAATGTTCATTGTCTTTTTCCCCTTAGGGGCCGGGGTTCGGAATGCCTGAGATATGGCGCCGACCCGAAGTAATACGTGCAGTTCCAATAAATGACAGGTAAGTTCTGGACGAGCGCTCGGGTAAAGTCTTTGCATTCGCTCATTCAATGTCTTTGTCTTTTTTCCCCATAGGGGCCGGGGTCCGGAAAATGCCTGGAAGCGGCAAGACCCGAAATGAAATGGGAATGACCCAACAGGTAAGGCTTAGAAGGAAACTGAGCTTTTCCTATTCCCTTCCTTCTCTCACCTTGTTCTTGTCTTTTTCTCTCTAGGCTCTGGGAAGTGGCTGTGGATCCGGATGATCGCTGCTGAAGATGGTGGCGTCCAGGATAGGTGAGTGAAATGCAGCGCTGCAGCGATCGTAGCGAAATGCTTTTAAAATGATGTTTTCCTTTTCAGGATCGTCGGTGTGATGTCTCCGTGATGCTGATTTAGCAGGGAGGCCTTTTGTCTCCCTTTGCAGGTGACCCAGGATACTGACAGGCGTGGCTGAGGTCCAGATGCAGGAGCTGACATGGTGAGCGTCCAGCTGCGAGGAGCAGAACAACGCGAAGCGTGAGTTGCTGGTCGGGTGTGGTTTAAATAGCTTTGGAGGAAGTTCCAAGTGTGTATCCTTCCTCCGATCAGGTATGTATCCTTCCCCGACCACACCCGGGTGGAAAGTAGTCCCACAGGTAAAGTAGTTCCATTCAGGCCTCAAGAGGGCCTGGATGTGGCAGCATGGTCTGCATCAGGTAAGTGCACATCAAAACACTTGAACACATGTCTAGCTTTATGAGCCTGGCGCCTAAGGCGCCAGGACAGAGGTCCAACATGAGCCTGGCGCCTAAGGCGCCAGGACTGCGTCCAAAGGGCACCAGCTTGGGCCCGCTGGCACTCCCCTGGGGGAAATGATGCCTGCCTCTGGGGTTGCTGGGTCGGACCTGGCTCCTTGGAGGTAGGCATCATGACAAGCGCCCTCTGCCAAAAAAAGTTTCCGAAGCAGCAAAGCTGGATATCGAATTTTCATAGATAAGGAATATGTGGGAGGAAACAATCCATTTGAAAGGGAGATGTTAAATGAGTAGAAGAGGGATGGCGATTAAAGTCTCCAAGCAAGACAAGAGGTGTGGGCCTAGGTGAAATATGACCAAGAAGGTGGTCACTGTCCTCACAGAATGACTCCAATGGGCCAGGGGGATGATATATAATAAGGAAAGAAATAGCTTGAGGAGTGGTGAAAATTGTGTAAATAAATTCAAATAAAGAGTATTCTGGTAGGGGTATAGGAGAAGGAACAGATAAGCAGTTGGGACGATATAGTAGGCCAATGACGCCACCGCATCCATTGGCTTGAGGAACATGGGCAAAATAGTATAGAGAGGAAGTAAGCGAGGCGGAGACAGTTGAATTATGTGGAAGAATCCAAGTTTGTTACACAACTGAAATTTACTCAATGAAATTAAAATGACACAAACAAATTTAGCACACATAAAAATGCTTAATTTAAAAGGTACTGCACAGTTCAACACGGAAAAGAAGCAAGTGGCAAATTAGAAATAAGAAAAAGACGAGAAAGGACAGACTTGGGTGAATTGGTGGGATTTTGTCTATATCTAGTTCTCGCCATTTTTACGCCAACAGCCAAGTAATGCTGATAAACATTATTTTTTGCCCATATTCCTTGTGCTTATCTATTGTTTTTCCATGCCCTTCAGGTATTCAAACAATTCGTCGTCTGCTGTATTTCTTTACTTGATCAGACTTTTGCCAAATTGTGATCAAGTCTTAACTTGATAGCAATTATTAACCCATCACAAGACTTGTTTTAAAGTAGACTGAAAGGGGGATCATGAAGTTTTGCTGTAAGCCTCCCACTGAAAAAAGCAGGCCAAGTTTCAAACATGCTGCCATTTTATTCAAAATGTGTGAAACGGGGGAGGTGGGTAGCGAAGCAAACAGGAAGAACAGAGGAAATAAACAACTGAGATGAACGGAGTGGGGGTGACCCCTCCATCCTTGCAGAAGAGAAATACCAAATAAAGAAGAAAGGAGGTAGCTGGAAAAAGAAGATATGACAGAAGGCAGAGTAAATTATAAGTTACTCACCATAGTGACTAACGTACTCTTAGTCCATAGTCGCCTTTCCTCCATACTGCATGGGTGTCCCTCCCGTGGGACGGGAGATGGAACCTTTTTCACCAGAAAAATCTTCTTCCCCTCTAAATCTAGAGGCACGTGGAGGCGCGGCCATGGGAGCATGCGCTGCCCTGACTCCTTCCTCCGGCGCCACACCTCAGTCCGCAAAGACGCATCGACAATAGATTTACCATTGCCTAATGACACCAGATTATTCGGGGGGAGGATGGTGGGACGTATGGAAGAAAGGGGACTATGGACTGACTAAGAGTATGTTAGTCACTACGGTGAGTAACTTATAGTTACTCTTACGTCCTGTCCCCTTTCCTCCATACTGCATGAGCGGTTACAACTGAATGTAGCCCCAGGGTGGAGAGAAGACCCTCCTTAAGCAAACACGTTCCGGAGAAACGCCTGTCCGAAAGCCGCATCTGACCTGGAGCCGGCATCCAAACAGTAATGCTTGCAGAAAGCCGAGGGAGTGGCCTATGTGGCCGCCCTGCTTATGACGTGCCAGGGGACATGGCGCTGAAAAGCGATGGCCGTTGCCTTGGCCCTGACCGCGTGGGCATGCATGTTCGCCGGAAGGGGTCTATGCTGGCCCTCGTACGCTTCCTTGATAGCAGAGACCATCCAGCGGGAAATGGAGGCTTTTGAGGCCTGATGGCCTGGCGCCTCCAAAAGTGATTAATAGGGCATCTGACTTGCGGAAGCCCTTGGTCCTGTCCAGGTCGAATTTCAGGGCACGCCTGACATCTAGGCAGTGCAGAACTCTGAGGCTCGTCCTTCGGGTCAGCAAAGAATGTGGAAAGGACGATCTCCTCGTTTAGGTGAAAGGCTGATGGCTGTGAAAGGTAGTGTATGGCTCTGAGGCGACTAAGGCCTGGATCTCGCTGACCCAGCGCGCCGAAGTAAGGACGACTAGTAGGGCTGTCTTGATGGTAACTAGCCTGATGTCTGCAGATGCCATAGGCTCAAACGGCTTGTGCGTGAGGGCGCCCAAGACTAGGTTCAAATCCCACACGGGGTATGGCTTCCTGATGGGCGGGTAGAGTCTAGCGAGTCCGGCCAGGTGTCTCCTGACAATCGGGTCGGATGAGGAGAAGACCCCTTCCTCCGAATTCCTGTACGCCCCAATGGCTGAGAGATATGTGCGGCAGGTGCTCACCTGAACGCCAGAATTGGCGAGTTGCGCCGAGAAGGACAGTACATCGCCAAGCGAACAAGCCAGAGGGTCGATATCCGTGGAGTGTGCCCAGTGGCAGAACCTGGTCCATTTACTTTTATACTGGGCTCCGATAGCCTTGCTCCTAGCCCCTTGTATGATTTCCAGATTGGCCTGGGATAGGTTGAGGTGGCTGAGCGTCACCTGCTCAGGAACCACGCTGTGAGGGCCAGCTTATAAGGGGCGGGGTGGACAACCCTGCCCCCCTGTTGTGTCAGAAGATGTGCTAGGCCCGTCGGGAGGTGGATTGGAGGGACCTCTGAGAGGCTGAGCAGCTCCGAGAACGATGGCCTGGCTGGCCACCACAGAGCTATCAGAATGACGTTGAGCTGGTGACACTCCTTGAACTTGCAAATCACTCTGAATCAGTGTAGTGGGTGGGAAGGTGTAGGCGGACATGCTGTTACACTGGATCCATAAGGCGTCGCCCAAGTCGAGTACATACTGTTCGAGTTGTCTGTCTGGTTGAGGACAACCTTTCCCTTGAGACGTGGGAGGAAGGCTCTTAGCGCTAACCAGATGGCGGTCAGTTCCAGCCAATTGATGTGGTAATCTTATTCCTGATGGGTCCACGTGACGTGGACCGAGAGATCCTCTAGGGTGGCTACCCAGCTCTCGAGGGAGGAGTGTGGTAATCAACACCTGTGGAACGGGGGCCCGAAGGGCTTGCCCATCTGCAGATTGCAGTCCTCGGACCACCATGTGAAGTCTGGGTGGAGAGAAGTGGGAATCTTGATGATTTTTGGCCTGCGATCCCCTCTCCTGGTTCCATAACGCTGAGAAGTGGAGCTGAATCCTTCTCATCCTGAGTCTTGTGTGAGGGACGGCCAGTAGTACTGCTGCAAAAAGGCCCAGTAGATGCTGGTACCACCAAGCCGAAGTAGCGCTTCGGCTGAGAAAGTGGAACGTGGCCCTCTTGATGGCCACGGTCTTGTCCTCCGTGGGGAAGACCCTCTCGGAGCGCATGTCCCAGATGAGGCCCAGGAAGGTCAAAGACTGCGTGGGTTGTAGCTGTAACTTCCTGAGATTGAGCGAAAGCCCAGGTCGTGTAGCGTGTTCCTCAGTGACTGGGAGTGGTGGTGAACTGCTTCTTGAGATGTAGCCCTGACAAGCCAGTTGTCTAGTTAGGGGTATATATGGAGGCCCTGAGGAGGGCTGCCACCACATTCATGAGTCTGGTAAAGACCCTGGGGACCCGAGTTGAGGCCCAAAGGGAGGACCTTGTACTGAACATGGCAGCCCATGATCAGGAACCGGAGGAAAGAACGATGGGGTTGCCAAATCGGGACGTGTAAGCGTCCTTCAGATCCAGGGAGCACACATCCATTCGCCCCTGCATAATGTCTCCGCAATAAAAGCTGGTGTCACCATCTTGAACCTCTGGAGAGGTAAGGAGAGGTTGAGGGTGGAAAGGTCCAGTACAACTCTCAGGCCAGTCTGGTCCTTTTTCTCAATGGCAAAGATCCTGGAGTAGAAGCCCGATCCTCGCTGGGAGGCTGGGACTTCCTCCATGGCCTGGCTCAGGACGAGCGACCGAATGTCTGCCAAAAGAGTTGCTGTCCCAACTTGTGGAAGAGGAAGATATGAGGGAGGAGAGGCAGGAATAGGTAGACGTTAACCTGAGGCGACTACGGACAGGATCCAGGAGTCTGCAAAGTTCTGTCGCCAAAAGTGTGCATGAAGAGCAAGCATGCTCCCCACTGGCGACAGGTGGACCCGAGTGGGTCTGTCATGACTTTTTACCCTCGGAGGCAGAGGAGGGGGGACTGGAAAAAGCCCCGTGCCCCTTTTTGATGCTTATGCCGACTAGGGGTCGGTGAGCGTTCCGGCTGCCTGGACCTCTGTTCCTGGAAGCCGCGGAAGTCTCCAGACGAGCAACCCTTATCCAAGCGTTGCTGAGACTGGGAGTACGCTTTGGGCGTGGTCTTTGTCAGAATGGATAAAGACTTAGCCGTCTGAGAGCTATTCTTCTTCTTGTCCAGCTCTTTGTCTGTGCTGGGGTGAAAGAGGCCACTGCCCTCGAAGGGCAGGTCTATACGAGCCAAGCCATCCTTCTCATGTCCGTGGCAATGCAGATGGCACATCCAGAGGTATCAATGTGTGCTAGTGTGGACTCCATGATATCCTGAGCCACGAGCTTGGCCTCGGCTAGTCCCGCCCTGAAGCGCGATTGGCTGTGGGAGGAGAGTTCCGGGAGGAAGTCAGCAATTTCCCACCATAATCGCTGGTTAGCGGCTGCCAGCATTGCGTCTGTGTTGGCGTGTTGCAGGTGCAAGGAAGCATTGGAATACAACTTCTTACCGTATGCCTCCAAGGTCTTCTCCTCCTTGCCTAACAGCGCTGTTGATTACGAATACGAGGACGACTGAGGCTTGGCGTATAGTGATGCCACAGCGATCACTGAGGAGTGTGGCTGAGGATGGGAGGAGAGCAAGAGTGTATCCCCCTTCATCTGCCTGTACTTGGCGTCCAGGCAGCAGTTGTCTGGCTGGACGGAGTGGGTTTTGAGCCAACCCTTCTTGGTGAGGGAGACCACATCGGTTTGCAGTGGAATTCCCATTCTGGCAGAAGGGCGCCCCGTGAGGACTTCAGCTAGGACGCCCTCTGCCGGGTGTTCTACCTGGGGCTGGGGGAGGCCCAGGTATTCCGCCAGGCCCGAGATCTGTTCGTGGAAGGCCCTGGCTGATGATGGCGTGTCAGGATCCTCTTCCTCACCAGTATCCTAAGGGTCTGGGGGATCCGGAGGAGGAGGAGTATCCAGA
Organism: Ambystoma mexicanum; assembly: GCF_040938575.1. Lineage (NCBI taxonomy): Eukaryota > Metazoa > Chordata > Amphibia > Caudata > Ambystomatidae > Ambystoma > Ambystoma mexicanum. The sequence continues at coordinate 1,119,221,375 of NC_090930.1, forward strand.
GCTAGAGGCAGAGGCAGGGGCACAGGGACTGCCGTCGGAGGCTGAGGAAGAGGCTGCGCCAGGGCCAAAGGCGTCGGCGGAGGAGTCTGTGGTGCCGCTAGCATAGCAGGAAGGCCTTCCCTGACTGCGTCCTTGATGATAGCCCCCATATCTGGAGATTTCATGAGGCCGAGGAACCTCTCAAAGATCCGGTCCTTGCTGGCCAAAGAGGAGGAGGAAGAGGGGACTGATTGGGTAGCTAGAGGCAACTGAGGCCGCTGCCGACCCTGTACATAAGGACACAAGGGAAAACAACCTTGCGCATAAGAAGGGTAGGCCGTAGGCCACGTACCTGGTTGATGCTAGTCCCACCTGCAGAGGTGAACGGGTGTCCTTTTCTGGCACGTCAGCCATTTTGTTGAGCTGCCTACCACGTGGCTGTGACGTGTTGCTCGGCTCCTTGGTGTGAGCCTCTGCCAAGTCTCTTATGTGAGCGTCCACCTTGACCCAGGGGTCGTTAGAGCTGGGTTCAGGCACCCCCTCTGATGTGCTGTCAGTAACAGGGCGTAGCCCCTCGGCCATGATGCCGGTACAAGGGCGGAGCCCCTCGGGCGCAAGCCTGGTAATAGAGCCTAGCAGCCCCTCAACCTTGGCACCGGGAGGATCCGAGGATCCCTCAGCCCGAAGGCTGGTAGCTATAGCAGCCTCGTGCATGATTTGGTATAAGGACCAGACCGGCCCCTCCCGCGTAGGAGAGTCCTTGGGAAGGAGTCTCCCTTGCGAGGTGCGGATCAAAATATAGGCCCTATCTCAGGCCTGGATCGATGCTTCATGAAACTCTTGAGATCCTCAGAAGAAGACCGTTGGAAGAGCTCCCTCCACCTGGCTAGTCTGTTCTTCAGCACTTTCGAGGACAGCGAGCCGCACGCCTAACAGGCTTGCCAACCGTGGTCTGGGCCAGGGCAACATAGGCAGAGGGCATGGGGGTCTGAAGTTGGGAAGGGCTGTTGCAGGATGGGCACCTGCTGAACCCTGTCATTCGACATGCGCCTTCGGAGGAGCTGTGGCGTCTGAGGACCAAGTACCTATTGAAAAAAGACAAAAGAAGAAATAGAGAAAGCATCTGCGCGTGGAATTACATGGCCGAAGCTAAACCCAGGCGCGCTGGTGAATTCGGCCTGTTCCCGTCGCCGCGGAAAAGGGGACTGTGGTGTGGCACGGGAGGGCGGAGTCAGGGCAGCGCATGCTCCCAGGGCCGTGCCTCCGCGCGCCTCTAGATTTAGAGGGGAAGATGATTTTTCTGGTGAAAAAGGTTCCGTCTCCAGTCCCTCGCGAGGGATGCCCAGGCAGTATGGAGGAAAGGGGACGGGACGTAAGAGTAAGACTAGGTACAAAAGGAGTGACTATAGGGGACATTGTAAGGCGAAAAAAAGAAGAGGAAGGTGAGAAAAGAATGGAGAAGAAAGGACGAAGGGAAAATGGAAAGGAAAATATAGCAGGAAAAAAGGCAGTGTCCCCTTAATGCAAACAGCAATTGAAGAAAAAAAAAACAATAGAAACAAAAAGAAATAAGGGAACAAAGAATTCATTTTGCCACAATTGAAGTTTCAGTTTTTCAGGGAGGTGACATAGGTAATACTATCTGTGACCGATGTGTATTATATGCCAACCTAGCGTTCTCTCTTTCAATCTCCGTCTTAATTTCTCTGCCTCTTTCTTTGTGGGCGAGAGACGTGTTGTCATGTGTATGTTTGCTAGAACTCTGTAAGGAACTCATGGTGGCAACAGTAAAGACAGACACAAGTGATCACAGTTCAAGGGTGTTTATTAAACTGTATAGATAGGTTGGAAAAACCCCTAATCTAAACCTACATCTAAGATTGGAGCAAGCTACGACCGTCAAATAATAATGACAACGGCGTCGACAATGGCGCAGAGGGCTGGTGTGAAGGCAAAGTTTTGACACCCTGAAGGCTGCCCATCCCTCCGGAGTCGAGGACTTCGTAGGACAAGCCACTTTACTCGCTGCGCAATCCGAGGAGCAAGGCGGGGAAGGCGACCAGTGATGGCGCTTCCGGGAATGCCGAGACGAGGACGACGAATGGTGGGAACCACTCCGGGACCGAGATCCCCGGCACTCCTTCCGACAAGTAGCGTCGCCCCTCGATCGCTAGTGGACATCTCCTTAGCCGCTTTACGAGACTTACTGGGTTTGGAACCCCTACCTACCTGTAACTTCCCCTTACACTCCAGCAAGGCCTTAGCAGTCAGAGACTGACATTTGGAACAGTCGTCAATGTCATGACTCTCGCTCAGACACCACAAACAAATGAGATGCGGGTCCGTTATCGACATCTTAGACTTGCAGTCCCGGCAAGTTTTGAAGCCAGACTGTAGAGTCGGAGGGGTCGAAGAAGAAGACATTTTCACGATGAATACACGAGGCGCGCAGAGTCCCCGAAGCAAACACGTTTGCAGAAAAAACGGAACTGAGGCTACGGGCACTGTGTGTCCTATTCATAACATCCGGTGATATCTGTCATGATCTCTGCTTCCAAAAGATCAGGACTTGCCCGACTCCCTTGGAAGCAGACCCATAACCCCGGTTCCGAGTGACAGCCAGTCCCAATTGGGACCTTTTGGACCCTGTCCTGGCGCCAGTGGCACCAGGCTCATAAAGATGCCCAGTCCCAGCCCTGGAAGCACCGGGCTCATAATGCTTGGGTGGATTTACCTGCAGCAGACCATGCTGCTTACTTACCTGCCAGTTGAGCCCCTGATCCTCTTCTGTTTGGGACTACTTTTCCTGTTGGGTGGGGCAGGAGCCACTCCCTAGGTTCAGAACACTGGAACTCTTCTGGAAAGCAGGAACTCTTTTCTTACCTAGGCGTGGCTGTAGAAGGAGACACCTAAGCACTACAGGAGGCTATTTAAACCACACCCGATGGATGAATCTTGCTTTGCGTTATTCTGCATTCTCTGCAGCAGAACGCTCATCGTGTCTTCTGCTTCTGATCCTGGGCCTAAGGGAACAAAGGCTTACCATCCTGGAATCCAGTCTTCAGCAGCACCTGTAAAGACAAAGAAAGAACAGGTTAGCACTACGGTCTTCAGTGGCTGGGCATCTCTTACCTGGTCCATCGGCTGTCACCAACGCCTCGCGCTGCATTCCGGCATCTGAAAGACAAAGGCTTACCTACTCTTCGCATGCTCCGGAGGTCTGCGCACTGCATTCCGGCATCTGAAAGACAAAAGCTTACCAGCTCTTTGCACGCTCCGGAGGCCTTCGGCGCTGCATCCCACATCTGAAAGACAAAAGAAGGTGCGTTTAAAGACATTGGGCAACTTTATTACTCACGTGCCATTACTCCTTCCCACGCCGAATCCAGTGGGTATTCCAGCACCCTTCATCTTCTCTAAAGCTCCAAACTTGTACCTGCAAGATAAAAGGGAAAGTTAGTGCGCATCGTGAAGCAGGCTACAAGCGCTTACTTACGTGCTTCCAGGCGCTTCTATTCCTCACGCGGGTTCGTTCCTCAACTCTCATCAGCTCGCCATCCGCCATCGCCGGAACCCTGCAAAACAAGAGATATCATTACAAAAGACTTTTAAGACATTTGAAGTGCCCAGAACTTACCGTTCGTGCAGTTAACGACGGACAGCAGTCCTCTGAGGTCAAGAGGCCTGCACCCTTATCCAGTGAATAAACTGGTTACGGCACCCTGCCCCGAGGCAGATGGAGAGCTCAGCGTTCACTTACCTAAGGTGAGGGCGTTAACCTTTGGGGTTCTACAGGAGAAGAGAAAGGGAAGAGGAGAGAGGCACCCAATAACCCCAGTTCATTAATCCCATATTTTCTTTCTGCAGACATCTTACTCTTCGAGTCAGACATACAGTGCACAGAGGTCCAGCCCAAAGAGCCAACCGTGTGTTACACATCACCCTTGAAGATACGGCATTCACCCAGTCAAGACCGGCGCCTCTGCGGGAATCAGGTGAGCGTTACAGAACGCAAAGCCTACTGCAAAACTCCCACCCAGGCGCTATGGAAACCTCGGATACCGACCAGCTAGCCCAGTTACTTGGGGAACTAAGAGCAGAAGTGCATGCAGCCCGTCAGGAAACGAATGCTCTAAGAAGGGAACTGATTATTTCCAAGGAGCGAACAGACAATCTCGCTAGACAATTGCTACAGTCACAAGCCGGACAAACTCTGTTACCCGCATCAGGGGCAAATCTTCCTTCAACATCCTCTACGAACCCAGTGCAGATCAACCTACCTGGGAATGTACCTCTGGCTCCGCCCGAACGATTTTCTGGTGACCCAAAGAGGTTTGCAGTATTTATTAATCAGTGCCGGTTGCACATTTTATGCCGGCCAGCAGCCTTTCCAACTGATCAAGCTAAGGTAGCTTTCGTGCTTTCGTACCTTAGTGGCAATGCGGCAGACTGGTCGATCCCTCTAGTTAATCAGGATGATCCGGTTCTCCATGATTTTCAAGCTTTTCAGCTCAGTATGGAAAAACTGTTTGCAAGACATTCACAGGGGCAGGCCTTGGACAATGAGCTCCTTTCATTGCGACAGGGTAATCAAGACCTTTTGGCTTATATTGCGTCTTTCAACAGACTGATAGTGGAAACTCGATGGCCTGAGGACAAAAGGATTACGCTGTTTTATTGAGGTCTACGTGGAGAGCTCAAAGATGTGTTAGCCCAAGTAGTGAATCCCCCGCAAGACTGTTCGGACTATATTGACTTAGTCGTTCAAATTGACCACAGACTGCAGAACAGGAAGGCCGATCGTTCCAAGTTTGATGCTCGAGTATTTTCCAAACCACCAACTCCTACCAAAGGAGTAGACTCCGGGGAACCCATGCAAATAGGGGGCCTGAAAAGACCACTAACACAAAAGGAGCGGGAAAGGAGAAAACAGCTGCAATTATGCCTCTATTGCGGAAACTCGGGGCACTTTCTTCGAGACTGTCCGGTGAAACCAGCCAAGAAGGCAGTAGGAGAGGCAGTTACCAGGGTCACAAACTCTGAGCAGGGAAACAACCTCGCCCGACAAGAATAGAGGTCCTCTTGCCGAGCGTTAAAACCAGTTCCGTGACCTCGCATTTCGTGATACCTATGGTCCTCATTAGCCCTGAACATCCGGATCGATTACATGCGATTGCAGCTTACGTCGACAGCGGTGCCATCGGCAATTATGTGGATCATGAAATGGTTTTGAGGATGAATCTGACTCTTTGTCCAAAGGCTGTAAAGGACGTCATTACTACCGTGGATGGTACGGAGATAGCCTCCGGACCAGTAACGCATACCACCCAAGAAGTGACGCTAGTAAGTCAAGATGGACACCATGAGAAGATCGTGTTCGATGTGATCAAGGCCCCTCAGTTGCAGATTATTCTAGGAATTCCTTGGTTAGAGAAGCACAATCCTCAGATCGATTGGCGAGCAAGAACGGTTCAGTTTCCAGAATGTGTCTCTACTGGTCACCCTCGACCTGGTGTTGCACTGGCAGCAATTTCCTCGGAGGCTCCCCAGTTACCTCCTGAATACCTAGAATTCCAAGATGTTTTCTGGAAGGATCAGGCTAACTCTCTACCTCCTCATAGGTCTTATGACTGCCAGATAGACTTGATACCTGGATCTACTCCTCCTTGTAGTAGAATTTATGCCCTCACCGAGCCTGAGAATCTTCACCTCCGACAATACCTGGATCAATACCTAGCGAATGGGTTTATTCGTCCTTCCAAGTCCCCTGCTTCCTCAGCTTTGTTCTTCGTTCCAAAAAAAGAAGGGGACCTTAGAACTTGTATAGATTATCGCGCCCTGAACCAGATCACCGTTAAGAATAGATATCCGTTACCTTTGATCCCTGAACTCCTGGACCAAGTCAGAAAAGCATGCATATATACAAAGCTGGATCTTAGAGGAGCCTACCACTTGGTCCGAGTCAAAGAGGGCGATGAATGGAAGAAGGCCTTCCGCACCAAGTATGGGCTATTTGAATATCAGGTCATGCCCTTCGGACTTTGCAATGCCCCGGCCGCCTTTCAATATTTTATGAACGATGTCCTCAGAGAGCTCATAGATGTGTGTGTTGTTGTTTACATTGACGACATCCTCGTTTATTCTTCATCAGAAACTGAACATCGGAAACACGTGAAAATGGTCCTCGAGAGATTGTGTCAACACAAACTTTTCGCTAAATTGGAAAAATGTGTTTTCAACATGACTGAAGTTGAATTGGATAAATTGGATTCATATTATCACCTAGCGGAGTGCGTATGGATTCAAAGAAGGTCGATGCAATTCTCAAATGGCCATCGCCATCCTCCGTAAAAGGTGTTCAAAGCATGTTAGGCTTCGCTAACTTTTACCGCAGGTTTATCCCCGAATTCTCTCGAATAGTCCAGCCCATCACCGCCTTGTTAAAGAAAAACAAACGTTTTGAATGGTCTACCGAGGCGGAATAAGCTTTCCAGAATTTGAAGACTAGATTTATCTCTGCACCGATCTTAAAACATCCTCGCCCAGAACTCCCCTACATCATTGAAACTGATGCTTCAAGCCTTGCCATGGGGGCAGTTCTATCACAAAAGGACCCAGTAACCAATCAGTTGCATCCCGTGGCATTTTGGTCCCGCAAATTCTCGCCTCCTGAAATCAATTACACTATTACTGATAAGGAACTTCTAGCTATCAAGTCCGCCTTTAAGGCTTGGCGGCATTATCTTCTGGGGGCCCGACACACCGTTACTGTGATTACAGATCACCGAAACCTGCAATATTTGAAAACCGCAAAAGCGCAATCCTCTAGGCAACTCCGTTGGGCACTATTCTTTGCCGAGTTTGACTTCATAATTACCTATCGACCTGGTACAAAAAACGGTAAAGCTGATGCCCTTTCTCGGATGGGAGTGGAAGAACATTTGATCAATCCTAAACCTGTACCTATCATTCCCGAACAAAGAATTCTAGGTGTAATCGCCACACAATCCATAGAGGAAGTTAAGGATAAAGCCAGGCTACTGGTAACTCCAGCAGACATACAGAATTAGCATCTGCAGGGAAAGGACTTTACGGTGAAGGACAACCTATTATATTTCCAAGAACGGTTATACCTGCCCAGCACAGATTTACAGAAAAAGGTAATCTCTTGTTATCACGATTCTTTAATGGAAGGACATCCCGGTATGACCAAGACCTCGGAAAAGATCAAGCGCTACTTCTGGTGGCCGTCTTGGAAAAAAGATATCAGAGACTTTATAATGTCCTGTGGAGTATGCGCCCAAAACAAGAGTCAAAAGGAAAAACCAGCTGGCCTCTTACTCCCTATTGACATCCCACCTCGCCCTTGGCATACGCTTTCTATGGACTTCATCACCGATCTACCTCCATGCTCCGGATACAATACGATCCTAGTAATCGTGGACCTATTCTCCAAGATGGCGCATTTCATTCCACTCAAAGGCTTACCAACAGCAGCAACTCTGGCCCGAGAATTTCTCGAAAACATCGTCCTACTGCACGGTTTTCCTTCAGTTCTCATTTCGGATCGAGGTAGTCAATGTATTTCTCATTTTTGGCGAAGTTGCTGTCGGTCGGCTCAAATTGATGTGAGACTTTCGACCAGCCACCACCCTCAAACCGACGGACAAACCGAGAGGACCAATCAAACTCTGGAACAGTATTTGCGCTGCATGCTACAACAAACTGAAAAAACTTGGAAAGATATCCTTTGGATAGGCGAATATGCCTACATGTGACAGTTTAAGTGCCTGGTCTCCCTTTTTTCCCTTTCTGTCGAACTCTCCTCACCTGAACCGCCTGAATCGCTGTCGGGGTCCTGCAGACGCCGTCGGAGTAGATAATCCTTCTCCTTTTTCCGATGAGCTTGCTTGTCACGGAGGGAGGCCACCGTGACCGCTGAAGAGAACAGCTGCCCGAGGACCTCACTTCCGGAACCAAGCCGAAATAGGGGAAAAAACCCCGAATGGGGAAAAACCCTTGGACTCCTCTGGTCTGTAGCCCGGAAGGCGTAGTTCCAGCAGAAAAGTAGACTTTCAGATGGGTAGGAGGTAGATAGTAGACTGGATCCGTATGCGTAACTGAAGGTAACACTGCAGTGGAACAGGGGAGTCCTGTCGTGGGAGCCGGAACACCCACCAGCCAAGGCCTGCAAGCGGGGCAAGGACCGGAGGAGAGGTAAGCAAAGGAGAAAGGCGCCAGGCAAGTAGCGGAGAGAGAAAAGAAAAGAAAAGCGCAGGGAAAGGGGCAGCGCCTATCCGCGGGGATGGGGCCGCAAGAAAAGAGAAAACAGAAAACCGCCGAGGCGCGGCGGCAGCAGAGAAAACTGGAGGGAAGAGAAAGTAAGAAGAACACTTGCTGTAGAGCGCGAGTGACTGGAGTCTGGACAGAGCGAGGCAGGAGCGAAGAAACCCGGAAGAGCGAGAGCTTCCAAAGGAAAGTTGCAACGCAGGGACCGCTGGGCCCGGAGAGTAGATATACTCCCAGCGGCCCCGCGCTACAAGGAGGAAAAAATAACGGACACAAAGGAGGGACTAGTACCTCCCGTACCTACGTCCCAAAACCCAGCGCGGAAGAAACCGCCAGTCGGAACTCCTGCGGGTGACAGTATGCCCCCTTCCAGTCCGCACCACACCAGGTTTCCCCGGGTGCAGGCGGTGGAACCTGGCGAGCAAGCGAGGAGCATGCACCTGAGAAGCAGGTTCCCAAGAGTCCTCCGACTCCGGATAACCCTTCCAGGACAAAAGGTATTCCAACCTTCCTCTGTAGAACCTAGAGTCTCTAATGTTGGAGACCTCAAATTCTGCTTGATTGGGTGTCTGTGAGGGAGTGTGTCTGGGTACTGGTCTGTGATGAGAATCGGAATAGAAAGGTTTTAAGAGAGACGAATGAAATACAGGGTGAATGCGATTCAGAGAAGGAGGCAGCCGAAGACGGTAAGCCACAGGATTGACCCTGAGAAGAATGGGAAAGGGACCCAGAAAGCGAGGGGAGAGTTTAGATGGCCTTGTCCATCTGGGTAAAAACCGAGTGGACAACCACACCTTGTCGCCTGGCTTCCAGTCTGGACATTCTTTGCGGTGTTTATCTGCTCCGATCTTCGATCGTCTCCTGCTGTTCTCTAAACTCCGCAATGCCGTGGCATGGGCATCTGTAATCTGATCCAATACCTCTTCGGCCGCTGGGGAGTTGGTGAAACTGGGAACCTCAGGAAGAATGGACTTAGGGTGGACCCCATAAGTACAAAAGAATGGCGAGAGACCAATGGCAGCGTGCCTGGTATTGTTATACGAGAATTCTGCAGTAGGCAGTAGAGAAACCCAATTGTCTTGATGCTGAGTGACGTAACATCTCAGATATAGTTCGAGAGTAGCGTTCAGACGTTCCGTCATCCCGTTGGATTGGGGATGGAATCCCGAAGAGAGTGCTCTCTCAAACCCCAATCGGGTACACAGGGCTGTCCAGAATCTCGAGGTGTACTGACTACCCCGATCAGAGATGATCTTGTCAGGTAAACCGTGAAGTCTGAAGATATCTCGTGCAAACACCTCAGCAATCCTGGTGGCTGTAGGAACACCAGAAAGAGGAGAGAAATGTGCCATCCTGGAGAACGCATCCACCGTGACCATGATGCAGGTACAGGATTCGGATACCGGTAGGTCTACAATGAAATCCGTAGAAACCAACCCCCAGGGGCGAGTAGGCATCTCAACTTGGGTGAGCAACCCCAACGGTTTCCCTGTAGGATATTTAGACCGAGCACAAGTAGGACAGGTCTTCACAAAGTTCAGGGTATCTCTTCTCACAGTGGGCCAGGAAAAATTCCTCGAGATGAGCTCCAGGGTGTTGATTCCCCTGCGGTGACCTGCAAGGCGAGAAGTGTGACACCAATCCAGAATCTTCTTCCGCAGCATGCCTTCCGGAACATACAGTCGTTTCTTGAAGAACAGCCAGCCGTCTTTCTCCTGGTAATGAGAGTCGGAGTGAAGCGGTAATTGGGGAAGTTCCTGAACCACAGCGGCTTTAACCTCTTGTAGGAAAGAGCTAACAAGGGCCAATATCGGGTTGCGAGGAAAAATGGGTTCAGCGGATATAAAAGCCCTTTCCTTGCTGGAGTCCTTGCGGGATAGGGCGTCTGCCAGACGGTTTAGTGACCCAGGAATGTAAGAAATCTGGTAATCATATTGCGAGAAAAGATAGGCCCAACGTGCTTGCCTGGAATTAGAACACTCCATTTCCTGGAGGGCTTTCAGGTTCTTGTGGTCAGTCCTGATAAGGAAGGGATGTCGGGCCCCCATGAGCAGATGGCGCCATTCGTCGCAAGCCGATTTCATTGCCAACAGCTCCTTTTCTAGGACAGAATAATTCAATTGACTGGGTGAGAGTGTCTTAGATAAGTAAGCTACCGGATGTTCCACTCCACCGACAGCCTGAAGTAGTACCGCTCCGATGGCAATTGCAGAGGCATCGGTCTCCAGGATGAAGGGCTGAGTTTGGTCCGGGTGTCGGAGTATCGGAGCTGAGCAGAAGAGATGTTTGAGCAACTTGAAACTATGTTTGAGCAACTTGAAACTGTTCTCGGTATCGGTTGACCAGCGGAACGGCGAGACCTCTTTCTTGAGTAGGCGAGTGATGGGGTACACCACTTCCGAGAAGTTGGGGATGAACCTTCGGTAATAGTTGGAGTCCCAGGAACCTCTGCACCTCTCGGACAGAAGTGGGGGCGGGCCATTCGAGAATGGCCTGCACCTTCCTTTGATCCATGTCTATTCCTTCTTCTGATAACTTGTAACCCAGATACTGCACAGAAGGTACCACAAATTTGCACTTCTCGGCTTTAACCAAAAGCTCGTTCTTCTGTAGACGTTCCAAGAACTTGAGTGACATGAACGATGTGTTCCTGTAAGTTTGAGGAGTAGACCAAGATATCATCCAAATAGATGATGACAGAAGTGGAAAGCATGTCAGAAAACATTCTGTCCATAAATCTTTGGAACACTGCAGGAGCGTTAACCAGTCCAAATGGCATCACCTTATACTCGTACAGGCCGAATGGAGTGCGGAATGCCGTCTTCCATTCGTCACCCTTGGAGATCCTGAGCAGATGGTATGCGTTTCTGAGGTCGAGTTTGGTAAAAATTCTGGCTCCTTGTACAGCCTCGATGATATCGGAGATCAATGGCATGGGATAACGATCTCGGATAGTCACCTTATTTAGGCCTCTGTAGTCTATACAGGGTCTAAGTTCAGTGGAATCCCTTTTCTTGATGAAAAATAAGGGAGCCCCTGCAGGTGATTTCGAACGCTGAATCAGCCCATTCGCCATATTTGTGTCCAAATAGTTACGTAACGCAAGCTTCTCCGTAAGTGTTAAAGAGAACATTCTGCCGAAGGGAACTGGTGCATTGGGTACCAGATCTACGGTACAGTCCTCGGGCCGGTGGGGTGGCAGTTTGGAGTGAAGGCTTTCTTGGAACACTTCGGAGTATTTCAAACAAAAATTGGGTAGTGCAAAAACCCCCACACAGTTGGAGGTGTGAGCCGTAATAGATTGAGGGGCCTTCTGACTCTTCGGTGGAAGACAGTGTTCGGTGCAGTATGCAGAACAGAAACTCAGCTGGTTATTTGCCCAATCGATTTGTGGATTGTGTCTGCGAAGCCATGTGATCCCCAAAATAATTGGAAAATGTGCAGCCCGGATGATGTCGAACCTTATCACTTCCGAGTGCTGAAAAACTGTTAAGGATAGCTCTTCAGTGGTATGGGTGATGAGTCTGGATGATAGTGGAGAGCCGTCAACTCCTTCCATCTTCTGACCTTCCTTCCGGGGTATCCTGCGTAGACCGACCTTATCGGCCCATAGGGTATCAACAAAGTTTCCTGCTGCTCCGCAGTCCAACAACGCGAGAGTCTCCACCTTCTCGCCTTCTATCATGATGATAGCTGAAACTACCATGAGTCTGGAATCTTCCTTGGAGTTGGAAGAAGAAACAGTTAGAGAAACATAGGGACGAGTAGACAGAACTGGAAACCCCCGGACACTAGTCCCTATTGATGCCGAGGGTGATCGTTTCCCTGCCTCTTGTTAGGCAGTTCTGTGCAGTCTTTTAGAAGGTGTTGATCCGACCCACAGTAAGCGCAAAGTCCTTTTTCTCTTCTTCGCCGTCTTTCGGCAGGAGTCAGAGGTGCTCTTGTGAAGCCAATCTGCATCGGTTCCTCTGAAGCGGCAGCGGGAGAACGACTAGGGGGAGAGTATGTCCGAGAATCCGGGAGGAATCCTGAACCTCGTTGTTTGCGTCTTTCCATCTTCCTTTCCTGTAGGCGATACTCGATATGTAGTGAAGCAGTTAGCAGGTCCGAGAAAGTAGGTGAGCGAGTAGATCTGGCTAACTCATCCTTAATCTCCTCTTTTAGACCCCTCCTGAAAATGGCATACTGTGCCGGTTCTGGCCAGCCTGCGCCAGAGGCTACTGTTTTGAAAGCAGAGATATACGACAGGACGTCCAAAGAACCTTGCTTTACATCCAACAACTCTTCAGAAGCAGTAAATGACAACTCTGGGCGTTCGAAAGTCTGTCTCAGAGAATTTTGGAACGCTGCGTAATCTTGGAGAATGGCATTGTTGCTCGTGACTAGGGGAGTGGCCCAGGTCAGAGCGTTGCGGGTCATGTTCAAGATTAGGAAGCCGACCTTCGCTTGGTCAGTAGAGAAAGTGCGGGGTCGGAAAGTAAAGTAGACGGTACACGCCTCTAGGAATTCCTTCACTTTCTTGGGAGCACCATCAAATTTTCCTGAGGATAGTGTTGTAGGCGGTAGTTCTGGAGGAGGAGGTTCCCGGGCGGATACCATTTGTCTAAGGAGGGCGTTCTCAGCTTTGACTCCCTGAAGTTCCTGAGACATAGCTTGAATTGCCTTCCAAAGTTCTTGCACTTGCCCTTCGGCTGACATGGTGTCTTTCTTTGGCGTTGCAATCTGTGACAGTTTAAGTGCCTGGTCTCCCTTTTCTCCCCCTTCTGTCGAACTCTCCTCACCTGAACCGCCTGAATCGCTGTCGGGGTCCTGCAGACGCCGTCGGAGTAGATAATCCTTCTCCTTTTTCCGATGAGCTTGCTTGTCACGGAGGGAGGCCACCGTGACCGCTGAAGAGAACAGCTGTCCGAGGACCTCCCTTCCGGAACCAAGCCGAAATAGGGGAAAAAACCCCGAATGGGGAAAAACCCTTGGACTCCTCTGGTCTGTAGCCCGGAAGGCGTAGTTCCAGCAGAAAAGTAGACTTTCAGATGGGTAGGAGGTAGATAGTAGACTGGATCCGTATGCGTAACTGAAGGTAACACTGCAGTGGAACAGGGGAGTCCTGTCGTGGGAGCCGGAACACCCACCAGCCAAGGCCTGCAAGCGGGGCAAGGACCGGAGGAGAGGTAAGCAAAGGAGAAAGGCGCCAGGCAAGTAGCGGAGAGAGAAAAGAAAAGAAAAGTGCAGGGAAAGGGGCGGCGCCTATCCGCGGGGATGGGGCCGCAAGAAAAGAGAAAACAGAAAACCGCTGAGGTGCGGCGGCAGCAGAGAAAACTGGAGGGAAGAGAAAGTAAGAAGAACACTTGCTGTAGAGCGCGAGTGACTGGAGTCTGGACAGAGCGAGGCAGGAGCGAAGAAACCCGGAAGAGCGAGAGCTTCCAAAGGAAAGTTGCAACGCAGGGACCGCTGGGCCGGGAGAGTAGATATACTCCCAGCGGCCCCGCGCTACAAGGAGGAAAAAATAACGGACACAAAGGAGGGACTAGTACCTCCCGTACCTACGTCCCAAAACCCAGCGCGGAAGAAACCGCCAGTCGGAACTCCTGCGGGTGACACTACAATAACTCTGTCCACTCGGGAACTGGGAAGACCCCGTTTTTTCTTTTATACGGTAGTCACCCTTGAACCTCGGAGTTGGATCCACTCCAAGATCTTGGAACACCAGCAGTAGACCACCTGCATTCTACAATCACCCAAGCCTTTAAGGAAGCCGTTTCTCACCTTCAAAGGGCTAAAGTACAATACAAGAAAAGAGCACACCAACATCGGAAGGAAGCCCCCCAATATCAAGTAGGAGATCAAGTCTGGTTATCCACCAAATATCTACCTCTAAAAGGACCACGCACATTCAACCCAAGATACCTTGGTCCCTATTCCATCACTACCATAGTAAATCCAGTAGCGGTCAAGTTGGACTTGCCCCCTCACATGAAGATACATCCGGTCTTCCACGTCTCTCTATTAAAACCCGTGCAACCTCAAACCCGACTAACTAAATCTCCAAAACCTATTCTAGTTGATGGAGAACTCGAGTTTGAAGTCAAAAGCATCCTGGATTCCAAGATCTCCAAATCTAAACTATTTTACCTGATTGACTGGAAAGGCTACGGTCCCCAAGAAAGATCCTGGGAACCTGCAGAATATGTCCACGCCCCTCGTCTAATCAAAAGATTTCATCGAACATTTCCTAACAAGCCCAAACCCCCGGAGAAGCCCGGTTTGGGAGGGGCCTTGAGGGGGTGTGCTGTCATGATCTCTGCTTCCAAAAGATCAGGACTTGCCCGACTCCCTTGGAAGCAGACCCATAACCCCGGTTCCGAGTGCCAGCCAGTCCCAATTGGGACCTTTTGGACCCTGTCCTGGCGCCAGTGGCACCAGGCTCATAAAGATGCCCAGTCCCAGCGCTGGAAGCGCCGGGCTCATAATGCTTGGGTGGACTTACCTGCAGCAGACCATGCTGCTTACTTACCTGCCAGTTGAGCCCCTGATCCTCTTCTGTTTGGGACTACTTTTCCTGTTGGGTGGGGCAGGAGCCACTCCCTAGGTTCAGAACACTGGAACTCTTCTGGAAAGCAGGAACTCTTTTCTTACCTAGGCGAGGCTGTGGAAGGAGACACCTAAGCACTACAGGAGGCTATTTAAACCACACCCGATGGATGAATCTTGCTTTGCGTTATTCTGCATTCTCTGCAGCAGAACGCTCATCGTGTCTTCTGCTTCTGATCCTGGGCCTAAGGGAACAAAGGCTTACCATCCTGGAATCCAGTCTTCAGCAGCACCTGTAAAGACAAAGAAAGAACAGTTTAGCACTACGGTCTTCAGTGGCAGCGCATCTCTTACCTGGTCCATCGGCTGTCACCAACGCCTCGCGCTGCATTCCGGCATCTGAAAGACAAAGGCTTACCTACTCTTCGCATGCTCCGGAGGTCTTCGCACTGCATTCCAGCATCTGAAAGACAAAAGCTTACCAGCTCTTCGCACGCTCCGGAGGCCTTCGGCGCTGCATCCCGCATCTGAAAGACAAAAGAAGGTGCGTTTAAAGACATTGGGCAACTTTATTACTCAGGTGCCATTACTCCTTCCCACGCCGAATCCAGTGGGTATTCCAGCACCCTTCAGCTTCTCTAAAGCTCCGAACATGTACCTGCAAGATAAAAGGGACAGTTAGTGTGGTTAGTGCGCATTGTGAAGCAGGCTACAAGCGCTTACTTACGTGCTTCCAGGCGCTTCTATTCCTCACGCAGGTTCGTTCCTCAACTCTCATCAGCTCGCCATCCACCATCGCCGGAACCCTGCAAAACAAGAGATATCATTACAAAAGACTTTTAAGACATTTGAAGTGCCCAGAACTTACCGTTCGTGCAGTTAACGACGGACAGCAGTCCTCTGAGGTCAAGAGGCCTGCACCCTTATCCAGTGAAGAAACTGGTTACGGCACCCTGCCCCGAGGCAGATGGAGAGCTCGGCGTTCACTTACCTAAGGTGAGGGCGTTAACCTTTGGGGTTCTACAGGAGAAGAGAAAGGGAAGAGGAGAGAGGCACCCAATAACCCCAGTTCATTAATCCCATATTTTCTATCTGCAGACATCTTACTCTTCGAGTCAGACATACAGTGCACAGAGGTCCAGCCCAAAGAGCCAACCGTGTGTTACACATCACCTTTGAAGATACGGCATTCACCCAGTCAAGACCGGCGCCTCTGCGGGAATCAGGTGAGCGTTACAATATCGCCCTCGACGGAGGCCTTTGAGGGACATCGACCCGATACCATCGACGCAGGACGCCCTCTGCCGAAAAAAAAATCTGAAGTACATAGCTGTGGACATTACATGTCAAAGATGTGGAATACGTTGCAGGACACAAAACATTCAAAATTTAATATGCGAAGATTGACAGGACATACTAAATAATGGCATATTGGTTGGGGTACAAGTGTTAGTGAGAGGCATCACTTTAGATTTATCATGATTTAACTTGCGGGGGCGTGGCTAGGCAGCACGCCATGCGGCTGTGTTTCCCTTGAGCTCCGCTTCAAGGTGCCCAAGCCATGCAATTTGATTAATTTTACGCCAGAAATTCCTGCCTGATTTCACCCTCAGGTTGATTCTGAAGAAGTACTAATGTAGCGGCGGAGTTTGTGGACGGAAACACATTATATGGAGCATTTTATTTGACAGCGAATACCGGCGGCGATAGAGGAAAATGGCGGTGTGCACCATCCGAAGCAGCCGCTGAAAGGAGTGATCGCCGGCCCCACTGTGCCAGCACCGGGACTCCCTCGGCTTAAATATCCGGAGGAGCGGCGCGGCACAGCACGGCAGGGAGCTTCCAGCTGCCCCCGCCGAGATCCTCGTGGGACCGCCGAGACTTGGCTGGGCCGGGTGAGCCCGTGGTCGGAGAGCCTCAGAGAGGGGGAGGAGCGGCGGCTTGTCTGGAGGCAGGGCGGTCCCTTCTGCTTGAACAGCTGGAGTTGGGGCGCCAGAGCCGCGGAGGCACTGGAGAGTCAGGGCGAATGAAGGACTCTGCCCTGCCGGCTCCTGTCCCTCACCGCCGCCCCTGGGAGCCTGCTCGGGGTGGCACGTATGATAAATGCCGGAGCTCTAGGGAGCCGGCGGGCCCGAGCGGGATAACTCCCCCACGAGCTGTGGCCCGCATGTGGCCCGCATAAAGGCCAGGGGGCTGGTTGGGCCTCCGCGGACACCGACCTGTCCAGGAGCGGGGACACCCGAGCCTTCTACTCGCCAGGCTGGAGCTTGGTGGAGAGGTGCGGAGATACCGCAAAGGAGGAGCGGCAGCCTTCAATGCATGGCTGACATCTGCAACGAGGAAGCCAGCCCGGAGCTGAGCCCTGCTGAGGCTGCAGCATTCCGGGGCAGGGACGGGAACCCCCTCTCCCACCAAGTGAATATTCTCAACACTGGGTGTACTCTTCAGCCCAACTTAAAAAGAATCTGATACCAGATGTGCTCACTCGGGTACACTTTTTTCGCCAGAAAGAAGAGATCATGGTGGCAGCCAGGAATTCAGATTTTATACAATTCCAAGGCGCGAAGGTACAACTCTTCCAGGATCTGGCCCCCTACACTCTGGCGTGCAGACGGCGACTGCAGAGTGTGACATCTTGGCTAAGGGCCTGAAAGATCCGCTATCGCTGGGGGTTTCCATGCAAGCTCATCTTTGACTTCCATAATCAACATTATGTAATTTCCTCTGAAGAAGCGAGAAGCCTGATGTTGGAGGCGTCTGATAATGGTGATCTGAACCTGCACGCTCAGAGCATGAATGGGACTACTCCACACCCCTTGACAAAAACCAGACGAGGGAAAGCCCGGCGTTGGCCCCAATCTGCGGCAAATAAGCGCTAAGAACTCGGCATAGAGAAAACAAACTCAATCCCAGAGGAGATATCAGCCCTGAATCCGGGGGAGAGGGAGGGGTGGGCGGCTACCTGACCTGACCACAGTGGATATTAACGACTGTCAATGAGAAGATACGGCCGCCTTGCGGGTCTCTGCCAGGCCCCCAACTCTTCTTGGCGAGGCAGACTCTCTGTGGCCGGGCTGGAGAGCCTGGGCCTCTGAATATGCCTTTCCTTTCTCTCTCCTTGGACGCACCCAGGGGCGCCCTATCTTCAGCCTTGTGCCGAGAGACCAGGGGGAGACTGGATTATCTCAACATACATTTGTAAGTTATGCAGCTCCCCACCACTCTTGAATACTTTATTTGGCTTTACTTAAGGGCAATGGAAATTTCCCTATGTTAACTGGCTTGGGTGCCTGAGTGGATGGCACCCGACATACTTTATACCTGGTTAAAGTGGACTGTTGGTATGGGAATAGCACAATCCTTGATGAAAGTAGCTTGGTTATTTTGTTTTATCTGTTATTACCTTGATTATTTTCTTGAGTTTAATCTGAAGCCATTAAATTGGTGTTATTTTTCCACTCACCACAGACCTTTTACAGGTTATATTGCAATCATTTGCCTGACTGGGTATCCTGCCCCTGTCCCCCTTAGGTGGGCTTACGTAAAGCGAAAACCCGAGTGACTGTACTATGGCAACCCTGAGTTTTTGGTGTATCTCCCTTAATGTGCAAGGACTGAACTCCCCCCTGAAACGTAAGGCACTCTTTCATAGACTAGGGTCCTTAGATGCATCATTTCTATTTCTTCAGGAGACCCATTTACGACCGGCAGATGAATTTTGCCTTAATGATAGGCTCTACCCCACCAAATTCTTTGTCTCAAGTGGACTGAAGAAACGAGGGGTTGCCATCCTGGTGAACAAGGGGATTTCTCTTAAGACCTTGGGAGTGGTACGGGATGAGAAGAGGAGGTTCCTGCTGGTCAACACCATGCTAGATGATCGTAAAATCACACTGGTTTCTATATACGCCCCATACACTAAACAAGACCTGTTTTTTATGAAATTGTCGAAAGCCTTACTTGATCATGGGCAGGGATTTTAATGCAGTGTTTAACCCTCTGGTTGACAAGATGCTCCTGCCAACATTAAATGACAGGGACAACTTCAGGGCTCTTACCTCTCTGCTGAAAGAACACTCTTTCATTGAGGTATGGAGGTACTGCCATCAAGATGAGAGGAACTACACTTATTTCTCAGCTGTTCATGGGGGATTCTCAAGATTAGATAGGTTTCTTATCTCAGATTCGCTCATCCAAGATGTGGTGGACGTAGACATTCTCCCTGAGGCGCTTGCAGATCACTCCCCAGTTCTATTGACTAAAGCCCCTCCCCAAGCTATCCCTCCCACGAGACCTCCCTGGAGATTAAATGATTTCCTGCTAGAGGACCCGGTGATCTGTGCCATATTAGAGAATCCATGGTACTATACTACAGAGAGAACGACATTGGTGATGTGAGCTTGGGCACGGTCTGGGAGGCAAGCAAAGCAGTGATTAGAGGACACTTTATTGAACAGGCTGCATAGCGGGGGAGGGCCAGGAGATTACTTCAAGAACATCTGGAGGGAGAAGCCCGTAGACTAGAGGAGACACACAAGAAGAAACTCTCACAGCGCTCATTGAGGGACCTGCGAATGGCTAAGAAAGCGCTTGAGGCCCACCATATGGGGAGGGCAGCCTACTGCATGACGCGTACCAAGCAATTTTTTTATACTAAGGGAAACAAGGCTAATAAACTACTAGCAGCCAAGCTAGGGAAACAGACACAGCAACATAGGATAGACTTCCTGTGGGATAAGACTGGCAAGAGCACCTCCTGTGAAGAGGACAATGCCATATTGTTGAGGAATTCTTCAGGGAACATGCGGCCCGGCACAGGGGGGACTCACAATCCACCAGGGATTTCATAACCATGGCAGACCTAGCACAACTGCCACAATTTTTACAAGAGCCCTTAGAAGATCCAATATCCGCTGAGGAAGTTGAATTAGCTATCAAATCACTCCCTATTGGCAAGGCTCCGGGCCCAGACGGCTTCACAAATAAGTTTTATAAAACCTTCTGTAAGGAGCTCACACTGCATCTCACGAAGCTATTTAATGTCTGCTGGGAAACAGGTATTGTTACACAGTCCATGGCAGAATCGAATACAACCCTAATTCTAAAGCCAGGAAAGGACCCGGCAGAATGCTCATCCTACCAGCCCATAGCCTTGCTCAATACGGAGGCTAAGCTGTTTAGCAAGATCATAGCGCCGCGATTGGGGGAGGTTTTACCTACACTAATAGACCGAGACCAGACGGGATTTATCCAGGGTCGGTCTGCTCACGACAACATTCGCAGAGCAATAGACCTGATAGCTCTGGCCCCCTCCATTCCAGGTCCCCTCTCGCTGCTATCCTTCGATGCCCATAGGGCATTCAATAGCATGTCTTGGGAGTATTTGCAATTAGTCCTGAAGGGCTTTTGGGTTTGGCCCACAATTTTCTAAAATGGTCCCATCGAACTTCCAGATCCCCTCCACCAGAATACGAGTCAACTCTCGGTGGACACTCCATATACCCCTTGGTAGGGGGGCCAGGAAAGGGTGTCCCCTATCACCAATGGTCTTTGCACTAGCAATGGAACCCTTAGCCCAACATATCCGCCTCCACCCAGAAATTCAGGGGGACAAGGTGGGAGACCAGTGTCACAAAGTTTCACTTTATGCAGACGATGTGCTCGGTTTCCTAAAAGAGGCCCGGGATTCGGTCCCCACGCTTATGGGTCTGCTTGACCGATTTCCAGTGACTTCGGGATTCATGATAAATACGACAAAAAAATTGATTGGCCTGAATTTGTCTGAATCACCACATGTGCTAAACGCCTTGCAGAACACCTACCTTAGCTGGGAAAACTCAAAAATTACGTATCTTGGGGTGCACCTGACCCCCGACCTATTCGGGCCTAGTGGAAACCAACATCCCCCTTTGCTAAAAGATGCCAAGGAATCTTTACAGAAGTGGGCCCTTCAAGAGATATCATGGCTGGGGCGCATAAGCGCAGTTAAAATGACCTTGCTCCCTAGGCTCCTTTACACTTTACACATTGCAGGCGCTTCCTGTTCTAATTCCCGAGCAAGACTTACTAGACTTGCAGAAAGAGATAAGTCGCTTTATCTGGCAGCGGAAAACACCTAGAATTCAGCGTAAGATTCTCACTCGGTGAAGGCAGCTAGGAGGCCTTAGGCTCCCCTCCATCTTAAGATATTATCGAGCAACCCAAATTGCCCCTATCTTGAGCTGGACTAACCCAGTGGACCCTCCACCCCCAAGTGGCAGGACATCGAGCAGCTGTTTTCTGGGGCTCCCCTCTCTCATCTCCCCTTCCTCCCGCAAGAGGCGCGTGCCTCTCAGAAGCCCCTCCTTCCGACTACGGGGTCGACTCTTCGTTGTTGGGACATACATTGCAAGTTAAAAGGGATTCCCCCCAGGATTAGAACCCCTCTCCCCAATCACGCAGAACCCAGCCTTCACCCCTGGGCTCCAGGCCAACTCCTACCAAAATTGGTCAAGAGAAGGACCCCTGAGACTGCAGGAACTCTATGCTGACAATGTCCCACTGACCTTCGCCCAATGCAAGGAGAAATTTACCCTCCCGGAGACCGAGAGATTTAGATATATACAATTACGGCACTGGATCACCAATCCGACCACCAAAAAGGCTGCCACTAGGCCCCCTTCAGGCCTAGAGTTAACGGTCTCGGAAAGGCCAACGCTCACACAGAGTGGCGACTTGCTATCGCCTCCTGGAAAACATCCCAGTAGACGAGAAACTCCCTTACATGTTGGCATGGGAGAAAGAACTAGCAATTGAGGTACCCCCGGAGTCATGGCAAAGAATCTGAGATAGAGCGCCTAGGTCCTCTAGATGCACGGCAGTGAGGAATGTGCACTTAAGATCTGCTATCGTTGGTATTTCTCCCCGCAGAGGCGACATGCGATAACCCAGAATATCCGGATTTGTGCTGGCACGGCTGCGGGGCGAAGGGAGATCTGGGTCACTTGTGGTGGCACTGTCCTGTCATCCAAACTTACTTGTTGGAGATTAGGTCAAAGATAAAGGACATATGTGGAATCCTGCTCCCTATGGACCCGTTAGTAATGCTGTTAGGCGACACACCAGATGATGGGTCTTACCCACGCTCTGGTCCTAATGCTCGCCTGATAACCCAATTATTTATGGCGGGCCGCCTTACACAAGCCCGATTTTGGAAGTAAATAGAGGGTCCCCACATAGCATACTGGTGGGTAAAGGTATTGGAACTTCTTGGAGTGGACAAACTAACAGCTGTGATAGAAGGCCAGACACCCAAATTCTCACGCATCTGGGGCCCATTTTTGGATAACGTTTCAGAAAAAGAACATATGTTTTTTCAGCATAGATTGGTTATGTACCTTTTCCAGCCCTGACACGCTTCTGACATGGTGGAAGTACCCATTAGACTGAAATCTGGTAGTGGGGGTGATACAGCTCCTCATAGGGCTACGCGGTGAACTGTTGGTAACTTTGGTGAGTTTTTTCTTTTTTTTTCTCCCTTCTTCTCCCGCTTTTCCTTAGTTAAGAGTGCTACAGGATGTTAAGCTAAACTATCCTATTCCCAGAGGATGTTTATGAAATTATACTTATTAGATGAATTACAAAGATGTTAAAATGAAATGTTGATGCATTGTTTGAGAGATTAATTGATGTTGCAATTGCAGTGACAAACAATTAATTTAGACTTTTTACATATGTTGCCGAAGTCGATATAACTGATGAATTGCAAAAGATGCTGAATTTGATTGTTGATTCAAGGCTCTGGAGATTAATTATGTTGCCACTTGCAATGATATTCGATTAATTTAATGTTTAATCAATATTTCAATAAAAAGATTTTGACGGATCCACCAGGGGGCGCAGAGATGGACTGACGCATCTCGGCTCGTCTCCCCAGCAGGGCACTGATCGAGGGACCTGAGCCCCCCCCCCCCAAAACCCCCGGAGTGAAGAGCCGACACCACCCCTGCCAGTACGAAGGTGCCGGGCACCCCTGGTTCAAATTTGAGCCTCTGACGTGGTGCGGAGCCGGAGATCGGAACCCTCGAGTTTCGAAGGATAGAAGCCCCTCGCCCCTGCGGCCCCGCGGAAATCTAAGGCGAGCCCGGGCCCGAGTGAGGCCTGTAGAGGGCCCTGGCGACCCCCGGCCGGCAGTTCCCGCCCCGGCCCTGAACCAACTGGCGGCGGCGGTGCGACCCTGGGGGCAGACGCGGCTGACCCGGGTGCGGGAGGTGGACGCACCGGAAAAGCGGAGGACCTCGCTAAAAAAAAAGAAAGGAGAAAGGAGCGAGCGGATCCCGGCGAGCCCGTGAAGGGTGAATATAAGGTCCAGGCGGCGGCGCAGGAGACAGGCGGTGCCTCTCGCAGGCCAGAACGTGCCACATGCGAACGTAAGGAGGTCCGGTCCGGGGCTAGGCAACTTCCGGGAGAGTGAGACTACCAAAGGGGGAAGCAGGAGAAAGGCGGGGGTGAGTCCCCGGCGTGCAGGCGAACCCCGAAGGGGCCTGGGTCAACGAGGCTTCCCCCGTGCAGCGCACTCCCCAGCCGTGCTCAAGGGGCATACGAGGCCCGGCTGAAAGAGAGCACCCCCAGTAGGCCACGCGAAAGGACAGGCTAAGGACCCTGAGACTTCTCCTTCATGCGAACACCCCCGGGGGCAACAAACACTGTCACGGCTTCGAAGGGAGGGAAGTCGAACCATTTGAGGATCGAGAGGTGTGGGGGGATCCCTGTGGAGACGAAACTTCCGGGGCTGCGTCCCTGCCCTTTTGCCCCAAGGCAGACAGGGGGCCCCCCCCCACGAGGGTGACAAGCAGGCCGCATCGCCCACAAACATCTGGGGGTAGCCCCCGGGGAACAGAGGAACCCAGGGAGAGCCTATGACCTGGAGAGAATCCTTACAGAAGTTTCGCCGCCCGCCTCCCGAGCCCCTGACAGCCCCTGAAATGGCGGCCTAAACGCAACAGGAATCCGCGGATGCAAGCACGGTCACCAGGGGTATGGCGGCCCTACTGGAGGAAATCAGAGGCTTCAGGGCAGATATTACCCTAAGACTGGACACCCTAGACAAGAAGGTGGACAATATCGATGACAGGGTCCAGGCATTGGAGAACACTACAGCCTCGAGCGACAACTTCGAGACACAATTTGACATGCGCCTGTCCGAGCTCGAGAGAAGAGAAGAGAAATGTTCCTTAAAAATTGACGACTTGGAGAATAGGGAACGCCGCTGTAACTTGCGCTTCCTCGGCTTCCCGGAACACGACGGTGAAACGCAAGCAGACCTTATCAAGGCCGTTAACGAGGTAATAAGAGTGCTATTTGAGGGGGCCAACACCAACAAACCTACCATCGACAGGGCCCACAGAGCGGGGGCATCCTCCAGAGGCCCCAGATCTGTCTTGGTCCGCTTTCACTACTTCTCTGAAAAAAGCAGGATCCTCGAACTGGCTTGCAAAAAGGGCCCAGTGGAATGGGAAGGGGCCCAGATCTCGGTGTATCAAGACCTGTCGGCCTTCACCCTTGCAAGACGTCGCCTTTGCTCCCCGCTGACAAAAATGCTCCAATCCAAGGGAGTCCGATACAGGTGGGGGTACCCATTTTCACTCTCTTTCGAGTTCGAGGGCTATAATTACGCCTTGATCACTGAAGGTGATATCCAGAGAGTATCCGGCGAACTATTAGACAATGCAAACACGGAGCTGGGAGGCCGAGACCAGGAGCGTGCCCCGACGGGCCCAAAAGGGAATAAAGCTCCAAAAGAAAGGCACAGAGTTCGAGGCCAAAGGAAATTCAGGAGAGTGGCCCCAGCGTCGCCAGACCATCAGGGTAGCTGAAAAGCGCTAATGGAGCCTGACGAATAACTCCACAATTGACACTGTGAAGGGGGGGTGATGTTTCAATTCATGAATCGCATTGACCCTGGGGGTGGAGGAGGCTCGAGTTGTTGTTTATGTAGAGTTAATGAGCCCGGAGGGGGGAGACATTGGTGGCCTGGTCGGGGTTTCTGGACGATGCCACGACACAACCAGGCGATTAGGGGGAAGGGGGCAGGGGGGGCGGAGGAGGGGGAGTTAGGTTGTTGGGGGTACTGTTATGGTGCGCCAAGTTTTAGGGATTCTCTTGCACCCAGGGGGCTGTCTCGAGCCGTCTATGGGTTGCTAAAGCATTGGGGAAGTAATAACGCTTGCTGTGTTGAAAATGGAGGTATGAGCCTCGATCCGCATTTTAATGGATAATTCACTCCAATCCTTGACAGTGGGGACACTGAATGTCCGTGGACTTAACTCGCCTACAAAGAGGTCATTACTTATAAGGGAATTTGTGAGGATGAGGCTACACTTCCTCTTCGTGCAGGAGACTCATTGGGTTCGGGCGAAGGAGCCTAAACTCATGGCTAAAACAATAGATCAGGTGTATATGGCTTCTACCCAGGCAAAGAAAAGAGGAGTAGCTCTACTGGTGTCCCCCGGGGCCCATTTTGGGTTTAAAGCCTCAAAGACAGACCCTGAGGGGCGGTATCTCATGGTAAAGGGAGATGTACGAGGCCGTTTGTTCACCTTGGTTTGCATATACACCCCAAATGAAGCGCAGGACACCTTCTGGGAGAGTATGAAAGGGAAAATAATGGCATTCGCTGAGGGTACCCTTCTGGTGGGGGGGATTTCAATATGTTGCTTTGTCCCGAGAGGGATAGGAAATCCGTGAATCCTTGCCCTAACATGTGTCACTACAAAAAGCTGGCGCTGACCTTTCTGGAAGTGAATGGGGAACTGGGTTTATGTGATACTTGTACACCTAAGAAAGGTCGGCACCCTGGTTACACATTCTATTCAAAGCCACATGCTGTTTTTTCACGTATAGACTACATCCTGGTAGATTCCTCGCTGCAGGGAGAGGTCTCGAGCTCAGGAGTAGAGACCGTCCCTTGGACGGACCATGATATGGTAAAGATTAGGATTGGCCTTCGCCCTCCCCCGGCAGTCGGATCCAGGTGGAGCTGTAACGACCTTCTCCTACAGGACCGGGAGATACGCCAAACCCTCCTAATAGCCATAGAAGGCTACTTTACCCTTAACGACAACGGGGAGGTTGGCACCATGGGAGTATGGGAGGCATTTAAGGCAACTATTAGAGGCACCCTAATAGGCATTGGGGCGGGGAGAGAGAGGGACCGCGAAGAGAAGGTGCTTAAGGACAAGATAGAGGCTTTTCAACCGGGAGGGAAGTTGAAAACACAGATGTTTCCTGGGCAGTGGGAGGAATTGCAGGGGCTGCGAGACAGGCTGGCCGACCTTCAGGTGGGACAAATGGAAAGGAAGCTCTCATTTTTGAAACAAAAGTACATGGAAAAGGGGGAAAAGGCCGATAAGATATTGGCCTGGAGACTCCGTGAACTTAGGAAAAGCAGGAGGGTGAATTCAATCCACACCCCGGAAGGGCACTCAACCGCGAGGGACTCCAAAATAGCAGAACAATTCAGGCTATTTTATGAAAAACTATATTGCACAGAATATTCGGGGGATGGGAGGGACATTGACAGATTCTTGGATTCCCTCGCGGTCCCGGGCCTCCTCCCCGACAAAGCCGAGGCGCTAGAAATACCCATTTCCCCTGAAGAAGTAATAGATACTATAACTTCTTTAAAGAGCGGCACTGCCCCGGGAGATGATGGCTTCACAGTCAAGTTTTACAAGACCTATAGGTCTACACTTGCCCCATTCTTGGCTAAGATGTTCAATGCTGCACTGGACCAAGGTACTCTCCCACCCACGATGATGTCAGCTTTATTTGTAGTCCTACCTAAAGAGGGCAAGGATCCCGCTTATTGCCAATCGTATCGCCCCATATCACTCCTTAATACCGACGTTAAAATACTGGCCAAACTCCTGGCGAATAGACTAGCAAAGCACCTCCCAACCCTAGTGCATGGGGATCAAGTGGGCTTCATCCCGGGGCGCCAAGGGTCAGATAATATAAGGAAACCCTCGACCTTATGCACGAGGCATCTAGACAGGGAGTGGAGGGGTACCTCCTCTCGCTAGACTCAGAAAAGGCCTTCGACCGTGTCGAGTGGCCTTACATGGGCAAGGTTCTCCGGAAGATGGGTCTGGGAGAAAACTTTTGTGGGTGGGTCGCGACACTATACAACTCGCCCTCGGCGAGAGTGTTGGTTAACGGGGATACCTCAGAGCCCTTTTCCCTTTCCAGAGGCACCCGGCAAGGCTGTCCCCTGTCGCCTCTATTGTATGCCCTGGCAATGGAGCCCCTGGCCATAGCGGTCAGGAACGACTCGGAAATCACGGGAATACAGTGCGGTGAGTGTGACTTCAAACTTTCCCTATTTGCAGACGACATACTGAGTTATTTAACCAATATTCCAAAATCCCTACCGCGGTTGTTTGATCTCATACATTATTTTGGCTCCTTCTCTGGGCTGAGAATAAACACATCTAAATCAAGTATCATGCCTATGGGCGCGGGGGACGAAGACATCGGGAGCAAAGAGGATATTCTGGGGGTCAAAATTGAACGAAAATCCACTAGATACCTGGGCACCACCATCCCCAGAGATTTATCACAACTATACCAGTGCAACTTCCCGGGGATCCTCGCCCAGGTCAGTAGCGATCTTAAAAGATGGGCACCCCTCACGCTTTCTTGGCTGGGGCGCATGGTCACGGTGAAGATGAATATCCTGCCACGCCTACTTTTCACAGCTCTTCCCGCTGTGATACCCGAGACCTATTTCGAGGTACTCCAATCCCGTATCCTCCATTTTATTTGGAACGGTAAAAGGCCAGGGGCTAAAACATCCACCCTGACCCTCCCAAAGACTCATGGTGGCTTTGGACTCCCCGACTTCAGGATATATTACAAAGCAGCGCAGCTCAGGGTGATGTTGGAGCATATGCGGGACGACATGCAAACGTATTGGACATATGTCGAAGACATTCACGCTCACCCGAGAAAGGTTAGGGATTTTTTTTGGACCGCTCCTAGGGCTATCCCCTTACAGCTCAGAAGGCATCCTACCCTATCAGCCCTGTGGGCGCTAGGGAAACCTAGTAAAGCTAATAAACTATTGTCTACTTGGCCTTCGCCGCTTTCTTCGCTCTGGGGCCCTCCCATTGACCTGGGCACTAAGGGTTTCCGTGACACTCAGGCCTGGTCTGATATGGGGTTGGAAAGAGTCTCCCAACTCTCACGTGAAGAGGGCTTCATTGTAACGCTCACCTGATTCCCGCAGAGGCGCCGGTCTTGACTGGGTGAATGCCGTATCTTCAAAGGTGATGTGTAACACACGGTTGGCTCTTTGGGCTGGACCTCTGTGCACTGTATGTCTGACTCGAAGAGTAAGATGTCTGCAGATAGAAAATATGGGATTAATGAACTGGGGTTATTGGGTGCCTCTCTCCTCTTCCCTTTCTCTTCTCCTGTAGAACCCCAAAGGTTAACGCCCTCACCTTAGGTAAGTGAACGCCAAGCTCTCCATCTGCCTCGGGCCAGGGTGCCGTAACCAGTTCCTTCACTGGATAAGGGTGCAGGCCTCTTGACCTCAGAGGACTGCTGTCCGTCGTTAACTGCACGAACGGTAAGTTCTGGGCGCTTCAAATGTCTTAAAAGTCTTTTGTAATGATATCTCTTGTTTTGCAGAGTTCCGGCGATGGCGGATGGCGGGCTGATGAGAGTTGAGGATCGAACCCGCGTGAGGAATAGAAGCGCCTGGAAGCACGTAGGTAAGCGCTTGTAGCCTGCTTCACGATGCGCACTAACTGTCCCTTTTATCTTGCAGGTACAAGTTCGGAGCTTTAGAGAAGCTGAAGGGTGCTGGAATACCCACTGGATTCGGCGTGGGAAGGAGTAATGGCACGTGAGTAATAAAGTTGCCCAATGTCTTTAAACGCACCTTCTTTTGTCTTTCAGATGCGGGATGCAGCGCCGAAGGCCTCCGGAGCGTGCGAAGAGCTGGTAAGCTTTTGTCTTTCAGATGCCAGAATGCAGTGCGAAGACCTCCGGAACATGCGAAGAATAGGTAAGCATTTGTCTTTCAGATGCCGGAATGCAGCGCGAGGCGTTGGTGACAGCCGATGGACCAGGTAAGAGATGCGCTGCCACTGAAGACCGTAGTGCTAACCTGTTCTTTCTTTGTCTTTACAGGTGCTGCTGAAGACTGGATTCCAGGATGGTAAGCCTTTGTTTCCTTAGGCCCAGGATCAGAAGCAGAAGACACGATGAGCGTTCTGCTGCAGAGAATGCAGAATAACGCAAAGCAAGATTCATCCATCGGGTGTGGTTTAAATAGCCTCCTGTAGTGCTTAGATGTCTCCTTCCACAGCCACGCCTAGGTAAGAAAAGAGTTCCTGCTTTCCAGAAGGGTTCCAGTGTTCTGAACCTAGGGAGTGGCTCCTGCCCCACCCAACAGGAAAAGTAGTCCCAAACAGAAGAGGATCAGGGGTTCAACTGGCAGGTAAGTAAGCAGCATGGTCTGCTGCAGGTAAGTCCACCCAAGCATTATGAGCCCGGCGCTTCCAGCGCTGGGCATCTTTATGAGCCTGGTGCCACTGGCGCCAGGACAGGGTCCAAAAGGTCCCAATTGGGACTGGCTGGCACTCGGAACCGGGGTTATGGGTCTGCTTCCAAGGGAGTCGGGCAAGTCCTGATCTTTTGGAAGCAGAGATCATGACATTCCTAGAGTACGACAACTTGGCCGAGGCTCTGGTGGATAGGCCCCCACGGTCTTCGAATACTTGCAGTTGAAAGGGATTTTGTCCCAACCCCGGTGGACCGAACAGCTTAGTCGCTCCCTCACCTCATTTGAACTCATATTGGCTAAAAGTACATCTCGAAAGGGCTCGCTGTCCAAGCTTTATAGTGTACTGATAACATCAGATCTAGAGGGTATACAACCCTTCAAACGCGTATGGGAAGAGAGGTTCGGGATGACACTGGATGATCACACTTGGAGGGCGGTTTTTAAATGCATCTTTACGGGTTCCTTGTACACGGCGGCCATGGAACACAGCTTTAAAATCCTCCACTCTTGGCATCGCCCCCCGGCCCTGTTGTCCAGGATGTTTAGGGATGTGTACCCCCTTCTGCCCTAGGGGATGTCACCAAAGGGGAACCTGGTTTCATATCTGGTGGAGCTGCCCGGTTATACAGGTTTACTGGACGGAATTACTTAGCTGGATCAAAGATATTGAGGGGTTTGGTCCGTCTCTGCACCCGCTGGAAAGCCTACTGGGCATCCCCATGCCGGAGTCGGAAGTAAATGTTTACACCAAGGTCATCGGTGCCATGCTGCGAGCACGGAGGTTGGCGCTAGCCCAAAAATGGAAGAGTGTCTCGGCCCCCTCCAAAGAGGAATGGTTCTGCAAACTCAGGGTGATTTTTACATATGAAAAACTCACTGCAATAGCAAATGATACCATGTCTGATTTTGCACAAGAATGGACTGCAGTTCTACTGTATAATGACTGTGTTTCCATGCGCCTGTAAATGGGAGATTGAACGGGAGAGAACATGGCACATTCCTTCATACCCCTCAAAGTCCCGGTCTGGCCCTTGCCTAACGGTTTCCCGGTTGTACCCCACTGTTTCAAGGAATGCTCTTAACAACCATGTGGTACGCAAGCGTCCTCCCCTATGTTATAACTATTAGCAACACCTCTAAACTTGGCATGTTAATCGTTTGGGGGGATGGGACGGGAGGGGGGAAATGGGGAAGGGAGTTAAGGTAACGAAAAAGAAAATGTTACTGACAATGTGGTTCATTTTGCGGTTTGTGCCGGTTGGGTCGGCCGTTAGGCCCAACCTAATTTGTCAATTGTCAATAAAAAATTTTTTTTAAAAAAAAAGATTTTGACAAAAGATTTAACTTGCAACCAGAAACGACGGAGAAATTATTTATGATAGATATTAAATGTTGGATGGAGGCAGGGTTTGAAAGGTAGAGTAAGATGTCGTCCGCATAAGCAGATCATTTCATTTCTATGCTATTAATGAAGATACCTTTTATGTTAGTGTTTGTTCTTATACTATAAAACAGGTTCAAGTGCAAGGTTAAATAATAGGGGTGAAAGGGGACAGACAGCCTTGACGAGTACCTCTTTATTTGAAAAAAGGAAGAGAGGGAATTATCAATGAGAATTTGAGTGGAATGAGGGGAGTATTAAATTCGGATCAGATTTATAAAATGGGGAGAAAAGCCGTGCCATTTTAAGGAGTGGAACATAAAGGTCCAAAATATGCAGTCAAAGGCTTTTTTAGCGTTAAGGGGGTCCTTAGAATTCTGGGAGTGAGAGAGTATTAAACAGTAGCCTAGTATTAGATGAAGCATAACGATCTATGATAAAACCAGATTGGTCAATGTGTACAAGTTTAGGAAGATATTTTTCTAAACGTTTAGCTAGGAGTTTAGCAAATATTTTGATGTCGGAGTAGATAAGAGAGATAGGTCTGTGGTTTTTAACTAGAGAGGGGTCTTTATTGGATTTGGGAAATAGTACAAGAGGCGCTTCCCCAAAAGAACCAGGGCTTTGACCAATTTCGGCAAAGTGAGAATATAATTGTAAGAGTTTTGGTGAAATGGAATCAATAAACGTTTTATAAAGGTAAATGGACAATCCATCGGGACCTAGGGCTATATTTGTGTTGAGATCTAAAATGGCTTGTTTAATTTATATTAAGGATGCAGGTGTATTAAGAGGGGAGAGGTTGGTGGGATCTGTAGAATTATTAACTGTACTAACATAACAAACTGGCTCCTTTTAACATTTTACAATTTTCATTCCCAATTATCAATTCCAGAACAAATTGTCTGCATAATAAGAACATTGCCATTGTCTTAACGAGCAAAAGCACATTATTAAAGGTAAACTACATTTTCTGGAAGAAGGTGATCATTCTGCTAGAATCCTATTGTACTCGGATGAGAAGGGGAAGGTGACCAGTAGCACCAATGAGTGTTTCTGGCTGCCTTACATACAATCAAATCATATTTTGGGATCATAAAAATGGCCATAGATCTTTATATTTCACAACCAGATCTGTTACAATAGGGTTGTATGCTTGAATTATTAAGTATAGAATGCACACTGGGCTTGGTGTAGCTTTAATATTTCAAAACACTCACCCTAACATTCAAGTGTTTGTAACCATGAACCATAAGTACTGATTCAGGCAGATTCAGTGATTGACTAGGAGGCTAAAATAGCTGCAACATTTTTCACTCCAATGGGGTCCAAGGGCCTTCTGCTTCTCTTTCAGATAATGTTTCCTAATACTTTGCCAGAGTTTTAGAAGATGAGGACCTGAGAGAGGAAGCTCTGTCTCCAGGTTAGTATGACTGTACATGAGCCCTGTTCTCAATGCACAGGAAAAAACTACTTGTAGGATGAAAAAAAAATCATCTGTATCAATTCAGTGAGGAACTATTTTGGAGAAAAGAATTCATAGAGAACACAGATACAAGAAAAATCATTCTGACAAATCCGTGGATTGAGTTCTGTGGATTGAGAGTCAGAAATGTGAACAAGTATGTATGCTAAAATTGTCCTTACCTGTATCTGAACATCCTTTGAATTAATCACCTCTACAATGCCCACCACATTGTCAAACACAAGACCAAGTTTCTTACAGTTGTCTGAAAAAGAAGCAAATGTACCATTAATTCTTATGCTGCACTTTTCCTCATTTTTATTGATCAGGGTTCAAAACAAAACTATTCTACCAGAAAATACCACTCACCTATTATGATTGAATTTATTTTGCCTTTGATCTGTAGTGTAGACTTGTTGCATTTAAAAATGTAAGCAACTTGCTTCAGCTCCGTTTCTGAAATCACAAGGTCATTCACGCTGTCTTGGTACTCCTGAAAGGAAAATTGGTTTGTTAAATTGATCCATGCGGTGCTGCAGTTTATAAGCATAAACATTTATTCTTTTACTTGCAAATATCTATAGCAATACATGTGTTGAATATGATGGAAGTTAATGATCCTTTTTTTAATACCTGCAGTGATTTATACCTTATATTATATTTAATTTGACATATTATGCTCTAATCCTCGATTAATTTAACTCTTCTTCCCCCTTTTATATTTCTGGTGTTGTTTTGTGGTCTAGTTACTTTTTATTTGTTCTACACATTTTGAATGGATTGATATGATACCTTGTATATTAAGTTAAACTCAAGTGCTAAAGTTTTGCATAGATATGTTGTTCATTCAATTTGTTAGTCATGGCATGCATTTGCTTAATGAGATACCAATTAAAATGTACCTACATAAAAAAATGCAAAAAAGGTAGAGGTGCCCCTCTCTCGAAAGAACATGGCATGATAACCTGTTCTGTGGTCTTACCCACTGTGAGAGTCCGCAGCCATCGCTTTTAGCTCTCTGTACTTTTCACAAAGGAGGAATATCCATTTGCATATCAGTCTTTTTCCCGCCCACAAGGGCAGTCCAGCACCGAAATGCTAGGCAAACCACCTTTGAACAAGAGTACCAACAGAAACCTCATACACGTGTTTCAGCCTTGTTGGGCCTCATCAGCAAGGTGGAGCTGTGCCTCTCTGAGCACAGTGAGCAAGGGGTCCATGTATGGGTTCTCCCAGGTGGCAAGGACCCCCCCTTGTTATATACATTAAAAAATACATGGGCACTTGAAAAATGCCATCTGTAATATTTGCCAACCGTAACAAGTGAATAGTTTCTATTAAAATCCATACCACACCTCCTTTCCATATTTTTCAATAGTACCAGTTTGTATGTTTGCCAGTTAACGGTTCATCGCCATTTGGCCAAATGGAATCTATGTATGCTGTTACACATTGTCAGACAACTATATCATCAAGTCATCAGATCAGAACTTCCTCTTGCACATGCTTTTGGGGGGGGGGGGATATGCCATTCATGCTAGCGATGGTGGGTGGGGTAGGTGGGATGGAGATTGTATATTTCAGCTGGTACATTGTTTGTGTCAGGATTTGAAATTCTTACCTAGGAGTTATCAGGAGCTATGTTTGACTCCCCAGACCAACTAGCACTCTAAAAAAATACATAGGTGGCATTAACTCTGTATGTTTGGCTACATGTATAAAAGGCAAAAAAGACACATCTAAGGGAGATTTAAAGCAGAATAAAACCTGCATAATGGACAAAAATGTCTACTTCAAATCAGGCTGCATATGAATTGCATTACTCAGACATCCCTCAACATTATATATTTGAGTCCAAAACCCTGAAGGGCAATCCAAGACAATTAGGAGCAGATCCAACAATTGGCTGTATGTACTATGTTGAACTTTTTTATTTTTTAACATTTTTTTATTTACTTGATTGAATCAAAATTAATGATTTTTACAAGAAAAGAAAAAGTAGCAGTGTACAGTTGTGACAAAATTAAACTGCGATTCCTGTTTAAAGTTGTGGTTCCTATTGAGAAGTTTGAGTTAGAAATAGGCATTTTTCATGCTTAGGCGGCGTGTCCCTTTTGGCTTACTGATTTAGCGACCCTATAACTTGTTTCAGTAGTTACGCGGTAGCAATTGTCCAGGTAGTTCTTTGGCCAGCTATTAATCTTTCCCACCACAACGATTCTTCTTGAGTGTCAGAGGAGGTCAAGTGCGGTAGCAAGTATTTTGTTCTGATCTTCACGGTTCCGGGACAGTTTAGAAGTGCCGTATTGTCTCAATCTGGTCATCATGCAGGCACAAGCGGCATCTTTTTTTAGTTTGATAGGCCTCTTACAGCCAGAATCTTGTTTGTTTCAAGGAGATTTAAACAAGCTCTCATAAAGGTGTTCCTTACAGACTGTTGGGAAAGTAGTTAGGAACGGAGTTTAATTTCCTTGGCTGTGGTGGTAGATGACTTGTTGATTTAAAGTCAGCGGCGGCATCCAGAGTTTTTATCCAGTCAAGTTCCTTTATTTTTCTTTTTATTTTCATGTGGTTTTGTATTAGCTCAGCCTCAAGTATTTGGATTTCGTCTAGCTTCGCTTTGCAGGTTTCTTCGCATGTTTTCAGCATGTTGCATTTGGTTCGCGTAGTTTCTATTCTGATCATGTTTAAGATGGTTGGACAGTTGGGGAGCAGAGTTTTCCTATATAGCATCATGCTGTTTCTTTCGATATGTGCTTCAAGGGATAAAAGACCTAGTTCCCGTCTGATTAACACCATTGATGTTGATTTGGGGAGGCCCAACACTGATCGCCAAAAAAGGCCTTCCAGCCTAATCCATATCTTTCCAGGTGTTTGGGGCATAGCCTCCATGGCGTAAGTTAAGGACGATACCACCTTAGATCGATAGAATCTGATCATGGGAACTAGGGGAAAAACTGCTGCATTTGTTATCCAGCGCTCTAGCTTGAGCGGCCAGCTTTCTGGCTTTATCCAGAAGTGTTTGTTGCATTGCTGCATTTGTTCTAGAAGAGTTGAGTGTCACGCCAAGATATTTGAAGTTGTTGACCTTTTCAAGTTCTGAGCCTTCAAGGAACCAGTGCAGCCTTTCCTGTCTCTTTTGAGCTTTTTCCAGAATCAGAATTTTTGTTTTTGCGATGTTGATTTGCAAATCGTTTTCATGTATATAGGAAGCCAGGTTGTCAAGCTGGCGCTGGAGGCCGATTGGCGTGTGGTCCATTAGTATCAAATCGTCAGCGTACAAACAACGCATAGTTTTTGTCACCCCCATAGTGGGTGGGAAAGATCTTATAACGGACTCAGAATCTTTAAAGTCGCCCATGTATGCAATGAAGAGGGCCGGAGCGAGCGGACAGCCCTGTTTGACTCCTCTTGCAACCGGTATTTCGTCTGATAGCCAGCCTATTAGGTTTAGTCTCACTCTTAGTCTAGTGTTTTCGCGAAGGGCTTTGATGGGATTAAGGATGTCCGAAGGGCATTTCCAGACACTTAGTTTCTTCCAAAGAGTCTCTCTATTGACCTGGTCAAATGCTTGAGCCAGGCCAATGAAAGCCACGAAGACTCGGGGTGCCCCTTCGATGATCTTGTTCTTCAATGCGCTCATGAACATGATGTTCACCGTTGTCCCAATGTTCTTAGTGAACCCTGTTTGAAAGGGGTCAGCACACGGGGCGTTATTTGCCCATATCTGGAAACATTTTAGTAGGAGGGCTCCGAAGACTTTTCCGATCACGTCAAGTAACGCGATAGGACAATATTTACTAGGCTTCTCTTTACATCCCTTTTTGAATATTGGGACCACGATGGATGAGGTCCAGGAAGATGGAATGGATTTTGATTCTGAACATCTTTTAAAGATGGTGCTGATGAACGTTGCCGCTTCCTCCGGGTACTGTTTTAGGTCGCTGTTGGTAATACCGTCCGGACCCGAGGCTCTGGTTGAATTCAGTATGCGGGTAACGTCAATTATATCCTCTTTGTTACTCATGTCGGCCCATTTTGCTACTTTCGTGTTTTCTTCTACAATTGTGGATGGTGAAGTTTGCTGAAATAATGTTTGAAAAAACTTCATCCAGGTCTCCTCGCTGATGTTGTTTATAGGGGCAACCTCCACCCCCGAGTCTGCGGCACTGAGTAAAGCCCAGAATTCTCGAGGGTTGTGGCCACTCACATTTCTCAGCATTTCTTCAACATCCTGTTGATAGAGGTTTAGGCGGTGATTTTTTACCCAGGACATATGGGACTTTTCTGCTGCACGTAACCGTTCCAGGTTAACTGGTGACGGATATTTCAAGGCCAAGCGCTTCAGTTTCCTAAGATCTCGTCGTTTCATTACCAAGTTCCTGCAGTATGCATGGTTGCGCGAGTTCAAAGATGTTTTAGCTTTTTTGACTGTGGCTTCGTACGGAATCCAGAGTGACTGGTAGTCCGGCGCTGCTGGAGCGTCGTTTGGGTGTAAGGCCTCTGACTCCTTTAGATAGCTTGTTGTTATTGTCTTTATTGATCGGAAAGTCAATTTAAGACGATTTCTTTGCAGGTTGCACTCTACTTGATTTAACATTTGAAGTTTCGATGCAGAACACGATTTCCACCTGAAAACCAGGAGGTTGTGATCACTGGCAGTTGACTTTAAGACCCCAAATGATGCTGCTTGGGAAACTAGAGGTCTTGTTAGAAAGATGTGGTCAATGTCTGCGTGTGAACGGTCTCTTTCCCAAGTGGGGACTCTCTTTCGCCTCAGGAATAAATCTCCTGCATTTAAGAGATCTCTTGAAGACATAAAATCTGACCACTTTTTTCCTCTCTCTTCTCTATGTGTTGAGGGAGACTACCATGCTGACATGTCATCTTGAGGGCTGAACTTTCAACAGATTCTGTGAAATTTGTTTGAGGTTACAACTCCATGTAAAAAAGAGCAAGATCCTTTACAAAAAAATCAGTTTTTCTATTTACATAAATTACGTTAAAATACACCACATAATATATTTACACTATGAAAATGTCTTCCTTCATGCACATTAGCCTGTGTACACAGGCGCTTCCCATTAGTACTTTTATAATATGCCAAATCACCAGCATACTAGTTTGAGCACCTAAGCTTGTACGAGCAAAGGTGTATTGTGACCAAGGATGGGGAACCCAGAACAGTGTGATGGGAGGAAAGAAATAATCCGATAAAGATTAGAGAATGGGAAAGTGGGAAAAAGTTGTTACAAAACCAAGGGGAGTTGGGTGATGTAGCAGGGAGGAAGAATTTTCTGTGGTAGGATGTCAAACCGACACAAGTGTACCACAGTTCTGGAGAGAGGACGGTATGATGTAATGTATTATTACTGGAGTATGTATCCAAGGCAGATTTGGATGAATTGTCAGGGAGTATAGAGTGTCGTGAAGTGTGAGGGGCTTGAGAAAGGGCTTGGGAAACACTGGAAAATTGGTGGTTTAATTCCCCAAGAAGATCAAGTTCCAGAATGATAATTCCGACCCGCCAAGCCTGAGTCGAGAGGCCAAGTGCAAGAATGGATAGGGTATAAATGTGAATGTTTTTGGAAGACAGAACAAAGAGGAATGTGATGGTTACATTAATAGTGTAGACATTTCAACGCTTTGGCACCTTGATGTTCAAAGGTTTAATTGTTTAGAGTATGCTCCGGGTGTTGAGCGCCAGATCTAAGAAGTAATATACTCTGAATCAGATTTCGTAGTTTTGAGCCATTGTAATGGAAATACATAACAGGTACTGAGCTGGGCCTAACTGAGAGACTACATTTCATACATACAATTGCAGCACCACTACCTTACATGTATGTATGTGGAATGAACAGTGTCATGTCAATCAGCCAATTTAACAGTGATGCTTATACAAATACTAGTTCATATATATACTATGAATATAGTTCATATATCCAGACAAAAAAACAATGTTCCAGAAGCACATTCGTGCATACAAGAAGGAAATTCAAAAGGCAAAGAGAAGGCATTATGATGACAGAATCACAAATGCCACCAACACACAAAAAGAAATGTTCTGTATCATTAAAGAAATGAGAAACCCACCAGGCTGTGACAACACCCCAACCCCCTCGGAGAAACTATGCAACAACCTTGCAGACCACTTCGAAAAGAAAATCAATGACATCCGACAAACCATCCAACAGAGACCAACCATCAGCGACTTACAACCAAACGAACCTAAATCAGAACCGCAGCACAAACTCAATAACTACCCTGAAATATCAGCAGAGGCATTCGCAATGCTGATAAAACACAGCAAGAAAGCAGGCTCACCGATGGATCCCTGCCCCCAGGACATCTACAAATCAATCCTCGGACAAGGAACACCAGCAGAATACTTCAGAAACCTTCTAAATCTATCACTGGCAACAGGAACAGTACCAAGGATCTTCAAATCGGCTTACATCAAACCACTTCTGAAAAACACAAGCGGGGACGTAGATGACCTCTCCAACTACAGACCAATCTCCAACATCCCCTACCAGGCCAAATTCCTCGAAACCTACGTATACAAACTAACCCAAGAATACGTTGAAGAACACCACCTGCTAGACCAAGCTCAAGTCGGCTTCAGACCCACAAGAGGTACAGAAACAGCACTACTATCCATCTGGGATGACCTAAAAACAAACGCAGCCTCCAACGCAACATCTGCCCTTATCCTGCTCGACCTCTCCGCAGCCTTCGACACAGTTAGCCATGACACCCTAACCAAAAGACTAGAAGACATAGGCATAACAGACACAGCGCTACACTGGACTAAATCATTCCTAGCAGACAGAACTGAAACCGTCTGGATCAAACCCTTCAAATCCACCCCACGAGTCAACGACTGTGGAGTACCACAAGGATTCTCACTATCACCACTGTACTTCAACATCTACCAAACCCCAGTAATCAGAATCTTCAAGAAACACAACATCAAATTCTACAACTACACAGACGACACTCATATCATCTACAAGATCGAAGACACCCAAGCCGATCATTCAAACTTAACCGACTGTCTAAAAGAAGTCTTCAACTGGATGAATGCCAACAACCTGAAAATCAACCCAGGAAAAACTGAAATCATGATCATATCCAAAGACCAAGAGAAGGAAACCGCCATCCCGTGGCCAACAGAAATGGGATGTACACCATCACCATCTAAGGTAGTAAAAAATCTGGGAGTCCTGATGGACAACACCCTAACCTTAGAACCGCAAATAAACGCAACAGTCAAGAAATGCTTCTTCCTCCTCCACACGGCAAGAAAAATACTACCTTTCCTCTCCTTCACACACAAAACACTCACCATCGTCGGCCTCATCATGTCAAGTATCGACTATGCAAACAGCCTCTACCTCGGTATACCGGAATACCTACTGAAGACGCTACAAAGGATCCAAAACACAGCAGCCAGACTACTCCTCAAACTATCCAGAAGAGACCACATCACCCCGGCCCTAAAAACACTACACTGGCTCCCAGTAAAACAGCGTATCATCTTCAAAACAATGTGCATAACGCACAGGGCAATCAGCGGACAAGGAGTAGAATTCCTACAAAAAAAAATAATCTACAAGCCAACGAGACCGCTCAGGTCAACCAACGAAATCCGACTGGAACAAAAACCTTACATCAAGAAGAAACTCGGAGGCACCGCTTTCTACCACTTAGCCGCGAAAACCTGGAACAACATCCCAAAAGTAATGAGGAACACCAGAGATCACCTTAAATTCAGAAAATTACTAAAAACCTGCCTCTTCAACACCAGAGACTAAAACCGAAACAATAAGACTAACGACTCATCAAAAAAGGACATTGACAAACCCCTAGAACCGACAGAAGTACCCTGAGCACCAGTAGGGCTGACGCTGGACACAGGGGTCCACCCGCGAGACCCAGGGAAACGGAGGCAACAACTCCAGCCAACCCTTACCATCCCCCACCGCCCGTACAGCCACAACTAGGTACCACGGGGCTGTGGAACAGACAAGATACCACCAATCACCACACAATCGGAAGTATGGACACTAGCAGCTGCGCTAGTCATGCGGAGGGGGTGAGGAGCATGCAAGGTTTTTAAGGGAGCGGGCGGAGGGGACAGCTAAATCCTCAAACAGCCTCGAATGCAAAAACGGGCACGTACCTCCTGAGGCTCAGGGTGTACAAGCATCCTGTCGTGTAAGATTACACAAGCCCAACTGGTTCAGTCCAGGATAGAGATACAAACTAACCAATACCACTAACAATTTCCATCTCTGCATACACCTCTCAAACTCCAAACCAAACACAACCACTAACCTCTAGCGCAGCAAACCACACGAACTTCACTACATTGCAACAACAAAACAAAAAACACACATAGACTCGCACATCAGCACACGACGACTACCGGCCGCATACACCCCAGGTCCAGCTGAAAGAACCACCGGGCTGAGGCTGCCAACAGCACATCACTGCAATCTTGCACTTTTCCAGCCTCCACCCACTAATCCACCTCTCCCTCCCTCTTTCAGAGCCGCCAGAGCACCAGGGGACCACTCCGGTGGTGATAGTGCGCGGTACAAATGACCTTTAACATTAACATTAACAAATAGAAAATATATAATATATGCTACAAAGTACTAGTACTACAAGCAGAAATAGTACGCCAGTGAAATGTGGGCATTCTTCAAAATATGCAGATATATTAATCTGAAGATAAAGCAGAAGAGTTTAAACACAATTTCCTAAGAAGTGTCTAGAGTTCCTGGTGTGCCTCCGATAACCATGACCTTAACCATAACTACAACATTATCATCATCATGGGAAAGGGTTGGTTGTTGTGAGTGAGGGTTTGGCATTGCGAATGCAGGATCACTAGCCACAAAGGTGCTAGTAAGGGATAATAATGGGAATAAGAAGGGTAGCAGAAGAGGGTGGGGCTTGGTAGGGAGAGTTGTCGGTCTTCATGTGTAGGAGGCGGCAACATGGCTGAATTTCTGTGAGACCGGATGCTCCTGGTCACTCACAGGGGAGTAATAACTTCTCCTGCATCTTAGAAGTAGGACTTACTTTTTCTTCTCCCGTTTACTACCGTTCAACATTCATGACCATTTCTCTTGTGATTTACTATTGTCAATTGCATTGGGTGCTTTATCTATGGCAGAAAGCTCAAGTACCCTCTACTCCTGGAAACATGGGTAAACGGGAAACTAGTACAGTCTGTGCAGGTTTCTGAGTGCTCCCTGATATTGGGTACCGTCTTGGCAGAATGAACACACTTGCATGATTGCAAATACAAACCGTACATATGTAGATATTGTGTGTGTCTACTTCTGAAATGCTCAATCAACAAGCCCTGTGACGGCTGCTGCGAATGCAGTCGAAACCAGTCTTGTGAGAGGACCAAATCAATAAGATGTGAAAGTCTTAAAGGAAAACCCCATGATCTTTTCTAGCCTTTTAATGAAAAAAAACTATTTGGTTAACGGTTTCTGCTGACTTTCTAGTGAAACCTCTTGTATTCCATGCTACGTCTGTGTCTAGGGAAATGAGCACAACTATGCTGTGTTAGTATAGCGTTGTTGCCACTTGAGGCACAGAACAGTAAGAGATAGTAATTAGAAAGCTTATGTTAGAGCTTGCATGGTGTATATACAGGGTTGCGAGTGGCATGACAACCACATTAGGCTAAAGGTTACTGGCCTAAAGTACTGGTTCCTCTTCCAATGCCAGTGTGGATGGCACAATGTTTAATTTGCCGGGTAATCAGGGAATCATTAACTTGGTTAAAATCATGTTGAGGAGGTAGGAGCAGTTCTGTTGGAGCATAAACAAATTAACAATACTGCACTGCAAACATTCTGGAAATTCCATGGCCTGTGTGGGCACTGCACAAAACGTCCTAACTCTGAGACAACTACTTGTCTCAGAGTTAGGACGTTTAGTGCAGTGCCCACACACTATAAAAGATCTAGCAGATTGTAAGGAGAGATTTTCCATTTTGCAAGCTTACTCAGTTGGCTTCAATGGGACCCCCCCCCCTCACCCCCAGCAGTTCTGCTATGTATCTGTATGCTGGCTTTTAGGGTGAATTCATTCTTCGTAGCCTCACTC
Organism: Ambystoma mexicanum; assembly: GCF_040938575.1. Classification (NCBI taxonomy): domain Eukaryota; kingdom Metazoa; phylum Chordata; class Amphibia; order Caudata; family Ambystomatidae; genus Ambystoma; species Ambystoma mexicanum. The sequence continues at coordinate 1,119,263,711 of NC_090930.1, forward strand.
CCCTGCTTTGCTTATATCATGTGGGCTGCACTGGATAGCCCCTCTTGTTACTACTGTAAGGAGAACGCTCCCATTTGATTTATCACCTTCACTTTGAATGGTAGCAAAAGCCACTTTTGGTGAAGTGCTGCAGGGGCATGTATCCCATTTTCATTTCTCTAACTACATGCCAACATTATCCATTCGGCACACACTTTAACAGTTCTGGTTTTAACTTTGCAGTCTGGGACTTTTACAATGGGAAAATCCAGAACAAGCCAACCACAGACTGCAAGGTTAAAACCAAGACAGGACTACGGTTTCCCAAATGGAATGGATAATGTCTTATATGCGAAAGTAACTTTCTTACTTTTTGAAATGTGTCTTTTTCGGCTGTATTACCGTGCACCTTACTTGCAACCGTAATAATGCCCTTATGAGTACGATATACTCATAATGGCTGTTCTTCATGGTTTAAACCCTGGCCTTGCATGCATCTTTTTGTTAGCTTCCTTGGTCTTCACAGCTTAGAGATAACCTTCTAAGGCCATGTATCGCCACAGATTTCTTCCTAGAAGGCCTATGACAGTGTACCTCGTAGTACCAGTACTTTCAGGGCTGCAGGAATACTGCTGGCCGGAATGGGGGAACAGCACTGTCCAGCATCCCTCCACTTTACAGCCAGCGTAATGTCTTTTTGCTGGGAAGATGTGAGGTAGCATGCTGTCCACTACCTGATTCAATGGTGTATGACTTTACTTTTGGAGGGCTAGAATCCCCTGTGTCACTTGAATGTAGGGACCAAGGAGAGGATCAAGTGCCACTTCTCACCGTTGATCATGGGATCCAACTATCTCAAGCTAAAGGAACACCAGAGGACCACTGCTGCATCTAGCAATGGCAACGCCAATGACTGTTCCATGCATTCCTACCTTCTTATTGACTGGGGAAACCTGAACCCGAGTGGCACCATTCATTGGGCTGATGGGACTAACCAGTCTGAAGTCCTGCTTGTGGTGCTGTATTCAAATGCATCCTCCAGGAGCCTACTGCCTTGTTGCATAGACCTCTTCCAGACTTGGGACAGAAAACTACATGGCCATTTACCATGAACTGCAAATACCTTGTCACCTTTCTGTCATTCATTAATGTGCAGAATGGTTGGCCTGCGGCTGAAGTCTGACCATGGTGCAGCCTGCTGTCCTTGTTGGTTATTGAAACTGTCGTTTATCCAGTCTACTGCTCGATAGGAGTCCTCCTTCCTCCTAGGATCCAACTTCAAGCTGTCTCCTGACCCCTAATGGATGACTGCTGGTGTTCGATCCCACCATCAGGAGTAGCCTTGAACCTGCAACCAGGAGCTCAATGCTGCATGGTCAAATGGTGAACCCAACTATCCTCAAAGATCCTCTTTCCAGTGGGGGTGTTGGTTTTGATAGTTGGCGTCCAGGTATCCTGATTACTTTAATGTTTTTAAGCCCCATTGTTCCCATTGAAAATCATTATGACATGAAGTTCACCTATAGATATTCCTGCCTTGCCGAAAGTGGTAGTGCCTGTGTATAGAAGTCCTGTCTGGGGATCCCTTAGACACTAAGGGCTGATATTCTTTATAGGAACCTTCTCTTTTGAATACTTCCCTTCTAATCTGCCTAATGCTCTAACACAGACTGACTTTCAAACTTCCTTTTGATCCACTCCGAGCCTACTGACTTCCATGGTCATGCCATTCAAACTTCAGTGTTTGTTTGAACTGCCCTATCGATCTATACCTGTGCAACTAGGTATACTTACCCACAACACAACACTGGATAAAGTAGGGCTGAACTTCTAAAATATGGTTTAATAGTTGTGCGTGACACATTAAAAAGGCTTTTAATTTGTGGGACGACCTTTACCCCCACTTTAGCCTCCCACACTTTAGCTACCTTAATGGTGTATGTGCTCATTTAACTGTGGACACTACAGTGGAATGTAATCCATTTTGGGTTACCAAAATGGGTTGGTAAATGTGTATAATATTCTGCTTATAATAAACTAAATGTGTTTAATATATATTTGTGTGGACATTCTGATACTTGGCAAGCTCTCTTGAGGTCAATTGTACCTAACACAAGAGGTCCCAATACTCAGCCTGACTGCTCAGTGATTTGGCTGAATCTTAGTGTCCAAACCGTTTGCAAATCCACTGGGTTGGTGTCCCAGAACCCCACACTAGTCCGGATTCTGAAAAAACTTCACAACACATACTGTCCTGTGATTACTGGTTCTGATGGTCTGCGGAGTGGGATGAAAGGGAGTGAGGGGGGCTTTCCAGCTATTTGTGCGTTTTATTTCCATAAGCTTTATGCATCATGTAACGAAGTTGTGATGAATCCGATGGGGTCATCACTTCTTACCCGGCCGAATTCTCTCCCCACGTGGCCAGGGCAAGGCAGCCGCTACCGGACCCTGACCCTGGGGGTGGCTATATGAGGGAGGATCACATGGGGGAAGACAACCTCCGGTAGAGTACCAGGGCACCATCGGACAAGGCATTGTATTCTCCTTCCTCTCTTGAGGATAACCTCATCCATAACCAATGCCTTAATGGCATGTTGTTACACCTCCACTCATCCGCCTAGGAAGGGTACTGAAAACCTTTCAACAAGATCTGTGTGAGAGCCATCAAGATTTGACTTCCTCTCTAACACTGATGAAAAGATCTTCTCATACCACCTACAAGTTATTAAGAGCTAACTTGCTTTTAAAGAGGTTTGACAACTCTACATATAAAACATCAATAATTGACTTCTAATCCCATAACTGCAAGAACACTGGGACGAGGAAGATGAGCCAAATAATGTAGAGTGGAAAAGACCAAGAGTACATGCTACAATCTAGTCATTGTGAGCCAATGCCGGGAAACTTAAATCGCAGCAGCGGACTAGATTGTGCTGCTGGAAGGCGAAGGCTGCTTCTCTCGCAACAAACCAAGAGATTGTCGTGGTGCAGAGATTGTCGTGGTGCAGCCAGCTCAAGGAGACAGGTGAGGAACGCTGACCATGAGAGGAGACCCGCTCCGAGAAGGCAAGAAGCCAACCCAGGGCTCCTGGGTGTTTGCAGGCGTGGAGCAGCTGCGTTTCCCTTGCCGAGCCCCAATGCGAACCAGAAAAGCCCAGCAGGAACGGCAAGGGATGTATTGGCTGAGCAACGAAGATGGCGAGATGGAAAGAGAAGCCAAAAGACTGCCACCGGCTGACCTTGGGAAGAGTGAAGTACGCAGCGAGAGCCGGCGAGTCCCCGAAAGGGAAGAAGGGACACCAGGGTGTACTGGCATACATGCCGAAGGCAAATACATGTAAAGGATATAAATGAAATATTTAAAAGAGAAGGAAACACTGAACGGTTTGCTAAAAGGGAAAGCAAACTAAAAGCAAGAGACTTTACATTTTGTGATTGTATGGAGTACACAATGAAGGAAAGCCTTGGCGGATAGTGTACCGGGCTGGTACAGTGTTAGATAAAAGATATTACATGTGAAAGTGTGTGCAGAGCATATGTGAGAAAAGCCCTGGAAGGAGGGTACACCAGGCAAAGTAAAGCTGCAAGTGTGCGTGTTTAAAGAAAACCCTGGCGAGAGAGTATACCAGGCAATTGCAAGTGTGTTCAAGAAATCCCTGGCAGGATAGTAAATCAGGCAGTTGCATGTGTGCATTCAGAAAAACCCTGGAAGGAGAGTATAAGTGAATTCACACAAGAAAGCCCTGATAGGGAAACACACCAGGGAAGGACAAACTGAACAGCATATAAGAAATACATCAGCAAAAGGGGTCCTGAGAAGGATATATGAAGACTAACCAAAGGCTGTGTGAAACCAAGGAAAGAAGGAGTGAAAACCTGGAAGGAAAGTACACCAGGTATCCTAAAAAGATAAAGAGCCAAGTTGTTTTTGCGTAGCATTTGTATTGTGGATTAAGAGAAAAACACACCAGGCAAGCACAAACTGAAGAGTTGATAAGAAATACATCAGCTAAAAGGGTCCTGAGAAGGATATATATCAGGACTAGCCAAAGGCTGTGTCAAACCATGGAGACAAGGAGTGAAAACCTAGCAAAAGAGTGCACCAGGTATCCTAACAAGATAAAGAACCAAGTTATTTTGTAGAACAATTGTATTGTGGAAACTCAAGGAACTGATATATTTGAACATACAATAGAGGGAAGAGAAATCCAGGTGAAGGGAACCACCCTCTGGAATAAGGAACTCTATCCTTCTGGAACCTTTGTGTTGGAGTTACGCAATTTCCTTTTTGAACATTAATACATCACTAAAGGCCAAAGACATTTCCCTTTTCACCTTAGTGGTCATTTTGTTAGGATGTGAGGGACGGAATAGTACTTTGGTCATTCTGAGGCCTGACAGACCCTTTGTTTTATTTGAGGTAGGGAAACCCCCTCTTAGTGCAGGGACAGAGGCATTTTCCAAACCTTTTTTTTAATCAATAAAAGTATATGGCCAAAACCATAAGGCTCTGTGTACCGTCTCATTCCTGGCTCCTCACAAACCATAAACCTGATTTTTTGTTCCACCGGAAGGCAATGAAGAATACAGGTGGGCTGTTTTTCATAGGTTTAGGCAGAGTCTAGCTGCTTCGTTATGAATCCTTTGGAGTTTCTGTATTTCCCTTTTAGGGGTGTGTGAAGAATCCTGTGGATCCCTCACTACAACCCAGCCTAAAGTCTCCTCCCAGGTGGTCTGGGGAAGGCCGAAACTTCCTGATCCCAATCCTGGGGGTGGTGTACTGCAGGAGGATCACCTGGGTGCAGACAAGGCCCAGGTTAGTGGGGCGATTCCGTGAGAGGAGACGCAGTATTTTTTCTCTAATAGGGAGACTCTTACCACTGTACTGGGAGAGGTTATGGCTTACTGGCATGTTAATGTCTCTAAACCTCCTATTAAATGTAAAGTGGTAAACACTAAGGTTGTAACACCAAAGCATATTATACCAAAAGAAAGAATCCTTTTGGTTTCTAAATGTCCTCTTCAATACCAAAAGGTACACCACAAGGATGCCGGAAATGACGTCTTCTCTAAATCATTTCCCTCTAGTAAAGTAAAACCTACAACCCTTCTTTTATAATTACTAAGGGAATTAAATCTACCCTTGAAGAAACTCAAAAAGTAGAAAACCTAACTTTAATGAAGTAAACTACATGCCCCAGAAAGCTATAAAGACTGACGAAAAAGCGGGCTAAAGAAGCATGCAGATGTAGTAGTCAGGCAATTAGGACTAATAAATATAAATAGCCTTTGCAAAGTTGAGGCAATTGAAACCAATGGCTCACACCTGAAACCAATTGCCAAATCTATGAGGCATAAAAGCCTGCAGGAGGAGAGGGGAGATGGAAGGAGCAGGAGTTGGAAGGCTGGCAGCAGTAGCAGAAGAGCACAAGTTTTGCCGAAAGGACGCCTGAGCATGGACAGGAGATTTCATGGCAGATTTAACCTGCGAGTTCGGAGAGGGTCCTGTTGTCTCAAACCCTGCATTGCAGTGGCTGCACTGAGGAAGACATGCTGAGAGTGGAGCTTTCCCCATGTGCGCAGTGTGGCTGTGATTGCAGAGCCATGACTGTGCTGAAGCCTGAGACCCGTAGCAGAAGGCAAGCCTAGGGACTGATGAGTAAAGGAGACTCCCAATTGGTGTTGCCGGACCAGAGACACCCGTGCCGCAGATGGGTGTGGGTCCCAAGAATGCCCGAAGTAGTAGTAGCAGTTGAAGTCGGAAAAGTGAAGCAGCCCACAACCGCAGTGTTCCTGGAGCCAGTGAGTGCAGCTCGGCATTCCGGTTCACTCAGCAAGCCTTTGCCAGTAACTGTTACCAGCTTAGAAGTAACTTGAGTAAGTTCAAAAGCGAGTATAAACTGTCCGTCATTGTGGAAATTCCTTTTAATAATGGAAATGTAACATGCACGCTATTAGTGAGAGCAATAGTGTTCAGGTAAGAAGGAAAGCCTATTTCCATTATTGAACAGATAACTATTGCCGGAGTGGTCACGTGTCTCTCATTAAAAGGGAACGCCTGTTAAAAACTATTCCGAAAAACTAACGTTAACAAGTGAATGCAGCATCAAAAGAAGGTCACGTGTGGCCAGTTGTATTTCCCCAAAAGGAGTCAGAAACCGTCTCCACAATATTTAATAGAAATACAATCACTGGTATCTCTTTAAGGTTAAAGATCTATCTTAAAGAGTGGTTGCGTGTACTTAAATCTGTTTTTCCTTTGAAGACGGAACCTTGTAGTATTCAGAACATTTATTCTTTAAGTCCAGAAGTTGTTGTACAGACTAGAAGAACAAGCATTAGCCAAGCCAAGAGGTGAACACTGTCCATAGTGAAACCACTCCTATTAAGATTTATACACCTGATCTGCGAGGTTGTTAAAGGTCCAGTATCCTCCGATACAAGTGTGGCATTGTACCTGAAGTCGGAAGAGTGGCAATACAGCCTCAGGGTTTTTACTGGAACCAAGAAGGTGCGAACAAAGCTGGGGAAGGGAGCTGGGTGCTTATAAAAGAGTCAGGGGGAAGAAGAAAATATGTAATGCTGAAGACTGCTGAAGTTGAGAGAAAGTCAGTCTTGGAGCAGAGGCAGGTTATACTTGTGACAGTGAGGCAGACAGAAGAGGCAAAAAGGCTGCCCTTTTTCTTGGAGTATAAAGAGTGTCTTCCCTACCTGAAGAGGTCAAAGTATCTTGTCTTTACATGCCTAATAATTCTGAAGTATAAAGCTGTAGAAGTATGTTGTAAAGCCTTTCACTAGACATTAGAATGCATTCACTGAAGAACAGACCTGCTGTGGAGTCTAGATTTGGTTCCAGGCAAGGCTTTATTTTACATATGTACATTACTCCAGTTTCTCTTGTATATATGTACAGTCACGTATAGTCACGTATAGACACTGACGGGAACATGGATGGGTATAAACATAACTAACAAAGGAGTAGACCCACCGGCCATCCGGCCATCCACAGCTCAGGCTACCAACTGACACACTCGGAACATTCACACACAGATCCACCCAACATTTTCCTGAGCTGCATTCATGCACCAACATTCTTACAGCAAGCCCCCAGGCCAGTGGCAAGACAAGACTACACTAGAACAAAGTACCTGAGCTATGGTGGTGTATAAACTTTCAGTGGGTGTCACATTGAAGTTGGTTGAAGTAGCAGCATACCGTGGAACAAAGGAGATTGTTCCCATGGTAACAGTAGTAGAAGGGTGGTTGTTAAGAGGAAAGCAACAACCCAAAAAGAAAGCATCCAGACAATGATATCAAATGTACTGCAGTGGTCTTAATCAATTGTAAAGTCGGAGAAGACGTTGTTAACTTACTCATTGAACTATGACAATTAATCTTGGAAAGACGACGTTGAGGATTACCATTGGTGCTATTTTCTTGGTCGAAATTGGAACGGGATCTTTTCAACTGAAATCTGAATAAGTGTTGCCAGCAAATTTGTGCTTAATTAACTTTTGTGTTGACTTGGAACTCTTAAGAACTGGTTCAAGACTTCTTTTCCTTTGAACATTTGGAGAATTAACTTTTGAAAACCCTACGGAAGGCATTTACCCAGGACAGGTGAAGGTCATCCAAAAATAATGGTTAAATATTGCTCATTCTTTATGTTTAATGATTTCCTTTGAATGTTCTGTTTAGTATGAGGTCAAGTTTGTTTATGTTAGGAGTTATTCTCTTAGCCTTTAGACCAGGTAGGGAATTCTCTGATAGAGTAGGAATAGCAAGGATGTATTTGACAAAATTTTCTTTAATAAAAGATCTAATCTTGAGAAAAACACAAGCAGTTGTCCGCCTCACATTACCGACTCCTCAAATGCGCTAGAATCAGAGCAGCTGTAGTATGATAGACTGGTCAGAAGAAGCACTGTTTTGGGTTTCAACAAAGGGTCAAAAGAGAAAGAAGATGACCATTCTGTACATCATAAATTGGAAGGTAGTGTTGTTGGTGAATACGTTATTTGCAGAATGAAGACGCAGTGTGATCAAACATATCCCTTAGTGCTTTATTTCCTATACAGGGGGTGTGCCTGCCTCCACAGTATGTAGTCAACCAAAAGGAATACTGTGCCCGTCTCTGTCGCCCTCAGCATCATTGTTTTAATTTTAGAGTCATGCAGGTCTAAGTAATGGTTTTCAATACAGAACTAGATGTGATTATGTCATGAACCGGTAACTCTCACCCTTCTAGCCTAAAGCGGATTTGAGTATTGCCCACACATATTTATACCATGAGATGCTGTAGTAAAATTGTTATAGGACGTGCAGGTAAACATTAAAGGGGATAAGCAATATCAAGGAGCCCCTGAGCACCTCACGTATGATTTTCTTATTTGATGACAGAGTGGTGCAATATAAATTTGTTGGCTTCACTCAGAGAGGAGGGCCTGGATCCACTTCAGGGAAATGTCTGACATCATTTAATTTTGCAAAGCAAAGTAGGAGAATGTCGTGGCTGATTCTGTCATTGGCCGCAGAAAGATAAAGCAAAACCATGGCTGCAGGTCATTGTTAGGATTCAGCCGTGGCGCCTGTGGACTAGGTTGAAGGTGCCGTTACGTTGCCTATTACATCTACCGGTGGTCTTGTTTATTCCAAGATGGCCGCTGCCGTATGTAAACACCCACTGCAGAAGGATCGGAGCGTTGCAACCATGCTCACTTGCCGGAACGCTCGCTCGTGTGCTTTTGTCCACTGTTCCCCCTGGTCCCCAAGTACCATTCAGGTATACCTCTTTCTGTTCCTCTTCCTAATCCTGTTATTCTCCCGTCCTACCTCCTTGATACCGTGCCTGTCTGCCTCCTCTGCTTCCTGCATTAACCGTGTATCTCATTGGGCCACCGCCAGTGATTCATCTCCTTTACTCATCCCGTTGCCTTCTAGTCTTTGGATTCATCAAGGAAGGCAGACTTGCTTTTTTTTAAAAAAAAAAATTAAAATTTTATTTATTGGCAGAAGTTACAGCAACCACATCCAAAAGAGTACAATGAACATCAGGTGCATAAATGATAAACAGTGCATATAACAGACAGGGAATGCTCCAATTACATAGCAGACAGTAATTAACCAATGCACAGCATATAGGGGTACAACTGTGAGAGTCACCACCAGTCACGCTATGAGACTGGTCCATAAGATAGCTGTTGAAGGCTGACCACACATTCTTGGGCCGGGATTGCACTGGGAGCATTGTCAGATATTCTTCCTCACAAGTACACGACCAGGTAAGTGCATTGAGCCATTTCTGAAAAGTGGAGGAGGGCGGGGGGGACTTTTCCAACTTTGCAGCACACACTTCTTAAGCACCATGCAGCTAATATCGAGAAATTTAGCCTGTCGTCTAGCCTCTTCCAAATCCCACACACCAAACACCCCCAGAGGATCCAGGGCGATTTCCACGCCCGTGATGTCAGTAAGGGCTCCCAATAGCCCCTCCCAGAAGTTTGCCAGTTTATGACATAGCCAAAACATGTGTAAGTGGTCTGCGCCTACCTCCCTGCATCGGGCACATATGTGTGTGTCAGTTCCAGCATATTTGGAGATCCGGTGAGGAGTATAGTACAATCTGTTGAGCAGTTTGAATTGGATGAGACGATAGCGGAAGTTAAAGGACACCCTTTTGGTATGGGAACATATCTTTTCCCACAGATGGTCCGAGATTTCAATGTCCTGCTCATTCACCCACTCAGTACGCGCACGGGCGGGTCGAGGGGGGATCCGGTCCGGCAAGAGTTTGTAAAGAGAGGAAACCACCCCACGAGTGCCACTGGAGTTAGCAATGTAGGCGACTTCGGGAGAGTCTGGGGGTTCGTCAGGAAAGCTGGGCCACATAGCACGGAAGGAGGCACAAAGCCTATAGTACTGTAACATTTCAAGAGCGGATTCCGTGTGGCCCTGCCTCCAGGATTGATGGTCAATGAACTTCCCCTCAGGGAAAAAATCCGTAATTGCCCAGTACCCCAAGTCCCACCAATGTCGGGCTAGTGCCGCATCATGTGTGGGTTCCAGTCCGGGGAATCTCCAGGCAGGAAGCCATTTATAGTAAGGGCTAGTGTCAGCCGCTATGGCAAATATATGGCCTCAGGCGAGTAGCGTGGCTGCCACTGGGTCAAACGGACAGTCAGATGCAAATGCCCGCTGAAAGACTAGGGTCATGACGTTGGTTCTCGCCGCCGCCAGTGTTTCAAGCTTAAAGTGTGGACGAGTTAATGGGCTAGGGTACCAGTACGAGGCATATTGGGCCTGTGCAGCAATCCAGTATAGCATCAGTTCCGGCGCTGTAAGCCCTCTGCCCTCATATGGGAGCGCCATGTCCGACCATCTCTTACGAACCGCACCCGAGTGCCAGAGGAACTGCGCACAGTGTTTATGTAGGTTCAAGAAGTACTGTTTTCCAGGCCAGATGGGAACATTACCGAATATGTATAGCAGCTTAGGTACAAGAATCATTTTGATGAGAGAGAGCTTCCCCAAAAATGACAATGGGTGGAGGCGCCACCTGGTCATCTTGGATTCTGGCAGTTGCGCAGCAGCTGCATAGTTATCCGCCAGCAGAGTGGACCCCGAGAGGGACACCTGAACGCCCAAGTATCGGATACCGCCGGGAGACGAGCGGAGTGGATATTCAGAGGCAGGTTGTGGTGTGTTAATGGTAAGTGGGAAGATTTTGGATTTGGAATAGTTAATTGTGAATCCTGAGCAAGTGCCAATACGTGTAATATCTCTGAGGATTGGATCGAGGGTAGTAGGGGGGTCTCTAATATACAATAAAACGTCATCGGCATACAGGGAGATTATTTTGGGAGTGCCAGATAAGCGGATCCCCCTGTGGTTATAACATGCTCTGACATGATCCGCCATAGGTTCTATAACCATTGCAAAAAGCATCGGGGAGAACGGGCAACCTTGGCGGGTCCCCCTAAAGAGCGCGAACATTGCAGAGGTCAAGGAGTTCACCCGTACCCTGGCCACCGGCTCTGTGTACAATAATTTAATATATCTAATCATGTTGGGGCCGATGCCCATGGTTTCCAAAACCAGCCACATATATTTCCAAGAGACCATGTTGAATGCCTTCTGGGCATCCAATGCAGCGGCGATGGCGTTGGCATCCTGGTCAATTCTGGCCATAACATTATAGAGTTGTCAGATATTCAGAGAGGTGGCTCTCCCGGGTACAAATCCCGACTGGTCCTCATGCACCAGATGTGGCATGACATGGAGGAAGCAATTGGCAATCAACTTGGCAAATATTTTTGTGTCGATGTTCATCAGCGAGAGGGGTCTATATGAACCGCACTCGTCGCTAGGCTTACCGGGTTTGTGCAGTACCATAATAGCAGCCTCCCGCAGTGAGGGTGGGAGGACACCGAGATGGAGTGATTCATCCCAGACCTCAAGCAGTCTGGGGGCAAGGATAGCTACATGTTCCTGGTAGAACTCAGGTGTTAGTCCATCAGGTCCAGGTGCCTTACCCCTGGGCAGGTCGGAGATCGCCTGGACCACCTCCTCGAGTGTGATTGGGAGATCAAGTTGGGCCCTGGTGAGTCCGGAAATGAGTGTCATCGGGATCTAGGTGAGGATGTCCCTCATGTGTTCTTCATTGTGTTCAGGGGGTGCAGCATATAGGTCAGTGTAGAAGTCAGTGAAAATCTCCAGTATCTCCTGATCAGACCAATGTGGTGTGCTCCCAGCATCCCTGACGGACACAATCTGGGTCTGGCCCCGTTCGCCCCATGTCAGCCTACCCAGTGTTTTCCCAGGTCTGTCCCCCTCTCCGTACCTGCGCGCAGCCATAGGCCGGCTCAAGTAACGCACTTCCCTAATAGCATGTGACTCAAAGAATCCCAGTTCTTCATTGATTTGCGCTAATTTAGCGGGGTCAGCCGCAGTGCTACACTCGCGTTCTAGGACCCTAAGCCTGGCCTCGGAACGGGCAAGATAATTTCTGATAGTTTTCAACATGCATGCTTCCCTGGAGATGGACATCCCCCTGATATATACCTTGAATGCGTCCCATCGGACGCTAGCTGTGGTGGACTGCAGGGAATTACAATCAAAGAAGGTAGTTATGTCCGCTAGTATATCGGCTTTAAATACAATGTCCAGAAGGGCTGCGGCCTTGAAACGCCAGGTGCTACAAGTAGACACCGGCATTCCAAGCGAACAGTTAGAGTAACAGATGCGTGGTCAGATATCGTAGGCGTCATGATTCGCCGGTTTCAGCCCCTTCTGGACTACGTGGTCCATAAGACTTTGCCTCATTCCCTCTAAGGTACACTCTACATGGCCAACGTTAGTGCAGAGTACCGCTCTAGTGTTTTCAAGAGTTCGCCAGTTCCTTGAAAATAGTGCATGCCCCCGCAGCGCTTCACGTCTCAACACTAGACTTCCGAACTTCGGCAAGTGTGGTTGTACTTTCCTGTGCTCTTACCTTACTGTCCAGGTCCATTAGTGCTCCTCATTCCTAGTCACCTTCAGTGCTCTCCTTTTTAAGGGCCTTCCGCCCGTAGCGCTCGCTCCTTATCTTGTTGCTTCCTGGTTCCTCCCTGGCTTCTTTCCTCCCGAGACTTTAGTTCTTGTGCTCCTTCCTGGAATTGAACACAGACTCCCTCGGCCAGACTTGCCTACACGCTGGCGACAGAGGCTACGCAACCGTGTCTTTACAAGTCCCGAGCTCTCCGAAAAAAGGAAAAGACCCAGTCCAAGACTTCGAAAGACAAATAGGTGAGATTTCAGGCAAAGTGTGACTGTACGGGACAGTATTTGGGCCTCCCAGGTCCGGCAAAGGAGGCCATTGGACACCAGGAAGAGATCAATTCTAGATGAGCTATCATGTACAGTAGAGTAGAACGTGTATTCACGCAGTTGGGGATGAAATGCTCTCCAGACATCGCGAATGTCCAGTGCAGCACACAATGTATGTAATTTGCACGCACCGCGCGACAGCGCCCTGGATGCTGACCCAGTCCTATCTAGATCCACATCAAATAGCAGGTTCATGTCTCCCCCTAGATGATTGGGATCCCCACAAAGCCCAGCAGGATTGTAGATATAGCATCAAAAAGCGCAGTGGAATCCACGTTAAGGCCATAGGTATTTACCAGGAGATATTCTCTGTCTGCCAGCCTACAGTGCAGTATAGTATAACTTATCTACCCTCCGGGTCGACATAGTTTTTAAAGAGAGTGAATTTAATGGATTGTGTATCAGGGTCAATACCCCTTGGGCCTGAGTGGAGTAGGTTGTGAAGAATCTATTGGCTCCCCAGGAAGGTGCTATGGCAGTAGCCAGGTGGGTCCGTGCATTTGTCTCCTGTAATATGAGTATTTTAGCACCGTACCTATGGGCATAAGCAACAATCTTACGCGATTTGGTGTAGTTACCTAGGCCCCGGACATTGCAGGACATTACCTTAACGGGCATTGCACGGGTCTAGGGTACATCCCAATTTGTGTGGCACAGAATGTATTCCCTGTCAAAATCAGTATGATTATGCAACTCCATCACAGCGCGATATGCTGTTCTTCTGTCATTTTTCATAACTTCAACCCCAACACCCCCTCTCCCCCCTCACTACCCAACGACGGTCGGTAGTGCCCACCTCCACCACCCACCCACAATTACCAACAGTACCCCTTTTAACCAGATGTCAGCGGACACTTTGCAACTTGATCCAGCTGTTCTACGGGCCCAACAGGGGCCAACAAGTAGAAAACCCTCCAAGTTAGTCATTGCAACCGCAGTGGGGTGTGCTGTTTCTGTGCGAACATCAAGGGAGAACAGGAGTAATAAGGTGCCAACATGGCACTTGTTTCGACGGTGTACAAAGCGGTCAAGCTGTCAATGTTACCAATAAATGCAGCAAAGTAGCGACAGCAGGGCATGGATTGGTGTGACCTACTGCCACAAGCGGATTGTGACCAGGAGGTTTCACCCCCCCTTGCAACCATGACAGAAGCCACCTGGGAGTCAAAGCAGCGAGTGGGTCAGGCCGGTCTGAGCAGCTGCCCAAGTGTATCATAGTATACCAACACCAAGCAGATAAGTTTCAAGAGGGCCGGGACGGCTCCCCCAAGCTACACAATGCATATTAGTGAATTCAACGTGAAAAGACAGAAGATAGGAAGGCCATAAAGTCATTGTCACAGATGATAGTGACGTGAGACGCATCATGGGCAGTGCAGCAGGCAGGTCCTTAAATGACATATATTGCTATGAGAACATTATTGAAACTTGCATGCATAACAAGACAACATTTCATATATGAGATAGGGTTTAGACCCCCTTGTTTGGCAGCTGGGGACAGCGAGCAGGGACCTCAGTTGTTGTCCATCAGGTCGACAACCAGTTCATTGAGAGGGATGTGCGCCTCTATGTACTTCACCGCTTCATCTGGGACCGTGAAGAAGTATAGTTTATTACGATGCGTGAATTTTAAACGGGCAGGGAAGAGCATTGCATATTCAATGTTCTTGTCTCTAAGCATCTTTTTCACCCCGTTGAATTGCCGGCGCTCCATTTGCACCCCGATGGAGAAGACGGGAAGATCCTGATGATCTGTGACTCAAATCTGAGCTCTCCCTTTTCACGTGCCAGTCGGAGTATGTGGTCCCTGTCCCTATAGCTCAGGATCTTTGCAATTATAAATAAAAGGAGGGGGTGGAGTTGCGCTTTTACACCATTAGAGTAAGCCACTACATTCAAAGAATAGTATTTTTAATCATGTAGAAAACAGCCGACACGTGTTTCGACACTCAGGTCGTTTTCAAGGCTGAATAATTAAACCGAATTTACAAAGTAAAGTAGCAGTAATGTGAAACATAACAATGTCATACATTGACATAAATCACACATAGGTGTTCAAAAAATGAAAAAAGTGCAACATGATGAATACAATTTGGTGTAAGGAAACCAAAAATTAAAAGACATACCATGTCAGGTTGGGAGGGAAGAACAGCAGTTGCAGAAAAGGAAGAAATAAAGGCATACAACAGAAGGTACAAAAAATTAGGTGAACTGTCCATAAATACAATTGCATGCACATATATGTCATTAAATACACAACGGTGTACTGGGTATGCCTCAAAACGCTCCTGACCTCCACCATGTTAATCAACCACCAGCAAAAACGAGAGGATGATAAGTTGGATAGAATCAAGATGTAAATGAAATATTAGTAAACGCACTAGAGGCAGAGAAAACCAAAAAGATAGTGTAGAGGTCATCACTGATACCCTATATGAAAATGCGGACATTATGGCACCACAACACAAGAGAGTCCAAGCACAAGGTCAAAGAGACTCAAGGATCGCAAAATCGCAAATACACCCATATATGGTGAAATAACATAACCCAATTAAGAGTGGGTAGTTAAATAAACAAACCAAGACACGCCTTCCCTAGCAGGATCTAGTTAAGGTATAAACAACGTTATCCTATTAAAAGGAGACCTGATGTCAGATGTCATATAAATAAGCAAAACACAATACTAAAGCAACTAATAAAGTGGTAACACATACCATGCAAATTTTAGCCGGATGGTACCAGGAAAGAAAATGAGGAGAAAATCTCCATGGGGTAAACGCCGTAATGGGTCAGCAAAATATATAGCCCGTAAATTAATGAATACCATCAGTAATGTTGACACAATGTGGATGAATTACCAACAAGGGACAGCCACTGTGTTAGACACATGTTCAAAAAGAAAGCCCTACTTACTCGTTAAAGCGAGTACGATCAATAACAGGAAGATTCCAGCGAGACGTCTGTGAAGCCGTGGGGAGCCATCAAGGTAAAGCAGGCCTGTGCTGCGTACGTCACGGAAGTGAGGTCGGCAGCAGCAGGCGGAGTGCACGTCGCAGAAGTGACGTGTAGTGTAAACAAGGACTCTCTCCACATAGGTAGTGTTGCGGTTACCGCGTACTTCATGGGGGTGACGTAAACAGGAGCGCAGTAAATTAAATTAATGAACAATTAAGGTGGAACCAAGCGAAGGAAATATAAAAATTGAATGGATTGATGCCCAAAAAACAGAAAACCGCAAGGTCAGTCGGTGCATGGAAATAGTAGAAAGTCACAAAAAGAAGGTTGACCAGATGTAAAAAATGGTGGCTATTGTAAACAAAGTAATGGATTAAGACCCGAAAGAGCTACAGGGAAAGTGAGATGCCATTAGATGTAAGTTGGACCAAGTGGTAATCAGTGGTTAATGGATGTAAATCAATAGGATGCCATATAATCAATAAGAATAGAAAGTGATATAAAGTGAAATGACAAAGAATAACCCAATACTGCCGATTGGCTGATATTGCGTGCTGCTAGTTGAAAATGAAATATAATAACAATTATAGCTGCTGGTGGGTAAGAAACATAGCGAAGAAGAGGGGCGGAGGGCAACCTAAACTAAAAGAAAAAAAGTATCAGAGCACTTAAAAACAGAAAGAACATGTAACACAGTAATGCAAAAATTCAGATTTACAAAAAGACATGCATCTCATGGTCGGAATTAAGGCCACGAGCAAATAAGTTTGGCTTCCATTTGCCTTAATTTGAGTTGAAGATTCCCGCCCCTTTTTCCCCTATGCGCTTTCATTAATCCAATGTAGCGCAGATCCGAAATAAGATCCATTTGATGTTCAAGTTGCCAGTGTACTGCTAAAGGAGATTTGGGTTCACACATCCGGAGACTGGCCAAGTGTTCTCTGATACGTATTCTGATTTGGCGTATGGTGCTACCCACGTAAAGCTTGCCACAGATACAAATAATGGCATACACCACGTAGGTGGTCTTGCAATTGATAAAGTCTCGTATGACCACTTTTGTGCCGAAATTGTCACTGAAAATTTGACATTTGGGATGAGCCCAAGGACACTGATTACAATTGCCACATTTGTGGAAACCGGCTGGTCGGGGTAACCAGGAAAGATTGTTAACTGGTCTATCAAGGAAAGAAGGACTAACCATTGATTTAATCGTAGGTGATTTCAAAAAAGTGAATTTAGGTCTGGATGTCAAATGAGGTTCAAGATCCTTGTCGAGTCTCAGGATGTGCCAGTGTCATTCAACCATTTTGTACAACAATGAGGAATCAGCAGTAAATGGAGTGACAAGAGAAATGTGTTGCGGGGATGCTTTAGGCTTGGGCACCTTGTTCAGGAGGTCGAGCTGAGTGACATTAATAAACTTAGCATGCGCTCTGTCGATGACAGAACTTTTGTAACCTCTATTAAGGAAACGTTGGTTAATGATATTACATTCCTTGTCATAGTCTGTGGGACAAGTACAATTGCGTCTAGCTCGATGAAATTCGCCCATTCACATTACTGCTACTTTACTTTGTAAATTCGGTTTAATTATTCAGCCTTGAAAATGACCTGAGTGTCGAAACACGTGTCGGCTGTTTTCTACATGATTAAAAATACTATACTTTGAATGTAGTGGCTTACTCTAATGGTGTAAACACGCAACTCCGCCCCCTCCTTTTATTTAAACATTGTATTTGTACCAACTTGTGTGGATAGGTTGGTGGGAGCTGGACTGCTGCGTACACCTCCTTTCTTATGTACTTCATTACTCTGCCCATTTTTGATAGTGATAAATAGCGCACAGGCACATAGTTGCGAATCCACAACTCTTGTATACTATTTGCAATTATAGGCCTGGGGAAATCTCCTGGCTTGGGGCGGGGAGCCAGTGCACAGTGTGAGCACTCCACTGCAAAGAATGGGGAAAGTTCTGGATTGTCAAGCAGCTCCCCGAGTAGTTTTTCAGTTGCCACCTTCATGCGTCCTTCGAGTGCAGATTCGGGAACACCCACTATGCGGATGTTATTTCTGTGTGACCTGGACTCCAAGTCATCGCATTTGGATTTGACATGTTTCATGTCACGAGTGAGTTCTGTGACAGTGTTCCGCAGCTCCTGAATCCCATCTTCGTTGGCACCGATTCTGGTCTCCGCTTCCGTGATCCTCGTCCCATGTTGATCAAGCTTGGACCTTAATGATGCCACGTTTGAGTTTATATCGTCAAGTTTTTCGTGGAAAGACGCAAAGTTCTTGGCCATCAATTCCATCATAGTTGTTAGATTGGGGTGGGGTGGATCAGCCGGTACATCTACATCTTCCTGGCCTGTAGAAGGGCCACCCTGCTCCAGCCTGGGGACCACCTTGGTGAACTTGTCCATAGCGCCAGATTTATTCGACCTCTGTGATCTGTTAGACATCCTGGAGCCTGATTTTAGGGTGTGCAAGTGGGGCGTATGTGCCCCTTAAATTCACAGCACTGTAATTTGTATTGCATAGAGTCAGATATGGGGGCGTTGTGACAGAAGCCACAGCAGTGCGTGTATGCTACTCATCCCTGGGTCCCCCGGAAGGGGCCGGTGAGCTGGTCATGTACTGTGATCTGGTGCAGGATCCATCCGTCAAAACCAAACACCCGCTGGGAATCAAGTGAAACCGGGCATGAACAAACAGGCCGCTGCAACAAGTTTGTGCTGAGCAAAGTATGTGATCTGGGTCACAGTGTAGCGAATATATAAGGCGGCAGCATTCACTGCCCACAGGAGGCTTGCCCAATGTCCAGGTGGCTGTGCCCACACAGTCAATAGCTCAGGGAGTATGCATGCCTGGCATCCAGGGAGTCATTGGCCGGGCCAGGCTAGTGATATGGGGCCCAGGGTGGCGAGTGTAGCAACATCTTGAGGATAGGACGCTGCACCAAGTTCGTGCTGAGCAACGCAGGTGCTCAGGGCCACAGTTCAACGGGTATATAAGGCTGCGCCATTCAATGCCCACAGAGGACTTGCCCAATGTCCAGGAGCCTCTGCCATCACAGATAACAGCTCAGTGGGCATGCACGTTTGGTATCCAGGTTTCCACGGGCCAAGATGGTTGCATGGGGTCCAGAGTGTTGAGTGCAGCCGCGGCTCAAAGGAGCAGAGTGCCTCCCAGCCCAGATCCGGCCTGGGCCGCATGACGGGGGCCCGATGAGACAGGGCCCCCCCCCCCACAGGTTCAGTGTTCACCCCTCCCAGGGGCCCAGGCAAGGTCCGTCTCGTGCTGGGTGGAGAGAGGGGAGGGCCAGGAGCCGTGACCTGCCAGTAGTAGACAAGCAGGTGAGCGGCAGCGGCCCCCCGCACACCACACATCTGGGGAAGAGCCGGCAGGACCGCCAACCATAGGCGGCCTCGGCGCCAGACAAAACCAGCCTTGCCCCCCCCCTCAGCCTGCTTACTTGATTCCTGGCTCTGCTGTCGCCGTCCTCAGAGCCGTGGGGCAGGACCGCCTCCAGGCCACGCCACACACCCTGGCCCGCGCCGCACACAGCGAGCCACCCACGCAGCGTCCCCTAGTCTGGCGCAGGCCCCGGGTCCCCGCCGCAGCTCCCGGCACCTCAGATGAGGCGGGCCACAGCGGGGATGCGGCACACGCCAACGGGTCCTGCCAAGGACTGGTGCAGGGCCTGAGGCACGCAGGCCGCGCGGGCGGGCCAACTCCAAATCAGCTGCCAAAGCCACCAAGAGTTGTATCTCGGTTCCGGGGTACCGGTTCTCCTCAGGACTGGAGGCAGTTATCCCTCGCACCCTCCGTTGTCATCGGATGTTCCCTGGTGGCACACAGAGCTCATATGCTAAGCAGCCATCTTGCGGGCTGCTCAACAGCGCCCCAGAAGGCAGACTTGCTTTTCACAACTCCGTGGAACTTCAGCAAACCAAACACGGAATGGCTGCTAACGAAGATTCAACGCTACATCAGGGTTTTTTTGCCTTCAAGGCCTTTTTTCCCTGACTGGAAGGGGGTCGGCTCCCCAGAGTTCCCCTTTTTGCCCCCAGTGTTATTCCACTTGGGCAAGGTGGCCTCCGGGGGAGCCCACCCTTATCTATACAACCGTAAAGGAAAGAAGAAGAAGGCGGCAGTGGAAGGAAAGAAGAAGGCAAGGAAGGACTCTGTAGAGAACCCTTCATTGGATCCAGGTGAGGTGGGGATCGAAGAAGGGGAATCGAGTTGTAACAGTCATACACGATATATTACAAAGTGGTCTTCATAACCTATATTTGTTTCTTCCTGGGATTTATTATTTGCAATCCACTGAAACTGCTCTTCTGAGCGTAACTAATTTGCTTCTGTCTGCTCGTCACTCTAAGCTATAATCAATTCTAATTCTTTTTGATCTCTCTGCTTTCAACATCGTTTATCTTCCCACTCTCCTTTCCACCATTTCCCTCATTTGGTTTTTAATAAAGTTACTCACCGTAGTGACTACCTTACTCCTAGTCCATAGTCCCCTTTCCTCTATACTTATGGGACATTCCTCTGTCCTGTGGGATGGACCGGAGCACTTCGTAAAAAGCATCTCATTTTTCAAAAATGTGTCCTTCTCTTCTTACGCGGGGTACCGCACACGGCCGTAACCCCGCCCTCCTTAGCTACGCCCAGCGCATCGCCTTTCAGTCCTTTTCTATTGCCAGGTCTATGACCTTTAAGCAATAACCGAGGAACATTTTTAGAGGGGACGGCGGGCGGGCATATGGAGGAAAGGGGACAATGGACTAGGAGTAAGGTAGTCACTACGGTGAGTAGCTTTATTATACTCCTACGTCCCGTCCCCTTTCCTCCATACTTAAGGGAGATTCCCAAGCACTCCTCACAGGAATTACGGGTGGATGGAAACTCCTTACTGAAACAGGTTCTTTAGCACAGCTTGACCGAACTGAGCATCCGCCCTGGAGCTCAGATCCAGACAGTAATGCTTACAAAAAGCAGATGGGGAGGCCCACGTAGCCGCTTTCGCGATGGTCTCACAGGGAACATATTTTTGAAAGGCAACGGCATCCGCCTTGCCCCGCACAAGATGAGCATGAATTCCTTTTGAAGACCCTGAATGGTATACGCTTCCAAATACAGGCCGCAATCCAGCGAGAGATGGTCACTTTCGAGGCCGGCTTTCCTTGCGGATTTCCGAAGGTCACAAAAAGCTGCAAAGAGTTCCTAGATAGAACTGTTTCAGATAGAATTTAAGAACTCTTCTGACGTCCAGGCAGTGCAAAACCCTTTCGGCCTCTCAGGCCGGGTCTAGGAAGAATACAGGCAATGAAATTGACTGATTCAGATGAAAATCAGAGACAACCTTACGCTCACCTGGTTCCCACGGGGCGTCGACCGGAACTGGGCCGCTGTTATTTCCACCAGCGTGAAGTGTAGCGCCGAGATGACTGACTGGACTGGCCCGCTCAGCCTAGTTTGTCTGGCTCGCAAGAATATTCTTCTGCAAAGGAGAAGAGGAATTAACCACCCGTGGAATTGAGTGTCAACCCACCTTCCCCACTCCCGTTGTCTTCCCACAGATCACTCTTGATGTCCCCTCCTTAGTCTCACCTGATGGTTTGGAAGGATGAGCTCTCCATCCTGCGTCGACCGCAGGGGCGCGTTGATGACCAGTTACTTCACTGACGTAGAGGAATTGGTGAGTTCCAGTATTGACTCTATAGTCCAATTGTTCATAAGAGTTCAAATGTCTGCTCTTCACTCTGTCCGATTCCTTGCAGGTTGCCGATTAATCCACTCGAAGATTTCCAAATGGCACTCGGTAAGATTCAGGTAAGTCTATTGTGGTTTTCCCCTTAGGGGCCGGGGTACGGCGATGAAGCAGAGTTGACTGTGCCGACCCGAGATGAGGTGAGACCCCTGTGGTAAATCAGGTAAGTTTTGTGGGGGGTAACTGGTATTGTCTTTGCTTTCTCCCCTTAGGGGCCGGGGTACGGCGATGAAGCAGAGTTGACTGCGCCGACCCGAGATGAGGTGAGTACCTCCCGTGGTAAATCAGGTAAGTCCTTGGGGGTAGCTTGTATAGCCTTAGAGAGTCCCCTTGCTCACCTTGCTGTCTTTGTCTCCTTAGGTGTCGGAGGGCGGCCGCGAGATGGAGAGAGCGTGATGGAATGCTGAAGTACCGCCAAGCAGGTGAGTTCAGCGCGGCGCCGTAGGAATGCGAAGCGATGCTTCAAGGACTTCTGTCTTTCAGTTCCGTGGCGAAATGGATAAGGATTCAGGTAAGGATTAAAGTTAAAACTCCTGTTCTAACCTTTATCCTTCTTGTCTTCTTGTTTCAGGAGTCCCAGGACTGAAGCGGGCGTGGCTGAAGACTGGAGCTGCTGAAAACACGGTGAGCGTTACGCTGCAGCAAGCAGAATAACGCGAAGCACGTGTGGCTGTCCGGGCGTGGTTTAAATAGTCCCTTCTGTAAAATAGTCCCTCCTAAGCCTCATTTGGCTTGAGTCTTCATGCAGCATGGTCTGCCTCAGGTGAGTATGCAGCATGGTCTGCTTCAGGTAAGTTATCTTTATGAGCCTGGCGCCATAGGCGCCAGGACTGTACCCAAACAGCCCCTAACTGGGGCTTTTGGGCATGCTCCAAGTGGCATGATGCCTGCTTCCGGGGCTGCTGGGCCTGGTCTGGTCTTCCGGGGGCAGGCATCATGACAGCAACCTTATCTTTATGAATAGTAAGGAATGGATGCTCAACCGACAAGGCCTGAAGCCCACTCACACGCCTTGCCGAAGTTACAGAAATCAAAAAGGACACTTTCCAGGAAAGGTACTTAACATCGACAGTAGCCATGGGCCCAAAAGGCTTATGACACAAGGCCGTAAGGACCACATTCAAATACCACCTTGGATGCAAACGCCAAACAGGAGAATAAAGATGCATCAGGCCCGCAAAGTGTCTTTTAATGACTGGATTAGATAGTGAAAAGGAGCACTGGTCAGTGGACAAATAAGCAGCAACAGCGATAAATATGTCCTGCAGGACAAAACATGGATGCCAGACTCTGCCAGATGTGAGATGAAAGACCATATCGATAGTAGCCTCCATGGGGTCTAGCTGCCTAGCCAAACACCAGTGACTGAAGCGTAGCCATTTACTTCTATACTGAAATCTTGTTGAGGGCTTCCTGGCCGCTTGAATAATACGCATGTTATCCGCAGACAAATTGAAGCGCTCTAAAGATCTGAACTCAGGCACCAAGCCGCCAAGCTGAACGATTGTGGGGAGGGAGGTGTGCCACAACTGTTGATAGCTCTGGTGAAGCAGGTCGAGAACCAGAGGAAGCTTGAGCGGAGGGCACACTGATAAGATGCTGAAGCTCCGAAAACCAAAACCTGGCTGGCCACCAAGGGGCTTTGAACAGCAGGTAGCAATTCACTGTGTTCCTCATCTTGCAAAGCACCCGATGGATCAGAGGAAGAGGCGGAAAAGAGTAGGCCTTCATGTTGTGCCATGGAATTTCGAGAGCATGCCCGAGTGAGGAGGCTCCAAGCCCGTTCCTGGAGGCATACAGGGGAAGCTTCTTGTTTGTAGATGTCGCAAAGAGGTCCCCTTCTGGAGTGCCCCAACAGCGAAAAATGTCTGAGAGGATTTCTGTGTTCAGTTCCCACTCGTAGTTGACAATTACTCGTCGGGTGAGGGCATCCGCCGTGACATTCAGCTGGCCCGGGATGTGAACTGCTACCAGCCAGATAGCATGCTGAATGGCCCATTCCCAAATCTGAATGGCAAGATCCACAAGAGGAGGAAACCTGGTACCCCTCGAGCTTGTTGATATAGAATATGGACACTGCATTGTCCATGCGGACACGGATCACCTTGTTGACAATGCCTGGTTTGAACGGGCCAGGAATGTCGCCAGAAGCTCCAGATAATTTATATGAAGTGTCTGTCCTGTGGCGACGAAAGATTTGAAACTTGAAGATGATCCAGCGTCACACCCCAACCCAGGGAGGAGTCCGTCGTGACAGTCAATAGCGGACAAGGGTCCTGGAAGGGAGCGTCCACCAATAGATTGCTGAGAGACGACCACCACAAGAGGTCCATCCTCATGAAAGATGGAACAAGTATCATTTTGGAATCTGGATCCACTGCTTGAAGCCATGAGCTCCGAAGAGCCATCTGTGTCCGCCTCATCTTGAAACGAGCAAGCACGCATGAAGCCATGAGGCCCAGAAGCCTCTGGAACCACCAGGCCGACATGTTCTCTGTCTGCATAAACATCTGACACGTGGCGAACAGATCCGCCATTCTGTCCCCAGTCAAGCACACCTTGCAATGGATCGTGTTCCAACGAAAACCCAGGAAAATCAAGTCCTGAGAGACCGTCATGGAGGATTTCCGCCAGTTCACCGACAGCCCAAGGTGGAACAGGAGCTGGAGGAGAGACCAAGGTTGCTCAAGGCTTTCAGTGGACAGGGACTGCGCAGCAGCCAATCATCCAAAAACGGATACACGTGGATACCCTGCAGCCGAAGATAAGCTGTGATGACCGACATCATCTTCGTAAAGACACACGGGGGCGAGCTGAGACCAGACGGGAGCACGCAAAACTGGAAATGCTCCTCCCCCATGGAAAACCGTCAGTATTTCCGATGCGGGGTCCAAATGAGGATATGCATATAAGCATCCTGAAGGTCCACCACGCTGAGCCAGTCACCCTTCTGTAGAGAGGACTTTATTTGACTGGGGGGTATCATCTTGAATTTCACTTGGGGGAAGAGAAAGGTTGAACTGGGAAAGGTCTAGGATGGTGCGCAGGCCAGCCTGATTGGGTTTTGGCACTGTGAACAGACGGGAGTAGAAGCCCTCCCCTTGCTTCCCTAGGGGAATGGGTTCCACCGCCTTGAGATCCAGAAGCTTCCGGACTTCGGCTCTGCGGGAGGGCGTCCCCGAGTGCCGGAAGGGAGGATTGATGGATGGGGTAAGGGGCAAGCGGAAGCCCGCCCGAGCGATGGACAAGACCCACCGGTCCTCGGTGATGGTCTGCCACACCTCTTAGATAGACGCAATGCGCCTTCCCACTGGGGTCTTGCGCCAGTGCCAAAAACTCTCATTTAGCGGGCTTCTCAGAGGCCGAACCCCCAATTCCTGAGGAGGAGGCAGAGGACTGAGAGAAAAACTGGCATCGCTGCTAACGGTGGGAGTTTCCAGCTGGAGGATCGACTCTATAAACCCCCGAAACCCAAAGGAAGACCGAGGCTGCGAAGGCGTTCTCAGAGCCCTAAAAGGTGGTTTTACCAGAACGGACAAAGACTTGGACGTCTGAGTGCTGTCCTTAGTTTTAGTCAGCTCTACGTCTGTTGACAAATGGGACAGTTCTTTGCCGTCAAAAGGCAGGTTCAAAACTTTATCCTGCACCTCCTTGGAAAACTTTGTGGCGTGAAGCCAAGCCTGATGAGACGTGTCCACGCCAAGCATGAGGCCCCGAGCCGAGGTGTCCACATGATGCGCTGCAGCCTCAAGCATTTCCTGCCCCAGGACTCTGGCATCAGATAAGCCAGCCTTAAAATCGTCCAGCTTGTCCGCAGGAATGAACTCCTCAAATTCCAACAGACCTTTCCACATTTTCATATTTGCCCCCGCTAAAATGAGCTCCACGTTCACCTGGCGCAACTGCAGAGCCGAATTAGCAAAGATCTTCCTCTCCAAAGAGTCAAGCAACTTGACCTGTTTGGCCAGAACCTGGGCTGCCGCTGTAGATGACGCTGAAGCCGGTCTGGATTGAAGTGTAGTGGCTGCCACCAATGTGGAGGATGGGAGCGGGCAAGACACTAAGGCTACCTCCTCCAAGGTATGAAGCCTATAACGAGCATCAATCTTTTTGTTAACATGCAGTCCAGAGTGTGGCTTATCCCAGACTTTGCGGACCTCGGCCAAAAAGTTCTTCTGAAAGAACAAGCTGGTGCGCTCCTGAGGAGACAAGGTGAACGCCCCCGAAAGCACTGCTTCTTGCGGAGGAGGTGCCTCAGGTACTGGAACATCCATAAGAGACATGTCCATTACCCAGTCATGGAACGCCCTAACAGAGCGGGGCTGGTCGTCGCTATCCTGATCCCCATGCACGTCATCCAATGTGTCCGGATGGACCTGCGTCATGTCTGGCTCCACAAAGGCTTGTCTATTGGAGACAAGGGTGGCGGAGAAGGAAGGGCTGGAGGCGGGACAGCTGGTAGAGGTGGGACAGCTGCTGGAACAACCGGTGCTGTGACGGGAACCGTCGGAATGGAACCTGGCCCTGGAGGGCAGATTTCCTTAAAAAGACCGCTGAAATATTCCTTCATGGGGTCGGAGTGCATTAGCTTCTGAAATTTTCCGAAGAAGGCCTCCTCCGCCGAAGACTTAGACACTGTGACAGGTGGAGGCCTCTCATGAGAGGAATAGCTCCAAGGCCGCAAAGGAGAGGGTTGCCAAGAGGGGCCCTCACCAGCCGGGTTGACGTAGATCAATGGCGCAGACGCTGCCGGGAGCGAGACCGAGTGCTGTAACGGCATCCGAGCATTCCAGTCAAAATGGATGAAATGGTTGCTCCCAGCAACCAATGCCGATGGCGTAGGTAAGGGAAGAGTCCAAAATGGCCATCGCAGTACGCGCTGGGAACAGGCGTCATTTTATCAACGCCTGAGGAGAACTGTGTCACATGTGTGAGTGAGGCAGGGATCTCCACAGACAGGTCAGGGGTCTTGACTTTAGCCTTGACACAAGGAACCTCGGCAGAGCCGGTACTGTGTGGCCTAGGATGTTTCTGAGACATACTAATAGGCAAATTAGCCTCTGAAAGAGGAACCTCCGCAACGCCGGTAACAGAGGAATTACGGTCAGCGAACTCACTCTTTTCCCCCTCAACAGAACCGGTATCCCCACAGGAGCGGGACCGATGAGGAACCCACCTCACTGACAAGACCTTAACAGGCCTCTCAGTTCTGTCGGTCACCTTAGCCTCCGATAGAGGAACCTCGGACCCGAGTCCGGTAACAGCTCCCTCACGAGGGACCTCGAACCTTGGTTTGGTACGGAAAACCTCAATAGAGGCCTCGGGCAACACCCCAGGACCTGTATGGGAACCTCCAGACAAGGAGACCTCGAAGCAAGCTCCGGTGCCCACCGCCTCAGTAGAACTGGGCCGTTGAATAGCCCCCACAGGAGGGGCCTCGGATTGCAATCCGGTGTGAGCAGGCCCCTTACTGAGGCCCTCGGAGAAAACTCTGGTACCTCTTAGGCCTTGAAGGCACCTCAGGGGAAACCCTGTTGACAGAGCTTTTAAAGCCCCTCCCGGACTGGGAAGACCCCTGAAGGAGTCCCCTGGTTGGGGAGCCCTAAAAACGAAGGAACTTACCGGGTGTCTTCTAATTATCGATGAAACTCTGAAAATGCGGAGGAGGAATGCGCTCAAACAACACCTCCCACCGCTCCAGACGACATTGAAGTGCCGGGACCGAATGGGGAATCACAGTAGAAGCACGAGTCCCACCGGTGGTCTGGACCCAAACACTCCAGACAAAGAGGATGGGGATCCGCCCTCGCGAAACATCGTTCGCAGGAAGAACAATTAGGAAAATATAACTGAAACGGCATAGACGGACTACTACGCGACCGCTAAGCCGGAGCAGGAGTGGAGGACACTGGAAGGAAAAAATCTTCAGAAGATGCAAATGCGTCCAGTCCCGAACGTGCGGAGAAAAGTACTGATGGGTGATGCGCTGGGCGGAGCTAAGGAGGGCGGGGTTTTGGCCGTGTGCGGTACCCCGCGTAAGAAGAGAAGGAGGACACATTTTTGAAAAATGTGATACTTTTTATGAAGTGCTCCAGTCCCGTCCCGCAGGAAGGAGGAATGTCCCATAAGTATGGAGGAAAGGGGACAGGACGCAGGAGTAAAAGGCGTTGTTCTGTAATGGTTTGAGTCTTATCTATTTGACTGCCCCTTTTCCATTTCCTGGGCTTTTAGAAGTCCTCCCCCTTTCCTTTACACTTTGGTGTTCATAGGGGTCTTTTTGTGCCCCCTCCGTCTTTTCTCATTGTATACTTGCCTCTTTCCTCTACTGTTGCTTCTTTTGGTCTGTATTGTAATTTCACTGCTGACAATTTCCAAATCTTTGGCTTTTTCTCTTCATCTGACCCTTTATTCTACTCTCAGCATTTGTCTTGTTGGCGATGCAAACCTAAATACATTCTCGTTTTCTTCATCTAAATGCCCCAAAAACTGAAATCCCGTTTCCCACTTCAACTACTTCTGACCATCTTTCTCCCCTATGCTTCCTTTGCATGTAACTTACATATCATCTTTGACTCTTCACTCTCCTTTTCCCTTCAGATTTCTAATATCACTCGTTCATGTCGCTTTGAACTTTATATTTGCTCACTCTTTTCTTTCTTGCCATGCTACTTCTCATCTTCACTTGTGTCTTTTCTCATCCTGATTATTCTTCTGCCCTGTTAATTGGTCTTCCTGTATGAACTTGCTCACCTACGTTCCTTCTTCAACTTGAACATTTTCTTTATTTTCCGTCTTTCCCCCCGAACTTCAAATTCTCCTTCACATAGCTCTATTGCTTGGGTCCACTTGAAGTCAAGTTTCTTTCATATTCTTTGTATTGTGTTTAAATGTATTCATGACTTGGCCCCTCCTTACTTATCCTTTCTAGTTTCCCTTGATGTCCCATCTTGTACCATATGCTCTCAAAACACATTTCTCTTGTAGTTCCCAAACCTCCCTGTGCTCAATGTGCTTCTGTTATTTCTCCCTACTTCTTTATCTCACCCTAATAGATCGTCTCCCACTCAACTCTCTATTCTGCTCTAATCTCAAAGCGTTTCTGCTTTCTTACTGTCGCAATCTGATCTTTGCTAATTACTTATTTCTGAATTTTCATTAACTGCGCCATAATTTTTCTGTACAGCGCCTTCTATGTAAAGAAGTACAAATACAAAAACTAGATAGTCATGTAGCAGGTCATGACCCTCCACAGAGATTCTACATATTCTTGTCATTTGGCCTTCCTAAAACGTGCAGTGGAGCTCAGGGGGCAATTAGAGCACGCTTTTGGCTCTTGCTGTTTTTTAAAATGTTAGCTCTGTTGCAACATATTCAGTGAATAAATCCTTTTAAAAAATGAATAGTGTTGGGGAGGTTCCAAGGTGCCTGACCAGACAGATGCTCCTGTGTGAGGTTCCAAGATGGCAACCCTACTAACCCCTTCCCTCACAGGCTACCAATTAATAGAAAAGAGGAGCAATAAGCTGATAAATGAGCTACACACTCGATAGATGACTTTGATGGAGGGCAGCACATCCCTCTGAGGTGGAAGCTGAAAACTATCCAAGAAAAAATGTGTCCCTCGCCTAGCCAGAGAGATACTCCCAGCATATACTAGGCTCTGGTGGAGGCACCATTTGACATTTCACTGGTCACTGCCGACACTATAATTGCGATTTTAAAGAACCTAAAACCTACGTCACATTTATTTGAAACAATTCCAGCACGAATTGCTAGGATGCATGCTATTGATTTTGAATAATTTATTACAACATTTGTACATTTCTCTTTAGACCAAGGTGTGGTACGGATTTGAAGTTCTCAACGGTCACCCTTACTAAAAAAAATCCCTGGACTTTAAATGCCTACAAAACTACCCACCGGTTGTTGGGCAACCTTGGCCGGCAAAAATACTGGAAAAAGTAGTTACTCTCCAACTGCAAGCTCATGTGGGCAATTCCCAAGCTTTGGACACCTGTCAGTCAGGCTTTCGTCCTTTGCACAGAAGCGAAAACCGCTGTGATTTCGGTATGGGATGTGTGAGAAACCTGATGGTGTTTCACCCGCTAGTTCGGGATCTGTCATCCAGGTGGCCAGGACACGGCCATCGCTTTTGGATCCAGTTCCTGTGGGTGTACCAGTGTGGAAGGATCACCTGGATGAGGGGTCCTCGGGGAGTGGACGTGGGACACCGGAGGGTGAAATGTGGTATCCCCTTCCTTGTAAAACCTTTTCCCCATCCTACCAGGTAGGATACCTAGAAACTCATTCCCCCCACCCTTTTCCCGACACAAACACTTTTTCAAAGACAGAGAGAAAACGGACTAACACCCGAGCCATATATCGAACATGTCCCAACACAAGGGTCAGGCAATTACTGATATTTACACACACCTGACTCACATCACACTTCCTCGCATGGTTTAAAGGCAGAGCACGAAAGCACACTCGCAGCAAAGCAAAACACACGAGATAGGAGTTTAATACGAGAAGAAAGACAGCAAGACGAGAAAGGGTTGCAAGGAGGGAATTGCCCTTGGCCTTTTCAGAGGAAGAAAACTGCTACTTTCACAAGCTCTCGAGAATAAGAAACATAAGACCAGGAATTAAGGCTGAAGAAAGGTGCATTGTGTTTCGAAGGTACCCAGGGCTCTCCCGCATCAATAGCCGAAGCGGGAAGGAGCGATTGCAGCCATGGTACTGTCCCCGCTCCTACAACAAAGCCGCTACAGTAAAGTCAGCACAGCCGGTGAGTCTGGGAGACTGATAGAGTGGGCTGTGTTAGAACCAAAGTTGTAAGAGGCAACATTGTATGGAGAAATCTGCAAAGAAAAGAGAGTAAGGCGTATGTGATGAGCGACACGAGTATAATTGAATATCCAAGGAATGACTGAACTTTTGAAACCAAGGTAGATGCCATATACAGAGTGGTCCGGCACCACGTGGGTGCTCATTCAAATGTCTCTGTTAGGTATCCAACTGAGAGTGTAAAGTAGTGACCTGTGAAATCAAATTGGTCCTGCAACGGGTCAAGCCAAACCCTGTGCACATTTGAAAGCCTTTGATAGCTAAATACGAACTGCAATTGGCCCAAACCTGGCTGAGGGAGACTAATTGTGAAAAAGGGATCGGAGCCCGATTGGGGGGGATCCGGGTGAACTGTGAGTCACCTGAGAAAAGATATTCTATAAGCATTGGAGAAGAGGATTTGAGACTGGAAGAGGGGGATCCAAACTAAAGTTTGTGGTAGAAAAGGGATCTGAGCCCGACTGAGGGGGATTCAAGGTGAAGAGTGAATCGCCTGGCTCGAATATTTGTAAAGGAACTTGCTTGTTTTGGTACATTATGTCCTTTGAATCAAGAGACTTTGATACCTTAAGAGACTTGGGCACAGAAGGCCCTGATGTTGGTAACAAAACAGTGTCCTTGTGACGAAGAAGCCCAAGAGTGTGGTATGCTAGAGTGAACCGCCTTGTCCCCTGCTAAAAAAATGGGGAAGGGAGGCCAACGGCCTGAACATCCGACTTATTTTGTGAACACTTCTTTCTTTTTCATTAACATTTCCCCACACTATTTGTAAATAGGCAGTCAAGATGGCAATCTTTTAGTACAGGCCCTTATATTTTGACGAGACTCCACTAAGACTGCGTTATTATTTGATGGTCATAGCTTGCTCCCATCTTTAGATTGAGGTTCAGATAGGCGTTAATAACACCCTTGATAAAGTTAAACACACACCCTTGACCTGTGGTCACTTGTGTCCGTCTTACTTTGATACCATGCCTTCCTTACATATGGTGTCAGAGTGGGATGTGACTCAATTGAAACAAATTGGGGAACCCTACAATTCCAGAAGCTTAGTCAGAGGTTCCAACCCATCTGTTGCCACAAAAGAATCAATAGGCTTTGATATCTGTAGATGAAGAGAGGCTACTATCCCTCCTGGGAAAAGAGGAATGATTCCCACAGACCTAGTTTTGATATCCCCTCCTGGGTGTTATAAAAGATTGGCCCCAAGGGGGGCGCTAGAGAGCCTGATCAATATGGCCGCAGGTCTGTGAAGCTCTCCAGCGCCCGTGAACATTCGGACATTTATCCTGCAGCTAATTGCTCTGCATTAGCCATTTGTTAATCTGTATTGGTCTCGGATGGTGCCGAGCCTGGGGGGAGTGATACAGTGCCTCTCTTGGGACGAGTGGCGGTGATCTCCGGCAGCTGAGGACTGCTGCGTGGAGTGGAGGAGGGGCTGCTCGGCGGCGGGCCGGACCGCGGAGAGGAGGTCTGGTGAATGGAGGAGCGAAGGGCACGGAGGCGTGGGGCTCGCTGGTCCCAGTGGCGGAGCGGTGAGGAGGAGTGAGAGGCCCTTGGCGGGGAGGCTCCAGTGTTCGCTCTGAGGAGGGAGCTCATCCGGTGGCTGTGCAGTGGTGCAGCCCCGCGGGGCGGCTGCGGCGACACTCCTGCCGCATGGCTCCGGAGAGCTTGGAGGACCCGAGGTGGAGCAGTGGTCTCCTGAGGACGCCTGCTGGCCCGTGAGTGGCGCTCCCCATGTGCTTTCCTGTGTGTTCCTCGTGGGCCGGAGCTGCTGGGGAGCGTGGAGGTGACGCCGGGCGCGCGTTGGAGGTGCCCAGGGACTGGCGGCGTCCTTGTGAAGGCAGCGGGCGTGGAGGGGGATTAGCCCGCGCATTCCTGCCAGTCGGCCGAGGCGGGGACCGGCGAGGCTCCCAATCTGCTGTGTGGTCTCGCAGTGGTGGCTCCCTCCGGAACATACTGTGCCTTATACATAATGCTCTTCAGGCTGTGGTGGTGATTCGTGGATTTCCTTTGGCGGTCTCCTATACCTGAAAAGGAAGGCGTCCAGGTTCCCTGCTAAGGAATTAGGAGCGGGGCACGGAGACTGCACTGGTGGCGGTATTGACATGGTGCTGTCCCTTGGAGGGGGTCCTTTCTTACTTGTCAGCGCTGCGGGGCCCTACCTGTGGGATAGCGCTATATTTCCGGAAGTCTGTGCTATGGCACTGTTGGTCTGACCGTGGTGCCCAATGCTGCCCCTGCCCATTGCTGTTTGTGGAGTCGGTTATATGGGGTGCTGCGGATTGGAGGCGGGAGTACTACTGGACAGAACCGTCGGTCGAGAAGTGCTGAGTGGTGCTTGGTGCCCTCTATCCCTTTTTGCGCCAGGGGACCATGTCGAAGGCGGGTAAAAGTGGCAAACATCAATTAAACTACACTTCGACGTGTCTTCTCAGACCAAAACCAACGGGGTGATAATGGACGCACCTGGCTGCAAGCCCCGGAGTCTGAGACGGACCCTGTTGTGGCTTTTCGGGATATCAAGGCCATGTTTGCGCAGTTACAGACTGGGATACAGTCTCTTGATGGGAAGTTGGACACACTGACATGTAAGGTTGATCACATGCAGGTCCGCCTGGACAAATATGGGGAATGTTTGGATGAGGCGGAGGGTCGGATATCCGGGGTGGAGGATGTGGCGGCCTCAGTGTCGGGTGAAATGGCTGGAATGCGGATGGCCTTGAAGGAGCTCAAGGAGAAGCAGGAGGACCTCAAATCGAGGTCAAGAAGAAATAACATCAGAATTGTAGGCCTGGCCGAATCGGCGGATCAGAGAGATATGGACTGGTGGAAGGAATCCTGAAGGAGGCACTGGGCCAAGAGGGGGTTTTCCCCCTTGTGTGTGGTGGAGAGGGCACATCGAATTCCCGGTGGAAGGAGGCCAGTTCCTGGAGCTTCGCTGAGACCGTTGATAGCCCGTCTGCTGAATTACAGGGACCGGGACACTGTGCTCCGGATGGCAAGGGAGAAGGGGAATGTCACCTATAAGGGGGACACTATTAAGTTCTTCCCGGACTTCTCAGACAAGGTGCAAGCAGTCAGGAAGATGTTGCTGGATGTGAAAAGGCAGATGAGGGACAGAAATTTGAAGTATGCGATGCTGTACCCGGCCAAACTCCGGGTGGAGCATAGAGGCAAATCACTCTTCTTCCAGACCCCTGAGGAGGCTGCATCCTTTTTGGATATGTTACCAGCGTCACCCAGGCAGCTGGGTGCAAACACCTGATGTGGGGAGGAGCGTGGGGCCTAAGATCCGGGCAGGGTCCTGTGGGCTGTTTGGGGTTGATCCTTGGAGCAGTTATCAGAATACTCAGGGAAGGGTGCTGGAGGGTCAGGCTTGCAGCTACCCCCAGTGCGCAAGCTGGTTGAGTATATGTTGAGGGTGTTTAGGAGGCCAGAGAGTTGGGGTTGCAGGCGGGGGTGCGCACTCAGGGGGGTGGGTGGGGAGAGGGGCGGTGGTGCACCGACAAGTTGGAGAGTTGTTGGTAGGGGTTGGAGAGTAATGGCACAGGCAATATGACTCTTCCAGGGGTTGGTTGGCACACGGGCAGTAGGCTTTGGGACACTTTATGACGATACAGACTTCTGACCTGGAATGTAAGGGGCCTTAATAGTCCACCGAAGTGCCGAAAGGTGTTGCAATATTTGCAGCGTCACCAAATAGGGGTACCTTTCTCCAGGAAACCCATCGGACGGTGGACTCGGAATCTAGGTTTGGCAAATGCTGGGGGTGCCATAGGTATTTTTCTACGTATTCTTCCTTTTCCAGGGGCGTGGGTATTTTAGTGCATAGCTCAGTGGGATTTCGCATGACTAGGTTACTAAAGGACCAGGAGGGGAGAGCGCTCATAGTACAGGGAGTTATCCAAGGGAGGCTATATACGTTAATTTGTTACTACGGCCCTAACCGGGACATGGCTGAGCAGTTGGAGTGGGTGGAGAGGCAGTTGGCGGACATGGCTACAGGGGAGATCTTGGTGGCAGGGGATTTTAATACAGTGCTAGCCCCTGCTCGAGATCGGACAGGCCCTCATCCACGTTTGTGTAGTAAGAGCTCTGTTAAACTCCGGGGCATGCTGGCGGTGTGGCAGCTAGCGGACATCTGGAGGGTGCGGAAGTCTATGGTTAATCAATATACGCATTATTCGGCGCCGCACAACTCAGCAGCATGGATTACTTCTTGGTGCCCAAGGACCTTATGGGGCAGACAACCGAGGTGGAGATTTTGGCCTGTACTTTCTGATCATAGCCCGGTTTTATTAGCTATCCGGTTGAGAGCGCGGTCCGGGGGGAGGGCCCCGTGGAGATTCAAGAGTGATGAGCTCACGGACATAGTCTTTAGGGAGGAGTTAGGGAAAACCATTGATAGTTATTTTGAGCTGAACGAGGGGTCGGTATCCTCGGCGGGCACCCTATGGGAAGGTTTTAAGTGTGTAATGCGGGGGGAGTGCATAGCTAAGGAGGCGGGCATATTCAAGAGAAAACGCAAAGATTTAATGGAGAAAGAAGCGGAGATACGCGCCTTGCAGGTGGCGGCTCCAGTCCCTTCCAAAACTCAGCAACGCTAAATAATGAAGAGCCTTCAGGAATTCCACGCGTTGGCTCAGCGGGAGATTAAATACATGTGGGATAGATCGGCCCCTCAGAAGTATGGTGAGGGTCAGGCTCTGGGCCGATCACTAGCCAGAGTAACGCGTTGGAATGCTTTGGGTGGCAGTAATTACAGACGAGGGGGGGACGGACCATTTTGAGGATGAGGCGATACTCCGTGAGTTTCATACATTTTATACTCGCCTGCATGCTACCCAATCCCACGCTGCACAAGCGGATATCGAGGCTTATCTCGACCAGGTGGGTTTGTTTTGGTGCTCGGAGGAACAGAGGGAGTGGTTAAACAGGCCGGTGACATTAGAGGAGGTAGAGGCCATAAAGTCTTTACCTAATGGGAAATCCCCGGGTCCGGATGGCTTCACGGCTGAATTTTACAAGTGCTTTGTTGACAAATTGGCGCCTTATATGCTGCGGGTATACCAGGAGGCGGTGACTGAGTGTCGGCTGCTGGAGTCTCTTAGGGAGGCTTTGGTGGTGGTGTTGTTGAAACCAGGGAAGCCTGAGCGAGATTGTTCCTCGTACCGCCCGATATCACTGATCAACTCAGACAATAACATTTTGGCCAAAATCTTGGCGTCGCGCCTAGTGCCGTTGATGCCAACGCTGGTTAGGGCTGATAAGGCAGGCTTTATTCCTGGGCGGTCGACGTCGTTCGGCCTGAGGTGAATGTTTGGGCTACTAGCCGCCTTAACGAGCACGGATCCGGTTGTTGCGGTTTTGTTAGATGCCGCTAAGGCTTTTGATTCTATTGAATGGCCGTTTTTATTTACGGTCCTGCATAGATTGGGCCTGGGGGAGGGGGGTTCCTGTCCTTAGTGTCACTTCTGTATGATAAGCCGGTTGCTAGGGTGAGGGTCAATGGGCAGACGACCGCATTAATCCCGCTTGAGAGGGGGACGTGCCAGGGGTGTCCTCTGTCCCCCTTATTGTTTGCTCTGGTGATAGAGCCCTGGGCTGAGCGAGTGCGGGAGCTACATATTCATCAGGGGATTCAGTTATGCACCCACAAAGTGGTGATTTCGCTGTATGTGGACGATATGGTCCTGTTCCTGCGCCACCCTGAGGTCAATCTGGCCCCGGTTATGTTAGATATTCAACAATTTGGGTAAGTCAGTGATATTTCCCTTGACTGACAGCCAGGTTCGCTTTCAGGATACATGGGGGTTTCAGTGGGATATGCTTAGTACCCGGTACTTGGGAATTACTTTAGCCAGGGATATGGGAGAGGTGTTCCGCAGTAACTATGGGATGGTGCTCCAGTTAGCCAAGGAAGCAATGCAAAGGTGGACTACGCTTCCGCTTAATTTGTATGGCAGGGTCTCGGTAGTTAAGATGTCCATTCTCCCCCAGTTCTTGTATTTGTTTCTTAATGTTCCCCTTCGGATACCTAGAAAATACTTTCAGGATCTCAAGTCAGCAGTGATTCAGTTTCTCTGGGCTGGGAAGCAGGTGCAGGTTTCGTGGAACAGGCTCACTGCACCTGTCCGGGGGGAGGTCTGGCCCTGCCTGATTTTGAATTATACTACCATGTGGCCCAAGCTAGTTATCAAAGGTACTGGTATGGGATGGCGGCTGAACACAGGCATGTTGAGATAGAGCGGTCAATAGCATCCCCGGCGTTGCTGAGGTTGGTTATTCTGATGGCTCGGGTTTGCCCCGAGGAGGCCCGGACCTTTGTTGGGTTGACGTGTAGGGCTTGGTCCCTTCTGGAAAATAAACCTAGGGGTAGTATACTTTTTTTGCCTGAACTCCCGATCATATTTATTCCGGGTTACCTGTGACCAGTGAGGCGGGTTACATTGCCATGACGAAGCGGGTGGGGATTACCAAATTTGCAGATTTGTTCCCGGATGATACGTTTATCACCATTGATCAGCTGAGAGACAGGAGGGCCCTATCGGCGTTGGACGCATTTTTATACTTCAGGTTGCGAGTGTCGCTGCAGCGGCTCTTCCTGTCCTTCCCTGAGCAGCCCCTGGTGGCATGGCTGTTAGATCGGGTGATAAAGGGGGACCTGGATCGGAAGATGCTCTCCAAGCTGTATGCAATAGCTCTGGAGGGTAAATTGTCGACTGCAAAGTCATCACGGGAGGAGTGGGGAAAGCTGTTGGGCAGGGAGATACCGGCGGATGTGTAGACGTACTGTTGCGAGGGTACTAGAAAGGGGGCAATTAACACCAACTTTAAGCTCATTCATTTTAAATTTCTACATCAATATTACTATTCCCCGGCTCAGTTGCATCAGTAAATCTGCAGCCGGCATTAGGTGTTGGTATGAACCTGTGGGATTTCTCCATGTTGCATGGGAGTGTGCACTACTTGACCAATTTTGGATTTTCAGGACTGGTCGCTGTATGGAGAATGCTTTTCATTATCGCATTACGTGGTTTGTTGGTCCTGTGTTTGGGTTCAACTTATGGGGAAGGGTTTACTCACGTGCCATGTAGGTGGGGGGTGGGTGGGTTTGAGTTGGGGTGGGTGTTGGGTTGGAGTTGTTGTTATATGAAATGTCAATAAAGAAAGTTAAAAAAAATTAAATAAAGATTGGCCCCAAAATCTGCCCTGGAAGTTCGGTATAGACATTGTAGCAGATCCAGACTTCTGGGGAGACAAAGGTTCTCTTAAAGAACCATGGCGAGATCCCATTTGAAATACATTGTGGAGACAAAATTGCCCAAGGGATTCTTGAAAAAGCTTTATTTCCCCATTTTAGAGAAAGTGAACCAGAAAAAACAGAGAGAAGTACCTTAGGCTTTGGGGGGCTGATGAACCATTGAGCACTGAAGAGAAAAAGGCCAAAGAGCCTACCCTGTATCTCAACCTAGCCTTTGCCTATTGAAATGACCCAGCCCTCGCTGAGGCCTTTTTTACAAACCATTCCCAAAGATAGGATGTAGAGAAGGGAAGCCCTTTCCTCTTCTTAAAGCAAGGATTGCTATATAGAAAAGAAACATCTACAGAAGGCTTGAGTAAAACCCAGTTGGTAATACCCAAAACTCACCGAAAGATCGTGCTCGAGACTGTACATCCCAATCTGATCGGGGGATACTTCGGACCATTCAAAACCCAGGCACACATCAGCGTGAAGTTTTACTGGCCAGATACCCATGCTGATATAAAAACCTTTATTCAGACGTGTGAAATAATATGTCAGCAAACCAGTACTCACATCCAATCGCCTGGCCCTTTGAATACTTTGCCAATCGTAGAAGTCCCTTTTTAAAGAATTGGGATGGACATCATTTGACCCGTAGAAGCATCTAGACAGGGCAACAAATATGTCCTCATAATTGTTGACTACGTGGCCAGATACCCAG
This sequence comes from Ambystoma mexicanum, assembly GCF_040938575.1. Taxonomy (NCBI): domain Eukaryota; kingdom Metazoa; phylum Chordata; class Amphibia; order Caudata; family Ambystomatidae; genus Ambystoma; species Ambystoma mexicanum. Next base: position 1,119,302,105 of record NC_090930.1, read on the forward strand.
AGACATTCCCTATGCGGAACACCACTCACCAAATGCTAAAGCACCTCCTACCATATTTTTCCTGGGTTGGCTTTCCTAAGGAAAACCAGATCAAGCTCATGGGGGAAGTCAAGGAAGTACTCAATTTTACCACCTTACTAAATTTAGTGTACCATCCCCAAACAGATGGTTTGGTAGAGAAATTTAATCAAACGCTTAAAATGATCCTAGGAAAGATGGTAGATAAGGATGGGAAGGACTGGTGCAGTATAATGCCCTGTGCACTCTTTGCAGCGAGAAAAACCCTACACATCTACTGGATTCTCTCCTTTTGAGCTACTCTATGCTAGAGAACCTAGAGATGTCCTGGACATGCTCCAGAAGACCTGGGAAGAACGAGGGGTGGCACCCATTCCCCTTTCGCAGATGGCTACCAGACTGCGAGGGCATATGAGACTTGTTCGTAGTCTAGTTTATACTCGTATGGAAAAGGCCCAAATCCAGCAAAAATCTTCCTATGACAAAAAGGTGAGCTTAAGATCGTTTTCCGTAGGACAAAAAGCATTGGTCCTCTTGCCTACCTCGGAAAACAAGCTTGTCTCCAAACGGCATGGGCCATATGAAATACTAGAATGAACAGGAACCTGTACTTATAAGGTAGCACAACCTGAAAGGAAACAGGAGGAAAACCAGTCTGCCACCAATGCTACGATACTATCCTGTTTGGTGCCAAAAGAGGTAGATAACCTTGAATGAATTCCTCAAGAGCTATTCAGTCAACAAGAAGATTTAAAAGATTTAATTATCTCATTCCCCGACCCGATGTATTCTCAGAGAAACCAGGAAGAGTGAAAGGCACTGATCACTACATTAGAACACCTAAAGGAAAGGTGATTCATCTAAAACCATATAGACTCCCGTAAGCCCGCAAGCAGATAGTGTTTGAGGAAGTGAATAAAATGTTAAGAGCAAACATGATCGAACCCTTTTCAAGCCCATTTTCCTCCCATATTGTATTGGTCACTAAACTTGATAATTCCTCAATGTTTTGCATAGATTCCTACCAAGTTAATGCCATTTCCGACTTTGATGCTTATCCCATCCCACGCATCAATGACCTAATTGATAAAGTCGGAAATGCCACCTTTCTATCAACCCTAGACTTGACTTAAAAGGGTACTAGCAGGTCACAGTGTATGGACCTGATAAGGAAACAACAGCTTTCACGCCACCCCTAGGACTGTTTCAGTTCAAAGTTCTCCTTTTTGGATTACACAGGGCTCCAGCCACTTCCCAACAGCTTATGGACCAAATATTACAGCCCATCTCTGATTTCTGTGGAGCTTATATTGACGATATTGTCATTTATAGTACATTTTGGGAAGACCACCTTTTCCATCTAAGCTCTCATAATGAGCCGTGACATGCAAACTTTAACGGACGGATTATAATGGCTGCATCTGCTCTAGTGAAAGCCCAATAACATGTGCTTGGTGAATCCTACTGTACAAAAAAAAGAGGGGGGAGACATTGATAAGGCCATAACGAGGTTAGAGCAACAATGGGTGCACAGACTTAACACCGCCAGAAATGGTCTTAATACAACGGTAGAGTGGAAGCATTTCTTCCACTAGTCCCCGCATTTAGATAATATGTATAATCTTAGCATGTGTTTTCATTAATACCAACAATTATTAACTATGACTTATACACTGTCCTCATGTTTCTTTTTGATACTTAAGTGGCGTGCCCAATCACAACATCAATGTGGCACACAGGCTCTGCAATTCACAATTTATGACAACATCAAACCACTGCAGTGCATCCCCCGCTACGTACAGTAGGATTCATCAAACACACGTTATCGGGCTTTCACTAGAGCGGACGCGCCATTATAATCCGTCCGTTAATGTTTGCACGCCGCGGCTCACAAAAGTATGAGCAGGCGTGACCCGGAGTTGGCCTGACACACCGTTACTCCCATTTTGGGCCGTACCCAGCACGCCCTCTGACACTTGGACTAATACCATTGTACAGTGGTACGCTGACGCGTCCCAGGAGGTGTAACCACACTGACACAGAGAAGGCTGCACGCTGACCCTTACGCAGCGGCGTCCTTGACAACAGTTCCCCTTTTTCCGTACACAGCACGCCCCCTTCCACACCATTGGACCTTGCACTACGATGACCGCACCATGGGTGTTGCACTTCTACATAAACCATACTTCACCAATAATATCTACCATTGTGTACCCCTCGGGGGTGCACTGCCACAAGCTTGCTTAATGGTCAGCTATAAATATCTTGTGACCCGCTGTATTACACTTCTCGCTCCACATATCTCGTGAGCAATCGGCTGATACAGTGTACAGCTGTTTTCTTCCACCATTTCGGGAACAAGATACCCGGCCAAGACTCACAAGAACAAGATCAACCAGGAGGTAAGGACCCACCCATGTTCCATACCAGTCACCCAAACTATGGCTTATTTAGGCTATTTTTTCAACATTTTTAAACCATTATATGGTTTCTTGTGTCGTTTTAGGTAGTAATCTCCCTGCTACGACCATTTATTCTTTTCTTGGCTACCCACACGCCAGATCCCACCTACGCCAGAGTGGATCAACGTACTTGCCATAGCAGGTTATAGTCTAAGGTAAGACTCACACCCTGTTTTTCTAATATAGCGCCCCCCCCTTTTCAATCTTGAGCATCTCTAAGAGCTATCCAAATCATGTACTTAACTTCCTTGAGGTCATATCACTTTTCTTCAACATTTTTACCATTAATACTTGTAGATAGAGGACCCAGGATTTGGATCCACCATCTTTCCACACGTCCTGATGTAGGCCTGCACACACAAGCTTCATTGAACAGCTTGACTTTAGGCCGAAACACCACAGTGTTGACGATTCCATTACCGCTCCAGTGTTGATACCACACACTGCCATATTTTTGTTATGTTCATTGAAAGTTTTTCTATGTTCACTATGTATTTGTAAAACACAGTATGTCGTTGAATGTAAGCAAAACATTTGTTCATCCAAATCCAGTCCATTTGACTGGTTTGTACTCACCTGTATTGTATGCTTTGTAAAATCAATTTTTAATGTCTCTGGGTACTCTATCCCCACATTTGTTTTTAAGAAAAGACGCAAATTAAACACAAGGTTGAAACACTTCTTTGTTATCTAATCCTTTCTTCAACACACATGGTAAGTTTCCATGAAACGGATATATAATATGTGACCTCTCACCCTGATTTCTACGATTATTAAAACATGTGGTTAATAGCATACAGCAAGGCTGCAAGCTTCTGAAATGTGAGGTCTCACAACAGCAATCAGCCCAGCAGGGGAAGAAACCAATACACCCGAAAATCCACTGCAGGGCCACAGTGACCTCCAAAAGTTGATCATGGGTGCTCCTCAGCAGAGTCTACTAAAAATAGTATAATGGCTCTGAGGATGTGCTGCACTCCAATAGCTTCACAGAAGAAGTACCTCAAACATCGATTTTGCCTATTGCAAATGGACTGATGGAAATAATTCGTACTTGTACCAGACATATACGAAAGACAGACGTTATAATCTCACTGACACGGCTGAAGAGACATGTTTTTAAAACTAGAATGAAAAGTGAACCGGGATCAGTAACTTAACAAGTAGTGTTGAGGAATGATTCCTCGATCGCTTAAGGCCCATAGAGTATGATTCCCCTGGGTGGGGAACTGTTGGTTTTATTGAAAATACAGGGTTGCTGAGGGAATGGCCTTAGTTCAGACGGTCCGGCACGAGTACTCTGCCCGAGTCGGACATGTCTGGATTCCAGTTATTAGGATTTGTATTATTGTTATGGGGGATGTTCTAGGGAAGAGGGGCGGGTAAGGTCAGTTAAGGCAAATGAGTTCAGGGAGAGAGGAAGCCAGGAAACAAGGTTGGAACCCAGGAAACAAGGTTGTATATCACTTTCCAAAAATGGTGTACATTGTTTCTTTGAATATATGAGGTTTCATCTACTTAATGATCTTGATACCGATGTAGCATTAATCCAAGAAACACACTATAGGCCAAATACTAATTTAGACTGAGAAATAGAGAATACGCCATGCAATTCGTAACCACAGCCCAGACCAAGACAGCAGGAATGGCGATACCATGCAGAAGACACATAGGCCTGGAGGTATAAAATACATTGATTGACCCAGAGGGTAGATACATAGCAATATGAAGTACTATTGGAACCAAACCCTTCACTCTAATCTCAGTATTTGCCCCAGCACAACAGACTGATTTCTGGAACTTGTACCTATTATCTCGCACTTTGTTTGAGGTGACATTATTCTGGGAGGAGATTTAAGTATGCTAATAGATACAATTCTTTATCACCCAAAGGGCGCATACACCCAGGAAGTCCAGGCCTCTGACGAAATGAAGCGAGAATTATCTAACTTGGGCCTTATTGATGCCTGGCGGATTAATCACACGACAGAGGGATTTCCCCTTTCTCTCGCACACTCACAGAGTATATTCCAATCTTTGCATCAAGCACATTAAGAGATGCAATAGGGGAGGCCACGATAGGCGATATCAAGATTTCAGATCATAGTCCAATTACCCTGCAGGTAACCGTCAACAATCAGACCTGCATCCTACACACATGGCCACCACTCCCTAGATACATACAGAGAGACCCCTTAGTCAAGTTGGAGATAACAAAACAAATTGAAGAATTCTCTGATAATAACCCACCCTCCAACTCATACTCTAATAATACTTTGGACATGTTTAAAGCAGTTTTACGAAGTACATTTCTCACCTTAGGCTCACAATTCGCCAAGATAAATAAAAAAGGTAGAAAATGAGAAGCTGGTAACTGAACTTCAGTTAGAGACATGCATTCACCCCAGCACTCACCCAGACTGTCTGCACGCCATCCAAGCAATAAGGCACGTTCCTCTTGGTGGCGCCCTCCGAGACCTATGCCCATTGTGAATCCCACCGTACCTCGGCAGGCGGTGGCCCATATGTCTGCATACAAGCACTGGCAACGTTGGCCTTCTGGGCACTGGCTGCTGCCATGCCGCTTGTATACACGCCAACACCCGCCCTCCATAGCATCTGCTAATCTTGCTTCCCGATTTGCATGTAGAGCGCAATCACGTGTTCTAGGGCAGATCCCTTCCTGATCACGTGATCTCCATCGCGCATTTAGACCACGCTCATGTGATACAGCAAGGAAGCAGGCCCCTTCATCATGCTCACGTGATCTTCCTCTCACGCTTGCCACGTGCTCACGTGACTCTAAGCCGGCACGATAAAGAGGCTTCCTTTACACAGCAGGTCACTTCTCAGTTGTTTTTTGCAGCGTTTGACGTGTTATCCTGCTTTTTGTCTGTTACCTGGATTCTGGACCTGGCTTTGTTTTTCTGGCTTGCTTATTGCCGATTCCCTTGGATTTGGCGCTCTGTACCGGACGGATAAATAGAACTGCTGTGATTCTGCTAACGGACTCCTGGATTTCCTCTCTTTACGTTTTGCTTTGGAGTTTGGACTCTGAAGCTCTGGTGATTAACCTTTTTTTTATCTGCTCCTGGATTGCTTTGCCTTGCTTCTGGACTGTCTTGGACTTCTTGCCTCACCTGGCCTCATCTAGACTACGGTGGCACCCCTATTGTTGTCTTGGTTTGGAGACCACAATGTTGATGCAATTGTAACTACACCACAACACCTCGTAATAGGGGGGGTACCAACTGACTACCATTCTTTCTTCGGTTTCTCTACTGGTAGGTTCCCCAACATTTTCTATTTGTCTGATTAGTGAGGGAGTAAAGCCATTTGCTTATCTTTAACGTGCTTGTCTTCCTTGGCAGTCACCTGGGATTCGGAGTTTGCTGTTCCTGCCACCTATGGCCCCAATAATCGGTTAGTGAGCCATTTGATTCCTCACTGACTGGTACTTGGGGACGGAGGTACTTTAAACCAAGTGGACCTCAGTTCTTGACAGTTAGACACAAAGTATAAGCAATCAGGATCTTTGAGAGTGCTGAGAAAACATACAAGTATAATAGGCCAGCTCAAAACCTAGCAACTAGCACAGCGTAACAAGGGCTATCACATTTAAAACATACTTTCTATGAAAAAGCCAATAATATCGGACAGGCTCTTAGCTCACACACTAAGAACAAAACAGATGCAATGGATAGTGGATTCCCTGTTAAACGAGGAGGGGCACATATAGCCAATAAAGGTCTATTGGATACATTACAATCATTCTATGAGAAATTGGGCACATCTGATGACTATGACGAATTCCAGTCTCGCCAATACGTGCAACAAGCTTTGCTAAACCAAATTACGAATTAGCAAAAAACCCAATCAGAATGCTGTATAACAATCGAAGTGTTAGTAGCCTTACAATCAAAGTTAATAAAGTCCCGGCCCCGAGAGCCTAACAGGTCATTTCTATCTGGAGTTTGCCAAGGAACTGTTAAGGACTAAGCAGTTTAACTCAGTAACACCAGGCAGGATCAGGGAATCCATGAGCCAGGCCATGATCAAAGTGATACCCAAACGTAGCACCAAGATTAGAGACATTACTCCCTCAACTAATTCATCCCGATCAACCAGCCATGGCCAGAAGAATAAGGGTTAATCCAAAGATCTAGGGTATTGAATTTGGCCACACTGAATATAAAATAACTCTTTGCAGATGATATTTTGCAGTGGTGGCCATGCCAGGTTAGTCACATTGCAGAAAAGCTAAAGAGCCAAAAGGTGGCTAAGCCACGTGAGCCCACAGTACTCTGCTGAATGCCTTGATGCAAAGGCAGGTATGAAGCAGGCCTTCCAAAGGAGCAAGAGAGTAGCCTCCTCCTTTAATGTCATTGCATGCTAAAAAACATATGGTTTTTGAGCATTTTCCAGCGTTGTTTCAAAACCTTCCAGTCAACACCCAGTTTTGCGGAAGCTGCAAAGTCACCAGAGCCAACGAAAGAAGCTTGTAAAGCATAAAGAACCTATGCTGAGCATGTGGTGGGTTTAACACAAGAGCAATACTCACAGCTGTGGGGTTTACAATTACAGAAGCATGACAAATATCCAGGGTGGGAAGAAAATTCGACCCAGAGGAACAATATGGCAAGAAGAGGAACTACAAGGACTTGCCTCAGTAAGGAGAGCAAGAGAGCCCTAGGGCCAGAGGGGTAACTAACAAGGTGTTGCTCCATTAGGAGTTTATCATGACTACAGAATCTAGAAAGATTACTCAACATTAAATAGTCTGTTAAGTAAAGAAAGGTGCTGGGCTCTTAAAATTTCCCCAAGCACACGTTTTCAAGAACTCTTTCTGGGTGCCGACTCCTCAGAAAGTAATGGATTTGAACAGGGACTGGGCATTGAACGGAGGACATTATAGGCTCGCTTAACACATGCACTTTACTTCATTTGACCCATCTATCCCTCCTTTACGACACTATTGTCTTACAATCTTCCATTGTGTGTTGATTCCAGTCCAGGTATTCCTTCAACCATTTCCCTTCAAGAACAAATGAATGTATTGAAACCTGTCAGATTTGTATTCCATTGTATCCATTCCAGTACACTGAGCAGTCAGTATAATTTCCTGGGTGCCATGACTGGCTGGGACATAAGACAATTAGTTGGCGTTTTTTAAAATTGTTATAGTTATCTACAGTTCAAGGAACTATTACAACTGTACAATTATTTTTACATAAAATAACCAGAAATGTTAAATACATATACTTTAACATCATCATTTACCATATCATATTCATTCCTTATTTCCATTTCATGTGTTCAGACATTATTCACTACAATCTCAAGTAGTCAAATCTTCGTAAGAATACTAAAATCATCACTCAAATTAATGGTTATATCGCTAATAGCCTAACATGTACTTATTATGAAGAAGGTTCAATATGAACCAATCACTTTTCTCTAACCGAGTCCAATATTCTGCAACTCTCTGTTCTAAGACAGAGAATAATTAGGAAGACAGTAGAATAAAGTGCAAAAAGTGGCCTAATTATGCTTAAAGTCAAATTCACGTATGAGAAAGCCAGATAGACTCTGCTACGGTCCAACCGCCATATAGGGCAATATGCATTGACTCAGAAGGCGTTCTCAGTGTCAAACAGGAGCAGTTTGTGCACTCTACAATGGATGCACAGTAGGCCATTCTCTGTGTCTCATGGGATTTCCTCTTACATACTTTGATATATAGTATAAAATCACACTTACAAAAAAATAACTGTGCACTGAACTCCTGACTAAATCAATGTTCCCATCTTGGTCACAGTCAAATTGTATCATGTAACAGTGCATGGTTGTCCATTATTGCCTGGATTTTCCTTAGAAATGGACCAATGCTGGGAATATAACTCAGGGGCAACGCGCTCGTCTTGGAAGCAAGGCAATGTAAAGCAACAGGTTTGATTTCCGGTCCTGCGCTTGGTCTCTGGTAATAAGCGCGTTACAAAAAATGTATGCATCAATATGCAGACAAATGAAAGGCATCACTATAGCGATTCCTGGATCTGGAAGAACAAAATTACTTGCCTCTCGCTAATGTTCTTTCTGATTGACGTTCCTCCCACGTATTCCTCATTTACGATACGCTATCCTGGCGCAGCTGTTCACCGGAAACTTTCCGGCTGCCAGGGGCGCAGCACGACTTTGCGTCTGCTCCGTCCGAAGGCTCTGCTCTGTATGCGACATCAAGGCCAGTATATATACGCTCAGCGACCCACTACAAAATCTATTTGGGCCTGCAGGTGGGGTACATTTTCGATTTGGTGCCAGGAGAGGGACCATGACCAGTTCTCTATCCCGTGTTGGATTTTCTGCTTTCTGTGGTCCAGGCAGGCCTGCAGATTGGCACTGTTAAAGGGTTACCTCACTGCTATTTTGGTATTCAAGGGGTCCACGGAACAGGGCTCGTTTTTCACAAACCCTGACCCCCCCACCTCCACTGTTATGCAGTTCTTGCAGGGTTTGTGTAACCAGTTTCCTCCCAGTCAGATTGTGGTTCTGGCATGGGATTTGATTTTAGTTTTAACGTTTCTTAGGGGCGCTCCGTTTGCACCCCTGAATTCCTGTTATATCAGATTGCTCCTCCTAGGAAGTGGTTTTCCTGGTTTCCATCACTTCCACGAGATGGGTAAGTGAGCTCCAGGCATTGTCTGTTTTACCTCCATATTTGTTTTTTTCCAAAGAGAAGGTGACATTGAGAGTGAGACGCTCCTTTCTGCCAAAGGTCGGCTCAGATTTACTTCTCTCTCAGAAGATCCATCTTCCTGTATTTTTTCCTCCACCTCACCCTTCCAAAGCAGAGGAACAATTCCATGGACTGGACCCGGTACGGGCCCTTAAGTTCTACGTCTCTCGTACAAGAGAGGCTAGGAAAGATGACTAGCTTTTCGTTGTTTACACTGGCGCGCGTCCTGGTAGGGCTATGACCAAGAAAACACTGTTCAGGTGGTTATTCTCTGCATCTCAGGATGCTACGATGTGGCTATTAAGGATGTGCCTGAAGGTCTCAGAGCTCATTCTACCAGGGGAGTGCCTGCCACCTCTGCCCTGCAGAGGAGAGTCCCAGTCCTGAATATTTGCCAGGCTGCAACGTGGGCGTTCTTGCACACATTTGCTAAGCATTACTGCATGGATTCCCTGGTGGGCCAGGATGCCCCGTTTTGATAGTTCAGTCCTCCAGGGTTTTCTGGTTTAGATGGTGTTCCTGCTTCCTCCCTCTTCCAGGTTTGCATACTGCTTTGGGAGTCTACCATAGATGAGGAATCCGTGGAAGGAAAGAATCCATTAGTAGAAGAAATTACTTACCTCTCAGTAACGTTCTTAGTTATGGATGTTCCTCCCACGGATTCCTCATCACCCTCCCTACCAGCCCCTTTGCAGGAAGCAAAGTACACCATCGGTTCTATGGTCCAACAGTTTCGGAGTGCTACGGAAGAAGGGTGTAACTGAGGTCACGGGGCGCGGCGCCGCTTTATATACTGGCCCCTATGTCATATCTGGCACGGGGAGCCTAGAGGCATCGGACGGAGCCACGCTGCACTCTTGGTGGCGGAAAGGTTTCCAGAGAACAGCTGCGCTGGGATAGGGATATCATAGATGAGGAATCCGTAGGAGGAAAGACTCTATTAGATCATATCATTGGATGAGGATGTGCGTACATTTGTTCATGTTGGCATAAGCATTTTCATATTGTTTATTGTGTGAAAAATACTAAAACCTAATAAAGACAAAGAACACATCTAACTGAAATGCTCCAAGACTATCTGGAGTTCAAAGTCAGTACATTTTGGCTGAACCTTTAAGAGATGTCCAAAGACCATCAAATTACTTTGTTTTTGTGTTTATTCAGTTCTTAGCATCTCAAATAGCTGTACATTCTGGACTAGAACACAAAGCACAGTTTATTAAGGGATAGTGAAACAAAAGTGGGAAATGTGGGAAGTGGGACATTGAGCGCACATTGCTATAGTAGCGACATGTTAGTAGTAAAATGCTCTGGGAGAACAGACTTTTGCACTGGACTCGATTTGGCACTCATCAGCATTAGGTCTCTGGATCGAGTCAGTGTTTTTTAGTTCCTTCTTTTGAAAGACATCAAGGCAGAAGGAATGTCTCATTGTGAAGGGGATAGCATCCAGGAAACCAACTTCATAAAGAACCAGAAGCATGCGATGACACAGGGAGGTTTGACCGTGGTGAGGCTATGCTGGTCTTGTGAGTGAGAAAGAAGGGCAAAGGCCAGTGTGACGAAGTTTGATTAGTCTTATACCAGTCAAACAGTCAGATTCACTCTCCATAGTCGACCACATGCATGTATTATTTATCAAGCACATCTGCAGGAAGCTAAACGCCCAAATCCAAATTTCTACTGCAACAAAAGGAAGTGCCACATTGGCTGTTTATCAACATCCACTATTTCGATCTGGTTTGTATGCAATAACCACATTACTCACAGTGATATATGCAAGTAGCTAGAGAAAAATCAAACCTCTTGTTTTGTTGAATAACTGTACAAGAGTAGTTCGGAGCGCTCGCTCCACGGTCTTGGGGTTTATTGTAAAATGTCTCACCTGTGTGGTGGGACGAAGCTTCCTGCCTGTGCTTAGGTGTGAGGGATATAGGGGTGAGGGGTCCTGTAGCTGAGTGCCACAACCAGCAGATTGATGCTGTGCGCCGTGGAGATACATGTGGAATTCCCGGGGCCACCCCATTTTGCACCAGGTCTGAGACAGAGGACTGTTACTTAGCCCATAGCGTTAATACCACGCCCCTTTAAGGAATGCTCATGTCTTTATAAACTTCTAACACCTTAATGGGTCCCTATTTTGTAAGCATCACCTGTGTAAAACATGCAAAGAGCTGGGGATCATGACTGCGGCACACTGATGAGCTCAGGTATGGAAAGTGAGCAATCACTCAGTGTAGGAGAGGGAGAGAGAACGCATTGTGGCACTGCTTCGCGACATGCATAGTAAGCACATCACATTCAAAATGGTATTGGAGCATAACATTGTTTTTGGCCGCGTAGTGGCGAACTGTGGCAGGAATTTAATCTTAGGTGAACTCAATGCAATAATCTTGTTAAGGACACAATCTAAATCAGCTGTACTTGCTCATGGTTAGTACGGCTGAATGAAAGACAGCCAGGACTCTTGAAGAGCGATATGAAGGTTGGCATGGCTGTGGGTTTCAAGTCAGTAAGCAAGTTCTGCAGGCTGCTGGCAGGGGAGGCAGTGCAGGCAAAGAAGAGGCAGAAGGTGGAATGAGCGGTGAGACACAAATGGAGGAAGGAGAGAGAACAGGAGTGAAAGCATTACACAAGGGAGGTTTGGGGGAAGATATTGGGAACCATCAGAGGAGGTGGAGGGAGTTGGCTGAAGAAGGGAAGAGCATTAGATGGAAAGTTGAGAGGAAGATCATGGAAGGAGTTTGGCGGATGGAGCAATGAGGGAGAAGAGAACACCATACAGGAGGTTGGGAGGAACACCAAATAGGAAAGAAGGAAACTCAGAAGTTGAGAGAACACTAAGGAGAAGTAGAATGAGAACATTGAGAAGGAGGCTAGGAGAAATATTAAAGGAGGGGCTGGTGCCTAAATTATAAAATGCAGTTTGGGGATAGAGAGAGAAGGAATTTAGAGGCAAGGTCAGGATAGACAGGATATAGCTGACCCAAAGGGAAGCAGAGGAGAAAAAGCAGCCAAACCGGAAGTCAGAACATTGTTGGTGGAGGAGGCATACTGGTATGACCACATTTCGAAAATGTCAATGAGGTACAGGAGGAGAGAGGGTACAGAGGATAGGAAAGGGGTGCAGGAGAGGTTCCCTTGCACATGCGACTGATGCCTTGTAAACGAGGAGTGTGAGGACAGGGTTTGTGGGAAAATAGTCAGGACGTTAAAATCAGGTAGTGGTAAGAATTCTGAAGCTTATGGATAATTTAAGCTTGCCAGATGGAAGATTGGGGGTTTTGTCAACCACTACCCTACCATAGCATCTACTGGCGAGTGTGTCCACTGTGAAGGTTGACCCCAGAGACCCATGAATGGGACCTCTCCTCTTCAAGGACGAAAAGCAGACAATCTAAACCTACAAAGACATTAACGAGAAAAAAGAGAGGGAACGCTCAAAACAGTAGGATTGAGCAATTCTATTGATTAACTTCCCCAGGGAGAGGAACCAGGATTGTGATTTGCAAAATGAAGACCGACTCGGACTGAGGAGCCATTCTATTACTGAAGCTTTATGTTTTCTTTCCCTTATTTTTGCCCAGCCCCAAAAATATCCCTAATACACCTATGTTAAATTATAAACCTCTGGTCTCACTCGTGTTGATCCAGTTTGTCTTTGTGAGAGTGGGCAACAAAGTCAGAAAAACATATTGTGCCATTATGGCAACTAGACTGTTAGATTATCAAGATACTTCTGCAATAATATACCATTTGTTTGGCAGGTTATTCTACTTTTCCCAATCTTGGAAGCCATCTGCTTGGGTTTTGCTATGAAAACTCACCACTCTCCATTTCTTTCCTTCAAGCTCCAACACTGGTGAATGGGTTTGAGCGGGAAGATTTTTGGGTGAAGTGAGGCCTGGACTTTGGCTCTTTGTAGGGGAACGAACCGGCCCACTTTGACCACGAAGAAGAGGATTTTTGTGAGTCTTCTGGTCATCAGAGACATGTCGGAGCCCTAAAAGGAAAATGTGAATAGGCATTATACTCTGTAGACAATATTTAGGATAATGGATTTATTTGCAGAAAAGCTGTAATTGCACGAAAGAAAACACAAGGAAAATGATGTGAGAATTTTCGAAACCTTCAATGCAGAAAACAACCCTTCAAAATTAAATTGTGATGTAAGTTGTGGCTTCCTCATATTGACACAATCGTGTGTGGTTATGCAAGTAATATTATGCTCCTGTACCATGAAACCGGCAGGCACAATACTATAGAAGCCTTTTAGAATAAGTTGTGATAAAATCTAAAGGAGAACAAATGACTTACCCCAGGTACTGTTCTTTCGAATAGATGTTCCTCCCACTGATTGCTCATCTTAGGTATCGATACCCTGCTTTGCAGTCTTGAAAAAATGTTGACAGCAGAAGGCGCTTTGTGGTATCGAGTCGATGTCCCTCGACTGTTACCATTCCCGCGTCAAGACATGACGTGGATGACATTATAAATAGCACGCACTGGGCCGTTGCCTCAGTTCCTAGTTTCCCCTCTTTCTGCACAGTCGACTTAAAGATTAAATAACTCTCATGGGCATTTAAAGAGAGAAGTTTATTAAGACATTCACACACAGCCAGATGGGCAGGCTGGGAGGGCGATGTGGAATCCGTGGGAGGAACATTCATCAGAAAGAACATTACCAGCGGTAAGAAATGTGTTCTTTTAATGGATTGTGTCCTCCCACGGATTCCTCATCTTAGATACTCCCATAATAGTTTTGTATATTAAGCTGGAAGAAGTGTATTTTCATATAATTTTCTGATTATTGATTGATATTGTGCAGAACCACTCTTCCAAATCGAGCGTGCTGGCCCAACAGAGTGTCCAAGCAGAAATGCTTTAAAAAAGAGCGAAGTGAAGACCAAGTTGCAGCATTGCAAATGTCCTGCATTGGAACACCTCTTTGGATAACCGAAGCGGTGGCCAATCCTCTGGTGGAACGGGCGCTTAGGTTCTCTGGGACATCTTTTCCTGCAAAGGAGTAGCACTCCAAAATGCACAGGATGATCCAAAGCGATAAAGTTTGTTTGGTCACTGCATGGCCTAGCCTGTGGCCGGTAGAGCCAATAAATAGTTGCCCATCTTGCCTGACATTTGTCATTCAAGAAATGAGATGTTAAGAGCCCATTTTAAGTCAAGCCTGTGTAACCTCTCCATCATTAGAAGGGTGAGGTCGATAAATAGCCAGTAAAGTTATTTTCTGTTAGATGGAATTCAGACACAACCTTCAGAAGGAGGGACGAACCCTCAAAACCACCTTCTCCTTGGAGAATATAGTAAATGGTGGTTTTCATCAGAAAGACTGCAGCTCACTCACTCTGCGAGCGACGTGATGGCTATCAAAAAGATAGTTTACAGGCTTAATGACCTGAGAGGACAAGAATGGAAAGGTTGAAATAGAGCTCCCATTAAAAAAGTTAGTACCAAGTTCAAATTCCAGAATGGAACCAGGAAAGAGACCGGTGGGAAAGTATTTGTCATTCGTTTGAGGAACTGTATGGCAATCAGCATCTTAAAGTAAGAGCCTTGTTCTGGGATGCATTTAAAAATGGATAACACCACCAGGTAGCCCTTGACAGCAGTCACCTGCATCCTGATGGGCTAGGTGCAGCAAAGAAGAAAGCATTGTAGGTGTATTGCAAGTGAAAGGATCAATATCTTTAGCTTTACAGCAGCTACAAAACATGTTCCAATGGTAGCGGTATAATGCTTTTGCTGCTGACAGCCTCCTTCTTGGGAGAGTAAATCCATTCTATGGGGAAGACGAAATGGAGGGCAGATGGACATGTCTAGAAGGTCCGGGAACCACGTCCTCCTGGCCCAATCCGGGGCAATCAGGATCATGGATTCCCAAACCTCCTAATGACATGAGGAATGACTCGGACTGGTGGTAATGCAGGAGTGGAAATTCCCTGAGGCAGAACAGGTCGCATTTCCTGTTGATACAGGACATGAATACACCTAATTGAGGGGTTCCCCAAAAGGCAAAGATCTGTAGAAGGACTTCCTGAGGCAATTCCCACTCGTGTGAGATTGTGCTCTGCTTGCTCAGAGCATCCGCTGTTGTATTCTCTTCCCGGCTAAGTGAACGGCCAACAAAGATCCTGTTTTGTAGCGCCGAAAACTAGAGCTGCATCGCCTCCATGCACAGTGGTAGTGACCCTACACCTCCTCTTTTGTTGAGGTAATGCATGGCCACTGTGTTGTCCATCATTATCACGACATCCTTCCACTGTATGAATGGCAAAAAGGCAATAAGCACCACTCTGATCACACTCCGGTCTAATAGGTTTATGTGTAGTCTTGATTCTGATGGGGTCCAAAGCCAGCTGATAGTGAGATTGCTCACGCGAGCTCCCCATCCTGCGAGGGATGCATCCGTGACTAAAATGATCTCTGAGCAGTGTTGCTAAAAAGGTTCCCCTATGATCACATTCTCCTCACAGGCCCACACCAGGAGATCATTTGCGATCTTGCTCGGAACCTGAAGATCATCAGTCATCCTGCCTGAGAATTGTGGCCATTGGGGTCCGAACCTCATCCTTAGGTTGGCTTCTGGCACCAGGAAATTGCAGGATGCTATCAGGCCCAGCAACCTTAGAAACTCGAATGCCGGCAGATATTGGGCGTTCGGAAATCTTGTTAACATCTGCAAGATATGTTGAGCCCTAAATTAGGGAGGCAAAACCTTCCCCGAAGAAGGGTCCAGGACTGCTCCAATGAATTGGAGCTTTTGAGAAAGGGTCAACTGGCACTTCTTGAAATTGAGGGAAAAGCCCAGTTTTTGGAGAGAGTGGTAGGTGCTGTTGAAGTGTTCCAGAGCCGGTTCGGGAGAACAAGTTCTAATCAGGCAATCGTCTTCCACCACCACCATCAACTTGGTGAAAACCCTCGGACACAGAAGCCCAAAAGGCAGTACTTAAAACTGACAGTGAGAACTGCCAATGGCGAACCTCAGGTATTCTTTGTGCTTGGGATGTATAGGCACATGAAAATAAGCGGTGTCCAGTTAAAGTACCTAATACAAAAGAATTGAATGCCAAAAGGTCGACTCAATTTGGCCTAAAACCAAAGGGTCGAATTTTTTTTTATTAAATATATTTTTTGGGGGTTTCCGTGTTTGAAAAAAAAGTGGTTTTATCACAAAAAAGAGGGTTTGGGGGACCCCTCCCCCCAAAAAATGTTTTTAAAAAAATACAAGAATTCGACCCTTTGGATTTAGGTCCTTTTGATTCAACCCTTATGCCATTCGATCCTATGCATTCGAAACTTTGACCTATAACCAAAATAAGCATCCTGAAGATAGAGTGGCTGGAGGTGAAGGGCCTGTACGATCAGCAAAAGAGTGACCATCTTGAATCTGTCCTTCCTTAGGAACTTTTTCAAGTGTCTCAGGCCCAAGATGGGTCGCAGTCCTTTGTCTTTCTTGGGAACCAGAAAATAGGTGGAGTACCAACCCTGGTATTGTTCCACTACAGGTACCTTCACAATGGCACCTTTCTCCAAAAGGGAAAGAATCTCCTGCAGAAGGAGTGGATCTGGCCCCCAAAGAGATTGCTCGCTCTGGGGACAATCTGGGTGTCTTTGTAAAAATGGTAGACAGTACCCATGGGCCCACTGTGTGTAGTGCCCATGCATCTGAAGTAATGAGATGCCATTCTTGCAGTTGCTGGATCAACCTGCCTCCCACCAGAGTTCTGTGAGCGAAGTGCTCAGAGAGGTTTTGGGGACCTGGCAGAGGGTAGTGATGAGGTGGCTGCCTGAACAGTTTATCCTTCACTGCCTCTGGGGGCACGTGAGAACCTCCTGTGTCCTCTCTGGGTACCCTGACTGCTTCCTCTTTGGCTAAAAGAGGAGTAGTAGCCCCCTCCAATCCTGCGTAGGCGAGTGTTGTTGCGGCTGATGAATGGCTGCCCCTACGATTTCCCAGCAGCCTTAGAAGCGTGTAGCTTTTCTAGGCTTTCGTCTCCCTTTGGTCCAGAAAGGTTGGAACCCATCGAAGGAGCCTTGATTGGATGTAAAGAGGGTCATCCCAGACTCGCGTAACCAGGAAAATCTCCTGATAACCGCATTCTAGCCCATACACCAGCCGATGGATTCTGATAAATCAAAGCCTGACTGAAAGGACGGGCAAGGAGCCTCCTTCCCATCATTGATGAGGTTGTTGAACCCATCTCTCATCACCCCTTTGGGAATGTTTTCTGCTGCCTGGGAAAGGGCATTCCATTGTGTCCACGTTTACTTCGCCAGAGCACCAGATGCATTTATGGCTTTCAGTGCCATGCTTCCAGCAGAGAATATCATCTTAGCCAGTGCCTCATATTTCTTATCGTCCCTATCCAGGAAGCCCCAACCCAAATACTCAATGACCCTATTCATGACCATTCCATAGGCCGCATTAGGAGGAGTATGTCTGCAATATCAAATTCCACCTCAAGAGAGCCTAGGTCTTCAAGTCGGGATTTGTTTGAGACCAACTCTTCTGGAACATTGGGAGTTCCAAAACGTTCATACCCAAACGGTACAATGTCATCTTCCTCTTCATCTTCCTTAAAGATGGACCCAAAGGATCTGAAGAAATCCATCTTAGATTTGGGTTTAAACTAGTATCCGAGGTTGACGTGAAAGGGCCATTTGACTCCTTCGAAGAGGAAGTCACAGAGCTTTTTTCTCCGATGAAGACTCTGGTCAACGCTATGCAGGATGACATCCCTGAGGTCCTCAGACTCTGGCTTTTGGGCACATTTGCTGGATTCCCTGCTGGTCTTGCAAGGCACGGTGCGTTCAACAGCCTTTTTCATCTCTTTCGAGGGACTAGGAGGGTCCGCTTTTGAAAAGACCATCTTTTCTCTAAACGTTTCCCCTTACTGGGAAAACATACCCGATGCTTGCCGTGCAAGGAGTTGGGAGTACAAGGAACAATGGCTTTGTTTCTTTGAATTCTTCCGGGATAACGAAGAGGAAGATTAACGGGAATCGCTCTTGGATCTTGACAGTTAGAACGTTGAGATTGTTTCTTGGGCCTTTCTGGAGATTTGTCTCTGGTGAAGCTTCTACTTTTATAAGATTTCCTCTTCAAAGTTGTGGAAGACAGACTAGGAAAGTGAACGACCGAGGGTTAGCTTCAATCTTCTCTCCTTCAAGGCCTTGCTGGTAATCGATTGGCAGGAGCTGCACTGGATGACTTCAGGTTCTTTGCCGCGGCAACAGAGACAAATCCTGTGCAGATCAGTGATCGACATCTTCATATCACAGTACAGTACGCAAATCTCTTCAAGCCTGTATTTGGCATAGAGCAGGGGTGCTCATTGTACCCTTGAAGCTTCATACAGTGGGCGGACTATTAGCGTGTGGTGTGGAGCGGGGCAAGGGGATCTCAAGGCATGAGCAAGGGGGTGAAACAAGTCAAATGAAATAGAAAAAGCATCTTGGCATTGAAGACGGGGGCCTCAGAGAGTAAATACTGTGGCGAGGAACAACAGGACTCCCCGTCTGTGTGTGTGTTTCTCAGTCTTTCTTTCTTGCCATTCTTCTTCATCATCGCGCTCTATGTTACTATTTCTATCTCTCTTTTTGTCTTTCTTTTCTTCCTCTGTCTGTCTATCCCTGTTATTATTCCTGTCACTCTGTCTTTCTTTCGCTCCCATATTCCTCTCTCGTGTTACGATTTCTCTTTCTTTCACTCTCCCCATGTTACTATTTCTGTCTCTTTTCCTGTCTTTCTATTTCATCCCTTCTTCCTCAGGGTCTCTCGCCCTGTTACTATTTCTGTCGCACTCTGTCTTTCTCTCCCCTCTTCCTCTCTACCAATGTCTCTATTTCGGTCAGTCTCTCTTTCCCCCTTCTCTCTCTCCCTATGTTACTATTTCTCTTTCTTTCTCTCCCCTTCTCTTTCTTTCTCTCTCTCTCTCTTTCTCCCTCCCTATGTTACTATTTCTGTCTGTCTTCCTCTCGCTCCTCTCTTACCTGCGGCCCATACTCCAAAAAGGCTGTTATGTTGTTCACATCATGCTACACTACTTTTTCTACCCACTATGCCCACCCCTTATCACTATCCACAGTGTGCTCCTCTGCCCCATGGCCCACTTGGTGCCCCCAATCCCACTCTTCCCCACGGACTTCTCCAGCTGGACATGCACTTTCTTTCTCTCCTTTCTTTTGCTCTCTCCCTATGTTACTATTTCTGTCTCTTTCCATCCCTCCCTTCTCTTCTCTCTACCACCGCTCACTCTTACGTCTTTGTCTTTGGTCATCCCCATCTTCCCGCTCACTCACTTCTCCTTAACTCTCCCTATCTCTTGGTCATCCTTTCCTGCATCTCACTCCCACACTCTCTCCACGCTCACATGATTGCCCTTTCTCCCTACTCTCACACATACACACATTGCTATGGCAAGGGGGTCAGAAAGAATTTTGCTTGAAGGGCTGGGGTGCGACTCTCCCACCCGCTGTAAACTCCCAGCTACCTCTTGGCGCCACTCACACCCCCTCACAGTCCTCCATTTACTCCCCATTTTCTCCCGCACAAGTCCTTTTACATGTGGCAGGTTTGCCACGGGTCAAGCACACCCACCCGGACTGCGCTATCCTGCGTGGCTGGTGTGCTTTGAAATACCACTGCACGACTGCTGCTCCCTTGAGCTGATCCTCTCTGCTATGTAGAGAGAGTATGGGAGCTTTGTGTCTGACACCACAATGTAAAGTGGAATGATAAATTGGTGAAACCTTTTTTCATACACCCAACACCCAGGCCTCATGGGTCATTCCTTTTGGGCTGACCCAAAAAAAAGAACTATTGCCATGCAAGTGCACATAAACCTACTTATGCATTGGCATGAGTGCAAGTCTAACAACAAGGACAGCAAAATAGGTTCAATCAACAAATTACATTAATAAATGAATGTAATGCAAAAAAGCAATTATTTATGCCCAAAGAAGAATGACATGCTGTTCAGGAAGTTCCTGGACTGTAGCACTGTATGTTCCACAAATGGCAGGACATTTTTTGTTGCTTTTATTGCCAAAACACTATATACCAGGCACAATTTTGTGAATTTTTCCACTTGTGACATAATCCAAGTGGGGCTTCACGCTATGTAACCATTGTGAAGGACAGTATAAAATGTGAGCAAGGCTTGCTAGTAGTTGTATCTTGCTGTGCTGGATGGATGGATGGATGGATGGATGGATGGATGGATGGATGGATGGATGGATGGATGGATGGATGCAGGCTCGTCTGGAATACATGATGTCAGAGAGAGTGTTAACTGAGAGAACGTTGATGCAGGAGTGTGAGATTGTTGCAGTTGGAGATATGGAACCTGGGTGGTGGAAGCCAATGGGTCCCTCTCTGTTACTTCAGTGTAACTGGATTAAATGACTTACTTATAAGATATGAGATGGGTGAGGATATTTCATTACAATAGTTGCTATTGCAATTTGCCAGAACACATCACAGCATAGATTGCTTGGCTTGCAAGGTATTTTGATACATGTCAGACTGCCACTGGAGCAAGGGGCCTCTTATCAAGGTATACCTCTGGAGATGTTAACTTTGGGTCACTACGACAGCCACGCCCACTGCGCCTGCATCTGGAAGGATTTCATTGTGCTTTGTTTGGGCCAAGCATGATACAGGGCCACTAATGACAGCCAGTAAGATATCTCAGAGTATTGTGCACTTATTGGTAGGTAGGCTGCCTGCCGGGTACAGATATGAATTCCATCAGGATCCATTGAGTCCTACATCCTTCCATGTTTTATTAAAAAGGAATCAGTAGGTTTGTTAAAAATAGGGTTGCTAATCCAATAAAAGCAGGTCAGTTTGGAACACGATTAGAATCAATGATTACAGTCATTGGAATATCAACAGCGTCATGGCAGAGTCCTGGCCAGACGCCTGGTTGGAGTTACTGTGTTAGGTCATACATGGGTGCGCTGACATTTACAGATGCTTGTTCTTTTATTTGATGTTATCACTTCCTGATGGATGTAAACCCAAGGTGCTGCTGGCTGGCACAGAGAAGATAACCCTATCAAACAATATGCTTCAGTCCATTGGGAGTACGCCCAGTTCTTGTTCACTATGTGGAGAAACCAGGCATATTAGTCAATGTCATCCCTCGCCCCATAGTTGCAACAATTGGCATACTTCCTTTCCACATGTCCAAGTGCAAAATGTTTTTCTCCTCCCAAATGACAAACACTGGCACAACTGACTATACTGCCAGTAATTACACATTTTAATAACTATCCCAGAAGTGTCACTTGTTGCCTTTCAACACTGGTTCCTCCATGTCAGCAACTTGCTTACAAGGAAGGATTCATTGCTACTCAGCAGGCATTCAGTGTTTCAGCTCCCTGCTGAGTAGCAGTGAATCCTTCTTTGCAAGTAAGGCAGCTTGCCTTTCTCGTGATAATCTGTACTATTAACCTTATCTGTATCTCCATTATAATGGATGCGCCCACCGAGGGGTGCCTCAGGCTGCTTTCCGTTCTAAGCAAAGGAGGAGGGGCATACATTATAATGGAGATGAAGATACGGTTAAAAGCCGCTCCAAAAGAGTTGCAGACTTTTGTCTTGCATGCTTGACAATAGCAATGGTCCCAGGTAAGCTGTTTTCTTATGTAATGAAAGGCGGCTGACTGCTTGAAGTGGGCGGTATTGTGCCGCATGTCAAGGAATGGAGGACCGCATTAGGCCCACGGGCTGTATGTTGGGCACCCCAGGCATAGATATTGTGAAGATTTTACTCCAAAAAGGGTAAAGACGTTAATAGAGAGATTCACTGAGGTGAGTCGAACCGTTCTGAGAGCATGTTGTGCATGCAGAAAAACGGAATTGGGGCAATGAGCAAAGTGCATGCTATTTATACTGTCATCAACGTCACGTCCGGATGTGGAAATGGTAGCTGTCGAGGGACAATCGACTTGATGCCACACAGCGTCCTGTGCTGTCGCAAAGAAGATGACAATTTATCTAAGATTAAGAATCTGTGGAAGAACACAATCCATTAGAAAGTGTTGTAATAACTAACAATTGAAAACCTACCGTTCCTGTACACATACTGTAATGAGCTATTGTAGTCAAGGTAAAAGAGTTTCAGAAAAACGGCATACTGGATAAAAGAAAATGTGACTGTCGACCATCATGAGGCACAGGGATGCCAAAAATAGACTTATGTATAAAACTGCTCCTACAACCACATCAAGGACACAGCTCTGCTTTTGGTCAGATACTTCTGAAACAATAAGTCCTAAAATGTAATAAAGAGTGAAACACTGTTTCCTATTCAGGCCATGGTTCTGTTATGGCTAGATTATCAGACCGTCTAATGTAGAAAACATTGTGTGCATCAACAAGTAAATGTACAGAACATAATTCAAAAAGCTAAAAAGGTAAATGGTCTGTAAAGTAACGGTTTACATACGTAGCATTGTGGGAAACCACATAGCTCTGTACTCCATAACATTGGAGCTACCACAGAATTAGGCACAGAACATATGATCACAAATAACATTACAGGCAGAGCATGCCAAAGAAGCGCATACTCTTTTGCTTATTTTAAGCACCTCAACAACCGATTCATCGAAATGTTCCTGAAATGGCAGTAGCTAACCAGCATAAGGAACAGATCTATACAAATATCAGCATTAAAAATGGATGTGAACTTTTTACTGAATTATGCCCCCCCAGGACCAGTATGAAAACAGTTGTGATAATTACTCATGATCAGTCGGATGAAGCTCCTTCTGCGTTAAACATTATTTTTAAAGGAATAGTGTGCTCAAAAATATTATTGCCCCGAGTGTTCGGGCATGTGGTTTTGATCATAAAAACATTTCCTTTGCACCTTACCTTAGTTTTCCTGATTTTTACACATGCGAAATCAAGCAGCGGAGTGCGGCCATCTTGTGCTAATCTTATCTGTATATCCATCGCCCTAAGTTCAAGTGCCCCATGCGGCATAAAAATCATATCCCCCGCCCCTGAAGCTGACATCACTAGACGTGTACAGCCCATTTCACAATGCAAATGCACGTCTCGTGTCAATGTTCTCTGTGCGCCAGCGAATGACGTGTCTCCATGGAAATGGCAGACGCCTCTTTCCTCAATAAGTATAAACACACTGATTCTCATCAGACAACATCAGAGTTGCTTTACCAATCGTTTCA
This sequence comes from Ambystoma mexicanum, assembly GCF_040938575.1. Lineage (NCBI taxonomy): Eukaryota > Metazoa > Chordata > Amphibia > Caudata > Ambystomatidae > Ambystoma > Ambystoma mexicanum. Next base: position 1,119,325,541 of record NC_090930.1, read on the forward strand.
CTGTCTTTTTTTGTATATCCTTTGACTCGTTTCTACTCTGTTCAACTATCTTCATTGCTCGTAGCCTGTGCGAACAGATAGCAGTACTAGCATTACCATCGATTTTAATTTTGTCGTATAATGGCAACAATACAGCCCTACCAGTACGAGCCAGAGTATTCCGAGGGAGAATTAGTTCAAAGAGAAAGATGCAGAAACGATGGGGCATCAGATGACAGTTGGGAGGACGAATGACCGGATCATGAGCCTGAGCCTAGTCACATGGAAGACGTTTTCACCTGGTGTACCTGCAATCGGTGCAAGGTCATGCCAAGCGAGAAGGAGAACTGCTGCTGCAGAGAAAACTCTGGATGCTTGGCCTACATACCGGAAGATGACAGCACCACTATGCGTTACTGAGCTGCATGACTTCAGGGCAGCCTGCCTCACAAGGTCCGTGTTGAGGATTATGATGGTGCTTATGCACGAACTTCGCGTAACAGTTCGCCCTCACAATCCAAGTAATGAGTAAGGGTACTCTAGATGTCTCTTAGGCCACTAATATTTCATGTTTGTCTCCTATATTGTCGTAACTTTGATCAATCACTGCCAAATGAATGTAGTCTGGCAATTCAATACACCTCTCGCGATTTGGGGAAATCATAGTGGTCATCTTATGTGTCTTTCACGTACAACCAAGAAACAATATTTCTCTGTGCCCCAAACGTTATGGATTGCATGGGTCTTCACTTTTGTAATGTGTCTACACTTTAAAGCCCAAGTTGAATGATCCATGAAGTAACATTTGTACTGGCAACTATGCCATAGGATACAAGATTGCATTTTCAACTAAGGTTTGTACACTTATCAGGTTCATTTAAATACAGTTTGTATGTTTCTCTTCAACAGGTGGTACAGACTGGTGGCTCATCGTTCGTTTACTTGGTGGCTTCATGGGAGGCTTGGATACCACGTTTGACAAGTAATACCCAACTGTGTCGTTGGTGCCATTTGAGCCAAATTCCCCAGTGACAGCGGTCAGTACAAGGGATTTTCCCACACTGTGCTGCAACCCGAAGTCAATTTGTAGTATATTTGTGCCATCAACATCAGCAACAAAATAAAATACAAATCATCTTTTATGAATAGTTGTTTCAATTTTTCAGTGAATCAAGGACACGCTCACTTGTCTTGGCAGGGCTGACAGGGTGGGAACAGCCAAGGTGTCAAACACCATGTACACTTCAAAGTTATCTTCTGCGCAGGGGCCATTGTTCACATGGCCTCTCCAAGCAGGCTCCCCTGAAGCAGACCGCACCCCTGCATTCCAGGTAAGTGTGTCTTTCCCTTCAGCAGTGTTCTGGGTCTTGTCTGCATGCCTCATGCCCATCCATCCAACTTCCACTATCAGCGGTAGTTCGCACCTGTGGCCCTGCGCTCCCAAGGGGGCTGGCAGGGTGGGAATGGCCAAGATTCCAAAACACCATGTACACTTCAAAGGTATCTTCTGCACAGGGGCCATTGTTCACATGGCCTCCCTAGACCCAGTGTCTCCAGGCAGACTCCCCTGAAGCAGACCACGCCCCTGCAATCCACATCAGTGTGTCTCCCTTCAGCCGTGTTCCGGGCCTTGTCTGCATGCCTCATGCCCATCCATCCCCCCTCCACTATCAATGGCAGTTTGCACCTGTGGATGTGCGCTTCCAAGGGGGCTGGCAGGGTGGGAACGGCCAAGGTGCCAAACACCATGTACACTTCAAAGGTATCTTCTGCACAGGGGCCATTGTTCACAACGCTTAGCCAGACCCAGTGTCTCCAGGCAGGCTCCTCTGAAGCAGACCACGCCAGAAACATGTCACTCATTCACATACACACCCACCTTTCTAATTCTTTATAAACCCCTTGATATTTATCCTGAGAACATCTGTGAGCACTGGAAGTTGACTCTTGACCTTGCTACCTCTGTTCTCCTGCTACTAACTACCATGCTTGCTGAATCTAATTGTTTATTAGTCAAGGTAAGGGCAGGTCACCTAATCATCTCTTTCTGATTTCAAAATGTCTATCTATTTCGAACGAATGTACCCAGTAGTGTAATGTTCATTCATCTCAATGACTTTACCATTGTCTACTATTTAAAATGTTTTGATCTCGAAATATAGCAAATTTCATCAGTGTCCATTGTGATAGAATTGCATCTTTCTCGGACCATGTCTATAAGCATGTTTCCTTTTGATGCATGAAAGTACATTCAACGGATGAGTAACATGTTTTGATAACAGTTGCATCAATCAATTCTGTATGAAAGTTATCCCAGTGTATATTCGACTACGCTACACAGGTTTTGTTTCTTTGACTAAAACAAACATTGCATAGAAAACGTTGATAGAATTCCATCAATCTCATGAATTTAGTAGAATTGTTTTGTAATGATGTGTACTTTAATACATATTTTTCAAGAATGCCTGCTTGTATGGTTTTCGGTTGCTGTTCTAGGAGCCATGTCAAAAGTAAGGGCACAATCATGCATAGATTTCCGACGAATATTGATTTAATAAGAGAATGGGTTCGACATTGTGGATTTCCGGTGGATGAGCTTGAAAGTAGAGCCCCGGATGTCTTGGGAGACTTGAGGGCCAATCGATTCCGCATCTGCAGCCTGCACTTTACCCAGGTTATGTATGACCAATCGCAGTACACAAAAAAACATAGACTCAGAACGTCTCGTAAATTGCTTCCAAATGCAATTCCCACTCTATTCATGCACACGCTGCCTCAGAAGAGTCCCGGATGGTGAATTAGCTGTAGGCGGTGGGGTACTTAACAGGTAACTACATGCTTTCGGTGTAAATGTGTCTTACTAAAGTTTGCATATTTACCAGATTGAATAACTTTTTAACTATACCACATTCAACTACTCATCTGTCCCTGGTTTACGGAGCATCATAGAAAGTAATTATGACCATAGAAAACAATGCCATAGTGCCCTTCAAAAGAAGCATAATCTTTTCGTGTTTGGGTGCTTGACATGTCAATTTTTTTAGGAGAGCATACTGACGGAAGCACAGACCCTCGGAAGTGACGAAACCACTAACACGTCCAGTATACCAATGGTGAGCCCTACAGACTTGCAGAAGTTCATATATGATCTTCCCACATATTTAATGCAAATCTAATTTTCCCTTTTAGCACTTCGTGACAATGCACTGAAAATGAAGGAGCAAGACTTTGCATCCATTTCTTTTCCGAACGGAGTCACCAACAACTTTGAGCGCCTATCAGGTAATTTTATTTCACTTTTCAATTACGAGAATGTATTATGCTTGAATTTAAAATAATATGAAATTGTTTATGTATCCTGTCGGTTGTTTACACTATGTGTCATTTATGGGTTTCTCTTTATATGTACCATTGTCTGAATCCCATTGTCTCTGTTCCATTTTGCTGCTTTCATCCGTATTAAAACAAGTACTGTGTTACAGGTGGATGCTGGTACTTCGACTACAATTACATCATCCATTGGAGCTGGTCCAGAGTATGAGGTATGCGTACTGACAGTTCCCTTGAATGAAAGAAAGTAAATCCTGCATAGGATACTATTAGACAGTGACATTCATATAAACGTGCATTGTTGCAAACTTTTATCATTTCAGTTCTAACGTTAAAATTTCTCCCTAATGCAGAATACATTGTAAAATATTTGAGGGCAACATTACAATCAGTTTGTTTGGCTCAGTGATCTCTGATCGAGTACAACTGGCATCAATCAGGTGAAATTCGAAATGTATATTTTCACTAAATGGCATATACTGTGTAGGAAGGCAGTTCTGTGAGCGAAGTGTGCTATGTAAGATTTGAATTTCAAATACTTTAGACTTTTGTTGTTTTTAATGAATATTCTATTCAAGGAATGTATACAAGGTTGGGAATTAGAAAAGGAGGCACATGGATCAGAGGTGGTGGACCAGCTTGCTGGTGCGGTCGTTACAGAGAAGACCATGGCTTCACAGAAAATCAAGAAAACAAGGGTAATTACCAAACAATTTTGTTTTCTAGAAGTGTTTTGGGCTGGTGTTTTCTTCATAACATGTTTTTTTATTTAAAGTGCCATCTACTGTATGTGTGATTTACATTGAACATTTTTTTACAACCCATCTCCTAGAGGACCATAAGGAAAAGAAGTATAAAGACCAGACAACAAATGAAACCAAAGATGCTGCTTGCCAAACAGATTTCACCATGGATCAACTACTATTTGAGGCGCAGCGTGGTCCAGTCAATAAGCAGACTCGAGATGCTTATGTCCAATGCCCAGAAACTGAATTGAATGTGACCGGCGAAGCCAGCAAAGTGTTGTTGGACCCTTGCTACAATGTGAGAACTCGACAAGATGAAGATGAAACTGAATAATTTACACCCGCAAAAAAGGTCCACCCAATAAACAATCAACGTTGATGGTTTCTCCAATTCGTGTGCAAATAACACAAGCTGAACTAACAGAGGCTGAAGCTGCAACGCAATTGACTGAGGAACTTGCCAAAGATCTCGACTACAGTTTGTCTAGTTTGGGCGATTTGTCCACCACAGCTGAGTCACAAACCACATTCATGCCGGACGATTGGCTAATTAAGGAGCACAAATACATTGCATTCGACAGCTGCCTGGTAGCGATTATACTGATGCTGAAATGTGTCCATCCAGTGAGGGGGAAAATATGCAAGGAGCCATTGGTGAATGTGACTCGTGTATTACAAGGCACTAACCTGAAAATCCAACCCACCTGTTCCCACCTCCATGATACATTTTCATAGTCTGCTCAACCGATGCTGGGCAAAGTGCCAGCTGGAAATCTGTGTTCAGCAGCTTTACTTTTCCGTGGCTCGCTTTTAGTAAGTTGTCCAGTTTCTGTCAATTTGTGGGACTTCTGTTACTTGCTGAATCACAGTACCACAAATATCAAAGAGAATGTTTGTTCCCTGCTATTAGTCAAGCCTGGAAAATTAAATAAATGTCAATTGAAAGGACCTTCTCTGGCAAACGGTTCAGGCTAGCTGGCGATGGACAGTGCGACGGCCCTGGACTTTCAGCAAAGTACTGCACATACCACTTTCAGGACATGGAAACTAAAAGAATTGTGAGTTTAGAGGTCATGCAGGTGTATGTAAATCCTCGGTGGCCATGGAGAAACATGGTTTCATAAAATCCCTCAAACATCTTCAATCGAGGGGAATGCAAATAGACCTCATAGCCACTGACAGACATGTTTCAATAGCCAAGAGCAGTTTCTAAACATTCGCCATCAATTTGATGTATGGCACATTGCCAAAACAGTCAATAAAAAAATAAATCATAGCTGCTGGTAAAAAAAAGGGTTCAGAAAATATTTTACAGTGGTCCTAGTCTTTCAGCAACCATCTTTGGTGGAGCTCCAAAACTTGTGATGGGTCTGTGGAAATTATACTTGCAAAATGACGCTCATTGATAACCACTGTTCCAACGTTCACTCAAGGACAGAAAACCAACATTTTCACAAATGTGCACATGGACCTTTTATCGGAGGAACAGGAACGCAAGAAGTGGTGGTTGGTTCCATCGTCACCTCCACACACAGCTCTTGAGAAGATCGTGTTTGATAAAACTCTTTCAAGAGACCTGAAGGGACGCACTGAATTCTGTCACGCCGGAGATTTGGAGGTGGTCCACAATATGTCCCTAAAGTACAGGCCCAAGAGGTTGCATTTCGGCATAGATAGTATGCAATCTCGAACATTACTAGCCGTATTAGTGCATAACGAGAATCTAGGCAGAGAACAAGCGAGAACTGCAGGAGGCTTTGGAATGCTTTGTTACACAATGGCCTTTACAAAACGAAGCAAAAAACGGATTGCTAAGCCGATATACCAGGAAATGGAATTCGATTTTGTGAAAGATCTCACTTTGACTGTGTTGGCCATGCATACTTATGGAATCAATCCTGATTTTGTTCCTAGGACACATACACTGCCACAAAACATTGCAAACGAGCCCTGTCCACCAAAAGCAGACCTTGTTAAACAGTTAACTTCCCGGTGTAAATGATTAGCAGCGGTGTGTATGTTCAACAATGTATGTACATTGTACATGAGCAATGGAAATCTATTTAACTTGAATATCAAAGCTATTAAAAGTATTAAAACGTATTAATCATCCAAATTGTCTTTTCAAATGAATCCTCTGTCAATTCTTTTTGCAAGAAGTGCCTGTTGGAAGATGCCATACAGTAACTCTGTGTTAGCTCTTGTGGGTCCTTCACTGATTAGGGCACGGGAGGGTCAGATGGATATCAGCATGAAAGCAACTGCGGGGTCTGCATGCACGTGTCCAAATAGACAGACAAGGAACAAGTTACTTACCTGTAACTGTTGTTCTCCGGCATGGGTCTGGCATGGATTCCCATGCTCATGAATATTCCCTGTCATGAGGCTGGGAATCCTCGTTAAAGAAAAAATCTGTTTCAGTTTCGTTTCTGAACTATCTTTCTTAGTAGTAACCAATCACTGGTCTCTGGGTCATACTGCCCCCAGCCAATGACTGCCCTCTCCCTAAGCCCCTCCACTGGCAGCCATCCTCAGATTTTTACCGTACGTTCAAGTGTTGGGAGTCCTCGTGCTATAGCTCTCGAGCTTTTACTGCGTTTTGCGATTTTTCATAGTTTTATCTCATTTTTTCGGTCAATCGAGCCGCAAGCCCCACCGTTTCTACTTCCGATCAACGGGACCCGTTTCGGAATTTTCTATGCCCCTCAAGGGTGAAGTTCTCGTCGAGTTACGCTTCTTGGAGGATTCCAGAAGACCTTGAGGCCTAGCCCGTGGACATGGCCCAGGACAAAGGAAACTCGACGCCCGGATCCAATCTGTTCAGGAACTGCCCTGGATGCGGATTGCAGAATGTCTTCAAGGAGGACAAGCATTCTAGATGCCTCTACTGCCTGCACGAAGGCAAAACGCACGTGGAGAAGGACTGTGCGTTTTGCAAGAACATGTCAGAACGGACCATGAAGGATCGGCCTATCCGCCTCACCAACTGGCTGAAAGGAAAGAGCCCAGCAGGTGAGAAGAGGTCTGAGCGGTCTTCTAAGTCCTTTGAGGGCGCCACGGCGACGGGGGCCCAACAAAAGGCTAAGCACTGCGAGTCCGCGGGCACCGGGAGCGCTGAACGGTCGAGCTCCTCGGCTGCTAGGCAGGGTGCGCTTTCACCGACGCCATCAACTTTGACGGGAATAACCTATTTGGCAAGACAGTGGACGAGTCGCTGCAGGCCATCAAGACTGACACGGAGACGGCCCGGGCCTTGGGGGTTTTGCAGCAACGACGGCTGCCCTTTCGGAACTCCGCAGGCAAGCAAGGTGCCTCCAAAGGATTCGGCGGCACGTGTGTTACTGGGGTGCGTGGGAACTTTCACACGCGAATTTGCTGTCAGAGCGGGTTACGTGTATCCAGTGTGGTGTGCGGGGAGTCCTACACGTGAATTGGCAGTGTGGGTCCTCCCAGGTGTCCCCTCTACCCCCTCCACGGCCCCTGCAGGCAGCCACACCACAGGGGACTACCCTGCACACCTGGACATGTCCCGCAGGAAGCCTGTCCACCATGGCCATGCCCCCCAGCCACGTGTCTCGTTGTACTAGTGGTCACCAACTCATGTCCCCTAGCAGCCCCATCCCCCAGCAGTGAGGGGCACCTGCCAACAGGCCCCCACTCATGTCCCCCAGCACCCCCACCCCCGAGCAGTGAGGGTCACCTCACTGCTGGGGGGTGGGGGTAAGATTATCTCTGGGGCATTTGGTAGCAATATTCCTGTGATTTCTTTGATGTGACTTAAAATCTCCTTCCAAAAGTGTTGGCCATTTGGACATGTCCACCACATGTGTATCAGATGCTCCTCATGTCCACAAAGTCTCCAGCACAGTGGGGAGTATCAGGGGTTCATTTTATGGAGGCGTTGTGGGGTTAGGTACGACCTGTAACATCATTTGTAGGCAGATTCTTTTATGGGTGTGCCTTTGGACGCTTTCTGAGCTCGCTTCCAAATTTGATCCCATGCCTCTTCTGAGATAGTTAGGCCTAGCTCTCGGTCGCATTTTTCCATGTAGGATAGTCTATCACTGGGTTAGCTCCTATCTAGTAGGCGGTATAGCCTCGAAATGCCCTTGGTTGTGAGCCTGCTACTAGCGGTCATTTCCAGTCCTATGGGTGTCTTCATAGGTGCTTCCCTCACTTTTCTCTGCGTGATCCAGTGTCGTATTTGGATGTATTGGAACCGTTCCCTTTCAGTGATTTGGAACTTGGATTTGCAATCTTCAAAAAGTAATGGAGACAACTTCGTCTCTTAGGGTCAATGTTGTTTGGCCTTCCCATTGTTCCGAGTAAGAGGGGTCCCATCCCGGTGTGAAATCAGGGTTGTCAGACATTGGACTACAGGGGCCCAAGCCCAGTTTCACTCCCTTCCATCGTAATGCCTGACCCCACCAACAGAGGGAATTTTTAATTGCCTCTAACAGCAGACCACATGTACCCTTAGCACAATTTCTAATATGTTGTACCTTTTCCTGGGGGATAGATGTGACTCCTTGCTCCACATTAGCCCAGCCCTTCTGTGTGACGCCATTCAACCATTTCAATGTGGGGGATATTTGTGCCGCCAGTATATATCGTTTTATTTTGGGTATGCCCAACCCTCCTATCAGGGGTGCTCGGAAAAGAGCCGATCTTGTGACCCTCTGCTTCTTAGTATGGCAGATAAAGGAGAGGATTTCTGCCTGGAGGTTCTTAATCATCCGGGAAGGGATTGCCACAGGGAGGGATCCCACTGTGTATAGTATCCGGGATAATATTTTCATCTTAACGAACCATGAGATCTCTTGGGAATCCTAGCGGTGGAGTTCCTCAGTTCCTCTATGAGCCGTTTCCAAAAAGGGGATAGGTTTGCTCCATATAAAGTTTTGTATTCCTTTGTCACGGTGACAGCCAGATTCTTTATTCCTGTGGTCTCCCAAGTAAGTGGATAATTGTTACTTAATTCCTGTATATCTCCCGGGGTGTCTGTGATATTAAGGGCATTGGATTTTGTGAAATTAATGGTCAAGATGGATACTCTTGCAAAGTCAGTTAACCTCTCCATTACTCGTGGGAGAGTATGTTTGGAGTCGTTCATAAATAAAAGGATGTCATTGACATATAGGGCTATTTTATGAGTCCTCTGTCGACAGTGTATCCCCAGTACGTCTGGATCTCATCTAATAGTGGCCGCCAATGATTCCATTGCCATTGCAAATATTAATGGGGACAATGGGCAGCCCTGGCGTGTGCCCCGTTTAATACCCATTTGCTGTTTGAATTGTCAGTTGACTATTGTCGAGGCAATTTGGAAGTTAGATAAAACCATGCGCACAAAGTTTGGGCCACAGCCAAATGCTTCCAACACCTGTCTAAAAAAAACCCCAATCTAGGCAGTCAAAAGCTTGTTGGGCGTCAATGGCAGCGACTGAGTATTTCTGGCCTGATCTCGTTCCCAGGGTGATAAGGTCAATGGCTCGTCTGATGTTGTGATATGTATATCACTCCTGGATGAACCCGGATTGGTGCTCATGGATAATCTGAGGGAGAACCCCCCTGCCAGTCTTCTGGCCAGGATACTGGCGTACAGTTTGGCATCCCCATTAAGCAGGGATAGCAGGCGGTAATTGGCACATTCGCTGGGGTCTTTACCAGGTTTTAATATTTATGTTGTAGTAAATCTGCCCATGTCGTCAGTGACTATTCCGGAGCTTCTAATCTCATTAAATAGAGCATTCAGTGGGGGAATTAGTTGGGTTCTAAAGATTTTATAATTATTTCCAAACCCGTTGGGGCCCGGTGTTTTGTTAGTGGGCATGGAGGCTCCCTTCCTGTCATGATTGGGGCGTCTAACTCTGCTTTATGTTTTTCTAGGATTTGTGGGAGTGTTAGGCCCTCTATGTAAGCTGCTTGTGAAATCGGGTCTAGTTTTTCGCGTTCTAATAGGGTTTTGTGAAACGTTTCCATGACTTACTTTTTCCGTGTCCACGCAACATAAATTGCCCTCTGCATCCGTCAGATGTGTTTAGTGATTACAGGTTTTTTTTTATTCCAGAGTTTATCCGCTAGGAAGGGATTGGCATTGCCCCCATTTATATAATAGGATTGTTTATTGCGTAATAGTGTTTGGGCTGTACGGTCTGCTGTGTCCGCCTCCAATTTTTCTCTAATTTCTCATAATTTGCATAGCGTTTTCCGTGTTTGCTTTTCTTTATGAGCAGCCATTGCAGTTTTCACTTCGGCTTCTAATTCCACGCAAATTAAGTTTTTGGTGCACCAGTAAGCTGATGATTGAGAGATGGATTCTCCCTGAATCCCCGCTTTTCCGGCATCCCACACTACCTTTCAGTTTAGTTCCCCTGTATCGTTCTCCCGGAAATAGTTTGTTATCACTGTTTCCATGTGTTCATGAATGGCTGGGTCTTTAAGGACAATCTCACTCTCCATTGTTTCGGGAGAACCCTTGGGATTATGGTTGTTTCCATTTGTACAGACACTGGGGCATGATCAGATATATAGTTGATCCCTATGCCTATCGCTATTATTTGAGGGGTACCAGGAACATATCTATTCTGGAATATCTACTATGTGTTGCAGAGTATATACTCTTTCTTTCAGATGGGTGGAAGAAGCACCATGTCTCAATGAGGTTTAGGTCTCTAAAGAATTTTCCTATGGCCTGCCGGAGTCTAGCGTTGTTATGCGTGGGGGGTCGGGCGTCGGGTGGCTGAGTGTCTTATCCATGGTCGGATCCATCACAGTTAAATTTGCCGGCTATTATCACATGCCCTTCACGCCAACACACAATTGCCTTGTGAAAGTCCATCAGCAAGTGATCCAATCTTTCATTTGGCATGTAAATGGTTATTAGGGTATATAGTTGTCCCCCAAGCAGCCCCTTAAGTACCAAGAGTCTCCCATCGGGATCACCATATGAGAATCGATTCTGGATATTTAAGCTGCATGCCATTAATATTGCCACCCCCCCTAGTCTTGGTCCCACTAGTCGCATAGTATTGTCTAGGGAATGCCCTGCATCTCATGCGATGTTCCTCCTGAGGGAGCAGATGGGTTTCTTGAAGGAACACCAATGACGCCTTGAGACCAGTCAGACATCGCAGTATAGAACAACGTTTCATAGGTGAGTTAAGGCCCTGAACATTCAGGGTCACCATAATTGTTTCAGGCATTTCATATGAAAGCAGGTGCCACCCCTCGGGACTCTTGTCATTCCGTTTTGATTATCAATCCAAACCCAGATTAGCCTTGGTTAGATTGGATTTCGTTCCACTTATCCCCCATTGACCATACCTTGTTTTCCCCAATAGAGTTCTCAAACAGTATCGCCCAACAACATACCGTGCTGTGATCCTAGTCGAGCATCACAGCACATCTTGGCAATGTAAGGCTTTTTCCTCAGCCTTATCCCCCGCAGTCCCGTCTCCCCCACGTTTCCCCCCTCCCTATCAATCGGGGCATGAATCTTTACAGTTTCCCCTACTTATGTCCTGTATTTGAAATCTCCCCCTCCATGTCAGTTCCCTTCCATTCCATTCTTGTATTTCAGCTATTGGTACCCATGCTCGGTCAGCCCTAGTTCAAGTATCCTGCCCCAGCTGTGGGCCTCTGTCTCTTCCTTTTGGGTAAGGGCGCTGTGTGGCCATCCTTCCCTACGAGCGTTAAACGTTGGTAGTTTCTCCCCCTCCTCCTCAGTCAAAGTCTCTTTTGGTTGTACTCCTCCTTCCTCAGCCATTTTATCCATCATTTCTGTCATGATCCCTGCTTCCAAGGGGTCAGGACTTGCTCCACGACCTTGGAAGCAGGCCTATGACTCTGATCCCAGGAACCAGCCAGTCCCTATAGGGACCCTCTGGACCTTGTCCTGGCGCCAGTGGCGCCAGGCTCATGATGGTGACTGGTCCCGGCACAGGAAGCGCCGGGCTCATATTGGATAAGAGTGCTTGGTGGACCTACCTGTAGCAGACCATGCTGCTTACTTACCAGCTAACTGGTCTCCTGATCCTTCTCTGCCTGGAACTACTTTTTCTGTCTGGGTGGAGCAGAAGCCACTCCCTGGAAGCAGAACACAGGAACTCTTTTAGAAATCTGGAACTCTTTTCTTACCTGGGTGGGGCCGTGGAAGGAGACGCCTAAGCACTACAGAAGGCTATTTAAACCACACCCGATTGGTTTCACGTGCTTCGCGTTATTCTGCATCTGCAGCAGGACGCTCACCGTGTCAGCTCCAGGAAACCTCCAGCTCCAGATCCTGTGAACACGAAATAACCTGCTGGAATCCAATCTTCAGTCTTCTTCAGTCTTCTGCAGCTCCTGCAAAACAAAGGCACAGGTTAGGCTAAAGTAAAGGCAGTGAATCTACTTACCTAATCCAACGGCAGCATCCAAGGCGCCTTTTTCTGCCTTTCTCTTCCGGCATCCGACATCTGCAAAGAGAGAGAACATCGGTCAGTAATATTCAACTACAAGTTCAGCTTACCTGTGTTACGTCCGTTCCAACTCAGCTCGCGCTGCATTCCGGCACCTGCAAGGCAAGATACATCGGTTAGTAACGCTTAGTTACAAGACTGCTTACCAGTGTTATACTCGCTTTCAATCTGTTCGCGCTGCACCTCAGCACCTGCAAAGACAAAAGAGACATTACGGAGCATTCTCCTGCGCTAGTGCAGTCTTTCTACTTACGTGCCATTAGAAGGATAATCTTCATCGTCACAGCATCTGAAAAGGGAAAGACATAGACTTTACAGACTTAAGACTTTTGAAAGAGAAGAAAACAAGGCAAAAGGAACTTTAATACTTACAAGGCACGCTCGTGCATTAACGGCGTCTTCGCTCTCAGCAAATCCTCTGCTATCAAGAGGCAGAGCTCGCATCCAGTGAAGCAACTGGATCCAGCGCCCCTGCATAAGACGCAGGATGGAGAGCCCGGCATTTACCTATATAAGGTAAGCGCAATATCAACCCAGTTCCACGGGGAAAGAAAGGGCGAGAGGGTCTAGGAACGTTCCGAACCTTCCAAACACTAATACCTTGGTTTACCCTTGCAGACATCTCACTCTTCAGCTTAAACTGTCGGTGGGAAGGGGGCCCAGTCCGGGAGCAAAACAAACCCTGCGCCTAACACTGAAGACAGTATCCTCGCCAGATCAAGACCTGCGCCTCCGGGGGAACCAGGTGAGCGTTACAGAACGCGAAGCCTTACCACAAAATTCCCGCCCAGGCGCAATGGAAACCTCAGACACAGACCAGTTGGCCCAATTACTCGGGGAGTTGAGGGCGGAAGTACACGCTGCACGTCAGGAAACAAATGCCCTAAGAAGGGAGTTAGTGGTCTCCAAAGAGCGAACAGACGATTTGGCTAGACAATTGCTGCAAGCCCAAGCTGGACAAACTCCTCTACCAACCCCAAGTGGGGGCCACGCTCCTCCAGCTTCCTCGAATCCGATACAAATCAATCTACCAGGAAATATACCTTTGGCTCCGCCCGAACGCTTTTCAGGTGATTCAAAAAGGTTTGCTGTGTTCTTCAATCAATGTCGCTTGCACTTTTTGTGCAGACCCGCCGCTTTTCCAACGGACCAGGCTAAAGTGGCCTTCGTGCTCTCTTATCTCAGTGGCAGTGCCGCAGATTGGTCTGTTCCTTTAGTGTCTCAAGATGACCCCATTCTCCATAACTTCCAGGCCAGTATGGAGAAACTGTTCGCAAGGCACTATCAGGGACAGGCCTTGGACAATGAACTTCTTTCACTACGACAGGGCAATCAAGATCTTCTGACTTATATTGCATCATTTAACAGACTAGTGGTGGAAACCGGATGGCCGGAGGATAAGAGGATCACACCGTTTTACAGAGGTCTGCGTGGGGAATTAAAAGACGTTCTGGCTCAAGTGGTAAATCCTCCACAAGACTGTTCCGAATATATCGATCTGGTAGTGCAATTGGATCATCGACTACAGAATCGGAAAGCCGATCGATCCAGATTTGAAACCAGACTTTTTTCAAGGCCGCAAAGTTCTACGAAAGGAACTGATTCCGTGGAACCCATGCAAATAGGGGGTGTAAAAGGACCTTTAACCCAAAAGGAGAGGGAAAGGAGGAGACAACTGCAATTATGCCTCTATTGCGGAAACTCAGGGCACTTTCTTCGAGATTGTCCAGTGAAGCCCAAGAAGAAGATAGTAGGGGCGTCTGATAAAGGTACCGAGAATTCTGAGCCGGGAAACGACCTCGCCCGGCAAGTGTAGAGGTCCGCTTGCCGAGCGTTAAAACCAGTTCTTTGACCTCGCATTTCATCATGCCCATGGTCCTCGTGAGTCCTGAACAACCTAATCGTATGCATGCCATTAAAGCATACATTGATAGTGGCGCAGTCGGGAATTACTTGGACTGTGAGCTGGCCGCCAGGATGAATCTATCTCTTTGTCCAAAGACGGTGAAAGACGTCATTACCACCGTGGATGGGACGGAAATAGCTTCCGGACCCGTAACTCACACCACCATGGAAGTAACGTTAGTAAGCCAAGATGGGCATCAAGAGAAGATCGTGTTTGATGTGATCAAGGCCCCTCAGTTTCAAGTCATCTTGGGAGTTCCTTGGTTGGAGAAACACAATCCTCAAATTGATTGGCGAGCAAAGACAATCCGGTTTCCAGAATGCGCTTCTACCTGCTACCCTCAGCTCTCCACCAAACTAGCTGCAACTGTTTCTGAGAGTCCGCAACTGCCTCCTGAATACCAGGAATTCCAAGATGTCTTTCGGAAAGACCAAGCTAATTCTTTGCCTCCCCACAGATCATACGACTGTCAGATAGACCTGATTCCCGGATCCACTCCTCCATGCAGTCGGATTTATGCCCTTACTGAACCTGAAAATCTCCACCTAAGGCAATATTTGGACCAGTACCTGGCTAACGGATTCATCCGTCCTTCGAAGTCCCCGGCCTCCTCAGCTCTGTTCTTCGTGCCAAAAAAGGAGGGAGACTTAAGAACGTGTATAGACTACCGTGCCCTGAACCAGATTACAATTAAGAACAGGTATCCATTGCCATTGATCCCAGAACTACTTGACCAAGTCAAAAACGCCTGCATATATACTAAGTTAGACCTCAGAGGAGCCTACCATTTGGTGCGAATAAAGGAGGGCGATGAATGGAAGACGGCCTTTCGTACCAAGTATGGACTGTTCGAGTATCAAGTGATGCCCTTCGGGTTGTGTAACGCACCGGCCGCATTCCAGTTCTTTATGAATGACGTGCTCCGTGAACTCATTGATGTGTGTGTAGTTGTATACATTGACGACATTCTGGTTTATTCATCCTCTGAGGCAGAACACCGAAAACATGTAACCGCAGTACTGGAGAGGCTCCGCAAACACAAACTTTTTGCAAAATTAGAGCAGTGCGTCTTTCATGTTACTGAAGTCGAATTTCTGGGATTTATTTTGTCACCTAACGGAGTTCACATGGACTCGAGGAAAGTAGATGCAATAATCAAGTGGCCCTCATCATCATCTGTAAAAGGGGTTCAAAGTATGTTGGGCTTCGCCAACTTCTATCTCAGGTTTATTCCAGACTTTTCTCGGGTAGTCCAACCCATTACAGCTCTCCTCAGAAAAAACAAACGTTTTGAATGGTCTACCGAGGCAGAACAAGCCTTTCAGGAGCTAAAGACTAAATTTACCTCCGCTCCGATTTTAAAACATCCCCGCCCGGAACTACCTTACATCGTCGAGACAGATGCCTCCAGCCTTGCTATGGGAGCAGTGCTTTCACAAAGAGATCCAGAAACCAGCCAGTTGCACCCCGTGGCGTTTTGGTCTCGCAAATTATCAGCCCCAGAAATCAATTACACCATTACCGATAAGGAACTGTTGGCTATTAAGTCCGCCTTTAAGGCCTGGCGGCATTATCTCTTAGGAGCCCGACACACAGTCACTGTCATTACTGACCATCGTAATCTACAGTATCTTAAATCAGCCAAAGCTCAATCCTCCAGACAACTTCGCTGGGCATTATTTTTTGCCGAATTTGATTTTATAATCACCTACCGACCAGGCAATAAGAATGGTAAAGCGGATGCCCTCTCTCGAATCGGAGTAGAGGAACACATGGTTAACCCCGAGCTCGTACCTATTATTCCTGAACAAAGAATCCTGGGTTTGATCAGCATGCAATCCATTGAAGAAATTGAAACCCAGGTTAAACAACTTGTAACTCCAACGGACATACAAAAATGGCAACTTCAGGGGGAAGACTTCACAGTAAAGAACGACTTATTATATTTCAAGGAACGACTTTATCTACCCTGTACCAGCTTACAAACTCAAGTCATCTCTTGTTATCACGACTCCTTAATGGAAGGACACCCGGGTATGGCCAAGACCTCGGAAAAGGTCAAGCGTCACTTTTGGTGGCCATCTTGGAGAAAAGACATCAGAAACTTTGTCATGTCCTGTGGAGTGTGCGCCCAGAACAAGAGTCCTAAGGAAAAACCAGCAGGCCTCTTACAACCACTTGAAATTCCACCTCATCCCTGGCATACCCTTTCCATGGACTTTATCACCGACTTACCTCCCTGTTCCGGATACAATACAATCCTGGTAATCGTAGACTTATTTTCAAAAATGGCACATTTCATCCCACTAAAGGGGTTACAGGTCAGCAGCAATCCTGGCTCGAGAATTTCTTGAAAACATCGTTCGGTTGCACGGCTTTCCTTCAGTTTTAATCTCAGACAGAGGAAGTCAATTCATCTCCCACTTCTGGCGGAGTTGCTGTCGGTTAGCTCAAATTGATGTGAGGCTTTCCACCAGTCACCACCCACAAACCGATGGTCAGACCGAAAGGACCAATCAGACTTTGGAACAGTACCTACGCTGCATGCTGCAACAGACAGGAGGAATTTGGAAGGACATCCTTTGGATAGCCGAGTACGCTTACAATAACTCAGTCCACTCTGGAACCGGAAAGACCCCGTTTTTTCTTTTGTATGGTAATCATCCTCGAACCTCTAACCTGGATCCACCTCAGGATCTTGGAACACCAGCAGTTGACCACCTACATTCAACCATCACCCAAGCCTTCAAGGAAGCTACTACCCACCTTCAAAGGGCCAAGGAACAATACAAGAAAGGAGCAGATCAACATCGAAAGGAAGCCCCTCAATACCAAATAGGAGATCAAGTCTGGTTATCCACCAAATATTTACCCCTAAAGGGACCACGCACCTTTAACCCAAGATACCTGGGACCCTACTCTGTTACTGCCTTAATAAATCCAGTAGCGGTCAAGTTGGATTTACCCCCTCGCATGAAAATGCACCCAGTCTTCCATGTTTCACTACTAAAACCTGTTCAACCAGAAACCCGATTGACTAAATCTCCTGAACCTATCCTAGTTGACGGAGAACTTGAGTTTGAAATCAAAAATATCCTGGATTCCAAGATCTCCAAATCAAAACTACACTACCTGATTGACTGGAAAGGCTACGGCCCCCAAGAAAGATCTTGGGAACCTGCAGAACATGTACACGCTCCCCGACTAATCAAGAAATTTCATCGGACATTTCCTAACAAACCAAGACCTCCGGAGAAGTCAACCTTGGGAGGGGCCTTGAGGGGGGGTGCTGTCATGATCCCTGCTTCCAAGGGGTCAGGACTTGCCCCACGACCTTGGAAGCAGGCCTATGACTCTGATCCCAGGAACCAGCCAGTCCCTATAGGGACCCTCTGGACCTTGTCCTGGCGCCAGTGGCGCCAGCTCATGATGGTGACTGGTCCCGGCACAGGAAGCGCCGGGCTCATATTGGATAAGAGTGCTTGGTGGACCTACCTGTAGCAGACCATGCTGCTTACTTACCAGCTAACTGGTCTCCTGATCCTTCTCTGCCTGGAACTACTTTTTCTGTCTGGGTGGAGCAGGAGCCACTCCCTGGAAGCAGAACACAGGAACTCTTTTAGAAATCTGGAACTCTTTTCTTACCTGGGTGGGGCCGTGGAAGGAGACGCCTAAGCACTACAGAAGGCTATTTAAACCACACCCGATTGGTTTCACGTGCTTCGCGTTATTCTGCATCTGCAGCAGGACGCTCACCGTGTCAGCTCCAGGAAACCTCCAGCTCCAGATCCTGTGAACACAAAATAACCTGCTGGAATCCAATCTTCAGTCTTCTTCAGTCTTCTGCAGCTCCTGCAAAACAAAGGCACAGGTTAGGCTGAAGTAAAGGCAGTGAATCTACTTACCTAATCCAACGGCAGCATCCAAGGCGCCTTTTTCTGCCTTTCTCTTCCGGCATCCGACATCTGCAAAGAGAGAGAACATCGGTCAGTAATATTCAACTACAAGTTCAGCTTATCTGTGTTACGTCCGTTCCAACTCAGCTCGCGCTGCATTCCGGCACCTGCAAGGCAAGATACATCGGTTAGTAACGCTTAGTTACAAGACTGCTTACCTGTGTTATACTCGCTTTCAATCTGTTCGCGCTGCACCTCAGCACCTGCAAAGACAAAAGAGACATTACGGAGCATTCTCCTGCGCTAGTGCAGTCTTTCTACTTACGTGCCATTAGAAGGATAATCTTCATCGTCACAGCATCTGAAAAGGGAAAGACATAGACTTTACAGACTTAAGACTTTTGAAAGAAAAGAAAAAAAGGCAAAAGGAACTTTAATACTTACAAGGCACGCTCGTGCATTAACGGCGTCTTCGCTCTCAGCAAATCCTCTGCTATCAAGAGGCAGAGCTCGCATCCAGTGAAGCAACTGGATCCAGCGCCCCTGCATAAGACGCAGGATGGAGAGCCCGGCATTTACCTATATAAGGTAAGCGCAATATCAACCCAGTTCCACGGGGAAAGAAAGGGCGAGAGGGGCTAGGAACTTTCAGAACCTTCCAAACACTAATACCTTGGTTTACCCTTGCAGACATCTCACTCTTAAGCTTAAACTGTCGGTGGGAAGGGGGCCCAGTCCGGGAGCAAAACGAACCCTGCGCCTAACACTGAAGACAGTATCCTCGCCAGATCAAGACCTGCGCCTCCGGGGGAACCAGGTGAGCGTTACAATTTCCTCCTCCTTAGTAATGTCGTATGACTTATCCTGGAGTGTCAATAGCAATCCCCATGGGAAGGTCCATTGTTATTTGATCCCTTTGTCTCGTAGCCAGCCCGTGACTAGCCTCAATCGTTTCCTCTGTATCAGTGTAGCTTGTGCCACGTCCTGGAAAAGGGTGATGTGGGAGTTGCGGAATGTAATCGGTTCCTGGGGTCTTGCCACTTACATAATTTTCTCCATTGTCTGGTAGTAATGCACTCTCGTGAGGACATCTGGGGTTAGGTTAATTTTCCGTTGATAGGCAGTGTAGACCCTGTGGGTCCGGTCCAGCGTTGTGTCCTGCTCAGTAGAATCGTCCAGAAGGTGTTGGAGCAATGCCTTTACATAAGCAGCCAGGTCGGAGTCTGATATTGCCATTGGTATGCCTCGAAGCCTAATATTGATTCTCCTTGATCTTGTTTCTGCGTTTTCCTGTCTGCCACAACCCATTCCATTTGTTGCTGCATTGATTCCATCCTCCTGGCCAGCTCTGCCTGTTCATGTCCTTGCTCACATAGTGCCGTTTCAGATTCTTCCACCCTTTTTTCCACTGCCAGCATCTGTTTGCTCAGTTCAGTTACAGATTTGGTGAAGTTGACGACTGTCCTTTATCTCTTTTTTTTTATTTTCGCTAGCATCTCCTGTAAGTCAGAGTGCCTCGTGGCGGGGTTCGTCCATGACCAGCTGTGGTATTTCCTCCTTTAAAGCGTGGATTTGAGCCGTTGTTTGTTGGGAACGTTTTGTAGTGTCTTGGGCTTGCATCAGGGCCTTAATGTCTCCCGAGATTGGACCTCTCTGTTAAGGCTAATTTCCCAAACCTAGTGAGTCCCCCAGCAGCTTTGCTGGATTTTGGGGGTTTATTTTTTTTTCTCCTGCTAAGAGTGAGACTCTTTTTCTCCCACTCTTAGACATGATTTGAGAATGTCCTTTGACTATGTAATGTGTTTTATGGGCTATGGGGTCTTTTACTCCATAGGGCTTCATGTGTTTTTGGTATGTGTGTTACACAGCACCCTCGGTGCAGTAACACAGGGGTGTCATAGTGACCCCCAAACATAGACTCCATTCCCTGGGACTGACTACTGTCTCCCAGGGCATGTAAAGTCACCATTGGCTTTACTAGTCTCAAATTGTGAACAGAACCAGTACACACCATCATATTGTGGAAGTACTGGTAGGGGTAATTCAATTGCCCCTGGGTCTGTTTTTCCAAGGGGGCACTGTCCAGTCCCCCCTTGTAGGGTTTCTGGCTGGTGGCAGTGGATACCACGCGAAATATTCCACCAGAATATTTCCTTTGGGATTTTCCCATTCATTCTAAACGCACCACTTTTTGGTGCAATGTTAAAGATACCGCCGGGTTATTTATTTAATATTTATTCCCCGGTTGGGTCTTTTTGCCAGGACTCGGTTTTAAAATGGCGTTTGTGTTCGCCTATGAAACTCTAACCCAAGCCGAGCCCTTTGTTCCACTTTTTGGCGGGCTTCTCCACAGAAGCCCTCCAAATGGTGGCACTCTGTCTGGGGTCAACAGGATGTGTAGGAGGGGGATTAGGCACCCTGGACTGAGTTGCCTTGGCAACTCAAGTCACACTCTTGTGTGATTGGCCCGGTGGTGAGCCGCCCGGCTCACCACTTAGCATGTTTGAGTGACAGCTAGGACTGATGAATGGGGGTTTTCTGCATAAAAGCAGGGCTTTGGGGAATGGAACTTCAGAAGTCGCCACAGGACCTAAAGAATCCGAAGAGGGGAGAAGCTTAGCCATCTACAACGACGACACCATCAGTGGAGCCCTGCTGTACGAACTCACCACTACCACGACGACAGAGGAGATCTTCTTCCAGGAGAGTCTTCTTCCCTTTGAGCTGGTGGGACCAACCAGTTCGCCTTTTTCGCCTTCCTGGATCGTCTCGTGGTTGAATCGCCTGTGCCAAGCACCCCGGGGGCCAGATAGCCACGCTTCACCACGACCGCGAATAAAAGGGTCGTACCTTTTAACCGGGAAACTCCGCAGCTGGTTTCTTCCCTGGCAGTGCAACGACCTCCAGCTTTCCTCCACGTCGAGATCTTCTCTTCCCCTGGACGAAGCCCCGACTTGCACCCGCTGCCAGGAACAACTGCCCCCGCTGGAGCTTTCTCACCATTTCAGGTACTGTGTCCCGCCTGGTCTCCCTTGCAACAGATTGTCCAAGGTTTCCAGTAAATCCTTGACTCTCTATCCTGGGGTGACCTCGGACCTGCTAACTCTACCTTTCTGAACTGATCCAACCTCTTTTGACTTTTCTGCAAAGACTGAGTGCATTTCCACTGTGTGATCTTGGGCACATTCCGCCTTGCTCTCTCCAAGAGTGGGCCTGGCCTATGAACTTTTTGCTATACAGTAGACCCTGCCTTTCTTGACTTGCTGTGTTTTCTTAAAAGTGTTGGTACTGTGTTATTTTCCTATTCTGCCTTTTCTCTCCCTTTTTAAACTAATTATTGGAGTGTCATCTACGGTTATGCGCTCACCTCGGTTTTGCTAAATAAGTGGTGTCTTAACCTAGACTTGTCGAATAATTAACTAGGGAGGTGTATATACTTATAGTGACTGTGTTTGAACTTGCTTGACATATTAGTGCCAATGTATTTTTACAAGTGTGTTTTTAAATAAATAATTATATACTTTTATACCAAAGCTCTGGTCAGTGTTTGCTTGTGCTACTGTGTTTTTAGCCCTATTGTGTATACTCTATATACTGCCTAACTCTTCTTGAGAGAAGTCTGACTGCTCAGCCACAGCTACCAGGTAAATCTGGGTGGTGCGGACTGCTAACAATTGGGTTTACTGCTTACTCCTGTAGTCTTAAACTTTTTGCAGTGGTCCCTAAGGGAACTGCACAGGTTTCTGCCTAACACTGCTTGTTTTGCCATTTTAGTGAGTAGCACTTAGTCCGGGAGGTACTTTCCACAGGGGAATGGGGAAGGGGCAATAGCCTTCCGCCTTTGTGTCCCAGCGGGTTTTGTCGGTGCTACCCCTGGGGGACGATCTTCAGTCTGCCTTTCCACTTTATGATTTTCTTTGTGGTTTCGGGTTGATTAGCAGTTTTTAGCACCTCAGCGTCATTCCCAGTGGGTTTGCTGTTGAGTTCCAACTTCTTTCCCGTGTTGTAGTGTTGGAGGGTGATGGGCTGGTTTTATTTTCTCCTGAGTGCAGTGGTGAGCAGCTGTGTTTGTAGCCTTTCAGTGTCACTCCCGGGGGTTTTTAATTGCAGAATCCTTTATATTGACTGTGTGTTACTGGCTGTTAACTTCATGATCTTCCCGTCACGGGAGCGGTTTCCAAGTCGTCCCTGCCTCCAGAGTGTATTCAGTGGGTCCCCACT
Organism: Ambystoma mexicanum; assembly: GCF_040938575.1. NCBI lineage: Eukaryota > Metazoa > Chordata > Amphibia > Caudata > Ambystomatidae > Ambystoma > Ambystoma mexicanum. Next base: position 1,119,348,081 of record NC_090930.1, read on the forward strand.
GTAATGGCCGCCCACACCCCTTCGCCGCTGCTCTTCTACCTTACTCCATAGTCCTTTTCTTTTCCATCCAGGGATTTTCAGATCCTGTCAGGGCCTTTTGCCGGGGAGGCACCGCCGCATTCAGCTCTCTCGCAGAGAGCGGTACAGGGTGTTCTTGCAGCGGTCACGGCTCGACTATATCAGCACCGCTCTTCTATCCCCGCCGCTCTGGTCTACTGGTGCTGACGCCATTGCAGGGTCGCTGCAGTTCTGCCTTCTCATCCGCCATCTTGGGTGCCTTCCTGGACAATCTCGTGCAGACAGGTCGTACTCTGCGAAATTTTGCCTTTGCAGTGGCAAACTTGCTGGGATAGTTCAGGGTGGGTTCCTACCTTGATGATGTTAAATGCAGGGGAATTAAGCTATGATAGGGGTGGTGGTGGGGGGGGGGGGGTCAGGAGCTGCGATGACAGCCTCAGGCTGAGAAACTCACTGAGGCAACACCCAGCCTCGTCCTCGGCTGGCTACGCCCCTCCTAAACATGTATTGTTTAATGTGCATGAATAACTAGGTGCAAATAAATAAATAAGACAACAAGATTTGTTTTTCGGTTAAAACCTTTTTTTACTTGCTTATAAAATACTCTAATGGGAATTGCACTTACATTTTTACTCTCAAATTTAAAAAATAGGGTGTAAAATACTCCCACTTCCAAATCTTCACTGGAGCACTGGTCGCAATTATAATAGACTAGTACCGAATGAGCAGTGCCCTCTTGGGAAACCACTATTTCTGCTCACACCTTTACAAGCCCTGCATGATGGCTACTGATCCCGCAAATCTTATTATTTTGATGCGTCAAGAGACCCTACAACCTCTCGGACTGTATGGTGGTTATCAACAATTGGAAACAAACGTCTCCCTGAGTGGCTATCTGGATTTCATGCAACTACATTGGTAGTACCACTCAGGATCTTTTAAGATGAACATGCTCTTTAGCAATGATATCTTCTGTGTGCGGATAATCCCACAGAGAAGCAGGGTGCCGGAACAGGTATCCTGCAGGGTTGTGTGCACCTGCAGTTGTAGGAGACAGCAGCCCATTCTAGCAGGTGGTCTGGGTGCATGACCTGGCATGATCCATAAAAGATGTAAGTCTGTGGGCACTTGAATTGAGGATCGATAGATGCATTTGTGGAAGTGGTGACAAGCCGCAGGGCAGCCAATACCTTCCTCTCAATTACAGAGTATTGTTGCACCATGGCAGTAAGCTCTCGGCTGGAGTAAACTACGTTACATACTCTGTTCCTATCATCCTCTTGCAGCAAAACTACTCCTAGCACATTGGGATTGATACGCAGACATTCAATCTTCAGTGATTGGTCAAAGTAGGCAATCATGGTTTCCTTGGCCACTGCCTGCTTTGCTTTCTCAAATGTGTCTTCCACTTTACTATGGCAACTTCATTGGCCCTCCTTTTTAGTTAGAATCTGCAGAGGTTCAGATACCATGCCGAAGCTAGGGATGAACCTGCCTCAATATTTCACTATCTCCAGGAAATGCCTGACCCCTGTCAGTTTACAGTCCAGATTCCTGGAAGTATACAAGGAATTCAATCTATTGTCATAGGCACTTGCAGTTTCGTCTGTTCAGTTTCAGCTCCTGCTCCCCAAGCAGTGCTTATAATAGTCCTTCTAGTCTTTTAAGCTTTTCCGTTTCTGAGGCTGCATAGGTGAGGAGGGCATAATTTATTTTATTTGAGTGCATATGGTTAATCAACCTATCACACTAAAATGTATACAGAAGAAAAAAAAAACAGAACATTCATAAATTGACACTTATATAAAATTACACTCAATTAGAAAATTGATTAAAATACAAATATTCATCATTAAACCTAGCATCTTTAAAAAATGAAAATACAGATTAAGAGACATTAGGAACTGTCAATCTGACTTGAACAATTTGCCAAATACTATAAGCTGCTGATGACACTACAAGAGATTCAGCTCCATAAAGCATACTCCAGAATTAATCTGCTTTCACATCCTTGAACTTAACATATCCTTTCACATACTGGGATCGTAAATTCAGACATAGTATTAGGATGTGACGAGCTGTTTCCACACTGCAGAGTCTCCTCTCCCTAGGTATACCATCCCATGCTCCTATGTACCCATAGACCAGCTAAATATCAAATCTTAAGCGAAGAGCAAATTGAACCAGACCAGGTATGCGCAGTTTGGTTAGATAACTGCGCGGAATGTCCTGAAACATATCTTGTTGCGAATACTGTATGTATCTTGGACGTGTCGCCAGGTAAGCCAAAGATGTTATGCGGTCTAAAATACTTGTTTCAGTCCCAATCCTGGCCAAATGAAATTCTGTATATGATGTGGTACCTCTCATTCAAGCTGATGTCGTGGAAGTGTCCCCGGACCATTCTTTCCAGGTCACAGAACCAGACACTCCTCGTGTACCTACGAGTGTCCCAAAGGGAGGTTCAAAAGGGTTGGTTTATTAGGATCCCCGTAACTAATTATGGCATTTTCTGGGAGTACTTCCAAGGTATACAGTATCCTGGGAATAATAGATTACTTGTATGCCCTAATCTTAGCCTCGATGGATCTTCCCCCGAGTCGAGTCCATGGCTTGGAGGCCACCACCTCACCCACATGGAGGTCATCATTAGCATTCAGGAATCTTGGGAGTCTCCCCAGTATTTTGCAAAGGTGTGATGAAAGAGCTCACCCACGGAAGTCCCACCAACAATGATGTGCTTGTACTTGTACAGCCCCACTTGTCAGAAGGCTTTTCTTTACCTTGACTCGAGGCAGACTGGCACCTCAAGGAAATAAGAATTTTTGTTCAGTTTTGAAAATACATTGACACCTGGGAGGCTGGCAACAATGTTTTCAATTGTCGGTGGGAGATGTAGGACTACATCCCATGCTTGACCTCGGGTGAATGGGGAAAGGGCATCAGGGGTGCCAGGAGCCGCCACCCACTCCCTGATGCAGGGTCAGGGTGTGGCCTGGGGACAGTCCACTGGTAGCCCCCACTCCCTCCAACAACCGGGCCAGGTGGCAAGTGCTCACCTAATTTACTACAATAAGCTATCTGCTCCTTAAAGAGATAAACAAAGTCTACTTTTATGTGGCAGCAAGGATATGTACTCTGTGTGCCCTTTAATACAGACTCCAAGGGGTAGAAATATACCTCCTTCTAACTCTATGAAATGCAATTTCCCCCAGGTGGGAGCGCCACTGATCAGTTACTAAAAATCAGGCAGTGCAGTCCTACTCACAACAGCCGCTGTGGCTGAGTGCAGAAGACGATCATGGAGCCTTAGTAATGTAAGGGATCAAGTGTAAGAGTCAGGCATTGGCATTATGCTGGTTGCTACAAACCTATTAACAAAGAAATATGAGTGGGTTGGAGAAAATGCTATCCTCTTGGAGGCGTTTCCCTGCCCCAACAAAACTAACTAGTGTCTGCGTCAGGATGTCCAAAGTAAACAGTCCTCAGTCCTGTGTCCAAAATCCTAAACTGGCCCTCACATGGTAAACTTAGTATAATGTGAAAGGGAAATGTTTTCCAGCTGGCCACCAGCAGCTATATTCCACTGGTTCAACTTAAAGCTCCAAAGGGGAAAATTAAAGAAAGTTCCATCCATATCAACGGGAGGCTTCCCTTCCCCTGAACTTCTTCACATTTTCAACACAGTTGACTCTCAAGGGGTATGGATCTTCCCATGACTTTCCACACACCACCAATACCTTAAAACATTTTTATGTTTCAGGGGACCTCCCTTACCCTGAATGCCTTTACTTCCAACAATCTTACTACAAAGGCATGCGTCTACCCTGGTCTTGCTACCAACTTTACCAAAACGACAATATAAAGTTTCATCAACTTCAGGGGCTTTCCCTTCCCATGAATTTAATTTACAGTTCCAACAGTTTCCATTTCCAAGGGGTAGATGTCTTGCTGTGCCTTTTCTCAGTTCACAATTCTAACAGCGTAGGAAGACGGTCTCCCTTTCCCTATTTTCCACACATTCAAGTTTTGCTTCCACTATTCCCATGGTATACTCTCCTGCCAGTACTTCTTAATTTTCATACACTCTTGGTTCTCACAACACAGAGTGACCCGCAGACTTTTCTACTGTTGTCCGGAGCACTCCCCTATCAGGCCTCCACTGACTGGCCTTATTATTGGGTGCGGGTCCTAGACTTGCAGTTCTTAGTGCCTGGTGTACTCTCCTGCCAGGACCTTGTCTACAAAACCATTTATCTTTAGCTTCCACAGTCACATTGGTTTCAGACTTTGCTTCTCTTTCTTTAACGCATCGTGTCCCAAACCCTCTTTCATTCACTTACTTCGGTCTTGTTACATGTCCCAGGGGCCCAAGAACCTTATACGGGCTTCCCCAGTTCATACAGTTCATCTCCATCGGTCTGTGGTACGCCAATTTAAGCGCTCCAGCGCCCCAACCTCTCGTCTGGGCTCACCAGCTTTCAGCGTCTGCCTCGAGATCGTCCGCCAACTAAGACTCCTGCTGTCGCTCGCCGTCGGGTCCAGCAGATGCCGGCTCCACTCTCCAGTCCCTGCACTGCCCTCTGCTTCCTCCGGCAGCTTCCTGCACTTCGGGCATCCGTGCAGCAGACCACCTTCGGAGCTTCTCAGGACAGCGCCTCTGTCTACTTCCAGGTTTGACTCTGCGGCTAGCTTCTGTCAGCTGTCCTGACCTGCGTCGGTGATAGATTCCTTTTCCAAGCTGTTTGGTGCTTTTGAATGTCCCGGCACCCATCACATGCCACAACTAGAGCACATCTGTTGCTTGCCGGCTCCATTAATCCCCACCACTCCAGTCCTCTTCCTCGTCTCACTGTTCTGTATTAAATACAAAAAGTCAATGTCACTGAGAGAATATTCTTGTTTGATTTGACACCATGCCATGGAGGGTTGGAGTATTAAGGTGGAGTTATCAAGCTCTAAGGAAGAAGGGAGGTACCAGGCTCTACCTAGCGAGTCCACTTCCCTCCCATGAAGGTTGGCTCACCTCATGTGGTCCTCTCAGATAGCAACCCCCAGGGTCAGAGTCAGGTAGCTTCTGCCTTTCCCTGGCCACATGAGGGGAGACTTTCTCTGGGAAAATAGTGACGACCTCACTAGGTTTGTCACAGTACTCACTTTCATGTGCAAGACATGAAAGAAATAGAACATGGTGGGCCAGTTTTTGGAAGCTGCAGTCCTGAGAAAGCGCAATCCCTGCACTCCTCAATTAAGAGTAGCCTGTAGCACAACATGTTCGTAAGCAACAAATCCTGTAACTGGCAAAGGAAAAGTGGCTCATTTAAGGAAGCCACAGCAGTACAGAGGTGTGGGAGTTTGGAAAAACAGAAGGCGAGAGTTTGATAAAAGTTTGCAAAGCGAGAGGATGGGGGAGCAGAGGACTTTGTATTTGGTAAAAGGAGAAAATTGAGAAGAAATTAAGACCTGAGGAGGTGGAGGAGGAGGAGGAGGTGCAAGGAGAAACTGAGCAGGATGTGGTGGAGGAAGCCAGTCCTGGGAAACAGGAGGAGCTGAGGATCAGGATGAGAACATAAGGCCATAGGAGGTTGTGATGGCGTATGGAGGAGATAAAGAAGAAGAGTAATGAGGACAATCTGAAGAGGTGGAGGTGATGAAAAGGGGCGCAGAAGACCATGCTTACAAAGGGGAAAGACCTCCAGCAGAGGTGGTGGTGAAAAGACTTGAGGAGTAGGTGGCAACGGAAGGAGCCTAGAGTTGGAAGTACATCTGGAAGAAAGCTAGCACAGTACACTTGTACCTCAAACCTACAAAGGGTGTTTGTGGTAGGAGGTAGGAACTTGTGGCCATGTGTCAAGGAGATTAATGAGGAGCCAGAGGTGAGGCCAGTAGCCTAAGCCACAAGCAAACAATGAGATTTTTGGGGGGTGGGGGAGGTGGGCCCACCTGCATAATATATTGTGAGAAGGGAGTTCACGAGGGACTAGATAAGACAGCATAGGTCTAGTACAACCTCCCTCCAGCCGTGACTTCATGTTCCATTGGTGGTGGTGGTTTCAAGCTCTGGCAATATGTCAAACCATTACCAAAGGCTGTTTCAACACTGCAGAGGCGCTTCAGTCCCAGGCTCATGGACAGTGCTGTAAGAGGTCTTTGACCACCAGCTGAGGAAAGAATCAGCAACAAACCTTTTTACCATAATCCAATTCTATAAAGAGCAGAGACTGAATAACGCAGAGTAAAGACCTGGTGAGACTGTGAAAAGCACCTTTTGTTGACTAAAGACATTTTTCTTGCCTTGTTTCCATGCGAGAGATTATGGTGATGGTTGTGCTTTCTTCACCTGAAAAGGAACTTGATACAAGACTGATTTATTTTCGGGAATATGTCTTTTCACTGAAATTCAATTTGTGAATGTTCTTTTTATTGCATTTTTAACAGATTTTTGTGCTGGTAAAAAGGTAGGTGGTAGATTTGTGTAAGAACTTATTGGATGGGGACACTGTGGGAGTGGGGTGCAGGGCTTTCCTCCACTTTCAGTGATAAAATAAACAGTAAAAAAAGAAAAAAATACAAAAAATAAATGTGAGGTGTAGACTTACTGGAGAAGGTCCTCGTTGGAATGGTCCTGAAGCAATATGACCAATGGTTCCAAAGATTCTAGGGAGAGTTAACATGCTTGCTAATGGAGGAAGAATAATTCCCAGCCTCGGACCTATGGGAGAATGGAAATGGCCCTCTGATTTATCAGGAGAACCCAAGTAAACAATACACCAGCCCAAACCCTCCCATAATAAACTTAGGAAGGGCAAAAAGGAAAGGGGGCTATGTGACGATGCCACCTGGCTGACCACAAGTGCATGGTGCATGAGGAAAGTAGAGTATCTCCAAATATGTTGTACATTTTGCAAACCTGGCGTTTAACCCTAAATTGCTAATGGCAACCCAGACGCGGACCCCTCTTGATAACTGAGAGGTTCAGCTGCATCTTCCTGATGATGCCCAACAAGGCAGAAACAGATGTTTGTAGTTGCTGGACTGCCGTGATGGGTAGGACCAGATTGATATGCAAATTGTATTTCTCTTCTTTGAAGGGAAGTGAGCTAAAATGGAGCTGTGGACCCTGCATCAGATAGAACAGGTTATTTGGGCATTTTCATTCTCAGTAGAGGGCTCCAACGTTTTATTAAATGTGGAAAGTCACCCACGGTGGCTGAGTGCCATCACCTGCACCGTGAAGCAGGGCCTGGGGTAGTTTGGGGGAGGACCCCTGGTGTTCCCACAACAATGCGGTCAGGAGAAAGGGGTTCCCCATATGTACTACACTAAACCATCTGGCCCTTTAAGAGGCTCACAAAGTCTAGTATTAAGAGCTAGTGATGAATCATACTCTACAGGCCCTTCAAAACAGGACCCCAGTATAGAACTATTCTTCATCTAACCCCATGAAATGTGATTTCCCCAGACACCAGTAGGACCGCAGAACAGTTACCAAAGAATTCCTAATCACTTCAGAAGCCATTGCCAGGGTAGCGCGGAGTATGCATGAGACAAATGAAATCTAATATGGCGGACCAGCTTTTTGCTGCCTTGGTCTAGACAACCAGTGAACCCTGCGTTTCTCAATGACTCACAAATAGTACAAACTACATTTAAAATCAGCCAATCCTGCAGCAATAAAACTAAATCACACACAGTTGCTGACCGTCATGCCCGACTTGCAAAATATGCCCAAACCATTCCGAGTGGCTTGTCCTCCTGTTGTGTCTGGCCATAGAGAGGGGCATATACAAGGTGTCTCCATTAGTGGGTGTGGAAATTTGGAGAACTAGAGGAGTCAGAGGATGGTTGAAGAAGGGAGAGGCTGTAGCAGAAGAGGAGTTTTGTGGTGCAGAATGGTGGCTCTGAATAACAGGAGGAGTAAGATCTGAGGGGTAGATGTTTGTGAAAGGTGGGGCAGGGGGAAGGAATAAAGCCTTCGGTGAAGGTGGTGCTGATAGAGCAGCTGAAAGGGAGGAAGATCTGAGAAGGTGGTGCTGAAAGGAGGCACAAAGGAACAGGAGGCGGGAGTAACATGAGGAGGAGGTGGCAGCAGAAGCCAAGAGTTGGCAGAAAGAATGGAAGAAAGCTAGAGAGGAACCCTCACACCCTAAGCCTGCAAGTAGGGTGAGAATAGTGGGAGGAGGTCCACATATGGTAAAGCATTGATGAGGTGGTCATGGAGCCAGGGGTTAGCCAGTACCCTGAAGTTAGGGTGGGCAAGATCCCCTTAGCTACACCTCTAGGTCAATGCATTCAAGAAGAGATTAATGTGGAGGGAGAGGGGACATCTACACAAGACCCTGGGAGAAAGAAGTTCACCAGTGGTAAGACAGGAAGGCCCAAGCCCTTCATCCTGACTTGGACAAACTAGATCCTCTACCTTCCAGTGGTGGCGGACTCAAGCTCTGGCAATATGCTTGAACCACTAAGTGTGGCTTGTCCAACAGACAAAGGCAGTGCTGTGAGTGGTCCCATAACACTGGCTGCAGAAAGGGCGAGCAAGGAACCTCTGCCATTGTTTAATTCCACAAGGCACATAGGAGGATACTGGGGAAAAGACCGAGAAAGGCTGTATAATGAACCCTTTGTTGACTGGAGAAAGACCTCTTTCTTTCCTGGATTAGCTTCCAGGTAAGCAAGATTTTGGATGTGCTTCAAGAAAACCTTTACCTGGAACTTGCTAAAAGACAGATTGGTTTTTGCCAAGGAGCTGCTATTCTGACAGAACTCAAACAACATTTGAATATCAAAAACTGGTTTCCAAGTACCCGAAGAAATGGACCCTTAAGCGCTGTAAATAGAAGGTGCTCTTGAAAAAGCGCTACCTAATATATAGTTGCTTCAGTTCTATTCTGTCATTACAATCATTCCCTCAGTGCTTTGCGATAAGTGATTTTCCCTCTTCAAAGCCTTGTTGGGAAGGCACTTCCATTCATTTTCAAACAGAGTCTGGTTGCTTTGGTTTCAGTGCAATGACTGTAGGCGAAACCCAGAGGGTCAGGACAGACATCTTTTCTAAAATGCATTTATTTTTTAAACTTGAGAAGCTATTGCTCCACCTTTTTCTGCAAGTGAAATAGAATCGTGCCCTAGTGCAGTGCAATTGATTGTACTCTGAGGACTATCTGCAAGGCAGCCCAGCCCCTGAAAGAATTAGGCATGTTTCTGCAGTATCTATTTAATGTCCCCCAATAGACCTGAAATGCAAAACTGATTATTTTGGGAGCCTCTGGGGTTTCATAGATATGGTATGGTAATGTTTATTTATAAAGCGCCTATATACAGGCAAGTGTTTCAAAGTGCTCATGGAGGGTGGGGACATGGGGAAAAAACATACGGTCTCTCAGAGCCCTTGAAATTCTGAGATAATAGTCTGCCCAGGCAGAGTAAGTGCATATAGTAAATTTACAGTTGAGACATAGCAAAAAGGCCTGAACGGCGATTCTGCAGTTTATCCCAAGTGCATTTAGGGGTGAGGACAAGGGAGAACAGACAGACAATCTTCAGGGAACAGTGCATTGGGAACGTGCAAGTGCAAAGGGTTATATGATATTTTATTTATATAGCGCCTATACACAATGTGTTTCAAAGCGCTTCACGACAAGGGAGGGAACAAGGGAAACAAGGCCATGAACAACAAGAATGTAAAATTAGACAAACACATGGGGCATGGGGGGACAAGAGCACAGAGCCGGTATAGACTGGGGTAACTCTCTAGGGAACTTCCCAAGTGTAGTAAGGGTGGGTGGGGTGTAGGGCCCTGAGGCGAGTGCGAGGGAGGATTGGTGGGGGGTGCCCGTGGCCTGTGAGACTCTGAGGTACCCCAGGCAGCCAATCAGCGAAAGCTGTAGGGAGGAGGGAGAGTGGGAAAGAGCAGAGTGCTAGATTAGCAGGGAGATTAGCAGGGAAGAGGGAGAGAGAAGGAAGAGGAGAAGAGGAAGGTCTTGAGGAGTTTCCGGAACTTAAGAATATCAGGCTCAAGACAGAGGGTGGCAGGGAGGCTATTCCAAACCTGCTGAGGATAAGGATCTCCCTCCAAATCTCTGCTTGGTGAACCGGCTCACTTGCAGAAGGTTGGAGGTAGATGAGCGTAGGGCTCGTGAAGGACAGTATTGTAGCAGGTAGGTAGGTCCCAGTCCCCAGAAAGCCAATGCATAGAATCTTGAACTTGATCCTTGCAGCCACAGGTAGCCAATGAAGGGATTTCAGCGCCAGAGCGATGCAGTCCCTGGGCTTGAGGCCAAGGATAAGTCTTGCGGTTCTTTTCTGGGTGAGTTGTGGAGGGCGAAGGGCAGAAGCAGGGAGGTTGAAGGGAGGTTGAAGAAGAGGCTGTTGCAGTAGTCCAGCCTAGAGAGAACCAGGGCTGTGGAGACAGTGAGCTACTGGGGAAAGTGAGAAAAGGTGGAGTACATCTGAGGAGGTGTAGCTGATAGTTAATTTCTTTTAGAGATGTCCGAAATGTGGGAGGAGAAGGAGAGAGTGGAGTCGAAGATGACCAAGGTTTTAACCTTGCCGTTGGGCTCGGGCACAGGTCCATGGGAGACTGGCCAGAGTGAAAGTGGGAAAGCGGGAGCAGGGGTCTCAATGCGAACAATCTCAGTCTTACTGGCGTTGAGGCAGAGGTTGTTTGCAGCACACCATGACTGAATAGCGGACAGGCAGTCAGATATGAGCATGACGAGGAGACGGCCGAGGGTAGCCTGAAGGATAGTTGCGTGCCATCTGCTTAGCACTGGAAATTAGAGGTGAAAGTGGCAGTCACACGTGCCAAGTCAGCCATATAGATGTTGAAGAAACAGGGGGGATAGGTTAGATACCTGGGGAACACCACAGGTTGAGCTAGTGATAGTCGAGAGGAAGGTTCCGAGTTCCACCAGGGATGGGCGGTCGGAGAAAAAGGAGGTTAACCATGCCAGAGTCTGACCTGTGATTCCCAGGGTATCGCAGAGACGTGCGATCAGGATGTTGTGGTTAACAGTGTCAAAGGCGGAGGAGAGGTCAAGGAGAATGTTAATGTCAAGGATTGAGAGCAGGTCTTCACAGGTGTTCAGGAGAGCAGTTTCCGTGCCTCTGGATGCTCCAAAGCCAGACTGATGGTCGTGGAAGCAACCAATAGATTCAGTGTGGAGGGTCAGCTGAGAAATAGCCAACTTCTCCAGGAGTTTGCACAAGAAAGGAGTGATAGAGATAGGGGGGTAGTTTGCCGGAATGGAAGGGTCGGCGGAGGGTTTCTTGAGCAGAGGGTGCACAAGCGAGTGTTTAAAACCAGTTGGGAGGATACCTGTGGAAAAGGAGAGATTGCGAAGATCAGGGATGGGGCGATGGAGTCAATATTGTCCTTAACGGTTTTGGAGGAGCAGGGGTCAACTTGTTTGGCTGAAGCCTTCATAGACTGGACTTGTCTGGAGACCTCATCTGGTGTGACGGGTGAGAGAGAAGAGAGGGGGAGTGGAATGGGGCCATGGGAGGCTCTGGTGTAGATGTGTGCTGTTGAGAGGAAGGGAAGGGGGTGGATATCTTGGTTTTTTGTGATTAAATGTGCAGCCAGGGCCGAGCAAAGGTCCTGGGTGGGTGTGACAGAAGAAGAGGCTGCGGAAGCAGTGGCCAGTTCCTTACAGCCTTTGAAGAGTTTGGCCGTGTTGCTAGCTGCCGCGGAGATGCAGGCTTGAATAAAGGCTCTTTTTTTTGGAGCAGGTGCAGAGTCGGTATTGCCTTTGAAGGAGGCGGCAGGCCAGTTTGTCAGATGGTTCACCTGACTCATTCCATTTCCGCTCAGCGGCCCTACATTTGCATTTAAGGGCATCAGAGTCGCACCAAGAGTTGTACTTTTTGGAAGGCTTCAGTTTAACCCTCATGACATGGTCAAGAGTGTTGGAGATAGAAAGATTGAGGTTAGCGACGGCTGTGTCATGGTTGGAATCAGTCGCAGGAGTGGGAGGAGGAGAGTAGGTGGAGGCAAAGGCAGTCACTGTGTCTTTTTTCATGGGTCTAGTGACTTTGAAGTCAAGTGGCCGTGCAGGGTGTGCCGCTGCAAGAGGAGAGCTTCAGGTGTGTTGAGAGAAGAGAGTAGTCCGTCCAAGAGAGGGAGGTAGTGAGAGGTATAGAGAGGAGATGTCAGTGGAAATGAGAGCATCCAAGGTGTGGCCAGCTGTGTGCATGGAGCCAGAGGGTAGGATGGTGAGGGAGAGAGAGAGAGTCGCAAAGGTTGCGGAAAGGACCACAGGAGTAAGGAGAGTCCAGATGGATGTTCAGATCGCCCATCAGTTGAGAGGAGGAGGAGAGTAGGGAGGAGGCCAGGTTAGCCCATTCCGAGAGGAAGAGAGTGGACGGACCAGAAGGTGGTCCTAAGGAGAGAGGATTTAGGGGAGATCAAAGTGTCTTTACCCACTGCGGTTACATAGCAGTTCGACTTTATCCATTGGTGCTCATGATGCACCTCGACGACAAATACTCCCTCAAGCTGTAGCAGTGTCCACATACCAAATGTGGAGACAGACACCTTTTTGTTGATATCATTGATTGGGGATTGATGTTTATGAAGTGTCCAAAATGTACTTGCATCTCTTTACTATCGACTTGCACCCTGCATTTCTGGGTTGTCATCTGTCCGAATTGATCCCCAAAGACCTTATAGTGGAAGGACACTTCCAAGACCTACCGTTTTGGCCACCCCAGCAGAGTTCACTAGTGCCTGCTCCATCAGCACCACAAAGGATTTAGGGGCAGCCAGTTGAGGAGCCAGGCAAACCCTTGGCCTTGGCTTTAAGAGACTCCTTTGAAGACAATCAGCTTCTCCGATTGGTTACATGTTTGACCTGTTACCGGGCGGCGACCATTAAATGGGTGGGCGCCAATGGAGTAGTCAGACTGTCAATGCGAAGGGAGGCACCAAATATTCTTTGCCCAGAGTGCTATTGAAGATTCTGACACAGTCTAAATCTTCAGCTTTGAATCAGTAAAATGCTGAATCCATGTGAGTGGCACAGGATTCTGCAAATTCAGAGGATTGACCCAATAAAAAAATGCAGGGCATGGTGATCTCTGGTTGACAAACCTTTTCTCCTGTCAATCACCGAAAAGCAGGATTGAGCAGTTGTTTCTCACCTCAAATTTCTTATTCAGGAGAGTGCACCTGTGTACTGTAGGAGTCATGAGGTTCATTAGCATCATGTTATGCTTGCTGCAACTGGAAGCTTTTAGTTTGCGTTGACTAGATGCTGAAGTACGCACTAAGTGCATTACTCATCACAACGTAGTCTCTTGGTTTGAGGGTCTTAAATATTTTGGTGATTGATGACAAGCTATGCACAGAAGCAACAATTTCTCTCTTCGCTGATCTTCTGTTTCCTGGGCTACTCTAAAGTACATTTCAAAGCCCTCAAGCCAAAGGCCCCAGGAAGCACCATGGGCGGCAGGGGCTGATGCAAGGAGCACATGGGAGAGACACAGACCGGTGTGAAAGCTGCTGGTGGGACACCAGCGGCGTGGAGAGCTGGATGAATATGGAACCTCCTATAAGTCTGCATGGGGCTTGCAGGAATCTGCGTGCTGGTAGGCTAAATAATGTTCGAGGGCACAGATTTAGTAGCATGAGCACTCCGACACATGTACGCATGTCTGCCCACACAGCTATTGGCAAGTACAAGATTGTGCCCTCACATTTCGTTGTGTGTAATGGACTGTCCCCACTTAGGATAGTGCAGTACACTGATCAGAAGAACCAGAATGGAGCAAGGGGCAGCAGGCTGCACAACCACTTCAAGTAGGTACTCTTACTACCTCCCTTTCCTGAAACAATCCAGTGGAACCTGTAGCTCCAAGAAGGAGGGGCTGCCCCCGGGCACTCTTATGGAGCAAAAACTAGCAATATGTACTGGGCTGATTGGAAGCCCATTGCAAAAGGCCAACAATGCACTGGCAGCCTGCTATTGTGAAGGCTGATGGTAACGAGAGTCAATGCTGGTGAGATATGGGTGCAGAAGAACAAGTTACTTCTTACCTTGTAACGTTCTTTCGACGGGATGTTCCTCCGACGTATTCCTCATCTTAGATATCTCCTTCCAGCTCTGCTGGCCTCGGAAATTTTTTTCTCTAGAGGGCGCTGCGCGTCGACGTCCTCCGAGTCGATGTCCTTCGACAGCCGCCGTATCGACGTCGACGTCATCCTGCCTATAAAGGCTGCGCGCAGGGTCCGTTGCTCAGTTCCGTTTTGTAGCCCACAATAATACTTTCTGGACTAACTAATCACCCTGAAGGAGCCTAAGCTGCAACAACAAGGGAAGTAGAACTGCGGGGATGGATGGGAGGGTCGATGAGGAATACGTCGGAGGAACATCCCGTCGAAAGAACGTTACAAGGTAAGAAGTAACTTGTTCTTCGAAGGGATTGTGTCCTCCGACGTATTCCTCATTTTAGATAGGCTCCCATAGCAGTATTCTATTATCGGAGGAGGGAGTACTGACTTCACGCTGTCTTCTATTGATGAATAGAATGCAGTACAGCCCTTCCAAACCTAGTCTCTTGACTGGAGGAGGAATCCAGATTGTAAAAACGTGTAAAGGTATGGACAGACGACCATGTAGCGGCCGCACATATGTCTTTAACCGGCACGCCTCTTTTGAGGGCCGATGAAGCTGCAATACCTCTGGTCGAATGAGCCCTAAGGTTTTGAGGGGGCTCTTTCCCTGCCAGTTTATAACATTCCAGAATGGCTAGAATGATCCATCTGGAAATGGTCTGCTTAGTTATTGGTAACCCCAGCTTGTGACCTGTGTAACCTACAAACAGCTGGTCTGCCTGTCTTATCCTGGCTAGTCTACTAATGTAAAAACTTAAAGCCCTCCTAGGGTTTAGCCTGTGTAACCTCTCTTCCTCTTTCCCCGGGTGAGGAGGAGGATAGAAAGATGGTAGGGTAATCTTCTGAGTGATATGGAATTCAGAAACCACCTTTGGGAGAAAATTAGGCTTCACTTGCAGGACAACTTTGTCTTTGTGAAATATAGTATGAGGGGGTTTACAAGAAAGAGCTTGTAATTCGCTCACCCTTCTAGCAGATGTAAGTGCTATTAATAAAACAGTTTTAAGGGTAAGGAATCTTAACGAACAAGAATGGAGAGGTTCGAAAGGTGTACCCATCAGGAAAGTTAGTACTAAGTTTAAATCCCATAGGGGAACTTGGAATGGTCTTGGGGGATAAACATTGGTTAACCCCTTTAGAAACTGTATTACCAAGGGTAATTTGAAATAGGATGGTTCTTCCGCAGTACGCTTAAAGATGGATAGCGCAGCGAGATAGCCCTTAATGGTGCCAACTTGAAGGCCTGAATTTGCCAAATATAGTAGGAAGGACAAAACCATTGGTGTACCACATGAAAAAGGGTCGATATTCTGTTCTCTACACCAACTGCAAAATCTGTTCCAACGGCAGCAGTATAAAGACTTTGTTGCTGGCCTCCTTGCCGAAAGCAACACCTCCATAACATCATCAGGGAGGTCCCAATCCTTGTACCTCAGCCTTTCAGAAGCCAAGCGTGAAGGTTGAGGGTTTTGATGTCTGGATGGAGAACCTGACCTCCCTTCTGTGAGAGTAGGTTCTCTCTGAGTGGAAGTCGAATTGGAGGGCAGATGGACAAGTCTAGAAGGTCCGGGTACCACGTTCTCCTGGCCCAATCCAGGGCAATTAGGATCATGGTTCGCCGGAATCTTCTCAACCTCCTGATCATTTGAGGAATGACAGGGACCGGTGGGAACGCGTACAGAAGCGGAAACTCCCAGTCCACTATGAACGCGTCTCCCAGAGCTCCTCTCGGGGGAAATTCCCTTGAGCAGAACAGGTTGCATTTCCTGTTTAGGCTGGTGGCGAACAGATCTACCTGAGGGGTTCCACAAAGGGCGAAGATCTCTTGAAGGACTTCCTGAGCTAGCTCCCACTCGTGGGAGACTGTGTTCTGCCTGCTCAGAGCGTCCACTGTCAAGTTCTTCTCTCCGGCTAGGGGAACTGCCGATAGAGAGATTCCTTCTTGGATTGCCCAAAACCAGAGCTGCATCGCCTCTCTGCACAGGGGTAGTGATCCTACGCATCCTCTTTTGTTGAGGTAATGCATGGCCACCGTGTTGTCCGTCATTATCAGGACGTTCTTCCCTTGTACAGCTGGCAGGAACGCCTTCAGCGCAAGTCTGATGGCTCTCAGCTCTAACAGGTTGATGTGTAGTCTGGGCTCCGATGGAGACCAACGACCGATGATAGTCAAGTCGTTGGCGTGGGCTCCCCACCCCGTGAGTGAGGCATCCGTGACTACTGTTATCTCCGGCCAGGGTTGCCAAAACTGTTCTCCTTTCAGAATGTTCTCCTGACAGGCCCACCACTGAAGGTCTCGAGCCACCCTGCCGGGAACCTGAAGAAGATCTGTCATTCTCCCTGAGAATTGTGACCACTGAGTCCTCAGTGCCCACTGGAGGGATCTCATTCTCAGGCGAGCCTCTGGCACTAGGAAAATGCAGGATGCCATGAGGCCTAGCAACCTCAAAAAGTCGAAGGCTGGGAGACGTTGGGCATGCTGGAACTTGGTAACCATCTGTAGAATATCTTGAGCCCTCACCTCTGGTGGCGAGGCTTTTCCCAGGGAAGTATCCAGGATCGCTCCTATGAACTGGAGTCTCTGCGATGGTATCATTTGTGATTTCTTTAAATTGAGGGAGAAGCCCAGTCTGTGAAGGAAGTGGCACACGTGATTTAGCTGGATCTGAGCTTGTTCCGGAGAAACAGCCCTGATCAACCAATCGTCCAGGTAGGGGTAGACGTGAATCCCTTCCCTCCTTAGACTTGCAGCCACTACCGACATTAACTTGGTGAAGACCCTCGGGGCAGAGGTCAGCCCAAATGGCAGCACTCGAAATTGATAGTGAGAGTTGCCAATTGCGAACCTCAGGTATTTCCTGTGTTTGAGATGGATAGGCACATGGAAATAAGCGTCCTGAAGGTCCAGAGATACCAACCAGTCCTGGAACTGAAGGGCCTGGAGGATCTGAGAAAGAGTGACTATCTTGAATTTGTCTTTTCTGAGGAATTTGTTCAATTCTCGCAAGTCCAAGATGGGTCTCAGTCCTCTGTCTTTCTTTGGAATGAGAAAGTAAGGGGAGTACCAGCCCTTGTTCCTCTCCGCTACAGGTACCGGTACCGGTTCTATGGCACCTTTCTCTAGTAGGTCCCAAATTTCCTGCAAGAGGAGCGGATCTGGAGCTTTCTGAGAGCTGATCCCCGGTGGATGACTCTGAGGTATGCGCAGGAGAGGCAGGCAGTAACCTTGGGCAACTGTTTCCAATGCCCAAGCATCTGACGTGATAGCCTGCCATACCGCCAGATGTTGAGTCAACCTGCCTCCTACAGGTGTCCTGTGAGGGAAGTCCTCAGAGTGGTTTTGGGGCGGCTGATGCAGATGCCGATGGTAAAGAGGCACCTGCTGTTGCTGCGGCTTTTGAATATCTACCCAGTCCACCTCGGGTAGTTCTTCTTTGACCCCTTTGAGCCGGTCGTCCTCTACCTCTTCCGAATGCGGAGTAGAAGCGAAAGGACTTGCCCCTCGCAGAGGTTCCTGTGGGACGAAAAGGAGTCTGACGGATTGCAGCTCCTAGGGATTTTGCTGCTGCTTTTGAAGTTTGCAGTTTCTCTAAACTGTCATCCGCCTTTTTCCCGAACAAAGAAGAGCCATCGAATGGCATGTTCAAGAGCCTGGCTTGCACATCTGGGGCAAAACCCGACTTTCTCAACCAAGCGAATCTCCTGGTTGATGTACTTGCCGCCATTGCTCTGCTGATACCGTCAGCCGAATCAATGCCCGTCTGGAGGGATTCGCACATAGCGTCTTTACCGTCCTGTATAATATTCAGGAACGCATCCCTTTCTTCTCCCTCCGGGATGCAGTCAGCCGCAGTAGAAGCACACTCCCAAAGTGTATGGCTGAACCTAGCAAGGGTGCAAGTAGCATTAACAGATTTTAACGCCATGCTACATGCTGAAAAGACTTTCTTTGCCATAGCATCATATTTTTTATCGTCCCTGTCCTGTGGGACGGTAGGATAAGCCGTCTTGACATCGGTAGAGGATGCTGCCTGTACCACCAGACTTTCTGGGGTTGGGTGTTTAGACAAAAACTCTGGGTCTCTAGAACATACCCTGTACTTTGTAGACAGCTTTTTATTTACTGCTGGTACTACATCTGGGGTTTCCCAGTTTGTCATGATCTTTCTCTGAAGAGCTTTATGAAAAGGCACCACAGGATCCTCCTGTGGGCCTTTGTCAAGAATATCCGTGAGGTCATCTTGTTGGAAATATTGTGAAGGTGCAGACCACCCCATGAACTCTGTAATCCTGGCCATTAAGGCTCTGTAGGGGGTTTCAGCATGCTCCCCCTGGTCTGGCTTAGCAAACTCCACCTCAGGGGAAGTGTCTAACCCACTTGCCTCATGTAAAGAATCATGAAGATCCTTTAACCTGCGCTCTTCAGAGGAAAATTCCTCTCTAACTGGGGTTACAGGTCCCTGTAACTCAAATGTGTCTTCCTGTTCAGACAAATCACCCTCTTCTAAAATTGAGGATATAGTTCTCAATTGTTCTGAACTCATTAAGGGAGTAAATCCCATTTCCAAGGCAGAGGGTGCCGAACTTGTCATTATTGGCCTCGAAAACGTTGATGTCGTCGACGCCGAAGGCTTTGAGCGTGGCGTCGAAAACAGAGGCGGAGGCCTCGAAGACCTCGACAGAATTGGAATTCTACTCGACAATATCGAAGCTATTGAAGTCGAGGGCCTGGGGATAGTCACTGGATGTGTGGTAACCGTGACTTTTCTTGGCGTCGACGCCGGTGTCGAAGCTGGCGTCGAGTCGACAGACCCGTGTGTCGACGGTCCCTTCGACAACGGCGTCGAAGACATCGACCTCGACGGAACCTTCGTCGACGGAACCTTCGAGGAAGGTTTGGAGGTCATAGTCCTGCTCGAGGGTTTGAGACACGCTCGAGAGGTTTCTTTCGCCGGGTACTGCGACTCGCGGCGTTTTTGACCTTTGGGTCTTTCGACCAGAGCATCGCTCTCGGCAGTCTTCGAGGGGGTCGAGGCCGCTTTCTCGAAGACGCTCATGATATTTTTTCTGAATTCCTCCCATTCAGCCCGGGAACTATGTTTTGTGGGGCAAGGGATTCTTTTTGGCGAAACAGAGGAAGAGGAAGACGGAGAAGGGGATCTTCGACGTCTCCTCTTCGAGTGCTTCGATCTCGAGGAGTTATGAGACCCACTCCGAGACCTGGAGCGCGAATGGTGACGAGGAGACGAGGAGACGAGGAGACGAATGTCTCGACTTCGTCGACGAAGAAGAAGCTTTAAAAGTCTTACCTTTCTCCAGCTTCCCCCTAGGCTCCTTCAGGGCCTTAGCTGTCATGGACATATTCCGAGGCACTGAGTAAGCGCGGAAAAACGGAACTGAGCAACGGACGCTGCGCGCGGCCTTTATAGGCAGGATGACGTCGATACGGCGGCTGTCGAAGGACATCGACTCGGAGGACGTCGACGCGCAGCGCCCTCTAGAGAAAAAATTTTCTGAGGCCAGCAGAGCTGGAAGGAGATATCTAAGATGAGGAATACGTCGGAGGACACAATCCCTTCGAAGTAGCATATGCTGCTCGTCACCAGTAATGCAGTCCGGGTGACTGTCACAGCTTTTAGAGTTGCCACTGCACACTTCAGACCAGCCCAACTACATTTAGAGGGTATGTGCTGCCCATGTACAGTGGACTTTCCTTTACTCTCAGTTACACATTGATGCCTCCCCATCATCACATATGTATGGCTGCATGTGTGTTTGGATTCAGGCAAACATCCATCATGCTTCTATTAAACCCTTATTAATACTGCCTGCCTTGAGGATGTTGTGTAGTGCTGTAAACTGTCCACAACTTGCCTTTCACACTGACACAGCTCTGTTCCTTTCCCCACTGCTCAGGCCAGCAGGGGGCAACGTGGGTGCCGAGTACCACAACAGAAAAGATGGCACTGCTCTTTCTTCTTGTGAAGGCTACAGTTACCATGATGTGTCATTTGGAACCCATCTTATAAAGATAAGTAGCCACAGTGAAACTCGAAAGTCATCATGGCCTTTTTTTGCAAAATGGTAGAAAGCTTTTCAGTACTGAACATGTTTCTCAAATTTAGCTTCAGTCTTCAGGTCCTTCTTATGAATGGGGAGGGGAGGATTTGTCCTCAAGACCTACTTCCCCATCTCTTACTATGGGCCACATCCTACCATCTTCATCGTCTTCCTGCCCCTCCCTTATTTTTGCTGCCTTACCCTTAGACTACAACCCTTAATCTCTTACCCGATTGTTATACCTACCTCCAATGCCAATAATTATCAATCAATTGCAAAAGGAAAGAAAAGGAACGACTATGAAAGTGATGTCCTTGGGAAAGGTGAAAGAAAATGGAGTGACCTGGTCACCGGAGCTCAGGCTTTCATCATAACCTCTTTTTCAACAGCTAAGCGCAACATCGGACCATCAGGTATGAAGGTAATGGGTGAATGGGTCAATTCCATTTTAAAACAAACCTACCCCCCCCCTTAAAAAGCTTTAGCAGTATAGAACTGCTGTATGGTTGCCACACATCTGTATCATGCGTCACACTTCAGTTTGCTTTATGGGACCTGATGTTTTCTTCACCTCGGTTTGTGTGGCTTGAGAAGTCTCTGAATTAATACTATTGGTAAAAAAGAGCACGGGAATATTTGTACCACCCAACACCGTAAACTGAACTACCTGGTAACCAATTGTTCCCATAGATTTCAGTGGAATCACTAACAAACGGTTGGTCTAAAAATGAAACGCCTACATTCACAATACTGGGATTACCCTAAAAATGATCTGCACCGACCCTGGAAATCCAATCAGACTACCACAATGTTGTGTGACAAATCCCTAGATGTCGTAATATTCCCTGAGGGGGAACCCCTCCCTGTGAGGCAAGGTGGGTGAGGCAGCTACCCGATAGTCCCCCTGGGGGTGGTACACAGTGGGAGGATCTTGTGGGGAGAGACGCTGCCTCTGGGAACAGGGACAGGCATCTAGGGAGAATGCTGTATGACCCACTCCCAATTACCCCTCCTCACCGACTGCCACATAGAAAACGACTTTGGATGGATCTTTTGTGGGTACAGGCCCCAGACCCCAAGTTCTCTATGGTACACTTCAGGCAGACCTTGTTCACTCTCCTACCAAGTACTGCCCCGAAGAATGATTTCTCTGGCTCTTCTTTTGGGAGTGAGGGTCCCAGACACATGGGTGTGCTGCTCTCCTAAGGTTTCCCTCCTCACCTCTGCTCGGTGACTTTGGAGTCCTCCACATCTCCTTCACACTCACCAACCATCCCAACAATCCTGGTACCTTTTGGGTTCTTGCTGGCTTTCTCAGGTAGGTCTGGGCCTCTCTGGGCTTCAGCTTCGGTATTTCCCTGGTTTCTCTTTTTCTCCAGCGGGCTGCGGTGGCTCTGCAGCATGTAATTTCTCTCAGCATGCAGGTCTGCACTTGCACGCACTGTCCAGGCTACTCGTACGGCTTGCCAGTTTTACGCGTGGTCCTTCCTTGTTGGACCGAATGGAAGCATCACAGCTCTCTTGGTCGCGTCGCAATCAGCAGTCTCTGCTCTGTTCTCTGCCGAACCGCTTCCTCGCTCGAAGTTCCTCCAGGGAGGGCTCAACACACAAATACATCCTTCCTTCCTCTTTATTCTGAATGGGCAGTGTGATAAATCTGATGTTATTACCACTTTCCCCAGATGTAGCTTCTTATGTGGCCAGGGGACGGAGCCGCTACCTGATCCTGGCCCTGCGGGTGGCAATGCGAGGGAGCATCACATGAGGGGAGGCGACCCTCAGGGAGAGGGACAGGCATCATCCGATGAGACATGGAATCCCCCGTTTCCTTTTAGGGATATCCGCCCTCCATTCCCTATGTCTTGATGGCATATTGTGATAATCCCCTTCAACATCCTGCAAAACTTGCTGATGGTATCCTTCAAAATCCTATAACAAATAGAACAAGGACTGACTACCAATGCCATGTATATGAACCCTTTGAAAACACTGGGACGAGGAAGAGGAATGGAGTTATGAGGATCACTAGAGCACAGAAGCCAACACTGTGCTCTAATTGTTGGAAAGAAGCACGCAGTGCTGGGATATTTAAAACCCAGACAGCTGGAGGAAATGAGAGAAGCTGAAAGGAGCAGGCGGCTCCCATCTGGTAGAGAAGGCCCGGGAAGAGCTCTGCTGCAGGAGAGACCAGACGGAGAGCTGGAAGCCATGGAAGTGCTGCGTGAACAAGGACTGCAGCATCCATTCTTCCCTGTATGCCGGGGAACGAGAGATCAGGCAATCTGAGGCCGGAAACAGCGTGAGGCTGTCAGAGGACACCTGGAAACAGCCGAATGGCGAAGAGGGAGTGGGTCACTAAATCAATCTGTCGGCGAACCGCAGTAGCAGCCCAGCAGCGCGAAGTACGCCGAAGCGACAACAGCAGAACGGTAAGCACAGAGGGGGAGGTGGGACGCTGGGGTGCTTCACAGTGAATGCCACGCAGCCTGGTAAGCAATTAAGGAGTGGATTGGGAGAGCTAGAGGCTTTCATGGGAGGGGTGGAGGGGGTGAAAGAGACACAAACTGACAAGCAGAGGGTTGTGGACCCAATACATGGGAGGAATATGGAAAAGGCTGAGACCTTATAAACCGTGCAAGTCTGGTACTTGCCCCCAAATTAAAGAAGCTGTATGTTAAAGTCCTGCCAGGAGAGTACATCAGGCAAACTGCGGATCTGGGATTCGCATCCATAAGAAACTGTAAAAAGAGGCATCCAGAGGAAGAAACAATGCCCTTGGGATGCTGCATTGAATATATGAGAGAACCTGGCAGGGGAGTCGCCCAGATGTTCAAGTTGTGATATCTTGAAAAGAGACATCCCAAGCAAGTTTTATGCCCTTAGGATTTTGAATCGCATTGAATGTGTGAGAAAAACTTTTTATAATTGTAATTGGTTATTTATAACAAGCTTTATACACTGAGGTTTCTAAGCGCGAACCCGGGGATTGAAACCTGTGTGGCTCCTCGTCATCTTGCTTCCTAGGCAAGCGTATTGCCCCCTGAGCTATCCTTCCGAGTCTCTGAGGAAAGGAGTCATTTTCCCTCGAGTGGAGTACAACGCAGAAAGGAGTTATCCTCTTGGACCATGAGTTATTCTTTAGAACTTTTGCTTTGGTGGAGAAAAACCTAGGATAGGATTTCAGACACAGGTCATTTTGCTTTGGACATCTTGATACAAGATAGACACTTCATTTTGGTTGAGGCAGGGAAATACCTCCTAGAGTAGGGACAGAAAGGCATTTTCCAAACACTTTATTATTTAAATAAACGTGTATAGCAACCACTTCAGTCCTCTGTGCCTGCGTCTCATTCCTGGTTCCTCAATGCACTGAAAACTAGAATACCCATTCATGTTCTCATCATAGCGCTTCATTGTTCCACACATCCTCCTCTTCTCAGTACTTATCAAGGTAAGCATTGTTAGGTAGTCCCTACTCTTCCTTGTCTCAGTGGATCTTTTGTCACTGACCCTACATGGGCACATGGGGTGGCTGGGTATGTTCTTGGGCAGGAGAGTGAACCAGGTCTGCCAAAAATAAAGTATAAGAAGAGGCAGGGGAAGGGTGTCCTTCCCCCTGGTGTTGTGAACTGTGTAACCAAATCAAGACATAAAATAGTTTTCAAAAATTGATTAGCAGAGCCATTTGATTAGCAATGTTGTACTAATATTTGTTATGTCACCAGAGGTTATTTGTACCCAAGTCATAAAATGAGCAACAATACGGAGGTTTTGTTTATTGCTGGACACACACTAGTGGTACGAGTCAGGTCTTGCAAATTCTTTAAAATTCTGTTTGACCTGCAAGTAAAGTGACTGCAGACAAAAAACGTAAATGTGGTAAAATGGTGCATATCATCACAAACGCACTATGTTTAGCACACTGCTGCCACCCAGAAGCCAGCCATGCACACTAACTTTTATTTGACATTTACTGCAAACAAAGTAAATGTTAAAAATCTTGGCTCACTAACGCAGCCCATCCCACTGCTGCTGCTCCATGTAACATGTTTGCCGCTGCAGCAACTGCTGGCACGGGCTAGTAGTGGGATGGATGGCAAAGGAGCACACGTGGGTTAAGGAATTAAAGCCCAGGTTCATTACACTGAGCTGCAATATTATAGTATTGACAAAATTCCATTATTCGCAGTTAGCACCGAGATCCATTATGCCCAGTTAGAGCAGCATAGCCAAATTCCATTATGCTCTGTTAACATAGCATGAATGTATTGCATTAGGCCCATCATTATCTGGTTCATTAGGACTAGTTAGCACGGCATGGTCAGTTTGTATTAAGTCCCGGTTAACAAGTACATTGTACAACAAAGCAATGGTTGGAAAGAGATGTGATCTGCTATCTATTTTGGGGTGATGCTTTTTCCAACCCCGATTTCCCCCATTCTGCACTACATTTTGCAACTGTGGACAAAACTGTTGAACTGTGAGCACCCCAATAGGAACACTTACACTTAGAAATTGACGTAATGTCAGTACATAGATATTACAGTTAAATATGGAAAACAATAATAGAATCACACTGCATCATGTTTGAACCTGTGTTGCTTCCTGTGCACTACGAAGAAATACAATTATTGCATGAGCTCAACCCATGTTTTGCAAGTTGCATTCACGTAATATAGCCTTGCTGTGCATACCCCAAGTAACATATACAAATACTAACATGTATAATGATGATTTGTTATTTATATAGCATTTTCCCCAAAAGCACTGTACTTCGAACATGTCAATATCAAATTATCACCCAACCAGAATTTGTACTCTTTTACCCACCTCAGAAGAATCAAAGGGTAAATTGGCCTTGAGGGATTCGACCCTGCGACCTGCATATCACGGACAGATTACAGAAGAGAGGTCAACCTGCTGAGCTATCTTATGCACTGAGTAATACACATGTATTTTGCTCAAACGTGCCCCATTCCACTTACTCATTGATAATCACTCTTTCAGGCAGAGATTGACTGAACCATGTGCAAAAGTATGTAGGGATGTGGCAACTCTGAGAATATTTGACTGACTGTGCTCCAGCACAAGTAGCCTTTTTGAAATACTGACCTCTTGAGAAATGCATTGCATTATATCCTTCACTAGAAAGGCTCTACTACGCAGACGTGGTCAAGTGGCTAATTGGGTACCCTAGAATGGCACCCCCTACTAGGTGATATTGTGTAAACTGGGGCACATCTCTTTACCCTCATGTCTATGTTTCCTTATATGCCAACGTCAGGAGCACTGTCTTAATGCCAGTGTACAAGTATCCAAAATTGGTAAACAAAAATTAATATAAGGATGGCCACCAGGGGGTGCATGGATAGCAGTTAGCCGCCACGCGAGCTCCCGACCCAAGAGAATTTAAGTGGTATTGAGCCCCCCCTTTACCCTCTCCAAAGTCGTTGGTGGTACTTGCCCCCAGCAGCGGAAGACCGGGGGCACATGCGCTCCAAAATTGGAGGCAATCATTGACACCGGAGCGGAGTTAGATGCCCGAAGGCAGACCGGCAAAGAGCCAGAGCAATCCGGGCCCGAGATGAAGTCTGCGATACCTTGAAGGGAGACCCCGGCGCAGGAGAGTGAAGCTGCAGATTGGCCCGCTCGTGTGGATAAGTGGATGGGAGCCAGTCGGGAGCGGAACGCAAAAACAGACGAGAGCAACACCGGCACAAAGAGCTCCCGGAAAGAGACCTGTGGAAGTCCTCACACCTACAAAGGTGGTTTGTGGTGGGTTAGTGAGTGAGCGAGCACAGGACTCCCCTAGTGAGTGTGGGTCCCCTAAAGTGAAAACGGGGCGTGTGCCCACCTCAGGGCACTGCTACAGGGGAGAGAGGAGGGAGCAGCTGCCTGAGGCCCACCGATAAGAGGAGCCTGAAGTGGGCGCTTGGACTGCCGGACAGCCATGGCTACTGACACCCTGAAGACAACCACCTCAAAAGGAGCAGGGTGCGAGAGACAGTCGGTACAGCTACACAACCAGCCCAGGGGAGAAAGAGTGGAGCCCCATTTAGACACAGGGAAAGGTGGGTGAGAGTGGTGCTACCTGGATGGCCACCCAGGGACAGGTGGAGGTTGTCAACGGTGGAGGGGGGCAGGTGGGGGTTAAATCCCCCGGCTTGTGCGGCAACAATAAAGGACTTGATTGAGTGACGGATGAAGGAACGAAACAAGGCGGGCTTGAAGGAGAACGGGAAGAAGGCCTGTGAAAAAGGCAGAGAGAGGCGGGATCAAGGCCAGATTGCTGTGGAGACCAGTGACCCCAGAGCATGGTGGCGGGGGACTTTCAGTCCTTTCCTACTCCTTTCCTTTTTGAGTAGCTCTGTGCTCTGACCCAACCTACTTGACCTATTCCCCCCTCTGTGTTTCTGGTTGTCCGTCTTGTTATGCGGCGAACACCTAAGGGTCCATGATTGCGCTATATAAACAGAATGAAGTAAAGTTCACTGAGAGCTGAAGGAAATAAACTGAACCCTGGACATTGGAGTAAAGGGAACAACCTAAGGGGAGTTGGGGTGGGGGGGAGCACCTGAGATTGCACAAAGGCCCCCCTGTTGCCCAGGGGGGAATGCAGAGGCATAGGACCCAGTGGACAAACCACCCCAAAGAGTCTTGTCCGGTTGGCGGGGCAGGCCAGCAGGGCCCACTGGACATCCCAAGTGGGCACACCGCAGGTGGGGAGAACTAACAAGCGCAACCCACAGCAACCCCGCGGCCAACCCTTCGTAGATGCTGGCAATAGCAGGCCCCAGGGGGAGAGAGGAGGAGTGTTGGTGTGGAGCCCAGAGGAACACAAAAAACCCCTGGGCATAACTCAGGGGGCAGCCAGTGGGAGCAAGAGTGGGAGCTCTGTCCTGACTTACTGGTCCCCCAAATCGTCAGCCCATCTGGGGAGTGAATAGTGTGGATGGTGAGCGAGGTGGTGCCAGGTCACCATGGACCAACGGAGAGGGGAGACCAATGAATGATCGTGGCGGTAGGTGGACTAAATCGATTCTGAGCAACTGCCTCGGGAAGAACGACCAAGGAACGTCATTGAAGGGACTGCAGAGGACACTGGGAGCCCGGAAATAAATGAGCTCGAGAACAGCCCAAGAGAAAATACAATTCCAAACCCCTCCCACAGAGTACACACACGATTACACCTACCCAGGACATTGCAGCATTGATGGAGGAAATTAGGGGTATGCGCGCTCAGCACTGGGCCACCGGCTAGACAAAATGGACCAAAGAATAGACTCATTTGAGGAAAGGGTTCAAAGTTTGGAGAGCAACCAAACCTCTCTAGATACACTGCAGGCGCAAATGAACATGAGGCTGTCGGAACTGGAAAGAAGGGAGTCTGAAGTGAAGTTAAAGATGGATGACTTCGAAAATAGGGAACGAGGAACAATCTCAGCTTTTTCAAGGTCCCAGAAAGAGAGGGAGAAACAGAGTGAGATATCAAGAGGTTGCTTTTAGAGGTACTGAGAATCCTGTTCGGCTCGGATGCAATTGACGAGCCCACGATCAAACGAGCGCACCGAGCAGGGGGTGGAGCGGGTAGCCGAGAACAGTGCTGGCAAGGTTCAACTACTTCCTGGAAAAGGTGAAGATACTGGAGAGGGCAAGGAAGGTGGGCCCAGTGACCTATGGGCCCGCAAAGATAGTCATTTACCAGGATCTGTCAGCCTTTACGTTGGCAAGGAGGAATGAATGTGGACCCCTGACGAAATGGCTTGCTGACAAGAGTGTGAGATACCAATGGGGCTTCCCCTTCTCAATATCTATTGAACACGAGGGCAACTTGTACAAACTAACAACGGAAGATGACCTCCAAAGGGCGATCACCAAACCTATGGGGTACTCCTGGCCCCTACTACGGGGTCCTGGCGAAGTGATGGAGCGTGCAGGAGCGGCCAGATGAAGCATAGACAGAAGATCCCTGGGACACAGAAGTTTAAAAAACATAACACCCCCCCAGGAGGAAGGGGAAACCCATGAGCACTTCAGTGAAGGGTATCTCTGTGGTCATTATCATGTAGGGAAGGAGTGGTGGGGCCCTTGGGGTAGGTTGTTGGGGGAGAAAAAAGGTGCCGCGAGAAGGAGGGGAGGGAGGCTATTGGAGGTATTCAGAGATGAAGGGCTCAGGGAAAAGTGCTTGATTGGTGGCTGGTCCCAGGTTCGGGGGGGTTGGGGGGGCCCTGGTGATTTGGTCCCGTCTAAGGTGATGAATCTGGGCAGGGATGAATGCCGAGGGGGGTAGGGGGAATTGGGAAGGAGAAGGTGAAGTTGGGTTTATTATGCAAAGTTCAGAGTGCATGGGTTCAAAGTTTGTTAAAGATTCCATGGTTCCTGGTGATGGAGGTCCATCAAGGGAAATGTCTCGAGGGAGGAAGGAGTCATGTGGTGTCCCAGCAGTGGAGTAATGTCTGGATTGTGTGAAATGAGTATTGGCGCCCTCAATACGCGAGGCCTCAACTCACCAGATCGATGGTGCTTCATGAATTTAAGCGGGCAAAATTAGATTGGATGAGCCTTCAGGAAATACATGGGCCCAGGGGCAAAGAGCCCCGTCTGCGATCCCGGAAGGTGGGGGAGGTGATCGTGGCTTATGATGTGGGGAAAAGGCAGGGGGTGCCTATCCTGATCTCATCCCGACTGGGATTTGTTGTGGAATTGTTCTAGCTGATCCTAACGGGAGATATGGGTTTGTAAAGGGTTTATGGCGTGACACTCGACACACATTGGGCTCGGTGTATGTTCCAAATGTAGCTGAGGGTGACATTTGGGAGGGGGTTCGGTATAAGTTGATTGAGTTTGCGGATGTTCAGTTGATGGTGGGCGGTAATTTCAATATTGGGCTAGACTCGGTGAGGGACCACAAGAGCATGGGGAAGGGAACAGCTGCGAGGGCAAGGTTGGGGGATTCCGAGCGTTTTAAACAAATAAATGAGGTTTTGGGCCTGGTTAATTCCCTCTCGCCCCCCCAGGTAGTTGATAGGCCGTACACCTTTTATTTGGTGGTGCACAATTCATTCTCTAGCGTTGACCTTATTGAGTGGACGCAACCCTGAAAGCGCAGGTTCTGGAATCTCAGGTTGGCCCAATCCTGTTGACTGATCAGGTTACAGTTAGAATCTCTGTTGACATGGGGTGGGGAGGAGACCCCGGGGGAGCTGGAGGTGTAATGACTTCCTAATAAAAGACAGGGAGGTGCAACAGGAGCTGCTTCCGGGAATTAAGGAATATTTTTCCTTTAATGACACCGCAGAGGTGGGGATTCAGTCTGTGTGGGAGGGCTTCAACACAAGGTTCCGGGGGTTGCTGATCAGGATAGGCTACCAGAAGCAAAAAGAGAGGGGGAATAAAGAAAGCATTCTGTGCCACAAGATAGCGCAAACACAGCCGGGGCAGAGTGGGGGGAGGAAATCAATGAAAAGAACAAGTTACTTCTTACCTGGTAACGTTCTTTTGATGGGATGTTCCTCCGACGTATTCCTTATTTTGATAGATCATCTCCAGCTTGCTGGCCTCGGAAAAAAAAATGTTTTCAGTAGAGGGCGCTGCGCCTCAATGTCCCTCGAGCCGATGTCCCTCGACAGCCTCCGTATCGGCGCCGACGTCATCATGCGTATAAATAGACTCGCGCAGCGTCCATTGCTCAGTTCCGTTTTGACGTTAACAGTTGTTTTACATTAATTTGTTAGTGACCCAGAAGGAGCGTAAGCTGTAACCACAAGGGAAGTTTTACTGAGGGGATGGATGGGAGGGGCGATAAGGAATACGTCGGAGGAACATCCCATCGAAAGAACGTTACCAGGTAAGAAGTAACTTGTTCTTCGAAGGGATTGTGTCCTCTGACGTATTACTTATCTTAATAGACTCCCATAGCAGTGGTGTTTAAATGGAGGTGGGAGTAAAATTGCCATGTTTCCCTTAAGAGTGAACAGAGTGCAACACAGCTTTGCCAAATCTAGTCTCTTGGCTAGAGGAGGAATCCAGGTTGTAAAATCTTGTGAAGGTATGTGCAGACGACCATGTGGCAGCCGCACATGTCTCGAATCGATACCCCTCTTTGGAGGGCCGAAGAGGCTGTGAAACCCCTGGTTGAATGAGCCCTAAGATTTTGAGGAGGCTCTTTCCCTGCCAGTTTGTAACATTCCAGAATGGCTAAAATAATCCATCTGGAAATGGTCTGTTTTGTTATCGGTAATCCCAATTTGTGCCCTGAGTAACCTACGAACAGTTGGTCTGCTTGCCTAATCCTAGCAAGTCTGCTGATGTAAAAGCTGAAAGCCAGCCTTGGGTCCAGCCTATGCAGCCTTTCTTCCTCTTTCCCCTGATGGGGAGGGGGATAAAATGAAGGCAAGGTAATCTTCTGAGTGATGTGGAATTCAGAAACCACCTTTCGGAGAAAATTAGGCTTCACTTGTAGGACAACTTTATCTTTATGAAAAATTGTAGGAGGGAGTTTACAAGATAGAGCCTGTAATTCGCTCACGCTCCTAGCAGATGTCAATGCCTCTAATAAGACAGTTTTAAGGGTGAGAAACCTTAGTGAACAAGAGTGGAGTGGTTCAAAAGGAGTACCCATCAGGAAATTTAAGACTAAATTTAAGTCCCATAAGGGAACTTGGAATGCTCTTGGAGGATAGACATTGGTTAATCCCTTCAGAAATTGTATTACTAAGGGTAACTTGAAATACGATGGTTCCTCTGCAGTGCGCTTGAAGATCGATAGCGCTGCAAGATAGCCCTTGATAGTGCCTACCTGAAGGCCTGAATTTGCCAAATACAGTAGAAAAGATAACACCGTTGGTGTACCACATGAAAAGGGGTCGACATTCTTTTCTCTACACCAGCTGCAAAATTTGTTCCAACGGCAGCGGTATAAAGTCTTTGTTGCTGGCCTTCTTGCCGAAAGCAACACCTCCATGACGTCATCTGGGAGGTCCCAATCCTTGTACCTCAGCCTTTCAGAAGCCAAGTGTGAAGGTTGAAGGTTCTGATATCTGGACGGAGAAGACCTCCCTTCTGCGAGAGAAGATTCTCCTTGAGTGGAAGACGAATTGGACGGCAGATGGACATGTCCAGAAGGTCCGGGTACCATGTTCTCCTGGCCCAGTCCGGGGCAATTAGGATCATGGTTTTCCAGAACCTTCTCAACCTCCTGATCATTTGAGGAATGACAGTGACTGGAGGAAACGCGTATAGAAGTGGAAACTCCCAGTCCACTACGAACACGTCCCCTAGAGCTCCTCTCAGGGGAAATTCCCTTGAACAAAACTGATTGCACTTCCTGTTGATGCTGGTGGCGAACAGATCCACTTGAGGGGTTCCCCAAAGGGTGAAGATCTGTTGAAGGACTTCCTGAGCTAGTTCCCACTCGTGGGAGACTGTACTCTGCCTGCTCAGAGCGTCCGCTGTCAAGTTTTTCTCTCTGGCTAAGTGAACTGCCGATAGCGAGATTCCTTCTTGGATTGCCCAAAACCAGAGCTGCATCGCCTCTCTGTACAGAGGCAGTGATCCTACACCTCCTCTTTTGTTGAGGTAGTGCATGGCCACTGTGTTGTCCGTCATTATCAGGACATTTTTCCCCCTGTACAGATAGCAGAAAAGCCTTCAGCGCTAGTCTGATTGCTCTCAGCTCTAACAGGTTGATATGTAGTCTGGACTCCGATGGAGACCAACGACCGCTGATGGTCAAGTCGTTGGTATGGGCTCCCCACCCCGTGAGTAAGGCATCTGTGACTACTGTTATCTCCGGCCATGGTTGCCAAAACAGTTCTACTTTCAAGACGTTCTCCTGGCAGGCCCACCACTGAAGGTGTCGAGCCACCTTGTCCGGAACCTGAAGGAGGTTTGTCATTCTCCCTGAGAATTGTGACCACTGAGTTCTCAATGCCCACTGAAGAGATCTCATTCTCAGGCGAGCCTCTGGCACAAGGGAGATGCAGGATGCCATGAGGCCTAGCAACCTCAAAAAGTCTAAGGCTGGGAGACGTTGGGCATTTTGAAACTTGGTGACCATCTGCAGAATATCTTGAGCCCTCACCTCTGGTGGCGAGGCTTTTCCCAGGGAAGTGTCCAGGATCGCTCCAATGAACTGGAGTCTCTGTGCTGGTATCATCTGTGACTTCTTTCAATTGAGGGAGAAGCCCAGTTTGTGAAGGAAGTGGCAGACACAATCTAGCTGGATCTGAGCTTGTTCCGGAGATACAGCTCTGATCAGCCAATCGTTCAGGTAGGGGTAGACGTGAATCCCTTCCCTCCTTAGACGTGCAGCCACTACCGACATTAGCTTGGTGAAGACCCTCGGGCAGAGGTCAGCCCAAATGGCAGAACTAGAAATTGATAATGAGAGCCGCCAATTGCAAACCTCAGGTATTTCCTGTGTTTGAGATGGATTGGCACATGGAAATAAGCATCCTGAAGGTCCAGAGATAACAGCCAGTCCTGGAGCTGGAGGGCCTGAAGGATCTGAGAAAGAGTTACCATCTTGAACTTGTCCTTCCTGAGGAACTTGTTCAATTCCCCTAAGTCCAAGATAGGTCTCAGTCCTCAGTCCTTCTTCGGTATTAGGAAGTAGGGGGGAGTACAAGCCCTTGTTCCTCTCCGCTACAGGTACCGGTTCTATGGCACCTTTCTCCAGCAGGTCTACAATTTCCTGCAAGAGGAGCGATCTGGAACTTTCCGAGAGCTGTTCCCCGGTGGATGACTCTGAGGAATGCATAGAAAAGGCAGGCAGTAACCTTGGGCTACTGTCTCCAATGCCCAAGCATCTGACATAATAGCCTGCCATTCCGTCAGATGTTGAGTTAGCCTGCCCCCTACTGGTGTCTTGTGAGGAGAGTCATCGGAGTGATTTAGAAGCGGCCGATGCAGGTGCCGAGGGTAAAGAGGTACCTGCTGCTGCTGCTGCAGCTTTTGTAATTTTACCCCATCCACCTCGGGTGAATCTTTTTTGACCTCTTTGAACCGACTGTCCTCTGCCTTTTCCGAATGCGGAATAAAAGTGAAAGGACTTACCTCTCCATGAAGTTCCTGAGGGGCGATATGGCGTTTGGCGGATTGCAGCACCCAGGGATTTTGCTGCTGCTTTGGATGTCTGTAACTTTTCTAGGCTGTCATCCGCTTTCTTACAAAACAAAGAAGGGCCGTCAAAGGGCATATTTAAAAGTCTGGCGTGTACTTCTGGAGCAAACCCAGACTTTCGCAACCACGCAAATCTGCGGGTTGTAGTACTTGCCGCCATGGCCCTACTGATGCTGTCAACAGAATCAATCCACTTTGAAGGGATTGGCACATTGCGTCTTTACCATCCTTAATGATGTTTAGAAACGCTTCCCTTTCTTCTCCCTCTGGGAGGCAGTCAGCCGCTGATGAAGCACACTCACAAAGTGTATGGCTGAACCTTGTGAGCGTACAAGTAGTGTTAATAGATTTCAACACCATGCTACATGCAGAAAAAACTTTCTTAGCCATAGATTTGTATCTTTCGTCATCCCTGTCCTGTGGAACAGTAGGGTATGCCGATCTACTGCCTGATGCAGTTGCTGCTTGGACAACCAGACTCTCTGGAGTTGGATGTTTAGACAAAAATTCAGGGTCAGTAGTAGATACCTTATATTTGGCTGATAACTTCTTGTTAACCGCCGGGATAACCTCAAGAGTTTCCCAGTTAGCCAATATTTTTCTTTGTAATGCGGCGTGAAATGGAACCACAGGATCCTCCTGTGGGCCTTTGACTAAGATGTCTGTAAGGTCATCCTGTTGGAATGCAGGTGAAGGTGTAGACCAACCCATGAATTCTATAATTCTTGCCATTAAAATTCTGTAAGGGGTCTCAGCATGTTCCCCTGGGTCTGGTTTGGCACATTCTATTCCTGGGGAAGTATCTAACCCACTTGCCTCATGTAAGGATTCTCTAAGGTCCTTCAACCTATTTTCCTCAGAGGTTCTGGTGTTGCAGATCTCTGCAACCCAAAGGAACTTTCTTGATCTGAATCCTCCCCTTCTTCATAGATTGAAATGATCAGACCTTGGAAATGGCTTAAATCCCATTTCCAGAGCAGAAGGGGCTAAATTTGTCATAATCGTTTGGGAAAACGTCGACGTCGTCGACGCGGACGTTAAAGGCTTCGAAAACACCGAAAAAGGCGTTGAGAAGATTGTAAGTGGCCTCAAAGAACTCGAGAGGATCGGGATCCTACTCGAGGTTGTCGATGACCTCGAAGTCATGTTAGAGGCTCTGGGTATGACCACTGGCTGTGAGGTAGTGACGGCCGTGGGTTTGCTCTTTTTCGGTGTCGAAGACGCCGTCGATTCGATCGACCTATGCGTCGATGAGCCCTTCGATAATGGCGTCGATGACGCAGATTTATGCGTCGAAGGGACCTTCGACGCTGGCGTCGATGGCACAATGCCTTTTCTCGAGGGTTTGTGACGCTCTCGAGTAGTTTCTTTCGCCAGGTGCAACGACTCACAGCGTTTAGATTTTTCGTATCTTTCACCCAGGGTATCACCCTCAGCTGTCTTCGAGGGGGTCGAGGCCGCTTTCTCGAAGATGCTAAGCATCCTTTTACGGAATTCCTCCCACTCAGCCTGAGAGCTATGTTTTGTGGGGCAACTGACTCTTTCCGGAGAAACAGAAGAAGACGACGAGGAAGGGGATCTTCGACGTCTCTTACTTGAATGCTTGGATCTCGAAGAGTGGGGGGAACTGCTTCGAGACCTAGACCAAGAATGTTTCCTGTGTCGGCGAGGAGACGAATGTCTCGACTCTGCCGAGGAAACTTTCAAAGGAGTTTTAACTGTCTTACCTCTCTCAAGCTTCCCCTTACGCTCCTTCAAGGCTTTCGCTGTCATGGACATGCAGTCCTCGCACTCCGAACATTGGTGCCCCGATCCCAGGCACCACAAACAGATCATGTGAGGATCTGTCAACGACATTTTCTTTCCACAGTCTCGACATTTTTTGAAGCCAGACCGTGGAGTCGTCGGTTCGGATGAGGAAGCCATCGAGTAAGAGTTGCTTTATTCTCGAGGAATAATGAAGAATATATTCTCTGAATAACGAACTGAGCAACGCGATTCCGAGGCCCATGAAGCGCGGAAAAACGGAACTGAGCAACGGATGCTGCACAAGTCCGTTTATACGCATGATGACATCTGCGCTGATACGGAGGCTGTCGAGGGACATCGGCTCGAGGGACATCGACGCGCAGCGCCCTCTACTGAAAAAATAAATAAATTCTGAGGCCAGCAAGCTGGAGATGATCTATCAAGATAAGGAATACGTAGGAGGACACAATCCCTTCGAACTACATTTCTCCAACACAGTCGAAGGCCATTATGACCCAGGGCACAGAAAGGAAGCTTCTGTTCCTGAAACAGAATTATCATGAGAGGAGGGACAACGCGGACAAGATTCTGGCATGGAGATTGAGGGAGGAGAGGAAGCAGAGAACAATTGCTGCTATAAAGACCCCAAGGGCATTGGAAACAAATAATAGCAACCTCTATGTGACAGAATGGTCAGAGAAGGTGACACAAATAGATGCTTTCATTCGGGCACTACCCATTCTGGGGCTTCCAAAAGATGTAGTGGAGAACCTAGAGCACCCAATAAGTGCTGAGGAAGTCTTGCTGGCCACTGAGAGTATGAAGGCAGGGACGGCCCCGGGGGAAGATGGTTTCACCATCAAGTTTTATACGCTATTCAGGCAGGGTCGGATTGTCCCATTGGCCGTTCGGCCCGTGGCTGGAACAAAATCACTTGGGAGGCAGGCGAGTGGCCGGTTTGAAGCCCACGCCTAGGCCGGTTTGTTAGTGCGCCATGGTGTCTCGTGCAGACTCAGGGCCTACTCTGATCATGTTTGCTCTGCATTATCTGCTCTGCATGGTCACAGTAGGCAGGGCCTGAAGTCAGCGAGAGACACCATGGCACCAGCCGCCAGGTGAACTTTGCAAGTGAAGTGTTACTTTTTTACAAAACACTGGGAGCAGCCGGGCTTGGCGGGCCGGGGCTGCCTCAGCCTGGCCCGTTCCCAGTATTTTGTCAAAAAGTAACACTTCACTTGCAAAGCTAAGGTTGGGGCCATGGTGGTGCCTGCCCGTCAACTGCGCTGCTGCAGACAGTGCTGCGACAGCTTGTTGCAGCAGCGCCCTCAGCGTTTCCTGCAACTATTCTTTGGTGCCCGCTGCCCGGGCCTTGCCAGAAGACCTGGTGGTGGGTCTTCGCATGTAATGTTAAGGTTCGTCACCATGTGCATTTCCTGCCTTCATGTTTGTATCTGCATGTTGTTTGTGTACATGTTTCCTTGTTATAAGTACAGCACGCTCGCCTGTTTCCAAATCCTACTCTACTTTGATGCACCATCCCTCACTGGATGGGACGTGACTAACAGGGGGTACAAAAACACCTGCAGGTCTGGTGGGCACCTCCCGTTTCATCCACAACGCTGCATCAATTTCACCCCTTTCCTCCCCTATATCATTGCTCATCCATGACCAAAATTATTCTTCATAACGAAGCCCAGCAAAACCCCCAAAAATGAATCTGTGCCTTTTTGGTCAATGTAGCACCTTCAGTGTAAGTAAAGTACAGCTGTGCCGTCACCACCCCCTGAAACAATGTGCTCCCATTGACTTCAATGGGATCGACCAGGCTTCTTAAATATCCGACGGTGCCATATTCGAATACGCCATATTTGAGTTTTGGCTGATTCTGGTTTTAGCCAAGGTGGAGGGTCCTTTGGGACACCCCGTGTATGGCTGGTCTGCGGATAGGCAGAGCCCTCGTGATGGGCCTGTGCTTCCCAGGGATGCAGAGGGCCAAGCTGCCCCACCCCATACCACCTCTCTGGTCCTATCCAAGGCCCCAAGCATCATAGATCCGCAGATGAGGCCAAATGCGCAGTGCTGGATTTTGCCGGATCTGACAAAAAATATCTCCCCACATCCGGGTAAACCCCAAATCCCTGGTCCCAGTGAATAGTGCACCTGCAGTGTTTAGTGCGTGAAGCCAGATCACGCCTGACCACAGTGCCTGTGAAATCGCTCATGAGGAGTGTACTTTGCAGGAACTATTTAAATACAGATGCTTAGGTTTAAAAGGTGCGCATCTTATATACTGTGCAAGCAACATTACAGGAAACACTCTTCTCTGGGTTTTTTCAAGTGTCATGATTCATAGAGGAAACATTTTTACGATCAAGCTGTGGTTTAGAATTCAATTGGGACATGAAGTGTGAATCGATGGAAAAATCCCAATTATATGAATGGGAAAGAAACACAATGATATTGACTTGCAAGTCCATGGCCGCAGAGTATATTAAAGCTTTTCCGTTATATGTAGAAATGCAGCCCGAGATAAACTGTTTCCTAGCACTGAATACAGAAGATTGATTAGGCGGAATCAGTTAGGAGCTCTGGGTATGACGGAGTCGCAGTTGCAAATCCCTGTGTAGACCAGAGAACATGTAGACCAATAGTCTTCAACCATTGCCTCTCTAGGGGTTTTGGACTAGAACACCCATCAGCCCCAGCACGCATGGTTAATGGTGAGGGGTCACGGGGGTCGGCGTTCAAAATATAGAGAGCTGCAGGTTGCAGACTCCTGGTGTAGACTATGTAACTCTGAACTGAAAGAAACCCAGAGATAATTGTACACAACGTTCTGGGTTGCATAGTCAGCCATCCTGTTATGGTTCTTCAGGAGGTAGGTTTTGCATATATTGCTCTTCTGCACATGAACGAAAGAATTGAAAAAGGTCCAATTTTGAAGAAAAATGTTTTTAGGACGTTTGTGATCAATTTATAACACAAACATCATTGTAAAAAAAAAATTGGGTTAATAATTCGACATACATAACGCCTGAAAGTGCAAGTGGATACCAAAATTGAATGATATTTGCAGAACCTTGTCTAAATTTTACCTATTTTTTTCCAAAAAGTAAGAATCCAAAAATAAAAGAATGCTTTTTACTGGTCAATGTTACCGTGTGACTTAAAGTAGTAAGATGGTTGAGTCCCTGTGCATCTTTATGGTTTCAGGATCTTGCTGAGGTTTATGCTTCTTTACTAGTTAAGGGTAGTCCCTATTAAATTGTAAAAGAGAAACTAAGTTTGTAAAGGATTGATTTTCACTATCCTTGTATTTAAAAAATATACATTCTGGAATTGAGAAATGTATCTCTACAGTTAATTGGGTTGCAGATTTTCATACCTGGAATTCTCCTTGTGTGTGATGGTGCCGGATAGTAGGTTGTAGCTGGAACTGCTTGTTTGAGTCAACTAAGATGGCCACTTTTTATTTGGGTTTCATAGCGTCATGACATCATCTGTAAAAATTATGTGATGAGCGTGATCACGCTATGGACGCCATTTTGAAATGTCAGTTGGATCCGTGACATTGATCCAATTGAAAAAAAGTTTTTCCTAATACTGGTATGTTAGAGGTTGCAAAGTTTATTGTAAAGGAAACAGACTGTTTCACCTGACTTGGTTGTTCCTTGCTACACGCAATGCTTAAGACAGGGTATTGTGCTTGCTGTTTCTTCTGCAGATGTCTGTTTTGGCATGCCACAGCGTGATGATCTGTATCACACTGCGGCCGCCATTTTGACTGTTATGTACGTCAATTTATATTACTAAAATGCCACAGTATTGAATGCTTTACCAATAAAATGGTCTTACCTATGAACATATTTGTTCCAGGTTCGCATTTATTTATGGCATGCTTATGGTTACTGATGGTTTCAATGAGTTTGACTTACTCTTTGGTGTTGCACAAGTGTCTATGGGAAGGCATAATGTGTATTGATCGTTTGTTTGGCCACTTTATGAGAGCCATCATTATGGGAAAAGATTTGAAAATTGATCTGGGGTTGACCATTATTGCACTTTCGATGTCCTATACTATTACTCGCTGTGAATCAAAATAGTGAACCAAAAATATATATACATATATTGACATTTTATGTAATGATGGTTAAACATAAAAAATGACAGTTCATGGTCCACATTTAAACCTGTATTTGTGCTGTCCATATAGAAAATCCAATTTGCTTGTTACTTGTTCTATACTAAAGAATCTTATCAGAGCAATGTCTTCTTGTCTGTGATTTTCTAGAAAATGTTTACTGAGATGTTAACGTATGTCACGTAGTTTGATTGTCTGAATATGTTCATAAATCCTTTGAGAGGTCTGATGGTGCTTCCTATGTATAATTTGGCACACATGCATTTAATGGCATAGACTGTAAATTTGGAGTTGCAGTTTAAGAAATCTTTGATTCAGTAAGTTGAGCCATCTGCTCTTGAACATTCCTTGAGGCTATTGGTTGCATAGTCACACATCTACCATGTTCCACATTTAGAAAATCCTTTTAGATTTTCAGTTGCCCATAGTTGATGTTGCCCTTTTATTTTTTTGTGTTCTACAAAGTGGGATGGACACAAGATATTTTTCAGATTAGGTGCCTTTCTATACGTAAGGCATAGAGTCTCTGGTAAATAGGGTCTCAAATCCTGATCTATGGTTAGTATATTCCAATGTTTCTTCAAAATTGTCCTCAAAGAAATTGCCTCTGCATTGTAAATTGTTACAAATCTAATGGCTGGGGCACTTGCGTTGGTCGCCTTGTATTGTTTTCATGATTTGGAGCTCAAGAGGTCCGGTCTATTTTGTTCTTGACTTTTGTTTTTGGCCATGGTAAGTAGATCAGTTTTGTAGCCTCTTTCCAGGAATTTTAATTTTTGCTGATTTCAGGTGTTTATGCATTTCCTCATTTTCTGTGCAGTTTCGTTTTATCCTCAAAAATTCCCCATATGGGATATTATTTTTGATGTGAGGTGGATGATAGCTTGCTGCATGCAAGATTCTGTTGCCTGCTGTGGGTTTCGTGTATAAGGTTGTGTAGATTTTGTTGTTGCAGATGTATAATTCTAAATCTAAAAAGTGGATTTTGTTGACGCTCTCAACCAGGGTTAGTTTTAAATTGTATTGGTTTTTGTTTAGAAAATGGTGGTATTCACTGAGTGATTGCTTGTCTCCTTTCCATATAATTAAAATGTCATCTATAACGCCAAGATGGCCACGAGGGTGAGGAGACGCGCTTGAGACGCTCTCCGCCCGGGCCGCCGAAAATAAGCACACAAATAATGCACTAGAGAGCAGTTCGGAGAGAAAATCCTACCGCCGACACAACAACCCCTCCAGCGAAGCCCTCCCACCTCGGGGCCATAGCAGCAGGCAAGTTGGGGACGGAGTACGAACCGCCCCTCCCCCATCGGGACGAACCGCGATCCCGCCTGGAGCGGAAGAGGGGAGAAGCGGCCGGAGGTGACATCAGGGCTCAGCAAAGGAGCGGGGGGGGCCTACAGGACCCCCCCCTACAGCAAGAGACTCCAAAACCCCCTACGTGGAGACTGCGGGGGCACCTGCTCGGCTGTGCAGCCTTTTCCCCCGCTGTCGGGAAGAACATTGCAGCGCAGAAGGACGTGCCAGCCCCGCACAGCACAGCAGTGGGCGGGAGGCCGACGCTGGCGAGCGGCGGGGGGCCCCTCTGGGCGGAGGCCACCGCAGCAGAGACCAGATCCGGAGGCGCAGGCAGCAAAATCCCGGGCGGACCGCTCCGACGTGCGAAGCGGGGGCCGCCCGGAGGATCCAGCAGCAGGCAGTGGAGGTGAGACCCCACGAGTGAAGCTCCCCAAGGCCAGACCCAGGGACATAGACGCTGCGGTAGAGGCGCAGCGAGTGCGGGCAGAAGGGTTTCCCCGGCACCCCCAGTGACACCCGAAAAAAATTACAAAATAAAATAAAAATAAAAAAATCTAAAAAAACAGCGCTGAAAGTGGGGAACAACAACATAAAAAACTAAAAGCTTGACACAGTGGCACACCCAGAGGGCCATCGGCTAAGGTGGGGGGGGCGCAGGGACAGCTCCACCACAGGAACACAGAAGCAGCCCAGCACCAAAGGGTCGGCAAGGACAAGGACTATACCGCAAAAGAAGGGGGTGAAGGGACTCCCACCATCAGACCATCATACCGCAGCAGGACCTAGCCCCACCCGCAGACCTGCAGCTGGAAAAGGCCAGCCCCCATAATACCAGGCAAAACACATACACGGAAACCCAGATTAAGGATAAGGAAAGTACTATAGAATACCTTGGCGGGGAATCCGGCCAATGTAAACAGGGGGAGAAACGGTACACTCAAGCCCAGACCCATCCAGGGACAAGACCCTTCAAATACACATAAGAATAAGGCACCCCAAGAAGACATTTCACCATGTCTAGAGCCAAAGGGAAAGGCAACGCCACGCAACAGACGCCACAAACTTCGAAACAGGACGCAAACATCCTGCAAATGTGGTCGTCGGACAGCTCATCACAAACTAAAGGGAAAACTCACCATCAACAACTTCCCTCGAAAGAGGATATGCAAGCTTGGTTTCAGGACCTACAAGACAAGTTCATGTCCACAGTACAGGAACAATTCACAACCATGAAAAATGACATGAAGCAGGTAGTACAGGACATCAAAGTAGACATGGCCAAAT
Source organism: Ambystoma mexicanum (assembly GCF_040938575.1). Lineage (NCBI taxonomy): Eukaryota > Metazoa > Chordata > Amphibia > Caudata > Ambystomatidae > Ambystoma > Ambystoma mexicanum. Next base: position 1,119,389,870 of record NC_090930.1, read on the forward strand.
TGGAGGAAAGAACGGACACAATTGAAAGAACAATCCAGAGTGTCGAAGAGGAAACACAACAGGTTAGTGAAACGCAAGAACAACTGGTGAGACTCACCCACAACCTGGAAATTCAATGCGAGGACCTGGAAAATGGCTCCAGACGGTCCAACATACGCATAAAAAACATGGCGGAATCCGTCCTTGACAAAGACCTCAAGATGGCGGTGAAGGAAGTGTTTAGAGATATCCTAGACGCCCAAGCGACGGAGGAAATTGGAGTGGACCGTGTCCACACGGTCGGACCGAAGAGATCGGGGGCACCGGGAGAAAGACCAAGAGATGTCCTGGTAGCTCTCTCCTCATATCCGCAAAAAGAACAGATATTGAGGAAAGCAAGAGAAATGGAGCACATTAGAATGAATGGGCATGAAATACAACTATATCAGGACTTAGCTCTGGTGACCCTGCAAAAAAGAAGGGCAATGGCTCCCCTGGTCAAGGCATTGGTGGTGAAGGAAATCCACTACAAATGGACCTTCCCATTTGGTCTGATGTTCACATGGGAGGGGAAACAAAGAAGTGCGACCACATGGGCCACGAAGGTGAGGAGGAATCTGAGGGGTCAAACGAAGAGGAGAAGAAACGAGACAACCGAGAGGCTGGGAAACGATCAAACAGAGGAGGCCAAACACAGGAAGGGAAGGCAGCAAGAAACTATCATGAGAAAACCCAAAAAAGTGGAACGATGAGGACACATGTAAGGCAACAATGAAACTATAATCCTGCAGACAGCGAGAGGAATGGAATGATCTGCTACAAGCCACTTGGAGACGGCGGCCCGGATATGGACTCACCGTCTTGGAATTCGGTAAGGACAGATGAAAAAGTGGGGTTTAGGATCCCCCACAAATACACCCCCCCCCCCCCCCGAGGGTAAGGAGGGCATGGAGCGATGGCCGCAACGCCCTAGCATCAGTAGGAACCCTCGCCCTACTCGGGGTCAAGTTGTTTGGTTCAGGTTTATTAGTTGGGAGGGGAAGTTAAAGGGAAGGGGAGGGGGCACCGGAGCATGAAACAGGAGAAATGGGCACAGTCGGGGATCCAAGACCAAAGCACAAATACATAACTAAATGGTGAAGATACGCATTCTAAGCTTCAATATTAGGGGTATGAATCACCCAACGAAACGGGTAAAACTGGAGAAACAACTCAAATGGAAAAGAGCGGACATTATTATGCTCCAAGAAACACATCAGAACGAGGGACAAACAGAAAACCTGCATAAGAGGATACAAAATATGGGCGCAAGCAACTTCAACTGAAAAGCGAGCTGGGGTGCTCATAGCAATGAGGGAAGGGGGAGAAGCCAAACTGGAAGATATACTCACAGATAAAGGGGTGAGGTATGCCTTTGCCAATGCGGTGATAGAAGGATACCGCATCACCCTAGCATCAGTATATGCACCAAATACAGGGCAGGATGGTTTCCTTAAGGATCTCCTGGGAAAGCTAGAAGGATTCGCAAGGGGCGAGGTGATCCTGGGAGGTGATCTCAACATGGCATGGAACCCAAAATTAGATAGAACCACAGGGTATGAACATGGCCAAGGGGCACCTTCAAAACACCTCAAACAACAGGTTGACCAAATGGCCCTAAACGATGTGTGGAGGGAACTGAAGGGGGAGCAAAGGGGGTACACTTACTTCTCCCACGTACACAACTCTATGTCAAGGATAGACTATTTCTGGGTATCAGTGGGACTCATGGGTAGGATTCAGGGTTTGGAACTGGGCGCTATTGCACTCTCGGACCATGCCCCGCTTTGGTTAGAGCTGAACTTCCCGGGAAAAACGAATGGGCTCTGGAGGTGGAGGTTACCCCAGGATCTAATCCAAGACCCGATAGCAGGGGAATCCATAAGGGAAATGATAGAAGAATACTTTACCCAAAACGATACGGGGGAAGTCTCCTTGGGCACGGTCTGGGAAGCGCTCAAAGCAGTCATCCGGGGGAAATTGGTAGCGATGAAAATTACGAGGGAGAAACGGAGGTATCGGTGGTTGAAGGAACTAGAGTCCTCAATAACAGAAATTCAAGAGAAAATATTGACCCACCCCACTAGGACATTAAAGAAGGCATTGAGACACACGCAGGGCCAACTAGACTTGCTGCGCACAAAAGGAGCAGAAAGGAATCTACTCTAAGACAAAGATATTATATAAAAGCAAACAAAGCAGACAGACTTCTAGCAAGGCAACTCCGTGCAAAACAGAAAGACACGACGATTAAGAGCATACGAAATTTGAAAGGGGAACTACTGTCGCGCTCACAAGACATTGGAGAGACATTTAGAGAATTCTACCAGAAGCTGTACTCCACAGATCTCCCGGATGTAGAAGCACAGGACACATACCTTGACTCCCTCCCCATCCCACAAATTTCAGAAGAAGACAGACAGACCCTGGAAAGCCCGATAAGGGAAGAGGAAGTTAAGAAAGTGATTTTAGAACTCCCAATAAATAAAGCACCGGGCCCCGATGGCTTCACGGCCATGTTCTATAAAAAATATGCAGACCAGCTAACCCTGGTCTTAACAAGGCTTCTAAACTCATTTAAAGACAGCGGCAATGTGACCCCCACAATGAATGAATCGAAGGTGCTAGTCTTCCATAAAAAGGGGAAAGACCCGACATATCCCGCCTCGTATAGACCAATCTCCCTGATAAACCTAGATACTAAGATACACACGAAAATCCTCGCCGCACGGCTGTCCCCGCTCCTCCCAAAACGATTCAACTTAGATCAATCAGGCTTTATCCCGGGCATACAAACCCATGACAACCTTAGGAGGCTTATCCACCAAGTGGAAAAGATCGGCATAACTCACACCCCAGCGATATTGCTCTCTGTGGATGCCGAAAAGGCTTTCGACCGGGTGGAATGGTCGATGCTATTCAAAGTCCAAAAATGCATGGGTTTTGGGGAGCAATATATTGCAAGAGTGAGAGCAAACTATAACTCCCCTATAAGTAGAGTAGCTGTCAACGGAGATGTAACAGAAAGGGTAATAATCTCCAGGGGAACAAAGCAAGGCTGTCCGCTCTCCCCATTGCTGTACGCTATCTTTCTAGAACCCCTGCTAATGAAAATAAGGGAGTCCACTCACATTAAGGGGATCGAAATGGCAGGAATGCAACACAAAGTCATAGCATACGCGGATGACATGGTAATAACCATAGACGATCCGGAGAGAACACTAGCGGTAGTGGTGAGGGAGTTAGAAGACTTTGGGGCCATCTCAGGTTTAAAGATTAACAGGAAAAAATCAGAAATCCTAATACTGGCGGGGGATCGGGAAAAAATAGAAAGAGAAGCCAAATTACAGGATCTTAAGATTGCAGGAGAGGGCATAAAATACCTGGGGATAACCCTAATGCACACAATAGGTCAACTATATGGGAAAAACTACCCACAACTTCTTGCAAACACCCGCAGAGACTTGGAAAGATGGAACCCTCTGATGATTTCTTGGTGGGGTAGGATCCAATCGGTCAAGATGACCATCCTCCTTAAGCTCCTGTACTATGCTCCTTCCAGGCTCTCCTGTTGGGTGTCCCCAGCACCTTTTTCAAAACACTATCCAAGGTGATCTCATCCTTTGTATGGAAAGGAAAAACCCCGAGAATAGCTAGAATGATCCTCAGAGCACCAACTAGGGAAGGGAGTTGGCGCTTCCCCATTTCAAGAAATATTACCATGCAGCGCAACTAAAGGTGCTTCGGGAATGGATGGGGGAAAACCCACAGCGGATTTGGGCAAAGCAAGAGAGGGCATTAGCCAGAACACCGCTGGTAGAACTACTCTGGAAACAGAAACACCACAGACACCCCAACATAAGGATAAGCGAAATAATGAAGACCACAATGGAGGCGTGGGACAGCCAAACACGCAGAGGTATAATGACCACCTCGCTGGGTCCTTTCACCCCCATATGCCGGAAACCTCAATTCCCACCAGGGATGGAGCAAGGAGCATATGAAAGATGGGAGGAGGCAGGAATCACGAAAATAGGGGAAATATTTACGGACAATGATATTAGACCACACGCATCCTGCTTTCCATGTTCATCAAACACCAAAAGGGATAAATATAGATATGAGCAACTTAGGCACTGGCTAAAATCCCCAGAAATAGCCAAAGCAGCAACGAGAAACGTCACACCGTTTGCGAAATACGTAATTTCCAATACAGGGGCGAAGAAATGGGTATCGACACTCTACTCCTTCATAAACTCGCACGAGGAAGAAATCAAGTAGTCATACATGATCAAGTGGGGGTAAAACATTGGGGGAGGAACCGACAAAAAAAACAGTGGGAGGATCTCTGGAAACTGATTCCCAAGATGACGCGCTCAGCACAGACAACGGAAATGTGGATCAAAATAGTAACACAATGGCACTACACCCCGGAAAGATTGCATGCAATGTTCCCCAAAACCTGCTGGAGAGGATGTGAGGAGGTGGGAACGTGGAAGCACACCTGGTGGGAATGTAAAGGGATAAAACCCTTCTGGGAAGAAGTCAAGGGAGAGATGGGGAAGATATTCCCAGAGGTTGGACGAATGGGAGAGGGAGTATGGATGTGTGGAATGAGAGACGAAATTGCACGGAAATACAAAAAGACACAATGGAGAGGCTTTATGGGATTGCTCATTGCGGCATGGTCAACGATTGCCCAAAATTGGAAAAAGAAAGACACCCCAATGACATTTACCTGGCTTCAGAAGGTATGGTCCCATATAGCGATGGAAAAAGTCACCCACACACTCCAAGGTACGAGGGACATTTTTGCTAAGGAATGGGGAGGCGTCCAAGAATACCTCCAGTCAGACTTCATGGAACAATGGTGTCCCCATAATATTAAAGTAGCGGATATCTTCAGTGCATAATCAGATCCCCGAAAGATGGACAATCATGCCCCAAGGGGAGGGAGGGGGAGTTGGGAGGGGGGGGTGGAAGTTGCAACTGTTTGCTGTTAATGTTGACATGTGAAAATCAATAAAGACAAGTTTAAAAAAAAAATCATCTATAAATCTACTCCCATAGATTATCTGGTTCGTTCACTGAAAGATTGATGTTGCCATGTATGATGTAATTCAAAAGAAACCATATATAGATTGGCATATGCAAGGGGAAATTTTTCCCCCATGGCTGTTCCTCGTTTTTGTTTATAAATGTCACCATTAAACAGAACATTTTTGTTGTTGAGCGTTAAGTTCAGTATCATTTCATTTTGATTTTTGTATGAGATGGATCTTGTGTCTAGAAATTCTTTTATTGTTTCCATTCCTTTTTGATGAAGGATGCTGGTGTAAAGACTAGTCACATCAGAAGTAACTAGTCTAAAATCGTGTTCCCATTCAATTAATTCCAATTGATTTATGTCTTTGATGAAAGAGGCGAGGTTGGCTACCAATGGTTGTAGACGTTTGTCAATATATGATGAAATGGGTTCCGTTAGTGAGCCAATGCTATTGATTATTGGTCTGCTTGATGGTAAGTGATGATATTCTTTATGAATTTTTGCTAAGAAATAAATGCTTACTAGTAACGGATGTTGATTGTTCATGTAGTTATACTCTTATTCTGTTATCAGCTGTTCATCCAAATAATGCCTGTTGAGTGGATGCCATTCCGTGATTAGATTAGAAAGTGGATTGTTAGTAGATTTCTCATAGGTCTGTTTGTCACAGAGATGTTTTGCCGCCATTTTGATGTAATCTACTGTATTAAGCAGTACAATTTTTCCCCCTTTGTCTGCTTGTTTTATTGTCACTGTTTCGTCCTTCTGTAGTTCAATTAAAGATTCTCTTTCCTTGATGGTTAGATTATAATGAAGATTTTTGGGTTTAGAAGGTTTGAGGTATAATGACCGTAAATCATTTGATACTGCTTTTTCAAATAAGTCAGTGACGTTATCAGTGTACAGATGTGGATAGAAAGTTGATTTGGGGTTTAAACTTGTTGATTCACTGAGATCCATGGTGATGCCTAGATCTTCCGTGAAGGATTCCAAAGTATGGGTATTGTCTTCTTCCGGAAGATTAAGTAAATTAACTGTTAATAGTGAATGTGCAATTGATAGATATGAGGGAACAGGTTCCTCTTCTGTTCTGGTTTTTTGTTGTTTAAAGCCAGTAGCGAAATATTTCTTTAGTTTTACATTTCTGCTGAACTTGAATAGGTCAACTCTTGTTTGGAAATAATCCATTTTATGTGTAGGACAAAAGGATAGATCTTTGTTTAAAGCAGAGCATAGTGTGGCAGAGCATAATTTATTGGATAGGTTGAGAATCAGCTCTTTTTTCCTTTGTTCTTTTGATCTTGTTTTGACCCTGTTTGTTCATTCGTCTTCTTCTAATGTTGCCTCTTCCTCGTCTACCCCTTTTGATGGGCCACCATTTGTGGATGCATTTATTTTGCCTAGAGGGTAATTGGTTTTCCATTGCTTGTGCTTGCGTAATTCTTCTAAAAAAGACTATGGTGTTGTTTCTGATATTTCAGGTTCCTTCGCTACTTAAGTCTATTTCTGAGGATTGTGATGACTGGGTGTTTTTAGCTGTTTGTGGTTTGTTTTTTTTGGCTGAAGGAGTGAATCTTTTTGGTTTTCTGTTGGTCTGTTTCTGAAACGTATAGACTCTTTTGAACTTTTAGTCCATCTCATCCCGATGAAAGGTTTGTTTTCGAAATTTTGATTTCTTGTTCCAATTTGTCTAAATATTTTTCAAGGATTTGGTAATTCTTAAATGTAGCTTCCGGTAGGTTAAGTTCTTTGATTTTGGTTTTGATATCATCTATTTCCTGAGTTAATTTATCATGTGTTTTTTTAGTGTTGTTAATGATCCTCAGCATCATTTCTCTTGATCTATTTTTTAGAAGCTCTTCCCAGTCTTTTAATTCATCCAAATCTTCCTCATCGAAGGAGGGAAGATGCAAATTCGTAATGCTCTTGGGATTCTGCCCACATGTAAATAGTTATCCAACGATGTGAATTCCCACCATTTAGAAAGTTACTTTTTAGATACATTTTCAAGAATTTCAGAAAGATGTTTTAATGATTTGCGGTCTGTGTTTTGTTTGGTTTTTTGTTGTTGAGTTGGTAATCCAAAGAAAATTTGTTTTGCTTCTTGTTCACATGCTTTGTATTTATTGTCCATTGTTGTGATTGTTGAATTGATTTTATAAATGAAATTTGATCCTACTTAGCCTAGTCGAATCTCCTCAGATCCTAACCCATAGCAATGAAAAACCAGCCTTGAAATGGAGTAAAACCGGGCGAGTAATTGGATATTATACTGTTAGATGAATTAGTCCTTGATTTTACTGGTGCTGCCTACAAGTGTGTTTGGTTGCTCCCAAGGCTGTAGAGAGCATTTTAGCAAAACAAAAAAAAGGAATTCAAACACTGTTTGTCAGGCGCTCCGAAATGAATGTTTATTTGACCTTTGTTGTCAAAGGATGTCTGTTGTCTTCACAGAATCAAAAGAATACTTCATACATGTTTAGCGCTCAACATGTGTTTCCCCACTTTGTGTTCAGTGGTTCTACAGGAGGTATGTTTTGCATATATTGCTAATGTGAACAAGAAGGAAAGAATAGAAAAAGGTAACATTTTGAAGAATTTTGCATGTTTTCTGCATGACACGTTCTTCTTGAATTCTAGATATGTATGGTCCCAGATGAGATCTGGAAATCGTACCTCAATTAATTCAGCTGTTGTGCATCACTGGGCACTTGTGGAAAAGTATTTCGGGAAAGATGCAGGTGAAATGGATTTTTATTCATCACAGTTTTAATGATGTCATTACTAAAAACATTTGCAAAAGGCTTCATTTATGCTAGTACATCTCTATAATAAAGAAATACATAGTTACACCTCAATGGTAGGACCCCACAGTAAATTGTGTCTATTTCCAGTACTGTAAATGGTAAGGCCACCTACTATCTATGTCAACACCAACACACATGCCTTCAACACAGAGCACCTAAAAGCAGGTCTGCACTCAGTACCCAGTTACTTCTACTCTAACATGACCCTCCACTCCCCTTCAGATCCTCCAGAGCTCCTACAGGCCAATTTTCTGTAGCGCTTCAGTGCTTTGCCTGGTACCCTTTTGAAGATCTGCACCATGATATATGTGGGGGGAGGCGGGCATCGCAAAGATGTGGCATGGTACAGGGGCATAGAGAAAATGCCTGCTCTTTCACAGAACACAGAGGGAAGTATCACCCTCCACGCCAGTCTGTGACTCACCCCGCTGCACACTTCCATAAACGTCATGTAATACAAGGTTACTGCAGCATGCCTTCGGGTGGCACCGACAGATGGCCCCCACGCCACCTGCTTCCGGTCCCCTCTGGGTAAAGGTGTCTCGCCTCTCACGTGCTGCTTCCTCCCATCACCATAAACACAGCAGCACTCACACGTAAAAACCTCCCTCACACACACATCCCGGTTACACACGTCACCACACCTACCTCAGAGAGAGCACACTGCTTCCTCCGAATCACAGCTACACACAGCACCACGCATCCTAGCTACACAATTTGCTTGTCAGGCATTGCTGGGGGAAGACCGAGGGGCTATAGCCCTGGGTCTTCTGGTTGTAGCCTTAGATAGAAGCTCAAGGGCTACAACCAAAAAGCTAGCCCCGAGTCCCGACATTAGCGTAGCCCCGGATCTAACCTAGACATCATACAGGGAGCTAGGAGCTAAGCAACTAGGAGCCATAACAAGAGCAAATAGACTAGGTTTGGTCACTGGCCAGAATCAAAGGAAGTCGATCCTTTGACTTGCACTTTGCATTACATGCTATCCTTCTACTCACACCTCGCACAATCGGGGGTGCAAGTAGACACATGCCGCACCTATCTGGCGGCCATGGAAGCCTATAGGAACTCGGAGGAGGATGTCTTTTCATCTTACAACAAAATAATTAAAAGACATTTGGCGGGCCTCACCAGGCTCTACCCACCTATCAAGAAGCCACACCCTGTGTGGGACCTCATTGTAGATTTGGGCACCTTGGCGCATACACCATTTGAGCCAATGGCGTCCGCGGACATCAGGCTTGTCACCATTAAGACAGCCCTCTTGGTGGGTCTTAAGTCTGTACACAGGGTCAGTGAAATCCAGGCACTGGTGGCTTCAGAGCCCTATCCTAACCTTTCATAAGGACAAGGTGGTCCTTGTAGCTCATCCTGCATTCTTACCTAAGGTAGTCTCCTCGTTTAACCTCAATGAGGAGATAGTGCTACCTACATTCTGCGTGGACCCCAAGGACGAGGCACAGAGGGTTCTGCACTGTCTAGATGTCAGGCGTGCTCTAAAATTCTAACTGGACAGAACCAAGAGCTTCCACAAATCGGAGGCTCTCTGTCACCTTCGGTGGGTCAAGGCCAGGCATAGCAAGATGGATGGTTGCGGCCATCAAGGAGACTAATGGGGGGCAGCACAAACCACTCCCGGCAAATATGCATGCCCACGCCATCAGAGCCAAGGCCACGGCTGTGGCTTTTTAGAGGCATGTTCCATGGCAGGTCTCAGTAAGGGGCTACGTGAGCCACACCTTCAACCTTCTGCAAGCACTACTGCTTGGATGCCAGCTCCAGGTCGGACGCAGCATTTGGTTTAGTTTTAAGGTACTTGTTTTCTTAGGAGGGTCACCTCTCCACCCTGGGGGTACATTAAGTTGTAATCTCCCATACAGTATGGAGAAAAGGGGACGGGACATAGGAGTAATTATGTTACTCACCGTAGTGACCACCTTACTCCTAGACCATAGTCCCCTTTCCTCCATACGTCCCACCATCCTCCCCCTTAATAGAACTGGTGTTGTTAGGCAATGGTAATATTGTCAATGCATCAAAGGGGACTGAGGAGTGGCGCCGGTGGTGAAAAAGGATCCGTCTCCCGTCCCTAGCGAGGGACGTCCATCATACAGTATGGAGGAAAGGGGACTATGGACTAGGAGTACGTTAGTCACTACGGTGAGTAACTTATAATTTTTAAATTCTTTACGTTTCCCCTACATCGCCTTTACATCCTTTTCCTCAATAGATGCGTTCCATGATGTCTTGCAGATACTTTCGCAGATAGGATGTTTAGACTTGCAATACATTTGCAAAAAATGAGAATTCTAAGTATCCTAGGCTATCAGATTGCATTGCCCATAGTGTTGTCTCCTTATTTAGTATTGACCAAAAACCTGAGTCCCTTTTCAAGAGGCTTTCTAACATGTGCTGACCGTCTTTAACCAAAAGATGGAATCTATGCTATTTCACCCAATTTCTGTACCTCTGTTTAATTCTAAGGACTCAAAATCTAGATTAGCTATCATGTTTACTAAACCTCCCTAAAGAACAAATGTAAGCTCTCATTTCCTTTTTTTGTCTGAGCCCTCAGGCAAGATATATTTGGAGTTGTCGTAGCAAAAATGGAGGACATTACTGATGCTAAATTATTTGGTCATAACTGAACCACTAATTCCTCTTTCCCAAGACAATTCAACACCTCATTCAGTTTAAGGTTAAGACTGTTTTTAGGGAACCAGGAGATTCGATTGTTTCCTAGAGTCTCCAGCGAGCACCTCCAAATGGGGACTTATCCCCATCTATGGAATTCATATTAAATTCCATCTCCAACCAGTTGTGATCACTTAGCTCAGTAAGGATGACCTGGAAGCCTTTACAACACATATATAAAGGCTGAGATACATAGACAATAAATATGAGTGACAAGACCCATTATGCCAGTTAAATTGAGGTGGCATATCCCCTGAAAATAAGACATTCGGTTTCGGAAGACCGCATGTGTACAGAAAATGCATTCAACCAAGTCATCTTGTTTTCTTATTAGTTGAGGGAAAGCTGGACATGTCATTATCAGAGGGATCAGGACATGTACAATTGAAGTCCCCTGTCAATAAAATGTTTTCAGAGTAGCCCTGTTCCAACCAAGAGACCAGAATTTCATCTAAAGCAGCTAGGAAAGTATGGACAAAGCAGAGGGATTCCAAAACAAATTAATAACCAATAATACAGTGGTAGATGCGGGATGAATTTAAAACAAACTTGACAGCAAACCATCAGATATACATCTGACCAAATATCCACACTTAAAAACATTATGTTACCCACTGCAATGAAAACACCACCAGCCGGCCTACCTATACGTAAGTGGCTTGCTTTTGGCAAAAAGGTATAGCCATGAAGCAAAGGTTTTTTCCAGTAGCCAGACTTCTCAGGGTAATATAATGCCATAAGAGAAGACAGTATCCTGTAATTTATCCCCAAATATATGGTTGCCATACATAATATTGCCAGGAAAAGGTTGTGGCTACATTATATATGGTGTCCCCCGCTCCCCTTGAAAGAAAAAAAAAAGGTTTTGGGGATTACGGGGGTGTCCCCCGCAAGTTCAATGTGATAATGTCCATGCAAAAAACTGCAATTTTTTGGCAACATTTTTACAGGAACATTATCACATGGATAAATCCGAGATCTACGGTCCATCGAATTCCATGACGATTCTGAACTCTGAACCATTAGAGGATAGCTCTTGGGCCCCTTACAAAACAAACCCCCTCAATCTGATGGGCCTGGAAGGTATGTGTTGCAGTGATGGCTTGCTGGAGGCGATGGCCTGGATCACCGGAGGGGGAGTGAGGCATACCACGATCCTGCCTTGCCTGGCTACTGTGTCCAGCATTAGCAGGCGAGACATACGCAGGGGCCACTGTTCCATGTTGTGTGCATCCTCCTGTTCCAGGCTTAGGAGAGGCCGAGAGGCAGACTGAGCTTTTTGGTTGACTGGACAGGCTGGCCGCTCTCTCCTGGTGTAGGAAGCCAAAGCTGCTTGAGAGCAGAGTTGAGGGAGTGGGGGTTAAGGAGTTTGTCCGGCCCTGCCGGAGGAGTCTCTGGGTGTACAAAGAGCCTGTTACACCTGTGAGACAGGCATGGTATCAAGCGATGACCCAGACAAATAAATACATTTGGAAAACCTAATTGTTGGTGGTCAGGATGGACAAATACCTATCATGCAGGATGGTCAAATACCTATCATGCCCTAACTCTGTGAATGTACGCTAATTAAAGGAAAACTAAAGGAAGTCTAAGTCTGTCAGTCAAAAGAAAACTAGTGTTTGTGTCAAAACCTATGCTTGCCCTCGCTTCTACAAAGTAATAGGGTGTGTAGGATTTGGCCAACTTAATAGTGTTCAAAGCAACGTCAATGTGAATATGGAGCTCTTCCATGGCTCCCTTCCCCAGGTTCAAGACACTCAGGGTTCCACAAACTCTCAGGATTCACTTGGCAAAACTCACAGTACCTTTCCTTATCTGAATTCACTTCTTCAAAGGGACTCTCAGTCTCCCCTTGTCTCAAGCTTAGACCCTCCTGGTTATCCTTCAAAGAACCAATGTTCACAGTTTGTTACCAAACACAAAAGTATAGTTCACAACAGTTTCATCAGAAAATATCACTATTCATTTTTTTGCTTGCAGGACTCGCTTCCCCATGCAAAAACAAGCCCTTCTGAGTTCCAACTTCAGTATCTGAAATGATTCTGTCTTACACTTAGGCCCCCCTGGTGGTGGCACAGTGTGCAGACCGCACGGTCCATCCATTGCAGGTCGCGCAACCAGGTGCCTAGGCTTTGCTTTAGTCTCTTGTTTGGTCTTTAAGTTAGGATCTATTCGGCCATCCTGGACCAACCTCCATTATACATAACCTCTCTGCTACTTAATATCCTTTCATACGTTTGTTCTCATTGTTCAAATATCAGCAGTATCCCGACAGCTTTTGGGAACGAGTGCTCTTTCACTCGCGATCACACTGCTGCAATGTATACTATCTTTTCTTAACGAGTGCTGGGTTTCTTTCGCTTCAGTAACTCACTGTTCATGGTTTTTGCTGCTCCTTCTTCCAGTGGCTTTGCCACCTGAGGTCAGGGGTCTCTCCGTCTGCCCCTCAGACCCTCCTGCTTTGCCCAGGGAAACAAGCACCTCTCTAGCCACACAGAGTACGGGATTAATATGCCCCACTGCTCCAGTCTGACAATTCCTCCGGCTCAGAAGACACAACCTTCTCATCAGGTTTTCTCCTGCTTCACTCAGCAGTCTTACAGCGTCCTGGCGTCTTGCTCTCCGTGGGCTTGGTTTGGGCAGCTCTGGCTCTGCTGCCTCTCCTTTTCGCCATCCAACTTGCTCTCTTTGCCATACATGTGTGTTCCTTTTATATCCATCTGAGTAGTTAAAAGCCTGCAGGTGGGCATAGTTAAAATCAATTGCCTGACCCTGCCTGGCCTCTTAAGCGGGACATGTCCAATGGGGAAGTTGGTTTGCCTTGATCTGCATCTTCTTCGTCCCAGTGCTATAGTGGTGTTTCTCATGGGAAATCTGCACTCCTCTTGGCTTACTCTTCTTCACTTCAGTCTTTAGATAATGTTTGGGGAAAGGATGAGTGTGTGCTTGAACATACCCTATAAGGCTGAGGGGGGGGTTGGAAAGGTCACCATCAAGAAAGGGGCATACCATGTCTCACCCTCGGGTATTTCCTCCCTAATCTCCAAGGACCCTCTACCCAGGTGATCCTCTCTGGCTTGTCCACCCCCAGGGTTGGGATCTAAAAGCGATGGTACGTTCCTGGCCACCTGCGTAGTTGATCTTCGGAAAGTACAATGGGAAAGACCCTTGGGTTTTTCACACACCCTAGAGGCTCGTGGTAGTTCATGGATTCAATTTTTTTTTAGGAGGCCCCCATACTGCTTAACCGGCCACAAACAATCCCTCCATTTCACTTTAACTCTTCGAAAGCGGGTTTACCTTTGTGACGAATCCAGGGAATTTGTCCCCTCTGCACAAGGGGGAGCCACCCACTTTGGGACTAGGGAGGTGAACCTGCTATGCATAACACCCCCTAGGGGACAGGGCAATAGGGATCCCACTGGGGGTGACCCCCCTTTAAAGGACAGGAGGCCATTAAGAAAAGACGGAAGTTATTTTCCCCCATCCCCAAGATTACAATGCTTGTTAAACATTCTGATAAAGGAAACGTACTTGCAAGGAGGTTGGTGTGATTTCTGACTGTGTGCACAGGATCAGCTAGGATTGAGCAAGCCGTTGAAGTCCCACCACTTGACAGGGGGTAAAGAGTTAATCAAAGGTGGGTATCAAAAGAGACATTTGCATAGCTGGAAATGCCTCGAGCGGTGGCAGGAAGAAGAGAGCTCACGCCAGGCATGGCAGGCCATAGAGAGGCTGACCCTGCAGATGTCTGACGAACCTGTCGCAGATGAAACCGGGAATGCCAGCACAGGAGCAGGGCAGAACTCAAGCAGGGTGACAGCAGGCAGACTGAAGAACAGGAGCGCCAGTGTCAGAGGAAGCACAAAAGAAACACACAAATTCCACTTAAAGGATGAGGACACAGGAGACGCAGAGGAGCCCGCAACGCCTACCCTGAACTTCCTACTCTACTCGAGGAGCACCGAAAGGAAGCTAAAGGTATGCTGTGGTTCCAGGGGACGAGGGAGGCAAGGTCCAACCATACCCCAAGCAGTGTGCACAAATCCATACCCCAGGGTAAGAGCAACCATAACTCTAGGCATGGCGAGAGAAGCCAAAGACCAAGCAGGGCTGTGAGAGCAACCATAGCCCAATCCAGAGTGTTCGTAGCCATACCCCCAAGGTGGGGCAAGAGCAACCATACCCCAAGGCGGGACGAGAGCAACCATATCCACCAGGCATGGCGAGAGCAACCATGCACCCAACGGCAGGGCGAGCGCCACCATACCCCGCCCCAAGCCCGATTGAGACCAACCACACCCCCAAGGCCAGGTGAGCGCAACCATAGCCCCCCCCAAGGCCAGGAGAGCCCAACCACAACTCCCCCCTCACCCGCCACCGCCCTAAGGCTAGGTGAGCGCAGCCATACCCCCAAGGCTGGTTGAGCGGAGCCACATACTTCAGGGTGGGGTGAGACTGAACATGACCCAAGGCAGGACGAGAGAAGCAGGACCCCAAGGTGGGGCATGAGAAACAAAACCCCCAAGTCGGGGTGATCGAAACTGGAGAGATGCACTACCCGAAGACTGGGTGCCAGAACATATACACCAAGGCGGTGTGAGGGGACCCACAACTTAAGGCTACCGAACTCCAAGAGCGCACAGACCACACTGACTGGGAAAGACACTCCATCTTAGACTGTCACATGGGCAAGTCACCCTACTGAGAGAAACGAATATCAGAGGAGGTCAGACACCAACCACCATTTCATGGTAAGGTCATCCTGCGTTAATTTATTTGTGTCTTTTTAGTAGTGGTGGGACACACTAAATTAGGACATGTTTGGACACAAGACTTCCTTGGTTTTGTACCGACATCCTCATCTTTTGTTTAGACTACAATCTTACACTGCGGATAGGTCAGGTTATTTTTCTTTTAGTGAGAAATAAAGGAAATCACTCGCAATACCACCTTGTCCGTCTCTTGTTTCTGACCTACAACACACCTTGAAAGCCACTCTCAGGATCACGCCTTACCTTGGCATTTCTGGGGGTCCTTTCTGGGAAGAGATATGGTCTGTCCTTCTGGGCAGCCATTTCGATCTCTGGAGGAACAGAGTGAGAGTGCCTCCTCTGGAGAGTGAGCCGAAATGAGGGGAACACTCAGATGATGGTGATCCGATGGATAGGAAGTCTCCTTGATGCATAGAACCAATGTGGGTCGAGGAATGAAGACAGGGCAGCTCTTAGTGTAAAAGAGTATGTCAGAACGGGAAGGGGAACAAGGAAAGGAGTGGACAAGTAGGCTGGTAAGCAAGGGATAGACAAGGAGACCCAGAGTGACTAGGTGTTCGGCACTAGCTCATAGTGACCGATAGGAGCAGAACTTGACAGCCAACCAAGCGTATGCAGGGCGTCTTCCCTTTGACCCACGGAACCCAAATATACATTTTTCCTTTGAAAATTAAAGTTGAATAAATCATTCGCTCCCAACTCCACTGACATTTGCACAGGACCCACGCCCATTTATAAAAAGAAAAATTATAACATTTGATCCATTCTTTGAGAGATTTAACAGCCTGGGTAGTCAGTGGCAAAGCAGAACAAGGGTTCCAAGAATGGAGATGTGCTGACCATGCAGGGGCCCAAGATAAAAACAATAAAAGTAAAGTGAAAACCGTGGCAAAAATACATCATTCTGGTACAGAGATTGCATGTTTTTAAGCCCCCACCAGTAAGTTAGATCTGCAACATCGGACAAGTATGAAGAAAGAAATCCAGACTACCCCCTTCTGAACAAGCCCTCTCCTTTGGATGAGCGTTGCATAGATGAGGTGGAGAATGTGCTTGTGAGCAGCGGCACAGGATTGCCGAACTGTCTGGCAGAGTGGATGCACTTTGATCACTAGGAGACTCCTTGATGAACAAGCAGGAAGATGCAGAGAGCCATTTCTGATGCAACAATATCAGGGAGACCAGCATTCCTGAACATATGTAGGACCCGGACTTGAAGCCATTTTGCAGCCTCTTAGAAACTTCCAGAAGAGACAGAAATAATCCTGGATAGAACTCACTGAATCTACACGGCTAGATTTGGTCCCCGATGTTCGCACACCGGTACTTTCAAATTAAGAAGAACATAATGAGAACAGCTAGGGTAATTTCAACAATCGAGTTCAGGGATGCTTCCATCACCCTGTTTCAGGACCTTTCCCCCTCCACCCTGTCCAAGTAGAAAGATTAATAGGAGTGAACACTTGGCTGTAAAGCAATGTGGTGAAATACTGATAGGGCTTCCAGGATGACCTTTTCTTCACCTATAAAGATCGCCCAGGGTCTCTCTCCTCTGAAGGATACCGCCGCACTCCTGAAACCTGATCAAGAGGTCAATTGGGGCATCATGCAAGCATTTTGGCAGGCAGCTAAATTAGCAGGATAACTCTGCTATCTTGGGCAAGGGCAGGGAAAACAAATAGGGCAAGAAGCTCAGAAAGGGAAACCTTAACACAAAGAAAGTGGCTCTCCCGAGTAGCTGACCCTTTCCTTTTTTTTTTAATTTCAGATTGAATTGGTGGGTCACTTGTGACTCACCTGCAATAGATGATTTGGTGACAGTACTGGGGGTGGTATTATGAGGGAGGATCACATGGGAGGAGATGACTGTCGGGGAGGTGTGGTGACTCGATCAGGGGAATTGAGGTATTCTTCCTTCATAAATGAGGAAGACCTTATAAATCCTAAATCCATGATGACATATTGTCACTATACAAATCCCTCCAGTTGCAAAACTCAAACCTTTCTTAATAACCATTCTAGACTGAATGCTGTTGATGTCTCATATGTACATAACACACAAAACACATCTATCTCTAAAGTTGTACTAGTTAAAGATCCCAAACAAAATCTCCTTAGAAGTCCTGTTAATCCTATGGACTCCAACTCCCATAGTGCCCCAGGTACTGAGACGAGGAGAAGGAGTTAATGTGGGTTGAAAGAAACCCTAAGCAAAACGTGCAGACTAGATGATGCAAGGTGAATCAGCTGCACGGGACATTTAAAGATGGAAAACGATCTTTAAATGTCCCGTGCAATGAAAACACTGCCAATCAGCAGTTGGAGGAGACGCAGCTTGGGCGAAGTGAGAGGCAGAAATGCTGGTGACGGCTGACTCATGAGAGCAGACCGTGCTGAAGCAGGCAGGTGCTCCCAAACTGCTGCTTATCAGCAATTTGTATCAGAGTGGCAAGATACCCAGAGGAGCGTGGCAGGCTCCAGGGAAGAGCCGCAAGGGGACCGGCAGCAAAGGAGAGGCTGTGCAAGGCGCTGTCAAACTCAAAACCAACCACTTTGCCGGCGTATAAAAACTAGGCTGAAAGAGGAACTGGAAGCGGATCTGGCAAGCGAGGAACACCATTGCCTCATTAAAACTTTGATGCAGCGGCGTGCAGGAGATTAGAAGCGCCACAAGATACCTGTGAGTTGGCCAAGAGATAGTGGGAACCCCAGGGCAAACCAACAAGTACACAGACAATTGAAAGAGCATTGTGAATGCCGACCAAGTCAATTAGAAAGACTGAATTTGCACTATTCCTCATGCCTGAAATGTCAATAGGGGGAAAGGTGGAGCAAGCATAGCCATAAGCAAATAAGTACTGGTGAAGAAATAAAGAAACACAACTTGAACAAGTGTTCATATGTGAGAGGTCCCAATGGGGAAGCTTGGGACAAGTTCAATCCAGAATCAATGCTGTATGGACAGTATAGGACTACAACTGTGCTATACTAGGAAATAAAAAGAACACTGAAAGAAGACCTGATAAATGGGATATATCAGGCAGTGAAGCTTTTGGGGGAAAACATACCTGGCAGGCAGTGGCATATTTAGGCTTTCTACTGCCCCCCCAACCCACCAACTTTACTCCACCTCTGCATCTTCTAAAGATTCCGCCCCTTCAACAAACTGTCTGCGTTGTCCAAACTGTGCCCCTTCACTCCACCCATTTAGTCCCCCATTTTGGCTCCACAACATTATAAGAACATGTTTAGGGTTGCAGGGATTAGAAAGTTATTGTTTCCTCACTATTAATTCAAGCCTGTCTTCTATGTTATGTTTGTCGAATAATAAGGTTACTCACCGTAGTGACCACCTTACTCCTAGTCCATAGTCCCCTTTCCTCCACACTTATGGGACATTCCTCCGTCCTGTGGGACGGGACCAGAGCACTTTGTAAAAAGCATCACATTTTTCAAAAATGTGTCCTTCCTCTCTTTTTACGCGGACGTAACCCCGCCCTCCTTAGCTCCGCCCAGCGCAACGCCCATCAGTCCTTTTCTATTGCCAGGTCAGAGACCTTTAAGCAATAAAAGAGGAACCTTATTAGAGGTGACGGCAGGCGGGCGTATGGAGGAAAGGGGACTATGGACTAGAAGTAAGGTGATCACTACGGTGAGTAACGTTATTATACTCCTACAGCCCGTCCCCTTTCCTCCATACTTATGGGAGATTCCCAAGCACTCCTCACAGGAACTACGGGTGGATGGAAAACCGCCTACTGAAAAAGGTTTTTTAGCACAGCCTGGCCAAACTGAGCATCAGATTTGGAGCTCAGATCCAAACAGTAGTGTTTACAAAAAGCTGATGGAGAGGCCCATGTAGCCGCTTTCGCGATGGTCTCCCAGAGGACATACTTTTGAAAGGTAACAGCAGCTGCCTTGCCCCGTACCAGGTGTTTGTGAATCCCTTTAGGAGGTTGGAGGCCCTGGACAGTGTAAGACTCCATAATACAGGCAGCAACCCATCTGGAGATAGTCGCTTTGGAGGCCTGTTTACCCTGCGGATTACTAAAGGTGACCAATAGTTGAGAAGAACTCCTAAATTCAGATGTTCTGTCCAGATAGAATTTAAGAGCTCTTCTAACATCCAGGCAATGCCAAACCCTTTCAGCTTCCGAAGGCGGGTTTGGGAAGAAGACGGCAATGAGATTGACTGATTTAGATGAAAATCAGAGACCACTTTTGGCGGGAAAGAAGGATTCATCCTCAGGACAACCTTTTCCTTGTGGAAAACCAAGAAGGGATGCTCCACCGACAAAGCCTGGAGCTCACTCACGGGTCTTGCCGAAGTCGCGGCGACCAAGGAGGACACTTTCCACGAAAGGTGCTTAAGATCTACCATAGCCATTGGTTCAAAGGGCTTATGGCACAATGCCGTAAGGACCACGTTGAGATCCCACGTCGGATGCGGTTTGCGAACAGGAGGGTAAAGACGCATTAGACCCGCAAAGTGCCTATTAACCACTGGATTTGATAGTGAAAAAGAGCACTGGTCTGTGGATAAATCCTGCATGAGAGGACAGGCCTGACTCTAGGTGAGAGACGAAGGACAGCACTGTGTCGATCGTAGCCACCTTGGGGTCCAATTGTTTGACTAAGCACCAGTGGCAGAACCAAAGCCATTTGCTCCTGTATTGAGATCTCGTTGAGGGCTTCCCGGCTGCCTGAATAATGTGCATGTTATCAGCAGACAGGTTGAGATGTTCTAAAGATCTGAACTCGGGCACCATGCCACCAAGCTGAACGATTGTGGGGAGGGGTGCCACAGCTGCCGATCTCTCTGGTGAAGCAGGTCGGGAACCAACGGAAGCCTGATCGGTGCACACACTGACAGATGTTGAAGCTCTGAAAACCAGAACCTGGCCGGCCACCACGGAGCTATGAGCATAAGAGAACAGTTCACCGTGTTCCTCAGTTTGCAAATTGTCCGATGAATCAGAGCCAGACGCGGAATAGCATAGGACCTCATATTGTGCCAGGGAATCTCCAGAGCATCCCCCAGTGAGGAGGCTCCCAGTCCGTTTCTGGAGGCATACAGAGGAGGTTTCCTGTTGGCCGACGTTGCGAAGAGGTCCGCTTCTGGAGTACCCCAACACTAGAAGATTCGTAAGAGGACCTCCACTTTCATCTCCCACTCGGAGCTGACCATCGTTCGTCGGCTGAGGGCATCTGCAGTAACATTCAGCTGGTCTGAGATGTGTACTGCCACCAGCCAGATGCCATGCTGCACCGCCTATTCCCAAATCTGAATCGCAAGATCCAAAAGAGGAGGGGATTTGGTAGAACCCTTGCTTGTTTATGTAAAACATGAACACCACATTGACCACTTGGTTGACAATGAACAGCCTGAACGCCTTGAGCGCCAGGAAGATCGCCAGGAGCTCCAGGTGGTTTATATGAAGGAGCTTGTCTTGGGGCGACCAGAGATCAGAAACTTGAAGGCCCAACGTCGCACCCTACCCCAGAAGGGAAGAGTCCATCGTAATTGTCACCAGCGGAGTGGGGTCCTGAAAGCCACGCCCACCGATAGATTGCCGAGAGACGACCACCCCAAAAGGTCTGCTCTCATGAAAGCTGAAATCGATATCATCTTGGAGTCCGGATCCACAGCTTGACGCCAAGAACTCAGAAGAGCCATCTGCGTCCGCCTCATCTTGAGACGAACAAGAGGAAGAGCCAATACACACAAGGCCATGAGGCCCAGAATCCTCTGGAACCACCAAGCCGACATACTCCCCGACTGCACAAAGACCTGACACGTGGCCACTAGATCCGCCATTCTGTCCCCGTTCAGGTATACTATGCAGTCGATCGTGTTCCAACGAGAACCCAGGAAAATCAGGTCCTAAGAGATCGCCATGGAGAATTTCCACCAGTTCACCGACAGCCCAAGGTGGAACAGGAGCTGGAGGAGATACTGAAGGTTGCTTGAGGCTTTCAAAGGACAAGGACTGCGCAGCAGCCAATCGTCCAAATACAGATACACGTGGATACCCTGAAGCCGAAGATAAGCTGCTATAAACAACATCATCTTTGTAAAGACACGCAGTGCCGAGCTGAGGCCAAAAGGGAGCACTCGGAACTGGAAGTGCTCCTCCCCCACGGAAAACCGTAGGTATCTCCGATGTGGATTCCAGCTCAGGATATGCTTATACGCATCCTGGAGGTCCACCAGGCTGAGCCAATCGCCCTTATGCAAAGAGGACCTTATCTGACAGGGCGTGATCATCTTAAATTTCTCTTGGGGTAGAGAGAGATTGAACTGGGAAAGGTCTAGGATGGTGCGCAGGCCAGCTGGTTGGGTTTGGGTACCGTAAACAGCCAGGAATAGAAGCCCTCCCCTCGCTCCCCTAGGGGAATGGGTTCCACCGCCCTGAGATGCAGCAACTTCTGAATCTCGGCTCTGAGGGAGGGCGACCCAGACTGCTGGAAGGGAGGATTGATGGGTGGGGCAGGGGGAAGGGGTAAGCGGAAGCCCACCCGAGCGACTGACAAGACCCACCGGTCCTCGGTGATGGTCTGCCACGCCTCCCAATGAGACACAATGCGTCCTCCCACCGGGGTCTCATGCGAGCACAGAGAAACTTAATTTAGCTGGTTTTCCGGTGGCGGCGCCACCTGAACCTGAAGAGGAGGCTGAGGAACGGGAGAAAAACCGGCTATGTTGCTGCCTTTAGTGAAAATTTCCCGATGGGGTATCATCCCTGCGGGACTTTCGGTCCAGAAAACCCCTGAAACCAGAGGAAGGCCAAGGCTGTGAGGACGTTCTCTGTGCCATGAAAGGCAGTTTCACCAGGACCGACAAAGACTTGGCGGTCTGAGTGCTATCCTTAGTTTTGGTCAGTTCAACGTCCGTTGTGGAATGAAAAAGCTCCTTGCCATCAAAGGGCAGGTCCAAAACCTTATCCTGCACCTCCTTAGAGAACTTGGTGGCGTGCAGCCAAGCCTGACGAAAGGTGTCCACGCCAAGCATGAGGCCCCGGGCCAAGGTGTCGACATGATGCGCTGTGGCCTCCAGCATGTCCGGCGCCAGGACACTAGCATCTGACAAACACACTCTGAAATCCTCTAGCTTTTCAGTGGGAATAAATTCCTCAAATTCCGACAGACCTTTCTACATTTTCATATTCGCCCCCGCTAACACCAGTTCTGCGTTCGCTTGACGTAACTGCAGAGCTGAATTAGTGAAAATCCTCCTTCCCAAAGAGTCAAGAAGCTTCTCCTCTTTAGCCAGAACCTGTGTAGCCGTTGTGGAAGACGATGCAGCAGGTCTGGATTGTAAAGTGGCAGCAGCCACTAAAATGGAGGAGGGGGGCGGACACAACGCTAAAGCCACCTCTTCCGAAGAATGGAGGCTATAATGTGCGTCAATCTTCTTGTTGACAAACAGCCCAGAGTGTGGTTTTTCCCAAACTTTACGGACCTCGACCAAAACGTCCTTCTGCAAGAACAAGCCGGTACGCGCGAAGGAGACAAGGTGAATGCCCCAGAAAGCACGCCCTCCTACAGAGCGAGTGCCTCGGGTCCTGGAACATTCAACAGACACATGTCCAGCACCCGGTCTTGAAAGACTCTGACAGAGCGGGGCGGGTCATCGCTGTCCGGATCCTCTTGTGCATCGTCCAACAGATCCGGATCAGGCTGAGTTGCATCAGGCACCACTATAGACTTGTCCACTGGGGACAACGGAGGCAAGGGTAAGACGAGTCGGGGGAGGTCCAGCCGGTAAAGGCGGCGCCGGCGGAACCACAGGTGCCGCAGCTGGGACCGTCGGCGCAGGCGGGCATATCTCCCTAAACCAGCCTCCAAAATATGCCTTCATGGGGTTGGAATGCATAAGTCTTTGAAACTTGCCAAAAAAAGACGTCCTTCGCCAATGATTTAGGCGTGACTGGAGGAGGCCTCTCATGAGCGGAGAAATTTCAGGGACGCAAGAGAGAGGGATGCCAAGAGGGCCCTTCTCCACTGGAGTCCACAGAAATCAAGGGCGCCGATGCCGCAGGAAGCGAGACAATGTGCGGTAGGGGCATCCGAGCGTTCCAGTCACAAACTGGACAAAAAGGATGTGCACAAGGAAATCGATGTTCACCTGAAAACCCAATCACCACACCTAGGGCCGATGGCATAGTTGTACGGAAGGTATCCAAAATGGCCACCGTAATCTTGGCGGGAGCGGCCGCCATTTTGTCAGCACCTGAGGAGAACTGCGACACGTGTTGAAGTGAAACAGGGGTCTCCACCGGTGGGTCAGGGGTCTTCATCTTAGCCTTGATACAAGGAACCTCGGCCGAGCCGGTACTGCAAGGCCTAGAATGTTTTTGAGTCATGCTATCAGCCAGAAAAGCCTTCAACAGAAGGACCTTGGCACTGCCGGTAACGGAGGAATTGTGGTCCAAGACCTCACTCCGTGCCCCCTCAACAGGTCTGGTGTCACCGCTTGAACGGGAGCGATGAGGAACACACCTCACCGACAAGACCTTAACAGGCCTCTCAGAACTGTTGGGTCACCCTAGCCACCAAACGAGGAGCCTCGGACCCGAGCCCGGTATCTAAAGCCCCATCACCACGGGCCTCAAGCTTTCGTTCGGTACAAACTGCCTCAACTGAGGCCTCAGGGCGTACCCCAGTGTTTTTATGGGAAGGTCCAGCCAAGGAGACCTCGAAGCAAGCTCTGGTACCTGCCGCTTCAATAGAACGGGGCTCACAAATAGCCCCAACAGGAGGGGCCTCGGATAGTAATCCGGTATCATTAGGCCCCTTACGGAGGCCCTCAGAGAAAACTCTGGTACACTTTTTAGGCCTAAAAGGCACCTCAGGGCAAGCCCTGGTAATAGAGCTTTTGATGCTCCACCCAGACCGGGAAGACCCCGGGAAGGAGTCCCCCGGCCGGGGTGCTCTAAAAAGTAAAGAACTCACTGGGCGTTTCTTCTTTTCTTCAATGAAAGTAAAAAAATGCAATGGGGGAGCGCGCTGGAACACCACCTCCCACCGCTCCAAATGACGTTGAAGCGCCTGGACCGAAAGGGAGTTGCAGTAAAAGCACGAGTCCCACCGGTGGTCCGGACCCAAGCACTCTAAACAAAGAGGATGGGGATCCGCCCTAGCGAAGCGTTGCTGACAAGGAGAACAAGTAGGAAAATCTAACTGAAACAGCATAGACAGACTTGCGACCGCTAAACCAGAACAGGAGAGGACACTTGAAGGAAAAAATCTTCCGAAATTCAAGTGCATCCAGTCCCGATCAAGCGGAGAAAAGGACTGATGGGTGATGCGCTGGGTGAAGCTAACGAGGGCAGGGTTACGGCCACGTGCGGTACCCTGCGTAAAAAGAGAGGAAGAACACATTTTTGAAATATTTGATGCTCTTTACAAAGTGCTCTGGTCCCGTCCCACAGGACGGAGGAATGTCCCATAAGTATGGAGGAAAGGGGATGGGACGTAGGAGTAAGACCGTTTTCAAATTACTGCTGCCCAAGATTTGAAGAAAGGCAGTGTATTCTACAGCTGCGTGCACTCGAGTTAATTGTTTCAGCTGATTGTCTACTTTCGGTTAGATCCGAAAATAATCACTTAGAGGAAGCGATAAGAACATAAGCGGTCTGCCAACTGGACACAAGTGAGAGAAGGCTTGAATGAGGAATTTTGGTTAAAATGTCAACATCGCTTTTCTCACAAATTCCCTGCTGTCACTCTTTGAGAAGCACCTAGAGTGGTTTGTAATATTAATGCAACATAACTGAATTTCTACATCCGGTCCTGTCAAATTGTAAAGTTTACATATGAAATGTATGGAAGTAGTACAGGTAGATCGTATAAATAAGGCTTTCGGTTTTCCCTTTTTACTCATTTTTACACATAAATACAGAGTGAAATCCATCTGCTTTCTGTCTGTATTAATTTATAAAAATGGAGAAAAAAACAGGTCTTTCTGTCTGGTTCTCTATGATGTCACTCATACATCGCAAGCAATCGCAGCATGAAGAGTGTAACAGTTGTATAAAATAGCATTAAAGTTCTCTAAATTGCTGACAGCATATATCTTAAGGCAGCAGCAGTCACAGGAGCAACCGTTTGTTATGGGGAAAATGGAGGTAGCATTTCTTTCCATTATGGCTGCATGTGTGCTTAATAAAGGCATTTTTAAATAAAATAAACGCAGAAAAATACTGGTTGAGAATTATCTTTTTATATGACAAAAAATAAATGTGGATAAATAAAGAAAAAAAGACCAACAAATAAATGTGGATAAATACTGACGGAAATGGCAGAAAAATAAATACCATAAAAACGGAAGCCTTACTTATAAAAATGTTGAATAAAATGAACTCAACCAACTTCTTATGGTCACAGCTCTGGTGTTAGCAGGGGGCAAAATGGAAATTAGGCAGGTTACCTGCTACAGCCGATGTACCTAGAAATCCCTTGGGCTGGAATGCCATTAAAATACGGCAAAATCACAAGTGAATTTTGTAAACTCTGCCTGGGAATTGACACCTCAGTAGAGTAAAGACAGTTGGAGAAGGTTCTTGGATTCTTTGGCTGTGCATTCTCACGGTGGAGTAATGAATAAGGGCAACCCTGAACATTAATGTGTGGGAAGGAACAAAATTCCTCATAGCTGCACAATGCAGGCCCCTTTTACAACAAATTAAGTGGGTACATACCATTTACATCATTGCAATTTGTGCAATTGTTAAAAATACCAAACACTCCAGAGTAAAATTTAGCGATGGATCAGGTCTCTTTCAGCACATATCACCTTTGTGGGTGTGGTTTAGGCTATGGGTCTTGCCAGCTTGCATTTAAGGTACTTTAAAATGTTTGTTAACTTCGTAGAGTTATCCCCACAGGAGGATCCCCGCTCTGCATGGAGACAGCATCCCTGAAAATCATTTGTTCTGCTAGTGAAAATCGCTATTTTGGTGCCTGACTCCATTAGCCTCCACGAGGCACTTGCCTTTCTATGATGGCCGCCCGAAAATCTGCCCTCGAAACCACAGCCCTCTGCAGGCGTGATTTGCTTTGATTGGCAACTCGAATCCTTTTTAGCCAATCACTTACGCCGATAGGCGGACGCCGGCACACCCACTAAGACTGCCCAACAAGGCAGCCCTGTCCTGAGCCTGTCCAGAGTGTCCAGAGGCCAGGGTCAGGAACTCTGCACCTCTCAGCCTTGCCCACCTTATTCAGTGTATAACACTACACATCTTTGAGCTGACCCGGTAAGCATTAACCTACAAACTTACTTATTGACTCGCATCATCCTGATCTCAGTCATACGACACATAAATGACATCAGTAACTATTATATACATTTGAGAAACAAATGTTCCTACCATTCAAGTCGCGTTGCGATCTCTCCTAGACTACCCCGATCTCTGTTTGCCTGTGCTTACTGCCAAAAACAAGTACCATTGTGTTGTATGTTTGCAAATTACCCGTATTTACAATGCTCACGCTGAAAATAATGCTTTAGTGTATTGATCATGCCGGCTCTCTATTGCTTGCCTACCCTATCGCATTAGCCCCACTATACTGATTAGAAATGCCCTGGTATCTGACTCCCAGATCATAGCGATCTGCGCCACAGGAGGATCCCCTCTACATCCTACCCAGCAGCATGTTAAAACAACCCTGCCACCGTATAATCCTTTGGATCTGTGTGCTCATCAGGACACTGCTCTGCACACTATTGTCCAGGATGAATGTTAGCGTATGCCAGCCCCCCTACCCTACTACAGCATACTTGTAACACCATCTGGGAGCCCACCACCTTCGTGGCAAATATACTGATTGCCCCAATAGATTGGTTGCCAAACACCATCAATATGACTGGAAATATTGTCCTGCGCCTAGCCTAGCGCTGCCCAGTACGACCCATGACTGCACACATTCCTTGCTTTACTGCCCCGTGCCTCTGCCTAGCACTGCCCAGTGTTGCCTTTATTTGCATATTCTGCCCTGTGCCTCGCCTTATGTTGCCAAGTACGTCCTATGACTGCACATATGAATGATGTCTCTGCATGTCTTATTATAACTGGTTTTCTTGCCTTACTGCGCCATTTAGCGCCTACTGCCCAGTAGCATTATTACACTATGTACTTTACCTAAGGTGTACTACTACACTCAATGGCTGCATCGCACCCAAATGTATAACTTCGAAATTAGGTGCCACTCACTATACGCCACCCAACGGCGCTCCCTCAAATCTTAGGAATTACACTACTGCATTCTAGCTAAACTGTGTACTCTATAATTTAGATGCTACCCTGATGTGCCCTGTGCCCATAACTACATTAGCCTATTTATATTCAGCATTGACGAGCCTAGAGGTGTCCTGCGCCCAGAATTGCATATAGCCCATCTGTGATTGCTTTGACTAGCCTAGAGGTGCCCTGCGCCCAGAATTGCATTTGACTAGCCTAGAGGTGCCCTGCGCCCAGAATTGCATTTAGCCCATCTGCGATAGCATTGACTAGCCTAGAGGTGCCCTGCGCCCAGAATTGCATTTAGCCCATGTGTGATTGCACTGAATAGCCTAGAGGCGCCCTGCGCCCAGAATTGCATTTAGCCCATCTGTGATTGCATTGACTAGCCTAGAGGTGTCCCGCGCCCAGAATTGCATTTAGCCCATCTGTGATTGCATTGACTAGCCTAGAGGTGCCCCGCGCCCAGAATTGCATTTAGCCCATCTGTGATTGCATTGACTAGCCTACAGGTGCCCCGCGCTCAGAATTGCATTTAGCCCATCTGTGATTGCATTGACTAGCCTAGAGGTGCCCCGCGCCCAGAATTACATTTAGCCCATCTGTAATTGCATTGACTAGCCTAGAGGTGCCCCGCGCCCAGAATTACATTTAGTCCATCTGTAATTGCATTGACTAGCCTAGAGGTGCCCTGCGCCCAGAATTGCATTTAGCCCATCTGTGATTGCATTGACTAGCCTAGAGGTGCCCCGCGCCCAGAATTGCATTTAGCCCATCTGTAATTGCATTGACTAGCCTAGAGTTGCCGCGCGCCCAGAATTGCATTTAGCCCATCTGTGATTGCATTGACTAGCCTAGAGGTGTCCTGCGCCCAGAATTGCATTTAGCCCATCTGTGATTGCATTGACTAGCCTAGAGGTGCCCTGCGCCCAGAGTTGCATTTGCCCATCTGTGGTGTGCTACTGCCCCTGCACTCATACTGCTGCTTTTTCATAACCAGGTGCTTCACGATTGTATGCTAACCGCCAACAACCACCCTGCACCTATCCTATCCCACCCACGTACACAATGTATATCCATATGATCTATACTATGCTACTTAGATCAATTCTTTATACTATGAATATCCAATACCCGACCATGGTACCAAACTCACTTACACACGAGTCCCTACCTAATTTTCACAAACCAACTGATATGATCTATGCACCCTGCACTGTCCTCCAGAGGAACCTCAAACTACGTGCTAGGCTCCCAAGGATTTATGACCCTTTAACCAAATCAGCCCACAGCAAGGCTACTACTAGCCCCCACAGCCACTCCCAGCACCCTCTTCAACTAAACAGTATACTCTATCGTGAACCTATCTACGCCCAGAAAGACACGCATAAATCCTCACTAACACTTTTAAAACCAGTACAACCTGAGAACAAGGGAGCACTGATAAACACCCGCTCCATGGTAGCCCACGCTACAGACATTGCCGACCTACTCTACAATGAAGACTTGGACTTCTTAGCCATTACTGAATCCTGGCTAAATCCAACAGCAGGCCCCGCAATTATGTTAGCCATACCAGATGACTATACTCTACTAAGACTCGATCGTACCACCTCTTGAGGCGGAGGTCTTGCCATTATAGCTAAAACTAAATTCCCTCGGACCATTGAGTCACCAGCCAACATAGGATCTTGTGAATCCTTAACTGCAAAGTTATCCTTATCTAATACACAATCCATCTCCATTCACCTTATTTACCGACCACCTGGCCCCTTAGGGTCATTGGAAGAAGACCTCACAAATATCCTATCAAATAAACTCAAGAACTCCTCACAAAGTATCGTATTAGGAGACTTTAACCTTGGTTTTAGCGACCCCGCGGATGCTAACGCCACAATAATTAACAATACCTTAGAGGAACTGGGCTTTACCCAGAAGATCACAGAGCCCACTCATACCAAAGGTAGAACCCTGGACTGGCTAGCTGTGCACAATTGCCCAGTCCTGATCTCCTCTATACTTCCACAGCCCTGGACAGACCATTACCTGATCTCGTTCACCCTAGAGGCGACACCAGCGCAAATTGACAGTATTGCTCCAGCTGTTCAGACTAGAAATAAAAAGAACATCACCCCTGAAAATTTGATCCCATTAAACGCACCGACCTTGAATGCCATTCCGGACCACACAGATCCCTTAATGATGGTAGACATATATAATAGAGTCAGGCTTTCATCTCTTGATGCCATAGCCCTACTCAAGTTAAAAAAGAGCAAACCTAGAAAACACATCAATGCCTGGTTTTCTCCTCATCTTAAAGCCCTCAGACAGGAAAAGCGACGCTGTGAAAAAATTTGGAGATCACTTCCCTCAGAAAAAAATAAGAAAAACTTGAATAGACTAGCTTCCCATTATAAAAAAGAAATCATCCTGGCCAAACAAACGTCCTACAGTACTCGAATCTCACAAGCCAAATCGAACACCAGAGATCTCTTTACAATACTAAAAGAGGTTGAATCTCCCATCCAAGCTCCTGACTCGTGCCTCAAGGATAAAAACTGGTGCACGGGTATACAAAATGCCTTAGCTAACAAAATCTCCCCTCTCAAGACAAAGATAAAGATAAACATTAAAGATTCCCTTCTCTCTTCCACCAAACCTAGTATCCCCACCCCTAAAAAGATGCACCCAACTCAGACACACCCCCCTGTGCACATTCCTCATTTTAACTTCCACAGAGTATCCACCAAAGAGGTAGAAAAGGTCATTCTCACCCTCAAACCTTCGAACTGCCATGGGGACCTATGCCCCGCACAATTGATAAAGGATGCGGCTCGTGATCTCGCACCATTTATTACCAAACTAATAAATGCGTCATTCACATCAGGCAGCGTACCTAACAATCTGAAACAATCATGGATCCTCCCCCTGCTCAAGAAAACGAATCTAGATCCCTCTACTCCCACTAATTACCGCCCTATCACTACAGTACCGTTCCTTCTTAAAATCCTCAACAAAATAGCATACCAACAAATCCAACATTACCTTGAGCACTTCCATCTCTTAGGAGTCAGACAATCGGGCTTCAGGCCTCAACACGGCACCGAAACCGCACTCATAGATCTTAAGGCACAGATAGATGAGCTGAGAGATCAGAGTAAGGTGGCACTACTGCTACTTCTTGATCTCTCGTCGACCACGAGATCCTATGCGACCACCTTCAAAAAGCCGCTCACTTCTCTCAAGAGGCAAATGACTGGATCCAATCCTTTCTAAATAACCGCACGATGAGAGTATTTTCCCTTCTAGCAGCAGCCGACCCATCACCTGTGGCGTGCCTCAGGGATCTTGCGACTCCCCGACCCTGTACAACATCTTCACGAAGCTCCTTTTTGATGATCTAGATGGTCTGGGTATCACCTACACTAATTATGCCGATGATACCCAGATCCTCATCCCGTTGACGGGGGATTATGACAAGGATTTGGCCTTTGTCAACAAAGTGTACCTCATCATCCAGACATGGATGGCCTCACACGGTCTATGCCTGAATGATGACAAAACAGAACTCCTCATTCTAGGGTCCGCACATAACCTTAACAAACTAGATCAAAACTACTCCTCCTTCGTAATTGACAACAATAAGATCACGTTAGCCAAGGAGGTCAAAACCCTTGGCTTCTACCTAGACTCCACTCTCACCTTTAAAAAACAAGTTAATGCTATGGCATCCGCCACATCTTATACATGCAAACTCATCAGAGCAGCCAAACCTTTTCTCTCTCCGTCTAACTGTATCACCCTAGCCAGGGCTCTGATCTTGTCCAAGTTGGACTACTGCAACACACTTTATGTAGGATGCAACAAATATATTACGAACAAAATTCAGATCCTTCAAAATAACGCCCTAAGAGCGGCCCTCAGTATCCCAAAGAAAGCCCACATTTCTGATTCTAGAAGGTCTGTCAACTGGCTTTCTACCAAAGGCAAAATATTCCTAAAATCGGTTTCCCTGACCCACAAATGCCTCCACCAAGCAGCCCCTCAATACCTTATCACTAGATTCACCA
The DNA here is from genome assembly GCF_040938575.1 of Ambystoma mexicanum. Lineage (NCBI taxonomy): Eukaryota > Metazoa > Chordata > Amphibia > Caudata > Ambystomatidae > Ambystoma > Ambystoma mexicanum. Next base: position 1,119,421,526 of record NC_090930.1, read on the forward strand.
GACCTACCTCCTCTCGCCCCTCTAGAATGACCAACTCCAATCTCCTCCTGGTGCCCAGGTTTAAACGCTCTATGTCGGGTGGGAATAGCTTTCATGTTAAAGAAGCAGAATACTGGAACTCCCTTCCACCTCCTTGCAGGGAGGACCTCCCCTACCGCCTATTCAGAACTAAGACCATCCACTGGCTCAAGACTCACGACACATAACAACCTCATGCTCTCTTGCTGCCCTGATGCTCCACCACTATGATTGTAAATATGTATATTTAGGTTGTCAACTGTTCAGTGTAGATACCTTCCATGAGACAACCGATGTATTGTATATAGTATTGCCTATATTGTATATTTCTGTAACCTATGCCTCATTGGCGTGCATTGTTTCTTTTTAACGTGTCCAGCATTGTAACCACGGCTGGACTTCATTCCCCTGCATGTAACCAAGCTTTGCAATCCTCTTGTTGCCTCTGCGCCTTGCTACCGCTTTAGGGGTTAGGTGCGCAATATAAATAAATAAATACCAAATACCAATACCAAGAGTTGGTTGGACTGTACAATACATGGGAACATTTTGAGATTTGTGGGTATAGATGTAGATGTCCTGCTGTTGTTTGAAGTGCTGTTTCAAAGTAAAAGTCTGACCTTGTATTTAAAATATAAGTAATGTAAAGGTTAAACATCACAGTTCTACATTGTGCGACATACTTTGCAGTTGGTTCTCCTGGTAGTAATAAGTGTGCAGCACAATGCCATCAAAGACGCATGATAACTCTTACCCTCCTTAAGGAAACATTAGTTGGGAAAAGACATTTTTCGTCATCTTTCCTGAAATGATCCAGGGGGAAGGGAACTACCCTCTGCATCCAAGGACTTCGCCTTTGGAGAAACCATTTTTGTTGGATTTGTTTATATCACCTTTGAACGTTTTGGTTAAACATAAGCCAGAGACACTTTTTCCTTACACTTCTTAGTCGTTCGTTTTTATTGTGAGGATCAGAACTGTTTTGGACACAAGGACAGTTTATATAATTTTGATGACAAGACCTACTGATCTTGAGTTTTAGTTTCCTGGGCAGGGAAACGTTCATTAGGATAGGGACAGGGAGGACTTCATCCAACCCTTTTCTTTTATTAAAGATGTCTGATGTTGAAAAGACCATCACTTTGTGTCTGTCTAATTTTAAATCCCTCACATCACCCAATTTCAGAATCTGAGTGCAGGAATCGTCTGGCTGTAGGAGACTGATCTTTGTACACCGGATGAATGCTACCTCCATAACAAATACTTTCCGCTTCAGTTCTTTGCTGGTTGCGGAGAGAAAAAATGCCTAAATGCCATCAAAGAGATGTTTTTGAAAAATAACAGATTCAGAAAGATCCTGGTGCCAGACATATAATGGTAAAGGGATTGCTTTTTGGATGCATCACCCTGATAACTGTATATGCCTAATGAAAAACAGGAGGATTTATTTTTGGAACTCCTCCTCTGGATCACTGCATCTCAAGATAATTACAGACAACAGATTCAAAGTTCAAAATAAAACAATTTTATTGATTCCAACTTAATCACCATACAGTGCAACAACAAGGAGTTTCAATTCTCTTGTACATTTTGTTATTTTCTCCCTCCCCACCCATGCCACCCCCCCTTCCCGAGCCTATGACACAGTTTAGCCTTCCTCAACTCCATCTATGGGCGTCTCTCCCTCTGCTGGGCTGTCACCCTCAGCGCTCACTTGGCTAGACACGGACAGTGTAGCTACTAGATGCTTCCAGGCCATCAAAGTGTTCGCCTCTTCCTCCCCCCTCTGTTTACTGCTTCATTCCATACTACTGTTTCCGCATCTGCCCATTTCTGGAGATCACGCCACCAGGCTTCTACTTTCGGTCTGTTACATTCTTTCCAGCTCATTGCTATCCTGCGTTTTGCTAGTACATATGCCAAGCCTTTGAATTTACTCACGTGTTTAAGTTTACGCGACCAGAGGAACCCCCCCTACCATGCCGCCCACAGGGAGTTCACATCTAGATTAATCTCTTTCCTGGCCCTGAGGTGGGCCACTTCCCCCCCAGAACCTCCCTATTTCAGGGCATGCCCAGAACATATGTACCATTCCTGCGCTCACCTCCCCGCATTTTGGGCATGTCTGCGTTCTGGCGTTTTTAAACTTGGCAATCTTCTTCGGGGTCATGTAAGCTCTGTGGGTGACATATAGCTGAATCTGTTGCAACCTCACGTTCCTTGATACTTTCTTATGGTATCCATGTACCCTGACCCACAGCCCATCCCCCATTAATTCCCCAGCTCTTCCTCCCAATATCGTCTCGTTTGGATCGTCTCATTCCCAACCTTACACGTCAATAGTTTGTATATTCGGGAGACCTCATGACCCCCATCTGACACATCATGAAATGTTTCTATGATAGTATCGGGCTGTCAGGTTAACTCTGCCTCTGACCACGTACCTGTAATGATTTTCACAAACCTAACGTATGTGATATATTGTCCCGATGCAATTCTGTGTCCTCCCTCAGTGTTACAAACTCCATCACTTTCCCGTCTTGCCACACATACCCCAGGGTCGCAATATACCCACTGGTTCCCATTGCCTTCTGACGGTCTTCCTCATCTGTTCGTCCATCCCTTCCAGGGCCACTAGCGGCATCTGTGGGGAACACGTGAACGGATTCCCCATTACCTGGAAGGCTCTCCACCACATCTTTCTACCCAAATCCAGCAGTCTAGTCCCTTCTTCCCGCTGCAATCTTGACAACCACATCCATCCATTCAGGAAATAGGGAGTGCACTCGGCTCTCAACAGTTTGGACTCTGGTGTAGGATCCTCCGATAACCACCTCGCCACATAGTGAAGTTGGCTAGTCAAGTAGCATACTTCGAAGTTAGGCAATCTGATGCCCCCTTGTTCATATGGGTTTTGTAACTTCCATAATGCTATCCTATTCATTGAGTTATGCCATATGAACCCTCTGCATATACTCTGAACTCTGGCGAAGGACCGTTTGGCTATCATATATGGGATGTTCGCAAAGTAGTGTAATAACCTGGGCAGCACGACCATCTTCAATAATGCAACTCTCCCCATAATCGTCAAAGGTAACTTGGCCCAAAACATCATGCATTTTTCGATTTTAGACATTCCCTTCTCTGTGTTGTGCTTGAAATAAAACACTTTATTAACTTAAATGCCAGGATGGAAAAAGGCCTAACTTGCCCCATGCTAAGGTGGAATTTCCCTACCTAAATAAAACAAAGGAAAGTGAGTCAAAGAGTTCAACTTAAAAGTCTGTGTCCAAAACCTATACTTGCCCTCACAACTAGATCTATACAATGTGTAGGAATATCAGCAACCAAAGAAAGTGTTCAAAATAGCATTCTGAGCTTCTTGCAGCTCGCTGCTTTCTCCCAGCTCCCTTTCCCAAGTGTAAAACAGTTCCACAAAAAGTCTAAAACATTACCTTCCTCAGGTTCAAGGTGATACAGTTTTAAACAATCCTCTGGGTTCCCTTTCCTAAGTTCCAAATAACACAGTTCAAACGCAAAAGGGTTTTAAGGCTCTGTCCTCAAGACAACAAGTGTAGTTCCTCAAGTCTCAGGGTTCCCTTCCCTAAGGCTTTAACTTCACTATCACAATGTCTTTGCCTTCTTATGACTGTCGCGCTTGCACTCTTTTCCATAAACTGTTTTCTTGTGGGCATCTTGGCTGTTCTCTATACTTCCTTGGCCCATAAAACTTTGTTTCCTTTCTTTATATTATATGTTTAACTTCAGGGTTTCTTTTCATTCTGCTCTCAATATGCATTCATGTCGTTTGAAGCTTTCGTTCAATTCAGGATTCAATACACCTTTGTTTCGTTTATGTTTTATACAGTTCTATCTTCAATGTGCCTTTAGTTTGCTTAATTTTAAAGTTCAGTTTGGAATTCAACATGCAGTGGCTTTGCTTAGTTAAATTTTTATTCAGCTCGGTTTACAATGTGCATTAGTTTTGCTTAAGGTTCAGCTTCTATTCAGCCCGGTGTTCAGTATTCATTTGTTTTACTTCAACTAAAATGCTCAGCACTCAGAGACTTTTGAAAACGGTCTTCCTGAGACACGCGACCACTCTGATACAATGTATTCCTTCTTGTGCTTTAACAATCAACATTGGAAATGTTCTTAATCAGACACTTTTGAAAATGCTCTCTCTGAGACACGCAACCACTCCAATACAAAGTATACTTCAACAATGGAAATATTCAGACACTCAAGTATCAAGTTATACTGGGTTTCTCATCTGACCGAAACCTACTGGTCTCCACAGAACTTTCACTGCAATGTGGAGCAAACATGCTTCTGCTGTCAGCGGTCTAACTCCTGCCCCTCAGACACTCCTGTGTTGGCTCATTGATTATGGAACAAGCACTTCTGATCAAAGGCAAAGGGACGGCACGTCCACACAGCTCCCTTCTCTGCCCTCAGTCTGCTCCATGGAGCCTCAGCACACACGCCACGCTTCATGAGACTGCCTCTCTGCAGTCCCCAGCGTCTGTGTGCTGCATACAGCGGACCGAATCACAGCAGTTCCCTCCAGCATCTCGCCTCTCCCAAAACAAGGTTCCCAGCTGGTAAAACTGGCTTCCCTGCTGCTTCTCCCTGTGTTGCTTTCTCTTTCTCATTCTCATTTTACAACTGCAAACCTTTAACAGATTGCAGGAGTGCTTTCCCAATTCAATTTGCCTGAGCATGATTAAGGGAACATGTCTGACATTCACAACACTTTGCAGGCATCTTCTTTGTCCCAGTACTAAAGTGGTGAAATGGTTAAGTGTTACTCTCAGCTGCCTCTTCCTCATCTCAGTACAATCAAGTGTCACATGAGGGGAAATGAGGGAGCAAGTCATCAATAGGGAAAGGGGATACCATGTCTCGCCTGGGTGCACCCTGCTCTCTCACTCTCCTTCAGTGTCTTTGAGACTTATACCTCTTGACGCTACTCTGACCAAAGGAAATGGGGTAACAACAACCTACAAAGGTTTCTGGGACTACGGGTTTATTATGGAATGGAAAGGGGAAATATCGCGTCTCGCTCAGGGTCGACCTCTCCCAATCCCCAAGGAACCCCCACACAGGTGATCCTTTCTCGCTTCTCCACCCCCAAGGGGAGTAGATGTAAGGACACCCTCAAGTTTCACACACTTCCCCAAATCTGTTTTAGGAAGGCGATCCTCTGTGTGAGATTTCTTAGGAAACTCTGCCTCTTGGCAGCTTGCCGATTCCGACATCCGGGGGAGAAGGACTATACTTTCTATTCAAATGTTTATCGGGGCTACTCAAGAATTGATTTGATGCTGCTTTAGGCCCAACTCATCCCTTATTTGTCCAAAGTGTCAATTGGCCTCAAGGATCCCACTGAACATTCACCAGTTATTTTGCTGAGAATCGATTGGTTGGAACCTCCTCCGAAGCTGCCATAATATTTGAATAACGGTCTCTTCAGGGACCTAGTAATAAGTGCGACGGGGCAGCCCGCCACAAATAACCACTCTGCCTCTGATTTCAAGTCCAAGCATCTTTATTGGAGACTATAAGCAGACCGGCTGCAGAATCTTAGAATGGTCTACAGGACCCATCAGGATTTTAGGGAAGTTTGGCGCTAGGGCCGTCCCTCGCTTTCTATTTCCCGCTGGTTTACCCCACCCTAGCCCAGGTGTCCCTAAATGGGACAACAAACAAAAAAAGAAAAAATATGAGCACATACAGATGCAAAGTATAAATATTGCACTCCATATTGAGGAAACAAGTGTACTACATGTGACAAATCCAGGGAAGTTGTCCTTTCTCCCCAAGGGGAGCTACCCACTTTGGACTAGGTAGGTGACCCCGTTAAGCAATGCCATGCAAGGGACCGGCGAGATCCCATTGGGGTGTCCCCCACCCCTGTGGGGAGGACCGCCGAATTAGGTATTCCCATTCACATCCCCTCACTGCAAAAGTCCCCTGCATTCAGGTATATGGGAAATGAACAGGGTAGACGTGTGCAGGGCCCCTTTAAGGTGGATTGCTTGGTCTCTGACATCCATCTATTGTAACCTTATTATGAAACCCAGAACCAATGGGATACACCAGCAGGTCAAGAGAAATGACTAGCTGAGGTGTGAAACATGCCGGCTTGCACTGCGGCACAAAGGAGGAAGTCCAACCCCCTTAAGAGGAGCCGAACAGGACAGCCACTGGAGTTGGCAGGGACACGAAGCAGCCCGCGGAGCTCTGCCTCTTCACCGACAGTGGAGATTCCACCCGGACCGTCGGGAGAGGAAGGCATTTCCTGTAACAGAAGACTTACCAGCGTCCTGCTCTACGACATAGGGGGAAGAACAGAGGCAAGCAACGGACCGTGCATTCCAGAGCCAGGATAAGAACGTGAGTCTGTGCATGGCAGGGAGACCACCTCCATAACTGAGCCCCGACGATGGAGTAAAGGTACGCAGCGTTGCATGGATAGCAGGTGGAGGGCGGTGAAGCAGGTACACAGCCCATATGGGACTGAAGACCACAGGAGGGGGTAATAGAAACAGCCAGGGAAACTGCAACCAAAGTAGGGCCAAGCCAGCCCACAGCCCACACAGAACACACATTCAGATGACCCCAAAAGGGGGCAAGAGAAGCCTTAAGAGAAACCGTAACCAAAGTGGGGCCAAGCAGGAGGGGTTGAGATAAAGTATGACCAAATTCAGAACCCAAGTTGGGCTAAGCAAGCTCTTGGCCTAGCCATGGCCGAAAGAAGAATATCCAAACATGAACAAAAAGAGTTGTGTTTTCTAAATACCAAAGGGCACAAATCAGAGGAACACATTAGGTTTTAATACAACCTTGAGAACTTTTGGGACAAGCTGGTAAGATTTTTTGGCGCCAAAAGAACATTAAGGGACACTGTTTGTGGTGCTTGTTCATCTGAGAGATCATGCAAGCGCTGACATTGTGGGTAAAGTCTTCTTGCCTGAACAACCCTGCGCATCAACCCAGAGTGCCCTTTCTCAACCAAGTCTGCATCCTCTGTTTCTCTTACAGGGGGGTCATTAGTGTTTTTAATTAGTTCATTGCATTGATTGTTTTATTAAAGTTGCTATTTTTCTAGACATTTGATTGGACATTATTTTATTTTGCATCCACGATACGAAAGTTGTTTGGGGTGCTACGGTTATCAGTTTATATCCCTTCTGAAGATATAGCCTGTCTCTGCACACGTTACCAAAAGAGACAAAGGGGTATATGCGCCGGTTGGACCTATGATTGGGATCACTACTGGTTTAGTAGTAGTAAGGGGCTGAGTAGGCGGTGTGAAAAAACAGAGGGTGTTTCACAACCTAGTCCCCAGGGATCCCGTACTCAGGTGGCCATGGAAAGGCTGTCACTTTAGGATCCTGACCGTGGGGGTGGACAAGCGAGGGAGGATCACCTGGCCGGTGGTCCTCAGGGAGTGGGGAGAAGCACCGAATGGTGAGACATGGTATGCCCTTTTTCCACAACCCATCTAACCCCTAACCCTGCTTATTTGAATGGGAAACTACAACTCCCATAATTCCTCCACACTTTACTTTGCCAAAGGTACTGCACCAAGGTAGATCAGGAATGAGGCTAGAAGGATTACCTTGCCTGACTTTCATTGGTTATGCCCCTGTAATGAGGCCAGGCAGAGTCAGGCACGTTGTTCTAACAATGTACACTTGCCACTTGTTAACACTTCCTATGAAGATAAAAGGTGGCGTGCAAAGGCACACTTTGAGCGAGTCTGGGTACGAGAAGGAACAGCTCTTCAGAGGTAGAGACGAACCAGGATGTGGAAGGTGGAAGGCCAACGGGCTGATCAACAGTTAAGGGGATCAAGAGAAAGCTAGGCAAGATTTCCATGCATTCGCAAGGCCGTGAACATTTGAAAAGCAAAGCTGCGCGAGGAGAGGATAGAAACCTTCAAGCTGCCAGTAAGCAGCCTGCGACCCTCCCGGGTGAACGGCAGAGTTGGGGAGGAGCAGAAGAGGCGTTGGTAACTGCCTTGAGCTGTGGGGAAAAGATTAAAGAAATCCAATTAACATAGCTGGAGAGTTATCGAGGGAAACAAAAGTCTGGGTTGATGTTAAAAGAAAGTGACTGGGCCTCATCACAAGTTGGGTGGTATCCTGACTGGGATACTGCCTAACTTTATTTGCACTACCGCCCACCCGTCCGGCAGTATTACCACTGAATCACAGGTTGGGCAGTAAACATTTTTCCCCATTGGACCCAATGGGGAATTTTCGGAGCAATTACCACCAGCGGCATTACCGTGCAGTAATTGTGCCGAAAATCAGCATTTTCCTGGCATGTTTACCCCCAGCTATTAGTTGCGGGTAAACACACCAGACTCATGATTGGGCAGACCCTTGAACGCAGCAGTAACCCCATTACCACTGCATTTAAGGGCTACCGCCAACTCGTGATGAGGCCCACTGTAATTTGAAAGTTGATGGTTGTGCCGATAAAACATGAATGCAAAAGGACAATTGTTGAAAGATAAGGAAACAAAATAGCAGAGTGGTCCTTAAGTCTCACATTCGAAAGTCTCTGAAATGTAATGAAGCTGTGAAATAATTACAAGCGGCGATCAAAGGAAACCGCAATAAGGAACGAAAGTTGAATAAGAAGAAAGTGACATTTGTGAACTGTGAAATAAACCAAGAGGGCAACAAAAATAAATATAAGATCTTGAACAGGCCCAGCAGGCAAGTGAAAGAGAAAGAACACTACAAATAAGAACTACAAATACCAAGAGGCAATTGGTGTTGAATATGTACTCTGAAACTAGAAAAGAATAATAACTATATATACCAAGAGGTATTGGTATTGCGCATGAACTGTTGAAAAGGCCAGGAGGGCACAATAAAGAAAGCAGAATCCAAAGTGGCAAGAAGCATTGGTGCCACAAGATGTTGATTTTGAATTGAAGGATTGGTGAAAGAGAGGCTGAAGTGGTCATGCAGAGGTCTATGTAAATTCCTTGTAATTTCGACAGTCTTTGAAAGTGTAAAGATATGAGGTAAAATGTGGTGAAGGGAACCCCCACGAAGGAAACACAGGCTCGAGCCAGCAGAGGAAGCCTGTGCAGAGCTGTAAGAAATTGAGATTAAATGAACCGAGTATTGATGGCAAGGCGGGCAAAGCCTAAAGAAGTGATTGAACTATCAGAAGTTAAAAGCCCAACATTGAACTGTTCAATTGTACCAGTAATACAAAATGTGCAAAACTGACAGAACTGTGCATCCACCCATCCTTTTTTTAAAACATTTTTTTACAGACTCTAGTCTAGACCCTGTGGGGTTGAACCTGGGGGGAAGGGAGTTGGTGCTGAAGCCATTCTGACATTTCCTTTTGAGACACTATTTTCATTTTGTATTACCCCAACACATTTGTTGTAAGAAGGCCAAGTTTCGTATGTCTTTTTATTTTTTAGTATAGGCCTTTTTTAGGCAAGATTACCTACTGCCTGATATCATGCCTTCCTCACAGCGGTTTAGCCACTATTTGTCCTTAAACTCCTGTAGAGAAGTAGTCATTACGTCAAAGTATCCATGTGCAGACACCCCCAAATCCTTTATGGTACAGCAGAGGGAAAAGGTGAAAACCACCCAACCCTCACATATACCAACCACACGCCTTAGCAAAAAGCTTGTATTTGTTATTCTGTGGGGGATTCCCTGCAACCTTGGATTGTGGTTTTAACAATAATATGCTCAAAGAAGGTTATGCCACACTGCAAATTTCAATGGAATATCCAATTATTTCCATTTTCACATTCTGAAATTTAAACTTGCTGAAGGTTATAAACTGCAGCAAAATCCGGCATTGGCACAATACCCAAGCATGTGTAAAGCATTCATTGCAAGTTGTCATTGTGAGGCAATCCTCAGCAAGCATCTTCATCCAAAAAAAGTACCACATTCTCAATATTGCACTCAAAATGTGCTGGTCTCACCTTTTGTAATCTCTTCTCCCTGGTTCAGCTGGGCAAATAAGGCTGAGTGGTTTTTAGGAGAGTCGTCTCTTGCATGCTCTACATCAAACATGGGAGGTGGCCCGGGGGGTGGGGGAGGTGGAGGTGGCGGGCACTGACCACTTGGTATGGCTGGAAATGGAGGTAATGTGGATGCTGGAGGACCCTAGAAAAAATAGGAAAGAAATCACACTTAATGTTTTTGCAAGAATGTCAAGTAAGATTGAAACATCGCACAACCCTGTAAAATAAGGACACAACCCCTGCTGGCAACATGTGAGAAACAACATTTGTATCTGAAAGTGTTTTAACAGTTAATCCTTGAAGAAACTGAGTGGACAGTAATAAGCATGAGAAGACTATCGGTAGCAAGGGGATTCAAAAATATTGGGGGCACCATACCATTATTTTAATAGTATTTGTATTATGGAGTGAGTGCCTTTATCTCAAGCAATAATGCAAATGTAATGTTTGCATTTGCAAATAATAGAACAATATTTAGATTCATTGCAAAAGCAAACACTGGTGGTTTCCCTAATGCCTTGAACAGCACGGTGCATGGGAAAGGGTTGGCGAAGAAAACTCCCTTGCCTTCACTTAGGCACAGCTCATTCGGGGGGGGGGGGGGGAATCTTCCATCACATCACAGATTTCAGTCTCCATCTGAGGCAACTGAAAAGCTGGCATACAGAAGATACTAAAGGACTTTTCATACTTTCATCTCCCTTTCTGTCTGAAGTCTGATTCAAGAGTAGGCAGAGGGATTGGTGAAGGGAGTGTCCTTACTCCCGACTCCTCTCCTAGGACAGGGCGACAATTGGAGGGGGTCCATATATGAGAGAAGATGGATCAACTTTGCAGGCGCAGGTAAGCATTTAAAAAAATAAAAAGGGGGTTTGTGTGTTCATAGGACGGTGAATGTATGTCTGAGTTATGTTATGGTATTGTGACTTATACCGCACACCGCTGCCATTTTTCGTTGTCTCTTGGCCCCCTGGCGTGTCTGAAAAGGGAGGGCTGGGGGAGCTAAATTAGTGGGATTGAGAGGGAAAAGCGCAAGTCAGTGTTGATGTGCTGTTGGTACCTTCAGTTCAGAAATAACAGTCACTGCGTGCTGGTTTGTTTTTATTTGGTAATCGATATGTGGGGTTTGGTGTATGGGGATGTGTGTGGCTGGCCTAGTTTCTTGTTAGGTGTTGAGTGGTGTCTGCATTTTGTGGTGGTTTTATGTTTTGCTGTGACAGAGGTATAGCATGTTTTCTTCTGTGTTTTAGAGTGAGTAGGCAGGATATTGCAAGGTTGTTAGTTGGTGGACAGTTGCATCTCTTTCAGCTAAGTTAAGTACATATTCAGCTATGGACAGTACTTTGGCTACCCTCAAAGATTCTGCCAAGTTCTGTACATTGGCTACCCTCAGGATTTTCTATATGCAGTACAATGGCTACACATATGAAATTTCCAAAAGCAACATGTTGGCCATCTTCATAGTTCATCTAACTGCAAGATATATAGGGTAGCCTCATAAATTCTTCTAAGTGCAACACGTTCACTACCGTCATAATTCTTTAAGGTGCAGTTGTTAAGCTAATTTTTTGGTTCTTGCGCACTAAGAGGCCGAGAGGCATACAGGCGCCTTGCTCACAGAAAATCTTAAACAGAACATACAAATGCAGACTAACCACACCAGCCCTCAAACTACCCCGTCCAAGCACCGGGAATCCCTAAACATATATGTTTTTAACTACTGTTTGAACATTTCCTGTGATTTAAACCCCTCAGATATGGCAGGAATGCATTCCATGCCTCAGGTGCCGCTGCACAAAAATGCACCTTTTCTGACCATGGTCAGTTTAGACCTTGGCACCACCAGTAAATTAGTATCATTGGATCTCAATGATCTTATCACCGGCTTTCTCATCACAGTTTCTGCCAAATACTCCGGGCTCTTCCCCATCAAGCACTTATGCGTTCTAGTCAACAAGCGGTGCAATATTCTAGCTTCAATAGGCAGCCAGTGCAGCTTTTTTCTGGTGGAGATATGTTTTTTCTCAATCCTTCTACTGTTCTCACTGCACTATTCTCGATCACCCGAAGCCTTGCACAATCACCTTTACTCATTCCTACCAGAAGGCTGCTACAGTAGTCAATTGTTGTGCTAATAATGGCACTGGCCACTGTAACATAACATAACTTTCTTCACAGCTGAATCTGAGCCAATAATTTGATATGATATGCTGATGAAGAAACCAAGCTAATCACCTGTGCTCGCATATTCAAGTTTTGATCCAAATAGACACCCAGTGTCTTCACCTTCTGCTGCGTGGTGATCCTACATCCCTGTTGATACTCTGCACCCAACTTATTTATTCTATTTTCTGTGCCTACCACTATCAACTCTGTCTTCTCATCATTCAATGCAAGGCAATTTTTTAACATCCATGCCTGAGTCATCGCACACACTTTATTGATATTATTTCCATCCTCCTCGTACACCCCGTATAAGGGGATTACGCATTGCATACCATCCGCATAGTTTGTAAATCGCACTCACCTATCCTCAGGCAATTGAAAAAGTGGTACAGTGAAGATGTTGTATAATGAAAGGGAAAGGCACGCACCCTGTGGGCCCCCATACTTCAAGCAGTACATTGGATACCCTCATAATTTATTCGAAGTGCAACGCATTGGCTACCCTCCTATTCTTCTAACTGTAGAACATTGGCTACCCTCATGTATTCCTCTAAGCGTAACACATTGGCTACCTTTATGAGTTTCAATATGCAACACATTGGCTACTTTCCCAATTCGACTAACTGCAAGAGCAAATACTAGCTTTGAAGCAAAGCAGGAATAGTGTCTAGACTCTAATTATGCAACTAAGTCGAAAACAGTGGATAAACTTTAAAACGCACCGAACTTCAGACATGTAACTTCGCCTATGTAATTAACCTTACATAAAGCAACATATGTCGACGTCCTTTACCTGAAGGTTGCTCCAGGCAGTGTTAGGGCATAGCTGGGGTGCCCCAGACAAACAGGCGATGGGAGCTGTCCTTTGCCTCTGGCCATTCCCCGGCTGCCCGGGCAAGGCTGCCCTTTGAGGGCCTAAGAAGGGGAGTGTTCCGGTCACGTGGCCTGCTAAGGTGGCAAATGGCGATCAAGCAGGGTGGGAGAGCAAGGAGGAGGGAACAGAGGCCCAGCAGTGTGGGATGCACTGGGGTACGGAAGGGCTTATGCCAGAATGAGAATCCCAGGGGGCAAGAAAATCTTAAAGCAGGAGAATCTCCACAAGGGTCTTCTGAAAAATGAGCTTCTGACCTCAGAACAAAAGAGATAGCACTCCAGAGACGCCAGAGTGTTGCGGTCACATTGCTACGTGGCCAATTGTGATTAAGCAGGTCGGGCGGTGGGAGGGGGCGGGGGAGGTTGAAACCAAGGCACAACAGTGCTGGAGGGCTTAAGGCGGAATGACAATCCCAGGACGTTAGAGAATCGTACCGCAGGAGGATGTTGCCACAAGGTTCTGCTAACAAATGAGTGAGTTTATTTGAAATAGCGTGTGTGCGTGTCTAAGCGCACCCGCATGTGCATTGCTTTCACACAGGGCTCGTGTAACTGACCCACGCTCTACAACCTCTTCACAAGGCCTCTCTTCAGCATCCTTGACTCCCTGCGCATCTCGTATACTAACTATGCGGATGATACACAGGTACTCATCCCACTCACTGGGGACTACCTAGCGGATACTAATACACTCACAACCATTTACTCCACTATCCAATCCTGGATGGCAGATCACTGGCTTTGCCTCAACAGTGAAAAAACTGAACTCCTACTCATAAGGTCACCCTCTACCATGGGTACCCTCGGTGAACAGTACGCTTCTTTCACTATTGACAATATTCCCATCAAGGTCGCAACAATGTGAAGACACTCGGAGTCTACCTGGACTCCGATCTGTCCATGGATAGATAGGTCAATGCCATTGCCTCCTCCTCGGCCTACTACTCTAAAGTTCTCAACGCTGCCAGACCCTTCCTGTCACGCCAGAACTGCCTCACCATTGCCAGGACAATTATTGGATCAAGGCTGGACTACTGCAATGCCCTACTCGCTGGGACCTCCAACAAAAACCTGGCCAAACTCCAGCTAGTCCAAAATCACGCACTAAGGGTGGCCAAAGGTACCTCGTGAAAAGACCACATCTCCGAAGTTAGAAGACAGGCCCACTGGCTCCCGGTCAAAGAGAGAATTGTCTTCAAAACACTCGCCCTCACCCACAAATGTCTCCATGAACTTGCTCCCCCCTACCTGACCCAAAATATCACCAAGCATACTGCCACAAGACCTGTAAGGAAATGCTACTTTAACATGATTGTCACGCCTAAAACGTGCAAAGTGCGCGCTGGTGGTTCCTGTTTTCCCACCCAAGCCGCCACCCACTGGAACGCACTGCCCCCTCACGTAAGAATGATCGAGTCCCACCAAGCATTCCGCAAAGCCATTAAAACCAAGCTTTTTGTTTGAAATGGACATGATATCAGTCTGTAACAGTAAAGCGCATAACATGCATCTGTATGTAACTATATTTGTATCTGCGTAATCATGAGACCTCTGGTCACCTGTCCAGCCTCTGAATCAAAATTCCAACAATTTCTTGTAACAGCGCCTCGATGCCCCCGGGCTGCGAGTGCGCTATACAAATGCAAATAAATAAAAATAAATAAATAAATAGCATTGCGAAGAAACCAAGAAATCTGGGGACTTTATTCAGAGAGGCATTGCTACTGTTTTGGCAACCCATCACAATGTGGAGGAAATTTACCTCAGAATTTCTACACGAAGTACAACAGGATAATTTGTGTGAGTACATTTAAGTAGATCCCTTTACCACAGGGCTGGGAGGATGGCTCAGGGGCAACGTGTTTGTCTTAGATGCAAGATAATTCAACAAAGGTAGCAGGCGCCCCTCTCTCGGAAGAACAAGGCATGATAACCTGTTCAGCGGTTGTTAACCACATTGAGAGTTCGCAGCCATCTGCTTTTTGCTCACTGTACCTTTCACAGATGGGAAATATCCATTTGCATATTAGTCTTTGTCCCGCCCACATGAGCAGTCCAATACCTTTTTTTGAAATATTTGCAAGGAACTTGGGGTTGGTCACCCTGAGTTCCCTGGGGGCAACCAGACGTGGACTCCCTGCTCACTGTGCTCAGAGAGGCACTGCTTCACCTCACTGACGAGGCCCAACAAGGCTGAAACACGTGTATGGGGTTGCAGTTGGTACTCTTGTTCAGAGAGGAATTGCCATAGCATTTCGGTGCTGGACTGCCCATGTGGGCGGGACAAAGACTGATATGCAAATGGATATTTCCCATCTGTGAAAGGTACAGTGAGCAAAAAGTGTGTGCTGTAAACTCTCATCTCAGAGCACGTTATCATGCCATGTTCTTTCTGGAGAGGAGCGCCTGCTACCTTTTTTTGAATTAGATGCAAGATAACGCATAGCAACACAGGTTCGAATCCCGGGTCGGGCTTAGAAACTGGTCCCTGGTATAAAGCGTGTTATAAAAGAACACCTATAATAATTATATGGTCAATCCTGTGCCAATTAAGTGGAGGGATCGCATCAGTCACTAAGATCTGCTGGCCATTAAGGAGATTGTTCAGGCTAGTTGGTTGTGGCTAAATGCTAGGTTTGAAGCTGTGATACTTGACGACAGGAACAGACTCTGGATAAGTGACCTTTCGACTACATAAATCGGCATCTGTTAGGTTTGAAATGACAATGAGAAATCTAGTCCTCTTGGTTGATACCCCTTCCTCTAGTTTCCCAGGTCAATGCAATAGCGCAAGTATTCGTTTTTTGTGTTTACATGCATCCTGGAATAAAATACTTCTGTTAGCTATTAAGAACAGGGTTTATTCGCTTACCTCTATAATTTAGTATGCCCAGTTTAAAGGCCAACAATGGGAAAAATGTCTCTAAAGATTTACGTTAAAAAGCCAATTACTGGACCTGCCCTCTTTTATTCAAAATAATTTGGAGCAATTTCTAGAGTAGTAGTCTTTATTTTATGTATTTGCCTGAAAATAGCATGGTCTTTTACAGAATAAATAAATAATAAACTGCCAAGCCTGCTTCTTTGTTGAACGTTAGGTTACGATTGGATCACATCTGTGTAGCTATCGCTGCTTATCCTTAGCTCCTGATCCTCCACTGCGTTAGTGTTAGGCTTATAGTTGCTCCCATCTTTTCATAGAGCGTTCATCAAAAAGGAAGCTAATTTTCTTTATTTTGTAAACTCAATCAAAGCATTCCATCTTGCTCGGTCAATTCTTACGATAGCTGTGTTCTCTCTGTGCTAGCTTTGTAGCTATGGAACTTTTTCATTGTCCATCAGAAATTTTGCAAACCTCTCGAGCTTTAGGAAAAGAGTGAAAACATTGTTGTTCTCAGCAGCTGTACCATGTTTTGGCTAATTTGGACTGGAATTGCTATAGGGAAAAACATAATATTTTAATGGTACTATATTTGTGGGATTTAGAGGAAAATAAACACAAACATAGGTCTCAGTTATCCCCATAATGCATCTGGGAGGGTAAAGGCCACACACTTACGTTCTCTCGTCTTTGCCCAACGTAAATAACTTGATTATTGACATAAAGGAGCAAAGTCATTAGCATAAAAAGATATGATGCCTCCCATAATTCTCGAGTCTCACTCCCCTGAAATCCATGCCACGGGCAGGTTATTACCAAGGCGAATAGAATGTTCAGGAATGGGCAGCTTGCTTAGTACAGCCTTCAAGAGGCAATTATTTCCCTGCCCCTGGGTAAGATTACAGTGTATTGGTCATCGCCTGTACACCTTTCGCAAACCTTCTTACTCTCCCCATCACCAAAAAAAGAAACTCGCAATTAAAGCAAACGCAATTTCGGTGTCAAGTTTGACAGAGAATTCACTGTCTGGGTAGGTCCAAATTTAAGATTAAGTGATGTTTCTCTGCGAAGGACGAATGCAGATTGATCTGGATGAAGTATAGTATAAATGCAAATGCGATAAGATTCTGGGAGTTATTCAGATCCGAAAAGGGTAATAACTCACAGTAGAAGGCACAGTAAGCTTTTTCACCATAGAAGTCCCCCTACATGTGGAGTTTCAATACGAGGTTAACCCAGAGGGTTCAGGAATTATTTTAGAAAACATGCTTTGCTTTCGTAGCACAGGAGTGAATTGTGGCGAATAACCTTCCAGCAGAGGGGTTCAAGAAAGATATAGTAGATAGATTAAAAGAAGCCTGTGAAAAAACATGGCTTGCTAATCGTATGAGTAGGTATGAATCAGACTGCATGGCCGCAGAGTCTTTAATAGCTATCACGTTATGTGGGCCCGCATCTACATGGGGTACAAAATCCATGTTGGCAGATGAATGAACAAGGCTGTCGCGTGCATGAGATTTTGGGGGATTAACGTTTTTCACCCTTCTATACTACTGTATAACAGGTGCGCGCGTGCCGTGCTCTGTACAACAAACGGAGCTATTAATGTGAACTTTCAAGCAGATGCTAAAAGACGTATTTCGTTCCACAGAGAAATATGGCAGCTATCGTTAACCGAACTCGGCTGTCTTCTTTAAGCCCCGTTTCTTATTTGCTTATATCAGCTGTTTTTGAACAGTGACCTGGAGATTCTGTACACCATCACCCACGTTCATATCGATTTATCATTTGTTGATCAATTTAAAAAATAGTAACACTCTTTTATGAATGTTACCCGGAGTGATGTTAACAAATGGTTTGGCAGAAGAAACTAATAAAAATGCAATGCACTTATAATTCCATTTATTATAGTAGAGTGGTCGCCGCACTATAGTAAGGTTGTTTATCAAGCTCTATATGAAACCCAATAATATAATTGCTAATGACTTTGGACATGCATGACGGATATGGCTGATATTTTGCACAAAAGAAAACTGTATCGCGCCACTCCTCCCCAGACTGGAAATGCTGGGAAAGATACGTACATTTTTGTTTACTAAGAAAGCAAAAAAACACCGTTTTTGGCCTTCTCCCACTCATTTTCCAATAGAGAAAAAGTCAACCTTTCTGCACAGGGCACAGCAAAAACACAGCGGAACGGAAATGGACCAGGTACGAAACAACGTGGGCACAAAGCGTTGACTCAATTTCCTGGTGTGGTCTGGGGTTATTCCGTTCAGTAGTTAAAATATTTGACGGAGAAGGGAGTGCCCCCTTATCCCAAAACTATAGCTATGTTTTTCCCATGGGGCTTTGCAGCAGAGCTTTTCCGAAATGAAAAAGCTGCCATTTCTTTTTGTTCGATGTGCGAAATAACCAGGTGAGAATGGGTATAATGGGTATAGCTGAAAAATAAAAGTGGAAGAAAAAGGATGAAATGGCATCAGGTTAGAGGTGGGGAGGGGGAAAGAGGACACCATGAGAAATTGGGGAGTTGGAGGGGTGCGGGAGGGGGGACCAAGTTCAGAGCTCGAACGTTTTTCCATAACCATGGTCATAGTAGAAACAGGACTGGGAATGAAAGCGCGTCACACGAAAATAACTGTGGTAAATTGCAGGCGTTTACAGATAACCAGGGTTATTTGTAGTACATTGCCAATATAACCGGGGTTATGAGAATAAAAACTGTTAAAAAAATGTGAACACAAAAAAAGGGGAATTTTACAGCTACCGTTAGGTGGGGGTAATGCGTGTGACCAAGGGTATGGACACTGGGTTACTTTAAGGAACAGAACGGTGCAATATGGAAGCCATGGATAGTAAGAAAGAAAAGTAGTGTTTTAAAATATACAGTCCCTGGCTAGTGGGTCAGAAAGTCATGTATAGTCGTGGCCATGGGTCCATGGGTACATATATAGTCATGTATACTGGGTCCAAAAGTAATATATTGGGGGAACATGCACAGTGGACATGGCCAAAGGCTGTCACCTCTTGTCATGACTAGTGCCCAGTAGTGTTTTAAAATCTACAGTGGGCACGGCCAAAACCCTTGGCTAGTGGGCCTGTAAGACATGTATAGTCGTGGCCACCAAGTGGGTCCAAAAGAAACATATTGAGGGAACATGTACAGCGGTCATGGGCAAAGGCTGTGGCAAGCGGCCCCTACAAAACTATTATAACAAAACCCTTAAAATCCACGGCATTGGGGGACACTGTGCTTCATTTGGTGTTTCTACTCGAAGCGCATTGGGCGAGACACTGCTAACTTTAAAACCCTATTCAAAGCATGGAGCACAGCAGAGTGCAAGAAGAGTGCTGTTAATGGCTGTAGGCTGCCAGGCAGCCTGAAGGAGGACATTTCTTTCTGGTGATAAGATTCCACACATTTTTCTTTACGGGCAAACTTACTGATTCAAATTTCTTGCATATATGCTGTACGGGGCAAGATCATGAATGGCCTGTCTGTTCATGACAACGCCCTTTTGGAGAAAGTCTGAACTTTTCTGTTACCGGCCTCTGCTGCCGAGCTTGTCGAATCATCCCTCTGCCCATATCCCCGCTCTCCCGGATCCAAGTGACGTGGGGAAACGGGCAGCAAAAAACACAGTTCTTCCTCGCAACCACAACATCTACAGCGTGTTTGGCAATACTCTACTCGCCAGCTCGGGAAAGCATACAATTGAGTGGAGATGCCACTAGAGTTGGCCCGGACTTTACGGACACTTTTAGTGAGCAGGGGGCACTTCACGTTTTGGATACATCCTTATTCGAGGCTTTGGAAGTGGGGCCCTTGGCCGGTCCACATGATGACTCTTACTTGGAAACGCTGTCTCTGTTTAGAGATACATCTCAAGACAGTGACAGTGACTGCTCACTTGTTCATGCCTCAGGTCCGAACCAGGGTCCTGGGTTTACTTCATTACTGTATCATACTAAAGGGAACAATATAAACCAGACGGCAATACAAGCATTAAATTGTGTTTTGTCCCCTTTCGTGAGTCTAAGAGAATATCAACGCATAGTGAACACCGCCCTGCTTGAGGCTATTCAAAATAAATTGCATCGCCTCGAGCATTTGTTCATCGTTTCAGGAGCCTTGGTGGTGCCAGTCAAGGAAGGAGGCCACTGACCCCTTGCGAGGCCCCTTGGCGAACGTGAGGTTGGTACCTATCAGAGTTGAACTTACTCCTGTTGCGCCTGTAAGTGCATGGCAGGGCTCAACGCACTCACCGATGGTAAGGGAAGCTGCCCATTCACCAGCATATATTTCGCCTTTGGTGACCGCAACTTGCTAAAACATGGGTCCTTGTCCTCCTTCGCTTAGTGACCCTATTGTCATTTTGTTGAACGCAGGCCAAGGCCAAAAAGGCAGGGAAATCACAGCCAAAAAAGACCAAGAACATAAAAGCCCTCAAGAACAACCGAGAGCATCTAAAAAATGTAAACTCCCTTCAGTTATGGGGTCTAATAAAATGCACAGTCCCAGCAAGGAAGTTCCTGCGGGGCTGCAGGTGCCAAGTGCAGAAAGTCTGAGCACCAAATCTTGAAAATCAAAGTGTAATAATAGATGCCCGACCGACTCTATTGGGAGTGCAGCAGGTGGAGGAGCCTCACTTATACAAACTATTTTCTGGGAAATGATTTCTATTTGTAGGACTTTAGCAGGGCCCAGCATGGTTGCTCCAAGCTTGTTGTTCAAGGATTGTGACACATTGCAAAAGAACCAGGCAGCTATTTGCCTTGGTGCGAAATCCACAGTGTACAGTGTCCTAAGAGGGATGCAGGAAGATGCCTTTACCTCTGCGTCATCTGCATCTGTTGAAGTTGTGAATAGTGTTTTTGATATCAGTAAGGGCAAGGTCACAACTGGCCACAGTTTCTCTAACTTTAAGGGCTTGAATAATGCAACAGGGTCTAGTGTGGTCCCAGTGAAGCGACCCACTCCTCCTTATCAAGAAAAGAGTGCTGTCGGGGGCAATGTCACCAGTGAGAAACCAGTGGGTGTCTCATATGCTAGTCCCCAGGGATCTCGCTCAGGTGGCCAGGGCATAGCCATCGCCTTTGGACGAGACCCTGGGGGTGGTCCAGTGCGGGAGGATCACCTGGGTGAGGGGGGTCTTCTGCGAGTGGGGGTGAGACAGCCGATGGTGCGGTGTGGTATCCCCCCCCATTTTTGTTCATCTACCCCATCCTACTTTTTAGGGTATTCTGAAGTCCCCCCACCTTTTACACAAACAATGGGCCAAGGAAGAGGGTGACAGAGTAACCAGACTACCTCTTTCACATCGTACTGGACTTGTCCCATTAATCGCGTCAGGCAAAGTCAGGCACTTTACACTAAGTGCATACACCCGATACCAGTTAGCTCTCCTCACACAAATAAAAGGCAACACCTAAAGACACACTCTGAGCAAGGCAGAACACGAGTATGAGCAGAACGTCCGGGACAAAGGCACACCTACTGGAGCAGAGCAATATACCAAGGGAAGACAGCAGCGGGCCGAAACCCCAAGGGTTCCCTTGCCTCAGACAGGCCGCGAAAGACACTTGGAGAAGGCCAGATCCCGCAAGTGAAGATTGCATTGTGTTTCAAGGACGCCTCCGACCCTCCCGGGTGAAAGGCAGAGTTGGTGAGGTGAGGCAGAACCTTGACTCGTGAATTGGAAAAAAAAGCAAAACAAGAAAGAAGCCTAGTTGAAAATCTCAGTGAAAGGTACATTGTTTGAAGCTAAAAAGTGAACAAAACAGCTAAAGTGAATTATGCGAGGGTAAACGTGAACTTTGAGTCAAAGTGGTTCTTTGGTGGTCTGTAAATAAAGAGAACCACACACATTCAAAAGTCTTTGACATCCGAAAGGGGTCCAAGCACGATTGAGGGAGACCTGAAGAACAACAAGCTTGGGGAAGGGAGCACCCTTGCAAGTTTGTGTTGAACTGTGAGGTGAGAGGTCTAAGCCCGACAGAGGGGGACCTTTGTGATTGTTACATTGGAATACAATTTTAAAAGTCAAGAAAGACGCATGGAAGGCCAGGCAGGCCTCAATCCACAGCTGGAACTGCTTAGAGTGTTAGAAACCGAGCCAGCGTGTGTCATCCTACCTACAAGGACTGCCTTACTCCGGGAGGTTTAACCTGAGGAGAAGAGCTTGTTCAACTACCTTTATTCTTTTGAACAGTGATTTTTCCTTTGCATACATTTCTCCTTTTTACACCTTTTGGTACAAAAGATAGGGCAGGCATTAGGCTTTTGTTAGCATAGGCCATTTTGATTTGACAGACTCCACTAGTACTGTTTTTGTTTATCGTTTGATGGTCGAGACTACTTGCATCTTAGTTATAGGGCAAAATAGGAGTTTCTCCAACTCCAACATTTTCAATAAAGATTTTACAAATTGTATCCGTTGTGTCGGTGTCATACTTGTGATACCATGCCTTCCTTACACTATGCAAAGAAAACAGACTCATGTTAGAGTGCATTTTTTCGGAGGGCAGACACCTGACCTCGAATAGGTCAGGTGTTGGCCCTTTTCACTGAAATTCTAAATCGGAGAGCCATTGTTTCGGTATACCGTCATTTAATTGACAGACTTTTCATCGCAGGTTTTTTTGCTGCAATTTTTTTTTACGTTTTTTTTGGGGGGTTAAAAATTAAATAAATTTGGTGTGGGTGTAGGGGAATATTAACATAATTAAAGGGATGGGGGTTTGGGTGTAACCCCACGAAAAAAGAAAAGAAAATGTTTTATGTTTTAAAAAAATAAAATACGTGGCAAAAAACCCCGCAATGAAAAGTCTGTTGATAAAATCACGTAGAACCATTGTTTCTAAGGTTATGGAGTGCATTGAGTTTGTGGAGTGTTCCTGCACAGACAAGGTCTCGCTGGACATAAGTCTTGAAGATTGTGTTCGATGTACTGTTAAATTAGGCCCCTTTGTTGCAGCAATTTAGCTTTGATCTCCAACCATTTAAAAAAAGATGCCTCTCCAGCAAAACCATCCGTGCCTGGATTTAGGTCTGTTTCAAAATCTTCTGATTTCCTCATATCAATTAACACCAGTTTGCTGGGCAAGAGGGACGTCACCTGGGTGACCACAAGTAATAATGTTCAAACAGACAGCAAAGACTGGTCCTGGTTGTCGGGGGCCCTTAATTCTACATCTAATGTCAATAAGTATGTACACATAATCTTTAGCTGGGTTGGCCCGTTAAGAATTGATTCCTGCAATAGTAGGGGTCCCTCAGCCTTGTTAACTAACCCAGAAATTGTAAATGCAACAGGAAACGTGGCTGTCGAAGAAGCCTCGATTAGATGGGTACAAAATTGATTTTCAGCAGGCCAGAAAACACGAGGGGCAGTCCTTTTGGTGCCTTTTAATTGTCTCCAAGTCTAGTGTAGACATTTGCTGGAGTGCTGAATATGATTTATGAATTGAGGCTTTGGCTACTGAGCTTGAAATATACTGGAATCTAATCCAAGTACCATTGATAATTATTAATATATATATTGGCATGAGGGGGTGGCTCCCCTGGGCGAATCTTTGAATATACTAATCCTCTTTATAGATGAATGGAGGGA
Organism: Ambystoma mexicanum; assembly: GCF_040938575.1. NCBI lineage: Eukaryota > Metazoa > Chordata > Amphibia > Caudata > Ambystomatidae > Ambystoma > Ambystoma mexicanum. The sequence continues at coordinate 1,119,445,107 of NC_090930.1, forward strand.
GAAGAAAACCAGTGGTTTCATTCTCTGCGCTGGGGACCTAAATTCCAACTGCCTCGGAATACAGGATTGTAGGGATGTTATGTCATACTTGCGTCTCGGGGTTAATTCTCAAGTAAAGAAAAAAATGGGGGAATCAGGTCAGCCTGTTTTAGATCTCTTGTCCTCCATAAGTTCAATGGTAAAATAGTTGGTGATGAACATTTCCAGGATACTTGGCGATGTGGTAACAAGTGTGCAGTTCTGGATTACATGTACGCGGATGTTCTGTTTTCTTTGTGTAGCTACTTCTGTATTGTCCCCCTTCAGTGGCTAGTGATCATGAAATGATTGCGGCCACTTTTTCCATTGGCTGCACTTTACACAAGGTGAGAGGCCCTAGGGAGTTGAACTTGAACCCTAGGGCCAACAGACTTGCACTTAATTCCAAAAACATGGGTGCGCTGAATGAGGAATTGGTAAAAATCTGGCCGAATGCCTGCATGGAACAGAAATTTAACACATTTACAGTGAATGCATTTCACCCTTACATGTACAAACTTATTGATGGTATGTTTCTCTGGTTCCTATGTAGCGACAAACAAACCTAACTCGAAGAAGAATTCGCATGTTTTTGATCCTCTCCTTTGGGGGAAACAAAAAGTCTGAAAAATGACCTTTGGGTCCTAAAAGTAGAAAATCCTTTGCCCTGCTTGCACGCCTCCAAGATAAGGAAACGGAGGCAGCATTACAGGAATTGGGTTAGAAATCATTGTGTGCATAGACTGCAAAAGGAATGGGAGTTGATACTACTTAGGAACAAGGATGCAGTTGCTTTTTGGACCTTAATGGGTTGGGGAATCCGCAGGCTATAGTACAATTAAACACTATCTTGGAGGCCGTATGCGTAGATCATTTTACTGGAATTTATTATAGGAAGGATGGTGATCTAGCATTGAAATTGTGTTTATCTAACACAATTCCCTCTGCCTCTATGGGTTTTTATTTGTAATAGACGCTGAAATGGTTGAGGACTGCATTGTTAAAGCCAGTAGTTCTGGGGCCTCTGGCCTTCTCAGGCTTACTAATGCATTGCTTAAGACAGACGCAATTGGGCGGCCATCTTGTGCGTCCTCTAACAATGCAATTAGGACAGGGAGGTATCCGATCTCTTGGGCAACCTCTTATGCTGTACCAATTCACAAGAAGGGCAGTCAATCCGGTAACAGATTTAAAGACACAGCACACTCCAGACCAGGACTCTTTCCACTGGTAAGGGATTTGGCGCACAATAAAAACACGTTTAAATTTATGAATTTTGGATTCTATTTTGAGAAGGCAGCCAACCCGTCTCACATCCCACTTGACAAACACCCTGTGTCGCAATGGACCATGAACCAGGCCGGTGTGTAATAATGAAATATATATATATTTTTAATTCAAATGCAAAATCAAACAAATCAAATTTAGGGCAGCAATCACCAGCATGGTGATACTATATAGCAGAATGTTATAATACAATTACTTTCACTTGCTAACAACAGTTACAGAAGTGGAGGTGGAAGCAAGACCACTCTTTTGTCATACTTTTAGATTGCACTGAGGTTATCCACTACCCCTGCAACACTACCCAAACACATGCTGAGCCAGTTTTGTTTGGGTGGATAGGAGTGGCAAGGAGTCAGAAATGAGAGGCAAAAATCATATTTGCATTGCGACCTACCACCCCAGAATGGGAGGCCAAAACGAAATGAGAAACCCTTGAGAAATGAGCAAAATGGCACTCGGAATTCACTGGATAGTTCGATATCAGTTTACATGCGTGGTAGAATGGATACGACAGGAATTCGTGTAGCTGGGCTAAAGAGGCAAGAAAGCTTACAAGCTACAGGGCAAGGTACTAAACAACATGAATACAGATGAGAAAAATCGACTTTGGGAAGGAAAGCTGTGCAGCAAAATCACACGTGACAGAATTGCAATTTCTTATTCTTCTCAGGTTTAAAACAAGCAAACAGCTTAGAAAATGACCTAAACAGTCAAAATCGGTTTTTCTGATGGGGTATAAAAGCACATAACAGATAGGATACTGAAGTGTATGGTGGGATTTCCTGGTTACCTTGCAGCAAGTGATTTTTATAGACTCATGTGACTACAGGATTTACATGCTGGATGCAGTGTGTGAAGGTGTGTTTTTTATTATTCCTAAAGTAGACACAGTATAAAAAGTGGTCAGCCGACACATGTTTTGAACCCAAAAGTTCTTTCTCAAGGCTGATCTATATTAAAAAAAAGTACATACAGCATGGATGAACAATCAGCACATAGTTGTAGTGTGATGCCATTTGTTGTTCATCGTGCATGTGTAGGTGACAAAGTGACAGTTACATTATGTATAAAGCAGAGTGTCAACAGGGTTTACATGGTAATGGTTGTATTTAAATAAGTACATTCAAGGAGAATCAAAGCAAGGTTGAAGAGAGGGGTGGAAGAAAAGATAAGAGAAAAAGGCGAATTAGTACTGGTGGTGGGTCGGTATGTTTTAGGGAGAATTCTCTGTTAAGGCTAATTTCCCAAACCTAGTGAGTCCCCCAGCAGCTTTGCTGGATTTTTGGGGTTTAATTCTCCTGCTAAGAGTGAGACTCTTTTTCTCCCACTCTTAGACATGATTTGAGATATCCTTTGACTTTGGAATGTGTTTTATGGGCTATGGGGTCTTTTACTCCATAGGGTTTCATGTGGTTTTTGGTTGGTAAGTGTGTTACACAGCACCCTCAGTGCAGTAACACAGGGGTGTCATTGTGACACCCAAACATAGACTCCATACCCCGGGACTGACTACTGTCTCCCAGGGCATGTAAAGTCACCATTGCCTTTACTAGTCTTAAATTGGGAACAGAACCAGTACAAACCATCATATTGTGGAAGTCCTGGTAGGGGAATTAGATTGCCCCTGGGTCTGTTTTTCGAGGGGGCACTGTGCAGTCCCCCCTCGTCGAGTTTCTGGCTGGTGGCAGTGGTTACCACGCAAAATTTTCCTTGAGAATATTTACTATGGGATTTTCCCATTCATTTTAAAGGCACCACATTTTGGTGCAATGTTTAAGATATCGCCGGGTTATTTATTTAATATGTATTCCCCGGTTGGGTCTTTTTGCCAGGACTCGGTTTTAAAATGGCGTTTGTGTTCGCCTCTCTAACTCCAACCCAAGTCGAGCCCTTTGTTCCACTTTTTGGCGGGCTTCTCCACAGAAGCCTCCAAAAGTGGTGCCACTCTGTCTGGGTATACAGGATGTGTGGGAGGGGGGTTTAGGCACCCTGGACTGAGTTGCCTCGGCAACTCAAGTCGCACTCTTGTGTGATTGGCCCAGTGGTGAGTGGCCCGGCTCACCGCTTAGCATGTTTGAGTGACAGCTAGGACTGATGAATGGGGGTTTTCTGCATAAAAGCAGGGCTTTGGGGACTGGGACTTCAGACGTCGCCACAGGACCAAAGAATCCGAAGAGGGAGAAGCTGAACCGACCTGCAACGACGACACCACAGGTGGAGCCCTGCTGAACCGACTCACCACTTCTTCCAACGACAGAGGAGATCTTCATCCCTAAGAGTCTTCTTCCTTTGACTGGTGGGGATAACCAGTTTACCCGCCTTTTCACCTTCCCGGATCATCTCGTGGCCGCCTTGCCTGTGCCAAGCACCCCGGCAACCGGGATACCACGTTTTACCACTACCGCGAATAAAAGGGTAGTACCTTTTAACCGGAGAACTCTGTGGCTGGTTTCTTCCCTGGCAGTGCAACGACCTTCAGCTTTCCTCCACGTCGAGATCTTCTCTTCCTCTGGATGACGCCACGACTTGCATCCACTGCCAGGAACAACTGCCCCCGCTGGAGGATTCTCTCCACTTTCAAGGTACTGTGTCCGCCTGGCCTCCCTCGCAACGGTCTGTGTGGGGTGTCTCGTAAATCCTCATCTTACCACTTGGGTTGGCCCTAGGCTGGCTAACTGAACTTTTCTGAGCTGAACTAATTCCTTTTTGAATTCCCTGCAAGACTTTTCAAGCCTTTTAAACTGTGTGATCTTGGGCGCATTGGTGTCCTACTCTCTCCAAGAGGGAGCCTGGCCTCTGACCTTTTTGCTCACAAGTAGACTTTGACTTTCCTGCCTTGCTGGGTGCTTCTAAACTATTGTGTTGTGTGCTTTTCCTAATTTCTGCCTTTTCCCTCCCTTTTTCTTAACTTATTGGAGTACAACCTTTAGTTAAGCGCTCACCTCTGTCTGGAAATAAGTGGTGTTAACTAAGACTTGTCCAATAAGGAATAAGGGATGTATATGTATTAATAGTGACTGTGTTTTTTTAACTTGCTTACAATAATAGTGCTAGAGTGTTTCTAAAGTGTGTCTTTAAATAATTATATACTTGTTACCAAAGCTCTGGTCAGTGTTTGCTTGTGCTACTGTATTTTGGTACCTATCTTGTATACTCTATATGCTGTCTAACTCTTCTTGAGATAAGTCTGGCTGCTCAGCCACAGGTACCAGGTAAATCTGGGTGGTACAGACTGCTACTAATTGGGTTTACTGCCAACACCTGTAGTCTTAAGCCTTTTGCAGTGGTCCCTAAGGGAACTGCACAGGTTTCTGCCCAACAGTATGCATCAATGATGTGAATCAAAAGATGTACCCATCTTACAAGGTAAGGTAATATAGATCTTGGATTTAAAGTAGGGAGGTTGAGTCGTAAGTAGCCGTGTGGCAGAAGGTTCAAGGGTTGAACTCATGGGATTTCATGGCTGAGAAAATAAAGGTAAAAGTCAAGTTTCTGGTTTGGCAATTGCACCTGTATGCATTTGTCCATTGCAGTCTGTAGTATCAAGTGTTACGAGTCTGGGCCGTGCTGGGGACCCTGCAAAGTGTGGTGGTCTATGTTGGACGGGGTTCCGTGGGCAGTGAAAAAATGGAACAAAGCGGTGCCTATTGCTGTTCACCTATGAAGTTGTTGCAGAGTGAAGAATTAAGACGGTTATTTTGGGTGTAGCTCAGGTGCAAACCAGTTCTAAAGACATGGCTGAAAAAGGCAGCGCAGGTATGCCTTGATTGAATAGAAAAGGGCATATTTAGAACAATTGAGGAGCATGGTTATAAAAATGGCGTGCCAGTGGTGAGGCTTTAAGAAATTTGCTGGAGTAATTGAACTATGTTGACCGCAAGGGCCAAGTTAATTGGAGGAGAGTGGCAACTGCTTCCGAACGCCTAGCTGAATGGTGCTGTGTGGGCTTACTTAAGTGAGTTGAGCAAGGCATATTAACAATTGTGAGTAGCACTGTATGCAGGGAGATGGCATGCCAGTGGTGAGAATGCAGAAGGTAACACCCAAGTGATTTGAGTCTAAGTTAACCGAATTTTGCATCTGCTAAGATAATGATTCAAAAACAAATGAAAAAAAGTGCTCTTTCCGAGATATTTGCCGAGGTGCCTATGTCCTGGAGAACGTCCGTAATTAGATTGTGAAGCATGGTTTAAGGCCAATCTAGATTTTTACATTTCAAAGTTGAGGGCTGAGTTCGGGTGGAACTTACCAGTTGCCAACCGTTCGCCATGATTGCTGCAAACGAATGAGGAGCTGCGCACAGGTTTAGAGAGGAGTGTCTTGTACGCGCCTGTACTTTAGCGGTCTAAGGTGCGCATGTGCAAAGATGTTAGCGGGTAGTGTGTTGCACTGAGTATTGGCGCGCCCGTAAATGATGGTCTAAAGTGCACATGTGCTAGGGAGTTCTCTGGTAGTAGCTTGCACTGTGTATTGCGCATGTCTAATTGAGCCAGGGTTGTGGCTCGTAATCAAATTTTTTTTCCCATAAGAGATGACCTGATATAGCTGTATGAAAATTGCATTACCCATATGTTGTAACAGGAGGGTACACAAATGGGGGTATGATTAGGGCTAGACTGCCCATTAATCAAGGATTCTATGGTTTGGAGTGTGTTGCGGCCCGGGTGAGCCAAGGTGATCTGTAAAGAGGACAATGCAGAGGTCCAGGGGGACGATATTGGTGTCTGCTAATCAATCACTCACACAGAATAATACTGTCTAGCTGTGTGGGTAAACAGAAAAACTGTGGTGTGATTCGTAAGGTGCACAGGTGGAAGTATAAACCAGCTTGTGTGCAACTGAGTCGTAGGTATCCTGAAGTTAAATTGGGTCTAGGGTGAGAGGGTCCCTATTGGGTAGCCGGATTGAAGCGTATGGTGCCCCAATGTATTTAGAGCAGGGTTATGGGTCGGGGGCGGGGGGAATGAAAGGGACTGACTCAAGGAGCTGGATAGTTAGTAAGTGGTTCAGAAAGGGAGAGACAACAAAATTATATAAACTAGGGAGGAAAATGGAAGGACGAATGCCCTGAAGTGTATGGGTTACTCTTATGGGGTGACTGTATGCGTTTCTTTATAGGAAAGAAAAAATCAGTTTTCGAATGGAAACAATTTCACGGGCAAACTCTGTTTTGTTAGAAAAATTATTTGTTTTACTGAGACCATATTTTAGTGGCTAAATTATTAAAGAAAGACACTCCCTGCAAGGAGGTTAATTTGCAATGTTAACCTATTTGCGTCGCATTCATCCTTATGGGAAATTGATTTATTTATTTAAAAGTGGTACTACGGACTTACAAAGGACTGAAATGATGTCAAAAGATTAACGCTAACACAGAGACTAACACGGATTCTTCTAAGGGGTATACAGTTGTTTCATAGCAGGATTTTTCATCATCAGACTTTTTACTGCTTTTTTTCATTGAAAAAAATCATTGAATTTTTTTGGGGGGGTTCAAAAAATATATAAATGGGTGTGGGTGTAAGGGAATAAAAAAATAAAATAAAAAAGGGGGGCAAACCCCCCCAAAAAAAGAAAAAGAATTAGATGACTTTTTTCGATGAAAAAAATGCTGTCAAAATTCCGGCAATGAAAAATCCCATGATGAAACAACGTAGAACCTTCTAAGGACAGGATACACAAAGGATGCTAACAATTTGGAAAGTTACTAGGGTACTTATAGAATTTTTTATAGGGTTTAGACAGAATGCAAGGCAACAGTGCGGGGTATGCAGTTTTTGTTACTGGGGAGGGTGATACTTTACAAAATGCACTTGAGTTGAGTAATTGGGACGGCTCAGCCGGGTCTCTGGGCAGTGGGACAAGAATCTGGTCACTGGGCAGTGGCTGGGCTGGGCAACAGGGGTCTGGTCACTGTGAACAGCGGGATGCATCAGCTGGTCAAAGACAGGTCTGCTCCCCGGATTCTCCCAAAGGGATCAGCAGCCTTTCCTCCTTTCTCCTTGAATTATTGGGATTTTTGTAGGGTTTAGTTCTGGATAGGTGGTTCTGCCTGGATAAGTGGTTCTGCCTGGATCTGGTTTCTGGAGTCTGAATGTTGAAAAGTCTGTCTGGATTTTTGAATGTCCTGAATCTCCCTATGCCTCCCTCTTATACAAGCACGATGACGGAGATTTTTTTACTATGTGGGCAAAAGTAACCTGGACATACCTCTTGGATGGGATAGGTCAGCCTATTCCTGTCACCACCTCCCTCCAAGCTGATTGGACTGAAGGAAGTGACATCAGTTTAAGTGTGTGTTTTATGACCCCTTTTGTTCCACAAGCCAAATTTTTAACAAAAGGAGTTATGGAATACAACTTCATATTTTCAATATTCACCATTATACAAATCAGATAGACAAATTCCATATTTCACAAGGAATATGCCATTTCAAACGCCAAGTCTGTGCGATGCTGCTTTGCCCTTTGGGCACAATTTCACTGTTTCTCATGGAAAACATTTTATCAAAAATTCTACAAATAGTTACACGTAATCCTAACCGTGTCGGGCATATTTCCATCAAGTTTCACATCTGTACCATTTATGATTCACACCGAAATACAATTGTTCTGCCACCCCAGTTCTCCGTGGGCTACAAAGACACCCCCAGTCTCATTCTGTGTATCTAGAAATCCCATAAAATCTGTTATAATTTCGCATTACTGCTTATTCAGAGTATTGAATGAAATGTTTTAATGTAAAACGTTTTTTAATTCAAATGGATGGCATTTGGCACTGTAGGGCGGTCCTTCAAATCTCCACAGCCAGCCTACCCCCTTTGTGTCAGTTCTGAACAACAGGGTTACCATAGTGCCCTTTGATCCTGGGCAGTTGAAGCTGAGGAGAGGTGTCAAAGGAATTCACACTTCTGTGACAGGACTAGTTCCCCTTGGTCCATTGTTCCTTGCAGCAGAAATGCTAGTCAGTCTGACGAGGTCACAAATTTCCACACCTCTTGGCCTTTCATGTTTGTAAAGGGGCTTCCTTTCCCATGGGGCTGGGTACCTTCAAGGGGGCTGCCTTGCCAAACTGGTTCTGCTGTTTTCAAAAAAATGTTTTTTTTTCTCTCTTTCTTCCCCAGAACCAGTCTTTTTGTAAATAAATATAATATAAATTTAAAGCACCCCACACATATATATACTGTTTCTGTGCAAGTATTTGGGATGATTTCATATTTAGCTTTCCACGTGTCATTTCACTGCTTTGCAAAAAGGAATTTACAAGTTTGCTTCTTGGCTCATGTACATTTGACAAACTGCGGTTTTCCTCGCATTTACTTTCTGAAGTCTTTCATAGTTCTGGTCAATTTCTATACACAGGGATTTGCTTGGGAAATGGGTTCTTTGAAACTGACACCAGGCAAAGGAGTGAGAGAGCTTTTTTTGAAGTATTTTGCGTGTGTTCATTTGTTTCCAAAGTGAATGCTAGCCGTGCAGACTGAAATGAAATACCCTGCTCGTCACAGACTTTATTTGACAAAACAATCCCGTTCAGGGATGGATGGCCCTCATTTGATAGTGTTCAACCTGAAATAGATGGACATGGCTGTGCTTTGCCAGAACCAAACTGTGTGATGTTTAAAGATGAAAGTAACACCAGTGCAAGGTCGTTTTAAACACAGGACATTTTCTTGTGCAGTTTTAAGATTTTGAGATGACAGCACCGCAGCGCTGAGCAATTCTGCCTTTGAATTCTTCTCTTTGGATTCACATGAAGTGAATAAAAAATAAAATAAAATGCAGCCATTCTCGGGGTGTCTATGTTCCATCTCGCCCCATATGTACTCAGCAGACACAGCGCAGCCATTATTTTTGTAACTGCTCAAATGCAGTTTTGTGATGCAGGGGATTTCTGTTGGGCTGTTAAATGTACCCCACAATCCGACCCGGCAAACTACCAGCCCATCATGGTGATGGATGCGGATAGCAAAGTATTTGCATCCATCATACTTTCCCATTTGCACGCTTGGGCCACTAGCAGAGGGAGAATGAAAACATTTCAGACGGGCTTCCGCAAATCCCATAGTACCTCCTTAAACGGGTTCTTGGTAAAATGTTTACAAGACTTTGCCTGGTACAGAAAATATGAGCATATTCATGTGGCGTTAATTGACCTTAGTTGTAGTCATCTCTGGGCTAAACATCAATTTTGGGGCATCCTTGGGGACCTCCTTAACATCTTGATAGGTATTCAAAACAATTAATGCATCAAAGTTATGTTAAATATGGACAGAGGTTTGTCAAGGGGAATTCCCACGACTTCTGGACTAATACAAGGCTGCATCCTTGCTCCGTGCTTATTTAACCTTTACGTTTCTGATGCAAAGGAGTACCTCTTAAAAGCCTCTTTTGTATCCCCCAAGATGGGTGGAATTAAGTTCATGTGTACAGTCTATGCTGATGAGCTTCTACTTTTTGACTGCACACCAATCAGCTTGCAAAGGTTGATAACTGCATTTTCTAACTATGCTCAAGAAAACTTTCTACGGGTGAATCCAATAAAAACAAAGGTGATTAACTTCCCGTACGGCTTCCAATTCTAAATGGTACTAGAATAGTTCAAAACCGTAAACAAGCACGAGTATGATCTATTTGGGCTTTCCTGTTCTTGGCATACTGAACAGAGTGTTCCTTTTTGAATTTCTGAAGCATAAGGCCAATAGTTAAAAATAGGTCCCAAATATGGTAAATTTTCTGTGCAACCCCTCCTCAAATTTTACACGGGAAAAGTAGTACCTAAGATACTATATAGAGTCAAAGTCTTACATGTTTGGGCACTTGAACACTCAACTTGAGGCTCTGATTTGGTGGAAAGCCTTGCGCATGCCGGATTGTATTCCAATTTGGTCCCAAGGTTCGAACTTTGTCTAAAATCTCTAAGGTTCAGAGCCAAATGATGTATCCTGTGCTTGTTCTATGATTTTTCTAGCCTCCCAAACTACTAAATGTTTGAAGATTTTCAGAACATCATGAAATCGAAAAAGGAAACTTTTAATAACAACATGGTGGTTTATTGTAAGGGTTTGTTGTTAGATTTGGAGGCGAGTGAGTGTGACCTTCGAGATAACCCGTGTTTTGTTACAAAGCTGTTAAATAGGGAGGACTGGGTTGACAGTCTTCAGAAATACTCTTCTCTCAACCACTTAATGTATGATCACAAAAAATGGGAACCAATTCACAAGAAGGGCAGTCAATCCGGTAACAGATTTAAAGACACAGCACACTCCAGACCAGGACTCTTTCCACTGGTAAGGGATTTGGCGCACAATAAAAACACGTTTAAATTTATGAATTTTGGATTCTATTTTGAGAAGGCAGCCAACCCGTCTCACATCCCACTTGACAAACACCCTGTGTCGCAATGGACCATGAACCAGGCCGGTGTGTAATAATGAAATATATATATATTTTTAATTCAAATGCAAAATCAAACAAATCAAATTTAGGGCAGCAATCACCAGCATGGTGATACTATACAGCAGAATGTTATAATACAATTACTTTCACTTGCTAACAACAGTTACAGAAGTGGAGGTGGAAGCAAGACCACTCTTTTGTCATACTTTTAGATTGCACTGAGGTTATCCACTACCCCTGCAACACTACCCAAACACATGCTGAGCCAGTTTTGTTTGGGTGGATAGGAGTGGCAAGGAGTCAGAAATGAGAGGCAAAAATCATATTTGCATTGCGACCTACCACCCCAGAATGGGAGGCCAAAACGAAATGAGAAACCTTTGAGAAATGAGCAAAATGGCACTCGGAATTCACTGGATAGTTCGATATCAGTTTACATGCGTGGTAGAATGGATACGACAGGAATTCGTGTAGCTGGGCTGAATCTGAATCTCTATCCGTGCAAAAAGCTGAGTGGTGATTTCCTCAGATTTAGATTCAATATTCACCCGAATGGACAAATCCTATTGCGCAAGGGAATTATTCAAGTGCAGAGGAATTATTTAAGTGCAGAGATATTATTTAAGTGCAGAGGAATTATTCAAAAAGATAAAGCACGCTACAGATTTTGTGGAGATTTTGATGCCGAAGAAACCTTAGAGCATTTGCTTTTAAAATGTACAGTGTTGAATTCCTCAGACATTTTATATTTTAAGAATTTGGTTCATAGATTGGAGTCACTGATATAGAGAAATTGTGGTATAGACTTTTGAGTGGTCCTCCCATGTCGGTGGCAATTGCAGTTCTGGGTTTTAACAGGACTCTTAATTTGGTAGATCATGATTTGATGAAATCAGATTTAAATAAGAAAATGCTAGTATAATAATTCAGATGAAATGTTTTGGAGTGGGAAGATGATGCATTTTTCTTCTTTTATTTTGACCTTTATTTGTATTTTGTGTTAAATTTCTGTTTTTCTTCTCATTTTACAAAAGGTTGAATATATTTTTAAACCATATGCAATAACACTTTTTTAAAAAAATAAATCACCCAAAAACCTTAGTTAAGGTGCAGTTAAGCTGTGCAGATTTAACGCAAAAAAACCTTGAAATTCAGCGGATGCCGGAGGTCATGACCAGCTTAACTTGGCGCGCTCCCGTTGCAACTCCCATGAGCATATACCCTTATGGGGGATATCAACGGGAGCGCGATGAGACAAGCTGGTCATGACTTCCGAAATCTGCAGAATTTCAAGGGTTTTGATGCGTTAAATCTGTGCAATGTAACTGCACCTTAACTAGGCTTTTTTCAGTGAGATATATTTTTATTATAGCTCTTAAAACCGGATACATTGTGCTGTAAGTGCCTCCTGCATCTTCCAAGTAGCAAGACAAACAACCAATCACAGAAAAGAATGCCTTCCTCAGATTAATGATCACCGATCCAGGGGCAAAACATAGAAAAAATGCTTCCTGCGCGGTCCACCTAGAAACTGCCAATTGTAATCAGGCACGCCTATTGGAGTCTGCGCTAAATCTCCCCATCGGGGTTCTCGTGTGGTACACCATTAAGAAACTGCACTTGCAAAGGATCACTGCCTATTTTTTTCAGTGCCAAGAAAAAGATGCAGTCTGTTGGCATCAGCGGAGCAAGGCCAAAATGCATGTTTCCTATTCAGCTACCAATGCAGATCACTGCTGTGTGCACCACATTGGTCTCACTGCATCAATGTGGTCAACTGCACATGAGCCCAGTAAAATCCTGCCTTCCGTCTCTTCCATCACACACATGCACTGACACCCAAATATATCTCTGCACAATGCAGAGACAGACCAGCGTCTCAAAAACAACTGTGTCCAAAGACAGGAGAGAGAGTGCTACTGGCATTGTATAAAGCCACTAAATTCATCTTGGTGTCAACATGCAAACAACACAGAGTTGATAGAACTGCTGCATCTTGATCAAGTGTAGGCTGAAACCACATTGTTGTATCCACCGTAGCCCTGGAAATAGCGTTCCAAAACAAAAGCACTAGATTATCAAAACATGAAGGAAAAATAAAAATGTCAAGTGGCTAGGCTGGTGGGTTTAGAAATGCCATTCGGAATCACCAAGCTGACTGGCAAGGTTGCATGTGACTCTGAACAAAGCCCTAAGCCGGACTCTGTGGGTGATATTTCCTCCTCTGTGGAAAGGAATGAAGAAGGGACGAGAAGAAAGAAAGGGTAGGCTGCACATTGGAGTCATTGCAGAGATATTCAAGAAGCTAAGTAAATGCTCATTAGAGAAGCCACTACACTAAGTTAAAGTTGGCCTAGTTTCATTTCTAACAGGGTCTGTTTCAAAACAGACTATAGGGGCAAAGTAACACATACATTAAGGCAGGGTCTTGGAGAGATGTGTATGAATCTGGTTGTTGGTTAAGTTCAGTACAATATTGGGACTGACCATTAGTGCTTTACTACTGACTTGACTTGTCGAACAGTGCAGGAAGCTCTCGCTGCTAGACAGCATTTAATAGTAGTGGGTGATATTTTGTTTCAGTCTGTAATAATGGTGCTGAAAGCATGTCCATACCGTTTTGTCCGCCAAGCCCAATCCTTGGAATGGACTTGTTGCCCGGGACAACCTGTGAACTATTCTGCCAAGTGGAAGCAGCATCGCTGCACTTGAAAAGTGGAGCCATCACTATCTTTGGAGCAGCAGTGAGACGACTACCAAATACCCTGGGTAAGTTTGTGCCATGCACGGATAAGGACATATAGAGCCAGTTTGATATAAGCCAGCTGGGTGTCACCTTAACTAGATAGTACACTGTGACTAACTGGAAGGTGTCCCTGCCTAGGAAGCCACCACCACTTAAGACTGAGAGATGCAGCAACCTCTGACAGTAGCCAGAGGGGAAATTCACTCGCAGGATAATTAAGGTTCCAGGGAGATAAATTGAAGATAAAAGCTGTATTCGAAAACATCCACGACCAAAACTGGGACTCGGAAGAGAACATGTCAATTTTGAAAACTTGATGAGATGGAGGATTCAAGTGGAAGACCTGAGGACCATGCAGAATGGCAGGTATCGAAGCATGCTTGGGCCTACCCAAATATGAAAGCTGCTGCTTGATAGGCTGGTAGGGTGAACAGCACAAATCGGAACCTACCAACTGATCCAAACCTCCTAAGTGATAAATGTGGCAGACTTTGGCTGGATAGAAGAGATGGGTGCTTGCAGGATGGCTGTTGAACAAGGGAAGGGCACGGAAGCAAGTCGAAGGGAATGCTGAGTTTAGCTGATGGATGAGTAGCTGTGGCAGATGCAGTAACTTGTTGTTCGAGTGGGCCATGAAACATGTTAATTAAGTATGTGCCAAGTGGGTAGCAGAGTGCATCAGGAACCACCTGAGTCAGCAATAAAGAGGCACTGCTGTCCACAAGGGAGATGGAAGAGTGCTTCCTGTGCATGCATCATGTGGCTGGTTGAAAGAAGCATATTCAATCATCATGTTGACTGTGGCCTTAGCCAACGCAATGAAATCGTCCCTTTTGTGGCTGAACACAGCAGACTATTGAGGCCAGACTGTGATAAAACCAAATTCCAAGTGTTATATTGGACAACTCAGAATGAGTGAAAAACTTAATCTTAAAAATGTATTAACGATATTCAATAGCAGCAGTGTTTCACGTACTTCAATGATCAATTTTTCATTGTGAACGCAGCACCCTGTGACTAAACACTTTTTCCAGCAGGAAAAAACAGTGGATGAAAATGGATGTTTCAGCAACCTTTTGGCTCCTCAAAGGAAAAGCTCCAAGTGGTGGCATCACCAACCACACTTAAAGAGTAACTGACAAAATGCCATATGGTTATCTTTCAGACCACCTGACCTGCTCTGGTCATATGACAATAGCCAGTGCACAGCGGGTTGCTAATCACTCCCCTCTTCAAGGAATGGTTCCTGCCTAACACCTAGGTCTGCACACCCTCCACTCCCCACCTAACCCGAGACTGGGTGATCTGCTCCCCCATTTCCTTCCCTGGTTGCTTGTAGATCACTTACAGCCAATAATTGCCCCATCTCCTCCCCTGTATCTCTGCTTCCCTTACGTTGTACTTCACTTTATGACTAGTAAACAGCTGCATTGCTTCAAAAAAGTGGGTCTGTACTCAATAAATAAGCCCGGATAATTGTGCTAGGTGCATTGAAAAGTGAATAGAAATTAGGGAGCACCGAGAACCACAAAAAAACAGCTAGAACTCAAGTTGTGCTGAGAACTCTAAAGAGCACTTAGAGCCTGAGATGGGCGCTGAGATCCCTGCTAAGTGCCTAGACCTTGTATTTATTTAATTGTATTATTTTTTTATAACCCGCCTAAGACCATACCGAGTTCGGTTTCTAAGCGCAGATCCGTGATTCGAACCTCTGTTGCTCTCTCTGCCTGGTCTTGCTTCCAAGACCAGCGCGCTGCCCCTGTGCGATCAGACTGGTGCTCGGGACTCTGAATGGCACAGAGACACTGAAAACCCTTAAAAGTGCCTAAATCCAAATGGGGTGCAGAGAACCCTGCACTAAGATCTTGCATAGTTTCCAACTGACACACTGGCCCACCAAAAAATTATCACAAATACAGGCGGCTGAAAAAGTGTCCGAAAATCCACCAGCAGTGCAGGCAGAGAAATATTGTTACTTAAGGGATGATTTACAGGTACAAAAGGAGCCTGTCTTCCTCCGACACTGACCTTGCGGAGCCCTGCTTCTCTTCAAACAATCACAGGGCATTTACTTCACTTCCGACCTTCATAATAAATCACCAGGTCAAGCTGCCTGGAAATGTATTTCATCAGAGGCATGTTTACAAAGGTACTTTAGGGGGCAATTTAAAACTAAAGCTCAGATTAGAAAATATACTCTACCACCCTGGACATTAACTGTCTATAAGACCCTTCAACGTGGTCATTAGGGTCTGGTCTCCCAACTCTAATTCTGGTGATGTATCTAGTCCACTTGCATTCTGCAGGGACTCCTATAAGTTAGTCTTGATTACTCTGCGATCAAAGGCTCAGGGACCCCAGGTGTTCCATATTGGAGACCAAACGGTCGTGAATCATCTGACAAATGTTCTGCTTCCTCATAAATTGAAAGTGACTCAAACAAGTCCTTTCTTGGTAAAGGTGTATATATTTTCTGTGATCCTCGATGGCGGCACCGAAATCTTCGACACAGTCGACATAGAGGGCTTCGACAGTCGACATAGAGGGCTTCAACGTCGAAGATTTGTCTGATGCTTTCGCCGACACTGACTTGTCTAACACCTCGGGGAGATTTTTCTTTGCCTTCCGGCCCGAAGGTGCACAGTGTTTGCCCTCATCTTTTTTCTTGTTGAGTTTTTTTACCTGGGCATCGCTTTCATGAGTTTGAAGGGGTCAAGGACACATTCTCAAAAACGTACATCATCTTTACTCTGAACTTCTCTGAATCAGGAAGGGACGCCGATTTAGTCGGGCATATAGCCCGCTCTGGGGAAAAACTCGACGTTGAAGATGGCGACCTATGGTGCCTTTTCCTCGATCGTCGTGAAAATGATGAGTGGTGAGAACCACTGCGTGATCTCAACCTCTTTTTACAACGAGGAGAAACTTTTGGACTCGTCTGAAGACACTTTTTTTGATGGGGTCGAAGGGGATTTTGACCTACCTGCCGCTAATTTTTCTCTTCGCTCTTTCAAGGCTTCCGCTGTCATCGATAGGCAGGCCTTACAGTCGAAGGTAGCATGAGAGGAACCGAGGCACCACAGACACACCCGATGGGGATCCGTAAGGGACATCTTAGCCTCAGAATCTTGGCACTTCTTAAACCCCGATCTCGCAGTCGAAGTCGCTGATGATGATGCCATTTTGAACAATATATTCAAAGATTCTCGATATGAAACTGAAGCGTACCGTATCCGAAGTGATTACTTTTGCGGAAAAACAGAATTGAACCAAAGGTAGCTGCGAGCGCTTTATACCATCCTTTATGTCAACATTCAGCCGACCGACGTCTACGAGCAGCGCCCTCTGCTGGAAAAAATGTCCAAAGCCGATGAAGCTGGCTATGGAAATATCATAAGATGAGGAATATGTGTGATGACACAATCCATTTGAAACAAGCACACTAACTGAAAATACCTCCTGAGCCTTACCAAGTTACACCCCCAACATAATCAACCTCAGAGCAACGGGATGCAACTTGTAACCAGCAGGCCATCCAGATAACACTGCAGGCCCCATCAAAATGTCAACGTTGGCAACGGGTTAAGCCACTAGGTTGAATTATGGGTAGCATGCTAATATATTACAGATTAGCTGCAAAAACAAGGGAGCAAACTCTAACCAGAAAGACAGGAGAGGTGGCCTATATGGCTGAAGGTGCATGGCGCTGGGAAAGGAGTGGAGCGTCACTGCAATCGACTATACCAGCCTACCTTCCCCATTTTCACAGCCTTCCATAGCAGGATCAATGAGGCAGGTAGAATCAGGAGATTCCAGGGGCATTTGAACAGGGCTTTTCTGCACTTCCATGTCCCACCCATCTCCCAAGTTCCACAGTCTTTCTACTGCAAGACCAGAGAAGCAGGCATGGCTCAGAGGTTTCAGCGACACAGTTGACACAGGGCTCAAGGTGTGCACGGTCAGTGGTGCACAAATTCCTCACTCTTCCTGGTCTCCTGTCGCTTTACAGGCTTTGCTACCAAAGACAGTCACTAGGGAGGCAAGAGGGGCAAGTGGATTGTGGAGGCAGCAGGACATATGAAGTAAATGGATAGATGGGGGGGCTATGTGTCTCTGGCATTAGGCATGAAATGGCTAGGCAAAAAAAATAAAAACGTTCACTGTCCCTTAAATCAATAACAATAGCTTTAGCTCCCCAGGGATTACCCCAAAGCAGAACCAAACCTAAATTAAGAGCATTTGGCAGAATGTTCTACAGAAAACCTTTAATTAATCCCAGAATAACCAACAAGGGACACAGGACAGTAATGCAGCCACTACAGTACATCAGATCTAAACCTGCGGTGATGATACAATGCTGTACGGTACCCAGCATGTACTTTTTGGGGAAACGAAGAGGGTGCTCAGGTTTGAGCTACTGCAGAGACTGGAATGTTCTCTGAGAGACTGGGAATTCAATGCAAGAATCAACCAATCCTTAGAGGCGATCTCAGTAAAGTCAGTCAAAACGCCTGGCTCACAGAAGACAACTGCACATGGAGGAAAGCCTGAATTCAGAGTTACTGAAATAGCAACATACTAATGAATTGGGTTGCTTTCAAAATTGTTTGCTATACATTCTGGCCTAGCAGCGCTTCCATTCTTAGGGTTGCTGCTCGTTCTCTCTTTCACTTCAGAAAAGAACTGCACATTTTTCCCTCACCGACCATCAACTCCTCCATCTACATGTACAGCCCTCTGTGGGTTTCAAGCTAGGGTTTTGCTAGGACTTGCAGTACTAAGTGACTCTCCTCACTTGAGAAGTTGAATGCAACATCAAAACTAGGGATTTCACAGTTCAGATCCAATATTCTTGTTTTGTAGGCTTGCAGGGTTACATACAATCCCCTTCATGCAAGTCTTAGGGCCTGTCTTGTTCCCACAAAGTAGCTTCCGAGAGTGACACATGGTGAGGGGAGAAGAAAGGGTAAAACACAGGGCATGGTTAGCAATAGCCTTACCTAAATGTGCACATACACAAAGACCCTATGTGCTGGATTACACCATGCACACATTCTGGCTACATGGTCTACCTCAGCAGAAACCTGTAACTGCTCATTCGAAGGAAATTAAATCAAGCCACCTCTGACACATAGTCAAAGTGCTCCAGTATCAAATCACCTGTGCTGATGCAGACTGTTACAGAATCCCTTCTTTAGTTAGTAGAAGGCCACAAATGTATGCCTAAATGGAAGAAACATGGTAAAGTACCTTACTATATGCTAGCATAGCCTATAAAGCCTGGACCGTATAACATCAAGTGAAGGGACGGGGGGACAAGACTCTGCCTGCAGTAGAGAAACAAAACCAGATGTACCAGTGAGGAAGGAGGGGTTCATATTTGGGGATGGGCAAGTATTTGCAGTTCTATGTTCTGATGGCAAGCTTCCCCAACATATTATGTTATATGCATTTGTATAGCTCATACTGCCACTGATATGGCCTCTAAGCGCTGTGGGGATGAACGCCCTACAGAGGAACGTGGTCTAAGATGTGAGGATTCTAAAATCTGTTTGTGCATTTTTAGCCAGCATGAAAGTGGGAAGGGGAGTGGCTAGGTCCCTGATAGCAGCCCATGGAATTCAGAATAGTGGATGGGTGCTATGATATGATAGGTTATTTATAGCACGCTTAATACCCAGAGGTTTCTAAGTGCGGCCCTGGGGATCGGACCTGTGTTGCTCTGTGTCGTCTTGCTTCCAAGGCGAGCAAGTGCCCCTGAGCTATCCTCCCGAGACAATCAGGAAAGGTGGAGAGTCAAGGAGATTGATTATGTGCACAGCTGGAGCCCATTTTACATGGGCTCAGTTCCATTGAGTGTGCAAGAGTGTATGGGGTCTCAGAAATCCGATTAAGAGATATGGACTATTGTCTGGTGACAGATGGATCCCAAACCGATTTTTGCAATGTCCCCTTCTATGCACTGCAATCAGGTGGCATAGGTCTTCCAATATTGCTTAAAATGGGCAGGATCTATGTGATCACTGCGATCACACAATTGCGACGGCCGAAAATGCCGACTTTTTTTTTTAATGAGACCCTCTTTGCACCACATATAAATGCGGGGGGTGACCCCCCGCACTTCCCCATATTACTATAATATCCCATACCCACCCCCCACATATATATGTGGTGTAAGGGGTATATATATAAAAGAAAAAAGACTGCATTTTCAGCCGTCGCAATTCTCCTGTCGACATTTTTGTACGATTCCAAATGGGCATAATAGAAACCTTTATTCTTGAAACTGAATGGCTAATCCCCTCACAGTCATGAGTGGTGATTCAGATTTTATGAAAGACATGTATGTGAGTATTATTCCTCCCTCCCATTTTGCTGTAATTTCGTCATCCCTGTGAAGAGGTTGATGGGTTATAACACCAGGAAATAGAGGTAGTAAGGTTGAATGACACTTGTTGGAAAGAATATTCCAGTTTTTAACTTGTAGCTTTCTGAATAGGATCTTATGGGTAAGAACTGTTTCAGTTTAAAGAGGTCTTTGTGTGAGGATAAGCTTTGTTCTATTTATTTAATTACGATCAACAAATTGTGGGATGTGAGGAACCAGAAATGGGACGCGGACACAGAGGACTCATGTTTGCTGCTTCAAACTTTTATTAAATAATAAAGGATTTTGGAAAATGCCTCGCTGTCCCTAATCTAGGAGTTATTTCCTTACCTCAACCAAAACCAAGCATCGGTCCTGTGCCAAGATGTCCAAAGCAAAAACATCCTGTGTCCCAAATCCTATTCTAGCCCTCTCATCCAAAAGTAACTCTAATGTGTGAAAGATAATGTCTTTGGCTTTTATAAGTGAATGAATGTTCAAGTTCATCCAAAAGATGCAAATCCAATATAAATGTTTGAACTAGACGTGGTTCCATTTCCCAAGGAGGACACCCTTCCTCAGCCTAAGAGGCTACCTTCCTCCTCGGGATAGTCACTATTCACTTCACCAATTTGGCTTGACCTGGTGTACTCTCCTGCCAGGATTCCCTCAGCCAATTCACAACTCCAAGGTTATGAGGTTTCCTTATAATTCTTCCCATTTACTAGGCTCTGCCTGGTATACTCTCCTGCAAGGACTTTAAAGTACAGTCACTTAGTTCACAATCCCAAGGGCATGAGTCGCCCTTAGGATTCTTTTGCCCACTTACCTTTCCCTGGTATATTTCCCTGCCAGGACTTTCTTATTCAGATCATTCACTTCACAATCCCAAGGGCATGGGTCTTCCTTAGGATTCTTTTCATACACTTTCTTGATGCAAGTTAAGGTGCAGGGCCCAGACTTGCAGAATACCTCGTATAATTCCCTGCCAGGTTTCTTTCATATATTCAAACACTTTCAAAATCTGAGGGCATACATTTTCCCCCAAAGTTTCTTTGTAGTTCCCCAAATAGAGGGCTTCTGAAACTTAGTTTGTGGTGTGAGCCGTAGTGAACTTGCTCCCGTTTCAGTTAGGGACCAAGAAGTGCTCCTCCAGCTCCCTCAACCTTCTATTCTGGGCTCACCGGTTCTTGGAAGGCCCTGTGCTTCTCTGACCTCTCCGAGGATCCTTCCCGCTTTTGCACTCTCTCTCCACAGCTCAGGTGGCGCATTCGAATGACCGGAGTCTGTCTGCGTGTTGCTCTGGATTTCCGTGCCGGTGCAAAGCTCCTTCACCTCACGTCTGGTTTTGGCATCTCCACTCCTTCTCCCCAGCTCGGGCAGCGTGGTTCTGCAGCTGGGGGCGTTCGCCGTGCTGCCAGGCTTTCCTTGCCGGTGTAAAGCTTCTCTGATTTCTGTCCCGTTTTGGCTTCTCTCTTGCCAATCGGAAAGCTTCTCCGCTCGAGACGCCATCTCTTCCTTTTTCTGTGCTGTTTCTTTGCCACACTTGCCAGCTTCTGGTTTCTCTCACATCTCCTTGGCTTCTCTGTCAGCACTTAGCTGGTGGTGTCTCTGTGTTTCTCGCTGGCACCATTTTTAAACCCCCTCACTACTGAAGGTAGTTGTTTGGAACCAATCGGATTTCCCCAGCATATACACACTCACTTTGGTGCAGCTGAGCAGTCTTCACTCTGGCTGCTCTCCTCCTCGTCTCAGTCTTTGTTACAGCTGTAACTACATGATTTTTAGAGATGTTATGGCTAAGTGGTGGAGAATATTGCGAGTCACTGTCACAATATGCCATGAGGGCCTGCAATATTGAGGGGGTATCCCTAAAAGAGAATGGGGGATACCATGTCTCACCTAATGATGTCTGTCCCTGCGCCCAAGGGTTGCCTCACCCCATGTGGTCATCCCTCAAATAGCTGTCCCCAGGGTCAGGATCAGGTAGCGGCTGCCAGCCTCTGGCCACACAAGGAGAGGCTACCTCTGGGAAAGGAGTGAGGACATCATCAGCGTCATAACCAGTGGGTAGAGCGCACTTTTGAAGTTCCAGGTATCTGCCTTCAGTATGTTTGTTTTCCTAACAAACCTTGTCCACTTACCTAAAAGTTGCAGTAATATTTAATTGAGTCTATCCGAATTACTGTCAGGTTGGATAGTATTAAAGGCCCCACTTTTGCAATTTCGTTTTTTATAAAAAGATATCCATTCAGAGTATGACATACATTACTTACTGTAATCTCATTTCTGGTGCTTGTATCTGCTTAGATTCACATGCAGTGCATGTATTTGTATTTATTGTTTTATATATGTATATATATATAAATAAGTACATATAAGTTGTATATTTATATAAGTTGTTTTACATATAGTTTGACATCTAGTGGTAATCACAGAGTATTGGTATTAAGTGCCTAGAGTCCCCTGGGTTATGTGGGCTATATAAATGACAAAATAAATAAATTAGATTGGTCCTCACATGGATACCGATGCTTATATGATCAGACTTTGGGCCTCAATACAGGTATGGCGATAATTCCACCTCAGTGGAATTACACCCGTGTCACAAGTTGTTGGGAGCACATACTCACTGTTGGTGGTAACTAATTCCATCTGGGTGAATTACAGCTGAAAATGAGTTACGGACAGTAATTCCACCCAAAATCGACAGAATTACCGTTACTGCTGCCACATTCGGTTCTAATTCCGGTGTTGGAGTGGCAGCCAGCAGACTCGCCGCCAGCAGAAACATAGTCATCACCTGAACAGGAAGCCTCACAGCGCCCATCTTTAAAAATACAATGCACTCAAGCTCTCATTTCCTGGTGCCAATCCGGAAACAAGAGTTGGTAGGAACATGTCCCATGAAATGGTAAAGCGAGGGTGCCGGAGATGAGGCTGAGGAAGCAAATATTCAATGAGGGTGAACTGCAGGTGCTGGTGAATGAGGGTTGCCGCACATGCAGAAGAGCTTTATGGAAGCAGAGAGCGGGGTACCTCTGGCCAGAGGAAGAATGCCATACGGGCCAGCCAGCCCCTGTAGCAATCCCCCACGGAGCAACATGGTGCCACTCTCACACCTGAACCCACCCATCTGCCCCCTGACACTTCTTGTCACTTGTGTATACAGCTACTACCAGCTCCACACTGAGCCAGACACAGGGACTGATGGTCCTCCAGATTAGAAGGATGACACAGAGTTCAGGTCACCCTGCTTCAGCACTGGCCCTCTACAAAGTCCACAGCCAGTGCCACAGCACTCACTGGCTGCAATCTGGGTGAGGCTGGATGCCATGGAGCAGCACCACACAACAGAGAACCTTGCGGAGCTGCAGAAGCTGCAGCACCTGCAGGCCATCAGGGTCAGTGCCCACGGATCGTCCAGGAGGATTGCCAGGTCATCAGACCGCCTGTGCAGGCAGCTGTACATAGCGGATACTACCATCACATCACAGGACGAGGGAGCACTTGAGGGCATGTCTGCCTTTGCAGAATCCATGCAGGAATGCCCTTTACAATGCAACACATCCAGGGCCACGAATCTGAGCCATCAACCTCAGCCACCCCCCGCAGAGGGTTCATTGCCTCAGACCCCAAAGGGATGCGCATTGCGCAATTTGGCCAACATAGTGCCCGAGCAGGCAGGCAAGGCAAGAGGCCACAAAAGTGACATGAAGTGACATGACACAGTTTCACTCGGCACAAGGGAGGCGAGTGGCAAGGGCTGTTGGGGATTGGGGAAGTGAGTGGCAAGGGATGTTGGGGAATGGCGAGGAGGGAGAGCATGAGTGCTCACGACAGTTGATAATTAAAAAATACATTCACTAGAAGAAATGAGAGGACATTACTTTTTATGTCAACGTGATTTATTCAAAATGTGCATATCTACTGTGATGTATGTGAAAAGTAATGTGTCTAGGAAAATGGTTCTATTGGTTCTTGCCACACCAGACTTCGGTCCCAGGCTTTCCCACGCACAGTGTGATGGCAGCACTGCATCTGCGTACAGTGCCTCATTGTGTGCTGATGGTGACATGTCAATATCAGGGGCCAGGGCACATTTCACAAGAGGCAGATGTTGTGCAGCAGGGCACAGGCAAAAGCTATATGGGCTAGCTCTTCTGGCATGTACATCGGGGCGTCTCAAGTATATTCCAGGCACCAGAAACTTGCCTTCAGCAAACCAAAGGTCTGCTCAATGCAGATCCTGGTCCAGGCGTGTGCCGCGTTGTAGGCCACCTCCTGGGGCATATGTGGATTTCACACAGGTATCAGCCAACAGGAGGTGCGGGTAAACACAGTCACATGCAAGATCATAGGACACATGTCAGTAACAGTGCATTGAGCAGGTGTGTCATGTTAAAAGTCTTGTTAAAGGGCCCTAGCTTGACGAAGTTATGTAGCATTTGTACAACATGGTTTACATTCCCAATAATTCAATGATATGTTAAATACTACGGGGTCGTTGTCACTTAGAAAAATACTGTGCACGCACCTCACAAGCAAGTTGTGCCAGACATGGCCTGTGATAGGATATCAAATGTGCAGGTTGTCTGTGTTGGGCCTGGTGTGCTGTTCATTCTAGAGATTTGAACCCCCCTCTTTCCGATGCACACGTTCTCACGGACAGTTCACCATGAGCGACAACGGACTAACACCGGAGCCGTATACCTGACGTGTCCCAACATCATGGACAGGCAATTATGGATTATTAGACACACACCTTACTTCATCACACTTCCCCACACGGATAAACGGTGTAGCACAAAAGCACACTCTGTGCGAGGCAAAACACACGAGGAAACAACAGTTCCAAGATGGCAGTTTAATACAAGGAGAAAGGCAGTGAGACTGGAGAGAGTCGCAAGGAGGAAAGTATCCGTGACCTCTAAAGACTGTTACTTTCATGAGCCTTGGAAAGTAAGAAACCAAAGACCAGGAACTAAGGCTGATCAAACGTGCACAGTGTGTCAGAGGTACCCAGGGCTCTCCCGTTTCGATAACTAAGGCGGGGAGGAGTGATTGCTGCTGTGGTACTGTCCGCGACTCCTACAATAAAGCAGCATCAGAAAAGACAGCACAGCCGGTGAGTCAGAGAGACTGATACCAAACCAGCTTGTGTTTTGAGCCATGGTTACATGCATCAGGCAACATTGCACAAAGAGAACAGTTTGTGAGGCGTTTGCAAAGAGCGACTCGAGTATAATTGGATCCAAAGAAGCGATTGAACTTTGGGAGGCAACCCAAGATACCATACACAGAGTGGTCCGGCACCATGTGGGCGCTCATTTGAAGGTCTCTGTTAGGTGTCCAACTGAGTGTGAGAAAAGGAATACTGAGATCGAAGTGGTCATGCAACAAGTGTTGCTAAATCCTGTGCACATTCGAAACAATACTTCGAAATATATCACAATTGGTCCGAGCGCGGCCGAGGGAGACTAATTGTGCTAAAGAAAGGGATCTGAGCTTGGTTGAGGGGGGTCCGGGGTGAACCGTTAGTCACACCAGAAATAATTGTCTGAACATAGTTTGAAAGGGATCTGAAACCCGGCTGAGGTGGATCCAGGGTGAACTCCCGAATGGAGTGCTGAACAAGGAAAATAGCGTTTTCATGTTGTTTTTGTATACCCGGTCCTCTGAGTCAAAAGACTTGCAAGAAGTAAAGAGGCTTGAACACAGGTGGTCCTGAACTGTGAAAACAGAACTGTATCCTCGTTCTGCAGAAACCAGAGTGTGTGCTTTGCTCGAGTGAACTGCCTTGTCCCGTGCTGAAAACGTGGGGAAGGGAGGCCAACAGCCCGAACATCCTGATTTATTTTGTGAACATCACCCCACCTTATTTTGTAAATTAGTGGTAAGCACTGGCAATAGGTTTTTTGGTACAGGCCCTTTTTAATTTGGCAAGACTCCACTAGGACTGCATTATTATTATTTGATGGTCATAGCTTGCTCCCATCTTTAGATTTAGGTTTAGATAGGCATTTGTCACTGTTAGGGAGAATTCTCTCTTTAGGCTGAATTTCCTAACCTAGTGAGTCCCCCAGCAGCTTTGCTGGATTTCTGGAGTTTGTTTTTGTTCCTCCTGCCAAGAGTGAGACTCTTTTTCTCACACTCTTGGACATGATTTATGGTATTCCTTTGACTGGTAATGTGTTTTATGGGCTATGGGATCCTTTACTCCATAGGGTCTCATGTGTTTTTCCTATGTGTGTTACACAGCACCCTCCGTGCAGTAACACAGGGGTGTCATAGTGACACCCCACCCTAGACTCCATACCCTGGGACTGACTACTGTCTCCCAGGGCATGTAAAGTCACCATTGGCTTTATTAGTCCCAAATTATTAACGGAAACCAGTACAAACCATCATATTGTGGACGTACTGGTCGGGGCAATTCGATTGCCCGGGGTCTGTTAGTCGAGGGGGCACGTCTCCGTCCCCCCTGATCGAGTTTTGGCTGGTGGCAGTGGAAACTACTTTTTATATTCGACCGCGAATATTTTCCTATGGGATTTTCCCATTGTTCGAGGCTACCAACTTTAATTATTTAATTCGCATAGCCTCGAACATACCGCCAGTTTATTTAATTAATATTAATTCTCCGGTTGGTATTTTTTGCAAAGACTTGATTCTAAAATGGCGTTTGTGTTCTCTTCTGTGACTCCAACCCAAGTCGAGCCCTTTGTTCCACTTTTTGGCGGCCTTCTCCACAAAAGCCTCCAAAAGTGGTGCCACTCTGTCTGGGTACCACAGGGGGTGTACGAGGGGGTTTAGGCACCCTGGACTGAGTTACCTTGGTAACTCAAGTCGCACTCTTGTGTGATTGGCCCAAGTGGTGAGCTGGCCGGCTCACCACTTAACATGTTTGAGTGACAGCTAGGCTGAGTGAATGGGGGTTTTCTGCATAAAAGCAGGGCTTTGGGGACTGGAACTTCAGAAGTCGCCACAGGACCTGAGAATCCGACGAGGGGGAAGCTGAGCCGACCTACCACGACGACACCACTGGTGGAGCCCTGCAGAACCGACTCACCACTTCCCGACAGAGAAGATCTCCCGGCTGGAGCGGCTTCTTCCCCTGACTGGTGGGCACAACCAGTTTACCTTTCTTTCTTCGCACCCCAGCCCGGTTTGAGGTCGAACTGCCCGTGCCAAGCACCCCGGCAGCCGCATAGCCACTCAACACTGAACCGCAAATCACCGGACCGCTCCTTGTACCTGAGAAACTCCGCGGCTGGTTTCTTCCCTGGCAGTGCAACGGACTCCCGTCTTCCTCCACGACGAGATCCTCTCTTCCCCCGGACGAATCACTGACTTGCATCCGCTGCCAGGAACAACTGCCCCTGCTGGAGCGTTCTCACCACTTTAAGGTACCGTGTCCGCCAGGCCTCCCTTTCTAAAGATTGCTACAAGGTAGTAATAACCCCTTAACCTTCTGGACTGGGCTGGCCGCCTTGACCCTCTAACTGGTCCCTTTCTTTGGTCCAACTCCTTTTTGAACCTTTACAAGACTTTTGTGCACTGCAACCGTGTGACCTTGGACACATTTCGTTTGGATCCTCTGAAAGTGGATCTGGCCGCTTGAACTCGAACTTCACGGTTTTACTTTGCCTTCCTCTCTTGTTATGTTCTGATAAAAGTGTTGGGATCTGTTTCAATTTGTTCTCTGCTTTTCTCTCCCTTTTTAAAACGAACTATTAGAGTGCCATCTACGTTAAGCGCTCACCGCTGTCTGAAAATAAGTGGGGCTTTACTTAAGACTTGTCTAATATTTTTTTAAGGGAGTGTATATCTTTTAGTGACCGTGTTTTTGAATTGCTTATTATTAGTGCCTGTGTGTTTTTCTAGATGTGGTTTTAAATAAATAATTATATCTCTTTTACACCAAGCCCTGGTCAGTGTTTAATTGTTCTACTGTGTTCTCTTGACCTATTGTGAATACTCTGTATACTGCCTAACTCTTCTTGAGGGAAGTCTGACTGCTCAGCCGCAGCTACCAAGTGAATCTGTGTGGTACAGACTGCTACCAAGTGGGTTTACTGCCAAACACCTGTAGTCCTAAATCTTTTGCAGTGGTCCCAGAGGGAACTGCACAGGTTTCTGCCTAACAATCACACCCTTGTGAGTTCAATAAACACCCTTGAACAGTGGTCACTTGTGTCTGTCTTACTATTGCCACCATGCGTTCCTTAGACTTACTACTGCCACCCTCTGTACAAATTCCCTTCCCAATTCCTTGCAATTCTGCACCCAAGTAAAACCCTTATGACACTACAATCGGGATTGAAAGAAACCTCTTCTATCTAGCTTTTTATACCTCAAAAAAGTCGATATTGCCATACCACCCTTTGTCCTTTAAGCTATACTCGAAGCATCCTCCCAGAGCTTGTACCACTGGTGGTAATGAGGGGTGTTCCCAGGCCTTTCGCACACCTTGCTTCTCTCCCCCTCACATAGCACTCCATGATCCTTGCTATGTATAGTACACAATCCATCTGTTTGGGGGAGGAGAACAGTGACACGGCGTGACAGTGAAAATGGAAGCAGGCTGCAGAGGCCAGTAGGAAGAAAGGACAGTGTTTCAGGGGTGAGATGGTGACCAGTGGGAAGAGTAAGTAGTAGCAAAAGAGGAGCGAAGAGCAAGGGAACTCTGTCCCCTTTGGCAAATGTACAATGTCTTTCCATCTTTTTCTGTGTGTGATGTATGCAACCTGTTGCTGTTATTCATGGTTATCTATCCCGCTTCCCATTCAATCAGAGATCTTGTGATCCTTCTGCGTTGATTGGGTATATTTTTAATTTAATAACTTCCTGTTTTTTGGCCAGGATCATTGGGGGGATGAGTATCCCTTGTTCATTCAGTGCATCATTACTTGTTTGAGCTCTACGGGGGACTTCTCAATCGGGGTGCTTGACTGTGATAATGTTTATGGGGTGGTGTTCAATCATAATATAGTAAAATGTTTTCTCAGTGGTAGTGTTTTGAGCCATGCCCAAGGTAGACGAGAGTCAATGTTGCCACCTCAGATGGTGCAGGAATAGCCCCTGATTAGCAGTTGTTAACAGTACATCTTTAACTAATTCTCCACAATTACCTCTCCACATTCACATCACCCTCAACATCACCCCAACATTGAACTAAACCCACTCTTCCCCACCACACTTTACTTTAACATCAACAGCACCGTCAGCATCCACATCACTCTCATAATACACATGACCCTGAAGATGCCCCTTGCTCCCAAGAGCCACATAACCCTCCAGTTCCTTGTTACCCCATTTCCACCCCCATCGTTCACATCGCACTTAACATCCAATTCACCTGATTTCCCCCTGCCATGACTACTCACTTCACCGACCCTACAAGCTAACACCAGGACCTACCTATGGGCAGGGGAGCCGACTTATGAATTTCCGGGGGGGGGGGGGGGGGGGCGAATACAGGAAGTGACATCACTGGCAGTTATAGGACCTCAAATTTGCATGTAGTCGCCAACTTCGTGCAACGGCACGCGGGGGTGGTGGAGGTGCGCACAGCGCAGAACAGTGGAAACATTAGCTAGCATGTACTGCATATACTAAAGTCAAGTAAGAAGGAGATTTAAGCCTTCCATTTGCATTCCATTAGGCCATCACTGCCCCTACTCCACCCCTCTATAATCATCCAGGTTGTAGTAGCCCTCAAAAGGCAGAGCAACGCAACTAGGATGGGAGAACGAAATGCTGTCCCATCATCCTGTGAGTGTGTCAAACGTCAGAGCAAAGACTGTGCGTGTCACTCCTACCTTGGAGCACAATCTCACTAATTTGGTGCAAATCTCGCAAGTGGGAGCATGGGAATCCCCTCCCTGCGTGTGTGTGGGCTGCAGACCCTGGATCACATGCTCACTTCTTCAGTGTGAAATTCTGGCCAAGGCTCTTTGGGCAACTATTCAGGATGGGTCTCACACCTATAAACAGTGTGATATAGTGAGTGGGCACCTCACTCCTTGGAGCATAGTATCAACTGTTGCTGGTAATCTCACAACTGAATGTACAGTTTCACTCTTGGTCATCTCAGTGACCCCATGTATATTAATGGAGTCAGTCTCCCATCTGGGAAGACATATTTCTGTTAAAACACTCTGAATTGTCACTCCAGTTTTCTCGATCTATAGATCCATACCATAGTCATTCAATTTGTGTGCAGGGGTGATAACTTGTGTCTGATAGAGCTAATTCTTTCATTCAGGAGAGATAAAGGGTTAACAACCCCCTGTATGTGGAATCGGGCTCATTTTGCCCCATGGCCCCTCCAGAAGGAGTGAGCAGGTTTTAAGACCCTGCTGATTCTGCTATCCTGCAGGCTCGAGCCTTCTATCCCTTGCCCCATCACGGCTCCCAACATCCTGAGCGCCAGCTTATGGACAGCAGGCAGCTCCGGACATGCCTGTTGCCAATTGAATGTAGACAGATCTACTATTTAGACACTGGGCGAGAGCCATGAACCCACATTGGTTGTGAAGAAGCAATCAACATACAGAACACAATGGTAGTGTGTTGCAGTCCTGCTGAGAAATGACAATTCTGAGCATGTGAGCAGTAGGCTGGATCAGTGCTGCCCCATAAAAGATGAAGAAGCCTCTGTGAGAAGCGGCAGTACTGTCCCAACTCGGCGCCCCTGCCTGTCGGTTCGCCAACCTGATGGGGACCAATGGGAATCACAGTTGCTCATGCATCACCCAACAAACTGAGACGTGTAGGAGATTAGGGAGAACTATCGTTACAGCACCCCTGTGTCGACAAACCCACTCGAGACGGTCATCACCACCTAATATACCTGACAGAGGTGTGCTTTATAAATCACAAAACATAAATCCTATCCTGACTTGAAGAGATCTGCACGGTTACCATGATTTACTCCTGTTGTATGGATATGGCACTTTAGCGCATTTATTGAACTGCTGCCACCGACAATTGCGATTGCAAACCTAATTTACATCGGCCTCCATTGTTACCTGTTATAACCAATTTGTTGCTTGGAGGCAAAAAGCAACTTTTAGAAGCGACTTGAGTGCGTCGAAGTACATAAGATGGCGCCTGACGCAGACCTGCGGAGTGAAGGGGGCAGCTGGCACCGTTTGCTTTCTTTCCTTTTCGACCAGGGACGTGCAGTAACACCCGTCACTGAAAGGCAGAGAAATAATAGACGAGTAAAAACAAAAATGTCAGACACGTGGAAACGCTGCCTTCAGACCCCGGATTTCTAATTGTGTTCGAATGTATTTTTGATCACGCAGGGATAGCATGATCGCCCTTAAGATGCAGTCCACTGCCCTGAAATACACTTGAATGCAGCTACTTTTTTTATGTTAATGAAAATGAAATTCTGTCGAGCTACAAAAGTCCCTGATTTACTGGGCAAAAGCTGCAACCACTTAACAGGTGTGCTCACGGCGGAGTAATTCAAGAGCAGGTGACAACTGGCACAGTGGGGTTAAAAGGGTGCCCACGAGGACTCTGGGGGTGAGGCAGATACATTACAGTGTTTCCATCAAAATAAAGCCTTGTTTAAAAAACACGAAAACCCTCCCTCCCTGCCTGTCAGCTGTCTCCTCGTGTAACTTCCATACTGATGGCTTCAGTCAATCGCCACAGACAGGTGGCTTCAAAAGCAGCAGCTAATGGGGCAGACGCCGGCCCACGCTCGTAGAAGAGTCCACCTGACAAAGGGGCCATGTCTGTGGCGTGCGCCACCTGTTCCCCGAGGCGGTAATCGGATATTTATAGGTTACTGTGTTGCTCCCTGCCTAAGTTTTCCGCACTTTTAAGAATGCAAAATGTCCGTGCACGAGAAACGGCCCGCGTGGACCTGACCTTGGACGGCAGGGAATGCCATGGCCTTTGCTACATTGGGGCCAGGCTTCACCGACCAATACAAAATGGAGCTAGATCAATGGAAAAATGCCCCCCCCCCTCCCTCAACGTGCTAGTGTGGGCCAATTTGTTTGGGTCATGTTAGGTGCGTTTGAGGAGTAGTATTGTATATTTGACCAAGGCTAACGACCAAATATGGTTTAAAATACACTATTTGGAACTTATTTTACCAGCACCCCCCCCCCTTGCCTAGTACCTTAACAATCTGTGATGAATTGTAATGACCTGCCTTTTGTCATTGTGGTTTGTTGCGAACCACTTTTCCAATGGTGCTTGGGCCGATTTTATGTTACATTCTGATTAGGGCAATTCAAAGCAGCTGCCCGATCGCCACGCGGGTCCAGATTTAAATAGCTATGTACGCTGGCACGCATGACACATCACTGCATGCGCAACAGCTCTTTTGCGACACTTTTTATGCCGTAAAGAATGCATGCCGGTGAGGTTTCCTTAATTACCACATGAATTCTATGGATTTTAGGAAATAATTTGCAGAGTACAGCAACAATCCGGCGTAGTTTGGGCATCAGCATCTGCACCACTTGTCGATGACGCAAAAAATGGCGCTCAGCTGTCGGCACGCAAAATGTTCAGTCTGTTACCTCAATGAAGCTTTTCTGATAGTCTTTTATTCTGGTAGAGAGAAGCTGCTGGCGAACTTAAAAAAGGATCAGTGAAACTAAAAATAGTTACACACCTATAAAAACATGTTCATTTCATGATTCATCTTTGCATGCAATATATCTAGTGTAACCTACCTGACAATGCTTACAGTCGCTTTCTAAACATGGTCATAAAAAAGGGTCTTTCTTTAATGAAATAAGCAGAGTGATGGCACTCTTTCCACTAGGGTTGCAAACCTAGGTTGTATCTGGCAGGCGACTTTAAGCAGTAATTCCCACGTCAGTGAAGTCGTAAACCCATTTGCTATCAACTCAAACTGCTGAGACCTGTCCTGCTCCTTATTTCACTTGTATAGACTTTGTTCTACTCTAGATGGGATTATTGTGATGCCCTCTTATTGGGCATTCCATCTGGTCACATTATTCGCCTTTAGGTCAACCAGAACGCTACAGTTAGACTTATTTACAGCCTCCCTAGATCTGATTGTCTCTCAGGAACCTTCATTGGCTGCCTGTTCAGCGGAGGCTTCTTTTCAAGACTGTCTGATCTTTAAATGTATTCATGGCACTGCCCCTAGTTACATTGCCTTTAAAATCTCTCTCCACCGTTCAATGCGCTCTCTTTCGATCTACTGGTCAAAATCTTCTAAATGTTCCCTCTTCTCATTATGAGCATCGCGGAGATAGATGTTTTTCCATCAGCGGCCCCGTATATGGAGTTGACTTCTGTGATGAATCCTGCAGAGTCCTCACAGAAACTCTGCCTAAAGACTCCTCCCAGTTGGCATGGGAAGGCAGCCGCCATCGGATCCTAACCCTGGTGCTGGTATTAGCCGGGTGTATCGTCTGGGAGCAGAAGGCCACCAAGGGAGTAGGGCGACTCCTTTAGGAAAGACGCAGTATTCATCTTCTTCGGAGGGTGAGATTTCAATGGTACCGGAATACCTAATGGCTTGTTGTCAGAGTAAGGCTTCCCTTCCCAAAATTACCCAAATTGTCAGTGGTGAAAACCCTTATGCTCAACAGGGGAATGATATATGTAAGAATTAGAGAATCAATATCACTATTTCTGATGATGCCCCCTTAGATTTGAACTAAAATCTCCCCTAAAGGTATATTCCACGAATCATTTAAACGGAGAGAATTAGATTCAACATTAGGGACTTCAAGTCCTATAATACTATAGGTACTGGAACAAGGAAGATGGGCTCAGAGGTGCAGAATGAATTGTGGTGTGCAGTCCTAGTGGTTGCAATGACCCACACCTGAGCAAACCTTTAGATATTTGAAGCCCGTTCAGGTGCAGGCCATTATAAGGAGACGGCAGCAGCAGTGGGAGCAGCATATTCAGAGAGAAGACAATGCCAGAGCCACTGCTGTTTGAAGCGGGAAACAGTGCCGTGAGGGTCGTAGAAGTGGAGAGTCTGAACTGCCGAGGACACATAGTGCTGCTTTTACTGGCTGTCCCATAAGAGAGAAAAGTTCTCCTGGTCTGGCCTTATACTCCGGCGGTTTGGCGTTCACCAGAGTATGCAAGGAGCAGGGTAGGCTTCCTGTATAGAAGGCACAGGCCACAGGAGTGTGACCCGAGCTGTCGACGCCCAGGACCCGACGCAGGAAATAGTACCAGCAGCAGTGGGTAAAACAGAAGCGCAGGGAAAGACCAGTGAGTTGGCCTTCATTAGGTAACCGTAGGCACTCCTTTTGAATACCGAACTAATGAATTGGGTGCAAAACTCATATTGAGAGAGGCGGAGTGGGGAAATATTGTAGCCACCATTGCCAAAGTAGAGCTGGGACAATATTTGAGCAAGATGAATGCAATCTACAAAGATTACTTGAAAGGGAAAATAACCAGCATTGGCTAAGCCAAAGAGGGGCAATTATAAATAAAAGGAGATACAGCTTTCCTAAAGGGGGAAACCTGAACAAGTGACATTACAGCAACTGACCGATGTTGTAGAAGGAACCCAAAGGTGGCAAGAGAAACTCTCGTCTTAGAAACCATTGAAGGGGAGATGAATATAACTTGCATTGCCTTTGGCAAACACATTAGTGGACCAAGCACCATCAATGTGTTTTGTATACTTATGTAAGAAGTTGTTAACCTCAATGTTGTTGAAAGTTAGACTTTTTCAAGAAGCCATTTTCTTTGATTAACTTTCCACATTGAGGATCTAAGTGTGGAAAGTCTGAAGCAGTGTAAGCCTCACCACAGAGATACTAGTGGTAGGAGTTTCATTCTGGCAGGCCAGTATACCAGGAAAGAGACTATTAGTGGTTAGTCCTTGCAGGCTAGTGGACCAGGAAAGAAGATAATTAAAGTACTGCAGTGTGGTGGAATGTTGTTGTGGAAAGAAAGTTTCAAATTCACTAATGTGGTGTGATGAACTGTGGTAAAACCATCCTGACGACATTGTTTATGAAGAATTGTGAAAGTGGCTGTACTTCAAGAGAAGTTGGATTGAATACTGACCGGAAGTGCGAAGACAAAGTCTTTTGGTTTGTAGAGCAAGAGCTTGTGGAAACTTTGACAATTATTTTGAAAAGGGATAACTCTTGTTACGCAATAAGACAATTCAAGTGCCAAGTGAAAGATTGATGGAGTGAAAATAACGGTGTTGTATTTGGAGCAGAACTTGGCTATTGAAAAGGACTTTCTTGATTTGAACTTTGATTTGGAAAAGCCTGTATTAATCCTGGGGAAGGGGATCCGACCCTTGTTACAAATATACCTGTTTGCAAAGTTTATGGTTGCATATAACTATTATTTTGTTGAGTTGAAACGGCCATATGATACCTGTATAATTGCGTGGTATGTAAGTGTGACGGTCAGATACCTTTTGATATTATAGTGTTTTCCTTTAGTCTTAGTTTGACAGGTAGGGAAACCCTGTATGGGTTAGAGAGAACAAGGCGTTTACCTCACCATTATTATTTAATAAAATGTCTACTTGTGAGATCTACTTTTCCGTCTCGCATTTCTGACCCCTCACACTGCCTGCTGAACTCTAGAAGACCAACTCCTTGGCTCTATTCCGGAAGAACTGAAAACCTATATTGTTTCAGTGACCTCCCCTTCCTGAATATATTACTTCCTTGCTCTTCCCATGTTTTGTTTCAACATCTGCGCCTAGTTGCAGTTCCTGCCTGGCAGGGGCGTTGCTAGGGGGGGGCTAAGGGGGCTATAGCCCCTGATCTTTTGGTTGTAGCACCGGATAGAATCTCAGGATCTACAGCCAAAAGACTAGCTAGCCCCCAGTCCCAACAGTTCTGACATCAGCATAGCCCCGGGTCTTTTCCAGACCTAGCAACTCCCCTGCTGCCTGGTTCCTTACATCTTTGCGCATTACAAATTCAAAAATAAAATCATTGTGATGTGCACCCTTCATTACAGTACGTTCTTCCCACCTGCCTTTTATTCGTTGAAACATATTTTAATCTGCATTTCAGTTGAGTTAAAACATTTTTTTAAATGAGCAATAATACGTGTCTGAAAGCAAACTTCAAAAACATTAAAAAAAATGGCAGAATCCTGGGACTTAACGCGCAATCACCTTCACCACTCCCTTTATCCATTTCTGTTTCCAAGCTTCTCAATGATTCAGTTCAATTAAATGTGGGCATAAAAGCCAATACATGAGGAACCCTTCAGATGCACTGCAAGACCACCCAAAGATGTTTCCTGTACTTGGTTAACCACCTAGATCAGCCGCTCCATTACCTTTCCTGTTATTCTCTTGCCGGTCTTGTTCTTCAGTATTTGCTGATTGAGGTGCCCCGTTCTAAATGGCTAATCCCTTCTCGCTGTTCAACGGGGGAGAAGGGGGTTTAGATTCCATTAAGGACACTGAGGCGAGTATTATTTAGTATCTACTCCTCCAACAAAAAAAGAAGAAAATATACTTTGAACACATTTTTCGATGTTTAACATTAACCTTTTAAACCGGAACCTGCAATGGAGCTCTTAATCTTCAAGGGCCTTGACCTGAGAACATCCAATCCACCTAGACCACAGTACACACAAGTGTCTGTAATTAGTCCCCCTTCCTCAGCATGGAAACAACTTGAACACATCCCTTAAAAACAGGGTCAGAAAGCTGAAATATGCCAATACCTCCAATGAAGACAGAGAGGTATTCAAAGTCCTCTGCATTTTGCCATCCTTGGCAACTGAAAGAAGAGAAAAACAAGTAAGGGGGTGGTGGGAGGGAGGTACTAAGAATGTTAGCATTCTCATTATCTTGATCCTTCGGCATGTCACACTAGGTAATTAAGCAAGATATCAATATTTCTGTAAGCCCCTGGGGAACCTTAAAATTGGAAAAACCTGCTAAACTGTATTGTACCTCTTTCAAGTAGAAGAGGCATGCATGGAGCACAAACCATTAACCATCACACAATACCATTTTGCAGCACTAGTTTTAGTACATGTGAAAGGGGGAGGTAGAACATCCCTTTTCCAGATGAATGCATGCCCTGTCAAGGCCCCGTACATGCAGGACCTGCCCTCTCAAGCCGCAGATGACCACTACCAACCCACAGAACTATGCTGTAGCATGGCAGCAATGCATAATGCTCCCAAAAGTAACTCCCACCGGAACCAGAATGGGGAAAAGGTGTTATTGGGAAGGGGATACCGCTTCTCATTCACTGGTGTCCCACTTCCACTCCCCGTAGGGCCCCTCATCCAGGTTATCCTCCCGCACTGGTCCACCGCTAGGCACTAGAGCCAAAAGCGATGGCTGTGCCGCGTCCTGGCCACCTGGATGACGGAACCCCCGACTACTACCGCGTGAGACACCTTCAGGTTCCTCACATAAGCCGCTCACTGAAATGTGTGTCTCTGAAAGCTTTGAGCGGCAATCAATCAACATGCAGCTTTATGAAGTTGGTGAGGCCATCTAGGGATCTGTTGTGGGTCTTCGAGTGTAAAAAGCTGTGTTCTGTTTAAGGCTACAACTAGGTTTATTGCTCAATGGAAGGGTACTTTAGGGATTCGGTGAGGGGCTTTTATATATCTCTGGTAGTCAAGGGGAATGCTAAGTAAGGACATGCAGGGTTAAAACATAGGTCCTGTTCAACTGGGGTAGTGTCAAATAAGTTTATGCTGGATTGAAAGGAATTTTGCTCTGCTGAGGGCACTGTTCAATGAGGTGATGCTGGATTGGAAACTGGGTCATTTGTTGTTATGTTACTAACAAACAGCATAGTCTTACATGACCACGTGCTGATAACCATCTCGAGTGAACGATACCCCAAGAAGTGTAGTATGAATGAAAATTAACCGATTAAGATCAATATTATTTTATTATGTGCAACATAGTTGCAATAGTGGCTCTGGTTGCGTTGGACCCCATGCTTACACGGGAGCCACAATACAGAATAAGAAAGAAAAGGGAACAATCCCCAAGACTTTGAGGAAACTGACAAGGCTGCAATCTCCTCAACACTACAAAAACTGAATGTCATTAAGAGTCTGAAGCTTACCAATCTTGAAAACATTGTTTACGTTGAAATAATCTTTGATTATATGTTGTTGCATATAGTTTGAGTGTATTACAATTGTGACTGAAATATTCTTTGGAAATGTATCACTCTTACTAACATCACGATATGCGCTGAAGAGGAGCAGTGCTCAAAACACATACTGCAATAAAAGAGAGTTTGATGTTGATAAATTGGCATTTGTGATACATTTGTGAAATTCAATCGAAAGACCATTTACCGACAAACTATAACTAATGAGCAACAAAGCAGAAGAGAGAACCTAATATTGATGTTTTACGACTCTAATACATTTTTGAAACCCAATTGAGAGACAACCTATTGACAAACAATTTGTCACAGACCAGGCGTAGTTCTTGTTGTTCAAAGAATCTTTTTCTTGTATGTACATTTTTAGATTCCTTTAAGTTTGGGAATGTTGGACTAAAACTGCACAAAATGTTGCCAAAAACACGGTGGTTTGGCAAATGGTCCCAAATGTTGCTTTTCCCATGCAAACTCCCAAATGAAACCGTCTGCTTATGCCTACAGCAAAAACCTCTGGACAGATTTACACCAAACCTGCATGAAATGCTGACTACTGTTATCTCCGGCCATGGTTGCCAAAAGGGTTTTCCCTGCATCAAATTCTCCTTGCAGGACCACCACTGGAGATCCTGTGCTGCCTTGTTCGGGACCTGAAGAAGGTCCGTCACCCTGCCGGAGAATTGTGACCATTGGGATCTGAGGACCCACTGAAGGGAGCTCATCCTCAGACGGGCCTCTGGCACCAGGAAAATGCAGGATGCCATGAGACTGAGCAACTTCACAAAATCGAAGGCTGGTAATTGCTGGGCATTCTGAAACTTCACGACCATCTGAAGAATACTTTGAGCCCTCACCTAGAGTGGCAAAGGTAGATGTGAATTCTTCCCATCTTTTGACTTGCCGCTACTACTGCCATTAATTTGGTTAAGACCCTCAGGCTGAGGGGATCCCGAATGGCACAACCCGAAATTGAAAATGATAACTGCCAATGGCAAACCTCAGGTACTTCCTGTGCTTGGGATGTATGTGTAGATGGAAGTAAGCATCCCGAAGATTGAGTGAAACCATCCAATCCTGGAGCTGAAGAGCCCGAAGGATTTGCGAAAGAGTGACCATCTTGGAATTGCCCTTCCTGAGGATCTGGATGACGTTGTCACAACCTTTTACCCTCTGAGGCTGGTGTCTGGGAGGGGGACTGGAAAAATCTTGTGAGAGGCTTTGTGCTGCTTGCGCTTGTGCTGGCTAGAAGACCGGTCTGGTTGTCTGGTGCGTCTCTCCTGAAAGCCCCTGGAGCCACGCCAGGTATTTGCTCTATCCGAGCGCTGGTGACTCTGACTCTGGATATAGGCCAAAGAGCTGCTATTCTTTTAGTCAAGTTCCTCGTCCCTGGTTGAGTGGAACAAGTCCCCACCCCACCCCCTCAAATGGCAGGTCTAGAATGCGCTCCTGCACGTCAGGGTTAAACTTCACCTTGAGCCAAGCTGTCCTCATATCAGTGGCGATACAGATCGCTCTTTCTGCTGTGTCGATAAGAGCCACTGTAGATTCCATGCTATCTTGGGCCCCAATTATGACCTCTGCCAATCCAGCCATGAAGTGCGCCTGACTCTGAGGACTTCCTCTGAGAGTGTCCCGCGCAATCTGCCTCCACAGCTTCTGATTCACTGCTGCCAAAAATAGCATCAGCATTGACCTGGCATAGAAGGAGTGGGGATTTAGAGTACATTTTTTTGCCTAATGCTTCCAACAGCTTTTCCTCCTTCCCAAAGAGTGCTGAAGTAGGTGCAGCGGATGAAGACTGTGGCTTGGAGTAGAGGGAGGTTACAGATCGAAAAGATGAATGCGGTTCAGGGTACTTCGAGAGAACGAGAGAGTCCCCTTCCGCCTGCCTGTACTTGGTATCCACGCATTTATTGCGAGGCTGCGTTGAATGCAGCTTCACCAATCCCTTCTTGGCCAAGGCTTCTACATCCTTTTGCAGAGGGATGCCAGTTTTTGAGGCCGGGTTGAATGGTCAGCACTTCAGCCAGAACACCTGCCTCAGGTTGCTCGACTTGAGGC
Organism: Ambystoma mexicanum; assembly: GCF_040938575.1. Classification (NCBI taxonomy): domain Eukaryota; kingdom Metazoa; phylum Chordata; class Amphibia; order Caudata; family Ambystomatidae; genus Ambystoma; species Ambystoma mexicanum. Next base: position 1,119,485,097 of record NC_090930.1, read on the forward strand.
TACAGAATCCCCAGGTATTCTGCTACACCCGCCAGCCACTTGTGGAAAGCCTTAGCTGACGAGGGAGTGTCCTGGTCTTCATCCTCGTCCGTGTCACCCGCTGTGTCATACAGGTCCGGAACTGACGGAGGGGTGTTGGGTGCAGGCAACTGTGGCATACTGACTCGCAGTGCTGGGGGCTGCTGCAGAGGCTGTGCCGGAGGCAGAGCCTGCATGACTGGTGTGAGCGTGGGAAACAAGGGTTGAACTGCGACCGGGGTCTGCAACACCGTCGGAGCCTGATGTGGTGCCGGGGGGTAACATGCCGTTGATGATCCCCCTGAGGATGGTGCCCATCTGCAGTGACTTCATGAAGGTAAGTAACTTTTCGAAGAACCTGTCCACGCATGCTGGGTAGGGCCTGGAGGCGTGGGAGCCATGCCCTGTGGTTGAGTTCTTGTCGGTCCTTGCTGCACCCCACTGGGAGCTGCATACTTCCCCTGTGCAGGTGTGGTTGTATACAATGTGGACCAGGTTACCGGAGTGGTACAGTCCCACCTAGACGTGCGTTCCCATGCCTGCTCTCCAGAAGGAGGCGGCTGCGGGCGAGCCTGGCGGCCATTTTGGCATGTCCCATGCCACGTGCCTGCTGCGTGGTGCTTGAAGAGCTGGGCCCAGTTTCCGCCTGTACGCTTAGAAGCAAAGGCTCGGACCTTCCGCGCACCTCAGGTAGAGACCTGGGAGGCATAGTGCCCTCGGCCATGACGCCAGTAGAGCTGCATGTAGGCGCCCCCTCGGGTATGATCCTAGCCCCTCGAAGATGTCCCAGTACAAGAGCCTTGCGCCACCTCAGCGGTGGGACCTGGAGAGTCTTGCGACACCTCCGCCTGTTGGCCGGTAGCTCTGGGAGCCTTGGTCTCCTTGTTGGTCTTAGGACCCAGAAGGCCCCTCCCACTCGGGCACTTCCCTGGGAAGGAGTCGCCCGTGCGGTGTGCGGAGGAGAACAGGGCACCTACCTTGGGCCTGGTCTTCCTCCTCACGTAAGTCTTGAGGTCCTCGGTAGGCGCTCTCTCGAACAGCTCCCCCCACCTGGCCAAGAGATTCTTGAGAGCTCACGGGTTCAACGTGTCGCATGCAGAACTGTCCCAGCCGAGGTCGGGGCCAAGGCACCGGCGGCAGAGTGCGCAGTGGAACCGACGTGGGGAACAAACCCTTGCAGGCCAGCATCTGCTAAAACCAGCCGTCGTCAACAAGTGCCAGGGAGAAGCGTGGCACCAGATGACAGAGTCTTCTCTGACAATCTAGGAGAAAACAGAGAGAGAAGAAAAATAGAAAGTTTTCGGGGTGCGTGGAATAACAAGGCTGGAGGCCTAACCCAGAAGCGCTGGTGAAGTGGTCCATTCCCTTCGACGCAGAAAAGAGCAATGGGGAGGACATACTCCCAGGGCTTTGTCCCCCTTTCAATCTAGATGCGCTCGGGAAGACTTTCTGGTAAAAAAAGGTTCAGTTTCCCATACATAGCGAGGACGCCAATACAGTAGGGAGGAAAGGGGACTGGACGTAATAGTGCCATGGGCTACTGTTTACAGGGCCCAAGCATCTGAGGTAATGGTTCAGCACTCTTCCAAATCCTGCGTCAGCTTGCCTCCCACCACAGTCCTGTGGACTAAGGCTTCAAAGAGGTTTTGGTGCAGTGGCTGCTGCGAAATGCAAAGAGGCATAGGTTGTTTGGGCAGCTTACACCCCACATCCTCGTGAACCATGAGGTAGTCTCCTCTGTCCTCTTTGAGAGAATTGTTCCCTCGCTCTTCCAACCGAAGAATAGAATCAAAAGGACTGACCCGTCCAACTCAGAGGCAGCAGCCTTTGAGGTTGATGTGGCCGCATGAACAACCAGACTTTCCTGAGTTGAATGTCTCAACAGGAATTCTGGATCTATCGTAGATGGCCTGTACTTCCTAGCCAAGTCCTTATTTATTGCTGAAGTAGTATCAGGCCTTTTCCAGCTCTCCACGACCCTGTTCTTCAATGCCGTATGGAAAGGCAGAATTGGATCCTTGGGAGGACCCTTATCAAGGATGTCCGTACTATCATCCTTCGCCTATTCAGTCATAGGCCTGCTACATTCTAAATACTCAGTCACCTTAGCAATGACTGACCTATATGAGGCATCAGCATGCCCAGCCACATCTGGCGTGGCAAACTCCACTTCTGGTGATGTATCCTGGCCACTGGCATCCTTCAAGGTGTCCACCAGGTCTCTTAACCTTGACTCCTCACAGATCGGCTCTTCGGGAGCATTTGGAGTGCCATATTCGAATCTAAAAAGAGGACTTCTACCCTTGTCCACCTACTCTTCATAAATGGAGCTTTTAGACTTGAAAAAGTCATTCTTTGCTAAGGGCCTCAAAGCCTTCAAAGAATCAGTCACGGATGTCAATGGTTTAGATATTGATAGCTTTGGCATCAGGTACGCACCTTTGATTCCTTCAACTTGACACAAGGAGCTGAATCACTAGACACCTTTTGAGGAAGGTTCGAGGACTTACTGCCGCAAGCAGAAGATTTTGATGACGATCTGTCGGCCTCACAAGTCGCAATGGGGTAGGAAGCCTCCTTCGGTTCACCGGAAGGGGTGGATGATGCCGCCTTCGTGAACACCTCCAATATTTTGAGGCAAAATTCCTCCAATTCGGCTTGAGAAGCCGACCTACTCTGAAAACGTACCCGTTTCCAATAGGGTGAGGAGTCAGAAGACGACTATCAGGACCAATGGTATTGCTTCTTAGATTGCTTCTGCGAGGATGACAAGTTTCAGAAACTCGACCGAGGAAGCTTAGCATGTTTGCTCGGACGAGTTTCGGGAACTCAACCGAGCAAGCTAAGCATGTTTGCTGCGCTTTCTAGCTCTGAGGTGAAACCTCCCTCTAATGCTTGTCATCAGACGAACTCATCTTCGACGGGGTAGTGGAAGGGGATTTGGACAAGGGCCTACCTAGGGCAAGTTTCCCCTTCTCCTTCAAGGCCTTTACAGTCATCGACTAGCTTGAGCCACAGTCGTGGACCTTATGGCCTACTCCTAAACACCAGAGTCATATTTGGTGTGGATCCATAATTTACATCTTTGACCCACAATCCGAACACCTCTTGAACCTGGTCTTCGAGGTAGACATCTAAAAAATCTCAATAACGCAGTTGATAAAGCGCCTACGTGAATAAACCATTTCTAAGTGTGCTGTGTGAAAAAACTAACCTGAGACAACATGCGAGGTGCGTGCTACTTATACCAATGTCGACTTCACAGCCGAGAGCGGGATGGAAGCCGCAGAGGGATAAGTCGATGACACACAACGCCCTTTGCACCTGAAAAATGTTCCGAAGCTGCAAACAGGATATCGGATATATCAGAGATAAGGAATACGTGGGAGGGCACGATCCATTAGAAAGAAAGGTAAGCACATGGCATGATAATACATCCACATATTGGCATCATCACCCTCAGCGCTTATGGTAGATAAAATGTGTGTAAGATTAGTGACAGATGCTTGTTGTGAAACTGGGGATAATAAATACTTGTGTAGTTGCTTGTTATCTTGCTTGAACATTAACAATGGTGAGGAAACTAAGAAGTAATGTCCCCAAAGATTCCCCAGGGAGTGGTACGGATCAATAACATATATTGTTGAGAGTTGACAAGAACATCACCTCTGGCGCCAACAGGGGATGTGGTTACACTAAACCCCAGAGGTAGGCTCTCAGTAGGAAGTAATTATTTATGAGCGGTCACAAGGGATATAGATACATAGGCCATTAAGACAAAAGGGAAGAATTCGGAACCAGTGTCTGACAAAATATATGATGCCACATTAACCATCATAGATGTGTAAAGTAACCCAAAGACTTAGTAATGAATCATATGATCTTGTATGAAGTTCATGCTCAACACGAAAAAGCATGTAGGGATGTTAATGCTACTTGGTTAAAAGCACTTTATTTCCTCTCAAAAGCCTCTATGCTTTGGTATTATGGAAACTGCTATCCATTTGTTGATCTCTATTACATCCTGCAAAGCTTATATTATGTGTTACGTTATTCCCCCCCCCCAGCTTTATTAGATTAAAAAAAAGGCACAAACAATTGGATAACAGGGTCTACGAATTGGAAAAAGGTTCTATTTTCATGGGTGCAGAAATCACAGGAAGCTTCAGGGCCTATAACAATCTGAAGGAAGAACTCCAAAAGGAAAAAGAGAAATGCCTGGAGCTGGATTTAAAACTACAAGGTAAAAATCTGAGACTGGTGGGGATAGAAGAAAAAGCTTAGTCTGACAACATAGCCACCTTTGTGCTTCAGATCTTTAAGGATTGCTTTCATTTTGAATCAACTGTTATCAATGACATTGACTCTGTTGAGTGGGGAAGATCTCAAGTTCTAGAGCCAGACCAATCCTGATTACCTTCTTGAACACAAGGACAAAGGAAAACCTACTAAAGGCTGCCAGAATTAAAGGGAACACCAGATATAACGGGATGCCAATATTTCTTTACCCGGATTACCCCAGGGAGAGACTGTTAAGGAGAAGATCATTTAAAGGAGTGAAAGAGTTCACCAAGGAACTGGGTGTTAAAGTGTATATGAACAGAGCCAACATCATGACTGTATGTCTGCCAGATGGTGAGAAAAAATCCTCTGAACCAAAAGAGGTACTACATTGGTTGGAGATGACAAAAATGACTGCGTCCTGGTCAAGTATGATTTAGTGGCTCCCTCCCTCCTGCTGGCTGGTGTTTAGGACTTGGTATTTTTTTTATTTCTCTACTTATTTATGTTTTTTATTTTTATTGTCAGAGATGTTATAATTGCCTAGAAAAATGGCACAGTTCAGCTCCGACAGTTCAACATTATTAAATCAAATCAAAACATTATGTTAGAGGCAGCTTGCTTTCTGATTCAGCTGGCGTTATGAACTGAATTCAGAGGAAAGAACCCTCTATGTGATATGCATGCTTGGGACCAGCTGACAAGCAGAGTTTGAAAGACGAAAATACGGCGCACACAGTTCTGCTTATGTTTGACTCTGCGCATGCTTTTGGGAACGAGAGCCGAGATCGGATGAATTCGGAGGCTGCCGGGGAGTTCCTGTATGGCAGCGAATGTCGACACTTAAGGTCTTCGCGGGCAGCTTTGACGATGCCGCAGAGGTCAATGAGGTCATCGGATCTGGGAATGTTACTGTGGGCATGAGCACCCTGTGCCTAAGTAGTTGGATGACATGATAATGGCTCCGTAAGGATACAGAACTAGCTCAAAAGGAATCAGAGTTTTTGGAAGTGTTTGCAAGAAAATGGTACACTCAAATACTGTCAATAGTAGAATTTTTTGTTCTCCAGCTCGTGCCCTTTGTTAACTTAACCTCACTGTTCAGCACGATCGAGGTACTTACATCGTATACCTTCATAGATGTCCCGCTTGGGATTTCATTGTCACTAAGTCTTGAAACATCACTCATATGCTGCAGCACTATACATTTGGCATCCCAGCCGCTGGCTCTGAGCCAGATTGCGAGGCCTTCTGCGGTATATAAATAAGATGGAAACAGGACGCTGGAGGAAAGCTGGGCAATATCCCTTGCAATGTACTCACGGTGACAAATCACTTATGGGCCTCTCTATCTTTGGTATAGCTGACATCTATGTAGTATGTATGACATCCTGTTTCGCTGAAATGTACCTGTGCTTGAAGGTTATCACATTGTTTTATTTTTCGTGTAGAATAATGTTTTAGATTTCAACAAAGTCTCTTAACAAGTCAATGTCCCTTCATACGATTATAGGGAACGACTGGTCTACGTGATCAAAGTAGTTTTACTTTTTAAAATATTACTTTTAACATGACATGTACTAATTTTAAATCAGGCCTGTCTGATAGCCCAGTGAGTTAGATAGAAGTTTAGATACAATGTTCTACGTGCATCCCTAAACATTAGGTGAATGATAATGCTATATTTCTAGTCTTTGATAATGGTTATATATGGGAATGGATTTTGAGTCCATATATTGCTGAAAAGTGAACTGTCATTGGGATTGCCGTTTTATATTGGCGGTGAGTAAACACCTCGCTTTACTTCTTGGGGGTCTTCAGTTATGACCTGCTGGTCTTCCTAGATAACTCAGATATACTGCGACAGCAGTTTTAAAGGTTAGTTGCATTAGATGCATGTTCAAATTATTTTATTACTAGGTTCGATTATAAATGATATCATATTTTAAGTACAGATGAGTGCGAACTCCCCACCACCTTATCGCTCGACGGAAGCTCTCGTCGAGCGGGATCCTGTCCTGAAAGCTTCCCGACACTTCTATCCAACGGTCGTCGAGGAACTCCTGTAGTGGATGCATCTGTAGCCTGCATTGTCGGATGAGGTAGATGCATGACGACATCATGCCGAGCAGAGACGATGTCCTCACTGTGGCGACCTGCAGTGTCAATAGCCGTTGCACCTTGCCCAAGATGGCCGCTGTCCTTTCCTCCGACTGAGACGCCAGGCATGACACTGTGTTAAGACAGGCTCCCAGAAACAGTGCGTCCTGCGATGGAGTCAAGTAGGACTTTGTATAGTTTCCCGAGAACCCCAGTTCCGTCATCAGGCGAACGGTCCTCATCGTATGGTCGATGGAGGATGAGCAAGTCGTCCAAGTAAGGGTAGACGTGGATCCCAGGCACTTGGTGAAAACCCTTGGCGCCGACTTCAATCCGAAGGGAAGGGCCTTGAACTGGTAGTACTTCCCTTGAACCACGAAGCGCAGAAACTTGCGGTTTCCCTTGTGAATGGGGATGTGGAAGTACGCATCCTCCAAGTCCAGTGACGACAGAAAGTCTCCCTCTTCGAGCTGCCCGAGCACATGCTGAAGAGTGACCATCCAGAAATTTTGGGGATTGATGCAGTTGTTTAGTCGACGGTGGGCCTCCATCCTCCGGTCTTCTTTCTCACGAGGAAGTACCTTGAGTACACTCCACAGCCTCTTTGCGACAAGCTGTTTCGTGCCTTTTCTCAGCATGGCCCGCACCACCAGCAGCAGCTGAGGGACGTGGTTTTCCTGCCGGGCCACCGGTGGTATTCGAGGACACTTCAGTTGAAATTCCAGGGTGTGTCCGTGGGCGAGAGCGTCCAGCACCCAGCGGTCGGTGGAGATGGTCTTCCACACGCCGATGAAGTTCGCCAGCCGGCCTCCCACCGGGGTGCACAGGTGGAGGACCGACACCACGGCCAGTTCAATCCTGCTTTGACGTCGAAGGGCCGCTTTGGGTTGGTTTCCTGGGCCGAAGAACGGGAGGGCTGGCGGTAAGAAGAGGAGCCCCCGCCGAAATTCTTGGAGGATCCTTGCGATTTGCTGCCTGAGGGCCGAAAGGAAGGCCTCTGTTGTTGAAGAGTGCCCAAGGCACGCGCTGTCTCCGTGTCCATCTTTATGGCTTGTAGAGACTCATCCATAGCCTTCCCGAACAAATTGTCCCCCGTCGAAGGGCATGTCCAATACCTTTGACTGAACGTCCTGATGAAAGATGGTGGCCTTGAGCCAGCCACGACGACAAAGGCAAACACTGTTGCCCATTTGGCGGAACCCTGCGTCGGCAATGTCCGTGGCCACCGTGATGGCGTGGTCCGACGCCACTTTGCCTTCCTGCAAAATTTCCAGCGCCTCCGATCTCTTGTCAGGGAGGAAGTGGAGGATGGGAGCGATCTTGAACCACAGCTCCTGGTCACAGCGTGCCACGATGGCGAGGACGTTGGCGGCCTTGATGGTCGTCGCTGCAGAGTAGATGACCCGTCGTCCCATGGCATCTAACTTCTTGCCCTCGCTGTCCGGAGGGGTGGATGCTGCCGAGGAAGAATCGCCCGAGGACGAATTCTTGGCTGCCGCTGACACCACAGAGTCCAAAAAGGGTTGGGCCTGCAAGCACTTGGGCGCAGAGTCCGGCACCCTATACTTCTTCTCAAGGCGATCCCTCTTCGCCGGGGCCATAGAAGGGTTCTTCACGAGAGACGACCTTTGTCCCAAATGTCAACCAGGAGTAGGACTGAGAGGATGGTCTTTCTCTTTGCCTCACAGCTCTGATTATAGGAAGCCCTTCTCCTCTGGAGCAAGCTGGAAGATTTGCAAAGCTCTGGATATCATCACATGGAACGAGCCTATCTCGTCCGGCGGGGGAAGATCTGGGAGGTAGTGACGGTAGGTACCCCATACCACTGTTGTCGTCCGTGCCAGTCGTCGCTGTGTCAGGATCCGTCTCATTCCTCGGGGGGGGGGGGACAGATGTGGGCGCAGAGTGGCAAGGTGGTGGAGGGTGTACTCTCCTCTTCTTGGCCGGAGGCTTCCCCGTTGCCAGGGCGTCGGCTGTCGCTGGCGCCGCGGGTGGGTCTGCCGGCGCGATAGGCATCCTTGAGACCAGAGTATGCAGTGCAGAGAGAATGTCCACCTAGAGGTCTCTAGGAGGCAGTTGAGGCGGGGGTGGCAGCTGAGGTGGAGGCGGAATAGGTGGAGCCCAGGCCCTCGTCGCCATGCTGCTCTTCCTCGACGGTATCCTCGCCGTCGTCACTGCGCTCGTCGTAGGGCTCCCCCTGGATGGTATGCAGGCAGACGAGCTCCTCCTCAGAGGAAATATCCGTACCCTGGAGGTCCACGGCACCCCCCCCCCCTCCTTCTTCGCTTCCAGAGTGGAAGGTCTCGGGAGATGACAGGCATCTTTTTCTCCGGGGTCTTCTCTATGGGTCGGAACGCAGCCTCCCTCCTGGGAGGAAGGGATACCCTCGCCTTCAGGGTTGCGCCTTCACAAGAGACGCCACCACCACCTCGATGGAAGGCTGGGCCTTCGCCGTGCGGTAAAAATCTGAAGATGGCTGCCAGAGAGGGGCTTGGGTAGAGGGCAGTCATTGGCTGAGGGCAGTATGATGCCAGAGCTCAGTGATTGGTTGTTAGGAGAAAGACAGTTCAGAAATGAAACTGAAACTGATTTTTTCTATTCCCGAGGATTCCCAGCCATATGACGGGGAATATTCATGAGCATGTGAATCCATGCCAGACCCCATGCTGGAGGACTATGCACCTTCTGTAGATGATGGCTCGTTCTTTAGGCGCGTGGCTCGAATACTACAAGATTTGAAAACTCCAAATGTTTTATTGGGTGGAGATTTTAATGAAGTTTTGGACCCTAATATGGACAAGAGTAAGTGTAGATCACAGAGAAATAGAAACAATCATTCCTTGTCACTTCAAGTTCTGCTAGAGGAGCATAATCTAAAAGATAATTGGAGATTAGAACATCCATCAGTAAGAGAATACAGTTTCAACCCTAGTGCTCATGATTCCTTTTCTAGACTAGATTTGTAACGACAGGTAAAATGTCAGGAAATTAGAAATAAGGGAGGATTGGAAATAAACTATTAACATACCATGCACTTGTTGAAATGCATTTGAACCTAGATTTTGAGCTCAAAAGAATGTTTACATGGCAGATGAACACATCAATATTGAATGAAAAAAAGATTTTAGAAAAGATAGCCTCAGAAGCGGAATGCTTTGTTGAAGAGAATCATACCAGAGAATTGGATGCAAAGTTGGTGTGGGAAGCCTTCAAGTGTACCATGAGATGGTTGTTAAGTCTATCAAGCAGCATGAAAAAATAAAATGAGAAGGAGACATGATTTAGATCTACAGATTAGGAATCTCTAACAGGAAATAATGAATGGAACAAAGCAGTCAGAAGAAATTACACAGCTACGGCAGTTAAAAACAAAAATTAACAAGATGTTGACAGAAAGAGCGGAACTGAGTTTGTTCAGTTAAAATGCTTATCCTATGAGAAAGGGGAAAAATGTGATCGGTGTTTGGCGCACCGATTGAGGAAAAGAGATTTAGAAAGGGCTATTACTTCAATTAGAGGTCCTGATGGTTTAATTTCACTTAAACGCAGAGACATTAACGATATATTCAGAAATTACTATGAAGAATTATAATGCAATGAGCAAACGGTGTCAGGAATTGGTGAACATTTCTTTGGGAACGTAGAGATCCCGAAGATTGTAGAGACTGAGCATGAAGTTCTGGAAAGAGATTACGATTGAAGAAAAAAGCCGATCTATCAGTAAATTGAATTCGGGGAAATCTCCTGGGCCTGATGGCCTCCCAGTTGAATTCTACAAGATTCCACCAAATTCAGTCTTGACATTAAAAAAAGATATGTTTGAATCATCGCTAAAGGATGGCCTACTACCACAGACAACAAGATATGCTATGATATCAGTATTTAAAAAGAAAGGTAAAGGCAAGAATCAACCGTCAGGTTACCATCCGATCAGTTTGATAAACACAGACAACAATAAAAATCTTAGCTTTGCGATTAGAAACTTTACTTGCAAAGCTGATCAATGAAAATCAATCCGGTTTTATTAAAAAATGACATGCTTCGGGTAAAATCCAAAGACTAACACAAACAATGTCACAAGCCACAAAATCAATTGATGATATTGCGGTATTATCCTAGATGCTGAAAAAGCGTTTGACTGTGTTAATAGGAACTATCTGTATACAGTGTTGCACAAAATGGGCCTAGGAGAGAGATTTATATAATGGATCAAATTACTGTATTAAAAACCGACGGCTGATATAAATACGAGGGTATACCGTCATTTCATCGCCGCACTTTTCAAGCCCATGAGCGCGGGAAGGACCAGGCGCAAAGGTCTTGAGAAGAGCAAGGCCAAAATAAAAGCGAAAGGGAAGACGGACGTGCTGACACCACAGCAGCTGAAGGATGCAACAGGTAACCGACGGCGCAAGGAGCCCGGTTTCATCGTGGAAGCAGTGATCGTCTCCTCCAAAGAAGGCACCCGCGAAGAAGCAGGTACATGGTTCTTGGCAAGGAGGGGGAGGAGGGCAGTTGAGCTTTGTGGGGCTCCAGCAGGGCGCCAGAATGGTGAGAAAGAGAACCAAGTGCCACAAAAAGGCCAATGGGCCTATAAACCAACAGACACTGAGAAAAATAACAAAAGAGGGTGAGCTTGAGAACCATAACTTGCAATGGATTATTAGAACCCAGAAAGCAAATGAAACACTGAAAAGGGCCGAACTTGTGAACCACAACAATAAAGGGGTATTAGAAAGCAGAATGCGAGCAAATTACCGAAAAGGGAGGAACTGGAGAACCACAACCTGCAAGGGGTTATTAGTAACCAGAAAGGAAATTAAATATCCAAAGGGGTGAAGCAGAGAACCACCACCCGCGAGGGGTTATTAGAGACCCGAAGGTTAACGAAATACCCAAAGGGGATGAAGCTGAAAACTACAACCTGCGATGGATAACAAGAAGTCAGAAAGCCAGAATACCCAATTGGGGTGAGCTTCAGCACAACACGCCACGAGAAGTTACTAGAACCCGGAAACAAACTAAATACCCAAAGGGGGTTAAGTGGAAAGTCACAACCTCCCCCGAACTCGGGCCCCCCTCCTATCCCGGCAGGATTTTGCAGAGCCAGAAAGCAGAACCAATATCAAAAGGGAATGAACTTGAAAGACATTACCCGCAAGGGGTTCAGAGGAAGGCAGATTAAGGGAAATACCAGAGAAGGATTAAGAGAAATAAAGCCATCCAAGAGAGGAGAGGGAAACATGGGTAAGAGCCTAGTCTGGGCTAAATATCACAGCCACTCACATGGGGTGGAAACCTACAGTATTCTTCAAACCTCTAGTAGAGCCAAAAGGTCCCTGTGGGGCCACAATAACTTACTATTGGCACCAATCAGATGTCGAGGTGATGTCGAGGTGAGCGAGAGGCAGCAGTTGAACAACTGCACAATCCACAAATCCAAGTGACTTGTTTCTCAGAACTCTGTGAAAAGACCTAAAGAACTAAAACTTGGTGGCGGGGCCAGGAGTGTGCGCCCATTGTACTTGTGTTGAAAACCAAAAGATGAACTGCACGAGAAACCCTGGAAAGTCAAGTGGACTAATTCCAGTGACATTGTTGGGAGAGGGTCATGCACCAGCCTCTCTAAGCCAAGCAAGGGGGGAGTAAGAAGGGTCAGCTAGAAATAAGCATAGGTTTGGACTGAGGACAAACGTGAGTTCTGTATGACATCCTGATAAGCACCTTTGTATTATTTTCTTAAAATGGGGAACACACACACACACCGTAGCAATAGGGCAACTTGAGTGCTTTTGTTTTACTTCATAAAACCCCAAAAGGATGAGAACATATCCTTTTGTCAGCGTTCTCTCTCTGACCTACCACACTGGCTACAAGTGAATGAAACTATGACGGAATGCTGAAAGGAGGTGCACCTCCCAGCAATCATCTTAGATATATAACCTGCAATGTTTAGGGGAAGCGCAGAGATTTTTCACAGGCTATAGCTTTGTGTTAAGACTTCCTTGTGGTAATCAATCTGGTTTACTGCACGCGGTTTAAGTCGGTCTACTTGTTTCAGTGAAGAGTGATGGCAGATGGGTACTTCTGAGGTGTGCAGACACTGAGCACAACAGGCACTAAAAGAATCCTGTGGCAGCCTCGAAGGGTACCCGATAGATGGGGGATGGCCGTCTTGTAGAGGATAAGGCCTGCAAAACCCTTCCGAGCAGGTGACTTGGTCTTTTGGCACCCCATTGTCATGCAGGATGTGCAACACATTTCACAGCGTAGAATGCTCCTTTAATTCTGTGGGGCTGATGCTGTGCACAACTTTTAAAATGAAACATAAATCCTTTATCCTCAAACCCTACATTAATACATTAACTCATAAGTCAACCGAAAAGAACAATGAACATATGGACATAGTTGGCCTTTATATAAATGTTTACTGTAATTCGGTCTATCCCACTTGCCTGCCTTTTGTTAGCAACAACATTCACCTTCACACATGTCCGAATTCTGGACTTGGCCACCTTCTAGGGTCAGTTGGTAGTGCCAGAATAACTATTCGGAAACATACCTGCTGCACAATAGACAAATGCTACATGTATTTTAAGGCTACCTATCTGCTAGGAATGCCCAACCATATCCTTGTACTCTTCACACTCCCAAAGCTACTCAATCTCTAACCTATAATTCTTCAAAAAATGCCTTGGAATTCCAGTGCATATATCAATCCAACACATACTTTCCTGTGTCACATTTCTCTAAAAGATAGACTATAGTGGACTAACGAGCACTGGTACAAAGAATATCCCACGACCCCACGTCCTTTTTGCGTCTTCAACTACTGTCCCTGCTTTTACTTCACTCTTGCAGTCGCTCTCGTTCCCAGCAGACTACGGTCTGGCTTCCCCGGGCGGGCGCACAATATGCCCCACAAAGGATCAGCATTTTGACACTACTATGGTGGCGATTCAGTGCAGTACAAAAGTATAGTAACATAATAGGCAGAGGGGCCAAAAAGTGCAGAAACATTTTTGCAGATGGTAGATGGTATTCCCTTTGGAAAAACTGTACAATTGTATTCTTTAGGGATTTGTTTTTTCAAAAATCTTAATGAAACAGCCCATATTTTGAAACAGGCAATATCGAGTGGCAGTGCTATCGAGACTTTACAAACATTTATGAATGTAACTAGCCAACACCTTACTCAAAACATATGGGTCTAACACACTAATGGGTCCCCAGTACTGAGCACATTTCTGGGGATTGAAGTCTGGACCAATCCAGAAAGTAGAGAATACGCTTTGTTAAAGTACTCATCCTCCCTCTATCTGCTCGACATGTGCAATGCACTTTGAGTAGTATTGGAGTACATACAATATATTGCGGCTATTGCCTCAACCATGCTATGGATGGCAACTTTGGCTAATATCCAGCCATATCAATACAAGGAAATGATTTTTTTAAAAATCGTGTTTTGCCACAACGCACCAAAGATCCCTTGGCCAGCACAGGTGGGAAAGACAACTATTAATGCATTAACCTGGCTTGACGCGCCAGGTTCTTTAGACCAGAAGCAAGCGCAGGGATACAAAAATCTGTTATTTAAAAAATGTGCACTAGTGAGGAAACCCACTGAATTGGTGAAGCCCTCTAACTCTGCTCATGCAGTATTTACTAACCAAGACAGTCTAGAGACATACTTAGAAGGGTATCTTAGTATTTGTCAGTGTTTTTATTTGCACGTTTCAGGTTTAACCTATTGCATAGGTTCTTGGAAAAAGTGGAGGGTTGTGACCCAATAGCCTGTTGCTCTCCTTTATACCCAGGTGCAATTGAATCATTAAAATACTTCATCCTTTTCTGTTCAATGTATAGTAGGTTATGGGCACGAGGTGTTATTCCACTTTAAAAAAACAAACAGGATTTACGCAAGCAAGGCTAGTTCTTTCCCTCTTTCTTACTTGCAGTTGATATGACCGCTACATGGGCTTTAAATCCCTTCCTTGTAACGGGAATCATTAGCATAATTTTTTATTTTTATTTTTTTTTAGCTTTGTTGGTTTTTATGTTCACTGACAGGGCTTGCTGCTTGTTTTTATGTGTTCTTTCCAGAAGTGCTTCTTTTCCTAAATAGATATCAAGTATGTGTTTTAGATGGACATTTTATATTTTCTGTAGTTTACTTGTGTATTTCCAGGGTTTACAATCGTGTACAACTTCCAAAATAAACTTCTAGTTAAACGATTGATCCCTACCAAAAAAGCAGCATATCAAATATTTGATGAACAAGCTATAAAAGCTAAAAAACATGAACCACTACTTGAAATTCCATACAATCACATTGTCCATGACAAGCTGTCTTACCAGTATCAATTGAGAGAGAGTCTAAGTATAAAAGGCCAAGAATGCCTACCTCCAAGGTATAATTATAAATGTTCTTTTATAACGTGCTTAATATCGCAGACCAGTTTCTAAATGAGAGACCGGGATTCAAACCTTTGTTGCTATGCACTGTTTTGCTTACAAGACAAACGCGTTGCCCCTGAGCTATCCTCCTGGTACAAGAGGTATAATCTCTCTGGCATTCTGCCCACCAAAAGTATTCTTCAAACTGATCACAATAGTTAAGAGTGCAACATCTCTTTAACCCCTTCCCAATTCTACTACTGCTCCATCCTTGACCTCTTACAAACCAAGACACTGGACTTCCAAAGACTAAAGATGGTGCCATTGGCCTCCACGAGGGAACTGTTATATCTCCAGCCTGAAATTAGACTTCGACACAACTGCCATCTTGCCTGCCTTTGCTCAGCTTTCCTCCCACAACCATCCACAACTTTCACTTTCTATGAAATGGTAGCATCAAACAGGCCGCCAAGCAGCCATTGAATCTTGCTCAAACATCAACTGCCCCATCTCCAGAGGACATGTTGCCCCAGAAGAACAAGTTACTTACTCATGGTAACATTCTTTCGATTGGATGTTCTTCCCACGTATTTCTCATCTTTTGATACTTCCATTCCAGCTTCAGCTGCTTCAGAAATATTTTTTCTCGACAGAGGGCGCTGTGCACAGGTTACGTCGGCTCGATGTTCCTTCGATGGTCGATGTCATCCCCAGTATATGTAGCATGCGCTGCACATGTTGGTTTCAGTTTTGTTTTTCCCCCACCTTAGAGGAATTACTATCAACCTCCTTAGAACGTAGTAGACGATAAGAGCGTAAAGTTTAAAAACACGTATATTTTACGGTGGGGTAGGCTGGGAGGGGTGTTGAGAAATACATGGGAAGAACATCCGATCAAAAGAACATTACCATGGGTAAGTAACTTGTTTTTCGAATGGATGGCGCCCTCCCAGGTATTACTCATCTTTTGATAGACTCCCAAAGCAGTAATCATTTTCGCGGTGGGAGTACAAATTTAGACTTGTCCTTAAGAATGATTATGGACCGAATGAAGAGCAGCCCTCCGAAACCCTCCTTCCTGGGAGGAAGTTGAGTCCAGACAATGTTTCACAAAGGTGTGAATAATAGACCAAGGGGCAGCCGCACAGATGTCTTCTATGGGCATACCTCTCTGCAGAGCAGCATATGTTGCCATGCCACTTGTGGAGTGGGCGCTCAGGCCTTTCAGAGGATCCTCACCAGCTAATCTAACATTACCCAATGGCTAGAATGAAAATCTGTATAGGGTCTGTTTTGTTACTGTTAAACCTAAATTGTGACCAGTATAACCAATGAATAACTGGTCATTCTAGTGAATCTTTCAAATTCTTGATATGTAGAAATTGAGAGCCCTTCTCAGGTCCAGTCTATGACCTCTCCTCTTCCTTTCCAGGATGAGGAGGTAGGTAAAAGGTTGGTAAAATTATTTCTTTTGATAAATGTAAGTCAAACTATTTTTGGCAGAAAAGAAGGTTTCACCGTAACAACAACTTTGTCTGTAAAGAAAACAGTGTATGGAGGTTTACAGGAAGGTTTCTGAAACTCGCTGACCCTGTAGGCTGATGTTATTGCTACTAGCAAAATTGATTTTAAAGTTAACATTCTTAAGGGACATGAATGCATTGGTTCAAAAGGAATGCATGTTAGAAACATTAGCACAAGATTTAAATCCCATACAGGGACTTGAAAAGGAATAGGTGGGCACACATTAGTGAGACCTTTTATAAATTGAACAATTAAAGGAATTTTAAAGCATGAGGTTCCGAAGAGCGATTGAAAATTGAAAGCGCTGCCAGATAACCCTTTATTGTTCCAATCTGGAGCCCCAGATTCGCTAAATTTAGCCAAAAAGATAACACCATAGGTGTTATTGCATATAAAAGGATCCACATTCTTATCCTGACACCAGCTGCCAAATGTGCTCCAACGGCAGCAGTACAAAGATTTGGTTGCTGGAATTCTGGCCGAAAGCAAGATTTCCATTGCATCATCCAGGAGGTCCCAACCCTTACATCTCAACCTCTCAGAAACCATGTGTGAAGGTTGAGTGTCTTGACCTGTGGATGGAGAACCCAACCCTACTCTCGCGAGAGAAGGTCCTCTCTTTGTGGAAGACTTATTGGGTGGCAGATGGACATATCCAGAAGGTCCGGGTACCACGTCCACCTGGCCCAATCCGGAGCAATTAGGATCATGGATTTCCCTAACTTTCTCAACCTCCTGATCACGTGCGGAATAACGGGGACTAGAGGAGACGCATATAAGAGTGGAAACTCACAGTCCACTACGAACATGTCCCCTAGAGCTCCTCTTGGGGGGAAATTCTGTGGAGCAGAACAGTTCGCATTTCCGGTTGTCACTGGTCGTAAACAGATCCACTTGAGGGGTTCTCCCAAAGGATGAAGATCTTTTGAAGATCTTCCTGAGCTAACTCCCACTCGGGTGACACTGTGCTCTGCCTGCTCAGAGAATCTGCCACTGTGTTCTCTTCTCCAGCTAGGTGAACTGCTGATGGAGAGACCCCTGTTTGAATTGCCCAGAACCAGAGCTGCATTGGCTCCCTGCACAGTGGTAGTGAGCCTATGCTTCCTCTCTTGAGGTAGTTCATAGTCACTGTGCTGTCTGTCCATGTACAGAGGGCAGAAAGGCCTTCAGCGCTAGCCCAATTGCCCTCAGCTCAAAAAGGGTGATGTGTAGTTTGGACTAAGATGGAGGCCGATGACTGCTGATAGATTGTTGGCATGGGTCCCCACCCCGCGAGTGAGGTGTCTAACTACTGTTACCTCAGCCATGATTGCCAAAAAGGTTCTCGCAGGCCCACCAAGGGAGATCCTGTGCGACCCCGTTTGGAACCTGAAGCAGGTTTGACATCTTGCCTGAGAATTGAGGCAACTGTGTCCCGAGAGCCCATTGAAGGGATTTCATCCTCAGGCGAGCCTCTGGCACTGGGAAAATGCAGTTTAGCATGAGGCCGGGCAACCACAAAAAGTTGAAGGACGGGAGACGCTGTCCATTCTGGAATTTGGTGACCATTTGCAGAATGGTTTGTGCCCTCAACTCGGGTGGCGAGGCGGTCTCTGAGGTTGCATCCAGGAGTGCTGGTAAAGTGGAGTCTTTGTGATGGTATCATTTGTGACTTTGAGGGAGAAGCCCAGTCTGTGGAGAGAGTGGCAGATGATGCAGAGATGTTCCAGGACTTGTACGGGAGAATGGGCCCCAATCAGCCAATAGTCCATTTAGGAGTAGACATGAATCCCCCCCCTCTCCTAAGACTTGCTGCCTCAACCACCATTAACTTGGTGAAAACCCTGGGGCGGAGGTCAGCCCGAATGGCAGAACTCGAAATTGATAATGAAAACCGATAACGCGAACCTCAGGTACCTTCTGTGCTTGTGATGGATAGGCACATGAAAGCAAGCATCCTGAAGGTCCAATGACACCATCCAGTCCTGGAGTTGGAGGGCCTAAAGGATCTGAGAAAGTGTAACCATCTTAAACTTGTCCTTCGTGAGAAATTTGTTTAATTTTCGTAACTCTAAGATGGGTCTCAATTCTCCATCCTTTTTGGGGATTAGAAAGTCACGTGAGTACCAACCCTTGTTCCTCTCTGCTATACGTACTGGTTCTATAACACCTTTCTCTAGCAGGATCGAAATTTCATTCACAAGGAGCAGATCTTGAAAGAGCTGTTCTCCAGTGGATGATCCCGAGGCCTTTTTAGAGAATGGAGGCAGTAAACCCTGGGCTACCATTTCCATTGCCCATGCATCTGAAGTAATGCCCTGCCATTCTTGCAGCTGCTGTGAGAGCCTGCCACCCACCGGGGTCTTGTGGGCTAAGGCCTCCGAGAGGTTTTGAGGCGGCTGAAGCAGCGGCTGAGGGCAAAGTAGCCATTGCTTCAGCGGGCCTAGTACCTCTCCCTCATCCACCACGAGGGAATCTTCTCTGGCCTCTATGACTAGCCTGTCCTCTCGCTCTTCCAACTGAGAAATAGAAACAAAAAGGACTTACCCCCTCCAAGATGACATACTGGGTTAAGAATGTTGAGGATGTCCGATTGCAACGCTGAGAGATTTTGCTGCTGCTTTAGAGGTCTGCAGCTTTTCCAGACTTTCGTCAGCCTTGCTGCCAAACAGCCTAGAGCCATCAAAAGGCATATTGAGAAGCTTCGATTGAACATCCGGTGCAGATTCAGACTCTCAACCACGCAACCCTGCGCATCACAGTACTACTCGCCATGGATCTTCTAATGCTATCGGCAGTATCCAGACCTGACTGAAGGCACTCGCACATTGCCTCCTTACCATCTTTGATAGTTAGGACGCTGTCTCATTCTTCCCCTTTGGGAAAGTGGTCAGCCGCCATTGCTACGCAATCACATAGGGTGAACGTAAACCTTGACAAGGCACAGGTAGCATTTGACTTTTTCAAAGCCAAACTTCAGCAGTAAAGATCTTCCGTGCCCAAGCATCCACCCGCTTGTCATCCCTTTCTGGAGGAATAGTAGGGCATGCAGATTGTTTGGTGGCCGTTGTCGCCTGGAACACTAAAACCTCTGTGTTGGATGCTTAGTTAAATATTCTGGGTCACTGCTGGATGGCCTATACTTTCTAGAGAAGTTTTTGTTAACTGCAGGCGCAGTTTCAGGGGATTCCCAATTTGTAGTGACTCTTTGTTGGGGAACATGAAAAGGTAAAATTAGATCTCAAAGGACCATGGTTGAGTATATCAGTCAAATAATCCTGCTCAAACGGAGGAGCAGGTCTACTCCACCCTGAAAATTCCACTACTTTGGTCAACAGTTGCCTATATGAGGCATTAGCATGGTCAGAGGGGTCTGGCTTCCCAAATTCTAACTCTGGTGATGTATCCACACCACTGGCCCTCTGAAATTAATGCATCTGGCACATTTGGAGTGTCAAATTCTAAGCCAAAAGGTGGAGTATGATCTATCATCAGTGGGCTCATGATCCTCATATATTGATGTTAAGGACTTCTTCAAAAAGATCTTCGAAGGACTGAATTCTCGGCTTGTCTAAGCCCTCAACGATTTCTCATGAGCTCAAGGCCTTGATGTTGCTCGATGAGAATCAGGCTTACTTCTCGAACTTGAAGGTTCACAGGGTTTAGCCTCCCTTTGTTGTCTTAAAGCAGAGCGACAGGAGCATGGTCTATCTTCTTCTGTTTCAAGGGGGACGAGGTCGCCTTCTCAGAAACTTTAATAATTTCTCTCTGAAATGCATCCACTTGGCCGGGGATTCGGATTTGGTTGGGCATATGATTCTCTCAGAGAAGGAATTGCTTGAGGTCAAAGGAAACCTGTGATGTATTATCTTTGCCTTTTCAGACGAAGAGTGACGTGATCGACTCCTTGATCGAGGTCTTTTTCCGTTGAGAAGATTCTCTCAACTCGTCAGACTTTCTTTTCTTCAAAATATTCGTAGGGCATTTTGAGAGGGTCCTACCCACCGCCAATTTATCTTTACGCACCTTTAGAGCTTTGTCGGTCATCGCCGGACAGGAATTACACTCCGACATGCAATGTTTTGTGCCGAGACACTACAGACATACAGGGTGAGGGTCAGTGATCTACATTTTAGCCCCACAATCCTGACATTTTGAAAAACATGTATTATGCGTCGATGGAGCCGACGAAGAAGCGAATCCGGTTGAATCAAAGTATTCGATGATGAACCGAAGCGCACGTAATTCTTCAAAGCGAAAGCTGCGTCGGAAAAACAGAACTGAAGCCAACATGCACTGCGCGCGCTACATATACTGGTGATGACTTCCACCATTGAACGGAGGCCCTCGAGAGACATCGAGTCAACGGAACCGGTGCACATCGCCCCCCATTCGAGATAATGGTTTGCCGAAGCTCGAATGGGAGTATCAAAAAATGAGGAATACATGGGAGGACACAATCCATTTGAAATAAAGATCTATTTTGACAAGCCCCTATATCTCTCTGACCCAAACATGCACAGAGCCATTGCCAACTGCTAGTGTGGCACAAGGTCCTCCTACATACATCGCTGGATTTCCACACAGGCCATCACTCAATCCTAGACACCTGGCTCACGCTCTCTGAATCTTTGGATCTCCTCTTTCTTGTCTGACCATAACTTGCCCACTTCTATTCTGAACAACCTATTTTTTAATTGAATTGTATTTATTAAGTTTACTCATCTAACAACAAAAGCAATACATTGGTACAATAGTAGGCAGCTACAACAAATTGCTGCCACTTGCAAATACAACCACTTAGTATTATATGGAAACCTCCTTAGGAGTCCACGTCAATCAGCGGGTGGGGTGGCAGGGTAAACATGATCAAACTCTTGACACTGAAGCAGTCATCAGAAGGTGCACCCAAGGTATGTCTACAGAGATCTAATAGGGTATCATTGGGCCTTCGGAGGGACCATCATTGGAATTATGCTCATAATTCTATGAAGAGTCACTGTAGGGGGGGGGGGGCAAACAACCAAAAACACGTAATAAGTACGCTACCTGGACCACACATGTTATTTTATAGAAAAACCAGACTATTAAAGAGTGGAAGGGAACAATACTCTCTTGCCGCTGAGCCCTTCATCCTGTGTCGCCGATGGGTGGCTTCTCCACTGGAATTGATTGTACCAGTTTTTCTGCTCCCTCTGCCTCCCAAAAAAAGGTAGTCCTTCCCATTACAGGATACCTTGAGCTTAGCACAGTGTAGCTGGCTTGCTTTAATACCACGTTCCAAAAAGTCTTTTTTTTTTTTTTACAACTTCTTTCTCCTCTTTTCAGTGGCTGGTGAGAAATCCAGAAAAAGATTAATTGCTCCTGAAACTCCAAACCTTTCTTAGCCGCTGCTGCTTTCAAGATCCTGTCTCTGTCCCGGGAGTCGCTCAGCCAAACCTCTTGAAGGACTTCCTGAGCCAACTCCCACTCGTCGGAGACTGTGCTCTGCCTGCTCAGAGTCTGCCGCCGTGTTTTCTTCACCAGCCAGATGAACTGCTGACAGAGAGATTCCTTTTTGCAGTGCCCAAAACCAGAGCTGCATTGCCTCTCTGCACAGAGGCAGTGACCCCACACCTCCTTCCTTGTTGAGGTAATGCATGGCCACTGTGCCATCCGTCATTATAAGGACACTCTTTCCTCGTAAAGAGGGCAGGAAGGCCATCAGCGCTAGTCTGATTGCACTCGACTCCAAAAGGTTGATATGCAGTTTGGACTCCAACAGAGACCAGTGTCTGCTGATTGTTAGACCGTTGGTGTGACCTCCCCAACCGGATGGGGAGGCGTCTGTAACCATTGTAATCTCCAGCCATGGTTTCCCATTCAACACATTTTCCTTGACGGACCACTACAGGAGATCTTGCGCGACCCTGTTCGGGATCCGTACCAGATTGGTCATCCTGCCGGAGAAGTGTGACCATTGAGTCCTGAGGGCCCACTGAAGAGACCTCATTCTCAGACGGGCCTCTGGCACTAGAAAAATGCAGGATGCTAGGAGACCGAGAAACCTCAGAAAATCAAAGGGCGGAAGATTTGAGGCACTTTGAATGTTTTTTTTACCATTGGATGGCTAAGCATTCCCAGAGGAAGAGTCTAGGACTGCTCCAATGAATTGCAGCTTCTGGGAAGGTTTCATGTGAGACTTCTTGAAGTTGAGGGAGAAGCCCAGCTTGTGTAGAGAACGACAGGTGCTGTTCAGATGTTCCAGAGCCTGTTCGGGTGAACGGGCTCTGATCAACCAATCATCCAGGTAGGGGTAGGTGTGAATCCCCCCCACCCCTCTGTAGATTTGCTGCCACCACCACCATCAGCTTGGTGAAAACCCTCAGGGCGGACATCAACCCGAATGGCAGTACTCGAAACTGATAGTGAGAACTGCCAACAGCAAATTTCAGTTATTTTCTGTGCTTGAGAAAAATCGGCACCTGAAAATAAGCATCCTGAAGATCCAATGACACCATCCAATCCTGGAGCTGAAGGGCCTGGAGGATCTGCGAGAGAGTGACCACATTGAACTTGTCCTTCATGAGTAACATGTTCAAGCATCTCAAGTCCAAGATGGGTCACAACCCTCTATCCTTTTTAGGGATCAGAAAATAAGGAGAGTACAAGCTTTGATTTCTTTCCGCTACAGGGGTCTAGTTGATTGTACCCTTCTCCACAGTGTCTAAACTTCCTGCATGAGGAGCGGATCTGGTAGTTTCAAGGACTGGACAGTCTGGTGGTCTATTTAGAAAAGGGAGTCAGTAAACATGGACGACTGTAGTGCCCGATAACCTGCCTCCCACCACTGTTGAATGATTCAAGTTTTCAAAGTGGTTATGTTGCACTGGTTTGTGCAGAAGGGAAGGCAGTAGATACTGGTGCAGCTCCACTGCCTGTCCGTCCGACGGCCTCGAGGTCGCCTACTCTGTCTCCTCTGGTTAAATTGACATCTTCCTCGGCTAATTGAGGAATAGTAACACAATGAACGCTTTCTCCATCCCTGAACAGAGGATGGAGCTGTTCCACCTTGTAGTGGCTGCCTAATGGCCTGACTCAAAGATTTTGCTGCTGCCTTAGACAACTGCAACTTTTCAAGACTTTCACTTGCTTTAGATCCAAACAAGACATACCATTCAAATGACAGATCCAATAATCTGGATTGCACATCATTTACGAAGCCAGGCAAATCGTCTAAGCCAGAAGCCATAGAACGGCCAATACAATCTGCATTGTCTATCCTGACTGCAATGATTGGCACATAGCATCTTTACCATTCTGAATAATTTTCTTAAAGGCATCCCTTTCTTCACCCTCTAGGATGTGTTAAGATGCCATGGCTATCACCTCCCACAAAGTGTTGGTGAACTTTGCTATAGCACACTTTGCATTTGTTTCTTTCAGTGCCATACTCCCAGCAGAGAAAACTTTCTTTCCCATGGCATTGAGCATTTTATCCTCCCTGTCCGGAGGGACTGTAGGATAGGATTTCCCGTTAGATGCAGCAGTAGCTTCTTGCACAACAAGGCTATGTGGACTTGAATGATTTGAATGAAACTCTGGATCCACTGATGAAGGTCTGTATTTTTTGCGAAACCCTTGTTAACCACAGGGATGGTATCTGGATATTTCCAGTTCTCCAAAACAATATTCCCCACTGCTGTATGGAAGGGAAGGACTGGGTCCTTAGGGGGTCCCCTGTCTAAAATATCTGTAAGGTCATCCTGTTAATTTATCAACAGATCTACCAGATCCAAGGTATCCAATAACCTTTGCAGTTACTGATCTATAAGATCCATCAGCATGACCTGAACCTTCAGGAATGCCAAAATCAACCTCTGGAGAGCTGTCTAGACCACTGGCATCCTGTAGGATGTCCACAAGGTCTAATTCTGGATTCCTGCGATATCATCTCCTCTAGAACACCAGGAGTACCATATTTCCTGCCAAAACTAAATAGGGCTTTCTTCCTCTACCTCTTCATCATAAATAGAGGCCATGGACTTAAAAAAAAGTATTTTTCCCTGCGGTTTCAAAACTGTTTCGGTGTCGATATGTCGGAGGGGGAGGATCCCTTTGAGGCATTGAAGGCATGAGAGGCGCATGAGATGCTTTCAAGGCCTTTGAATCCTTCGAAGCCTTCGACCTACTGTCTGGGCTCTCGTCACTGGTTTTCACAGACGACAACCTGTCAGCTTTTTCGCGTGATGGGGTCGGGAGTCTAACGACTTCAATGAAGGGGCTAGATTTGTCGCCTTCTCAAACACTTAACATATGCCATCTGAACTTTTCCAGTTCCACATGGCTAGTCCCCTTTTTAGGAAATCTTACCAGTTTCCCTTCGGGCGAGGAATCCGTAGAGGACAATCTGTACGATGACTACTTTTCTTTGATCTGCTCGAAGATGACAAAGAGGACCGCTAAGATCTCAAACGCTTCGAACTTTTACCATGCCTCTTGACCCGGTACAGATCTCCCTCTTCGGCTTTTATCTTCAGAACACATTTTTGTGGGGTTCACAGAAGACGAATTCGGGATGGCTTGCTCAAAGCAAGTTTCCCCTGCCTTTCCTTTAACGCTTTTCCAGTCAGACTGGCACAAGCCACAATCTTTGACGATGTGGCACACCCCCAGGCACCAGGGACATGCTCGATGAGGATCGGTTACGGACATGTTAGCCGAAAACTCAGCACATTTCTTGAAGCCCGTTTACGGGGTAGGAGTAAACATTTTTGTAACAAACTTGTAACTATGCAGTAATTAACACGCCGAGTAGAAGAACAGTTCCAAGCAGCTCTGCAGAAAAATTGAACTGAGGCAACGGGCGTAGTGCGTGCCGTATATCAATGTCAACATCATACTCTAGGACGAAGGGTCTTTAGGGCCACGAGGTAGACGACGAAGCACAGCGCGCCCTGTGCTGAAAAAAGTTTCCGAGCATATCGGAGTATATCAAAGAT
Organism: Ambystoma mexicanum; assembly: GCF_040938575.1. Taxonomy (NCBI): domain Eukaryota; kingdom Metazoa; phylum Chordata; class Amphibia; order Caudata; family Ambystomatidae; genus Ambystoma; species Ambystoma mexicanum. Next base: position 1,119,510,377 of record NC_090930.1, read on the forward strand.
GAGGAATATGTTGGAGGACACAATCCATTTGAATTGAGAGGATACAGCTTGGGTCTTGCACACGGAACAGAAACGTACACCTCAGAGATCACTCCGGTAGTCGCTGGTCCCTCGGGCCAGCTGGCTGTTAGTCTTAACGCCATCTCGGGAGGATAGCTCAGGGGCAACATGCTCACCTTGGAAGCAAGACGACATGGAGCAACACAGGTTTGTTCCCCGGGTCTGCGCTTAGAAACCTCTGGGTATTAAGCACGTTATAAATAACCAATCATATATATCATACTCGCGACCTCCGAGCAAGCTCCGGTAGGATGTGCTGGATCATGCCGAGGACTGACTTTTGGAGGTGGCACCAGACAATCCTTTACCCCTTGCGGTCGAAGAAGAGGATGAACTTTATCGCCTTTCCAAGGGCAGCTCAGTAGGGCCCCTGAGCCCCTGAACCCCTGAACTTGGGAGCTCGTGGCCTTGGCGGCCTCAGGTCTGCCACCAGAGCGCCTGGAAGAGCCCCCAGGGCCTTCGGCTTGGGAGCCGGTAGACCTAGAGGTCTTGGGCCTGCCAGAACCAGAATCCGAGAAACCCTTGCCTGTGGTAACCACCGGCAATGTGTCCCGCACTGGGGAGCCGTGCTGAACAGAGGGCCTACCTCGTATTGACGAGAGGTCTTGGAGACAAAGTCATTAAGGTGCGCCAGAGAAGTATGGAATATCTCCCTCAAAACGCAACAACCTATTCTTCAATGGCATGTGACCGAGAGCACTGTCAGCCGAGCACACATCCCAGCGGTGGTCAGGCCCCAGGCACTCAAGACAGAGTGCATGAGGGTCCTAGGCCAGGAACGAGCGGTCACACAAGCACATCTCATGGATCTTCCTGCAGCTGACATGCGCCGGGGGAGGCAAAGCACCAAAGGGAGATTTAAAAAACAAAGAAGGGGAGCAAGCAGAAAGTTTTAAAAAGTCTCTGCACTGGCTGCCAGGTCCGATAGTCTGTGCGTAAAAAGGGACTGAGGTGAGGCGCTGGAGGGCAGGGCATTCCAAGGCCCGATGCTGAACCACCACAGGCTGTAAAACATTTGAAAAGGCAGCTACATTTTTCACTGCCAAAGGTTCTGGTACCGTCCCCATATTGGGGGACGTCCACAAGGATGGAGGAAAGGGGGCGGGACGTAGGAGTATACAACTGGTTGATCAGGTTCTACACAGAGCCTAGACAAGAATAGAATCCTGGTCTACAGGACACTTCTTCCATTCCGCACTGCTACACTGGGACCTTACCCTTCGATACCCTCACACTTCTGCCAAAACACTCACAAACTGAGGGCTCTTGTTGACTCAGAACCATCACTGGGATTGGAAAATTGGTCAAATCTTCTGCCTACCATCAGAAAGTGCTTAGGCACATCTTCCCACTCCTTGCATTCAGCTAGAGAGTCACTGCTTTGATGGCCAGAACACCCACTTTCCTAGACTATGTGAATGGACTTCACCTGAGGCTCTTTGGGATTTACCTTTTGGCTAATCTTCAGCAGATACCGAACACAACTGCTATGCTCTTAATGAACCTAGGATTGAGGAATCGTATCACCCTGAAGCTGCACGTCCTGCACTGGCACTCTATAGGCTCTGGAGTTGCCTTCAAGTATCCACTATTTACAGTAAGCGTACTAGACGAGCCACCTGAACCGCACAGGTCCAAGTTACCGCGACACATGCTTGAATCACCTTATCTCAGCCTTCTGCCTAGGACAGGTGTGATGGAATGGTTTCTGCCATGCATCAGGGAAACAACCCCAGCGCGACTGAAAAGGAAACTGAAAAGATTAAAGGGCACTCCCACAGTACATAGAGCTAGCTGGCTCAATAGTCCATAAAGCGGCTGTGCGGTGTAGGTAGTGAGCGCCAAAATAATAAATGAAGGCCGGCTGAGGACAGGTACAGACGTCAGCAGGTAGCCATAACAGGATGTAAGGAGAGCTGGGTGTGGAGGGAAGCCCAACTACAGAGCCCTGCACAGCCCAAAGAAGACCTGCAGTAGCATGACCCTGAACCAGTGTCAGTTGTCATCGAGAAGGGGTGAACACTGTACAACTATCTTGTTGGCTTCAACTTCAAGGGTTTTGTGAGACCTTAGCCCCTCTGCTTCTGTTCCAAGCAGACTTCTAAACGCCTCATCAATTCAACCTTGCACATGAAGACCATACCCTGAGTGAAGCTCTAATGAATCCTCCTCCTCCTTACCCACATGCTGCTGAAGAAATGTAATCTTTACTTTAAAGCGTGGGTTAAGGAAACCTGCAACTTTAGTAACCCATTTTAGGCACTGCATTGTGGTCTAAAATGAGAGCTGATCTTCTGGATCACAAAATGTGTGCCTTATGAAATAGGTAACTTCAAGGTGGGGTCCACAGATGAAGAAAGGCATGTGCATGGTCTGACCTATCTTCATGGCTTCAATGACGCTGGCTCTGTTGCTAGCTGCTTCATAGACCACTGTAATTGATGGGGAAGAAGACATTGTTCCACACTTTCCTTAACCTTCTCCAAGAAGTCTACTCACTAGTGGCAATTGCAGTCAAAACCATCATGCAAGAAGCAGCTTCCTGGTGGATGGCATACTGCAGACCCTGTTCTCGAGTCTGCAGTTTTGTTGCTGAAGGAAAGATGACCGAGTGACCTGTGATAACCACATACTCATTGCTTATCCATAGTCAAGCAGCTGTTCCCGCCTCACAGTGGTCTTGTGCCATTCTGACTCGTGAGAACCTGGTCGTACAAGCTTGGAACAGTGATGTTAGTTAGAGAGTGGGGTTCAGCCAGGTCAAGAAGCTCCACACCCAACATGATATCTAGGTTATTTAGCATGTAGGTTGCTTTTTTGTGATATTTCATGGCTCACTAGTATGCTTTTGTGATAATGGGCTACTGGGGGATTAGCGTCTGCTTGCCGTTAATTCGTAGCTGGTGCACAAATAGGGGTTACCACTCACTGTAAGGTAACAAGACACTCGGGGGTATTTGCACAGCATGATGGCTGAATTGTTTCAATAGACTGCATAGAAGGGGTGGCTGGTGCGGATGTCCTGCCACTTCTCGCCAACACATTGATGGTGCTGATGAAGTGCCCAAGATTGTTCCAGGCTTTTAGCTGCAGATGCTTTTCTTGCACCTGGTGCAGATGACAACACCTGGTAATTGCTTTTCTGCTGAGAAGAAACTCTACACAGCAGATTTCCACTGTTGGTGCCTTGGTGGTGGTGGTGACAGTGGGTGATGACCTGCTCTACAACCATGAGATTCTGGGACTCCATTCGGAAGACACTGCAGACAAGCAGATGGTGGTTGGTGTCTGGTGCTTGCGGCCTAGGCACAGAGGTTGAATTCATTGTCTACACCTTCTTGATCCATGTATTTGTGGCCCTTACCATCAGCGGTATTCTCTGCATAGATGTTTCTAACACTTGCCCGAGGAGACCAAATGTAATCAGAATGTATTGTTGTGGTGGGATACAAGAGAACTAAGAGAGCAGATTTGTGATTACTATTTCCTGTGCATTTTCTGTTGATGTACCTGTCTGTGCATGATTTAATGTGATCTGCTCCTCTTCCTCCTGTGTCCCGGATGAGGGGTTCCAAATGGCCTCCCCCTAAACTACTTCCACTGTTGCCAGATCAAAATAAGTCCCATGTACATGCACCATTACATTTTGTTCTAAAAGAGTGGCGTGACAATTCAGTTCTTTAAAAGATAAACAGCTGTGGCAGCTGTCATAGCTGCACAGATGTTAATACAATTGAGGCTTCTACAGTGCGTACAGCAGCTGCGGTAGCTGGTAGGGATTGCCCATCAGATACTCTTCGCCTGCACCATCCTCTGGCCTATTTGGGTGCTAAAGAATCTGACAAGATTATTTTGTGTTCTGTTTCACCCAAACGTCAAATGCTCCTCTCTATGATTTTGAATTCCCCTGCACCTCTGAGATACTGTTTTACTGATTAAACAAAGAAAATAAAAAAGAATATCACAAATGCTTCTCTACGATTTTGTGTTATACTTCACCAAAACACTTGTGTGCTTTTGAATGGTTTGGGTGGAGGAAGTGCTTCAGATAAGATTTTCAAGTGGGAGCAGTTTACTCCCTATTTATTCAAGTTGGGAGTAAGATGATTTTTAGGGAGTACAAAAGTAAGTCCCATTCCCAATGGGAGTATTTTATAAGTGAAAACCTTCTCTCTGTAAAACAGAAATGTTTTTGTAATAAATATATTGTTGCACTTAGTTATTCATACACCTATTAATGTGCATGTTTACCTCTTCAGGTCAGGCAGTAATAATAGTTGTTTTCCTGTAAAACTATGTGCACTGCTGGTCCAAACATATCCATAGGGCTGTGTGGGTGAAAGCAGGGAGTAAGCTCATATGTGTTGGTTTCCTATTTTTTTGTAGGGAGCATTTGTACTCACTGTTTATATTATTTTTTGGGAGTATTTGCCTATTTTTAGGGAGTAAAACTGGCTAATCAAAACCTTTTATGTAAGGCAATATGGAGGAGACTAGAATCCCTCAGTGACATGCACATTCTTTATGTGATTGAGAGCAAAACGACACAGATGCTTCTATGTGCCAAAACATGGAGGTCTAATTGTGATGTGATGTCCTCATGCCCACAAATGGGCATGCCTACAGTAGCTGTGATTTTGTGTTCTTCTACATTAACAACTAATGTGGGACCATTGCGTCTTGGGGCCGCAGCGATCTCCTCCAGAAAAAGACATGTCTCTGATAGAAGCTACTCCCTAATTCCCCAGCATTTTCTAGAGCCCCACTCTCAATTTAATTTGACTATTTCCATGTTCTTGTGGAGAACATAGAAATAGTCCAATTAAATTGCCATAAACCATCACCAGCCTTTCTAAGGCACACATATTGTGATCCTGAAGATCAGCTCCCATTTTAGTACAAATAATCACAGGTGCTCGTCAGTGATGTGATGTTCTCCAGTTCCAGTAAATCATGTGTGCCTTTTTGTGAGTTTGTGTTCTTCGCCACAAAAGAAAATCTGAGAAGCTTCTCAATGTTTAAGTTCTTCTCCAAACAAATCAGACATGCTTCTATGGGGTTGCATTTTCCGCCACCCAAAAAAATGACAGATTCTGTGTTCTTCTCCAACATAAAATATAGTGCATCTCTAGGATTGTTATTTTTTACTAAAGAAAACACAGCTGGTTACTTATGACTTGTTCTTCTCCTCCACCCATAATGTTGTTTTATCCATCATCAAAAAATGATGTTGCCGTTGTCTACTCTGGAAAGAATCATGTGCATCTGCAGTTATCTACCCTCATTTCCTAACCCAACCTAAGAGCCCCCCTTTCAATTTAATTTGACACCATCATATCCAATTTCTCTATTCTCCACTACTAAAAAAAAATAATAATAATAATAATCAGATAACTCACTGGGATTTTGTGTTCGTTTGCATCAAAAAACATATGTGCCTATTTGTTGCATTCTTCCACAAAATCATGCGGGCAATCTGTAATTTTGAGTTTTCTTCCATCAAAAAAAGTAAATATGTGTTTGTGATTTTGTGTTCATCTGTGCCAAACAAAAAAAAAAAAAACACAACGCCCTTCACTTTGTTTTGTTTTCATCTCCTCTGGAAAAAAAACTGCTGTCCCTCGTAGACTCTACCCTAACTTCCCAACTATTGAGGACCTTTTAATACATTATTCTATAGCAGTCTCCATTTCTAGCATGTACCTACTATTGTTAATTCTTTTCCACCTAGACTAACATGAGCTCCCACTTCTTGCTCGTGTTTTTCAAAATGCGTGACTGACAATTCAAGGGCAAAATATCTCACTTAAACCGACAGAAGGTCGAATTCACTTGACCATCCCTCACCCAGTTCTTGAAACAAATGTGACGTTTTGCCCGCATTAACTTGTTGTAAAGTAAGATATTTGAGTATTGACTGAATCTATTTGCCTATGCTTTACGGAGAGCAAGTCACAAAAATAAACCATTATATGCAACACATGACATTGTACAAGCACTTTGCCCAATTCAAAATGCGTGTTTGGAGGCATGTATGTGGGTATGCTTAGTGAATTCCTGAGTACAGCCCTCATTCACAGGATTAAAAAGGTCTTTAGATTTCCAAATATGTTGAGCTGTTTTGAATAATATCTGGAGAATTGCATGATTTCATATGGAACATGACATAGCCCCTAAGACTCCAAAACTATTACTTAAAAAGACGGAACACCCTATTCCAGCAATTCTTACTGGAATTCCTGATGTCCAAAGACCTCACAGAAAAACACTGACCATTTAGAGAGTTTGACTTCCTTTGTCTCTGAAGCGCAAGATAGGCATAACAGTACCTCAAATTATTACACATCACATTCACATATTACCCATCAACATCATCTTATGTATGCCATTAACTCTTCCTGTCTCACTGCACACCACCCGCTATTTCACCCTTGGCACTAGTATAAAACACTGCATTCATTACAAAAGGCCGAAGGATTCACTTGCTTACAAACCTGATTTGGGGCCTACATTTTTGAAGTTAGCGTTAAAGTTGTACAATTTTATAAACATGTGGTAAAATGGCTTTGCACCAATTTAATAATTTCTGGGTGATTGAGGTTTTCAAAACAATAGAGGTATTTGGTTTATTTAGGTCCTTCCATTCTTACTGCTGCTTTTAGGACTGCATCTCGTTTGAGCACACAGACTTTCGTGTACCTGTTAGAATCAAACGGGCCTAGGCAATGGTTTTTGATTTCATTTTGTGACAAAAAGTGGAATACAAATATTCCAAGCAGGCTATGGTTTTGGAAGAGATCAAAAATCACTTTCAAAGTTGCATATTTTAAGAGAGGCATGGTATCACAAGTGAAGACAGACACAATAGATGCAATGTTCAAGGGTGTTTATTGCGCAAAAGGGTTGGTTAAACTCCTGTTTGGCCCTATCTCTAAAGATGGGAGCACGCTCTAGCATCAAATAATAAAGAAAACCGTTCTAGTCAGTCTTTCTCAAATCAAAATGGCCTATACTAACAAAACCTAATGCCTGCCCTATATCTCATTCAAAAAGTGTATGGAAAGGATGGATAATCAGTGTTATAAGAAAGTATCAGGATGGCTGAGTCAGCTCTCCTCCCCAAATTTAACAGCACAGAGTAAGGCGGCCCTGTAAGGAATCCCGTCGGACACTCGCTGCCTTAAAGTAATATCCTTTATTCAAGTTATAAACAGTGTAACAGAATGTGGAAACACGGTTATCTGTGTTGTTCACTGGGTATATGTTCTCGCAGCCTCAGGTAAGGATGTCTTCTTTTCACCCTCTGCAACCTGCCAAATAAGCAGAGTGGTAACTCTTGTTCTCCTCTTCATGACACTCTCACTCCTTTCAAATTCAGTTTGGGCACACGAAGAACAAAAACAAACATCAGAATCGCTGTAATGTATCGGTTCCTCCCCACCCCTGTCCAATCAATGTTTCCGTAGCACGCCGCAGAACAGGCCGTGTCCCAGCTGACCTTGCCCTCTCCTTAGGGGGCATTCCCTCCTGTAATCCGTACCACTCCATGCACACTCAGCTCCGAACCGGAACTGCAGCGGATCTCGTTATGGGGCAGGGACAGCTGCAGTGTCAACATGGGGAAGCCTGTGGGAAACGGACCGTCCTCTCCTCCCAGTCGTTAAGTAAGGTTTAATCCCATAGAGGCTACGAATGGTTTGTCAGGTTGAACGGGGTCCAGTACATTGGGTCGGGTTTCCTTCCTGTGGATCAGAGGATCCAAGTATCTGGGTGGTAACAAACCATTAGACACTCGTTGGGCGGTCCGGTCTGTGGGATAGCCGTCACAACCTCACAGGCCCCCATAGACAGGATGACTCACACTGGCTCCAGTTCTCAAAACAAAGGCAATTAATTCAAAACGTGGATCGATGGCCCGCCTGGCCTTCCACGTAAAAGTCACTTATTCCAGCGTTCCAAAAGTTCTTTCACAGTTCAACAAAACGTTCACGTAGGTCTCCCTCCGTCGGGCTGGACCTCTCAAAGCTTTAACAGTTCACACAGGACGCCCTCAGCCGGGCTCGGACCTACCAATCACAGCACTTGCAGGGGTTCCCTTCCCCAAGCTTAATTCACCTTTGTTAGTGGTTCCCCTCCCCTACTAACTCACCACACTTACGGTCTCCCTCAGTCAGACTCACACCTTTTACTGATGTCGAAGACTTTCAAGTGTGCAAAGCTTTTACTATAGACTTCTGCAAGACCCCTTCGACTTTCTCTTCAGCTCCCATGTTATTTGCCCCAGTGTCTCTTGGGCTTGGTAGTTCAACACCATAACCTCAAAAGTTCAAAGAAATATTTCTCTTCAAGCATTCACCTTTTCACTTCCCCTTTTGCAGGGATTAATCTTGATCATTACGCTTTTCAGAGTTCGACCACTTTGCCGCTTTATAAGGTTTAAGTTATTTACCAGCGACTATTGTTCTCCAGCATGGGTCTAGCATGGATTCACATGCTCATGAATATTCCCTGTCGTCAGGCTAGGAATCCTCGGTAAAAGAAAAAAGTTGCACTTTCACTTAAAACTCTATTTCTCCTCTAAACCAATCACTGTCCTCTGTGTCATACTGCCTCCATCCAATGACAGTCCTCTCCCTAAGCCCCTCCTCTGGCAGCCATCTTCAGATTTGGTAAACACGTAAAGTGGCAGTATGACCAAGAAGAGCTGCAGAGGGGACAGAGGGAACAAGTTACAGGTAAGTAACTTAAACCTTCTCCAGCATGGGGTCTGGCATGGATTCACATGCTCATGACTAATACATAGCAGTACAACATTACACAACCATGGGAGCTGGCAAGGCTCAACAGAAGCAATTAATTCTTACCTCCAGAACAGTCTCACCTCAAGCGAACAGGTTGTGTAGCACTGCTTGGTCGACTCTTGACTCCTCCCTGGAATCCCTGTCGACGCAGTAGAACTTCCTGAAGGTGTGCGTGGACCTCCACGTCGTAGCCCTGCAGATGTCCAGCAGGGGCACACCAGACAGGAACACCGTCGTCGCAGCGATCGCTCTGGTGGAGTGGGCTCTAAGCCGCCGGGTAGCGGTCAGTTCGCCAACCAATGACAGTGCATGATGCAGCGGAGAGTCACCTTGAAATGAAAGCCTTGTACAGGGCCTTCGCATGGTCCATCGGACCAAAGTTCACAAACAGTTGAGAAGTCTTCTGAAAACTCTTTGTGCGTGTCACGTAGAACCTCAAGGTACAAACGTCCAGCGAATGCAAGGCCCATTCCGCTGGTGACGAAGGTTTTGTCAAAAAAAACAGGTAACACCAAAGGCTCGTTGAGGTGGATTTCCGACTGAACTTTTCGGCATGAAAGAGGGGTGCGTACGAAGCACCACCATCAATTCATGGAAAGTCAGGTAAGGTTGCTTGCAGGATAGGGCCTGGATCTCACCCACGCTCCAGGCAGAGGCAATAGCCGCAAAGAAAGCCGTTTTCCATAAGAGGAACTTGAGGGGCCTGATGCCTAGGCTCAATGGTGGGGGCACCCATGAGCCTCGTCAGAACCACGTTGAGTTCCCATGCCGGGGCAGGAGCATTCACTGATGGGAAAGATCAAAAAAGTCCCTTGAGAAATTCCTTGACGAGTCAGTGGGACCAAAGAGAAATTGTTCCTGGAGACCTGGTGTAGTGAGATATCGCCGCCAGATGTACCTTGCTAGAGGCGTGCACCAGTCCGGCCATGACCAAGGATAGCAAGTATGATATGATACGATCTGAAAGGTTATTTATAACACCCTAAATACCCAGAGGTTTCTAAGCGCGGACCCGGGGATCGAACCTGTGGTGCTCCGTGTCGTCTTGCTTCCAAGGCAAGCATGTTGCCCCCGAGATATCCTCCTGATTGAAGGATCTGCGGGGCTGTGATCCTCAGAGAGGTAATCCTCTGAAACCGGCACCACATAGCAAAATGCTTCCACTTGTGACTGTAGCACTTCAAAGTCGACAACGCCCTGGCCTTGGCAAGGACCTCCCTGCAGTTCACAGGCAAATCATATCCATCAAACTCTAGGGCTACAGGAGCCAAGGACCCTGGGTCGTGATGAAGGATTGCGCCTCCTCTTCTGGTGAGAAGATGCAGAACCACTGTCAGCTTGATCGGAGGCGACGCTGACAGGCTGAGAAGGTCTGGATACCAAATCTGTCTCGCCACACTGGGACGATGAGTATCATTTTGCATGGGCACTGTCCGAGTGTGTTGATAACTTGTGGCATAAGAGGGAACAGAGGAAACGCACACAGGAACAGCCCTTCCCACGGGAAGGAGTAAGCGTCCCCCAGGCTCCTCAGCTGGTGGAATCTGCTGGTAAACTTCTGGCACTTGGAGTTCGCTGCCGTCGTAAATAGATCGGTCTGGGGCCTGCCCCATTTGACGAATAGGCAGTCCACCTGATACGGACGAAGCTCCAACTTGAGGCAGGAGAGCAGTTCCCTGCTGAGGAAGTCTGCAATGGTGGTCTTGACTCCCGCCAGGTAAAGAGGAACAAGGAACATCCCTTATCCGACAGCCCAGTGCCAAAAGCCCTGCGATTCCTTGGAGCGCCGGGGATCGAATGCCCCCTTGCTTCCTGATGTAGAACATGGTGGTGGAGTTGTCTGTGAAGATCTTCATCACCTTGCGTTTCAGAGACGGTAGGAACGACTTGAGGGTCCAGAACACTGCCCGTAGATCCAGGATGTTGATATGAAGATCCTTCTCCTCCGGCAGCCACAGGCCTCTGGCTTGCAACTGTCCAGTGTGCACTCCCCATCCCTTTAGTGAGGTGTCTGTGGTGACTGTCTCCTCGTATCCCGTTCCCTGGGCAATGTTGGAGCGGAAGCCTCACCATTCTATTGGCCGATGGAGCTCGTTCAGAGAGATCTTGTCCGGGAAGCTTCCGGACACCTGTAACCAGTGGGCATCCAGGAATTCCTGAAGGGGCCGCATTTACATCCTGCAGAGCTGGACGAGGTGGATGCAGGACGACATCATGCCCAGCAATGACTTGATGGCCCGCACCGTTGCCGTCTTCGTTGACCACAGCCGTTGCACCTTCCCTTGAATGGCTCCTGCGAGGGCGAAACCAGGCAAGACACTGTATTGAGTCTGGCACCTAGAAACAGCACTTTCTGTGATGGCGTTAAGCAGGACTTTGGATAGATGATGGAGAATACCAGATCCGTTAGCAGCGGACAGTTGCCTCTGTGTGTCCATCGCCCAGCTCCCGTGAGCAGGCACAAATCAGCCAGTCGTCCAGGTATGGGTACACATGCATGCCCTGTAGACGTAGATGGGCTGCAACTGGTGCTAGGCATTTCGTGAACAGTCTGGGGGCCGACTTGAAGCCGAAAGGTAGAGCCTTAAACAAACTGGTGGTGCTGTCCCTGCAAAAATCGAATGGTGGGTGTAAAAACGGAAAATATTCTGATTGCAGGAAATCTCTGTTGACGGAATTGCCATATTTTATCACCTCTCCTCACCCGCACAGTGAATGCTTAACAGCTCAGTTTGAATGGTCCCCAGCAAGATAGATAATCCTGAAGTTACATCTTTGTTGATCATTCAAGGGTCACATAATGCTAGACGCTAATACGGTAGTACCTTGTCAAATGTAAACAGCTGATGATTTGACGGGTTACCAACTGGCTGATAACGCGTTTGCGCGAGATTGGAACACAAGCGTTTAAATGCCAGGACATGCGTGAAAGGGACCGAAGATTTCCTGGAAGTGGCCCGTGTAGAGAGGAACCAGACAAGCCGAACAGAAAGAAGCGGAACCCAGATCCCTATATGAACGGTGAGAACCATTAGGGTCCAATCATCTGTTACAGTTTTGAGAAGCTAACATGTTCATTTCTTAAAGATGGACGGGCTGTCCAACACAGGGTAGGGAAAGGGCAAAATCTTATCCCAGAGAAACGCATGTATCCGTAAAGGTTTATTGACATGCTGCCTGCTACACGCCCCATGGCGGTAACTGATGAACTGTGTATACAATAGCGGGTACGTGGGAGATGATGCTATCTCTCTCATCCTCTCTCTCTCTCTTTTTGTACAGAAATCCGTTTGTTCTTTTAACAAACTGGGAGCTACAATACGGACTACAACAGTACCAGGGGGAATTTGCCTCAGCTCCCGAAAAAGGTTACGGCGCATGTAGCACAGCCGTATGATCCTCCGTCATGTTCGGTCAGGAAAGAAAACAGAACCAATAACGTAGGTTACCGATCACATGAGTATTATACGAATTATCTCCTTCATCTTGTAAGGTGTTCTGGGGCAGTTAACTGTTTGATGACTGGGTATTTGGAATTATCCCTTTAGTGATTCACAGGACGTACCGAGGTCGGATAAGCAAAACCTGAGAACTCACGAGTGAGAAAAAGAAAGTGACGCTATTTAGACAGCATTTTGGAGTAAGTTTCGCTTAACTAGGTAAGCTGCGAAGATGTCAGCTCTAACGATAACATAGGAAAAACCGTGAAGGCGTCGCTAATGGGCTTTTCTTGTGTCTTTACTTTTCTCTTCCCTTGAATTTCGGTAGTCAACAAAGACTCCTTTCCCGGTGATATTCGAGACGGTTCTGTTCACACCCTCTGACGATAAAGACACAACATAGAGATCCTGCATATACGAAGCAGCCCACTTCCACTGTATCCTACGGTGAGTGAATTTGAACTTTGCGTCCAAGCATATGGGCAAGAATAACATAAGCTTTGACATTGCCAAAGAGAGATTTCATATTAGCCCTGAAACTGGAACAAACGATCTAGGAAGATTAGTAATTGTACTGGATGCAGGCAGATCTACCTCACTGCATAAAAAATGTGTGTTCAGACTTGGAATTAAGATTTCTGTTATTTATTAACAGTTGTCAGATAATGGAGCAGCGTGAATGGGTTATTGACATCCCTGTTTTATGTTGATTGCTCCTTGATAGGTGGAGATTCTCTTCCGGGTCATTCAACCTTAAGGGGATTAAAACCCTGTGGAGACAGAACAACACTGCAACTCCAACAAGAACCCTGTAAAGGAAATGTTTTTGATTGTCAAATCCATTTGTTTTTTAATACTGAGCTATATTGTTAGATGTTGCATGTCTTACTAACCCCTCACACAAGCCCCTGAAGAATTTCCGGGAATTTGACACGAGACACCAAGCGCGGAAAGAAACATGTCGGGCACAGTTTGTGATTGTGAAATGAAATTTGAAAGTGAATGAAGACAGAATTAATGGAATGTGATTGAGTGAGTTGTGTTTAATGAGGTATGGCCCAGTGTGATCAGTAGCACAACACAAGACACTTTAATGAACGAGTATCCAAACTAACATACTTACCTGTTGAAGGGTGTTAACACATGCAGTCAAAATAATGTACAAGTCTTCCTCATTTTGTTGGTAGAAGACGGTACAGGCACCTTAGCATTGTGAGTTTTAAAAAATGTTTTTAAAAAATTTGTATGCAATTGATAAATAAAATATGTGTATTTTTCTATAAACCTGCTGTCATGCAATGTTCTTTGCAGTACCATACATGAATTTGGTTTGGTAAAAGAATCCACCTATATAAAGGCAGCAACTTTAGATCACAAGCTTTGTGTTTCAATTTATCAAGGGTTGATCCCTTCAGTTTAAGGGATGTTTGTGGTTGATACCCCTTAATCTCTTTATGTTGGATTAAGTGCTGTCCCTGCACCATGAAAAATAGAAACTTTTCCTGTGTTTTTTATGAATGGGGACGTGGAAATAGGTGTCCACCAGGTCCAATGACGTCAAGAAGTCTTCTTTTTCCAGTTAGCTGAGCACGTGTTGCAACGTGACCATCCTGAACTTTTGGGACTTGAGGTATTTGTTCAGACGTCGTATGTCTAGGATGGGCCTCCAGCACCCAGTCTTCTTTCTGACCAGAAAGTATCTGGAATAGACTCGAGCCCCGGAGCCGTTGGGGAATTAGCTCTATCACCCCTTTTCGCAGCATGGACCGTACCTCTACCAGGAGCTGAGGGATGTGCGGCTCCTGACGGGCAACCAGAGGGAAACACGGACACCTACCTATGTTGAAACTCCAGGGTGTGTCTTTGGACGAGAGCAACCAGCACCCATCTGTCTGTGGTGATCTTTCGCCACTCACTGAGGAACTTCGTAAGCCGGCCTCCTACCGGGTGCACAAGTGGGGGCCTGACGTTCCATTGGTTCAGGCTTGCTTTGGTGCTGGCTTCCGCCCTGCGGGCAATGCTGTCCACTGCTACTGTAAGGCCTGGAAACTACCTCTGTAGGGTTCCTGCGTTGTGGATCTGGAAGGGTGTCGGTAAGAAGTGGAGAAACCTTTGGAAGACCTGCTTGACTTTCCCCTGGAGGAGCAAAAAGAAGAGTGGTGCTGCTGGAGAGTGCCCAGGGAATGGACCATATCCGTATCCGCTTTGATGACCTGGGAGGGACTCGTCGACGACCTTCCCAAGCAGATTATCTCCTTTGAAGGTCATGTCCAGCACCTTCGCCTGGACCGCCTGACGGGAATTTGTGGCTTTCATCCAACCTTGGCGACAAAGGCAGGCACTGTTCCCATTTGTTGGAATCCTGTGTTGGCCGACATCCAATGACACTGATTGCGTGACCCGACGCCAATTCCCCTTCCTGGAAGAGAGCAATTGCCTATCTTCTTATCGTCTGGGAGGAACTCCAGAATCGGCCCAGCTTGTAGCAAAACTCCCTGTCGTACCTGGCCAGGATCGCCAGTGCGTTGGGTGCCTTGATAGTGGACGCCACAGTGTAAATCACCTTCTTTCCCATGGTGTTGATTCTTTTCCCCTCGCTATCCGGAAGGACCCTAGACGGCGAGGACGAGTTGGCCGACCGTTTCCTCACAGCCACCGATACCACCAAATCCGGTGATGGCTGCGACCTCAGGCACTTGGGTGCAGCAGAGTCCGGTACCCTATATTTTTTCTTCAGCCTATCCCATATGTGCAAGGTTCTTCATGAGGTCGAGGTCTAGGCCCTCATCCCAAATATCGTCCAGAAAGGGCAGCACCATGATAGTCTTCCTCTTGGCCTCGCGCCTCTGATACAAGAAGCCCTCCTTCTTGGTTTCCTCGGGCACCAGCTGGAATAGCTCGGAGGCTCTGGAGATCATGGAGTGGAACTATCGCACCTCATCCGGTGGGGACACCCTATGTGGAGCATCCAAATTTGGAGATTCAACATCCGCTGCAACAATATCCTTGTCACCAGCCGTCGTCGTGGCCGTCCCCGTACCCGTATCTGGGTCCGCTGGGGGAGAAGGGACACGACGAGGTGGCTGAGGTTGAAATAGGGCGGTCGGATGATGAGTCCTCTTCTTCGCTGGAGTATGATGGGGGACCAGAGGTACCGGAGCTATCCTCATCTGGATCTCTGACACCAAGATGTTTAGAGTTGACAGAATATCCAAGGAAATGTCCCTCGGCTGAGAAGGCAGAACAGGAAAACTAGGCCTTGCGCTGTCGTCATCATGTCAAAGGATGCATACCGGACTGGATTGATGACCACAACTATGCCTAGTTCATCAACTAAAGATATGATTTCTCTCTTGATCTCCTTTTGGTTTATACCATTTCACAATCTAAATGGGTATGACCCTTCCCTTCAGATTTTCACAGTTCCACAATTCACTGGCTCAATGAGTATGCTTCTGCCCCTGAGCTTTCTTAGCTTTTCCACAGTTCACAGACTTCACCTGCAAAAGCGGAGGGGGACTCCCTTCCCTTAGATTCCACACATTGGTGGGACTGCTGTCCCCCTTTTCCAAGTTCAGCAATCTTGATTGGGTGTGGGTCCCAGACTCACATCTCATCAGTAATAACCTTCTTTTTTATAAATTCCAAGATTCATTAATTATAGTTTGCATATATTGTGTCAGCTACCGCTTTTCATTAGTCTTGCTCTCTGCTAAATTGCCCGTTGTCCCAGCTCCCTTGTTTGGGCTTACCAGGTTGATCAACGGTACGTGTCACCCACCATGTAGCGCCCCGGCACACCAATATCGCTACCTGGGCTCAACTGTTTCCGTTGGCTGTTTTGGCGTCCTTCGCGTCTCACCATTCTCGCTGCAGCTTGCTTGCTGGGTGGGAGGGCGTCCCATCTGCTCTCCGGTTCCCGCTTTGCCTTCTTCACCTGACAGTTCCTGCTGTCCGTTGCAGGAGCGCAGTGAACCTTCCACTTCCAGACTTCCCCGGATGGCACCTCCAGCAGCTTCTCCGTTCTGCACTGCAACCTGCTGTCTTTCGGTGTCCCGACAGACATCGGGAGAAGTGACTCTCTCCCCTCCAGGTGTGGTATTTTTAAATGTCCAGCACCGGTTAACCTTTTCCGGAAAAAAGAAAGTGCAGCATTTGGTTTCCGGTACTAGTGACCTTCATTACTCCAGTACTCTTCCTCGTCTCAGTGTTACCAAGCAAAGGGGAATGCAAATCCAGATGGTGATTGGTCATGACTGGAGGTTCTACACTCACACTACAGTATGCCACACAGGAATAGGGAGGCAGGTGGGTGTTACCGGAGGCTAAAGAACCTGTGAAATGCCTGTCTTGACCTTGCGAGGCTCCTCCGACTCCTCAAGGGTAGTATTCCCTGATAGGGTCTGTGAGAAACCTGAGGGTATTCTCCCAAATAGATCCCAGGAATCCCTTATTTAGGCGGGCAGGGACGCACTGGACCTCGCTAATCCCAACCCCAAGAGTAGAGGTCAAATTAATCACCTCCTAGGAAACAATATTAAAAAATCTACTAAATCACTCCTTATAGGAGATCTTAACGTAGGACTCAACGACCCCAAGGACAAAGCTGCTTTATCCCTAGCCAAAGACCTCCACAACCTAGGCTTCTCTCAAAAAATCACAGCACCCACACACGCTAAAGGACGCACCCTAAACTGGATTACGGACCACAACTGCAACTTAGCAATCTCCGCCAACACCAGCCTCCCGTGGACAGACCACAACCTCATCCTATTCGACATCCCCGTAACCATGAGCTCTAAAGTGCCCACTATAGCTGCAGCGACCCTAGCTAGAAGCGCCAAAAAGCTCACGACAGCCAATATCAGCGCACTCCTCAATGTGCCTTGTCTAAAGCCCCCGTTCTCGCCAGACCCTAATATTCTCGCTGAAATATTCAAAGATTCCAGTACAAGGGCCGTCAACACCGCCGCCGCCCCCTTAGAAAACAAAAAAAGAGAACAAATCCTTCCACTCCAACTCCTGGTTCACAGAGGATCTCCAATCTCTGCGCACAGACAAACGACAAGCGCTAAAAAATTGGCAACGTAAACCCTGTGATAACACAAAAGATATATTCAAAGCCATAGCCAAAAAATACAAAGATGCCATCTTCCTTGCTAAATCTGAAGCCTACAACCACCGCATCACCGCTGCTAACTCCCAATCTAAAGAACTCTTCAGTATCTTTAAAGAACTAACCGTACCACCAACGTGCCCTGATGAGATCATCAAATACGAGGCATGGTGCACAGGCATACAATCAGCCATGCTAAAAAAAAAAATAAACCTCCTCCAAAAAAAGATATCCCACCACTACAACACCCTACCAAAGCAAAGTACTCACGTACAGATGAAACCTAGTGTTAAAACTAACAACCTACCCAAATTCTCATTCACTGAAACTTCCGAAACCGAGGTCATTAACATCCTCAGACATCTTAAACCCTCACAATGTAAGGGTGATGTATGCCCCCCTAAAATCATCAAAGACTGTGCAGAACAGCTCGCCCCTCTCCTCACAGCATTCATCAATGCTTCATTCAAGTCGGGCATAATCCCAGAGAGCCTCAAAGAGGCCTGGCTGCCCCCCCTCCTAAAAAAGCCTACACTAGACCCCGCTAATCCCAACAACTACCGACCCATAACCACAGTTCCATTCCTTCTGAAATTACTTGATAAGGCTGCCCACATACAGATCCAACTCTACCTTGAATCAAACGCAATCTTAGGTAAAAGACAATCTGGGTTCCGTAAGGGACACGGAACTGAAACCGCCCTTCTAGACCTAAAAAACAAAATCACAAGCATTCTGGACAAAGGTAAGCCCGCACTCCTCCTCCTCCTCGACCTCTAAGCGGCATTTGATCTAGTAGATCACACCAATACTCACCAGCCACCTAACGCATGCAGCACACTTCTCCAAGGACGCTGTATCCTGGGTAACCCCCTTCCTACAGGGCAGAGCTATAAAAGTGTTCTCCAACACCGCTCATGCAGCACCCTCCATCATTCACTGTGGGGTTCCACAAGGTTCTGGTACTGCCCCCACTCTATATAACCTTTTTACCAAGCCCCTATTTGAGAAGCTAGACGCTATGGGGATCACCTTCACTAATTACGCCGACGACACACAGATACTCCTTCCCCTGACAGGAAACTATCATCAAGACTCCACTTCCCTTCAACTAATCTACTCCACCATACAAGCTTGGATGGCTACTAACGGCCTTTGCTTGAATGGGGACAAAACCGAAATCCTCATCCTAGGTCAGAAACCCACCCTCTCCAACCTCAACCCACTATACATCAACTTCAACATAGATAACTGCATCATCCCAGTCTTATCCTCAGTCAAAACGCTAGGAGTACACATAGATGCCACCCTATCCATGGATAAAGAAGTTAGCGCCATAGTCTCGGCTTTGGCGCTAAGTACTAAACTCATCAATGCAATAAAACCATTCCTAACGAAAGATAACTGCCCGTCAATCGCGAGAGCCACCATAGGAGCTAAACTGGACTACTGTAATGCTCTCCTAGCCAACACCTCCAAGAATAACCTATCCAGGCTCCAAACCACTCAAAACAACGCTCTCAGAGCAGCCCTCAGCATACCAAAAAGAGAGCACATCACTAAAGCAAGGAAGGCAGTCCATTGGCTCCCAGTCAAGGATAGGATCGCCTTCAAAATCCTCACCACCACGTATAAATGCATCAACCACACAGCACCCTCCTACCTATCGAACACCCTGTATAGATCTCAATCCACAAGACCAATCGGATCTGCATACACCAACCTACTTACCATACCACGCATCAATAGAACCAAGGCCGGAGGTACAGGCTTCCCCTACCTTGCACCAAAGCTCTGGAACGCGCTGCCCACCAACCTCAGAGCTGAAACATCTCTCCTCTCCTTCTGCCAACAACTCAAAACTGCCCTCTTCAACTAACATGCTCACCTGACCTCTCTCGTGTTCAATACATGTATGTCATCAAAGTATAATCATTGTCCAATGTAACCATGGGCACTAATTGTATGTAACTAAGTTTAAGAAACACTGTAACAAGCGTCACGATGCCTGCGGTCTGCTGTGCATTCATCAAATGTGAATAAATAGACTAGTGGGGAAGGATAACCTAGGTAGGGGAACCCGGGGTTGTGCTCGAGGAAATGCCCCAGGTAAGACGCAGTGCTATACCGAGGAAGAAGGAGAGGAGGGCGAGATCCCTGAGATCTTTGTAGGCTGTACTACATCTGCCTCCCTTCCTCCCACTGAATCCCTCTTGGCCAGACCCAGCAACCCCACCGTATATACAAAATCCCCTAGGATCCTGTGCTTGGTTGCCTCCAAAAATCATATCTCCCCAAATCCCTGTTTTTCTGCATCCTACCCAAACACTCCCCGACATTCTTTTCTACATCCCTCTGGTTTGTATTTTCCAAACTCCCAGTCAGCATTAACAAAACACTACTGTTCCCTTACTCCCTCCTATTCATTTCACAAGCCCTACCAAACTTAACATTCCGAAATCACCAACCCCACTAGGCCTTCTTATAATACCTTCTCCCCATCCTATCACACAGAAACTCCCCCTCCTTTTCCGACACGAACGCTTTCGCACACCACGAGAGACGAACCAACGCCATTTACTTGACATTTCCCAATGCCAGGATCTGGCAAAGTCAGGCAATTAACCTGAATCACACCCACCTGACGGCCCTTTGCCTTCCCCACAGGGATAAAAGTTGGAGCACGAGAGCACACTATGAGCAAGGCAGACCGCATGACTAGAGAGCTAACTCAGCACGGCAATTCAAGGAGGAGGAGAAAGACGGCGCAAATCGAGAGAATACCAATGAGAGAAGGGACCTTGCCCTTATCGTCAAAGGCCTGTGAAATCTCCAGAGAAGGAACCGTAAGAACAATAGCCTGCGTGTGTTGCCGCAGATGTCAATGGTACACGGGCGCCTCCTCCGCTGACATCAAGCTGGGGAGACACGCGTGGCCAATGGTACCGGCCTTGACTCCACAGACAAGAAAGCCAAGCAGTTCATCACAGCCAGTGAGTTGAGGGAGAACCAATAAGAAACCGAACTGTGTTGAACGAAAGTAGCAAGCGACTGATTAAAGAAATGACAGAGAATTACTGATACGCAAGGGGAAAACCAGTTTAGCAGATTCAAGGACCATGTGTGTGCTCACTTGAGAAACTCTGGGCGATTACCCTGTTGAACTAACATAATTAGAAGGCCTTGGGAGAATGGCGAGAAGGGGATCAAAGTGGTCATACACGGGTCTAGTAAAATCCTCTGTACAGTCAAAAGCCTTTGACCGATACATGATTATGCAAACTAAGGGAAGTGAATACTGCATCGTTAAGTTGGCAAGAGTTAACCCGACTGAGGGTTGCCGATACAAGGGGGTGGAGTCTGAAGTCCTGATTAGCAGTGTGTTGACAAAAGTGAACCCGGCTGAGGGGTGTCCACAGTGAACTGTTAAAAAAGCCATAAGATTTGTGAATGATACAGATGAAGATTGTGTTGAAAGCCATGGTGAACCCTGCTATGGGAGGCTAACAATCCAGAGGCTTCTGAGCCTGAACAAGGGGGATCCAAGGGTGACAAGGCATCACCCAACGTGCAAGCTGAAAGGAACTTTTTTTTTGTTCTTTTTTTAAAGACATCAGCACCACAGAGGCAAGAGACTTTTTTTAGGAAAGAAGAGGCTTATCCACCAAAAGCCCTGCTAAGCTGAGAAACGGACTGTTAGCTTGTGCTGGGAAAGCTTGAGCGTGTGCTGTGCTCCAGAGTCCTACCTTGTCCCGTGCTCAAAACATGGTGAAGGGAGACCCGACTGGCGCATCCTGACTTATTATTTGTGAACACTTCTTTCTTTCCTATGAACCCTATCCAACACTCTTTGTTTGCATTTAGCGTAAGGTTTGGCAATAGGTTTTTCTTAGTATAGGCCCTTTTATTTAACAAGACGGCACAAGGACTGGCTTATTATTTGATGGTCGTAGCTTGCTCCCATCTTAGATTTAGGCATTTTTCCAACCCGCATACACAGTTTAATAAACACCCTTGAACTGTGATCCCTTGTGTCTGTCTTTACTGTTGCCACCATGAGTTCCTTACAGGTCCTCCCACAGAGCTACCCACAGGGTCTGCGTCAGGTAGCTTCTGCCTTTCCCTGACTACATGAGGCACGATTTTCCCCAGTGAAGTAGTGACTACCTCACTAGGTTCGTCACAAGCCTTATAGCGAAGTTGGTTGTCACAGATGTGATGTTGTTTTGCTATCAGTGGGTGGCCCTCAAGAAAGATTTGTACAAGGGCGAGAGCAACTGTGCTGCGTCCACATAAATGTAGGGTATATCTTTGGCTAAAGGATGGGTGCATATCTTTGGCTAAAGGGTGGCCCATCTAGTAGAATTTTTACGAAACCTGGGTGCCAATGTTAGTGTGACTTTGTTGAAACAATTGACTGTGGCAGTGTAGTCTCATGCCTCACTGTCCGGACATCGTGAGGCGTGAAAGGTAACTACGGTTGTAGCAGTTCTGCATGATTTGGTTATGTTGGTGATGTATGTTTGAAATTTTTTGAGACTGTGAAGTTGAGCTGGGTGAATTGCAGTAGTGTTGAGGTTTGAGTGCAGTTATGTGTCTTGATCAGTCATTATTTGAATGTGGAAGCTTTGTGCAGCATTTGGTGGGTGGTTGTGAGGGTTGGTTGATGAAGCAGTGGGGATTTATGAGTGGTTGAGCAGGTTTGAGGAGTGGCTACTCACAACTTATGTGATACATGTCACAGTGTGGCCACTTACAAAGCTATGTCAATAGTGGGGATGGAGTCAAGTCTGCATCATTCTGACGAACCACTACGATTGTCTGATCGGCCGATTTGTTATTTCATCTACAGTTGGAAACAGTGTGATGTAGTGGATTGTTTTATTGGCACAGAACAGGTCGCTCAGTGTGGTGTGAGGTGAAAGTTATGCTTCGGTTCCTTAGCCTGTAAAAGTAGGCGGCTAAGACACAGGACAGTTTATGATCAAAGCAAAAAAAGGCAGAGGTGGAACAAATGTTTTTACAGGGAAATCAACTTTTTGGGAAAACTTTGACATTGGAGGAGTTGGGTATTATTCTGTAAACACTACCAATTTATCATATTTGTTGCTGTGATTCCTCATGTTCAGTCACAAACAAAGGAAAACATGAAAAAAACGTGTTATTCCCAAAATCGGCTGCTTAGCTCCAACAACTTTAACAGAAGCAGTAAGGGAACTTCAACAGCGCAACTGTTCGACTTTTACCTTTTCAAATATCCTCAAATCCCCGATCATGTTGGCATCAGCTGTACAATATATTTAAAGGAATAGTGCGAGCATGTGTTTTTAAGCATACTTTGATCAATCGTACAAACATTTCCTATGCACCTTACCGTCGTTTTTCACCTTTGTACACATGCGAAATCAGGCAGCAGGGCACGGCCATTTTGTGATATTCCTATCCTTTGCCGCATCGCCCAAGCAGGACTGCCCTGGCGGCACTAAATCATATCCCCCGGCCCAGAGCCTGACATCACCAAACCTGGTGATATTCTCCACCTTTCTCCTTGACATTACTGTGCAGCATAGCCAAATGCGCCCAGTCATCACCTACGCGACGTGACGCAGAACCCGGAAACAAACACACACACGTCTCACAACACAGCGTGTCACAATTCGGAATATAAAACTGTATTTTAAAAGGAAACAGCAACACTGTACAATTTGTAAAGTACTTTTATTTCACAATAAACGCTACGAGAACATCCGCCGATTGCCATATTCAATCAATCAAATTGGTATTTCTTTTCTTTGCTCTTGATCCGCAAATGTTTATCGTGACATCACTAGACGCATACCGCCCATTTCACAACGCCAAAGCACATCTCGTGTCAACGTTCTCTGCGCTTCAGCTAATGACGTATAGCCATGGAAACGGCAGGACACTTCTTTCCTCAATAAGTATAAACAGACCGCTCCACAACAGACATCAGATTTTCTTTTCCATTCCTCTCACTGTCTTTCTTTGAGTATTCTGTGCCTCGTTTCTGTGCTTTGGTCAGCTACCTTCATTGCTTGTAGCCCTTGCAAACAGATACCAGTACCATTACTATAAATTATTTTCGTCTCCCCCACAATGGCAACAATACAGCCCTACCAGTACGAGCCGGAGTATTCCGAGGAGCAATTACTAGAAAGAGAAAGATTGCAAACGATGGGGCTTCGGACGACAGTTGGGAGGATGATTCAACAGATCTAGAGCCTGAGCTTAGTCGCATGGACGGTGTTTCCACCTAGTGCACCTGCAATTGGTGCGCGCTAATGCCAACCGAGGAGGAGAACTGCTGCTGCGGAGAAAACTCTGTATGCTTGTCCTACATATCGGAAGGCGAGACACACCCGCAATGCATTACCGAGCTGCCAGACTTCAGGGCAGCCTGCCTCACACGGTCCGTGTTGAGGATTATGATGGTGCTTATGCATGAACTTCGCGCAACAGTTCGCACTCGGAATCCAAGTAACGAGTAAGTATACTCTGGTTGTGATGTCACTTCCACCACTATTTCATGGTTGTCTCCTACATTGTTGTAACTTCAATATATCATTGTCAAACCAATTTAGTCTTGCAATTCTCTAGTAACAGTCGTAGAATAATAGTTCAATATTGTACAGTGTTTAGGTAGCATTTGTACTGGCAACAATGCCATTGGAAACAAGAATTGTCATTGGCAACTTAGGTTTAATACACGTATCTTGGTCATTTAAAAACAGTTTGTATCTTTCTCTTTCACAGGTGGTACAGGCTGGTGGCCCATCGTTTGTACACATGGTGGCTTCATGGGAGGCTGTGTCGTTGGTGCCATTAGAGACACCAGTGACAGCAGTCAATACAGAGGATTTTCCCTCGCTGTGCTGCAACCTGAACTTTACAATGTGTAGTACATGTGTGCCATAAAATTAAGAAACAAAATAAAGCAAAAAGAACGTTTATCAATGGTTGTTTCAGTTTTTCAGTGAATCAAGTGTGTCTCCATTCAGCAGTGTTCCGGGCCTTGTCTGCACGCCTCAGGCCCATCCATCCCCCCTCCATTATCAAAGACAGTTGGCACCAGCGGATGTGCGCTGCCAAAGGGAACTGTCAGGGGCACGAACGGCCAAGGTGCCAAACAACATATACACTTCAAAGTTATTTTACGCCCAGGGGCCATTGTACACATGCCCTCCACAGACCCCGTGTCTCCAGGCAGGATCCCCTGAAGTAGGCCACGCCCCTGCAATCCACATAAGACCACGACACATACAAGCCCTTCATTCACATACACACCCTCTTTCCTAATTCTTTATAAACCACTTGATATTTATCATAAGAACATCTTTGAGCACTGCAAGTCAACTTGTGAACGTGCTACCTGAGAAACTCGGTGACCACTGCGAGTCATCTCGTCATGCTACCTGTGAACATCTCCCTGTTCTCCTGCCACTAACTACCCTGCTTATTGAATCTGTTTGTTGGTCAAGGTAAGGGCATGTCACCTAATCATATCTCTATATTTCAAACGAACGTACCAAGTAGTGTTATGTTCACTCGTCTTATTTCCATTGACTTGAGTTTAATTTGTTATGTTATCGATATAACAATTGTCATCAGTGTCATTTGTCATCGAATTGCATCCTTAGTGGACCGTGTCTGCAATATAAGCATGTTTCCTTTTGATGCACGACAGTACATTCAAGGGACGAGTAACACGCTCTGATTTTCGTCACATCAATTAATTGTTTATGAAAGTTATCCTATAATATAGCTGTCCACGCTACACTGGTTTTGCGGTGGTGACCAAAACATACTTTGCTTAGTAGAATATATGGTATAATTCCTTCTTTCTCACGTTTTAATGCAAAGTAATTTTCGAATAATATTGACTTTTTTTGCAGAATTTGCAACAATTCCTGCATGTGCGATTTTCGGTTGCCCATCTAAGACCCATGAGAAATCTGAAGGCACTAAAATACATGTATTCCCAAAGACTATAGATCGAATAAGAGAATTGCTCAGGTATTGCGGATATGCACCGGCAGAGCTTGAAAGTAGAGTCGAACAAGTCTTGCATGACAAGAGGGGTGATCAATACTGCATCTGCAGCCTGCACTTTACCCCAAATATATACGACCCATCCATGTACACAAAGAAGAATCAACTCAGAACGACTCGGAAATTGCTCCCAAATACAATTCCGACTCTATTCGTTCACATGCCGCCTCAGGTGAGTCACGGTTCTGTAGCCCTTGGGGTAGTGAACAGGTAAGTAAATGGACGGATTGGTGTTTTAGGTGTAAATGTCCCTTATAATACTTTTCCTATTGACAAGATTGTATTGCTTTTTAAATAAAGACCATTTTGCTAACCATCTGTCCTTGGTTTTAGAAGCCTTATAGAAAATTAATTTAGGGCCACAGATAACTATGCTAGAGTGTCCTTTGAATAACCACAATGTTTTCGTAATCTGTCTCTCCTTACATGCCAATTTTTAAGATTAGCATTTCTAAAATCAACTAACATTTTCCCTTTAGAACTCCATGACTATGCACTGAATATGAAGGAGCAAGATTCAGCATCCATGGCTTGCCTGGAGCCAACAACCAGTTCGAGCGCGTATCAGGTAGTCTTAGTTAGCTATTCAGTTTTGGATTTGTTTTATGCATGGAACTCGAGATAATCTGATCATATTTACGTATCGTGTCATTCGTTTACACAATGTTTCATTAGAGGTTTGCTACTGATATGTACCAATTTCTGCGTCACAATGTGTGTGTTCAATTTCAATTTTTTCATCCATACTAATACAAGTACTGTGTTTCAGGGAGATGCTGAAGCTTCGACTACAATTACATCATCCCTTGTAGTTGATCCAGAGCCAGAGGTATGCGTACTGACAGTTCCCTCGCATGAAAGAAAGTCAGTCCAAGATCTGATACTATTTGACAGTGACAATATTAGAAACAAGCAGTTTTTGCAAATTGCTTCCGTGCAACATTTCAAACAATTTGAGATAATCTGATCATATTTACGTATTGTGTCATTCCTTTACACAATGTTTCCTTTGTGGTTTTTTTTATAGCTATGTACCATTGTCTCTGTCACATTGTGTGTGTTAAATTTCAAATTGTTTCATCCATACTAATACAGGTACTGTGTTACAGGTAGATGCTGAAGCTTCGACTACAATTACATCATTCCTTGTAGTTGATCCAGAGCCAGAGGTATGCGTACTGACAGTTCCCTCGCATGAAAGAAAGTCGGTCCTAGATCTGATACTATTAGACAGTGACAATATTAGAAACAAGCACAATGTTTCATTTTGCAAATTGCTTGAGTGCAACATTTTGAAGAGTGTGCTTCGCACAGTCAACTTTGATCGAGTAGACTAGCCATCAATCAGGTGAAATTCCAAATGTATATTTTGACTAAATGACATACACAATGTCCAAGTTTATCTGTGTAAGCCATGTGTGCGAAGGAATAATTTTATTTCTAATACAAATGACTTATTTTAAATCAATACTCTTTTCTATATATGTATACAAGATCCATATATAGAAGAGGAGGCACATGGATCAGAGTCGGTGGACCAGCTTGCTGTTGCGGACGTTACAGTAAAGAAGGTTTCACAGAAAAGCAAGAAAGATGGTAATTTATGAACAATTTCAATTTTTAAACAGTGTTTTGTCCTGGGGGCTTCATAATATGCTTTTTTTAATGTAAGCTGTCCAATACTGTATGTTGGATTTACATTGAACATCTTTTTCCAACCTGTCTTCTAGTTGCCCAGTGGTGTACGGACTATGCAGACACAGACAGCGACACAAATGAGAGATGCTGCTTGCCAAACTGATTACACCATGAAGCAACTATTAATTGAGGCGCAGCGTGTTCAGACTCGAAATGCATTTGCCCAATGGCCAGAAAATGAATTTAAGGTGACCAGCGAAGCCAGCAAAGTGTTCTTGGACCATTGCTACAATGTGACTGCTCCACCAGATGAAGATGAAACTGAATGTATTGAAGATGCTTTTGAATTAGTCGCAGATCACTTGACACAATCGACACCCGCCAAAAAAGGGCCACCCAAAAATCAATCGACAATGATGTTTTCTCCGATTCATGTTCAAGTAACAGACGGTGAAATGACTGAGACTGAAGCATCAATACAATTGACTGAAGAACTAGAGAAAGATCTCGACTACAGTATGTCCAGTGTGGCCGAGTTGTCAACCACAGTTCAGTCAGAAACAACATTAATGCAGGATGACTGTCTAATAAAGGAGGCCAAATACATAGTATTCGACAGCAGCTTGATGGAGATTATAAAGACATGTGCATTCAGTGAGAAAGGAAATATGTGGGAAGCCATTGGTGAATGTGACTCGTGTATCACTAGGCAGTAACCTCAAAATACATGCCACCTGTGAAATGTTCCATGAAAAATGTTCATGGTCCACTCAACCGATGCTGGGAAAACTGCCAGCTGGCAATCTACTGTGTGCAGCAGCTATACTTTTCAGTGGCTCTAGTTTCATTTAGTTGTCCAGTTTCTGTCAATTTGAGGGACTCGATTTCATTTCTAAAACACAGTACTACAAATATCAACGTCAAAATCTATTCCCTGCCATTAGTGAAGCTTGGAAAAGGAACAAGTTACTTACCTGTAACTGTTGTTCTCCAGCATGGGTCTGGCATGGATTCACATGCTCATGAATATTCCCCATCGTCAGGCCGGGAATCCTCGGTATAGAAAGAATTAGTATCAGTTTCGTTTCTGATCTGTCTTTCTCAGTAGTAACCAATCACTGGTCTCTGGGTCATACTGCACCCAGCCAATGACTGCCCTCTCCCTAAGCCCCGCCCCTGGCAGCCATCCTCAGATTTGGTAGCACGTGAAGTGGCAGTATGACCAAGTGAAGAGCCGCAGAGGGGTAGGCGGGAGGGTTCAGCGACTCTGGGTCGTGATGAAGTATGTTGCCTCCTTCTCTGGAGAGAAGATCCACGTCCGTCGGCAGCTTGACTGGTGGGGACGCTGACAAGTCCAGAAGGTCCAGGAACCAGATCTTTCTCGGCCACGCCGGTGCAACTAGGATCATCCTGCACCGGGACCTCTTGAGCTGGTTGACGAGTCGGAGCAGCAACGGCAACGGAGGGAACGCATATAGAAACAGGCCATCCCAGGGGAACGAGAAAGCGTCGCCCATGCTCCTCGGCTGGGGAAACCTGCTGGCGAACCTCTGGCACTTGGAGTTCGTCGCCGTCGCGAACGGGTCGATCTGCTGTTTTCCCCATCGTCGGAAGAGTCGATCCACTTGATCCTGACGTAGTTCCCACTCGTGGCACGAGCGCAGCTCCCTGCTGAGTGAGTCGGCGATGGTGTTCTTTATCCCTGCCAGATGAAAGGGCACCAGAAACATCCCTTGGGCGACGGCCCAATGCCACAGATCCTGGGCTTCCTTGGATAGGGCAGGGGATCTGGTTCCGCCCTGCTTCCGAATGTAAAACATTGTGGTGGTGTTGTCGGTGAAGATCTTCACCACTTTGCCCTTGAGGGACGGAAGGAAGGACCTGAGGGCCCAGAACACTGCACGGAGCGCCAAGATGTTGATGTGGAGAGTCTTCTCCTCTGGGAGCCAAAGGCCTCTCGCGTCGAGACCCCCGGTGTGCGCTCCCCAACCTTCCAGGGAGGCATCCGTCGTCACTGTCACCTGGTGGGCCGGGACTAGGAAACCTGTTCCCGCCGTCAGATGTGAGCGGACACCCCACCATCGTATCGCCTGACGGAACGCTTCGTCGAGCGGGACCCTGTCCTCGAAGCTGCCCGTCATCTGGATCCAGTGGGCGTCGAGGAATTCTTGCAAGGGCCGCATCCCAAGTCTGCAGTGGCGCACCAGATAGATGCAGGAGGACATCATTCCGAGGAGGGACTTGATAGACCTCACTCTGGCCACGTCCGTGGCCAGCAGACATTGCACCTTTCCCAGGATGATCCTTATCCTTTCCTCCGACGGTGAGGCCCGCCGCGCCACTGTGTCGAGCTGTGCTCCCAGAAACAGGGCGACTTGTGACGGGACCAGGTGGGATTTTGGAAAGTTGATGGAGAACCCCAGGTCCGTGAGCAGCTGGACGGTCTTCGCAGTGTGTTCCAC
Source organism: Ambystoma mexicanum (assembly GCF_040938575.1). Classification (NCBI taxonomy): domain Eukaryota; kingdom Metazoa; phylum Chordata; class Amphibia; order Caudata; family Ambystomatidae; genus Ambystoma; species Ambystoma mexicanum. The sequence continues at coordinate 1,119,539,964 of NC_090930.1, forward strand.
GGCGAGCTCCCTTGTCCTTGCCTGTATGAGCCAGTCGTCCAGGTAGGGGGAGACGTGGATCCCCTGCAGGCGCAGCCGCGCAGCCACCGGTGCTAGGCACTTGGTGAACACCCTGGGTGCCGATTTTAATCCGAACGGGAGGGCCTTGAACTGGTAGTGCCGCCCCTTGACCACGAACCTGAGGAACTTTCGGTGTCTCTTTAGAATAGGGATGTGGAAGTATGCATCCTCCAAGTCCAACGATGACAGGAAATCGCCCTCCTCCAGCTGTCCCAGCATGTGCTGGAGGGTGACCATCTGTAACTTCTGTGCCTTGATGTATTTGTTCAGTCGTTGCAGGTCCAGGATGGGACGCCATCCTCCTGTCTTCTTCTTTACGAGGAAGTATCTTGAGTAAACTCCGGAGCCCCGAAGCCTCTTTGGAACGAGCTCGATGGCATCTTTCCTGAGCATCGCCCTTACTTCCAACAGCAGTTGAGGGATGTGATTTTCCTTCTTGGCCATGGGAGGAATGCGGGGGCACCTCTTGTGGAACTCGAGGGCGTGCCCCAGGGCCAGGGTGTCCACCACCCAACGTACGGTGGAGATGGACTCCCACACGCCGATGAACTTCGTCAGCCGGCCTCCCACCGGGTGCTTCGGCGGGGGCCCGACCCAACAGTCGGTTCAATCTTGCTTGGAGGCCGCTTTGCCTCCTTGACCACCTTGGCGACGACGGCGGGATGCACCTGACTTGCCGCGTCCCCTGTAGGCCTCCTGCGACGAAGATCTTGCTGCTTGACGGTACGTAGAGGAGCTGCCGCCGGGTCCCTTGGAGGCACCCTGTCTGCCTCCGGAGCGCCGAAAGGACGGCCGTCTCTGTTGGAGCACACCCAGTGCACGGGCTGTCTCCGTGTCCGTCTTGATCGCCTGAAGGGACACATCAACCGCCTTGCCAAAAAGGTTGTTCCCATCGAAGGGCATGTCCAAAACCTTGGTCTGTACGTCCTGGCGGAAATCCGTCACCTTGAGCCATCCTCGTCGTCTCAGGCAAACGCCGTTGCCCAATTGACGGAAACCGGTGTCGGCGATGTCCGTAGCCACCGTAATGGCGTGGTCCAAGGCAATCTCACCTTCCTGTAAGATTTCCAGGGCCTCAGTCCGCTTGGCGTCCGGAAGGAAATCCAACAGAGGGGCGATCTTGAACCCTAACTCCCTGTCGTAGTGGGCTACGATGGCCAGGGCGTTGGCCGCCTTGATGGTCGTCGCTGCAGATGAGATGACCCGTCGTCCCATCGCATCCAGCTTCCTACCCTCGCCGTTCGGCGGGGAGGTTGAAGTCGAGGCCGATGCCCCCCCTGCTTTCTTCTTGGCCACCGCCGAAACGACCGAATCCGGGGTAGGTTGCGCCCTAAGGCACAAGGGGGCAGCGTCGGGTACCCCGGTACTTCTTCTCAGTGATTGGTTACTACTGAGAAAGACAGATCAGAAACGAAACTGATACTGATTTTTTCTATACCGAGGATTCCTGGCCTGACGACGGGGAATATTCATGAGCATGTGAATCCTTGCCAGACCCCATGCTGGAGAATTGAACAATTGTCTATTCAAAGTACATTGTCCGAAAAACGGTTCAGGCTAGCTTGCGATGGACAGTGTGACAGCCCTGGATTTTCAGCAAAGTACTGCACATACCACTTTCAGGACATGGAAAGTAAAAAAAAATTGTGAGTTTGGTGGTCGTGCAGGTGTCCGAATGTAAATCCTCAGTGGCCATGGAGAAACTTGGTTTTATAAAATCACTGGGAGATCTACAATCTAGGGGAATGCAAATCAACCTCATAGCAACGGCTAGACACATTTCAACAGCCAAGACAATGAGAGAGCAGTTTCCAAATATTCGCCATTAATTTGCTGTATGGCACGTTGCCAAATCCATCAATAAAAAAATCTCAGCTGCAGGGAAAAAAAGGTTCTGAAAGTATTTCACAGTGGTCCCAGTCTTTCAGCAACCATCTTTGGTGGAGCTCCAAACTTGTGATGGGTCTGTGGAAATTCTACTAGAAAAATGACGGTCACTAATGCACCACTGTTCCAACTTTCACTCTTGGACAGAAAACCAACATTTGCACCAATGTGAACATGGCCCTTTGTCGCCGGAGCCGGAACGGAAGAAGAAGTGGTTGATTCCATCTTCACCTCCACACAAAGTTCTTGAGAAGATTGTGTTTTATAAAACTATCAAGAGATCTGAAGGGACTCACAGAATTCTGTCACACGGGAGATTTGGAATGTTCCACAATATGTGCCTAAAGTACAGGCCAAAGAGATTGCATTTCGGCATTGAAGGGATGAAATATAGGACATTACTAGCAGTATTAGCGCATAACGAGAATGTAGGCCGTGAATAATCGAGGACTGCGGGAAACCTTGGGATGCTTCGCTACACTATGGCCTTTACGAAAAGAAGCAAAAAATGGGTGGCCAAGTTAGTATATTAGGAAATGGAATTTGATTTTGCGAAAGATCTTATTATTAATATTTTGGAGATGCATAATCACGGAATTGCACGCAATTTTGTTCCAAGTACACATACATTGCCACAAAACATTGCCAATGTGCCCTGTCCACCTAAAGCAGAGCTTGTGGAACAGTTCAAATCCAGGTACAAATGATTACCATCTGTTTTTTTGATCAACAATGTTTTTATGAAGTGTCCAAATAAAGCATCCAAATTGTCTTTTAAAATGTATCCTCGTTGTTAATTTTTTTTCAACTAGTGCCATTTTTACGATTGCCATACAATGTAACGCTGTGCTTTCACAGTTCACAGTTACGCTGAGCTACTGTGGGATCTTCAATGATCGTGGGAGGGCCAGATGGATAACAGTGTGAAAGAAACATTGGGGTTCAGCAGTTGCCTTACCATACAGTTGCCCAAAAAGATGAATAACTGTTCGTCCCACAAAAGGGATGAGAAATAGGCTACATAAGATACTAGGCACGCAGGAAGTACTGACTGTGAACAAAAGAGCGCATCAAAGTACGTTGTTGGTGAGAAACACATGCACTATGACCAATATATTCATGGGGGCACTCCTTTGCCAATCTACTGCCATGGTGAAGGAGGCCGTGATATAAGCAGAGGTGGGGCTATTGCTAGACACACTTTGACTCCATTTAGTGTAACCTTGAATCCAATTTTGGAATAGGGCGCATTCCGTCATTGCGAAGTTTCCCCTACCCCTCATCAGCGCCATGAACAGCGAGAAATGACAACCCCCACATTTGTCCTCCTGTGCCCGTGCTTCACAATTCCAGTTCTCATGGATGCGGTGAGACAAGATGTTGCAAACTAAGAATGTATCTTCATTATGAGTGAAGGTCAACAGCTTTGAATTTTTGCTTGCGTGCTGAGGAAGCTCAGGCATCGCGCACACAGTATAAGATTCAATAGTTTTTTGACCTTGAGAGAAAGGGCCATTCCGAAAGGAATTGAATTAAAGGAGGGGTGTAATAACGTAAGATATGATAAGGTTCTCCATTCCAAAACTGGACTAAAGAACATGTAAGTTCAGTTTATGAAAAATCGTTGATCCGAACAGAGTCTGCGTTATGGTCTGTGTTATGCCAAGAGAATGGAAACGCCGAATATAATGTACGTTTGACTTTCGACTATTTTATACCCGAACAAGTCAACTTATCATTAGCTGACTGTTATTGCTCAGTTACATTGTACTAATTTGTTCTTTGTGGCATATTGCAATGAAACGCAAGTACAACCTTTGTGTATACTGGTCTTTCTAACGTGCACATGGGCAGTCCAGCATCGAGATGCATGTAGACCACCACTCGGATCCCCCAGGTTCAAGGCTAGTATTTCATTAAAATGCCATCTATGTGCACTTCGAATTGTAGCGTCAGCTTCTGCATCTCGTTTATAGCTGAACCTACTCCATAGCACTATCCTCCGAAGCAAATTGTATAGTACTTTCCACTTTGTTTTATCTCTGTTCACATTGTTTCACGTCTGTGCTAATCGTTAGTTTTAACACGATGCCGAATTAATAAGTAAAATGATAAAATGTAATAAAGATCGGCTACTGAGACACATTTCTATTATGTTTTCCAAAACAGGTACATTCTGCCATTCTGCTATTGTCATCGATTCCAGATACCAACTGAAAGCTGCAGATACACGTCAACAGCTGGATATATTTGACAATTTTTTGAGACAATCGTCAAGGGCCGATATGCCCTTACGCGGTACCAGCGATTAGGAGCAACATAAGATCCTTTACGGTGGTCTAGCGCCAAGTTGATGCACAAGCCTTGCAATTCACTGTGCGACCAAAGCTCTTCTTTTACCCAAACGAACACCTTGTGTACCCAAAAGGAACACCGCGTGACTCACAATAAACATTTGCGGATCAAGAGCAAAGAAAAGAAATTCCAATTTGATTGAATATGGCAATTGACCGATGTTCTGTAGTGTTTCAGGTGAAATAAAAGTACTTTACAAATTGTACAGTTTTGCTGTTTCCTTTTAAAATACAGTTTTATATTCCGAATTGTGACACGCTGTGTTGCGAGACGAGGTGTATTTATTTCCGGGTTCTGCGTCACGTCGCATAGGTGATGACTGGGCACGTTTGGCTATGCTGCACAGTAACGTCAAGGAGAAAGGCGGAGAATATCACTAGGTTTGGTGATGTCAGGCTCACGGGCCGGGGATATGATTTAGTGCCGCCAGGGCAGTGCTGCTTGGGCGATGTGGCAACGGATAAGAATATCACAAAATGGCCACGCCCTGCTGTCTGATTTTGCATGTGTACAAAGGTGAAAAACTACAGTAAGGTGCATAGGAAATGTTTGTACGATCGATCAAAGTATGCTTAAAAACACATGCCCGAACGCTCGGGACAATAATATTTCTGAGCGCGCTATTCCTTTAAGACCCGACCATTTCACACCACTCATGCTTCTAAACTTCTTTCTTCGTTGTTTTTTGTCTTTTTGCTCTTCTATTCTCTTTAGCCTGCCTGTTCACAAACTTGCCCCTCTCTGCTCAATATATCTTTTGTCCATCGCTTCATGAATTTATTCGCCCTACCCTGCTCTCTCTACATTGGCTCTCCTTTGAATCCAATCTATTGCTCCATTTTGTCTTTATATCGTTTTTAAATGTTTAGATCAACTTGCCCTCCCGCCCCCTTATCTGACTTACTCTTTTTACTTCCCTGCTCGCTGTCTTCGGTCTCAATCTCAATGTCTTCTATCAGTTCTGTGTCTTCGATGTGCGCACTCTCGCTTTCTATCTTTTTCTCTGCATGCACCAACATTTTGGAATACTTTGCCCTTTTCAATTTGCTCCATCTCCTCCCTAACTCTGTTTAAGAACCACCTTAAAGACAATCTCGTATCTCCTATTTCGCCGATCTGATCTTCCACCCCGATTGTATACTTGTTTAAATGTACCGCTTATTGTTTTGTCCAGCGTGAGATGCAAGGCGCTTTCTAAATCGAACTAAACACAATTGCAAAATACAAACTGTGATGTACATGTAAAAGTGTCATATGCAGGAAAGGCCAGAACAAGACAGAGCTGTGCTCCGGCAAAGTTAGTCTTGCCGGAGCGCTGTGGCGTAGATGCCAGAGGTCCAATCTCCCCAGTCTAATTAGCAGTCAGTCTCCAAGATCTGCTATCCAGCTGAGGTTCCCTCTGCGACACACAAGCAGCGCTTCAGGAGACCTGCGGTAAATGAGGGGGACTGATACATTTTTGCCAAGCTCTGTTCCCAAGCCCCACATGAATAAACAGGCACTGTCCAAAATTGTCCCGTGGTTTACAGAAATTCTTCTGTTGAGGGTGAATAGTGTGACAAATAAAATGAGCAGTGAGCCCAGTTTGCACCACTTGTTGAGAAGGGTTTTATACTTCAATCAGTATTTCAGACCTATTTCAAATCTAAAATCCAGTGGCATTTATGTTTATTGGGATTTATATAGTGCTTCTGCCAAAGCACTGTACAGAATCAAGAAAAGTAGAATTCATTGAAAATATAGGGCAACAGAAAAAGTGACATTTAGCTGTGTGACAATAAGTGGTCTTTCAAGTAGATATGAAAGATGTGAAGAGCAGAAGACGAATGGACAGGAAGAGGGGGCCAAAATGTTGTGGCAAGCAAGGAAAAAGAGTTGAAGTCAGAAGGGGAGCAGGTAGGTTTGTGGATTAAGGTTACGTTTAAAGATTTAGAAAGGAGGGAGCGGGGAGGAGAGATGGGACTGAGGAAGGCTATGCAAATATTTAAAGATAATACAAAGAAAATTAAGAATATGGGAGCCAAAGGATAAAATGTAATGGGAGGCAAGAGATGCAGAAATAGAAACACAAGGGTGTCGAGAGAACATCAGTAGCATGGAGGGATAATAAACCGAGCGTAGGAGCAAAAATGAAAGTTAATCACCGTAGTGGGTAGAGTTCTAACAGTCCTTCGTCCCCTTTCCTCCATCCTTGTGCGCGTCCCCCCAACAAGGGGACGGTACCGGAACCTTTGGCAGCAAAAAAGTGAGTTTCTACTTTAAATGTAGTCCAGCGCGTGGGGATGCGGCGTGGGAACGTCCGCCGGGGCCCCGCCCTCCAGGACCTCACCTCAGTCCCATTTTAACACACCGGACATTTTAATACCTGGCTATACATAATACTTTTGCCCCTGGCATATGGGCAGGGGAAGGTGGGTGGGACGCATGGAGAAAAGTGGACTAAGGACTAGGCATACTCTAGTCACTACGGTGAGTAACTTTAATTACTCATATGTCCCGTCCCGTTTCCTCCATTATTGTGAGTGATTCCACCAAACAAGACCATATGGTGGAGCTGTGACAACCTACCTCATATCTAGGATGATGCAAAAAGTTTCTTCAGAACTGCCTGGCTTTATCTCTGCATCCCACCTGGAGCTGGTATCCAGGGAAAAGTGCTTACAGAACGCCGACAGAGTGGCCCAAGTATGCGCCCTGCTGATGACATCCAAGGAAGGATGTCTCTGAAAGGCGACTGCTGTGGCCTTAGGAACTGGTTTACCTAAGGTTGTGTACGCCTCCGAGATGGCCTGGACCATCCTTGGGCGACAGACGTTTTGAAGCCTGGGTGCCGGGGGGCATACCCCTAAACGTGATGAACAATGCCACCATTTCCTGAAAGATATTACCCTAAAGAGTTAGAACTTGAGGACTCTCTTGTGGTACAAGGAATGCAGCACCCTTTCGGCATCCGACTGCAGGTTCGGAAAGAAAACCGGCAGGCAGCTCTCTTGATTCAAGTTGGATAGAGTGACCACCGTGGTCAAAACATTTGGATATGTGCGCAAGATGACCTTGTTATGAAGTGTAGTGAAGGGCTTGCACGATGACAAAGCTTGCAGTTTGCTGACCCTGCGCACCCAAGTGAGCTAACCAGCCTGATGTTCGCCGAGGCCATCTGCTCAAAATGCTTGCGCTGCAAGGCGCCGGAACCACATTAAGGTGCCATACCGGATGAGGCCTTTGTACCGGAGGAAAGAGTCTGGACAACCCCTTAAGGAGGGCCTTAACCGCCGGGTTGGCTGCTGAGAAAAGGTGCTCTGGGGAATCCTTGTAGGCCCCATTGGCCGCCAGATAGGCTCGGCAAGTATCGGCCTGTACGCAAAAACGGGTCACATGGGCAGAAAACGCCAGCACGTTGTCCAGGGAGCAGGTGAGAGGGTCAAGCCCCTTGTTGCGAGCCAAGTGGCAAAACCTTGTCCACTTACTCTTGTACTGAGCCCGTGTAGAAGGCCTCCTGAGTCATGTCCCAGTTATCCTCTGAGAACTGAGCATGGTGAAGTCTCAGCTGGTCAGGAACAGGGCTGCTAGGGCCAGCCTGGCCAGATCCGGATGCTCCACCACCCCCGCCCTGCTGCGTCAGGAACCCCCTGCCGGGGATCGGAAGGTGGACCGGTCCCCTGGGAACACAAATGCAGCAGATCCAAGAACCATGCCCTCGACGGCCAGTGTGGGGCGACGCATCCCCCAGAGATCCCCGACCTCGGCCCGCAAACCGGGGGCACTTAGAGTTCAGAGGAGATGCATATAAGTTCAGACCCAGAAACCCCCATCTCTGGAACAGGGGCAACAAGGAGTGGGTGTGTAACTCCTACTTGTAGGTGTTGAACCCCCAAGCAGCTCAGCTGGTCCGTTTCTGCATTGCTGTCCCCTGGAAGATTAACTGAGGAAATCCAAATTCCTTCCGTAAGGGCCCATTCTGATAATGCCACTACTTCCATGCACAGGAGGTGGGAACGGGTTGCACCCTGCTTGTTCAGTTAAAACAATGGTGTGGAGTTGTCGGTCCTGACCAGAAACGCTGTGCCCACCTGATGAGAGGCAGGAAAGCATTGTTCACCAGGTCCACTGCCCTCAGTTCGAGCAGATAGATATGCAGAAGGGCCTCCGCAATGGACCATGCACCTTTAACGAAGTAGCCCTCCAGAGTCGCCCACAGCCCGAAAGCAAGGAATCCGTTGTCACCACCAGAGGGCTCCGGTTGGTAAAGGGACCCTTCACTGCCATCCACCAGCCACTATCCAGGAGGAGCAGGGAGATTGGGATCCTGTCCAACTGAGACCCGGTTTCCTGGACCCAATTGGCCGCCAGGTGAAGCTGGAGGCGTCTCATCTTGAGGCAGGCGTGCTGAACCGTTAGCACGCACAATTCCATCAGTTCCAAAAGGTGCTGGAACCACCATTCTGAGGTTGACGAGTTGGCCAGAAAGTGCCCTATCGCTTTGCGGAAGGAGAGGAGCCTCTCTGCCGTGGAGAACACATGCTGCACCGCCATGTCCCCGTGCACTTCAAGGAACACCAGATCGTGGTGGGAATCAGTTGCGACTTCTGTCGGTTGAGGGAAAAGCCCAGCTTGTGAAGAACGTCTGCCAGCCATTGGCACGGGTGTACCGCTCCCTCGGGAGAGCGGTGACTGACCAACCAGTCATCCAGAGATAAGGATACAGGTGATGGCCCTCCAGTCGGAGGTGACCAGCCACTGCATTCACAAGCTATGTGAACACACGAGCTGCCGAGTTGAGGCAGAAAGGAAGCACCTTGTCCTGGAAGTGGTACGACAATCATGAACCACAGAAATTTCCAATGCGGCTGGTAGATGGGGACATGAAGGTATGCATCCTTGAGGTCTAGGGAACACATCCAGCTCCCTGCACACAGACTCTGCAATGTGCGCGGGAGTAATCATCTTTAAGTGTTAGAGCGGTAAAGACAGGTTTAGAAATGACAGGCCCAGGACTACCCTCAGGCCAGCCTAGTTGTTCTTGGGTACTGCAAAAATCCTGGAGTAGAAGCCGGAGTCCTTGTCTGAAAGCGGAACCCGCTCCACCGCTTGCATCCCCAAAAGAGAAAGGATCTCCCGCTTGAGGGATGTTAGGGAGAATTCTCTTATAAGGCTAATTTCCCAAAACTAGTGAGTCCCCCAGCAGCTTTGATGGATTTTTGGGGTTTGTTTTTTACTCCTGCTAAGAGTGAGACTCTTTTCCTCCCACTCTTAGGCATGATTTGAGGTATGTCTTTGACTTGGTAGGTGCTTATGGGCTATGGGGTAGCCTTTTTACTCCATAGGGTATCATCTGTTTTTCCTATGTGTGTTACACAGGACCCTCAGTGCAGTAACAGAGGGGTGTCATAGTGACCCCCAAACATAGACCCCATACCCTGGGACTGACTACTGTCTCCCAGGGCATGTAAAGTCACCATTGGCTTTAGTAGTCCAACATTGTTAACAGAACCAGTACAAACCATCATATTGTGGAAGTACTGGGCAGGGGTAATTCGATTGCCCCTGGGTCTGTTTTCAAGGGGGCACTGTCCAGTCCCCCTTTGTCGAGTTTCTGGCTGGTGGCAGTGGTTACCACACGAAATATTCCTTTGGAATATTCCCTATGGGATTTTCCCATTGATTTTAAACGCACCACTTTTTGGTGCAATGTTAAAGATACCGCCTGTTTATTTATTTAATATTAATTCCCCGGTTGGGTCTTTTTGCCAGAACTCGGTTCCAAAATGGCGTTTGTGTCCGTCTCTGTAACTCTGACCAAGGTCGAGCCCTTTGTTCCACTATTTTGGCGGGCTTCTCCACAGAAGCCCTCCAAGTGGTACCACTCTGTCTGGGTTTCACAGGAGGGGTGGAGGGGGGAATAGGCACCCTGGACTCCGTTGCCTCGGCAACCCAAGTCGCACTCTACTCTGATTGGCCCAGTGGTGAGCCGCCCAGCTCACCACTTAACATGTGTGATTGACAGCTAGGCTGATGAATGGGGGTTTTTCTGCATAAAAGCAGGGCCTTTGGGACTGGATCTTCAGACGTCGCCACAGGACCTAAGAATCTGACGAGGGAAGAAGCTGAGCCATTGGCAACCGACGACACCACCAGTGAAGCCCTGCTGCAACAAACTCACCACTTTCCCAACAACAAGAGAAGTTCTGCTGGAGAGTCTACTCCCTTTGAGCTGGTAGGACCAACCAGTTCGCCGTTTTTCGCTTCCAAAGACGTCTCTTGGTCGAATTGCCCGTGCCAAGCACCCCGGCGGCCGGATAGCCAAGCTCACCTCTTTTGACTGTGAATAAAAGGACTGCACCTTTTAAATCGGGAACTCCGCGGCTGGTTTCATCCCTGTGCAGTGCAACGACTCCAAGTTTCCTCCTCGGCGAGATCTTCTCTTCCCCTGGTCGGTACCACAAACTTCAACCACTGCCAGGAACAACTGCCCCGCTGGAGCTTCCTCTGTCTTTAAGGTACTGTGTCCTGTCTGGCCTCCCTTTCTACAGATTGCTAAAGGTGACCCTTAAATCTTTGGCTTCTATACGGGGTTGGCTCCAGACCTCTAACTATATCTTTTGGATCACCCCAACCTCTTTCTTGAACATTTTTGCAAAGACTTCTAGTGCAACTTAAACTGTGTGATCTTGTGCACATTTTGCCTGGCTCCCTTTAAAGTGGGCCTGGCCTATGAACTTTGGCTCTACAGTATGAACTGCCTTTATTCCCTTGCTCTAAACTTCTAAAAGTGTTGGGAACTGTTTTATTTTATGCTTTGCCTTTTCTCTCCCTTTAAACTTAACTACTGGAGTGCCATCTAGGCTAAGCGCTCACATCTGTCTTAACAAATAGTAGTGCTTTAACCCTGACTTGCCTGATAGTGTTCAAGGGAGGTGTCTATACTTTACCTGACTGTGTTTTAACTTGCTTTTGATTGAGAGTGCTAGTGTATTACTTAAAGTGTGTTTTAAATAAATAATTATATACTTTTGATACAAAGCTCTGGTCAGTGTTTGCTTGCTCTACTGTGTTTTTAGCCCTATTGTGTATACTCTATATACTGCCTGACTCTTCTTGAGAGAAGTCTGACTGCTCAGCCACAGCTACCGGGTAAATCTGGGTGGTGCAGACTGCTACCAATTGGGTTTACTGCTTACTCCTGTAGTCTTAATCTTCTTGCAGTGGTCCCCAAGGGAACTGCACAGGATTTTGCCTAAAAAGGGCCGGGCACCCTATCTGACGCAAAGGAGGATAAGAAGGTAAAGGAAACAGAAGAGGAAGACTGAAGCCTGTGGCGTATATAGAAAGAAAGGATCCAAGAACTCTTGAAACAATGCTTCCATCTGTCCTGGATGAGAGACAGCCGGCCCCCTACAGGTGAGCTGTGTTACCTGACCGCCACGTCACTGCTTCTTGGTATCTGAGGTGGGAGCGGAGGAGGTGAGCCAAAAAATAAATGTGCAAAGTCCTCTGCTGCTTCCTCCTGTGGACACTGGGCGGCCTGTCAGGCCTCCATTTACAACAATCCAAAAACCCCTTGAAGCCAGTGAAAAAACAGGGTTTGAAGTCAGCTCTGTCCCGAGACTGAGGGAAGGACTTGTGCCCTGGTTTAGTCAGGATGGCCAAAGACTCGGCGGTCTGAGTATAAGTCTTCTTCTTTGTCAATTCGTCATCGGTGGATGAATGAAAAAGGTCTGAGCCCTCAAATGTGAGGTCCAGTATTCTCTCTTGCACATCAGATGAGTATTTAGTGGCATGCATCCACGATGTCCGTCTCATCTCGGCCCCCAGACACAACCCTCTGCTGGTTGTGTCGATGTAGGAGACCGAAGACTCCATGAGGTCCTGTGCAACTGCCTGGGTGTCAGACAGGCCAGCCTTAAAGAAGGCCTGCCTCTCTAGAGGGAGATCGGGCAGAAACTTCCCAGCTGGCTGGTTTGCAGTGGCTAGGAGGGTGTCGGCATTAGCTTGCTGGAAATGTAGCCCAGAGAGAACGTAGCAACGTTTGCCAAAAAACTCCAGGGCCTTGTGCTCCTTGGACAGACAACTGGAGTTGGCTACAAAGAGGCCACAGCCATCACTGAAGAGTGTGGCTGTGGGTGGGAGGCCAGGAGGACTGGATCCTTATCCAAAAGACTCAATTAGCAGTCCAGTTTCTTATTCATTTGGGTGTTGGCCCTGGGCTTCCCCAGACTTTCCTCGCCACCTGCAGGACATCCTTCTGGAGTGGAATGCCCGAGCGGCTTGTGTATGGCCACAAACTCTGCTACCACTACCGACTCCTGGGGGCCTCCTCTGGCTGGTGGACCATCAAGAACTCTGCAAGCCCATGAGGGCGGTCATTACAGATGCAGAGGGTTTGTCGTCCTTGGCGTTTTCATCATCATCGCCCCCTTTATTTCCCCAAACAGGGGAGTCTGGGTCCTGAGAGATCCAGGGGGTCACTACTTGATCCGGACCTGAAGATAGCTGTGGATCCAATGGCTGCTGCTGGGGAGGCGGTGGTGGTGGTACAGGAGGCAGCGGCGCGCAGTATGAAGAACCGGCAGGGCCCGGACTGGAGGAGGAACAGTCAATGGCACTGGAAGCGCCGGAGGAACCGGTGGAGTGCCCAGAGGTGGGGGCCTAGGAGGCACGACCTGTGGGATCACTTCCCTTACACTATCCTTGAGGAGCCCTGTCATCTGTGGGGAGCACTACTGGGTCAAAGTTACTGATCGAAGCACTGAGGCGCCTGTGGAGAGTAGCCATAAAGCTACGATGGGTAGATGTAGCCCTGTGAAGACCAACCACCTGTGCCGTAAAATCTGTCACCGCTTCCCGGCGGACTTGGACCTTCTTGCATGGACCACTCCACGGGCAACGGACGGGGTAAGCCAGATCCGAATCCAAGATGGCCACCAGTCTAGCAGGCTCCACCACGTGCTTGTCTGCCATCTTGGGGCCTTGTGCCACACCCTCGTCGATAGGGCACGGAGGTCCCCTGCCACATGCTGGCTTAGACATGGGAGGACACTCCTTGGCCCTCGAACCTGAAACAGAAAGGTCGCCCTCAGAGATTGCTCCAGTAGGCCTAGAACCCTCAGCTTCCTGGCCGGTAGTCGAATCTCCCTGAACCCCGACCTCGGACCTCGGAGGTGGCTCCGCTAAGCTGTGCGTCCTCAGCCACAGGGCTGGTAGTCGTGCTGGATCATGCTGAGGACTGACTCTTGGAGGGAGAACACGACGATCCCTGCACAGTCGGGGCGAAGTGGACCACAAACTTGATTGCCGCCACGTGGACCGCCCGGTAGAGCTCCTGAGCCACTTGGCTTGGGAGCTGGTAGGCTTCGGGCCTCGGATCTGTCAATGGGTCCCCTGGACGTGGCCTGGTCCCCTCGGCTTGGGAGCTGGTAGCTTTAGCGGCCTCAGGTCTACCAGAACAAGAATTCAAGGTACCCTTACCTGTTGAAGCCCTTGGGAAGGAGTCTCCACACTGGGGAGCTGTACTAAACAAAAGGCCTACCTTGCCTTGACGTGGAGTCCTGGAGACTTACTCTTTAAGATGGCCTGGAGGAGAAGAGTGGAAGATCTCCCTCCAACTTGAAAGACGATTCTTCAATGCCCTGTGACCGAAAGTGCTGCAAGCAACCCATGCGTACCCGCGGTGCTAGGGCCGCAGGCACTCAAGACTGAGCGCATGGGGATCTGAGGCCGGGAATGAGCGATAGCAGGATGCGCATCTCGTGAAGCCTTTTGCAGCCGACACGCGCCGGGGCTGCGAGGCTCCGAAGGGAGGTGAAGAACATTAAAACAAACAAAGAACCGAGAGCAAGCGGGAAGTTCAAAAGTATCTGTGCTTAGCTGCTAGGTCTGACAACATTTGTGCGGTAAAAAAGACTGATGTGAGGCGCCGTAGGGCGTCTCCAAGCCGGGGCCGCGGCCCTACATGCTGGACTAAATTTAAAGGCAAAACTCAATGTCTTTTCAACTGGCTACTCTCCGCAGCCGCCTCAGCGCTTCCATCAGTAACTGAGACCCAGTAGTGCTCTGCACAGATGACAGGGCTCCTCAAGGATAATGTAAGGGAAGTGATCCCACAGGTCGTGCCTCCTAGGCCTCAATTTTTCACTGCCAAAGTTTCCGGTGCCGTCTCCATGTTGGGGGACGCCAACAACGATGGAGGAAAGGGGACGAGACATATGAGTATGGGAAGCAGGAACGCCAATTAGAGCTGAAAAGTAGCCAAGGCGGGAAAAGATGAGAGAAGTGATGAGAAGTTTAGCAGCGTTATATTCTCAAAATGCTCTTTGCTTTTGGGAAACATAACAAGGACACCGTCGCTCCTGGTGGTGCCCCAGCAGCATTTAATTTGGTTCCTTGAGGAGATGAGGCGCTGCTCGAAATGGGCTGGGGCTCCGCTTGTCAGCCCTACCCACATTACTGACAACTCAATCCTCCCTGGTCAGAAGGGGGAGGGAAGGAAGGGGAACTCCAAGAATACATTTAGTCCTCCTCCAGCACTGGTCAAATGGAAAACAGTTGCACAGTGAATGACTTCAGAATTGGTCCCGTCCGTGTTTATTTGACTGCTGCTCTTCTGTTTCTCGACGGTATGGAAGGATCTGAATTGGCAGATATGTTTCCCCTGGCAAAGGAGAGTGCCCACAGCTTTCCCAACGGGCTTCAAAGAGAGCAACAAAGGCATTAGTAGATATCTTGCTTACAGAATGCCGGAGCCTGGTTTCTTTTGGTTTACTGCACAACTTCCTCTTCAGGAATGCAGCGACGCATTCTTAACAGCCCATGGGCTGCATTTTTGACCTTGGGTATCTTTTTAGTACCCCCTGGTAACAAACCAGAAAGGATCGAAAAGTGTCCATGTTGCGATCAGTGTTAAGAGTTTCAATAAAGTAACATTTTGAGCTTTTCATTAATTAAAAGGATTTTGGAAATCAGTTTGTTTAAAAGTTTAGTTAACTTGCAAATACTGCATGTTTTCTGTGGCTTGCACAGCAGTTTTGCAGGCAGACATTACTGCATGGCTCAATTTTACGGTTTGGCTAGATGGGCCGTTACCTCATTTTAACTTTGGCCTAATGTTCTAGTAATAAGAAACCGCCTCACATGAAAGAGGTTAGGCCAGACAGCCGTAAGCCCTGAACAGCAACAATTCACTTCATAGACAAGCATTTGGCTATAGAAACACTTCCTGTATATGTGCCTGCCTATACTAACAACATGACAAAAATAGTTAAGTGTTTGAAGTCTGCATTTGTGTGCATTAAGTGCATGAATAAAAGTTTTCGGTAAACAAGGTAGATTGATTTTGGTTTTGCCAATTCATGTTATTAAGAGTTTTGTTGTCAGCGCGCCTCTTAAAAAGCCAATCATGGGCTTGCAAAACATGTGTGTTCAAAGATTATATGGGGTAGAGTTGAGGCACTACAGAAGCATGAGGTGGGGAGAGGTGGGGGGAATACGACTGCTCCACTGCTAATGCAATCTTTGATGATTTAAGATACATGTCAAGCACACTGCCTAAGCCCCCACAATCATAGAAACACATTCTGCACAACTTAATGTATTTGCCTTGGAGTCAGATGAAACTCAAGTCTCCCCTTCAGAAGACTTAGAAATAAATGGCACACACACGGAGCACATCACAAAGTTGTTTGTAAAGTACGACTGCAAAATAAAGGACGCACGCGCCATTGCAATAACATGCTGGGTCTAGGGTGACATTGTTTTTATCCTGGGTACAGAATGTGAGAAAGCCTTACGTAAAAAGAGAAGAATGCGCTGCCGGCACTAGCTGTGCCGTGCTGCACATTTGATACACACCGTGTGATCAGTCTCCTATCCCTTGGTCTTAAGGGCGACCTGCTCGATTTAGAGCAGTACTACTGTCGCAGCACCAAACCCAAACCTTTATGAGGCATTCTTGGTAGATTATGCTGCAGCTGCTGACTGTCGCGGGGCTCCACATGGGCAACACGAGAACACTTGTTGGCAGTAAGAAGGACCACGGCGGTGTGGGGTTGGATGGGTAAATACCTTGCATTTTGGCAGGAGCTTCTAACAGTTGCCCCGCACAGCTGGGAATTTAAGAACAAGGTCGAGTATTGCTAAAGGGTGAACTCAGTTTACATTTTATTATTTGCTAAGCATCCCTAACAAATATTGTGCAGAGCTTATGTCAAACAGGATGCAATAGATTAACAGTGGATGTCCAAAGAAAACACTGTTTGGGAGGAAGGGTGGCCAAGAAGGCTTTACAAATTGAAAACCAGTTATAACGAAAATTAAGTTCTAGAGGCAACATGGCCTGCTCCATGCGAAATAAGTCAAAATTCTGGGGTGGAAGAGATGGGTGGACTGTTTTGAAGGTGCTTAGGGTGGTGCCGCTTCTGGGGTGAAGAAGGTGGCATTCCAGTGCAGCGATGACAGTTAGGACATTTTCCTACATGGTACCAATGTTGGGTTAATTAGTAGACGAGGTGTAGAGGTGAGATGACCTACATGAGGTAAGGGGATACATGGCCAATGTTATTTGATCTCAAGAGTGGAGAACTTTTAACAAGACCACAGAGCAAGCCTGGCTGATAACCCTAGCAAAAGGTGGATCGTGAACATGTGCATGTGGTCAAATTGAGTATTTTTTCCAGGGAATTAAAGGAGTTCTGATCAGTGCTTAAGAGGAAAAGGTTGAAGCAGCTGAGCTTCCTGGTAGGTAGGACTTTGAATGGTGCATGATAATGTAGGCAGACTTCACAAATGTTAAGGAGGGTGTCCAGCGAGGTTGCTGTCAAGGTGATGCAGGATGCAATGAATTCTGTAAGTTAATGAACTTTCAACATTTATTGAAGTAGGTGATTGTGAGCCATCCTGTGCTGCGAAGAATGTGCATGAATAACTTTTGGTACAATTGTACGTAGGTCACTTCAATAATTTGTTACTCAACGTGAAGCAATATTCTGCTACTTACACTCAAACCTGGGGAAGCCATGACTGTAATCAGGCTGCCTACTTAATTCACAATATAAGACGCCAGTTTATACGAGCGGAGGGTGAGCTGAGTGTTCCGTTGCTCACAGGGCTACAGTGTTACTCTGGTGCTTCGGTCTTTCACTGCTGTCATTGAGGGGGCAGAGCCTAAATATTATAGACGCCAGTTTCCACAAGCGGAGCAAGAGCGGAGTGTGAGCTGAGTGTTCCGGTTACACAGACAACGTGCCTTACTGTTGTTACTGAATATCTAAATTGCCTGATTTGTGCTGTATTCTTTGATTCCGGGGACTACATTAGACACAAGCTGCAAGAACAGTGAGTGTAATATAGCAACACGTTTATAACTGCTTATTGATAACTGTTTACAGCAAATTTTAAATATTACTGCCAGAGTTATTTGCATCCTGCACCCTGGGGGTGATTATTATTATATATGCGTGGGCTGAGAAATACTGGCGTCTATACACTGAAAACAAATATGCCATCTAGGTTGGCAAGACTACAGCTGGTGGAGCAAATGAAGCAAACTCACATAAAGTCTCAAGGATTCCTGTGACAAAGACAGAACTGTATTTTCACGCGGTAGAAGCCATACGTCAATCACAGTCATACAAAACTTCTATCCCGTAGAAATCACTAAGTTGATGGTAAATGAGATGCATGAGAAAATACGTAGCACCCAAGCCGCGAGAAGTATAATGGATACAAGTGAACTAACAACTCACTGAAATGTTAGCAATTTAACTATGGAAACAATTACTATATCAGCTTGTTGGGAACAAATAATGACGCAACCAGCGACATCCAAAAGTCAACCAAATGAGAACTCAGAGTAACAAGCAGAAAACCGCTGAAATGGTGAACTTAATAGATGCATCCATACTAATCACAATGGATTTGATAGTTATAGATTCACCTAGAAAGAGCAAAAACCTAATAATGATAGTGAAAAGAAAACACAGATGCCCACGTTAACACCAGTTAGTAACATGCAACCTATGGTGAAACCTATGCATGGAGAGCCTGAAATAGAGGAGGTAATTACTGATGCTATGTCTCAGCCAGATGTGACTCAATCTCCCGAAATGTTTGACAATGGCTCAAATAATTAATCGCCATTATCCACATCACTTGCACAATCAATAAAGCAAATAACACCGACTACAAGTGAAAGCTGTGCGGTTGCACAACAAGCGATAACTTCATCTATCGGCTTGTTGGAACTGACTTTAACAGCTATGAAGCTAGCGCTGACCTCCATGTCAAGGCTTTACGAAATAATGGATAAAAAAATACTAACGCAAACGAGTTTAGTGGAAAAAATATTGTGGAACCAAGAAAAATCAAGCCTTGATCAATTGAAAAATAGCGCAAGGATAATAAAGCTATATGAGGAATGGCAAAAAATTAACAACTTAAAGCTGTTAATAGTGAAGATGAACTTATGCATGATGGTGATCCTGCAGTCATGATCACTGATGACGATAATTTGAGTAACCTGAACGGAATGACCAAAGAAACACATTCAATGGGCAAGCAGACCCATGTTACTAAACCAATAAGCACGGGAAAATGTGATAATCCTCAGGCGGCTGATACTGATATAGCTAATGTTGCGAGGAGCTTAAACTCAAATGCAACAAACCCTGAGAATACTAATTTCCCATTGGTAGCGAGTATAGAGAAATCAATTAAAAAGAAACTAAGTGATCAATAAAAAAAACTGATGAATAAACCAGTGAAAAACCAAGAAGATATATCTATTTTCTGTAAGCCAATGAGATTCGAAAGCTTTTCTGCAAAAAATGACAACCAACAATAGAAAACAAAAAGACAAAAACTGTAAATCGACCAATGTAAAACGAGACAATTAATTACAAATTTGACAAAACCTAAAAACGTAACATTAAACGCGAGTGCGGCCATAACTAAAAAATATGTGAAAATTGCTAGATCTAATGGAACCCCTGAAATCAGTGAATATCAACCATTATAAGATAGGCATGAACTATTAGGGGACTTATTACATGAAATTGATGTTCATAAAAATATATCAAAACACCTGAGCAATCACGATGAAGCAGTAAAGAAAATATCATCCCAGAACAGTGGACTGACCAATCGAGAAATCCATAAAACAACATCTAATTATAGGACATGATATAAAATGCTCCATGGTCAATGGACAACAGTCGCATACTGACTATGGGAAATCTTTGCATGCACAAAGTGATACAATAAGAGCAGCAAAACCGCAGAATAATATGAATAATCATACTGAAACCCGTAAAACAGGCCCCTTATTTCATACATTGATAATCCGATGCAGATCACATTCAAGTTAGATGTATGACTTGAACATACTAAATATATTTGCAGAAATTCCTAGCCTAGAGGATCTGACTACTACAGATATGAATAAGGTAGAATGTATATACAAGTCTGATTTATCCATTGCTAGAATATGGATTCAATCTGGTGTGGTTTTGAATCTGATATGGCAGGCCAGACGAGATCTGTATGAACTTGGTTTTGAGCTCACATACGAATCAATGCAGGAAAAAGGTGGGGAAAAAAGAAAACAACAGGCGTTGGGAGGAAATATGACAAGTGCAAATCAATTTTTGAATGGAGATGAACAACATACAAACAAACCTAGATATGATCGACATGAGACTAGAGTGTACTGGAATCAAAAGAATGAACAACATTGATTAATGGAAATATTATAGCCACCAAATGCCACTATATCTAAGACTATCAAGTTGGTGAGTTGGAATACGCGTGGCCATAAGCACCTGATCAACAACAAAGATTTCAATCTTGAAGGTTCGATATCGTGGTATTACAGGAGATTTGGCTAGTGAATAAACCCATATGGGATAACTATAAGATAATCACCATACCGGATATTCAACAGCCAAAGGGTAGACAGATGGCTGGCCTGTTAATAGCAACTAGAATATAATCTAAACTGTCTTTGACTAAATGGGCGGAACCTAATTTACTATGTTGGTGCAAATCTCATATAATACTCAGGTTATAGCACTTATAAACATATACTGGAACCACGCTAGTCTATCAGACCATGGTTTTCTAGCGGGTATGGAGGAAATGTTTGATCTGATAGTATCTGACACGAAAGTAACCGCAATCTTGGTCATGGGGGATTTAAATATACATTGCATGTCAAATGAAAAACAACATCGGACAATAGCACTAACGAGATGGAATACATTTGTAAAATCTAGTCAACTGCTGATGCTTAATGGCATGATTGATGGGGATTTTCCGGCTCAATCAACGTGGCATCGTCTGAACCAAAAAGCCATTATTGTGTTTATGTTTAGCATTTGTATAGCGCACCAGGTGCCCTAAGGCTTAAGGGCACTTAAAAACGACAACACAAACAATACGAAAACATACAGGAGTGGAAACCAACTCCAAGACAGGTTCATATGCAGAAATCATACACAGGTCTGGTCCGGCCTACGAAAAGAGTCTGGTTTTCAGCCCCTTTTTAAAGATTTCCACGGAGGTGGGTGGTAGTCGTCAAAGTAACTGCCAACGAGTTCCACTTAAGGAGTGCTGCTGAGATGAAGGCCAAGTCTCTGGATTTTTTGGTTTTCAAACGTGGCATAGCCAGAGTGTTTGTTTCATCCGAACGAAGGGATCGGATGTTATTTTTTACTGAGACTAGTTCTTTCAAGTAAAGTGGCATAACTCTGTGTATGCATTTTTGAGTGATAAGGAGAAGCCTAAACATAATCCTGGCCTGCACCGGTACCCAGTGCAGGCTGTGCCAAGCCTCCGACACATGGTCTCTTCTTGATAGGCCTTTCACTACCCTAACTGCGCCATTCTGTATGACCTGCAGCCAATGAATGTCCGATAGCGGCAACCCTACAAGTAGACTACAACAATAGTCTATCTTGGAGCCAATTATGGCTCTTGCCAGGGTTTCTGCATTAGATTCTGAAATAAAAGGTCTAAGGCAGCGAAACAGCTTAAGAAAATGTGAAGCAGATGAGAGCAAATTATTCACTTGTGCGTTCATACTCAAATTTTTGTCCAGATAAATGCCTAGAGTTTTCACCTTACTCATAACCTCAATATGGCAGCCATCTATGATGAAAGATTTGTAGCTGGAACCTAGCTTATCTAATTTGGCCTCTGAGCCAATAATTAGAAGCTCAGTTTTTTTACTATTTATGGCTAGACCATTCAGAACCATCCAATCCTGAATTTTCTTGTATATTTCATTAATTCTTGATTCATCTTCCGCATGGGAACCAGATATGGGGATGACACATTGGGTGTCATCCGCATAATTTGCAAATATAATCCCCTCGTTCTCGAGCGTCTGGAAAAAGGGAATCATAAATATATTATAGAAGCATGGCGACACGCAGGCTCCTTGAGGGACCCCATACTTGAGTACAGTCGGCTCTGCTTCTGCAATGTCGCTGGCCACTCTGTTTTGTCTATTCTTCAAGAAAGAGATGACCCAATTAGTTGCTTCCTCCGAAAAATTGGCGTTCTGCCTTAGCCTGGTGGACAGTATGTCAAGGTCCACCAGGTCAAAGGCAGCCGACAAATCTAAGATCATAAGGAGTGAGATATTACCACCATCCATCCTCTGTAGGAGATGGGATTTAAGTGCTAGCAGAGCTGTTTCGGTGCCGTGATTCAGACGGAACCCCGACTGAAATTTATGATAAATCTGATTTTGTTCCAGGAAGATAGCAATCTGATTATAGGCCACTCTGTCCAAAATCTTCAACAAGAACGGAGTGTTGGTAATGGGCCTATAATTAGAAGCAGTGAGGGGGCAGAGATTAGGTTTTTTTAACAATGGAATAATCAATGCTTTTTTTATATTGCCGGGAACTTCATTCGCTGAAAGGGAGGCATTAACGAACTTGGTTAAGGCTGGAATGAGAACTGGGGAACATTCTTTAATTATAAGCAAGGAGCAAGGATCTCCTTTACAGCTTGTGCTTTTTAAATTAGAAATTATATTAGACAAGTCTTGCTCTGAGATGGGTTGAAAGCTGAACACAGCTTGATCCTCCGGTTTTCTGATGGAGGTTAAGGGACTATTTTCTAGACCCTGAGTCGACAGATTGGGTTTCTTCGCCTCGATCCCCTCTCTAATTTTAACCAGTTTGTTGGATAGGGCGGATTGAATCTCCGTACACCATGCCTCATCGTTACTAAAAGTGGCTTGAGCAGGTCTAGGTGCATGAGCCTGTTCTTTTAAGATTTTAAATAATTCCCGAGTATCTGATTTGGCCTCTCTATCCTAGTGTCGAAGGATTCCTTCTTGGCAGAGTAAATTGCTGCCTTGTAGACCTTTGCAGCTTTTTTATAAGCGACAAGGTCCGTACAATTTTTATTTTTGCGCCAGGTGTGTAAAAGATTGGTTTTCTTAGATTTAAGTAGCTGAAGTTCTTTGCTGAACCACGTGTTGCGTACCTCTGCAGATATTGATTTAATTTTCAGTGGTGCTAAGGTCTCTGTAATAGAACTCAACACCTCCGAAAGGGTGCAGGACATTTCATCAAGATTGTCCATACTACTAATCTGTTCGTTGAGAGATGCGGCCCATTCATCCATATGTGTGAGGTTTAACTTCCTACGGTTACGGGTCATTTCTTTTCATAATAATCCGTCTGAATTGAAAAATGAATGCAAAAGTGATCAGACCAAGGGCACGCAAGCACCTGTTGATCAACAAGATTAAGATTAAGAGTCGAAACCCAATCCAGGGTGTGGCCCTTGATATGAGTTCGAACTCGAATATGTTGAGACATCTCAAGGGAGTCAAGGATAGTTACCATGTTTTTAGCTAGCACATCTGTAGCACATCCCAACCACGTATTGAAATCACCCACAAGAAGTAGTTTAGTTTTTGGTTTAAGGAATGCCAGTAATGAGCTGTTAAGAGACGCTGCAAAAGTAGAGTCAGTACTATTGACTTTATATATACAGATCGCTCCACGTTTACACTAATAGATCAATTTGCAATACAAGAACAGCAGGATAGTGATCATAATCAATTGACTATGACATGGACATGTCAAGATTCTTCCGACATGGATAAATATATGATATCGAAGATAGAAATATCCAATGGCAGGAATCGATTAAGGTGGGCTCCTCACCACCTGAGCAAATTGCATGATTGCCTGAGTAATTCCATAGTCGAGAATAAAATTGATCTATCTCCTGATGGGCGTTATGTAGATGCTCTCTTATTATTTAGAGAGATAGCCTTTGGGAACCAAACAGTAATGTTTAAACACAAACATATATTTGTTCCGGACATCAAGCTACAAAAGACATTACTGAGTAAAGAGATTAGAAAACTTAATAAGCTCTCTACATCTGAGCAAGGCAGCAAAATAAAACAATTCAGATTAAAATATAAAAACTGGATTAAAAGCAGAAAATCGCACATGTATCAACAAGATGGCGAGAAAATGCTGCAAGCCCTAGCCATGAAAAGCTCAGGTGCTATATGGCGGCAATTAAATCAAGTAACCAATGCGCCTCAAACTGCCTTAACCATAAACGCAGTGCCTGAGCAAGCTTTACCAAGCCTGAGCACTTTACCAAGCTGTATTCCCTTGAAGAAAATAGCGAGCACGAATAAACAAACATCAGACATATTAAAATAGCATTAGAATTTAATATAGAGGATATTATCTTCTACATATCAAAACTATGTAACTCGAGGGCCCCGGGACCAGATGGCCTGCCTAATTTTATATTGAAGCCTAACCCGATATCCTGGGCCCGGATATTAAATCTCATCTATGTAAAAGCTCTAGATTTACAAACTATCCCAGCAACGTGGCGCAAATCGATAATTGTGCCCATATTTAAAAAGGGAAATCATCATGATCCAGACAGTTATCGACTCATCACATTGTTGGATGTGCCAGGCAAACTCTTCTCAAGATTTATCTTGAGAGATGTAACTCGATGGATCACCACACATAACCTATGTGATGCCCACCAGATGGGTTTTGTGCCAGGAATTGGCACGTCCATTAACCTGACAGTTGTTACTGCAATCCAACAACAATCCATATATATGGCCTACATGGATTTAAAATCTGCATTCGATACTGTAAGCATATCTCGTTTGCTATCTAAGTAAGTGAAAGCTGAATGTCCAGAACCACTAGTGGCGCTGATCATGCAACTTCATACAAATACCACTGTCCGAGCAAGACTGACACAGGAAGGTCTCCTGTATGCTCCTATTGCTACATTTTGGGCAGTTAAACAGGGATGTGTATTAGCTTCCACCCTGTTTAACTTCTATATAGCAGACATGGGAAATGACTTTGCGTCTGTACAATCGGACCCTCCTTTGCTAGGTACATCATCGTTAGCATGGATGTGCTACGCGGATGACCAAGTGATATGGTCCAAGACCCCATGTGGTCTCCAGAGTTTACTGAATGTTTTGGAGAAATATGCAGCCTCAAATTACCTAAACATAAATGTAGACAAAAACAAAAGTAATCTAAATGGAACTAAACTGGACATCATAGAACAGTATAAATATCTTGGGACTATCATTAGTGGTCAAACTACTTTTCAATCATATGTAGAAGAAATTAGAGCAAAAACGAATATGGTAACATCACAGGCAGTGATAATTCAAAATAGATACAGCAAGTGCTCTTGCTCAGCACTAGTAAATTCTTATAAAAAAAAGCAACTGCTATTATTCTATATGGGTCTGAAAGCCAAACCACAGCAGAATATGAACTTTTGGACGAGAATAGAGGGCATATATTGGAAGCAAGTATTAAAACTACCCAAAAGCCAACCAATGGCTATTATAAGATTTGAATTAGTCTTCCTTATACGCCTTGTATTCATGGAAGGTTTTGAGCTTATATAGAAAGTTGCTAAATGTATCAGATGGTAATCTATGGTAATCTATTGGTAAACAAAGTATCAACATATATGCTACAATCAGAGAATACATTTCCGTTGCAATGGAGAAACCACGCAGTAAATGTAATGGATGCGGCAGAGATCTCACAGGATTTGCTCATGACCAATCCGAATAAAGCAAAAATGAAACTCTGGAATGCTGATTGGATACTGACTATAGAAACATGTAAAAAAATATCGGGTATTTAAAGAAAATCCTTTTATTGAAAAAAAGATTGAGAAATGGAATGAATATATTTATCATTAACATCCTTGACCTTAATATTAATTTGATTTGTGGTATATTGCAATAACGGATATAAATATGCAATCTTCTTTTTCTTTTTAATGTCAAGTGCAATGTAACGAAATGTATGAAGTTAACTCCAATTTAATAATGTAAAAATAATGGTAAATTGTATTATTTGATTCTTTTATCTTGTCACAACTATTGAAAGGTTGATTTTCAGCCAAAACAATAAAAACATTTTTTTTAATTTATTTATTTTTCTTTGTCCTTGGACTCAAAGGACACTCCTAGGAAGTTTCTTCTTGTAAATTTGGTGCTCGCAGGGCTTTTATTTTGAACTGCCCTTTGAGCCAGATTACACACCTGGGAAGTTTCCTCTTGTGAATTTGGCAACTGCAGGGCTTTTTTGTTTCTCTCCAACTGCCCTTTGAGCCAAACTATTAGTAGGAGTCGGCCTCCGTTTGAGATAATGGTCCTGTTGCGAAACCTGAATATTTACTCTTTTCTAGTCCTGGCAGTACGGAACTTGGAATGTTAGAATTTCTTGCATCTCTGCATCTTGGTCCTTCAGTTTGTGCAGTAAGGATAGTTTACCTATAACACCCATATTATCTAATGATAATGACTTCAAGCACTGGCCTGAGAAGCCAATCTCTGGGTGCGGGAGGGGAGATGAGGGGTCTACTGCACCAAGAAGCAGAAATAATCGCAGCTCTGATGCACAATTTGCGTGGACAATCAAAGCCTTTTAGAGAGGCCAAGTGATTCAAGAATTAAAATGTGAAAAAAGGCCCTAGCAAAAAGGCTCCCTGCTAAATCTATGATGTCACCAAAGCTAGCCCATAAATTACTAACTTTTTCAAGAAATTGATTTTTACCAGTACGGAGATTATATCTATGATACTTACTAGAGGCATAGCCAGGTTTGATCACTCACAAATGAAGTAAATGACTTCAGCATGCTGACACCGCTATGGCTGATATTGATGGCGGATTTCTGTAGTGTGTTATTCTGCAAACTTGCGGTGGTGCCTCTTTCATAGGATCTCCAACGGAACTGACTGACATTATGAGTCACACACATAGTAACCTCTCCTCAGGGATTTTATTGAGGTTGAAGATGAATCCAATGACGGCCGGGTACACCATACTCGGAGGAAAGTTGATCAAAGAATTTGATTGAGCTCCCCTACAGTTTCCACCTTGAATATGGTCCTTAGCTTGTTTGTAAATCTTTATGACAACATTTGGAGTGAGGGTAAGGCCCATACAATGATTTTAAGCTTTATTCAGGTAAACATTGAAGATCTGGAACTTAACATAGAGCAATTGGCTTGGGACTCAAAACGTAAAAAAAGTTATCTGCCTTAATTCGTCAACAGACAGTACCAAATGATGAGGATTCAGTGGTTGAAATTGTTAATTTAACAACGTCTAACAAGCACAACAATCTTTGTGAAAACGGCCTACACAGACCACTAGGGGATGCAGAAGGCAATGGCTGCCTGAAGTCCAGCTCCTCTCACTGAGGAAGCAAAAGTGATGAAAAAGAGCTGATCCTGGACCCGAAACAAAAGGCAGAATGCAAGGCTAAAACTATAAAACATCACTGGCAGGGGTGTTAATATGTGTTCCAGGAAGATGCCAGAGAGTTCTGAAGAAGATGGTAACTTGTACAATGGTGTAAAATGTGCCATATGAGTAAATAAATCAATGGTGACCATGATAGTCGTGTATCCTCTGGAAGGTGGTAATTCCACAACAAAGTCAGAAGCGATGAATTCCCAGGGCCTTGTCGTTAGCGTAGGTTGAAGTAGGAGACCCGCCGGTCTCTTGTTATCATGCTTGTTTTGATTGCAGACTGCACAGGCTTCAATGTACAGTTGAACGTCAATTTTCAATCTTGGCCACCAAAATTGTCTTTGTATTAGACGGAGGGTGTTGGTGATGCCACGATGTCCTGAGTGAAGGGTATCGTGACAGAGGTTTATAATCCGTTGTTGTAGTTTCTGTGTGGGAATGACCAGGCCATAATCCTTGAACAGATACCCGTACTTTGTTCTAAGATTGCATAGATTCTTTCCCGGAAAGTCCTTCCAGATCTCAGAGGACTGGGTTTGCATCCGAATGTCTTCCAGGAGGCCGATTGCTTGGGCTACAAATATTGTGTGGGGAAACATCTTTGGAAAGGACAGATCTTCAAGAGTTTCGTAGTCGGGTTGTCGGGATAAGGCGTCAGCAATTATGTTCTGTGATCCAGGGACATGATGGATCTGGAACTGGTACTGGGCAAAGAAAAAGACCCAACGGGCTTGACTATTCCTACATTCCAAAGATTGTAAAACTTGAAGATTTCGATGGTCCGTACGGACCTGAACAGGATGTTTTGCTCCCAGAAGTAGATGATGCCATTCTGTGAAGGCTTGACGGATGGCTAACAGCTTCTTTCCCAAAACGGAATAATGAGTCTCGCTGGGAGTCAGGGTTCGTGAAAGATAAGCAACGGGATGTTCTAAATTGTCCTCGAATTCCTGCTTTAGAACTGCTCCTATGGCGTAGTTCGAGGCATCCGTCTCCACTAAAAAAGGTCAATTAATATCAGGTTGAGCCAGTATGGGGGCTTGTGTACACTCTGCCTTCAATCGTTGGAATGCTTCATCTTGGGCTGCTGTCCAGAGAAAGGGAGCATCTTTCTTCAACAATGGAATGATCGGTTGAACTATCTCAGAAAAGGAAGGTATGAATTTCCGGTAAACGTTGGCAAGTCCCAGGAAGGATTGAATCTGTTTCACGGTAGTGGGAGCAGGCCAGGATAGAAAGGCTTTTACTTTTGAGTGATCCATTCCAATTGCTTCGGGACTAAGGACAAATCCTAGATAGTTAACAGTAGAAACATGGAAAAGGCATTTCTCGGGTTTAGCCAGGAGCTTGTGTTCACGTAGCCGTTTTAAGGCTGCCTTAACATGTTCTTCATGCTTAAGATGGTCCTTGGAGTATATCAGAATATCGTCCAGGTAGACTATGACGAAGAGGAACAGCATATTAGAAAACACCCCGTCAATGAAACGTTGGAAGACCGCTGGGGCATTAGCGAGTCTGAAGGGCATGACCAGGTATTCAAAGTGACCAAAGGGTGTTCGAAAGGCTGTTTTCCATTTGTCACCTTCCCTAATACGGATCAGATGGTAGGCACCCCTGAGATCCAATTTCGTGAAAACTACAGCTCTCACTGCTTCCAGGATATCTGAGATTAAGGGCAATGAGTAGCGGTCCTTGAGGGTGCATTGATTTAACCTACGATAATCAAGACAAGGCCTAAGCTCCTTAGTGTCTTTCTTGGGAACAAAAAACAACGAAGCTCCAGCTGGAGATTTGGATGGTCATATGGTGCCATTTACAAGGCCTTACGCTCGGACATATAATCCTCCATATCGGAACTAAGAGGGAAGGTTGATGAAGTAGAGGAAAAAGTAGAAAACCTCGAAAACAACCAAGTGAACACGGATATGATGGAAATGAAACTCAGAATGACAGACATAGAACTGAGAGAGGAAGAGATCATCCTCAAAATGGACGATATAGAGAACAGAGATAATTGGACTTGAGGAAACCATGCCAGCTCAGATTGAGACTAAAATACAAGACATAATTAATCAATTATTTAAGGCAGAAGGAGGTAAATTGTGCAAATAGAAAGAGCTCACAGAGGAAGTAGGGAATTTGGAGGAGGGCCACGCTCATTTATTGCAAAATTCCAAAGCTATAAAGAAAAACCGGAGGTCCTCCTTAGAGCCTAACAAAAAGAAGTCATTGAATACAAAGGCTCGAAAATTAAGATATATCAAGACCTGTCAACCCTTACATTGAACCACAGAAAGGGTTGCAAGCCCCTTGCCACCTGGCTCACGGAACGGGTATCCGATATAGATAGGGCTATTCCTTCGCAATGACATTTGAAGCCAAAGGAGAAGATTACAGAGTCACCACACCAGAGGAAGCAAACGAAGTATTGAAACACCAAACGGAAACTATGGACACCTGAGGCCCGTCAGGCCCCTAATGAACCTGTTCATCAAGAACACACAACATAGAAGCACATCCCCAAAGACAAAAGAGAAGTAAAGTGGGAAGAAAATACGTAAAGCTGGGATCCCCGCCGTCCTCGCAGCCTCCCGGACCACGTAACACGATTCCGACCAGAAAATCAAAAGAAGCCATGCAAGGTACAGAGGGAAAGGCAAGGGATTGCATAGAGGCTTCCACGGTGAGGGCTGAGCTCAAAACCTAGTGGCCCTTTGTTCTAAGAGGCCGTCTCAACCTCAGAGACATTGAACTACGGTAAAGACAGTGGTCACAATTGCTTTGTTTAGTTATGTTTACAGTTGAAAGAGGGGGAGGGGAAAGAGAAAGACTGGGGCAAAACAAAATCGAACACACGAGACAGAGCCAAGTGAAGGAAATGCGTAAGAATGGGAAAGAATAGATTACGAGACAGGAATCCCAACGTAATAATGGAAGGGAACTGTTACGCTCACCTGACTCCCACTGAGGCGCAGGTCTGGTTTGGAGTGTTGTTGCTTCTTCTATGGTGAAGCGCAGGACCCGGAAGATGGACTGGACCGGACCTTCGAATCTGGCTTGTCTGGCTCGCAGGAATATCTTTCTGTATGTGAAAAGGTAGTATTAACAATCTGCGGGAGAAAGTATAAGCCTCCCGCTCCCTTCTCACCCCTCTACGAAACCCTCCTGCGACCCCCACGTGAAGTCTCACCTTAGGGTTTGAAAGTTTGAGCTCTCCATCCTGCTTCTCATGCAGGGGCGCGTTGTATCCAGTTACTTCACTGGGATTTTGATTGTAGAGGGTTCCAGTTTTGTTTTCCCGGTATAGTACCGTAAGGATTCTGTTAATGAGTATGATTCCGCAATAATAATTGTTCGTTGTCTCTTTTTCAGGTGCGGAAACTATTCCGAGAAGAGCTGTGGAACCGAAGAATGAGACTCTGGTGAGCTTGATGAGAGTTCTCTCAGTGTCCTTGTATCAATGCGCTCACTAACGCTGATGTCTTTTTTCCCCATAGGGGCCGGGGTCCGAAATGCCTGGATGCGGCACCGACCCGAAACAAAGATCAATCCAGAAGAAATCAGGTAAGTCTTTAATGGGCGTTTGGGCAATGTCTTTTCATGCGCCCACTAACGCTGATGTCTTTTTTCCCCATAGGGGCCGGGGTCCGGAAATGCCTGGATGCGGCACCGACCCGAAACAAAGATCAATCCAGAAGAAATCAGGTAAGTCTTTAATGGCCGTTTGGGCAATGTCTTTTCATGCGCCCACTAACGCTGATGTCTTTTTTCCCCATAGGGGCCGAGGTCCGGAAATGCCTGGATGCGGCACCGACCCGAAACAAAGATCAATCCAGAAGAAATCAGGTAAGTCTTTAATGGGCGTTGGGTAACGTCTTTTCATGCGCCCACTAACGCTGATGTCTCTTTTTCCCCTTAGGGGCCGGGGTCCGGAAATGCCAGGATGCGGCACCGACACGAAATGAAGTTGGAATAATCCAACAGGTAAGCTTAGTAATGGAAATTAAGGTTTCCTTGTTTTCTTTCCCCTCTCACCTTTATTCTTGTCTTTTTCTCCCAAGGCGCGGTGATGTGGCTGCGAGTCCAGATGTCGCCGTAGAACGTGGTGGTACCTTGTACAGGTGAGTGAGATGGGGCGCTGCAGCGATCGATGCGATGTGCTTTTAAATGGATGTCTTCCTTTTCAGGAACGTCGGCGAGATGTCTCCGGAATGCGGTTTTAGCAGGTAAGGACTCTTCTTTACCCTTTTCTCTTCTCTTCTCTCTTTGCAGGTGTTCCAGGATGCTGGCAGGAGTGGCAGAAGACAGAATGCAGGAGCAAACACGGTGAGCGTCCAGCTGCTAGATGCAGAACAACGCGAAGCGTGAGTTGCTGCTTGGGCGTGGCTTAAATAGCCTTCAAAGTAGTACCAGGTATGTATCCTTCCTCTCAGGTATGTATTCCTTCCCTGACCACACCCGTGTGGTTAAGTAGTTCCAAAGATAAAGTAGTCCCATTCAGGCCTCAGAAGGCCTGGATGTTGCAGCATGGTCTGCATCAGGTAAGTTAACACTAAGCACCTTTAACACAAAGTCCCCTTTTATGAGCCTGGCGCCTATGGCGCCAGGACTGTGGCCCGATATGAGCCTGGCGCCAAAGGCGCCAGGACTGAGTCCAAAGAGCCCCTACTTGAGGCTGTTGTGACTTCCCTTGAAGACATGATGTCTGCCTCTGGGGTAGCTGGGTCTTGTCTGGCACCTTGGAGGTAGGCATCATGACAGGAACTCAAGATCGGGACCAGGGACCTACACACTAAAAGTGGGCACACTCAATGTTAAGGGGCTTAACTCCCCCACGAAAAGGTCACTAGTCATGAGGGAATTCGAAAGAGCCTCCCTTGATATTCTATTCATTCAGGATTAAAGCAGGAGAGGAAAGGCTGATGAGAGGGAAAGGAGTGGGTCAAACATATTGGGGCTCAGCGGACCATAAAAGAGGAGGCGTAGGTATAATACTACATAAAAGGATCAAATTATTAAACGCAGAGATACAGGCACTGATGGGGGGTGGGCTCCTACTGGTTCAGGGGGAATGGGAAAGAACCCAAATCACACTAGCGGGAATATACACACCCAACCAGGGACAAGGGGCTCTCAATGAGGAGTCGCCGACCACTATCATGAACAAAAGCAAGGGCCCCACAATAATAGGAGGGGACTTCAACACATGAGCGAACCCACAAATAGACCAACAAACAACACGGAATGAACCCAAGGGACCCCTAAACACAATAGGAAACAGATTTAGGAAAAACTTAAAAGGAATAGTGCGCTCAAAAATGTTATTGTCCCGAGCGTTCGAGCATGTGGTTTTAAGCAAACTGTGATCAATCGTAAAAACATTTCCTATGCACCTTACCTTAGATTTCCGCACTTTTACACATGCGAAATCAGCGAGCGGGGCGCAGCCATCTTGTGCTAATCTTATCAGTGGATCAATCACCCTAAGCTCAAGTGCCCCTGTGGCACTAAATCATATCACCCGCCCCTGAAGCAGACATCAGTATTCCTAGCGATATGTTCCACCTACTTTCATGACGTTAGTGGGCAGTGTAGCCAAACACGCCCAGTTATCACTTACGTCTTAACGTCAGTTGATGCAGAACCCGGAAATTCAACAATCACATCTTCTCACAGCACAGCGCGTCCCAAATCGGAATAGAAAACACTATTTTTAAAAGAAAAATTAATCCTCTGCAATTTATAATGTTCTTTTATTTCACAGAAAATGCCCCGAGAACATCCGCAGATTTACATTTAACACCAATTCTTGAATGTCCTTGGGTTACAGCATCAAACTTTATCATGAGGCACACAGTGTTTCTTTTGGGAGCAGATGCGCATTCGACGCACCTTTATTCGCAAGGCTTCGGCATCAGCTTCTTGCTAGACCACCATAAACGATGACAGGTTGCTCCTTGTAGCTGGTACTGCCAAAGGGCATATCGGTCCCTGGCGATCGTCCCACATTAGCGCAATCGAAATCCATCCATTTAGGCGTATCTGACATTGCTGGTTGAAGAAACCGTCACTCGGGATCTGGAAACGATGACATTCGCAGAAAGGAACAACGTAGCTGTGTAGAAAACAGAATAAAAATGTATTTCAGTAGCCGTTCTATATTCAAATATATCCATTTACCCTTTCATTCTGCAGCGGTTGAAACCTAACAACCAACACAAACCACAAACAAAGGAAATACACACACGTACGCTGTGGAGTACGTTTAGCTCCCAATGGGATGCGGAAGCTGAAAGAAAAATTCAAAACACATGCAGCATTATAACAGATTATTAGCAAATAACTTGCGGTTGGTGGAACCTGGGGGAACTCAGACGTGGACTTCATGCTCACTGTGCTCAGAGAGGCACAGCTCCACCTCACTGATGAGGCACAACAAGGCTGAAACACGTGTATGGGGGTGCTGTAGGTACTCGCTTTGAGAATGGAATTGCCATAGCATTTCGATGCTGGACTGCCCATTTGCCCAGAATACAGACAAATATGCAAATCGATATTTCCCATGATATTTCCCCATCTGTGATAGGCACACTGAGCTAAAGGCGATGGCAGCGGACACTCAAAGTGTCAAAAAAACACATAACAGGTTATCATGCCATGTTCTTTCTAGAGAGGGGCGCCTGCTACCCAATAATACAACGTTGATTGCACACATTAATATGCCATGGGACGAAGTGGTTTAGCTATCACTAGCCTGCATAGAGGTTGTGTTTGCGTGGCATCACAATATGTCCCAACCAACAACCCATAACAATGTAAGTAAGCAATACCGGTCAGAAAATGAAACTTTTAATCATTCGTCTATATATAAACTAGTCTTCAGTCAAACTTACATGGTATTTGGTACTTTCATTCTCTCGGCGTAACGCAGAGTGTCCGCTCAGAACAACGGTTTTCATAGAATAAAAATAAATGTTCCAAATTCAGTTTTAAAATAGTGAACCTTACAATTTTTTCGGGTATTCCTCAACTTCCGTCCTTCAATCCATAGCAAATCCTCCCTTGCTCTATGGTAAGTAAACTTTTTTTGTGAAGGAAAGCCACAGATCAAAAACATACTTTACAAGATGCATCGGTGTGAACTCCCCACAAACTACATCAAACAAAATGATCTTCACTCCATGGGAGCGATTAGCCCACCGGCCGACCAACGTGGCATTTGAAATATGTTTGAAAAATAAATGAATTGTTTGCGGGCATCCACAAATTCCGGGCTATCGTGAATACTTTTTTACCCATCAATAGTGCTAGTGATTTCATTTTTTGGGGAAAACAGTCACAGTTAGGGTAAGTAAAACATAACAAGGAAACCATTTTCAAGTAGGCCCAATGACATCTTTGTACTATGCCCGAAAATCCATCTCTCTTTGTAAAAATGTAACTCTCCCATCCCCAGCGCCTAGCTCAGCCAGCCGACCCCATGTCCTCGCCATGGCTGCGCGTGCCCTGTTCTCGTGGAGGAATGTGCTCTGCGGATAACGGGAGACACTGACCAGTCATCAATCCAAGTTCCCCTTCATCTCCACTGAACATCCAGTGCATTAACAACCTACATCCCCGTCAGGACTGAGCCTACCAGCTCAGACCCTGCAGTTACTTTCAGGCTGATATCCATCTGACCAACCCATGCCCTGATCAGTCAAGGGCCCACAAGAGCGGGCAAAAGCGTGAGGGGGCAAAACACAGAGTTACACTGTTTGGCATCCTACAACAGGCACTTCTTGCAAAATAAAGTTGACAAAGAGGATACATTTGAAAGCTTTGGCCACCAATGTCTAGCTTTACAGACACCAATCGACCACAGACATGCATGTTATTGTTCGGGATGAACAAGTTACTTTCTTACCTGGTAACGTTCTTTCGATGGGAGGTTCCTCCGACGTATTCCACATCGATGACAGTAATCACCACAGCTGTCTTGCTTCGGAAAATATTTCGGCGTCTGCGTCTTGCGTCGATACGCTTTCTCTCAAGGGCCTCCGTCGAGCGCCGACGTCACCATATGTTATATGTAGGATGCACGACGCCCGTAGCCTCAGTTGTATTTTTTTCCCAGAACGTGGGGCACCAATCTTCCGCCAGTATGACTACAGAAAGCCTTGCGGAAACGTAAGCTGCAATCGCATAAGAAATTCTGTAGAGGGGCAGGCTGCGATGTGCAATACGTGTAACGCTCACCTGACTCCCACGGAGGCGCTGGTCTAGTCTGGGTTGCTGTGGCCTCTTCAAGAGTGATGCGCAGAACTCGGAACACCGACTGAACAGGACCCTCAAATCTTGCTTGTCTGGCCCATAGGAATATCCTTCTGCAGATGAGAAAGGGGATTAACAGTCTGCTGAATAGTGTGCTTGCTCTCCCCTTCCCCCCTTCGTTCTTCTCCAACTTCCTCCGAAATCCCCGGTTGAAGCTCACCTTATGGTTTGAAAGGATGAACTCTCCATCCTGCTTCTGGTGCAGGGGCGCGTGTTTGTCCAGGTACTTCACTGGTTTTCAGAATGGCGCTGGCAAAATCCACTTGACTTTTCCGAGCGGAACACCGTAAGTATGAAGATTACAAAAGTTCAAGTGTTGAGCCTCCTTTTCTGTTGCCTTCCTAACCTGTGATCTGTCCTTTATTTCAGGTGCAGAATGAAGGCGATGCGTTGAGGGATTGAATTGCCGGTGGTAAACTCAGGTGAGTTAGCGATGGGGGCGATCCCTCTTAATGTCTTTATATTCCTCCAGTAATGTCTTTTGTCCTTTCCCCTTAGGGGCCGGGGTGCGGTACCTGCCAACGAAGCGGCGCCGACCCGAAATGAGGAATGGTCCACCAACAGAAGACCGGTAAGTGTTATGGCGGAAAATTAGGCTTTCCTCATATGTTCCTTCTGCTCACCTTTTGTCTCTTCTTCTCTCCCCTAGGCGCAGAGATGTGGCGACCGGTGCAGACAGTCGCAGTGGAGCCAGAAGAACTCCCGAGGACAGGTGAGTGAAGCGCGGCGCTGCAGCAAGCAACGTGGTGCTTTTAAATGAAAGTCTTTTCTCAGGAACGCTGGCGTGGAGGTTCCGGATGCAGGTAAGAAGTTTGGTAAAATTCTTGGTTTTCACCTTTCTCTTCTCTTCTTTCCTTACAGGTGTTCCAGGATCGAGGCGGGCGTGGCTGGAGACCAGATGCAGGAGCAGACACGGTGGGCGTTCAGCTGCTTGGATGCAGAACATCACGAAGCGTGAGCTACTGTCTGGGTGTGGCTTAAATAGCTCCCAAAGTAGTTCCAGGTAAGTATCCTTCCCTGGCCACGCCCGAGTGGCAAAATAGTCCCAATGAAAAAATAGTCCCTTTCAGGTCTCAGGGAGGCCTGAATCTTGCAGCATGGTCTGCATCAGGTAAGTGCACAAAACACCTTCCTTTATGAGCCTGGCGTCTATGGCGCCAGGACTGATGTCCAACATGAGCCTGGCGCCAACGGCGCCAGGACAGAGTCCAAAGAGCCCCTATAAGGGGCCGCTGGGCTTTTACCCGGGGGCATGATGCCTGCTCCCGGGGGTGCTGGGCCTGGCCTGGTGCTCCGGGGGTAGGCATCATGACAATACGTCAGAGGAACATCACATCGAAAGAACGTTACCAGGTAAGAAAGTAACTTGCTCTTCGAGGGGACTGTGTCCTCCGACGTATTCCACATCTATGACAGACTCCCAAAGCAGTACCAATGTATGGAGGTGGGAAAAGAATTTAGAATTTTAGAATGCCCAATCAAATTGCAGAATAGAGGACCGCCTTACCAAAGGCTACATCTTACCCATGGATAGAATACAGGGAGTAGTGTTTTACAAAAGTATGGAAAGAGGCCCATGTGGCTGCTTCACAGATATTACGAATGGGAACACCCCTCTGCAGAGCAGTAGAGGCAGCCACACCCTAGTAGAATGGGCCCGTAAGCCTACCGGAGGGTCCCTACCCGCCAGACGGTAGCATTCAGAGATTGTCAAGATGATCCAACGGGACAAGGTCTGCTTATAAACAGCTTGACCTAAACGCCTTCCAGCGTATCCTACAAATAGCTGATCGTCCACTCTGACCCGGGACATGTGGGAGATGTAAAGCTCTCCTAGGATCCAACCTATGGAGCCTCTCCTCTTCCTTACCAGGATGCGGAGGAGGATAGAACGCCGGAAGAATTACCTTCTGGCTCAAGTGAAATTCCGACACAACCTTTGGAAGAAAAGGAGGACAAACCCTAAGGACAACCCTGTCCTTATGGAACACCGTGAAAGGTGGCTTTGTGGATAGTGCCTGCAACTAAAATGGACAAGAATGTAAAGGCTGAAACAGAGCTCCCATAAGGGACTTTAAAACTAAGTTCAAATCCCAACCAGGCACCTGGAAAGGTGACGGTGGAAACACATTAGTTAGCCCTTTCAGAAACTGAGAAATCAAAGGAATATTAAAATAAGAACACTCCTCAGACGAGCGCTTAAATATGAACAGCGCCGCCAGGTAACCCTTACGGGTACCCACTTGCAGGCCCGTGTGGGCTAACGAAAGCAAAAAAGACAGAACCACAGGAATGGCACATGAACAAGGATCCACATTCTGTACCCTGCACCAGTCGCAGAACTTTCTCCAACGACAACAGTACAGGGACTTTTTTGCGGGCCTTCTGACCGAAAGCAACACCTCCATCACGTCTTCAGGGAGGTCCCAATCATACCTCAACCTTTCAGATACCAAGCATGAAGGCTGAGAGACTTGACCTCTGGATGGAGAACCCAACCCCCCTCCCGTGAGAGCAGATCGTCTCGGTAGGGAAGACGACGTGGAGGGCAAATGGACATGTCGAGAAGGTCCGAGTACCACGCTCTCCTGGCCCGTGCCAGAGCAATGAGGATCATTCGGGAACCGAACCTCTGTAACCTCGGCAGCACTTGCGGAATGACTGAAGGAAATGTGTACAGCAGTGGGAAGGACCACTCCACTACGAACGCGTCCCCTAAGGCTCCTCTTAGAGGAAATTCCCGCTAGCAGAATCTTTCACACTTCCGGTTGACACTGGTGGCGACGAGATCCTCTTGTGGGGTCCCCCAAAGGGCGAAGATCTCCAAAAGAACTTCCTGAGCCAGCTCCCACTATTGCGAGACTGTGCTCTGCCTGCTCAGAGCGTCCGTCGCCTCCTTTTCTTCTCTGGCCAGATGAACTGCTGAGATCGAAATTTCCTGCTGGATGGCCCAGAACCAGAGCTGCATCGCCTCTCTGCACAGTGGGATAGACCCTGCCCCCCCTTTTTGTTGAGGTAGTGCATGGCCACTCCGTTGTCCGTCAGAATCAGGACATTCTCCCCCCACACAGAGGGCAGGAATGCCTTCAGGGCTAACCTGATGGCCCTCCGCTCCAACAGATTGATATGGAGTCTGGACTCCGACAGAGACCAACGACCGCTGACTGTCAACTCGTTGGCATGAGCTCCCCATCCCGTGAGGGATGCGTCAGTCACAATCGTTATCTCCGGCCAAGGTAGCCAAAATGGAGCCCCCTTCATCAGATTGCCTTCGATGGCCCAATACAGAAGATCCTGGGCGACCGAGGGCCGCACCTGAACGGGATCCGACATCCTGCCGGAGGACTGCAAACACTGCATTTTGAGAGCCCATTGCAGAGATCTCATCCGCAACCTGGCCTCTGACACCAGTAGAATGCAGGATGCCATGAGGCCAAGCAACCTCAAGAACTCGAAAGCCCGGAGACTCTGGGCATGTTGAAGCTTGTGCACCATCTGCAGAATGTGATGAGCCCTCACCTGGGGAGGCGAACACAGCCCCAGGGATGTGTCGAGCACTGCTCCGATGTACTGGAGGCGCTGGGTAGGTGTCAAGTGGGACTTCTTTAAATTGAGGGAGAAACCCAGCCAGTGAAGGGAGTGGCAGGTGACTGACAGATGATCCAGGACTTGCTCGGGAGAGCGCGTCCTGATCAACCAATGGTCCAGGTAGGGGTAGACATGAATCCCCCCTTTCCTCAGATACGCTGCCACCACCACCATGAGCTTGGTGAAGACCCTCGGGACGGAGGTCAATCCGAACGGCAGGACCCGAAACTGAAAATGCGAGTCGCCAACCGCGTACCTCAGGTACTTCTTGTGCTTGGGATTAATCGGCACATGAAAATAAGCATCCTTGAGGTCGAGAGACACCAACCGGTCCTGAAGTTGAAGGGCCTGGAGGGCTTGAGAGAGAGAGTAACCATCTTGAACTTGTCCTTCCTGAGGATCTTGTTCAAACCACGCAAGTCCATGATGGGTCTCAATCCCCCGTCTTTATTCGGGATCAGAAAATATGGGGAGTACCATCCCTTGTTCCTCTCCGCTACAGGCACCAGTTCTATGGCGCCTTTCTCCAGCAGGGATTTGATTTTCTGCGCAGGGAGCGGATCCAGACTCTTCAAAGAGAGCTTCCCCGGTGGATTGTCGTGAGGCCTCTGCCGGAAAGGAAGACAGTAGCCGTGGGCAATGATCTCCAGAACCCACACATATGAAGTAATGCCACGCCATTCTACAAGATGCTGCGCCAGCCTTCCCCCAACAGGTGAACCATGGAACATGGTCTCATGACTGAGCTGAAGCGGCTGCGGCAATGCCTGAGGGCAAAGAGGCAACTGCCCAAGCGGCTTTGGCACCTCGAGTACCTTGCTTTCCACCTCTGGTACTCCTACATTGGCCCCTTTGACTGGCAGCTCCCCTCGATCTACCAAAGGAAGAGTAGTATCGAAAGGAACCTCCCCTCCATTGCTGTCCCCTAGGACAAAAAGGCGGAGGTTGACGTACTGCAGCGCTCAACGACTTCGCTGCAGCTTTGTAGGTCTGCAACCTCTCAAGGCTCTCGTCAGCCTTGCTGCCAAAAAGATGGTCACCATCAAAGGGCATGTTGAGAAGCCAGGACTGTACATCAGGAGCAAAACCCCGACTTCCACAACCACACAAACCTACGCATCAAGGTGCTCGCCGCCATGGACCGGCTGACACAGTCTGCCACATCCAGACCCGACTGAACAGATTCACACATGGCATCCTTGCCTTCCTGAACGAGGGCAAGAAAACCATCCCGTTCCTCCCCTTCGGGAATATGTTCAGCCGCCAAAGATACACAATTCCACAAAGTGTGAGTGAATCTTGCCAAGGCACAAACGGAGTTGGCTGCCTTTAAAGCCATACCCCAGATGAAAACACTTTCTTCGCCCAACCGTCAAAGCGCTCGTCGTCCCTATCTGGAGGGATGGTAGGGTACGCAGACTGCTTTGCTGGGGCCGTAGCTGCCTGCACCACCAAACTCTCCGGAGTCGGGTGCACAGGCAAGTAGCCGGGGTTGCTACTGGCTGGACGGTATTTATCGGTAGCGATTTATTCACTGCCGGGAGACTCTCCGGAGCAGTCCAAACCGCCACCACCCTTCTTTGTAAGGCCATATGAAATGGCAGCACCGTGTCAGTGGGTGGACCTTGGTCCAAAATATCTGTCAGGTCATCCTGCAGAAAATCCACGGGTGGAGCAGACCCTCAGTTACCCTCGACATGAGACGCCTGTACGACGACTCTGCGTGTGTACCAGGCTCAGGCCTACCAAACTCAACCTCCGGAGAGGTGTCCAGACCACTGGCGTCATGTAAGGATTGACGCAGGTTTTCCATCTGGCTATGACCTGATAACAGGTCATCAGGAACCTCAGGAGGAACAAACCCCTCCACATCTGACACTTCATCCACCTCTGAGATGTAATCCAAAGGCTGGAATAAATCCCTGGATGAGGGTACAGAAAAAGGCTCAAACACAGGCCTCACTGATTTACTCAGGGCCTTCCTTGGGGTTTCCACCGGTCTCCGGGGAACCTCCGATAAAGCCTCCTCAAAAGGCGTTGAGGGCGTCGACGGAATTGGTGTCGATGTCGAGCGAGGCGCCGACGACTTCAACAACGGCTTCGAAGCCAGGGCCCCGAGCGTGTCCTTCGACAGCCTCGGCGCCGATGACTTCGATGGCTTCCTTGGAGGCGGAGCCTCGAGAGAGCCCCTCGACAGACATGGCGCTGATGCCTTCTTAGAAGACCTCACAGGCTCCAACCGTCTCAAGGGCGATGAGGACCGGGACCTGGAGCGGGCATGGCTAGATCGATCTATCTTGTCCGATCAGGACCTCGACGGCTCCTGATGATCGCGCCGACCGCCCGCGCCCGAAGGCGTGCGAGCTGTGTACCTAGCACGATCCTTGCCGGCTTCTCTCGAAGGCGCGGACGGAACGGAGCCCTGCGATTCGAAAATCAGCATCATCTCCTTGCGAAATGCATCCCATTCCGCCGGAGATGAATGCTTGTTGGGACAAGCTACCTGCCGTCTGGCGGAGCCCTCGGACGAGGATGGGGAAGGCGACCAGTCACAGCGCTTCCGAGAGTGCCTAGAAGAGGCAGAGGAATGGCGGGAACCACTCCGGGACCGAGACCCCCCTGGACTTACGCCGACGCTGAGAGTCGCCCATTGAATCGTCGGTCAAAAGCCCCGCGGATTTCGGCTTACGGGGTTTGGAAACCCTACCTACAGATAGCTTCTTCTTTCGCTCCTGCAAGGCCTTCGACATCAAAGACTGACATTCATCGCAGTCATCGGTGGCGTGGTCCTCGCCGTGGCACCACAGGCAGATGTCATGCGTGTCCGTAAGCGACATCTTGGAAGCGCAGCCGCGGCACTTCTTGAAGGCCGACCTCGGGGTAGAAGAAGACGAAGACATGATTCTCACAAGAAACAAAGATACGAAGAACCGAGGCGCGCCGAGATTCCGAAGCGAACACGTTCACGGAAAAAAACAGATCTGAGGCTACGGGCGTCCTACATATAACATCCGGTGAGGTCAGTGCTCAACGGAGGCCCTCGAGGGACAGCGTATTGACATCGACGCAGGACACAGAAAATGTTTCCGAAGCAGCACAGCTGTGGTGATTACTGTCAGATGTGTACGTCGGAGGACACAATCCCCTCGAAATAAATTAATGAATCATAAACCGGACTAAATGTGCATAATTAAATGCTTCTTAATACTTTTAATAGCTTTGAAAATCGAGTTTAATAGCATTCCATTGTTCATGTACGAACACTGCTGCAAATCATTTATACCGGGAAGTCAACTGTTCAACGAGATCCGCTTTAGGTGGACAGGGCTCATTTGCAATGTTTTGTGGCAATGTATGTGTCCTAGGAACAAAATCAGGATCGATTCCATGAGTATGCATGGCCAACACAGTCAAAGTGAGATCTTTCACAAAATCAAATTATTTTCTGGTATATTGGCTCGGCCACCCATTTTTTCCTTTGTTTTGCAAAGGCAATTGTGAAACGAAGCATCCCAAAGATTCCTGCAATTCTCGATTGTTCTCTCTCTAGGTTCTCGTTATGCATGAATACCGCTAGTAATGTCCGAGCTCGCATACCGTCTATGCCGAAACGCAACCTTTTGGGTCTGTACTTTAGGCACATATTGGGAAACACCTCCAAATCTCCAGTGTGACAGAATTCTGTGAGTCCCCTTAGGTCTCTTCAAAGAGTTTTATCAAACACGATCGTCTCAACAACGGTCCAAAACGGATTCCTGGCAATAAATGTCACATTAGACAATATCGTCTCCACAATAGGCTCCCTCAAAGCAAGGGTAGATAAGGAAAACGCCAGAATCACGGATGCCCAAAAAAGAATAAGTGCAAATGAGGACTCGACCCACCAAAATACTCATGACATTACTGTCTTCAAAAGCGAAATGAACAAACTCTGTGATAAGTGTGATGATTTGGAGTCGAGGTCGAGAAGGAACAATATACGCATTGTCGGCTTAGCAGAATCCTTTTGCAGAGGCCCGATGGAAACCCAAATCGAAACCCTCCTTGGTTCTGACTCCTTTTCTCCTCAATTCTTGGTCGAACGCGCACATCGCACCCACTGCCCAAACCAGGTGCCCCCCCACGCACGATAGTGGCAAAGCTACTAAATTACAGAGATAGAGACGCTGTATTGAGACTGGCAAGAGAAAAGGGCCCTTTGAGACACGGCAATGACAACATACACATATATCCAGACTTCTCTGCGGGAGTCCAAACCCAGAGACGCTCCTTTGAATCCATCAAACATCAGCTGCTGGTGAGACAGGTCCCATATCCTCTATTGTTTCCAGCAAAGCTACGCATACAACACGGCGG
The DNA here is from genome assembly GCF_040938575.1 of Ambystoma mexicanum. Taxonomy (NCBI): domain Eukaryota; kingdom Metazoa; phylum Chordata; class Amphibia; order Caudata; family Ambystomatidae; genus Ambystoma; species Ambystoma mexicanum. The sequence continues at coordinate 1,119,583,324 of NC_090930.1, forward strand.
ACGTGCGCCGGCAGCTGCATTGGCCTATGTGGAATCAGCCATTCCCCTACCCCCGGGAAGAAACAAACCTGATCAAAATATTCTCCAGCAGTCGGTATACATATCGTCATAGTATACTGACCGACCGCAGCACTTAACCATCTCCTTTCTTCAGCAAGACGCACATTTTTGTTTCACCAGAGAGAGGCAGAACTGTTATTTTAATTGTGTTCTTTATTACTCTCCAATGATTAAAGATAGCCGGATGAGATACTCTCGGCTACGAAAGCGGTGTTGCAGCACTCGTCCCCCTCCACGAGTGAAACCACAGGGTTTTTAATGGGGTTCATCATCAAGTTGGGCCAGATGGTGTGGGTGGGGGTGGGTACTGGAAACCGGGGTCTGTTTCATTGGCCAGATATATGGTCGTTCAGGATGAAAGCCCCAGTTGGGCATTTTGGGAAGCAGTTAACTGTTGTGTTTAATGTTAAAAATGCAATCACAGAATCACGCGCTGTTCCCCCCCCCATAATGACACCCCTTCCTCCCAAGATTGACTTTAACTCGTTAATATGGCACAGAAACCCCACACTTCCAGCGGGTTGACACTTAAGCTGCTAACATGGAATATCCGAGGTCTGAACAATAGGGCCAAATCCAGTAAAGTGGGGGCATCCATTAACAGGCACCGTCCGCACATAGTAATGCTTCAGGAGACCCATGCACTGCGGGAGACTAATGAAAATGTCTTGAAACAATGGGGTAACAATAGGTATTTATACCGAATACTCGTCACAGAACAGAGGTGTCCTCACATTGATATATCCTTCCCTTGGGTTTGCCCCCGAAAAAAGTAAAACCGACCCCTTGGGTAGATACGTAGTGGTATGGGGTACAGTGGTGGGGGAAAACTGGTGCTGGTCAACTCCTATGGTCCAAACACGGACGACCCCGAATTTTACGCTCATCTCCTCAACGAAATCGACACAACAACTGATACATGGGTGCTGTGGGGTGGAGACCCTAATACTAACCTAGATGTGCTATTGGACAGGTCCTCCATTCGACAAAGGACACTCACCAGATCCGCCAATACCATACATCAAGCCCTACAGGACAGGGCTCTGACCGATGCCTGGAGAGGGGTACACCCTACAGACCGTCAATACACATTTGTTTCCTCAGCTCATGACTCCGAATCCAGGATAGACTACTGGTTCATATCCGTTCCTCTGCTGAGCTCTGTGGTGGGCTGTGAAATACTCCCCCGTACACTCTCTGACCATTCCCCAGTTATGCTTGAGATATCACTCCAGAACATTAAACGACCGACTCCGCGCTGGAGAATGCCTCCAAATATCCTGAAAGACCCTAGCGTGGTAGGATCATTGCAAATTGAGATTGAGGAATTCTTTCAGCTGAACACGGGGTCGGTGGGGAAGTGGGCCACGGTATGGGAGACGTTTAAAGTCTGAGTGAGGGGTAATCTTATGCCTAAAACTACTGGCCTCCTGAAAAGTGTCAGATCCAACCTGAACAAGACCGAAAACACCTGAAAACCCTTGAAAACGATTATTGTGTAACACACAACAAGAACACGTTGGCCGATATCAATGCACACCTTCTTAGATTCAATGAGCTAGCGATCCAAGAACTGCAATACATGTCCACTCCAACTAGGGCCCGTAGAAGTTCCTACGGTGAAGGAAATAGAGCAGGAAACCACTTGGCACGAATATTACGAAATTAACACAATCATGCCCCCATCACTAGCATGATTACAGACAACGGTGATACCGTGCACACAGAGGAAGAGATCAACGCCGAATTTGCTAAATATTACACCAGCCTCTGCGCAAACCACGATACACGAAGTCAGGTAGACATTGAAACATACTTGAACGAGATTGACCTCCCTAGACTCACACCCGAAGACAATCTTGCCCTTGAAGAAGAAATAACCAAGGAGGAAATCGCTGAGGCAATTAAGTCACTGGCAGCTGGAAAAACCCCAGGTCCTGATGGCCTAAGCTCTACAAAACATACACAGCAATATTATCCCCTATATTAACTCACGTATGGGAGGAATCCTTGAGCGCTGGCTCGCTCCCAGAATCAATAACTGATGCAGTCATAACAGTCCTACTGAAGCCTAGACGTCCGGACCATGACCGCTCGTCCTATCGTCCATTGTCCCTTATAAATACAGATGCCAAGATATACGTAAAAGTACTCGCAAACAGACTTCTCCCTAAAATGACAACCCTAATACACCCTGATCAATGTGGCTTCATTCCAACGAGATCCACTGCCCTAAACCTGCGTAGACTGTTCGGTATTATGGCACAGATCAAGCCGGACACACAGGCAGTGGCCATTTCGTTGGACGCCGAGAAGGCGTTTGATTCCGTCTCCTGGACATATATGTTTGAGGTCCTCAAAAAACTCAGCTTTGGCCCATACTTTACACACTGCGTCAGGCTTCTCTACACCACTCCCAAAGCTAGGGTCCTATCAAACCGCACTCTCTCTACCAATTTTACTCTACATCGAGGCACCAGACAGGGTTGCCCCTTCTCCCAAATCCTTTTTGCACTCACTATCGAACCAATTGCGGCTGCAAGCAGAAGAGAACAAGAAATGAGGGGCATTAAGATGGCCGGCAGCTACCAATCTATCTCACTATATGCGGACGATGCCTTATTGTACATACGTAAACCTGAGGACAACTTAGAACCCGTACTGGCAGTAATACAGGACTTTACCTTACACTCAGGGTACAAAATCAATACGGCCAAATCTGAAATCTTCCCACGGACACAAGCGACCACCTGCCCCTCATGCACACATGGTCTACGATGGTCCCCTGATTACATCAGATACCCGGGGATCCTGGTATCTAGAGACAAACAGTCACTATATATAGACAACTACAAATCCACATTGGAGACGATCCACACTAAACTCCAAATCTGGACTAGATTGGCCATATCACTGGCTGGTCGGATAGCGGTACTGAAAATGGTAATCCTTCCCAAGCTACTATATATCTTTAATAATGTCCCGATATGGCCAGGCAAACCTTTTTTTGAAAACCTACGGTCCCTAGCAACCACCTGCATTTGGAATGGGGGTGCCAACAGGCTCAAATGGGAAAAACTGGTGGAACCCTACGACACGGGGGGCTTCGCTGCACCTGATTTCGAGCTGTATTACCTAGTGTCACAGGGTCAGTATGCCAAATACTGGCGGAACCCCACAATAGAAGCACCACATGTCCCCATAGAACAGCACTCGGTACGCCCAACGGACTTGCGATCCATAATCTTTGCAAAATCTTACAAAGACGAATGAAAATATGACCCCGCATCTTGCACAATCGCAGCTTGTGCTGCAATCAGCAGGCACCTCCACATTGAAATCCCCTACGACTCCCAAGCCCCTATATGGAACTTCCCGGGCATCGCACCCTCGTATGACCCCGGTATACAGAAAGCCTGGATTCCGAACTATGACATCACAATGAAGGCCATGTTCCCTAACAGTAGTTTTGTTACCCCTGAAGACTTCGCTGACACAGTGGGGAGGGGCCAACTAGTCACGTTACAATATCACCGCATGAGGGCAGCGTTAAAAAAACGCTGCCATCATACCCAGTTGAACCGCCCGAGCACCCCTGCTACCAGGCACTTCACACACAGCCCGACGTAGGTGTCTCCACACTATATAACACTGTCCAAACGCACACGAAATCCTCCAATAATATAAAGACCTCCTGGGAAGAAGACATGGGTATAACAATAGAGGAAGGAACGTGGACCAGATACTGCCTCCTTACAAAGAAAATATCCCTCAATGCGCGGTTCAGACTCATACAATTCAAAATGCTTAATAAACTTCACTATACCCCAGTCAAAATGGCTAAATTTAAGGAGTCCACAAACATGAACTGCCCCAAATGCAATAACCCTCAAGCTGACTCATACCACATGTACTGAGCCTGCCCTGAAATAACTAGATTCTGGAGGGCAGTAGCAAGCATATTGGAAGACATTATTGAAGTCCCTGCACAACTCAACCCCCAAAAATATCTGTTCGGCGACATAGGAAAACTCCCAGAAAAAAACAGAAGGCTTTTCAACATTGCATGTGTGGTGGCTGAAAAATGTATTTTGCAGAAATGGAAAAGTCCCCACGCTCCTTGCGTAGAACAATTCTTAACAGCACTGACATGTGTGCCCGAATGTGAAGAAACATACATCGGACTGGTCCCCTCTCCGTGTAGACCTAAAGACATATGGTCAGCATTCCGAGCGTACCTTCTCACCACCTCCCCAAGCTCTGGAGAGTCTGATTCCGACTGAACTGTGGGCCTTAACTCCAGCAATACACGTCTAATATCAGAAAACGAAATGTTGTTTTATATATGTAAATGTATGGGAGAAAACAAAGTTTAGACTATGTACATCCTATATCATTGGGTGGTTAATGCGTGTGTAATGTGAATTGCAAGCAAAAATAAAGTTTTTTTTAAAAAAAAAACTCGATCTTCTCAAGAGCTTTGTATGGAGGTGAAGATGGAACTAACCACTTCCTGCGTGCTCCTCAGATAAAGGTCCATGTGCACATTGGTGAAAATGTTGGTTTTCTGTCCATGAGTGAACGTTGGAACAGTGGTGCATTAATGAGCGCAATTTTTCAAGTAGAATTTCCACAGACCCATCACAATTTTTGGAGCTGCACCAAAGATGGTTGCTGAAAGACTGAGACCACTGTAAAATATTTTCTGGTCCTTCTTTTTACCAGCAGCTGTAATTTTTTTTTATGGACTGATTTGGCAACGTGCCATACATCAAATTGATGACGAATGTTTGTAAACTGCTCTTGCATGGCCTTGGCTATTGAAACACGTCTGTCGGACCCCATCAGGGGGCGCAGGCAAGATGGGCGCCTGAGCTTGTAGCTCCGTCTGAGGCTCATTGGTTCCAGAGGAGTTCGTGTGGTGAAGTGGATGCAGCCCCCATGGAAGCTACAAAATCTTGAGGCGGAACCCAACACCTATCTGTGGAACCAACCCTGAAGCCTGGAGGTGCCCTCTACGTCGAGATAGCAGTGCTGTGGACTGGGGTCACCCCTCCCCCGTACCTGTATCCTGCGTGGTAACTGGCGAGGTGAGCGGAACCCGCATCCGACGCGCTGGAGGTCCACGGTGCACCCGATGGCTGCCGCTGTATAGCCCACCTGATTCCAGAGGCGGTTCTGCCGGCCGGCACTCCGGGGAGCCCAGCCCCGTCACCAGAGTGCGCCGCAGTGGAGTTGCAGAGCCCTCCAGGGAGCTCATCAAAGTGCCGGCGCCGGCTGAAAGGCCAGAAGAGGAGAGGCCCATGCGGTGCAGGCCGCGAAGGGGGCAGGGGAGCAGCGCCACGGGACAGATAAGGTGAGCGGCCCCCCCATCCACAGGCAGCTAGAGCGCGGGGCTCGTCCGCCACCGGAACCACCCCACCCCCAAGATCTCCCGGGGGATCGAAACTCTGCGGTGCCCTGACTGTCTGCCAACAGAGCACTGAAGTACCCGGACGCTGTGCCCCGGGTCCCCCACTGGTAGGTCTTGCGACACGCCCCGGCATTAAGGGGCAGGCGACCCAGAATTAGCACGAGAGAAGCAAAGCAGACTAGGGGTGGGGGGGTCAGCCCATCGACACTTGTGCCACCTTACACAGCAGGAACAGCATCTGGCAGTCAGGAGTGCAGCAGAGAGTGGCTAAATGCACGCTGACTGCCGCAGTAAGACACTTTGAGTGATGGATGCTTTCCCTCTCACAGGGACTCTAAATTAATGCTGGCAAACCATCAGATGGGCTGGCAGGATCCTTGAAGACCCCAACTAACAGCCATACCGTGTTGGAGGCCCCTTCGCCACAGTTCATCTAGGGGGGTGTTAGGGAAAATTCTCATTTATGGCTAATTTCCCTTACCAAGTGAGTCCCTCAGCAGCTTTGCTGGATTTCTGGGGTTTATTTTTTCCACCTGGTAAGAATGTGAGCTTGTTTTCCACTCTTACAGTGTATTTTTGTGTGTGTTGTACTTTTTGTGCTCATGGGCTATGGAGTGTCACCAACTCAATAGGCATCTTTTTACTTGTGTGTCACACAGCACCTTTAGTGCAGTGACACAGGGATGTCTTTTAGACTTCCCTTGTGAACTCCATTTCTGGGGATGACTACTGCCCCCCAGAAACATGTAACGTTGCCATTAACTTTATATAGTCACTCTTTACCACAGACCCCGTACACCCCATCTTACATGGAGTATTGGAAAGGGTTAACCCAAGTCGCACTTTGTGTTCATTGGCTGACACACTGTGTCCAGGCTTGACAACCCCCCTGCTGTGTGATTGACAGCCAGGCTGTGTGATTGGGGGCTTTTGGCATAAAAGGCAGGACTCTTGGGCTGGAAGTCGCCACTGGAACTACAAGAACCCAAGAGAAGCGGAGAAGAAGACAGCTGCTGCAATTCCTGGATGCCTGGTGAAACCCTGCTGCAGTCCTGAGCTATCTATCCTTCAACGACAGAGAAGATCCAGTCCGGAGTCTTCTTCCGTTGAGCCTGGTGGGATCAACCAGCTCACTTTCTACAGCCAGAGAATCCTCTTCTGGGTCCGGATAGCCATCAGAAGAGCCCTCTCCTGTTTTTAAGGAACGCACCTTTTATTCTTTGTTGCTTTGCTGCTGCTGGCTTCATCCCTGGGTAGTGCAGATCGCTCCAGACGTCATCCTTCTTGTCCCCACGACTGAAGCTTCAGGAACTGAGAGTCTGCAGGAACTACCAGGAACAACTGCCGTAGCACCAGCTTTCTTCATCTGAATAAGGTACTGTGTCCATTTGGTTGTTCTCTCCGTCTGGCCTCGAGGAATTGGGGTGAACCCTCTTCCTTGCCAAAGGCTTGTCCTTTCTTTCATCTTATAACTTTTGCCTCCTTTTGACAATATCGAGTACTCCTGGCAACATTGATCTTGAACTGTTCTCACTGTGTGATCCTCGACAACAGAGCCCGGCTCCATTTGACACTGGCGCAGGCCTATTGACTTTGATCTGCCATTTAGAACACGTCCTCTGATTTAATTGTCTTGACAAAAGTATTTTTCTATGATTTTTATCCACTATTCCCTTGTTTTAATTCTTTGTGCTAAGTGTGTTTGACTAAGGTTATATTTCTTCCCGCGGGTACGCTTTTCTTTCATAAGACCGAACTGTCGGTACTGTCAAAAAGTGATAGTTTAGGCACCCACGGTAACGTCTTTGTTTCTAAACACCGGTCTGTCAAATCCTAATGTACTTACCTTGAATTGACCTGAACAAGAGGAATTGGTTGTGTGTAGTATATTTACAGTGTGGTTTTATTTAATAGAAGTGAATTGTCTTGTGAACAGATGCTTTAAAAATAAATGTACTTATATTTTTAACCAAAAACCTTGAGTTAGTGTTTGCTTGCTAAGGCAGGGGGCACCTGCCTTAGCTTTGGCAGTGCCAGCGCGTAGTTGGTGGCCGCGCTGCATGTGCAAGCTGAGACGACATCGGGCACAACAGATTGTCACCAGACAGAGTTGCCTCAACTAGTATACCTTCACGTGGGACCCCGCCTAACCTTGCTCTGCCTTACCTCGCCGTCAACCTAGGAGAAGAACACCCAGTCGGAGCTGACAGGAAGCGGGTGATCCTCTACAGGGTCTAGAAGCTGTACGAGCGGGACGAAGCACACAACCCCCCTGGGCCGGACCCTCCCTCCGAGGTCCCCCAGAGAACAGTGGCGACCCACCGACTGGTACACCAGACCATAGTGGAACCGGTAGCAACATGCATAGCAGTTCGGGAACTGTAGCTGCACCCGCCTACCCCGATAACGCCCACAACCCCCATGAGCTGGAAGGAAGTTCTATCTAAATTCCAGATCCAGGTTGCCGAAGGCGAAATGGCGTCCGGGGGCCCTCCTGCCCCTGCCCCTAATTGGAACACCATGCAAAAGAATATCCAGATGATTAAGGAGGAGATCAGGGGGATACGGACGGACATTGGGGCCAAACTAGCAGACCTCACAACAAAAGTGTCAACACTGGAAGACCGCATGGAAGGTGTCGAAAAACAACCAGCTCTCTACAGCACTCCTGGAGATTCAGATGGAGGCAAGATTCATGGAAGTCATCTTTGGCCTGGCGGAATCAGAAGGTGAAACCCTGCTTGTCTTGAAAGGCAAGCTACAGGACATTATACGGATTGTACTGGGGTAAGATGCCGGAGAGGAGGTCATACTGGACAGAGTTCATCGTGCTGGCGGTGGGGGGTAAGAGGCCCTCGCTCGGTGTTGGCACAGATATACTACTACAGGGATAAATCTAGGATCCTGGAAAAGGCCAAGAATCTTCAGAGCATACAGTATAGGGATTCCACGGTCGCCATCTTTCAGGGCCTTTCGCCCCTCACTCTGCTGATGAGGAAAAAGTGTGGTACTCTTACTAGGTAGCAACAGGAGAAAGGGGTCAGATAGCGTTGGGGCCACCCCTTCTATCTGGCATTCGAATGGAGGGGGGAGAAACACCACCTTGTGTCGGAAAAGGACATTCAGAGGGTAATGTAGACCCAGTGAGTGTTCAGTCCAGCCCCTCGGGCGAACGGAGTGGAGGAGATCAAGACCCCGCCCGAGGCCCCAGCGGCCTCGATGTGCTTAAAGGGAAGGCCAAGGTGAAAGGGACTCGTAAGTTCCAAAAAACTAGACACCCCTCCTCCACCTCCGAAAGCCACTTGAAGTGACTCTGAATCAGTCCTCTAGTTGTTGGACATACTGTTCTTGGTTTTGCTACCTCAGGTGAGGACATTGACACTGATGGGGGCTGGTGGGCACGAATGCCATGCTGTAATGGGCTTGCTCCCCCGGGCTAGGCATAGGGAGGAGGGAGGTATGGGGAGGGGGAGCTGGAGGGGAAGGATTGGAGGGGATCAGCCTGATCAAACCGTGGTTCAATGCTTTACAACGGACTCTGAAATGTGACCGGGAAGGAGTGATTTCGGGGAACAGGATCAAGGACGATAATGGTTGAGGGGAAGATAGGCACACTGAATGTTAAGGGCTTGAATTCTCAGAATAAGAGGTCACTAACTAGCAATATGTTACACAAGCAGCTAATGGTCCTATTCTTACAGGAAACTCACTATAGACAAGGGAGGGAATCAACGATTAAGGGAAAGGAAATCGGGAGGAATTTCTGGGCCTCTCATAGGAGTTCCAAGAAGGAAGGGGTAGGAATACTCCTGGGCAAATCACTTAATCGCACGGGCGTGGAAACCAAGAGGGGTTTTGGGGGGGGGGGGGGTTCTTGGGGTCAAAGGCACATGTGAGGGTGAGCGGATCACACTGGCCACTCTATATGTACCCAACACGGGACAGACACAGTTGCTGACCCAGATCTTTGGGGTAATGGATGACTGGGCGGAGGGGGCCATGATACTGGGTGGAGACTTCAATCTTATACTGGATCCGCAACTCGATTGGTGGTCAGCGAAGGGAGCAGAGAATAAGGGAGTTACGAAGGCTAGCATAGCCCTGCAAGCCTTCTTAAGGGACCACTATTGGGCGGATGTGTGGCGTAGTTCGTGGCCAGGCCCGGGGGAATACACCTCCCCCCTGCACTACACATACACAAGAATTGATCTTCTACTGGTCTCTGAGGAAGGGGTAGGGACGGTTGGTGTGCCTCGGGTGAAGGCAATAACATGGTCTGACCACAAGCTTCTGGTGGTAAATTGGTCACTGCCCATGACCCCAAGGACTTTTCGATGGCGTTGCAATGATACGCTTTTGAGAGACCAGGTCTTTAGAGACTCCTTTAGAGAGGAAATGATAGCCTATTAAGAAACAAATGATAATGGCGACACCGACATGACAATGGTATGGGAGGCAGCAAAGGCTACTTTCAGGGGTCTCCTAATTACTGAGGGATCCCGACGCAAGAGGGAAAGGGGACTTATGGAGAGTAAGCTCCGAGAGAACTGCGAGCTCTGCAGGCCCGGCTCACTTGTACAGAGGAAGACCGGGAGACCTCCTGGGAGAAATGTGTGAGAAAAGGCAAGCGCTACACACGGTTCTAATAGGGGAAGTGATTAAGAAGATGAGGTATACGCGGGAACAATATTATGAACGAGGGGACAAGGTGGGGACCCTTCCGGCACAAAGGACAAGGGGGTGTAGAAAGGAATGGAGGGTGGGCCTTGTTAGGGACAAGGGGGAATCCATGTGCAAGAAAGGGGAGGAAACAGTGGAATGCTTTGCAGACTTCTATAGGGAGTTATATTCGAAACAGGAGGATGAATCCATGGAAGATATCCGGGAGTATTTGATTAAACATCCTCTGCCTCGATTGACAGATTCAGAGCTTGAGGGCCTTGTGGGAGAAATATCAAGAGGAGGAAGTTAAAGAAGCCATCAAGAGGTTAAAAACGGCTAAGATCCCTGGAGGTGACGGTTACACGGCTGACTTTTATAAACCGTACCAATCCACTTTGGTAAAACCATTGGCCAAACTATTCAATCAAATTAGAGATCGAGATACAATTCTGCCCACGTTCTTACAGGCCTTAATTGCTGTGATACCCAAGCCGGGAAAGGACCAGGCGGAATGGGGCTTGTATAGGCCCATTTCCCTCCTAAACCTAGATGCTAAGATCTTCGCAAGAATCCTAGCGACTTGCTTAGAGAGGTGTCTCCCACTTCAGATATACCCGGACCAGATGGGATTTGTGATGGACAGGCAAGGTTCCCACAACATGCGTAAGACCCTCCATATGTTGAACTCGAGGATGGTCCAAGATGAGGGGGCCCTTCTACTAGCTTTGGATGCCGAGAAGGCCTTCGACATAGTCAGCTGGGCCTTTATGGGGGAGGTCTTCTCATCCCCGGGGATGGGTCCGAGATGGCTGGGCTGGATGTCGGCACTGTACTCTACCCCCTGGGCAAAGGTGGTTATGAACAAGATGGAATCAAGGGCGTTCCCTCTGGGAAGGGGTACGAGGCAGGGCTGCCCCCTGTCCCTCCTCATATATGCGTTGGTCATGGAGCCCTGGGCGATCTCTGTCCGTAATGTTGAGACGATCAATGGGGTACGGATAGGGGACTCGCACTGTAAGGTTGGCCTGATCGCCGACAACGCACTGCTTTACATCATTAAACGGTCCCAGACGGTGCCCCGGGTACTACAAAGTCTAACACACTATGGAGACCTTTCCGGGTTTAAGGTTAATCTTGCGAAATCAGTGGTGTTCATAGCGGGCAATCTACCGGACACAGAGGTTGACTATATTAGCGGGCTCCTTTTCCGGACTCAGAGGGACGGGTTCCGTTATTTGGGTATTCAGGTGACACGCAATCCCGAAGACCTTTATTCCAATAACTTTCTCCCCCTCTGGTCGGTGGTCAAAAGGGACGTGGAGAGGTGGGCAGGATCGGGGCTCTCATGGATGGCACACTTCAACTTGGTTTAGGTTTGGTGATTGTTCCCAAATTCCTCTTCCTATTTCAGATGCTCCAGGTATAAGTACACAAGAAATATTTTACGGAGGTAAAGCGAACCCTCCTATGATTTCTCTGGGGGAGGGAGGGGGTAGGAACCATAGGATCTCTTACGATGTGCTTACCAGGCCCAAGCAGGATGGGGGTGGGATTCCGGATCTGGAGACATATTACAAGGCCTCTCAACTGAGGATTCTGGTGGACCACTTGACGGCGGGTACAAAGAAGCAGTGGGTGGCGTTGGATAACAGAGTCCTTGCCCCGGTAACACTGGACGAATGGCTAGGGGTTCCCAGGACGCACATCCCAAAAAAGAGTCCTCAATCACCCTGTGCTGGGGGTCCTATGGTCGGTGTGGAAGGAGGGTGGATATTATAGGTGGCTCACAACATGGCCCTCCCCGCTGAGTTGCATATGGGCCCCCCCGATCAGGGACAAGATTGCCGATCCGGCTGCTTTTCAACTATGGTACGAAGCTGGTTTCAGTAGGGTGGGTCAGCTGTGGGTCGGTGGCTCTTTCATGCCCTATGGGAATTGGAGGAAGCCCTGGGACTGAACAACCTTTCCCCGTTCCACTATCTCCATCTCAATGGAGTGCTTACTGAACCCTCATGGGGGGGGTCACCCACAGGCGGGACCATGACATCCCACCTTTACAAACTCCTTCTTCTGTCGGCCCCAAGGGAACCCCTGCCAGCGCGGACACAGTGGGGGAGGGACTTGGGGGGTGGGGGAATTGACGACAAGAGGTGGTCTAAAATGTGCAGACAAACCAATCGCTCAACGACCTCGCTCCGATTTCGACACCAAGCCTTTAAGATGTAACATAGGTGGCACTACCCCCCACAGAGAATAGCCCGAATGCAAGTGGGATATGACCCACACTGCTGGAAATGTCGAGTGGTGAAGGTGGTGAAGGGTGACTACATACACATGTGGTGTATGTAGTCCACACATGTGGTGGAATTCCCCAGTAGTGCAGATAGTCTGGGGTGAAGTGCTGTCCTGGATCAAGGGAGTTGATGGGGTGGCAAGGACCCTATGCCCATGGCTCCTCCTCTTTCGGATTGATGCGGGTGGGAACCACGATGAGACCCAGGGTAATTTACTACAGGTTTTGTTGGTCGCCGCCAGATGCTGCCTGGCCCAGAAATGGAAAAGTCCACACATGCCAGGAGAAAAAGAGTGGGTCACTAAAGTCTGAGCGATTTATGACATGGAGTTCTTAATGCATCTCATTGATGAGTCCAAGTCGGATATAGCAGGGCTGTCGCTATATTTGTTGATATTTATGCTTGATCCAAGGCTGAGGGGAGGGGGTGGACGGGGAGAGGGTTCTACTTTTAATTGTGTTAAGTTGAACAATGTTGATTCATATGGTATGATGTTATAACCTAAATGCCAATAAACTTCCAATTTTCAAAAAAAAAGAAACCCGTCTGCCTGTGGCTATGAGGTCTATTTGCATTCCCCTCGATTGAAGATGTTCCAGGGATTTTATGAAATCATGTTTCTCCGTGGCCACAGAAGATTTACATTGGGACACCTGCACGATCTCCGAAATCACAATTTGTTTTGTTTCCATGTCTTGAAAGTGGTATGTGCAGTACCTTGCTGTAAGTCCGGGGCTGTCACACTGTCCGTCATCCAGCTGGCCTGAACCGTTTGCCTGAGAATGTGCTTTCAATTGACATTTGTTCAATTTTCCAGGCTTGACTAATACATTCTTTTGGATATTTGTAATACTGTGTTTTAGCAAGGAACTGAACTCCCACAAATTGACAGAAACTGAACAACTTACTAAAAGTCGAGCCACTGAAAAGTAAAGCTGCTGAACACAGTACATTTCCAGCTGGCACTTTACCCACCATCGGTTGAGCGGACCATGAAAATGTATCATGGAGGTGGACACAGGTGGCTTGGATTTTGAGGTTAGTGCCTTGTAATAGATGAGCCACATTCACCAATGTCTGCCCGCATATTTTCCCCCTCACTGGATGGACACATTTCAGCATCAGTATAATCTCTACCAGGCAGCTGTGGAATACAATGTATTTCTGCTCCTTTATTAGCCAATCGTACTGCATGATTTGTGGTTTGTGACTCAACTGTGGTGGACAAATCGGCCAAACTAGACAAATTGTAGTTGAGATCTTTGGCAAGTTCCTCGGTCAATTGCGTAGAAGCTTCAGTCTCTTTTAGTTCAGCTTGTGCTATTTGCACACAAATTGGAGAAACCATCAAAGTCGATTTTTTATTGGGTGGACCTTTATTTTGCCGGTGTAGATTGTGTCAAGTGGTCTGCAAGGAATTCCAAAGCAGCTTCATTATGTTCAGTTTCATCTTGTAGAGTTCTCACATTGAAGCAATGGTCCAAGAACACTTTGCTGTCTTCGCCGGTCACAGTGCATTCAATTTCAGGCCATTGGGCATAAGCATCACGAGTCTGCTTATTGAATGGACCACGCTGCACCTCAAATAGTAGTTGCTGCAAGGTGAAATCTGTTTGGAAAGCGACATCTTTGGTTTAATTTGTTGTCTGTGTCTTTATACTTCTTTTCCTTTGGCGTATAGCACACATACAGTAGATAGCACTTTAAATACAAAAACATGTTATGAAGAAAACACCAGCCCAAAACACTTCTAGAAAAAGAAATTGTTTGCTAGTTACCCTTGTTTTCTTGAATTTCTGTGAAGCCATGGTCTTCGCTGTAACGACCGCACCAGCAAGCTGATCCACCACCTCTGATCCATGTGCCTCCTCTTCTAATTCCACACCATGTGTACATTCCTTGAATTGAATATTCATTAAAAAACAAAAGTCAATAGTATTGAAAATTAAAATCTTTCATCGCACACATCGCTTACACACATACCCTCGCACACAGTGCACGTCATTTAGTCAAAATAATCATTTTGAATTTCACCCGATTGATGGCAAGTGTACTTGATCAGAGATCACCGTGCAAAACATACTGATTGTAATGTTGCCCTCAAACATTTTGCTATGTATTCTGCATTAGGGAGGAAGTGTAACATTAGAACTGAAATTAATCCTATGTAGGATTTTATTTCTTTCATTCAATGTATGTTAGTCTGCATACCTCATACTCTGGACCAGCTGAAAAGGACGATGTAATTGTAGTCGAAGTGCCAGCATCCCCCTGTAACACAGTACTTTTTTTGTACGGATGAAAACAGCTAAATGGAACAGAGCAATGGGATGCAGACAATGGTACATATAAAGAGAAACCCATAAATGACACCTAGTGTAAACAACCAACAGGATACATAAACGTTTTCATATTATTGGAAATGGAAATTCCAAGCAGAATACATTCTCGTTAAGGAAAAGTGAAATAAAATTACCTGATAGGCGCTTGAAGTTCTAGTTGACCTGTGAAAATAAATGGATGCAGAATCTTGCTCCTTCATTTTCAGTGCATTGTCATGAAGTGGTAAAAGGGAAAATTAGATTTGCATTAGATATGTGGGTAAATGCAACTGTCGTTATTCTGCAAGTCTGTAGGGCTCACCACTGGTATACTGGACGTGTCGGTGGTTTCGTCACTTTCGAGAGTCTGTGCTTCCGCCAGTATGCGTTCCTAAAAAAATTGACATGTCAAGCAACCGATTAGGAAAACATTATGCTGCTTGTGAAGGGCACTATGGCATTGTTTTCCACGGTCAAAATTACTTAATTTGAGGCTCTATAAACCAGGGACAGATGTGTAGTAAAATGTAGTATAGTTAAAATGTAGTACAATCTGGTAAATGTGCAAACTTTAGTCAGACACATTTACACCGAAAGCACCAATCCACTCATGAGTTACCTGTTCTGTACCCCACCGCTTACAGCCAATTCATCATCCAGGACTCACCAGTGTGTGCATCAAAAGAGTTGGAATTGCATTTGGAACCAATTTACGAAACATTCTGGGTCGACCCTTTTTTGTGTTCGTCGATTGGTCGTACATCTCCTGGCTAAAGGTCAGGCTGCTGAATCGATTGGCCCTCAAGTCTCCAAAGACAGTCTGGGCTCTACTTTCAATCTCGTCCACCTCAAAACCACAATGTCGAACCCATCTTCTTATTAAATGAATATTCTTCGGGAATGTATGCAGGATTGTGCCTTAACTTTTGACATGGCTCCTAGAACGGCAACCCAAAACCATACAAGCAGGAATTCTTGAAAAAAATCGATAAGATCTGTATATAAAAAGTAAAAACAATTACAAAAAAATAGTACTGAATGCATGAGATTGATGGAATTATATCACAGTATTCTAAGCAATGTTTGTTTTGTTCAAAGAAGCAAAACCTGTGTTGCGTAGCCGAATACTACATACATACAGAATTGACATATATACATAATTGATGGATATGACGCTAATTGTAACGTGTTACTCGTCAGTTGAATCTACTTTCATGCATCAAAAGGAAACATGCTTATAGACATGGTCCGAGAAAGATGCAATTCTATTACAATTCACATAACTGTACTATTTATCGAGATCAGAACACTTGAAACATTAGACAATGCTAAAGTCATTGAGATGAATGAACATTACACTACTGGGTACATTCGGTCAAAATAGATAGAAATTTTGAGATCAGAAAGAGATGAATATAGTGAAGTTAAAAGGTGACCTGCCCTTACCTTGACTAACAAACAATTACATTCAGCAAGCAGGGGAGTTAGTAGCAGGAGAACAGGTAGCACAATCAAGAGTTGACTTCCAGTGCTCAGAGATGTTCTCCAGATAAATATCAAGGGGTTTGTAAAGGATTAGAAAAGTGGGTGTGTATGTGAATGTGTGACCTGTTTCTGGCACGGTCTGCTTCAGGGGAGCCTGGAGACACTGGGTCTGGGGAGGCTATGTGAACAATGGCCCCTGTGGGCAAGATACCTTTGAAGTGTACATGGTGTTTGGCAAAATGGTTGGTCCCACCAACTCAGGGGAAGGCGGCTCTTGCAGGTGAAGATCTCTCGTCGTGTGGCGAAAAGTGGTGAGACGCTGCAGCAGGGCTTCTCCGGTGGTTCAGTTGTTGCAGATGTCTTTGGCTTCTCTCCTCTTCGGCTTCTTAGTTCCAGTGGCGACGTCTTGCTCTTCCAGTCCTCAGGATCCTGTTTTTATGCAAAAAGACCCCCATTCATACAGCCTAGCTGTCACTCACACAGTGGAGTGGTCATCCTGGCGCAAGACCCTCCAGCCTATCAGGGCAGAGTGCGACTTGGGTTGCTTAGGTAACCCTGTCAAGGGTTATTATTCCCCCTCCCACACATCCTGTCTACCCCAGACTCAGTGGCGCCGAAAGGAGGGCTTCTGTGGAGAAGCCCGCCAAAAGGACCAACAAAGGATCCCCAACCTGGGTTAGGATCACAGAGAAAGACACGAGAAAGAATTATTATTAAAGTTCTGGCAAATAAAACCTCCCGGCGTAAAGTTAATATAAAAATGACCCAGCGGTATGTTAGAGGCTATCAGTAAAATTGGTAGCCTCGAACAATGGGAAAATCCCATAGGGAAATATTTGTGGTCGAATATTTACGGTAATAACCACTGCCACCAGCCAGAAACTTTTGAGAGAGGGACTGTACGGTACCCTCTCGAAAATGAACATCGGGGAAAATGAATTAACCCTTTCCAGTACGTCCATAGTAAGATGGGTTGTACTGGTTTTGTTCACTAGAATTGACTAGTAAAGTCCATGGGGACTTTACATGCCCTGGGAGACAGTAGTCAGTCCCAGGGTATGGAGTCTATGTTTGGGGGTCACTATGACACCCCTGTGTCACTGCACTGAGGGTGCTGTGTAACACATCTGTCAAAAAGATGATACCTAAGAGGGTGAGAAAAACCCCATAGACCATAAGCACAAACATAGCCTAAAACACACATAGCAATAAGCCTAAGAGTGGGAAAAAGAGTCTCACTCTTAGCAGGAGTAAAAACAACAAACCCCTCAAATCCAGCAAAGCTGCTGGGGGACTCTACAGGTAAGGGAAATTAGCCATAGAAGAGAATTCTCCCAACAGTCCGATGCCCCATCGTTTTCGCATCTTTCTCTATCAACTAATTCTGCATCGGAATACTCTGACTCATACTGGTAGGGCTGCATTGTTGCCATTATACAACAAAATTAAAATCGATAGTAATGCTAGTACAAATATCTGTTCGCACGTGCTCCGAGCAATGAAGATAGCTGAACAGAGCAGAAACGAGTCACAGGCTATACAAAAAAAAAACTGTGAAACGATTGAAAAAGCAACTCTGATGTTGTCTGATGAGAAGCGGTCTGTTTATACTTATTGAGGAAAGAGGCGCCCTGCCATTTCCATGGAGACACATCATTAGCTGGGGCACAGAGAATGTTGACACAAGACGTGCATTCATTCGCATTGTGAAATGGAAGTACACGTCTAGTGAGGTCAGCTTCAGGGGCGGGTGATATGATGTAGTGCCGCAAGGGCAGTCGAACTTAGGGCGATGCAGCAACAGGTAAGATTAGCACAAATGGCTGAGCCCCGCTCGTTGATTTCACATGTGTAAAAGTGAGGAAAACTAAGGTAAGGTGCACAGGAAATGTTTTACGATCGATCACAGTCTGCATAAAACCACATGCCTGAACGCTCGGGGCAATACAATTTTTGAGCGCACTATTCCTTTAACTGACGGAGTCCTCCTAGACATATGGAGATCACAGAACCCAGAAAAGAAGGGATATACATTCAGGTCCACTGTCCATGAGACGTTCACAAGAACAGAGTACTTACTCACCAATACGGAACTCCACCCAAGACTAAGGTGAAGCACCATTAGACCAGTCTAATGGTCCGATCACGATATGCTGATCGCCACCCTGGACAAGGAGGGAGCGTGCCATGGCGACACGAGGTGGCATAATGAATTCCTGTGATGGAACAAGCTATTTGATCCGGAACTAAGGACTGCAATCAAGGAATACTTCCAAATAAATTACAATGGAGAGGTGGGAACCACAACACTTTGGGAGGCTGGAAAATCCACTTGGAGGGGGCTACTGATGAGAGGGATCCAGGAAAAAATGGGAACGGGGGCTTCAGGAGGGGAAACTAGGCAAAGAAATAACTAACCTGGAAGACAGACTACACATCCGTAAGTTTTGACTCTTCCTAACCTTTCACGCGACTAAACTCTTAATCTCCTCCCTCAACTTCTCTAGACTTTTCTACTGCTCTACTCTTTTCTTTGGACTCCCCTCTCACCTGTCCCCACTCAAATCTGTCGACCACTCTGCTATTCACGCCCTCTGCCTTCTTTCACCTCATGACTCCATCTCTTCTTCTTCTCTCACCTCACTTGGTTTGCTCCCATTGCCCTCCCTGCTCAACTTCAACTTCCTCTGCCTAGTCTTCAAATCCCTCTATGGTCTTGCCCCCCCTACCTATCCTCCCTCCTCACTTTCTATACTCCTTCTCGTTCTCTCCGATCTGCTGATCTCTTCCTACTCTCTGCTCCTCCCTCCTCCTCCTCCTCCTTCCACCTGCGCCCCTTCCCGCTTCCGCTCTTTCCAACTGCTCGCTCCTTTCCATTGGAACCGCCTCCCCCTCTCTATCTGCTCCATTCCCTACTACCCTACCTTCCACACCTCTCTAAAATCTTATCTCTTCCATTCAACTCCCTAACCCTTCCACTCTACTCCCTCATACCCTATTTCCAGCCTCTCTAATTCTTATCTCTTCCATTCTTCTCCCTTTCACTGTTTGCTTCCTCTTTACTTCTGCTTTTACCACTACTCACACCTCTTTTTCCCTCTCACGCCTTGTTCCTTCTCGCTCACCAATCCTCACCTATAATGTAAATTGTTTCTTGTACTGTTTTCTGGTTTGATTCAATGTGTTATCTAATGCTCGTTATATATAATGTTTGTTGTATCTTGCTTGTTCCTCTTGTGCACGCACAAGGGACATATCGAAAGGAACACCTAGGCGCACTCAAACAAAAGGGAGAAGAATTTAAAAAAACTTGGGATTGGAGATACCATATGAAAGCTTAAGTTCCTAAAGCAAACATTTTACGAAAAAAGGGGATACGGCAGATAAGAGGTTAGCGATTAGACAGAGCTCAAAGGGCGGAGAGATGGGTCGACAAGATTAAGACACAAGAAGGGGACTATGCCACAAAACCAGAGGAAAAAGCCAGTCAATTTGCAAACTACTACAAAGAACTATATACCACAGAGGGCTCCGGGGCAGAGACAGAAATGCAAGATTACATCACTAGGGCGAACATAACACAACTATCTAACGAAGAGCAAGCACTCCTAGAAGCCCCCATATCACCGGAAGAAAGAAAAGCGCCAATAAAGAGGCTCCCAGCGGGAGGAGCACAAGTGGAAGATGGTTATACCATGAACTACAACAAACAGTTCTCAGATATCCTGCCACCTCCCCACATGGCCAAACTATTTAACCACATACAAGAAACAGGACAAGCACCACCATCGTTCACACTAGCCCAAATAATTATTCCCAAAGCAGGAAAAGACCCAACATGCTGCAAGTCCTACCGCCCAATATCACTACTAAACACGGACGCAAATACAAGAATCCTGGCCTTGCGCATGGTGGACATCATACCCCGCTTGATCCACCCTGATGTGGGATTCATAAAAGGCAGACAAGGGGCTGACGTCATGCGTAAAACACTAGATATCATCGAACACACGGGAAAAGGAAGGGAATCAAGCACTACTAAGTCTGGACTCAGAGAAGGCATTCGATCGAGTGGAGTGGGGCTTTCTCTGGGCCATACTCAAAAACATGGGCTTTGAAGTACAATTTATAAAAGGAATCCAAGCAATTTACAAAACACCCCACGGCAAAGTGGCGGTAAATGGTAAACTATCACAAGAGTTCAACCTATCTAGAGGAAACAGACAGGGGTGCCCCCTCTCTCCCCTCCTATACAGCCTATCAATAGAACCTCTGGGAAACTCAATCAGAAACAAGAAGACTATAGAGGGGATTACAGTGGGGAGCAACGAATACAAACTGGCAATGTTCGCTGACGACATCCTCATACTTAGCAGACCCATCATCCTCAACACCCATAATCCTCAGAACCATACAAGAATTTGGCAAATCGGCAGGACTAAAAGTGAACAAGGAGAAATCCACGCTATTCCTCTACAACAGGACATATGCCGCTCAAGCAATGAATCAAAACAGTGGTGGGATACCGACAGAGCTACAAAAGCTAAAATACCTGGGTATCAACATCACAAGGAAAACAAAGGACCTCTATGAAGCAAACCTCCTCCCCCTAATGTTAGACCTAACAACAGGCTTAGACAGATGGGAAAAATTAACAATATCATGGCTAGTCCGTCTCAAAGCAATTAAAATGGTAATTCTCCCAAGAGTCCTGTACCAGTATTAAATGCTCCCGATTGACATCCCGCGAAAGTACTTCTCTGAGCTGAAAGCTAAATTCCTAAAAAGTTTCTGTGGCATTGGAAGAGACAACGAATAGCTTACAACACCCTGGCAAAGTGCAAAGAGGAGGGGAGAATGGGGCGCCCAGACTGCTACACATACTACCAAGCCTCCCAAATCAGGGTCCTCGTGCCACACCTGAGAAGTGATAAACACAAGCAATGGGTAACAATTGAAAACCACCTCCTAAAACATGTAACACTAGGGGAATGGCTTTGGGTCCCAAAATCATAATTCCAAACGAAAGCTTTCAATCACTACGCAATGGGATCCCTATTACAGCTCTGGTTGTCCAAAAGAGAAATGAAGGGACACACAACATGGCCCTCGCCAATTTATCCATATCTGCCTCCCCCCAAATCAGAAATGAAATCTGGGAGCCGCAATGCTTCCAAAAATGGTTTGAAGCGGGCCTGGAAAGAGTATGGCAAATGGAAAAGGAGACAAATGCATTTCCCATCAAGAAAGGGAACATGCCTGCAACTTAAACCCCTCGGACCATTCCTGTTTCTACAATTAAGGGGAGTCCTAATGGCCTCCAAATGGAAGGACAAGTTGCAAAGAGAACACACCTCGAATAAATCTTAAGTGAAGCTACCTCCACCAAAGGCCTCATCACCATGCTATACAAGACCCTCCTCAGCAATCATCGGAAAAAGGAAGAAGCCCTAAAAAAAAGATGGGAAAAAGACCTGGGGCCCAAGATGAATGATCGCCTGTGGACACAAATGTTTACATCGGCATCCCAAACCCTCCCTCTCCGCTCAATACATGCTATACGGCACTACAACCGTGCACGCCTCGCCAAAATGTTCAACTAAACCAGCCCTCAGTGCTGGAGAGAATGTGGGGCCCAAGCAGGCTACTGGCACATTTGGTGGGCCTGCCCAAGAGTCCAAGAGTTCTGGAAAGAGGTTTTAGCGTGGATCAAAAGGATTGATGGGGTGGAAAGGGAGTGCGACCCTCGATTAGTCCTATTCAGTCTGGAAGAAAAAGAAGATCTCCGGGTGAGACTCCCCCATATGCCACACTTCCTACAGCTAGCGGCCAGTGATGCATCACCATAACCTGGAAATCACTATCACTCCCGACAGAGGCAGACTGGGCACGAAAAGCCAGAGAAATATACGAGATGGAGAACATCACAGGGGCGTTGCACGAGATATCCCCAAGCAGAGAAATCGAATGGGCGCCCTTCCTGGACATCTACAAAAAAGAGCAAACCCAGCATAAGCAGGATGCCCAATTAAAACACTTGTAGCCCGATTCCTACAAATGTTCAGTGCTACTTGCCTCGTATCAAGGGGAAGCGGGGAGGGAGTGGAAAGGAACTAATAATGCTTATGTTAGTCCACGACGGCTATTAAGTGTATGAATGTAATGATGCAAGAATAACGAGTTGTTTGCTAACAAAATGCCTAATAAAAACAATTAAAAAAAATGTTAAAACTGCTTACACGAACTCAAGACTCCTGTTCCAGAAGAAATGTATTTATTTAAATATTTGTATTTTTAATGCGCACATCAGCCCAGAGGCATTGTAGCGCTGTTAAATAAACGCATGTCTGGATACAAGGAAATCTTAGTGGTTACATTGATACATGGAAATCTTAGTAGTTACATTGGAATTTGCATTTTGTGACACATTTTGTTGTTGCATACTATAAGCAGAGGAGGAAAAGAGAAGTTGCATTTTAGATTCCGCTTAAGGTTACAAGAGTACACGTAGATAGTAAGTAGTATGTTGCCGCTAGTGGTTAATTAGTAATAGAGGCTGGAGCGTAAGTGGGTGGTGAGGGTTATGTGAATAGTGTAGTTTTGAGGGATTTGCGAAATGCAGGTAGGGAGGGCTCTGCTCCAAGTGTGTTAGGGAGGGCATTCCAGCGCTTCGGTGCTAGTTGGGGGAAGCCAATGCCTCTGTCGTTGGCTGTTTTTATGGCTGGTACACAGAGTTGGTTAGCAAGGTGGCTTCTTGTGTGGCGGGCAGAGGTGTTTTTGGATAGTGTTTCTGAGAGGTACGAAGGGGCAGAGAGATTGATACATTTGTGTGTAAGGGTGAGGAAATATATGTGATCTTAATTCTAAAATGGCAGTACAATGGGATTGTTCCTCGATGAAGCTGCCTACAGCATTTCCACTTTTAAGTGTAGGAAGATGGTGGGACCGGAATGTGTAAGAACATTGATGTTGGAGCACAAACAGACGCTCAACACTGTGCTATCTTCGAGGGAACCAATTGAGAAATTCCGACTATAAAGGCAGTAGAAGTTAAAAGTAATTGTAATTAGTTTTCTACTCAAACAGAACCACAAAGTCAGATTTTAACTGCAATTAGCCATCAGGCGTTGTGTCTAAGCAATAAGTGTCCCAACAATTTGACTGCACAGCCCCTCATTTGTGCAGGAGGTGATGGCACATTACATAGCTTAAGCAATCAAGGACTACCTAAGTCCACTCATTGGAACGATGGAGCACCATTGGGTGTAACTAAACCCCCTCTCAGTAAAGAGATAATTTGGGGGATATTACCCCTAAACGTTTAAAAAAGGTACAGTGTAACATCAACTCTCGACACACACACACACAAACTGATCCAATATGTCCTCTGCCACGGATTCCTGTTGCTGCTAATCACTTTCTAAGTAAACTGTACTATCCAGCGAATTTACCACAAAATCAATCAAGGAACGGTCACTCAGTTGTAGACAACACCAGGGAATTCCCTGCCCGTCATTTTAAGGGTTTTTGAAAAGCTAGGGATCCTGAAATTAACACTCCCTATGAGGCCAAGAATGGCAATAAGCTGTGTAGTATTTTGAAGTACGCAAGGAGTGCTGTTGTCGTGGGCAGTGGGGTATGCCCGCTAAAGCGTTCATAAGCAACAGAAAAAGAATCTTAAGCATTACAGTGCCTTTATTCATTCTGGAGCTTTTTTAAAATTAAGTTTGACAAGTAAATTGGGGGAACATTCTCAGGTTTGTTTAAATTGCAGTAATGTCCTTATAATTTTCCCTGAAATTACAAAATTGAGTGCCTATCTACAGTGGATATTGACAAAGTGGAGCTCCCGGACCGAAGGAATACGGCACAATGATATGATAGGATATGGCATTTATAATGCGCCTATACACAAGTGTTAACCGCCAAAGCAGGGCAAGGGAGAGCGACAAAAGGAAGACAGAGACACCGATCTAACTAGGCCAAGTGACATTGAGATTGCGCATGTGCAGGGAAGAGGGGTGTGGAAAAGTGTGAGGGGAAAGGAGAGGGGGCAGGGTAGTACATGGGATCAAACAATAACAAGAAGTGCGGCCAACGGGTGGCAAGTGCAAGGCAGGTAGGGGGATTGTAGGGTTACAGATACAGACCCAAGTGCAAGGGTTGCCGGGGGGGGGGGGGCAGTGCAGGTGTGCAACTGGGCGGTAAGGGGACCTGGGCCCGAGATCAGAGGGTAGGCAGGTGACCAGTGCAGTTTCGGCCAGGAATTCAGCAGGGGAGAGGAAGAGAAAAGGCAGAAGCAAAGAGGAAAGTCTTAAGAACCAGAGATGGTTCTCCTCAAGTTTCAGAGAGGCACGGAGGCTGTTCCAGAGGGAGGTCGCAGCTGAAGAAAGATCTACCACCAACTTGTTGCTTGGAGTAGCGGCTGACCCTGAGGGAGTTGGAGGCAGAGGAGCGAAGAGCTCGAGTAGGAAGGTATTTACGAAGAGAGAATTGGAGGTATTTAGGCCCCAGAAGGCCCTGTTGACAATGCAGAGGGTGTTGAACTTAACCCTTGCTGCCACTGGGATCCAGTGCAGAGATTTCAGTCCTGGAGAGATACGATCCCTGGGCTTGAGGCCAAGGACAAGTCTCGCAGTCCTGTTCTGGATGAGTTGCAGAGGGCGGAGAGTAGAAGCAGGCAGATTTAGAAAGAGGCTGTTGCAGTAGTCCAGCCTAGAGAAAACCAGAACTCTTGAGACAGTGAGCTTCTGGGGGAAGGAGAGGAAAGAAAGAATACCTCTGAGGAGGTGCAGTTGGTAGTCTGACTTCTTCGAGACGTCAGAGCTGTGTGGAGAAAAAGAGAGTGTGGATTCAAAGATGACTCTGAGGTTGTTAACCTCACAGGTGGCAGCAGGAAGAGGGCCAAGGGAGGCCGGCCAGAGAGTGACAGGAAAGGAGGGAACAGGTGTGCCGATGAGGAGAATCTCCGTCTTACTGGCATTAAGACAGAGATCGTTGGCGGCACACCACTCCGGGATAGCAGACAGACAGTCTGAGAAGAGGTGGCAGAGGGGAGCCTGAAAACAAGCTGAGTGTCATCTGCATATCACTGACAATTCGGGCAGGGAGCGGCAATGCAGTGAGCAAGAGGTGCCAGGTATTGGTTGAACAGTGAGGGAGAGAGGTTAGCCTCTTGGGGAACACCAGAGATAGAGAGTGAGATAGAGGAGAGGAGAGGAAGGAACTAAGTTGGACGTGGGAGGGTCGATCAGAGAGGAAAGAGGTCAGCCAGGCCAGGTCCTGATCTGTGATACCCAGGTTATCACAGAGCCGGTTGAGCAGTATGGCATTGTTGACTGTGTCAAAGGCAGAAGCTAGATCGAGTAAGATCAGGAAAGAGGGGAGATTAGAATCTAGGTTGGAGAGCAGGTCTTCACGGATGTTCAGGAGAGCAGTTTCTGTGCTGCTGGCTGCTCTGAAGCCAGACTGATGGGTCATGGAGACAACCAACAGATTCAGTATGAAGATTAAGCGGGTTGATGGCCAGCTTTTCCAGGAGTTTGCCCAGGAAAGGCGTGATGGAGATCGGGCGATAGTTAGCTGGGCAGGAGGGGTCAGCTAAGGGTTTCTTGAGACGAAGGTGTACAAGAGAGTGCTTCAGGGGGGCAAGGAAGGTTCCAGTGGCGAAGGAATGGTTGCAGAAGTCAGCCAGGGCAGAAGCAAGGGTGTCAATGTGGTCCTTGATGGTTTTGGAAGAACAAGGGAGAACCTGTATTGATGAGACTTTCATAGATCAGACTTGTCTAGAAACCTTGTCAGGGGAGAAAAGAGGAAAGGCAGAGAAGGAGGGAGGAGAGGTGGCCAAAGGGTGGCCAGGGGTAGAGCAGAGGGATGAGAAGCAGAGGAGAGAGTGGACGGGATGTCCTGAGCTTTAGAGATGAAATGAGAAGCCAGGGTCGTGCAGAGGGCCTGGGCGGGGACAGGATTGGCCAGCTCCTTGCAGATTTTAAAGAGTTTGGCCGAGTTGTTGGATGCCGCAGCGACGTGGGCTTGGATGTGGGCTCTCTGCTTGGTGCGGACAGAGAGCAGGTATTGCCTCTGGAGCAGGCAGCAGGCCAGTTTGTCAGAGGATGCACAAGAAGCAAGCCATTTCCTCTCAACCACCCTGCACTTTCGTTTAAGGGTGACGAGGTCGGAGTCGTACCAGGAGTTGCACTTGGCTTTGGGCTTCAAGCGGATCCTCATGACAGGGGCAAGAACATCATGAGTATCAGAGATAGCAAAGTGGAGCATGGAAAGGGCTGTGTCAGGATGTGAGTCAGCCAGAGGAGGAGGTTGGATAACCGAGAAGGTAGGTGGCAGTGCTGGAGTTGGCTTAGTGTTTGACAGCTGAGCCAGAGTTGAGAGTGGCAATATGGAGAAGGTTGCCATTCTTGAAAGACTTCCGGGGAGGGGAACAAATCAGAGGTACGCCCTGCGGAGGTGTATAAGGAGCCCGAGGGGGGCCAGAAGAGGAAGGAGGAGAGGGAAAGGAAGCCGAGAAGGGACAACAGAAGAAAGGAAATTGATGAGGCGCAGGAAGCGTCTATCAAAGAGGAGAAGGTTGGCCTGAGGGCCTTGGACCAAGACAGTGCCATTCAGGTAAACATTAATGATGCCCTTAGAACAGTGGAAGGGGGACAGGAGGGCCTACCAACGGGTGCCACCTTTAATGGGAGAAGAGAAAGGAGAAAGCAGAGACCAAATGAAGAGTCCATAGGTCTGCCGTAGGAACGACAAAGAGGATGTCGGTGAGGGTTTGTCTGGAGGAAGCACTGGTATAGGTGTCAGCGATAGGGGGGCCTTGGTTGGAGACCAGGATGTCCTTTTTAAACTTCTTCCTACCAGACTTCATAAGGAGAGCAGGATAGTCGATAGTGAAGCAGTTAGAAAAGATAGAAGAAACAGAGAGCACCATAGAGTAGGTGGGGTAAGAGGAGGGATGAGGCGGGGGTAGGCGGGAGAGAAACTAGGGGAGGACACAAGGAGGGGGGCAAGCAGCCGAGACAGAGGGACGAGACAATAGTAGACAATTTACCAAGAAGACAAGAGCTGAGACAATAGTAGAGCAGTTTACTAAGAGGAACAATTTACTAAGAAGACAAGAACCAAAAAAACAAAAGGACAAAGTAGTTCGCAAATATAAACCTGGAGGAAGGAAGAATGCAGCGTAACACACAACAGTACAATGTAAGACTGGGCAGTCAGTGAGGCAAAACACAAAACCACTTCAAGAGCAGAGAGTCGACGAATCATGAGCTAGAGGAGGGAGAAATACAATCGGACAACAAGGCAGTATAATGCAAAACAGGGAAGTCAGTGCGGTAAACAACAAAGCATTGTACAAGAGCAGAGAAGTCGACCAGTGATAGCCTAAAGGAGGAAAGAAATACGGCAGAACACGGAAAAGTAGGATAATCAAATGAACAGGGCAGTCAGTAAGGAAGAACAGAAGGGGGTGTGTGGGAACAGGAGGAGAGAAGACAGGGGAACACGCGGCCCAGGAGAAGCGAGATGCACATGGTCGGGGAGTAGCGAGGAAGTTGTGAGGAACACGCGATGGGTGCAGGAGGGAGAAAGTGGGGTGTGAGGCAAGTGCGTGGTACACACGGCCCGGGAGTAGCGGGGAAGTTGCTCCCATCACGTGTTCCTCGCAGGAGGGAGAAGTGGGGCGTGAGGCAGATGCAAGGAACACGCAGTCTGTGAGTAGCGAGGAAGTTGCAAGGAACACATGATCGGGGGCACGCCACTGCGATCGAAACCAGGGTGGAAGTGCGAGGAACCACACAGGCTAAGGCGTGCAGGCAGGAGTGAGGCCAAGAACCGAAGGGCGCCAAGACGCACGACGATCACGGACGTTCAGGGAACGCACAGAGCTTGGCCAAGGGTGGAGGGGGGCGCTAGAGCCACGCAATCGTGGGATTGTGGGGGACCACGCAAGTTGGGGTGCGGGAGGACGCAGAGAAGGAGACAGCGTGCGCAGTCGAAGATTACGAGAAATAATGCGGTCAAGGACGAGCGCGCAGAGGCAGTGGAAGGGAGGAGTGCGAGGGGCCACGCAGGTAAGGGAGGCAATGCATGCAAGGGTGGAGGTGGCTGGGGCGTGCGCATACAAGTAGGGGTAGAGGGTGCGGGAAGAGGGCTAAGAAGTGCAGAGAAGCAAGAAAAACACCCCAACTTCTTACCTGGCGGCCAAAGACAGGAGGGTGAAAGTTTGCACTCCGAGTCAACGCTGAAGACCCCTCCATCGCCAAACACCTGCGTTGCTCAACACCGTGCCTTGTCCTGCGACGGCTTTGCCACAGAGGGTCCAAACCTTGGATTATATAGGCTCGGTAGCGTGGACGTAACAAACATGTTACGTGGAAATCGGGCAGCGTCTCCTGCTAACCTGCGTCGCTCAACACCACAATGTATTCTTTATTTTGGCTCATTGGTAATGTATTTAAGTAATATGGGATTCTCAGTAGATATCGATATTGTTATTTTATTCCTATCGCACTCGTACACAAGTGTTTCAGAGCGCGACAAGGCAAGGGAGGGGAACAGGGGAGAACAAAACACTGACCTTACTAGGCCCAGTGAAATTGAGAATGCGCAAGTGCATGGGAGAGGGGGAGGGGAAAAGTGCATGGAAGGGGGGTAATGAATCTGGAATTAACGCTGGAGGATTTATGGGAGGAGGTAATCTTACTGTGACAATGAAACCCATTGGATTGTGCTACAGAAAATTGTATGAATCAAATAATAATCTTTCAAAGTGAGGGCAAAATCTGTCTGTTGTAACTTCTGCACTGTGGAGGGACGGAGGCCCAATCAATGAATTGAAGGACACTGACCTAAATGTGTTTACTGATGAACTGAAGTTATCCTGGAATTCAAGAGGGAGTATTCATTTGGAAACTAACATGGAGACTCATTATAAGTAACTATCCTTTTACAAGAAACTTGGTTAACTGTCCCGCCAGTGTTAGATGGGTTCCAGGTTTTCTCTCAATCTGCTAAAAAAAAATAAGGTGGGTCGAAATTCTGGGGGTCTAATAATTGCTAGAAGGTCTGGTCAAGGCCCATCTGCTGAAGAGATCCCCAACATACCCTTTGGGGTGTTGGCCATTGCTCTGTCATGCACAAGCGCTGCTTTTCCGCTTTTACTAATTAATGTCTACTGGCATAGAGACGTGGGCCCCTTCAATGAGTTTTTAAAAACAATTCTCGGATAAATTTTAACTGGGCTATTGAGAGCTCTGAAGTGGCCCGAGATCCCAGCAGGTGACTTCAATTCTGTTTCCTACCGGATTACAATGGGGAATTATGGAAAAATCCTGCAAATATGGTTAACGGTGACCACAAAACGCAAGCGGGTAGGAAGTGGAACCTTGCAATGGAGTCTGTTGGGTTGCAATTAATAAATGCAATTAATAAATGGTAAAATGGGTCCAGAAGAGGGCCTTCAACCTACTTGGTATTGCGGCAACCAACTACTTTAGATTACATATTTGTGGATAGCTCTGTTTGATTGCTGCTTAGAATTCCAGATCCTAAAGAATGCTTAGCGTGATCATTGTATGTTGATGGGCAAATGTAATATAGTGACCCATGTAGGTGTAGAAGGGGCCCCTACCAATTTACAGATAACCGCTTTCAGGAATACAATTCGTTGGTCCCCTCCCTCTACCCCCATAATATTGGGATTGTTAACTATAATTTTAGTAAGAAAATGAAGAACAGTAGTTTTGAGTGGAAATTGAATTCCTTCAATGTGGAGAATTTTGATACATTGCTGGGTATGTTAATAGACTGTGCTGGAAAACCCTAGAACTAAGTCAGCTAACCTGGGTAAACACCACCTATATATTTACAACCAGTTAGCAGAAGCAAAAAGGACTAGGAGACGTGATGTTAGAGAAAGTATGCACCTGAAGGAAAAGATTGAGATTCAGAAGCAAAAATGTAAAAGGGTGAAACAAAAAAGGTACAGGAATTTCTATAAATCAATCAAAGCAGTTATCTTGCAGCGCGATGCCGAGGTTATGCTCTGCACCTTCATTGATAAGGATTTAAGGGCATTTTGGATCCTAGCAAATGGGCAAGAAGCACCACTGGTAACTAGTCAGTTGAACCCTGTTCCGGAACCGGCATGGGTAGTTTTTTTTGAAAATGGATGTGGTGAAGCTTATTAAAGCATGTAAAGTCTCAAGAGCACTGGGGCCCAAAAGACTAATTGGGCTAATGCTTTGTCCTGCTGTTCAGGAGTATTGTTAAATGTTTGTCCTGTTGTTCAGGAGTATTGTTAAATGGGGAACTCTCCCCTGATCTTGGCTGTTTGCATGCATAGTTCTGATTCATAAGTGGGGCCTAAGAGCCGAACCCAAAAATGATCGGCCTATTTTTCCGATTGATGCAGATTGTAAAGTGTCCTCCTCACTCGTTCTGCAGCAGTTTGAGGAATAGGCATTTACAAGAGGGAGGTTAAACAAAAGGCAAACAGTGTTTAGAAGATGCTATTCGACAAATTTGGATGGATCTGTAGTCGGGGCAAGTTAAGAACTTGCCTGGGATGATCTGTCCAGGTGTACATACGTGGTGTCGATTGACCCATCGGCAGCCTTTGATAGAGTTGACCACAAATGGCTGTGGTGGAAGCTAAATGCGTAGGGCTTGCCGCGAGGTTACTGAACATGGGTCTTCATTAAAACCTTGGTATAATGGTCCGCTTGAACAAAGAGGGTGCGATGTCTAGAAGGACAGAAACTAAATCTGGCTTAGCCTCCTTAATCTCTATATATCAGACATCAATGATTATCTGGCCCCCTCGACTTTTGTTACTCCCAAATTGGGAAACTTTCGAGTGGACTGGATTGCCTACGCGGATTGATTTTCTGCTCTTTGATAACTGAAGGATAAGGCTACAGCGCATGCTAACCGCCCTCTCTGTGTAGGCTAAGGAGAACAGTCTTGTGATAAACCCTGTTAAAACAAAAATCCTTGCGTTCTCAAAGGGCTGCCCATTACTTGGTTTTTTGGAAATATGACACTAAGAGTAATTCAGGGTATGGTATATCTGGCCTTTAACATCTCGGCTAATCCTACTTCTGTATGCTTTTGAGAGATTACTACTGAAAAGGCTCCGGCCTCAACAAACCAATTGGTCAGGATTGACTGCAAATATGGAAATTTTTCAATTAAGCCTGCGATTAATTACTACGAGGGGAAAGTTGTCCCCAAATTAATATATGGTTTGGAACTTTTTTTGAATCATCAGTTAAATGGTTGGACTTAATTGAAGCCTATATATGGCGACCTGTCCTGAATACTCCAAACGCTGTTCCACTCACAACGATAAGATTAGATTCGGGTTTAGTCTCTGTGTGGGTGGGTTCGCTGAGATTACTCTCTGTATTTCAATTTACTGCCCCAAAACTGGATTCCCTATATGAGCAAATGCAGCTGTTCTGGGATTTGGGTATTTCTTCCAAGGGGACTGCTAATTTATCTGTTAATGTCCAATCGAGTATGTCAAAGCATCTTAGATTGGTTGAGTCTGGACTTTCCTATATTGCTTCAAGACCCCGACCGAGTTAAAAATGCTCTTTATGAGGAGGACTAAGTTGAAACAACTGAAAGCTTCCATAAATATCCTTCCATGAGCCATTTAGCTCATGCACACAAAAGAAGAGGGACGATTGCGAGCTATTTAAATGTATTCCCAAATCTTGATCATAGAGCTAGTCTGTCAAGATTCTGTTGGAACGTACTTCTTACTAAGGAGGTTCTTCTTAGAAGTACGATTCTTCAATCTGACGCAAAATGCAGATTTTGTAATAGCAATGAATTGGTGAAATCTGTCAAACATCCGATTCTGAATTGTGAAATGCTGATCCTCCCTCGAATAAATTGTTTGGGGGAAATGAGGACCGCTACTCTTTGGAATAGTACTGGAAATGTCTGGCGCTGCTGCTTTTATAGTGAGAATGTTACCAATGGGATTGCAGTGGCAGCTTCTTAAAATCATTACTTTTGTTTGTTTCATCTTAAACTTGTGAAAGGAGCTCTTTTTATGAAACTTTAAGAGTGGTCTTATTTTCTTTGTTATGTTGTGTATGCTTATAATAGAATACATGATTTTTAGTCTGTATGTTTTTATGACAATCAAATGTATCTGTACGATTTTATGGATTTCTTCTTATCGTGATTCTTTTGTAAAGGTTTTTCGTAAATCATATACAATAAAAATAAATATATATATATGTTGAATTTAAAAGGTCCCATTGATTAACTATATCAGGAAGGGATACATTAATCTTCCATGTACCAAACATAAAGTTGTCTTACTGCTACCTTGTTGCTCAGCACTCCCACTTGCAAATTTAAGAAATGCGTTTAAATGGCCCCCAAAACACCCACAGCAATGGCGTTATTAGTGTTAACTTGCTCACTAGGTCTGTCTAGTTTACTTTATGTTAAAAACAAAATGTAGTTCTTGCCGTGATGATACGTTTATTAGGGTTACTAATATTTTTAGCTGCCATCTTTCAGGAGCACATAGGCCTCTTCCTCCCACACAACAGAAGTTTAATTTATGAAGACCAGCCTGATTACGTATTACAGTGTGCTGAGGGTGAACGTGAGTTAAGTGAACATAAGGCAAGGAGGGCACATTTCTTTCTAGTCTACATTTTGCATCTCTTTCTCTTTGTGGAAAGAAACAATGTTTTCAGCCTGATGTATTCATTCAAATTGGATTGTGTTTGCGTGTGCTTGGCTTTGGGGTGTAGAGGGGGGTTCATGCCTGGTAAAGACAGGCAGTCCCTTACATTTTACTGGAGTGTGCTATACTTCCTCATTCAGAGCAGGTTGTATACTGTGCCTCTGCTGCAAATAAATCATGAGGAAATTCTTATTTTCCAGTTAAAGTCAAGCCTTAGCTGCGACAACTCTAACCAAAGGCATAAATACTTAATCACAATGATTAGTGATATTGACAACGGAAAATGGCAGCTATGCCATCACTAATACTGTCAACTCCGCTCCGTCTCCAGCTCTTTTCTTTCTCTCTAAATAAGATTAGTTTCTTTTACATGTGTTGGTCCTTTGAATTCTGTTCCAGACCAGCTGGGAGGCTGCTTAAGCATTTACCATTCCTTATGGGTACATCTTTCTTGCGATACTTCTAAGACACTCCTGCTCTAAAATGAATCTTCACTCGAAACTGCCTTCCTTCGCAGGATATTTCTATGTGTCTCCATAAGATCTACCCCCCCACATCCCACTAGCTCTTCACCTTACATCTCTCTTCGTTACATGTCACGTATGACCTCATGGGTGTACATTTTGGAGGGATTGGCCCGTCTGTCCCCCTGATAATTGGTGGCACTGGCAATAGCTTCCTTCAATCATTACTTAGCAGTTAACTTTTTTACACGTAAATAATAGAATTTGCAAATTAAGTCATGCTTCCTTTGACTTAACCTCTTTAAAATTCTAACAGCACAGGCTTCTTGGGCCCCTGCATGACCAATCTGAAGTATGTGTGGCTCCCTTCAATGCTTGGATGGCTGGGTAACAATGTATATGTGGCACCATCCGCAGGATGAGAGATTAACTGCAAAGGTTTTATCCGGAGACATAGTGGGAGGTAACCCCTCCATCCTCTTGAGGCCCAGGGGGGCGAGGGCTGGAAGGGATAAAAGGGGTTTCCTCCCATTGTGTCGGGATTGTAATATTAGGTGGGATGTACATATGTAGTTCACTGTTGACAATTCAAGGCAAAGCTCCAGGGTGAGGCACTGGGTGTGGGAACTTTTGTGAAAGGGCAAAACACAAAGTGGCAGATAAACGTGGACACCGGGGTGCTGAAGGAATGCGGCAGAAAGACAGAGGGCTGGTGGAGGGGGCTTAGGCGGAGGAATAGGCCGAACATGCACCTCAGCTATCCTGGAAAGCCCGTCATGATAATCAGGTAAGCTTGCCTCAGCATCGTTGGTGCTAGCAGTGCATAGAGTAAAGCATTTTTAGTGATGGCACAATGTGCTCCTTGCGTTGCAGACAGTGGTTAAAGCATATTTCCCTTCTGAGACAAATGGACTTCTGCCCTGCAGGAGTAAAAGGGCGAGTGGAGGCTAAAACGCCCACTCAGCTCTCCCACTTCTTCAAACCAAGACCCAACACAATCAAAGGTAAAACATGCACAGTCAAGCATTATACCTTTTCACCTTTTAAAGTAAACGTGGGCTGAGGGAATGCTATGCTCTCAAGAAGGGTGTGAATGTGGTTCAGTAGCAACCCAAACAGTCAAGTATAACAATCCAAAATAAAGGAATGTCCAATCAAGGTTCTGTACAAATCTATATGCTTTAAACACAACATGCCTGATAATAGCGAACTAGAAAACACTACAAAAAACTCCCCCTGAGGAAAGAACACAGAATAAGCAAGGATAGCAAGATGCAGGACTCAGAGTAAATAATAAGCACAATGTTCTTTCAAAAGGATTCGTTCTTGGGTGCAAAAGGGATAGCAGTGACCTAACCAATCTCTAGGGCCCGAAAATGGACCAAGGTGGACAGTTAGCAGTCAATAGTACTTTTCTGCTGTTCTTGGTGGGCTGGAAGCACATAATCGGTATTCTTGGCGCTGTGGGAGAAATCCAAAGAGCTGGAGAGTGCAAAAGGGAGCAGCGGAGGGCCCTGGTGGTTCACATGTGTCCAACGGTTCTTAAAAAGAGCTCCAAGCAGTTCAGCTGCAACAGCACAAGGATCCTGGCTGTCTTGGCTGTGAGTCCATCCAGGATCTCAGGGAGAAGTGGAGTCCTTTTCTCATGCTCCCAAACATAGAGGAGGCTGGCCCACAATTGCAGGGGTCCTTCAACACAGTGAGGTCCTGGGTACCGCTGTGACTAGAACAGCCGGGTCTTGTTCCAGCCGCTGGTTCACCCCCCAATGGTCCCTGGAGATGGTTAGGGGACAGGGCTCACCTCTGTTTTGGAACACCTGCCATCAGCTCACAACTGGAGGACTCTGGATAGGACTGCTCTTGCAACAAGGTCCAAACAAAATCTTCCTTCATGGGTTGGAGTACAAAAGATTATTGAATGAAGTGGTGGTTTGTGTTTATTTATTAATTTCTAATGCGCTCCAGACCCGTGGGTAGCAGGGCGCAGCAATAGGATAATGCGAAGCTTACAATGTTACATATTATACAAGTTAACAGGGTAAATTACACAAAAATGGTACAGATATCATAATTCAACAAGGAGAATAGGAACAGTATCAGGTGTCAAGACCTGGAAATAAGGTGGGCAAGTGCAGCTAGGGAAGTAGGGTGAATAATGGTCATTGGAGATGATGTGTTGGATGTCGTTTCTTCTGAATAGTGGGTAGTGTTGATCTGCTCTCAGGTTGTTTGGTAGTAAGTTCCAAGTTTTAGCAACCTTCACTGGGAAGCTATTGCCACCAATCGTGGTTAACTTGAATCTGGGTACTGCTAGGCAGTTGGCGTTGGCAGATCTGGTAGGTCTGATAGAGGTTTTTTTTTTATATAATTTGGTTTGAGACCCCTTCTTTTAAAAGGTACAATTCTGCAGGTGATTGGACTAAAGATAGCCTGTTTTAAGGTGCCAATCCCTCTTCGTGAAAGAAGTGGACTTTGCTCTTCTGACATCACACCCAAAGTGCTTTGTGCTAGAGGTAGTGGAGGGGGACAGGAAGGATAGACAGAGACAGAGAGAAACAGTATGGTGGAACCCTCCCATATCTGTACAGAACTCTCCCAATCTACATTAACCCTGCCCCTTCCCTTCTCAATAGAATCAAATGATTTTAGATTTGCAGCACTCTGGTGTGAGGCCAAGCCTTTTGTAAATGGGTGTGCCCTACGATTCCTGTTCACAGGCCAGCTTCCATGGTAAAAGGGTGTTACCTGTCCGAACAAAGAGAAGCAAACCCCCCAGGCTGCCAGTAGGGGCAAGGTCCAGTCTGTCCGGGGAGAATATGCATAACCCTTCCACAGCTGAACTGTGCCTACAGGGCTGACACAAGTGTGATATCAACTTGCGGTGGCTTGGATAACTATGAGAGATGCTGGCAACCATTCCCTAAATACAGGTATGGCTTATGTTTACATTATTTTTTTTTACCAACTTTATTTATTTTGATTTTTCAAGAGCATTGGTTACAAACATTTGAAAATATTCCCTCTCCCCTCCCCCCTGAACAAATCTCAACTTTCGGACACGGTGTAACATGTTTCGGCATCCTGAGTCTTTCGGGATAGTTTACCTTCCGGCCCGGGGTATGTGCTTTTAAATAACAGGTATATTGCGGAGTAGTTTAGGCTTAAAATACATTTGTTCTTTGTCATCTGTAAATTCATGCGGTGGCATCCAGGTGTTCACGTATTTTGTGTAAGAGCCGTAGGATAGTGCAGTTACCTTTTCCATGGCCATCACCCCCCACCACATGGCCACTATCGGTCCTTTTTTGTTCTTCCATGTTTGTGCTAGGGTTATTCTAGCAGCACTCAGCATATGGTTAATGAGGCAAGCTTTAGTCTCTGAATTTGCATAGCTCCCATTGACCGCCTCTCCCAATAGGACCACCATCGGGTCAAATGGCAGCTGTACCCCTGTTATCTCCTTGATGTGGCTCAGGATCTCCCTCCAATATATTTCTGCAACTTGGCAGGACCACCACATATGTATTAGGTCACCAGGGTGTCCGCAGCCTCTCCAGAAGGATATGGGGTAGTCTGGGTTAACGGAATGCATGCGTGCAGGAGTAATATTCCACCTCAAACACATTTTGTATGCTGCTTCTTTGATAGATGTGCATTTGGAACTTTTAGCGGCTCTTTGCCATATTTGGCTCCAAGTCTTGCCAGAGATTAGCTTCCCTACATCTGCTTCCCATTTGTGCATATATAAGAGGCATTCCCCTCAGGATCTACCGCTCCCATTAAGCTATACAATTTCGATACCCCTTTCCTGGGTAGGCCTTCTTTTATCGTCAGTTCTAGCCCCACTGGAACCTCCTATTAGAAATACAATGCCTAAGTTGAACATAATGGAATCTCTCACTTTCGGGTATATTCAATTTAGCCTTGCATCTCTCAAATGTTAGGGGTGTGCCTTCTTCGTAAAGGTCTCCCATTGTCAGTGTCTTCTCTCCCTCTGCCCCCATTGTGCCCGGAAGTCAGGCCGAAGTCCGGGTTGTGGGCCACTGGTGTCAGAGGTCCTCCCCCGATTTTCATCTTTCTGCTTCTCAGCGCTTTGTCCCAGTACCATAAGGTGGCCTTGGTTGATTGAAGTAATGTACCCTCTTTGCTTCTGTGTCGTTCAGCAAGAAAGTCGAGGCTTTCCATGGGGGCTTTAGTTGCTTCCCTTTCAAGTGTAGCCCAACCGATTTGATTATTTCTGGGTGACCATTTTAACATGGGGGCTATCTGCACTGCCCATAAATATCTGCGGATTTCCGGGACTCCCAGCCCCCCCAACACTTGTGGTCTAAACAGGACTTTTTTTTGGGACCCTCGGTTTTTTCCCCTTGCAAATGAAGGCCATCACCTCTCTCTGTAATTTTTGTATTGCTGGATTTGGGATGCGTATTGGCAGGGCCCCCACCACATATAGGAGCCTGGGGAGCAGGGTCATCTTCACTGCCGTTATCTGTGCTAGCCATGTATCTGGAGGTTAACTGTATTCCTAGATATTTTACTGCGTTCTGTTCCCATTTCAGCGGGTACCTGTCCTCCCATTCTGTCACTTGTTCTGTTCTAACGGTAATATTAAGCGCCTTAGATTTAAAGTAATTAATATAAAATCCGGAAACCTTTGCAAACTCGTCTAGTAAGTCTATTGCCTTTGGGAGGGAATGTGTTGTATCTTTGAGAAACATGAGAATGTCATTGACGTAGAGAGCTATTTTTTGGGGCCCCCCAGCGCCTACCTCTACCCCCTTGATCTCTGGGTCGTCGCAGGCTTTTTGTGCCAACGGCTACATGGCCATGGCGAAGATCAGAGGCGACAATGGACACCCATGTCTCGTGCCCTTCTGGATGGGGATATTATCTGTGAGCCAACCATTAACCATTAGTCGTGTAGATGGATATGCAATATTGGCCATTACCATGCAGGCGAAAATCGGGCCACACCCGAACTTTTCCAGAGTTCGCTGTGAGAAACCCCAATGTAGACTGTCAAAGGCTCGGGAGGCATCTAACGCCAGTACTGAAAACCGCTGTCCTGTTCTACGGCCCCAATCAATTGTATCTATGGCTTTGCGGATGTTGTCTTGTGTCGCCCATGTACAAACCCTGCTTGATCAGGATGGATTATCCCTGGTAGAACCTCTGCTAGTCTACGGGCCAGTACAGTTGAATAGATTTTTACATCCCCATTTAATAACGATATGGGGCGATAACTCGCGCAGTCTATGGGGTCCCTATCCGGTTTTAATAGCAATACTGTGGTTGCCAGGCTCATGTTCCCAGAGATCCTCCCAGAGTCCCGGATGGAGCTAAACAGTTTCGTTTGGGGACCTATCAGGGTGGTTCTACACATTTTG
This sequence comes from Ambystoma mexicanum, assembly GCF_040938575.1. Taxonomy (NCBI): domain Eukaryota; kingdom Metazoa; phylum Chordata; class Amphibia; order Caudata; family Ambystomatidae; genus Ambystoma; species Ambystoma mexicanum. The sequence goes on from NC_090930.1 coordinate 1,119,622,139, forward strand.
TAATAAGCATTACTAAGCCCATCTGGGTCTGGAGATTTATTCCCTTTTAGTGCTTTTATTACCTCTTCCTCCGTTATGGGAGCTTCTAGCAATTGCCTATCTAGATCGCTAATTTGTGGCAGGGATATTTGATTAAGGAATGCCATCTGGTCCTCTCTCACCAGATCCTCCCCTTTCAGGTTTTTTGTATAATATGAATGTAGTTTGCTGTGTGCGCTATAAATTCCCCTCTTACCACTGCTTTACTTGTATCCCAAATGGTGCCCCAGTGTATTCCAGGAGTAACATTTTCTTGGAAGTAATTCTTCAAGGCTTGTTCTATGTCTGCTCTGAGGGCTACATCTTTCAAGATGACCTCATTTAGACGCCATGGTTTGCAGGGCATGATACTGTGGGCTTAGGGATTCCAACGTTAAGATGACTGGGGCATGGTCCGACAGGCACCTCACTCCAATCTCTAGTCCTGTAACTTGTGGGAGCAATGAGTCCGAGATCAGCACCATGTCAATCCGGGAATGACCTCTATGCACCGCAGAGTAATGGGTGTATGCCTTATCTTGTGGGTTAAAAAAGTGCCACGTTTCAATTATGGTGTAGGTCTCTGAGGAATTTTGCTAGGGCCTGTCTAAACGTGTGATCGTTGGAGGAAGCCAGGAGAGTTTTGTCTATCTCAGCATCCATTACCCCATTAAAATCGTCCCCCATCATTATCTGCCCCCTCCCCCACTGTGCAATGATCGGGAGCACCTCCATCAGAAATCGGTCTTGCCCTTAATTGGGGGCGTAAATTGATATCAACGTTACCTGCTGCCCCATCAGTTTCCCTCCCACCAACAGGTAGCGGCCCTCTGGGTCTTTCTTTACGAATTGTTCAAAATTAACACCCTTGGCCAAAAGGATGCCCACCCCTCGTTTCTTCAGTCCACCAGAGGCAAAATATTGCACGGGAAAGGCCCTATGCCTTAGCCTGTGTTCATCTTCCCGAAGCATATGTGTTTCCTGCATCCATACCACCGAGGCCTGCATATCTCTCAATCTAGACAACATAGATTTGCGTTTGATTGGGGAATTAAGCCCCTGGACGTTTAGTGTAACAAATGTTAATTCAGCCATTCTTGTGCTTTGCTCTTATGCTTCTCTGAAGTCCCTTAAACCCCTCTGTGCCTTTAGGTACCCTTTGTATGCCATATGTCACCGTCACCCTTGAACTTAAACTTTCTCCCTTTAACCCGCTAACCCCAGAACTCAAACTTCCCCCTTGAACACGCATAGTGGATTTACCACAACAAATCACTGGGTACAAAAATTACCCGGGAAATTAGGGTCTTGTTCCCCCCCGCCCTCCCACCCATCCCCCTGTTAATTCGAATGCCCGTAGTGATTTGCAAGTATGCGCCCTTGTTACTGCAAACTGTTACTTGCGCATGTTCTTGTTCTGTTTAATTTTCTGTCCCGTCAGGGGACGCAGAGGAGCCGTTTGTTAATCTCACAAATAGAGTTCGTGATAGATTCCGCTCACCTCTCCCCATACCCACCCTTGTCCCCAGACTCCATATTTACCCTCCATCTTGTTGGTGCTTGTCGTAGTTCAAGACCAAGCGTTTGATACTCGGCACCACTCATCAGGTGCGTCCATCGAAGCCTTGAAATCAGTCAATCATGTGAGATCCGTAAAGTTGGTGTCCTTGTTGTCGCCCCTTGGACGGGGGCGCACATGTTTCCATTGTTCCCTTTCAGATATGTCCTCCATCCTTTTGCCTCCAGATGGGGTGCCATTCACACCAGAGTTTTATTTGCCTTCTTCGCCTCTCATAAGGCTCTCCATTTCTTCCTCTTTTGTAATCGTTTACCGCTGGCCCTCCCATTCAAACCGGAGTCCGGTCGGGTATGCCCATCGTTAGCACACTCCTTTAGCCTGCAGCCAATTTGTTGCAACCCTCAACCGTTTCCTCTTGAGGAGGGTTGCCTGCGCCAGATCCCGATATAGTTGGATGGTTGCGGACTGGAAATGTATGGGTTCTTTCTTTCTAGCGGCCCGCATGATGTCCTCTTTCAACTGGAATAGGTGTATCCGGAGTCAACTTTTTACTGAGTTGATATGTCGAGTAGACCCTGTGTGTGCGGTCCAGCACCATGTCCCTGTTGTCCCCAGTATCTAGGATATATTGAAACAGGTCTATCACGTATTGTTGTAGTTCGGGATCTGCCACGGATTTTGGGATTCCCCGGATCCGTATATTGTTTCTCCTAGACCTGTTTTCGGCATCCTCCAGCTTATTCTGAACTCGCTCCATCTGCTGTTCAACCTCCCGTACTCTTTTTGTTAGTTCTTCATGCTCCTGCCCCTGTTCGGCTATTGAGGTCTCCACTTCGACAACCCTTCTTTCAACCGCCATGACCCCTTTGTTGAGATCCGCTATGGACTAAGTCTGTGGCGCTATCTTTAATGTCCTTTTTCAACTCCTAAAGCATTGCCAGGATGTCCGATTTCCAGATTGGGGGTCTGCCGGTTCAGCTGGGTCTTCCACTGGGGAGGGATGTATCTGGGCGGTTGCTTGAATCTGGCTATGTTTTTGGGTCTCTGCCGCCTGCATCATCACTTTGATATCTCCTGATGCTCCACCTTTCGATTTGGCGGACTGCTTGGACATATTTTGAGTAAGGGGGGGCACACTCCGCTGTTATTTCAGGGCTGAAATCCACCCCTGGATTGCTTGTGGTTTGCGTTGTGCTGGCGCAAGTGGTCCCCTTTCAGTCCCCTGTTCCACAGAACCCCCCAGGGGCTGCTGCCTCTGCCAGAGGTCTTCAACTGGGTCTTGGAACTCCTATGGATTTAGAGGCCTCTTGGGTCCGCCCCTCTTGCTTCTCCTCCGTGGTTTCAGGTGGCTCTATTGATTAAAATCTGCCTGTGGGAGCATCCTTTTGTGTTGCTTCCGCTGTAGTTGGATTCTGTCAGTCTCTCGCTTTGTTGGGGTGCAGGAACGATGACCCTGGAGCTTCAGGGCAATCCGTGGGGTGTATGTGTTCTCACCCTCAGTGATTTAATAAGCAGGGCAATGCAATTCTGAGTTGCTTCCAGTGGGTGCTAGATGCTATAGTAATGGACATGTGGAGACGCGCAGTAGTTCCTTCTGTTATTCCAGTCAGTCCTGCTCAGGCATGGTCCACAGCTGGCTGTTCACTCTGAGGCACAGACCATGCTGGGGTGCGACCCTCTCCCGGGAATCCCATGCAGACCCCCGTGCGGGGCCACCAGGCAAGATCTTGTCACTCTCCCCGCCTCCCACCAAGCCCACACCCGGCTGTGGAGTGCTGGGATGGATGCCCTACCCTGGCCGTGAGGAGGGCGGGGGAAGGAAGAAGGCGCGCCCGGCCCGGCGCTCGATGATCCAGAGTGGTCTCCCTCACTCTCCCACTCCTCCTCCACTACTGTTGCTGCAGGTGGGCGGGCACACCCGTTGCTCACACCCTTTGCTCCCCCTCACCTCGCTTCGCTCCTCCAGCCAGTCCCTGGCCCGCTGTTAAACTCACCTGGTATTCACGGGGATGCCACCCAGCTCTGGTTGGATGATTTGCACTCTCGAACCCTCTCCCGGTCCCTTGGTAATGCCTCTGGTTAAAGATGGGTCTGCAATATAGGAGAGCTGGATTCAATACCAGATTGTCTTTATGTTTTCCCACCTCCCTTGGCCTCAACTCCTTCCTCCCCCGTGGGCCTTCTCCTCACCTTAATATTGTAATAAGTGGATTCTCCGTCCTGCTCCTCATGGCAGGGGCGCGTAGGTGTGGGGGCAAGCAGCGACAAGTTACTTCACTGGTGCAAGACCCGCTGTGGGAATCCAGGCCTGCTGCGACTCTGTAGGTTTGCTGCTTTACAATCTTTATATGCAGTTCTTATGTTCCGTTTAGTTTGAATAATAATTTCTTGCTTTTTTCCTTTTAGGTATGGAAAGGTATTTTGGTGTTGTCATGCAGTTTGAAGATGAGCATGGGCCGGTAGGCGAAAGCGCGGTGTGCCGATGCTGTCCGGTGAGTAATGCGCGGTGCTTTTTCGCCTTTTATATTGCTAACCTGTGTCTTTTCTCTCCTTGCAGTTGCAATGCTCCTCGCCGAGCGCCGTCAGCAATGATACTGACCAGGAGATGACTACCCAGGTGAGAATTATGTGGCTTTCTTCATTTGGGAGGAAACGTGAGTAAACGCTTACTAATGCTGTCTTTCTTTCTCCTCTTTCCAGGTTATGGTATTCCAGGATGCATGCGTTGCCGGATGATGGAGTTGGTACCTTCAGGTGAGTGGAACGGAAGTCAGCGATGGATTGAAGACAGGATACTGTTCCAGGTAAGTTTCGTAGTGTTCTCTCTCTCTCTCTGCAGGTCCTTGGTTTCAGGTAAACTGGCATCAAAGAACTGGACACGGTGAGCGTTACCCTGCCAAAAGCAGAATAAAGCAAAGCATGTTCTGCTGTTTGGGTGTGGTTTAAATAGTCTCAGGTAAAATAGGCCCAGGCCTGCCACACCCAAAGTAGTCCAGATAAAGTAGTCCCGGGCCTGCCACACCCAAAAGACTAGACCGCACAACTCAGTTCCTTGTAACTGAGCTATGTGTGTGCCTCCATGTTGGCTGAACACCCCCAAGTTAAATAGTCCCAAGTAAATAGTTGCATTCTAATGTTGGTCTTCATGATGGTTATGAGCCTGGCGCCAAAGGCGCCAGGGCTGACTCCAAGAGAGTCTTGGATGAGGTTTTAAGGCCTTTGACCTGGCCCTAACTGGAAGGCTGACTTGCCAGTGAGGGCCAGGGACAAGGGTCATGACACCCGCAGGTCTCCTCCGGGCGTCTGTCTTGGGGGTGACTCCCACCAGCCACAGCGCGACTCTGCTGCCTCTGCCACGCGCCAGCTCCGGGTCCTGGCGGTCCTGCTGGTCGTACCCCGGTCTGGCGATGGCCCTCACCAACCACTGCGCAACTTCGCCAACACTTCCCTGGGGCGAACACACTTGTCGTTTCGCTGCTCCTTGTGTTTCGAGCGGCACCGGTCCTATCCCTGAAGCTCCTCTCTGGAAGGTGGTTTGTGGCGGCATCCACTCTTCAGTTCACTTCCCCGCCATTATACTTAGGGTGGAAGCCCACGCTGCTCACCATCTTTCATGTACCGGGCTAGCTCCAGGATCCACTGTTCTCTCCGGGGCCTATGGGCATCAGTTTTCCACCGTGGCATAAATTGAGCGCCGATGCATTCTACCCAGCAGGGTCCTTCTTCCCCCACCACCTCAATCCTAGTCGGCGTACTACACTGGGCGCCCGCTCCTCAACGCCGGGCCGCCATCTTGGCGGGAGGTTCTGATCATGCCACACAAACGTTCCGAACTCGCCCACGGTGGCATCTCACCGTCCTATCTCTCCCCCAATGGTGTTTTAGGCCTTCATCTACGCCTGCATCATTTCCTGAGAGAATGCAGACACTTTTAGGGGGGATTTAAGCTTTGGTGGGGAAGGGGTTCCCAGAGCCTAGCTAGGAGCCATCCGATGGGGTCCTCGGCTGGCCACACCCCCCTTATATTTGCATTTTAACTTGTCACCAGGAAAACATCCTTATAGTTATGTTGTTTTGGGAACAGGGATGCATACTTTAAATGCAGCTCCTGTGCTGCAGAGACTTGCCTATCACTGCAGCTGTCAAAAGGGCACCTGTGACCTCAAGAGCCTGCTCTGTGCCACTGGTAGAGCAGGCACTGAAGATCAAGATACTGATGCAGCAGGGCACAGGTACACACTATGATGTTGGCATGGAGTTTACGAAAGGGGAATCTGATTAGCAGATTTCCCTTTCAGAGATTAAATTACCCAGATTATTTCTCAATAAATTAAAAATAAAATAAAACAGGGCTTCCACACCCTTGCCACATAGCAATTCATCACACCTTCTTTGTAGGCTTTTCGATTGCTGTGTGTTTATAACTGCTTCCTTGCATATTTCAGTTACATCGGAAATCCAGGGAGGGGATTTGTAGTGACTCTGTAAATCAGGCTGAAATCTCAGGATCTTTTGTTGGCAGAGTAAGCATAGCATAGAAATAAGGGGGTGAGTGGGCACCGCTTCTTGTATCCAATGTCTAGTAATCCTTCATAAACTTTGTATCCAATGTCTAGTAATCCTTCATAAACTTTCAGGTATTGCATTTCCTATCTGTGCGTGGGGTGCAGCCCACTAATTCGTGTGAGGCACAGGTTATACGTGAGAGAAAGAGACCAAGGCTATGTAGTCTTCGGTGTGGGCCGCACACCCTACTGTCCATGAGGGATTATAATGAAGCTTCAATCTTTTTCAACGTAATTATGCTTATTTTTTTTATTTTTTTCAAACATTAATTTTTCGAGTCGTTGATTTGTTAAGAGTTTTTATTCTTCATTGCTAAATGCGATTTTTTGTGAAAAGCAAAGGCTGGCCAATGCATTTCGGATAATGTATACTTCGTCAGGGCCTTAAATATGGCTGATAATATTTGTCTGTGTCATTATACATATACGTATGTTGATCAGCATTATAATTCACACAGAATAACATAGCATAACATGATATACCACAACGTGCCGAGGCCCCGTCATGAGCATTATCCACGTTAACAAACGTTTCATTACATATAAATATAATATAAGTGGATTGTATTCACATCAACATTTTACACATATCGTAGTCATTAACACAGGGTACCCACAAGACGTACGTGTACATGTAACACAAAAGATAAGATGAGAAGAAAACATAAGCCAGGTGCACACAAAATTATATAAATTCTATTCAAGCTGGTTGTCAACAATCTTAACTCAACGGTTATATTTGTGCCTTCAAAACAACACCTTTGGCACAAGAGCATCTCACCATTTACTGTGGGGCATTCTGGTTTCTCAATTTAAAATGGATTCCCTCTAAAGGTAGATGTGTGCAGAAATCTTAGTTTAAAATCACTGCGTTACTCAATTGTTGGCCGTGGTGTACTATTCATGAATAACTCATTTTATCCCCATAACCACGTGTGGTGGTAGTTGTAGATTGACCTTTTCGTGGGGCGAATGTGGTTTGCGATAGGTGTTCCAGCTGAGCGATCGATTATAGAGAACATATACTGTAATACATATCCGAGAGAAGAAAATAAATATCTCGTGATCTCTACATGTGTTTGTCAGCACCACTTACTTTCCGTTAGCTGCAAGATTGCCTGCATCAACGTGTCATTGGTGACCTTGGCCACATGTCCTAGCAATGAAAATGCCAGCCTACCTTGCAAATTAAATTACTAAGGAACACATGTCCTGAATACAACTCTAAATCGCTGTGCAATAAAAACATAAAATACAGCCAAAAATGCCTCCTATTAAAGAAAAAAATAGAAACGTTACTCAACAAACTTACATGAAAACAAACTTACTATTATATGCAGACTCTATACCAGGGTAATGTGTGACCAACGGTCTACTTGTTTATACTTCAGTTTAGAGGTCAACAACAGATGCCAGAGCTCAGTTGGCAATCAATGTTTCTCACGCTTGCTCTCGCCCATTCTGGAGAGAAACGCTACCCTTGTAATGAATGTGTCACTTTCATAACATCATGATACCCTATCAGGCAGCAGAAAGGTACCAATACCTAATTGCAGTCGTGGTGGCGATTGTTGATACAGGCTATTTACAAAATACTATTTTAGCGCCAAACATATTGCTGGTATAGCAGTGTAATCCGTGGCAGTATTCCAAATGTTCAAAATCATCTTAAAACGATTACCTCCATCCAAGAAGTAAAAACTATAAAGTGTCCATTGAAACATTTTCCTATACTTAAGGGATGCACAAATGCCTACTTCCAATGCAGGGAAAATACATAGATTTCATGGGGCCTCAGATGTACAGCTTCTCACCTCCTTTGCATTGTACTACACACAAAAGTCAGTATCACGACTGGCCACCAGGGGGCGCAGGAATGCACTGCTCCGTAGAGCTGCTCCGTCTGAATGGGCCCAATTACTGATGAAACGCAGCCCCCCCCCCCCATTAAGCCCCAGAAGAAGTTAACAAACCCCCGCCCCAGGTTTTGAAGGAGGTCCCGATTCACCCCCAGTCCGAGTCTGGCCTCGTAAGACTGCGTGACTCCTGAGAAACGTCCCTGCTGAGGTGCTGCATGTGGCGTAGGCCTGGGAGCCGGCGGGGAGCGCCGACTACATCAATAGCTCCCGCCCATCGAGAAGAAGTGGAGCGAGGTTGTGGCGAGTATTCGCCGAGGTCCCCCTAGGTCGGAGGGCCCCCCCCTCTCTCACCCTGCCTTCCATTATCTGTGTGCTGGGTGGAGCGAGAACCCCACTGGAGCTGCCGGAGGAGACCCAAGAAGTCCGGACATCCCAGAGGGGAGCTAGGGCCATTCTCCTTACCGGAGGAAACGGGACGGCCGGTCTGACACGGCCCGCACACACCCCTTGGGCAACATTGCTGACACAGCCCGCACACACCCACTAGATGTTCACTGCCTCCCGAGGTGGGAGGGGCCAGTGAGAGCACTCCGTGGCCCTTCCCGACTCGCTGCCAGAGAGAGGTAAGAGGCGCCACCATTGGAGACCACTGAGACCTCCAGGCAACGACTCGGCACTGCGAGGGAACAGTGGGGAGGCCAGGACATACGAGTGGCGTTCCCCCAAGACAAATGAGAAGGAACAGGTGAGACGGAGCACCGTAGGGATCAACGGGCTCGGCCCCAGCATGTATTTCCCCAACCTTCCATCCGGGTGCCTTGGTGGGCCGGCCCATTCCACTACATGGACCTCAGCGACTCCTGCCCGCCGCCCAAGCTGGGAGTGCCCCGGGGGTGCCCTCCACCATTGATTGGGGGCTTTTGACCTCCTGGCTGTGATGCTGACCATTGACTCCCTTGCGCTTGCTGGGGGAAGGTGAGAGGAGCACAGAGGGAGGGGAAAGGGGAATTTAAAACTAAACTGGCAATAGCACAACCTCATTCGAGTTGCTGAGCGCCTGCACCATTGAGGAAATGCACTGAAAATTTCGCCCACACAGCCTACAGGTGAAGCCTTGCGGCATCGCTTTCGGACTGAAGACACATCATGATGAGTTAATTGGGGGCTAAGGCAAGGGCTGGTACACCCCAAGAAACCTCTTGGACCACAAAGGGAGGACCCAAGTGTGGCCCCCAAACGGGCTTGGAAACAAGAGCAGTGAGGAGAAATAAAAGGTCAACAAGGACGGAAGAGAAACTAGAAGCACTGAACTGAGGAGACCGTGTTACAACCAATAAAGGGGTATCTCACCCATTGTGAAACCCGAAACCAGGACCACTTCGGGTCCGGTGGACTAAACTGAACAATTTGGTGCTGGCGAGATGGTCAGCGAGGGATAACCCTGAAGTGTGCCTGGCTCCCGCAACAACTGGGGCCGCACCACATATGATAGCACAAGGTTGCAGCGCACCCCCCCCACCCCCTGGGTTCCAGCATCCAGTCATAAGGAGCCCAGAGGCCAGCAATTCTTCGGGGCTCGCTACAGCACCACCTCCTTTGACCACATGAGGGACTGTCCCGAACAGAGACACAGAGGCGTCAAAGTCTGCATACTAGGACCGCTGGTTTCCTTGGATCCTGCGAGTAGAAAATAAAGACTGAAGAGAAAAATTCAGGCTCACCTTTGCAGTTAAAAGGAGGTGAGGGCCCCCCAATTTAGGGGCGTGTGCCGGGCTCCCCCAGGAGATTAAGTGGACCGGGACTTGGTGATACCATCCCAAACAGTCCAGGAGGGGAACAACCCGTTCAGGAACTACCTGGGACAGTTGAAAGAGGTGCATGGGGGCAAGGCTAAAGCTGGCAGCATAAAGGTACAATTCGAACGACCTAGGAACCACGGAGACACCACAGCCCAGCATGGCTACTGCCCCAAAGGACTCTGCGGCGACCAAGAAGGATGTCGTTGCATTAATGGAGGAAATAAGAAATATGAGGGCAGACATTGGGAGCAGGGTGGACAGGATCACACAAGGGATGGACAATGTGGAGGGGAGGCTTGAGGAAGTCGAGCACAACCAATCCTTGCTTGACAATCTAGAGACATGCAAATGGACATGCAGTTTTCCGAAATGGAACGACGCGAGTAAGAGATCAGATTGAAGATGGACAATTTGGGAAACCGTGAGAGGCGGAAAACAACCTCAGACTATTTGGGGTACCGGACAGAGACGGGGAAACTGAACTCTACCTGAGGAGAGTGTTACATGAGGTCACGAAACTAGTTTTTGGGGATGACACTATTGACGAGGTAAAGACCGATAGAATCCACCGGGCGGGGCTTCTGGAGGATGAGGACTGTTCTCGCCAAGTTTCACAACTATGTGGATAAAGTGAAAATCCTGGAAAAAGCAAGGCAGAAAGGAGCAGTAACATACGGCACATCCAGAGTGACTATGTTTCAGGATTTGTCCTCCCCGACTTTAACCAAACAGAAAATTTGCTCTCCCCTCACCAAATGGTTGAACGAGAAAGGAGTGAGGTACATGTGGGGGTTCCCATTCTTCATCTCCTTCAAGCTGGAAGGCTAGAACTACCAGTTCGCGACGGAGGAGGACATCAGGAGGGTCACATGAGAGCTACTAGGAGATCCCGATGCCCCACAGAAACAAGGAGACTATGCAGCGGGGGACAGGCAATGGTTGATCAAGGGACCCAGGAGACGACGGATACCGGGATCAAGGAAATTCTGAAAGCTGAATACATCGGCCACGGCTGATACTTGACCCACTCTGATAATAGTTTGTTGTGAACAGGGGACCTGAGAATCTCACATGAGGTTGTAATTGGGTGAAGTAAGTTCTAGCAGGTCACTGCAGTGGCCTGCCTAAATTATCTTAAAATTAGAGGCGATGCTCCAAAGGTGGAAAGTATGGAGAACCTAAGGTTGGGATCTTGAGGTGGGGGGGGATTGAAGGGGGAATTTTGAGAATGGGGCTTGAAATTGGTGTAATGAGTGGAAGAGGGGGCTTAAAGTTTACGAGGAGTTATATTAAAGGGACCAGCAGGGAGCTGGTTCTAACTGGTGGCCCGATCATACTCTGGTGATGTTAACCGGGGGGAATCGGGCGCCCCGGTGGGTAAAAAGGGGAGGGGAGGTTAGCAAGGATAGGGAGGAAAACGGGTCTTCTCAGAGTGGAGTTTACTGGTTGATGCAGTGGGGAATTGTGTGCAGGCCGCCTAGAGTGCAGAGGGAATGGGACAGTAGAAGGATGGCTGCAGTCCTGGGTGAGAAAGGGGGTGGCCACCTGAGGGTTGGGACGCTGAATGTGAAGGAGACTAACTCGCCCACCAAGAGGTCTCTGGTAGCCAGGGAATTTCAAAGAGGCGGCTTTGATGTACTGTTCCTGCAGGAGACTAAGTACGCAAGAGGAGAAGAGCGATGGGTCCTGGGTAGCTCACTAGGTCAAGAGTACTGGGTGTCGGACCCGCTGGGGAAGGCCGGCGTCAGAATTCTTTTTGGCAAAGGAATTAGAATGGAAGTCTCAAAGTTCTGGGCAGATGAAGAGGGACAAGCCCTCCTGATTTCGGGTCCATACACAAGGTGCGGTTCACATTTGCTACAATTTACTGCCCGAATCAAGGGCAATAGCGATTCCTCTTGAAAACTATCCAAAAGATAATGCTCGAGGCCTCGGGCCATATAATACTGGGGGCCGATTTCAATATGTGGGCGGTCTTTAAGATTGATAGGCAGGCCCGGGATGAGGGTCAGGGGAGGTCCCAAGACAAGCGCAGGGAGAGGCCCTTGGAATGCTGGAAGTCTATGGGCTACGGGACATATGGCGGCACCTCCACCCAGAGGACAGAGGATACATATTTTATTTGGCCCCACATGGCACTGTCACAAGAATTGACTAATTGTTTATCTCAAGGGGATTATGGGAGGAAGCACGGAGCTCTGAGATTTCACTGATCAAATGGTCGGACCATTATCTGGTTTTAGTAGACCTGTGTTGGCAAGGGATGGTGCCCCGGGGCTCAAAATGGAGATGCAACAAATCCCTTTGGAAAGAACCTGTGTTGTATGAGGAGCTGTCCAGGGAGATTGAGGAATTTTTCAAAACAAATAATACAGGGGAGGTCTCTAAGAGAATGGTGTGGGAGGCTGGAAAGGCAACCTGGAGGGGAATCCTGATTAGAGAGGGGGAGCGGAAAAAGCAAGAGCGGGCATTCATAGAAAATCGGTTGCGGGTGGAAATCGCCCATTTAGACAGGAGGGCAGGCGATGCCGTTGAGGGGAGGGAAGATAGGGTCACGGAGGCGAGGGGGAAGCGGAAAGAGCTGTGTCTCCTGGAGGAGGGTCAAATAATCAAGAAATTGCAATTCCTGAACAAAAAAGAGTTTTATGAAAAGGAGAAAAAGCACAGCGGGCCGAACAATGGGTATCTGCCACAGAGTGGGTAGACAGAACTCTAGACCAAGGAAGAGAGGGGATTCAAGAAGCCTTTGCATCCTTCTAAGAGGACCTCTATGGAAGTGGTAAGGAAGCAGACACTGGAGAAATAACAAAATATTTAGCTGGGGAACGGATGCCCAACCTATCCCCAACCTATCCCCGGAGGTATCAGAGATATTGGCAGCACCAATAACGGCTGAAGAATTACAGAAGGCAGTGGGGAGGATTCCAATGGGAAAGACCCCACGGGAGGATGGCTTTTCGGCAGGCTTTTAGAAGTCTTTTCTTACTCCCATCGTCCCATTTCTTGTAGAGCTATTCAATGATATTTTGGAGACAGGGGACACCCCAAAGTCCTTCTCCCGGGCAATGATTACGGTCATACATACCAAAGGATGGCAGAGATCTGCAGAAATGTGGCACTTACTGTCCCATCTCGCTCCTCATTATCGACGCAAAAATGTATACGTGGATTCTGGCAGCAAGATTAGAGTCATATATGCCACAACTGATCCACTCCGACCAAGTGGGCTTCATTAAGGGTTGCCAGGGCGTGGACACACGTAGGACATTTTTGCATTTGATCCATGAGGACAGAAATATAGAGGGGGACCCTCTTCTCGTGGTGGATGTGGAAAAGCCTTTGATAGAGTGGAGTGGGGCTTTTCGAAGGAAGTATTGGGTAAGGTGGGACTGAGACCCAGGTTAAGACGGGGTATTATGGCAGTCTATGGATCCCTCCCAGGCCTGTGTTGCAGTTAATGGAGGCTTCTCCCAGTGCTTCGCTTTGAGTAGGGGTACGAGACAGGGATACCCTCTCTCGGCGACTCTATTTGCACTGTCTCTAGAACGATTGGCGCAGAAGATCCGGGAGTAGAGTGATTCACGGTGGGTGGAGTTCAATATAAAGGTAGGATTATATGCCGACAACCTGCTCCTGCATGTGAAGAACCCCCTAACCTCCATACCCAGGACAATTGGGTTGATTGAGCAATACGGAAACCTCTCCGGATTTAAGATCAATAGGTCAAAATCAATTCTGTTCCCACTGAACAGGGAGGGCGTGCATAGGTTTTCCCTGTTGCGACTCTCGATAAAGCAGGGCACATTGAGATACTTGGGGGTCAACCTCACAAGACACTTGGAAGACCTATTTCAGGCTAACTTCCCCACACTACTAACCAGGTTTCAGACAGACCTTGAGAAATGGGGAAAGCGGACTATCTCTTGGCTTGGATGCCTCAATGCCCTGAAAATGGTGTGCTTACTGAGGTTTAATTACACATTTCAAAGGCTTCCTATTCGACTCCCCGAGGCATTCTTCTGGGACATAAATGGGTCCATGGTGAAGTTCCTTTGGCAGGGGAGAAGGCCGAGAGTTTCATGGGACGTCCTTTCCCTCGCCAAGGATATGGGTGGGGTGGGGCTCCCAAATGTGAAATTGTACTACAAAGCCTTGCAGTTGCGGGTTCTTATCCCACACCTCAGAATGCAGAGGGAGTACCAGTGCATAGGTCTGGACAATCTCCATCTCTCCCCCACCTCAGTCAGAGAGTGGCTGTGGGTTCCTAGGGGTAGGGTCGCACACAGAATCCGGGATCACCCTATCCTGGGAACGATATGGAAGTTATGGAGACAGGGCTCCGAAATGCAGGGAGTGACAACATGGCCCTCTCCGTTGAGCCATTTGTGGGCACCGGAAATACGGGATGCAATCCGGAACCCAGAGAGATTTCAGACATGGTTTGAAGCGGGCCTGGAATGAGTAGGTCAGTTGTGGAAGGGGGGGTGCCTTTATCACTATAACAGAACTGGAGGTACCCGGACAGCCTTCTCATATCTACAGTTGAAAGGAGTGCTCGCAAGCGGGAAATGGAAAGAGAGGACAGAGGGACCTCACTCCCTTCGAAAAGATTTTGGATAAAGGTACGGAAATTAAGGGCCTGAACTCGGTCATGTATAGAGAATTGGTGATTGCCGGCAAGGGGATCCAGTGAAAAGTTGAGAAGGAAGTTGGAAAATGACTGAGAGAGACATTGACCCAGCAATGTGGTGTAGACTGTAGAGGGGCCTCCCAGACCTCGATTTCATGCCAATATAAGCTTCATGCCATCAAACTCCTCTATTGGTGGCAATATGATCCTGTAAGGCTCTCAAAGATGTTTCAGACATTGGGCCTCATTACAGGGACGGCGGTAAGGGTTAACGGTCACCGTTAACCCTTACCGCCGTACTACGAGGTCCCTTTGCGGGTTGGAGGATTTAACGCCTGCTTCTTGCAGGCGTTAAAATCCAACCCGCTAAGGGACCTCGGAGCTAATTACGGCACGGCAAAATTGCGGTGCCGTAATTAGCGCCTTCCCCATTTCCATAGAGCCCTATGGGGCAGAAATGGGAATGGGGAAGGGCAATGGCGGAAAGGGGATTTACCGCCCCTCCAACCTTGGAATGGGGCGGTAAATCCCCTTTCCGCCAAGGCGGTGCCGGTATTTTACCGGCATGAGCCATGGCGCTAATAGCGCCATGGCTCACCGCCTACCGTGTAATGAAGCCCATTGAGTCCGGAGTGCTGGCGATTATGTGGGGACAAGGGAGATTACTGGCACATTTGGTGGGGATGCCCAAGAGTTGAGGTCTTTTGGGATGAGGTGCTGGGGTGTATCAAGAAACTTGACAGGGTTCTGCATGCCAGAGAGCCACTTCTGATATTGTTTGGTATGGAGGAACAAGAAGGGGAACTGGGCAAAGTTGGTGGGTTGGCATCGCCGCCTGGTGATGAAATGGAAGAGTGCCCGGACTCCGGGTAAGAGGGAGTGGATCAATGTGGCACTGGATCAATGTGGCACTGAATATCTGCTCCATGGAAAGGATCACTGCAGCACTGCATGGGAGAGCAGCAACCCATGAGTCCATGTGGAGGGAATTCATGACTAAATACCTGAAAGATTGAAGTAAGGTGATGTAGGTAACGAGGTCAGTATCTCCGTTTTGAACATTAGTAAACATGAATACCGGTATGAAGCCCTACTACACACAATCCATTTCCTTGCTTAAAATACGTGAGAGAGAAGAAAATAGTAAAACATTTTATGTGGATTTTCTGAAATACCACTGTCGATATTTAAGGGAAACTCCTACGATTACCACTGATACAGTGGTATTCTGTAATTGGGTCCTACGATTACCACGGATACAGCAGTATCCTGTAATTGGGTGCATTTTACAGATTAGCACCAGCGGGAAAGTAATTATCGATGGCAAATCAACCTAAAAAAAAAAATATATATATACCGAGCTGTAATCACTTTATTGCTTATAGGTCGGACATCGGTCGAGAGCAGCAGGGCGCTTTACAATGGAACGGTGACAGCATTGTGCTTGGCATGTCATACATTAGGGAACTACTGCTGGTGGAGGAAGGGCAGGATTTTTATGTGTTCAGCAGATATTGTTTAAAGAGCCACGTTTTTAATGCTCTGTGGAAGTTGAGGATAGTGAGAGCATTTGGAGCCTCTTCCATGATCGAGGTCCAGATCGTCGGTGCATTGCACGAGAAAGACTGCTTGCAAGTTGCCTCTTTGCAGGCTAGCTTAGACTGAAACCTTTTGATAGTTTTGCTAGGTGAGACACGAGAGACTCCGGAAGGGTGCAATTAAGCCGCCAAAGATATCGATGTTCGTTCGAGACTGCTTTGCAGGTAATCCAAGCAGTTTTGCATATGATCCTGCTAGGGAGAGAGAGCCAGTGAAGCTTGCACAGTGTTGGAGAGATACAGGGGAATTTGCGGGTGCCTGTGATGAGGTGGGCTACCTGGTTGGGGGGTATGCGGAAGACATGCAGGGGGGTCAAAGGGTTGATTTTGCAAGTGTGGAGCCACATGATTTGCGCCTTTTTGGCTATGTGCTTTTGTAAGGAAAGGCTACTGTCAACAATGAAGCCCTAGGATTTGGTTGAGTTTCACAGATGTGTGGTGAATCCTTCAGGCACATGTCCACCTATCCATTGTTGCACACGTTGTTGTTTGGACTGACGAGAATGTGTTTGGTCTTGGTGGGGTTCAATTTGAGGTAGGCGTTCCCTAAAAAGAACAACTGCGTTTACCTTGAGAGGCGAGTAGGTTGGGCATAAACTCAAGACGGGCTGCTCTGGTCACAGAAGGTTTCCAAGTTGGTGGCAGTAAATATGAGAGGTAACCACTATCAATGCTAGACAAATTGTGAATGTGAACTGCAGCATTAATCAAAAGTCAACCACCAAACTAGCCGCCATCCAAGAGGGTTTGTGCTGATGTCAAATGTACATTTAATATGTCCTTGTGTTGGAATATGGAGTTCAAGCTTTGTAAAGATGAAGATTGGACTCATTTAAGGATGATGCCAGCAATGGTGGGGGGTGGCCAAGGGAAACAAGCCAATTTACCTGCCTGCCTCAGGACAGCTTGGACAAAAAACAATGATTAACTTGTATAGCTGGGCATGTATAGAGAAAAGACAAACAGACTTACCGTTTTACTCCAAGAGAGGCCAGTAGTGTGGTATTCCTTGATGTAAATTTGAAGCTCAGTCCAGATGTTCAGGCAAGACTTCACCCAATCGACATGGCGGCTATCGCTGGCACAAACAAAAAGGACATCAGTACACAAATGGTCCAAAACTACCATTATCATTAAGATGGAAAGGTACCATTTTATTATGGGGATTGGGTATAAAGAGCAATAACCAAAGCAATGTTCAGGCATTTTAACAGTTGTTTCTATATTTTACCTTTTTTTAATATACTTTAATTTCGTGTACATTGTAACTCCACAGGTTTAAGTAATGCAATCTGGCAGGTACATGCATCTCATGACAACTTAAGAGACCATTTTTGTGAATTGTGTTACAACAGTAGCTCCAAGTTAAGTAAATAAAAACTGCTTATTTTGGCATGCAATATCTCTCACTTCAGAATATGTGCTTCCTAAGCATGAGTCATTTTTGCTGTGTGTATAGGGCTATATCTAGCATTGGAGCACATGCCCAGTATTTCGGTCTAGGGTAACAGTCTTTGTTCTTCTATGCAACTCAGCGCGGCCTAGGGACACATCAGTGGCACTTTCCAACAGGCTAAACTGTGTTTGCCTTGTTGCACATTTTTAAAAACCTTTAATCGTAGAAAGCCCTTCTAGCGCCATATGCCACATTCCGTCTGCCTCCCTCCCCCAAACACTTCTTACCCTTTCCATTGCCCTCCCGGCAGCCCCTGCCCTTCCTCCATTGGTTTTCAGGTTCACATGATCCCTACCTCCCTGCACAACCAGACACCCCAATACAGCCTTGCCCAGGCAGCTGGCGAAGGGCAAAGAGAGATGCCGGTGCATTGTGTTGTTGAAGACCCGCCACCACCTAAGCCCAGCAGTCTGAGCCACAATCCAGTAAGGGACTACAGCCTGCCAATTCCACTGGACCTACACCTTTACTGCCTACATTAATTGACTTCACTGTATTCCGCTTTTTCTGCCTTAAGTGAATTGTTCTCCATCACATTCTGTGTTCCCCACTTTACTGGGAGTGCCTGGAATTATTATTCCCCAATGTATTCCGCTCACAATTGCTCAGAATAATCATTCCCCTCTGTTATTCACTCATTGATTACCTAGATTGATTGTTCACCACTACATCTTGAACCACGATTGCCTTGGATTATTTAGCCCCTCTTGTGGACATTCACTGACTGCCTAGATTAATGGTTCTCAACTGCATTAACTGTTCCCCATGGTATTTTGCTTCTTGATTACCTAGATTAAGTATTCCATACTTTAATCATTGTTTGCCACTGAATTCTTGCTCACGGATTTCATCAGAATAGTTATTCACCTATTGAGTCCCCCCTAATTGGCTAAATTAATTGCTCCAACTGTATATTGATGTTGGCTGTCTTAGATTAATTGTTCCTCTCTGGTAGTCACTCTTTAATTTCTTAGATGTTTTCTTCTCTGATGCCTTAGTTGTTCCTAGCTGTATTTTGCTCAGTAGTCTCCTTAAATAGTTTTCCACTGCGTTATTAGTTCAGCACATTTCTTTTTGTTATTGATTGCCTAGATTATTTGCTCCCACTGAAAATCGCCAACATGATGCTTTAGACTGTGTTCCTCATAATGATCATCTTATGCTGCTCTTGATTGCCCAGATTAATCACTCCTCTCTGGCTAGTCACTCGATTGCCTTGATTAATTGTTCACAACTACGTCTTGACCCAGGATTACCTTACATTATTTGTCCCCCTCTTTAATTTCTCCAGATTGCCTTGATGAATTGTTACAACTGTATTTGGCTATTGATTTCCTTCAATTAATTGGTCTCCTCCGTTGGACACGCATGGATTGCCCAGATCAATTGTGCTTGACTGCATTAACTGTGCCCCACAGTATTTTGCTCCTAGATTGTCTATATTTATTATTGCCTGCTGCATTAATTGTTAACAACTGTTTCTTGCATCACAAAGGCCTCAGATTATTTGTTTTCCTCTGTATCCGTCCCCCACCAGATTGCCTATATTGTTCAGATATATTCTGCTCTGGTTTGCCTAGGTGAACTGTCCCCACATTGTATTTTGCTGCCCGATTGCCTGGCAATTATTCCTCAATTAATTACTTTCGACTACATTTGTGTTCATTGATTGTCTAAACAATTGTTCCCCAATGCATTTTGGACCTTGATGGCCTAGATTAATTATTCCCCACTGCAATAACTGTTCACAAACACATTGTTGCTTTTTGATTGTTTCAAAATGCATTGTCCCCCTCAAAGTTGCCAGTTGATTTCCTTCTAGATGAATCGTTGCCCACTGCATTTTCCCTCTTGATTGCATAGATTAGTTATTCCCCACAACATTCATTGCAAAACTCACAATTTTTGCAGATATATTGCCTAAGATTGTTACACCCCATCAATTGCTCCTCGATTGCCCCTAGATTGTTTCATACTGTAGTTGTTCCAGATTGCCTAGAATAAATGGTCCCACTGTATTCTGCTGTTGATTATCTTAGAGTAGTAGTTCCCCTCCGCAAGTCAAGTGGCTCGCCGATTGCCTACATCAAAAGGTTCTCATTTGCATTAACTGTTTCATTCACACTATATTTTGATCCTCTATTTCAAAAGATTATTTTTCACTACATTCATTGTTCACCACTGGATTCTTGATCATGGATTAACAAGATTAAATGTTCCCCGCTGCATCTTGCTCCTTGATTGCCTGGAATAGTAATGCTCCTCCTTATTCTTGCTTCTTGAGGTTCTCAGATGTATTGTTCCTCTATGGAATCACTCCTCATTGCATAAATGAATCAGTCAAGTATATTTTTGTTTTGCTCTGTTAGGTGCTCATTGATTGCCTATATTATTTATTCTCCACTGTATTTGTTGTTCCCCAATGTCTTTTGATCATTTATTGCTTAGATAAAAGGCTATAATTGTATTTTGCTCCTTGAATGGCTCAGATTAATTGTTCCCTGCTGTAGTCGCTCCCATATTGCCTTACATTAACGGTTCAATATTGTTTTTTAAATGCATTTTTATTGGCATTTTGAATAAAACAAAATTAACCCCCACCATCCCTCTTCCCCCGACCCCCCGCCAGCTGAAGTAGTACATCTGTATCTTTCCACATCTCAGGTTGTTTAAGGGATTTCATCCTATTACATAATGTCCAATATTCTCAAAGTGTGTGGACACCAGTGACGTACATAGTCCCCTTTGAGGAAGTCCAAAACTATTACCCGATCTTGTTGGAATTTCCAGGTTTCCCCTTGCAAGTTATGTCATCCATTCCATTGCCATAAATCCCCACAGTTTAAACAACCAATCCTTTATCGTTGGCGGCCGTTTTTGCTTCCAGCATTTCGCAATCACAAACCATGCCGCTATTATCAGTAACATGAGGGCTTTTCCATGTGCCCAAGTGGGCAGGCGGATCTCCGGGTCAAACAACACGCACATACATTCCCTAGGTATATAAATTTAATGCTGGGGTTCCCATTGTCTTTATCTGGGTTTTGGACTCCTGCCAGAATGTCCTCAAATCCAGACACTCCCACCAGATATGTCTCAAATCCCCTTTCATGCCACATCCCCCTCCAACACTTCTCCGGGGTTGGCGGAAACATTTTGTGTAATCTCTCCGGGGTATAATGTCACTGAACAATTGTTTTATACCATGCTTCTCTAACCTGGATCGACCTCGTCAGCTTAGGGATATTCGCCCACAAATGGTCTCAATGATCTCTTGGAATATCCATCTCCAGTGTTTTTTCACATCTTTGCATGCAACCCCATACCTGGCCCGATTCCCTTTCCATCAAGATTGAATTTAGCTTCAACACCATTTGTTTGTACCCGTTTGTGTGGCAATACATTTTTCCTTTAACCTTTTGTGCAGCGCCCTCGTTCTACACTTTGCTATAGCATGTTGGGTATCTCAATGGAGCTTCTAAATCATTTCCATTCGCACCGTTTCTCCCGCTGAGATTTCAACGCAATAAATTCCGCCCTGAATTACTGCCTTAAAGGTATCCCAACTCCCCTCCTGCAAGACATCTTGATTGTTGTTAACTGAGAAATACCCATCTATCTTGCCAAGCACATAGCCCCATACAGGGCCCTTTGTCCCTAACCGTCACCAGCAGGGGAGCATGGTCGGATAATGATATGGACCCCAGTTCTACTTCCTTCACCTCACCCATTAGCCTAGCTGTCACCCACACAAATCAATTCTGGACAGGGATTGATATATATGTGAAAAACTCATATAACCCCTTTCGTTTCCCCTGTTGGTCCGCCAAACATCTCGTAGGGTCAGAGCTTCAAAGTTTTCCCTTAGCCCCCATGAAGGGGTGCTGATCCCCCTCCCTGCTCCTGTGTTCTATCAATGGCAGGATCCCACACCAAGTTAAAGTCACCCGTTAATAGAATCTCTCATACTGCAAAGCACTTCAGCTTAGCTACCACCTCCCGCAAGAACTCATCCTGCCCTTTATTGGGTGCGTACACCATCACCATGGTAACCTTTCTATGTTCCAGCTGCACTAATGCAAACAGGCACTTCCCCTCAACATCCGCTAGGAACCATTCAAACATGGCCTTGAGTGAATCTTTGAACTCTATCATGACCCCTGAGGTCTTCGTATCGCACTGAATTGGAAAATCCGGGACAATTGCTGCCATCCCACAGCAGATTTATCCGCCTTCTTTATGTGCGTTTCCTGTAGCATAACATCATCCGCACATTCCCTTCTTACTAGGGCTTACACCTTTTTACGCTTCACTGGGGAATTTAGACCCCTCACATATGACAACACTTTGAATGCGATGCATAGTGAAAATGTGAATTGCCATGCTTATATTGATCCCAGACCCTCTTCTATATTCAGTTCTCACAAACTTCTTCCCCTTCTCTCTCCCCGCCCCAACTTCCCCAACCAAACACCCACCCCTCTCCCCACAACAAACCACCTCAGGACCAGGCTGAAGATCCTATAATACCCTCAGAACCAACCCCAAAGCTTTGGCCTAAGAAAATACTGGAGGTCACCCCTATTGGGAAGTATCCTAACACCTCCCCCTGATTCCAAAACATTTCCTACTAGCCCTCCGCTCTGGGTTAAGAAGACCAGTATCCCACCCTTCATCATCCACCCACCTCCCTCCTTCACTTTAACTTGACCACTGACCACGAAACACTACGCATTCTCCCCTCTGCTCCACTCCCTTTCTTTTCCCCAGAGGACCTTTCAGTCTGGCCCCCCTTTCTCCCATCCTCACCTGCACCTTAGACCAGTCCCAATGTCTCAGCCCACGATGGTAAGATGGCCTTATTCGTCCCTCTCCATGACCATCTTCTTCCTCCTCTATGTTCAGCAATGCCAGGCCCCCTGCACATGATGTAATATGATGCTGCACACCCTGCAGATTGAAAAGTAAACCAAACGGAAACGTCCACTTCTATGCAATTTGTTTTGCAACGAGAGTCTGCATCACCTGGCCCAAGTCTCTCCGTTTTTGCAATGTTACCAGAGCCAGGTCTTAGAATAACTGCACCTGTGCCCCATTCACTGGACGCTCCCTTCGGTTCTCGCTGCTCACAAAATATTCTCTTTCAAACATATGAAGTAAGTGCAACCAGGACATCTCTCAGTCTTGCTCCCAGCTCCCTTCTACTTGGCCCCACTCTAGACACTCGATCAATTCCAATATTTTCCACTGTATGTCCATCAATAAATTCCCAAAACATTGTTGGGGCGTATTCTTTAGATCTGCATCCAATATTGACTCACTTAAACCTTTTACCCGAATATTGGACCGGCGCAAACGGTTCTCCAGATCCTCCGCCTGCAATTCCAAATTAAGTGAGACCCTAGCCAGCTGACCCAGCAGTTTACTGTTCTGTTGAACCTCCACCAACATCTCTGTTAGGACCTGTTCAGTCACATCCACCCACTGTCCCAGTGCCTTCACTTCCCCTTTAACTTCAGTAAGGGATTTTGTTAGTTCATTCCGCAACAATGTAAACTGTTCCTGAAAGGTATTCGTAATTCTCCCTTCCATGTCATTGAGGCCTTCCTTAAGGTCTTCTTTACTGAGAGCCATCTCCACGCTTTCTTGGGCATTCCCTTTCTCCTCCTCGGCATCTCTTTTCTCAGCCCCTGCTGTACCCTCACCCTGCTGCTTCAAACAGCGCTCCAGCTGTCCTTCCTGAGCTATTTAGGGTTGCTTCCTTCTGGCCGGGGGGCCCTTCTCGTTAGGTCTTGTCCCCCTTAAGCCCCCCCACAAATGTATATTCCTCAACCGCTCGTGTCAGGGGGCAAAATCCAGTACTGTAGGTGGACCCCCTCTTCCAGTCTTCTTTCGCTTATACGTTGGCTATTATTATACTGTATGTGCTCCGCTCCCTCAACGCACTCTTTCCTCTGGTGTTTTTCTCCTTCTCACCTCTTTCACACCCACCAGGTACCTTCTTCAGGGGTCACCTCCAAGTTACCTCCCATGGGGATCAGCCACACTTTTACATCCCCTTGTACTTCTTCCAGGGTCCACCCCCTCTTGCCGCCTTCACTCGCTGGGGAAGGGTCTAGTTTCTTGCCACAGGACTTGCTACCCACTCTGCCCGCCTTCCAGCTTCATATGTTATTTTCCTGCAGCACCGCAGGGCCTTTAGATCGACCCCTCCTCCTCAGACTGTCTCCCTGCTGCCAAGCACCAGTGTGGAATCCCCGATCCAGGCAGCAGATCCGGTATGCCCCCCACTTGGTAGCCTACCTTGTTCGTAGGCGTTCTTCCTGTGATTGCTCCTTCGTCACCAGGATCTCTGCTTCAACACCTCTGCCAGGTACAGGGCCGCCTCCTAACACACCGCCAGTCCTCCGGCTGCCAAGCCCCAGTCTCGCCTGTCTCCCTTTTGCTGGCTCCCCGTGGCCCCTCCTTATCTGCGTTCTGCAGGGTGTGGCACACTTTGTTGCTAACGTGGTCCCCGCCTCATTTCTTCGTTTTCATGATATTTCCTTTGCCCGGCCCACCTCAGAAATACAGATGTGCGCGGCCTGTTACTCGGCCCGGGGCGAAGAACTGCACGTCCTCACTCGCTGGCGGCCATTTTAGAATCGGTTCTCCATTGTTTTAATTGTTTCCGACTATACTCTGCTCTTGACTGCCTAGATTGTTTCATCCAAAAGGCCTTAGATCAACTTTTCTCCACCCCATTACTTATTCCAACTGCACTTTGCTCCAGTTCACTTAGATCAACTGCTCCACGTTAATTAAGACTAGTACTCAGCGCGGGTTATGTTTAATAAAACAAACGCACAGATTGATGTGTTTGCGAGCCTTACAACACAGTAAGCCCGCACACGTCCCTGCGCATCCCTCACGCCAGTCTTCAGTGTTTTTTCTTTCTTTCTGGCCACCATGGAAAGGGAGAATGGACAACACGTAGTCCCTTCCCTGTTAGGGAGAATTCTCATTCTATGGCTAATTTCCCTTACCTATAGAGTCCCCCAGCAGCTTTGCTGGATTTGAAGGGTTTGTTTCTTTCTCCTGCTAAGAGTGAGACTCTTTTTCCCACTCTAAGGCATGTTTTGCTATGTGCGTTGTAGGCTATTTTTTGTGTTTAATGTCTATGGGGTTTTTCGCACCCTCATAGGAACCATCTTTTTACACATGTGGTACACAGCACCCTCAGTGCAGTAACACAGGGGTGTCATAGTGACCCCCAAACAGACTCCATACCCTGGGACTGACTACTGTCTCCCAGGGCATGTAAAGTCCCCATTGACTTTATTAGTCAATAATTATGAACTAAACCAGTACAACCCATCTTACTATGGAAGCACTGGGAAGGGTTAATAGTTTTTCCCTGGTGTTCATTTTCGAGAGGGTACCGTACAGTCCCGCTCTCAAAAGTTTCTGGCTGTTGGCAGTGGTTACTACCAAAAATATTCGACCGCAAATATTTCCCTATGGGATTTTACCATTGTTCGAGGCTATCACATTTACTGACAGCCTCTAACATACCGCCGGTTTATTTTAATATTAACTTTACTCCGGTAGGTTTTATTTGCCAGAACTTTTATAATAATTCTTTCTCGTGTCTTTCTCTGAGATCCTAACCCAGGTCAGGGATCCATTGCTCGTCCTTTTGGCACCCCCTAACGCGACGCAACCCTTGTTCACGGCCCAGTCCGCCAGAACTGTGCCATAATAGGGAGATTTCTTTCATTTTCCACCTATGTAGGTGTGCTGCTAAATCCTTGAAGAGTTGTGGGAAATTGGACTGGTATACTTCCTTTGGGTGCGCTGGTATCGGGACACCTATGTATTTTAGTGTTTTCCTTTTACCATTTAATTGGGCAGCAGGGGCGAAGGGAGGCTATGTCCCCCTCCGATAGACCCACGCCTAGAGCCCCAGACTAATGATAGCTAACAGCGAAGCCTGCTGTGCGTTTAAAGGCTTTCAGCTCCATAAGGGGTGTCGAGGATGAGACTCCCGTAAGGGACAGGAGCACATCTGCACATAAGGATAATTTATATTCCCCCCCACCACCGTTATACCTTCAATTGCCGGATTGTCCCTAACCCGTTTGGCTAAAGATTCCACTCTGATAGCGAAGATTAATGGGGATATGGGACATCCCTGTCTTGTACCACAAGTTAGACGGATGGGGACCGATTGCTGCTGATTCACTCTCGCCGAGGTCATAGGAAAGTTATAATTAGCCAGAACCATGGCTCGAAAGGCAGGCCCGAAGCCGAATGTCTACAATATGAGTTTTTTATAAAGGTACAACCGACTTTATCAAAGGCCTTAGAGGCCTCTAGTGCCAGTAACCCCAACTTGCTCCGGTTCATTGTTATCTCCACCAGGCCAGGCGCCCGACATACATTCTCCCCTTTGGTTCTGCCAAGGATGAAGCCTGTCTGATCTGCATCTATAACCCCAGGCAGAACCCTTGCTAGCCTGTTGGCCAAAACCTTTAATCAATATTTAGTAAAGATATTGGACTATAAGAGGCACATTCTCTGTGGTCCTTACCCGACTTCAGCAAGAGGATGGTTAAGGAGTTTAGCATAGAATGTGTCATCTTGTCGGATGGCCGAAAGGAATTGACTAGGGCCATCAAGGGTTTCACCAATTATGCTGGTAGACCTTGTAGAATTGTGATGCAAAGCTATCGGGGGACCAGGGCACTCGCCTTAAGGGATTTAATCACTGTCTCGACCTCCCCGATCGAGATTGATAGGTCTAGGGACTCCCTCTCCCAGTCCGGAAGGTGGGGTAAGGCTGCCTCATCTATACATCTGTGAAGACCTGCTCTCCAACCTTGATTCCAACACCCACTGTGTCCTCATCTTACTGGATCTCTCTTCTGCCTTTGACACGGTCAACCATGCCATCCGGCTCGACAGTCTCTGTGATAACCTGGGTATCACTGGCCAGGCCATAGCTTGGCTGACTTCTTTCCTCTCTGATAAACCCTCCCAGGTCCAACTTGGGTCCTTCCTCTCCTCTATCTCTACCCGTGGTGTCCCCCAGGGGTCTAACCTCTCTCCCTGGCTGTTCAACTAATACCCAGCACTTCTTGCCCACCGCACTGCCGCTCTCTGCCCCAGCTTTCAGTGCTATGCGGATGACACTCGGCTCATTTTCAGGCTACCTTCGGCCACCTCTTCTCCGTCTCGCATCTATGACTGTCCGCTATCCAGGAGCAGTGTGCCGCCAATGATCTCTGCCTTAATGCCAGTAAGACTGAGATTCTCCTCATTAGCACACCCGCTCCCTCCTTTCCTGTCACACTCTGGCCGGCCTCTCTTGGCCCTCTTCCTGCCCCCACTTGCGAGGCTAAAAACCTCTGTGTCATCTTCGACTCCACACTCTCCTTCTCTCCTCACATCTCTGACGTCTCTAAGAAGTCACACTACCAGCTGCACCTCCTCAGAGGTATTCTTCCTTTCCTCTCCTTCCCCCAGAAGCTCACTGTCTCCAGAGCTTTGGTTCTCTCTAGGCTGGACTATTGCAACAGCCTCTTTCTAAATCGGCCTGCTTCTATTCTCTGCCCCCTCTGCAACTCATCCAGAACAGGACTGCAAGACTTGTCCTTGGCCTCAAACCCAGGGATCGTATCTCTCCAGGACTGAAATCTCTGCACTGACTCCCAGTGGCCGCAAGGATTAAGTTCAAAACTCTCTGCGTTATCCACAAGGCCTTCTGGGGCATGGGGCCTCAATACCTTCAACTCTCTTTTCCTAAATATCTTCCTTCTCAAGCTCTTTGCTCATCCGACTCCAACTCCATCAGGGACAGTCGCTTCTCCAAGCAACGAGTTGGTGGTAGATCTTTCTTCAGCTGGTCCCTCCCTCTGGAACAGCCTCACTGAAATTTGAGGAGAACCATCTCCGGTTCCGGAAGCACCTCAAAACCTTCCTCTTTGCTTCTGCTTTTCCTCCTCCTCTGCCCTGCTGAATTCCTGGCTGAAACTGTACTGGTTACCTGGCCACCCTCTTGATCTCAGGCCCAAGTCCCCTCCCCCACCAGTTACACACCTGTACTGCCTCCCTGGCAACCCCCGAACTTGGGGACTGTTTTTCTGTGTCCCTACAGTCCCCCACCAGCACTTGACACCTGATGTCTGCACTTACCCTTGCACTTGCCGCCGGCTGGCCCTACTTCTCTTATTGTGTTTAAGTTTTCTATTACCCAATGTACTGCACTTTCCCCACTCTGCACTTTTCCTTTTCCCCCCTTCCCCTGCACTTGCGCGTTCTGAATGACACTTGGCGTAGTAGGACCGCTGTCTGTCTTCCCTCTGTTCTCCATCCCTTGTCGCGTCGCGCCTTGGAACACTTGGGTTTAGGTACGTTATAAATGCCATATCATACATACCGGTTTTGCTCCTCTAATGAGTGGGGGGCGGCTGACAGGGTGTCCCACAAGTGTTCCACTGCCAATTGAAGCTTGGCATCCTCCGCATAATGTATTGTCTCCTGGGGATCCCTCGACCCTGTTATCCTGCTATGTTGGGATGTTTTTACCATTTTCCTCACCATAAGAACTAGCTACTTACCCCTGGTAACGTTCTTTCGACTGGAGGTTCCTCCCAGGTATTCCTCATCTTTAATATCTCAAATATCCAGCTTCAGCTGCTTTTGAATTTGTTTTTGGGCAGAGGGTGTTGTGCGTCGATGCAGTTGACTCGATGTCCCTCGAAGGCCTCCGTCTCGAAGATGATGTCATCACTGGCATATATAGCACGTGCAGCGCCCGTTGGCTTCAGTTCTGTTTTTTGTGTCATACCCAAGTAGAACTACCCGCTTCAACGCGGGTTTGACCGTACTAGGCTCTGAAGGAGCGAAAGCTGTAATAGCATGGGAAATTCTACTCAGGGGTAGGTTGAGAGGGCGATGAGGAATATGTGGGAGGAACATCCAGTCGAAAGAACTTTGCCAGGGGTTAACTTGTTCTTCGAATTAATCTTGCCCTCCCACGTATTCCTCATCTTTGATAAACTCCCAAAGCAGTGTTTGTTTTGGTGGAGGGAGTAAGAATTTTGCCATCAATGGTTTCCATGAACAGAATGGAGGACAGCTTTTCCAAAGCTTCCATCCTGACTTAGGGTAGAATAAAGGCCGTAATGCTTAGTGAAAGTGTGTATTGTAGACCATTTAGCTACCTTACAAATGTTTTTAATAGGAACACCTCTTTGCAGAGCAGAAGAACTAGCCATGCCCCTAGTGGAATGGGCCCACAAGCCTTCTGGAGGATCCTTGCCCGCTAGCATGTAGCATTCTGAAATAGCTAGAATAATCCATCTGGACAAGGTCTGCTTTGTTACAGCCTGTCCCAGTCTATGACTGGTATAACTTATGAATAGCTGGTCATCCAGATAAAGTTTGACAACCTTGAAATGTAGAAGCTCAGTGGATCGAGCCTGTGCAACCTTTCCTCTTCCTTGCCAGGACGAGGTGGAGAATAGGAAGTGGGTAACACAATCTTTTGTCCTAAATGAAAGTCTGAAATGGCCTTAGGTAGAAATGAAGGCTTGACCCTGTAAGGAAGGAGGGGGTTGATGTTGCCCCCCCCAAACATTCTACACGAAAGGGACCACCTGCTCTTGTACTAGTGGAGGGACGCCTCTGATGCCCTTCTGTCGTCTCAGCGGGTAAACTCCGGACACATACGGAGGTGGGGCTATTGTCGTTCCAGATCTTGTGAAGTTCAATGACAAGCCAAACATCAAGTGTGTGGAGTTACCCTATATGATAGAGAAAGGACGTAAACATGTCGATAACAAATGGCAGGACACCACACTACCTTGCCTGGCAGAAGGACTGGTAACATAACAAGGACATGATACCACGAGTCGACAATTTCTGTGCACAAATATGGACAGATCATATCACAAAGCTGATGTGGATTGCAACAATGGAAAAGCCGGTGCAGGTACACAGGGAAGAAGTATATGGACTTTGTTTCTGCAGCAAGGGCACAGTGTTTGTTGGCTCAAACAAATGTTGCAATAAGACTCTCCAGATTGCAGACAGGAAGGGAATGGAAGCTGTAATGGATTACTACTGGGTCTGTGGCCAACACGCTTACTTGCACCTCCCACCATCACGGAGGGGCTGTTCGATAGCCATGCTGCACTCAGTGCTACTAGTAATCCCAGAAGAACACCTGAAGGGGGAGCACTGCTTGCCGAGGAGCAAACCAGCCTTCTCATATTCGAAGAAGAGAAAAACCTGTTGTCCACACAAAAGCTCTGCATCCTGGCAGTAAAAGGACGAACTACATATCCAAAGACCCGTCCGCATTGCTTGCTGAAATACCAGAAGAATACAGGCTCTTCAGTTCAGCAGAATCGTTTTTCGCCCAGTTGCCGGAGGTGCAGGTAGCAGCAAACGCTAAATGGTTGCAGATCGTGCACTGGGAGATGGTCCAGCTCACAAACGATACAGAGAACAGGTTCAACGTGATCGAGGTTGCATGCATTGAGACTTATGACGATTCAAAGCCGCTATGTGCTGGAACAGCAATGGAAGGCAGGGTTTGCAAAACATTTGGCGATTCCTGTTGCATGTTCGTGCCTTCAAAGGATGCAGGCAATGCGTCGTTATAGCACATCATTGCAGCCGTCTATGGCCTGGGTGTTTGAAGAAAGAGGGAGGAGTACAGGAGAGTGGCAGGTTCACCATGGCACTTGACAGGGACCCGTTGTTGCTCGGAGCAATCATGAAGATGTTGATGCCCATCATGTTCATCCTGGTTATTTTTTGCACCTGTCAACTGGGCCTCCGATGTTGTGCCAATATGGCACCAAATAGCGCATGAATGATGGTATCAATTGGAGTTTCAAAAGCACCTTGTGAGACAAAAAATATTGAAGTACAGGCTGATCTCCCACACTGTGGCCCTAAGCATGAAATGCTCCCCATCCCATATGGAAATGAAGTTGACCACCTATACCACATTATCATTACCCAAACTCCCGATATAGAGAATTATACAGAGCTTTGGGTAGACCTGGCGGGGCATGGGGGATTCATCTATGTGACTTGCTCACCTGAGGAATATGCGCGTAGGGGGAGAGTTTGCGGTCAGTATGCAGGGCATGGGTAACAAAGGGAACACAGCCATACATGGAAGCAGAGAGGAGACGGCATGTGCGCATGTCATGGTTACGGGTCAGAGGCATACTTGCAGGCCCTCTTTCGGTGTTGTTCATGTGGATAGGGGGAAGAGACAGTCAGGCGTGGCATGGGTTAAGGCTCTGAGAACCCAGAGTATGTCAGCAGGGAAACCCCATCATCCAATCACTGCCAAGGGAACTTCCTGCTTCCCCCAACATGGACAAGAGGTCCCAGCTCAAAGCAAGCAGCGCGGTCTAGTCTCTGGGCGTGGTTGCCTATATAAACCAAGCCCAGGGATCAACACGCGCTTCGTGTGAATTCTGTTTCACACTCTTACCCTGACTTCTATGCTTACCTGCAGTCCTGTGTGGACTTCCCGCTTACCTGCAATCCCGTGTGGTCTTCTCCGCTGACCTGCAGTCCTGTGTGGACTTCTCCGCTTACCAGAATTCCCGTGAAGACTTTGCGACCGTCAACCGATAACGAGTTCATCTTCAGAGTTGTTCGCCTTCGTCCCACGGCTTACACAGCATACCGGCACCTGAAAAGGAAAAGCAAGAACAGGTGATTAAAACCGGCCGGTGTCGGAACTTTACTTCGCTTTCTGCAGCACGTTAAGATACTGCTCTAAGACCGCTTACGCTCACCTTCAGAGTGCGGTCTTGGTCTGGAACAGCTGTCGGTCCTGCCTCTAGCTCCTTCTCTTCCATCCAGTACTTCAGTGCCTCCCGGAGCAGACGTAAGAAGAGAAAGGGAAGACAAAGTTAGTCCCAGCAAACATTCACTCAATACTCTCACCGCATTCAGGCTGCAAATCACGCAGGGCAAGGAACTCTGTGCAACCCAGTGAGGCAACTGGGAATCAAACTTACCTGGTACCAGAACCTACCTGTTAAACCAAACCCAGTGAGTTAACTGGTTGCAGAACTTACCTTCGGCACAAGGAAACTTACCAGTGAGGCAACTGGTCCCGAACTTTAACTGAACTAACACATACCTGAACAACAGCTGTGATAAGCGGCCATCTCCAGCAACTCCCTACGGCCCCCAGACATTGCGCTCCTGCAAGAGCAGGATGGAGAGCTCGCCTAGTTAAACAGAAAGATACCCCTTCAGCAGTAGTGGGCAAGTAGGAATCAAGGGAAAAGCCAGTGGACTCCATCGCTCCTTCGGAGGCTCAGGTAAGCGTGACAGCGCAGGAGTATTAAGGAGTTTGTTACTGTAGAAGTAACAAAATGGGGGAATGTTGGGAAGGGAATGACCCCGTCAAACCCCCACTAAGCGCTTTAGAGTAAGGTGAGTGGCATTTAAAGCACTATAATGGACCAGGGGGGAAGGGGCACAGTGGTAGGACCCCACCCCAACATAATCAACCCACATAGTGTAGCCCAAGGCACAACAAGACTGCCATTTTGTATAGATGTTAATGCATTCTGTGTAGATTTTAGTAACCATATGTTTGGAGACGAGGCCTGCACTAGGTCCTAATTGCGATATGAGAGAAATCTCCAGCCATGCCCAAGCTCCCATGAGTACAACCCACACCCCCAATCGCCATAAAGTTCATTCATTGTTCTAATAGTGTTGCAAAGATGTTTTCCTATCTGCATGAAATGTGCCCTACAAGGTCGCAATCAAAGACCAGCGCCGGGTAGGCATGTAATCTCACACTGGCCAAAGCATGACCCGGCCCATCCCCAGGTGACCACGAGTTATAACCCATATAACTGACTAAACCTCAAGATCCCATAATTCCATGGCACCAGGTGCTCTTTGTTCACCAATCCCAAAGTAACAAGTCCTGAAATGTTCAAAGAGGACAGACATGCAAATATTTGAGCTACAATCATATGATTTGTATTGCGAGGTGCTGTGAGGTATACATTATAGTTCAAAACGAGGGCGGAGACCTTGGAGCCGTATGGCGCGGAATGGAGTGGGTGAAATGTGTGTGTGGAGGTCAGAGTGTCCCAGAACCTCCTTTATGCCAGTTTTAAAGCCTGCCAGGCACAAAGTATAATAATAAAGTAGCATTGTGTTAGGAGTGTAGTTAATGTGTTCTTTGACCTTCATCAGTGAGAAGATGATCTCTGCAGCACCCACGTGATGGAAGACGGACGGACTGGACTGAAACCAATGTCCTGGCAATCCTTATGGGGCAGGCAGATACTGTATAGGTGCACACCAACCAGCCATGCAGGTGTTTACTGTATATGTTTGCGTCATGACGACGATGTGGGTCCTCTTAAGCCTCTGCATGTACCCTTTTTTCGGCAGAACGTTCTTTGCAGCAGAGTTCTTTGCTGTTGCGCTCATCTGTGTGTGAGATTAAAACTGGTTATCCTTACAAGATCGACTTGGGCCTTTCTGGGCCTTTCTTCCCTAGTGGGTTGTGTTTTCTCTGGTGTGAGCGTTTAGGGGCTTGCCTTGATGATCTAGATTTTCCTCCGATTGATGAACTACTCCCTGGTTATACCACTCACTGTTTATACCAACCTCTCATGACTGATATTTTATTTCATGCATGCTTTTCCTATACAAGAACAAACTGTAGTAATATGTATATATATTTTGTATGCTTTTCCTATACAAGAACAAACTGTATTAGTATGTATATATATTTATAATCTTGTGCTAAGTAGATACACTTTATTTTGTCTTAGTATCACCTTAATTGCATCAGCATAAAGGATATATACATTTTAGTTGCTTCTAACAGCATACTTAATGCTCCTCATCTCCTATTCATTTAGTAATGTATTTTGATTGCCATCTGTGAAGAATCCTACAGATCCCTCACTTAACCACTGCCTTAAGTCTCCTCCCAGGTGGCCAGGGAAAGGCAGACGCTTCCTGATCCTGACCTTGGGGGTGGTGTTCTCCGGGAGGATCACCTGGGAGGAGACAAAGTCCAGGGTCGCAAGGAGATCCCGTGGAAGTTGCCAGAACAGGTAATGGCCTATTGTCAACAGACTTTCATAACAGAAGGAACATGCAAGGTATTTCAGGATAAAAACCCACCCTACTCCGAAAGGTATAATGAAAAGGAAATCAGAAATATTGCTTTAAACAGACTTTCTTCCTCTGTAACCGAATTCTAATGGTTCATCTTTAAGTGAATATAAGGGAAATAAATCTACCCTTAAAACGCAGAAATTTAAAAGAACTTTGTTGTTGGGGACTACAAGTCCTATAATGCCATGAGTACTGGGACGATGAAGAGGTATGCTGTAATAGTAGTCAGTCACCTAACAGCCCACACCTGAAGGAACCTGAGAGGCATACAAGGCCCCCGCTCAGGTGCGAGGAGGTGAGAAGAGAGCGAGAGAGAGATGGAACTGTGGCTGAGTTGGTGCAGTAACAGAGGTAGAACGAAGTTGTGCAACAAGTTGAACAAGGATCACAGAAGCCGGTGAGTTTAACCTGGCATTCTGATTCCTTGAGCGAGCACTGCTGGCAACAGTATGCAGCTTAACATTCACTCGCGTAGAAGCAGATGCGAGCTTAAGTCTTTCATTGAGTTATTGACAATGGGACAATGGAAAAGTAGCACTCGCGTATGATCGGGAGATTTCTCTTTCACTCGAGTGAAGAACAGTTGCTGCAGAAAGCCATTGTTAAACCCTTTAAACATTGTAGACCTTTATGAAGTGGTCGCCTGTGCCTAATTTAGCTTTTTCCATAAAAGAAGTTGTGTTTAAAAGCTTTATCTGTGGTTGGAGAGCAACCATTGCCCAAGCCAAGAGTATTTCCCTATTAAGACTGGAAGCAGCCTTTTTTAAAGCCAGAAGACCACCATCTAAACAATACTGTGAGCCCAATAGAAGTTTAACCTTGCCTAATATATAAGTGTGCAAGCATTACCTGAAGGCAAGAGAGTGGCACCAAGGCTTATTGGCTAACAATTGGCACAGAGATGTCAGCAAAGTTGGGGAACGGAAACCTGCTGTTCATAAATATTATTTTAAGTTGACACAAACTATATTGCCAAAGACTGTCAGAGAAAAGAAGAAATGGGTCATAAGGGCATGCTTAGGTTGTTGTGTCGGCAGACAGACAAGAGAGGCAAAGAGGCTGCCCCCTTTTGAAGAGCGCTATTCAGAGGAAGAGTGCCTTGCCTATTTGAAGGTGCTGATCTGTCTCAAAGTAAATCTTGACAAAACCTATTTTGAGTCACAAAATGCTAAAGCTGTAGTAATATATCTGGTTGTCAGTAGATGCAAGACTTCAGTAGCACGTGGTAGACGTGAAGTTGTTGAAGCAGAAGTGGCAGCACTGTGCAGTCATCCTGACAGATATCTATTGTAAATACCAATCTTGTGAAGAAAGACACTAACTGCTGACCAAGAACTGTGTTTCACTAACATTTGTATAATCTGTCTTTCCTTTGAATTGTGATACTACTTCTTGAACAACTGGGAGTTGTGGAAAAGTATTGTGGTCAGGAATAACAATAATGCTGTTGTGGTGAAGTGGAAAGTCTCACCACCAAAAGGAGAAGCTTTGTTGTTGCTGGAACTTTGACATTGAAACATCAAGAACTGAATTGAGACTGTTCTATCTACAGGGATTTCATTGTTTCTGTTTATTGAACATTGGAACGGACGTTTCTTTTAATCTTGGGCAAGGGAGTTAACCCAGGTTACTACGAGGTTATCCAGGCACTGTACAGCCAACGGTTGATATTATTTGAAATGCCATATATTTTCTTTTTGTTTGATGTTTAAGTGTGAAGGACAGACATCCTGTGTTAGTGTTT
Organism: Ambystoma mexicanum; assembly: GCF_040938575.1. Taxonomy (NCBI): domain Eukaryota; kingdom Metazoa; phylum Chordata; class Amphibia; order Caudata; family Ambystomatidae; genus Ambystoma; species Ambystoma mexicanum. Next base: position 1,119,657,506 of record NC_090930.1, read on the forward strand.
CCCCTTAGTTTTGTTGGGCAGAGAAATCCTCGATAGATTAGGGATAGTGAGGCGTTTAATGATAATTTATACTTTCATAAAATGGCAAATGTTGAATAAATCTACAAAAGTTGTCCTCCTCATATTGCTGATCCCTCACACACCTATTTGAAATATCAATGCCTCAATAATTCTCTTCTAACTTGAGTCTAGTAATTCACTGATTCTCCCATTGGTGCATTTAAAACCTAATGTCTTTTTCAAATGATGATTGGGAAATTAGTCCCACACATGAATGCAATCTTTAGGATCCTTACAGTGGCCGCTCTTAAAACTTGCAAGCCATGCTGCACTCCTCAGACTTTGGGTGGGCCTTTACTTGTATGCAAACATTTTCAGAGAGCTGATGCATTAGGATCAGAAGATCTTGTCAGTCATATAAACCATGTTGCACGCCGCCCTCCAAAAGGAGCCCATGTCCAGTATTTGTAGCAGGTCTGGTGAGATGGGGTCTCAGATCTGAGACTAGGCTCGCTACTCTATGTTTGACCAATTTAATTTGTATCAGATATGTTTTGGGAACTATATACATGCTACAGTGATGGGCTAGGCTTGGTAAATTAAATGCATCCACCAGCGCTACAATGCACTGGACTGTCATCATGGGACAATTTACTTATCAAATGCGGATGCACATTTCAAGGTGGTGTTCAATTTCCCAGCAAATTACAGATGTGTAGTGATCAAAACTCCCTGGTTCCTGACTTTGCCAACATGTGTTAATGAGTTACCTACATTGGTGTCACTACAATGGTATGTCATTGAATGTGTTTTTTTATCAACAAAGAAACAGAGTAATTCACACTAATTGGGCATCAGAGAATGTCCAAAGTGGGACTCAAAAGGGACACGCTTTATTTACTGTATAAAGGCATGGATGGGAATCTAACCAATATGTTCTGGTCATGTTGCTGACTTCATATCTTTTGGAGACACGCTTTGAAAAAAAAGTGATCTCTGTGTAAAAAGTACAACGTTTTTAATTATTTTGGATGAAGGACCTTGAAATGTTGTTTGGCGGCCATAAGGATGTTGTTGCTTGTCCCATGCTGGTTTCTAAGAAAATGACGTTGTGGTCCTTCAAGGGTGTAGTTTACCTAGAAAACTTTTTCATGCAACTCAGTACTTAGCTCTGTAAAAGAGAATAGCATATGATTTTACTGATGACCCTTTCTAAAGTTGTTAGAGAGTCTATGGGCCTCATTACAAGGCAGCCGGTCCGGAAACAACGGTGGCGGTAAATCTGCTGCCACCGTTGTTTATGGTCTGGCTGATTCAGAGTCCTGCAGGCGGGAGGTGTCACTCTCGCCAGTTCTGACCTGGCGGGAGTAACACCACCCGCCTGCAGGCAGACATGGAAACACCAGCTCTGTCATAGATGGAACCAGTGTTTCCATGGTCCCCATCCCCATGGAGTCCCATGGGACTCCATGGGAATGGGGATTTACAGAATTCCGCCTCTGGAATTACCGGGGTTGTAATTCCCCAGTGATTCCGGCAATCACGGAGGCGGAATGGTATTACGGGTCCGGCGGCAGCCTGCCGGTTTTTCCGCCTCGGCTACCGCCGGACTCGTAATGAGGCCCTATGAGTTTACCCTTCTTTCCTTAACCTGTTGACAACTGATCCTTTACCCCGAAATGATAGTGTGTTTGTGTTTCTTCTCTGAGTTTTGCCTGTCCCTCTTCATATCAGATTTCCTTCCATTGTTAGGTCATGTTTTTTGTTCTTCTATAGCGCAGCATCCAACACCTGCATGCCCAGACAGCCAGTCCAGGTGTCAACAAATGAGTAATTTGTACTTCACTCTAGAACGACGAGTAAATAATCTTACATTTGCTAAATCACTGCAGGAAGTGAAGTAACTATTGAGATCTACTTAAGTATATATATTGCACGCTATTAAAGAGAGTAGAAGTAGATGGCTGTGGTCAATGTTCACCTGTCTGCATACACAAGCAGGGGCACAGTTCTCAAAACAAAGGCAACAGACATGCAGATGGGGATCTAGAGATAAGTTACTGTCAAGAATCACACCTATGTTTTCTGCTTGTTTATAGTATGTGGTATTCTACAACCACTCAGGACCCTGTCAAAGCGGATAGCAGAAATCTATGGTCGATTGAAGACATGCACCTGGTCATTCATTAACAAGACTTCAGTCTTTAAAGTATTCAATTGAAACCACTTGGCAGTCATCTGAATGATTGTTTATACACAGGGTCTGCAACAACACTAGCGTGTGCTTGTCATAACAAAACATAAGGAAAAGCACTCCAAATCTATATTTATAACATGCAAGTACTAAAATTTTATTTTACATAGGCTTACTGCATTATGTTTTAGTACTGATGCGTCTATTATAAAACTTTAACACCCATCATTTATATTTGTACAATACTTATGATTTACAGGTGTGATGGGTGTGTGAGTGTATAAACAGTTGATAATGGTATATAGCAAATGCAACTGCCCACTCTTTTCATGCAAAGCTGAACCATTTTCAAGGCTTCAAGTTTATGCCCAGGGGCATTTTAGTCAGTCATCTGGTCTTTACGTCTTTATATGCGCTGGTCCTTGTTTATTGGAATTTTATATGAAACAAGACAACACTCTCCCTTCTATATGGGCTAACAAGCCAAATTAAAATATGGAAATAAACGGCTAACCGAAGCATAAGGAGTGTGACCCAAACAAAATGAAATGGGAACCATAAAGTCACAAATAGAAAAACCAAAAATAAAGCCTTTGTAGAAGAAGGAATAAAACACTTACCCCAAAGGAAGGTAGAAGAATGCCTCATACAATCGATGCACTAAACATTTAAACTAAAATATACATATTTTAGGGCAGCGGTCACCATGCTATAGTTAAGGTGAAGCATGTGTGCATAGACTTTTCCCCAAAGTATACTGCTAAAAACCTTAGACTCACTTGACATTTTCCAACACACAAATGTCGGTCCAGACGTCCCCCAAAGTGGAAATGTTGGGAAACAATAGTTAAAAGTTGAAAAAGTTTATTAAGAAAACAAAACAAACACTGTTTTCAGCCTAGTTCCATTTATCATTTTAGGAAAAAAGTGCATCGATTGAACACTTATAGCATGAAAACCACTGGATGGATCTGGACCAAATAAGAAACTTTGGCACAAAGCATCACGGATAAGACTTTTCCTGGTTTGCGGTAAACCCGTCCATTAGTTTTTGAAATACTCTGGGTCCCAGCTGCAGTAAGCTCTAAGTCTAAAGATGTTCTCCTCCTAGCACACTTTCATGCCTCAGCAATCTTCAGGGAGGCTGATTGCATGCAGGTGTGCAGGGTTAAATCCCACTGGTATTTACCAGGCAGTGGCAGCAGGGAATTCTGGTAACTGTAGGGTAGAGCAAGCCAGGTTCCAACACTCCCCCATTTTCAATGTTAGCCCTCAGTGGGAAGGGGCGGGAGTTGGCTAACTTTGGAGTGCCATAATGATGGTTACTCCTTCCCCTTACCCCTCCCCACCCATGGCTAACGTTGAAAATGGGGGAAGAGTTGGATCCCCAATATATGTTTCGGTTTCCCTTTCCGAATAGTCGCTATAAATGTGTGCTAATAAATATTGCAATGTTAATGTGTACAGATTGTGTATGTCCCTATTTTTCTGTTTAAGTGAGAAGGGCACAGCAGTAGTGGGGATGAATACAAGTGAGAAAAATGGAGGCGGACGATAGCCGCACCTGGCTGCCCTATGTTCAATCACAATACAATAATCCGTAGGACGCCGGTACGGGCCGCATGTTTGCATGCACAAATCCGTCTGGAAATAGTAATAGCATCGTCCGTTTATCTGTGGCACAACTGTGCACATACGTATATCGTGCTGCAATGCCTGGTAACACTTTCCCAGGTGAACATAACTGAATAAACGTGTGGTATAGTTGTAGTAGCTGGAAGCATACACCCTCGTTCTGCACGTACTTTTCCCCGTAAACATCCCACCTACTCTATAGTGCTCACAGCAGGTTATGCCACAATCTCTTCTACACACCACACCCACAAATTCATATTGACCAATCCCAACTTCTGCATAGTCCCATTTCCATTGCACCCACCCTCACAATACCTGGATGTAGCACGAGTGCTCCCCCAAAAGGCGCGTCTTTCGCCAACTTATTGATCTGTGTATGGGGCTGCACAAACACATTTGAAGCGTAATAAAAAAATCGGCGTCTTCGTAGAGGTTCTGCAAAGTGTTTATTTCAAATTTTGCTTGCTAAAGGGACGCGTCAAGAAATACCTTCGGTGCTCTTTGTTATGGGTTGCTCTCGGCTTGTCCTCCCTATATCATTACATGTGTGTCTGCAGCGTACATAGTATGTACTTCAACAGATTACTAATTGCAATACAGGAAAAAACAAAACTTCCACTAACGTCACACTACAAGCACTAACGTTATCATGACCACAAAACAACATTCTACCATGAAACACAAAAGCATACATACACGTTGTTAGGGAGAATTCTCTGTTTAGGCTGAATTTCCCTACCTAGTGAGTCCCCCAGCAGCTTTGCTGGATTTCTGGGGTTTCTTTTTTTCTCCTGCCAAGAGTGAGACTCTTTCCCCCTCATTCTTGGACATGTTGAAGTGTGTTTTCTTGGTTAAACCTTGTGTTGAATGGGCTATGGGGTCTTTTACTCCATAGGGCCTCATGTATTTTTGTGATGTGGGTTACACAGCACCCTCTGTGCCGTGACCCAGGGGTGTCCTAGGGACTCCCCAACATAGACTCCATACCCTGGGACTGACTACTGTCTCCCAGGGCATGTAAAGTCACCAAAGACTTTGCTAGTCTTGAATCCTGAACAGAACCAGTACAAACCATCATATTGTGGACGTACTGGCTGGGGCAATTCGATTGCCCCAGGGTCTGTTAGTCGAGGGGGCACGTCTCCGTCCCCCCTGATCGAGTTTTGGCTGGTGGCAGTGGAAACTACTTTTTATATTCGACCGCGAATATTTCCCTATGGGATTTCCCATTGTTTTAGGCTAACACATTTAATTATTTATTTACGGTAGCCTTAAACATACCGCCGGTTTATATATTTATTATTATAACTCCGGTTGGGACTTTTTGCCAAAACTTGATTCTAAAATGGCGTTGGCGTTCGCCTCTGTAACTCTGACCCAAAGTGGAGCCCTTTGTTCCACTTTTGGCGGGCTTCTCCACAGAAGCCCTCCAAAGTGGTGCCACTCTGTCTGGGGTACTTAGGAGGGGTGGAGGGGGATTTAGGCACCCTGGACTGAGTTACCTTGGTAACTCAAGTCGCACTCCGTCCTGATTGGCCCAAGTGGTGAGCCGGCCAGCTCACCACTTAGCATGTTTGAGTGACAGCTAGGCTGGGTGAATGGGGGTTTGCTGCATAAAAGCAGGGCTTTGGGGACTGGAACTTCAGAAGTCGCCACAGGACCAAGAATCCGACGAGGGAAGAGCTGAGCCGACCTGCTTCGACGACACCACCCGGTGGAGCCCTGCTGAACCGTCTCACCACTTTTCCCGACGACCGAGGAGAACTCTTAACGGAGTGGCTCCTTCCCTTGACTGGTGGGGACAACCAGTTTTCGCCTTCTTTTCGCTTCTCGAGGTATCTCGTGGCCGCCTTGCCCGTGCCAAGCACCCCGGCAACTGGAACCCCACCACTTTTACCCCAACCACGAAAGTCGGTACAACCCTTTAACCGGAGGACTCCGCGGCTGGTTTCTTCCCGGGCAGTGCAACGACCTTCTTCTTCTGCTCTTCAGCGAGAACTTCTTCTCCCCTGACCGACGTCGAGCCTTGCTGCCACTGCCTGGAACAACTGCCACCGCTGGAGGATCCTTTCCGCTTAAGGTACCGTGTTCCGCCTGGCTTCCCTTGCTACCGACTGTACGGGGTAGATTTAGCCCCCGGCTTTCGACCCTGGGAGTGCCTGGGACACCCTGGCTAAACTTTCTAAACCACTCTAAACTCTTTCTAACCCTTTGCAAGACTTTGAATCCCTAATAACAGTGTGATCTTGGGCACCTTTTCGCTCCGGCTACTCTAAGAGTGGGCCCTGCCTAGTGACTTTTGCCCACCTGTGACTTTGTGCTTCTTTGAGCCTATTGCAAGTGTTCTGGACCTTAGAGTGGTGTGTTTAACCCATAGCTGTTTCTTTTTACCCCTTTCTTGAACCTACTAGAGTGTCATCTAACGTTAAGCGCTCACCTCTGTTTTAATTATGTGGTGTTAACTTAGAGTTGTCTAGATAGGAGTAAGGGTTGAAACTGCTTTCATTATAACTGTGTTTGAAGTGTTTTTACTATACTTTGCTAGAGTGTTTTCAACTTATGTGTTCTTAAAAATAAATAACTATATACTTTTGAAACCAAGCTCTGGTCAGTGTTTGCTTGTGCTATTGTGTCTGAGTACATATTGTGTATACTTGGCATACTGCCTAACTCTTCTTGAGGGAAGTCTGACTGCTCAGCCACAGCTACCAGGTAAACCTGGGTGGTGCGGACTGCTACCAAGTGGGTTTACTGCTATACCTGTAGTCTTAAATCTTTTGCAGTGTTCCCCAAGGGAACTGCACAGGTTTCTGCCTAACACTGGTGTACAGCGGTGGGATTTGTATTGAGTATACATTTTATTGTACTTTAGATACCTTAGTGCAACTAACCACAAAGCTTAGCACTGTAAAAGTAAACCTCTAACATGTCAGTTATAGAAAGCTATAGTCAAGAGTCCCTTGCAGCCAAAACTGCTGATTGTTTAAGAGTGCTCTGTAAACATAAGGATCTCCTGACTAAGGGCAAGAAAATGGAGCTGATTGAAAGATTGTTGGCTAACCAAAGTCTGGGTGATGGTTCAGAGGAACCTACCACTCCAGCAACTATAGATGACAATATTGAAGTTAACATGGAGCAAAATGTTGATGATTCTGAGGAAGAGTCAGAAGAGGAGGGTGAGGCTGTTGTAACTGTCCCCCCTAGGCCTCTGCCTGCTCTACCTGCTGTACCCACTGGACCTTTACCAGGTCCCACCTTTAGTCCTCAGTACTTTGAACTGGAGAAAATGAAGCTAGAATTGGAGTATAAGAAACTTAATGCTCAAACTGACAAAGAACTAAGGCTAAGGGAAATGGAGCTCAAGTATGACTTAGAAATGAAGAAGTTATCTGTTGAGAATGTTTCTCTCTCTGGCTCCTCTAGAAGTTCCAGTCCAAAAAGACCCCGGATGCCTAAAGAATTGATTGGTATGTATGAGCCTAAGTTGGATGTGTTGGATTGGTTGTCTCTGTTTGAATATAATCATGGGCTCCAGAACATCACAGGAAATGACTTACTCACCTGGTTGTTCTCTAGGCTTCCCCCTGTTGCAACTGATGTGGTAATGGAGATGGGGGAGGAGGATAGGAAGGACTATGAATGTGTGAAACTAGCTTTGATAGCTAGGTTTGGGAAGACCCCTTCCCAGTATCTTAAGAGGTTTAGGAGCCTCAAAAAGCATGATGGTACCCCTTGGGCTACCTGGGTGAGTGAATGTTTGAAAAACTTAGAGGGATGGATTAAGGGTTACAAGGTGAACACTTATGAAGGTATGAAGAATTTGTTTATGTTGGAGACTATTTATGATGCCTGCTCTCCTGAGCTCAGACAACACTTGGCTGATTCCAGGGAATTGGATTCCCGGAAACTAGCTAAGGCTGCTGACTTGTGGGTTGCCAACAGGGCCACTCACAAGGATTCTGGGGTAACTCAGAAGAAGGATGGGGAGAAACAGTCTAAAAAAGACTTCAAAGAGAATTCTAATATTACAAATTCCAAAGAGGGCCCCAAACAAAACTATAAGGGTAAGCCACAAGGGAAACCAAATCAGGCTAGTGTACCTCCTGGTCCCAGACCGGAAGGAGGTCAGAACAAGCCTCCATTCCAGCGAGCCTTTGGCTCATGCTTTGTTTGTAAGGCTACTGACCATGTGAAAGGAGATCCCAGATGTAAGGGTAAACCTTCAGGGGTCCAGCTTGCCTCCTTAGCCTTCGCTCCAGAAGAGGAAGTACATATGGCAAGTGGAAACTTTCTATTACTAGCTGATGAACCCACTGGAGTCTCAGCTAGTGTTTCTTTAGTCTCTCCTGGGTTGTGGGAACAACAGAATTTAGATGTCTATAACTCTATCCCAGATAATACTAAAGAGTATTATAAGGACAGTGTCCAGGTGAATGGTCAGGAGACTCCTGCCATTAGGGACACTGGAGCCAGCATAACTGTGGTGGATGAATCATTTTTCAAGGCAGAGGATGTTGCTAAGGCACCCAAATGCCTCACCAAGTTAGCTGGTGGGCCTGTGCAGATGTGTCCCCAGTTACCAGTTCTCATCCAATGTAATGATATGGCTGTAAAAATACCTGTCAGTGTACAATGTGAAGTGCCAGGTAGGGTTCTGTTGGGTAATGACCTCAAAGCTCTTGGAGTTGTATCTCATACCCCCAGACCCCCTAGCAAAAGGTTACAGGAACTCACAAAACCTGCAAGAGAGAAAACCCTGAGAGGGTTATCTCAGGAGATGATGACAGAAATCACTCCTCTCCCACTGGAGCAACTTACTGCAGTAACTACCAGATCAGGAGCAAAGGGGAAACCCAAGACTCCTAGGAAAAAGCCAGCAGCAAGCACTCCAGTGCTTCCAACAAGGACTTCCCCTAGGTTGTCCAAAGTTACACCTGTAACTCCACCTCCAGCTGAGGCTGAGAGGGAGGTACAACCCTGTGTGGTTGAGCTAGACTCTGAGGAAGAGCTAGAAGGAGGCCCCAACCTTATTGGAGATTTGGACCCTGAGGACCATCCTGAGCTGCAGTCTTTACTGGCAGAAGGTGGGCCTAGCAGGGCAGCTTTTCGTAAGGGGCAAAGAGAATGTCCAACTCTGGAAGGTCTCCGCCACCAGGCAGCTTCTCAAGCTGATGGGCAAGAGCCTGGGAAGTATAGGTTGCACTGGGAAGATGGCCTCTTCTACAGTGAACCCACTGAGTCTGAACCTGGAGACTACAAACGCCTTGTAGTCCCACAAGAGAACAGACAACAGTTCTTACAACTAGCCCATGAGATACCTTTGGCTGGTCACTTGAGTTTCAAGAAGACCAAGGAAAGGCTCTCACTCTACTTTTATTGGCCAAAGATGGGGGCTGAAGTAGATAGATATTGTAAGAGCTGCCATACCTGCCAGACTTCTGGTAAGGTTGGTTCCAAGAATGTGGCACCTTTAGTGCCTCTCCCAGTTGTGGGAGTCCCATTTGAGAGGGTAGGGATTGACATTGTTGGTCCCCTTGATCCTCCAACCTCCTCAGGCAACAGGTTTATACTTGTTGTAGTAGACCATGCTACTAGGTACCCTGAGGCAATCCCTATGAGGACTGTTACAGCTCCGGCTGTGGCTAAGGCCCTCCTTGGTATTTTTACCAGGGTGGGGTTTCCTAAGGAGGTAATCTCTGACAGGGGGTCAAACTTTATGTCCCACTACATGAAGGCCATGTGGAAAACCTGTGGAGTTACCTACAAGTTCTCAACCGCCTACCACCCTCAGACAAACGGGTTGGTTGAAAGGTTTAACAGAACCATGAAGAGCATGATAGGTGCTTTAGAAGAACCCCTTAAGAAAAAGTGGGACCTTCTACTGCCATGCCTTCTCTTTGCTTATAGAGAAGTCCCTCAGGAGGGAGTAGGTTATTCTCCCTTTGAGCTTCTCTATGGCCATCCAGTCAGAGGTCCATTGGCCCTGATTAAGGAGGGATTGGAAGGTGCTCCTCCCCTCAAGCCAGTCAGAGTGACTGACTATGTGATAGGTCTCCGGAGGAGAATGTCACACATGATGGCAGAAGCAAGTGACAACTTGAAAGCTGGTCAAGCCCTGGTCAAACATTGGCACGACCAGAAGGCTAACATGGTTGAGTTTACTCAAGACCAGCTAGTTCTAGTTATGCTCCCAACAAGGCAGAGGGCCTTGCAAGACAAATGGATGGGACCCTTCAAGGTGGTGGGAAAACTTGGAGAGGTCAACTATCTGGTGGATCTGGGCAGACCCAGGGAAGCTCCTAGAGTCTTCCACACCAACCGACTAAAAGCATACATCTCCAGACCTGATGTAGGAGCCTTGCTTCTAGCTTCAGCTGCAGAGGAAGAAGAGAGTGAATCCCTCCCTGATCTCCTCAGAGGTGTGCCTTTAGATGAAAAAGTTGAAGGAGTCAACCTCTCTTCAGACCTGACACCTGAGCAACGAGAGGAGTGCAAATCTATGTTAAATCAGTTTGCCTCCCTGTTCTCACTGTCACCAGGCTTGACCCCTTGGGGCCAGCATGAGATACTCACTGGTGACTGTCTGCCAGTCAAAAGCAGAGGATACAGAATGTCAGAACATATCAGAGCCCACATCAAAGGAGAGGTCAAGAAGATGCTTGATCTCGGGGTAATAGAGCCCTCTACTAGTCCATGGTCTAGCCCAGTTGTGTTAGTACCAAAGGCAGGATCCAAAGACTTGAGATTCTGTGTGGACTATAGAGCTCTAAATGCAGTCACCAAGACTGATGCCCACCCTTTGCCCAGGACAGATGAGTTGGTGGATAAACTTGGTGCAGCCAAGTACCTCAGCACATTTGACCTGACGTCAGGCTATTGGCAAATAGCCCTGACAGACCATGCCAAGGAGAAAACTGCATTTTCAACCCCAGTTGGCTTGTACCAGTTTAAGGTCATGCCTTTTGGACTAAAAAATGCACCTGCCACATTCCAAAGGATGGTGAACCAAGTTCTGGCTGGGATGGAAGATTTCTGCATGGCATACTTGGATGACATTGCAGTCTTCAGCCACTCCTGGGAAGAACATGTGAACCACCTAGGACATGTGTTGCAGGCTCTGGAACAGGCCCATTTGACAATCAAAGCCAGTAAGTGCCAGATTGGTCAAAGTAAGGTGGTCTACCTTGGACATGAGGTAGGAGGTGGAGAAATAAGGCCTTTGCCCAGCAAGATTGAAGCTGTGCGAAATTGGACAACACCAACTACTCAAACCCAAGTGAGAGCTTTTCTAGGCCTCACTGGATATTACAGGAATTTCATTGAGAACTATGGGACCATAGCTTCTCCACTGAATGTAATCTCCTCTCCCAAATTCCCTAAAAAGGTAAAATGGAATGAGGAGTGCAATCAGGCCTTTGAAAAACTGAAGAGAGCTCTTTGCCAAGCTCCAGTATTGAGAGCTCCTGACTACCACCAACCTTTCATTGTACAAACTGATGCTTCCAATGTAGGTATAGGTGCAGTTCTAAGCCAACTGGATGAGAAGGGTAGGGAGCACCCCATTTGCTTCATCAGTAGGAAACTGAAGGATCCTGAGACAAGGTGGGCAACTATCGAAAGAGAATGCTTTGCTATTGTGTGGGCACTGAAGAAGTTTAGGCCATACTTGTATGGTTCTACTTTTGTTATTCAGACTGACCACCAACCCTTGAGATGGTTAATGCAAATGAAAGGGGAGAATCCAAAACTATTGAGATGGTCAATCTGCCTGCAAGGGTTTGATTTCACCATTGAGCACAGGTCAGGGTGTCACCATCAAAATGCTGATGGACTCTCTAGGATGTATATCATCGACTAGAGGTATGAGGTTCATCCAGGAGTGGATTAAATCCTCCTGTCCCTTAGTCTGGGGGGGGGGGCGAGTGTTAGGGAGAATTCTCTGTTTAGGCTGAATTTCCCTACCTAGTGAGTCCCCCAGCAGCTTTGCTGGATTTCTGGGGTTTCTTTTTTTCTCCTGCCAAGAGTGAGACTCTTTCCCCCTCACTCTTGGACATGTTGAAGTGTGTTTTCTTGGTTAAACCTTGTGTTGAATGGGCTATGGGGTCTTTTACTCCATAGGGCCTCATGTATTTTTGTGATGTGGGTTACACAGCACCCTCTGTGCCGTGACCCAGGGGTGTCCTAGGGACTCCCCAACATAGACTCCATACCCTGGGACTGACTACTGTCTCCCAGGGCATGTAAAGTCACCAAAGACTTTGCTAGTCTTGAATCCTGAACAGAACCAGTACAAACCATCATATTGTGGACGTACTGGCTGGGGCAATTCGATTGCCCCAGGGTCTGTTAGTCGAGGGGGCACGTCTCCGTCCCCCCTGATCGAGTTTTGGCTGGTGGCAGTGGAAACTACTTTTTATATTCGACCGCGAATATTTCCCTATGGGATTTCCCATTGTTTTAGGCTAACACATTTAATTATTTATTTACGGTAGCCTTAAACATACCGCCGGTTTATATATTTATTATTATAACTCCGGTTGGGACTTTTTGCCAAAACTTGATTCTAAAATGGCGTTGGCGTTCGCCTCTGTAACTCTGACCCAAAGTGGAGCCCTTTGTTCCACTTTTGGCGGGCTTCTCCACAGAAGCCCTCCAAAGTGGTGCCACTCTGTCTGGGGTACTTAGGAGGGGTGGAGGGGGATTTAGGCACCCTGGACTGAGTTACCTTGGTAACTCAAGTCGCACTCCGTCCTGATTGGCCCAAGTGGTGAGTCGGCCAGCTCACCACTTAGCATGTTTGAGTGACAGCTAGGCTGGGTGAATGGGGGTTTGCTGCATAAAAGCAGGGCTTTGGGGACTGGAACTTCAGAAGTCGCCACAGGACCAAGAATCCGACGAGGGAAGAGCTGAGCCGACCTGCTTCGACGACACCACCCGGTGGAGCCCTGCTGAACCGTCTCACCACTTTTCCCGACGACCGAGGAGAACTCTTAACGGAGTGGCTCCTTCCCTTGACTGGTGGGGACAACCAGTTTTCGCCTTCTTTTCGCTTCTCGAGGTATCTCGTGGCCGCCTTGCCCGTGCCAAGCACCCCGGCAACCGGAACCCCACCACTTTTACCCCAACCACGAAAGTCGGTACAACCCTTTAACCGGAGGACTCCGCGGCTGGTTTCTTCCCGGGCAGTGCAACGACCTTCTTCTTCTGCTCTTCAGCGAGAACTTCTTCTCCCCTGACCGACGTCGAGCCTTGCTGCCACTGCCTGGAACAACTGCCACCGCTGGAGGATCCTTTCCGCTTAAGGTACCGTGTTCCGCCTGGCTTCCCTTGCTACCGACTGTACGGGGTAGATTTAGCCCCCGGCTTTCGACCCTGGGAGTGCCTGGGACACCCTGGCTAAACTTTCTAAACCACTCTAAACTCTTTCTAACCCTTTGCAAGACTTTGAATCCCTAATAACAGTGTGATCGTGGGCACCTTTTCGCTCCGGCTACTCTAAGAGTGGGCCCTGCCTAGTGACTTTTGCCCACCTGTGACTTTGTGCTTCTTTGAGCCTATTGCAAGTGTTCTGGACCTTAGAGTGGTGTGTTTAACCCATAGCTGTTTCTTTTTACCCCTTTCTTGAACCTACTAGAGTGTCATCTAACGTTAAGCGCTCACCTCTGTTTTAATTATGTGGTGTTAACTTAGAGTTGTCTAGATAGGAGTAAGGGTTGAAACTGCTTTCATTATAACTGTGTTTGAAGTGTTTTTACTATACTTTGCTAGAGTGTTTTCAACTTATGTGTTCTTAAAAATAAATAACTATATACTTTTGAAACCAAGCTCTGGTCAGTGTTTGCTTGTGCTATTGTGTCTGAGTACATATTGTGTATACTTGGCATACTGCCTAACTCTTCTTGAGGGAAGTCTGACTGCTCAGCCACAGCTACCAGGTAAACCTGGGTGGTGCGGACTGCTACCAAGTGGGTTTACTGCTATACCTGTAGTCTTAAATCTTTTGCAGTGTTCCCCAAGGGAACTGCACAGGTTTCTGCCTAACACACGTGAATCGCTCAACCGTAGCCCCATTTCATTACCAAGCACATTATGAAGAACACCATTTAGCACGTGCGATTTCCCCTACTACCGCGAGGCCAGTCCTCCTTCCCTTTCAAGTTGTCTTTCAGCAGCACTCCCTGATTGGCTAATTTTAAACTATTACATATGCATAAACCAATTACAACCAAGAAGTGTGCATTTAATTCTATCACATCTAATGAACAGTGCGTAACAGCCATTACTCACGCAGAGGTGACCTATCTTCTAAATGAAAAGCACCTCCACGAGAAATTACGGGTGAACGATCTACGCGTTCTGCACCCACAAACATCAGCATCACTACCCATCAGCAGACCCAGTAGGTATTGCTATTTTTTCTACAGTACAGTGCCAACTGTGTTATACGTCTGCATGCCCCTCAAATCACATGCTTTTGGTGGCTGTCACATGCCACTTATGCAGATGTCTCACCCTCCAAGCTCTCTAAACGCGCAAAACAATCTATGGGCTTTCACAGGCCAATTACGACATCAGTTGGTTTCACCCGCCCAAGAGCCATGAATGGTTGAGAACTATACACCATGCATAGCAACAGAGTACCTAGGTCTAAATCTCCTTAACCTAGTCAAAATGTGTACTATTGTGCCTCCCATCACATACCATGAAATTGCTCCTACAGTGGTAGGGGGTGGCAAAGGTTCCATTTGGCCACAACACGCATTGGTAGACGAAAAAGGTTACTGTGTTCTTTTGTTCTGTCTTTTTTTTTACAATTGTTTCCCCCATTACACCACCTTCTAGCACTTTTGTACAAATTGCAAACACAACTATCAGTCAGCCTTTCCGACCAAACTATGCGAACTGCATACATTTAAAGCATAACGACAGTTTCCACCCGTACGTCATCCATAACAACAGCAGTTAAGCAATAAAAAAAGTTATTGCCAGGTTCAAAACAGTAACATACGTAAATGTGCATATTCAAATTAAAACCCCAAAGCAATCTCTGCACTCAGGTACTGAGCATACATATGCACAGAACTGCATGCAAATGGATGCCCAAAAACATTGTACTTCCCACTCTGTACATCTTTCCGCATCTTTGTCTCATCCTCCCACACTGCACAATACTGCATTTGTTAAGTAAATAGGTCTACACTAATACCCACATGTTTTTCATAACCTGAACACACTAAACTCCCAAGAAGGCCATCCTTAACAAACATGCTTTTACTCCCAACCGCCCTTCATACTGTAGACCTTCCATTTACACAAACACACTTTGTCTTCTTGTAAGAATCACCCTACAGTTCTCCAGAATGTAATGCACAAATATAAGCAGCATGTCATTAGCCAACATATTTTCTTACCGTCTTATACAGGAGCAATAACCACCAGTCTCTGGGAAGCTACTGGAGTGTACACTTCAAAATACAGCCTAGAAGACACCTACTCTCTGCAATCAACAAAGTACAATACCAGCATACTCTTGTATGTCTTACTAAACCAGTGCACTAATATTCTACTGCAGTATATACATGTGTGCCCGTCCAGCAGTATGTACTTCATTGTTACCAATCACACCTCTACAGTTGCTAAATCTTACTTATGTCGCCACCATTACAATAATACCCACACACTAACATAGTGTCCCCAACCTAACCTTACACACCACTACACAGCCACACACTTGCACTTAAATAGCTGCCTATCCTCCCATTCACCCACTGACGCACATTGTACACATATGCATATGAAAAGTTGCACACCCACACTTCCCTTTCTTTGCCAACAGCTGCTACACAATGCCTACCAAACGGCAATTCCGTAGAAAGCAACGCAGAAAGAGAGCCACGCAAACTACAAACACAGAAAGTACCCATCCACTGCAATCTGAACGTAAACAGAAAGGCTCAGGAGAAAAGTTAATTCAGTCATTAAGGAATACTAATCCATCTACCAGTAAAGACAGTGTAGGTGATCTGGCAAAATGTGAGAATGTACAGGGAACCACAAAATACAGTCCAATGCATACTACTCCTAAAAGAGCACATACAAATAGTAGTGTAATCACAAGCAAGCATTCAAAAAAACTAATTTTACAAAACATATTCCACCAGAGTCCTTTACAAGTAGGGGACAGAACTCACGCTCAATCCTCAAAACCTACCGCAGAAAAGTCATCCTAGAAGCTCTTGTAGACACTGCTATAAGTGTGAAATGAAAATTGTTTATAGTAACTTTAAAGAGAATAAAACCACTAACAAGATTAATTGGTAAATTACAAGCAGTACTACGAAACAAACGCAATGTCACCATATATACCTTAAGCCACATATGTACAGATGAGTGGAGTCACACGACCAACACAGAGCCATACTTCAATGAAGAATCCTACAAACAACTAACCAAATTACCTTACATCAGAGTGGACGAGGATATGAAAAGATAGCCAATACCATAATGGAAGAAGGAACACTTCTTTCACAAATATCCCCATCAAACTTAGATGGCACTCTCCAATCCACCAAACCAACACGCCTCACCTGCAAATGGCCTTGCACATCAATGTGCAGCGTTTGCCCATTCCTAATAAAAAATTTGCAGCAATTCCTCAATCAGTATGTCAAAGGCACCAATAAAAGAAAAATGAAAATACTATAAAGTATGGACTCCTGCCCAGTGCGCAAGTACACTGGAATACGCAGACATTCCTTAGCCTCCATTTGGGGAGCAGCTTGCACCTTCCACCGTATTAAAATGTTAGCAACCCACCATTCAGCAATCATTAATCTATTCTACAAACTGTACTATACAAAAACTCCAGCTTTAGCACGCCAACATTTAAATGATATTCTCCTACACGGTACAGCCAAACAAGTGCACGATGAAATTGAGCACATCCTAAGGAAATACTGTGAAACTGAAGAGCACTTACCCACTGCAACATTGTCAGCCAACAATACTGACAACAGTGCAGCTATCAACTTTTTACATCACACATACACAAAAGAAATACAAAAGTTCAAAAGCACTTCTGCTGAAATGCCAAATCAAGTATGTGGGTGTCGTCCTAGAACTTTCTTTAAATAGAGCACCAAAACTGTTGATATAATCCAGAAAATAGAAGGCAATGAGGAATCCCAATAGTTTCAATTAGCCCTGTAACTTCCTGCAGAAAACAAGTACGACATTACCAACACCTCCATACTGTGCACATACTGCACTTCAAAACTTGACAATAACCAAAGGTGTTCACATGCAATTAGAAATAATTTGGAACTGTTTCCAGTGTCAAACGCACTCCAGCAGCTTAATTTGTTTGAGAGCATTATAATACAAACAGTGCACCCATTTCAAGTAATAATACGTCTTCAACCAAAAACTGCAAAATTACCTCCCACCGAATTACTCAAAGGCATTTGTGGTAAAGTAGTTTATATACTGTTAGATCTGAAAGAAAATGTAGACACTCTACGAGTGCAAAGGCCAATACACAAATCTTTGAGTATCCTGGTAAATGTGTACCTACGAAAGACAAAATGATTTGGCAACACCTAGTGGACTTAACCAAAGTTAGAGAGGGGTTGCAGTGCCTTAAAGAGACCAATGAATACTACAAGGAAACAAACATTGAAGAAAATCGGAGAGAAACAACCGAAATAATGCAGGACTCCTCAACAAGTGGCCAATTTGAAAGCCTAGATCCTAGTGCAGCCTCCAGTATTTTACACCACTATACCATTTACCCACTGTACTCCATTGACACCATAGATGATGCACTAGAAACATATCAAATGCGGCAAGCCAAAGGAGTCCCAATCAGTATATGGGAAAAGAGTGTGGGAGCACGAGCCTTTCCTCTACTCTTCCCCAATGGAAAAGGTGGAAGATATGATGAAAGTAGCAAACAAATAACAGCATTCGAATACTGCTGTTTATGAATGTATGCTGAAGACCCAAGATGTAGGACAGAGCGTGGAGTACATATTCCACCTGCTCTTTGAAAGTGAACTAGCAACCAAAATGCTATGGAGTTGCCCACACATTAAAAAAGGTGCCCATTCCCAAAACAGGTCTGCTACACAACTACTTCAAAAGGTGCAACAAAAGGGCGAAGTTTTACAAAGTAGTGTTACTACCCACATGGTTTGTCACTTTAAGTTGTGCTGAGTATGCATGGGAAGACTTGCACACTTTCCTACGCATAGCAAACAAAAACAGGCATAGACATGGAAACACCAGGAGAGTTGTGCTCTCTGGATCCAGTAAATGTTTCACGCTACTTTCATCATCGCTTCCTTGCCATGCTGCACTTCATTTGCAATACAAGACTTCCTCCCCTCGGAGAAGTACAACACTTCTTTTGGAGAAAAGAATATCAAGCCAGAGGAGCACCACACATCCACATGCATTTGTGGATTAAAAATGCTCCTAAATTTGGTGAGGAGAGTGATGAAACTGTTTTGGAGTTCATTCACAAATATGTCACTTGCGAAATCCCTCCGGAAAGTACAGATAGTGACCTACGAGCACAAATTTTGCAATTCCAACGACACAAGTGTGGCAAGTATTGTCAATGCAAATACAAGAACAGAGGCAAATACTACACCTTTGGTTTCCCTAGACCAGTTTCAACAACAGGCCAAGTAAACAGCTTCATGTCTTTAGTTCGACAGTGTCAAAGAAAAATCTCCAACACATACTACATAAAAAGGAGCGAAGCATCCAAGTACAACAATGATTACAATGCAATTATTGCCCTCTTATGGAATGCCAATGTTTATGTACAGTACATTGCAGACAATTCCACTACTGTTGCACGATATGTCACTGCCTACTTAACCAAATCAGAGAAAGCAGAGCTCAAAGACCTCTGGGATGACATATCCTCTGAGAAAACACTGGCACACAAATTGTACAGCTTTGGCATTAAAATGCTCTCCCATAGAGAATGCGGGAGCTACGAAGCCGCTGACCTCTTAACCGGCACATCCTTATATGGGAAATCTGACAACATAGTGTGGCTAAGCCTTGGGCCTGCTGCAGCCAGAAATAGAGTACTTAAATCGTACTAAGACATACACAGAATAACCAAAAGTGATCCCAACAGCCAGGACACTTTAAAGAACAATTTATTGGACACATACTACCCAAACAGTACCAAATGAGGAAAAAGGTAGATACAGAGTGGAAAGTTGTGAAGGCAGCCTAGTGACAATTAATCATATCAAGTGGTCCTATAAAACTCCTCAACACAAACAACTGTCCTACATGGCTCTAATGCAGCTTTTTAAACCATGGAGACAAGAAAAAGATTTATTAGCCACCTACACGTGCTATGAAGATGCTTTCAAAGCCACTGAAAGTACAATTACTGATGAAAACCTTACACGGTACAAATCCTTATTGGACAGTGAACGCCAACAAGAAGAACAACTAGTACAACTAAATGTAGACACTTCTGAAAGCAGTGAACCTTTGTAAACAAGCACCCAAGAACCACTTGGAGAGCCACTCATAGCAAATGAGGCAGAATTAGCCATGACGGAGGTAACAAACACTATGCTTCAGTACGAGCACGCTGCAGAAGAGTTTGCAGTAATGAAATCCCAAATAAACAATGAAAAACGTACCATTTTTGAAGAAGTAAGTAAAACCATCGAGCATGGTATACAGCACGAAAAGTACAACTTGCACCTGTAAGAACTACAAACCTATACTACTGTATGTAAGTGGTGAAGCTGGATCAGGTAAAACATTCTTGATAAAAATGATCAGTAAATATGTCCAACAAATAACAAACAACAACCTTTCTGCGGTTACAACTGCCCCTACAGGTTTGGCTGCGTACAACATAGGTGGAGTCCCTCTGCACCGATTGCTACTCCTTCCAGTGGAACACCAAAACAAATTAGAGTACTATAAACTTTCAGCACAATCTGCTATGGAGCTACGCAGAGTTTTGAAACAAATTAAAATACTCCTAATAGATGAGGTCAGCATGGTCTCCAACCTAATGTTGGCTTCGATTCACCTCAGATTGCAAGAGGTACTCAAAACAGACTACGAAGAACTCTTTGGAGGAAAACATGTAATTGTTTTCAGAGATCTCCTTCAATTGACACCAGTCAACGCTGAACCTATCTTCAAAACCTTAGGACACAAACAGTGTTGTAAAAGTCTTGGAAGCATCAGCAATGTAAATCTTTGGCAACATTTCCAATACCGAGAACTAACTCAAAACTTGCGTCAGTCCGCAGACCTCACATATGCCAACATTAAAAAAAACATACGGATTGGTGTACTATCAAAAGAGGCGCAGTCTAGCCTCAATAGTAGACACATCAATGAGCTATACGGGCGTAACACATCTGATACTGAAGTCATGGGACAATTCGCTCACAAAAATGTCAGCTGTATGGCCTTAATGCCAACTCTAGCAAGCTAGGCACAATTTAATGCAACAATGCTGCATAAAGAGAAACAACCACTAGTAGAAATTCATAGCACAGACAGACTGGACGAACACGGTATGACAATACCTATGTGTCAGCAAGGCATAGCACGACTACAAGCCTTAGATAACTCCATCTCCAACACAGCTGGTTTGGAGAAAATTCTAACATTATGTGTCAACTGTAGAGTTATGCTAAAGTGTAACATTGACGTAGAGCAAGGTTTAGTTAATGGAGCACTTGGTACAGTTGTTGCCTTCCACACATACCCATGGGACAGCAGCATTCAGTTTGTAAACATCAAGTTTGACAAACTTTCAGAAGTCAAAAATATAGGACGCACAACGGCGCAATTCCTTCTTTTCAAAAACATGTATGTACGCAGAGAACAGTTTTCTCTGTCGCTAGCTTATGCAGTAACTATTTATAAATCGCAAGGTCGCACCTTAGATCAAGCATTGATTAATATTGGCAACGCAGTCTTGAAAGAAGGCATGGTTTATGTAGCACTGTCATGACTACGTACACTGGAAGGACTGTATCTAGTTAATTTTAATGCAACATCAGTCAGTGCAGACATTCCTTGCATCATAGTGTACAATAGACTACGTGCACTGTGCACATCCCATCTAAAAATGTACCCTATTCCTCAAAAACCAAAAACTTTGAAAAGAAGGCTCATTCCATCAGAAGTACTAAATGACTGGGCCACAGTACCATCAAAGAAATTCAAAGAAAGTCATACTACAGCAACTACCAGAAGCACATACAAAAGGAGTAAAATAGACAAAACAAACCCAACTCCACCCACAAAAAAAGCCTCTGCTAAGAAACCACGTACCCTTCCATCAAAGGGCTCAGACACAGAAGGACCTGTCCCATTCAAATTTTCCAATACAACAGGTGTTCATTGCTATGCAAATGTAACAAATGTTCTATTCCAAATACCAGCAGTTGTTGAACACATTTATTCAAATGGTGCAGGGCATTTGTGTTTGCAAATGCTCATCCTTCACAGAAATGCAGTAAGCAATCCTGACACCATTTACAGTGTCTCAGGGATAAGGCAAGAATTGGACTACAGTGCTGGAATGGTGAAATTCATTTTAAACCGACAAGAAGATCTCCAAGAATTTCTAATGTACTTACTACAAATACTGGAAAGAAAAAACATACTTATTAGAGAAATCTTTCACATTTCCTACATGTGGAGACATACATGCACTCTTTGCAACCATGTCATTGAGGAGCAAGTCCCTAACGAATCCTTCATGTATATACCAATACCCAACTGTGACTCCATTCCATTTCAGCAACTGGTGCAAAATGCAAACCATAGCAGGTTCTGTACGTCGTGCAATTCTGATTATCGTTCGACGCTACATATACACTCACATAGTCAATATGTGATATTAATGCTCTTAAGATACAATTCCGACAGTACCAAAAACAACTGCAAACTTACTGCCTTCACCCACAGACAGATACCACTTGGCAGGAAAACCTTCACAACTGTATCCATAATCTACCACACAGGGGACGCCACCAATGCAGGCCACTATACTGCATACATTAGAAAGCAATCGTCATGGTGGGAATGCAATGATGCTTCCATGAGTCCAAAGCACAGACTACCTGCAAATCTTGCAAATGCTTACTTAATATTCTTGAGGCCAAAATGTACCAGTACATCGTAAGTGGACTACATTCTTTTTCCTTCCACACTATCGACCTAAAGCAACGTACCATACATGAAGCATTGCGAAATGTACTACAGTGTATTTTTGCCAATTTCATCCCCAGTGATTTCAAGGAGTACAGTCACACAAACAGTACGTGTCAACAAAACAGCACCAGTATCAGTATTTTCCACTGTATACGTGAAAGGGAATTTGCTAAGTGTGAGGGTTCAAAACAATCCTCTGTAACCTCTAAAATCACCAGTAACGCAAATCAGTCACCAGCTCTCCAAGAACAGTCCTACAACTACCAACACATATTTACGTATCACCACGTAAATCTGCAAATGGACAGTACCACTTCAAAATGTACACAGATGTCCAAATAACCACAGGAATGCACAAACCTCAAACGGGACAATGCAAAAAGTTAGAATTCCCCACCTGGTATCTAACTGCAACCTAAATATGACAATGTTATTTGCAGCATCACAACTACCCAACTCAATCTTCAACAACTACTGTGCTACAAACATAGCGCGAAACACTTCCAAAGTATCAGCAGTTACAGTATGCCAACAGGTACGTAACTAGCATGCAAATTCTGCACTAGCAGGGAACTCCACCAATAGAGTCCACTATACTGCATACATTAGAAAATAGTGGTCATGGTAGGAATGCAATGAAACTTCCATCAATCCAAAGCACCTACTACCTACAAATCCTGGAAATGCCTACTTAACAATCTGGAAGCCAAACATTACTCTGTGATGTACAAACCTACTATACCTTACTCCCCAGCACCAAGCACGTGGACACTTTTCTTTTTCCTTCCACACTATCTACCTAAAGCAACATACCATACTGGAAACATGGACAATGCACTACAGTGTGTGTTGGACAATTTTATCCCCAAGGAGTACAGTCACGCAAACAGTACATCTACACAAAGCAAAGTACCAGTATTTTCCACTGCATACGTGGAAGGAAAAGTGCTAAGTATGAGGGTTCAAAACTATCCTCGGTAACCTCCGAAATCACGACTTCCACAAATAAGTCACCAGCTCTCCAACAATACTCATACAACTCCAACACATATGGACGTGGCACCACATCCATCCGTAATTCGGCAGTACCAGTTCCAAATGTAGATAGATGTCCAAATAACCACAAGAATGCACAAGCTTCTCTACGTGCCCTTCACAAACAGTACACTGTAAATAGTTAGAATACGCCACCTGGTATCTAACTGCAACTGGAATATGACGATGTTATCTGCAGCATCACAACTACCCAAACTCAACCTTCAACAACTACTGTACTACAAACATAGCATCAAACACTTCCAAAGTATAAGCAGTTACAATATGCCAACAGCTACGTAACTACGGTCATAATACTGCATTAGCACTAAACAATATCATAATACTTGCAAACCACTGGCAGAAACCAAACGCATAAAGAAACAATGGTACAAAAAGGAAGCAGTAAAACATTTACAAATCAAAACCTGTTATAGAACGCCACCCATCCTACCAACATGTATAGTGCACATATTGTACACCATTACATTTCCTCCTACTTCAACAGTACACCTTAAAAAGTGATGTAACCACTGCAAACGTCACTATGATTCATTGTGCACTATATTAGCAACTACATTTCGATGTTTTTTTTTATCCAGCATGGATTTTTTTTTCTCCCACAGACCCAATGATTATGCAAAGAACCACAGGAACTGCACTGATTGCACATTACACTGGTTAAAAGCATAGTATTTATGAAGTGCTAGTAAAGGGGGTCCACAAAATACAGAAATGTATGCTATGTAGTATACTTCAAAGTAACGAAATACCTGCGCTAACATATTGTGTTCTCTTTTCCCACAGATAATACAGCAACCAGTACGACAACATTTTACACTCCATACCCAAAACACAGTGCAGGGCTTCCTCTATGCAAACAGTAAGTCTTCAACGATTGCTATTATACTTCTGTACAATATCCACAGTGCAATAAGTACACTTATTGCTTCTATACACATACCAATAGCACTACTGACAATGCGCACCTATATTACACTATGCAGCTTGTGGCCATGCCCTACATGCTTCACCACACCCTCTACATTGTAGGGCCTCCAGCCATACACTACACATTATACACCCTGCCCACTATTGCCACTGCATTGTAGAACTACACATACTAACATCTATGCACGTACGACTAACCCTACACATAACACAGCCACCTACCCCATAGCAACTGCAGTTTATATTGCCTACTACTTCTTCCATAGAATACATAACCTGTTTCCTACGTTGACTGGTCACCTAAATCCTATCATAAGTGCACACACTGAATTAACAACACTACAGTAACCTACCCTACAATCTGCACAATTACAACAATACCACTTCATGCATGCATCAATACATCTTACATAACTCTCCTAACTTCTCCAACATTTGCACCCTTGCTTTATACTGCCACCATGTACGCCATTAGGTCACTTTCATTGATATGTACACCATTTCCAGAAAACGTAGCCAACCCATATTTCAGTACAGCGCATACATCATATCTCCCCAGCCACATTGCAACCACGATCGTACTTCTTTACTTTTTCAACTTGTTACCCTTTTTTCTCCTGTAGAGAAAACACCATTTACAGCCGATAACCGCTTTACAATGTTAAACAAATGTTCACACTGCTTTCCTTTCCTAAACAGTATCCCCAAAAAGGTCATGCAGTACAACATCAAACTGTGTACTATGGACCATCCAAAGCAGAAAACACACACCGACTGTTGCTAGTCGGTAACCCTCTGCTGCACTCGTAGTGGGAACTAGTCCCAAGTGAAAGTTATACCTTGTATATGCTTAAAGGATAGTTCCGGGACTTTTTTTTTATTGTCCCTACGGGTCGGCCATGTGTTTGTAAGCATAAATCGGTAGATCGTAGGAAACTTTCCTATGGACCTTACCCGACTTTTCGCCCATTATCGCACTCGAAATCAGCCTCCATTTTGTGATAATCCTATCATTCCGCCGCATCGACCTGGCTCACCTGCCTTTGCGGCACTAAATCAAATCCCCCGCCCCTGAAACAGACTTTATCAAAACATTCATATTCCCCGCCTCTATCCGTGACGTGACTGTGCTGCGTAGGCAAACGCGCCCAGGCGTCTTCTACGCGACTCCACACAGAACCCGGAAACCAACACAGATCAGCTCACAACACAGCGCGCCACAATTCGGAATATGAAACTGTACTTTGAAATCAAACCGCAAGATTGTAAATGTGGTAAAGTACATTTATTGGACATCAAATGTTTTGAGAATATTCAGCGATTTGCATTTTTATTTGCTCATGTTCCAAAAAGTTCGTATTGAGGAACGCGATGGTCCTTTCCTGTACACAGGGTCTTAGAGCATCTCACAATACAGCACCACAATTCGGAATGTGAAACCGTGGTTTAAAAGCAAACGGCAAGATTGTACATTTGGCAAAGTACGTTTATTGGACATCAAATGTTTAGAGAATATTCAGCGATTTGCATTTTTATTTGCTCTCGATCCAAATTAGTTCGTCTTGAGGGAAGCGATGTTCGTGTGCAGTACACAGGGTGTTGGTTTACGATAAAAATAAGCTCTTCGGTCGCACTGATAATCGCATGGCTGTTCCAACAACGAGGCACTAGGCCACCACAACGGTAGGTATGTTGCATCTAACCGTTAGTACCGCGTAAGGGCATACTTGTACTTGGCGATCGTCCCATAAAATGGTCAGGGTGGTAACGTTGTTCACGCGGAGAAGCAACTGGCGGCTGTAGAAGCCGTCCGCCGGTGTCTGGTACTCGTGACACAGACAGTAGTGAATGATGTACCTAAAAACATAAAAAATGAAATTAGTCTCACCATCAGATCCTTATTAAAATCATAGCGAGGACAGCGCTACTGGGTGTACACAAGTGTTTAAAGGCGTGGCGAGGCAGGGAGGGGGGGAGTGGAGTACAAGGTAAGTAGCATAAAATAATAAATAAATAGGGCCAGCTGGTGGCAAGTGCAAGGTAAGTGCAGAACAAGTGCTGGGAAGGGGGGGCTGTAGGATACTGAGACAGTCCCCCAGTGCAGGGGTTGACAGGGAGGCAGTGCAGGTGGAGAGTGGAAGGGCCCAGGACCGAGGTCGCAGACAGTGGACCAGTTGTAGCAGGGGAGAGGGAGAGAGAAAGCAGAAGCAAAGAGGAAGGTTTTGAGGTGCTTCAGTAAAAGCAGATGTTTCTCCTCAAGATAGTGCGCGGTAGAAAACAATATGCCACATAGAACGAACAAGTACAACTGAACCCGTCTTTAAAGCCACTGTATAGTAATGAAATTGCGGTATAAACTCATCAAAAGTTACTTACATTATATTTGCATTTTCCATTGTGTCTCTGTGTAGGGCAGACCCGAAACACCACTCCTTCTTTGCCGACGTTACTTCTTCTAATGAACGTGGCTCATCGTTTCGTTTCTGAAATTTTATTCATTATCTTTTCTTAGTCTTTCAGGATGGTCCCGGCCTGTCAAGGTCAAATCACAATAGAACCTTATATTGGGTCGTGGGCCGTTCCGCCACCCGAGCAAAACATCAAAGCAGCTGACCTTCACTTTGAGCGAGCACACATTTCTAGTTAGCTGCGGTTAGTTTTAGGGACATCTTGTCTGCGTGCCTTTTTTTTTATTGTCCCTATGGGTCGGCCATGTGTTTGTAATACGGAAACATTCTATAATTTTTGTAAAAATGATTTATATTACTGTTTGGTTTAATTGCAATGGGCCTGCAACATGAGGAGACTCGAGAGAACAGAATCAAATTACAATCATTTAAACCGTGATGTGTATTTCTCAATGAGCTCTGCTTTAGGTGGACATGGAACAGAGGCAATGTTGGGTGGCAATGCAGTTGTCCCCTGCATAGGTTCGTTCACCACTCCATGTATGTGCCTATCTAGGACGTCAACGATAAGTTTCTCAATAAACTCATATTGCATATCCTCAAACACTGGTTTGATCACCCATTGTTTACTTCTTTTAGTGAAGGCCTTATTGTAGCGAAGCGTCCCTAAAGTTCCGGTCGTCCTACTTTGTTGACGGCCAACATTATGGTTATGTGCCAAGACCGCTAAAAGAGTCCGATTTATCATGCCCTCCATGCCAAAATGCAATCGTTTTGGCCTGTACTTGAGGCACATATTGTGGAACACCTCCAAATCTCCTGTGTGGCAGAATTCCGTGAGTCCCCTCAAAGCTTTTGTTATAGTTTTATCAAATACAATCTTTTCAATGGCTTTGTGAGTGGGTGATGAAGGAATCAACCACTTCTTCTTCCGTGCCTCCTCTGTGGACAAATGGCCATGTTCACATTTGTGGAAATGTTCATTTGTCGACCATCGATGTACGTTGCTACAGTGCAAAATTACTGACCGCCATTTTTCCAGTAGAATTTCCAACGACCCTTCACATGTTTTTGAGCTCCACCAAAGATGGTTGCTGATTGACTTGGACCACTGTGAAATACCTTGCAATTCCTTTTTTTTACCTGCAGCCGACAATTTTTTATTGATTGATTTTGCAAGATGCCAAACGTCAAATTGGTGATTTATATTTTTGTACTGTTCTCTCATTGTCTTGGCAATTGAAACGTGTCTGTCCGTGGCTATCAGGTCGATCACCATTCCCCGCGATTGTAGTTCTTGCAATGATGCTACAAAGCCAACTTTCTCCATGGCCACTGAGGATGTACTTTGTGACACCTGCACGACCACCGAACTCACAATTTTCTTACTTTCCATGTCCTGAAAGTGGTAGGTGCAGTACTTGGCTGAAAATCCTGGGCTGTCGCACTGTCCATCACCGGCTAGCCTGAAGCGTTTGCCCGCGAATGTACTTTCCATTGACATTTTTTCCATTCTCCAAGCTTCGCTGATGGCTGGAAATAGATAATCGGTTTGGTATTTGTAGAACTGACTTTTCGCAATGAAATGGATTCCCACAAACTGAAAGAAATACTGTAACTTTTTAAAACTTGAACCACTAAAAAGTGCGGCCGCTGCACAAAGTAGATTGCCTGCTGGCAGTTGCCCCAGCATGGGTTGTGCAGACCATGCGAACGGATGATATTGTGTACAGGTGGCATGTATTTTAAGGTTAGTGCCTCGAATTGCACGAGTCACATTAATCAATGGCTCCCCACATACTTCCCCACCAACCCAATGCCCACATTTCATCATCATAATAATATCCATCAAACAGCTATCGAATACAATGAATTTGGCCTCTTTCCTTATACTGTCACTCTGCATCCCAGCTGGTTCGGCCTGTAACGTTGAGGACATGTCACTCGCATGGAAGGTACAATCTCTGATATCGTCTTCCGCTATGCTGAGTGATATTGATGGTGTTTCATTGTCGTCCACTTCATTCTCTTCCATTGCAACATCTGTTCCTTGTCCGGAGATGGGAGAAAAAAACAATGTCTTCAACTTTCGCGCGCTCTTATTTTTTGCGGGTGTGGATTCTGTGAATTGATCTCCGACTGCATCCAAACTACCAGGAGGACATTCACTATCAATGGCTGGTGGTGGTATAGCTCCGTTGTCAATCACTTCATATTCTTCCCATTGGCACGATGCATCTCCAGTCTCAAGTCCCTGCCAAAAGGTTTGACAAGCAACATCTCTCGTTCGCTTCACTGTCTGTGTAGATCTAGTTCTTACACCCACTCGCAACTAGAGGACAGATTAGAAAAGGGATGTTCAGTTTAAACACAACTTACAGTATTGAACTATTGACAGTGAAAGACAACATAAAATAGTGAACAGGACACTAACCTTCTTTTGCTTTCTTTTCTTTGAAACTTTCTTGCCTCGAACTTCAACATCTGGACGCTGTTGCTCCGACTCGTGTGTGCATGTCTCCACTTCCTCTCGCGCTGCAACGACTATATTTTCATGATAAGCACATCCATCACTCACTGAGGCTCCATCGACTCCCTGAAACATAGAACTTTCATTAGTATGTATAATAATATTGAAAACACAAAATGTACTTGGGGACCAATACCCATACGTACATCTCAATAGCAAAACACGAATGAACGCATTGTGTAGAACATTCAAACGACAATAGTTCACGCATTGTTGATCTAGTTAGATTGAACTGTCAAGATCCATACCTCGGGCTCCGCATAGACTTCCATTGATGATATTATTGAAGATGACGCTTCAGCAACTCCCTGAAACACAGTAATTGCATTAGTATGGTTTTCTATTTTGTTTAAAAGAACATAAACTTTCTGCAGGCGTCAACGGCTCATCTAAATAGACCTGCACAAATGATCAGTTGTCTAAAATAAATAATGGATATCTAAATATGATTCGATTTGCTCCATCGTTGGAAGTGTCACCACCCAGAGATCTGCATCAACTACTAGTGGTGATGTTCTTGTTGAAGAAGCTCCGTCAGCTCCCTGAAACATAGTACTTGCGTTAATAAAGAAGGAAGTATAGCGGGTGTAATCACGTCATTTGATCTCGCATGATTGATCTGTCAGTATCCATACCTCGAAATGCATAAGAACATCAAGGGACGCTGTAACTGCGGTGCACACTTCTGCAAGCTGTTGCGCCGACCCGTAACTGCATGCTCCCCCTTCTTCTTGGACTAATGCTCCATCGACTCCCTGAAACATAGGACTTTCATTAGTAATGAACACAATATTGAAAAAAGAAGACACATAGGAGGGCGACGACAGAAGGACATACCAATGGCTAAAAACGAAAGAAACATTGTGTGTAACAATCACGCTACAAGAATGCAAGATCTGATGATCTCCATCGATGGAACTGTCCGGAAACGTACCTCGAGCATCTGAGTGACATCTACGGTTGTCGTCAATGCGTTGGACTCCTCAGCATCTCCCTGAAAGACAGTACTTGCATTATTTTGGATAACAATAATTATAACTGAAAACAAAGACTAGAGGACGAGTACTGTGGTGTACCATTAGGTAAAATAATTACACGATCAATTAAAACTATTGATTTACATGCCTAAAACAAGTCAGTGTCAGAGTAGCTAAGTAAGATTACCCGATAGGCGCTTGAAGTGGCTGATGACTGCAATAACGACACGGATGGAGAATCTTCCGCCTTCATATTGAGTGGATACATAAATGGGGAAATTATTGTTAGCTAATGCTACACACTACCGCAAGGCCGAGAGACAAATACGTAAACTTGACTCACCAGTGGAGGGATGTGGACGAATAGAGTGGGAATAGCGGTTGAGAGCAATTTTCGCCTCGCTCGAGGTGTTTTCTTCTTTATTAGCAATGATGTGGAGTACATGTCTGGGCTAAAGTGCCTGCTGCAGATGCGGTATCGATCACCCCTCTTGTCCGCAAAGACTTCTAGGACTCTACTTTCTAGCTCAGAGGCTGGATATCCGCAATATCGGACCCATTCTCTTATCTGATCTATTGTCTTAGGGAAAACATGCATTATAGTATCTTCAGATTTGTTATGGGTCTTCGAAGGGCAACCGCCAATGGAACAGGCAGGCATTATGGAAAGTTCTGAAAAGTAAAGATCAACAATTCTCTATGAATACCAATGTGTTAAAACATTAAATGACACATAAAAGGTTCAATGCAAGGTCCGTTTTGGTTCTTGGAACTATACACGTTATTCACATGCGGATAAGTATTTCAATAACTTTCAAAAAATAGAAAAAGTAATTTGACTAAACTCAGAACATGTGACTAGTTCCTTGCATGTACTGTCGTGAACGAAAAGAAAACATGGATGCAATTTGACGACTACTAGCAAATAGATATAAATTAAAAAATTGGACGCAAAATGATTATGGTACATGGACTTACCTTGACGAACAAACAGTTAGATGCAGGGATCAGAGTAGTTTCTTGTCGTAGAACAGGGAGCAGTTCACAGGTTGCAAACTGACGAGTTTGCTCAAAGTGGTCACGGAAGTTCACAGAGACGAAGAGCAGATAACCAGCACCTTCACGGGTTGACTAGCAAAGCGCAAAGAAGTTCTCATTAGAAATATGAAGTGGGTTATAAAGAATTCGAAACAGGGGTGTGTTTGTGAATGAATGACGTGTATATGTCGTGGCATTATGCGGATTGCAGGGGGGCGTCCAGCGTGAGGGGGGATGCTTGGCAGGAGACACGGGGTCTGGAGGTAGACATGGGAACAACAACCCATGCTCTATAGACCACTTTGAAGTGTACATGGTCTTTGGCACCTCTTGGCCTTTATCGCTCCCTGACAGCTCCACTTGCCAGCAGCGCAAGTACCCCGGTGCGAACTGCCTTTGATAGGGCGGGGGGTGGATCGGGGCGGTGGTCGTGCAGACAAGACACAGGAAGACTTGTGAATGGAGACACACTTATGTGGATTGCAGGGGGGCGTCCATCGTGAGGGGGATGCTTGGCAGGAGACACGGGGTCTGGAGGTAGACATGGGAACAACAACCCATGCTCTATAGACCACTTTGAAGTGTACATGGTCTTTGGCACCTCTTGGCCTTTATCGCTCCCTGACAGCTCCACTTGCCAGCAGCGCAAGTACCCCGGTGCGAACTGCCTTTGATAGGGCGGGGGGTGGATCGGGGCGGTGGTCGTGCAGACAAGACCCGTTTGCCGCAGGGCCTCACCAAGGAGAGGCCATCTAACTGAATGTAAGAGGATGGCTGCAGGATCTACTACATGGAAGGCAGGGGGGTGAGTTTATAAATACCTCACCCTCCCAGGAGAATATATGGGGGTCATCTCTGTACCCGGTGCCCAAAAAGAGGATTTATTATGATCAACCATATTTATTATTTACCCATAACCATGTTTTGTATCAATAAAATCCAACAGCTTTTTATTGCCAACGCTTGATGCCAACCCACAAAAGAATATATGTATGACTGCTGCATATATGGGTTCAACGGTTATGTGGATTGAAGGTGTGCGGCCAGCGTGAGGGAGGATGCTGGCCGGAGACATGTGGTGTGACAAGACAAGGCACTGGAAGGCTATTCAACGGAGACACACTAGATTCATTTAAAAAATCAAAACAACCATTGTTAAAATATATGTTGTGCTTTATTTTAGATTTTAATTAAACATAAATAATAAACATTACACATTGTAAAGTTGAGGTTGCAGCACATCGAGGGAAAATCCGCGGTATTGTCCACTGTCACTGGGGAAATGTTGTCTAATGGCAAGTACCGCACAGGCAGGTATTACTCTCCGAACGCGGTGTCCGAGCCTCCCGTGAAGCCACCAAGTGAAGCAACGATAGGCCACCAGCCTGTACCACCTGTGAAAAAAAAGATGCAAACTGTATTAAACTGACCAAACTTTCTTATCAATGTCGATTCAGGTAACACATGTCATTTTTCTTAGAAAAAAATTATATCTAGAAAATGCACTATATGGAACCAATTTACATGCGTTCGAATGATATGTAAATGTAATTTTATATGTGGGAGACGACCATGAAATAGTGGTGGCATCACTGACATCACAAACAGAGTATACTTACTCGTTACTCGGATTACGCGGACGAACAGTGCCACGAAGTTCGTGCATAAGCACCATCATCATCCTCAACACTGTCCGTGAGAGGCAGGCTTCCCTGAACTCTGGCAGCTCGGTGATGCATTGCGGACTTTGCTCGCCTTCCTGCAGACTTTGCTCGCTTTCCGAAATGTAGGCCAAGCACCCGGAATTTTCACGGCAGCAGCAGTTCTCCTCCTCAGTTGGCATTAGCTCGCACCGATTGCACGTGCACCAGGTGGAGACGCCGTCCATGCGACATGGTCCAGGCTCTTCATCCGTTGACTGGTCCTCCCAACTGCCGTCCGAATCCCCATCGTTTTCGCGTGCTTGCCTTTCCAGTAGTTCCTCCTCGGTGTACTCGGGCTCGTACATATACGGCATTATTGTGGCCATTGTGCGGTAAAGATAGTAAAATAATTTACAGAGATGGTACAGGTGTTCACACGGGCTACAAGCGGCGAAGGTAGCTGACCAGAGCACTGAAACGAGTCACAGAATACTCAAAGTAACACAGAGAGAATAATGGAATCGAAAATATGCTGCTGTGTGTTGTGAAACGGTGTGTTTATACTTATTGGGGAAAGAGGCGTCCTGCCATTTCCATGGCAACACGTCAATAGCTGAGGCGCAGCGATTGTTGACACGAGACGTGCTTGAAATGGGCAGTACGCGTCTGCTGATGTCAGGCTCAGGGGCGGGGGATTTGATTTAGTGCCGCAAAGGCAGGTGAGCCAGGTCGATGCGGCGGAATGATAGGATTATCACAAAATGGAGGCTGATTTCGAGTGCGATAATGGGCGAAAAGTCGGGTAAGGTCCATAGGAAAGTTTCCTACGATCTACCGATTTATGCTTACAAACACATGGCCGACCCGTAGGGACAATAAAAAAAAAGTCCCGGAACTATCCTTTAAGGCTCCAAGTATGGAGTGTTAGATATACAGGGACGGGAATCAAATTAATTGTTACAGAATTATAATTGGTTTTGTCTAATATTCAAAAGACTAACAGTATATCTGGGGCTCTGTCAATCTACAGACAAGAAACCATCAAGCTGAGAGTGGACAGATATAAAGTAGACCCATTAGGCAATATAACAGAACATAATCAATTTAATTGATAGCATACAACTCCAGTGGAGTGTGTGAATACTAATCGCATTCACAGGTAAGTTTGTACCGGTCAATAGTTCAAAAAACAAAGGACAAAATTCAATTTGAGCTGGACAAAATACTCAAACAAAACCTGTTTGGTCAAAGAAGGAACACACATATGTAGTATACATTTACAGGATACCAGTGGTAGGGTAATTTATATGCAGGGTAATCACCACCTTGGTGTTGCCCCGCTGCTGAGCAGTTACATTCATTCTGCTCAGGGTTCCTAAAGACACTCCTATTGGGTAATCAGTGCCTACGCGTTTCGGATTAGTGAAAATCCATCTTCAGGGCAGGACGTGTTTTAGTTTCATCAGAGTTCAGTTGCAATTCCTACAAAGTATAAGGATACACTAATTAGGTCTGAAGCGTATTTAGAGGACTCTATCATTTAACTCACATAAAAGGGAGTACACTAACCTGCTCTTCTTGAGAAGCAGGATCAAATCATAATCACCTGTGTGGTTGAAATAACAAAAAATGCAGCTTGTAAAAGTTTGACCCTATGCGTGAGGCCATATTGAACAAATACTCAAACTGTAAAGGTAGTTACTCACCCAGTCACAAGAAAGCAGTGTCTCGCCGGGTGCAAGGGTGGTGTCAGGCTGTAAAACCAGGATTAGGAAGGTGGAGGCATGGAAGAGAATCTAGGTTACTATCAACTCGAGGCATGTAAATATATGCTTTCTATGAGCGTAGTAATCGAAAAACACCATGGAAACCAAGGTGTTATAAATGTAAAGTAACGTGAAGTCTATATTCACCAAGACCTAAGGTCAACCACCTAAGAAAGTCAGTAGCTCTAGTGGAGGGCGTTAATCGTAATTTCCGTACAACGTGCAATGAAGAAGTGGAGGCTATTCTGGCTAACTCCAGGCATGTACATATATGCTTTCTATGAGCATGGTAAACGAAAAACACCGCGGAATCCAAAGGTTGTCCTCCTTACCGTGCCACTATTTTTAGCACTGTTTAAGGTTTGTAGGTTACCTCAATACCAAGTTTGAGGCTCGATTTGAGTTAGATCGTACCTGGGACTTTTTGTCCCACCCAAAGATGGCGCCCAACGCGGGGACGCGTCTGCGCGCCACTCCCATGGCAACACATTTAGCTGGGGAGTGCCGTGCAGCGAGCCCGCGTGAGCTGCTGCTGAATTACTTTGGCGTATGGTGGACGACCCGCTCGTTTTAAGTATTCATGATCTTGATGTTCATTGAACGATAATCACTATGGGTGCATGAGCACAGTGAACAGCTTCCATTTCTTCACTGCACTTCGTACGGACACCACGGTTAACACCCTCCACTAGAGTTACTGACTTTTTGAGTTACCTTAAGTCTTGGTGAATATAGTTTTCACGCTACTTCACATACATGACACCTTTGGATTCCGTAGTGTTTTTCGTTTACCATGCACATAGAAAGTATATATTTACATGCCTGAATAGCCTCCACTTCTTCATTGCACGTTGTACGGAAATTACGATTAACGCCCTCCACTAGAGCTACTGACTTTCTTAGGTGGTTGACCTTAAGTCTTGGTGAATATAGACTTCACGTTACTTTACATTTATAACACCTTGGTTTCCATGGTGTTTTCGATTACTACGCTCATAGAAAGCATATATTTACATGCCTCGAGTTGATAGTAACCTAGATTCTCTTCCATGCCTCCAGCTACCTAATCCTGGTTTTACAGCCTGACACCACCCTTGCACCCGGCGAGACACTGCTGTCTTGTGACTGGGTGAGTAACTACCTTTACAGTTTGAGTATTTGTTCAATATGGCCTCACGCATAGGGTCAAACCTTTACAAGCTGCATTTTTTGTTATTTCAACCACACAGGTGATTATGATTCGATCCTGCTTCTCAAGAAGAGCAGGTTAGTGTACTCCCATTTATGTGAGTTAAATGATAGAGTTCTCTAAATACGCTTCAGACCTAATTAGTGTATCCTTATACTTTGTAGGAATTGCAACTGAACTCTGATGAAACTAAAACACTTCCTGCCCTGAAGATGGATTTTCACTAATCGGAAACGCGTAGGCACTGATTACCCAATAGGAGTGTCTTTGGGAACCCTGAGCAGAGTGAATGTAACTGCTCAGCAGCAGGACAACACCAAGGTGGTGATTGCCCTGCATATAAATTACCCTACCACTGGTATCCTGTAAATGTATACTACATATGTGTGTTCCTTCCTTGACCAAACAGGTTTTGTTTGAGTATTTTGTCCAGCTCAAATTGAATTTTGTCCTTTGTTTTTTGAACTATTGACCGGTACAAACTTACCTGTGAATGCGATTAGTATTAACACACTCCACTGGAGTTGTATGCTATCAATTAAATTGATTATGTTCTGTTATATTGCCTACTGGGTCTACTTTATATCTGTCCACTCTCAGCTTGATGGTTTCTTGTCTGTAGATTGTCAGATTGACAGAGCCCCAGATATACTGTTAGTCTTTTGAATATTAGACAAAACCAATTATAATTCTGTAACAATTAATTTGATTCCTGTCCCTGTATATCTAACACTCCATACTTGGAGCCTTAAGCATATACAAGGTATAACTTTCACTTGGGACTAGTTCCCACTAGGAGTGCAGCAGAAAGTTACCGACTAGCAACAGTCGGTGTGTGTTTTCTGCTTTAGTTTTGCTGAACCTCGAGTGGCCTTGAGTTTCTCCCTCCTGCACCTGAAATACAACGTACCAAAATCACATACATGATCTAAGACCCTCTCGGGCTACTTTATCGTTTTGAATTCTT
Source organism: Ambystoma mexicanum (assembly GCF_040938575.1). Classification (NCBI taxonomy): domain Eukaryota; kingdom Metazoa; phylum Chordata; class Amphibia; order Caudata; family Ambystomatidae; genus Ambystoma; species Ambystoma mexicanum. Next base: position 1,119,694,064 of record NC_090930.1, read on the forward strand.
TATATTTTTTGGAGTGCCTCCCAACCCAGCTCTTTTCCTATGGACCATCCACCCACGTGTTCTCAAACAGCATACACAGTGTCGCATTACCCACCGTTGCCTCATACCACAGTTCACATCTAACTTTTCCTTACACACTTTAAAAACACATTTTATGTATTTTGCCATCTGTGCATTTACGTAACCATTTGTACAGCACCATCATATCTACTTGTACTTTTCACTACTTTCACCGTAATGACACTACCAACATTCGTAAATAGATGCTAAACTCGAAGCACGTTCCCGGGTAATTACTTCCTTTTTTTCCTGCATCATCTCCAGAAATCAAAACCTAAAATACCTTTCCTTAAACAGAACACACGCTCATTGTAAAACAGCCTTGAGGGGGAAGCATGTTTAGCTCCAAGTTCATATATGTATAGAAGTCTAGCAAAAAAAGATACATAACTTGCACTGCAGTTCCTCTGTCCATGTGCTCCAAAAGGTACTCTGCAACCATCTCATATGCCGTATACTGCCATTTCACAGCCTCCCAATAGAAGGATGGAATTTGTCGAAATTAAGTACACCTTTACATCGCATGTGTTTTACGATTAACAGTTATTTATGTCCTCCTCAGTATGCATATTTACAAACTTGCTCTACCCCTCACTTTCTCTCCAGACATTACACAGACCTTTGTGACGGCAGTAAAAAAACGCTGTCACACTACCATGTCTCCATCATTGTGACGCTCACCTGACTCCCACGGAGGCGCTGGCCTGGTTCGCGCTGCTGTGACCTCTTCAAAGGTGATGCGCAGGGTTCGGAAGACGGACTGGACCGGGCCCCCAAATCTGGCTTGTCTGGCTCGCAGAAGTATCCTTCTGTAGGCGAAAATAGGGGATTAACTGTCTGCGGGGTAATGCAATCAGCCTCCCACTTTCCCCTCTCACCCTCCTCGAAACCCTTCTGTGATTCCTCGTAGCGTCTCACCTTAGAGTCTGGAAGGACGAGCTCTCCATCCTGCTTCTGATGTAGGGGCGCGTTGGTATCCAGTTACTTCACTGGATTTTCGGATTGGTGAGAACCAAACTTGCTTGGCTTCCAAGTAAGTTTTTTGATGAGAGGTTCCCCTTGTATCCATGCATTAATGTACTAATGCTAGTGTCTTTTTCCCCATAGGGGCCGGGGTACGGAATGCCGGGGAACAGGCACCAACCCGAGATGACAGGTGAAATCCTTGTAGAAATCAGGTAAGTCTTTAATGAGCGTTTTTTGGTAATGTCTTTTCATTCTCTCATTAACGCTGATGTCTCTTTTTCCCCTTAGGGGCCGGGGTCTGGAAATGCCAGGATGGGGAGGCGGACCCGAAATGAAGAGGGAATGAATCAACAGGTAAGTCTTAACATGGAGAATTAGCTTTCCTTATTCCCTTCTCTCTCTCACCTTTTGTTCTGGTCTTTTTCTCCCTAGGCGCTGGGGCGTGACTGCGAATCCGGATGATCTCTGCTGAACATGGAGGCGTCCTGTAAAGGTGAGTGGAATGCGGCGCTGCAGCGATCGACGCGATGAGCTTTTAAATAAAAGTCTTCCTTTTCAGGATTGTTGGCGAGATGTCTCCGGGATGCGGATTTAGCAGGTAAGGACTTTTCCTTCTTCTGTTCTCTTCTTCTCTTCCTTTGCAGGTGATCCAGGATGCTGGCAGGCGTGGCAGAAGTCAGGATGCAGGAGCAGACACAGTGAGCGTCCAGCTGCTAGATGCAGAACAACGCGAAGCACCTGTGGCTGTTCGGGTGGGGTTTAAATAGCCTTGGAAGAAGTTCCAGGTATGTATCCTTCCTCTAATCAGGTATGTATCCTTCCCCGACCACGCCCGGATGGTAAATTAGTCCCACAGGTAAAGTAGTTCCTTTCAGGCCTCAAGGAGGCCGGGATCCTGCAGCATGGTCTGCATCAGGTAAGTGCACCCAAGCACTTCCATAATGAGCCTGGCGTCTATGGCGCCAGGACTGATGTCTTTTATGAGCCTGGCGCCATAGGCACCAGGACACTGTCCAAAGGGCCCCTATATGGGGTTGCTGGGTCCTTCCTTGGGGACTGGATGTCCGCTTTCGGGGACGCAGGGCTTGAACGGGCATCATGACAACCATTCCCAGTAACTTGCAACTGTCACTTTACTTTCTTTTGCTTCTCATACACTAAAGCCCATCACCTTCTACGCACTCATACACTGCTACATTCCCAGTTCTGCCCTTTCACACAATTACTATGTCTACGCACCCTCAGTATAGTATACGTTATAACCGACACAGGTGCATGCAGCGGTCAACCGGCACACAAATATGTACAACTCACATTTCTTTCACGTGCTTCTTACCAAAGCAGCTACTCCATTCTCCAGCAATCCAAGGTAACCCCCATTACGTTTCTTATTGTATGACTTTCTTTGTAAACACACTGACACATTGCGCCGTGGGTCCATCTACACTCGCTGCCACTGTCAACTTTTGTAAAAAAGAAACACATGAAAACATCATCGTGTCCCAACGGTACCAACACATTTTCTTCTGTGCACCCGTACAATCACTGTATTACCTACAAGCCAGACACCAAGGCAGTGAGTTCAGATATGGCGCTACGCACTAACACACACGTCATTGATCATCAGCCATTCAGCTATTACCACATTATCTTTCCTGCAAAGTTTTATCCTGTACGCTCCAATGAATAGCCGCTACTTACAGGCACTCTTATTCCTCTTTCTACTCAAATATGTTGCACCCTACTGCGCTGCCACGCCTTCCACATTCCAATACACGGCTGATGGACCAACCATTGGAAGATTACCATAAGCAATTTCTTTTCCATCGTTATTATCTGGGCCGACCACTATGGAACGGTATGTCCACTTGCGGTTCCTGCTATACGAACCAACCTGCAAATCTTCATTCTATAATTCATCCCAGAGGCACCACATGCTACCTTTCAAAGACAATGTCTTCTTCCACACGGACCACCAAGCAGCACTAAGTACTCCTTTTACCACTGAGCTACATGAGAACAGAAGAACATAACTGCACAGACGGCATTGGTCACTGTATTTTGTTTGCGAAATAAAAGAGCTCTGAATCCACCAAGTATGGAATGATCTGGAACCGTAAAGTCTGTCTGCGCAAGTCTGCTTTTTTTAATGTTGTTCCTTTCCAGAGCTAGCTGCTCACATGACAGAGTGCGCTACGCTTGCCATGCACATAAAATAAATACCTGGAGTGCACGCCGTGAGGAGCGACTGTCCACAAGGGTAGTCACTGATGCCAGTGACTGTTGCAATGGTGTATGTGGCTTACAGGCATAGCTAACGGAAGCGATGCACACATTACAATTGCACACACTTCAAGCTCCACCGGCTTCCTTTCGCCATCTGAACAAGTACGCCAAACAAACGTAACAGTCAGATGGCCTTCCATCCTGTTTATAGCTCCACTTAACGGCGTTCATCATGTTGCCGGCTGCAAATGTGTGTTCGAATTTACATTCTCCATAGTGTTCATATGTAATACTTATTAACTTGTGTCATGTCGCACGGCCTTCCTTCTCTCTCAACGTACTAGGTATTATGAGAGGTGTACCATAATGTACATTAATTGTGTCATCTTAGTATGTGTATGGCAACAAGGCCAATAAAGGTCACCATAGTCACGTGCTGTCACTTCACACCACCTCTACTGTAATGGCACCTGCACAATTTCCTGCACAACCATGCTCTGACAGTGAGCACCCACAGTAGACATACATATTTGCAGCCCTGTACGCTGGACTTACATTTCAGTGTAAGAACTGACCCAAAGAAGGGAACATTGTTAAACCTACTTGCAAACAATGTCGACATTATTACGTCAAACGCCTGTAGCCATCCATACACTGCAGTACGCGCTTGCCACTCCCAACACAACATGGTACACCAATTAGAACAATCCCTATACCCTCTGCAATACACTCCCCAACTCCAATAGCCTCTCAAGGTCATCACCTGTGCACTTACCACACAACTGTTTATGTGTAAGTATCTGTCTCAACTGTTACGTACTAAAACAAGCCTTGCATTTCCCACTTTCTTACTGCACTCCCTAAACCGAACCTCTGTTCACGTCCACACCCCTCCCAACACAAATGATGTCTTATCTCTGCAATTCCCCTTTACGGCCTGCACCATGTCCTCCACATTAATTCTGCAAAGGCGCAGATCTTACGGCACTTACATATTTACAAGTGTATTGTATAGTACAAGTTAAGCTTATATACTTTACTGCCTACAAGTACTTATAGATACAACAACATACTCAAACAAGGCAACATTCTCACACCTACTTCCGACCAGTGCCCACACTGTGAAGGCCAAGGGCCGTACCCATGCACAAAAGCCAGTATGCGTGTTACAGGCACAAGACAACATGGCACTCCGACTGCAAACATCCTCATATTGTCTCCAATGCACTCCCCATCCCCAATAGAGTCTGCCTGCACTCAACAAAAAATGATAGTCGCCTCAACCACTGCCCACCAACTAACTATGTGTGAGTACCTCCATTCAAATTCCTTCCATCTGCCAATGTCAACCAGCCCTCCCTAAAGCAAGGCTATGGCCAAGCCCTAGCCTCTTGGGTACAAAGGCGGAGGCCTAAGGCCTCCGCCCATGCACCCAATTGCACCCAATTGCCTAGTCCTACTACACACCCACGGGAAGGCAATACAGGCATGCATGCTAACATTTCCAACGGTGCTTGCCGCCTACATGTACGTATACCTGGCGCAAACCTCGTGAAAATCCATCCAGCCTTTCCACCTGTAGCCGTGTGCAAAGTTTTTCCCCATTCAGGCTATGAGGAAAACATTTTTTTTGGGATCCCCTCCATAACCTCCTCGTCCGACACAAAACCTCGCCCAACTTGACGAATAAATTATTTTGCAAAGTTTGGTGAGGATTTGTCCAGGGGGAGCGAAGTTATAAGCCGCCGAAAAAGTGCTCTTCCTATGAGTTTAGCAACTTAACCATAACTACACGGCCAGAGGATAATTCCTGTGGTATTACCAAGGGATGTCGAAAGTGAAATCTGGTCAAAATGCTATTTAGAGGAGGAACAGGAGTGTATTGGCATCAGTCTATAGGTGGAGGGGTGGAGGGAGGACAACATGTGAAGTGGGAGAGTTTAGGATGGGTAGGGGAGTATGGTGCAGAAAATGTTCAGTTTATGGGGGAGTCTCAAGAGAGTACAGTGGTGTTAGGCAAAGGTTGTATGCAGTACCCTCTGGGAACACTACAAACAACTCTGACTGCAGGTATAGGAAACTCAACCTTTGGTATAAGCTTGTACTACACAGTTTTGGTAGCGTGTTGAGCAGCCAGGATTATCTCAAGAGGGGTCAATGTGAGCTGTAGCGGAGTTACACAGAGATTCACAGTGACAAGTATTCAAATAAACTTCTTACACGCAAGGTTTCTTGAATAAACAATTATTAATTTATTCATCAGTCAGTTAGAATAAGCCTTCTTCAGAAGGGAGCAATATAACAGTAACATTTCAATACACTTCATGAAATACACTCTTAATATCTCTAAATCAGCAGATACCCTTTTGGGATGGCCCACAGACACTCCCTACACCCTCAGGTCACTTCAATTACTAGGGTGCTGGGCACATTAATCTATCACTGTTGCATTTAGAATCATATAGTAACAAGTCAAAGGAAAAGGTTATTTAGAACATACAAGAGACCACAAATATTCTTAAGCAGGCAAATACTTTCAGATCCCCCAATAAGAGTCATTCACTGAAAGAGGCTAAGCCAAAGTCAATAGGCAAAAGTCTAAGTGAGCTGAAGCACTTCTTCGCAGGTAAGTCGAAAGTATGTGCACACTGTTTTAGAAGTCTTGGAAGAAAAGAAGAATCAAATGTAGAGCCACAAGCTGATTAGACTTATGAGTAGTAGAAGATGCAAGCAACTCCACAGTAAGAGGTACGTTCTCTCAGACTTTTTACAGTACCTTTGTATTGAAGAAAAAGTACAGCAGTGTTTCTCTGCAGCTCTGCAGATCTCACTGGTCCTGGGCCTCAATCGTGGGGACAAGAGCGAGGACTCCTCGGGACTCCTGCACTGCAATGGGACGGTCACCGCTCGCAACTGGTAATCTTCAAATCGGTAGCTGTTCAGTGTTTCAGCGCCTCGCGTCTATCGCACATAGCAACACCGCGATCCCTGGCTGTCGAGATGGACTTTGCTTGCTTCTGGGGTCCCGCACTGTTGAGGGTGCTCTGGCTCGGTAAATCCTGCTTCCTGGGAGTCCAGAGGATCTTCCTGGAGCTCGAGGCCAGCTTAAAAGCAACGCACACAATCTGGTGTTTCTCTCACTGGTTATACGGTTTCCAGCAGCAACTTTGTGGAAATTCAATCAGCTCAGAGATGGATATCCGGATGGCTTACTTTGGAGTTGATTGGTCCCCTCAAGGGGAGAAGTCGTCCTTGCAGGGGCTTCTCTGTCGATACGAATTTGGAGTTTCAGCACAGCAGCAGGGCTCAGGGGCGTAGGAGACACATAAAATCTGGCGGGGGGGACAGGGGACATCTTGGGGCTTTTATTTATTTATTGTGTTTTAGTCAAAGAACTCGACTTTTCACAAAATTAGAATTAAAATAGCAGTACTTATTAAATTACAAATATCACTGTATAAAACAAGAGAAAAGAAGAAAAGAAAACAGAAGAAAATTAAAGGATGCAGCAGCAAAGAACATGTCTTTGTATGTTGCATTTCTGGATTTTTCATCCGACTATGAGCTCATGGTAAGAGAGAGGAAATAATTACTTCCAGTGGGCCACAGCTAGGACACTAGCTCGTTAAGAGGCAGATCGTAAGTGGACTCCTGCCAAATAAAGGAGTTGAAGCCTTTTCTACCAACTGCAAGTTGCTACTTTTTTTGTGTGGGGAAAGGAGATGCGTGTGTCTCTTGGAATGGAAAGATGGGGGTTTCAAAGAAAGTGGAAATCTTGTTTGTACTCCTGAGTAAGCCCTGTTATGGGAGTAGAGGGACCAGGTGTGTGATGATGCTGCTTTGACTGTCCTCCGGGGGTGGAGGGTACAGCAAACAAGGAGTATGAGCGATCGCAAGCCCACCTCCTTATAAGCACTCCCCAGGTCCACAGCCGGATGTGTCAGACCTGGGGGATGCCTAATAGGTGGGGTGTATGTGGACCCAGGGGGGGGCCAGAGGAGCAGCCTGCTATGTGGGCTGCCCCTCTAGCGCCCCTGCGAGGGCTGGGCTAGCCTCTCACGAAGAGTCTGGTCCCTCTTATTCCATCTCATGCTGGCTTCAGAGCCTATCCTTTCTTTGCCTTTGTTATTCTGAATGCAGAGCTGGACTCTGCTCCTTTCTCGTTTAACATTTGCTGCAAAGCCTGATCTATTTGATTCTCTCATATGTTACTAGGACGGCAGAGCATGGGTCCTCTGCCCTGTTAAATTATTCAAAGAGCCCCTCTGGCCTTTCTTTGCCTCTCCCTTGTCTCACTGCTTACCTCCTTGCTTGAACACTCAACATATTCTCCCTTACACAGCAAAGGCAGCTGCAGTCTGTCTTAACTTCTATTTGTTCCGTGTCTTGAATTGGCCTCTTATTTCCGCTTTTCTGTCTGCAGGGGAAAGGCATTTGCCAGTCACTGCCATGATGGTTCTACCTGGCCATAAGAGGGCAACAGCTAGCCAATATTGGAAGAACATGGGCATATTATGCCAGAGGCTGGCAACTGCCTTCCTAATGCCTACACAAGAGACACAACTATTGCCTTTGTTTCTAACAGTAATTCAGTGGATAAAGAAACGCGAGAGCACGCATATTGCTTATAAAGGAAGGGGATGATGTCACAATTGACCAAGACATTTAGATCACGCCAGGAGCTAATTTCCAGCTGCAATTAAGCGATTACCTTTTAGACTTCTGGCTTTAAATAACGTTAGTATCACCTGGAAAGCACAGAGGTTGCTCAATAGGGTTCCTGGAGCACGAGGGGTACCCTACTCGTGGGCGTGGATGATTGGAGGGCATTCTTGCCCTGTTTTGGAGCCTGGCCCCTACAGACCTGATGGGGAGGGGCCTAATACTTTTGGTTGTACGTACCCTTTGAGAGTGGGCAGACATTGCCTCCTGCTTTAGCCCACTAACAGTTCTACTTTGCAACTTTATCACACATACCTGCCAGGTGGCATATAACTCAATGCTACTAATGTTATCAGCCTCAGAAGTCTGGAATCCTTTGCCACATCAACTAGGATACAGGCTTGCCACCTGAGACTTACCCATGTCTGAGTCGGCATCTGTCGCCCTGTGGGGAAGACACACGCAGAAAGAGCAGAGCACAGTGCCCTTGTGGGTTTTTCACACTTCTTCCTCGGGGTGGGCACAATTCACTCCGCAGAGAAAGTGGGACATGCTGGGCAACATTCTCCCACTTTGACAATGTCACCCAAAGGGCGAAATTGGCAATTTCAAATACATCAGTCAACTTATTAATGAGCAATCCACACTGATGGGTTTAAGCACCTGCTTAACGCGAGATGGCAATCAAGGGCATTTGCCAACGCACTCAAGAAGCACAGGACACCCACTTACCAGCGACATATCTGATCACGAATTGCCATTTATCTGGGGTCATGTTAAATGTATTTATTTATGTATTACATGTGTAGCATCACACAAAACCCCCAAGCATCAAGGCGCAAAGTAAACTGCATGGAGTGGACCACTTCCATTGGCGCACATTTTTACTTTTCCACCACAAAATGGAAGATTTTAGCGTAAAAGGCAGGTGAAATCACATTGCTTTTCCATTTTGGAAGAGTGTAAATACCTCACGTAATTAGCGATTGCTGGCGGAATTGACAATGGCTTCCTCTGGACTCCGCCCGCTTTCACCAGGTTTCATTTCCAAGCAGATCCCAGAGGAATCCCTTTCCTTATTTCCAGCATGACAATCCATGCTGGCAGTAATGCCGCATTTGTCTGGTGGAGCGGGAAATACAGGGGGTCCTGGTGTGTCCACAAAGCTCCCGAACTCCACCCAGAAAATGCACGAAAATCTGGCCAATTAGAAAACGAGACAGTAATAGTGTTTTCCACCACTTTTTCTGAACCAATTGACCTGGAAAATGCTGTGTTGCATTGGAAGCTGAATGCATTCACTGCCTATTATCCCACCGGAAGATTAAGCCAGGTGCTGAACACAGGTGTTACATATTCCTGTGCACAATCTGCATTTGGATAATTAACTAACTGAGCTAACTTACAAATGATATCTCCTCTGGGGCTTCACTGTCTTAACCCCTATACTGCCATGGGTATTTCCCCCCAGTGCCAAGGCCTTTTTTGGTGATTTCGGTATGTCGCCATTCAATCCCTTGTAACTTCTTTGTTACATGAGATATCTCGGCCAAAGTTGGCCCCTTTTTTCCCACATGTAGGCGGTCGTAACACCACCCAGGAATACTAGTTTGCTGTTGGGGGGGTGCAAGAAAATAATCAAAAAGGAGAAAATTTGTTTTTTTTCAAAGAATGGCAATAAAATGTTATACAAATAAGCCTGTGGTGTTTTCCTTGTAAGAGCTAGGAACAAATGGTTTGCTGTGCTTGATTCGCCATTTTCCAGGCTTTCAAGAACAGATTGAGTGGAAACCAAAATAACATATTTTGATAGGCTAATCGGCCGTTTTGTGAGAGGTAGGCGATTTTGGTGTTTTTTGTCTGTCCAATAGGACATGCGTGGACGGAATGGAAGAAAAGGGTAGGAAAGCTAAATGGGAAGCCAGAAAGGCATATATTTCTGAAAAGTAGAAGCAAGATTCCATAGTTTGGGGGGAAATCGGGGAAAATGACAGAAAGAAAAACCCAATTTCCGCACATTTCACTCTGGTCACCCACCGAAACACACAGCCAACAACACATGGCCTACCTTCCCGCGTTCCCACAGGTGTCCCGATGAAAACGCTACCTCACATGTGTGGGTGCACCTACCTGGGTGCAAAGGGAAAAGCCTAAAACCCTGGTAACCCCAAGTCTTTTCGCACAGCAGATTTACAGGAATTTTGCTCATGTGGACAACCTACAGATTTGGGGTTAGGGTGTCGAAGCCATGAAGGAAAACAGGGAACCCCATGCATTTCCGAAAAGAAGACACCTGTGGGAATCCAGAGGTCTGACCTGCGCGAATCGCCCCATAATTTATGACCCACAATCCCAAATTTAGTGGAGCGATCTGTTTTTGAAGTGGGGGGAGGGGCTGCTTACTATGTAAGCTGCCCTCTCCCCCCTGGCCCTGCACGAAACACCAAACACATATTCTGGGGGGGATAAATGACATTACATCCCCCCACTTAAAATTGTGGGGGGGGGATTTGTCCCACCTGTCCCTCCGATGTCCTACACCCATGGCAGGGCTTCACCGGGCAAACCAATGGTCTAGGAGTTGCAGTAGGCCTCCTCTCAAAGTTCTTCTTCGGTTCCTTCGTCCAATGGTCGACTCTGCCTTCCAAGCCAAAAGCCTCGCCTTTTATTTAGTTCTCTCCCATTCATTCCAGCCTAGCTGTCAGTCACCCAGCAGGGTGGCTGTCCTTGCCGGACAGACAGCTGGCCAATCATCACAGAGTGCATTAGGGTCTCCTAGGAGACAAAGCACAGGGAGTTTCGGGCACCTCCCTCACTTCCTGCCTACCCCAGACACCCTGGAGCCAGAGGCGGGCTTCACTCGTGGATCCCGCCAAAGGCAAAGCGAACAATGGGACTAAATCTGGCTTGGCGCGCAGAGTAAATCTCAAGAAGTACCTTTCCACAAAAAAATGGTGAAAAAAGAAGACCGGGGCCATTTTTAAAAAAATGGCACTCTTGGCTGCTTTACTGCAGCTGCAAACACAGCCTGTGGTAAAGGCACACCACGGTAGTTAAAACGAAACCACTGCCACCAGCCATTCAATGAGAAAAGGTTAACATAAAAATGTTTACATGAGAAGCTAGACAAATGGGATACTAGGTGACCAGCACCCTATTGTAATATAGTGGGCCTAATTACGAGAATCGCGGAAAAAACACAGTCATTACCGGCATGGTGTAATTAGTGCATCCATGTTCCCTCAACACCAAATAGCGGCTGATTACGAGAGCGCGAACGCCCATGCCGGTAATGGCTGCACTGCCATGCCGCTAAAGACCCCCCCAATCACGATAGCGCCATCACGGAACCCGCTGATACCGCCTCCACCCAGGAGCAACCCCTTAATAACGGACCCGGCAATACCATCATGTAAATACCGGGTTCGTAATACCGGACCCGGAAGTAACGCCATCGCGCCGGAACGGGAAATGCGCCGGCGGCCATCTTAAAAAACACAATCCATTGCAATCCTCCTAACACAGCACTGGTACAGAGTGGAGGGCAGGCCCAATCAAGCCATCATGCCCAAGGCTACTCGGAAGTTCACCCCCCGCATGCGCAAGAAGCGCTTCTCGGATGAGGAGCTGAATATGCTAGCAAACACGCAGGTAGCCCATGCCGATGCGGTCTTTGCCAACGACCTAAAGCCCAACTGCGCAAAAAAGAAATATGGGAGGAGGTGGCATGGAAGGGGACTGCGTTTGGCACCATCACCCGCACGGTGAATGATTTTAAAAAAAGGTGGGACGATCTACGTCTCCGGGTGCGCAACATACTTTCAGCCAACCGCATGGAGGCCATGGCTACAGGCGGCAGGGACCACTCACCTACCAAATTGACGAGATGGGAGGAGACATGTAGCACCACGATCAATATGGAATCGATCGAGGGCTTCGGAGAAATGGTGACGGGTGTGCCATAATCGGCAGATGGAGGTGAGTGTCCCCACAAACCCCAGAGAACCAAAGCATGACTTAGCACAACAGATGTGAAAGTGAACCAAGCCAATGCATGGCCCATCATGCACACATATACAGATCCATGTCCAGATGGTGGCCCAAACCCTGGCACAATGATATGCATGCTGCGTGCCAATCCCATTACCAAAAGACACCCAACACACAGGGATAGATCACATGTCACACATCATGCAAACCGCAATACAACGGTATGCCACCTAATACACATCAGTCCAGAAAGGAGAGTCCACAGCGTATGCCAATATGGCCCCCCTCACACCCCATTGCAAGTACCCTGTGCGTCACGCCTACAAGAATGCAATGCATGAAATGTAAACTACTGAACAGCACCAAATCATGCATCTTGCACGTACCACCATCCCCGATGCCCTGCATCTCTTGTTCCCCAACAGGCACAGATGCAGAAAGTGAAGGCCAGGAGCCTGCCCCAAAGACCAGCGCATCCTCCAAGGGATCCAGGGCCAGTCAAGCAGGCTCAGGACCTTCAACCTCCAGGGCAACACTGACGCCGAGACTGCAACACAGGCCAGCACCAGCAGTAGAGGGCAGGCCAGCTGAAATGGAAACAACCTGTGAGACACCATCCGACGCCACTGCCACAAAGGAGTCGTCAACTGTTGCAGAGGCAGTGGGTGATGGCACGTAGTCTGCTGCCACAAGTTCAATTGGGGAGATAGCTGCCTCAGCCCCCCTCAGTGATGTGGAGGGCCATGCCGAGGAATTTCTAGACATGGACTACAACCTCCATGTGGTATGTCCTCATACCCCGAGCCCCCAGCCCACCCTGCACTCCACACAGGGCACACCAGTCAGCCCCATGCAAGTACATGACGTAGTACTGGGGAGTCCCCATCTGAGGGCAGTCCAGATTTGGCCCGCCCTGCCACTGCACCGTCCACCTCCATAGCCACCACCAACATGGAGGCCCGCTTGACGAGGGTTGAGGCCCGGCAGGATACCATGATCGAGCTGGTCCGGCAGTTTGTGGCGGAGGGGGAAATAACCCGCCGTGAGATACGCGATGCAAATGCGGCTAACATCATAGCCATGAACACCAACACCATGGTAATCTGCAACAGTTTAGCTTCTGTAACCCTGGTCCTTGGCAGGATTGTTGAACATTTGCAGCAGCAACAACAGGCACCGACGGTCCCACAGGCATCCACCCCTACCTCATCCACAACACCTGCCAGCTCGACTCCCGCAAGCCCTGTGCGCATGACCAGGCCCAGCGCATGCCACACGGACATGCTGCCCCCAGAACAAAAGAGAGGCCGCAACTAGCAGGTCCACCCTGCAAGTGCTAACTGCCACACGGGGAAAACCATGATTGGTTCATCATGTGTGGGATGACAATGGGTGCAGGGGGAGGCGGTGTTGGGGGGAGGTGGTGTTGGGGGGGACGGAGGAGGGTGTGTTTGAGGTGCAGGGTTCAAGCACAATAATGTTAAGTATCCAATACACCTGTTGTGTTCAAAATCATATCATGACTGGACATTGTTCATTTCGTGTGTGTTTATTCAATTCATGACAGCGCACAGCACCCAAATCCCCACCCACCCTGTGTCCATATGCACACGATCCCATAGCCCACTGTAGTACCAACACAGAACCATCAGCATCCCTGTGGTTCAGAATAAAATGGTCAATCACTGATTGGCGCACAGCACGGCCATCTTGTGCATCGCGAACTGGCAGGGGTGCTGCATCTCCTCCATCATCGTCATCATCATCCTCACCCGGTGCATGAAGGTCAATGCCAGGTAACAGTGGTACGTTTCGCCAGATGCACATGTTGTGCAGCATGGCACAGACCATGGTGATCTTTCCCACCTTCTCAGGCCAGTAAAGGAGTGCTCCACCAGACCTGCTGAGGCAGCAGAACCGTGCCTTCAACAGGCCAAAGGTCTGCTCAATCACAACACGGGTATGAACCCGATTGTACTCCTATTCGTGCCTGTTTTGCGGGTTCCGTACAGGGGTAAGTAGCCACGACTTCAAGGGATAGCCCCCATCACCTGCATGGGAGCACAATGAGGTCTGTGTGAGTCAATGGCCCTCATTACGACCTTGGCGGAGGACCATGGTGCTAATAGCACCATGGTCCATGCCGCTAAGGTCAGGATTCCGCCATGGTGGATGGCGGAATTACCGCCCCATTCCAAGGTGAGTGGGGCGGTAATTTCCCATTCACCAATGGCCCCTTCCGCATTCCCATTTTTGCCCCATAGGGCATAATGGGAATGGGGAAAGGCGCTAATTACGGCACCGTAAATTACGGTGCCGTAATTAGCACCAAGGTCCCTTTGCGGCATGGGTTTTAACGCCTGCAAAAAGCAGGCGTTAAAATCACCATCCCGCAAAGGGACCTTGGAATCAGGCGTTAAGGGTCGGCGCCGTTTACGGCGCCGTAAACCCCTTAACGCCTGGGTCCTAATGAGGGCCAAAATCTAACCCAACACCTTTAGGAATCACTGCCATGGCTGCAGCTATTTGGTGTTGACATGCATATGTCCCTGGATGTATGCACACAGGTTCATTTGACGCTATGTGTGCTGTACTATGATCTGCTGGTGTGGATTGCGTTGTTCAGATGATGCAGGGTGTTCAATTGCATGCCGATGCACATGTACTGTGGATGCGGAACAATGTTATTCCACCCATATTGGTGATTTATATTACTCTGTATGTGTTGCCACTAGCAGCATTGGCACAGGTGTAATCATGTTTTGTCATCCATTGCTTGACATTCCCATGGTGACCTGCTTGTACGTCTGGCATATTGTCATTGCAGTGCAGCATTGGTCTTATGTATGGCATTGATGTGTCATGTTCAGGTTGGGATGTTCAGGGCAACATTGTTTAGCTGTATGTGCATTGTCCACTCACCACCCAATCTCACCCAGGTGGAGTATGCATCCCCCCTCCCAATCTCACCCAGGTGGAGTATGCATCCCCCTCCCAATCTCACCCAGGTGGAGTATGCATCCCTCCCAATCTCACCCAGGTGGAGTATGCACCCCCCCAATCTCACCCAGGTGGAGTATGCATCCCCCGCCCAATCTACCCCCCGCACCCCATACCCCCACTGCACTGCCATGGGCCTGTCAGGCAACTTACCAAGCAGCCAGGCACGTCGTCCAGCATGTCGCTCCATGTAGCGGGGTAGCGAGGAGTTACGCAGCACCATGGCATCATGTGTGGATCCGGGATATCGGGCACAACAATGTGTGATGATCTTGCTGGAGTCACATACCATCTGCACATTGATGGAGTGGTTTGCTTACGATTGTGGTACACCACCTCTATGGCATGAGGGACCACCAATTCTACATGGGTGCAGTCGAGGGCACCAACGCAGTTGGGCATGCCTGCCAGTGCGTGGAAGCCAACTTTAATGTCAGCGAGCTCCTGGCCAGTCCGTGGTAGGGATATGTGGATGCTTGTGTGCTTCAGGAGGGCATCCAGCACTAGGGTCAGCATGCGTGAAAAGAGAGGTTGCGATATGCCATGCAGCTGGCCCACTGTTTGCTGGTAGGTGCCTGTGGCCAGGAAATAGAGCACATACACTACCTTCAGTAGAGGGGGGATGGCAGTGCGGATTTCTTTCAGGCTGACGATGTCGTCGTGTATCATGTCCACCATGGTGGTGATGGTGTCCCGGTCCAACCATTACAGGGTGTGGATCTGCACAGGGGTTAGGTTGAATGGACTGGCTCTGATGCGAGGGATTGGTGGCTGCCTAGGTGGTACCACTGGCTGCACTGGTGGGACTTGCTGGGCCTGTCTCAGCCTCCTTCTCCTCCTGTGTCTTCTCTATGCTGCCTGTTGTTGTTGCTGGTGTAGCAGTACAGGCATGTCCTCCAGCCCCAGGATTCCAACAGCAAGTGGGATAGTTTTGGTGTAGGAAGGGGTGTGGTGTGTGGGTGTGCTTCTTTTGTGCTGGGACAGGCTCCATTGCTTCCACCTGTGGAGATTGTGTGCACCTGTGGAAGTTGGGTACACAGCAGGTTGCTATTTATGGGTGATCCACGATGCCTGTAGTATCGCTATCGTCCAGACCCTATTTACCGCCTTCGGGATGCCGGTAGGTGCATGCCCGCCTTACTTGTGATGTCCTCCTTTTAGCGGCATCCCGGTATTGCCGCTGCCAAGTGCGCATGTACGCGTGCATGCCGCTAAGAAGGGGCACGGTACAGGCGGTGGCGGTAATGCCGGGTTCTAAGGCTCCTAATGGCCCGGAACGGTACTCGATACCGGTATTACCATTCCGCCTTCCTTTTCTCATTACCTCCATGCTCATAATGAGGCCCAGTGTGTGCTATGTCTAGAAAGTTACAATTGTAAGTAAAGTCAATTTCACTTTACTGCTCTTGGAAACAGTAGCTTATTCAAGGGAAGGTACTTAAACCTTTGGGAAATTTGAAAGACTTCCCTGTGCCACTGCACTGAACTTGCTGTGTGACACAATGTAAAAGATGATGCCTATGGAGTTTCTCAGACTCCATAACCAAAAGAAACAGAGTTCAAAACCACATTAAAATACACAAGAGTGGGGAAAAAGGGTCTCACTCTCTCCAGGTTAAAAAAAAATCAAGTCCTCAAAATCCATTAAAGTTGCTGGGGGTCTCTAAATTGGAGGGAATTGGCACATTTCTGAGAATTCTCCCTAATAAGTGGTAATGTTGAAAGAGGCACTCAGAAAAGAAAGTAGATCACGCAAACCGGAGAGTGAAAGGGGGTACCATAGAGAGGGCCAGGGAAGGAAAACACAATGGGGGAGCAGGGGAACCAAGAAAATAGTAGGGGGGGCAAATGGTGAGTGCCAGTGAGGACAGGGAAGACACATTTTAGTGTTTCCCGTTACTGCAGGAATCAGCACAAACGTTACCATGGCATGGGCATACTCAGGAATGATTATCACGGGAATAGGAAGAGGTGACAAAAAAAAGTCAATGGGAAAGTCTTTTTACACCTGCACCGATCACATTTACTAGGCAGGGGGGGGCAATGGGTGTTTAGTAATAAATGGTGAAACATGTACAATGGACACAGATGTGGCCAATGGAATACAATGGAAACAGTTGTGGCAAGTGGTCACTGAGACCAGCAACCTTGGCTAGTGTACTACTGGAAATGGCCGAAGGGCAGTGGATCCTGAGGTCACTAGGGGGTTATGGGCTTCGGTCGGCATGAATGTCTTTTTCGAGAAGATGAGGGTTTGCAGATCAAATTTGAATGTCTGATTCTATGCCCTCTTATAGCTACCATAAATGCATTCGAGTAATGCACCCATCAAGCAGATACACTGAAATGCAAAGGTTGTTGTGTCAGGTAGATTGTGGCACCCTGGTGCAGTATACCTCCAGCCCATCCTCCTATGAGGACTGTCTCCGTTGTGGCTTTAACTTCTCCAAAATGTTAACTTCAGTTTGTACTGGTGTTTTCCTTAAGGCTATAAAGTATACAACATCCCCCTGTCCGCCCCCCGCCTCAGTCCCCCACCCCTCAAGTGTTGCTGTGTATTCAGCGTAGGGCCCTTTGGATAATGTGCATGCAATGGATGGGGATGCAGAATAACCCCACCACCAAATAATCGAACCAACTCGGGAAGATGGCAAAGGTTGCTGTTTTGTTAACAATTATCTAAAACAGGGACTTACAACGGACATGAACGGAGCGCAAGCTCTCCGTACATTTCACATAAAAACAGCCTTATATACTAAAAATACATCATACTACGTGGCAAATGAGAAAAACCTACGAGGGGTTGTGATAGGTACAAGGGGAACATCTACGTATACTTTCGATAAGGGGTGGGATTGTGATTGGTTATCTACTATCGGGTGGACAACTTATGCCTATCTCTAAAACATGTCATCTTCAACATTATCAAGTACACAGTATATCTTTTTTTTTTTAATTTATTTATTTTGGTTGGTCAAAATAATTTAACCTTTCAAAACAAAATTTTTCTAGAAAGTTAATGCCTTAAAATACATTGTTTTCATTTTCAATGACCATAATATACATTCCTATCACACATTTTTAAGATACATAAATGTACAATAATTTCAATTGTTTAAAAATAAGAGAAAGATGAGATAAAGAGAAAAATTCTAAGATATACTCATCGAATAGTTACATTCACAGTAGTAGTAATTAATCAGTTCTTAATTCAAAAGCCACACACCGTAGAGTTCAGTTTTAGCCAAATTTGCATTACTATAACATGATGTTTCGGCATTAAGAAATGATTATAGATTCAGCTGGGAGCAGTATTGATTTTAAAAACTGCATAGTAGCTATTCTTGTTGAGATTTTAGATGTAGCAAACAATTCATACCATAACTCATCGGCAGAACGAGATAAGTAATGTGATTGGGTGAGTTTATGGATAATCATTTCTCTTTGTGTTTTTAGACCAGCACATACAATCAGTCGGTGTTTAAGAGTCTCTTCCATCCCATCAAGTTTACAAAATCGGCAATGTGCAACTTCTGCTTTAATTAGACCTCTTCTCAACAGTATTTGATTTGTGGGCCACAGATTTAATCGAAACCTTAAAATCTGATTTCTCAGTGTTGCTGAGGGGCATTTCAATAGATAATCAGCCGCTTTTTCGAAATTTCTTATGACCGAATAGTGCTCTATCAAAGTCTTTTAATGCTAAACATTTTTGTTGTGTGTATTGCCAGTCAAATATATACAATTTCAATTTTGCCCTGTTCGGAATCTGCAGTAACAGTTCCAGTGATATATTTGCTTCACTCAAATCATTGAACACTGTAGTTCTCCAATTCCTTGGAAATGGATGTTGAGAACGTAACATATAGTCTGCCAGTACTGCTAGCACACTGGTCGTAGTTATTCCCAAGAGACATTTCCGTAAAAGATTACATCTTTTCCGGGCTGCTTGAATATGCATCGAGAGAATGCCCAATTCAAATCGCAGAAGAGCATTTGGTGTCGAGCTCGGCAGATTAAGGGTTTTTTTCCAAAATTGAGCTTCAATTCTGTCCCAATATTCTCGTTTTTGGGGTGTCCAAGTTTCAGCCCCATAGGTCATAATGGGAATTACCTTTTGAAGGTAAAATGTGAGAACATGAGAGCAAGAGAATTTACCAAATTTGGCTAAAAGTGTTTTGGCCTGCGAGATTAGAGATAATAATTTTCTACTCAAACTACTTTGTTCTGGTTTGTTTGCATTGGAGTTGCTGAACATTACACCAAGATATTTGTATTCATCAACTATCGTTAGTTTTTGTTTAAACAAAACCCAATCATTATGTTTCCGAAGTTTCAGATGATTATTTCTTAGTTCCATAACTTGGGTTTTTTCCAAATTAACTGTAAGATTATTCTTAACAACAAAGCATTCTAGCTGATTAAGAAGTGACTGAAGTCCACTTGGTGTTTGTGAGATAAGGACCAAATCATCCGCATAAAGAAGCCATGCGATGATTTGCTTGCCGAGTTTAGGTGCATCATTAATTCCCTTCAAAAGATCTACGCCTAGGTCAAAAATGAACATATTAAACAGTGTAGAAGCAAGAATACAGCCTTGCTTTAGGCCGCGTTTAGTATGAATGGTTTTAGATAACAACCCATCAAGGTTCAATTTGACTTGCATTGTTGAATCAGAATGTAACAGTTTTATTAATGAAATAAGTGATGACGGGCAACCAAAATTCGACATTTTATCAAATAATAATTGTCGATCAACTGAATCTAAAGCGACTCGAAAGTCGACAAATGCCAAGTAGAGAGCTTGTTGTTTCATTGCATAAGCTGCTTTAATAGCATTGAGTATAGTTATATTGATAGCAGTACCTAGCCCCGCAACAAAGCCCGTCTGAAAAGGGTCACGTCTATTTTCATTATGTAACCAGATATTGAGATCTCGCAGAATAATTCTGGAAAATATTTTCCCAGGTGCATCTAGCAATGCTATTGGGCGATAACTTGCTGGGCTTGTGCGATCCCCCTTTTTGTAAATGGGGACTATCACAGCTTTGCACCAAGATGGAGGAATGTTTTGTTTCACCTGGATAGAAAGAAAAACAGCGTGTAAAACTTTAGCCCATAGAATCGGATTCTGTTTTAGAGTGTAATTCGACAGACTGTCAGGGCCCGGGACTCTAGATGAACTTGCCTTATTAATATAGGATAGAATGTCGTCTATATCAAACTTTAAAGAGAAAGGGGAACCTTCAAATCTCGGTAGCTCTTGTTTGCTATTATTTGATGGTATATCATACATGTTCGTGAAATATTCAACCCAGCATTTCTCCGATACACCATTAGTTTGAGATGAAAGTTGTAAACATGTTGTGCCAGAATTAATTAATCTCCAGATCTGAGAGGTATTTTTTATCTGAGCTACTCGAAGCCACTGTTCGGCATCTATTTGAAACATGCTTGCTTTATGTGCTCTTATCCAATTTTTATAGTCAGTTTTTATTTTACGTAGAGCTGAGTCGCGATATTTCTGCGGTAGAAGCAAGGCTTGTCTTTTTTGTTTACGAAATAGAGATTTTCTATCTCTAATTGATTGATCGTATACATGGGTAGGACGAATGTTATTATTCGTTTTATGCGCAATTGTGCTAGAGGATGCAAAGAGGTGCATTTTATCATAATATTCTAATGGAATAAATGCTTTCTCTGAAAGGAGGTGATAATCATTAATCAATTCTTCGCCAAACGCTTCTAAGTCAGG
Source organism: Ambystoma mexicanum (assembly GCF_040938575.1). NCBI lineage: Eukaryota > Metazoa > Chordata > Amphibia > Caudata > Ambystomatidae > Ambystoma > Ambystoma mexicanum. The sequence continues at coordinate 1,119,714,723 of NC_090930.1, forward strand.
ATTCGTCCAGTATAGCCTATTCAGCTGTGTGTTGATCTTCAAATTTTTTAGTTGCCGTTGATGGTCCTGCAAATTACCCTGAGTATGGACAGAGAATTCAAACGTCAGCATCATATGATCACTATCCAAAGAGGGTAGGATAAGAAACTTGGATATCTGATTAAATAATACTCTGTCTACATAGACATAATCGATAGTTGCTGTCATGATCTCTGCTTCCAAAAGGTCAGGGTTTTCCCAACTCCCTTGGAAGCAGATCCATAACCCAGGTTCCGAGTGCCAACCAGTCCCAATTGGGACCTTTTGGACCCAGTCCTGGCGCCAGTGGCACCTGGCTCATAAATATGCCCAGTCCCAGCGCTGGAAGCGCCGGGCTCATAATGCTTGGGTGGACTTACCTTCAGCAGACCATGCTGCTTACTTGCCTGCCAGTTGAGCCTCTGATCCTCTTCTGTTTGGAACTACTTTTCCTGTTGGGTGGGGCTGGAGCCACTCCCTAGATTCAGAACACTGGAACTCTTCTGGAAGGCAGGAACTCTTTTCTTACCAGGAACTCTTTTCTTACTTAGGCGTGGCTGTGGAAGGAGACACCTAAGCACTACAGGAGGCTATTTAAACCACACCCGGTGGATGAATCTTGCTTTGCGTTATTCTGCAACCTCTGCAGCAGAACGCTCATCGTGTCTTCTGCATCCGGTCCTGGGCCTAAGGAAAAAGGCTTACCATCCTGAATCCAGTCTTCAGCAACACCTATAAAGACAAGAAAGAACAGGTTAGCATTCCGGCATCTGAAAGGCAAAGGCTTACCATCCTGAATCCAGTCTTCAGCAACACCTATAAAGACAAGAAAGAACAGGTTAGCATTCCGGCATCTGAAAGGCAAAGGCTTACCTACTCTTCGTGCGCTCCGGAGGTCTTCACACTGCATTCCGGCATCTGAAAGACAAAAGTTTACCAACTCTTCGCACGCTCCGGAGGCCTTCTGCGCTGCATCCCGCATCTGAAAGACAAAACAAGGTGCGTTTAAAGACATTGGGGGACTTTAATACTCACGTGCCATTACTCCTTTCCACATCTAATCCAGTGGGTATTCCGGCACCCTGCAGCCGCTCCGAACTCGTACCTGCAAAATAAAAAGACAGTTAGAGCGCATAGTGAAGCAGGCAACAAGCGCTTACTTACGTGCTTCCAGGCGCTTCTATTCATCACACGGGCTCCATCTTCAACTCACTTCAGCCCGTCATCCGCCATCGCCGCAACCCTGCAAAACAAGAGACATCATTACTAAAGACTTTAAAGACATTTGAATGACTCGAAACTTACCGTTCGTGCAGTAAACGACGGACAGCAGTCCTCTGAAGTCAAGAGGCCTGCGCTACCTATCCAGTGAAGAAACTGGTTACAGCACCCTGCCCCGAGGCAGATGGAGAGCTCGGCATTCACTTACCTAAGGTGAGAGCGTTAACCTTTGGGGGTCTACAGGAGAGGAGAAGAGGAAAGAGATAGGGACACCCCAATAACCCCAGTTCATTAACCCCATATTTTCTATCTGCAGACATCTTACTCTACACGTCAGGCATACAGTGCACAGAGGTCCAGCCCAAAGAGCCAACCGGATGCTACACATCACCTTTGAAGATACGGTAGTCGCCCAGTCAAGACCGGCGCCTCTGCGAGAATCAGGTGAGCGTTACAGTTGCTTTGTGTTGTCCACTTGACCAAGTGTAAGAAGGTGGAATGTCAGTTTTAAATCCACCATTCAGCAGTAACAAATCCCAAGTTTCTACAAAAGAAAGCCACTGAGAAGCCCGTTCCGAATTTCCTTTTTTAGATGTTATAAAAAGGTGAATATTCAGATCTCCAGCCAGAATTATATGCATAATGTTAGGCGTAGCAGCAATGCTTTCCATGATGGCATTGAGATCCTTTAGAAAATTAGATGTTAGAATAGCTACAGGATTCCAATATAAATTAATGATTGCGAATTTTATGTCCTGAATTAAAATTACAGACCATTGCATGTAGGAATTCGGAGAGGGGCAATCAGTTACATTGGTTACAGTTGAAATATCAGAAATTATTGTTAGACCAGACATTGGTCTACCTTTCAGACCTTTAATTGCAGGAGCCAGATGTATATGATGATTATCCCATGATGGAGGAATCGTAAACCAGGTCTCTTGCAGAAGCACTATATCAAAATTTGTTAATATACATTTTGGGTTGTTCAATAAGTGCTTATGCCCTCTGGTGTTCCAACTCAAAATTCTAATTTTGTGTGTAAGAGGGCATGACTCATCAAATACTAGTTATGCATTTTTACAACAGCAGCAACTATTCGTTTGAATTACAGAGGATGTGCTTTCTTTTGGTAGAGTTGCAGGGGTTGGTCCCGCAGCTCTTATTCTTTCTGTAAGGTGCATGTCTTCAGTTGGATGATTTTCACCATTAATAGGGATTAATTTGAATCCCAATTCAAAGAGCGCCGACCTCGCAGACCATATGATGTTAAAAATGGCCCGGGATCTAATCCACAGATATGAGACAGTCAAATAATTTTCATCAGGGAATTCAATCCTATCAATGTCTCCAGAGGCAAGACTCTCCAGCATTGGGATATCAGAGAATATTTCCATGATGCTCCCTCTATTCATAATGTATTTCGGAAAGGAACCACCCCGACAACTAAGAAAAATCGAATATAAATGAGGAGATTTTTTATTTCCACTACCCGAAGTCATTGAGACTATTATCTTTGTGCGTGGGGTTTCTTGCATAGAGTTTGTTTTCTCAATTGCTGCTGGGAGCTGAATTGAAACATTTCTGACATTGACTTTCTGATCTGCAGTTAATGAAGGATCAGAATTATAATCACAGGTAGACACTTTCATGGCAGATTTAAGTGTCTTTTGTTCGATGGTTAGGGCCACTAAGCAATCCCTAATCGAAGATAAAATATCAGTTTGCACATTTGCCTGTAGTGCCGGAACTGTTGCCATGTCAGAGGGATTCTTTGTATCTATACCAACTGCACCATCTCGGAGTGACAAGGCAAGTGAGCAACCAGCAGTTTCAGAGCACAGAACTGGACTATTATTCAGGACAGGGTTGGATTTCATCAACGGATGTGACAGAACCGGACTTGGTCGGTGTTGACACATGTAATTATCCACAGCTTTCCTAAATTCCGCGCAAGTGAGTAAAGATCCTTGGCGATCAGAGTTGTTTTCTATGTCAGGCTTATTTGGTTTTATTAGATGCTCCTCAGCAGGTAAGTCTGCACACTCATTGTCACAACCTTCCACCACCTTAACCAATTCGTCTAATGGCCAGTGATTTAGATCTATCCGGGAGTCCTTCCTTTTGTCGTTAATAGATCTTTTTTTCTCCTGTGCCAAATTAATGTATTTTTTAGATATAGCATTAGAGGCCAATCTTAAACCACTCGATGATTTGGAGAGAGACTTAATTAACTGTTTAGTCTGACCATTTGATGATATCTTTTTAGACTTTTGATTTTTTGTTTTCTTCACATTTGCAATAGGTTCAGATTTTTGTTTCTTTACATTTCTGTCGAAAATCATATAGGCTTCTTTATGTACTTGTACGTTTCCATCAGTGGGAAGTATCTTTGCAGAAGATGGTATACATGATTCATCAATAGATGTTACTATTGGAAGTACTTTAGGAGAGGGCATCAAAGGTAATTCTTCGTAGGATTTCGTAAGCCGCGAGGGCACTGCATCCGGAACCCTCGGTGAGATCTCTCGAATGATGCCCTCTACAAAAGGTACAGCAGTTTTTAAAGTTGGTGCAAGTTTGTCAGTTAGACATTGACTGTTTTGAGGACCATATTGATCTATGACTCTTTTGAGTGAAGATATAAGCTCAGGTATTTGATTATATGCTAACAAAGCAGCTTTTTCCTCAAGCATCTGCCTCAGAGCCAAGGAGTCCGCACTCGATCTTTGCCAAATAGCATTGTTTTTAAAGTTTTCCAGAATCAAGTTTACTTTGGTATCAAGAACTTCGAATAGTTTTGCAAGAGATGTTATAGCAATATTCATCATTTCTAACGTTATTATTGGAGATTTTTTCGAGAACGACTCTCTGGTCATAGCAGAGTTAGCTCGATCCGGCCTTCTTGGGGTCGGAGGTATAAATGAGATAGAGTTTTCAATTTCAATTTCAGAAGTACTTTGATTCTGAAATAAGGCAGGAGATTTGGAAAGATCAAGGCTAACATCCTTGGCCGAGAAGCATGAGTGCGACGAATAAAGATCAATTATAGCATCATCCACTTCATTGATGATGCTTTTTGATTTATCCAATATGTTTGGGGCTTTGCCTGTGCGGGCATTTTGCAATATCATAGTATCTGATAAGGAAATATTGCATGGTTGCTCACAGCCTTTATTACTGACATTAGCGTCTAATGCTGTAGGAGAGCTCATTAAAAGGTTGTTTATTAGCTAAGCATTCTTGATTAGCAAGTAGAGGTTGAGCCTCAACATTTGAGACGCTTAAATTGGCTAGTTCAGGCATTTTCGCCATCAAACGACTCACTGCTCTGAATCCGAAATCTCAGATGTCACCAGCCGGAGTATTGGAGCGGGTACGTTTTTTCCCAACTCGTTTTTCCGACTGAGGTCCTTTGGTAGTGGGGCGAACTGATTTCGGAGTTAGGAGAGGGTTAACTTTATGCAATGAATCACATAATGCACGTAGTCGTGAGGGACATGGCATGTCCGTGCGTAAGTTGTAAATCTTTCCCCTTTTATCAGTCATAATTAAGAATATGTTAGGAGCTATATGAGTAATGAATTATAATGTAAACAATTGTGCTATTATTTGTGTGCTGTTCACTAGTTCAAGCACAACTTAATAATTAGAAGGAAACCGAAGATATTTAACACATTAAAACACTTAAATCACATAATTATCAATAAATAACATAGCATAAGAGATTCTGGAATTTAAAAGAAAAGGAGAAAGAAAAATAATTTAATTTATAATAGCCCTCCCCGTACGCCCCGGCGCCGCGGCAAAGCGGGACTTTCAGGGGCTTCTACGGGTGCGCGAGCAGTGTTAAATAGGCACGCCCACTAAAGTTGGTTGCAATGCCTAAACAAAAGAAAACAAAGATGTAAATATCTTTTTGCAGCGGTATCAGCAATCTTTATCCTTCTTAAAGTCTTTTGTTCACCTTATGGAGGCTGTAGTTGAAAAAAGACGAAGATATCCAAAAGTTCAACAGGATCCAGAGAGCGTACCGCGGCAAAGCGGGACTTTCAGGGACTTCCACGGGTGCGCGTATACACAGTATATCACTGGTTCTCAAACTATAGGGCCCTTCGTTATATGGCCCTCTATAATAGGTTGGCACGCTTGTGCCATTTCTGGAACATTCGGTTCACTTAGCAGTATGTAAGATCAGACCCAGGTGCCAGGACATGGACTTGACTTCTCCTCCCCACCCATTTAGGCCAACGTCTCATCACACATGCTTTCCTTCTTGCAGATTGTCTTTGAACTTGGCCTTGCAGAGTATTCTTGGCTCTGGGAATATCAGGGAGTGCAAGCACGCACTATCATTGTTCTCGAACTCCATGCTCATCTCTATATCCATCCTTGGCTCACGTGACAGGAGACCACGATTTGGTCCATTTTGCAGCATTTAAATGTATTAAATGAATAAAACTTGGCACGTGTGGTGTTTTCTTTGCACCTTTACGAGGGAGGATTCAGCTTCTCACGTTCACCGCCTTCAAGAATGGATCACCAGTCTTGGCTGCTTCAACTTTGGTACGAGGCCAGACAGCCTCGCCATTCGCGTCCACGATCTCAGCTCATTCTTTGCTGCAACACAGTTCTCTGCCTTTCCTCTCCAAAGGTCCGTGCTTCCTAAATTCATGACACCGATGTCCAGCTTCTATACAATGGCGGTTTCGCCTGCAGTCTATTCACTACTTATAGCCAGCTTCTAGGATCACAGTCTACTTGCGTTACAGCATCTGTATAGTTATTAAACGGCTTGCATTTTCTGCAGTGTGTCAAACACGTGCAATCTTCTTTTCCAATATGAAAGTTTACTCGATTCTTAACTTCGTCATCAGTTTCTATAAGGTCCATGCATTTTCTTCAGCAAGTATTCTCAGGGCGTCACCAGCTCCTCTTTCGCTCTTTAATATTCCTTTGGGGAGTTCGTCCCTCAGATTGTCGTCTCTTCAGGGATACATTTGATAGGGTTTTCTCAGAGGGCACCTTCTTTCGAATATTCGCCGTGGTATAGTCCCAACTGCTGGTGTCAAGCATGGCACAATCCTAGGCTTCCAACATACAGGGGGTAGGGCGGCTGGGCTTCCTGCAGAGGCATGTAACTGCTCCTCTACATTATCCTTTTCTTAGGGCAGTAAGGAACAAGTTACTTACCTGTAACTGTTGTTCTCCAGCATGGGTCTGGCATGGATTCACATGCTCATGAATATTCCCCGTCGTCAGGCTGGGAATCCTCGGTAAAGAAAAAACCAGTATCAGTTTCGTTTCTGATCTGTCTTTCGTAGTAATAACCAATCACTGGTCTCTGCGTCATACTGACCACAGCCAATGACTGCCCTCTACCTAAGCACCACCTCTGGCAGCCATCTTCAGATTTGGAAGCACGTGAAGTGGCAGTATGACCAAGTGAAGAGCCGCAGAGGGGTAGGCGGGAGGGTTCGCATGTGAATCCATGCCAGACCCATGCTGGAGAACAACAGTTACAGGTAAGTAAATTGTTCCTTCTCCAGCATGGGGTCTGGCATGGATTCACATGCTCATGAATAAAGAATACATAGCAGTACACGCATGCACAACCACGGGAGGTGGCAAAGGCTCAACATTAAGCATTACATCAAACTCAACATTAAGCATCTTACCTCCTCACCAGGCTCACCTCAGGCGAACAGGTTGCGCAGCACTGCTTGGCCGACCCTGGACTCCTCCCTGGAATCCCGATCGACGCAGTAGAATTTCGTGAAGGTGTGCGTCGACCTCCACGTAGCAGCCCTGCATATGTCCAACAGGGGCACACCAGAAAGGAACGCCGTGGTAGCTGCGATCGCTCTGGTGGAATGGGCTCTCGGACGGCCAGGCAGCGGTTGGTTTGCCAACCGATGACAGTACATGATACAGCCGGAGAGCCATCTGGAAATGGAAGCCTTCGAGAGAGCCTTCCACTGATTGACAGGTCCAAAGTTCACAAAGAGTTGTGACGTCTTCCGAAAACACTTTGTGCGGTCCACGTAGAACTTCAGCGCTCTAGCCACATCCAGCGAGTGCAAAGTCCTCTCAGCCGGCGACGAAGGCGACGGGAAGAACACAGGCAACACCAAGGGTTCGTTGAGATGGAAGTCCGACGGTACCTTGGGCATGAAGGAGGGGTGCGTCCTGAGCACTACCCTCGTGTCGTGAAAAGTCAAGTACGGGGCCTTGCAGGAAAGGGCCTGGATCTCTCCCACCCGTCGTGCGGAGGTGATGGCCACAAGAAACGCTGTTTTCCACGACAGAAACTTCAACGAAGCCGAGTGCAGAGGCTCGAACGGAGGTCCCATGAGCTTGGTCAGCACCACGTTGAGCTCCCACACCGGGGCCGGCGCCTTCACCGGCGGGAACGATCTGAACAGTCCCTTCATGAACTCTTTCACCAGACGATGAGACCACAGGGACGTCCGGCCCGTGGTTCTGGTGTATCGGGAGATCGCAGCAAGATGAATCTTGATGGACGCGTGTGCCAGTCCAGCTTTGGCCAGCGTCAACAGGTACGGCAGTACCTGGGGAGCCGTAATCCGTAGAGGGTTAATCTTCTGTGCGTGGCACCAGACAGAGAACCTCTTCCATTTGTGTCCGTAGCATTTAAGAGTCGAGGACGCCCTGGCCTTTGCAAGAACCTCTTTGCAGTCGGCCGGTATGTCGTATCCTCCAAACTCTAGCGCTGCAGGAGCCAGGCCTGCAAGTTCAGCGATTTCGGGTCGTGGTGGAGGATGGCGCCTCCTTCCCTGGAGAGTAGATCCGCGTCCACCGGCAGCTTGATTGGCGGGGACGCTGACAAGTCCAGAAGGTCCGGGAACCATATCTGCCTCGGCCACGCAGGTGCGACGAGGATCATCCTGCACCGTGACCTCTTGAGCTGGTTGACGAGCCGGTTTAGCAGTGGCAAAGGAGGGAACGCGTAGAGGAACAGGCCCTCCCAGGGGAACGAGAAAGCATCGCCCATGCTCCTCGCCTGGGGAAACCTGCTGGCGAACCTCCGGCACTTGGAGTTCGTCGCCGTCGCGAACAGGTCGATCTGGGGTGTGCCCCACCGTCAGAAGAGGCGATCCACTAGATCATGCCGTAGTTCCCACTCGTGGCACGAGCGCAGCTCCCTGCTGAGTGAGTCGGCGATGGTGTTTTTTATCCCTGCCAGATGAAACGGCACCAGAAACATCCTTTGGGCGACTGCCCAATGCCACAGGTCCTGCGCCTCCTTGGACAGTGCTGGGGACCTGGTTCCGCCCTGTTTCCTGATGTAAAACATGGTGGTGGTGTTGTCGGTGAAGATCCTCACCACCTTGCCCTTGAGGGACGGAAGGAAGGACCTGAGGGCCCAGAACACTGCACGGAGCTCCAGGACGTTGATATAGAGGGACTTCTACGTCGGGAGCCAGAGGCCTCTCGCGTGCAGATTTTCGGTGTGCGCTCCCCACCCTTCCAGGGAGGCATCCGTGGTCACTGTCTCCTGGTGGTCTGGGGTCTGGAAGTCCATGCCCGCCGTCAGATGCGCGCGGGTGCCCCACCACCGGACCGCTCGGCGGAAACTCTCGTCGAGTGTGATCCTCTCCTCGAAGCCGCCCGTCGTTTGGATCCAGCGCGCCTCCAGGAACTCCTGCAACGGGCGCATCCGGAGCCTGCACATGGGAATGAGGTAGATGTAAGAAGACATCATTCCGAGGAGGGACTTGATGGACCTCACCTTGGCCGCGTCGGAAACCAACATCCGCTGTACCTTGCCCAGGATGGACCTGGTCCTTTCCTCCGACGGGGAGGCCAGAAGGGACACTGTGTCGAGCTTCGCTCCCAGAAACAGTGCGTTTTGCGCGGGTACCAGGTGGGACTTGGCGTAGTTCACGGAGAATCCCAGGTCCGTGAGAAGTTGGACGGTCCTTGCCGTGTGCTCCACGGCGAGCTCCCTCGTCTTGGCTCGGATGAGCCAGTCGTCCAGGTAGGGGTGGACGTGGATCCCCTCGCGGCGCAGTTGCGCCACCACCGGTGCAAGGCACTTGGTAAATACCCTGGGTGCCGACCGTAGTCCGAAGGGGAGGGCTTTGAACTGGTAGTGACGCCCTTGGACCACAAACCTGAGGAATTTTCGGTGCCCCTTTAGGATGGGAATGTGGAAGTAGGCATCCTCCAAATCCAACGACGACAGGAAGTCTCCTTCCTCCAGCTGCCCCAGGACGTGCTGGAGGGTGACCATCCGGAACTTCTGCGCCTTGATGAACTTGTTCAGACATCGCAGGTCTAGGATGGGGCGCCATCCTCCCGTCTTCTTCTTCACGAGGAAGTATCTCGAGTAAACTCCGGAGCCCCGAAGCCTCTTTGGGACGAGTTCGATGACGCCCTTCCTGAGCATCGCCTTTACCTCCAGGAGAAGCTGAGGGACGTGAAGCGCTTTCCTGGCCATGGGGGGGACGCGCGGGCACCTTCTTTGAAACTCGAGCGCGTGGCCCCGGGCTAAGGCGTCCAGCACCCAACGGTCGGTGGAGATGGACTCCCACACGCTGACGAAGCTCGCCAGCCGGCCTCCCACCGGGGTGCTTCGGTGGGGGCCCGACCCCACGGCCGGTTCAATCCTGTTTCGACGAGGCTTTGCCGCCTTGACCTCCTTGGCGACGACGGGGGGGTCCGCCAGACTTGCCTCGTCCTCTGTAGGCCTCCTGAGACGAATAGCGGGCCGCTTGACGGTAGGTGGAGAAACCGCCGCCGGAACCTTTGGAGGCGCCCTTGCCTCCGCTGCTCCGAAAGGGCGTCCGTCGTTGCTGCAGAACCCGAAGGGCCCGGGCCGTCTCAGTGTCCGCTTTAATGGCCTGAAGGGAATCGTCCACTGTTTTCCCAAACAGGTTGTTCCCATCGAACGGCATGTCCAGGACTCTGGTCTGTACGTCTTGACGGAAGTCCGTAGCCTTGAGCCATCCACGCCGCCTAAGGCACACGCCGTTGCCCAACTGGCGAAACCCAGTGTCGGCGATGTCCGTCGCAATAGTGATGGCGTGGTCCGACGCCACCTCGCCTTCCTGTAGGATCTCCAGGGCATCCGCCCTCTTGTCGTCCGGTAGGAAGTCCAGCAGGGGAGCCAGTTTGTATCATAGCTCCCTGTCGTAGCGGGCCACGATAGCCAAGGCGTTGGCCGCTTTAATCGTGGTCGCTGCAGACGAGATGACCCTGCGTCTCATAGCGTCCAATTTCTTTCCCTCGCCGTCCGGTGGGGAAGTCCATGTGGAGGCCGCACCCCCCCCCCCCCGCTTTCTTCCTGGCCGCCGCGGAGACGACGGAGTCCGGGGTAGGCTGCGCCCGGAGGCACAGGGGGGCCGCGTCCGGTACTTCTTCTCGTACCGGTCTCTTCTAGCTGGCGTCGTGGAAGGGTTCTTGAGGAGGGCAAGGCCCTCATCCCAAATGTCGTCCAGTAGAGGCACCACGAGGACCGTCTTCCTCTTGGCCTCGCGCCGTTGATAAAGGAATCCTTCCTTTTTCTTCTCCTCAGGGCAGAGTTGTAAAAGCTCGGATGCCCTGGCGATCATGGAGTGGAACGATCCAATCTCGTAAGGGCGGAGAAACCCTGGTGGGAGGTGACGATGGTAGATCCTCGTCGTATACCTCGTCGTCCGTACCCGTCGATGCCGTGTCAGTCCCCGTATCATCCCCTCGGGTGGACGGGGAGGAGGACTGGACGGGGCGCGACGGCTGAAAAGGAGGTGGAGGGTGAATCCTTCTTTTCTTGGGCGGGGGAGCACCAGAAGGTCCCGGTTCAGGATCCCCCGACGGGAGAGGTTCCTCCGTCGGCAACGGTAGTCTCGTCCTTATCTCTGAACATAAGGACTGTATAGCCAACAAAATGGCCGCCTAGTTGTCTTGTGGCACTGGCAGAGGGGAATCCGACGGGCGATCAGGAGCCCCGTCGGCACCCTCGACGATGTCGTCGTCACCTGCGTCGGGATCCATCCCGACGGGCCGGTCTTCTTCCACGCCAAGGCCGTGGCTTAAGACCTCAATCAGCTCTTCCTCTGAGGTTGAGGCCGAATCTACGACGACGCCCTGCCCCCCCTTTTTCTTCCCCGCCGGGGGTTTCACGGGGGTCCTAACGATGGGCAGAAAAGAGGACTCCCTCCGAGGTGGCAGGGAGACTCTGAGCCCCGAGGTCGCCACCACTGGTGTAGCCTCCACAGGCTGAGCCAGGGCCGCCGCGACAGTATCGATAGAGGGCTTGGCCGGATGGATTAAGGCCATCACCACCTTAGGTGCGCTCACCGCCTTATCCTTGAGGGGGGGGACACTGCCTCGCTCCCCCTCCGATGGGGCCTTCGAGCTCGACCGGGGCCTCTCCAGGAGCTTCGCCGGGTGCTCGCCCTTCCTCTTACCCGTCCCAGAGCGTTGGCTCGTGGCTGAAGGTGCCGGGGAGGGTGCGCCCTGCCTGGCGCCCGTAGAGCCCGACCGTTCGGCGCTCCCGGTGCCAGCGGACTCGCGGTGCTTGGCCTTGTGTTGGACCCCCGTCGCCGGGGCGTCCTCAAAGGTCTTAGAAGACCGCTCGGATTTCTTCCTCTTCTTCTCGCATGATGGGCTCTTCCCTTCCAGCCAGTTGGCGAGACGTTGGTGGCGGTCCTTCATGGTCCACTCCGACATATTGCCGCAAAACGCACAGTCCTTCTCCACGTACGTCTTGTCCTCATGTAAGCAGTAGAGACAAAAGGAGTGTTCGTCCTCCTTAAAGACGTTCTGCAGCTGGCATCCAGGGCAGATCCTGAACAGCTTTCCGGGCGTCGAGCTTCCCTTCTCCTGGGCCATGTCCGGGCCTGAGAAACTTCTGGAGTCCTCCAAAAGCGTAGCTCGACGAGATCTTCACCCTTGAGGGGCGCAGACGAATCCGACACGGGTCCCCGTTGATCGGATGGAGAGTCGGTGGAGCTTGAGGCTCTTTTGACCGAAAAAACTAAGTTTTTTGAGAAAAAATGTGAAAAAATAGCACTAACGCTCGAGAGCAATAGCACGAGGATCCCAACACATGAACGTGCGGTAAAAATCTGAAGATGGCTGCCAGAGGCGGTGCTTAGGTAGAGGGCAGTCATTGGCTGTGGTCAGTATGACACAGAGACCAGTGATTGGTTATTACTACGAAAGACAGATCAGAAACGAAACTGATACTGGTTTTTTCTTTACCGAGGATTCCCAGCCTGACGACGGGGAATATTCATGAGCATGTGAATCCATGCCAGACCCCATGCTGGAGAAACCCTGTTATTACGGTATCATGCAATAGCTGCCAGCCTGCTATTGCTACCTTGGTGTGGTACTTGCTCTTGGTTCATTTGATTTTCAAGTACCTGAAATTTCCCTGTATTGTGCATGTGTTTACCATATGGGAAATTAGCATTTGCACCAATTTAATTTGTGGTAACTTTGCATGCAAAATTAGTGTGTGCCAATTTCAAGTGTAGGAATGCATCCAAGGTAAATTAAACATGTTCAAAATATATGGATGCAGCAAGTTTCTTTTAGCAGTCTTTGCCCCGGCTGGGCCAAGACAGGGAAGGAGGTTGGAAGGGAGGGAAGGGCAGAGAAACGGAGGCTGCGAGCCACAGGACTTCATATGTAATCTGACTTAATTATTTATTCCAACAATATATTAATGTAAACAGTAAGCAAGTTAAGTGCACTCTCCACGTAAAAATGCATAAAGCAAGTCTCATCATCCGTGTTGGGGATCAGCAATGCCACTAGTTGCTTCTGGAGAAACCTGCTGCCCAGTTGTGTGGCTGTTTCACTTATCTGCTTCCCTTCCCGGCAGTTTAGCATCTCCTGTGATTTGGGGGGCAGGGAGGAGGCCCATAAGGCTTGGCAGCCGAGCCAAAGTGGAGGCGGGGAAGGTGTGCCACAGGCTGCCTTCCCAATTAGTTGGGTGGCCAAACCGTGTACTAGACTGCAAATCACCATCCCCCAAAACCTGTGTAGCCTTATCTGCCAAAGAAAGGAGAGGGCTTGGGTGCAAGCAATATGTTGGCATTAGGCACTTTCAAAAACTGAAAAGGATACTCTGCATGCTAACCATTATCCTGTGTTAAAAAGTGACGGGCTCACTGCCAAATGAACCCGAGGAGTGGTATAATGTGGAAGCTGTCAGCTTCCTCACTTTTGCATATTGTGTGAGCTATGTGCAATCACTATCTTCCAGTTTCCCATGTTTTCAAATTGTATTTAACTGAGGGGGAAATCAGTTAGAATGTCACTAAATGCTAGTAAGCAAAGTGAAATGAAGCTACTTCACTTCCCATATTTAGTTCCAAAATTGTCACCTTTTTTTGCCAAATCGGCATAATTGCCCATTAGTGGATCACTTGGGTCTAAACGTAAGCAGTCATCTGTGATATTTGTATCCGTTTGATCAATAGATGTAAATCCAATACGGATTTCTGAGTGGTCCCTTTACAAGGCCCAACCAACACCTACATAAGAAGTGGTACTTGGATCAAATAAAACTCTTGCAAATATTTTTGGGGTTTATTTGGCTCCAATTGCATAGTGGAGCACAGTTACTGGGCATGTAGAACATTGCAATAATATACTTCTCTCTGACTTTACAGAGTAAGATTATGCATCAAAATAGAACTTTAGTTCTGTATTGCGATGCTTTTTCGCCAAATACTTTTTGAGGGGATGAAATATGGTATTGCCACCATTGAGCATAGAATTTTGTTTTGTGATCATTTTTATTAAATGTATAAATACATTATTGAGAACACAATATATAAATCATATGCAATTTTAAGAGCCTTCAAATATTTAACATACATTTAGCATGTTTTAACATCAATAGAATGATGCATGTAAGAATTGATTGAGCTAGAAAGAGATGAACTAACCGGGTGTACGAACAAGACAAGAGGAGAGAGGGGAGAGATATTATGAGGAAGATATATAATATTATTGTAACCTGCAAGTTATTTTAGACAGACTGATTAAGATATTGAATGAAAATGTTCAATTTCTTATCAAACCTATGCAAACATGAAGTAGAAACAGATTGGCACTTTTCTAAAGGATGAACAGAACAAATGCAATTCCACCAAGCAGCATATGCAAGTTTGGTGGAGTATTTCCAATTGGGAGATGATAATATGGAATGCAACACTTATAAACAGGTTGAATAAACTTGGAGATTCAATCATTTGTAGGTAAGGATTTACAAAAGTACCAATCATGAGGTTACAGAGTGATAGTGGGTCTTGGAAAATAATTATTTTTTTGAAGACTGGACCTGCTCTCAAGCCAAATTATATGTAGATATTTACATTCATAAATTAGATGAACAAACTTTGCATTGGGTGAATGGCAAGACCAGCAATTAGCAGAGGAATTACTAGAGATTTTTGCAATTCTTGAAGGGGTAGTATAAGCACGGTGTAAAATGAAGTATAGTGTTTGAGTAAGGTTCGCTGCAACTGAGGAGTAGTAATATGATTTCCAAATGTCAGACCATAAATCTCGAGTATGGTGAAAGTTCCATTCTAGTTCCCGCTGTCTAATGATAATAGAGTTCGGCGAATTGGTGGTGTGATTATCATTAAAAAAAGTATAATTTGGCAGCTTTAGTGGAGGGTCTAGCTAGTAATGAAGTCAGAAGGGGAGATGGGGATTTTTGGGTTAGATTGAGTAAAGATTTGGTTAATGTGTTGATGAGTGATCAGAGAAAGTAGATGTCCGTTTCTAGGACATTGAATTGATGGCATAATTGTAAGAAAGGAATTTCTATATTATTATGAAATAGGTGTTGGATTAATTTGATACCAGAAGAGTACCATCTATTGAAAACATTAAAGTTGGAATTATTAGGGATGCTTTTGCAATACCAAAAGAAGATATCCTTTGTTTTAAATTGGGAATAAGAGTTAGACAGGAGTTTATTGAGAAGTCTGAAATGATGCCCCTCACCAATGATTGTAACTTAACTAATACTCCTTTGTTTGTTATGTCTTGGCAGCCCTCATCCATCAAATATCTTGGGCTTCATATTGCTAAAGATATTCACACTACAATCTCCATTAATACTAATCTAAAGATCGAGAGAGTCACTAAAATGGTTCCAGGTTGGTCACCTCTTTTCCCATCATAGTGGGGACGCATAGACTATAAAAATGATTAGCCCATCATCTTTTATTTTCTATCCACGATACCATCAACCATGCCAACCAGCTTCTTCAAAACAGTTGATTCTATTCTTTTAAAATTCTTATGGAATCAGAAAACCCCCAGAATCGCCATTTAATTTAATTTATTTTTATTTATTGCATTTGTTAATACGCCCAAAACTGGAGGTATCACGGCATAAGTTACAGGAGGGATGGGCTACTTGCTGGTTACATAGAAGGAAGATACACACTTAATACAATAGTAGACACAATATGAAGAAGACAAAACTCTTCTCTGCAAGACATATGTTGACACAATGTGAAAATGCCTATAAACATAACAATGTGAGGTAACACAAGTCAAAGGTTACAGTACTAGAGAAATATATATATATACAGCAGATAATCCAGCCATTAACAAACTTAGACTTTCTAAACCTGCAAGTGGAGACAAATTCCCCAACTTCTTAACCTATCATAAAGCGTTTATGCTAAAACAATTGACAACATTCTACGACTATGAAAATCACCTATACGATGCCCCTAGCTGGATCAACATTGAATCCAATA
The DNA here is from genome assembly GCF_040938575.1 of Ambystoma mexicanum. Lineage (NCBI taxonomy): Eukaryota > Metazoa > Chordata > Amphibia > Caudata > Ambystomatidae > Ambystoma > Ambystoma mexicanum. The sequence continues at coordinate 1,119,730,709 of NC_090930.1, forward strand.
TTATCGCTCCACTTTCCCTCACTCACTTTCTTTTAACACCCTCATGGCCTAACATCACTTCTTACAACTCTCTTCACTTTTTAAAATCCATATAGAATGGGTTTTTTTTATCCGCATGCAGGGTTTCAGCTCCATCCTCTCTGCAGCCACGTCCTCAAATTATTTTTGACACCAAAAAATTAAATCTGCACATGCATCAAACCAAAAAGAACAATATCCTCCAAAAACAATAGCCAAAAATAAATCAACTTACGAGTTTTTGTAGTCTTTCAAAACCCGGTTTGTATAAAAGGTGGCAGCGTCACTCATCTCCTTGACGTAGGGACCTGGTTTAGGGGACTAAAGAGAAAAACGTCATCACACGATAAGAATGGAGAGCAAAATAAACCAGATATCAAGACTCTGCTCTAGGCAGACATGGATTACAGGGTGTACTGAGACTTTAGCAGAATGGATTAGGCACTGCATGTCTCGCTCATAGCCCCCGGCACCAGGGAGCATGTCAACTCTCCCAAGACGATCTGCTTCGAGGAAGATTTCTTTTAGGTGATTATCTAGGCAATGTATATATGTACTTGTCTTAATAAATGGCAGATGGTTACTGTGTGGTTTGTCAATGGGATGATTCCCTTCTACACCATATTTCGAGCATTTGCAGGTTAGGTTTGGGCACGTAATGATGGTGGGATCCACTACTCCAGATGACTGAGTGATGCAACCTTAAAATTCTCACAAATTGATCTAGGGAATTGTGAGGCAGGACACTTGTTTGAAGAATTGTGCTTTGAACAGTTTCTAACACATCATCAAGTGTGCAGTAACTCAGATAAATGATCGGGATGAGTATCCTGGGAAATGGGAACAGACTTCAACAAATCTGCTGCTCTTGTGGTCTTCTTTGAATTCTGCAGTTGCTAGAAGTATGAGAATACATCACAACCACTTCAAATTCTTTAAACAACGGTGTCCACCCTCTAACAGCAATCCTCTTCAACCGTGAATTCACACAATTTTTATCGTCCTGCCACCTGCCCACTGGGGTGCAGCATTTTCATTTTTCCTGGTCTACACCATTAAAGCCATATGTGCTACTCTGCCCGTGATTGTTTGCGCATCTTTAACAGGACCTGAACTGTGAGGTTTATGTTTAGCTGTAAAAGTGCCCAGGTTCTCTTCTTGATTTTATCTCTGTCATCTTGACCCCCTGAATCCCTGGCACTCTGACATGCAACCTCACAAAACAATATATGATTGGATGTGGCATACAGCAGGGTGTTGGGGAGCAGAGTCAATATTAGCAGATGTATATAAACTAGTAAGCCAGGTATTTATTTTCATCTGCAATATGTCTGGACCCAAGTAAAGAGGAGCTAATGTTCAAAAACATATAGATTGTCACGGATAACCCAAGGCTCACTGCTCTCCATAAACCTTCATCTGAGAAAGTAATTAATTCCAAGGTATTACTGCAAGTTAAGGAACTTTAAATATGTTGTATGCACAATTGCAAATTTTGGCCTAATACATTCCTGTGCATCACATTGCATGTTTATTTACTGCCATGTGTGCGAATCAAATTGTATGCTAGTTCATATTGACAAATTGTACAATCGCTAAACACTAAGGAGTGCTAAATCAAAATCACAAAATATAGCCATGAATTTGAAATACACTGCAAGGTAGAGAAATCCCTATTTGCAAAGAACAGGATCCTTTCAAGGCTGACAAAATGTTCTAATCAGGCAATTTAAGCTTTTTTCCACCAACGTGCTGTACTCACCAATGCCACCCACCCTAAGGCAGGGATACTTTCACTGATGGCAGAAAGGTGGTTGAACATTTTGCTTCCACGGTTCTTCTCCCTGAACCCCTGGGTTTCATGGATCTTCTCAGATAATGGCTTAAGGAGCAAGGCAATTTCATTCTGTGAAGAGACAAAGAACACTTGTTAAATCTGGAAAAACAAGGGCACTGAGATAGAGCATACATTTATCATATGTAGCATCCATGGGACAAACCATTTCTACAATGATGTAAGTGTTCAATATCTTCTTTCAATGGAAATCTGGCAGGACCGTGCAAAGCGAACCATATTAGACAAACATTTTGACACAGGAAAACTGATTTTCTTTAATTCGGGTTGTGCTCGAAGTTCCCAATTCAAGTATGAACATGTCTTGTCAAACCACCAAATAGTAAAATCCATTGAAGTGTTTAGTAAGATCAACAAATGTACGTCAAACCTATGCATTGTGGATATTGTAAGGGTTGAAAGGAGGAGACGGACACACAGGTGGCATGATAGTTGCTAAATACTTTTATTCAGTGAAAATAAAGGAGGAAAACCCCAACTATCCCTAACTCGAAGATGGGTTTCCCTGCCTCAACTAATATTAAGGATGTCAGGATGTCCGTAACAAAAAGTCTACCATCCTGTGCCAAACCCTATTTCCTTCCCTTACACTTCTAACTAAAGATGAAGGGTTAATGAGTCTCTTTACTGTAGAAGAATGGCTCCTTTCTTCTGCAGAACAGACTACCATGCCAGTAGTCTGGAGTGACTATTTTCGGAGGGAATGACTCCCATCCCCAGGTTGCGATCCCTTTCAAAAGGCACCACACATAGTTCCAGATTGAAAAGTCTAAGCTCACAAAATAAGTACATTTCAACTCAAAACCTTGATGCCAGGATGACTTCCCTCCCCTTGACTCTTGCAATGGTCACAATACCAAAGGAATGACTCCCTTCCCTTGACCTTTCTCATGTTTCTCACAATGTCAAGAGAATGACTCCTGTTGCTTGGCTTTTAACATAATGTTCACAAAGGTGGAGGAAGGTCTCACTTTCCCTGGCCTTTCTTAGGCCTTTCTTTGCAGTTCAACAAAGGTGGCTTGATAGGCAGTCCTGGTATACTCCCCTGCTAGGTACGTCCTTGGGTCCCAGACCCCTTCTATTTGGTTTCTCTTGTTCGGGTCCCAGATCCCATTAATGTGGTTTTACTTGTTTCGGTTCCAGACCCCCTTCTATTTGGTTTCACTAGTTTGTGTCCCAGACCCTGTTATTGTAGTTTCTCTTGCCTGGGAACCAGACCCCCATTATTGTAGTTTATCTTGCTCGGGTCCCAGACCCCTTTACGGACCTAGGCAGCCCCTGTACCTTGTCATTGGGTTCCAGATCCGTCACCGGTCTCGGGCTTCTCCGAGTCTCCAGATGGCTTTTCTCAGCCTCTTAGGTTTGCGCTGCCGCTGGTGGCTCTGCCGCACTTCCGTGGAACCGGGCGGCGCATTGGCATTCGTCGGCGTCACACAGCGTTCACCAACGCCCGTTTCTCCTTCTGCTGGTCTCAGTCTGCCGGTCCTTGCAAGAGCAGGTAGGGACGTTGGGTTCCCACCGTCCACGTCCTAATCAGCGGCTTCTCTCCTAGCCGTCTTCGATGCTGGGCCTTTGCTTGCAGTGCCTCCGTGGAGGAACTGGCGTCGGATTGTCCTCCTTTCCTTTTTATTGCCAGTACCAGATATCTTGTTTAAGGGGACAAGACCACTCGTGTTGGTTTCGCGGGGCACACTGCATCCCCCTGCGTTTCTTCCTCGTCTCAGTATTAATGTTCTCATCTTCAACTGGTCTACATGTGCTCTTCTTCGTCCCAGTGCCTGTATATGACTCACATAAGAAGTAACCTACTCTTTCTCGTCACTGTACTTTTTATGTAGGCCAAGTTATCGATCCTACAGCAGTACATGGAAGTATGTGGGATTACGGGAACCAGCATGGGGTAGGAGGAAGAAGGTGGGGATGTATTTTGGGCATACTGCGTTCTTCCCGGACAGTGTTCCCTAGCCCCATAGAGGGATCTCTCCCCATGAGATCTACCCGCTGAGTATCACCCCCTGGGGGTCTATCGGGTAGTGGCCTCGCCTCCTTTGCAACATGAAAAGGGGCTCTGCCTAGATGAGAAGAGACATCCAAGGATTTGTCACAATATCCTTAAAAACATGACCGATGTAGATATTCAGTGGGATGAAGAGGTCAGAGTTACATGAATTTGAAACTTCCATCAATTTTCTCAGTTATAGCTTTCTCATTCATTGCTTCATTACATTACTCTCAAGTGTATCATTAACTAAAACAGAAATATCACGCTGGCAGACAATGAGATATGTATCCTAAATTCAGATCAAATCCCTCGATTGTCTCAAACCTAACTGAATAGTGCATACTTTTCAGCTGTGATGAAGCATCAATAGAATACCTGAAACAATATTAGGTTCAATAATTGTATTGGTAAATACAACAGGGAAGGAGAGATTCATTCCTAAAGGGCTTAGGGGTGTTGCACCTAAAATTTAAATGGGGCAATTGCACTCAAGTGTCAGAATAGGTTGCACTCAAATTCATGCAAGGGATTACCGAAAGGAACACCTGTACTTGCCAGGATTCATAGTCTATTCTAACATAGTCCCAGGATATAGCAAGCAGGATTCTTCAGTTCTACAACTGACAGACATTACGTACCCCCTTGCAAGAGGATATTACCATAACAAACTAATACCAGTAAGTATTGTGTGCCCCTTTGCACAGGGTTTTTTCAGGTTGTGATATTCTCACCCATGAGTGGCCCACCTGGGCCCTTGGTTTCTGCTGCCTTCCAGTGTACGAGTTGAAGCCCTGAGCAAGCTAGTTTAGTTCCTTATGCCTTCCTTCTAGGTCCTCGCCATTGCCTGAAATACAGCCATCAACAACATGCTGGCAATTTTCTCTCTCCAGTATCCCTCCTCTGTTCCTCCGTCTCAAGATGAGCTCCTGCATGGGTCTTCTGGATAGCTGGATTGTTTAAAATTAGACATGATAGGTGTTTCAATATCCTCCCTCTATTTGGGAGTGGGGATTGGACAGGGTTTAACCCACAATTAGGTTTACAGGTGAATGATGATGCTCATGTTTCCCAGCTAGGATGTATTATTTTACATTTTTCAGTAATTGCTGTTACTTATCTTCGTTACTGCGACAGGTAAAGGAGCGTTGACAATCCCAAACCGCCATTTTGAAGCCAGGTGAATGTATAGTTGGATCCATGTAGCTCCAAATAGTGCTGCCTGAGTTGAACAACATAGCTTTCTCTCTTTTGGTATCTGATGTAGTCTTGAAGCATGAGAATATTGTCAACAGGGTTTGAGGCCAGGACATAGTTGTTTTACACATGAGAAAGAGGAGACATTAGGCAAAAAAAAGTCTACTTTAGCAGTGCTCAGTTTAGTTTATTTTCTCAGTTCGCTGCTAGGCTTTGAGTAAATATATTGGGCTAGCTCTGGTCCCTATGGAGGGAGGGCGTGGGGGGGGGTGTGGACGGTGTAGCTGGCATTTGTCTTTAAACACTAAAGTTATGACCTCCAATACATAAAGGCTACTGTGTTCCTTGCGTGAGATGGACAACGCTAGTTTGTAGAGTTTGGAATTCTGTTTTAAGGTGACCGGTCCTGTTTCTTCCCACCTCAAGACTAGTTTCACTCCCCTAGTACCATGGATGTGAGGGGAAGATTTATAAATGTATTGCCTGGCTGAGGAGCCTATATGCAGGATGCAGGAGTCAGAGGACAGCCTGAAGGGATATTGAGGCACCCTCACATAAATGTCCCCTAGATGTTCTATCAGCAAGTCTCTGGCTATCCCCATCAACACTCTCTTTCTCCTACCCATAGGTCCTCTGTGACTGGCAATTGCACTGTGAGGCAAACTCTGAAATTCTCTTCCAAATAGGATCTGCAGCAACCAACACAACCTTGCAATCCAAACAATCTGATTATTCCCACCTTTTGGCAGTAAGACATCAGTAGTCAGATTACTTTGTAATCCAAACCCCCCCCCCTCCCCCGACAGCCTCTCAGACAACTCCCCTAGAACAGCGTAATATTTTACTAGCTGAAATTGTCAATCACACACAAACCTGCAGTGACACACTTGCAGCTCCAGAACTTCACACAGGACAGCGTCTACTTACATAGAGTGTACCTTAACCTTGTATCTCCACATGCCCAGCTCATCGCTATTAGGTTCTTGACACCTCAGCCTCATTCGAGCACAGATAAAACGGAGCTGCAAACATCTTGCAGCCCGATCAGAGCACACCGCTGGCACTTATGTATGACACAAGACATAATCCACATAGAACACACTCCAACCTCACACTTCAAACCATGCAGCCAGGTAAGTACCGCAATTTCCTTGGTTATTCCTACATAACTATGAGTTCACACCAGTGATAGATGCACAAATAGCATATTTGGCTACACAAATGCAATCAACATAACATAATAGCCTGATAACAGTAGAGATGCTGATAATGAAAATACATAACTTTGATATTGGTACCCCAAATCATGATAAATATAATAAGTGAGATTACGGCACCTATTGACTTTGGTAGAAGTGGTGAATGAACAAGACCAATAAAAATCTTGGCGAAGGCAAGATAGGGCTTTGTCCTAGCCACAACGTGATTTAATTTTTTTTATTAACAAGTTGAGCACATATTTAAGGGACTTATAACTGGATGTTCCATTAGTAACGGCCAGGAGACCCTGACTTGTGGTTTACAGATGAGCCATGCTCCTAAAACAAACTGCATTATCACTTAGAGGTCTACTAGAGGTCAATGTAAGATAGTGTCAAATTAGCGATTGTTCAGCAATGCAACAAAGCTGATCGTCATACAAAAATACAACAGGTGAAAAAAAGGTCAGCTTAAAATATTTATTTGGGTGCGCGGTTTAGATAATTTAGCTTGGTCCCCCAGCATTAGAAAAAGCAAATCTACCTCTTATGTGGAGAGGTGTGATAGCTCAGGGGCAACACATTTGTCTTGGAAGCAAGACAATGCAGCGCAACACACGTTTTGAATCCATCCCTGCGCTTAGAAACCAATAAAAGAACAATTATAAAATGATAATGTACAATACACATGCCCATTTTCGATTCAACACTATGTTTGGGAAAAATGCTATATTAGAAGCCATTGAAGTAATAGAAGTAAAAGCGGCCTCTACAGCCACATGTGCAGCCATGAATTGAAAGAACAAGTTACTTTCTTACCTGGTAACGTTCTTTCGATGGGATGGTCCGACGACGTATTCCATATCTATGACAGTAATCACCACAGCTGTGCTGCTTCGGAAACTTTTTCGGCGTCTGCGTCCTGCGTCGATGACGTCGATGCGCCGCCGTCGAGGACCTCCTCCGACGTCCGACGTCATCCGATGTGATAAGTAGGACGCACGACGCCAGTAGCCTCAGTTGTAGTTTTTTCCCCCCAGAACGTGTGACATTAGTCAACTGCCAGTCCGACACAAAGCCTTGCGGAACGTAAGCTGCAATCGCAACAGAAATTCTGCAGCGGGGAAGGCAGGGCGGGAGCGATATGGAATACGTCGTCGGACCATCCCATCGAAAGAACGTTACCAGGTAAGAAAGTAACTTGTTCTTCGAGGGGATTGGGTCCTCCGACGTATTCCATATCTATGACAGACTCCCAAAGCAGTACCAAATCAAGGAGGAGGGAAAGAATTTAGAAACAAAATTTAGAATAGCCAATCAAATAGCAGAGCAAAGGACCGCCTTGCCAAAGGCCAGATCCTGCCCTCTGATGGAATCGAGGGAATAATGCCGCACAAATGTATGCACTGAAGCCCAGGTGGCAGCATCACAGATGTTGCGAATAGGAACACCCCTCTGCAGGGCAGTAGATGCAGCCAAGCCCCTGGTAGAATGGGCCCGCAAGCCAGCCGGTGGGTCCTTGCCCGCCAAGCGGTAACACTCCGAGATGGCCAAAATAATCCAGCGGGACAAAGTCTGTTTCGTCACAGCTTGCCCCAAGCGCTTACCAGCGTAACCAATAAAGAGTTGATCGTCCACTCTGACCCGGGACATGCGAGAAACATAAAAGCTCAAAGCTCTCCTAGGATCAAGCCTATGGAGCCTCTCCTCTTCCTTACCAGGATGCGGAGGAGGATAGAATGCCGGAAGAACAATCTTCTGGGCCAAATGAAATTCCGTCACTACCTTTGGAAGAAAAGAAGGACGAACTCGAAGGACAACCCTGTCCTTGTGAAATACAGTGAAGGGTGGCTTAACAGAAAGTGCCTGTAACTCACTCACTCTGCGAGCGGAAGTAACCGCAACTAAAAACACAGTTTTCAAAGTCAACAGCCTCAAAGGGCAAGAATGCAAAGGCTCAAACGGAGCACCCATAAGAAACCTAAGAACAAGGTTCAAATCCCAACCGGGCACCAGGAAAGGCGACGGAGGGAACACATTAGTGAGCCCTTTCAGAAACTGTGAAATTAAAGGGATTTTAAAGTAAGAACATTCTTCAGATGAGCGCTTAAAGATGGACAGCGCCGCCAGGTAACCCTTAACGGTACCCACTTGCAAGCCCCTGTGGGCCAAAGAAAGCAAAAAGGACAGAACCATGGGGATGTCACATGCAAAAGGATCCACATTCTGAACTCTGCACCAGTCGCAGAACTTACGCCAACGGCAACGGTACAGAGACTTAGTTGCGGGCCTTCGGGCCGAAAGCAACACCTCCATCACGTCTTCAGGGAGGTCCCAATCCTTATACCTCAACCTTTCAGAAGCCAAGCGTGAAGGTTGAGGGATCCGACCTCTGGATGGAGAACCTGACCCCCCTCCCGTGAGAGCAGATCGTCTCGGTAGGGAAGACGACGTGGAGGGCAGATGGACAAGTCGAGAAGGTCCGGGTACCACGTCCTCCGAGCCCACGCCGGAGCAATGAGGATCATCCGGGAACCGAACTTCCGTAACCTCCGCAGCACTTGCGGGATGACGGGGACTGGAGGAAACGCGTACAGCAGCGGGAACGACCACTCCACCACGAACGCGTCTCCTAAGGCTCCTTTTGGAGGAAATTCCCGCGAGCAAAACCTTTCGCACTTCCGGTTGACACTGGAGGCAAAGAGATCCACTTGAGGGGTCCCCCAAAGGGCGAAGATCTCCAGGAGAATCTCCTGAGCCAACTCCCACTCGTGAGAGATCGTGCTCTGCCTGCTCAGAGCGTCCGCCGTCACGTTCTCGACTCCGGCCAGATGAACTGCCGAGATCGAAACTTCCTGCTGGATGGCCCAGAACTCGAGCTGCATCGCCTCCCTGCACAGAGGAAGTGACCCTGCCCCCCCCTTTTTGTTGAGGTAGTGCATGGCCACTGTGTTGTCCGTCAGGATCAGGACATTCTTTCCTCGCACAGTCGGCAGAAAAGCCCTCAGGGCTAGCCTGACGGCCCTCAGCTCCAACAGATTGATATGGAGTCTGGACTCCGACGGAGACCAACGACCGCTGACTGTCAGCCCGTTGGCATGAGCTCCCCATCCCGTGAGGGATGCATCCGACACGATCGTCACCTCCGGCCAGGGAAGCCAAAACGGAGCCCCCTTCATCAAGTTGCCTTCGACGGCCCACCACAGAAGGTCCCGGGCGACCGAGGGCGGCACCTGAATCGGGTCCGACATCCTGCCGGAGGACTGCGACCATTGCATCTTGAGTGCCCACTGCAAAGATCTCATTCGCAGGCGAGCCTCTGGCACCAGAAGAATGCAGGATGCCATGAGGCCGAGCAACCTCAAGAACTCGAACGCTGGGAGCGTCTGGGCATGCTGAAACTTGCGCACCATCTGCTGAATGTGAAGAGCCCTCACCTGGGGAGGAAAACACTGCCCCAGGGAAGTGTCGAGCACTGCTCCGATGTACTGGAGCCTCTGCGTTGGCGTCAAATGGGACTTCTTTAAATTGAGGGAGAAGCCCAGCCTGTGAAGGGAGTGGCAGGCGACGGACAGATGATCCAGGACCTGCTCGGGAGAGCACCCCCTGATCAACCAATCGTCCAGGTAGGGGTAGACGTGAATCCCCCCTTGCCGGAGATGCGCTGCCACCACCACCATGAGCTTGGTGAAAACCCTCGGGGCGGAGGTCAAACCGAACGGCAGGACCCGAAACTGAAAGTGCGAGTCGCCAACCGCGAACCTCAGGTACTTCTTGTGCTTGGGATGGATCGGCACATGGAAGTAAGCATCCTTGAGGTCGAGTGACACCAACCAGTCCTGAAGCTGAAGGGCCTGGAGGACTTGAGAGAGAGTAACCATCTTGAACTTGTCCTTCCTGAGGAGTTTGTTCAAACCGCGCAAGTCCATGATGGGTCTCAATCCCCCGTCTTTCTTGGAAATCAAAAAATAAGGGGAATACCATCCCTTGTTCCTCTCCGCTACAGGCACCAGTTCTACGGCACCTTTCTCCAGCAGGGCTTGAATTTCCTGCGCAAGGAGCGGATCCGGACACTTCAAAGAGAGGTTCCCCGGTGGATTGTCGCGAGGCCTGTGCCGAAAGGGAAGACAGTAGCCGTGGGTTATGATCTCCAGAACCCACACATCTGAAGTAATGGCACGCCACTCTACAAGATGCTGCGCCAGCCTTCCCCCAACCGGCGAACCATGGGACATGACCTCATGACTGAGTAGGAGCGGCTGCGGCGTTACCTGAGGGCAAAGAGGCAACTGCCCGAGCGGCCTTGGCACCACGGGTACCTTGTCGTCCACCTCTGGTACCCCTGCGTTGGCCCCTTTGACTGCCAGCTCCTCTCGCTCTACCAAAGGACGAGTAATAGCGAAAGGAGCCACCCCTCCACTGCTGTCCCCTAGGACGAAAAGGCGGAGGTTGGCGAACTGCAGCGCCCAACGACTTCGCTGCAGCTTTTGAGGTCTGCAACCTCTCAAGGCTCTCGTCAGCCTTGCTGCCAAAAAGATGTTCACCATCAAAGGGCATGTTGAGGAGCCGCGACTGCACATCAGGAGCAAACCCCGACTTCCGCAACCACGCAAACCTGCGTATCACGGTGCTCGCCGCCATGGACCTACTGACGCATTCAGCTAAGTCCAAACCCGACTGAACGGACTCACACATGGCATCCTTACCATCCTGGACCAAAGCAAGGAAACCATCCCGTTCGTCCCCTTCGGGAATATGTTCAGCCGCTAACGCAACACAGTTCCACAGAGTGTGCGTGAAACGCGACAAGGCACAAATGGAGTTGGCCGCCTGAAGCGCCATACCACCAGAAGAAAACACCTTCTTCGCCCAGCCATCAAAACGTTTGTCGTCCCTATCAGGAGGGATGGTAGGGTACGACGCCTGCTTTGCCGGGGCCGTGGCCGCCTGCACCACCAAACTTTACGGAGTGGGGTGCCTGGTCAAGTAGCAGGGGTCGCCACTGGCTGGACGGTATTTCCGCGACAAGGATCTGCCCACTGCCGGGAGACTCTCCGGAGCAGTCCAAGCCGCCGCCACCCTACGCTGTAAAGCCATATGGAATGGCAGTACCGGGTCAGTTGGGGGACCAACATCAAGGATGTCCGTCAGATCATCCTGCACAAACTCCCCTGGGGGAGCAGACCATCCCAGATACTCAGACACCCTAGCCATAAGGCGCCGGTATGAGGAATCGGCATGGGAGCCAGGCTCAGGCCGACCAAATTCCACCTCCGGAGAGGTGTCCAGACCACTAGCATCATGCAGCGACTGCCTCAAATCGTCAAATTGACTATGGCCCGAGACAATGTCATCCGGCACCTGATCAGGAACCAGGCCAACCGAATCCTCATCCGCCTCCGAAATATAATCCAAGTGGTGGAAAGGCACCTGAGAGTGCCTGCTCTTAGCCAGAGCCTTCCTAGGGGGTACACCCGAGACACGGGGCACCTCCGACACGAAAGGCGTCGATAGCGTCGAGCGAATCGGCGCCGCCGTCGAGAAAACCGGCAACGGCGCCAAGAGGATCGGCGTCGACGTCGAGGAAATCGGCGTCGACGTCAGATGCAGCGCCTCCAATATCGGCGGCGTCGACACAGCCCTCGAAGCCGGAGCCCCGAGCGTGTCCCTCGACGACCTGAACGTCGACGGCTTCGACGACTTCCTCGGAGCCGGAGCTTCGAGAAAGCCTGTCGACGCCCTCGACGCCTCAGACGTCGATGTCTTCCTCGAAGACATCACAGGTGCACACGGTCTCGATCGCGTCGAGGACCGGGACCTGGAACGGGTACGGCGAGAACGAGCCTCCTTGTCCGAACGGGACCTCTCCCGTGACTCGTGCCGACCACTCTTGCGAGCGGCGTCTCTCGACCTCACACGGCCGACCCCACTCGGGGGCGCGGACGGTTGAGTACCCTGCGACTCAAGAATCGCCAACATTTTCTTCCCGAAGGAAGCCCATTCCTCCGGCGTCGCACGGCTGGTGGGATAACCGACGTGCCGGGCAGAGTCCTCGGAAGAGGACCTGGAAGGCGACCGGTGACGGCGCTTCCGAGAACGCCTCGAAGAGGCAGAGGAGTGGCGAGACCGACTCCTAGAAGAAGACCGACGAGACTTCCGACGATGACGCGGAGAGTCACCCCTCGAATCATCCGTCGAAAGCCCCGCCGACTTCGACTTCCGGGGCTTGGACACCCGACCTACCGACAATTTCTTCTTACGTTCGCGTAAGGCCTTGGAAGTGAGCGACAGGCAGTCGACACAGTCATCCGTGTCGTGGGCCTCCCCGAGGCACCAGAGGCAGGCGTCGTGCGAGTCAGTCACCGACATCTTGGACCCACACACCCCGCACTTCTTGAAGCCCGGACGCGGGGTTGAAGACGAAGTGGAAGACATCGCTGCGAAGGAATATTCACAAACGACCAGGTTCGAAGAGCCAGAAGAACAGAACTCCAAAGAGTCGAGGCTAGAACCGAGAAACACGAAGCAACACGTTCGCGGAAAAAACGGAACTGAGGCTACTGGCGTCGTGCGTCCTACTTATCACATCGGATGACGTCGGAGGAGGTCCTCGACGGCGGCGCATCGACGTCATCGACGCAGGACGCAGACGCCGAAAAAGTTTCCGAAGCAGCACAGCTGTGGTGATTACTGTCATAGATATGGAATACGTCGGAGGACCCAATCCCCTCGAATGGTCCTTTATTTTATTTTTTTGATTTATGGTTCAATTCTAAACCTTTATCTTTCCACCCAAAACATAATGATCAAAAAATCAAACTTACAAAGAAAAACAAAGGAACCAGGGTATCCATTATGTCCACCAAAATCCAACCGTTTCTGGTAGAAACCCAGATTTCATCAATTATCCCTAAAAAGAACGATAAGTAAAGCATCCACATTCCGCTTTGCTACTCCCTTCTTAAAACCTATCATCCGTTATCCCCCCCAAAAGTTATTTTAAAAACTGGATGGTCGTAATTGTCCAAGGGCGGCTTTGAACCACTGTAATCCAAGTCCAGATGGCTTCAGCATCTCCCATACATCTACCATCAATCAGGTTACCAATGTACCTCATACGGGTCTCCGTTAGTCCTGAACAAAATAAGACTATATGTTTCAGTATTTCTATGTTTTCCTGCCGAATGCAGAATCGGCATTTGGAATCAGAGACTGGTCCATAGAGTTTCAAGATTTGCCTCGTCGGCAAAGTCGAGTTGAAAGCCTTCATTTCATTCGTCATATGGGTTTGACAAGAGTATGACCCCCTTACCCTCTAAGTTTCAATCCAATCATCTTCTTTCAGAAGATTTTTGACTTTCCCAGGGTTTAGTAGGAGAGTGTCCAAACATGTACCCAAGGAATCTATCTTGGCTAAAGCATGTTTTCCCCCCATTGGTCTTCTAAAAGGTTGTTATTCTTCCATGTCTTATCTTGTATTCGAATTGAGTAAAGCATAGGTTTGGAAACCAGTACACATTTCCTAAATAGAGGTAGTGTTGGCATACATCGATGTCAGCCCCAGCTCATATCTAATCACTGCTATGGGACATGTTGAGGCAGCTCATATCTAATCACTGCTATGGGACATGTTGAGGCAATCTCAGAATCATTCTCCAGAAGAAAGCTTCTAGCTTGCCCCAAAATCTCCATGCAGTGAATGTACAAGCCTCTTCTCGATAGATCAGACTGGCCACAACCTTAGATTTATAATAAAACAAGATCGGAAGAATGGAAAATCTACAATATTTCTTATAGATCTGTTGGCCCTGGGCCATTAGGGCTTTAACTTTTGTTTTTAACTGTAGGTGCGAGGCATGTCTACCCAACTCGAGTTTATCTGTATACCAAGGTATACTACTGAGGCAACCTGGTAGAGGTTGCGATTTTTTAGGTTTTAGGCCTGCTAAGAAGAAATTAAGTAAGGTAGGTGCCAGGGGGCACCCCTGCTTTAGTCCTTGATACGTGGGGATTTCTTTTGTTAGGGTTCCCTGGTCATTCAATCTAATTTGGACTCTGGTAGAGGAATAAAGGGCCTTAATAGTTCACAGTATATTATTAGGGCAGTTTCTAGCCTCCATTTTTGCCCATAATAATGTCTTATCTATCATGTCATATGCTTTCCTCAGGTCTATAAAGGCAAGGTATATTTTAGATTGCGTTGTTAAGGCAATCCCCTTCAGAACGTTTGTTATAAACAAGTTTAGCTCTGTCCCGACTCCCGGGACGAACCCAGTTTGTCTTTGGTCAAAGCTGTTGGTGTCTTCAATCCAATTTCTCAGGGGTTTAGTTGAAGGGCCGCAAAGACTTTCCTCAACACATCGAGGAGGGCGATAGGTCGATAGTTTGAAAGATTCGTCCTATCGCCTTTCTTAAAAATTGGCACAATTCTCCAAGGATCCGGGATTGCCCCTGATCTCTGAACCTGGGTGACAAGATCAAGAATGAACAGAATCCAGGCCTCTCTGTGGCTATTTATTATGGAGTTGGTTAGTCCGTCTGGGCCCTTTAAAGTTGATTAAGAAGTTACCTCTCTATTCATCCTCAATTTATGTAACTGTCGAGGCAGGGGGAGTGGGGCAGTGCCAAACTTTTTACAAATAAAACAGATGTACAACCCTGGATTTACTGGGTAACGTTACAGTTTCATGATATGCATTGTTATAAGAGATCTTTAGTGGAACTGAGGAAACCTCCCAAAGCACATACAGCAGAGGTTTAACACAGTAGTTTAACTATATTTAAACTACTATCAAAGCCATCAGAATGCCCCATATGTAGGCTGATGCTTATTTCGTGTCCAAAAACTGACATCTTTTTCAGAAGAAACGATTGGGCAAAGACTCAAGAAGCGATCCTGGAGTAAACCAGCAAAATCTGCATTGCAACAATATTTTATGAGCCAAACTTCTAATTATCGTAAACCTAGGCATCAGCTGTTACCTTTAGTGAAGAACAATTCACACTGGTCCACTAGAAAAGAGGATGTCGGCCGCTGTTCATGTGGAGACATTGAGAAACTGGTACATTATTTATTTGTACAATGTATCGAGCTGTTGCCCATACTTTTGACGAAAAGAGTGAGAACGTTAGCTGCTTAGCTGCTGCATTTGAGCTATGCACAATCTTGATAAAAAAACAGTTCAATTTGCAGTGACTTGGAAGCTAAGCAATACGTTGGTGTTGGCCAAACTTCAGATTCAGAGATCAGACTGAATGCAGTTTTTGTTAAGGTTCTTCAATACTGGTGAACAAATTACTTGCCTATTGGTAATGTTTTTTCTGATGGATGTTTCTCCCACAGATTGCACAACTTTGATATTCTATCCCCAGAGCCAGCACTCTTTGGAGATGTTTTCGCCACCAGGGGGGCGCTGCACAGCTGTGTTTGCATCGATGCACGCTCCATGTCAAGCATGTCTGTACCAGCATACAAGAAGCGGCTGCAGTTCCACCATTTTCCTTAGCACTCAGAAGTTGACGGACCAAAGAACAGATGAAGGTGTATGAGCTATCTGCCAAGAGCAGCTGGTTGGGAGAGGGAAGAATATGTCAGAGAAACATCCATTAAAACAAACATTACCGAGAGGCCAGTAATTTATTCTTCTAATAGATTCCTTCCTCCCACAGATTCCTCATCTTCGTTAGACTCCCATACCAGTACATAAATTCTGGAGGAGAGTGAAAACCACTACATACACCAGAAAACTCAGGAGAACTACTCGCCCACAGTGAGTGCCCTGTCCCTGCAGGGAATCCAGGCAGTAATAATTGGCAAACACGTAAGTGAAGCCCATGTAATCATCCGACATATTTAATAGACAGGGTCGCCCCACCCCCTGGCCTCCAGCTGCAGGGCAGATGTGGAAGTTAGGCCTCTGGAATGACCCTGGAGACCATCCGGCATATCTTTCCAGCCAGCTTGTACAACTCCAAGATGCATAGCATAACCCACCTTGAAAGGGTTAACTGAATCACAGCCCGGACACCAGCATAACCCACAAAGAGCTGGTCATCTTTCCTGACATTTCTGATCCAAAAGGTGTTGTACCTGAGGGCCTACACCGTGTCCAGCCAATGGAAATGTTCATCTGTCATAGAATGGTGTGGCGAAGAGAACAAAACACAGAAAGATGGACCTATTGAGAAGTGAAATTTAAATGTGGCCTTAGACAGAAATAACAGCCTCACTAAAAGGCAATCAGGAAAATCATCTTAAGGGTAAGCAACATAAATTAACATGAATGTTGGGGCTCAAACAGGACCACTATAAGAAAAGTCAGAACTAAATTGAATTCCCACCCAAGAACAACAACCTGGCATGGGGGGCAGCTGGTTGCAGAAATGCCACAAAAAGCTGAATAACAGTGAAAATAAAGTCTTGCTTTGGTATCCTTTTAAAGACTGAAATGGCGGTCAGGTACACCTTCACAGTGCCAATCTGCAGGCCCGTCCGGGTCAAGTAAAGCAGGAAATCCAGGACAGAAGTAGTAGGATGGATGAAAAGGTCCTGACTTCTCTCCCGACATCAAGTAGACAACTTACACCATTTTCAGGGATAAAAGGACTTGGCCGCAGTCTTTGAGTGGAAAGGAGTCGGACTATATTTGGACGATCAAATCCTAATTAGTATACCTCAGCCTCTCAGCAGACAAGCATGAGGTCAAGGCTCTTAAATCTTGCATTGATTACCTGCCCGCCCGCTTCGGAAAGCAGGACCACCCTCCCCAGAAGGCACCATGGCAGGCAGAATGACATTCCCAGAAGCTCCAGTTACCACGTCCTCTGAGTGCAGCCAGGACCAATCAAAATCAATGTGGACCAAACAGCAGCAGTCTGAGAGTTTGCGTAATGACAAGGATCTGAGGGAACACGTAGAGAAGATTGAAGTTGCACTTGACCATCAGTGCGTCCCCCCAGAGCTCCCTACCGAGGAAACTCTCTGGAGCAGAACTACTGGCACTTTCTGTTCACACTGGAATCAAAGGGCTCTAATTTGAGGAGTCCCCCAAAAAGAGAGGCTCTCCTCCAGAACTTCTTGGCAGAGTTCCCTCACGTGGGAGGCTGAAGTGTGTCTGCTAAATGCATCCGCCACAATGTTTTCTGTCCCAGCAGGTTGGGCCACCATCAGATGTCATTCTCTAGAGCCCAGAACCACAGTTTCATTGCTTCTCTGCAGAAAGGCAACTATCCAACACAGCACAGTTTGTTTGTTACTGTAGATTTCTTCGAATACCATTTCACCTAATGAGATTTCACCTAATTTATTTCACCGAAGATGGTAGGGGAAATGATATATGTGTAATGTATAAAAGGTGTGGTGTGGGGTAGGGAGGGTTAAGTGGGAACTGCGGGGGGTCTCCCCTGCATTTTGCAAGCACTTATGTAACTAAGTAAGCCGCCCTGCAACATAGGGTTAGGCAACATGTATGTATGTATGTTTTTGCAAGCACTTAATGTAACTAAGCAAGCCTTCTGTAAGACCTCTGTGATGCCCTGCGCTGTTGTGCACTTTATAAAATGTAAATATTTTTTTTAAAATGATTTTAAAAAGTAGACAAAGTAGAAAAGAAGATTTCGTTTTTCAGTGAAATCTCCATTAGGTAAAATATTTTCAAAGAAATCACATACATGCCAGTTTGTTGAGGTAGAGCATGGCCAATGTGTTTCCATCTGAACCAGTACAGCCTTATCCCACAATGAAGTTTTAAGTGCCAGCCGGATTACCTGTAGCGCCAGAAAATTTGTGTGCTCCCAGATTCTCTGAGAGACCAGAGTCTGCTCACTGTAATTATTTTCAGTTTCATGAAGAACAACAGCAGGTACTTAGTTGGAGGCTACCATGGCTCTATTGAATGCCAAACCTTTTATGTGTAAATTTGAAATCAACCACATTTTGAAACATACGGTATAGCCTAGATGAACAAGTTGTTCTTTCGACTGGATGTTCCTCCCCCGTATTCCTTATATTTGATATTTCCAATATCCCTGCTTTGCTGCCTCAGAATTATTTTTTCAGCAGTGGGCACTGTGTGTCGATGTCCCTCGGAGGCCTCCGTCTTGACGTCGACATCACTGCAGGTATATGTAGCAAGTGCAGCGCCTGTTGACCTCCGTTCCGTTTGGACAAGTGGAGCTTTGCCTTGTGATCAACAGTTACTCCCCCTGAGAGAGCGTAGACTGCAACCGCAAGGGAAATTCTACTGCGGGGTAGGTTGGGAGGGGCGATAAGTAATATGTGGGAGGAACATCCAGTCAAAAGAACGTTACCATGGGTAAGTAAATTGTTCTTCGAATGGATTGTGTCCTCCCACGTATTCCTTATCTTTGATACACTCCCAAAGCAATTTATGTAATTTGGAGGTGGGAGTAGAAATGAGTGTGGTAATGTATGCCCTGAGTGCAATACTGCTTTTCCAAAAGCCGAATCTTGGCCCGAGGAGGAGTCTAAGCTGTAATGTTTAGTAAAGGTGTGCACAGACGACCATGTGGCAGCTGCACATATATCTTTTATCGGAACTCCCCTCTGCAAGGAAGATGAAGTTGCAATGCCCCTGGTCAAATGAGCTCTTGGATGTTCTGGGGGTCTTTACCTACCGCTCTGTAACATTCCAATATTGTTAGAATAATCCATCTGGATATAGTTTGCTTGGTAATGGTTCAGTCCCAATTTGTGACCTGAATAGACCACAAATAACTGGTCATCCTGCCGCAATTTTGCCTATCTGGAGGTGTAAAAGCTCAGTGCACGTCTAGGGTCAAGCCTGGGAAGTCTCTTCTTCCCAGATGTGGAGGAGGATAAAAAGATGGTAATGTTATCTTCTGAGTAACATGAAACTCAAACAATTTTGGGGCGAAAAGTAGGTTTCACTTCTAGTAGCACTCTGTCTTTATGAAAAACACTATGAGGAGGCTTGCAGGATAAAGCCTGTAGCTCACTCACCCTTTGGGCTGATGTAATTGCAATGAAGAAGACAGTTTCAGAGTTAGAAGTCTTAATGGAATGTAGAGGCTCGAAAGGAGTTCCCATCAAGTAGTTTAACACCAGGTTCACATCCCATAGTGGGACTTGAAACGGGATTGGCGGGTAAACATTAGTCAGTCCCTTTAAAAATTGTACTACTAACGGAATCTTAGTAGGAAACTTCCTCTGAAGTGCGCTTAAAAATAGCAAGCGCTGCAAGATATCCCTTGATGGTAACAATCTGGAGCCCCAAATTTTCCAGATGTAATAGAAAGGATAACAACATTGGTGTATTACATGAGGAAGAATCAACATTCTTATCTCTACACCAGCTGCAGAACTTATTCCAGCAGCAGCGGTATTACGATTTGGTTGATGGCCTCCATTATGTCGTCCGGAAGGTCCCAATCCTTGTATCTCAGCCTCTCAAACCATGCATGAAGGCTGAGCTTCCCGATATCCGGATGGAGAAGCCGACTCTCCTCTTGCGAGAGAAGGTTCTCTCTTTGCAGAAGACGTATCGGAGGGCAGATGGACATGTCCAGAAGGTCCGGGTACCACGTCCTCCTGGCCCAGTGCGGGGCAACTAGGATCATGGATTTACTGAATCTAGTTCACCTCCTGATTACGTGAGGAATGACAGGGATTGGAGTAAACGCCTTGATAAAGACCTTCATGGTTGAAACGCGTATCGACACTTTGTATACAATCAGGCACTCTGTATGCTAACAAATCAGGGCACTTTATATGCCAATAAATCAACACTCTAAAATTCCAAACAGAAGTGACAAGATTGTATTTACTCGCTTCATACACACAACTTAAGTGGTCACGATATTCGAGGTCCAGCGCCTCACTTACAAACCCCCTTTCTCAAGATTTACAATGAATTAGAGGTACAGCTGCAGAAAATAAAGCACTCTCGTACACAGTATTATAACAAAGATGGAAAAAGTCTTGACAGATCGCAGTTCTAGAACATGGCGGCCATTCATTGCGGATTACACAACTCACAGATGAAAATAACAAAGTTACTCACCTTAGTGACTATTTTACTCCTAGTCCATAGTCCCCTTTCCTCCATGCTTGTGGGCCATTCCGTTCTTCAGGCCGGGACCGGAGCACTTTTGTTAAAAGGCATAAAAAATTGAAAATGTGTGTCCTCCTATTTTTACACGGGGCACCGCACGTGGCCGTGTCTCCGCACTCCTGAGCTCCGCCCCGTGCATCGCCCTTCAGTCCTTTTCTACCGCCAGGTCTGCGACCATCTAAGCAATAATAGAGGATACTTGGGGGACGGCGGGCGGGCGTATGGAGGAAAGGGGACTATAAACTAGGAGTAAGGTAGTCACTACAGTGAGTTGTTATGCTCCTACGTCCCGTCCCCTTTCCTCCATACTTGTGGGAGATTCCCAAGTACACCTCACAGGTAATACAGGTGGATGGAAACTCTTTTACTGAAATAGGTTCTTCAAAACAGCCTGGTCGAATTGGGCATCGGCCCTGGAGGTCAGGTCCAAGCAGTAATGCTTACAAAAAGCTGATGGGGAAGCCCACTTAGCCGCCTCAGCAATGGTTTCCCAGGGAACATACTTCTGGAAGGAAACAGCAGCCGCTTTGCCACGTACAAGATGGGCATGAATGCCCTTCAGAGGTTGAAGGCCCTGAATGGTATATGCTTCAGAAATTCAGGAGGCAATACATCGTGAGATAGTAGCCTTTGAAGCAGGTTTCCCTTTCGGGTCTCCGAATGTGACAAAGAGTTGTGAGGAGCCCCTGAGTTCACTCGTTCTGTCGAGGTAAAACTTCAGGGCCCGCCTGACATTTATGTTGTGAAAGACTCTCTCGGCCTCTGAGGCCGGATTTAGAAAAAAGACCTGTAATGAGATTGACTGATTCAAATGAAAATCGGTAACCACTTTAGGCAGGAAAGAAGGATGAGTGTGCAGCACAACCTTATCCTTATGGAAGGTGAGGAACGGATGTTCCGCAGACAGAGCTTGGAGCTCGCTTACTCGCCTTGCCGATATCACTGCAATCAAAAATGCCACCTTCCACGAAAGGTATTTGAGATCAGCAGTGGCCATGGGTTCAAATGGTTTATGGCCTAAGGCGGTGAGGACCACATTCAAATCCCATTTGGGGTGAGGATTGCGTATTGGTGGAAAAAGATGTGATGGACCCGCAAAAATGCCTTTTAATGACTGGATTCGTCAAAGAAAAGGAACAGCTGTCAGTGGACAGGTAGGCGGCAATAGCCGACAAGTAAGTCCTGCAAGACAAGAAATGGATTCCCGAGGAAGCAAGATCTGAATGAAAGAACCGTGTCAATCGCAGCGTGCCAGGGGTTGAGCTGCCTAGCTAAACACCAGTGGAAAAACAGAGCCACTTGCTCCTATTTTGAGACCTCGGCGAAGGTTTCCTGTCCGCTTGGATAATGCGCATATTGTCCTCGGACAAGTTAAACTGCGCTAATGACCTGACTTCAGGCACCAGGCCGCCAAGCTGAACGATTCTGGGGAGGGGTGCCACATCTGGTGATCGCACTGGTGAAGCAGGTCGGGAATCAACAGCAGTCTGATCGGAGGAAGAGTCGACAGATGCTGAAGTTCCGAGAACCAGAATCTGGCTGGCCACCAAGGAGCTATGAACAGGAGAGTGCAATTCGATGTATTCCTGAGCTTGCAGAGTGACTGATGAATGAGAGGAAGTGGCGGGAAAGCATCAGCCTTCATGTTGTGCCACGGGATCTCGAGAGCGTCCCCAAGCGAGGAGACTCCGAGACCGTTCCTTGAAGCATAAAGATGAAGTTTCCTGTTGGTAAAAGTCGCAAAATGGTCAACTTCTGGAGTGCCCATTGGCGAAAAATGGTGGAGAAAACTGCTGTGTTCAGTTCCCACTCGTAGCTGGCTGCTGTCTGGCGGGTGAGTGAATCTGCAGTCACATTGAAGTGACCCGGAAATGTGTACAGCCAGCAGCCAAATGTCAAAATGCTGGATGGCCGATTCCCAAATCTGAATGGCGAGGTTCACACACAAGGGGAGGTGACGTGGTGCCACCCTGTTTGTTGATATAAAATATTGCCACAGAGTTGTCCGTGCAGATATGGACCTCTTTGTTCGTGATGGACGGCTGAAAAGCTTTTAGCACCAGGAACACAGCCACGAGTTGCAGATAATATATATGAAACTGCCTGTCCTGAAGTGTCCATAGATCGAAAATCTGGAGATGATCCAGCATCGTGCCCCACCCCAGAAGGGAACAGTCTGTGGCAATAGTCACTTGTGGGTAGGGCTCCTGAAAAGAGGCCCCCACAGAATGGTTGTTTGTCGAGGACCACCATAGCAGGTTGGAACTGGGATCATCTTGGAATCAGAGTCCTAAGCCTGAGACCAAGAGCTCCGAAGAGCCAGCTGAGTACCACTAATTTTCAGACATGCAAGAAGAAGAGCCAGCACGCACAAATCCATGAGGCCCAAAAGCCTTTGAAACCACGAAGCCGTCATGCGCGAAAACTGGAGGAAGAGCTTGCATGTGGTGGATAGATCTGCAATCCTGTCTGCCATTAGGAACATGCTGGAATTGATCGTATTCCAACGGAAGCTCAAGAAAATCAGGTCTTGCGAGACCGTCATGGAAGATTTCTGCCAGTTCACTGGAAGCCCAAGGTGGAACAGGAGCTGGAGGTGAGACTGGAGATTGCTCCATGCAGTCTGTGGACAAGGGCTGCGTAGGAGCCAGTCATCGAAATACGGATATACATGAACGCCCTGTAGGTGGAGGAAGCCTGCGAGGAGTGGCATTTTCGTAAAGACACGCGGTGCCGAGCTGAGACCAAAAGGGAGAACGCAGACTGGAAGTTCTTCCCTCCCAGGAAGAACCAGAGATATTTTATATGAGGTCTCCAAAACAGGATGTGCATGTAAGCGTCCTGAAGGTCCACCACACTGAGCCAATCGCCCTTTTAAAGAGAGGACTTTATTTGACAAGGCGTGATCATCTTGAATTTCTCTTGGGGAAGAGAAAGGTTGAACTGGGAAAGGTCAAGGATATTGCGCAGGCGATCCTGGTTGGGTGTGAACATTAAACAGACGTGAGTAGAAACCCTCCCCTTGCACCCCGAGGGGAACAGGTTCCACCGCTCTGAGGTCTAGAAGCGTCTGTACCTCGGCTCTGAGGGAGGGCGACCCAATCTTTTGAAATTGAGGGCTGAAGGGTGGGGTCGGGTGGAGGGGAAGCAGAAGCCCGCCCGAGCAATGGACAAAACCCACCGGTTGTCGGTGATGGTCTGCCACGCCTCCAGATGAGACAAGATTCGTCCTCCCACCGGAGTCTTGTGCGACCGACAAAAAATCAAATTTGGCTGATTTGTCGGCAGGGAGACTACCTGCCCCTGGAGAGGAGGCTGATGTCCAAGAGAATAACCGGCCACCTTGCCATTGTTGCTTTCGGCGGTTGCCGCCAACCGGAGTTTCAGTTTGGCATGTACGGCGGTCCTGAAAATCCCTGAACCCAGAGAAGGATCGAGTCTGAGACCCTGACCTCTGTGTACAAGGGGCCTTAGGCGGGGCCTTCACCAGGACCGACAAAGATTTGGCGGTTTGGGTAATCGCTTAAATCTTTGCGAGTTCCTCATCCGTAGAAGAATTAAACAATTCCTTGCCGTTACAAAGAAGGTCCAGAACTTTGTCTTGCACCTCCGTCGAACTTCGTCGCATGGAGCCATGCCTGGCAGGAGGTGTCAATCCCCACCATAAGGCCTCGAGCTGAGATATCTACGTGGTGTGCCGCAGCTTCCAGCAGATCCGGTGCCAAGACTCTGGCGTCTGACAAACCGGCCTTAAAGTCATCTAGCCTATCCGTAGGAATATACTCCTGGAAATCGTCCAACTCTTTCCACAACCTCAGATTGGCTGCTGCAAGGATCAGCACGGTATTCGCTGGACGACGTTGGAGCGCCGAATTGGCAAAGACTTTCTTGCCCAAACAGTCCAGAATTTTGTCGTCTTTGGCCAGTATTTGAGCCGCAGCCGTTGAAGATGCAGAGGCCGGCTTAGACTGAAGAGTGGCGGCAGCCACCTCCGTTGAGGAAGGGAGAGGACAAGATGATAAGGCTATCTCCTTGGAGGTGCGAAGCCTGTATCGAGCGTCAATTCCTTTGTTGATGTGTAGCCCGGTGTGGGGCTTATCCCAGACCTTAAGGGCCTTAGTCAAAACGTCCTTCTGGAGGAACAGGCCGGTGCGCTCTTGAGGTGACACAGTAAATGCTCCCGAAAGCACACCCTCCTGTGGAGCGGGGACCTCAGGTACTGGAATATCAAGGAGGGCCATCATATCCAGGACCCGGTCATGGAACGCTTTCACAGAGTGGGGCTGCTCCTCGCTATCCTGATCAGTTTGAGGGTCATCCGGTGGATCGGAAACGGACGCTTGGTCTGCAACGTGCAATGCCTCAGGTTTTAAAGTGCTATCCCGCTCTGCCGGTGTATTCTCTATAGGGGACAATGGAGGCAGATGAGGAAAAAGCGGAGGTGGGCCAAGAGGAAGAGGTGGAACCACCGTCGGATGTGTAGGAACAGCCAGGGCAGAAGGCGGAACAGGAGGTTCAGGGTAAATTTCCTTGAAAAGACCCTTAAAATACTCCTTCATGGAGTCAGAGTGCATGAACATCTGAAACTTCCTAAAAAACGCACACTCAGAAGAAGATTTTGGAGTGGGGGCAGGCAGAGGCCGCTCATAAGGGGCATACCTCCAAGAACGCAAGGACGATGTTTGCCACGAAGGCCCACCACCGGCAGGGTCCACATAGACCAGTGGAGCTTGCCAGTCATAAGAAGGGCAGAACAGGTTTTTGTTATCCACAAGGCGTGGAAACGGCTGCTCAGCCTCAAAAGGAATGCTCCCAGCACAGACGTCATGAACGTAGGTGTAAGGGAGGTGTCCGAAATGGCAGCCGTCGACCAAGGCGGTTGGGCCGCCATTTTGTCAACACCTGAAGAAAACTGCGTCACATGTGTAGATGAGGCAATTGTCTCCTCAGGCGAGTCAGGGGACTTAAGCAACACCTTAGCCTTGACACAAGGATCCTCAGCAGAGCCAGTACTGGGAGGCCTCGGATGTTTAGTAGACATCTTCGAGATCGCCCCAAATTTTGCCTCCAGAGTAGGAACCTCGGCTGGGCCGGTAGTGGAGGAGTTATGGCCCGTGACCGCCCCTTTTCCCCCTCGACAGAACCAGTATCACAGCAACCCTGAGAACGGGAATGTTGAGGAATCCACCTCACAGACAAAACCTTCAAAGCCGGTCTCTCGGTTCCGTCGGTAGTGACCTTAGCCTCAAGAAGAGGAACCTCTGGTTTCACCCTGGTACTAATAGCTCCCTCAAGAGGGGCCTCAAGCCGTGGCTTGGTATGAAAAGCTTCAGAAACTGAGATCTCAGGGCATACCCTGGTATCCAGAGCCGCATACGAGCTGGGCTGAACTTTAGCACCTAACAGGTGACCATCAGAACGTTGTCTGGTTTTGGCAGGCCCGCTATAGGAACCCTCGGAGAAAACTCTGGTGCAACTATTAGACCTACGAGGCACCTCAGGTGAACCCCTGGTGACAGAGCTACGCGAGCCCCTCCCAGACCTGGCATACCTGGGAAAGAGTCCCCTGGCCGGGGTGCCCTAAAAAGTAAATATGATATGAACAGCAGCACTCAAAAAGGTAAGCAGGGTGTCATGATGCCTGCTCCCGAGGAGCCAGGTCAGGCCCAGCGTCCCCGGAAGCAGACTTCACACTCACCAAGCAGGACCCAGCAAACCCCTATAGGGGCTCTTTGGACCTTGTCCTGGCACCTTTGATGCCAGGCTCATAAAAGGCATCTGTCCTGGCGCCATAGGCGCCAGGCTCATCATGGCAGAGCATATGGTAATGCTTGGGTGAACTCACCTGAGGCAGACCATGCTGCATACTCACCCGAGGCAGACCATGCGGTCTGAAACTCCAAGCCAACTAAGGCTGGGGAGGAACTATTTTCTTTCAGGAACTCTTTTCTTACTCGGGTGGGGCCAGTGGAAGAACACTCACCTGAAGCTCTTCCAAGGCTATTTAAACCACGCCCGGATGGCCACACGTGCTTCGCGTTATTCTGCATCTGCAGCAGGACGCTCACCGAGTCGGCTCCTGCATCCTGGCTCCTGGCTCCTGCCACGCCCGCCAGCACCTGGAACACCTGCAAGGAGAGAAAGGCAAGCATTAGGACATTACCTACCTTCATCCAGCATCCAGATTCTTCACTCCGTCGATCCTGCAAAAGAAAGTCAAGGGTTAGAAACGCATCTCATCGCTCGCTGCAGCGTCGCTTCCACTTACCTTCACATGGCGCTGTCTAGCTCTTCAGCGGTCATAGGCGACATCAGCCGCATCCCAGCACCTACGGAAAAGAAAGACAATAGTTAGAAGCACTCAGCTTCTCACGCTGCCGCGCCGTTTCCACTTACCTTCACGTGGCGCCGGCAACCTTTTCAGCACCCATAGGCGACATCGGTCGCATTCAAGACCTACGGAGAAAAAGGACAAAACAAGGTGAGCAACGAACTAATTGCAAAAGGACAAATTACTCACCTTAAGTCTTACCTGAATTTTGTTGGGACCTCAGTTCCCTTTTCGGGTCAGAGCGGCTTTTCTGGATTTTCCATACCCCGGCCCCTATGGGGAAATAAGACACACTCATTAAGGTGTCGGAGCAAACCACTACGGCACACCTTCATTAAAAGTACTCACCTGAGTTTACCTCGGCGAATCCATTCCTCCACACGGATTCCTCACCTAGTCCCTGAAAATTAAACAAAGGCCAAGGGACAAATAAGACTTGATCTTTTGAACTATATACTTACGGCAGCATTTTGGTAAAGGCAAGCAGACATCGAACCCTCGCCAAATCCGAGATCCAGTGAAGTAACTGGAAATCTACGCGCCCCTGCGTCTGAAGCAGGATGGAGAGCTTGTCCATACAGAAATTAAGGTGAGAGTCTGCGGAAGGCACAGCTAGGGTTCGAGGAGGGGGAGAAGGGGAAAAAGGGGGGAATCTCACACACAATCTAGCAGACAGTTAACTCCCTTTTCCCATCTACAGAAGGATTATTCTACGGGCCAGACAGACGAGGTTTGGGGGTCCAGTCCAGTCCATCTTCCAAGCACTACGCTTTACCGTGGAAGAAGTTGTAGCAGTCCAGAACGGGTCGCGCCTCCGTGGGAATCAGGTGAGCGTTACACAGGGGTCGGGATAGACCTAAAAAGAATATTCTATTGGGAGATAAAGCTAAAAACCAGATGCAGTATTGATTTTGTGGTTGTATCTTTTTGTGTAAATACCTTTGTTCTCCTGAAGATGGGTCTCAATTGAACTGAAACGCACTGAGAAAACACAGATCATCTTCAGCAGCCAACATGTGTAGGATTAGGGTAATAGAAGTAAGACAAATGGAATAAAAGTAATTGATTGTTGGAAATAATTATGAATAAAAAAGTTGAATTACTTGAAACGAGTGTATGACTATTGGTATATGTTGGACGCAACCTATACAACATACTTTTTTAACAGGCACTCAGCTTCTTGAGTATACTGTACCAAAATAATCACATAGCCTATCTATCGATAGTGGTGCCCTCTCTACCTTTGAACAGTATGGTATAGAAGCAGCCCTTAGACCTGGGGAAATCCCCTGGCTACAGATACAGGAGATATGTGATCGGCTGCTTCTCTGTTGGTGCTCCTGGCCCTACTGACTGCCTTTAATAATAATTTTTCGATCTTGATTTCTCTCTTTTTTACATCACTGTGATGGATGGGCCCTAGAGAACTATGCAAGTTTGTCATGTATTTATTTTTCTAAGAACTATGCCTTTTTTTTGTTAAACAAGGTCCTCTGCTCCCCGTCTTTGGGGCAGACGTCATCTTGGAGGGATAACTGTAAAGTCCCGCAGGGATTCACTGTTGCCAACTTGTGTCCAACAATAGGTGCCCTCTCCTCAAAATTATTTCCAGTTTTGGTCTAGTAAGCTTTTCGTGCACAGATAAGGCAAGCCTAATTGAACATGCTTTCAAGAATTCTGGCTGCAGTCGAGGACTGGTCGAAATGCAACTAGTTACAGCTTAAGGCTAGCAAAACTGAGTTTTATTTTCTACTGTTGTCCTGCCGCCTCATGCAGATTGTTACTTAGATTCCTACTCCCAGATTTCTTCACCTCATCTATTCAAGTGAAGTAAAACGTAAAGAATGTGGGTGTGTTACTATACACTGATAGGAATATGGCTACATGTCCAGATGTGTTTTACTGGTACATCAACTAAGTGGTTTACTTTGCGCGCTGATAGGAGCCAGGCAGCTTTGGCCAATTTGCATGCGCTTTATGCTGGAGTTATTATCCACCAGGCTGCTGCGCCACCTACAAATCATTTAAAGCGCTGCCGTTAGGTTGGTTCAAGGTATGCACTGATGTGAACATTTATTTGCCTCACTGGGCACCCATCAAAGCATGGAATGACTCAACTTAGCTGCCTGGCACCCAAATGGCTAAAACAGATGAGCCCAGCAACCTGAAGGAAATAAAATACTACTGGTTCCAGCACACCCTTTGTTACCTTGACAAAGGACTTGTCAGAGGTCTCATTTCAGAAAACCAGGCTTGGTCTCAGAAGCACTTGCATCCGGGGCAAATGGCTATGGGACAGCCTACCATGCGATGTGCGCTTCGATAACAACTTGATTCCCAATGGAAAGTTTGAAAGCCTGTTTATTTACATAGCCCAGCTGATCGCTTTCCTCTTGGTGTGCTCGAGCAGTGTTCTAGGTTCAGTGCAGCGAAACGGTTAATATTTTAATAAGACGGTGCCCAAAAATTGTTGTCGCTCTCTCATGCACATATCTGCAACAAACATTATTTCATACTATTAGCACTGCACTCACTAAAATGCTGGATTACACGCTCTAGCCCAATAAGAGAAAAGCTGCTCAAAGAACCAGCCAACACCCGTTTACTATTTAGAGATTGGATGCAGTTCAATCAAGTGCACACTAGAAGGATAGCATGGTGGAATTCGGTTATCACCAAAACCAGACAGCTTACGGATTCAGGGTACTTGCCCGATAATCCACTTTCCTAGCATGGTGCCTATTACTGGTATCATTTCTTTTACTAAAACATCCTTAAATGCCAGAGGCAGGGGCGTAATCCACCCAGGATCACAGTTTCATCAAATGCGGAGGCTAAGATTAGACCTTTTAGCCTCTCTGATCCCGTTGGTAACCCAACAACGAGAATACACTTCCCGGCTTTCCTCACTAGGCCTGGGTGCCATGCCATATGCATGTATAGCTCCATTTCAAATACTAAGTTTGGAGCCAGCACCCCCATTGCAGTCATATACAGCGCATTGGGGGGTAGTAAAATACACAAAACAGCAAAGAAACTGTTTTCAACCCACGCAGCAACAGGCAATGTTTAGATTAATTGCGATGCGGAGGTACCCCTGTGCTGCCTGCTATTTTCTGCTGGTGTTTTTGCTAGTTGGCTTGGTGCAACAAATTGCACTTTGGGGTTTCCCAGCGGTTAAGTCTGAAGACCTTTGCCTGGCAGGGAGCCCATGCCTTGTGGTGGTGTTGTTGTGGGCATCTTAAGACAGTTGACTGGCCTTGGTGCTGAAACAGCCTTTGATTGCAATCAGCTGCTCTGGCACAATTAGGCTAGCTGCACTGACAAAGGCAGGTTCCCCACCGTGAGAACATTTTTAAAATAATGTGTGAAATAGTGCATTTTGAGAAAAATCAGTTAAAAGCCATACAGTTTACAATTGGTTCCCCTGGGTGACAAACAAATCCAGTACATTTCATGATTCACGGCTAGTGAATATTTTCAGTGGAGGGCCCACATATTTCCTCATATTTCCACAAGTAAACCACTATATTGAGGGAGTCCAAAACAATGCAGGATGGTTCGGGTGGTGTGGTTCTTCTCCTAAGAATAGTTTAAAAATCTGTTGAAATGGTGCATGCCAAAAGCACAATGTTTGAGAAAAACGACACTAAAAGTCATGCAATTTATTCTCCAGGGTAACATTAAAAAAGCAGTAAATTTCATGTCCCCAACATTACTCAAGAGCACTTTGCACAATTTTCATAAGGATGTGGCCACAATCCAACTATGCCAGTAATGGTCACTGTAAACAACACGCATGAGCCAAATGTATCAATGCTAGCAATGGTCACTAAACCACTCGAAGCTGCAGCCACAACTTATCTCTATGCCAGTAATGGACACTATAAATCACTTGCATGAGCCTAAGGCCACACCCTATCCATGCTAGTAATGATCACCGTAAATCATTTGCATGAAGTTGTAGCCCCAATGTCTTTGCCAGTAATGGTCACTAAATAACATGCATGAAGCTGAGCCCACAGACTATGTCAATAAGTTAGATCAAGGGCGGTTAAATGGGTGGTTAAATGGGTTTCATAAATGTGGGAGCTGTAATATCTGTCCACACACATTTGAGTCTGAATTGCTAGATTTTGTTTTATTTATTTATTAATTGCAATACCAAGTTTGTAGTGTACTGTATTATATGCGTTTGTGGCTTATTCTATATAGGGAGCACCATTCGGCCACTTAAAATCCGGATTCGGGAACATTTGGCCTCTTTAAATAAACAGGATGCGAAATATCCATTAGCGCTGCATTGGCAGACTTTACATCAATTGGATGATATTAAGGATTTAAGATTCATTGGTCTGGCTCAGATACATCCTTCCAAGAGAGGAGGTGATATGGAACTCAGTCTTAGGCAATTGGAAGCTAGACTCATTTGTAAACATAGATTGGTTACTCAAGGACTTAATTCTGACCATGAATTTCATGTTTTCCTATGACCTAACCTGTAATTCAGACAACATTTTTTGCTGCGATTTGGAGTATGTTATTAATTAGCTTCAACTATATTAATTCCGATTTACATGTGTTTTAATGTAGTCACCAATTCTTTTCTAGGCCAATGCATAGCTGGCCCATGTAATTCTCTATACCTGTACTAACATGAATGGGTTCAAAAAATCTTTTAGCTATAGAACATATGTTTCATATTGGTTGCTATTATTCGGGTTGGCTGCAAGTGCCTTTGACATTGAAGATGGCTATACACTATTCTTTTGCTTTAATTGGGAGGTATTTTCCCGGTGATTTTATGTGCTGTGACTAGTGTAATAAGTGTGTGCGGTAGATTACACAACCAGGATGCACTATGTGCAAGTGTGCTATTGTTCTTTATATAATTTAAATTACTACTAAATGTTTTTAATTGGGCCAGGTGATTATCTAGTTTTTAAAAACATTATTTTTGATACTTCCTGATGCTATTGTAGGCTTTTTAGCCTGTGCTTATTGAGGTTCGAATGGCAGCTGGGGTTTTTCCCTCACCCAATATGGCCGCCGTTTTTGATCAGTCACGTTGCTGCTTTCGCAACCCATTTCTCTTTTAACAACACGAGCTGCATCTTGCGCGCATTCTCCCTTGGATACAGTTTGTTGCCGGAAGGCTGGTAAGCGAGACGCATGCTCCCTTGACATGGTCCCTGCTTCCTAATTATGCCCAATTTCTATTAACTTTGCCTAA
Source organism: Ambystoma mexicanum (assembly GCF_040938575.1). Classification (NCBI taxonomy): domain Eukaryota; kingdom Metazoa; phylum Chordata; class Amphibia; order Caudata; family Ambystomatidae; genus Ambystoma; species Ambystoma mexicanum. The sequence continues at coordinate 1,119,762,634 of NC_090930.1, forward strand.
CTCCGGGTTTTGTTTCTTTTCCTTTTTTACTAATGGCTCGACTTACAATGACATTGGGATTACCTGCGCTCCATTGATGTGGTTGATTAATTGCATCTTCGTTGACAACACCCCCCCCCCCGTCCGTGGATCTATGCAGTCTGCCATAATTAGTCAATTGCAATTGCAATTAATATTAAGGTAATTTCTTTTAATTCAATTATATAATGTGTCTCCTATCATTGACGAGTGTTTTCGGCCGGGTTATGTGTATCAACATTTAAGTCAAATTCAATTTATTTTTGATTTAGTTCTGGAATTGTTCCCTAGAATTATTCGCACTATTGGTAAGCGCAGTACATTGGTACTTTTGTTTTTTGTGACATTTATTGGGTGACATGATTATTGATTTCTGCAACAATTTGTGATTTTGGGCATTAATTCTTGTTGCATAGCTTACTCACCTTGGACGAGGTTTTTGGGTAAATATATCCTTCGATATTCTATATTCTAATATTGGCAAATCAGTTAATTTATCCATGGTTGTCTAGTCACCGCACCGCACTTACTTTCTTTTCTTGTTGTTTTTGTTATTTCTTTTCTTGGTTTCGGAATCGAATGGATGTCTTTCTGAAACGGTAACTGACCTATCCAACTTTCAATTAATTTTTTCTTTATCTCTCATGGTTACACGATCATAATGCTATGGCAAATTCGAATTTATTCAAACAATGGTTTCATGCATTAAACATCTATGATTCTGGTTACCATCCCCTTGTAACCCCTACGTTTTTGTCCAATTGTTATGCTATGTATGTAATGTTGAACTTGTAAATGTTTTCTAATATTAAATTGATGTACAGCCTCAGCGTGTCAGGCTGTGGAATGGAATTAAAAATATAATTCAATTGTTTGATGTATTATTTGTAAAATTGGCACAGTTCACTGATCATACTTACCTTGTTCCTTACTGAGGGTTCTTGGTCTAGGTACCCTCAAATTTTCAGTTGAACGCTGCCGTATTTACAATCATATTAACTGGCATCAGTGCTGGTGGCCATAGTGGCCTTCTGGACCACCTTGTTCCACTGTAAATAACTGCTTGCGAGCACAATAGAAATCAACATTGCGCTGCCGCCACGATCATACAAACAAATGCATGCATTGCACTTGCGCTCAGTCATGCCCAGACACCTACACACACCACACATGCGTACACACACAGACTCTCTGATGCCAACCTACATATGCATAATGTAGAACTTCAGGCTCACTCCACTAGTCTTACACACATACACACATACATACATACATAACATTCAAGCACTCAGACAAGAATACATTAAAACACACACACACACCTTTAGATGTTCCCTTGAGGGAGAGGCACCAAGGTAGTATGGAGAGGGTGGGGAGAAAAAAAACCAGGCAGTGCTGGCACACCACAACCTGAAAGGGCCAGAACATGCAAGACGGGTCAGCGCCGCCGATCAACATGGTTGCTTAGCAACATGGGCAACCTAGGGGTAAAGCAGGGTGCATATGCACTATTAAAAGAAAGAAAAATACAATTTAGGACAAATCAGTGCTAGCTGTGTGGGAGGGATGTCTGGGCAGGTTGGGCTACCTCTACCGCCTTCAACGCTGACTGAGCACACATGCCAATAACACATTGCACAATTCAGGACCCCTTGAGTAATCTTGGGATCTAAAAATATTATAGCAGTACATGAACAAGGAAGAAATAACTAACAATTACATCACAGTGCCAGGCTGTTGATATTTAATTTTCTTCAATTTTATTACAATATTTACATTTTCTTAACTAGGTCACAATTGGCCTCATGCTTGGCAGTGCTGGAATTCAAATTCTAATGCTCGCCTGCGGTCAAATTTAAATGTTGAGCCCGGCAAGTAAGCCATTAAGTTTGAAGGATTTCCCAAGCATGCTCGAGCCCCTGATGCATTAAATATCACATTGTGTAACATCATCTAATTCTCAAAATCCGCCTTAGAAACACAATCCAATTATCGCATAACTTCAGGTTACACATTTGTTGCTGCATCTACCCATGCTATCACAAAGCATTCTTCTCCTGCTGCATACCCCATTTTTGTTTGTAGCATCGAATTCCCCACTTCCCTTCCTCTTCTCTTTGCCCGCTCAAGGTCAGGTGACCACGGGCAGTGAATACACTACTTTTTGGATACGCCTAAGTGCTCGACTACTATGTTGGTGATTTGGCACATTATAAAAGTCTCTTAAGATAGCTCTTAAGTGACTAAGAATATCCTATTCCGGCTTAAATATATTGTTTATCTAGAGTTACTTTACTTCTTATATTTATTTAATTTATTTATATAGCGCCAAAAAACCTGCAGGCATCATGGCATACAAAGACACAGTAGTACAAACAAATAGGACAGGACAAAAGATCATCATCACTCCCGCCATCTCACTTACTCCTCCCCCCAGTTCCACACATATCTCTGTCTTAGTGATCTTTGTCCCATAAGTTTTCTAGTAGTTTCCAGGTCGATTTTTGGGGGTTTTCTCCTTCGTTTCTAAATATGATTTTGGTGGCTTCCTGCCTTTTTTGCATCATGCCGCAGTTGTGTTATCCCACTCACCTGTTGTCTGTACCCCGCCTTCCCAAATGCTTTTTATTAGCTTCTTTGGGAAGCAATTTATTTTTTTCTGTGGCACCAGCAAACTGTTCTGTGGGTGGAGTAGGCAGAACAGATGATCATGTTCCCTTAAAGGGTGGTAGAAAATGGTGCGTGTGCAGCTCAGCAGTGTCTCTACATTCTGAATGTAAACCTAATATGTGGTTTACAGTAGGTTTTAAAGTGGCAGTGTTTTGAGGGATACGTACAGCTCGGCACTACCAGAGCTGGCAGACCACTGATGTATAATAAATAGGGCTGGGAGGATAGCTCAGGGGAAGCACGTTTGTCTTTAAAGCAAGATAATGCAGAGCAACACACGTTCGAAACCCGGTCCCACGCTTAGAGACTGGTCTTCAGTATTAAGCGCGTTATAAAGCGTTGAACGATTAGACATGACAAGGGACATCATTTTCTTATTCAGGACACATTCTGATGTCAGACTGTTCTTGTAATAAAACAATAAGTGACTAGAGGTTTTTGGGAAATTACTCTCGCCCAATAGTACCCAACCAAAACGGAATAGTCTATACGTGTGCTTATTCTAAGTGATACTATTACCCAATAAATTAAGAAACTTCGGCCGACCCTAAATGTTGGCGAGCAGAACTCGTTTGTTCCTCGTTTGGCCATTAAGGGAAGAAGAAACTTACGGGACTCATTAGTGCACACATACAGAGAACATCAAGAGGAGGGTGCCACACAACACAGACAGTGGGGCTTACCAAAAGCAATAGGACACACCCCTTGTGGCCAGTGCACAGCTTGTCCATTCACCAAGCGCACGACCGAGATAGGTATAGGATGCACATTCCCCTGGAAGCAAAGAGCACTCACTAATTGTAACACGGCCAATGTTGTATACCTAATCGCATGTCCATGTGCAAAGAGATACATATGAATGACCACTAGGACATCAAAGTAAGAATATGTGAACATTGTTCAAACATTAGAACTAAATGAATGACAGCACCACTGGTAGAACACTTTTTGAAGATGAAACACACTGAGAATGATTTAAAGTGGACAATATTAGAAAAGGGTAAAATACCAAAAAGGAGGAGGCAATATTGGATCCATGTTATCGAAGAGAGAACAACTATGGATCTTTCGCCTCAAAAGTGCAAAAGAGCGGCTAAATGAAGACATTTGTTGGCAAACATTGGCAACTTTGAAGTGATTGATAAGACATCAACAGGACACCTTGAAACTGTCCTAAACAACACAGAGGACCTGAGATTTGCAACAGGTTGATCACACCATTGTGAAATTTCAGAATGAGTACTAAAAAAAAACTTTACAGAGTCATTACCCTACACAAACACAAATACACTAGCTGTATGGAGATCCCACAGGGGAATGTCAAGATAAGAACACACCAACACCGACATCGCCACATTAAATGGTGCAATGAGGATAGAAGTGAGCTAATTAATACATTTTTTGTAGGGCAAAGTACACTTTGTGAATGGATAACTGTGTTAAAACTGAAAGCAAAACTATGTTCAGTAATAATTATACACACTAATGCGGCACCATGTGATACGTCATCTTTAAATTTAAATTATGTCCCCAACAAAATGCAATTCACAGCTAACAGAATTCGACATGACAAGAGAAAGAGGACAGGTTGAGTATGGCTACGGCCGCATACACGATGCGGAAACAGCCGGCATTACATGTCGCGGTCAACCTGATATATCAGGTGACACGCCAGCGCGTACAACACAGGAAGAACGAAGCGCATGGGAAACAGCATGGAGTATCGCGGCCCGGAAACCGATAAAACATTACAGTAAGTGCAAAATTGCTACCAACTAGGGAGGAAAAGTTGAAAAGTTAACCTTACAGCTTGCACTGAAAATAATGAACCAGGCATTGATAAAATCCCAAACCCCCACTGTTTGCATTGTAAATAATGTATCAGGCAATGATAAAAACAGAGCATAATATGCAAACATTGTAGACAGAAAAAACAATACAAACATGCATTGATGCAACCTTTTAATTCATAGGTTCTGAAGGACAATTAAGCAAGCGAATATCTTAATCCAGATGAGAACCAACCCTTCGGTAAACCAAACAACGTGATGAATGGTACAAAGTAAAATGATTAATGAGAAAACACAACAAGAATTGAACCACATAGTCTGTTGTTGTAAAAACTATATATAGTATAAACCTATGTTTTTTTCTGTGTAGGTTGACCGCAAACAGCCAGCTGGCCATCCAAAGAAATATCACCAGATTGCCATTAATGGTAAGATCATTATGTAGCAGAATATAGCATATGAGTATTCAGTTGAAGACACTATGTATAGTTATGGTCCCCGTGTTCGTTTTGTGTTCCCATCAGGACTAAAACACGAACAAGAACCCAGAAGAGAATAAATATCTCCACAAAGAAAAAGATGGAGTATATGGCTACACAAAGGATGATCCCAAGATTTTATGAGTGACCCCATCCTAATGATTGGGACACTGTCCTGAAAAAAGCGGTCAGACTCAGGCAATTCCTGCGAAACCGGTTGACAAGATCTTCCAAGACACTCAGATCACTGGGAACTTGAAAAAGAGAAAATTGTTGTTTTAACTAGCAGATCGGTTCTGCTCAAAAGTAATTGACATATATTCACAAAATAATTCATCGACATAAATAGATTTTATTTTGTTGGTTTCACACTAGAGAGAAGTAATAAACGATTGTGAACTTCCACAAGTGTGTTTTAGAGATAGGAAAGTAGTGAGACAGGTAAAGGACATACTCTTCTCTATCCCCTTTCCTAAACAGGTGGCACATCAGCGCCAGCTAAGGAGAGTGAACTGTCACCCAGGGATAGTTAGATCTTCCGATAGGGAAATTAAGTGAGACGTAGGCCACTAAAAAGACAGAAGTATTGAACAAAACCTCAAAAAACTTCGCCCTATATTTTGTCAAAAGGATTGTGAGCATTAAGTGGAAGTTGATGCTCTTAGGCCCTTGTCTTAGACTCTGGTTCTCATTACCAGTCTGGCGGTAACCCTTAAATGTGGCGGTAGCGCTATTACCGCTGCATTTATGGGTCTGCCAGATCATGGGCTTCGCGGATTTGCTCAGCTGGGGACAAATCTCTCGGGATTTTGCCAGTTTTCGGCACTATTACCAAAGGCGGTAATAGCGCAAAAATTCCCCATTGTGCCCAATGGGGAATGGGGAATTCCCGAATGGGCCCAATGGAGAATGGGAACCAACCATTCAGCCAAACCCGTGATCCGGCACGAATAACACCGGGTGGTTTGGCGGTAGAGCTATTAGCCCCGGCGGTAATATCGCCGGGCTTAGCGCCCAACTTGTGAGGAGGCCCATTGTTTTTAGATACTCTTCAGTAAGTTAGCCACTTCCATTCTTAAATGTTCAGAAGAGGACAAAAGTTTATAATCATCAGCCTCCTTGTATTCATTCACATATCTGCTGAGGACATCACAACGGGGAAATGTGTTGGATGCTGTGGTGATACATCATCCCCACAGTCTGTGGCAGAGCCCTGCACCTCCATACATGCCAGTGAGATCCACCTGCACCTCCATACATGTCAGTGAGATCCACATTCCAATGCTGCACATTGTAGTAATGTTCTCAGCCATAGGCGAGACTAATACCCGCCGGAAAACTGGCATACATATTCATTGGTGCCTCCAGGCCCCGAAGCCTACATCCTCTGATGAGACTTTCATCTCTAAATTGGAGAGTTGGGCATGCAAAATTAAATACAGCAGACTCAGACGATAAAGGAAGCCAACACACCTGGGGCCAACACTGCAAGGAATGCAGAGCACTGCATCAAATGCATAGCAGCGTTTATTTGAAATCAGTTTGCACTCACAGATCTATAGGGAAAAATATACAGGTGCTCAGGGATGTCAAAAACAAAATGCGGAGGCTGTGTTCACACTGTGAAATTAATATACACTACATTCAGGTCTAACACTAACTCATCTTTAAAGACTAAGAAGGTCCTGCACATCGACACGAACACCCAAGCTTGCCTACCAACCTTTGCACCTAAACACAACATACAAATACCAACTAAGACACCCACACATGGGTTTTTAACAACTCTTCCAACAGACAGACAAAGGAAATCCACACCTCAACAATCAACTAACACAATTCAGTCTTCACAATGAACCTTCGGGCCGCAGGCAAGGCTCCCCTTTTAGCACAAATGCTGCCATTCTCAGCATAGGACACCAAGAGGTTGATCCTCACGTAAAACTCTGGGTATCCCTGGTCTGCACCCATCAACACAGCAGCCAAGCTACCTTACATATTGTGCCCTTTTCCCCCCACTAACAAACTTCCTTCCCCACTTCTTTCAGATCTGTCAGACTACCTGGAGGATCATGTAAATGGCAGCGACGCATGGTACGTATCCCAATAACATAATAACATTTAACAGATAAACCTACTGCAATACAGGTATGTGATGACTTGTGTACTTGTACACAAAACATACTCATGTGCTCAGCAGGTGGTTTGTTGCCAGAAACCAGTCTAAGAAGATTACGTCAACACCTATCACTTCTGGTAGAGCATTAGATACTAGCACTGCACATGCCTTTTCACTTAGATGTCACTAAATCCAGCAGTCTGGGTCCTCGCTGGTCAAGCTGGGTGCAGGACTTGGACATCCTCCTGGCAGCTATGGGACTAAAGGATGAAGATCAGAAAAAAGGGCTACTTCTGCACTGCTTGAGCCCTGAAGTGTGCATCAACTCTGAGCTGCTGGATGCCGATACTGAGGCACTTGGCAACTGCAAAAGTGCCCTAAATAATTAATCAAGCTAAAAAAGAATGCAGATAATCAACGTTATGTATTACATTCCACCATGCAACAAAGGTGAGACTAATGGACAACTTTGTGATAAAAAAAATAAAGCAGTTTAGCACTAGGAGCCTGTGGCTGTGAAGGGTCTGTAAGGACCTCATGGTGGCAACAGTAAAGACAGATACATGTGATCACAGTTCAGGGGTGTTTATTTAACTGTATAGGTAGGTTGGAAAAACGCCTAATCTAAACCTAAATCTAAGATTGGAGCAAGCTGCGACCATCAAATAATAAGGCAGTCCCCTAGTGGCGTCTTGTAAAATACAAGGGCCTATACTAAGAAAAACCTATAGCCAATCCTTACAACTGATAAGAGTGTGGGATAGTGTTCACAAATGATAAGTTAGGATGTGGTAGCCGGGGCTCTCCCTTCCCCACGTTTTGAGTATAGGGCAAAGCGGCACTCCTGAGGACAGCACACGCTCGAGCTTTCCCAGCACAAGGCTACAGTTCCACTCTCGGGTATAAGGACCATCTGTGGTTAAGTCTCTTTTCTATGAAAAGTCTCTTGCCTCAGAGGACCTGGTGTGTTCCAAAAAAATAAACAGTAAGTTCCTTTCTGTATGCACGTTGGGTGATTACTTTTCACCCCTGGGTCCCCCACTTCCGGGCTCACACCCTGTCTCGAATGTTGGCTTCCCTCCGTCGGGTTCACTATGGCCTTTTTCTTTTACAATTTCAAATGTTGTATTCACAAGTCTTAATGTCTTTTTAAACAATCTGTGGACCTCCCTCTGTTGGGATCACTCTTTGTCAACAGAATGTTCATTGGGGCATCATGCTTTGCTCCGTTCGGCAGGCATCCCTCCGTCGGGTTCACGTTTGCCAGCCTCACAGTTCCTTTTACTTTCACACTATGCAGGATTCACTTCCCTTAGTTTTTCAATGGTTTGCTGGTCAAAGACTTTCGACTGTACAGGGGACTTTGCTAGACCACTGTATGACCAATTTGACTGTTTCCTGTCGGCTCTCCAAGGGCCTTCTGGTATCAGTAGTTTCAACAAAAAGGGGAATCAACCAGAGCCTCACGAGTGAGCACCCACGTGGTGCTTGACCCCTCTGCAGCTGGTTTTCCCTTAATCTTAACAGTTCTTTGAACTTCCCGTATTTTGCCATTTGCAACTTTCGTTCAACACAGTTCGGTTTCTTATCGGTTCTGCCCTCGACTCACCGGCTGGGATGAACAGCTTGGCTTTTCTCATCTCTGGAGTCAAGGACGGTACCACAGTAGCAAGTGTCTCTCCCTGGCTTGGTTATCAGCAGAGGAGGGCTCCTTGTACCGGTGAAATCTGCTTCAACACACACTGGCTATTGTTTACGGTTTTACGATTCCTTCCACAGGGTTTATGGTCATTGCATCGAAAAAGATGCATCAACATGACAATGCATCGAAAAAGATGCATCGAAAATAAAAGCATAGAAATTCTATGTTTTACATTAAAAGTACATATCCATCAAAACTTTTCCATCTAATGGATATTTACTTTGAAATGTAAAAGATAGCATTTCGATGCGTTTATTTTCTACATTAAGACGTTACATGGAGCTGTCCAGTGCAGAAATTTCGGCACTGGCCAGCTTCTTGTAACGTTTTAATGTTTTTTTGTATATTGGGGGGGTGGGGGGGTTGGTTACCCCCAAGCCCCCACGCCCACCCCCCCTTACCCTAGCCCTAATCTAACCCTAAATCTAACCCTAGCCCCTAACCCTAACCTAACCCTTAATCCAACCCTAGCCCCAACCCCAACCTAACCCTTAATTCCTTAATTTAACCCTAGCACCAACCCTATCTATCGAAATTAACTATCGAAATTATTCAATGAATATGATGGAAAGGCAATTCAATTAATACTTTTTGACGGAAAGGTATTCGACGGAAAGACCAAATACCCTTCCACAGAGGTTTAGCGGGTCTGGGATGGAAAGGGCCAGGCTGCTTCTCTCCTTGTCGCCCCTTCGGTTCTCACCATCTTTTTCCTCCTCTTGAACTGCTGTGTTTGGATAGCTCTTTCGTCGTGCAGTCTGCCTTGCTCACATTGTGCTCTCGTGCTCCACCCTTTATCCCTGTGGGGAAGGGAAAGGGCCATCAGAGGTGTGTGTGTGTGTGTGTGTGTGTGTGAGAGATTGCCTGACTTTGCGTGACCCTTGTGTTGGGACATGTCAGGTAAACGGCTCTGGTGTTAGTCTGTTGTCCTTTGTAATGCTCAAAAGTGTTTGTGTCGGAAAAGGGGGGGTAGAGTTTGAGTATCCTACATGGTAGGATGAGGAAAAGGTGCTATAAGAAGGGGGATACTGTGTCTCACCAGTCGGTGTCCGACTTTCACTCCCCGAGGACACACCATCCAGGTGATCCTCCTGCACTGGTCCACCCCCAGGAACTGGATCCAATAGCGAAGGCCATGTCCTGGCCACCTGGATGACAGATCCCCGGGGACTTGTCAGACAGACACCTTCAGGTTTCCCAGTTGGAAAGTGTTTTTTCTCTGTGAAACAGACAAGGAAGCATCTTTTTGCGGACTACAGCATGTCTGTTTTTTATCTTCATTACACCGCCAGACGCGGCTCTGGAACTCCGAGGAGACTGCTTTAAAATCCCACCTCCTGTGGGCATAGCTTGGAGCCAACTCGAGCAGCATGGCTCCGTAGAAGCTCCTGGCTGGCCAAATCAACCGAATGAGTTTCTGCAGGAGTGAGCCTCAGTTTTCACCCAGAAATTTGAGCATGGAATGAGGATAGGACGGAGCGTATACTGCCCGATTCCTGGGACTGCTAAAAGCTGCCATCAACCTGAATTGCAGGTCAGAACTCTGAGTTTAGCACGTAGCCCTCGGCGAAAATGGCGGCCGCTCCGTCCCAGAGCTCTTCACCCGTTGGAATGAGTAGCAGCCACATCACCACCTAAGGCCCTGAGGCATGGCGGCACTTTAGCGGGCGGAATCGCGGCACAATCTTCTCGGAGCACCGCAGAAGCCAGTACAGTTAAGTCGATTTCAGCCTCACCGGGCAGTCATTGAGATGAAATTGCATCCCCTCGGCGGAAACTAGCGGACACCATCACCCGCCTGCAAGGCCCCAAGCAAGAACTCCCGTAGTGAAGCCAGAAGTATCCGTTCCAGTCCGTGGACCGGAGGAGCCTGGGAGTTTTCGGGATGCCTCCCATGGGAGACCTTCCTCAGAGCAGATTCCTGGTTGGACCGCCAAGCGGGGGCGAGAGGCGCACGCCTACATCCAGACCCAAGCAGCAGGTGCATGGACTGAGCACTCAGTAAGGCCGCTCCCTAGGGGACTGCCCGAGAATTCCGGGGCCCATCAATCTCACCATCAGAGCGGATCCTCTCCTCCGTCGGGGTGGAGGGGAGAGGAGCCCTGCAGCCCAGAGAGGCCCTGTGAAAGACACACTAAGGGCTTGAGAACTCAGCCCCCCCCCCACCCCTGAGAACGCTGGACTGACAATCCATATCTCCACCGAGCCGGCGATCTGCTGGACGCTGACAACTTTGGGGTATGAGGCTGCCCCCTGGGACATGCGCTAATACCTTCTCCCCCCAGGCTCGCCCTAGGGGAGGACGAGAGCTCTTTGCGGCGACATTCACCTGAGCCACTCCAGTTAGCCGCGGTTGAGGCACCAAGGAACCCAAACCAGCCCCGGGACAATCATCTCTACCTTGCGGGTCTGTGGCACTGTTGGGCGGTAATCCTTTATCCGGGATCCCCGCAAACACGAGTTTACCCCTAACCCCCCCCCACCCCCCCAGAATCTGTCCAACACAGGCCCGGTCCCCCTGCACTCCCGGAACCCAGTGTGCCACCCACCAGTTTGACCAGATTTAGCACCCCCCCCCATCCTGCCAGGGGGCGGGTATACACTTCGGGCCCGCAGCGGGGGACACCGGCTCCCGGAGGGGGTACACGCGCCTAGCACCAGAGCCACAGCGGTCAGCAGCTTCAGAGGGGGAAGACCGTCTCACTGGAGAAACCAGCAGCGTGGGGGAAACATTCGAGCAGTGGATGCCAGAGGCGTCAGGGGCAGCTATTGCACGCACTCATTCTCTGGGCCCAAGAGCTACGGGCCACCGCCGCACAGTGCCTCCTGTTGCAATCCCGGGATCACCCTCAGCCCCCTGGTGGCCCGGATTCCGAGCTACAGCGCCCTCAGCACACCCCAGCACACGTCGGGCACAGATACTTCCCAGCACCTCTCAGGAGAGGGTGCACACCCCGTCCAGAAGGGACTGGTCCCCCCCATGCCGAAGGAGAGGTGATCCCACTCTTCAGCATTCGACTCATACTAACCGTGGGGCAACGAGGGGGAGCTGCAGCCAAACACCCCGACCCACGCAAAAGGATGCAAGCAGGTGCACTGGAGACCAGTGCAACTTGAGCCTTCTTCAAGTCCGTAGACCAGATCAGAGCAGGATCCTAGGCACTAGTAGCCACATCCCAATCCCCATCGCTCCTGCCTCTAAATCCCCCAAAGAAAACCATGGCAAAAAGTGGGAAATCGACAAAGCAAACAGCCATTGCAACGCTCATGAACAACTCCACTCACGAAACGATCAGAATCCGGGCCCTCCATCAGAGTTATCGCACGGCCCGGACATCCCGGAATTGGCCAAATCCACCACAAAATCGGATCTGAAAGACCTACTCCCGGACCCGACAAATGAAATCCAGAATGGGACGGTTGAGGTCATGAAGAAAATCTTGACTCTAGACAAGAGGATGGAAGAGGTAGAGAAACGCACTGGTGACATTGAAAATAACCTTTGTGACAAAGCATTTGAGGTTGAAAGAGGTCTGGACAGGATAGCTACTTTGGAAGCCAGATGCGACGCCCTGCATGTGAAGCAGGAGGATGCGGAAAACCGCTTGCGGAGAAATAACATTCGCCTCCGAGGCATCCCTACAGCAGTCTCAGACTCAGAGCTGGAAGCCTTTACAGGGGATCTTTTCGGATTCATCTGGACTCTCCAAGACGGCTCCCCCATGGAAATCGACCGGGACCATAGACCGGTCCCGAGGCAAATGTCCTCATCTCCTCCAGTCGTCCTAGCCAGAATTCCCTTTTTCAGAGTCAAAGAAGAGATTATGAGGGAAGACAGATCCTCAACAGATCATATTCAGAGGAGCAACCATTCAATTATACCATGATCTAGCCAACTCCACCTTGCAGAAGAGGAAAGCATTACGAAATCTCACAGAATGGCTCCAGGAACGGAAAGTCCAGTACAGCTGGGGCTTCCCAACCGTGTCGAATTTCAGAACAGAGTGCCAAACCGCTGGCCAATACCTGGAGGAGAGTCAACGGAAGGCAAAGGCTCAGAGGCCCCTAGAAATCCACCAACCCAGACTGACCAGGAGTAGCGATGACACCCTGCTACAGGCCTGTTGACCCTTCCCATGGCCCTATCCCAGTTTCAGCTTTCGACCTCATTGTCCACCGGAAGTCCCGGTAAGAAGGGCCTGGGGGTGGGATTCTAGGAAATCTGGCGGAGCACCAATATGGCTCCTTATGAATTCATACAAAGAAGGTGCAATCCGAGAACATCACACACATTAATACTTATGTCCGATTCCTTTGTTCTGTCCCGTGATCTGTACGCTAGGCCCCGTTGGCCTCAATAATGTTCGGTGATGGGGCTTAGCTGGTTACCCCGTTGGGTGAGGCTGGTCCCACTCCTAGATGTTTCGGGCAGGGGGTAAGGGAGAGAGAGTAGGCTTTCAATTCTATCCTCCCGGGACAATTAGACCAAGACAACACAAGCATACACAGCCATGGCAGGCACACACTATCTTAAGAGGGCAGACTGAGACCGAAAGGAAGAGGCTTCCTCAGGAGGCATTTGGAACAATCTACACCTTGAAACCCCATGGGGTCGAATAATGAAAGTGAAATCCAGATGCTCACGTGGAATGTCCAAGGCCTCAACTTTCCAGGGAAGCGCAGGTCAGTTGAAAGCAGGCTAAACATCTTAGCTGGAGACATAGTAATCCTCCAGGAAACACACCTGCTTCCAGTGGATGAGAGGCGCATTAGATTTAAAAGAGTTAAAACGTCATATTTCGCCACCTCGGGTGAGGAAAAAGAGGAGGGTAGCCATTCTACTTAGTGACATTATCAAAAACTATGGTAAAGCGAGATCCCGAGGGCAGATACCTGCTATTAAAAGGAAACCTCTACGAAGAACCGATTACCATAGCAGCGATTTACTGCCCTAATAGTGCCCAAGAAAAATTCCTATTAGACATACTCCCAATCCTTTTAGCGTTTGCAACAGGATTTCTCCTCATCGGGGGAGACTTTAACTTGGTCCCCGACCCATTATCAGATAAAACTCTCCCCCCATCTAAAGCAGATTTTACCCGAGCCCTAGCCCTAGCCCTAGCCAAACTTCTCTGGGAAACAGAAACTGTGGACGCATGGAGACAAGCCAATGTGGGGACTAGCAATTATACCTTCTATTCTAGCGCACATGAAGGCTTTTCAAGGATCGACTTCATTCTTGTCACAGGCACCCTAGTTCCCTGTCTAGGGAAAGTAGAAATCCATGCAAGCATGATATCTGGCCATGCCCCAGTATCTGCAGACCTAAGAATAAGAGGGTCACTGTCACCTTCCCCGAAATATTGGAAATTAAATGATGCCATTCTCTTAGACAACAGCATTAGGGCAGAGGTAGGGGAATCATTGACTAATTATTTAAATGAAAACACAACACCAAACACGGCCATAGAAACAACCTGGTATGCTATGAAACCGGAAGTCAGGGGGACGCTTATTAGCGTCTGCGCTGAGCAAAACCGGGTCTCGAAAATCCAAGCAACAAGCCTGGAGATGAAAGTAGCGGCACTGGAGAGGGAGCTAAAAATTTGTCAAACCAGGATTACTGAAAACAGCTAAAATTGCCCTAGAAATCCACTGGGCGGATCGCTCAGCTAAATCCCTAGCATATAAAAAGCAGTTTTACTACAACAAAAATAATAAGGCAAACCGAATATTGGCATATAAACTGCAGCAGGTACACAAAACGAATAATATAGTACGGCTCGTTGGGGAGGATGGCAAAGCCCGTTACACGGACAAAGAAAAGATTGAAAACCTAGTAGCCCACCACAGAAAAATCATGGAAGGCCCTTCAGCCCTACCTGAAAAACAAACCCAATATCTAGGGTACATCAGTACTCCTGCCGCAGGACTTCAGTTAGAATGCTTAGTAGCCCCAATATCGGTGCAAGAAGTATCTGAAGCTATTAAATCCCTGAATAACGCAGCCCCGGGCCCGGAGGGCTCACAGCAAAATTCTACAAAACATATGCCCACATTCTGGCCCCACTACTCACATCCTTATTTAACGCCTTTCTATCCACTGGGAGGATCATCAAATCAATGGGGGAATCTCTCACCATCCTAGTTCACAAGCCAGGGAAAGATCCTGATCAATCGGCCTCTTATAGGCCTATAACGTTGATGAACAATGATGGTAAGAGTTACTCCAAAGTCCTCGCGTCCAGATTAAAGAAACATCTCCCAGACATAATAGATAGGGATCAGACGGGTTTCATTCCAGGCCGTGGTACTTTTGACATCATCAGGCGCACTCTTGATCTAATTGAAAGCGCTAATAGAACGGGGGAGACGCTAGTGGTCATCTCACTGGATGCTCACAAAGCATTTCGATCTAGTGGACTGGGGTTACATCATAAGCGCACTTACACACCTGGGACTTGGCCCCAATTTTGTGAAATGGACAATGGCAAACTACCAAAACCCGGCCACACAACTCCGGGGAACGGTATCAGGTTGGAGTAGATGCACATCACTAGAGGGACTCGACAGGGCTGCCCGCTATCCCCCCTCGTGTTTGCATTGTCCATGGAACCCTTTGCTGAGCGGATACGGCAAAACCCAGGAGTACAGGGACTCAAAGTTGGGAGTAGGGCATATAAAGCTGCACTATATGCAGATGACGTACTCTCAACCATAACCAATCTGAACTCATCTCTGGCACCCCTATGGGAAGGATTGCCGCGTTCAGGAGTGCCTCCAGATTCACAGTAAATTATGACAAATCCTCAACATTGGCAATTAATCTCACGAAGCAGCAGAGGGATGACCTTAGCCCCCTACTCCCTATTCCCTGGGCGGACTCCACAATCGGATACCTGGGGGTCCAGATCCCCAAAAACCCCACACGCATTTATCAAAGTAAGTTCCCACAACTTTTTAGAGAATCCGGAATGACCTGGGGCACTTGGGGAAACAAGAGATATCTTGGTTGGGTAGAATGGCAGCCTTGAAAATGTATCTAATACCTAGACTAATACATCAATGCGTGGCTCTCCCGACACATATCCCAGAAAGTGATCTGAACTCTCTGCAAAGGGGATTTTGGTGGACATTAGGCCCACTCACACCCATCAGGAACAACCCAGAGTTTTCACCAGGGCTCCATTCGCAAGGTTTGGCCGCCTGGAAAAAGGGAGGCCTCTGATATTCCAGACTTCTTGGAAGGGGGCAATCCACTCACTTTTGAAGATTGCAAGAGAAAATTCAAAATCCCAGAGGGAGAGCGATTTCGCTATACGCAACTCAGTCACTGGATCTCACAAAGAACACTCAGGGGGAAAAAGGAGCCAGGGACCTAACACCATTAGAACTGACACTGACTTCACCCACCCCACGGGGGAGAATCTCCACCCTGTACCGTCTCCTGGACAAAGCAGACCCCAACGTCAAAGAAAAATATATGATCAACTGGGAAAAGGACCTGGAGCGCCAAATAGAGATCGAAGACTGGGGCAGGATTTGGACTAGAATGCATAAAAGAACCCAGTGCGTCACAAACAGAGAGGGAGGATATAAAGTCTGTTATAGATATGATTTTACTCCAGAGCAACTACATAGATCCAACCCAGACATTCCACCGAGTTGCTGGAGGGGTTGCACCTCCAAGGGAACACTGTTCCACCTCCTATGGACTTGCCCGAAAGTGAAAGACTACAGGCTGGGGGTGCTAGACCAGATAAAATCTATTACAGGACTAGCAATCCCATGGGACCCGGGGATCGTATTGCTGGGTGACACTGGCGGAGGGGAATTTCCCCTCACCGGCCAAATTGCGCGCTTATGCACCCACCTCCTGACAGCAGCCAAGATAGCCCTGGCCAGACTCTGGAAAAATCCCGAGGGCCCATCAATCCCAATATGGTGGTCAAAATGTTGGGACATTGTAGTAGCTGAAAAGATCGGCGCAGGGAAATTGAACTCCTTCCGTAATACTTGGGCCCCGTTCATGGACTATGCAGAAAAATACCCTGGACTCACCCGTAGGCCCCCGTTGACCCGCTGGCTACAATGAAAACTGGGGGGTGTGGGAGAAACCATCCATGAGACCAGAGCATACGGTAAAGACTATATTGCCCCAGGACTATCCTCCGGGAGAGGCCCTCCTGTGTATGTGCGAGTGTTGTGTACTGCACGCTTATGTGTTGTCATTTTGATATTGTTGTCACTCATTTTCTATTGAAATTCCCTAATAAAATGTCTGTTCTAAAAAGAAAAGAAAAGATCCCACCTCCTGCGTGGAAGTGAGGTGAAGGGCAGTTTAGCAGGACCGGGAACACCACAGTGAGTTAAGCATCTGATAAACACGCGAGGTAAACCTTTTTGTAAGACACCGTTTGAAGTGGTGTTTATTGCCTCAGCTGTGACTCCCCGTTGTTAGTTTATGTATGACCTAAGGAGTGGATCTAGGCAAGGAAGCAACATGGCTGCAGTCTGTCTACAAACTGCCACGGGCCGATAACTGACCACGAAATGCTGCTGCATTCCACTGCCTGCCTTGCCCAATGAAAATGTCATGGAGTCCAGTCAGAACTTGACAGAGAGTACCGACATGACTCCTTCCCTGCAATCAGCCGTAACGAGGTGCGGTCTGGTAACCCTTACAGGGAAATACAATTCTCGGCAAGGGAAAAGTCACTACATTTTTCTCCCCAAATTCTTCAAACTCTTCAGTAAAGACCATTGTGTCTATCTTGGCAATGCCCCAGATTTGAATGCAGAGTATTGATGAGACTGACCTGCCAGGGACGAGCACTGAATATCTGGTGTCCAATGAGTCCCAAGATTTGCAGATGGAGGAATTGATTCTGGGGTATTGGGTGTTTGGGTGAGATTATGTCATTCCAACCCCAGTACTAACCATGTGAATACATCTCCTATGATGGATACTCCTCAGGATGCCATCATTTCGGGGTCACAAGATTTTGACACTTCCATCTCCTCATTTATGTCCACCCCAAAACAAGTGCCACTGAGGAGGCTTTCTCCTGCACTAAGAAACATGGACCACAGGCTTGGGGCGGGCCAAAATTATATTCTGAGATCAATCAGGTTTTTTGTATATTGGTCACTTTACATGGGGGTGATTAAGGCTGAGAGAAAAGTCCATTCTGCCCTATTGGAGTCCCTCATGTTCAAATTTGAGAATAATAAGGTGCACAGTAATGTTCAGGACTTTGTTTAGCCGGAGCCAGCTCCAAGCTGTTGCCCTAGGGGGAGGGGGATGTTGGGAAATCTGACTGTATCGAACTGCAGTTAATCCTAGTTAGTGGAATCAGTGACTGCACTAGTGGCATTATGGCATCTGGTCCAAGTCCATCCTCGGAAGAGAATGACCGTTTTGAAGCACCATGTAATGTGGGTATGGAAGCCTCATGGGGAGGCGTATACACTAGGGCCTCCTATTTGGCCCTGAACAAAATTGTTCATACCCCTCGATATGAACTGCCCAGTACCTGTGACAATCATTCCCACACGAGAGGCAGCCCTTGGTGGCAATACTGATGCCATGGAACAACATGTGGGAGTGTAATCAACAAGAGGGGGAGAAGAGGGTGACTTTATAAATCCAGGAAAAAAAACTCTTTACGGGGGTAAAAGTCTAAAAAGGAAGCTAACTCCAAATTTTTGTAAGCAGGCTTCAAAAAATGTGTTAATTCCCTGTTAAATCAACCATCAATTAAGGCAATTTCCGAGAAGGTGGCAGTTGCAATTCCTAGCATGGTCAACAAAGTAGGGGAGCTTAGTTTAATAGTGGTCAATACGACCAACTGCGTTATTAAAGAAGATACATCTGTGTTGAGCCACGATAATTGAGTCTAGTCACAGGCCGCTCTTGGGGGGGGGGGGACTCCTATTCGGAGATGCTTCTTGGGTAGGAAATCTGAAAAACACAAATGTTCTGCCTGATCCTATGCAAAGTGGAATGTGTATGAATGAGAGGCCGGCAAGTGTTCACCAATTGTTGTGTACTGGGAGGTCAGCTGTGCAGGTTCAAGTGGGGGCTATGCACATAGGGGGGCCTCTTCAGAGGAGTCATCCTGCGTGGGTGGAGTGGAGGGAGACCAGGGCATCCCAATAAATATCTGGTGGAACTGGAAGATGTGTGTCCAGGGAAAAAAAACTAATGAAATATATATAGCGTCCAAACGAACTCTAAGAGCTTTGAGTGTAACTGCACCACCTTTGACCCTCGAGACCCAGTAGGACCAAGAGCCTTTAGAAATGGAGATGTGATGGGAGGTAGGGCTACCCGGAAAGATGGTAAGAATGAATTCACACATATGATTCTCGTATAAAGTGTCCTCCACGAAAATAGGCACTTAATCTTAAATCGGGCCAATCTTCGACTTCTGGGTGAGAATCCCAGTTTAGAAGCACCGTCTACATACCTTGACTCAGACAACTTTATCGAGCCGTTCAGGACCGATCAGGCTGTGCTATTTATTAGTTATAATATTATTCTTGATTCCATCATGAGGGAAAGACAGTCTGTGCAAGCTCTTGGTTTTGATCCATCACTCCTTCAAGAGAATGAGCTTAAAGTTGTGGAAGGATTTCCCACGCCCCGCCTATCCTCAGACATCATGATCTCGGTGGAGGCAAGTAAAGATCCGGTATGGGAATTTCAGGTGCTTAAAAATTGTATGAATGGAGTGAATTCATTGAAGGACTCGTTTTGGTTGGCGGGTTCTCTGTGTGGTATGGGTGAAGACAAATCCGGGCAGTGCTCCTAACATAGTGATCAGTGACAGGCTGTTGAAGTTCCTATCGTGGAACACTAGAGGGCACAGCCACCTTGTAAGGAATGTGACTGTTGGCCTCCTTTTACAAATGTACGGTATCATCTCCCCAGATCCCAACATGACGCTGAATCTATGCTTCAGGTTTTGCTTAATAAAAACTCACAGGTGTTCTGGAGATTGGTAAATGACTCGATCCACACAGTCTCAGAAGCCGATTGGGTAACCCACTATCAGAAAGTATTTTCACTGCCTGGGGTTCAATTGATTATGATTGTGGAAGTTGCGGGTGGAAAAAGAACACACTGAGGAAGTGATCAGGAAGATCAGTACGTCGAGCAGCAGGCCCGAATCATCTACCTTGGCCACTTTGTTTAATCATGCCGGGGACTCATTCTTTTCCTAAATCATGGTCCACAGCGTTTACTGTACCCCTATTTAAAGAGGGACCTGCATGCAGATCAGCAAAACTACTGACCAATGGCCATTCTCGATGCAGATATTAAGGTCTTTTCGGCCTTAGAGTTGGCAAAGCGGTCTGTGAAGGATTCAAAAGTGGCAGACAAGCTTTGCAGTACTTCTCTTAATGGGTTCCTGCTAAAGGTCATCCTGAGCCAGACCTGGTCTTGTAAATACGAATCTGTCTTTGTGGCTATTATTTGTCTGCCGCCTTCGATGCGGTAGACCAAGGGCTATTGTGGGCAAAACTTGGAGCATGGGGCATTCCAGAAGGATTTAGTGCGCTTGTTAATAGGCCTTCACGAAGGGTCAAATGTCCAGATAAGACTGGACCACAGGGGGTCCTTATCCCGTAATGTTTCGACTTTTAGAGGAGTCAGGCAAGGATGCGTTTTGGGTCCCTGCCTGGTCAACCTCTACTTGTCCGACTATGGTGAGTCTTGGAGCAGCTGCATTTGTCACTCCGAAAATTCATACGCTGAAGCCAATGTGGCTGGCTTATGCAGATTTTTTTTCTGTTCTATTGTACATAAATAGGTTGGCAACATCTACTTACGGCATTCACAAAATATGCACAGGTGCACTACCGAGGTTCTGCAGTGCTCTAAAAAGGAAAAGAATCTTGTATTTAACTGGAGTGTGGGTGGGGATTGCTTGGAGAGGGTAGACCGTATTACCATCTTGGCTTTCCCATTACAGCTAACGTAAATAAGTCAAACAAAAGAATGGTTCAAACTGTGTGCGATTACACTCTCCAATCAACTAAGCAGGGTGGACTCTAAGTTTGCAAAGTGCTTGGTGATCCCCATTCTGAAATTAAAATGAGGGGAAAATACTCCCCAAGCTTCTCTATAGACTAGAGATCCATGCAGCATGGATTTTAGATTGTCTTCCTTATCTGTTAGGAATGACCTAGAGGCGAGTTCTTACAAGTGGCAGTTTCAGTACCTATACTATGATATGATATGGCATTTATAACGCACCTATGCACAAGTGTTTCAAGGCGTGACGAGGCAAGGGAGGGGAAACTGAGGAAGACAGAGACAACGATCCTACTAGGCCCGGTGACATTGAGATTGCGCAAGTGCAGGGGAGGGGGGGAACGGGAGAAGGGGAGTGAGCAGTGCAGTACATAGGATAACAGAAAAGATAAATAAGACAATAAATAAATAAAAGTGCTGCCAGCTGGTGGCAAGTGCAAGAGTAGGTGCAAACATCGGGTGTCAAGTACTAGTAGGGGCTGTAGGGATACAGAAACAGTCCGAGTGCAAGGGTTGCCAGGGGGCAGTGCAGGTATGCAACTGGTGGGCAGGGGACCTGGGCCCGAGATCATAAGGTAGCCAGGTAACAAGTGCAGTTTCAGATTCAGCCAGGAGATCAGCAAGGCAGAGGAGGGACGAAAGCAGAAGCAAAGAGGAAGGTCTTGAGGTGCTTCTGGAACCAGAGATGGTTCTCCTCAAGTTTCAGAGAGGCAGGGCGGCTGTTCCAGAGGGAGGCCCCAGCAGAAGAAAGGTTTACCACCAACTCGCTGCCTGGAGAAATGACTAACCCTGAGGGAGTTGGAGGCAGATGAGCAAAGAGCTCGAGAAGGAAGATATTTAGGAAGAGAGTTGAAGGTATTGAGGTCCCAGACCCCAGAAGGCCTGGGACCTCAGTAGCAGTAAGATATGAGCTGGGTCTATACTCATTAAAATGCAGGGCCCAGTTGAAGTTATCTTTTTTCTACAAAATGTTAGTACCTATGACGAATTCCCCCTTTATTGATTTAAAGACTGTATTGGATGCATATGGGGATGCCTTTATTTCTGAGTTTTCCACTCATTGTGCCACCCTGCTTGAGAGAGTTGGGCTATCCAGGGCTTACTTAATTGAGAATCCTGGGAGGGTGAAGCGGGTACTCTAATCAAAATGATTGGGCCTCTAACATGAATGAAATGCATGGCTATGACTCCTTGAAACATCTGGCTCTAGAGTATAAACCTCTGGGAGTCCTGGCTCCGTACTTGGCAATTTATCCTGATAAAAGTGTATGGCGTAGCATTCTAAGATTTAAATGTAACCTGGTATTAACTAAGGTAGTCCAGGTAAGGTATGGTCTACTTTTACCAGCTCAGAACAGTGGCCAGCAAGAGACATTGAAACACTTATTTATCTCCTGCCCGGCAGTACAAGGGAAGCAATCGACCCACCTTAAAAGATTTGCTAACTCACTCCTTATTGGTGGTGTGGGGTCTATGCCTGGCTGGAAGGACCACCTCCTCTGTACTAGCAGTAACAGGCTTTTTCAAATCATTTCAGCTAGAGCTTACGGAAGTAGAGGAGGTAGTATAGGCCATTTGACGCGCCTAATAACGCAATATATATATATCTTTTTTTATTAATCGACTGGTTTATATCAAACCTTTCAATGTTAAGACAAGAGAATTTACGTCAATACATCATAGTTAAAGGACTTTTTTCATTTGATTTGGCAAGTTGGTTGCCTTTAAATCTTGTGTCTTTTCGTCCGGTCGGAATCCATGGTCGAGGTTTAGCATAGTTTCTTCCAGGAATATCATCGTGGCTAGGATCAAAGGTGTGTGGGCCCCGAGACAGAAGGTCCCACCATTCTCTGACAGATAAGGTTGAGGTTTCCTTGACAAGTTTTGAAAGATATTTAGTTCAGCGCTCGCTGAGCAGTTTGCTTTCTGTGGTCCCGTGTGTTAGGAAAGATTTCGTAATTGTAGGGAATTTTCCTTCCATGTGGCAACCCCTAAACTTTTTGCTATTGTTTTTAACCTTGTTCTTGACTTTGCCAGAGAAGTACAGCCTTCTGCCGCACTTCTCTGGGCTTTCGTTCCTTTTCTTATGGGGAAACTGACATGCCCTTAAGACAGTCAGTACCGGGGAACGCTGTTTCCCGTAGTTTCTTTTATCATGTTGCGGCTTTAGTGCAACATGACACAAGAGGGCACTGTAAGCTAAGTTACAGCTCTCTTGGGTCTCTAGCCTTCTACAGGCCCTAGATACTCTTTTAGGATGGTATTTGATCGGTGCAAGTCATTCAGGGACTGGAATGGTGGCAGCGATCGTTTTATTTATTTTGAGCTCCTTTTGGCGTTCTGTGCACGTTTTTCGCACTGAAACCGAAATGGTGGCCTGGCTCCCAAAATGGCCAGACCACGAGGCTCCTTTGTCCTGTCCACTGACCGTCTTGCTCCCTTCACCCTCCCCAGGTCGGGCGACCCGGGGCCTTCCTTATTTGGGCATGTACTTTCCCGCGAAACGTGGTTGCTTTCGCGGGCTTCTACATGTTGTTTGTGTGCCTCCAGGGTGTGGGCTGGGATGTCTGGTCCCAATACACATCCTGGGTGCCAGAGAGTCTAGGGTGGTGTGAATGCCTGGGACCACCGTGGTCCGTGATTGGTCCACGTATGGTGTGTGTGTTGATGAGCGGATCTCCCATTGGCTCCCCTCCGTTTTGGCGCGAAGGGAACCGTGGATAAGAGGGAGCTGGAAACACCACTAACATGTCGATCTCCTGAGTTCTCACGAACGAAGGAATACAGGAGCCAAGCATCCTGCAACCAAGAGGCTGGACCGAGGAATCGCTGGTGACCCGCTGAAGGAATCCTCCTTTGCACTGCTGTCGTCCTGTGAAGCCCTTTCCTCCTTGGATCGAACCAGAAGGCCTGTACTGGTGCTTCGACCTTTGGAATAGCAGGAACAGCTATTCCAGGCGACTTCATCATCTCCTGCCAAGTAAGCCTTCAGAAGTGTCTCTGAGCCATCCAGTTGACTGACCAGCTTACAAGGGAGTCCTGCTCTGTAACTGCCGCCAGGTTGTGTTGTATTTCGAGTCCTTGTCACTCTCCCACGCTTCGTACACTTGGCATTCCCAAGTCTGAAGGGAGGAGTGTACATTTGGCTTGAATACACACGGCCGCTCCGTTGTCCTGCTGCGGCAACAAACTGTGCTGGTTTCGTCGATTGGGACGTCTTTTTGCTCTACACGACTACGAGGCGTTCCCTGCTCTTCTGAACCTGCCAGCTGCTGAAACTAACGTGGAGAAGCCTGGGTCTGCTTGCTTCGGGGACCGGTGAGTAGTTTAGCTAGGATCTGGTCGCCCTCCTGCAGTATCCCATTGCTTTTCCCTGCTGTGTAAAAACAGCACCCTTTTGGCCGTACTCGCGCTCTGCTTCTGCCCGCTGTGGAGGCTGCGCTTGAGTTGCGGAACCTGTTCTCCTTCTGCTGTGCACTAACCAGAACTGCCTGACTTCCTCCGAAGAGCTTCCCCTTTTTGCCCGTTGGCACCGGCGTGGCAGGTACTTTGAGCACAAGGCTCCACTCTTCGCAGGGCTCGGACTTCCATCTAGTTAGGTGCCTCTGAAGGCGAACTGAGTCTAAAGCGTTATCGCACTGCCTGTTTTCCTTTCCTTTCAGGTGGACTACATATTTCGTGCTTTAAACGCTTGCGACTGTGTATTTGTATATATATTGTGTTGATATGGTATGTGTTGGTTTAATATTGTGATATTGTGATTTTCTCGCTACGGTCATTATTTTAAAGGCCTTAAAATAAATGTGTATCTATTTTTGATATAACAACTGTTTGGAGTAGTTTGTAAGCGCTCTTGCTTTGTGTGCTCATTGCGGGCTTTCAGTCACCCTCACCCCTCTTGAGACCTAGTCTTGACCGCCGCGATCGCTACCTTGATTGGTCTGGCTCGTCCAGAGGTTACCCTGTTCCAAGTAATTAGGTTGGCCTTCTGAACTTCTGCGCCACCAGGACAGAGTTCAGAAATCCGTCTTAACACCGTGGAAGAGAGATTCGGTGGTTAGCCCATTGTTACAGAACCTAGAACGGACTATGTTCTCCTTTTTTGTATCTGGGTGAGGGCCAGTAGGGGTTGGTACATGTGAAATGAAATAGTATGCAATTTGTACTGGTTGTTTGCATGTGTTTTAGGGAAATTGTCCTTTTAATTACTTGATACTTTTAGTGGTGTTTTAGTCTGTGTAGGTTCATGAACTATTTAGAAAACTGAAATGTTTGATTTTACTTGTATTGATGAATTATTGTAGAATGTGATAAAAAAAATATGTTGTTACTTTTTATAAGTGTATAACAAATAAATATAAAGTACTAAGACTTCTACAAACAATTAAATCAACATGTCCTAGCTGTCTGTGACACTTCAGCTTTTTAGAAGAAAACTTGTGAAAAGCTTTGAATCTTATATGAAACCCTCCATATGGCCAGGGCATCGCTGACAGACTAGTTCCAGGCTGATGTAATAGATCAATCAGGAAAGTGGTGAGGAAACCTCAAAAACATCAGAAATTAATTCTATGGATTCAAGATCAACCCCACAGTAGTGGGCCAAAGTTGAAGACTTAGTGAAAAAAGAAACCACTCCCCATTAGTCTGTTGCGTTGACAGTACATAGAGACAAAATAATCAAGTAGATATAGAGCTTGACAAACTAATTTACAAACAAGTGCTTCTTGCTTGATTCTGAAAAATATACACTGTATAGCAACATATCAAAACCACCTGCAGGAAAAATGTTATACAGTAAAATGTAGACAGAATCTTGATTAAATATGTATACTGCATGTAATGACAGAATAAGCTCTACAACGTGGTTTTACTTGTTATCTTGAAGCTTCTGAACTGTACGGTCAGCCGGAAATAATTTATAAAGAAAACTGGTTGAAACAAATGTGGAATCTACAGTTTCTTCCTCTGTGCAACCCTTGCTGAACTAGAATTGCTGATGTCCTAGTGTCAAATTTGAAAGAATGTTGGACAGAGCACCAATTTTGAGCCAGTAAACGTCAAGAGTGCACCGGCTTCCATCTTGTGGACAAGAAGCTGGTCTGCCTAACATGAGGTCAGCCTCCTGCTGGAGTTCCCCTGTACTGCAGCTTGGAGATTTGAGACCGCCTTACATAACTTTGCTTGAATCTTACAACTGGTATATTTTTGCTCCCACTAATATGTTCTCTGCATTTCATTTCCCACAGGTCCTACAAAATATATACATCAGCCAGTACGCCCTTGCTCCCCATTACATCGTGAATAGAATTGGATATAAGGCCAACTGGATTTTTTGCTTAGCATGTTCTTTATTGTGTTAGGTGTGTGAGGGCGCAGATGGCCCGTGCACTTCCCGAGGGCTTTACTGTTTGCAAGTGAGTATAAGTGCATGAAGGATGCCATGTTATTATATAATTTAGGTTATTTGAAAGATAGTTTATCCATACCTGAATGATGTGAGCTGAAGAATAGTATGGACAGGTCGGTTCAATGTCATTTCAACAGAACAAATTACTTAGTGTTAAGTACAAAGCCCCACTTCCCGCTCACTGTCACCCCTAGCCCAAACCCCGACCCCTCTCACCTCAACCCACAACTACATATAAATAATTCGAATTCATTAATTAAATTACAGCAAAGTAAAAACAACGTGATACCGATAGGTCAGGAATGAATAGATCACA
Organism: Ambystoma mexicanum; assembly: GCF_040938575.1. NCBI lineage: Eukaryota > Metazoa > Chordata > Amphibia > Caudata > Ambystomatidae > Ambystoma > Ambystoma mexicanum. The sequence goes on from NC_090930.1 coordinate 1,119,789,181, forward strand.
GTAAATGACATTCTTGCAAGCAATACATTAATCGTGGATTGCTTTATGTTCCATTCATATGAAGACTTCAACATGGATGAAGAAGACAGTTCTGCAAAAGGATATAATCTACCGTGTCACCGAGTGGTCCTTGTTTTGGTGAAGATCACAGCATATAATACCGTGTACAACATAATTAATAAATACAATATATTCTTTTGTAATGTAATCACAACTGGATAATTGTATGATAATCTTCTATTTGTGAAAGCAGGGATCACTTACAGAAGACTGCTGCAGCCCTCGGAGTCCCATCCCCCACCCTATCGAAAAAACGCAGCAACTCCCAGACAGTCACAGCTGCATTTTTCGAAGACGAAATCCCCTCTCCACTAAACGCTCACATGTTTCAAAGGCTAAGGGACCAGTCGTCGTATTGGTACCTAGACTATCAAGTACTCAACCCCACGTCTCTTCTGAAAACAGTCAGCTCCTTGGAGATTTGCGGCATTACGGAGAATCTACACTACTGACAGATTCCCTCACCGCGCCCCTTCTCTCCGCCTCCTCACAGGCCTACCGAGGGCACACAGGACGTCATCGCAAACACTGCCTTTCCTTTAGTTTCACTCACTCCCTTATACCCGGTAATAATATCGTATGAACTAAAAGTGCATGAGGAATGGCCGAGTACAGTGGGACCAGCCGAGAGCCGCCGTTCCTAGCAGTATTATCGGGATAAACTAAGGAATCCCGCTTTCATGTAGCTGATGCCTTTGCGCAGCAGGCACTCGCTCTCTATGTGGGTGTGTATGTATCTATATATACACAGACATCCATACATACAGGAATGCCGAGTGATGGTGCCACCACGTGATCTTTCCCCTGCACGTTCAAATATAGCACATGCCCATAAAAAGCTCTAGCCCACCCACTGCCTAACATTTCCTACAGTTGCTGCGGGTCGCCTTCGCGGCTCCTTGGAGAGGACGAGCATTGCGGGGGGCACTCGAGGGATCCTGCGTGAACATCCTACTCCTAGTAAAAAAGTGCAGCCGGGCATGCAGCTGTTGGACAAAACATGTGCAAACGCGTACAGCACACACAAATAACTCATTGCAATCAGCCCATGTGAAATTATGAACCAGTGTTATTTATGGGCCAGCGCAAATGCAAAATGTCGGCACCAGAAACATTTGAAATGATGGAAACTACGATGTTCCCTGTTCCTAAAGTATTCTCCGAATGGCACGGCTTTTGCCCACTTCTTGGTCGACTTGGTTTGGCCCACAGGACAACACGGCAATTTTCCACATGGTCAGCTCATACTAGTGTGGGCCACTTTCAGACCATATGCTTTCACCAATGGCAGTCTCAATGTTCATCATATAATGCACCCCCCCCCCATTATGTGTACCTTCGCACTACTCCATTTGCTGCCCAAAGCCACCAGTTTGAGCCGTTTGTTGATGCATTGACATGTCATTTTTGTCCCAGTACGACAATGGACAGACCCGCCGTTTCCACAACAAATTTAAGTCCACCATTTTTTTATGCAGCACTTAAAATTGATAGTAGACATATAGCAGCATTATTTAGTAATAGTATTTATTGAGCTCATGGAGTTTTAATCAAAATAACCCATGTAGTGAATAAAGTAGGCAGGCCATCCCTTAGCAGGTGCCTTGCAAAAGATTTTCGAGCAATGAACTGCTGGCACATGACCAATTGAAGAAACAAACTCGGACAAAATAAGGAACGAGACATACTACTGGACCTTGTGATGGGGTCGTCTGCTGTGCAAATGTGTCAGTGATTTGTTCATCAGACCAATTTATAGAGTCTAATCGGATAAAATACAGAATTGTCTATTTTTTCAGGACATCTCAGCATTTTCGGGGACCTTTAAAAAAATGGAACAGAATTATTTGAAGAGAGACAAAATTGCACTGAGCTGCATGGTTGGATAACAAAACGGACACATATGCACGTGAAGGGATTTCCCCAGGGACACACACTTTGTTAGAGTAGTAAGACATGATAGATAAGACATTCTCTTGACTCTATTGCAGAGCAGTCACTTCCTGCCAGTTGAGAAGGGTTGCACCATCGAGGATGGAAATATTGTATACTCCTCGTTTTTGTGTCAAGCAGTTCCTTTACTAAACACCTTTACAAAAGCAATTACCAAACTCCTAATGTTCTTTAAAAGAAGAGAATCGAGTTAATTGAGAAAATAATAATAAGATACCCATGCTTTGACACATTTAGCTAGACCGGCTCAGGCACAAAGCTGCTATGACAGCATCACGTGTCTCCGGAACTAATTCAGAGCGGTGCACTGCAAAGCAAACGGCCTAAGCAGCAGAACTGCTAGATGCCAGCCTCCACCGCCCTCACAAGGCCCTGGTCACCTTCATTCATTCCATACTACTCCTGGTTGTGCGATGCACAGAACCGAAGCAAGCTTTCCAGCTCGGAATCCCCATTACACTTTATACAGTTGTGATAGAAGAGGGCTCGCAAGAAACTGAACTGAAACGCACCTCAACTCAAACGCACATTTAGAGGGTGTCACACGCCTTGGACTCATTTTAACCTGCCTACTGTGATGTTTCGCAGGCCCCAGAGCGCTACGCCGTAAAGTGCAGCACTCACTGACACAGCCATACGATCCAGGCTCCGCTCGTGCACTGACATGTACGTGGTGACACATTTTTTCGAACTATGGCCTGACGTTACACGCGCCAGGCCGCTTAAAGGAACTTCACTGCACTGCTACTTTTACATATAGTTGAAAACAACTGAAATAACATTTGTCCCAAAGCTTGGACACAAACAGAACACTGTTCGTAATCATATATTTACAATTTAGTGGTGCAAACTGCCTTCTCGACTTCCTTTGAGGATATATTCCTTCAGTGAGGTCAGGCCTAGGTCTGCTGTAGGTTCTGGAATCCTTGACTCTTCAGGGTACCCATTATCCTCACTGCGTGGAAAACTGATCTTCCTCCTCCGTCCCTCCTTTCAGCCTCCGACAGGTGTAGGACATACTCCAATTGAATGTAGGTTTCTGCTCCCATCTACTTGAAGAAACAAGAGTTCCTGGTAACAGTGTTACGACCATTGGTTGACGTGATCATTATCTACGACCTCTATCGGCCCAGGCTCCTATGTTAAGGGCAACTTGCCTTCCGGATGAGGGCATCTCATCAGGACAGTGTCATCAAGTGCTAGAGCATAGCCGAGACCTCTCATAGCATTCTCATTAATTTCTCGCTCACCGATCCGCTGCTACCTGACCATCAATCTCTCCTGGAAACAGTTGCTCTTGGTCCGGCATCAGCCCTCGAGGGCATCTGTTGAATAGAGCTTCAGCTGGGGGAATTCCATTAGAGCAATGCGGGGTGGTGCGGTATTCATGCAGGAATTGGTACAATGCCCTTCAGAGGCACGATCCTTGGCCATGGGCAATTCTGAAAACTTTATTCACCGTTCTCATGAACCCCTCGGCTTCTCAGTTGGCTCTTGGCCATGCTGGTGTTATCTTTCTATGGCACATTCCACACTGCTGCATGAACGCGGCAAAGCCTTCACTCTGGAATGGAGACCTATTATCAGAGCACACCTCCTCTGGCAGACCATGCAAAGCAAATCTCTTTTAAACGCCAGTAGTATGTCTGATAAAGCCGCAGAGGAAACAAACTCTACCACAGGTTATCTGGACCATTGGTAGATTGCGACCAGAAAAGGTGTCATCCTGCCGATGGACCAAAAATCCACATGCACTACTTCCCATGGCTTGCAGCTCTGTGACGTGGCCTTAATCATTGGCTCTCTTTACGCTGGAGCAGACGCCTGGCATCAGATGCACATTTTAACCAAGTCATCAACACTCTTCCAGTCCTGGAAACCACACTTTCATGCGCAATCTAGACTTAGTTTTAGCTGATTCCCTGGTGTACATGGTTGGCCAACTCAAACACCCTGGAGATCAGATTGAAAGGGATGACGATCTTTCACCCCCTCCATACTAGAACGTGCGCTCACACCTAATGCTCCAAAGCCATTATAGTTTCTTGTGGGCGGGCAGCGTCCGTCCTCTTGTCTAGGCTTGCCAAATCCAATCATGAGTCTCTGTTGGTGATGTGGAAACAATCATCCATCTCAGTGACCTCTTAGCTTGACTGACAGATTTGCATGGCCGACTCGGTTGGGAGACTTATAAAGTCCTCCGTCTCTACTTTATCATGTACTGAGGTCGAATCACGAAAGGGATGGGGGTGCCTTGGCAAATAGTCTGCAGCACTGTTGTTCTCAGGGCGATAGATCAGGCTTATGTTATATTCCCGTAGTGCCTATGTTATATTCCAGTAGTGCCAACATTCATTTTTGCTCCTTGAAAGTGGTTTGGATGAGGAGCGAGCCATGGTGGCAACTAACGATTTGCGTCAGTTATTACTGTTACAGGCTTCCAATAGATATATATCCTGTAATGGCTTAGATACCTGAGCTACTACCTCCCTTCATTACTCTATTAATTGATTATGTAGCAACATTAATTCAGTACAAAAATTCCACTCCCTCACATCAATATTCTTAAAGAATAACTATCATCAGCCAACAGCCGATGCGTGTTTTGACCTCTTTGGGTCTTCCTCAGGGCTGGACATCAAAGTTATTAACATTTGCATAGAAAGTACAGAATGTGGGTATTCGACCCATTCAATATATGAACATTCATAGTTTTACACAACCAATATAATATAACAAGAAATAACCAAATTACATGAACAACTCAATCAAAAATGCATTTTAAGATTGCAAGTCCATACAATATTCACCAACGGCTTAGAGAGCGTGGCAAGGTCTCTAATAAAATGGCCAAAGTACATTACCATGCCTAAAAAGCTTCAGACCTCCCAAACCATCCGGATTTTCCCTGACTTCTCGTGGGTGTTCAGCAGGAGAGGCGGCAATTCCTTGGGGTGAAAAAGCTGTTGAGAGAACGCAACATCTCCTATGCAGTTCTGTTTCCTGCACGTCTCAAATTTACCTTTAGGGAAAACTTTACTTCTTTACGGTCCCTGATGAGGCAGTGAAGTTCATTGAGGCGCAGATACAACTCAATAATCCCGCTGATGACCTCATGGAAAACGAATGACCTACTGGGGGTCTACAGTTGAGTTGCCTATAGTGACTGTTTAATGCTTTATCTGCTTCTTTGTTATCCACATCTGTTCATTAATATTCACTCAATTATGTGATGATGATAATACTGGCCATTCCGGCTCTCCTACAACATATGTGCTTGGTCCTTGTTAGCTTTGGTGCACCTGGTTAACCGTATCGGCTCTGCCATGGCCTGATCACTACTCCACTAACCTCTATGTGACTCATGGTTATGCTTGCAACAGTGACCAGGTCACGTGTACGCACGCTGTTTGATGCTGTTGGACAACCTCTACTCATGCTCCACTGATGTTTTCCTTTGATGCACATAATGGTAAGTGTGTGATTACTATGTACTCTGCCGATATATGTACCGGACTGGTACTTCATTGCTCCTGTTCTCTCTTTGATGTCCACACGACAACAGCGCACCCCACTGCGGTTGCAATGGCTAATCTAGAGGGGTTCTTGATTTTTGGCCCTTGTTGGGCCCGCAGAGTAGCTGGACCAGCTGGACCAGGTTGTGTTGGGTCAGCTGACATCCGGTTAAGGGTAATTGTGGGCGGGTGTGGATGTGGGCACTGCCGATTGTTGTTGGGTGGTGGGGGGGTGTTGTTTGGGTTGAACCTATAAAAAATGGCAGTAGTAAAGCAGCATCTCACACCATGAAAGAGTTGCATAATTGTAATGACGCTAGATGGAGTTGCACACTGAGCCACATCTGCTGGGATGTACCTTAAACCCGTATGATACCCACTAAGGTAATGTCCTGGAAAGTCCGGGGCTTAGGCAATTACACCAAGTCTCGCAAGATTATCGCTTATGCCCAAAGACACGGTATTAAAATAATCATGCTGCAGGAAACGCATGCTTGGTCTCACTTGGCAACTACTATCGTTGGGGACCCAACAGGTTTTACACAACCTATTCCACTCCGGCTAGAGGTGTACTGACTTTGGTTCACAAATCTATTACATTTACTCTCTTAAAAAGCTACGTTGACCCTGATGGCAGATACGTCATACTACACTGCATGCTGGTGGATAGGGAATACCTCCTGGTAAACACCTACGGCCCCAATGCGGCCTCCCCAGGTTTCTTTGATGCTGTGGCCACAATCCTACTGGGATATGTGGCGGTCCAAATCATCTGGGGGGGGAGGTGGGGGCTGGTGATATGAACCGGTTTATAGTGATCATTTTCGAATTACATTATGTCAAAAGTCATAATGTCGAAAAAAAAGCAGACTTTTTTCGAATGTCTATTTTTTTTGTTTTTTGTTCGAAATGGGGGGGTTCCCCCCAACCCCCTTTTTTGTAATTGTTTTACCCCTTTTTTTTACTTGCGGAACCCCAAAAAAACATGTAAATAAAAAAATAAAACATTCGAAAAAAAATGTTTGGACATTTTTGGCATTCGACCTAATGTTTTCGACTTTTTCAGTGCACACCATATGAACCTGGTTCTTGATGTCGACCTTGACAGGACGGGATTGGCACCTAGGGCATTATCGCGTGCAGCATGCAAATTGCATTCACATTGTGCTGCGCTCGACATCTGTGACATCTGGGGGACGGCCTCGTTGGTAGAGTCCGTGAGGCCCAGGTACTGACCCGTACGATATCCAAGCATGCACCCATTACCTTGTCTGTAGAGATTGGATCGTCGGCTCCTACCCGTAGCACCTGGCATTTTAAATCTGCGGCCCTCCTTGACATTGTATTTAAAGCTGACATATTGGCTGACATTGTCACCTACTTTGAATGTAATTCCCTACAGTCCACTACTGCTGGCGTCCATTCAAGGTATATATCAGGGGGATGTCTATCTCCAGGGAGGCTGACGTGTTGAAGACCATAAGAAACAACCTTACTCGTTCTGAGGCCAAGCTCCGGGACCTAGAATGGGATTGCACCACTGCGGCCGACCCCGCTAAACTTGCGAAGATCAACGAGGTACTGGGTACCTTCGATGCGCATGCCACCAGGGAGGTCCGCTACTTCAGCCAGCCGCAAGCCGCGCATAGGTACGGGGAGGGGGACAGACCTGGGAAAACACTAGCCAGGCTAGCGAGAGGGGTGTGGGGCCAGACCCAAATTGTGTCCATTAAGTACGTCGGAGGAATGCCTCAGTGGTCGGACCAGCGGATACTAGAAATCTTCACTGATTTCTACACTAACCTCTACGCATTGCGACCAGAGCATAGTGAGCAACATATGAGAGACCTCCTCACCCAGATTCCCACAACACTCATGTCTGGCTCCAACAGGGATCAACTTGACTCTCCGATCTCAATGGAGGAATTAGTCGAAGCAATCTCCGACCTCCCGAAGGGTAGGGCACCTGGGCCTGATGGGTTTACGCCTGAATCTTACCAAGAACATGTTGCCATTCTTGCTCCCAGACTCCTTGAGGTCCGGGAGGAATCACTCCGTCTCGCTGTCCTTCCCCCCTCATTGCGTGAGGCTATCATTATGGTGCTGCACAAACCAGGCAAGCCAAGTGATGGGTGTGGCTCATATAGACCCCTTTCACTTATGAACATTGACACCATCATTTTCGCTAAGGTGATTCCTAACCGCTTCCTCCTGCTCATGACACATTTGGTACATGAGGACCAGTCAGGGTTTGTGCCGGGGAGGTCCACTCCCTAAACATCCGGCGCTTTTTAATGTAATGGCCAGAATTAACCAGGACTCCAATGCCAGCGCTGTCGCACTCAAAGGCATTTGATATGGTTTCATGGAAATATATGTGGCTGGTTCTGGAGACCATGGGTATCGGTCCCAATATGATTAGATACATTAAATTGTTGTACACTGACCTGGTAGCCAGGGTGCGGGTCAATTCTTTCACCTCTGCGATGTTCACACTCTTAGAGGTACCCGCCAAGGCTGCCCATTCTCTCCAATACTCTTTGCGCTTGTCATAGAGCCCATGGCCGACCATGTTAGAGCTCGACACACTCACAGAGGGGTTCGGTTGACAGGTACCCCCGAAATAATATCCCTGTACGCTGATGATGTATTATTATATATTAGGGATCCCACCACCCACCTTGACCACATACTTCGAGATATCACGCGTATTGGCACCTGCTCAGGATTTACGATCAACTATTCCAAATCAGAAATTTTCCCACTCACCGCCAACACACCACAACCTGCCTCTAAATATCCACTCTGCTGGTCCCCCGGCGGTATTCGATACTTGGGAGTCCAGGTGTTCCTCTATGGGTCCACCTTGCTGGCAGATAACTATGTGGCTGTTGCACAACTTGCTGAGTCCAAAATGGCCAGATGGCTCTCCCTTCCGTTGTCACTTGCTGGGAAGCTCTCCCTTATCAAAATGATCCTGGTCCCTAAGATGCTGTATGTGTTCTGCAACATACCCATTTGGCCCAGGAAAAACAATGTCATGAACCTACATAAAACTTGTGCACAGTTCCTGTGGCATTCGGGCGCAGTCTGCAAGAAATGGTTTGACATGGTGCTCGCATACGAGCGAGGTGGACCAACAGCGCCGATCTGATGCTTTATTGGATTGGGTTCTTGCCTGACTCCCCATTTGACCCAGTTGGGCCACCTTACATGCTTGGGGCGGCCACCTTAATGCAACAGCTGACACATCTCCCTATTATAAATGGCTTCCTGCTTGAGATTTCCCAGGCTCGAACCCACACACGATGCTGCTCTCACTCGCCACTGGGCAGCTCTGGGATACCAGGCAATAACCGGCTTCTTCCCTAACGGGAGGCTCATCGATCATTAGTCATGGAGGCAGGGCCACACAGGGTTTGCGCTTGAAATGTTACAGTACTACAGACTCTGTGCTTCTTTCCGTGCTATGTGGCCCACCTTCCCTGACAAACCTCCCGATTCCCCTGAGATTTCTTTCATAGCCAACTCGACCGGCACTCGCGGCATTGTTTCCTCCCTATACAAACTATTGTTAGCTCGGATCCCCCCCACCCCCGGCACTCCCGTGCACGTTCTGAGTGGGCGAATGAGCCTGGCCTAGAGCTCTCTAACCATCTATGGAAGAAGATGTGTTCCCACACCAAAAGAGTTTCCCTCAATTTCCGCTACCACCTTATTCAGTTTAAACTGCTTAACAGACTGTACCACACTCCTCGCAGACTCTCCAAATTTGCTGACACTGACACACACACGTGCTCGCTGCAACAAAGAGGGTGCAGACCACTTACACATGTTCTGGTTATGTCATAAACTGGTGGACTTTTGGGAGGGGATCCTTGGGGCCCTTGCTGACATCACGGGTGTGGTGATCGACCCAAACCCGTTGGGGGTCTTGTTTGGAGTGTGGGAATCCGATCACACTAGACGACTGGCTAAATTTCTTGACATAAGCTGCATGGTGGCCAAGAAATGTGTGCTACAAAGCTGGAAAAGTCCCTCCCCCCGACCTTTCAGAAATGGCTCAGTGCACTTCCCTGGTCTCGTACCTGTGAGGAACAGTACCTGCCAATGCTCCCAATACACTCTCTATGTGGTCAGGCTTTAATAGTTATCTTATTAATCAATCTGAAAGTGTGTCCGGTGGCAGCTCTCCCATTGTCCCATAATTGCATTCTTGTATGCTGTGCAACGGGCAGCTCCTGTTTTCTCCTTAATTGAAGCATTACCTGTTCTTCGTGTGTGCTGTATGTTGTTAATTAATTTACTATACAATGTGCTCTGACATGTGTGGTTGCTTTAAACTGCTGCCTATCAATACATTTTTATTTTAAAAAAAGCTTCAGACCTCCGAAACATTTTCCTGGGTCTTAGATTCTTAAATGTCTTTTACTTTGGCTGGGTCAGCGGAGACACCATGTTGCTGGAATACAAACCCCAAAAATTCAAGTCATCTTTGCAAAAACGCACATTTGTCCATGGGATTGAATGCGCTCAAACATTTTCCCCAACCTTTCCAGGTGTTCCACTCTGTCTTTGCAAAGACCAAAATGTCATCATAAATGTTTAAAGTACCAGAGATACCATTCAGTGCACCCCTCACCGCATTTTGAAAGACCTCAGCCGCAGATGAGACCCCAAAGCTGAGCCTTTAGTAGCGGTAAGACCCCTGTGTGTGGTAAAGCTTGTCATATACCGACACTCCGGATGCAGGACTAGCTGATGGTATCCTGCTCTAAGGTCCAATTTAGAGAAGAACACGGCTCCCAGCAGGTCTGTGACAATGTTGTCAATAGTAGATGTTATATGCCTGCTTTATGGTTTATTGGGGAGGCGCATGTCGATACAGATACGCACAGAGTCTGGTTGCTTTGGTTTTCAAGCAACCACAATGGGGGAAACCCAGGGTGTGAGGCCCACTCCACCGGTTCAATTATGTCCAACTGAACAACATTGTCAAGTTCTTTCTCCACCAGTTCCCTTAGGTGAAATGGGATTCTAGAGTGTTTTAAGGCAACAGGTTGCACCGACTCATCAATGATAATAATCATAATTATAATTAGTTATTTATAACACACTTAATACCCAGAGGTTTCTAAGCGCGGACCCAGGTATCGAAAGGAACAAGTTAATTACATGTAACTGTTGTTCTCCAGCATGGGTCTGGCATGGATTCACATGCTCATGAATATTCCCCGTTGTCAGGCCGGGAATCCTCGGTACAGAAAAAAAATCAGTATCAGTTTCGTTTCTGATCTGTCTTTCCTAGTAGTAACCAATCACTGATCTCTGGGTCATACTGCCCACAGCCAATGACTGCCCTCTCTCTAAGCCCCGCCTCTGGCAGCCATCCTCAGATTTGGTAGCACGTAAAGTGGCAGTATGACCAAGTGAAGAGAACTGCAGAGGGGTAGGCTGGAGGGTTCGCATGTGAATCCATGCCAGACCCATGCTGGAGAACAACAGTTACAGCTAAGTAACTTGTTCCTTCTCCAGCATGGGGTCTGCCATGGATTCACATGCTCATGAATATAAGAATACATAGCAGTACACACATGCACAACCACGGGAGGTGGCAACAGGCTCAACATTAAGCTATACAATAACTCAACATTAAGCATCTCTTACCTCCTCACCAGGCTCACCTTAAGCGAACAGGTTGCGCAGCACTGGTTGGCCGACCCTGGACTCCTCCCTGGAGTCCCGATCGACGCAGTAGGATCTCGTGAAGGTGTGCGTCGACCTCCACATAGCAGCCCTGCAGATGTCTAGCAGGGGCACACCAGACAGGAACGCCGCGGTAGCAGCGATCGCTCTGGTCGAATGGGCTCTTGGACGGCCGGGCAGCGGCCGGTTTGCCAACCGGTGACAGTGCATGATGCAGCCGGAGAGCCATCTGGAAATGGAAGCCTTCGAGAGAGCCTTCCCTTGGTTCACAGGTCCAAAGTTCACAAAAAGCTGCAACGTCTTCCGAAAACTCTTCGTGCGGTCCACGTAGAACTTCAGCGCTCTAGCTACATCCAGCGAGTGCAAAGTCCTCTCGGCCGGCGACGAAGGCGACAGGAAGAAAACTGGCAGCACCAAGGGCTCGTTGAGGTGGAAGTCTGATGGCACCTTGGGCATAAAGGAGGGGTGCGTCCTCGGCACCACCCTCGTGTCGTGAAAAGTTAAGTATGGAGGCTTGCAAGATAGGGCCTGGATCTCTCCCACTCGTCGTGCGGAGGTGACGACCATGAGAAATGCTGTCTTCCATGACAGGAACTTCAACGGCGCCGAATGCATAGGCTCGAATGGGGCCCCCATGAGCCTGGTCAGCACCACATTGAGCTCCCATGCCGGGGCAGGGGCCTTCACCTTCACCGGCGGGAACAATCGGAATAGACCCTTCATAAATTCCTTCACCAGGCGATGAGACCACAAGGACGCCCGTCCTGTAGTCCTGGTGTATCGGGAGATGGCAGCCAGATGTATCTTGATGGAGGCGTGAGCTAGTCCAGCTTTGGCCAACGACAGTAGGTACGGCAGTACTTGGGGAGCCGTAATCCGCAGAGGGTTAATCTTCTGTGCATGGCACTAGACAGAGAACCTCTTCCACTTATGTCCGTAGCACTTGAGAGTTGAGGACGCCCTGGCCTTTTCAAGAACCTCTCTGCAGTCAGCCGGGATAACGTACCCTCCAAACTAGTGCTGCAGGAGCCAGGCCTGCATGTTCAGCGACTCTGGGTCGTGATGAAGAATGGCGCCTCCTTCTCTGGAGAGAAGATCCGCGTCCACCGGCAGCTTGACTGGTGGGGACGCTGACAAGTCCAGAAGGTCCGGGAACCAGATCTGTCTCGGCCACGCCGGTGCGACGAGGATCATCCTGCACCGGGACCTCTTGAGCTGGTTGATGAGTCGGAGCAGCAATGGCAACGGAGGGAACGCATAGAGGAACAGGTCGTCCCAGGGGAACGAGAAAGCATCGCCCATGCTCCTCAGCTGGGGAAACCTGCTGGCAAACCTCTGGCACTTGGAGTTCGACGCCGTCGCGAACAGATCGATCTGGGGTTTTCCCCATCGCTGGAAGAGTCGATCCACCTGATCCTGGCGTAGTTCCCACTCGTGGCATGAGCGCAGCTCTCTCCTGAGTGAGTCGGCAATGGTGTTTTTTTTTATTCCTGCCAGATGAACGGGCACCAGGAACATCCCATGGCCGACGGCCCAATGCCACAGATCCTGGGCTTCCTTGGATAGGGCCGGGGATCTGGTTCCGCCCTGCTTCCTGATGTAGAACATCGTGGTGGTGTTGTCGGTGAAAATCTTCACCACCTTGTCCTCGAGGGACAGAAGAAAAGACCTGAGGGCTCAGAACACGTTCAGAGCTCCTAGATGTTGATGTGAAGCGGCTTCTCCTGTGGGAGCCAAAGGCCTCTCGCGTGAAGATCTCCGGTTTGCGCTCCCCACCCATCCAGGGAGGCATCCGTCGTCACTGTTACCTGGTGGGCTGGGGTCTGAAAGTTTGCGCCCGCCGTCAGATGAGCGCGGGTGCCCCACCACTGGATCGCTCGTCGGAAGGTCTCGTTGAGCGGGATCCTGTCCTCGAAGCTGCCCGTCGCTTGGATCCAGCGAGCGCCGAGGAACTCTTGTAGGGGGCGCATCCGAAGTTTGCAAAGGCGTACAAGGTATACACAGGAGGACATCATCCTGAGGAGGGACTTTATGGATCTTACCCTGGCCACGTCGCTGCACCTTCCCCAGGATTGCCTTCGTCCTTTCCTCCGACGGTGAGGCCAGCCGCGCCACTGTGTCGAGCTTGGCTCCCAGAAACAGGGCGACTTGCGACGGGACCAGGTGGGATTTGGGAAAGTTGATGGAGAACCCCAGGTCCGCGAGCAGCTGGACGGTCATCGCAGTGTGCTCTACGGCAAGCTCCCTCGTCCTTGCTCAGATGAGCCAGTCGTCCAGGTAGGGGTAGGCGTGAAGCCTCTGCAGGCGCAGCCGCGCCGCCACCGGTGCGAGGCACTTGGTGAACACCCTGGGAGCCGACTTCAGTCCGAACGGGAGGGCCTTGAACTGGTAGTGCCGTCCTTGGACCACGAACCTGAGGAACCTTCGGTGTCCTTTTAGAATGGGGATGTGGAAGTACGCATCCTCCAAGTCCAAAGACGACAGGAAATTGCCCTCCTCCAGCTGTCCCAGAATGTGCTGGAGGGTGACCATCCGGAACTTCTGTGCCTTGATGTACTTGTTCAGTCGTCGCAGGTCCAGGATGGGACGCCATCCTCCTGTCTTCTTCTTTACCAAGTACCTTGAGTAAACTCCGGAGCCTCGAAGCCTCTTTGGGATGAGCTTGTGGCACCTTTCTTGAGCATCGCCCTTACTTCCAACAGTAGTTGAGGGACGTGATTTTCCTTCCTGGCCACGGGTGGAACGCGGGGGCACGTCTTTAGAGACTCGAGAGCGTGCCCCTGGGCCAGGGCATCCAGCACCCAACAGTCGGTGGAGATGGACTCCCACACGCTGATTAAATTCGCCAGCCGGCCTTCCACCGGGGTGCTTCGGTGGGAGCCCGACGCCACGGCCGGTTCAGTCCTGTTTGGAGGCCGCCTTGCCGCCTTGGCCTCCCTGGCGATGACGGCGGGATCCACCCGATTTGCCTCGTCCCCTATAGGCTTCCTGCGACGAAGAACGGGCTGCTTGACGGTAGGTAGAGGAGCCGCCGCCAGAACTTTTGGAGGCCCTTTGCTTGCCTCCGGCGCTCCGAAAGGACGGCCGCCGTTGCTTGAGAACTCCTAAGGCCCGGGCCATCTCCGTGTCTGTTTTGATGGCTTGCAGGGACTCATCGACTGTTTTCCCAAACAGGTTGTTCCCGTCGAAGGGCATGTCCAACACCTTGGCCTGTACGTCCTGTCGGAAATCCGTCACCTTGAGCCATCTGCGCCGTCTGAGGCAAACGCTGTTGCCCAACTGCCGGAAACCGGTGTCCGCGATGTCCGTCGCCACCGTTATGGCGTGGTCCGACGCCACTCGCCTTCCTGCAAGATTTCCAGGGCCTCCGCCCTCTTGTCGTCCGGTAGGAAGTCCAACAAAGGAGCGATCTTATACCATAACTCCCTGTCGTAGCAGGCAACAATAGCCAAGGCGTTGGCCGCCTTAATCGTCATCCCATCGTGTCCAGTTTCTTACCCTCGCCGTCCGGCGGGGAAGTCGATGAAGAGGCCGATGCCCCCCCTGCCTTCTTTCTGGCCGCCGCAGAGACGACCGAATCCGGGGTCTGTTGTGCCCTAAGGCACAGGGGGGCCGCGTCAGGGACCCGGTACTTCTTCTCGTACCGGTCCCTTTTTGCTGGCGTCGTGGACGGGTTCTTGAGAAGGGAAAGTCCCTCGTCTCAGATGTCATCCAGCAGAGGCACCGCGAGGACCGTCTTCCTCTTGGCCTTGCACCGTTGGTAGAGGAACCCCTCTTTCTTCTTCTCTTCGGGGCAGAGCTGGAAAAGCTTGGATGCCTAGGCGATCATTGCATGGAAAGATCCAATCTTGTCGGGCAGTGAAGCCCCAGGAGGGGGGCACGACGGGAGGTCAACCCCGTCGTCACCGTCGTCGTCAGTGCCCGTCGTGGCCGTGTCCGTACCCGTGTCATCTCCGGGGACCGTGGACGGGGCGAAGGTTGAGCAGGCCGCGAGGGCTGAAAAGGCGGGGGAGGATGTGTCCTTCTCCTCTTAAGTGGAGGACCTTTCGACGGGCCTGGCTCTGGCTCCTCCGTCGGGCCTGGCTCCGGCTCCTCCGACGGGGGTAGGAGCAATCTCATCCTTTTCGCCGTGCATAAGGATTGTATTGCCAACAAAATGGCCGCCGAGATGTCCTGCAGCACTGGCTGCGACGGGCGTGATGGTTGATCTGGAACCTCGTTGGCGCCGCCGTCGCTCTCGTCGTCGGGATTCCTCCCGACGGGCTGGGCCTCCTCCATGCCCACGTCGTGGCTCGCCAAGGTTTCGATCAGTTCCTCCACGGAGTCTGTGTCCGTTTCCACGATGGCCACTGCCCCCCCCTCTTTTCCCACCGGGGACTTCACAAGGGTCTTCTCGATGGGCTTGAAAGAGGCCTCCCTCCGTGGTGGCAGGGAGACTCTGGCCCCCGAGGTCGCTTCCACAGGCGCAACCTCCACAGGCTGCGCCAGGGCTGCTGCGACTTTCTCGATAGAATCCTTAGCCGGGTGAATCAAGGCCTTTGTCACTGAACGCGTGCCTAAGGCCTTCACCTTGGGGGTTCTTGGATTTCCTCTTACCCGAGCCAGAGTGTTGGTTCGTGGTTGATGGCACCGGGGAGGATGCGCCCTGCCTGGCAGCCGAGGAGCCCGACCGTTCGGCGCTCCCGGTGCCCGCAGACTCGCGGTGCTTGTCCTTCTGTTGGGCCCCCTTCGCCGGGGCGCCCTCAAAGGACTTGGAAGACCGCTCTGACTTCTTTTTCTTCTCACCTGACGGGCTTTTTCCCTCCAGCCAGTTGGCGAGACGAAGATGGCGGTCCTTCATGGTCCGCTCCAACATGTTCCCGCAAAACACACATGTTACGCTCACCTGGCTCCCACAGAGGCGTCGATCGCAACTGGACAGCTGCGGTCTCCACCAATGTGACGCGTAGGGCCGAGATAACGGACTGGACTGGGCCACCTAGCTTCATTTGCTTGGCCCGTAGGAATATTCTTCTGCAAATGGAGAAAGGGAATTAACCACCCATGGAGTTGAGTGTAAATCCCCCCACCCCCACAGTTCTCCCCACAGATCGCCTTTGATGTCCCCTCTTATAGTCTCACCTGATGATTTGAAAAGATGAGCTCTCCATCCTGCATGAGCGCAGGGTGCGTTAATAACCAGTTGCTTCACTGGCTCGAAGGAATTGGTGAGTTCCAGAACAATATTGACTCTGAGATTCCCGGCAAGATGCCATAAGTATAAAGTTCGTAAGAGTTCAAATGCCTGACTTTCACTCTTGTCCGATTCCTTGCAGGTTGCAGCTTGACCCTAATGAAGAGTTCCTCGTGGCAACCGGTAGTATTCTGGTAAGGATTTGTATTTTCCAACACAGTTCGATAAAATAAAGTCAATATGTAACCTGTTGCTTTCTCCCTTATTCAGGCACTGAGAGAAAGTATGAAGTCTTGGGAATAATACCTCAGGCGGTAAAATCAGGTAAGTCTATTGTGGTGAGGAGGGTTCCCCTTGTTAGTCCCTTGTTTCACCTTGCTGTCCTTTTGTTTCCCCTTAGGGGCCGGGGTTCGGCAAAGATGCAGTGGAAGCTGCGCCGACCCGTGAAGAGTAATAGTACCCCCGGTGGTAAAATCAGGTAAGTCTATGGGGGGGGTACCTAATATTCCTCTGTGTATTCCCTTAGCTCACCTTGCTGTTCTTGTCTTCTCCTTAGGTGCCGGAGTGCGGCGGGAGCATGCAAGAGGATGCGATTGAATGTGAAGATGCTGCGAAGGCCGGTGAGTTCAACGCGGTGCTGCAGTAGGTGAGGCATAAAATAACTTCTTTCTTCCAGCTCGAAGGCACGATGGATCGGGAATTCAGGTAAGGATTAAAGTTATTGCTCTTGTTCTAACCTTTTCTCCTTCTTTCTCCCTTTTTCTAGGCGCTCCAAACTCAAGGCGGGCGTGGCAGAAGGCTGGATGCAGACTTGCAGGCACGGTGAGCGTTTCGCTGCTGGATGCAGAATAACACGAAGCGTGTGCTGCTCTTCGGGCGTGGTTTAAATAGCCACCAAAGTAGTCCCAGGTAAGTATTCCTCCCCAGCCCCGCCCGAGTAAAAAATAGTCCCTAAGTAAAATAGTCCCTTCCAAGCCTCTTTTGGCTTGGAGCTCTTGCAGCATGTCTGTATCAGGTATGTTTGCAGCATGGTCTGCATCAGGTAAGCTTTAATCTATGAGCCTGGCGCCTATGGTGCCAGGACTGACTCTCCATATGAGCCTGGCGCCATTAGGCGCCAGGACTGGACCCAAATAGCCCCTAGCAGCGGTTGTTGGGTTTGCTTAGGATAACTTGATGCCTGCTTCCGGGGTTGCTGGACGTGGTCTGGGTCCCCGGGGGTAGTCATCATGACAGCACAGTCCTTCTCCGCGTGCGTTTTGTCCTCATGAAGACAGTAGAGGCATAAAGAATGCTCATCCTCCTTGAACACATTTTGCAGCTGGCATCCAGGGCAGGCCCTGACCAGCTTCCCGGGCGTCAAGCTCCCTGTCTCCTGGGCCATGTCCGGAGTAGGCCTCAGAAACTTCTGGACTCCTCCAAAAGCGTAACTCGACGAAATCTTCACACTTGAGGGGCGTAGAAAACTCCCCCCGTTGATCGGATGTAGAAGCGGTGGAGCTTGAGGCTCTATTTAACCGGAAAATGAGAAATTCTCTTTGAAAAAGCGCGAAATCGCAGCAAAAGCTCGAGAGCTATAGCACGAGGACTCCCAAGACTTGAACGTGCGGTAAAATGTGAGGATGGCTGCCAGAGGCGGGGCTTAGGGAGAGGGCAGTGATTGGCTGTGGGCAGTATGACCCAGAGATCAGTGATTGGTTACTACTAGGAAAGACAGATCAGAAACGAAACCGATACTGATTCTTTTCTGTACCGAGGATTCCCGGCCTGACGACGGGGAATATTCATGAGTATGTGAATCCATGCCAGACCCCATGCTGGAGAACTGTGTTGTTCCGCGTTGTCTTGCTTCCAAGATGAGCACGTTTCATCTGAGCTATCCTCCCAAGACAAGCCCTACAGCCTCTTCCTTTGCAGATGGCGAGCAGGTAAAGTGGATGTAGGTCACCGGGCCTAAGCCCCGCCCACCTTCTTAGCCCTGCCTCTTCCTTCCTGCTCTTAACTTTTAGATAAAGGGCGTCCGAAGCAAAGGGCAATTCCTGCTTGGACCTGTTCAGACTAGGAGGTCCCAGGGCCCGACCCCCTTCTCAGACAGCAGATAAGCATGCACCAACATGGGTTTACTCCCTCTGGCGCCACAGGCCATCCCCACCCCCTTTTGTCCTCCTGTGATGTTCCCTTGTGCCCCCTCCCTTCTCGCACGCACAAAGGTGTTGCCCGTTTTGCTCGATTCTTCTACCCTGCTCCCCCCTGCTCCAGCCTATTTCTGCAGGAGTCTGTCCCTATACATTCTGGTTTCACTATCACCGTCTTGTGGCCAATGCTGAATTTTACTTTTATGGACTTCATTGATTCGCGGTGCGTCGCCCTTTCTCAACTCCCATGCCAGACTTCCTTTGCATCTTGTACTCATGGTGGCCCTGAATCATGCTGTTCCCATCTTCATCTTGTATCCTGGCTTGCAACATTATGTGTTACTAATGACTTTTGCAATTGCATTCACGCTCCCCTCTTGCTTCTCCACACTTTCTGACTGCTAACTCTTTCTCCCTTTTCCTCCCCTCCTCCCCTTACTTTCTTCTTTGCACTTACTCTCCTTACTTTCTTCTATGCACTTACTCTATCCGAATTGTCCCTGGACCTAGTATGATAGCAACCTCGTCTGTCTCCTCCTCCCTCCCCTTACTTGTCCCCGCCACCCCCTGTAAAGACTGGAAGGGAGTTATCTGTACTCCTGCTCTCTATATGGCAGAGTCGAAACAAAGAGCACCCCAGCAAAGAATCTCTAATTGGTAAAACGTGGCGAGCAATCCAGGCTTAGGTCTCAGGAAGTGATGCGGACTGGTTCTTAAGTACAGTGTGGTCCCCAAGCACCCACAAAGGAATGTCCACACACTATGTTAATGAAAACACAGTCTTTATATAAATAAGGTTTGCGTTCTATACACAATAACACACTTTGTTTTCTGGCAATACTATAATGGCAAATATATACAGGTCTATGTGGTACCACTCTTTCCATTGATTCCTTTAAAATGTGTCCACGGCTAACAGCCCCAAAATAGCATACAAATCATATTATAAGATGAATCAACGATAGACTACAGAAAGAAAGCAAGTTAAATCAAGCAGTGGCAGAACAGTCTATCCCACTACCATAAGACAGTTCTGTGCGAGGACCCCCCGCACCTCCACCTGGGCAACCTGTAAATAAAGCCTATCGACAAGCCCAGTCCAATTATGCTTAATATAGTCTCGATCCCTTCTAAAGGTTCTATGACCCCCAAAGTATCTGGTTTCGTAGAGTTCTTTGGCGAATCGTCGACGGGCCCTTCTTGAGTGCACTCCCCTTACAGACCTTCCAGGATTTTTCGGCATGAAATGGCAAATTTAGCGGCATAAAATGGCAAATTGTGCGGCACAAACCTTTATTTATTGCAGCATTTTTGCAGGGCATTTTTTATTAACTGGAGGGTTTACGATTGCCACATTGCAGGAAAGAGGCAGAGTGCAAGGCTACAAGAGAGCCAGGGTATCATCATTATGTATCTTTTGTATTAATTTAATAGGAAGAGTCCCAGATGTCTCTGGCTTGGCAGAACAGTGTTTGATTTGGCTACATTTTTGGTTTAATGTGCATGCCTATTTAATAGTATTAACTAAATTGATCATTACCAGTTATAATGCTGAAAATATTCCCCTTTTATGTTCTTCAATCCCCCAAACACCCACACACCTCTCTCACCAACACATCACACATCTCACCAACTCCCCATCACAACTTGCATTCCTGAACCTCTCCGTCATACAAATACTCACCTGCGATGTCACACTGTCAAGTCACAATTTGCACTCCCCAGCCCCTGCCACACTCCAAATCATACTCCCAACTCGCACCTTACACTCTCCAATTCCTCCCGCAATATGCATCCTTTCTCCCATTCTATATCCCTCATCCTTTTTCCCAATCTGCAGCTCACTGCCTCTTTCCGGCCAACCGCTTCCTCTCTGCTTTCTGGCTCACTGACCACATGTTTCCTCTACTTTCTGTATCTCCGCTCGCTCTCAGAATTCTGGCCGACCGTATCACTGCTTCCTCTGCTCTCTTGTGCACTGCTTCCTCCTCTGACCCACTGCTCTCCCTCTGCTTTCTTGTCCATCACTTCACATCTCACCCATCACTCTCTCTCTCTCTCTCTCTCTCTCTCTCTCCTTTGCCTCTCATAGTGTGACCATTATTATTATTTTTTTTTAAAGTAGATTTTGGCCCAGATCCAGATAAAATGGGGCATTTAAACATAGAGCCGAGGATATGTTATTTTTAGGCAACCCATTTTTGGAAATGAGCAGGTCACCTTATTCTCAAAGGTGACAGGAGTATTTCCACAGGCTTGAGCTGTAGCGCAAATTGTGCGCTGGCCAGCTGCTTTGAATAGGGTTCTGGGTTGTTTGACCGAAGTGTCAGTATTTGCGGCGGAATTGACCGTAGTCCATTTCGCCGCAAATTGATTTGCACTTCAGTCAAACAACCCAAAATGGACCTTTCACCACCACCCCACCCCCTCCCCTACTTAACTGCTTGGCCGCTGCCGCTTTCCCTGCAACCCTGCGGTGTCAGATCTGTCCCTCTAACGCTGGTCGGATCCGAATCCGCAGGGTCCCTTTTTAGTAATTTTCTTTTTTTGTTTTCAGTCCCCCACCTACAATTTTGAGGAAGTGGGGGACACCCCTGCAACTCCCAAGCCCAAAAATACTGAACATGGGCAGCAGGTGACACCCCCGCAACACATGTTCTGTATTTATAAAAATCGATCGAATGGTACTGGCCGAAATAGGTCAAATTGTACCATTCAATCGATTTTTGTTGGTCAAAATGGGTAGTACCTTGAATAGAAGCGCCCTTCCAACAGTGTTCTGCAAGCTCCCAGCGCCTTTCACAGGGACAGGTCCTTTCAGGGGCATGCCACTGTAAAATGCGACCCAAAAAACGCATTTTGCCCCCAGTCCCGACATTAGCTCAGCCCCCAACCTTTTCTAGACCTAACACCCCTGCAGGGTTGCCTACAATTTCTGCACATTTAAAAGTGCATCTTGCTTGAAAATGTGGGATGCGCTTTTAAGTTGGCAGAAACGCCACCTGATTTGCTCAAGGAGGTGAAAAAGGACATCTGAATGGGCGCGCATATAAAATGTGCCCATTCAGGCATCCGTTGTGGATTGGGCTGCTTTCGGGCGCAAGTGATGAGATGTGTTAACACATTTCATTTGAGTAAAAAAATGTTTTGAGAAGCTGGCACCCTGAGTATTTTATTTTTAAAACAATAGTTCTTGCAGATTTATTTTTTAATAAAATAAATGGGAAAAAAATGCTGTTTTTGCGCAAAACGGCCGTTTTCGCTGCATTTTGCGGGATCGCAAAATCACTATAAGCTGGAGGGTCTGCATTTAAGGCAGGAGCCACGGGTCGTCGAGAGTTGGTGAAGAAAAGGGTGAACACGGTATATGCACCCAATACTGGTCAGGATGCGTTCCTCCAGAGAACTCTCACCCGCTTAAGGGACTTCGCCAAAGGGCGTATAGTTTTAACTGGGGATTTTAATCTGGCCTGGGATCCATCAAGAGATAGAAGCAGGGAAGTATGGGGCATGGCGGGCGGACCCTCTGCAGGATCTTAAAAAGAAAATCCGGGACTTAGCCTTAGTCGATGTGTGGAAGGAAACACAGGGCACAGATAGGGGGTATACCTTCTACTCCTATGTCCATAGAACTCACTCCCGTATCGACTATATCTGGGCCTCGGCCCTTCTTTTGGGAGCTGTTACTGATATCTCCTTAAGGCCCATAGCGATATCGGATCATGCCCCTATGACATTAATTCTCCGTAGACCGCGGGGACCTCCTGGCTTGTGGAGGTGGCGATACCCCTCGTCTCTGTTTAAAGACCCGGTTCTGGTCAGGGAGGTAGATCAGGAGCTGGAGGACTATGTGGAGAAGAACGCTTGGGAGGATATGCATCCACAGATATGGTGGGATGCCCTTAAGGCCACGATAAGGGGGAAAATCCTAGCAATAAAAGCCAGAAGAGAGGGGGAGCTGAGGCTGGAGGAAGAGAGGGTGGGTGCGAAACTTAAGGAGGCAATGGCAAACCTGGCTACGAAGCACACTCCAGCCATCGCCAAAGAAGTCTGTATGTTAAGAGGACAATTAAACCTCATCCAAACCAGAGAGGCAGAGTGCAGCTTGTTACATCGGCACTACATTAAAGCGAATAAAGCCGATCGGAAGCTAGCCAGAATGTTGCGTAAGAATGAGCAAAGTAGGACGATCCTGGCTATAAAGGGGGATAGGAGCCTGAGACTTACGACCAGCGAAGCAATAGTGAGGGAGTTCCACCAGTTCCACCAGTTCTATGCCGCATTATATACATCAAGCAACCCTGATCCCTTATTGCAGAAGGCTTACCTAGACAGGATTGTTCTCCCAGCAGTCTCAAGGGAAGAATGGGAGCGGCTAGAGGGGGGAAATTACTACGGATGAAGTCAGAAAGGCAATATCTGCACTTTCCCTAAATAAAGCCCCTGGCCCAGATGGTTTCATGGTTGAATTTTTCAAAAACCATAAGGAGGTCCTAATTCCGCACCTAACTCGACTGTTCAATCACACCGAGTCGAGTGGCGTCCTCCCGAGATCCATGGACAAGCCAAAGTGACTCTCATATATAAGCAGGGCAAGGATCCAGGAGAATGTGGATCTTACCGACCAATTGCACTTATGAATGTGGATGCGAAGATTTACACGAAGATCTTGGCATCCAGATTAGACTCCCTCATGCCCAAGCTAGTGTGTAACAACCAGGCGGGCTTCATAAGAGGGCGCCAGACGGCCGATAATGTGCGAAGAGTGGTCCATTTGATTGAGAAATCTCAAATCAAGAGGACCCCAGCTCTTCTACTAGCGGTTGACGCCGAAAAGGCTTTTGACCGCGTGGAGTGGAGCTTCCTATTTGCCACAATGGTCAAAATGGGTTTTGGACCCAACTTTATGGCTCGAGTAAAGGCGGTCTATCGAAATCCATCCCTCCGATTGTTGATCAATGGGCAGATATCAGAACCGGTGGAGATTGAGAGGGGTACAAGGCAGGGCTGCCCCCTGTCTGTTACTTTACGCACTCCATTTGGAACCTTTTCTAGAAGCGATAAGGGAGGACGGAGGGATAAAGGGCATGGTATTTGGCGGGCGTACCCATAAGGTACCCGCGTTCGCGGATGATATGTTTCTCTCCCGGACTGATCCGGATACATCTCTACCAGCTTTGCAAGAGGAAGTAGATCGGTTTGGGCTAGTAGCGGTATTGAAGGTGAACACTAATAAGTCGGAGATCCTAGGTCTAAATCTGCAATCTGCCACAGAGCAGAGTATCAAGGAAGGCTATGCGTACAGGTGGGCGGGTGGGGGGCTTCGATACTTGGGGATCTACCTCACCAGAGCGGTGGTGGAGCACTATCGGGCGAATTACCTCCCATTTCTGGAGAGAATTAAGTCCAAGCTGATTGACTGGGGTCCACTGCGCATCTCCTGGCTGGGACGCACCAATGTTCTTAAATTGACAGTATTGCCGCGGTTATTGTACTTCTTCGCTGCTCTACCGGTGGTGGTTCCCAATTGCTTCTTTAAAAGCCCCCGGTCCCTTACTGGCCTGTTTATTTGGTCCCACAAAAGGTCTAGGGTGGCCGTAGCGCTCATGAAGATCCTTACCAGTAGGGGGGCATGGGAGAACCCGATTTTAGAGCCTATTACCTAGCGGCACAGGTGAGATTGCTCCGAGATTTGCAGAGATGACCAAGACAAGCCGTGGAGGCAAATGGATATGGCGGTGGTGGCGGGGGCCCTTGAGGGAGAGCTTTGGCTCCCGAAAGCAGATAGACCCCCCCCCCCAGATGTATAGGAGCCGTTTTACCTCAACGGTGGGGGAGGCTTGGGATACAGCAGTGAGGAGAGCACATATAACTACCTTCCCCTCCCCTTATACACCCCTTTATGATAACCCTCAGTTCTCACCAGGTTATAAAACCTCAATATTTGATGACTGGCACTCGGGGGGGATGTCGGATGATTCGGGACATGTTTGAGGGAGATAAGCTAAAGGATTTTGAACAATGCAAGTCCGACTTTGGCCGGCGGGAAATCCACAGATTTGGTTATATGCAGTTGAGACATTGGCTATCCCATCCTGACCAAAAGCTGGCGGGTACACGCCCCTTGACTCGGTTTGAGAAATACCTAGATACACAAGAGGGGGATAGGGGCCTTACAGCATCCATCTACAAGCTTCTTAAAATGGGGGAGAATATCCCACACAGAACATACATGGAGAAATGGGAAGAGGCCACGGGGGCGGTAATAGGTGAGGGGGAGTGGCAGGAACTGTGGAAACAAATCCAGAGGCCAACTAAATCCATTCAGACCCGGGAGATATGGGTGAAGTTAATCCATCAATGGCACCTAACCCCTGTCAGACTTAATAGAATGCTGGAGCGTTCATCTCCGCTCTGCTGGAGGAAGTGCGGGGAACGGGGCTCGTGGGCCCACGTATGGTGGGAATGCCCGCAGCTAGCCAATCTTTGGGGTATTATTCACCAGGCTATAGAACGGGTGCTGGGCCTCACGTTAGGTGGTAATAGGGGTCTTTCCATGTTGGGCCTGAATAGGACCCTGCTAGATATTCCTAGGAAGTCAGGTCGTATAGTATACGTCACCATGATGATGGCTGCAGCACTAACACTGGCGCGTAGATGGCGATCGAAGGAACCGCCTCGTGAACATGAGTGGGTAGCAAGACTATGGTTGATTGTAGCCATGGAACAGCTTTCATACTCCTTGCAGGGTCAGCATGGGAAATGTCTGTCTGGCTGGGCCCCTTTGCTAATCTTTTTGAAAGAGGGGGCACGTAGAGTTTGGCTACCTAGAAGCATGGAACTGCTTGGCATCGTTCTACCTCAAGAGGACACTGACATAGAGACAGACTAGAGACTATCAAACCACTATCTGTCCTCGAGTAAGTGGACAGGGAATACCTCTTTTAGCCATTACCCCTCTTCCACAAGGAAGATTTGACTTAGTAGTTAATGCTCCTGAGATTTAGGGGGGGAGAGGGAGGTTTTTTTTTTCTTGTTTATTTTGTTGGGTATTGAATATTCAGAGTTTACTGTTTTTTCTGCTGTATTTGATCTGTTTTACTCAAAATGTCAATAAAAATTAATTATAAAAAAAGAAAAGGGTGAACAGTGTCGTGGCAGCAGCAGCTTTGGTTCTTGGTGTGCTCGTTGACGATCGGTCGAAAACGTCTTGCAAGCTGAGGCGTGCGGTGCACCTTGACGAGTGTTCGTTGCCGCAAAGGCTTGAGGGAGAACTTTGGGCCAGCAAGGGCGTCGGGTCGTCAGCGTCTGTTGTCTTCGGGTGGCAGGAAACCCCTGGCGGATTCTCCTCGTTCATAGGCGGCCTTGACTTTCTCCGGCAGAACGAAGCGGTCAACGGTGATGAGCAAGGGAGTCCTTGGATGAAATTTAGGCAAAGGAACACTGCGGCTCCGGTCGGCGACGGCAGTCGGCGACTGTGATGGACTTCAATGTCTGGGCGCTTCGCTTCGTGATTCCGCGGCCATCTCCGGTCGGCAGACTTTCGAGGACGGACTTCCAGGGCGCTTCGGCAAAGGTTAGCTGGTGCAAGATGGTCCATCGTAGCTCGGGGAGAGGTCTCCAAGCCAGGTCCTCTCTTGGATCAGTTCCTTGAAGGCACAGCAGCTTTCAGATTGGCGAAGGACAGCAGCAGCAATTCTTCTTCCAGTGGGCTTCAAGGTTAAGCATCAAGTAACAACTTCAGCTTCAGCTTCTGAATGATTTCCATCAGTGAGAGGTCCCCAGATATACTGTTTGGTCTCTCATTCACTCTGCTGGGTCACACTCAGGCAACCAATCATTCAGAAGGGCATTCAGGCAGGCAGGCAGGCAGCCAATCAGGCTCGCAGTGCATTCAGGCCATTCTCCTCCCTGCAGACACTGCATTGGGGCAAGTACACAGCCATTCAGTACTACACATTGCATTCATACCAGTTTCGGGCAGGGCTCTCTCATTCATTGTTTACTTACCAGAAACCCATAACAATAAGTGCATATTGGTCACACACTCCATTCACCCAGGTCCCACCTCAAGTGTGTACCCACAAAATACAGTCACTGGGAAGGCTCCAGCCAGTCTGGTTTGGACTTCCCCACAATACCATACATGGAACTTCCACCCAACAGCCAGTCAGGGGGAAGGGACAGAGTCGGGGCTTCCCAGGACTTTGGGGAAAAACAAGGTAACAGGCAATAGAAAGCATGAAGCCACAGGGGCCATAGTGTCTCCTATCAGGAATCAACTGATTCCAATGGCAGGTCCTGGGTATCTCAAAATGGAGGATACTCGGAGCACCTGTCAAATTCAGCATGGAGTTGCCACCAGCCCATACCTGCTCTGTGGGCCGCATACAGGTGCCCAAAAACATACACTAGGGGTACAGGGTTGTACCCCCACCCATGGGTGCCATAAGGGTATTGAACGGGTCTGTAGACCAAAACAAAAAGAGGAAGCCTGGGCAGAAAATAATACAGAACACACATGAAAAAGGACTACTATAACAAGGACAGGGAGGCCCTGTCCCTCAATGCATTTCCAGCATCACCCCCCACCTCCCCACCCCCCAACACTATCTGAAATCTCATCAGGCCTAGTACGATAGTCGCTTGTTTTGTTCCTCCCCTCCCTTTCTGCAACCCTCTCCCTGACCTTTTGTTTTCTCTGGCTCTACCAGAAATGTTGTCAGGCCTTGTACGGTAGTCACCTGTCTGTTTCCATTTCCTTCCCACTCTCCCCCTCCCTTCCTTATCTTTGTCTTAGCTCTTGCCCTATCTGAAATGTCGTCAGGCCGAGTAAGATAGTTAATTTCACATCCTTACTGTTCATGGCCTGTAAGAATGCATTGTATTTTCCCTTGTTCCCTCCCTTGCCTTGAAGCGCTTTGAAACACATTGTGTATAGGCGCTATATAAATAAACTATCATGTCATATCAATCAATGTGTAGGCGGATGGCTTCACCTTTTAGTTTACCAATCCCTGCAAATACATCTGCAAACCCCTCTAGCATCTGGATGTCCTCCTGATATACCCCAAAAGCGAAACTCACTATTGCTAGGGTTTCCGCAGCAGCACAGCGCAACAGCGTCCACCTTAACGCCCAGTGATCTTAGTGACAACAAATTTTGCATTTATCTTTTTTCCTTCATGCTTGGCTTCTGACACAAACATCCTTCTAGCGGCAGGGGCGACTTCCCCCCCGAAAAATGAATATTCGCATTATTGGAATTGTCCAGAGTTGGGGTCCCATCACATTGACCGATGCCCCCGTATCAATCAGAACAGGGACATCAGTCCCATTAACACTCACAACAAATCTGGGATGGCGTTTTGTCTTTTTTTGACTTCCCGCACACTCGAAATTAAAATCACATCTTCCTCATCATCATCTTCAGCAAGATAATCTGTTTGGTCTGTCGTAGTTTTGGCTTGTGCTACTTTGGGGGATTGTTTTAGGATGTGGTCTAGCCTCGGGATGGTGTAGCTGGCACGAGAGCTCGGCATACTCTCGCAAAATGATTGGCAATGGCACACCGCATGTGTGACCCTTTGCTGGGCACTTAGCGGAATGCAGAAGATCATATCCACACTGCGTGCATGTCGGCAGTGTTTCAGGCCGTCTTTGTTAGACCACATGGTTTCCTTGATGGGCCTCCATACTGCTTGTCTGCTAATTGCATGAGCCTACTCTAGTTTAATAGTCTTCATGGCCGCGTCCATTTTAAAGGCTCTTACCTCCTCTAATTCATGGGACCGGCCCATCTCAAGTATGTGGGCCAATGTGATGCCAGTCTCCCTCAAAATCAGTCTTCTCATTTTGCTAGACGAATAGCCCTATATTAGCTGCTGATTAACAAGCTCCTAGTCATTTTTCCATGCACACAAGGCATCCAAATGTCTCACTCTGCCATGAAATGCATCTAATGATTCATCCTTCTTTTTGTTTTGCTGAAGACATTATAAACCATTCATAATCAAAAATCACCATTGGTATGAAATATTCACTCAGCACAGACTTGGTATCTGCATATGAATTGTCCACAGGACACAATGTTTTAAAGATTTTATACACAGCAGGTTCAGCAGAATATAATGGTATCGAATTCATGGCATGGTCATTGACTTCACTTAGAGCATGAAACTACATTTAAAGTCTCTCTAACCACAAAGTCCGTGTTGGGCCCAAACTGGATGGGGCATCGGACAAATCAAACTCCATTAGAGGGGATAGAGATCCATGTCGGGGAGCTGGAATTGGGGGTTCTCTTCCATCGTCAGCCATTGTTTGGCACTTTAATCACACTCTTATGATATGTCAAAGTGCTGAGATGTGGTCCTGACCCACACAGAGCAAAAGCACTGCACTCGGGAGCTGCAACTCAGTTTGTTTTTTCAGGGGGGTGCACTGCCAGGGGTGCCACAGCACAGTGTCCACACATGACCAGAGCATTTAGAGGACGAATTCCTCAAATTGCTGTCAAAAGTTGCTGGCATTAAAACAAAATAAATCTATATACATAAAACACGTGGGTATGTTTCTGTACTCAGCTGATGCAATTTATCAGTGTTAAGTTGCCCTGTGCTGCCCAAATGGCAAAGTGCACCTCTGTGTGCCCTTCCACTTCAACAACGGCTATCATTTTAACCAACAGATTGAGGGTGGTTCTAAGAGGTCATCTTCTCCTTATACTATCTCAAACATTAGGAAAAATGTCAAGTTACTTCTTTCCACCCCCACTTCTCTTCACACAGGGCACTGCGATTCCAGCGTCAATGAACATTTAATTAGCGGTTCAACATTTCAGTTTCTGAAGAGCGAAACGCTGTAGGACTAATGCCTCCTCATTAGCTGAAACTGAAAGTAGATGCTGTAATTATGCTACTAGGCATTTATGCCATCACAGGGACTCTGCAATAGAGCAAGGTTGACAATTATGCGTCTACAAAGACAAATCATAGAGGCCTGTGTAATCGATGGATTAAACTTAGATACGGTTATTATACTGTGCATACCTCTCCCATTTTATTTTTCATTTTTTATTGTGCACTTAGTTTATTACAAACTTTAGACACATTATTTAGGACAAAAAAGAAAACAATATAATTAAAACGTGTTAGATAAAATATTCACTTAATGCATTTAAAAGAAAACCTAACTTTTAGCATTTGCTCAAACGCCGCAAAGTTTGTACTTCACCGAAAGGCACGGAGTGTGATCAATTTGGCACCTATCTAAATCAGTTTACAAGTTTCTTCAGTGCTTCCTTCCATATGTTGAAGGCCGCTGCCGTAATGACTATGGATGTTGCACCCATTACGGTCGACCAAAATTGGTCGCTGGTACAGTTTTTAACATTTGTAAGGAACTCTTTATACCCTCGAATATAAAGTGGCCACAACACTCTTCATTTCGTCAATATATGACGACTCAATTTCCGTATGGCATAATCGGCACAAAGGTTCCTCAGTGGGGATTCTTTGCCATGCACCCAAGAGATCCATTGTGGGGACCAAATTCAAAAGCAAATGCAATATAAAAGATTTGAGTTAGCTAGAACAAGGTTTTGTCTAGTATTGAGCTGGTTTACCTTGATGGAATCCCAGTCTTGTGAAATCAGTATTTCTGGATTTACAGTGCAAATTGTCCACATTTCTAGTTATGTCCCAGTGGCAAGCCTTTCTTTTAATTTTTTCCACAGTTAGGATCAGATACCAATACATCAATGGCCAAACCCAATTCCAAGGTGAATGTTGTTGCCGTGTTTATAAGTTCCGCAATGAAGCTGTTTAAGGTACCAAGGTTTTTATCTCAGCCCACAAGCAAGTACAGGTCATTTGAGATTGGGTTATTTCCCAAGAACTTTGCGTATAGAAGAGTTCTCTGCACATACCACAGTGTTTTTAAGGCAGTGACCCCATACTCTAAACGCAAAGCTTCTGCGGAAAGGCAATTGGGAACATTAATGATTGTTCTTAGGATTTTTCCTTCCAGCTGGTCAAGTCAAGCAACCTGTCTCAAATTAAGTGCTGGAGTACCATATAATATTGTAGGTACTATGATTGACTATAAACCTCTAGTAGACCCTCGATGTTGTACACACCCCGATTTTTTATTAAATGAAATGTTTGAGAGTAAGCCACTTTCGCCATGATTTTGTTGCAATTTGTTCGTGGTAATAGGAAGCTACTGGGTTAGCAGTAATCAAGAAACCCAAAGAGCAATAATCAATCACCCTATCCAGGTGAGTGTCGTGTAAATACTAGGTGTAATTACCATTATCAGTACCATTTTTACTCAGGCACATTATTTTAGACTTGGTTGTGTTAATCACCATAGCGATGCCAACCAGAGTGCAGCCTGAAATTACAATGTCGCCTGCATATGAAAGTCACAGTATTGTAGTACCATTTATGCTGGTGGGAAAGTTGTTTACAGTAGAAAATGCTGTACTCAAATCCGCAGTGAATACATTGTTCAGTATAGCTCCTAGCACACAGCCTTGCTTGAGGCCATTGTTGGTTCGCATATATTCGGTGCAGGTTCCCACCAAACTTAAAACGCACTGTTATAGATGTGTTGGTATAAAGATGTTGTATATAAAATACAACATTTCAACATCTATTCCCCAGGCCTTAAGTTTGTTCCATAATAGTTATCGTGGGACATGATCGAAGGCCTTGCTTAAGTCTATGTAGCAAAAATATAAGTGCGGTCTATATGCCTTCTTTGTTTCAGCTGCTAAGTATTGAAATGGAGTGGTATTAGTTAAGATATTATAATTCTTCCTGAACCCAGTTTGACATGGGCTCAGTATGTCATTTTCAACACTCCATCTGGTGAGTTTGCACAAGAGAACAGTGGCAAATATGTTTTGCCTCGTATCCATCATAGCGACGAGTCTGTAATTTTGTGGGTGAGCCTATCCTCTTTCTTAAAAATTGGAACAAGAATTGATTTTGCCAGCTAGGCGGTATAATTCCAGTTTCTTAAAAATGTTTTAAGAGTAAAACCAATATCTGGGCCCACAACATGGGATGTGGCTTAAATACAATATTAGGGATGCCATCAAGTCCAGGTACACGTGAATGCTAATACCCAAGAGGTCTTCATCTATATCAAGGTTGATCATGGTGCATCAGGTATCCTCTATTTTTTTTAGATTTGGCATTAGTGCAGAATCATAGTACAGTTTGGCAATGTATTCAGCCTACTCTTTCCCCAGGATGGGGTTGAGTTTGCAAGAGCTCGTACCCTACTTATATTCAAGTGGGCCCAGAATGTTTTGCTGTCATGCGATTTCAACTAGCCGATTAGCAATAGCCAGTTGGCGTTATTCTTTTAATACTTGTGATGCTTTTGCCAATCCCTGTATTTAGTAGCCACGTTTAACAAGTTTGATTTCTCCCCCTTACTCTGCAGTATATCTTTTTTGATTGTACCTCTAGCTTTACCATAAACCTTTCTTGTTTCTACTATTTTGATGTCGTAAGGTGGATGTGGTCTTACCCCGATAGCATTGGGTACTCTACCTCCAGCCTTTACCTTCGATGTAACCCCCACATTTTTTTTAATCATATTATTTAAGTCCCAATTTGCATTACAGAGAGCACTTTCTACTCCATACTTATAGCTAATGCCGTCATTAAGGACCATAATCCTGTTAACTGTCCAGCTCCTATGATTGTGTCACGATCACCTCCAGGGTTGCAGGTTCGGGACCAGATATGCAGGCTAGCAAGGGTTCTTTGTGCAGATCTGTGGGGGCTAGATGGTTACTAGCATGGCGTACCAGACATTCTTCACAATCCTCAGCATCAGATTCACAGTGAGCTCCCATAGAGAACTAATGGTTAACTAATTCCCTTAAAATGGCTGCCCTGCGGGTCGCAGACTGAGTAGCAATAGGGAACTAGTAGTTGGGCATAGAGGACTATATAAGCCCTGCCCGCGCATTAACACGCGCTTCACGTTAGTTCCGCTGACAGAGGTGTAACGCTCACCGGCGCTCTGCTCACAGACCTGTAAAGACGATAGAAAAGTCATGTTATGAACTTATCGAGTTAACAGAAAATCCACAGACCAAAGATTCAACATAACTGACAAGACATTCTGCAGCAGCAGTTCTCCAGCAGGGGGAATCTTCCTCCGAGTTCCACAGTGCAGTGCGCTACTTTCTTCCTCAGCCGCGGCTTCTCCGTGGATCGTTCGACCTCTGTTCAACCTGCAAGTCAAGGTACTACAGTTAAATAAAAAACATTTAAACATTAGTCACGAGTGAAAATAAACTACAAGCTTACTTACCCAAAGCTCCTATGAACTTTTCTGAGCATTCCAAAAGCTTGCCCTCACCAAGAGAGAATCTTCAGCTTGGTCACGAAGGCACGTATCACTGCGTGCCTTTTTCAATTACGCATGCATACTTACCTCAAGAGAAGACTTCATGTTTTTTCTTCAACAACGCCTGTGTTTCCTCAAGTGTGATTCTCTCATCGAACATGCAAAAGAAAGAGAAAGATTTTAGACTTTCATCAAGAGAAGCTATCTTTCCAGTTAATATTTTCCCTCAGAAGCTTCAAAACCCAAATGACTACAGCAAAGGCCGCAACCATCAAGACACTTAACTCCTTTAGGCTTTCAACGTTTTCCAGTCTGGAGTATTCTTGTACCTCATTATCAATACACCCCTGCACGAACGCAGGACGGAGAGCTCCCTAACAAAAAAGCACAGGTGAGAAGGGGAATGGCACATTCAGATATTAAAGGGGCACTCAGAAGGATGGCAAGGGGAGAGCCGTAGTATAGTGACCCGCATTATGTAGGGACTGGGAAATAAACAGACCAGCCTTTGACTCTTCAGACTCACTGACTTTTATTTGTGTGAACAACAGGCTTCTTTAATTTCGGGAAAAAGGCACAGCATGCCGGTCTTTTCCTTTTCTTGAAAGCAAAACGTTGGTTCTGTTTACTTGCAGACTTCAACTATTCTCTTGAAGAGCCAACAGAGTCCAGGAGCTTTCTCCGGTAGGTAGGACCCTACTGTCCCTGCTCCATAAAATTAATTTCTCAAGAGTCTCTTGTTTTCATAACTCTAAAGTCTTATATTGTTTCTCAAACTTCCCTACTCATTTCTTCTAATTCTGTCCAGAAGGGAGGATTCTTGTACAGTGTACAGTTCTCTTTTTGTCCTAGGCGGACCCCTGCCTCCTTTGGGCTCTGTCCCTGGTGGAGAAGGCTTCTCTGGCAACCGTTAACAGGGATTTTTTTTTGCCCTCTTACTCATACACACTTCTCTCCCTTCACTCGTCGCTCACCTTTTGCTGTTTGCTTCCTCTTCGGTGACTCACCGTGCCTCCGAGCACTCCTCTTCCTTTCGCCTGCTCGGAGGACTTGCTTTACACGTCTCAAACAAGCCGTCAGCTGTTTCTCCTCCTGCCACTACGCTGCTGATTCGCTCGTGGAGTCGGGCCCGCTTTCTCTGCCGGCACGTCCGTCAGCAGGAGAGAATTGCGCCATGGCTCCTCCTCCAGGAAGGTGGGGGCTACGGAGGGGAGCCGCGGACTCGTCTGCTCCCTCGTTGAGGCTGCCGAACGAAAGACGCCTCCAGCTGGGCCTCAGATGCCGTTAGATCGGTCGGACCATACTCTCACACGGCTGTCTTTTCCGTTTGGGCAAATAACTTCTCAAGTCTTTATGAACAGGTTACAACATAACTGGGCACAACAGGTGCAACATGAACTTCTGCTTCATTCGTTCTCTGGTCAATAGGCCCACTCGTAGGTCACCTCTTCCTCAGGTCCCGGGCCATCCTCCAACTCTCGTCTCCAATTCAAAAACAAACCACGAACAGCCTGCATCAGGATGACATTCTTAGAGTCTTTCAAGTTCTATAACATTATCATTGGCCCCGTTGTCCGTCTCTCCTAGGCTGTAATATTCCTCCCTCCATTATGACCTCATCCCCAAAGGTCCGATTGGCTTCTTGCTTGCTGCCTTGTCCTGGCTCTGATCTTCCTTCCTTTCCACTGCCTTATCACAGACCCGCATTAGATTAATTCCATTCTCCCCCTTTTTTCTCTCTTTTGATGACAGGAAAATGCCTGTATATCCAGTATTTGCAGATCACGAGGGTATTCAGGCCAATTACGCTCCTTTGGAGATAAGGTAAGCGTTACAGATTGCCCCTTATTTTAGGACCCACATTGGTGGCCATGTGATTGCTACTGAGGGAGTACCAAGGTTACATATTTAAGGACAGCGCTGTTACTAAAGTCATTAAATACAATCATCACCTCGCTGAATATAGTTCTAAACTCTGGGTCCAACACGACACTATGGGACCGAGCTTTACCGTTTGACCATGTATAGGTCTTCCCACTGTCCGGAGTCTCAGAAAAACGACAATATACACATCTCATGTCTGCTCAAAAAGGTCCTCCAATTGTGTGAGCCGTTAGTCTTGCTAGCAGTGGTTTGATGCAGGTCCTTGGTGTTAAATCCACCTGCAATGATCACTGGTCCTCTGCCCACAAGGCTAACCTACCTCAACATAATATCCTCGACAAAAGCGATTATAGTTTTAGTGTTCAACTCTCCAAGAGGGTCGTACGCGTTTACTATCAGCATTGGTGCGACAGGATGTCACAGGTTTCCCCCCTTCTCACCTGTCTGTGTTGGTTATTGGAGTTCTTCGATAGAGTCTTCTTTCCCACAGTTCGGGTCTTGTATAACCCTGTGTGTATGTCCTCGGTTTCCAGCGTGCGTTCAGCGTCCCGTCTCCTTAGGAGCGTTCAGAATGTCCGGGGAAGTCCAGGAAACAACGAAGAGTGTACTCAGGAAGCGAATACACAGAGATCCGGGATGCAAGAGAGGACCAAAAAAGGGAAGGAATGAAGAGGAGGGATGTTAGGGGACCAGGAACCAGGGATCAAAGGAGTCAGCAATAGCGAACTACGGCAGCACATGTCTAGCCACTGCAAGTGGTAGCGTTGAGACGGGCAGGGCCGCGGGGGCGTGTCAGCTTTATAGAACGTGATGCGTACAATGAGGAATCTGGTAAACAGTGTTCCGTGTTTGGCGGCCATGTTGGGAGTGCACTCAGCAGAGTGCAAACCCCTATGGGTCAAGGACCAGGAAGTCCAGAAGGGACGCGTCGGATGGTTCATGACACAGGAGCCCCAGAACGGCACAAGACAGCAGACAGAACAAAAGGCGACAGCTCTTCACTAGTGAAGATTGGCAAATAATTTTACAATTTTGTGCCGATTACCAATCCGCCCGGAGGGCGTCCCCTCACAGAAGCAGTTGCAAGGTTACGTACCATCTGGTAATCATCTATAACGAACACAGCAGTGCTCCAAGTTTCCTGTAAAATAAAAACTTTGCTAATAGCTATAAGAGCCACCCCCCTCGGGATGGGAAAGAAAGGACCTATATCCTGAGTATTCCATGGCATCCAGGGCCCTAGTTTTGTTTGTGCACTGCTTCCGTTCGCTGTATTCGTGATCCTTGTGGGAAGCCAGCATTAGTTTAGTTTATTTACTTATACAGTGCGCCCAACCCAAGGGTATCTGGGCGTTCCAACTTGTGTACAGAAACATGTTACCAAATTACAAAGTAGAAGCTACAGAGTTGCAAAGTTACAACATACATCATGTTACATAATTACAGTATGGGATACATCATTCACCGTAATCGTATTTCTGATGCTTGTATCTGCTTAGATTCACATGCTGTGCATAGGCCGACATCTAGTGGAAGCTGCGGAGTATTACAGTTTGTTTTTCGAAACTCGAAAATTGGGTGTCGACACAGGGCGTGCCAGTAATACTATCCCTAGTGTGACGTCCACTGTACCCATGATCGCTCACGCGTCTAAGACCCTCAGATTTTTAGCATGAGGAGTAGCGTGAGTACAGATGATCCAAGCAGATAGATAAGATAAGACTACAAGCATCCATGCGCCTTCTCTCAGAGGGGAGGAAGGGTGGGTCGCATGTGAATCTAAGCAGATACAAGCATCAGAAATACGATTACGGTGAGTAATGTATCCCTTCTGAGGCTTGTGGAATCTCCTTAGATCACATGCTGTGCATAGATTAGCGAGCAGTGTTAGAAGGAGGTGGGATTTGAGAAGGGTCATAAGCAAATAAATGTCTTAGAACCGCTTGTCCCACTTGAGTATCTGTCTTGGAATGGGTGTCAATGCAGTAGTGCTGAGTAAAAGTGTGAATAGAGCTCCAAGTAGCTGCTTTGCAAATGGTGTCAAGGGGAACATTTGCAATGAAAGCCAGAGTGGCCCCAATGCCTCTTGTCGAGTGGGCTCTGGGCGTAAAAGGCAAAGTTTTGTCAGAAAGAGAGTAACACAACTGGATACAGTTGACAATCCACTTGGAGATGGCACCCTTAGAGACGCGATCTCCCTCTTTGCCTGTGGCTACGGAGACAAACAGTTGATCTGTTTTCCTAAACGGTCTGGTCTTGTTTACGTAGTAAAGGACCGCCCTACGCACATCTAGGGTGTGTAGTTTAACCTCAGTCGAGCTTTGTGGGTTTTGGAAGAAAGCCGGAAGCTTGATTGACTGGTTTACATGGAATTTGGAAATAAACTTAGGTGAGAACCTAGGGTGTGTCTGTAAAACCAGCTTATCCTTATGAATAGTAAAGAAAGGATCCTGCACTGACAGAGCCTGAATTTCACTGACCCTTCTTATGGATGTAATGGCTACTAAGAAGGCAGTCTTATAGGTCAGGTGTTTGAGACTTGTCTTATGCATGGGCTCAATGGGGGGCCCATGAGTTTAGATAGCACCACGTTCAGGTCCCATCCTGGTGGTGGGTTAGATATAGGAGGATGAAGTCTCTTTACTCCCTCCATGAAGGCTTTAACCACGGGTACCTTCCACCACGAGACCTTGCTATGTGAGGTGGTGTACGCTGACAGTGCTGCCAGCAGGTGCAGCATGTATGTCACGATTGTGGAAGGAGTGCAATCAACTGGGTTGATTTGTTTATACTGGCACCAGATAACAAATCTCTTCCATTTGTCGAAGTAGCAATGCCTCGTGTTCGGTTTCCTAGACTCTTTTAGGATGTCCATACACCTCTGTGGTAAATTGAGATGTCCAAAACTATGACCTCAGGAGCCATGCTGCTAGATTCATGGAGTTGGGTTGAGGATGCACCTTCTGACCTTGGTGCTGGGACAAAAGGTTGTACCAGCCCGGGAGTTTGATGGGATCGCACACCGAGAGTCTGCGTAGGTGTGGAAACCACGGTTGTCTCGCCCACATGGGAGCAACTAGGACGAGCGTCATCGACTCTCTGTTCATCTTGTTCACCACCTTCCTGATGAGGAGTTGGTGGAAAAGCGTACGCAAGCATCCCTGACCAGTTCATCCACAGGGCATTCCCCAGGGAGTCGCGTTGGGGAAACCTGGATGCGAATCCTGGGCACTGTCTGTTTTCGCTTGTGGCGAATAGGTCTATAGTGGGGAAACCCCACTGAGAGAAGAGATCTTCTACGATATCTCTGTGTAGACACCATTCGTGTTCCTCTGGAAGGGGATCTCTGCTCAAAGCGTCCGCTAGAGAATTGAGATCCCCTGGAACATGTTGAGATGACAGAAAGATGTTCCGTCTGAGTGCCCATATCCAAATTTTCTGGGCAAGTCTGGACAGATTTGGCGAACGAGTCCCTCCTTGCTTGTTCAGGTAGAACATGGCTGTCGTGCTGTCCGTCCGGATCTGCACCGACAGGTTCAATAGGTGGGGCTTGAACGATTGAAGTGCTCTGAAAACTGCCAGAAGCTCTAGCAGGTTGATGTGATTCTTGGCCACTGTGTGAGACCAGAGACCCTGAGCTGTGTGGTGGAGATGGTGAGCTCCCCATCCTGTCAGGCATGTGTCCGTCGTGACTACCGCCTGTATCTCGGGATCGTAAAAGGGTTTCCCCTTGGATAGATTGTCTCTTGTCCACCAGTGGAGGCTTTGTACAAGTGTTGGCGAAACGACCACTAGATCGTCCCACTGACCACTTGCCTGAGATCACAGTTTCGCCAACCATTCTTGAATGGGACGCATGCGCAGGTGCGCGTGGGGGACCAGGTAAATACATGACGCCATCATGCCCAGCAAACGCATTGCTATGCGTACTGTTATCTGGCGACCGGTTTGATATTGCGGAATTTGCAGTAGTATATTCCGAATTCTTTCCTCTGAAGGAAAAGCCAACCCCTCTTGAGTATTTAGAACAGCTTCTAGGAACTGCTTGGAGGTGCTGGGCACCAGACTTGATTTTTTCTCGTTTATGGAGAAGCCCAATTCGAAGAGGAGGTTGATAGGTCTTTGAATGTTTGTCCTGCAAATTACTGGGGTCTCCCCCGTGATGAGCCAGTCGTCCAGATAAGGGTACACTGGGATTGCCTCCCTGCGTAGGTGTGCCGCCGCCACCGCCACCGCCAGTACCTTGGTGAATACCCTTGGAGCCGAGGCTATCC
Source organism: Ambystoma mexicanum (assembly GCF_040938575.1). Classification (NCBI taxonomy): domain Eukaryota; kingdom Metazoa; phylum Chordata; class Amphibia; order Caudata; family Ambystomatidae; genus Ambystoma; species Ambystoma mexicanum. The sequence goes on from NC_090930.1 coordinate 1,119,828,257, forward strand.
CGAAGGGCAGTACCTTGAACTGGTAGTACTGACTGTCCACCTTGAAGCGCAGATATTTTCTGTGCGCTGAGAACATGGAAATATGAAAATAGGCATCTTTCATATCCAATGTTGCCTTTTTTAGGAGGGGAATTACCTCTTGGAGAGTAGTCATGCGAAATTTTTGGGGCTTGACATACTTGTTTGCAGGCCGTAAGTCCAATACTGGGCGCATTGTCAAATCTTTTTTTTGGCACAAGGAAGGAAGTTGAATAAATACCCTTGTTTACCTGGTGTCCCAGGACGAGTTCCATCGCGTCGTTTGCGAGAAGAATTTTGATCTCTTCGAGTCGGATCTTCTGGTGGTCTAAGGAGTGTATTCTTTGTCGTGGAGGGTGGTTTCGGGGACGCTCTAGGAGTTCTATGCAGTATCCTGCGGACACTGTGGACAGCACCCATCTGTCTGATGTGATCCCTTCCCAAGCTTGGGTGAAGATGGAAATGCGTCCCCCTACTGGGGATGCGTGAGAAGGGACCCTGAACGGAGCGTCACTGTTTTGGTGGAGGCGTGCCCCTCCTTTATTGGGACTGCCTCTACCCCTACCACGACCTCTTTTGTTACCCCTGCCATAATTCTGGGTAGACTGCTGGTTAGTGTTCCATGTAGTAGCCTGGCCTTGGGAATAGTTAGAGCCTCTTTGGGAGTTTTGTCTGCGAGACCGACGAAAATTGCCATTCCCTCTCTGGTTAGGGGGTTTGTTGGTTAGTTGCCCTAGGGACTTGAGTGTCTCGTACTCGTCCTTGGCATTCTTGAGTGCGTCCTCAACCACCTTTCCAAACAATAGATCCGGCTCCACCGGCTTATCTATCAATGATGCTTGGGTCTCGGCCTTGAAACCAGACTGCCGTAGCCAAGCATGCCTCTTGATGACCGTGCTTTCAGCAATTAATCTGCCGGCGTTATCCGCGGCATCAAAGGTTGATTTTAAAATGCAACCTGATACGGCTCTCCCCTCGGCCGAAACTCGTGCCAATTGGCTTTTTAAGGGTTCTGGGGCGGAGTCTATGAGAGCCGCAACTTCTTCCCATTGATGTCATTTGTAACTAGCCAGCAGGGTGGTGGAGTTTGCAATCCTTGCCTGGTAGGCGGAAGTGGAGGCTACTTTCCTGCCCAAGCCATAAATCTTCTTGCTCTCCTTGTCGGGGGGAGCTTCGGACGATGACAAGGGTGTTCCTGCCCTCTTACGGGTGTTTGTAACAACCAGGGAGTCCGGTTTGAGATGTCCCCTTATGTATAGTGGGTCAGATTGGGCTGCCCTGAAAAGCTTTTCAATTCTGGGGTTTACTGCCCTAGTGAGATTGGGGTTAACAAGGGAAGGGTCTATCCTCCTTTGTATTGATTTAAGGATAGGGATGGCCTGAGCAACAGGTCTCCTCTCTCCCACCAGTTCCTCTGCAAAGTCCCTCTCTTCCTGAGCACCTTGGGTGTCAATGTGGAAGTGCTGTGCCGCTCTGGACAGGACCTCATTCAGGATAGGTTGGTTGTCGACTGGGGAGTCGGTAACCGCGGGCTCTTTCTCTACTGGGGAATCCACCCTGTATGTATCTGGGTCGTCCTCTTCCTCCTCCTCCTCCTCCTCCTCCTCCTCCTCCTCCTCCTCTTGGTCCTCATCATCCCTGTAATAGCCTGTCCCAGTTTGTTCTTCGAACATGCCCACGTCTGGTTCCTCAACAAAGGATGGATCTTCCTGGTATTGAGAATATAGAAGGGGTTTGAAGCTAGAGTTGGTGCTTCATCCCGGGACTTTCTACTTGGGGGTATTGGATCCTTTGAGCCTGAGGGATTTGCCCCTTCTGGTGTATAAGAGAGAAAGTGTTCCGGGTTCTTGGCATAGAAATCTGCCAATGATGACATCCTTGACATTACTCAGTCTATGTCCTCACTGGACCATTCCTTTGAACTGGGAATAACTCTTTTCTGGAGTGCTTTCTCTGTTTTATCCTGACTAGACCTACTGGTTTCGCGTCGAGTCTCGGTTGGACTTCTGTTTGCTGGAAGTGGTGTGGTGTGGTGTGGGTAGCGCTCGTGTCGCCGGGGGTCTTCCCCATAGCTGCCCTGCCGGACAACCTTCCGAGGTCGGGGACTTGCGCTTGGCTGTCCATCGATGCCAGATTGCCCTCGCCGTCCGAAAGTACGGCGTCGCTGCCATCGCTGAAGGCACCCTCCGCGGCCATGGCCTCTTGTCACCTGGCATGGTGGGCCCAACGCTTTGTCGAACAGTCCTTAAGGGTCTTCGGTTTAAACCGACTGCACGCTCTGCAATTCGCCTCGGGGTGGTCCCTCGGCAAGCAGAGGTTACACATGGCGTGTCTGTCAACCCAAGGATACTTGCGGTTGCACTTGGGGAAAAATTGAAAGGGGGTACCCTCCATACGCACCCTATGGCAGCGGGCTGGGAGTGTAGGAATATAAGTAAAGTACCTATATTAAACAGAGTGTAGGATATGTGCCACCCTTCACTCTCCCTACTTGCAGGGCCGAGTCCAGAGGACTTCCGAGGCCCCGTCCGAGGCCTAAATCCATCGCTGTGGTCCGACGGTTGAATTTTCTCCGATCCGGCGTCGAGTGTCGATGTTCGGAGACTCGACGTAGAGGTGGAATAAATGGGGAAATATATAAAAATTTTAGCAAAATCTGACTAAGTCAGGGAACTCCGCTCAGTGCTTCCGACCAGCATGGCGGAAGAAAACAATCTGAGGGTCCTAGACGCGTGAGGGATCATGAGTACAGTGGACGTCACACTAGGGATAGTATTACTGGCACGCCCTGTGTCGACGCCCAATTTTCGAGTTTCGAAAAACAAACTGCAATACTCCGCAGCTTCCACTAGATGTCGGCCTATGCACAGCATGTGATCTAAGCAGATTCCACAAGCCTCAGAAATAATATTACAATGTGACAAATTTAAAGTACAATCCGTGTTCAGGGTGAACAATCTGGCAGCACAAAGTCTCCCTAGGAAGTTAGAGCTCTCCTGTCGGCAGCCTTCTTTGGTTACAGATCAAATCCAAGACCTGCTTAGCGAGAGCCAATTCAATATAGATATTTACAGTGTGATAAGTAAGAGATGGTGAGGCTTTTGTTGATCATTGTGTTAGATTGATTGCTGGGCGAAGAGCCAGTCTTTAACTTTAGCTCTGAAGGCCCAGAAGGAGGGTTCTGCTCTAATGGCTGGGGTAAGTGAGTTCCAGCATTTAGCCGCTAGCACAGGAATGCTGGAATCTCCTGCAGTTTTCAGATTGTGTTTAGGGATGTTTAGGCGGTTGAGATAGGAGGAGCTGGTGGGTCGGTCTGACTGATTCCTAGAGAATGTAACTGTCCGGTATTTGTGGGCCGTGTTTGCAAGGCATTTATGCATGATGACTAGTGCCCGGAATATCATGCTATGGCGCACGGGTAGCCACTGTGCATCCCCTCGGTAGGATGAGATATGATTGGCTTGTGGGATATTCAATGCCGATCTAAGGGCATTATTCTGGAGCACTTGTAGTCTATTTAGGTTATGTGCTGAGGAGCCAAGGAATAGGGTGTTACAATAATCCAACTTTGAGAGGATCAGTGCTCTAACTAGCGTAATGCAACTGTTGGTTGATAAGTAGGGGTTGCATGCATTCATCAGTTTGTTGGTATAGGCTGTTGTTGAAGCTGTAGAATTGACTTGTTTTTTGAGAGATAGAGTGGAATCTAGGTATACCCCTAGCGTTTTAACCTCACTGGCCACTTTGATGGTGCTGCCATCGATGTTAAAGGTCTTGTAGCGTTAATCCAGTTGTTTAGACGGGCTTGTGATCAGATGATCAGAAGTTCCGTCTTGTCGTCATTTAAACAGAGGCTGTGGGCGGCCAACCATGCTTGAATCTCCAAGTAGATGTCATTTATCATTTTGGAATCTCATAGCAACCAGAGAGCACAATGAGGACCTGGGTGTCATCAGCATAGTTAGTGTAGGTGACACCAAGGTTATCAAGACGATCAAAGAGGAGCTTTGTAAAGATATTATATAGCGTGGGCGAGACTCAAGATCCCTGCGGGACTCCACAGTGGATAGTTACTGGGGGAGCAGAGGCTGTAGGTGCGAAAACTCTAGTTCTATTTGATAGGAAAGACTGGATCGCGCTAGCGGCATTCGGTGAGAAGGCAGCAGCAGAAGTTAGATGTGTGGTAAGGATCTGATGGTCAACAAGATCAAATGCTGCTGAGAGATCTAATTTATTTATTTTATTTATTTGCATTTGTTAAGCGTACTTGTAGCCCGTGGACATCGAGGCGCTGTTACAAAAATATGTAAGCATTTTTGATTAAGGTGAACAAAAGTCTCTTGGTTACAGAAGGCAGAGATAGTGTGCGAGACAAAAGAAAGCAAGGTAGCAATCCGAAACAAGTAAACAGTGGTTAGGTATACAGATTGCATAAAGAACGTGGGCAACTAGATAAAGAGTTTGGTTTCGATGGCTTTCCGGAAGGCAAAGTGCGAGTCTATCATTCTTAAGTGAAAAGGCAAAGCATTCCAGTGGGTTGCTGCAAGGGTGGGGAAGCTGGAGCCTCCCCGCGCAGGCTTTTCGGGTTTTGAGGGTGACGATCAAGTTAGATTAGCATTTCCTAAGTGTTCTGGTGGCAGTGTGCTTTGTGATTCGCTGAGCAAGGTATGGAGGAGCGAGCTCATGGAGGCACTATTGCGTGATGGCCAAGGTTTTGAACACAATCCTTTCTTTGACGGGGAGCCAGTGGGCCTGCCTTCTGACTTCCGATATGTGATCTTTCCTGGAGGTTCCTGTGGCGGCCCTAATGGCGTTATTTTGGGCGAGCTGGAGTTTTGTTACATTTTGCACAAAGTCCCTAGGAGCAGGCCATTGCAATAATCAAGCCTAGAACCAATAATTGCCCTGGCAATAGTGAGGCAGTTCTGGCGTGAAAGGTAGGGTCTGGATGCGTTGATGACTTTAGAGTAATAAGCAGACGAGGACGCGATGGCGTTAACCTGCCTGTCCATGGTGAGGTTGGAGTCCAGGTAGACTCCCAATGTCTTAACATTGTTGGAGACCTTATTGGGAATGTTGTCAATAGTGAAGAATAGGTACTGTTCACCGAGGTTACCAAGGGTGGTGGGTGACCCAATGAGCAGAAGTTCAGTTTTTTCACTATTGAGACAGAGCCAGTTATCTGCCATCCACGATTGGATAGTGGAGTAAATGGTAGTGCGTGTTCTAGCGCCTGCCTCGTAGTCTCCCGTGAGTGGGATGAGAACCTGCGTATCATCCGCGTAATTGGTGTACGATATGAGAAGGCTATCAAGAATGCTGAACAGGGGCCTCGTGAAGAGGTTGTAGAGAGTGGGCGCAATGCAGGAGCCTTGCAGCACCCCGAATTTAATGTGGCTAGGGGTAGCAGAGGCTGAGTCGGAGAAGACTCTCATGGCCCTTTCTTGGAGAAAGAAGGTAATCCAATTGCAGGCTTTGCGGGAGAAATTGGCCGCAGTTACCAAGTGGTGGCATAGTGTGTTATGATCCACTAGGTAGAAGGCAGCGGATAGATCGAGGAGCAGGAGTAGTGCAGGTTTACCTGTGTCCCTTAGATCGTCCATTTGGTTCTTAAGGCCCAAGAGAGCCTTTTCTGTGCCATGTCGTGGACGGATCATGATTGCCGCAGGCCGAGAAGCCGGTTGTCTTCCAGGAATTTCTGGACTTGCATGTAGGCTGATTTGTCTAGGATTTTAAGTAGGAAGGGGATGGTGGTAATGGGCCGATAGTTTCCTGGGAATGATGGATCTAAGGAAGGTTTTTTTAGAAGCGGGCGGACCCATGCTTCTTTGAGTCCAGTTCGAACGTGGCCAGCCTTGAAGGATGAGTTGATGAAGGCGGTTAGGAAGGGTGCTAGGATGTGGGCAGAGTCTTTGATGAGTTGGGCAGGACATGCATCCCCCTTGCAGTTGGACGGTTTAATAGATTTGAGGAGGGCGATGACTTCTGGGTCAGTCATATCCTTAAAGTTAAAGAGAGTGGAGGACTCAGAGTTGGTATTAGGGAGCAGTCTGCTGTGTGGGTTGGATATGTGGCAGTTGAGGGTATTTTGATGTCCACGGATATTGTTTTGGAGCATGTCAAGTTTGTCTAGCCTGGCCTTTTGAATGCTGTTGCACCAGCTTTCATCCTTTAGTAGGGAGGGGGGGTGGGTGAAAGGCGGGTTTCTCCAGCTCCCTGAAGATGGTGAAGATTTCTTTGGAGTTTGATTTAGAGTCCTGGATCCTAGAATTGTAGGATGCGGCTTTAGCTCTGGTAATGTTGGCTTTATAGGGTGTGGAGATGGCCTTGAAGGCTTTTCTGGTAGAGTCAGACGGGTTGTTTTTCCAGGCTGAGAGAGCGCGCCTTTTCTGGGAACGTTGATCAAGTAGCTCTTCAGAAAACCAAGAATTTGAATATTTGGCTTTTTTGGCTTTTTTGAGAGTAAGGGGGGCAAATAGCATCAACTGCTTTAGTGGTGACCTCTTTGAAGATGTTAGCCAGGGTCTCTGGGTTTTTGGAGACCAGGGCCTACAGAGCAGGGGTAAGGAGGAACGGTGCTAGGTTTTCAGCTGTCAGTTGTCGTGAGCTTCTTGCAAGCGCTGCCGGACATGGCGCAGTAGGCGTGAGGGGCTCTTTCTTAGTGTTAAGGTTGAACTGAATGTAGTGATGGTCGGACCAAGGATGGGGTCGTTAGCTGTGATTAGGATGGAGCAATTATGGTGGCTGATCCAATCAAGTGTGCGCCCTATGGTGTGGGTAGGTCCTGAGGTAGAGTGTGCAAAGCCCAGGGTGGATAGGGCTTTTTTGAGGGATTTGTGGGGGTGCTTAGGGTCACTAAGGCCCAAGTGAAGATCTCCCAGGAGAATGACTTGGGAGGTTTTTTTTAAATTGTCAGACAATGAGAGGATGAGGGTGTCCTGGAAGTCTGAGATGGGACCCGATGGTCGGTAGACAATGTGCATAGCTATAGTGCAATTGTGGGAGACATTAATTTTCAGTGGAAGATTGTCACAGTGGTGCTCAAGTTGTCCAGCTAGTTCCCTGATAGCGAGGGTTTCCCTGGCGATGAGTGCACCACCACCACCACCTCTTTGGGAGGTACAATCTTTTCTGAAGAGAGAATACCCTGGTGGGATAGCGAGAGCTAGTGCTGGGCCCGAGCTTTCATTAAGCCATGTCTCAGTGATGATTAGGTCGAGGTTGTTTTTGACGATGAGGTCATTAATATCTAGTGCATGGGCAGGTATTGACCGAGCGTTGACTAGGGCACAGCTGAGAGTGAGAAAGGGGCTGGAGGTGATCTTCAGCGAGGCCATTGGGGCTATGTGGGCCTTAGGGCCATGGTTATCATTAATCCATTAAACATGGGTGCCACAGGGGGCGCAGACAAAATGAGCAATGCAGGGTCATCATTAAACATGGGTGCCACAGGGGGCGCAGACAAAGTGAGCAGTGCAGGGGCCAGTGATATATGAGCTTGTGGTTGGCCAATAAGGTGACCAGGCTTGTGTGCCCTTGCTCAAGTCATAGCGATCAAGTGTTTGTTGTTGGGAGTAATGAGGACATCTGTAGCGCAACCGCAAGTTGTGAGTGGCCTTGCTCGGAGCGTAGGTTTTAGCGGTGGGTGGGAGGGTACGCTGCCAGAGGCATGTGTTTGATGCGGCAGGGGGGGGGGGTCATGGTTGTGAGTGTGAAGCTTACTCAGTAGGCGAAAAGGAGCACAAGGAGATTTACGATGGTGCATGGTAGCTGCCTTACCTTGCGGTTTGGGCATGACGCCTCGAGTGCCGTCGAGCAACGGAGAGCTGCAGAGAGTGGCATTGGCCTTGTCCTATGGCATTCGCCTGGATGCGGCTTTGCCTGCCTGTCTGCCTCCTCTCCCTTTAAAGCGGGAGAGGAGGGGTTGGCAGGCTGAACAGCTGATTGAGTTTCATCTCTGTTTCGGCGCTGGGAGTGGGCAGGGCGCTGCTCCTCCGGTTTGCGGCTGTGCTTGGGCAGCGGGGCCACGTGTGCCTTAATGGCGGCGGCAGGGAGTGAGGATTCCATGGTATCCCTGAGGTGCCTGTTGATCCTGGAGGGGTTGGCTCTTGCAGAGGAGCTGCAGAGAGCGGCGTTGGCCTTGTCCTGTGGCCTTCGCCTGGATGCGGCTTCGCCTGCTGGTCTTCCTCCTCTCCCTTTAAAGCGGGAGAGGAGGGGTTGCCAGGATGAACAGCTGATCGAGTTTCATCTCTGTTTCAGCGCTGGGAGTGGGCGGGGAGCTGCTCCTCCGGTGTGCGGCTGTGCTTGGGCAGCGGGGCCGCGTGTGCCTTAATGGCGGCAGCAGGGAGTGAGGATTCCATGGTAGCCCTGGGGGGCCTGTTGATCCTGGAGGGGGGTGGCTCTCGCAGTGGAGCTGCAGAGAGCTGCGTTGGCCTTGTCCTGTGGCCTTCGCCTGTATGCGGCTTCGCCTGCCAGTCTGAAAGGAAAGCAAAGGAAATAAAAAGGAGGATGGCCAGCTTGCCCCTATCTTTGGTTTCATCCATCTGGATTTTTAGGTGGAGGAGTGCGGTTTGAAACCGAACGACGAAAACCTAGTAGATCGTTATCTTCCAGGTGTTTTTGAATTTGGAGATAGGCAGCTCTGTCTAATATTTTTTAAAGAAATGGCACTGTTGTTATGGGTCTGTATTTGGTTGGTATATTGGGGTCTAGGTTAGGTTTTTTGAGGAGCGGCATGACCGATGGCTCTTTTAGGTTATTAGGGACTGTACAGCTTTTGAAGGAGGAGTTAATTAAGGCTGTTATGAAAGGTGCTAGGTCTTTTGCTCCATCCTTAATGATCTGGGCCGGGCATATATCTCCCTGACAATTGGAGGGTTTGAGACCCAAGATGTTTTCTACTTCTTTGGTAGAGACTGGAGAGAAGTGGAAAGGGGTGCAAGAAGGACCATGTGGGTCAGGTAGTTTGTGGTTGTTGGCACTCATGGCTAAACTTTTTTTTTGTTTGTTTCAATTTTGGCTTGTAGTAAGTTTATTTTGTCTGAGAGGGCCTTCTGAATGTTTGCACACCAAGTCGCATCTTTCAGGCAAGTCTCTGCGGGAGATGCGGGTGACAATTTCCCTTAGTATAGAGACCAGTTCTTTTGTACTTGACTTGGCGTTTTGAATTCTATTGTTATAGATGTCTCTTTTCGTGCCGATAATATTTCCAGGGTATTATACAATTCAGCCAGCAATGAGGGGTTCTTGTCCGAGTTGTATGGTATGCTGACAATGGGCTGTGCTAAGGGCCGCAGATTATCAAGAGTGATTTTGTGCTCATTTCTAGATAGGGTTTGAGGTGCTTATGGATGAGTTACTATTAAGGCAGGTCTTCTCCTGCATGGAAAAGGCGATGCAGTGGTGATCAGACCAGGCACAGGGTACTTTGTTGAGGATTGTGGTGGAACAATTGAGGTCAGCCAACCAATCCAAGGTTCTGCCTTTAATGTGGGTCGGTTCACTGATTCGGAGTTTGAAACCTAGTTGACAGATGGTGTTTGAGGATAGTGGCATTAACATCTTTAGGATCGTGGAGGCATAATTTCAAGTCTCCCGACAGAATAATTTGTGAACCAGGTTTAGTATTCTGTGTCAGAAGGAATTAGATGTATTCCTCGAAGGAGGAGATGGGGCTGGTGGGCCGATAGATAAGATGGAGTACTAAGGTACGGGTGGTTGAGAGCGGGAGTTTGACTGAGAGGAGCGCCACTGATGGGAGGCGAGTGCTTGTGAATTCTCTGAGGCCGAGATGTGATTTGGCTATGAGAGCCACGCCGCCACATTTGCCGTGCCTCTGTCTGCTCTGATAATTGTATAGTTGTCTGGGAGAGCTAGCACTAGGGAAGGGCCTGCAGATGGGGTTAACCAGGTTTCAAATATTGCCAGGAAGTCTAGTTGGTTGGTGGCTATGAAATCTGCGATGTCCAGAGCACAGGCAACCAGGGAACGAACATTGATAAGAGCTCCTTTGATGGTTGGTAAGTCTGGTGGTGGAATTTGTGGTGAGGAGACTGTAGGAGAGGGTAAGTTGTCGATGGATGGGGGGGCGTCAGGGTAGGGTTAGTGATCTGATGCATGGTGGGCCCCATACTGACAATATGAGTGTCAGGACTATTTTTTTCTTCTTGTGTAGGAAGCAAGATCCCAGTCTTGCATTCCTCCAAGTAAGAGTGCAGGGGTCAAGTGGTGTCGGTGGGGAAGCATAGCGAAGGATCCATTCCGCTGGGGTGAATGGACACGAGGCATTGGGGAAAGATGGCGAGTTAGAGCCATTCTTTATCACAATGTTTTTCCATTTCTGCATCGCTACGAATTTAAAATGCTCGTAGTGTCTCTCTCTGTGGTATGGTGGACTATCCCAGCTGATGGATAGATTTCAGTTAATGAAAGGGAGGCGCAAGGTGCCGCTTTACTCCTTTTTCGACAAACTATAAGGGAGAGGCCAAATGGGGTAAGAGTCCCCAGATGGGATTTGATCAAAGCAATCAGTAACACGGAGGAACATTCTAGAAATGCCCAATTGGAGGGACTACCAAACCTTGGTAGCTCAATACGCTTCATATCACCAGTTCCAATTAGACTGAATTGAGGTATTTCCTGAAATATAGCGAGGAGTTGAGTTTGTTTAAAGAAAGGACTGCGGGCAGTTGGGTTTGTTTCCTCTATGATTGCCCAGGTCCCCAGATCTCTGCAGCATTTTCCCTCTAATATAGGAGTCAAAGGTGGACAGGTTTCATCGCCTCTAACTTGCTGCTTTTGATGGCTCACCACTGCATTAATACTTTTGGAGGCGCCACTTCGGTGCTCATGTCTATTATACAATATGTAATTTCCATTTTCTTTAGGTGAAAAATTTGAAGGCCTGTGAACAAACACTGCGTACCGTACCATCAGTCAACATACATATTATTCTCTTGCCGTTCCGACATTTGTGTTCGTTCTCAAGTAGCATGACTTTACTAGGGAGGATTTGGTTTTGCGGCTCAATGGCCGTAGGTGCATATGTGAATTTTACATTTTTTGAGGGTTTAATCTTCTGATTGGCTAGTTTTTTCTCAGCAGAAATAACAGACTTCGGCGACATGAAGATTTCCTCGTAATCCCAATTTGGTCTGGGCTTTTTCGCTTGTTTAGAATGAATAAAAGGACAATGTGCCAAATTGAGTGACACACCTGCGTCTCTTCGCATGGTAGAATTACACTTTTGAAGTTTCTGCCTCTTTGTCGATTGCGTTTTCCTTACCGACTGCATTATCTCCATTATGGCATCAAATCTTACTATGGTCTCAGTTAGCGATGTCTTAATTTTATTCTGGTCCTTAGCCAGAGTCACAAAATTACTAGGTTACTCACCGTAGTGACCACCTTACTCCTATTCCATAGTCCCCTTTCCTCCATACTTGTGGGAACATCTCTCCGTCCTGTGGGACGGGACCGGAGCACTTTGTAAAAAGCATCAAAATTTTTCCAAAAATGTGTCCTTCCTCTCTTTCTTGCGCGGGGCCCGGCACGCGGCCGTAACCCCGCCCACCTTGGCTCCGCATCGCCCATCAGTCCTTTTCTATCACCAGGTCAAAGACCCATTAGCAATAACAGAGGAACCTTATTAGAGGGGACGGCGGTCGGGCGTATGGAGGAAAGGGGACTATGGACTAGGAGTAAGGTGGTCACTACGGTGAGTAACCTGGTAATACTCCTACATCCTGTCCCCTCTCCTCCATACTTGTGGGAGATTCCCAAGCACTCCTCACAGGAACTACGGGTGGATGGAAATACCCCTTACTGAAAAAGGTTCTTCAGCACAGCCTGACCAAACTGAGCGTCAGCTCTTGAGCTCATGTCGAGACAGTAATGCTTACAGAAAGCAGATGGGGAGGCCCAAGTAGCTGCACTAGCGATGGACTCCCAGGAGACATATTTCTGAAAAGCAACCGTGGCTGCCTTGCCCCGCACCAGGTGTGCATGGATACCCTTAGGAGGTTTCAGCCCTTGGACAGCGAAAGACTCCGTGATGCAGGCGGTGATCCACCTAGAAATAGTTGCCTTAGACGCCGGCTTGCCCTGAGGGTTAGCGAAGGTCACAAAAAGTTGAGAAGAACTCCTAAGCTCGGAAGTCCTGTCCAGGTAGAACTTAAGAGCTCTTCGGACATCAAGACAGTATAGAACCCTTTCAGCCTCTGAGGCAGGGTTCGGAAAAAAGACCGGAAGGGAGATCGACTGATTCAGATGGAATTCGGTCACCACCTTCGGTAGAAAAGCTGGGTTTGTCCGAAGGACTACCTTGTCCTTCTGAAAGACCAAGAAAGGATGCTCCACCGACAATGCCTGGAGCTCACTCACTCCCCTTGCTGACGTAACGGCGACCAGAAAGGACACTTTCCAAGACAAGTACTTGAGGTCCACCGTAGCCATTGGTTTAAAGGGTTTATGGCTTAGCGCCGTCAGGACTACATTTAGGTCCCATGGCGGGTGCGGATTACGAACCAGAGGGTAGAAGCGTGTGAAGCCAGCAAAATGCCTCTTCACCACTGGTTTAGTTAGAGAGTAAGAACACTGGTCTGTAGAAAGGTAAGCGGAAACCGCTGAGAGATGAGTCCTGCATGACAGAACATGAACCCCCTGACTCTGCTAGGGAGGACACGAAGGACAGCACCCTGTCAATCGTGGCCACCCTCGGATCCAACTTCTTCTCCAAACACCAATGACAGAACCTGAGCCATTTACTCTTGTATTGAGATCTGGACGAGGGTTTCCTGGCTGCCTGAATAATGGGCATGTTATCCGCAGACACGCTCAGATGCTCTAAAGACTTGAACTCAGGCACCATGCCGCCAAGCTGAGCGATTGTGGGGAGGGGTGCCACATCTGCTGTTCCCCCTGGTGAAGAAGATTGGGAGTTACTGGTAACCTGATCGGCGGATACACCGACATCTGTTGAAGTTCTGAGAACCAAAACCTGGCCATCCACCACAGGGCTATGAGTAGAAGGGAAAAGTTCACAGAGTTCTTCAACTTCCAAATTGCTCGATGAACTAGAGGCAGAGGCGGGAAGGCGTAAGCTCTCATGTTGTGCCATGGAATCTCGAGAGCATCCCCCAGAGAGGAGGCTCCCAGCCCCCCTCTGGAGGCATACTGAGGAAGCTTCTTGTTTACCGCCATAGCGAAGAGGTCCACCTCCGATGTGCCCCAACGCAAGAAAATCCATGAGAGGACCTCCGCCTTCAACTCCCACTTGTAGCTGACCACTGTCCGCCGGCTGAGGGCATCCGCTGTGACATTCAGCTGGCCCGGGATGTGCACTGCAAGCAGCCAGACACCATGAAGCACGGCCCACTCCCATATCTAGATGGACAGGTCCACGAGGGGGGGAGACTTTGTTCCCCCTTGCTTGTTGATGTAATACATCGACACCACATTGTCCGTGCGTATTCGGACCACCTTGTTGGCAATGAGCGGTCTGAACGCCCTGAGCGCTATGAAGATCGCCAGAAGCTCCAAATGATTTATGTGCAGGAGCTTGTCCTGAGGCGAAAAGAGGTCCGAGACCTGAAGAAGATCTAACGTCGCACCCCACCCCAAAAGGGAGGAGTCCGTCGTGATTGTCACCGCGGGGACCGAGTCCTGAAACCCTGCGCCCCCAGACAGATTACTGAGAGATGACCACCAATCCAGGTCCACTCTCATGGAATCCGGAATCATTATCCGCATTGAATCCGGATCCACTGCCTGACTCCATGAACTCTGAAGAGCCATCTGGGTCCGTCTCATTTTAAGACGAGCAAGAGGAAGAGCCATTACACACGAAGCCATGAGGCCCAGAAACCTCTGGAACCACCAGGCCGACATGCTCTCCGACTGCGCAAACATCTGATACGTGGCTAACAGATCTGCCATTCTGTCCTCGGTCAGATACACTCTGCAGTCGATCGTGTTCCAACGAAAACCCAGGAAGATCAGGTCCTGTGAGACCGTCATGGAGGATTTCCGCCAGTCCACCAAAAGCCCAAGATGGAACAGGAGCTGAAGGAGAGACAGGAGGTTGCCCGCTGCTGCCAGCGGACAAGGGCTGCGTAAGAGCCAGTCGTCCAAATAAGGAAAGACATGGATACCCTGGAGACGTAGATAGGCCGCAATCACCGACATCATCTTCGTGAAGACACGCGGCGCCGAGCTGAGGGCAAAAGGAAGCACCCGAAACTGGAAGTGCTCCTCTCCCAAAGATAAGCGGAGATATCTCCAGTGTGGATTCCAAATCAGGATATGCATATACGCATCCTGAAGATCCACAACGCTGAGCAAATCGCCCATCTGTAAGGAGGAGCGTATCTGGCTGGGAGTGATCATCTTGAATTTCTCTTGGGGAAGGAAAAGATTGAACTGGGAAAGGTCTAGGATGGTGCGCAGGCCAGCCTGGTTGGGTTTGGGCAACGTAAACAGCCGGGAGTAGAAGCCCTCCCCTCGCTCCCAAGGGAACGGGTTCCACAGCTCTGAGGTCCAGAAGTTTCTGAACCTCGGCCTTGAGGGAGGGTGAGCCCGACAGCTGAAAAGGAGGGTTGAGGGGTGTGGTAGCGGGTAAAGGTAAGCGGAAGCCCGCTCGAATGACTGACAAGACCCATCTGTCTTCAGTGATGGTCTGCCACGCCTCCCAACGAGACGCAAAGCGTCCTCCCACCGGGGTCTCGTGTGAGCGCGGAAAACCCTCATTTGGCAGGCTTATCTGTGGCGGTGCCACCTGAACCTGATGAGGAGGCTGAGGAGCGGGAGAAAAACTGTGTGCGTTGTTGTCTACGGCAGTTATTCCCCGCAGGAGTATCCACTCTGCGAGATTTGCGGTCGAGGAAGCCCCTAAAACCAGAGGAGGGTCGACTTTGCGACAACGGTCTCTGGGATTTGAAAGGCGCTTTGACCAAAACAGATAATGATTTAGCCGTCTGAGTGCTATCCTTGGTCTTGGTGAGCTCTACATCGGTAGTAGAATGAAAAAGCTCCTTACCATCGAATGGAAGGTCCAACACCTTGTCTTGCACTTCCTTAGAAAATTTAGTGGCATGCAGCCACGCCTGCCGTGAGGTATCAACCCCAAGCATCAGGCCCTGAGCCGAGTTGTCTATGTGATAAGCCGCAGCCTCCAGGAGATCCTGAGCCAAGACCCTTGCATCGGAAAGGCCTCCTTTGAAGTCTTTCAACTTCTCGACCGGGATGTGCTCCTCAGACTCCGACAGACCTTTCCACATCCGCATGTTAGCTCCTGCCAATATCAACTCAGCGTTGGCCTGCCTAAACTGCAAGGCTGAGTTGGCAAATATTTTCCTCCCTAGGGAGCCCAGGAGCTTGTCCTCCTTTCCCAAGACCTGAGTAGCCGTCGTGGAAGAGGATGCCGCAGGTCTGGATTGCAACGTAGCCGCAGCCACTGCTGTGGAGGAGGGAGGCGGACAAGACGACAGGGCCACCTCTTCCGAAGAATGCAGCTTGTATCTCGCGTGAATCTTCTTATTGACAAAAAGTCCCGAGTGTGGATTTTCCCATACTCTTCGTACCTCGGCCAGCACGTCCTTCTGTAGGAACAGGCCGGTACGCTCCAAGGGAGACAGGGTGAATGCCCCAGAAAGCACGCCCTCCTACGGGGCGGGTGCCTCGGGCACCGGAACATCTAAGAAACTCATCATGTCCAGTACCCGGTCATGAAAGGCTCTGATAGAGGGGGGGAAGGTCCTTGTTGCCCTGATCGCCTTGAGGGTCATCTGACAGGTCAGGATCCTGCTGAGACGTGTCAGGCACTGCCTTGTCCACTGGGGACAATGGAGGCAAAGGCAGAAGAGCAGGGGGAGGCACCACGGGCAAGGAAGGCGCCGGCGGAACCACCGGAGGAACGGATGGAGCCGGAGGCGCAAGTGGACATATCTCCTTGAAAAGTGCTTTGAAATATTCCCTCATGGGGTCAGTGCGCATAAGCGCTTGAAATTTACCGAAAAAGGCGTCCGCAGGAGATTGTTTCGGAAACCTGAGGAGGCCTCTTATGAGGTGGACAAATCCAGGGACGTAACGGGGAAGGGTGCCACACCGGCCCCTCCACCAACGTATCCACATAAATCAAAGGAGCCGCCCCCACGGGCAACGAAACCTTGTGCGGAACAGGCATCCGGGCGTTCCAATCAAATACCGGCCAGGAAGGAAGTGCACAAGGGATCTTAGGTTCACCTAAGGGACCGAGCCCTACACCAGAGGCCGATAGCGTAGTTGTAGGGGTAGCACCTAAAATGGCCACCGCGGTCGTGGCGGGAACGGGCGCCATTTTGTCCTCATCTGAGGGGAACTGTGGCACGTGAGGAAGTGAGGCAGGGGTCCCCGTCGATGGATCAGGGGTCTTAATCTTAGCCTTAACATAAGGAACCTCGGCCGAGCCACTACTATGAGGCCTGGAATGTTTTTGTGACATCCCAACCGCCAACTGAGTCTTCGAAGGAAGGACCTCGGCACTGCCGGTAAAAGAAGAACTTTGCTTCTTTGCCCCCTCAACAGATCTGGTGTCACCACAAGAGTGGGAACCGTGAGCAACCGCTTTCACCGACAAAGCCTTGTCCGGCCTCTCAGAACTGTTGGTAGCTTTAGCCTCTGTACGAGGGACCTCGGACCCAGGCCCGGCAAAGGCCTTATCAGCACGGGCCTCGAACATCCGTTCGGTAACGACCAGCCCAGCCAAGGCCTCGGGGCGCACCCCGGTTTTGTTCTTGAGGGAAGCCGACAGAGAGGCCTCAGAGCGAGCTCCGGTACCCCACGATTCAGTAGAACTGGGTCTACAAACAGCCCCCACAGGAGGGGCCTTGGAGCGTACTCCGGTGTTCACAGGCCCCTTACGGAGACCCTCAGAGAAAACTCTGGAAGAATTATTAGGCCCAAAGGGGACCTCAGGGCACACCATGGTAACAGAGCGATCAACGCCCCTCCCGGACCGAGAGAAACCTGGGAAGGTACACCCCGGCCGGGGTGCTCTGAAAAGTAAAGAACTTACCAGGCGTTTCTTCTTCTCGTCGATGAATGCCTGAAAATGCGAAGGAGGAGTTTGTCGGAACTCCTCCTCCCACCGCTCAAACTGACGTTGAAGTGCCCGGACGGAAAGGGAGTCGCAGTAAAAACAGGAGTCCCAACAGTGTTCCAGACCCAAACACTCTAAACAAAGAGGATGGGGATCCGCCCTCGCGAAGCGACGGTGACACGATGAACAATCTGGAAAGTCTAACTTGAAAGACATAGACAGACTAGTAAACGAACGCTAGTGAGAGCCAGAGAGGAAAAAAGGGAAGAAAATCTTCCGAGGATGCAAGTGCGTCTGGCCCCGATCGAGCGGAGAAAAGGACTAATGGGCGATGCGCGGGGCGGAGCCAAGGTGGGCGGGGTTACGGCCGCGTGCCGGGCCCCGCGCAAGAAAGAGAGGAAGGACACATTTTTGGAAAAATGTGGATGCTTTTTACAAAGTGCTCCTGTCCTGTCCCACACGATAGAGAGATGTCCCCACAAGTATGGAGAAAAGGGGACGGGACGTAGGAGTAAGAGTTGATAAAGTTTTAACTTTAGCCATGATCGTGTTTAAGCTTCTTTGAATCAATCTGTTTCCATCTTTTGTTGTGGAGTCTTCACCCTCTCCGCTGTATTCATTATTTTCTAATATAGAGCGCAAAGAGATTCGAATGCAGATGTGTTTGAGGCAAATGTGGCAAGGTCTGGTGTGTCTGACAAGTTGATGTGAAGAACATCATCTTCGATTTCCAAAACAGGTGGGCACTTAATTTCCCCTAGTGAAGCCCTTCTTAAACCCACACACAATCGAAGTAAATAATTGTTATTGTTGATGGCTCGAGACTGAGAGTTCAAGAGATTCATCAGGCAATGTTTAAGATGCGATTATTAGAATAATTTTCTTCTCAGCACTGAAGAAGGATGATATTGTAGGTTGGTCTGATGTTTTTTTCCAAAAATGGTTTAACAAATTTCCTGACACGTCTTCGCAATACCTCAGAGATGTTATCTCTAACACCTCTCTTTGTGCGCGTAACAGCGCTGTGTGTTTTCATAGTTAGGTAAGCTGGTTGAGGTTCCTAAATAACATCTTATAAGGTAAGCTGCTGTATCCAAGGGCAAGGTACTCAGTTTCTGAGGGGCTCAAAGGTTATTTAACCCACATACATAGGTGAGAAACAAAAGATCCTCTTCACCCGCTACAGATTTTCCTATTGTTCAGGTGTCAATTGCCAATGTTAGAGTGGTTATGCGTACAGCCGATATGGACGAGGAATAGTATCTTGCTCCACTAGGTTCAAGGAGTCACACCACCTAAATGCATACACCAGGATGCTTGGGGTGTGCTTTTAACTAAGGTTTGTTCTTAGCTAAGAGTCCAGCACCAGGTTTAACACGCTCTTAAGCTTCCAGTCAAGAACTATGTGGGTTGCAGTCCTTGCGTGCAAATAATTCAATAAAAAAACAATTCTGTCAACAAGGTTAAATAAATGGCATAACCCTGTCAACACAGAGTATTCCAGTACACACTCAGTCTTTTTCCTGAGAGCAAAGATCATGTTCTCCAATAAAAACCGATGAAAACACAGAGTTCAGTGAAGCAGTTTATAAAGAGTTACAAGTCTAATTTCGCTCACCGTGGGAACGTGTTCAAACGAAGCAAGTCAAGTCGTTAGCGGTCTGTCTGGCTAAAGGTTCTACCATGGGGCTGCCAAAGGAATTTAGAGAGAAGAGGGAGGGAAGGGGTGATGATGGGGGAGATGGCAGGGGAGAGAAAAAGCAGCAAACTGTCAAATTCTCAGGTGCACCCCTCACCTAGCACTTAGTGCAGGAGTCTGTTTTTGAAGGGAATGAAACTCCCACTTCCCTTAAAGGGCCAGTATGCCTCCAGGTAACCTAAGCTCTTGCAGCCAAATCCAAATGCAGCAAATGTTCTTCGGCAGCACGTTACAGTTCAGTAGAGCACCATGCAAGAAAACAGCAGCCTTTCCTCATCAAACACTTAGCATTCCCACCACCTCTCATTCCATCTGATACAAATATGCCTTTCAAATTCAAAAGACTGTTACCTATACGTTTAGCCTTTTCAATGACCATTAATAAGTCACTGGGACCTACGCCCCATTCCTGGAAGCGATCAGTGGTAATGTAATTCTGATATTTAAGAAGGGGGACAAAAGTGACCCTACGAAATACCGACAGATATTGTAAGATATGCTACAAGGGCGCGTGATACACTAGGAATGGCTTATACATATATATTTTTGTTTCTTCTTCCCAGAGGTGCACAAGCACTACTACATGGAGCAGCGACCTCGAGAAGGGATATGGGCACTCTGACGTATGACCGCTCTACTCAGGATTTACTGATTCTCTGCACTCACCATGAGTGAGACAGGGAAGGGTTTTCTGACTTCCTGTAGGAGCACGCTGTGCTCATGCTGGTTGCAACGTGGCTGGGTACGGTCTTAAGGTCCGTTGGTGTGTTGCGGGCCCTCATCCACCAAGCGAAAGCCTCGTGGTAAATATAGTGAGGCTTCACAGGCCATCAGAGCACTATGCCGTACTGTGCAGTTATCACTCAGACACAGCCATACCATCCGTGCTTCTCTCGTGCACTGACTTGGCGTGACGAACCCTTCATTCGAACTACGGCATGACGTCACACGCGTCAGGCTGCTTAAAGGAACCTCATCACACTTCCTACATAGAAGCCCCGACTTCAATGGACTTCTTGTAATCAGGAACACACTCTGAGCAAGCCCTCAACTTCCAAAACACTTTTTCTCACCATGAACTTCAATGGGCTACACTGCCAAAGATATCAGACTTCATCCACTGCAAGGACATTTCTGGAAGTTATTGGGGGCTTGATGAGGAGCACTGGTCTGAGCGTTGTATCAAGCAAATTAAAGATGGGCAGACCTGCCTACATTTGAAAATCAAAAACCTTGAGATTTAT
This sequence comes from Ambystoma mexicanum, assembly GCF_040938575.1. Classification (NCBI taxonomy): domain Eukaryota; kingdom Metazoa; phylum Chordata; class Amphibia; order Caudata; family Ambystomatidae; genus Ambystoma; species Ambystoma mexicanum. Next base: position 1,119,848,292 of record NC_090930.1, read on the forward strand.
GTTGTGCAATGCCACGCCCACAGCTATCCGCGATTCCACCCAGCTTCCCTGCCCATATGTTTAAAAAAACTTCAAAGACGGGCTGGGTGATATATACTACATTCTTGACATAAAGTACCGAATCAGATTCCCCCTTTCTTCATTACAAGGCTCCTAACATTTGCATCCATTCCCCATGGGCCGATAAACAGCAGCCAACATATGAGCAAGTACACCCTTACAAATGTTGCCAAAAGTGCCGATTCCTTTATTTTGCTACAAAACATACCAATTTCTATCCATACATAAAACAAAACTACAATGCAAACTCTTAATATCAAATTCATTTTAATAAAATATGTTTATTTAGTCATGATTCCAAAATGTTCCTTTTTAAATCCACAGCTTTTCGTGTGCGCTGCTTTAATTTTGTGATCTCTGCCCAGTGCGCAGAGTGCTCTGCCATATAGGGCTCCTCTGAGGTCTTGTAACGTTAATAATCGCAAACAGCGAACTTAGAGCAGAACAAAAGCAGGTGGCGTATTGGCTCAAGGAGGAACCATGTTCACCAGGTTGAAAAGAAGATGATGCTAGCGTTAATCGCCTATGTCTAACTTGTGGGTCCCTGTTGTGGGCCACACCTGCGAGTGAAGCCAGGTTGCAGCAGTACCTCACTGAACCCCTTTACCTTGGAAACCCAGAGGTTTCACGCTCTTCCGTGGAGACCCAGAAAAAAAGCTTTAAAACCCCAGAGTCTTCGGGGTGGAGATGGGGTAGGCTCATGGCTCCCACGGAACACCTGCGGTTCGTGCAGTGCAGGGTCGATTTTGCGTGCAGTTGGATATTGAGACTGTCAGCCCGCCCTCTCATAGTATTGTTTTGAACCTATTTGGTTTCTCACTATTGTACGTTTTATTTGCCTTATTCTTTTCCTAGATTTCCACGGAGGATTTAGAGAGCGCAAACATATATAGCACTGGCACAGGAACCGCCAGGGTGCTGTGCAGGCCAGCGTCAGATTACAGACCCCTGGGGTACAAAGACCTTTGGGAGGCCACTGGGTCAAAGATGGGGATAAAAAAGCCTGAAGGCTGAATGATGAAAGGGAGTGCAACAAGTGGTCACGGTAACAACTCTAATACGGAAACCAAGATACAATCAAGAAATAGCCGGTCAAGTGGCACAGCGAGTAGAGCGCTCGCTTTGACATCCGTGCAGAGCCTGCTAACGCAGGTTCGAATCCCGGCAGGGCCACACTCAGCCTTTCATCCTTCCGAGGCCCATAAATGAGCACCACACACCGTGTGTAATAATAGCAGCCCGAGGGTTCGTAGCGCTATATGAAATGCGAAATTATTATTAAATATGCAGAGGAAGCGAAGTGGGGGTGGGGCCCAGTACGGCAGTTGGGAGCAGGGGGTGTTTGAAAATTGCTTTGCTCCCAGACACTCCGAGCAAAGCAGGAGAAGCAGGCACATTTCTATCGTGCCCTTTGCTACGCCTGCCTCTGCTTTTTTCTTTTTATCACAGGCGCCAACCTCCTCAGGCAGCCGTTTCACACAAAGGAGCCAGATGGTGAAAGGACTGCCTGTACGTGTCTGTAGAGGTCTAGACAAAAGACAGGACAGGGATTGTGCTAATGGGTGTTGAGACACTTATAACATCACATCTGGGGTATTGAGCGTTCTGGGCAGGGCTGGGGAGTTTACTCACTGTGGAGCAGTCCAGTCATGCAGTTGGCTTCACCACATATAGGTGTGCTGGTATTCACACACTCGGGACAACCAGAGCACCCAGGAGGCTGTCCTCAGCCTTGGTATTATGTTCTGACTGACTGGGCCTCTGTAGGCAGGCCCTGCACCAGCTGCAGTCCTCTGGCAGAAGGAGTGCCGGGGCTGGCTGACTCCTGCAGCCTCTGGCGGGTTCTCTTCACTTCCCGCCTTTTCGCGGGCTTTCCCGCTCCGCAAATCTCACAAGATCATGTGCGTGTGATCTCGCAAGACAGAGTCCCCACAAACCTCCCTTGGTGGAAAAAGGTGGATGTTAGTTCATGACAAAGTCAGTGAACCTGGTGGGCTTTCTTCTCTCCCTTTCGGCTCTGTCCAGCCTGGGGATGATGTCCGAGTCTTGGGTGATGATGCGTGGCGAGTCGGGTGGTGTGAGGTCCTTTGGGGTCATCTCCCATTGTGGTTCTCTGGACTGGGTCGGGGGGCTGAGGTGAGCTCTTTGGTCCTTTTCTCCTGGAGCATCGGTTTCTGAGTGTTGGTGGTTGCTGACTGAACCCCATTGGTCTTGGTCACTTCCTGCTTCCATGGAGGGGTGGTTTGTGGATGCTCTCTTGCGGTACACGGCCACTCTTTCCAGATTCCATCGTCTTCCGTCGCTGGTGTGGACATGGTTGGTCCCTTTGTTAGTTACTTACATTGCCCTGCTATATTTGGAGCCGGTAGTGGTGTCTTTGTGGGGCAGGCGTATCTTTACCAGGTTGCCTTCACGGACCTCTGTGCGATGGGCCGCCCGGCATTTGTCGCCTTGGGATTTCATTGCTTCCTTGTTCTTTTGCATGCAGAACACAATGTCTCTCATGTCAATGTCTTCATCTTCTCCGATTTGATGTAGCCACGGGGGTACTTGCGTGGATGCAGCTCTTTTCAACCTCAACAGTTGAAATGGGGATACCCCAGTGATTGCATTTGGCGTGATGCGGTGGGCAGCAACGGCCTCCTTCACTATCTTGTGTGGTTCTAGGCCTGATGCACAGGACAGTTGCAGAGAGCCTTTAATAAAATGATTCGCCCTTTCCACTAGTCCATTTGCTTGTGGATGGTACAAACTTGCCCTCAGTTGGTGAATGGTGTGCTTTCTCAGGAATCTTTGCATTTCCCTGGAGACTAACTGCACACCGTTGTCGGTTACGATCTCCTCGGAGAGCCCCTCCCTCTGAAACACGGCGCTGAGCACCTCAATGACTGTGCATGTGGTGATGTCTGGCACAAATTCGACCTCTACCCACTTGGAAAAGTAGTCCACCATCACTACTCCATACTTGTGCTCTGCCGACATGCCATCTAGCGGGCCGATGAAGTCCAATCCTAATTTGTACCAGACACCGTGTGTGTTCCGTGGGTACCATGGGTGCATGTCTTATTGTGAGCCGCTTGTCAATGTTCGTGCACTCGTGGCACCTTTCAATCATCGCCCTTATTTCTTGATCCATTCCGGGGCACCAATAGGAGTCACATACTCTGCATCTCGTCATGTTGCTGCCCAAGTGCCCCGAGTGTGCTCTGCAGAGTATCACTTGCGGATGCCTGTCGGGGGAATGACACGGTCACCTCTCTCAGTACCAAGCCGTTCATCACTGTGATCTCGTCACTAACCAATACAGGCAAAGACTTTCAGGGACTGCCCTCTCATTGGGCCATCCTTCGCAGACCCATGCTGCTACACGGCACAGCGTGCCAACTTGTACCATTTCTTCTTACCAGTGTTGCTCGTCCATCTCCATGAAGTCCCTGTTTCTCAGGTCACTTATGGAGGGCACCACGCATTCATCTTTGAGGAACGTGGTCCTTAGGGTGTTTTGGTCGAGTAGCCTGGACATGCAGTCTGCTTGAGCATTTTTCCAGCCTGCAATGTGGGTGATTTCGTAGGTATACTCTTGGAGCTTCGCAGCAATTCTGGCCAGTCTCAGGCTGGCTGTTTTGGTGCCGCAGGGGCTCAGCATGTGTATCAAGGGCTTGTGGTCGGTGATCAATCGAAATTTGTGCCCTTTTTTAGGAGCTCCCTCGGTGGCGATGTGGTTTTCGGAGAACCTGGGGATGAACTTTGCATAGTATTCTGCAAGCCCCAGGAAAGACCGAAGTTCGTCCTTTGACATCGGGGCCGGGGCATTGGTTATGGCTTCGAGCAGGTTTTTCTTGGGGCTCACCCCTTCTCTCGAGATGCACTATCCCAGGTATTCAACTTCTCCAGCACTGAAAATGCATTTTTCATGGCACAGGTGGACACCTACATCTTGTAGTTTTCTTAATACTTTGTTCAAGGCTTTGTCGTGAGTTACTGTGTCCTTGGCGTATACCAGGATGTCGTCCTGGAAGTACGAAACGTTATCGATGCCATGCAATAACAAGTTCATCATCCTCTGGAAAGCTGAAGCTGCTGATGATAGACCGAACGGCATGTGTGTGTATTGGTACGTGCCAAAAGGGGTGATGAAGGCAGTGAGCGGGTGTGAGGACTTGTGCAGGCTTATTTGATGGTATACATCTCGCATCTCAAGGCTTGTAAATATGGTTGCTTCTTTCATCATGAGTACCATTTCATTGATGCTGGGAAGCGGAAAGCTGTCGGTGACCACTTCCAAGTTCAAACTGTGTAAGTCTATGCAGACTCTCAGCTCGTTGGAGGACTTTTTCTTGATGTGTACCACTTGGCTCAGCCATTCAGAGGATTCCACTGTCTCTATGGTGCCTTCTTTGACCATCTTCTTGAGTTGAGCTTTGAGTGCTGACCTTGCTGTGGCCGCAACGGGTCTGACCTTGTGCTTCTCTGGAATAGCATTTGTTTTGAGGCTTATCTTGTGCATATAGTCTCATCTTCCCTGGCATTTCGGAGAACAAGCGGGAAATGCTTCTTCCAGGCCCGGCGCTCCTTCTGCTGAAAACAGCAGAACTTGATCGTGGGTGCTGGGGTCTAGCCGTATGCTTAGCTTATGTTGGTCGTCCCATCCCAACACGGCTGAGCCCTGGGATGAGAAGTATACTTTCGTGGTGGTGGACCTGTCCTTGAATTCCATTTTTGCCTTTAAATAGCCTAGAAGGTCCACTGTGGCCCCTCTGAAGACTGTCGGTATCTGGCTGGTGCTCCCAATTTCGACTTGGTCTGATCCCATCATTTCTTTGTACATCTGGATGGGGAAGATGGCGAGGTCTGACCCTGAATCTGCCATGACCCGCGTCTCCATGCCATCCACTTTCACGACGCAGTGGGGTTTTTCTCTCCTGGCTCGGGGTGCGTTCACCATGATCACCATGGGCTTGTCGTGCCTGTCGTCGTCGACATGAGTGACAGCCTTTCCCCGCCACGTGCAGGCTGCAGCCATGTGGCCGAAACGTCTGTATTTGGAGCATTCTTTATTCCTGGCTGAACAGTCCGGGTCGCTTGCCATGTGCTTGGTGCTGGTGCATCTATAGCACTTTGGTGCTTCTCTCTGTTTGGGAGCTTTATCTCTGGCGGGATTGCAGGGCTGTCTGTCCCTGCGCCCTCTCCATTGTAGAGCGGTCAGTTCGGGGACTGGTGATGGCCCTCTGACTTCTTTGACCCTGCTGGAGGTTTCCTCTTCAGCCCTGGCGATCTGTACTGCTTTATCTTGATCAATCTCTTTCTCCTTAATGAACTTGTCCTGGACCTTCCTGGCATTTGTGTGGACTACCAGCATGTTCCAGATGACTTGCACGACATTGTTGCTGAACCCGCACAATTCTGCTAGTTCCCTCATTCTGGTGATTGTGTCGTCTACGGGTTCATTGCTTTCTTATTTCCTGGTGTAGAATTTGAGTCTGTGAAGCACTACATTTTCTTAGTTTGTGAATCTCTTCACGATGCGGCGGACGGCCTCCATGTAGACATCATCATCATCCTTGTCTGTCACAGGCATGGCTTTGAGCCGTGCAAAGATGCGCTGCCCTTCTACCCCCATGGCGTGGAGCAGCATGGCCTTCTTCCTGGCCGGTGCGTATTCAGTGCCGCCTAGAGCCTCCAGGTAAGTGAAAAGCAGGGGCTCCCATTGCTGCCTGGTATGGTAGGGGGGCCCGGAGAGGGGAGGAAAGCGGGGGGCGGCATGGTGCCCTGCATGCTCTGTCCGGGTGGGTCTTATTCCCTGTCGCCAATTATGTAGAGGTCTGGGCTAAAGACAGGACACGGATTGTGCTCACAGGTTTTTATTGAGACACCTCTTATAACATCAGACCTGGGGTATTGAGAATTCTGGGCAGGGCTGTGAAGGTTACTCACTGTGGAGCAGTCCAGTCATGTAGTTGGCTTTACTACATATAGGTATGCTGGTATTCACACACTCAGAACAGCCAGAGCACCCAGGAGGCTTTCCTCAGCCATGGTATTATGCTCTGGCTGACTGGGAGCCTCTGTAGGCAGGCCCTGCACCAGCTGCAGTCCTCTGGCAGAAGGAGCGCCGGGGCTGGCTGACTCCTGCAGCCTCCGGTGGACTCCCTTCCTTTCCCGTCTTTTCACAGGCTTTCGCACTCCGCAAATCTCGTGAGATCATGTGCGCATGATCTCGCAAGATGGAGTCCCCATAGTGTTGTTGTCCCGGATTGAAAAACAAAATCATAGGCAGGCACATTGCTATCATAGCTTTTGGTGCACATGCCTTTCCTTTTTTTCTTAAATCACAAGTACCGACCCCTGCAGGCAGCCTCTTTCACTATGGGGCTCTGGCGAGTGAAAGGACTGCCCGAGAGGCTTGTCGCCTCTAGGGCTAGTTGGGGGAGGCTGGCAGAGCCTTAGATTGAGAACACATTTTTGAGACCACTGGGTGCACTGCCCCGGCCCGCTTAAAGTCCTGAGGATGGGGGAATGGTCACCGGCTTACTGAAGGGAGTTTTGGTTCCCTGAATGGAGTACTCATGTAGCCAACTCTGGGGATGCATCCCAGGTAACCATGGGAGAAAGATGGACTTCTTCCCAGGCAAAGCCAATACACCAGGTAAGAGTAGAATTTTGACTTTAAAATCATATGATGCAGCAACTGTAAGTTAACTCCTAGTTAATAAAGGATGATGCAGGTATTGCTTTGCCACTTACCAAGCTGGCAGAGTCCCTTATTTCCATGCAAGCAGGGAGTTTGGGGTGGAGATAGGGGTTATCATGCTGTTAGTAGGGGTGCATGGGTTGCTTACTTGGTCTACTATATGTGGAAGGCTGATACTGGTGGTCGCTAAGATCCAAACTAATGCTATATGTGATTTCAAGCAGATTCATGGAGCAGAGCGTTCGTGTTTTGCCTTTACAAGGAGTACTTTTTTTTTTTTTTATGTTTTATTGGTTAAATAAATTTTCAACCTTTAACAAATGCCCAGTAAATAGTCAGGAAATAGTCAACGTCCTTATCCAGACCCCACCGTCCTTACGAGGATTCAACCTCCTCTTCCACTGCATCATTATTACCCTCGATACCTTTTAATATCGATTCTATGAATCGTAGTACTTCCAGGGTCGGACCAAGTTTTTGGACCGTCAGAACTCGTTCCCAATAATCCTCATCTGTCAATATATTTATATTATCCACCCAATCTCCTAGGTATAAGTTCCTTCGGGTGATTAAAGCCGGACAAGAGATCCAATGTTTTACTGATTCCAAGATGTCCGGAGCATTGCAGAAGCGGCAGCTAGCAGCTTCCTTTAGAATTTGTTTTCTTAAATATTGCACTTCTCTTGTTGGCAGGATGTTAAATCTGACTCTCATCAAGAGATCCCTGTATTTTGAGGAGGGAAATCTTCGGAGATAAGGTGGAGGATCATTCAGTGCCTTGCGCTCCCAGATGATATAATAACACTTTGTGTTCTCCCTCTTTAGATTGTCAGTGGCTATCCAGTCATTTTCTCGTATTTTTTTCTTTGCTTTCTCGGGGTTATCTATTAGCGTATCCATTTTGATATGCTGATGTTCCAGAATTTCAAAGCAGTTCTGTTTCCAAGCATTGAAATGCGGATCTGCATTGATAACCTCTTTGTTCGCTAGTAGTTCGAATGAAATAGGAGGTTTATCAAGAATACATTTCCGAAATAGCGAGAGGGTCTTCCACAGCACTATTGACTCCATTGATTGTAATCTCAACTCATGTCTTATTATCGATGCAGGGAGACAATTCGGAAGCCTGAGTACCCTTCTCCAGAAAAAAGCCTCTAGAACCGCCCACGTTTTCCAGTGAAGGTTTAACAATGATTCAGCTCCGTATGTTATACTTGCCACTACTTTTTGCTTGTAGAATATGATTAGTGGCATCATTGAATAGGTTCCGTAGCGTCGATGCAGGGCTCTAGCTTGATTAGAGAGTTTCATCAGCTTTTCTTTGATAAAATTTAATTGGCCCTGCTCGTTGATGTTTTTATTTATTCTGACCCCCGGATAAACTATTGAATCAACTATTTGCAGAGGTTGATTATCCAATGACCATGTAAAGCCCTTTTTATTTTTCCCGTTATTAGGACCTCGTGCCGACTGCATTATTAGAACCATGGATTTTTTTACGTTGACCGACAGATGGTTTTTGCTTAAGTAAGACTTGAATTCCACCATGCGTCTTTGCAGACCTATGGGAGTTTGGTCCATAAATACCATGTCGTCCGCATAGATGATCCATGAGAGGGCTTCCTCCTGAAATACTGGGGGGAATGCACGAATGTGTTCCTGTGATTCTTTCATGTCTGCTAGGTACAAAGCAAATAGGAAAGGTGCACTGAGGTGTTAGTGTACAGTTCCTGAATGGCCTGTAGCAGATCTTGCGGGCAGTTCCATTTACTGAGTTTGGACCAAAGCAGTTCTCGACAGATCCCATCAAAGGCCTGTTCGAGATCAATGAAGCCCAGGTAAATATTCCTTTTTTGTTTTAGCGCCCGCATCTTTAGCATATTCAAAATGAATAGATTCAATGATGTTCCGACGCCACTCATGAAAGCTGTTTGTCTTTTGTCCAAAATCCCTTCCCTAATTGCCCACTTTTTCAGATCTCTTAGCAAGATAGAACAGAACAGTTTCCCTATGGAATCTAGGAGGGCGATGGGCCTGTAATTCCTTGGGTTGTTACGATCTCCTTTTTTATATATGGGTACAATTAAGGCCTCTTTCCAAGATTGTGGGATTGATCTTGTTTTTAATATCTGCTGGAATAATACCAGGATGAAATCCGCCCACTCTTCCTTGTTTTCCTTCAGCATTAAATTCGAGATGCCGTCTGGACCGGCAGCTCGCGATGAACTCAATTTTTGAATTCTTGTTAGAATGTCATCTCTGTCTATTTCAATACGCCATTCGTTCCCCGAACTTTTCTTGGTCTTTATTGGGCTTTTCTCATGAAAGAGGTCACTGTAAAACTTTACCCATTCCTTTTTTGAGACATTACTGGCTGTCAAGGCCGACTGAAAATCATCCCCTTTATTGATTACCTCCCACAGGGACCTAGAGTTGGATGTAGTTATTGCTGCCATCATTTTCTCGGCATCTGCTTGTGCTCGCCAAATCCTAGTGGATTTTAACCAATTTTTATAAGACTGTTTACAGTGTCTTATACGTTCCTCTTTGTTAATGTGGCTGCTTTTCTGGAGATATCTCAAATCTGCACGATATTCCCTTCTTTTTTCCACCAGGATTTTGCTATATGCATGATTCCTCGTAAAATCTTTTTTTTTGTTTAATCCCTTTTTGATCTCAAACTCCTTTAATAGGCAGCCATATTCCGCCGTTTCGTGGTTAACTTCAAAGTTATGAGTAAGCCGGACTGCTAGTTGAGGGATTGACCTTGCTTTGATTTTCAGCCTGTTACGTCCCCATGATAGTACCATTTCGGGGATGATTTGATGTTCCGGCTCTTCCGTTTTCCAGAGTAATTCAATTTCAAGGAGAGCATGATCGCTACGAGTCTGTGGGACAACTTTAAAGGAGTTTATCCAAGGCAGTGTATTTCTTGCTACAAAGCAGTAATCCAAGCAGGCTTTCGTTGAGTTCGCGAACCAGGTGTCTGCTCCCAGAATATCACCTGCTGTTTGACCATTCAACATTGACAACTCTCGAATGTCCATTTCTACCAGCCATCGTTTTTCATTGTTCGGGAGATTGTGTCTTCTTTGTAACAAGCCATTTTTATCCAGCAATTTAATATTCAGGTCCCCGCATATGATAATCAGTTGATCCTTGTCTTCTCGCATTGAGACGTCAAGAGCCACCGTCGAGTCCGATAGATAATTCTCCGTAGCTAGTTCGGAGACATTCCAGTATGTGTTTATTAACAGGAGTCTCTTTTCATACCGTCCTCTGTTTTTCACTATTTTAAGTATTTGGAGCAGCGGATTTGGCGTCAGATGGTCTAATACTTGGAGTTGACAATCATCCTTCACTAAGGTTATGAGCCCCGCCCGGGGTCTTGCCAAAGGTCCTTTCTGTGCCGGATTCATATAGACCAAGTAACCTTCACACACGGGAGTTGTTCTAATCCAGCTCTCTTGTATGCAAATTATTTCATATTTCTCAAGGAAGTTACTTTCTCCCGAATATAGGTGGACAAATCCCCGTGTGTTCCATGAGGCTAAGAGGGATTTGGTTCCTGCTCCAATGCAGTCGGTCTATTGTCGCTTTTTTTCTGGATTGATGCTGGGCGTCAGTCCTCGACTCTCCACTTTTGTCAGTGTCTGATTACTGACTCTTGCCCGTTTGGTCTTCATATTTGAGTTACTAGAGTTATCAACTGTAAATCTCAGATTTATTAGTTGGTTGTCTATTGACCTCTGAGTGCTGTTTATTTTAGGCACTGGTTCTGAGCTGCGGTCCCTTGTATCCACGTGATCTTGGCTGGTCTTTAACTTTGGTTCGATCTCTCTTCTTGTTGCGGGTTAATGGGTTTCCTTTCTCGGGTTTTAATAATTTTTTCCCCCCTATCATCGACAGGTCTGTTGGTATTTGCCTCTCTCCAGGTACTTTTAATATCTGGGTCAGTAAGTCTATATCCCCAGGACTTCAGATTATTCTTTACATCCAGTAAGCTATCTTTCAATTTTCTTGTAGTCAAGTGTAGTAGGACCACGTCCGGCTTTTCTTCATCAATGAATTCCACAATTGCCACGTCATCAGTGTGGATTTTCCGACTTACTGGTAGATCTTTAAGTTTTGACATCACCCTGTTCCTATTCAGCACTATCCTTCGTCTGTCTCTCCAGGTCCTTTCCAGTTTCAGTGTGTAGAAATGTTCGTGCTCAACTGGGGTATCCCATCTCTTCCCTTGCTGAACTTTTGTCCTTGACTTTCCAGGACTCCTGTATCTTTGGATCTTTCTTGAAAGATTCCCTATACTTGTCTGACGTCTAGACATTCTTCTGGTTTCTATTTGTTTTAATAAGTCCCATCTTTTTGTTGCATTATTCGGGCTCCTTTTCTTGTCCCGTGGGATTGATCGTAGTTCTTGGGTTTTAGTGTCAATCTTTTTTCCTTTGAGATCTTTTGCCCTGTTGTCACGGAATTTACACGGCGATTTAGACCACCAATGAGATCGATTTTCTCGGTAGTTGTCCCGTGGCCTCCTTTTAGCGTTTTCCTTCTCTTCTTTTGGGACTCGGTCTCGTTGTTCTGACCATCGCTGAGATCTACTTACTTGATGCCTGTCCCGTGTGTTCCTTATGGCATCCCGATGTTCGTCTTTGCAATCATGCGAGCGATTCTGTCTTTGTTTATCATTTTCGTTTTTCCTTGTATTCCCTGTGAGCTTATTCATTCGCTGCTCTTCCTTTGTTCTTGATTCTTTTCCTGTCGGGACATCATTTAACTGCTTGTCAATTTCTTGCCATTCTGATAAGCTAATGTCGTCCCACATGTCTTCCTCTCTGGTTTCCTCAATTATTTCAATGAGATCACTCAGACAGCCACTTGTGTCCCGGCCGTTTTTCTTTTGCAGGACCGACTCCCCAGATTGAGGTGTCGTCTGCACAACATTTTCCTTCGATACACTCAACAAGTTAATTTCTCTCCTGGGCTTCTTAGATAATGGGTCATCCGGGTCCTCGATAGGCAGATTGATGTTTCTTAAGAAGGCTCTTGATCCATTAGCCTTACGCTTGCATACCTGTTTTTTTGCTTTCTTTTGACCTGTTTCTTTCTAGTCTTTGTGGGGAGGGTCTTTTGTCGTAGTGCAGTTTTTTCCCAGTTGCTGTGGGAGTTCTTTGAAGATCGCAAAGCTTGATTTTGCCTCCTCCTGCTCTACTATCAAGATGCAGTCCGGATTAGTAGGTTAAGACGTCTTTATGCCCTTCCCTAATACTAAGGGACCGCCAACTTTTTCCTTTGTCTTGGCCATTTCCTGGTCTGCCCTTCTCCCGTCTTCCAGGTCTTTCCTCCTAGGATCTGCCAGGTCCCTGTCCCTTATAGGGCTTCGCTTTGGGTCTGATCTTAAGGCGGATTGCTGATTCAATTTTCTTATCCATTTGTGATCGTCCAGTATGGCTTCCATCAGTAGTTGCTTATCATTGGACTCCTGACCCGCCAAATCACATAGGCGATTTTGCCATTGATGTGAAAGGTCCGACTCTTTTTGTAATCTCATGTCCACTTGCTTCGTGAAACTAACTATTTCACCCATCCCTATCTCAGTTTTTACTGTTGATAGGTGTAATAGCTTCAAAGTTTCATTTAGAGTCTCAGAAAGTTTCAAAAAGGGAGCAAGCGTGATGTTTAGTGATGCCATCACCACATTTTGGATGTGAGCTAGGTCTTCCTGCCTTCCCTTTGAGCACGGATCACTTGTTTTTTCCAGGCCGATGTCATCTATGCCCAGCTTGTGGGCCTTTTTCGCCTCCCTGTGGGAGGCTTGGTTTCTGTAATCCCTCTGTCTAATTCCTGGGGTTTGATGCAGATTACCCCCTATTTGTGAAGAGTTCGAAGGAGACTGATCTGCGGGATCCACTTCACCATCAATCGCAGCTAGTTTATCACTGATGAACGATAAACTTCTCCTTTTTTCTCTCACTATTTTACCCGTGAGGTTTGAGATATCCTGGATTAATTTGGAAGCAAGGCTAGTGTTACTAAGGGTTTCACAGGTCCTGTCCAAGCAAGCACTTTGAGGGTAGGTTTCCTGCAAAGAACCGGGCCTGTGCTCCCCGCAGACACTGACACTTAAATCCATATCGATGAAACTGCTTCCAGAGCTTAAATGGATTTGTCGTGGGCTGAGAGATTTCTCCAGAGTGGCAGGATACCTCTGAGGCAGTTCGTTCTCTGTAGTTGGAAATTCTGTGATCACCGTCTTCTGAGTTGGTGTAATTTCCAGATTTTCCCTAGTTTTCTCTGATTGTCTGCTGCAGAGTACAGTCCCCTGTTGCTCATTCAGGTCTTCCTTGTTCATGGATGGGACTGAATCATAAGAAACTGACCCTACTACCTTTGCTTCCATAGCCATACCTGTTTGGGTCACAGCATGGGGCTGTTCCACAACCAAATTCTCCTTGTGCATATCTAGCCCCCCTTCCGAGGATTCTGCCCCACCCGGCATTTCCATAGAATGAGACCCCTGTGTGGACGACCCTGCCTTTAAAGGGTTTTGCAGGTATATATTTCCCCCTAGGTCACTCGGCAAGGTGTGCTGGCTCTGTTCCCCCTGAGGCCTATCCGCCACAGGTAAGCTCTGTTCTAGGTCTGGGTTGAATAAAGCCTCCGTCAGTGTATTGCCAGAATCCCCTTCATCGTGTACCAGATCAATAGAAGTGATTTCTTGTATGGCTGGTGCTTGGGGCTGGTCCTGCACATGTGCTTTTTTTACTGAGAAGACAAGACGGCTTTGTTTCCAAGGCAACATACCTTTCTTAGGCCCGTCCACAATCGGTGACAATCCACTGACCAAAGCCGGGTCAGAAGCAACACGCTGCCTTACCTGTTGCCTGGTTTTCACTCGCTCATCCGCCCCTGAGTCTGAGTTCTCACTTTTAAAGCGACCCATCATTGTGCAGCTCCTCTCGGCCTTGTCACTAAGAGAGGGAAGCAATATCCTCGTTGTGGGCACTTCCAGCGCCAAACAGCCGCACAACAGCCAGCGGCCTTTACTCCTTCGGGCTTAACGCCGCAAGGGTGTGCTGGGCTCTGTTTTCTGTGCCTGGATAGGTCAGGTGATGAGTCACGTGACAGCACAGCGCTCCGCCTCCTCCTGGAAGCGAGCGTGCAGGCGAGTTGGAAATACGAAATGCGCGAGTTCTTAGAACTCCCAGCGAACGTTGAAAAAAGGCAGCAGCAGCAGCAAGAATGAAAGTGTCCTCTCCTCACGGGAATTGCACACACCGCTCGGCTGTGCTGGGCTCCGTTTTCTGTGCCTGGGTAGGTCAGGTGATGAGTCACGTGACAGCACAGCGCTCCGCCTCCTCCTGGAAGCGAGCGTGCAGGCGAGTTGGAAATACGAAATGCGCGAGTTCTTAGAACTCCCAGCGCACGTTGAAAAAAGGCAGCAGCAGCAGCAAGAATGAAAGTGTCCTCTCCTCACGGGAATTGTACTTTGCATATCATGTATGCCAGCCACATTGTGATAAGGGTAAGATAACATCACTACAACCTCCCCTCGAGATACTGAAGAGAAGATGTAGCGAAGAGCTGTGCATCCCCGTCTCAGCCTCTTTGCCCATGCCAATGGGTCTAGGGATCCAGGTAGGTCAAAGGAGCATATGGGGATATGGCTCCTACATTCAAGCATACCCGTTCTTCCTGGCACCACTGTTAAACAAAGAGGTGCTGGGGAGGAGAAAAGGGGTAGGCGAAGTGCTGAAAATGGGCACAATTTACACTGGGACTCCTCCCTACCGCCCTTTCATGCAGAGGGGGGGAGGTCAGTGATGTGGGTGGGGCAGAGCCCCAATCCAGGTTTCGCAGCACCATCACCTTAAAGAACAATCAAGTACAAAGGATCGGCAACTGCAGGAGGGACCGTGCATTGACGATTTACATAAAAACAAAGAGCATTTTGGGAACATAAGGATTACCACAACATTTTATACTTGTGTTCACTTGTGAGTCAAATATGAATCCCTTCAGAGCAGTAATTCACACAGTGCTCTTTGTTCATTTAATTTGTCACATCACTCACCTCAACAGTACAGTGTATGTAAACCACAAGGCGTATATACTAATTTGTATAGTGCCGGTTAAAGGATGTGAAACTTGACATGATTGTTAGGTAAGATTTCATATGTGTATGTAATTTTCCCTCCATTTGTCAACCCCCAAACTTTCTGCTGCTGTTTAAACACCATTGACTGACTGTGCCAGAGAAGCACAGCCTTCAGCTGCACTCCTCTGGGCTTTGGCTCACTTTCTATGGGGAAACTGTCATGCCCTTAAGACAGTCAGTACTGGGAGACTTTGTTTCCCTTAGTCCTTTTCTCATGTTGCAACTTTTGTGCAACATGTCACAAGTGTGCAATGTATCTTAACATACAGCACACTTGGGTCTATAGTCATTACCAAAGGCTCTAGATACTCTCGCTGGACTTTTTATGAACTGTGCAGATGTGTCAAGGACAGGACTGGTGGCAGCTATCGTTTTGCATTATTTTTAACCCTTTCCTGCCATGTTAACCGCGTTTGGCACGAATAGGTGGCCTGGCTCCAAAATGGCCATGCCACGAGGTTCTTTGTCCTGTCCTTTGGCCATCTTGCCCATTCACCTTCCCCAGGTCGAGTCGACCCGGGCCAGTCCTTATTTGGTCATGCACTTTCCCTCGAATCCCAATGCTTTCGCGGGCTTCTGCATGCCTTGTGTGTGTGCCTCTAGGATGTGGGCTGGGATGTCTGGTCCCAATATACATCCTGGGTGCCAGAGAGTCTGGAGTGTCCTGAATGCCTGAGACCACAGTGGTCTGTGATTGGTCCACGTATGGAGTGTGTGTTTGTGAGCAGATCTCCCATTGGGTCATTTCCGTTTTGGGGTGAAGGGAACTTTGGATAAGAGGAGGCTGAAAACACCAATACCATGTCGATTTCCCTAGTTCTCACTGAACAAAGGATATGATCCAAGTATCCTGCAACTAGGAAGCTGAGTTGAGGAACCGCTGGTGACCTGCTGGAAGGTTTGGCACCCTGAGCCAGCTGTCGGCCTGTGGGACCCCTTTGCATCTGGTCATCCTAGAAGGTCTGCGAAGATGCTTCTACCCATTGGAATAGTGGGACCAACTGTTCTCGACACCTTCACCAAAACCTGCAAGTAAGCTTTCTCGGAAGCGTCCCTGGGCCAACCAGTGGGCTGACCAGTTTACGCAGGACCTTTGCTCGTTTTGAGGAAGCCCTCGAAACTTGGTATACTGCTAGCTCTGTGTCCACTGCACCCTCACACCGAATTTCGTACACTTGGCATTCCCAGGTCTGAATTGAGATGAGTGCGCCCGGACCGGAGCCCTGCTGCGACAACGTCTTTTGCAAGTCTGCTGCATTTGTGACCCTCTTGCCCCTGAATCCTGCTGCAGTGAAACTGGGGCGATTCATCCACCCGGGGCGGAGAAATCGCCACTGTCCCATTTGGGAATCCTCGCTGGATCTCAGGAACTAAAAGGTGCCGAGACGTCTGTTTTCCCGCATTCGAACCTGCAACCGAATTGGACTAACCTGCCGATGTTTGGGTCTCCTTGCATCTGGCATCGGTGAGTAATCAATACCCCAACCAGTGGCCCCTAGTGCAAGAGCCCATTTTTACGCACGAGTGGCCCCTGGGGTCCCCTCTCCTGTCCACCGCTATTGTGAAATAGCAACTCCACCCCGAACTCTCAAACTGCCTCTGCCTTCAAGTGGAGGTCCTTCTTGAATAGTAGGAACTTATTCTTCATCGCCTTATCCACCTTCCCGAGATGCTAGAGACCCCTGAAGAGACCCCGTTTTCGCCATTGGAACAACCGCGTGCACTGGCACTACATGTACTATTGAGCACAAGGCTCCCCTCTTCTTAGGGCTTGGACTGCCTCTTAGGTGAATAACTGATGTTGAACTGGGCCTAAAGATTAACTGCACTGCCTGTTTCCTTCCCATCTAGGTTGTCGACATATTTCATGCAGTCACCCTTTTAAACCCCCCTGGTCTTGTATATATATTGTATTGAGTGTGATGTATTGGTTTACTTACTGTTACTGTGATTCTTTGCTATGGTCTATGTTACTAAGGCCTTGTAATAAATCTGTCTATATTTTTAATATAACACCTGTCTGGAGTAATTTGTTAGTGTCCTTGCTCTGTGTGCTCATTGAGGTCCTTCAGTCACCCTCACCCCTCCTGAGACTTAGTCTTGACCGCCTGCCATAGATACCCTGTTCCAACTAGGCTGGCCTTCTGAACCTCTGCCCCTCCCGGTCCGAGTTCAGAAATCCTTCTTAACAATGATCTGTTCGCGAGGTGAGCTTGTAACAATCACTCAGCTGCCCACCACAGGAAAAAAATCACTTGAGCTGCAGTGTCTGGAAATTAATTTTCTTAAAGTGACAGGGATCTACTTCTTAGCTGGTGGGTTTGGGTGTAGCTATTGATTGCATTCATTTTCCAAAGGATTTTCTAACAGAACTTTGGATGATGGGGATCCCTGTCCTTTGAGCAGAGTCTCAGGCAGGTCATCACCCACTAGCTTGGAGCGGTACCTTTCCTTTTTTGCACCCTCCTTACAGTGCCCAAAGTTAGGCAGGGCACTTAATCACATGTTTGGCCCAGAATCCTGCTGTCAAGCCTGTGTCTAATGCAGCTTTATTTTAGTGGACATAAGTAGTCTAGTCTGAGATTCTGTAAATTGTGATGTAGTGACTTGATAAATGTTGTCCTGTCCTGCTGGCCATCTATGGATGGTGATAGAATATTAGTGCATGATGTGACAGAGCTCCGGATATTGAGTGCTTGAGTGTGAATGTTCAGAATTATTCTGCTGGGGCATCCGCTGGAGTGCATGAGGATGGCCAGTGTGTGGTCTCTGCTGTACGTACACACAAGACTAACTGGAACCTGATAACTCATATATGTATAATAAAGTTCACCTGGACTTTCTAACCAAGGAGGCTCACAGCTGGTCTGTCTGGACTCCAATCCTCTTTTGGTTACTACATTTGACCAGAATCTTAAGCTTGTTTGGTGCTCATAAAGACCATGGAGGAAGGGAGATGCGCTGGCCCAGTGTTCAGTGCTCATTCCTGTTTTAGTGGTACAGGTCATTTAGAGCGTTTGAGTTGGCTTCGATAAAGATAGAAGATGCTGGTCATGATCAAGGATAATGCAGAGTTCCATGCATCATTGCAGCAGAACAGTGTGAACAGAACACTGCATGCACAAGGATGATCCTTAGCTGTGCAATACTGAGGAAAGATTTATGTAGTGTGGGGACGGGAGCACTGTATTTCTTTGGAAATTTCCGATGTCGGTTTGAGGGATACATAGTAAAGCTTCAAATCTTGCAGATAAGTCAAACGTGGGATATCGTTCCCCTCTAATGGAGGGGGTTAAGAAGGTAGAACATCAGACTGAAAAAGCTGCTGGAGTCAATGTGATTGAAAGCTTTCATAAGTAGCAGGCATTCAATTACATTTTGGCTGAAAGAGAACTGGGCGATGGCCCTGCAAATGTTTGTGTTTGTCCATATTAACTGAGTCGAGTTTGTAACAATAGCTTAGTTTAGTAATAAATGGATCAGGGCAGAGAGGATGATGGCTAGGCTTAGGTGGCCTGTCTTCCGAAGATGGACAGGGAAAGTGTCAAGGACCCTTAGTGGGTGCTTTTGCAATGTCTTTTCCAGCATTACTTTTTGGCATTCAGTGAAGGATGGGGTTAAGTCAGACAGACGACTACATGAAGCGCAATAAACCCTTTAAAGTGAAGGGCCATATTATTTCAAATAATCTATGCCTGCATACCGCCGTGTATGTATCATAGAAGCACATTCTGCCATCCTTACCTCTGGAGGCTGTTGACACTGGGAAGCTAGTAAAATGAATGTTCTCTGTGACCGGAAAGCACTCTCCACCAGTCCTGCCTAGAAGAGAAAAATAATTTTACAAAATTACTTTTTTTGGGACATGCTTTTTGCACTTGCATCTTTTTTGTACAATTGTTTGTGTAAGTCAAAGAAAGAGCGCGTATGAAATTTAAGAATGATATAATAATGATATTGGATGAGTAAGGAACACGTTACTTACCTGTAACTGTTGTTCTCAGTGTGTGTCTGGCATGGATTCAAATGCTTATGAATAATCCCTGTCAGGCCGGGAATCCTCGATAAAAAAGAAAGCAGTCTTGCTTTAAAAGCTTGAAACAAGCCTTTCTCCCATTAACCAATCACTGAAGTCTGGGTCATACTGCACCCATCCAATGACAACCGTCTCCATAAGCCCCACCCCTGGTGGCCATCTTCAGATTTGAAAGCATGTAAAGTGACAGTATGAACCCAGAAGAGCCACAGAGGGGAAGGAGGGAGGTTTCACATGTGAATCCATGCCAGACCCATGCTGGAGAACAACAGTCAACGGTAAGTAACTATTTCCTTCTCCAGCATGGGGTCTGGCATGGATTCACATGCTCATGAATACGAATACACAGCAGTAACAATTACACAACCATGGGTGGTGGCAAGGCTCAACAAAAATACAACTACTTACCCTTGGATCAGACTCACCTCAAACAAACAGGTGGCATAGCACTGCCTGGCAGACTCTGTACTTCTCCCTGTAATCCCTGTCGATGCAGTAGAATTTCGTGAAGGTGTACACAGAACTCCATGTAGCAGCCCTGCAAATATCCAGCATGGGAACACCAGAGAGAAACGCTGTTATTGCTGTGGTGACTCTAGTGGAATGGGCCAGACTATGACAGTGCAAGATGCAGCGGGAGAGCCACCTGGATATGGAAGCTTTCGACAGGGCCTTGCCATGATTCACATTTCCAAAATGTACAAAGAGTTGAGACATCTTCCAAAAATCCTTTGCGCGTGCCACATAGAACTTCAAGGCATGAGCAACGTCCAGTGTATGTAGTGACTTCTCAGCGGGCGAAGGAGGATTCGGAAAGAAGGCTGGAAACATCAAGGGTTCATTGATTTGGAATTCCAAAGGAACCTTCGGTATAAAGGTGGGGTGGGTCCGAAGCATCACCCTCGGAGCATGGAAGGAGAAGTATGGGTGCTTGCAGGAAAAGAGCCTGAATCTCCCTGACCCGCCAGGCCTGATGCAATGGTTCGAATGGAGGTCTCATGAATTTAGTGAGAACACCACCGAACTCCCAAGCCGGGGCAGGAGCCTTCACTGGAGGAAAAGTCCTGAAGAGGCCTTTCAGAAACTCCTTGACGAGTCTGAGACCACAGCAATGACCTTGTGTTCCGCTTAATGGCCGCCAGATGCACCATAGAGGCGTGTGCCACATCGGCCTTGGCTTAAGACAACAGGTACGGCAGGAGTTGTAATCCTTTACGCAATGAGCCACACAGTGAAGTGTTTCAGTTTGTGGCCATAACACGACAGTGTAGAGGACACCTGTATTGCTCTCCCCAGAGTGCACGGAAAAACATAAATCACCAATGCAATTATAGAGCCAATACTTTGAACGCAGAAAGACGCAATAACTCGCAATCACCCACTCTTAGAAGATAATCAGCACTTATACGGCTATTTATTCTAAGTTTAGAAGCAACCAGTGATAACATAGAAATAACTCACAGAAATAACAGACATAAATCACAGAAGAAGCAAAGAATTCAAAAGGAAATACATCACCGTGAGCGTAAATGTATTCCTCAACTCGCCCAGAAGCGGCTGGAAGACCCTGGGAACAGCCAGGCCGAGAGCACCACAGCTCACAGAAATGCCGGACGTAAGCGTCTTCCTCCGGCTGAAGTCTCACCTGACCACCCCCGGTGCCCCGCATATATGCACACTCTGAAAAGGGGTGGCGATCCTCGAACCTTCTGGAAATGGCACTTGCGCATTGATGAGCAGCCGTTGGTTGCCAGCTGGGTCAATCGACAGCCACCCTCAAGGAGCAGAGTGCCTCCCTTCTCTAAAAACACACTCGTAACAAACCATAACAAAGTTAGCTTTCCCAGCAGAAATGTCCTTGACCGCATACCAGGTTTGGAAAGCATGTTTTCCTCAGCACTGTGAATCTAACACTCAGCAAAATGTGTGCAGCTTTTCACTGCGGCATGAAATAAATATCCATCATGGCTCTGAGCGCTCCCAGAATGCACTGCGCACCAGCGCCATTTTAGTTCAAGCATAACAGACACTCTAGCCTTGGCCAGGATCTTCCGACATTCTAGAGGAATGTCAATGTACAAACTCTAGGGCTGCAGGAGTCAAGCCGTGAGGTTCAGCCACACTGTTGTGGTGCAGTATCGTTCCTTCTTCTCTGGAGAGGAGGTTGGGAAAAGGAGGCAGCCAGATGGCCCGCGCCATCGCCATGCGGAGCAGCTCTGGGTACCAGATCTGGCGGGGCCACGAGTATCATCTTGCTGCAACAGCGTTTGAGTGTGTTGATCACAAGTAGCAGCAGAGGAATTGGAGGGAAGACATAAAAGTAGAGGCACTCCCATGTGAACGAGAATGCATCTCCCAGGCTCCCCCAGCTGGGGAAACCTGCTGGTGAAAGCCTGGCCCTTCAAGTTCGCTGCTGTCGCAAAGAGGTTGATCCGGGGTTGGCCCCACATGCTGAAGAGAAGCGACGTCTGTGCCTGCTGGAACTCCCATTCATGGCAGGATTGCAGCTCCCTGCTGAGGGAGTCTGCAATGGCGTTATTGATGCTCGCCAAATGAAATGGGACGAGAAACATGTCCTGAAGAATGGCCCAGTGCCACAAGGCTTGCACCGCCAGGGGGGAGAGCGGGGGAGCATGTCCTGCCCCGTTTCCGGATGTAAAACAGTGGTGGTGTTGCCCGTGAAGATCCTCACCACCCGCCCTTGCAGAAGAGGTAGGAAAGACTTGTGGGCCCAAAACACAGCCCGCAACTCCAGAACATTGATGTGCAGAGCCTTCTCCTCCAGCAGCCAAAGGGCCGTGGGACTGTCCGGTGTGAGCCCCCCCCATCTGTCCTGAGAGGTGTCTGTGGTGACCGTAGCCTGGAACTGGGGAACCTGGAACTGGGGAACCTGGAACGGTGCACCCTGCATAAGGTGCTTGCATACCCCCCCACCACTGAATGGCGTTTCTGAAGTCTAGGTTGAGGAAAATCCTGTCTCTCCATTTGCCCGTAATCTGGATCCACCTGGCGTCCAGAATTCCCTGCAGAGGTCTCATCTGAAGCCTGCAAAATGGAATCAGGCGAATGCAGGATGACATCATGCCCAGCAGCGACTTGATGGCGCGCACCATTGTGGATTGAGCCATAGCTAGGCGATGCACATTTCCCAGCATAGCTGCCACTCTCTCCTCTAAGGGAAATGCAAGAGATGCAACTGTGTTGAGGTGGGCATACAGAAACAGAGCATTCTCTGATGGCACCACGCAGGACTTCAGATAGTTGATGGAGAATCTGACATCCGTTAGAAGGCGTATGGTCTCCCTAGTGTGCTGCACCGCCATATCCTGAGAGGGGGACCGGATGCGCCAGTCTTCTAGGTACAGATAGACATGTAGGCCCTTGAGTTTGCCGCCACACGGGCCAGGCACTTTCTTGGCACCGATTCCAGGCCGAAGGGCAGAGCCTTGAACTGATAGCACCGCCCCAGAACCGCAAAACGCAAGAACTTACAATGCTTTGGATGCATGGGGACGTAGAAGTAGGCATCCTCTAGGTCCAACATCACTAGGAAATCCCCTTCTTCCAGCTATCTGTGTACTTGCTGCAACGTGACCATCCTGAACTTTTTGGACTTCAGGTACTCGTTGAGGCATCGCAAGTCTAAGATGGGATGCCATCCCCCTGACTTCGTCTGGACCAGAAACTATCTGGAGTATACTCAGGAGCCCCAGAGGCGCAGCACAATAGGTTCCATTGCCCCTTTTCTTTAACATGGCCTGCACTTCTCGTAGCAGCTGGGCCATGTGCAGCTACCTTCTTTCCGCAGGGCGGGATGTATGTCCAGCACCCACTCGGTGGTAATGTTCTTCCACTGGTTGACAATGTGCATCTGACGGCCCCGCCACCGGGGCACGAAAGTGGGTGCCTGGGCCCTGGGCCGGTCAGGCCTCCTTGGGCCTTTGCGTTCTAACTTGTGGACGACTATCCTGTGCCCCTCCGCTGAAAGTCTGTGAACTGCCCCTTGTATGCCTCTAGGGGAGTGTAGCAGGAGGGTTGACAGTATGAAGTGGTTGCGTAGCCCTTCGAGGATCTGAACTACCCTCTAGAGGATCAAAAGGATGAAGACTGTTGCTGCTGCAAGGACCCCAGCGATCATGCTGTTTCAGTTTCTGTCTTTATAGCTTGAAGAGTCTCGTCCACCACCTTGCCGAAGAGGTTATCCCCATCGAATGGCATATCCACCACCTTGGATTGGACATCCGGAATGAATGAAATTTGTGGCCTTTAGCCAGCCTTGACATCTGAGTGCCATCCGGTTTCCCATTTAGTGGAAACCTGAGTCTGCTACATCCAAAGCCACCGTGATGGTGTGGTCTGAGGCCACCTTGCCCGCCTGAAATAGGCCTAAAAGCCTCAGGCAAGAAATCCAGAATTGGGCCCGGCTTGAACCACAACTCGCGGTCATAACGGACCGGGATGGCATTGGCGGCTTTCACCGTTTAAGCATAGGTATATAGGATATGCTTGCCCACTGCATCCAGCTTTTTCCCCTCCTGGTCAGGGGGAACCATGGATTTGGAGGACGGGTTTGCTGACCGCTTACTTGCGGCGACTGAAACCACAGAGTCCGGGAAGGGCTTTGATCTGAGGCATTTAGGGGCCGAGTCAGGCACCCTGTACTTTTTCTCAAATCTGTCCAGTTTTGCTGGTGCAGAGGTTGGGGTCTTCATGAGAGCTAGGCCTTCTTCCTAAACATCGTCCAGCAAAGGAATGGAAGTTACGAACTTCCTCAATGACGTACGTCTCTGGTAAAGAAATCCCTCTTTTTTCTTTTCCTCAGGCAAGCTGAAGAGAGTAGACGCCCTTGAAAGCATGAAGTGGAAGGAACCCATCTCGTCAGGAGGCGATGCCCTGGGGGGCGGATCGTCAGCACCCAGCGGTTCTCCATCCGGTAGCACAAAGTCAAACTCAACTGTCTACGTAGTGCCTGTATCTGTCCGTTCCACTGTCCGTATGGAGTGGATCCACCACCGCTACAGCCAGAGTGGAGGGTGGCGTTGGCCGCCTTGGTGTTGGAGGACGCTTTGGACCCGCAGGGAGGGGTCTGTACCGTGGTCTTGGTGGGCTGTGCCTGGGGTGGTGGGTCCCCAACCGAGCTGGGAGCTGCTGTTGTATTTCTAACACCAGAGTGTACAGTGTAGTTAGAATATCGAGAGACATGTCTCTAGGGCCCTGTTGAGGAACCACTGGGGCTGGCACTGATAGAGGGCTTGTGCGACTTGTCGGGGTCGGTGGCCAGTCCTGTTCCATTAGGACGTAGTCTCTTCACCCATTGGGTTGTCCCCTCCCTGGTACAAGCAGCAGCCTTCCTGTGAGGAGTCTTTGTCTGACCTTGTGTAGATCGCCATGACACAACCCCTTGCTACCTCCTTTAGACCCGCCATAGGCCTGGGGAGAAAATCCATCGGTGACAACAGTCCCTTTGATCTTCCTGCCTCCTTCGGGAAAGAAGAAACTACTGAGGCCTTCACAGACTGAGTAGTCATGGTCGAGGCGGTCTTGGGCCAGAAAGGCAGTGTAAACCACAGTGAAGATTTCGCCATTGATGTTGATGGGACAGTTGTTGACAGGATCGTCATCAGAGGTGCAGCAGCGGTCGTCGAGGGGTCAGCCGTCAACTGGGTCGTGGCTGTGGTAGATGGCGGTCTCTGCTTGTTAGACGCTGACCGTGTCACCGCTGGCGAGGTCTTGGACGTAGGCATCGATGAGGAACTTTTATAACCCTCCTTGCGAGTGTCATTCCTTGGTCTATCCTTCGATGAAGGGCCAAGTATGGAAGAGCGGGTCGGTCTCTCCGATGACACCACCCACTGGTAGGCTTACCGTGGACAGGGAAGGTGATGGGGAGTGGGTGTGCTCCGAACTGGGATCCGCAGCAACGACGGAATGGGTCAAATCATCAGTGTGGAGCTTAGCCTTTCTGTGAACGAACATCCTCAGTGCATCTAGACCTCTTCCCAGAGGGAGAACGCTCCAAAGGTAGTCAGGACCTGGAGGGAAACTCTGCATGCCAAGAGACCACGCCCAGAGCCCTTTCTTCCTTTAGCCATGCCACAAACCTGCAGCAACAGTCCTGCTTCGTCTTGGCGGGGAAACCTCAGCAGAGCTTGCATCAGTCCTCGTCATGATCAGGATGCAGACAATAGAGGCACCTTGTGTGCAGGTCTTCAACGTAGATGTTCCTCAAGCCACATCTGGCACAGAGTTTGAAAAGACTCCTCTTGCCTTCATCCGACATCGCGAGGTGCAAAGTAGGCCTTAACTGGGCCTTCTGAACTGGGAATACGAAGATCCTACGGTGTAGCTGTAGATCTTCACCACCAGCAACGCGTCCCAGCTGCTGGCACTCGCCAACGGTCAGAGAACGAGAAAGGTTTGGATAAAAATAGAACAATTTATCAGTGGAAAACTTACAAATAGGAAAAAATAGCTTCAAGAGCAACGCGAGAGGACTCCCAGCACTGAAGTGTGCAGTAAAAATCTGAACATGGCCACTGGGAGTGGGGCTTGGGGAGACAGTCGTCATTGGATGGGTTCAGTATGACCCAGACTTCAGTGATTGGTAATGGGAAAAAGGCAGTTTTCAAGCTTTTAAAGCAAGACTGCTTTCTTTTTTACCGAGGATTCCCTGCCTGACGATGAGGAATATTCATGAGCATGTGAATCCATGCCAGAACCTATGCTGGAGAACTGCTTAACCACTTAGTGTTAAGGATGTGGACATCCACGTCATAAGCATTCCCTTTGGAGTTGTAGGACTTTGATACACGCAACACTGCAGTATCAGTGTAGAAGGAGACAGCAGGAATTCCTGCGACAGTTAATTCAAGCTGCAACTAAGCGTTGAGGCTCAATAAGGACAAAACAGGTCTGTCGAGGTATGTCTACAGATGCAGAGGAGAAATAACCTGACAAACCTCTCTGGATTCCCTTTTGGGATTGGGGGTATGTTCAAGGCCAATTGCATAAGAGAGTACTTCATCTGTAATGGCACACACAGAATACAAAAAATGGAATTGAAATGTACCAAGAGAAATTGCCAGTGGTTAAGGAGCAGTTCCTCAAACCTTTATGCCGATCACCTCTTGATTTTCTCTTGAAAATAGCAAGGATTAAAAACATTTCTATGCCCGTCCTCTGTCCAAACGCCTACACTAACTCTTCCACCAGGAACAATACAAAACCTAAAGAGCCCCAGGAGAATGACTCCCTTCTCCTGGCGACAAAAAAAAGATAGCCCTACAGGACCAAGTACAATGTTCCAACAAGTGAGTTATTCAATATTTGAAACAACCAGGACAAAGCCTCCCTTCTTCTGTGTCCCAAAGGTCTGACCTCTTCTGGCAGTTCTTATGTCACATTACTACCAGGAGAATGCCTCCCTTCTCCTGGTTCACTTTCTCTACTTGCACAATATCTCTTTATTTTGTGTAGCTCTCTGGGCATCCTTGAGAGCTCCCCTATAGGTTATACAATCCTATTTCCTCTGAGGAATGCATCTTCTCCAGTTTCTTCCAGCTTCTACAGTTAGTTTAATTTTAGCATTTCTCCACCAACTTCTGTGATGAAGGAGATCACTTCTGAGGCATATGTCACTGGTTAATTCACTCTTGGTATCTTTCAACAACTTCCAAACATGATCAGTAATGTCTTTGGAGACACTGGGACAAGGGAGATTACTCCTGAAGTACAATACACAGTTCTTTTTACCAGTAGCCTTGTTGTTGCCACTTGGACGAGGGAGATTCCTCCTGATGCACACCTTAATGTTCCATTCCCCAATAAATTTGTTGCTGCCACTGGGATGAGAAAGATTACCCAGAGTCGTCCTCTCTGCCACCCCCGCACCCTCACGGGTCTCCCGTGCCCCCGATTACCTGCTTGTACGCTGCCGCACATCAGCGTTTCTTCTGGGGATTGGGATCTGTGTCTGCGGCTTCCCTTCTCTCCTCCACTTCAGCTGTTCCGGTTCTGCTCTGCTCTTCATGATGTCTGCATAGTTATTGGACCAAACTGTCCACCTCATTAAGGTCATGCCACTGCTTCTTCCAAGACTCACACTGGGGTCTGCTTCTGCTACAACCACGAAGGACTCTCTCTGCCTCCAGCCGGCATCCTCTGCACAGTCTTTCCCCTGGTCCCCTCTCAGAGTTTGAAACTCCCAAGTCCTCCAGGCTGCACACCGGCACGCTCGCTGGTTAGTCCTTCATCTCTCTTTATATCTCTCTGCTGGTTCTGCCCCAGCATAGTATGAAAGTCTTTGTTTTTTTTCTGAGATGTATTCCTTAGGCTTCCTTGGGGCCACCTCTTGCAAGCCTGACAGATGTGTATTCTTTTGGACTCCTTAAACATTATCCTTCTCAATACTTACAAGAGATATAGCATTAGAGGTTATAGAAGGAAGGAAAGAATCGTCACACTACCAGATGGTAGTATTGTCAAATGGATTCTCAGTAGGTTTTTAGGGATTTCATCGTTCTCAAAAGTCAGAGGGTTAGGGAGTTCCACCAGGAGGGTAGTCTCTCCCAGTGAGGTTCTCCTGCTTTTTACCACCCCTGGGTGGAATATAGGGAAGGGTTCCCCCTGGGGGAGAAGTGGCGTGATCCTAGGATTCGTCACAGTACCCAGGAAGTCTTAGTTACTTACCTGTAACTGTATTTCTCCAGCATTGGTATCTTTCATAGATTCAGAAGCTTGAATATTCCCCGTCAGACTGGGACTCCTCAGTGATAAAAATTATTATTAAAACCTCTTTTTTTTAATATACACATATTGCTAATAGCAATGCACGTACATAGTCCATTATGCCCTATGAGCGATTCTATTGTGTAGCCCCTCCACCTCACTTTGGTCCTTTATGAGCCCAACCAATGAGGTGGCAGGGCTTAAGCTCCGCCCCAGGCAGCTATCTTCAGATTTTGAACCGTAGGAATTACAGTATGATGGGTGCTGAGCGAAGGAGCAGCCTCTTATGGGACGGGGGTGGGCGCATGTGAATCTATGAAAGATACCAATGCTGGAGAAATACAGTTAAAGGTAAGTAACTAAGACTTCTCCAGCATTGGATCTTTCATAGATTCAGATGCTTGAATAGAATACCAAGCAGTTAAAAACATGCCACCATCAATATGCATATATGCATAAATACAGTAAAAACATATTTCTGATCAACCTTTTACCATGCAGCAACACAACGGTTACATACTCAGGGAAAGGTGGGAAAAGGAGGCTGGTCCTACCTTATGCAAAGAGGTGGCGTAGCACTGCCTGTCCAACTGCAGTTTCTTTGTTGGTATCTTCAGCCAGGCAATAGTGTTTAGCGAACGTGTGCAGAGTGCTCCACGTGGCGGCTCTGCATATGTCCTTCAAGGCCACCCCTGCGTGGAATGCTGTTGATGCCGCTCTCCCTCTGGTGGAGTGCGCTGAGGGCGGTTTGGGAAGGAGGTTGCCTTTCGTTAGATGGATGTGGTTGATGCAAGAAGAGACCCAGCGCGTCAGACCTTGTTTGAAAATACGATGGCCCTTTGTATTGCCAGAGAAGGCGATGAACAGTCTATTAGAAGAACGGAACTCTCTAGTCCTTTGCAAATAAAACTTTAAAACTCTTGCTATGGCCAGAGAATGCAATGTTCGTTCTGCTTCCGAAGAATGATTCTGGAAGAAAGTTAGTAAGACAATGCGTTCTGTGAACGTCATTTCCGATACTACTTTCGGGAGGAACCTAGGATGTGGTCTCAAAATGACACGGTCCTTATGGAACAAGGTGAAGGGAGGTTCAGATGATAAGGCTTGTAACTTACTGATCCTCCTGGCCGAAGTAATGGCTATCAAGAAAGCCGTTTTCCATGACAAGAATTTTATGTCACACCTGTGAATGGGCTCGTAAGGAGGCTCCAGGAGGGCTGTTGGCACAGTGTTCAAGCTCCAGGTTGGAACCGGCGTGGGCGTAGGCGGATATGTACGCATAAGTCCTTTCAGGAAGACCTTAACGGCCGGAAGGGAGAGTAAGGACTGCCTCTCTGGGGCCATCGTGTATGCCGCAATGGCTGACAGGTGGACCTGCATCGAAGACAGTGAAAGACCTGCTTTGGCTAAGTGCAATAAGTAGGGAAGTACTTGCTCAACCGAGGCGATGAGAGGATAAATAACATGTCTCACACCACTTGGAAAAACAAGTCCATTTCCTAGTGTAAGTGATGCGTGTAGAAGGAGCCCTTGGGGCTCCGATTATGTCCCAGCATTCCGCAGGCAGATTGAGATTCATTAGTTTGCGCTGCTCAGGAACCAGGCCTTGAGAGACAGGCTCACTGGATCGTGACGGAGGACCTTGCGGTTCTGCTGCGTCAATAGATACTGATGCACCTTGAGGCGAATCGGGGGCCATCGGGACAGGTGCTGTAGGGTCGAGTACCAGACCTGCCGTGCCCAGTCAGGTGCAATTAGGATCATAGAACATTTCTGCTCTCTAAGTCTGCGTAGTATCCTGGAGATGAGGGGAAAGGGGGGAAAGGCATATAGGAATATTCCCGTCCAATCCACTGAGAACGCGTCTCATACTGACTGACTCACTAGGTACCTGGAAGCAAACCTTTTGCATTTCTAGTTGGTAAAAAGATCGAGATGTGGATGGCCCTGTAAAGCAAAAACCTGTTGGGCTTCCTTCTCGTCCAACTCCCATTCGTGAGAAGACGTGTAGTCCCTGCTCAGCTTGTCCGCTAGGACATTGTCCACTCCCGGAAGATGTTCCGCCTTGATTTGGACTCCATGATGCAGGACCCATGCCCATAGTAGTTGAGCTTCTTGAGACAAAATCTCTGACCTTGTGCCTCCTTGCTTGTTTGTGTAGTGAATGGAGGTCGTGTTGTCTGTCTGTACAGTGAATACCTGCCCCGCTACTACAGGAAGGAAAGCTTTCAGTGCCCACCGAATGGCCCCGAGTTCCAACACGTTGATGTGAAGTTGTGACTCCTGGGGTGACCAGGAGCCCTTGGTTAGTAGGTCCCCAAGATGAGCACCCCAGCCCAAAAGAGACGCGTCTGTCCTTAAGAGAAGGGTCGATGTTGGTGCCTGAAACGGCATTCCCTGTAAAAGGTTCTGCAGAGCGTTCCACCGTCAAAGAGCCCTGTGCAGGGATGTAGGAATCTGGACGATGTCCTCCCACGAACCGAGAGCTTGTTTCCATTGGTGGTCCAGTGCCTCCTGAACGGGCCTCATGCGAAGCCTGCAATTTGGTATGAGGAATATACATGAGGACATCATGCCCAGGAGGGACTTGTAATAGCGCACCAATGTTGTTTCTCTCCTTAAGAAAGAAGATGTCAAGTGGAGAATTTCTGATGCTCTTTCTGCCGACGGTCGCACTCTGGGAATGTTGGTGTCGAGATCGGCTCCCAGGAAAGAAACGGTCTTGCTGGGAACTGGACAGGACTTTGCTTCGTTTATGGCAAATCCCAACCCTCTTAGGAGATTTGTTGTCCTTGAAACTGCCAAACGCGCGCTTGAAGCGGAATTCGTTCTTATCAACCAGTCGTCCAGATATGGAAAGACTTCTGTTCCTGTCCTCCTGAGTTTTGCAGCCACTAGTGCTAGGCATTTTGTAAACACCCTGGGTGCTAATCTTAGACCGAACGGGAGCACTCGAAACTGAAAATGAAGATCGCCCACAGTGAACCTGAGGAATTTTCTATGTGTTGGATGGATCGGTACATGGAAGTAAGCGTCCTCCAAGTCTAGAGTGGGCAAGAAATTGTGCATATTTAGCCAAAGGAGCACTCCTTGCAGAGTTGTCATCTTGAATTTGATGCGCTTGATATATTTGGTTAGCGCCCTCATGTCCAAGATGGGTCGCCATTGACCATTCTTTTTAACAAGGAAGAAACGGGAGTAGAAACTCTTCCCATTTAGAGAGTTCCATCGCTGCTTTGTGCAGCAGTTTCTGGATTTCGGACAGGACTTGCTTTAACATATGTACCCTGCGTGGAGCCGGGGGTAAGGAAGGGGGCTGGTCTAGAAATTCCAAGGTGTGTCCCTCGCGCACCACCTGTAACACCCATTTGTCTGATGTTATGGACTGCCAGCATTGGTAGAACTGGCTCACCCTTCCCCCCCGACCGTGGTGTGACGTTGAGGGGGAGGAGCTAGACTGTCAGTTTTGCTTGCTCTGCGACTTCCCTTGAGCGGCGTCCCGCCTTCCTCTCTGGGCATACTTATTTGAATATTGGTATTTGGAGTCCTGGTATGAACTACCTTGCGACCTCTGGCCATAGGAAGGGCGGTTGAAACCTCTGTACTTCGAGGATGAGCCTCGAAAGGGACAAAACGACCAGCGATCCTCGTCTTTCTCTTTCAAGGAGCTGATGGCACATGCAGTGTCCGTATCCATTTTGATTTCTTTGAGGTGGTCATCGATCTTTTTTCCAAAGCGTTCTTGACCATTGAAGGGCATATCCAAAATCTGCGCTTGGACCTCAGGTCTGAAATTGGTATTCTTCATCCAGGCCTGTCTTCTCAGCTCTGTACCGTGGGCCATCTGCCAGAAACCTGATTCCGCCACATTGACTGCAATGTCAATCATGTGATACGAAGCTGCTTCCCCATTAGCGATAATCAACCTG
Organism: Ambystoma mexicanum; assembly: GCF_040938575.1. Taxonomy (NCBI): domain Eukaryota; kingdom Metazoa; phylum Chordata; class Amphibia; order Caudata; family Ambystomatidae; genus Ambystoma; species Ambystoma mexicanum. The sequence goes on from NC_090930.1 coordinate 1,119,879,896, forward strand.
GCTTCCTCCTGGAGTTCTACAGGCAGCTGTTTAGCCAGCTTGGACATACAGAGCCAAAGCTTGTGGTGAAATCTCACCGTCATGGCCAGCGCGTTGCCCGCCCTGATGGTAAGCAATGCTGATGCAGACACTTTCCTGCCCATAGCCTCTAGCTTGCGACCGTCCTTGTCTGGTGGGGCTGATAGAGGTGATGCTGGATTGGCCAACTTTTTCCTAGCTGCTACTGTGATAACCGAATCCGGTTTTGTAGGACCTCGAAGACAAAGAGGAGCAGACTCCGGAGCCTTGTACTTTTTCTCAGGCCTGGAAACTAGAGCCAGAGTGGATAAGGGTGTGGCCAATATCTTGGAAACGGACTCCCAAATAGTGTCGAGGAGAGGAATGGTAGCAACAGTTCTCCTACGCTTGTCCCTGTGCTCGTAGAGCATCGACTTCTTCTCCTCCGAAGTGACCTGTAATTGGAACAATTCTGCGGCTTTGCCGATGATCGTATGAAAAGAGACTAGATCATCCGGTGGTGAAGAACCACCCGGAGAATCTTTCTTTCTGGGCTTTTCGACAATGTAATCGTCCCATTCACTAGTGTCCGGTTCTTGCGTGATCTCGCCTTCTTCCGGTTCAGAAAACTCTCTAAGTATCTTCTTGCCAGTCTGAGACCGAAACAGAGGATGGTACAATCATTGGATCTCTAGCTGGAGACCTTGTCCTGCGCGACGATGCCGGAGAAGGGACCCTTGTCGGTGAAGCACTGAGTGTCCTGCTCCTAGACCTGCGCGGTGGCTCGGGTGAACGCACCCTTTTCTGTGGCCTACTCCTGGAATCTCTTGGCGTGCTTTGTCGTAGTGAAAACTCCCTCTGTGGAAGGTCAGACTCTCTCGGTACAGTTGTCTTGCTTTTTTCATTTTGTCGTCTGTTGAACTCTTCAATGATCCTTTCCATTGATAACATTAGCACAGGATCATAAGGATCAGCAGGCATCTCTGTAGTAGGTGGCCAAGGAGGCCTGTGTTCCTTAGGTGTAAGACAGTGTTGTTCCTCAACAAACTCAGTGTCTGAAAATTCCACTTGGAGGATGATGTCAGGTAGCTCCGGCATTTCTCCTAAGGGAGATAATTGTGTTCCCTGTGGTTCAAGAGCGTCCACAAACTGAGGCGGCGCTTCTAAAGTCTCAGGGAGACTTTCCTCATTGGTTGACGTAACAGTGGTGTCAGTGAGGGGCGTTTTGGAGCCTATTTCTTCTGTCGGTAACGGAACTCGCAGTTTTCGTCGACAGCGGATCCGTGGACGAAGATTTTGTGGACGGTGGCTTGCCTCTATCCGTCGACGAATGCATGGAAGAAGATTTCGTGGACGGTAACTTCTCTGTCGACAAGTGCTTCATGGACTAGTGCTTCGAGGGCAAGTGGTGTGCCTCCTTCGTCGACGATTGTTTCGTAGATGATAAACTCGCTGACGAGGACTTAGTCATGGACGATGCCGTTTGCGTGGTGGTCGTCAATGAGGATGCCGTCGATAGCTTGGTGGACGACGGGCCTCTATCTTTACTGCTGCTCGTAGACTGCCTCTCTCCGTGGACGACTGGCCCCCCCGCTTTTTTGAAAACTCCTCCTCACCTCTGGAGGTAGTGTTTGCCGTCTTACCTTATGGCTTGTAGAGTCCAGGGGAGGAAGGAAAGGTATAATGTGCATCTTCCTCTTGCTTCTGGGAGTGGGAGAGGAGCTCCTTTCACTGAAGAAGCCCTTCTTTTAGAAGTTTGCTTCTCAGCCAACTTGCTGGAGTGAACAGGGGCTGTCTTCGCAGATTCCTCATCAGAAGAAAGTTCCTTAGCTTCCAAATGCAGGAGCAATCTTCTATGCCTGTCTTGTAAGGTTTTAGTTGAAAAAGACTTGCAAATGTGACATTTCTCGAATGTCATGAGGATAAATACAGTATATACAATGATCATGGGGATCTTTCATGTAAAAGCACCTCTCTATTGCACCTCGTGCAATCCCTGAAGTGGGAAGGCTTCTTGGTAGTCTGATGGTCAGCCATCTGAAGAGAAAGTTTACTTGATGAATTCTGGGTCAAAACAAAGTTTTTTGACACCCCTAAAACCAGTGGAGATAGCCCCTAGCCAGGGCAAAGTGGTACAGTTTATAAAAAATATACACTACTGAAAAATTTGAAGTAAATTCCAAAAAGCTCAGAGAGCTGGAGGATCCCCTGTGTCATTAGACTGCGGTGAAAAATCTTAAAATGGCTGCCTGGGGTGGAACTTAAGGCCTGCCACCTCATTGGTTGGGGTCATAAAGGACCAAAGTGAGGTGGAGGTGCTACACAATATAATGGCTCATATGCCATAATGGACTATGTACATGCATGGCTATTAGCAATGTGTGTATATTAAAAAATAAAATGTAATCATTTTTATCACCGAGGATTCCCAGTCTGAAAACGGGGAATATTCAAGCATCTGAATCTATGAACGATCCAATGCTGGAGAACATTATTTACTTAGCAGTAAATTACTTATGTGCCCATCGGAATAATGTTGGTCTCCCGGAAACACTACAAAAAAATACTGTGCCACATCACTAAGGATAAACTAGCTAATTGTGTTAATACCTTGTGAGGTTTTCACTTGGTGCATTTAAATATTGTACGTTTGCATTGCAAATTAACAATGAACATTGTGTAAAAACACTAAAATATAAATTACACAATTTTAAAGCAAAGACGGATAAGTTGCACAATTTTAAAGCAAAGACGGATAAGTTGCACTTGGAATGCTCTCCTCCTTTCCTAGTTTTACATGAATGTATGCGTCACTCCATTTGGGTCATTTTCGTTTCACTCGTGCTGGCTCTCAACCTCCTGTTTCGGTGTAGTTGTACTCTATTGTCTAATGAAAGCTAAACATGTGCCTGATGTTACATTTAGTGTATTCTTGGTGCTAGATCACTGAATGAGTGGTGAGTAGACTTTGCAGGGTCCAGATTATGGAATTCCAGAACAGGCCATACATCCGAAGGTCACTTTTGTACCATTAAATGTGCATCAGCAGTTTCATATACACATTCCAAAACGTATGCCCTCATTTGCCCAATATGGTTCTCCCATGCAAGTGATAGAATCCTTGTTGCCTGTACATATGTTTGTATTAACAAAACATGTACAAGGGCAATCAGACTGGTGAAATCCACAAAATGTGTGCCACCCAGGAGGTGGCAAGCATTCAGCACTCCCCCCAACGCCCCCACAACCCCACCCCATGGTGGCATTTGGGAGGAAGCAAGAAGTTACCCAAAGGCTCTTTGTAGGCCCCCACAGAGGGTGCCGTCTTAAATTGTGTTCCCATCAGGAGAACCTGCCCCTCTTGCAAATGCAGGCCCTGTGCACCCGTACATTAACCATTTATGCAATGCGAACTGAAAATAAAAATTTGATATCCGCATTCAATTGGGCATGGATATGCACAGAAACTATCAATGGTACCGGGTGATAACAAGCAGAAAGAAGAGCCTGTTAAACGGACCCCAAAGAGGTACATACAACTGAATCACACTGGAGAGGTAAGAGGGGAGGAGTTATACAGACAGTTGCATACCACAAGGTTCGAAAATGAGGGGAGCTGGGAGCTATTTAGCTCCTTCTCCAAACCTAGCACAGCCTGGTTAGCGTGAAACCAATAGCTACCAGGAACAATGTTTGGCTCCTTGGCCCAACTGGTGCCTTCCAAACATGTAAATGACATTAACTGAGTATTCGAGAATGTTAATGAAGAAGAATTACAACACATCCAATATACATTTAAACACAATGGTTCATACAAAATTGACAAAAGGTAAAATGAGCATTTCTGGTAGCTCCTGGTTCACCAACACCCAGTAGCTGATTTTAGCTCCTGCTCATCAAATCTCAGTTTCGAACCCTGATATCAGACAAAGTCTTGAAGGCCACACTTTTACAGAGAGCCCATTTAAGGAATACCAGGCTGCAGAAAAGAGTTGCCTTTTGGAAAAGCCAAAGATCAAAAGAATTGCCTTGTTTGGTATAAGCTGAATGAAGACTGTTAATGGAGGCAGATCGGAGGCCGGCACAAAGCGAGTTTTCACAACCAATCCAGGAGTTGATGATGGCACCCGGCACCATAAGTTTAGGTCCATGGGGATGAAAGAAATAATAGGTTTGAACATTTCAACTGAAAAGAACAGGGATCTTTGTTTTTCGGTGGGATTTGAGGGAGAAGAGACATAATTGGGTTGATCCAGAACCTCAGGTTCCTTACAAGACCCGAGGAAAGTTGGACAGAGTGTAGAAATACTCACAAAGAAAAGAAAGAGAAGAGATCTGGAAGTAGTTTATGAGAGCCAAAGAAATAACTGCTGTTTCATCCTTTTTAAACAGTAACCAGTTATATCTCATGTTTTTCCAATTTTCTTAAGTCAGCAAATCAGTTTGCTAAAATGGTAGATCGAGATGGAAATAGGATTTCGGAGGGAGAGGTTGTGAGATATCTGACTAAAACTGATAGAGAACTTTAAATTAGTCCAAGACTGGAAAGTAAGGACAGAGGTAAAATGAGACAGCTAAATAAGATGGGACCTTTCTGGGAGTAAAGAACTACACTAGAATGTTCCCACTGGCCGACAACAGAATGAAGGCATTTTATGAGTACCCACTGAATTTCTGCCAAGCAATCAACTGCTGAGAAATGCAGGCTTTATCAACAGGTGAAAGTCTGCATTCCATGCTGTTGGCCTGTGGCACGTCACCGGATTCCCGGGGTTGGCCTTGCGGATACCTGGCTCCCTTTCCCTGCCAGCCAGGCCCTGTACCCACATGATTCTCAAGCAACGCCAGTGCTGCAACTCTAGGATCACACTTTCGCTTCAAACTCCAGCCTTGGTAGTCATGCCAGGACCTATTCATACTGGCTATGAATATGGAAGACTGGTTATGCATGCCACTTCCATGGTGGTGCTGTTTTTTTTCTTTTGCCAAACACAGTTTATTCGAACTTACAAATTCAACAAACAAGCACCAATAAAAAAGGATAATTTTTACAATACTATAATCCACTGCATACTCATTTGTAATACAAATCCATATACAAATACACATTTGCACAATGTATCGCCTCACTAAAAATCATCATAGTTCAATCATACAATTTATCAAAAGCGGATCTAAAAATATTATAAAAATACTAATTAAAATTCAGTCTTCTAAGCAAAAAAATAATCTCCAGGACTAAGATACAAAATTAGATATTTTTAAAAAAAATAATTGCCCCTATCATATGACTCACTAGTTTAAACAATATTCTGCCAACCTCAAATATCTCAAAATGTCCAAGTGCCTTTTTATAAGTTCATACATCAGCAGCCCTCAAGAAGGCAAGTAAATATTGGCTGCACAAGTGAATAAAAAAAGAAAATGCATAGTAGTTTCTGAACCCTGGTTGGACAACATGGACAAGGCCTATTTGTTTCCACTTGATGAGGCAATTAAGGGCTAATAGGCCCAGGGGTAATCTGGACATCTATACCCCATACCCATGCTTCCTGTAGGGAGTGGAGGGGCCATTAAGTTAATTATGCCCCTTATTCACAGAGCATTTTCCAATGGGGGTTTACCATTATAAATCGCTTCAGTGAATTAGGCCGTGTGTCATGTCAGTTTGTAAATACTCTATCTCTCATGAGCTGTTTATTCCTCTGGGAAGTATATATTATTTCATCCATGCAAGGCTCCAATAATTTCTTCTTTAACAATTTGCCTGGTTTTTCCGTTATATTAGATAAATCTCAACAAATCATCCAGACCTAAGCATTTGAATTGATTACATATATGTCCCACTATGCACATTTAGGCCAAATGTTTATTTAATCAGTAGATATGTTAAGTCAGAATCAGGCTTTGTGCATATTTTTGCTCAAGTGAATTGGTCTAGAGGGCAAAAGATCCAACAAAGTCCGGCTTAGTTTCCCAATGTATCACTAGGGAAGGTGCGGAGAGCGGCCCATGGAGTAATCTGGAGAGAAACCTATTTTCACCAGTAGAAATGGAAGTTTACCTAGAATATCCCCAATTTTCAGCTCCATATAGAGCAACTGCTCCTGACTTAGTCCTGAATTCTCTAATTGGGGCTTCAATTACAAGCCCCATTTCTTTGATTAAAGGAAATTAATCATTGACCCTATCGAAAGTAACATGTGATTGGGAGGCCCTCAGAATAACTGGCGATTGCATCGGATCCATGCATAATCATCATGTATTTTAGCTACTTTCAACATGTGGCCCCCTCGAACTTTGGGAATTTTCTTCAAACAGGGAGAGGTGGTTGAGGATTACCAAATGTGGATATAGTCAAAATTCATCACAATACCAATGGATGAGGAGAACATCTCTTAAGGCACATTTTTCAAAGAGAATTCTCTGTTTTGGCTAAAAGAACACCATCATCTGCAAATGGCAAAACGGGTATACTCAGCCTTCTACTTTTTGGAACATTTGGGATGCTTCTTTGCAACTATACAAGTTCCTTAATTTTTAAAACAAAGGGAAGAGGGGCTAGGGTGTACCATTGGTGCACTCCAGATCCAATCATAAATAGCCTTGTGAAACACATCAGTGTACCGGATTTAGCCTTTATCATTTTATTTGAACATAAGAACTTCTCGCACCAGACTAGCAGAGATGCCATGCCCAGCTCTGGAAGTGAGTTCCACAATATGAGGACCATAAAGGCAACATCTGACAGAGCTTGATTAAGAAATGTTCTTGCCCCCAAGAGAAGATATAGACTGAGGCACTGCTCGATGGTGGGATAACCATTCTGAATTCCATACTGTTCTGGCGAGATAGAGAGAGATAGAGAATATATTAGAACGAGAAAAACATTTTCCAATGCAGAAAAAGGGAGAAAAAAACGGGATACACTACCAGAAGGAGCAAACAACGCCGTAATGGCTTTCTGCAAAGAGGCAGAGACACTGAAGCTAGTCCAGACAAACAAATCCCTTTATTATTAATATGTCACAAAAACAAGTAAAAGCAAAAGAACGACGCGTTTCGCAGTGCTCTCACCGCTTGATCACGTTAGGAAAATAGACATTATAGAGGTGACTTTAAATAGCACAGCAGTCTCTATGGTTACACCTCCTGATAGTGTGTCACATAGTCAAACATAGCACTTCTTTTGACAGGAAAGGCAGACTTCTTTCAATATACAACGGCAAGCACAGTTGCAATGATCTGTTAAACAATAAGGATCACACAGCAAAGCATTTGAAGCAATTTTCTCATACAAAATGGTAAAAGGAAGATGTAATTATTTCTTCACATAGAAAAGTGCATTTGGTACAAAATATGCCACAATAAATAGCCTTTGTGTTGGCAGCGTCTACTAGCAATCAGAAAATAGCACAATCATGAGAGTATATAAACACAAACGTGGTGGCATATCGCAATGCATTTTAAAGTCAGGCTATTTATTAATGAGAGAAAACTCTCCGTAATGCTTCCCCAAAAAGTGCGAAAACGATTGCCTCCTGCTAAATAGCTGCCTGTGTGATAATTAGCGGCTACCCTGGTCACTACACTAAACCATTATGACACTCAAACTTCCAAAATAAATGGCCTATTGTAATGTGCAAAATGCAAAATTACAAAGCTTGGATATGCGGAAGCAAACAAGGGCCCCATTTTGCATCAGTAAATAAAGTGCATAGTGCTTGTGAATTACTTCACTGTAAACAAGTCAATTTGTGCAAATAAGCAAAGCAGCAGTTAGCTAGAATATATGAATTCCAACATAACGTTTCCAAATAGACAAAGTGCTTAGTGCCTGTAAGCTTCCATACAGTAACATTTCGACAAATTAGCAGAGCAGCAATTGAATGCAGTATGTAGTCGCAAACATAAGCAACTGTTACTCAGGCATAAAGTACCAAACAAAAGGGTCTTATGTTAAAAACCACCAATATGCTAAAATATCTCATGCATATAAAATCCCATATGTAAAGTGCTATGTACAAGGTCCTGTAAGAATGTACGGGTAGTGTAGTGTACTGGGCTGTGGCATTTAAAGCTTAAGTGTGATGCGTGAAAGCAGCCCGCCAATCTTGATAAATCATCAAGAGTAATTCTAAAAGAGAGAAAACTGCTGTGAATGTCTAAGTACGTTCATCTGTCGGGCGCTCCTAATGGAACATAATAGAAAAAATGATATAAGAGTTAATCTTTGATTCTAAAAAACTATAAAAAGTATTCCTCCAAGGATGACGTGGGTGCTACAGGGATTTCAATATGTGGTTCAAACAATTAAACCAACCTGAAGTGTAGACCAAAGGGTGGCCGCCGTACATGATGGATACAAGAACAAACATACCCTCAAACCATAAATAACCTGTGTGACCAAGAGACTTGTGAGGGCTACATGATGTATGTAGCAAAAACTATGCTCTCTCAACACAAATAATGTCAATATAAACAGTATATTATATATATACACACACACACACAATTGCTGATGATCTCAGAGTTTGGAACTACTTTCTTTTTAATACTGATAAACACGTTATTAAGAAGTTGGCCCTATATTTCCCGGGATAATTTGGAAAACATCAGCTGGCGACTAGGTCAGATTTAGGCACTTTACCCCAATTGTGTATCTTAATATCTATAACTACTTCTACAATGGAAAAAAGGATCAATCATTTTTCAAATTTTACTTTTGTGGTTAGTCAACATCTTGACTTTCCACATAACAATTCACATATAAAATACATTTATCACAATTTCATTAATTAAATATGAAATTAAATATTAAATTACCATCTTTTGTAACTTAATAAAACCAAATTCATTCAGTAGTCTCAACACTTGACTCGACAGTCGTATCCAAAAATTCTCAACATTTAACCATTCTTTTGCATCGACAAAACACAGAAAACCCATAACTCTCAAATCCCACGTTGCTCCACAAACAACCATCAAATGCTTCAAATTCCAAACCTTTAATTCCCCACACAAGTTACAATTATTGTCCGAATGCTGTTGCTTATTCCAAATTCTCAAAATCTCCCATTTAGGGATCAAATTCAGACCAAATATTAGGATCTCCTGCCTCCACTTTGAGTTCGGAAACCGTTGTAAATGAGAGGGAAGAATTCCTCCAGGTTTATCCAACACAGAGAATGATTTCACAATTCAAAAATTCCCATTTGATTATCAATCAGATTCCCCTCTAATCAATCACATTTCAATAATATGTTAGTTGCGCTAGTTCCCTGTTCCAGATGAAACCGGATACCCTCATATAATGAACTGTGTTTGGGAGTAAGCATCAATCTATAGAGTGAGATTACCTTCCAATCCAAGTAAGGCCGTAAAGATTGCAGGCCAAGTGCATAGCGCAAACTGGACATTGGGAGAGACTGCAGAAGGTTTAAAACCTTTCTTTACAATCTCCCTTCAATTCTTGTCCAGTTCACTGCTCGGGCTAAAGGCCCGACATCCATTCCATACAGAAGTGTAGGAGTAATTTTCCCTTATAGAACTTTATTAAGGGAATAACAGTATATCTGCAATATTCACTCAAGATTTATTTTCATCTGAGAGCCTACTTGAATTATTTTAGCCTCAATGTCTGATTCTATGGACACTATCGAAAGGTAGGATCTCAATCTAAATCCTAAATATAGGGTTTCCTTGGTTCCTGGAATAGTAAGCTCAAGGGGAGCTGAAGGGCCTGGAGGATCTGCAATTGTAATTGTATATTTATAACGTGCTTAATATCCAGAGGTTTCTAAGCACAGAGCCGGGGATTGAACTTGTGTTGCACTGTCATCTTGCTTCCAAGACAAGCGTGTTGCCCCTGAGCTATCCTCACGAGACAGAGGACCCCTCTGCAATACAGCTACCATCTCAAACTTGTCCTTCTTGAGGAACTTGTTCAAGCATCTCAAGTCCAGAATGGGTTACATTCCCCAATCCTTTCTGAGAATTAGAAAGTACGAGGGGTACCATCCCTGGTTCCTATCCGCTACAGATACCCTTTCTATTGCACCTTTCTCCAACAGGATGAGAATCTCCTGTAAGAGGAGCAGATCTGGATTGCGAATGGATTGACTGCTCAGTGGACAATCTGGAGGCCTTTTTATGAATGTGAAGTAGTAAGCATGGGCTACTGTTTGCAGTGGCCAATCATTCGAAATCATGTTTTGCCAATCTTCCAAATGCTGTGTCAATCTGCCCCCCACACCCACTACTGTCCTGTGGACCAAGGCCTCAGAGGTTTAGAGTTGTTGCAGTTGCAGATGGCAGAGAGGTTGCGGCTATGTGGGAAGGCTTACTCCCACATCCTTGCCCACCATAAGGAAACCTTCTGTATCCCCTCTGAGAAATCTGGCCTCTTGTCCTTCCTACCGAAGAAAAGTATTGAAAGGACCAACCCCTCCAATTCCAAGAGGTTGTGTGTGCCTGCTGCTGTTGGCTAATCACTGCACCCAGCAATTTTGCTGCCACCTTGGAGGACTGTAGCTTCTCTAAGCTCTGATCGGCCTTGGAGCCAAATAATAGCGAGCCATCAAAGGGCATATAAAGAAGTCTTGCCTGAACGCCTGGAGCAAATCCTGATCTGCACAGGCAAGCAAACCTTTAGTAAACAGTACTGACTGCCATCGCCCGACTGACACTATCAGCCGAGCCCAAGTCAGACTGTAAAAACTAGCACATAGCATCTTTGCCATCCCTGATGATGTTAAAGATATCATCCCTTTCCACACCTTGGGGAATGTGCTCTGAGGCCATTGCAGCCACCTCCCACAAGGTAAACGTGTACTCAGCTAAGGCACACGTGTCATTAATGGACTTGCTGCTTTCTTGCCCGGGCTCAACAGCGCCCACGCAGCAGTTTCAACCAACTCCTTGTTGGCCTTATGAGGCGCAATGGGATCCGAAGCCGCCTTCGGTTCTTTTTAAGGGGCGGGAGAAGCCACCTTCTCAAACACTCATCATTTAGGGGTGAACATCCTCCCATTCGGCTTTTGATGCCGACTTACCAGGGAAACATACCCGCTTCATCCACTTTAAGACTTCTTATGGGAGGCCGACGAGTGCCATGAACCACTTCTCGACCAAGAGCACTTTTAATGTTTCGAGCGCTTCTGCCGCTAAGGTGAAATATCCCTTGCGCTTCTCTCGTCAGATGACCTCACCTTGGAAGTGGTAGTAGTAGGAGACTTAGAGGGGGCCTCTCCTTCAAGGCCTTGACGGTGATTGACTGCATTAACCGCAATCATTGACCTTGTGGCTGGTTCAAAGACACTGAAGGCATATTTGATGCGGTTCAGTGATAGACTTCTTCGACCCACAGTCGGTACACCTTTTAAGTCCGTCTTCAGAGTAGACATTCTTCGAAGATTAGGACAAAAACACAGTTGAAAAATCATGCAGGCGATTCTTAATGTACGAAGCATGATGTACATGTGGAAAAACAGAACCGAAGCAATGTGTGCAGTGCGTGCTATTTATACCAGTGTCAAAGTCATGGTCGAGAGAGGGATGGAAGTCGCTGAGGGACATTTAGTGGACGACGCACAGTGCCATCTGCTGTGAAAGGTTTCCAAAGCCGCTACATATTGTGGCTATAACAAAGATGAGGAATATGTGGGAGGAAACAATCCATTATAAAGCTTTTATGAACAGCATTTGCAGTTTGATCTGAGCCAAAGGGTAAAGAGTAATTTGATACCAGAGAGCAAATTGATCACAGAGAAGGAAAATGGCCATACAATCCACTCTCTGAACTCACAGAGGTCAAACCAAATTATCTGTGATTGGCGATTATTTGCCCAAAGCCCCTACATCATTAAAAAAGTTGGGCTTCAAATATTTTACCATAATGACTTCAAGTTGTCCCTTATAGCTTTAATCCTACTTTTATTCTTGTACTTTTTCTTTTGCAGGATATCCAGCAGGGTATTATTGGTTTTCAGGAGTAATAAATATTTTGTTCTCTCACATTGGTATCTAACCTCATATTACCCGTCATGACGTTTCCTTTCAGTGTTTTGTTTTTAACGTTATTTCATTGTGAGTGGAAAAGGGCCAATTTATTATGTTTTCCAGAATCTGCTCATCAGTAGACTTCTCCTCTAAAATGGTTTCATTATGTTCAAGGAAAAAAGCAACTACAAAATTGGTCATAGTTTCACTCACTGAAGGAGATCCATCTAACTGACTTCCTGGTAGTAGTTCATTCAATACTGCCTTCCAATTCATAGTACACCAGAATATTATTCAGTGAATCTATTACATACAAAGACGCAACAAGTGGGTCTGCGTGACTCGCCATTCTTTTGTATCCAGAAAAATCCACAACTCAAAGTTAAGTAGAGGGTAATGTAGGAGTATTTCCACAACCCGGCACTAGTTGTATTGGCCTCATGGTCCCCAGAAAATCTACCATTAAGGCAGTGCAAACCAGGACGCTGTGTCATTTTTGTGATCCATGGACTTCTTTTCGAAGCATTATTCTGGTATCACTCGGGACACATCTGTGTCAGGGTCCACAGGGTTACGGAAATTAGCATTAGAATCCCTACTAAGATAAATCATAGGGTAATTAACCACTGTCCACTCCTCAATTCATGCTCGTATAAACTCCAATAATTGGCTCAAGGTGCCTATGTCACCTACGTCATCCAAAACAAATGAGTTGTAAACATTAAAAATTGTCACAGACGGCACACACTTTACTTTACTCCAGGGCAATCTAAGGGTTTTTTATTTCTTTCCTTGTGGGCCCTAAGGATGGGTTTTGGGTCTCTCCAAGTGGCCCGGGCAAGGTTGCGGACTACTCTCTGCATGGCCGCTGTTGGTCTAGGGAATAATGCTCCGTAGCATGTGGACCTGGCAACGGGTCTTCCCTGTTCCGTGTCACAAGCTGCGACTGGATGGTAGCTTGCTGCATTAGAAGGAATCTCTGCTCTCACTGTAGTGGTAGCCGTGGTTCAATAAGATATTTATTTGTTGGGAGGCCTCTCCTTTTGATCTCTGGGACTCAATCCCCAGTCTTGGTTTTCCCACCCCCAGTGCGGTTCGGTTACTGGCTTCTCCGACTGCCTCGGCTGACTTGGGATGTTACAGAGGCCCTGAACATGGTTGGATTGAAAGAGGCAAGGCGGGGAACAGAGGTCTGCACCAACACCCACAGCCGCATGCGGAGCAAGGTATAAACTATGCTTCCTCCCACTCTCTTCTGCTGGAAGGGACCGTGTTCTTCTCCTGCAAAGTTGGAATACCAGCTTTGTCAGATATTATACATTACCTACGCACCCACTGTGCTATCCCCAATAAAACAAAATATTTTCTAATTCAAAAGGCAGTTTTTTTAAATATGAGCTCAACCTTCACTGAAAGCAATACTCCAAGACCCCTTCATGCCCGCTCTCCACTCCTTCCGAGTCCGTCTTTCAAAAAGAGTAAACTGATGTCAACCTAGGTCTGCTAGTTTTGCAGGCACACACACACACCCACCCACACACACACACACTCACACACCCACACACACACACCCACACACACCCACACACACGCCCCTGCCCCACCCCACCCCACCCCACCCACCTTTGACTGTCCCTCCTCAGGTCCCCAGGTTAAACACCCTTGCAGGGTTCTACCAGCAGCATTATCTCTGTAACTGCAAGTCTTCCACAATGGCGATATCGCTCTCAACTACAATTCAGTGGATTGTACAAGGATCATACTTTCAATATCTTCTGCCTGGTACTTCTCCCCTCACTTTTCTCATTACTGCATAAAACACTGTAAAATCGAGAGGTTTTTGGCTTCAATCATTATCAGCTCTTCCCCTATGAACTTGGGCACTGTGATGCCTATCTACCCAAGGGGGAGCCACCCCCTTTGAGGCTAGGGAGGGGGCAACCGCTCCCCAAGACCCTCCCTAGGGGCCTGGGCAAGTGGGACCTTACTGGGAGTGACTGCCCCTTAGGGGACAAGGACTCCATTCCAAAAGGGAACTCCCTATACACGACACCATCTGTGTACATGGGACTGCCTTCCAACAAAAACACAGTGCTCCTTCTGTTTGGCTGCAGGCAATGTGGAATCCAGCACGCCATCTAAAGGAAAAGGGATAATCCCTTTGACATGCAGTAAAAGTGGGGCAAGTAGACCAGAGAGTAGAGGAGAGGGAACAGTACGCATGGGAAACCCCCCATACCATCTGACATCACAACGCCATGGAGAGGCGGAGCAGAGTTGAACTAGCCAATACCAGGACAGTGTGACCACCTAAGTACCGTGGTGGGCCAGGTGCCTATCTAACAACGCCAAAGCCTGGACAGGGAGTGTCCACAGCTCCCCTCTGCTGTCGTTCGTTGAACGCAGCCAGCTGGAGAGAAGCTGATACCAGTATGCATGTGAAGCCCAAAAGGAAGAAGCGAAAAAGCAAACCAACGTACCCGAAGGAGCGCCAAGCCCTGCGAGTTTCCCAGCGGCAAACAAAGGTACAGGGGTGAATTGTAGAAGCAGGAGGCTGCATAGGCACGAAGAAATAAAGAGAAGGGACTGCGATTACGATAAGGGCATGAACAGAACATCTGAGGAATTATTTGAAAATCTGAAGTATAAGGAGGATTGTGAATCATTAAGAAAGTGGAAACAAATATCCTGGGTGAGAGACAGAAAGCCACAAGAGGTAATTCCATGAGAGAATTACTGAAGAGTGGGGAGACCATTTAATGAGAAACTATCGAAAGCGTTATGAGCTAAAAGCATAGAGTGAACCAAGCAAGGAGAGAGAGTAGATTTAAAAGACACCACGAATGGGGAACTCTCGACCCTAATAAAAAAACAAGGTAACAGCCTAAAATAATAAGGGAGCTGTGTAGAGAATATTTCAAAGAAATCAATGGTAAGGGTCATATTGTCAGGAAGACAAGGTCTTTGAACAGTTGGGAGGAGCTACAGAGCTCATGAATTAAACCAGAGAAAAAATATCAAAAGAAGTTACCATAAGGAATGGATTTTCTAAAAGATATCTGCATATTGAAGATTGGTGTATAACAAGAAAACCCTGAGAGAAAGCCTAAAGACAAATGGCGAAAGTGAGAAAGCCTGGAGAGAAACCTTCTTTTGGCCACTGTTAGTTGTTACTGTTAATGGTAGGGTGAGGTAGATTTAGGTTTGGGCCGAGGACATTTTTGAGTTTGGACTTCCTGACCACAAGCACCTTTAGTTTAATTTAGATAGGTACGGAATCCCCATGTAGCGATAGGGTGAGATGGACCTTTTTCCTTATTATTTAAATAAAAGAACATCAGAATGTCCTCTATGTGTCCAATCCACCAAATACAGTGTCAGATGTGGGATATCAACCAACCGATAGAAGTTATTCTTGTGCTATTCACAAAATGTAATTCAAGAGCTAAAAACCCTACTGTAGCCACTGATCAATCCTTAGGCTTTGGCTTGCAGAGGGTAGGCGACATGTTGGTTTTACTGAATGAAAGGCGGTTAATACCCACGGAGCTCAGATGTTGCCACCCCCAGGTACCTACATTAGACTTGCCTCAAAGTAAGGACTCGCATGGAGACATGGCCAGGATGTCATGGCAGGAGTGATCGACCCCGACTTTAGAGGAGAAGTCAAGGTCTTATTAGATAACCCTGGAAAAAATCCCTATACAGTGAAGGAGAGAGAGAAAATAGCCCAATGAATTCTCAAACTAGCCCTACTCCCTGTTCCCCAAGCGGTCGAAAGATAAGGAGGGACCAAAAGAGTCTTGAGGGTTTTGGCGAAGCGGACATACCCATACCGGAAGCCCCCAGCAAAGAGGTAGAGGAGATGGCACCCCTTCCCGGTCTTGCTTTTTCCCAAAAGAAATGATTCGGCCCTTACAGAGGCCTTTGGTAGGGTGACGACAGAAAAAAAAGGGGGGTGCAGCCTAGTTGGCCCTTTTTTCTTCCTGGAGAAGTGGTTATTGTATCAGGGATATCAGGGAGAAGTGGAGAGAGATGGCCTACCCAGTAAACACTTAGTGGTTACCCAGACCCATCAAAGGATTGTGCTAGAGTTGGCACATTTGTACATTAGGAAAGCTCACCAAGGGGTGGGAACAACTCACAGTGAGACAGTCTCCAGATTCTACTGGCTCTGAATCTTCACTGATATTAAGAACTATGGCTTGGTTTATGATATCTGCCAGAAGACTGCAGCTACTCCAGTCCCACCAGCCTCCTTGCAAACCTTACCAATGATCAAGGTCCCTTTCTCTAGGATAGCGAGGGACATTGTTGGCCTGCTCGAACCATCCAAGCTAGGGAACAAGTTAATTCTAGTAATCGTGGACTATGCCACTTATCCTGAGGCATTTGCCCTTCAAAATAACACCAAACGGATTATAAAACATCAAATTTACTTTCAAGAGTAAGATTCCCAAAAGAAATCCTTACTGACCAATGCACCACATTTATGTCCCATCTGATGCAGGCGATAAAGGAGTTACTCCACATTAAAACCCTGCGAACAACCGTCTATCATCCTCTGACAGATGTGTTGTTCGAAAGATTTAAGTCAGCTGTTAAAAAGAATCTTGCATACGTTGGTAGAAACAGGCAAGAGAAATTGGGACATGATTCCCAGGGCTTTGTTCGCTGTCCTTATGAACCCCTCAAGCATTCCTGGGATATTCTGTTTTTGAGTTACTCTATGGGAGGGAACCTCTGGATGTGTTAGCCATGCTAAAGGAAACATGGGAAGAGAGGGAGGGAGCCATGTTACCAATTTCCAAGACCGCCTAAAAATGGAAAATGCATATGGCAGCAGTAAGAGAAATTGTAAAGCCTGCCTCTCATTGATCCAGTCGTGGATGTCCAGCGCTTACCTGAAGCTCAACCCTTCCAAGACTGAATTCCTCTGTGAAGGCATCATGAAGCAAAACACAGACAACAGATTCCAAGTTAAAAAGGAAATGTTTTACTAACTCGAATGTCAGGATGGCTGAAGGCCTAACTTGCCCTATACTAAGGTGGTATTTCCCTACCTGAAGAAACTAAGGAAAGTCTGAGTCTGAAAGTTCAACTTAAAGGACTGTCTGCGTCCTAAACCTATACTTGCCCTCACAACTAAAGCTAATCAATGTGTACGGATGTTAGCAATATACAAAATAGTGTTCCAAATAACTTTTCAGCTCCCCTTCCCCAAGTTCAAGATAGTTCCACAAAGGCACAGGGTTCTCTTCCCCAAGTTCAACTTGTCAACCTGTACTTCTTCTCAATCTTTCAATGTTCTGTGAGAAACCAAAAGGTGTCTTACTTACTAGTCCCCAGGGATCGGTCATCCAGGTATCAGGACACAGCCATCACTATTAGATCCAGTTCCTGGGGGTGACCCAGTGAGGGAGGATCACCTGGAAGGGGAGGTCACCGGGGAGTGAAAGTTTGACAACGATGGTTGAGACGCCGTATCTGTAACGCTCACCTGATTCCCACAGTGACGCTGACCCGAACTGGACTGCTACCGTTTCTTCTATCGTGAGGCGCAGGGCCCGGAAGATGCTCTGGACGGGGCCTCCGAATTTGGATTGCCTGGCTTGTAGAGTAAGTTTTCTGCAGGTGGAAGAAAAGGGATTGATTACCAGCTGGGGTGGATATGTGTTCCCACCAATCTCCCGTTTCTCACTCTTCTTGACCCCCAACTCGGTTTCGGTGAGCTCTCACCTTGGGTATTGTAAGGATGAGCTCTCCATCCTGCTTCAGGTGCAGGGGTGCGTAGAATCCAGTTACGTCACTGGATGGGAAATAGTTGCGGACACTGTGTCCTTTCGTCTCTCCTGCGGTAGCCGTAAGTATGAGTGTCTTTTCTCCACAGGAGCCGGGGCTCAGAAACCTAAAGCAGGTAACTCTCTTGGTGAGTATTTGTTCTCCGTGCTTAGTTAGTGCTCACAATGTATTCCTCTTATGCAGGTGCTGGGATGTAGCTGGCGTCATAGCCGCGGTGGAGGAAGGTAAGTGAAAGAAAAGCGACTGCTTACTTCTAATGATTGTCTTTTTCTGCTTACAGGTGCCGAGATGCTGCCGGCGACACAGCCGCTGTCGCGCGTGATGAGGCACGTAAGTAAATGTGGCCGCTTTAGAGCGTGCACCTCTAATGACTGTCTTTTTCTGTTTTTCAGGTGCCGAGATGCTGCCGGCGTCGTGGCGGAGTTCGGCGAGGCCACGGATGGGTAAGGCAAGGCGGCGCGGCTGCGAGCGTTTGAGAGCGCTGCTAATCTTGTACCTTTCCTTTGCAGGATCGTCGGAGGTAGGATTGCTGAGGCTGGATTCCGGTAAGTATAATTTCTAATGCTCGCCTTCTCTTTTCTTGTCTGTTTGCAGGTGTTCCGGGTGCTGGCGGGCGTGTCAGCAGCCAGGATGCAGGAGCCGACTCGGTGAGCGTCTTGCTGCTGATGCAGAATAACGCGAAGCACGTGTATTCCATCGGGCGTGGTTTAAATAGCAGAGAAGTGCTTCAGGTGTGTGTTCTTCCACCGGCCCCACCCAGGTAAGAAAAAGAGTTCCTGAATAGAGGAAATAGTTCCTCCCAGCCCTGATGGCTGGGGACTTCAGCCTGACTGGATTGTTCTGGGTAAGTATGCAGCATGGTCTGCCTCAGGTAAGGCCACCCAAGCATTATTACACAGTTTTATCAATATGAGCCCGGCGCCTATGGCGCCGGGACTGGAGTCCTTTATGAGCCTGGCGCCAAAGGCGCCAGGACATGAACCAAAGGGCCCCTGTAGGGGTCTGCTGGGTCCGGAGATGTGGAAGAAGGGTCTGCTTCCAGGGGCGCTGGGCCAGTCCTGGCTCCTCGGGAGTAGTGCTCATGACAGCACCCCCCCTCAAGGCCCCTCCCAAAATTGTCTTCCCCGGGGGTTTTGGTTTATCCGGAAAGGTTCGGTGAAATTTCTTGACTAGACAAGAGCATGGACGTGGTCATAGGGTTTCCATGACCTCTCTTGAGGCCCCTAACCCTTCCAGTCAATCAGGTAGAACAGCTTTGATCTGATGATCTTAGAGTCCAAAATGTTTTTAATCTCGAATTCAGGTTCTCCATTCACTTGAATTGGTTCTGGAGGTTTGGTTAGTCTGGTTCCAGATTGCATGGGTTTCAAAAGCGATACGTGAAAAACAGGATGTATTCGCATATGAGCTGGCAATCCTAGTTTAACGGCCACTGTGTTTATTTTGGCCGTAACTGGATATGGCCCCAGATATTTGGGATTAAAAGTGCGAGGTCCTTTGAGTGATAAGTGTTTGGTGGACAACCAGACCTGGTCCCCAATCTGGTATTGAGGGGCCTCGCTTCGGTGTTGATCTGCTCCTCTCTTGTACCTTTCTTTAGCTTGTTGTAAATGTGCAGCAGCTTCTTTGAAGGCTTTGGTAATAGCAGTGTGTAACTGATCCACGGCGGGTGTTCCAAGATCTTGAGGTGGATCGAGGTTGGAAGTTCGAGGATGAATTCCATACAAAGTGCAGAAGGGGCTTTGCCCGGTTCCAGAGTGAACGGAATTATTGTATGCATACTCAGCTATCCAAAGGATGTCCTTCCAGTTGCTCTCTGACTGTTGTAGCATGCATCGTAAATATTGTTCGAGAGTCTGGTTAGTTCTTTCAGTTTGACCATCGGTCTGGGGGTGATGGCTGGTTGAGAGTCTTACATCGATTTGAGCCAATTGACAGCAACTACGCCAAAAATGGGAAATAAACTGGCTTCCTCTATCTGAGATTAGTACCGATGGGAATCCGTGTAACCGGACAATGTTTTCAAGGAATTCTCTGGCTAGTACCGAAGCTGAGGGTAAGCCTTTTAACGGAATGAAGTGGGCCATCTTGGAAAACAAATCCACGAGAATAGTGTTATACCCGGAGCAGAGGGTAAGTCTGTGATAAAATCCATAGAAAGGGTGTGCCAGGGAGACGGTGGAATGTCTAATGGTTGGAGAAGACCAGCCGGTCTTTGCTTTTGACCCTTGTTTTGAGCGCACACACCACAGGACATCACAAATTCTTTTATGTCTTTTCTCCACGAAGGCCACCAGAATTGTCTTCTCACTTTCTCTTCTGTTTTGGCAATGCCAGGGTGGCCCTCTATCAATGAATCGTGATAGCAGGAGATTACTTGCCTTTGCAAATCGGCGTGTGGTAGGAATAATTGTCCTCGGAAATAAGGCAAGTCATTGTTTAAAGTGAAATCCATTCCTTTTTGTAGCCAGTTCTGCAGGTCTGTTGGGTTCAGAAATTGTTTAACTTTTGCCTCAATGTCCTCGATGGATTGTGAAGAAATCAGGCCCAAGATCCTTTGTTCAGGAATTATTGGTACAGGCTCTGGGTTGACAATGGTGTCTGCCATTCCAATCCGGGAAAGAGCATCTGCTTTGCCATTTTTGCTGCCGGGACGGTAAGTGATCACAAAGTCAAATTCGGCAAAGAACAGGGCTCAGCGGAGCTGTCGAGAGGATTGAGCCTTGTCGGTTTTCAGATACTGTAAATTCCGATGATTGGTGATCACCGTGATGGTGTGTCTGGCCCCAAGGAGATAATGACGCCAGGCCTTAAAGGCGGATTTAATAGCTAACAGTTCCTTGTCTGTGATGGCGTAGTTAACCTCAGGCGCCGAGAATGTTCGAGACCAGAACGCCACGGGATGTAATTGGTTAGTCTCTGGGTATCTTTGTGAGAGGACCGCTCCCATTGCTAAGCTGTATGCGTCGGTTTCGACGATATAAGGGAGATCTGGGCGTGGGTGCTTCAGCATTGGCGCAGAAGTAAACTTGACTTTTAGCTCTTGAAAGGCTTGTTCAGCTTCTTCAGACCACTCAAAACGTTTATTCTTTCTTAAGAGAGCCGTGATGGGTTGTACCACTCGTGAAAACTCCGGAATGAATCTGCGATAAAAATTGGCAAAGCCTAACATGCTCTGAATGCCTTTTACAGAAGTAGGTGATGGCCATTTGAGAATAGCATCTACCTTTCGCGAGTCCATGTGGACGCCTTTAGGTGTCAGGATAAAACCCAGAAATTCGACTTCAGTGGCATGGAAAACACATTTTTCAAGTTTGGCAAATAATTTGTGTTGGCAAAGTTTTTCAAGTACTGTTCCAACATGATTTCGGTGATCTGCTTCCGAAGAGGAGTAAACAAGAATGTCATCTATGTAGACGACAACACAGACCTCAATGAGCTCCCTGAGGACATCATTCATAAAATATTGGAAGGCGGCCGGTGCATTACATAGTCCGAAAGGCATCACTTGGTACTCAAATAACCCATATTTAGTGCGAAACGCTGTCTTCTATTCATCGCCTTCCTTGATCCGTACCAAGTGATAAGCCCCCCGTAGGTCTAGTTTTGTATATATGCAAGCATCCTTCACCTGGTCAAGGAGTTCCGGGATCAGAGGTAAAGGGTATCTGTTTTTTACCGTTATCTGATTCAGAGCGCGGTAGTCTATACAGGTTCTGAGGTCACCTTCTTTTTTTGGCACGAAGAACAGAGCCGAGGATGCAGGGGACTTCGATGGACGAATAAAACCATTGGCCAAGTACTGGTCCAGGTACTGTCGCAGGTGAAGGTTCTTGGGCTCGGTAAGGGCGTAGATCCTGCTGCAAGGAGTTGCTGCACCGGGTAGTAGATCTACCTGGCAATCGTATGACCTGTGTGGCGGTAAGGTGTTAGCCTGTTCCTTTTGGAAAACATCTTGAAACTCTCGATACTCTAGCGGTAATTGCAAACTGTCGGCCGTTACTGACGCTAGGTCAATGTCTGATCGTAGATAGCAGGTTTGTGCACACTCTGGGAACGTTATCGTCTTTGCTCGCCAATCAATCTGAGGATTGTGTTTTTCCAACCAAGGGATTCCCAGAATAATTTGAAATTGCGGAGCCTTGATCACGTCGAACACTATTACCTCCCGATGCCCGTCTTGGCCTAGTAATGTCACTTCAGTAGTGGTATGGGTTACCGGCCCGGAGGCGATCTCAGTCCCATTCACAGTGGTGATGACATCTTTAACAGCTTTTGGGCAAAGAGGTCGTTTCATCCTGGAAGCCAACTCACGGTCCACGTAATTTCCTATAGCTCCACTGTCCACGTATGCCTTAATTGCATGCAATCTTTCTGGCTGCTTCGGATTTACGAGGATCATTGGCATAATGAAGTGCGAGGTCAAAGAACTGGTTTTTAAGCTCGGCAAGCGGACCTCTACGCTTGTCGGGCAAGGTCGTTTCCCGGCTCAGACTTTTCGGAATTCTTGTCGGAAGCTCCTACGGTCTTCTTAGGTGGTTTTACAGGGCAGTCTCGAAGGAAATGTCCCGAGTTCCCACAATAGAGACACAGTTGCATTTGCCGTCTTCTGTCATGCTCTTTCTGGGTTAAGGGGCCCTTTACAACCCCAATCTGCATAGGTTCGGTGCCATCGACACTTTTGGAGTTGCTCTGAGACTTAGTGAAGATTCGGGTTTCAAACCTGGATCGATCCGCCTTCCTGTTTTGAAGCCTGTGATCTAATTGGACCACCAAATCAATATAATCCGAACAGTCCTGAGGTGAATTTACGACCTGGGCCAGGATGTTTTTGAGTCCGCCGCGTAGACCTCGGTGAAATAGCGTGATTCTTTTCTCTTCGGGCCATCCAGTTTCCACAACTAACCTATTGAAGGATGCAATGTAGGCTAAGAGATCCTGGTTGCCCTGTCGTAGGGAAAGGAGTTCATTGTCCAGGGCCTGCCCCTGGGAATGCCTTGCAAAAAATCTTTCCATACTCGTCTGGAAGGCTTGGAAATTCCGAAGGATTTGATCATCTTGTGTAACCAGTGGAATTGACCAATCGGCGGCACTGCCACTAAGATACGAAAGTACAAATGCTACCTTGGTCTGGTCATTTGGGAAGGCCGCGGGCCTGCAGAGAAAGTGCAATCGGCATTGATTTATGAACACTGCAAATCTTTTAGGGTCTCCAGCAAAATGTTCAGGTGGTGCCAGTGGCACATTTCCAGGTAATTTCATTTGAACAGGATTGGTTGAAGTAACTGGGGTAAAATTCCCCCCTACATTGGGCAGAGGGGTTTGCCCCGCTTGGCTCTGTAATAACTGTCTGGCAAGGTCGTCAGTTCGTTGACACTATTAACTCTCTCCTGAGGGCGTTCGTCTCCTGGCGAGCAGCATGAACTTCAGCCCTTAATTCCCCCAGTAGCTGGGCCAGTTGATCTGTATCAGAAGTTTTCTTAGCGCCTGGGTAGGAGATTATTGGTAGGCTTTGCGTTCTGTAACGCTCACCTGATTCCCACAGAGACGCTGACCCGAACTGGACTGCTACCGTTTCTTCTATCGCAGGGCCCGGAAGATGCTCTGGACGGGGCCTGCGAATTTGGATTGCCTGGCTTGTAGAGTAAGTTTTCTGCAGGTGGAAGAAAAGGGATTGATTACCAGCTTGGGTGGATATGTGTTCCCACCAATCTCCCGTTTCTCACTCTTCTTGACCCCCAACTCAGTTTCTGCGAGCTCTCACCTTAGGTACTGTAAAGATGAGCTCTCCATCCTGCTTCAGGTGCAGGGGTGCGTAGAATCCAGTTACGTCACTGGATGGGAAATAGTTGTGGACACTGTCCTTTCGTCTCTCCTGCGGTAGCCGTAAGTATGAGTGTCTTTTCTCCACAGGAGCCGGGGCCCAGAAACCTAAAGCAGGTAAGTCTCTTGGTGAGTATTTGTTCTCCGTGCTTAGTTAGTGCTCACCATGTATTCCTCTTATGCAGGTGCTGGGATGTAGCTGGCGTCGTAGCCGCGGTGGAGGAAGGTAAGTGAAAGAAAAGCGACTGCTTACTTCTAATGATTGTCTTTTTCTGCTTACAGGTGCCGAGATGCTGCCGGCGACACAGCCGCTGTCGCGCGTGATGAGGCACGTAAGTAAATGTGGCCGCTTTAGAGCGGGCACCTCTAATGACGGTCTTTTTCTGTTTTTCAGGTGCCGAGATGCTGCCGGCGTCATGGCCGCGGTGGAGTTCGGCGAGGCCACGGATGGGTAAGGCAAGGCGGCGCGGCTGCGAGCGTTTGAGAGCGCTGCTAATCTTGTACCTTTCCTTTGCAGGATTGTCGGAGGTAGGATTGCTGAGGCCGGATTCCGGTAAGTATAATCTCTAGTGCTCGCCTTCTCTTTTCTTGTCTGTTTGCAGGTGTTCCGGGTGCTGGCGGGCGTGTCAGGAGCCAGGATGCAGGAGCCGACTCGGTGAGCGTCCTGCTGCTGATGCAGAATAACGCGAAGCACGTGTATTCCATCGGGCGTGGTTTAAATAGCAGAGAAGTGCTTCAGGTGTGTGTTCTTCCCCCAGCCCCACCCAGGTAAGAAAAGAGTTCCTGAATAGAGGAAATAGTTCCTCTCAGCCCTGATGGCTGGGGACTTCAGCCTGACTGGATTGTTCTGGGTAAGTATGCAGCATGGTCTGCCTCAGGTAAGTCCGCTCAAGCATTATTACACAGTTTATCAATATGAGTCCGGCGCCTATGGTGCCGGGACTGAAGTCCTTTATGAGCCTGGCGCCAAAGGCGCTAGGACACGGTCCAAAGGGCCCCTGTAGGGGTCTGCTGGGTCCGGAGATGTGGAAGAAGGGTCTGCTTCCGGGGGCGCTGGGCCAGTCCTGGCTCCTCGGGAGTAGTGCTCATGACAGCATCCCCCTTCTTACAACTCCTTTTCCCCATCCTACCTCGTAGTATCCTCAAACACTTTACTCCCCCCTCTTTTTCCGACACGAACACTTTCGCACACCACGAAAGACGACGGACAAACGCGAGAGCCGTTTACCTGACTTATCCCACCACAAGCGTCAGGCAAAGTCAGGCAATGGACCAGAATCACACACACACACACACACACACACACAACGGCCCTTTCACTTCCCCACAGGGATAAAAGGTGGAGCACGAGAGCACAATACGAGCAAGGCAGACTGCACGACGAGAGCTAACTCAGCACGGCAGTTCAAGAGGAGGAGAAAGACGGCGCAAATCGAGAGGGTGACAAGGAGAGAAGTGACCTTGCCCTTTCTGACCAAGGCCTGTGAAACCTCTGTGGAAGGAATTGTAAGATCACGAACAATAGCCAGCTTGTGTTGCAGCAGATGCCAATGGTACACAGGGCCCTCCTCCATTGATAACCAAGCCGGGGAGAGACGCTTTCCACCGTGGTACCCACCTTGACTCCAGAGACAAACAAAGCCAAGCAGTTCATCAAAGCCGGCGAGTCGAGGGGAGAGCGATAAGAAACTGAACTGTGTTGCACAAAAGTAGCAAATGGCTAATTGAAGAAATACAAACAACTGTTAATGTCAGAGGGGGAAAAACCAGCTCCAGAGGAGTCCAGCACCACGTGGGTGCTCACCCGAGAAACTCTGGGCGATTACCCTATTGTTGAAACTACCGTTACCAGAAGGCCTTGGGAAATGCAAGAAAGGGGTCAAAGTGGCCATACGGGTTCCAGTAAAAAATCCTGTGTACAGTCGAAATTCTTTGACCGGCAGATGATTGTGAAGCTAAGGTAAGGGAATCCCGCATCGTAAGAACTGTTCAAGGAACTGTGTGATTGACAAAGCTGGCAAGAGTGAACCAGACAGAGGGATGCCGATAAAAAGGGGTCAAAGCCAAAAGTCCTGATGAACAGTGTGTGGACAGGAGTGTACCCAAAAGAGGGATGTCCACAAGGAACTGTTTAAAAAGATATTAAAGCTGGTGAATACCACAGAGGAAAGAATTTGTGAAAAGCAGCAGTAAACCAGACGTAGGGAGGCTAACAGTCGAGAAGGGTCTGATCCCGGGAAAGGTGGATCCAGGGATGAAATGCCATCACCCTTCAACAAGTGAACGCAAGAGAGAAAGTCTTTGAATACATGCCAGGGTGAACCCGACGGAGGGAGGCGGATATTTGAGAGGAAATGAAAGAACAACAAACCTTGGCTCCTGCATGACAAAGACACGCAGAGCACTTATGAAGTGATTCCTTACAGGACACCTCACCTTGAATCTTTGGAAATATCAATATTTTTCATTTTTAGGAAAATATATAACATATGATTCTCATAACATAAGGGGCCAATGGATGATTAGCTTTTGTTACATATTTTCAAAGTATTCCAACGAGGGGGACAGCTTGCATCACCAATATCTCCAACATCACAAACTTATTTTTCAAAGGACGCTGTAATCTATTAACCTGTAAGTATACATGAGTATATGCTCAGGCTAGTTATACTGATCATGTTTGTTCGGAATGTTATGTTATAAAGATAGAGATATCGTCTGTCATCTGACCTACAGGGCAACTTTCAGCAAAACCTATGGGGTGAGTCCAATTTTTGGGTGGACGTAATACACTTAATGTATATTGGAATAGATGGGCACCTCTATGCGAACTAATGATGGGATTAAGGGTAACCTCACCTGTTACACAAATATACAAGGATTTTTTACAAGACTAGTGGTGGAAGCACAACTCACTTTGGTAATGATAACAGTGAAATCAAGCATACATGAGAACAACCATGGACACCGAATAGGTACTCACGGTGCATAGGGTTTCTAATGGTTTTTAGTGTAAATACTATTCTCACCCCATTCAGCACACACTATACAGAGCCAACGTGGCACTATCAAACATGTTGAATAACGCATTGTTGTATGCATATTTTTCTTTCCTCTTCCTGGAATCCTGCTTCCTGGGAGTATGTACTGACAAATGTTACGCAATTCACTGTACCTCAAATGTTTCACACCATTTGTGTCCATTTGTATCTTAAAACTGATTGTGGAAACTATCTAATGTGAAACCGATATTACTATGGCATCTGTTATGGTGTAATATGCTTATGAAATATGAATGTACAGCCTTGAGAAAGACTTCGAGTCGAAACACATATTGGCTGTTTCTGCTTCACCTAATACCAGACAAACAGGAATAACAATCGATTGAAGACTTTGGGATACTTTATACATGGGCAAATATTGCTAAAGACAATATATAATTTTATTAGCCAAGCGCGGAACGCAAGTGGATTCTCATCTTAAATCAATTTGTGTAGTGGTATCAGGGTTCCCCACATACTACTCACCACGCAGTGGGCACGCAACATTTTCATCTCACCAGCACAATAGGACGGAGTTCATCCCTGTTCTAGGTTTTTTGCCAACATCAGCCTCCCTTCCTTCAGCCTTCATGTGCTA
Source organism: Ambystoma mexicanum (assembly GCF_040938575.1). NCBI lineage: Eukaryota > Metazoa > Chordata > Amphibia > Caudata > Ambystomatidae > Ambystoma > Ambystoma mexicanum. Next base: position 1,119,907,157 of record NC_090930.1, read on the forward strand.
TGTTCACTCATGCCCTATCTCTCCTCATAAATGCCTACCAAGTACTGAGAAGAGGCAACTAGGAACAATACACACTTCCAATGATCAACACCACTCTAGCACTGAGACGAAGAGCGGTGTAAATATAGGCAGTACAGAAGGTCAGGCAAGTCACATTAATTGGGCTGATAATAGCCGGGCAATTCCAACTAACAACATACCTGGGACTCCTAACAGGGCTCAGCTGTATAAAGGAAGGAGAGGCAGCTATGTGAGTAGAGAAGGAGAACCGCTGAGTTTCCCGTGACCAGACAGCCTGAAGACTGGCCATGATTCCAGAGACATACAGGACTCGAGAAGGACAGGTTGCGTGGAGTTTGCAGGACTGGGAGCCTTTAGAAGCTAAGAGAGGCAGGCGTAGATGTCAAATAACAAACTTGCTGCAAGAAGGAGCGGGGTGCAGAACGAACAGGGACCGCATTCATGGTGAAGACTCAAGAAGCCAGCGTATGCAAGGACGTGTCTGGAGGGAATGCAGAGTCGATGCAGTCAGCTACCCAGCTACTGAAGAGGTGAGCGGGGGCAGCTTGGACTGCCGCTGGGGAGACGTGAAGAGCAGGGGAGTGTAAGAAGACACCCAGTGGGACCACAGGCAAGTAACGGTCCGTAAGCATAAGTGAGTGCAAACTAAATGAAAATGGCTTTTTGAATAAAGCCCATCATATTGAATACCGAACTAAACAAGAACTCACAGCTTTTTGAACAGAGTTTCAGCAAGTGGCAAATTGAACAAATAAGTATTCGAATTACAAATGTGAGGAAGATTTGTGATCTTGTGGCAAGTAAAGACTGGTGCAGAAAAGGGTTGCATTAACCAAAAGGAAAACCCAAAGTCCAAGGCAGAAGAGCTTATGAGGAGCAAAAACAAATCCAAGGAAAGATGTCTGGTTGGACGATCTGTGATGGGTGGACTGTGCGGTCTGACAAGTGTGCCTGGTTGGACATTGGTGAAACGCACATCTATTGGAACTGTATTGAGCCGGAAGTAGAAGGCCCAAGAAGAACTTGAGCTGAGAGCAAGTGAGACTTCACTTGGGTTAAGAAGAATCCCACACTTGTTCATTTCTAGATGGGAGAGCAAGCATAGGTATTTGGACAGACAGAACTTATTTGGACTTATAACCACAGACTATAAGTCCAAACCACAGACTTTCTTTCGTTTTCTTCAGGCAGGAGAAATCCCTACCATAGTTATAGGGCAAGTTAGGCCTTACATCATCCTCGCATTTAAATAAAGCTCTTTCAAACTTAAATTCTGTTGTCTATGTTATCCCTTGGTACCATGCCCGTCTCACAGCATGAGCCCCGCTCACACTTCACCATCTCTTTGTATCTCGAGGACAGCTCTGCTTTCTCCCTGTGGACGCTGTTGGTAACTCTGCTCCTTTCTTCTGTGTCAGTAGCTTTAGCTGCGGACCGCTGACCAGTGAGGCTCCCACAGCTGTGGCCTTCTCGTGGCCCTTGGCTCCACAGCATCTTGGAGTCGTCTGCCAGTGTCATGGTTCTCCTGCAGGACCCACCACGGCTGCCTCCTGGTATGTAGGATTCTCCCCTCCAGGTCTGCCATTATCAGCCTCTGCTCTATCCTGCTGCTCTCCTTTCTGCTAAACTCCCCCTTTTATATACCTGCAACCACTTGATAGGTTGCAAGTGTGAGTCCATAATTGTAATTGCCTGGTCGTGATTAGTGGAGCACTTGCGTTATGCCTGACCTTTACATCACTCTACAGGCTTCTTCCTCATCGCAGTACTAGAGTGGTGAAATTACTTACTGGTGTTCACTACTCCTAGTTGCCTCTTTCTCGCCCCAGTGCTATTGTGGGTTGAATGAGGAGAAATGAGGGGAGATGGTTTGCAACAGCCTACTAAGGCCTACTAATGCCGGGGGAGGGGGAGGTTGGTTCTCATAAGGAAAAGGGGGATATCATGTCTCGCCTGTGGATATCCTCTCCCCAATCCCTAAGGACCCACCACCCTCCCTCTCTTCTCCACCCCCAGGGTCAGGATCCAAAAGCGATGGCCTTTCCCTGGCCACCTGAGACTAAACTCCAAGGGGAGTAGGTGTGAGGATACTCTCAGGTTTCACATACCCTTCCCCTATATGGGTTGGACCGGGGTGCTTCACAGGGAAACCAGGAGAGAAAATCTATGTTACCTTCCACTCGGCCCTTCAGGTGATTCACTGTGAAGCAATAAGGTTGAAGGTCCAGGAACCACGTCAGGACCCTAGCATTGAATTCCTTCTTCCGACTAATCCACACCAAAGGGGAGTGGTCCATTATTAATCAAAACTTACGACCTAAAAGGTAGTACGTAAGATGCATCACGAAGTTCGTATAACAGATCTTCTCCTCCTCCTATCTGATCTTTTGGGGCTCAGCGTTTTTCAATTTGTCGGTTAATCGTGATGTTTTACTGGAGAAGTTTGCAAGGAACCGGCGATAATAACGGATTAGCCACACAAAGGCCCTCAAATCTTTCTTGGTTTATCGAGAACAGCTCTCACCTTCTCTTGCTGGGGTTGGACAGTATCATTACCCACAAAAAAATAATACTTTAACCGCATATTGGGACAGCTTGTATTTTCTGGGGCTAGCAGTCAGCCCGGCGTTTTTAACACTCTCATGACTGTGTAAAGGTGGTGTAAATGATCTTCCCATGTCTTGCTATTTATCACAATGTCATCTATATAGGCTCTGAAAAATCTGAATATGGCTGTAAAATATCATCCATCAACCTATGAAATGTTGTGGGAGCACCATGTAGACCAAACGTCAGGACTTTAAAATGAAACTATCCTTTGGGAGTAGCAAAGGCAGTTTTCTCTTTGTACGGTCCATACAACGGAACCTGCCAATACCCTTTTGTTAGATCTATTGTTGAAAGATACACCGCATTACCCAGCCAGTCAATCAGATCATCAATACGGGACATTGGGTAAGTGTCAAAGGCAGAGATGGCATTCACCTTTCTCAAGTCTATACAAAACCGCCAACTTCCATCGGGTTTTGCCACCAACACGATAGGGGAGGACCAGGGAATATTCAAAAGTTCGATGATGTTAGCATCAAGCATGCTCTTAACTCCCTGGATGATAGTATCTTTTCGGGATTCGGGTAATCAGTAAGGTTTTAAATGTACCACTTTGCCTGCAGGACTGTGGATATGATGATAAATATGCTTCACTCTTCCGCGCTTCTCTCTAAACACGTCAGTAAACTGTTGTCACACTCACCTGTGTCTCTGCAGGAGCGATGGACGAGCCTCCCTTGACCATGAGTCTTCACTTCCCCTGTTTCACCCGGAGGAATACCTGTCAAATACAAGGTGTACACTCAGACCTGAATTCACCCGATCCCCCTGGGCCCTTCCCTTCTCTTTACTGTATGCTGTGATGTCCCCCTATGTGCTTACCTTGATTTTTAGTAGGGTGTGCACTCCATCCTGCATTTGCAGGGGCGCGATTCACTCATGTGATTGGTGCCAATGTCTGTAGGCTGAGTTCAGATGCCAAACGCTGTTTTATGCCTTCACAGCGAGGCCGAGAGTTCAAGGCGCCAGTTTCTTCACTGGCTAGAAAGTCCTTCCCACAAGTGAACGTTGCGCAGAGAATGTTGAGTGTCCAAAATTGTCTGTATTGTCTTTGCCGGTATTTTTGTGGGTGAGCAGCGCTGCCTGTAAAAGCTAGCTGCTGGTAGGTTTGCGCAGCGCCTTCAATTCGAGAGCGCCTGGTAATGTCTCTCCCTTTACCTTGCAGGAGAAATTATGTGGAATTAGCGCCTCGAGTCCAGGTTCAGCGCTACTGGAGACTTGGTGGTTAGGTAAGTTTGCACGGAGGCTTTTGGTAAGTATGCACCGCGTAGAGAGAGAGCGCAGTGAAATAAGTGTCCGCGCTATTGGAGCCAGCGCAATGAATAATGTCTCTTCTTTCTTACAGGGGTTTGTGTGCTCGTGCAACTAACCTGGATTCCAGCATCGCGGGAAGATTCGTTGAGTATGCGCAGCATTACTGATGTGCGTGTGTTAACGCTGTTCTTCTTTGTTCTTACAGGTGCCGGTGTAGAAGTCACCTCTTGACTTGAGATAGCTGCGGCATGGAGTAAGAACCAGGTAAGCTGAAGCTGAATGATCCGGAGCGGGTAAGCAGAAGCAGGATGATCCGGAGCAGGTAAGCAGAAGCAAGATGATCCAGAGCAGGTAAGCAGAAACAGGATGGAACAAGTTACTTACCTGTAACTGTTGTTCTCCAGCATGGGTCTGGCATGGATTCACATGCTCATGAATATTCCCCGTCGTCAGGCTGGGAATCCTCGGTAAAGAAAAATCAGTATCAGTTTCGTTTCTGATCTGTCTTTCGTAGTAGTAACCAATCACTGATCTCTGCGTCATACTGACCACAGCCAATGACTGCCCTCTCCCTAAGCCCCGGCTCTGGCAGCCATCTTCAGATTTGGTAGCACGTGAAGTGGCAGTATGACCAAGTGAAGAGCCGCAGAGGGGTAGCCGGGAGGGTTTGCATGTGAATCCATGCCAGACCCATGCTGGAGAACAACAGTTACAGGTAAGTAACTTGTTCCTTCTCCAGCATGGGGTCTGGCATGGATTCACATGCTCATGAATAAAAGAATACATAGCAGTACACACATGCACAACCACAGGAGGTGGCAAAGGCTCAACATTAAGCATAATATCCAAAACTCAACATTAAGCAATTCTTACCTCCTCACTAGGCTCACCTTAGGCGAACAGGTTGCGCAGCGCTGCTTGGCCGACCCTGGACTCCTCCCTGGAATCCCGGTCGACGCAGTAGAATTTCGTGAAGGTGTGCGTCGACCTCCACGTAGCAGCCCTGCAGATGTCTAGCAAGGGCACACCAGATAGGAACGCCGTGGTAGCTGCGATCGCTCTGGTGGAATGGGCTCTCGGACGGCCAGGCAGCGGTCGGTTTGCCAACCGATGACAGTACGTGATACAGCCGGAGAGCCATCTGGAAATGGAAGCCTTCGAGAGAGCCTTCCCCTGATTGACAGGTCCAAAGTTCACAAAAAGTTGTGACGTCTTCCGAAAACTCTTCGTGCGGTCCACGTAGAACTTCAGCGCTCTAGCCACATCCAGCGAGTGCAAAGTCCTTTCAGCCGGCGACGGGAAGAAAACAGGCAACACCAAGGGTTCATTGAGGTGGAAGTCCGATGGCACCTTGGGCATGAAGGAGGGGTGCGTCCTGAGCACTACCCTCGTGACGTGAAAAGTCAAGTATGGGGGCTTGCAGGAAAGGGCCTGGATCTCTCCCACCCATCGTGCGGAGGTGATGGCCACAAGAAACGCTGTTTTCCACGACAAGAACTTCAACGGAGCTGAGTGCAGAGGCTCGAACGGAGGTCCCATGAGCTTGGTCAGCACCACGTTGAGCTCCCACGCCGGGGCCGGAGCCTTCACTGGCGGGAACAATCTGAACAGTCCCTTCATGAATTCTTTCACCAGACGATGAGACCACAAAGACGTCTGTCCCGTGGTTCTGGTGTATCGGGAGATCGCAGCAAGATGAATCTTGATGGAAGCGTGCGCCAGTCCAGCCTTGGCCAGCGTCAGCAGGTATGGCAGTACTTGAGGAGCCGTAATCCATAGAGGGTTAATCTTCTGTGCGTGGCACCAGACAGAGAACCTCTTCCATTTGTGTCCGTAGCATTTAAGAGTTGAGGACGCCCTGGCCTTTGCAAGAACCTCTCTGCAGTCGGCCGGTGTGTCGTAACCTCCAAACTCTAACGCTGCAGGAGCCAGGCCTGCAAGTTCAGCGACTTCGGGTCGTGATGGAGAATGACGCCTCCTACCCTGGAGAGAAGATCCGCGTCCACTGGCAGCTTGATTGACGGGGACGCTGACAAGTCCAGAAGGTCCGGGAACCATATCTGCCTCGGCCACGCAGGTGCGACGAGGATCATCCTGCACCGTGACCTCTTGAGCTGGTTGATGAGCCGGATCAGCAGCGGCAATGGAGGGAACGCATATAGGAACAGGCCCTCCCAGGGGAAAGAGAAAGCATCGCCCATGCTCCTCGGCTGGGGAAACCTGCTGGCGAACCTCCGGCACTTTGAGTTCGTCGCTGTCGCAAACAGATCGATCTGGGGTGTGCCCCACCGTCGGAAGAGGCGGTCCACTAGATTCTGTCGTAGTTCCCACTCGTGGCACGAGCGCAGCTCTCTGCTGAGCGAGTCGGCGATGGTGTTTTTTATTCCTGCCAGATGAAACGGCACCAGAAATATCCCTTGGGCGACGGCCCAATGCCACAGATCCTGCGCCTCCTTGGACAGGGCTGGGGTTCTGGTACCGCCCTGCTTCCTGATGTAGAACATGGTGGTGGTGTTGTCGGTGAAGATCCTCACCACCTTGCCCTTGAGGGACGGAAGAAAGGACCTGAGGGCCCAAAACACTGCACGGAGTTCCAGGACGTTGATATGGAGGGACTTCTCCGTCGGCAGCCAAAGGCCCCTTGCCTGCAGATTTTCGGTGTGCGCTCCCCACCCTTCCAGGGAGGCATCCGTGGTCACTGTCTTCTGGTGGCCCGGGTTCTGGAAGTCCATGCCCGCCGTCAGATGCGTGCGGGTGCCCCACCACCGGATCGCTCGTCGGAATCTCTCGTCGAGTGTGATCCTGTCCTCGAAGCTGCCCGTCGTCTGGATCCAGCGAGCGTCCAGGAACTCCTGTAACGGGCGCATCCGAAGCCTGCACAGGCGGATGAGATAAATGCAAGAAGACATCATTCCGAGGAGGGACTTGATGGACCTCACCCTAGCCGCGTCCGCGACCAACATCTGCTGCACCTTGCCTAAGATGGCCCTCGTCCTTTCCTCCGACGGAGAGGCCAGAAGCGCCACTGTGTCGAGTTTCGCTCCCAGAAACAGTGCGTCTTGCGTGGGCACCAGGTGGGACTTGGCGTAGTTTATGGAGAATCCCAGGTCAGTGAGTAGTTGGACGGTCTTCGCCGTGTGCTTCGCGGCGAGCTCCTTTGTCTTTGCTCGGATGAGCCAGTCGTCCAGGTAGGGGTAGACGTGGATCCCCTCCAGGCGCAGCCGCGCCGCCACCAGTGCGAGGCACTTGGTGAACACCCTGGGTGCCAACCTCAATCCGAAGGTAAGGGCTCTAAACTGGTAGTGACGCCCTTGGACCACGAATCTGAGAAACTTTCGGTGTCCCTTTTTGATGGGGATATGGAAGTAGGCATCCTCCAAATCCAACAACGACAGGAAATCGCCCTCCTCCAGCTGACCCAGGACATGCTGGAGGGTGACCATCCGGAACTTCTGTGCCTTGATGACTTTGTTCAGTCGTCGTAGGTCCAGGATGGGACGCCATCCTCCTGTCTTCTTCTTCACGAGGAAGTATCTTGAGTAAACTCCGAAGCCCCGAAGCCTCTTTGGGACAAGCTCGATGGCGCCTTTCTTGAGCATCGCCTTTACCTCCAAGAGAAGTTGAGGGACATGATGTTCCTTCCTGGCCACGGGGGGGGACGCGCGGGCACTTCTTTAGAAACTCGAGTGAGTGACCCTGGGCCAGGGCGTCCAGCACCAAACGGTTGGTGGAGATGGACTCCCACACGCTGACTAAGTTCGCCAGCCGGCCTCCCACCGGGATGCTTCGGTGGGGGCCCGACCCCACGGCCGGTTCAGTCCTGCTTCGATGAGGCTTTGCCGCCTTGTCCTCCCTGGCGAAGACGGCAGGGTCCGCCCGACTTGCCTCGTCCCCTGTAGGCTTCCTGTGACGACGAACGGGCCGCTTGACGGTAGGTGGAATATCCGCCGCCGGAACCTTTGGAGGCACCCTGCTTGCCACCGGCGCTCCGAAAGGGCGGCCGTTGTTGCTGGAGAACACCAAGAGCCCGGGCCGTCATCCACTGTTTTCCCAAACAGGTTGCTCCCGTCGAATGGCATGTCCAAAACTCTGGTCTGCACGTCCTGCCGGAAGTCCGTTGCCTTGAGCCATCCACGCCGTCTAAGGCACACGCCATTGCCCAACTGGCGAAAACCCGTGTCAGCGATGTCCGTCCCTATCGTAATGGCGTGGTCCGACGCCACTTCTCCTTCCTGCAAGATCTCTAGGGCCTCCGCCCTCTTGTCATCCGGTAGGAAGTCCAGCAGGAGGACGATCTTGTACCACAACTCCCTGTCGTAGCGGGCTACGATGGCTAAGGCGTTGGCAGCCTTAATCGTCGTCGCTGCCGATGAGATGACTCGGCGTCCCATTATGTCCAATTTCTTTCCCTCGCCGTCCGGTGGGGAGGTTGACGTAGAGGCCGAAGCCCCCCCGCTTTCTTCCTGGCCGCCGCGGAGACGACCGAGTCCGGGGTCGGCTGTGCCCGTAGGCACAAAGGGGCCGCGTCCAGGACCCGGTACTTCTTCCCGTACCAATCCCTTCTCTCAGGCGTTGTGGATGGGTTCTTGAGGAGGACGAGACCCTCATCCCAGATATCGTCCAGTAGAGGTACAGCAAGGACCGTCTTCCTCTTGGTCTTGCGCCGTTGATAAAGGAAACCTTCCTTCTTCTCTTCCGGGCAGAGCTGGAAAAGCTTGGATGCCCTGGCGATCATGGCATGAAACGATCCAATCTCGTCGGGCGGGGAAGCCCGGGAAGGAGGTGACGACGGAAGATCCTCGTCGTAAACCTCGTCGTCTGTACCCGTCGCGGCCCTGTCCGTTCCCGTATCATCCCCACGGGTCGTGGACGGGGAGGAGGGCTGAGCAGGGCGCGGTGGCTGAAAAGGCGGTGGAGGAGGAATCCTTCTTCTCTTAGGAGGAGGGCTCCCAGAAGGGCCTGGCTCCGGGTCCCCCGTCGGGAGCGGTTCCTCCGTTGGTGGTAACAGCAATCTCGTCCTTATCTCTGACCATAAGGAATGTATAGTCAACAAAATGGCCGCCGAGTTGTCTTGCGGCACTGGTTGAGGGGATTCCGACGGGCGGTCAGGAGCCTCGTCGGCACCCTCGACGTTCTCGTCGTCTCCTACGTCGGGATCCCTCCCGACGGGCTGGTCTTCTTCCACGCCAATGCTGTGGCTTAAGACTTCGATCAGCTCCTCTTCAGAGGTTGAGACTGAATCCACGAGGACCTCCTGCCCCCCCTTTTTCTTCTCCCTCGGAGGTTTCACGGGGGTCCTGTCGATGGGCTTGAAAGAGGACTCCCTCCGCGGTGGCAGGGAGACTCTGAGCCCCAAAGTCGCCTCCACTGGTGTAGCCTCCACAAGCTGAGCCAGGGCCGCAGCGACTGTCTCGATAGAGGCCTTGGCAGGGTGGATCAAGGCTTTCACCACCTTAGGTGCGCTCACCGCCTTCTCCTTGGGGGGAGGGTCACTGCCTCGCTCCCCCTCTGATGTCGCCTTCGAGCTCGACCGGGGTCTCTCCAGGAGCTTCGCCGGGTGCTTGGCCTTCCTCTTACCCGAGCCAGAGCGTTGGCTCGTGGTTGATGGCGCCGGGGAGGATGCGCCCTGCCTGGCAGCCGTAGAGCCCGACCGTTCGGCGCTCCCGGTGCCAGCAGACTCGCGGTGCTTGGCCTTCTGTTGGGCCCCTGTCGCCGGGGCGCCCTCAAAGGTCTTAGAAGACCGCTCGGATTTCTTCTTCTTCCCGCCTGACGGGCTCTTCCCTTCCAGCCAGTTGGTGAGATGCAGATGGCGGTCCTTCATGGTCCGCTCCGACATATTGCCGCATAACGCACAGTCCTTCTCCACGTGCGTCTTGTCCTCATGCAGGCAGTAGAGGCAAAGGGAGTGTTCGTCCTCCTTAAAGACATTCTGAAGCTGGCATCCAGGGCAGACCCTGAACAGCTTTCCGGGCGTCGAGCTTCCCTTCTCCTGGGCCATGTCCGAGATGGGCCTGAGAAACTTCTGGAGTCCTCCAAAAACCTGGCTCGACGAAATCTTCACCCTTGAGGGGCGTAGAGGAATCCGACACGGGTCCCCGTTGATCGGATAAAGAAACGGTGGAGCTTAAGGCGCTTTTGACCGAAAAAAGAGAATTTTCCTATGAAAAAGCGCGAAAACGTACTACAGCTCGAGAGCAATAGCACGAGGATCCCAACACATGAACGTGCGGAAAAAATCTGAAGATAGCTGCCAGAGGCGGGGCTTAGGGAGATGGCAGTCATTGGCTGTGGTCAGTATGACGCAGAGATCAGTGATTGGTTACTACTACGAAAGACAGATCAGAAACGAAACTGATACTGATTTTTCTTTACCGAGGATTCCCAGCCTGACGACTGGGAATATTCATGAGCATGTGAATCCAGAACCCATGCTGGAGAAGATCCGGAGCAGGTAAGCAGATGTTGGCTGATCCCGAGCACGGCAAGTGTGTTGCTGATACAGCTCACCGTAAGCAACACGAAGCACTGAAAGAATCTTGGGTGTGGCTTATATAGCTAGCCACACCCAAACACTAGAGAGCTCATGAGTTATCATGCACTTCCTGTTTGGCAACAGGAAGTGGTAACCAGGAAGTTACTACAAACACTAGGAAGGAATGAAAGGAGGGATTTGTTATGGGTTCTTTGTGTGCCTATGCCAGGCCTGCCAAGCCTCCCCCAGCTTGCCCCAACTACCGGCCTGATACCCATGACAACTGTCTTATAAGGTCATATAGTCCTTGCTTTTGGTTGTTACAGAGTGCAGTATAAATTAAGGCATTGCTATCCGTAATAGACAGGATAATATTACGGCCTGGGATTCTGAAGGATTCGCTCTCCATTCCTTTGATAGAATGATATGCTATACTTGGGTTTTAAGACGGCAGTCTGGTTGCGAGATATTATAATTACACTGACCCATTTGTTCCAGAACCTCATATGGTCCATGCCACTTAGATATATATTTATTTTCAGAAGTGGGCAACAGTACCAGCACCTTTTGACCTATGGAAAAGGACCTTAACGAAACCTTTTCATCATAGGAGGTCTTTTGTTGTTCCTGTGCTCTAACTACGCAAGTCTGTATCAAAGATCTAACAGCCGTCATGTGTTCTTTAAGCCTAGTTGCAGTTTGGGAGAGTGGAATTGGGGCTTCTTCTCTCTTCTCCCATGTCTCTCTCAACATATCTGGGACATCCCGGGGTTCTCGCCCATAAAGGAGTTCAAACTGGGAAAATCATGTGGATTCCCAAAGGGTTTTCCTGACTGCAAACAAAGCCCATGGTCTCATTTGATCCCGGTTTATACCATCCTGTTCTAACCTGTGTAATATTGTTATTATGGTTTTATTAAATCTTTCCCTATCTGTCTGGGGATGATACAGTGATGTTCGCAGTTGCTTAACACTCCCCCCATAAGTTTGCTCATAAAAGTAGAGCCTTGGTCAGTTCATATTTCCTTCAAACCCCTACTCGGCAAAAGAAAGGGGCAAGTGTTTCAGGATGTATTGTGTTCGCTCGCAGGGGGGAGGCCTCTAGGTATTGTGTAGCATAGTCTACAATGACCAGAATGTATGTATTTCCCAGTATGGAAGTGTGTAGTGGTCCTACAATGTCTATACCAATCCGGGGAATGGAGTCTTGATTATTGGTAGTGGATTTCAGGGAACTGGTGCTGGTATGTGAGTGCTAGTTTTCTGGCAGATTTCACAAGCATGAGTTAAGTGTTTAATGTCTGCATTTGTTATTTGGGCCTGAGTTTAGGACTTTCCCAGATGGTCCCCTGTCGGATGTGAATGGGCTATCTCCAGGATCATCTGCTTGCGTCTTTTAGGGACAACCAACTGTGTTTTTACCACCCCCTCTGAAGTGGTGTCTCCTCTATATAGAAGGCAATGTTTCAAAAAGAAAAAGTCTCCATGTGATCACCTGACTATTGAAGTATTATACAAGGGAGATCCCATTGTGTTCCCTTTTTCGAGTCTCCTACTAGTCCTCATGCCCGATGGGCTGAGGGGTGGCTCTCCTTCTTGACATAGACTCCTTCAACCTTTCCTGTGAGCCCACAGAAGACCCTATTCTTGAATGTTTTGGAAACAGATGGCCAGCATCTATTTGCCATAATGTCGCTTGCCAATCGTGCCAATTGCTCAGATTCTACTGGATGTGTCCCAAGCGGCCCTTTGTCATATTAGGTAACAGTTTGGGAAAAAGGTGAATATGGTATTCGAAAGGCATGCGCTCTACACCAGATTACAAACTTCTGCAGAAGCCATCAATGATTTTGTGACTGTGCGGAATAAACTGATAAGCAAGTGAGCATTCAGGGATGTCAGTGGACAACTAATAGTACATTTTTTTATTGTAATTTGTATAACGCGCCACACATTGCCAAGACTACAAAATATAGGATGTGTTGTGAATGAGTAGGTAGATTTCTCAGGATTAAGTTATTACCTTTGCCAAAAAGATAGAAAATTCAGTACGCTGCATGGTCTAGGTTAAGAAATCAGACATGAATGTATTGTGTGTCCAGTCTATGAATAATAAGGGTGGCTAGGGGCAAACAGGAGCACCTTTCCAGCCCTGAAGTGGTTTGAAAGAGGGGACGTGATTGGGGCGTGTCCAGAGAGGTGGTGTGGTACTGCTACAAGTGCAGTAGACCGAGACTGCCCACCTCGCAAAAAAGATTTCAGGGGATGTGGAAGAGTGGGCCATTTCACATCCAGGTGAAAAGCAAAATCAAACAAGAAAAGTTGCAGCAGTGGCCAGCAATGAGGACTTCAATCGCAAGGAAAACATGATGCAACTAATACTGGGTATGTGTCCAACAGCAGCCTCAAAACTAGTAACAAAAGGCTGTACCTGCAACATACAATTGATGCTACAGCAGACTCTGGCTCTGACTGACACATGCAGACGACTTCTTTGCCAACTTTCCCGAGTGCAAGCTTACACTACGTGAGAGACAATGGGGCAAATAAAGGACACAAAATAGGTCTACTGGGGTACTTACTCTGAACTAAAATCCAAGGCCCATCCAGACCCACTTACAACATAACAGGAACGTGGCTACTTACTCTCACACTCTCAGCAACACCCAACTAAACACAACAGAAAACGAAACCAAATACACACAAATTATCCCACACACATTCATAGAACAACCACCACCTAAGCCGTACTAACTTAAAACAAACAGCACACAAAGACTATTTTTCCGAACTGAAGCTGCGAACAGCACATAAAAGTGCTCTAGTGCTATCCCTCTCTATCCCACTAACTAAGCCCCCCCTTCCTTCCTTTTCAGATCCCCTGGAGCGCCTGGAAACAATGAAAATGGCAGCGGTGCGCGGTATAATTCTAATAACATAACATACCTCAACGACCTCATAACTAATGAATCCTTAAACCTCTAGAAGGCTCGCAATGGCTGAGAACCTTGGGGCAAGAAAGAGGAAGGTAAAAGTGTAAGGCTCTCTCTCACCCTTGGGGCAGAAGCTGACTTCACCATCCCTTGGAAACATTATACCACATTATTTTGTCATGCGATACGTGTAAACATTGACAATGTTGTATTGAGTCATTATTGGTCTTGTTAAGGAACGGTCTTGGTAGTATTTGATAGTAAAATAAAACAGAAATTGAAGCGGTTTCCATATGATCACTTCGAATTGGGCAATAATGATTTTAGCAGCGACTTATTTGTAAAAGTGGGACAGAAGGCGAGTAATACATTCGAGCACTGACATATTAACATTTGGTAGCCAATTTTCGTAATCACAAAAGTAAAGAGTGCCATCCTATAACTCCTGTTGCTGACGTGTAGTATGGCTATTGGCGCATGTGAATGATGTGGTTTGGTGAAGACCTACTGCATGGAGAAAAAAAAATACTTTGAGTAACAGTGGCCTTGAATGAGAAGAAAATGAACAAAAATGTACCCTCGAATTGCACTGCCCATTACTGGACACCAGGGGTGCACCTAGGCTAAAGTTTGGGGGAGGTGTGCCAACCCGTCAAATGTTGAGAGGTACTAACTTCAAAGACTGTGGGGGGCGTGGTCTAACTCAATTGTGTGTTATGTTAAAGGTTCTTATACCGCGCAGTGTTGACAGCTGCATGGTTTCTTGGTGTTCTCTGGGGGTGGAGAGTTGGAGATTTAACTTCTTCATACATTCGAATGAAACTATTCTAGTGTGGCTTCAAAGTTACAGGCAGTTAACTATTACGCCTTAAACCACACACTTTTGAACTGCTGCGAGAATGAGAGGTCTCCTTCCCTGCCCCACCCGCCTCCCACCCCCACCTGACGTGCAGGTGGCTAACCCCACGATCACAATCCCAAATGCTTAACAATGTACACATACGAATGCAGGCGCCAACAATGAAAAGTTACTAATTGCCGGGCCTATGCTGTTTTCTCCGCAGGCGCCGTTTATTCTGTGTTCTGTTATGTCTTGCAGCGGCTCTATGGGTCAGCCTGGTCAACATTACATAGCCCAACATTGAGGCGGGGGCGGGCGGGCAGGCAGGCTAAAGCCCGATCTGCCCAATGGTTGTTGCGCCACTGCTGGACACAAGGATGGCCCCCGGCGTCCAAATTGAGACGCGCCTTCCTTTTCATACATGTGATGTGACCGACCAAAACCAGTGTTTTAGCTGCAAAGCGTGCATTTTGCTAGGAGCTGAATGAAAAGACGGGGTTGAGCTCATTGTCGTCTATTCTGCTGACAGGTGGCAAACGAAGTAAGCCCCTTTTCACTGCAAGGCCAGCACTTCCCCTGCCGCCCAGGCTAAAACAGCTACCGACGTGGCTGAAAAGAATGTCGCTGGAAATAGTAGCTGCAGTGCTTTTACTCACAGCGAGCAAAACACAATAACCTCTCTATTCTGAGAAAAGGGGTCGATTCACAGCAACAATGTACCTCTCGTCCATCTTTTGTTTGAAATAATTGTGAAAACGGCTTGTTTCGTAAATTAAAAACCTTTCCTTCTAGACAATGAGTTTGTACATGCCATCATTACCCACTCCGCTTTACTATTAAGTGCACAACTGCCGCAAAGTAAACATGCACGAAACAGAAAATACACAACATCCATCCTGGCGGCGCACTCAGAGAAGTTCAATTCATCAACATTTAGGTGGGGCCTAACGATCATTTCAGCCTAATTATTGGACGCAAAGGACCAGTGCTCTGCTGTGACTATTGAAAATATGCATGCATTCATATTTATCTAATCCATTTCTATTTTAACGTACCTTTATTCTTTTTTCGCAACTTTTCATGTACAAAAACGAGCAAAGAAATCACAAAGGCGAGCAAATTTGTTTTTTCGATGAATGTCTTGTTAGTGGGGAATAGCACATGGCATCTATTTTCCTGCTGGGAGACTCCAATATTGGGTACTGGAAGATCAAAGCAATGATTTGGATCTACATCTTAATGTTGGAGAGGCCCACAATACAACTTTGATTGAGAGCTATTCTATCACCATATGCAATGGTTCAGTCATATTCGAGACAGGGGATTACTAAATCAAACCGGCAAGGCTCCTCCTGTGGTGTGTTTGCAGCAGTTTGCCTTCAGACAGAACCGCCACTGGATTGAAAGAACATGCAGTCTGGACAATCTTCTCACCTACCCGACTATCTGGATGCCAACTGGTGGGCTGGTCAACCATTTTGTCATCTTCCCAAACCCCATCTATTGAGCATTGAAATCCACAACATAGTTCAAATAGTACTTGGAGGTGGCTCATTTTGGAGGAATCCATGCAAGAAAACTCAGCGAGCAAGGAGGAGCAACATCTGTTCCTTAGACATCTGCCTGTAACAGCAGTCCGCCTTGCCACTTCCAAGTAGAAGCACTAGCCGAACCGAAGCCACCAACAGGGTGAGGGCTTTTCGGTTTGCAAAGGCAATGTCCCTAGGCTCAACCCTCTCTAAGCACATGCACCATAGTAGCAGTTAGCCTGAGTTGTGCTACACGGTTCAACCTCTTGTATAAACAGAACATTTGTGCCATCATCATAGTGAGACTTTCCATGCCATAGGTCTACATATTGGGGGCAGTGACAGCGTTGCCCACCCAACTTCCATTCAAATTAAACTGATTTTGGTGAGATCGACCATTTGAGACTGAGGGAATCTGTGGTTTTCTGATGGGAAAAGAAACACAAATAAAGTTAAGGCATTTACTTAAGAGAGCAAGAAAAACATGGGGGTGGGATGAGGAGTGTTAACAGAAAAAAGCAAAAATTGATAGTTGTGGAGAAAAGGCAAGTTTTTGTTTGGTGTAGATAGGATATTCACTAGAGAAACAGAAGCAAGTAAGTGGAAGGGAGAAGACGGGATACACGTATTTTGTGTAGGGCAGGCAGAGGTTAAGTGTCAATGTTTTTACTGCATAAAAGTAGGTGCAACAGAGGCAGGGCTTGCTGGGCAAAAGCTGTGCAAGCCACCCTTTCTCAGGGACGTCATTTCAACAAAATTCCAGGGGGGGCGGAAATGACCACATCCGACCCTTGACCCCCTGATGACATCACAGGAAGTGATGTTATTTGTCCCACCCCAAAGTGATATCTCGGGAAGCAATGGCCCACTACCTTTCACCCCTTGACAAAACAGGAAGTGGCCTCACATAGCATTGTTCCTAAGTACACTACGAGAAATATGGTTACAATATCACTATAATGTGATATATATTTCATACAAGAATGGATCACCATTATGTATCATTAAGGTGAGTGTGTATACGCCCATATTACCAAATTACTGTGAATGCAAGCAGACGTCCATGGCCAAATGATAATGATGTGTTATTATATAGCACTTACGCTTAAGCGTATTATATAGAATAAATAGACATACAATATCACCCAACCTGTGTTTGTACTCATTTATCGACCTCAGATTTTTTTAAGAGGCCTGAACATCCGCTGGCCACAGCACAGAAGCTTGCCTTAAAAAAAGAAATTAAAAAAACTTTTTTAGAAGTAATCAGGAGGCCACCAGGGAGCGCACAGGCAATGGCGGTCTGAGTGTACTGCTCCCGCCGAAGCCTGGCAGTTATAGGGGATTGAGGCCCCCCCCCCGCACTCCCTCAGGCTGAACTCGACAGATTGGCGTGGTGACCCACCCGGGCACCCCACTAGCGAAAGAGCGACGCTCGGGAACCCCAGGGAACCCGAGAACGAAGCCCGAGGCTTCCGGGTGTGAGGTGGAGCGAGGCCTCGGCTGCCGCGGAGCCAAGGGAGGAGAGGTGTTGCTCGAAACCGCGCGGACACATTGCACGGGCCGCCCCTACCCCTCGACCAGCTTCCTAGACCTGCTGGGGGGGCGCCCCGGCCGGGGAAAGGGTCCCCCAGCAGAACAGAGAACAACCACAGAACGGGGAGCGGGCTTTCACCCCCCGTGCCGGAGTACAACACGCCGGGGGCCCGCTCGGCGTGGGCACACAGTCTGGAGTTCGGCGCCCAGGAGACTGGGATGGTGGTGCCGGAGCCCGGCGCCCCCCCCGAGCCTGCCGGGACGGAGCGAGGAAACGGGGCGGGCCCGGGAGCGGAGGCCGCCCGCAGGATTCCTCAGCGCTGGCAGTAGGGGCCCACCGAAGATCGCACTGACAGGCGGGAACCTCCCGCGACGCAGCAGGGCCCACACCTCTACACGGGGGGCCCAGGACCCGCATTCTACAGGAGGGCGAGTGGATGTGTGGGGGTCCCCTTGCACGGTTCACAGGCGGGTGGGGGTCCCTGGATCCTCCCTTGGAGCGCGGGCATGCCGGCTACTGCCCAGAAGGGACCAGGAGGCTCCAGGCGGGGACGGCGAATCGAAGCAAGTGCCCCCCCCTGGAACACAGAGATAGTGCCATCGGTTTCGGGGGCGGTCCGGGTGTGAGGCCCCCCCACCCGGTGTCGGTGGGGCGTGTGCCCACCCAGAGACGGCCCCCTTCACCCCCTGGGATCAAGGCGCAAGCGACTGACTACAAGTTGAGGGCAAGGACCACGGTGCCCTGCCCCCCTGCCCAACGGAAAAGGCCCCGCGGGCCTGGTCAAGCAGACTCATCGGTTCACGACCTCCACGAGGGGGCCAAAAGAAGTCTCCGACAGCCACAACGAAGCCGGACTGGGTGTGAGGCCTCCTCCTGGTGACAGTGGGGCATGTGCCCGCCCAATAACGACCCCCCTGCGGCAGCAAAGGAGCATTTCATTCGAGTGGGGGGAGACCTTATCCCGGCTCCCCCCCTTCGCACGAGCCCCCCCCGGGCACCCCAGGAAGAAAACCACGGTCTGACCCGAGAGGGGCCCATCACCCCCCGCCGGGACCGTGGTGGTCTGGGGGCCGGGGCACAGGGAGGCACCAGATGAACTGGCAGGAAACCTTGCAGGAATATCGCTTCCAAGAGGCAGCAAGTAGCAAAGTAGCAGCAAAGGTACGAGCCCGAAAGGAGAGATGGCCCAGTCGGAGGCCCCGGCACCTTCCACAGCGGCAATGGAAAGGGGCTTTGCATTGATCTTGCAGGAAATCAGGGACATGCGCTCTGACATTGCCCAGAAATTCGAAAAAATTCATGAAAGGGTGGACAAGGTCGAGGACAGGCTGTTACAGGTCGAGACCAATCAATCAACAACAGCGTCCCAAGAAATACAAATAGGCATGAGGCTAGATGCCCTGGAGAAGAGGGACGAGCCCGGCAGATGGACGACTTCAAAAAACAGGGAAAGGAGGAACAACCTCAGAATTTTTGGGGTACCTGAAATGGAAGGGTAAACGGAGAGAGACATCACCCGAACGGTGCGAGATATTATCGCCCTCCTGTTTGCAGAAGAGATGACAATGGAACTCACATTCGACAGGGTGCACAGAGCAGGGGGCCCCCGATCGATCTTGGTCCGGTTCCACTACTATTCGGAAAAGACAAAAGTACTGGAGGAGGCCAGAAAGGCCCGGGAGATCACGTACAATAATGCCCAGATTTCAATTTATCAGGATCTCTCCGCCTACACGCTGGCCAAGCGCAGAATGTGCGCCACCTAACGCAGCTGCTCAAGGAGAAGAGAGTGCGCTACAGATGGGGCTACCCCTTCTCCCTGGCTTTCGAGTATATGGGTCAAGGTCGACTCTGATCACGGAAGATGACATACGGGGAGCCATCCAAGATTCCGTAGCAGAATCTAACCCCCAGAGGGGCCAATTGGGGCCGGATTTGGGCAGACCAAGGGGCCCTGTCCCGTCGGGAGACAGGAGAAGAAAAACTGGTGCGAGGAAATTCAGAAAAATGAACACTCCGTCACCGGCAAAGGATGGAGAACGGAACGACTGAGGACTGAGAAGGGGGGCGTCCCGTGAAGTTTTGGACAGACGAGTGAGGTTCCACCACTAACTGCGTCCCTATGAACAGCAAATATGAGGGGTCCATAGAAGGGACGATGCTACAGTGGGGGCGGGGGGCCTCAAAGCGATGAGCTTTACACGGACGCGGGCAGGCTGGTGGTTCGGCCAAAAGCCAGCGATGGCAGAACTAACTGGCTGGACGCCGGGGAAGGGGGAGGGGGTGTACACGAAAGTTGGGGTTGTTCAGTTAGGGGTTGGGAATGGGGGGCAGTTGGGAAATTGTTTCGGATCCACCCGGGTGGGAGGGGTGGGGGAGAGGGGGAGCATAATACAAAACTAAGGGAGCATGCAAGGAAGGATAATGTGAAGATGTTGACCGAGAGGGAGGTGAACCTAGATCATGGCTGATAGTTTGCCGGCCCTGGGAGTGGGCTCCCTCAACGTACGGGGCCTGAACACCCCCACAAAGAGGTCCCTGGACTGTAGGGAGATTAGAAGGGCCAACCTTGACCTTCTCTTCTTGCAAGAGACTCACTGGGCACGGGGGGGAGGAGCCCAAAATGAGGAGAGGAGGAATTGGGGAGGTTTTTTGTGCATCCCACAAGGGCAAAAAGAGGGGTGGCCATTTTGCTAGCGAGGAATGGTGGTTTGGAGAAAGAGGCCATATTGAAAGACCCAGAGGGCCGTTACTTGCTGGTACGGGGGTCCCTGCAGGGCGCCCCACTTACTCTTGCCGTCGTATATGGCCCTAACGAAGGCCAAATTCAATTCTGGGAGGAGGTGAGGGAGAGACTCAAGCTATTCATCCAAGGCACGGTGGTGGTGGTGGGGGGGACTTCAACATGATCCTGGATCCAACCCAGGATAGGAAATGCCTTGGACCCCAGATCTCCAGGGCAGCGGACGAGAGCATGGCTCGTAACTTCCAAAGGGTTAACTCGGAATTAGGCCTGGTGGACACGGTCCCGACCCCCAGGACGGGCACCCCCTCGTTCACATATTACTCAGCCATCCACATGTCGTTTTCTAGAATAGTCTACATTTTAGTGGCTGAGACCCTGCACCCATTCGTCACTGGCCACAGGGTTGACCCCGTCCCCTGGTCCGACCATGATCTGGTCCGAGTCACCATAGCAAGGGTGTGGCTAAGCGACCGCAGGGGACGATGGAAGTTTAACGACTCCTTGCTGAAGGACGAGGTCCATGCACAGGAGGTGCTGGACGCCATAACTGAATTCTTTGAGCTCAATGACAATGGGGAGGTAGGCTCGCACACCCTATGGGACGCCTTTAAGGCAACCTTGAGGGGAGTCCTGATCAAAATGGTAGCCCAGAAAAAAAGAGAAAGGGAAGCCCGGGAGAGGTCTCTGAGAGAGAAAATAGCCCAACTCCAGCCGAGGGCCCCCCCGTAGATCCCTTAGACCGCGATCGGGTAGCCGCCCTGGACGACTATAGGCAGCAGTTGAAAGACCTCCTCCTACACAAAACAGAACTGAGTCTTCAACTGGTTAAGCAAAAGTATTATGAAAAGGGGGACAGGGCCGACAGGATTCTGGCCTGGAAACTGAGGGAGGTACAGAGAGATAGAATGGTGAAAGCAGTAAAGGACGAGGAGGGGTTGATAGGCCATGACACGCCCCACATAGGAGAGGCCTTCAGCCGATATTATGAAAAACTATACTCATCAGAATATAGCGGGGGCGAGGCGGAGATTGAAGGGTTCTTGAACTCTATACAAATTCCGGCCCTGACCAGGGAGATGGCGGATAGGTTGAAGGGTCCGGTAACCGAGGACGAAGGCTGAAGGTGGGCACTTCCCCGTGCGAGGACGGCTTCACAGTTTACTTCTATAAAAGGTTTCGCTCGACTCTCGCCCCGCACTTAGTAAAGGTGTTTAATGCAGTGCTGGAAGGGGGGACTCTCCCGGATTCCATGATGGAGGCCATAATTGTGGTGTTGCCCAAGGACGGTAGGGACCCCACGGAGTGCTCCTCCTACCGCCCAATATCTCTGTTGAACATTGACGTAAAGTTCCTAGCTAAGGTAGTTGGAAGGCGGATGGAGGAGAAACTGCCGTAACTGGTCCACGGGGACCAGGTGTGGTTCATAAGGGGAAGACAGGGCTCAGACAACATCCGTAAAACCATAGATTTGTTCCATTATGCCCAGGTGTCGGACCTAGACGCTAATGTCCTCTCACTGGATTCGGAAAAGGCGTTTGACAGGGTCGAGTGGAGATATATGGAACTCATCCTCCAGAAAATGGGCTTTGGGGTACACATTAGGGAATGGGTGGCCGCACTATACAGAGCCCCGAAGGCAAGGGTACAAGTGAATGGCAGGTTGTGAGATCCATTCCCCCTCTCGCGGGGAACGAGGCAGGGATGCCCACTTTCTCCCCTGATCTACGTCCTAACAATGGAACCCCTGGCCATAGCAGTTAGAGCACACCCGGGCATCAAGGGGATTTGGACAGGTGAAGTAGAATTCAAGCTTTCCCTGTTCGCGGATGATATTCTGGCTTATCTGGTGGACCCTGGCTCCTCGCTCCCCCCCGCTTGTCCCTTATGACCGCATTTGGGCGCTTCTCGGGGTTAAAGATCAACGCATCTAAATCAGTACTGCTTCCCATGAGGACACGGGACCCGGGCTTAGACTCCTTGGACAGGCTCAGAGGGATAACAGTGGGGACGGTCTCTATCCGATACCTGGGCGTCCTCCTCACCAGGGATCTATCCAAACTTGCCCCTACCAACTATGACCCCGTCGTTGCAGGGATCACCGCAGATCTAAGGAGATGGGACTCAATGATTCTGTCCTGGTACGGCCGCATGACGGCAGTAAAGATGAATATACTACCGCGTTTACTGTATCTCTTTACTGCTATCCCCACCAGCGTCCCCGACCAAATCTTCAGAACTCTTCAGAACGCGGTGCGAGAGTTTATATGGCAGGGTAGGACCCCGAGGACCGCGAAGGCCATCCTGACCTTAATAAGGGAGGAGGGAGGGTTTAGGTTGCCAGATTTTCAACTTTATTACCGCACTTCCCAGTTGCGTGTCCTCTTAGAACACATGAAAGAGGGGATGGGAACCTATTGGTCCTACCTGGAAGACATGGACGCCCACCCCCTTAAAGTTCGAGACCTCCTGTGGGCCTCACGCAGGTTCATCCCGAACAGACTCAAATCCCACCCATCACTGGGAGTTTTCTGGGCAATCTGGAAGGAGGGCCCCAGATTGCATACCTAACGTCGTGGCCGTCCTCGATGTCATCACTCTGGGGTCACCCCCTCAAACTGGGAAGTAGAGGGTTCCGCAATGCACATGCCTGGTCCGACTCGGGAATGGAGTGCGCGGGGCAGATGTTTAGGGAAGGGGAATTCCTAGCATATGAGGAACTGAGAGACGCTCTCGGGCAGGGGTCACTCTCCATATTCGGATACCTCCGCTTGAAGGGTATCCTTTGCGACCAGTCATGGGTCCAAAATTTGAAGAGACAGCTGACCCCCTTTAAGAAATTACTTGACACAGCGACCTCAAGGAAGGGGGCGGTATCCGGGATGTACAAAATCCTGAACACTATTAACTTAGTGGAGAGGAGGGGCTTCCGCACATTTTGGAACGATCTGGCAGGAGAGGAGATCTCGGAGGACGCCTGGTCAAGGATATTTAAAATAGCATTCCACGGGAATTTATTCTCAGCGGATATGGAACAGGGGTGGCACAGAGACCCTGTGAAATTGTCAAAAATGTTCTCTGGAGTGTCCCCCATTTGCCCAAGGGGATGTGATCAGGCCGGAACGAGGGGGCACATGTGGTGGCACTGCCCAAAAGTACAGGCGTACTGGGAGGAGGTAAGGGGTTGGATTGCTGAAGTCTCGGAGGAACTACTCCCCCAGAACCCTCTGACGATGTTGCTGGGCCTCCCTCCGGAGTTCACGGATATATACAGGTACCCTAGAATGGTGGAAACAATGCTGAGGGTGGGAAGGGTGGCCCTGGTGCAGAAATGGAAGAGTCCGGAGACCCCCTCGAAGGAGGACTGGCTGAAAAAGGTAAAGAATATGTTCTCAATGGACAAATTAACAGCAATGATGAACAATGACTCTGGCTCATTCCAAGCGAACTGGTACGGGGTGCAGCAGACCTGGGGATGGGATGTTCACTGATGTCCAGTAGGGGCTGGTGGGGATGGGGTCAGGGAGGAACTAAGGACGGAACGAGCGCCCACAGCCCGGGGGACGGTGGACGAAACACAGCCATAAAAGAAGTCAACGATCACATTTACTCCAAAGCTCCAGACACAAAGAGCTTTCAACGAGACTCCCCCAAATTATGGCTCAAGTTGGATTATGTTTTTAGGGGGTTGGGTTTGTTTTGGGGTAGGGGCCAGGGGGAGGGGACGGGGCTATTGGGCCAGTCGAATGTATACCTTTTTGAACATGCATTGAGCCCGATTGTTATATTAAGAAAATGAAAATAAAACCAAAGCAAAAAAAAAAAACTTTTAAAAACATTTTTTAGGTTTTTTTTTTTTACGGGTAGCAAGGTAGACCACAGGGGTAGCAAGGTAGACCTCACGGGTCGCAGTTGCGACCGCAGGTGACCCCTAATCTTTCGGCTGGGTCGTAAATATCTGATACACCAATGGGCTCCATTGATGGACTTTCGATGCAGGTTTGGGCCTTGAATTCTACACACTCCATGGGTTAAATGATCCAAGATTGTGCCGACATGAAGTTTCCGCACCTGTAGTGCACTCCAATGAAGTGAGGGCTGAGAAGTGAGGGTTGACCTTCTCACACACTGCATGAGAGGCGCAGCACTGTGGCGAAAATCTGCAGATCACAAGTGGACCAGGTAGTGTAGCCTGTGCAGAGGGAGCAGTGCGTTGATGGTCGGTGTGTGATAGAAGAACAAGTTACTTACCAACTGGTAACGTTCTTTCGATTGGATGTTCCTCCAAAGTATTCCTCATCTTTGATGTTATTCCATTCAGCTCAGCTGTTCGGAAAAAAAATGTCGGCAGATGTCGTCGATGGTCCCTCGAAGGCCTCCCTCGAGGGTGACGTCATCGGGTGTATAAGTAGCACGCGCGGCGCCCGTTGGCCTCAGTTCTGTTTTTCCCCCTCTTTTGTTATTGATTTACACTATGCAGACTGTGTCGGTAGACAGGTACTTTGCCTTGCGAGAGTTGGAGTGGCAAGAGCCCGGGAAAAATCTACAGAGGGGTAGGTTGGGAGGGCGATGAGGAATACGTTGGAGGAGCATCCAATCGAAAGAACGTTACCAGTTGGTAAGTAACTTGTTCTTCGAGTAGATTGTGTCCTCCAACTTATTTCTCATCTTTGATAGACTCCCAAAGCAATAAGGACAATCCTTATGGAGGAGGGATTAGATTTTTTTGTAATTTTTTTTTTTAGATGGCAGAGTATAGAACTGCTCTGCCAAAATTTAACTCCTTAGATTGGAAAGCATCTAGGTTGTAGAATTTTGAAAAAGTATGCAGCGATGACCAAGTCGCCGCTTCACAAATGGACTTTATAGGAACACCTCTTTGCAGGGATGTAGACGAAGCGATAGTGGAATGAGCCCTTAAACCTTCTGGTGGGTCTTTCCCCGCCAGTCTGTAGCATTCTGAAATGCAAAGGACAATCCAACGTGATATGGTCTGTTTTGTTACTGATTGACCCAATCTTTTTCCCGTGTAGCCAATAAACAGTTGGTTATCCAATCTAAGCCTAGATAGCCTAGAGATATAAAAGCTTAAAGCTCTTTTTGGATCCAACCTGTGGAGTCTTTCCTCCTCCTTACTAGGATGGGGTGTATGATAGAAAGTCTGTAACACAATTTTTTGATTTAAGTGAAACTCGGATACCACTTTTGGTAAAAAAGAGGGTTTGACCTTCAAAACAACTCTGTCCTTATGGAACACAGAATAGGGTGGCCCAGAAGACAGTGCCTGCAATTCGCTCACTCTTCTTGCAGATGTTAAGGCAATTAGAAAAGCAGTTTTCCATGTTAGCAAACTCAATGGCCACGTGTGCAGCAGTTCAAAAGGAGCACACATTAAGAATTTTAAGACCAAATTGAGATCCCAAATCGGTACTTGAAATGGGTGAGGAGGAAACACATTAGTGAGTCCTTTTAAGAATTGTATTATCAAAGGAATTTTGAAGTAGGAGCATTCTACCGACGGGCGCTTGAAGATGGAAAGTGCCGCAAGGTAACCTTTTATTGTTCCAATATTCAGACTTCTATGCGCTAGGGTCAGAAGGAAAGATAGTACTTCCGGGATAGAACATAGAAAAGGATCGACATTCTTTTCTCTGCACCAGTTGCAAAACTTTTTACAACGGCAACGGTATAGAGACTTTGTCGCTGGCCTTCTTGCCGAAAGCAAACCTCCATAACGTCATCTGGAAGGTTCCAATCCCTCTATCTCAGCCTTTCAGATACCAAGCATGAAGGTTGAGCATTTTGACCTCTGGATGGAGACCCTGACCTTCCATTTGAGAGAGAAGGTTCTCTCTCTGAGGAAGACATACTGGAGGACAGATGGAAATGTCTAGAAGGTCCGGGTACCACGTTCTCCTGGCCCAATCCGGGGCAATTAGGATCATGCAGCTCCCGAACCGTCTCAACCTCCTGATGACCTGAGGAATGACGGGAATCGGAGGGAACGCATACAGTAGTGGGAAATTCCACTCCACCACGAAGGCGTCCCCTAGGGCTCCTCTCGGGGGAAATTCCCTTGAGCAATACTTTTTGCACTTTCTGTTGGTACCGGTCGCAAATAAGTCTACCTGAGGGGTTCCCCAATGGGCGAAGATCTCTAGAATGACTTCCTGAGCCAGTTCCCATTCATCGGACACCGTGCTCTGTCTGCTCAGAGCATCTGCCGTCATATTCTCTTCCCCGGCTAGGTGAACTGCCGTTAAAGAGATTCCTTCTTGAATTGCCCAATACCAGAGTTGCATTGCCTCTCTGCACAGAGCTAGTGACCCTACACCTCCTCTTTCATTTAGATAATGCATGGCCACTATGTTGTCTGTCATTATCAGGACATTCTTCCCTCTTACAGATGGCAGAAAAGCTTTCAGCGCTAGTCTGATTGCTCTCAGTTCCAAAAGATTGATGTGTAGTTTGGACTCCGATGGAGACCAACGACCGCTGATTGTCAGATCGTTGGCGTGAGCTCCCCACCCCTTGAGTGAGTCGTCCGTCACTACTGTGATCTCCGGCCATGGTTGCCAAAAAGGTTCCCCTTTTAGGATGTTCTCTGTACAAGTCCACCATAGAAGGTCCTGTCGAACCTTGTTTGGAATCTGGAGAAGATCCGTCATTTGACCTGAGAACTGGGACCATTGAGTCTTTAACGCCCACTGAAGGGATCTCATCCTCAAGCGTGCCTCTGGCACCAGGAAGATGCAGGATGCCATGAGGCTGAGCAACCTTAAAAAGTCGTAAGCCTGGAGATTTTGGGCATTTTGGAATTTCTAAACCATCTGGAGAATGTCTTGAGCCCTCGACTTGGGAGGCGAGCTCTTTCCCAAGGATGTGTCTAATACAGCTCCTATGTACTGAAGCTGTTGGGAAGGTGTCATTTGCGACTTCTTGAAATTGAGGGAGAAGCCCAGTTTGTGGAGGAAGTGGCAGGTGACTTTCAGATGATCCAGTGCTTGTTCGGCAGAACGCGCCCTGATCAACCAATCATCCAGGAAGGGGTAGACATGAATCCCCCCTCTCCTGAGGTGTGCTGCTACCACTACCATTAACTTGGTGAAGACCCTCTGGGCGGAGGTCAATCCGAATGGCAGGACTCGAAACTGATAGTGTGAGTCGCCAACCACGAACCTCGGGTATCTGCTGTGCTTGAGATGAATCGGCACATGAAAATAAGCCTCCTGGAGGTCCAATGACACCAACCAGTCCTGAAGTTGAAGGGCCTGAAGGATCTGAGAAAGGGTAACCCATCTTGAACTTGTCCTTCCTGAGGAACTTGTTCAAGTTTCCTAAGTCCAAGATGGGTCTCAATCCTCCGTCCTTTTTGGGGATAAAAAAAGTACCTGTTCCTTTCCGTTGCAGGTACTGGTTCTATAGCACCTTTCTCCAGCAGGGTTAGAACTTCCTGCTGTAGGAGCGGATTCGAAGACTTCAAAAGGTGTCTACCTGGTGGATTGCTTTGAGGTTTCGTTAGAAAAGGAAGGCAGTAACCTTGGGCTATTATTTCTAAGGCCCAAACATCTGAAGTAATGGCTCACCATTCTTGCAGATGTTGTGACAGCCTGCCTCCTACAGGTGTCTTGTTATACAAGTCCTCAAAGTGGTTTTGTGGCGGTTGCTGCAGCCGCTGATGGCAAAGAGGCTGTAGCTGGAGCTGGCTTTGCACGTCTTGCTCGTCCACCGCGAGTGGCCTTTCTTTGGCCCCTTTGACTGGCCATTCCTCTCGCCTTTCCATATGAGGTGTAGTAACGATAGGATCGTCCCCTCCAAGATTGATTTGTCGCACGAAAGGACTGAGGTTGCCTGATAGCAGCTCCTAACGATTTGGCAGCGGCCTTTGAGGTCTGCAACCTCCAAAGGCTCTCGTCAGCCTTGCTGCCAAAAAGGTGAGACCCGTCAAAGGACATGTTCAGAAGACGGTTCTGCACGTCCGGTGCAAAACCTGACTTCCTTAACCATGCAAATCTACGCATTAGCGTGCTAGTGGCCATGGACCTGCTCACACTAACAACAGTGTCCAAACCAGATTCAAGGGATTCCTGCCTAGCTTCCTTTCCATCTCTAACAATGGCTAGCAATCCTTCCCTTTCTTCCCCTTCTGGTATGTGCTCCGCCGCCATTGCAATACATTCCCAAAGAGTGTACGAAAACGTTGCCAAGGCACAGGTGGAGTTGGCTGATTTTAATGCCATGCTCCCGGCTGAAAATACCTTCCTTGCCCAGCCATCCACACGCTTATCGTCCCTGTCTGGCGGGGTAGACGGGTACGCAAGTTTGTTTGAAGCTGTGGCTGCCTGTATAACTAAACTTTCTGGAGAGGGATGCTTAGACAGATAGCTGGGGTCGCTACTGGCAGGGCGGTATTTTGAGGTAAGGGATTTATTCACTGGAGGAATAGAATCCGGCGTCTCCCAATTTTTGGCCACCCTATTTTGTAAGGTCACATGGAAAGGTAGAATTGGGTCTTCAGTAGGACCATGGTCCAATATGTCTGTAAAATCATCTTGGACAAATTGGGCTGTAGGCCTGGCCCAGCCTAAATAATCCACAACCTTAGTCATTAGCTGACGATATGATGGATTAGCATGTTCACCTGGCTCTGGTCTACCAAATTCGTTCTCTGGGGACGTATCAATACCACTTGCATTGTGTAATGATTCCACCAAATCCTTCATCCTGCTTTCCTCTGAAATCAGGCATTCAGGATCATTTGGAGTACCAAATTCAAGGCCAAAGGGAACATTTTCTTCATCAGATCTTTCTTGTTCCTCAAGGATTTGAAGAACTCCTTCCTAGGTAAAGGCTTAAAAACCTTCTCTGGGGGTGGTATAGGAGGAGTGCTACTGGGTACTGAATGCAACCCAGGTGCTTTTGCCTTTTCTTTCTCTCTTCCTAGCTGATCTTGTCGAGCTGGAAGTTTCAGCGTCGAGGGCTTCGGCGTCAATGTCGACAAAGGCGTTGATAACCTCGACGTATTATCCGACTTCGACAGCGTCGACTTCGAGGGCGTCGAGGCACCCTTCGAGGACTTGCCCTTCGAGGTGTGTTCGGTCTCAAATGGTGTCGGTGACCTCGATCGGTCGACTCGACTCGAGCGGCTTTTTTCGCTCGACATCCTAGAAGGTTCTCTAGCCTTCCTCTTTCGATCACCCGGGCTCGAGGGCACGCGAGTGTCGGAGTGATGGTGCTCCCGGACGGTTTTCCGAGGAAGGCGCGGACCGAGGCTTTGTTATGTCAAAAACCTCCAACATTTTCATCCTAAAAGCTTCCCATTCTTCGGATGATGAATGTTTTGTGGGACATTTCATCATTTTTGTGGATTCGTCCGAAGACTAAGTGGAGGGGGATCTATGGCGTTGTTTCTTCGATTTTTTTGTCGAAGACGACGAGCGATGGGAATCGCTTCGGGACCCCGACCGATGCCTTTCGCGTCGAGGAGATTTCTCATCACGGGACCTCGACTCAACTCTAGAGGCTTTTCGGTCAGATTTACGACCTACCTGCAGTTTTCCCCTCCTCTCTCGTAAGGCTTTCCCCATCATCGATTGACACTTCATGCAGGCTTCCATATCGTGGCCCTCTCCAAGGCACCATAAACACTCTTGGTGCGGATCGGTAATTGACATTTTTGAGCCGCACAATTTACATTTCTTGAAACCCGATTTCGGGGTCGTGGTCGGCGTCGATGACTAAGACATTTTTCTTCACAGAACTCAAAGCGCGCCGATTCTCCAAAGCAATGTAAACTGCGGAAAAAGGGAACTGAGGCTAATGGACGTCGCGCGTGCTACTTATACACCCAATGACGTCACCGTCGACGGAGGCCTTCGAGGGACCATCGACTCGACATCGACACATGGCGCCCTCTGCTGAAATTTCTTTTCCGAAGCAGCTGAGCTGGATGGAATAACATCAAAGATGAGGAATATGTTGGAGGACACAATCCACTCGAAATCCCATTGCACAATGAATGGAATAGCCGAGTGACATGTCAGGGTTCCAGCTCCCTACTTTACCTATGAGAGCTGGACTGTGGGGATGAGGTGGTGGTTTGGAGATTTTCTGGTCTTCACTGCCCAGATATAGATCCAAGGTGACCCACAGCAAGTGATCCATGCTATTCTACTGTGTGCCCCTGACCAAACCGTCTCCTCTAAAGACACAAAAAGAGTTAATCCAGCTCTAACATTTTCACTTTAGGCCATACCAAGGAGCCAGACCCCTACACACCTATGGAGATTGCGAAGTGGAGACGCCTTACATTCAAGGAGGCCTTCCACACAAATTTGGACAGACTGGAGAATCAATTGGCTTGAAAAAAACAGGGTCAATGTATTACTATCGACAGACAAATGGCGGAAACCACTTTTTCAATTGTGACCGTCTATCCCGAACTTCGACATGCACATCCATCCAGATCAGGGATTGCTGTGTTCCTCATGAAGGGGAGACTGCAGAGGGGGTCATGGTTGAGGTCAACAAGCTGAAGGACTCTAGGAATAACTTCCTATGGTGCACGTCCAAAAACATTACAGAAGTGAACCTTTGTATACATGTGCTGGAAGACAAGATGCAGGGGACCAATGTAAGAGTCATGAATTTCCCAGTGTGCAAGGGATGGGGAACTACAAGCCTTTACAGAGGACTTTACAGGTGTGAATTTCCTTTGGGGTTGGAGGGCCCGACAACCGAAGTTTACAAGGTGTTCTGCAGGGAGGAAGTCTGATAGTGGTGAAACCATGGTGGATGTCAAAGCTGCCAAATGATTTTTTGGGGGCCGAGGTTGGGAAGCGGCGGGGGGCCAGGGGGCTCCAGAGGGTGGGGAAGGATTAAGTGGCTGGCTGTTCAGCGCTCTGTAATTTGCACTTAATGGCTGAGGGGCTAAGAAAGTGATGAATGAATAAGTTACTTGCCCGTTGTAACGTACCTTTGACTGGATGTTCCTCCCACAGCTTGCAGCTTGCTTTGGAATTCTCCACCCCCTATCCCCCTAATAGAGTCGAGTGTCGAGTCATGGCCCTCAACGGCCTCTGTACAGTCCTCGGCGGCAACGTCGATGCTGGTATATGAAGCAAGCGCAATGACCGTTACCTCAGTTCTAGTTTTTATTCTGCATGCCTTGCCATTGATGGAGACGTACTTGACGTTGCGAGAAAGAAGGCGTAAAACACAGAAATTCCTGGTAAGCAAGAGGGGAAGGACGGGAGGGTGATCATGAATGCAAGGGACCAACATCCAGTAAAAAAAAACGTTATCACGGGTAAGTAATTGTTCTTCGAATGTATTGTGTCCTCCCACATATTCCTCATCATTGATACACTCGCACAGCAGTTGGTCCTTGGAGGTGGGTGCTAATAATTTCTATTTGTTAATGTTATAGAGAATAGCCGTGCCAAATTTAGCCTCCTCTCCTGACAGAGTCTAGGCAGTAAAACCTGCTGAATGTATGCAGGGACGACCAAGTTGCCACTCTGCAGTTGTCCTGCACCGGCACCCCTCTTTCCATAGCAGAAGAAGCAGCTTCTCCTCCTGTAGAATGCACCCTCAAGTGAGTGTTTTCCTGCTTGTGAGTAGCATTCAGTAATGCACAGAACTATCCATCGTGAAATGGTTTGCTTTGTTACCGCCAAACCTAATCTGTGCTGCATATCCTACAAAAAGTTGGTCATCCTGACGAACATTAGCGGTCGTCAAATGTGATAACTTAACACCCTTCTAGGGTCTAGCCGATGAAAGCTCTCCTCTTTTGATGGGTGAGGCAATGGGTAAAAAGTCAGTAAGACTGTTTGTTGCGATAGGTGAAATGCCAACTCCACTTCTGGAAGAAAAGATGAACGGGCTCTTAACACTACCTTGTCCTTAAAAAAAGGGCATAAAAGGTGGTTTTGACGACAGGGCCTGCCGTTGACTTACCCTGCGGGCAGAAGTAATAGCTGAAAAGGAGGCAGTTTTCAGTGTTAGCATCCTCAAAGGACACAAGTGTAATGGCTCGAAAGAAGCCCCCATGAGGTACTTTTGCATTAAGTTTAAGTCCCATGTTGGTACCATAAAAGAAATTGGTGTAGATAAATTTGTTAGGCCTTTTAAAAACTGTATGACAATCGGTACTTTAAAGTACAATCCCTCATCAGGAGATCTATTAAAGATCGAAGTGCAGCCAAGTGGCCTTTGTAGACACTTGTAACAATGAATGGGTCAAATGGAGTAAGAAAGAAAGAACAGTAGGAACTTTGCATGTGAAAAGATCAACTTTCTTTTCCCTGCACCAGCTGTGAAGCTTACTCCAAAGGCAGCGGTATAGGGATTTAGTTGCTGGTCTTCTAGCTGATAGCAACACCTCCATTACGTCCTACGAAAGGTCCCACCCTCTCAGAAACCAGGCGTGAATGTTGAGAGTCCTGATCGCTGGGTGAAGAATGCAAACTCCCTCTTGAGAGAGTAGGTACTCTCTTTGGGGAAGACAAATTTGGGGGCAGATGGCCAGTTGCAGAAGGTCCGGGTGGCACCTTCTCCTGGCCAATCTGGAGCAATGAAGATCAACTTCCTCAACCTCCCGATGACATGAGGAATGACGGGGACTGGTGGAAACGTGTACAGAAGTGGAAACTCCCAGTCCACCGCGAATGCGTCCCTAGAGCTCCTCTTTGAGGAAATTCCCTGGAGCAAAACTGTTCGCACCTACGATTCACACTAGTCGCGAACAGATCCACTTGACGTGTTCCCCAAAGGGTGAAGATCTCCAGAAGAACTTCCTGAGCTAACTCCCACTCGGGGTATATTGTGCTCTGCCTGCTCAGAGCATCCACCACTATGTTTTCTTCTCCAGCTAGATGAACTGCCAGAAGAGAAATTCCTTCTCTTAGTGCCCAGAAGTAGAGCGGCATTGACTCCCTGCACAGGGGCAGAGATCCCACACCCCCCTCTCCTGTTGAGGTAGTGCATGGCCACTGTGGTGTCCCCCGTATTGAGGGCAGGAAGGCCATCAGCGCAGGTCCGATTGCCCTCAGCTCCAAAAGTCTGGACTCCGAGTGAGACCAGTGTCAGCTGAAAGAAAACATTTTCATGTGGGCTCACCATCCTGTGAGGAAGGTGTCTGTCACAATTTTATTTCCGTCCATGGCTGCCAAAAGGGTTCTCTCCTCATAATATTCCCTGGTAGACCCACCACCGAAGGTCCTGGGCGACATTTGTCAGGACCTGGAGAAGGTCTGTCATTCTACCAGAGAATTGAGATCACTGGGATCTGAGAGCCCACTGAAGGGAACTCATTCTCAGATGGGCTTGTGGCATCAGGATGCCACGAGTCTGTGCAACCGGAGGAAATTGACAGCTGGGAGATGTTGGGCACTCTGACATTTTTGGACCATTTGCGAGAGATGTTGAACCCTCGACTCGGGTGGTAAGGCTTCCCCCCGCCCGAGGATGAATACAGGACTGTTCCAATA
Source organism: Ambystoma mexicanum (assembly GCF_040938575.1). NCBI lineage: Eukaryota > Metazoa > Chordata > Amphibia > Caudata > Ambystomatidae > Ambystoma > Ambystoma mexicanum. The sequence goes on from NC_090930.1 coordinate 1,119,940,590, forward strand.
CATTTAAGTTTCTGTGAAGTTGTCAAGTGGGACTTCTTGAAGTTCAGGGGGAAGCCCAGCCTGTGGAGAACGTGGCAAGTGTGACTGAGATGACAGACTGTTCCGTAGAACAATCCCTGATCAACCAGTCGTCCAGGTAAGGGTAGATGTGAACCCCCTTCCTCCTTAGACTTACTGCCACACGCTTGATGAAAACCTTCGGTGCAGAGGTGTAACTGAATGGCAGAACCCGAAACTGAGAACCACCAACCGCAAACCTCAGGTACCTTCTGTGCTTCCTATGTATGGGAACATGAAAGAAGCATCCTGAAGGTCCAAAAACACCAACCAATCCTGGAGTCAAGGGCCTGAAGGATCTGCAAGAGAGTTACCATCTTGAACTTGTCCTTCCTGAGGAACATGTTCAAGCATCTCAGGTGCTCCCCTGCTCTTCCTGAACTATCCAGGACAAGATTGCCGCTCTCCCTCCTTGGCGGTGTTCTGTAACCACTCTTGCCACTGGCTCCTTCCACTCACCCCTAACGCACTCCCTTGTGAACCCCATGCTGAAAAAGCCACCTGTGGGCCTTTCCTGCCCTGCTAATTACCACCCTATCTCTACCCCCCACCCCCTTCTTGGGCAAACTACTGGAAAAGTTGGTCATCTCCCAAATAATCCAACACACAATCTGTTGGCTTCCTTCATGACCACCAGGCTTGCTTCTGAGCAGCCAGAGGCACAGAAACTGCTCTCGTGAACACCCGTGAAGACTTGTTCTCCAATCCTGTCTCCAAAGCTCCTTCTGCCCTTATCCTACTCGATCTGTCCTCTGCCTTTGATACAGTCAACCATTCTATCCTCATTAAACGGCTCCATGATACCCTGGGGGGAAAAAAATAAATAAATAAAAGAAAAAAACATCGGATCGGGCGCTGGCTTGGCTGACCACTTTCCTCTCGTATTGGACCTCCCAAGTACAACTGGGCCCTTTTCTCTCCTCTGTCTCACTCTCGGCTTGCAGCATCCCTCAGGGCTCTATCCTCTCGCCTTGGCTTTTCAACATTTACCTTGCCCCTCTGGCCCACCTGATCTCCACCTTCTAACCTCATTTCCAGTCTTATGCTGATGACACACAGCTCTACTCTCATTCCTGATTGTCTGATTGCTATTCGGGCATGGTGTGTTGGCAGTGATCTCTGTCTTAATGCTAGTAAAACAGAGATCCTTCTCATTGGAACTCCTGTCCCCTCCTTCCCTCCTACACTGTGGCCACCCTCCTTGGGCCCTCTCTCCTCACCTTCCTGTGAGGCTAAAAACCTGGGTGCCATATTAAACTCCTGTCTCTCCCTTCTCGCCTCACATTGCGGACCACGCCAAGAAGGCCCACTTTCAGCTTCACCTCCTCAGAGGCATTCTCTCTTTCCTCACCTTCCCCAAGAGACTCAAAGTCTCTATAGCTCTGGTTCTCTGAAGGCGTGATTACTGTAACAGCCTCTTCTTTAACCCACCCATCTCCTCCCTTCGCCCTCTTCAACTAATATAGAACAGGACTGCAAGACGTATCCTTGACCTCAACCCCAGGGACCACATCTCTCCAGCCCTAACATCTCCCCACTGGCTCCCGGTGTTTGCATGGATCAAATTTAAGATCCTTTGGGGCGCTGTTGGGGCGCTGTTGAGCAGCTGAAAGCAATGGCCGCCTGATAGAAGGGCTCCGGCCCAAACTATAATCCGTAAGGCCATTAATCCTTTTCTGTGCCTATTCCATAAACTTAACACACCGTTAAGGAGAGAATAAAAGATTGGCACTGTGTGACCAAGTGTGAGATCTCATGGCCTCGTCTGAGCAGAGTTACAACCAACTGGAAAAAAGGCACAGAGGACCGCTGGCTGTGGCCGACAGACGCCCAGAAGAGGATGGAGGAGCTAATGCTGCGAAACTAGTTGTGGATATTAGGCATTGGAAGACCCACCAGTGTTGTGATTCAAGGTTCTCGGAGCCCACTTGCTCCGTCTGCAGTGGAGGGAGAGTAGAGGAGCTGAGGGATGATTTGAGGACCCGAACGTAGCTGGAACCACCCATACAAATGGAGTGATTCTGAGATTACGGCCCTTTGACAGGAGCCAAAAGAGCTACGCGTGCCCGCCTGCCACTGGAAACCACCACGACTCCCGGAGGGATCCCCGTGAAGCAAAGGGAGCAACATGGCACACTGCTTATGCAGTGAGCACGGTGAGGTCCCGACGTGCCATTCTCTAGATAGTGCGTCACCTGCTCCTTCGCAACGGCATGTGGGGGCTCTGAAGTTGATAGTGCAGCCTGCCCCCACGGAAACACAGGCGGCACTAGACCCAAGTGGGGCAGAGGAACCGGGACAACATACCAGCACCGAAGCAAAAGGTACACAAATCCTCAAACGGTAGGCACACATCCATTCCGGACGGTGTGAATAGCGCTGGGAAGGCGAAACCAGGCCGCATAACAATACAAGCACCGACAGACCTAGGAGCTGCGTACACCCCAAGGGACCCCATCAGCTCCGGAGTGGATTAACTGCACTCGGACCATACTAACAGATTGCGGCTGCTGCATTCTCCGGTCAGTGTGTTTTGGACACACATTTTAATTTACACAACCAGGAGCTGCACTCACCCCAGGAAACTCCACCAGCTCCTGAGTAGATTACTACACCCGGGCCATACAACACCAGTTGGCGGCTGAGGTACTATCCAGCTACTGAATCTGGGTGAACAAAATCAAACATATTTGGGAGCCACGCTCGCCCCGGAGAGCACCACCAGCTCCGAAGAAGACAGGCTGCACTGAGATCGCACTTCATCTGAAGGCAGCTAATCCACTAACCGGTTAATTTGCTTGGAGTGACCCAATAAGGACTACTCCAGAGGTGGCACAACGACAGCAAGGCTGACCAGAGGACAGCACTGCCCTTCATGTTGTGCTAAATATATCTGGGAACACGAGGGGGAAGGGGCCGGAATAATCAAACAGCTCCGGGGAGTGTGACCAAGTGTGCAGGACAATTACAGAGATGCGGCCTGGCCGCCTGCCACACGTGTATAAAAGACTCTAGCGGCAGAGCTGGGCCAAAACACCCAGCTCCTACTACAACGCAAAGAAGGCAGTGACACAAATCTACTGGGAGACACACCCTTGGCAATGGCCAGCATACGAGGAAAGCACTATACCAGGTCAGGCCTAAATAACAGAGAAGCCGCACAAACCTCGGGCAATATTGGTGACATCCTCCACCATGAAATATCTAGTCAGACATAGTCCCTTGAACAACAGGACATTAAACATCCTAAGGCGTGAATAGGCTAGGACACTGGGAGCAAGTCAACTGCGAGTCGACTACCATAACATGGTCACTCGGCCACAGTGCAGCATACTAACAGCCCACGAACACAAGAAACTGATCACCCAGAACCTGCGACAAGAAACGGCAGAAATCCTATACAGACTCTAGCTGCAGAACTGAGCTAAAACACCCTGCTCCTAGTACTGAGCAACAGAGGCCTCAGCACAGCGTCATCAGTAGACACACCCCTGGCAGTGGCCAACCTACGAGTATAACATTACACCTGGTCTGATATAGGAGGTCTAAATATTAAAGAAGCCCCGCAAACCTCTGGCAATATTGGTGACATGCGCAATAACATATTCAGCTAGACATAGTCCCTTGAACAGGGGGCCATACAAGAGCCTAAGGTGCGAACAGGCCAACAAACGGGGAGTGAGTGTCATGATCTCTGCTTCCAAAAGGTCAGGGTTTTCCCAACTCCCTTGGAAGCAGATCCATAACCCAGGTTCCGAGTGCCAACCAGTCCCAATTGGGACCTTTTGGACCCAGTCCTGGCGCCAGTGGCACCAGGCTCATAAATATGCCCAGTCCCAGCGCTGGAAGCGCCGGGCTCATAATGCTTGGGTGGACTTACCTGCAGCAGACCATGCTGCTTACTTGCCTGCCAGTTGAGCCTCTGATCCTCTTCTGTTTGGAACTACTTTTCCTGTTGGGTGGGGCAGGAGCCACTCCCTAGATTCAGAACACTGGAACTCTTCTGGAAAGCAGGAACTCTTTTCTTACCTAGGCGTGGCTGTGGAAGGAGACACCTAAGCACTACAGGAGGCTATTTAAACCAAACCCAATGGATGAATCTTGCTTTGCGTTATTCTGCATCCTCTGCAGCAGAACGCTCATCGTGTCTTCTGCATCTGATCCTGGGCCTAAGGAAAAAGGCTTACCATCCTGAATCCAGTCTTCAGCAACACCTATAAAGACAAGAAAGAACAGGTTAGCATTACGGTCTTCAGTGACAGCTCTTCACTTACCTGGTCCATCGGCTGTCACCAACGCCTCGCGAGGCATTCCGGCATCTGAAAGACAAAAGCTTACCAACTCTTTGCACGCTCCGGAGGCCTTCGGCGCTGCATCCCGCATCTGAAAGACAAAACAAGGTGCGTTTAAGGACATTGGGGAACTTTAATACTCACGTGCCATTACTCCTTTCCACATCTAACCCAGTGGGTATTCCGGCACCCTGCAGCCGCTCCGAACTTGTACCTGCAAAATAAAAAGACAGTTAGAGCGCATCGTGAAGCAGGCAACAAGCGCTTACTTGCGTGCTTCCAGGCGCTTCTATTCATCACACGGGCTCCATCTTCAACTCACTTCAGCCCGTCATCCGCCATCGCCGGAACCCTGCAAAACAAGAAACATCATTACTAAAGACTTTAAAGACATTAGAATTACTTGAAACTTACCGTTCGTGCAGTAAACGACGGACAGCAGTCCTCTGAAGTTAAGAGGCCTGCTCCCCTTATCCAGTGAAGAAACTGGTTACAGCACCCTGCCCCAAGGCAGATGGAGAGCACAGCGTTCACTTACCTAAGGTGAGAGCGTTAACCTTTGGGGTTCTACAGGAGAAGAGAAAGGGAAGAAGAGAGAGACATTCAATAACCCAGTTCCTTAATCCCATATTTTCTATCTGCAGACATCTTACCCTTCGAGTCAGACATACAGTGCACAGAGGTCCAGCCCAAAGAGCCAGCCGTGTGTTACACATCACCTTTGAAGATACGGTATACGCCCAGTCAAGACCGGCGCCTCTACGGGAATCAGGTGAGCGTTACAGTGAGCCGACTACCATACTGCGGTCTCCCGGCCAAAGAACAGCATACCAACAGACCACGAACACGGGAAACTGGAAGCCCGGAACCTGAGACAAGAAACAGTAGAGGTCCTATATAAATGATCAAGCGCATAATACACCCAACAATATGACAAAGGGCGCAGATAAGAAAAAAGGTCCCATGGATTAATTTACCGGACCCCGACCTCTGAAGTGGCCACTCATTCCAAAGCTGTCTGGGAGAAGCCATGGAAGAAAATATATGAGACGACCATCTCCTTCACACCACGCAGAGTGGATTCATAGCTATCAATGTCAAACTTGACATTGTCACAACAATGGGATCCCTGAAAGCAAAACTTGAGAAAGAAAGCGGTCGCATTAACGAATTGGAAACAAGAGTCAGCACAACGGAAGACACATGTAACCAGCATGACCGTGACATAACGTCTCTCAAAACGGAAAAAATAAAGGAATAAATGCGACGACCTGGAATCACGTTCAAGATACAACAACATACGCATTATTGGAGTGCCGGAATCTGCATGCACAGGCCCAATGGAACCCTTTGTTGAGACTCTCCTAAAATCAGTTTGACACTGCCTCTCTCTCTCCATGCAGTTCTGCGCCGAAAGGTCACATCGAACTCTCGCCCCACCACCGCACCTCCACGCACGATTATCACCAGACTGCTTAGTTACAGGGATCGAGACGCTATCCTGAAAATCTTCAGGGAACTGGAGACATTAAGGTATAAATTGAGAAACATTCATATTTATCCAGACTTTGCTGTAGGCATACAAGCTCAGAGGAAAACATATGATCCTGTAAAACGTCTTCTAAGAGCACGATGTGTACCCTATTCCCTAATCTTCCCTGCAAAATTAAGAATCCAACATAGGGGTAGGGCGCACTTTTTTGAAAACCCAGCGGACGCAGGCAGCGGAGGCCTCCATACCTGCCCTACCAGAGCACCACAACAGAGATCCAAACCGACCACCAAGAGGGGGAATTGATGAGGGTAATGTAAATGATTGAGCTGGAAACATGGTGCATAACGTTGTCTAATTGGATGATACAGAAACCAGGGACACACAATGACACAATTTACTAGGACAAACTGGAGCCGGGTTGGGAGGACATGTCAGTCAACGAAGCGCCTTGGGGAGTTTCGAATGTTCATAGGGGGATACATCATTGAGTTGGGGCAGATGGTGCAGGTGGCAGGGGGGCGGGAGATAAACAAGTTAAGGTAGTGCTGAGAAATGGGGGGTTTGGGTCAGACCGGGGCCAAACTCAATACGGGTATAAGAAGGTGATAAAATTTGCAGTTAGGCGAACAGGACGATACAACAAGCGGACTAAAACGGGGTATTTTGATATAGTAAAAGCTAAAATGCACATGCGAGACACAGATGGCTGACACGCTAAAATTGATATCATGGAAAGTACGTGGACTAAATAATCCAATGAAAGCTAGGAAGGTATGGGCCTATTTGGAGCGACTCTCACCTAGTGTGGTGATGTCACAGGAAACTCATGCACTAGGAACGGCGGACAGCAAAACTTCTCCAAAATGGGGAAAACAGAGGTATTACACCTCATACTCACCACAAGCAAGAGGGGTGATCATCCCGATACATAAATCCATACAATTCTGCTCTGATGCCATCCACATTGACCCCATGGAAGATATCCGATGTTCACAGAATAAATAACGAAGCTATAACATTAAAGTGTACACATTTGGCAGGAACAATGACGACCATGCCTTCTATGTACTGTGTCTACTCTTGTCGGAAAGACACCGGATGTCCCCATCCTCTGGAGGTGTGGAGGGAGGGAGGGTTTAGCACTAGAAACAGATGTAACACAAGAGCAGCCCAAATGATAAATCAAATCATGACAACACACATTTATTGATGCATGGAGAGTCGAACACCCAAACACTGCTCAATTCACGTACTACTCCATGGTACAAAATGCACTATCCCGAATTGACTTTCGGTTGATGTCGGCTGCATGGTCGGACAGACTACGCAGTTCCATGATCTTGCCGCACACGCTGTCGGACAATTCACTGGTAGTGATTCAAATAGAACCAATAACTAAAACCAAACCTCGCCCATTATGGAGGATGGCTCCAACAGCACTCATGTACACTGCACTGGTGGAAACCTTAAGTGTAGAAATAGATCATTTTTTAGGAACCAATGAAGGGTCAGTAGTGAAGTATGCCATTATATGGGAAACATTTAAAATATGGTTCCGTGGCAGCTGGGGGGAATTGGAACAGTACCGGTGGAAACTTCAGAAGGAATACACTAATACCGGGGACAGAGCACTCCTGGGGGTAATGAAGGGCAATTTATTAAAATTCTGAGAATTAGCAGACCGTGAGGTCCGTTCCACAGTAAAACTGACTGAGGTCCGTAAATATGGCGAGGGGGACAGACCCGGTCGACTCCTCGTGGGAATAGTTAGAGGAGAAAGGGAAATGCAGCACATTACAGGCCCAGATGGATTTCAGATAACGAATACAAGGGAGATAAATAAGACGTTTACGAACTATTATCAAACCCTTTATGCAAACTCGGATAACAGCACTAAGGAAGATGTGGCTGGTTACTTGAACAAGACTGCCCTGCTCTGCCTAGACCGTGAAGCTAGGGAAAAGCGAGACTGCCCAGTTAAAACTGAAGAGGTTATGGAAGCCATTTCCTCACTTGCTCCAGTTCCAGAAAGGATCCAGGTCCAGATGGTTTGGGAACAGAACTCTATAAGACATACAAAGACATTCTTGCCCTCTGCCTACTGAAAGTATGGGAGCAGTTGTGCATCATTGGCCATCTCCCATCTTCCCTGACTGAGGCAGTGATAACAGTCCTGCTGAAGCCAGGCAGACCCCCCCACGGAGATGTCCTCTTATTGCCCACTGTCTCTAATAAATGCTGACGCAAAGATAATTTGCGAAAATCTTTGCAAACAGACTGCTCCTGTACATACCTAGCCTAGTACATCCTGACCAATCAGGCTTTATACTGGGGAGATCGACTGCCCTAAATGTACGTCGGCTATTCGGGATAATGCCCCAGATAGATCAGGGGGCCTCTGCGGCGGCCTTCATACTGGATGCGAAAAAGCGTTCAACTCAGTTTCATGGTAATGTTTATTTGAGGTACTGCCACTGTTTGGTCTGGGTGGTGGGTTTATAAATTATGTGAAATTATTGTACACTAACCCAACAGCAAAGGTTCAAACCAACCGGAATGACTCCACTCCATTTGCATTAGCTAGGGGTACACAACAGGGATACCCCTTCTCTCCCTCCCATTCGCTCTTACAATAGAACCACTGGCATGCCGGATTAGGGACCTTCATGAACAAAGAGGGATACATACAGCAGGGACCCCACAAGTGATCTCACTCTATGCAGACACTCCTTTATCTACGAAACCCAAACGCTAACATTAATCCTGTGTTGGATGGATTTGAGGAATTCATGCTCCACTCTGGCTATAACATCAATACAGCAAAGTCTGAGCTATTCCCATTAACGGAGAACACAATGGGACCAGTGAGCATTCAGGGGCTTCGTTGGGCTCAGACTACAGTAAATACCTCTGGGTCAATGGGTCCGAGACGCAGAAACTGCTTTTTGACAGAAACTATGAATAATATGTAAATACTTTAGAACTTAAAGGAATGGTTCGGTCAAAATGTTTTATTGTCCCTACGGGTCGGCCATTGGTTTTTAAGCCTAAGTCGCTCGATTTTAGAAAAATTTCCTATGGACCTTACCCGAGTTTTTGTCCATTAAACGCACGCGAAAACAGGCATCAGGGCGCTGCCATTTTGTGATAATCCTATCACTGGTCCCATTGCCCTGGCTGACCTGCTTTTGCGGCACTAAATCAGATCCCCCGCCCCTGAGCCTGACATTATCAAAACATTCATATTCCCAGCCTCTCTCCGTGACGTTACTGTGCTGCGTAGTCAAACGCACCCAGTCGTCTTCTACGCGACTTCACACAGAACCCGGAAACCAACACAGACCAACTCACAATACAGCGCGCCACAATTCGGAATATGAAACTGTACTTTCAAATCAAACAGCAACACGGTACATTTGGTAAAGTACATTTATTTAACATTAAATGTTTATAGAATATTCAGCAATTGGCATATTAAATCGGAATGTCATTTTTTTTCTTTTCTCTCTATCCGCAAATCCTGTTCCGTTTTATCGTGAGTCACGCGCTGTTACTTCATGGTACACAGGGTGTTGGTTTTCGTTAAAAGAAGCACTTTGGTCGCACGGTGAACCGCAAGGCTGTTCCATCAACTAGGCACTAGGCCAGCGTAAAGGTTGATATGTTGCTTTTAGCCGCTAGTACCGCGTAAGGGCATATGGGCCCTTGGCGATCGTCCCATACGATCGTCGAAGTGGTGCAGTTGTTTACGATAAGCTGCAGCTGCCGGTTGAAGAAACCTTCTGCCGGGGTCTGAAACTGCTGGCAGTAGCAGTAGGGTAGGATATACCTGTTTTGAAAACAAAAATTATAATTAGTCTCGCCAGCCGATCTTTATTAATATTATTCATTTTATTAATTACGGCCGAGCTGAAACTATTTGCTGCAAAGGATAGTGCAATGGAGTATGTTCGGCCCTAAAATCAATGCGAAAACTAACAAAATAAATAGAGGTTAACACACAATGAGAAACAACTGTTTGTCTACATGCGTGTGGAATGTGGACCTGCATGCCCATGTGCCAGGTACAAAGACGATCCCACAAACGTTTTACTTGCTCTTCATTCATTCATCCATTCATTAATTCTTCATTCCGGTATAAAAGCGTCTAAAGAGTTACTTACATTTTATTTGCAATTTCCATTGTGTCTCTGCGTAATGCAGTCCGTAAATCCCACTGTGCTCTTGACAACGATTTTTCGTATACTGAACTAACATGAAACTCCGTCTAGTTTCAGAATGTTCTGCCTTATCGTCTTTTACGTTATTGCACCCCTCCTTCAAATGAAGTCCTTTCGGCATGGTCCCTGTCTCTCAAGGTCAAAAAACAATAGAACCTTATACTGCCAGGGTGAGTTGTGGGCCTCTTCAGGCTGCCAGCTGAAAATGAAAGCCGCTGACCTTCACTCTAAAGGAGCATACATTCTTACTTTGCAACATCCCGTAGTAAAGCCATCTGTGAGAACTTAAATTTTCAAATCCATCTATGTACTAGGCCTCAATGTGCAAATGTGAACTGGCTTCTCTCCCATCTGCAACGGCTCGCTTGGCGCGTTCTGAGGCCCCCAATTTTGTCCTCGTTGTCCGCGAGCTTTGCAGCCCTAGAGAACCATAACTATGGAGACATTGACTTTTTGGGGGAAGGTCAGGGAAAGTATAACGTACCCGAGGAGTTGAGTTGAAAGTGAGATTTATTGTTTTATTATTTGCAATACGCAAGCCTTGCGAAACTTAGTTACAGCAACAAAAATATATACATACACATAGACAAGGTCAGCGATATGAGGTGAATAGAGAGAGACGTCAAACATGACACCCAGGTTGTTCGCCACCCAGGATGGTGAAGGGAGGGGTTAGGGTTAGCATACTTTGTAGGTACACTGTACAATAACATTTATTTACAAAAAGACAATCAATTTACAATTATTTAAACCGGGATTTGTACTTCACAACCAGCTCTGCTTTGGGTGGAAATGGCATAGTGGCAATGTTCGGTGGCAATGCATCAAAGCTCTGCACAGAAACGTTCAAAATTCATATCTGTGCTTCTCGAGTACAGCAACAATAAGGCTTTTTACAAAGGTCGAACTCCATTTCCTCATAGACTGGCTTGATGACCCATTGCTTACTTCTTTTAGAAAAAACCTTAGTGTAGCGAGGCATCCTTACATTACCCGTAGTCCTAGATTGTTCACGGCTGAGATTCTCGTTATGGACCAAGACCGCAAATAGAGTCCTATGTTTCATGCCCTGTATGCTGAAATGCAAGCGCTTTGGCCTGTACTTTAGGCACATATTGTGGAACACCTCCAAACCTCCTGTGTGACAGAATTCTGTCAGTCCCCTCAAATCTCTTGATAGAGTTTTATCGAAAACAATCTTCTCAATGGCTTTGTGTGTCGGTGAAGATGGAATCAACCACTTCTTCTTCCTTGCCTCCTCTGGGGACAAAGGGCCATGTTCACATTGGTGGAAATGTAGGTTTTCTGACCAGCGGTGAACGTTGGTACAGTGGTGCATCAGTGACCGCCATTTTTCAAGTAGTATTTCCACTGACCCTTCACAAGTTTTGGAGCTCCACCAAAGATGGTTGCTGATAGACTGGGACCACTGTGAAATACTTTCCAAACCTTTTTTTTCCCCTGCAGCCGAGATTTTCTTATTGATTGATTTAGGAAGATGCCATACATCAAATTGATGTTTAATATGTGAGAACTGCTCTCTCATTGTCTTGGCAAATGAAACGTGTCTGTCTATGGCTATGAGGTCGATGTGCATTCCCCTCGATTGTAGATATTCCACTCATTTTATAAATCTTAGTTTCTCCATGGCCACTGAGGATGTACATTGTGTTACCTGCACGATCACCGAACTCACAATTTTCTTACTATCCATGTCCTGAAAGTGGTAGGTGCAGTAATTGGCATAAAATCCAGGGCTGTCGCACTGTCCATCGCTGGCTAGCCTGAATCGTTTCCCTTCGAATGTACTTGCTAGAGGCAATTGTTTAATTTTCCAAGCATCACTAATGGCCGGAAACAGATAATCATGTTGGTATTTGTAGTACTGTGTTTTAGAAATGAAATGAAGTCCCACAAACCGAAAGAAAGACTAACTTTCTAAAACTGGACCCACTAAAAAGTGATGCAGCTGCACACAGTTGATTGCCAGCTGGCAGCTTCCCCAGCATCGGTTGTGCAGACCATGAGAACGCATGATTTAATCTATAGGTGGCATGTATTTTGACGTTACTGCCTTGTTTTTGACGAGTCACATGAATCAATGGCCTCCGACATACTTTCCCTCCGACGGAATGCCCACATTTCAGCATACATATAATATCTATCAAACAACTGTCGAATACTATGTACTTGCCCTCTTTCATTAGACTGTCCTCCGGTGTCACACTTGTTTCGGACTGCATCGTTGAGGACATTTCGCCACAACTGAAAGAAATATCGCTGATATCGGGTTCTGATGCGTCGGTGAATGCTGCTGCTGGTTCATTCTCTGTCATTTCAACATCTGTTACTTCAACATTGATGGGAGAACACAACATTGTCGACAGCTTTTTTGGTGGCAATTTTTTGGCGGGTGTAGATTGTGTGAATTGATCTGCGACTACTTCCGAGCTATCCTCAATACATTCAGTATCATCTTCTTGTGGTGGTACTGTCGCACTGCAGCAATGGTCCATTACAACTTTAATGGATTCTCCGGACACATTAATTTCATGTTCTGGCCATTGGATATGAGCATCTCTAGTCTCAACACGCGGCGTCTGAATTAATAGTTCCTCCATAGTGTAAATGGTCTGGCAAGCAACATCTCTCATTCGCTTAACTGTCTGTGTATGTATAGTTCGTAGACCCACGGGTAACTACAGGTCAGATTGCAAAAGGGATGTTCAGTTTAAACACAAGATAAAGTATAGTACAATTGACTGGTAAAAACATAAAATAGTCCCGAGCACAAAGAAATTCTAAAGTTATGAACTGTTTGTAACTAACCTTATTTTTGTTTCTTTGCAACTTTCTTTACTCTACCTTCAACATCTGCACGCTGTAGCTCCGATTCGTTTCCGCATCTCTTCCCTTCCTCTTGCGCTGCAACGACTATATTGTCTGTATCCGCATAGACAGCACGGAATGAGGCTCCATCGACTCCCTGAAACATAGTACTTTCATTACTATGTATCACAATATTGATAACATAAAACACACGTGAGGATGAACACACAGGTACATCTCAATAGCTCAACACAAATTAAACATTGTGTAGAACAATCAAACGACAGGTATTCGAGCTTGGATGACCTAGTTCCATGGAACTGTCAGTATCCATACCTCTGGCTCTGCATGGACTGCCATGAATGATTGTATTGGAGAGGAGGCATCAGCAACTCCCTGAAACACAGTACTTGCGTTAGTATGGTTTTCAATATTGTAAACATAACACACACTTGGGGTCGACGGCACAGGTACATATAAAGAGATAACCACAAATTATGCATTGTCTAAAAGAATCGAGGAATATTTAAATATGATCAGATTTAATCGACTTATTTCTCCGATTACTTTACATCTGCATTATCTAAATGGGATCTTGTGATTGTAGTGGAAGCTCCATCGTCTCCCTGAAACACAGTACTTGCGTTAATTGGGAAGAAAGTATAGCAAATGGAATCACGTTATATGATCACACTCGATGGAGCTGTCAGTATCCATACCTCGTGCTGCTGAAGAATATCTATGGATGTTGTAAATGTGGTGCGCACTTCCGAAAGCTGTTGCGCCGATTCGTATCAGTATGGTCCCGCTTCCACTTCCCCTGGAATTACTTGAATTTCAGGCTCCGCATCAAGTGCGTGGGTTGACGCTTCAACAACTGCCTGAAACATAGTATTTGCATTAGTAAGGATTACAATATTGAAAACACAACACACACTTGGGGTCGACCGCACAGGTACATATCAATGGCTAACCACGAATGAAACATGGTGTAGAACAATCAAACGACAAGTGCTCCAGTCCTGATGATCATGGTCGATGGAGCTGTCAGTATCCATACCTCGTGCTGCTGAAGAACATCTAGGGCTGTTGTTAATGTGGTGGACGCTTCAGCATCTCCCTGAAAGACAGTACTTGCATTAGTATGGATAACACTAATTATAACTGAAAACAAACACCAGGGGACGACAACTAGGTGTATATCAATTGGAAAGCACTAACTAAACAATTGGTAAAATAATCACACGATACATAAAAACTATTACTTGACATGCATAAAACAAGTCTGTAGCGGAATAGCCAAGTATGATTACCTGATACGCACTAGAAGTGGTTGATAACTGCGGGCACGTCACAGATGTAGAATGTTCTTGCTTCAGATTCAGTGGATAGTCAAGCAGTTATAAAGGTAAATTATCGTTTGATAATGAAATGCAAATATTAAAAAATTGCCATGTAAACCGACAGAATACTTGAGAATAATGCTATTGAAAATTCGCAATATAGCACAGTTCCCTATGCCCATAAATAGATTTCCTTTGGGGGTTATAAAATCGAAAAATAATTTATTGATAAATGTCATTATTCAAAAAGCTATACACACATATCAATATCGTAAGTATTACAAGGGACACAACACCTAAAATATCAATTAATCCATTCGGCTACCTACACACTACCGCAAGGCCTAAAGCTAGATCCGGACAATTGACTCACCAGTGGCGGAATGTGGACGAATAGAGTTGGAATAGCGTTTGCGAGCAATTTGTGTCGTTCGCCCTTTATTCTTCTTTGTTACCCAAGATGTGGCGTACATGTTCAAGGAAAAGTGCCGGCTGCAGATGCGGTATCGATTACCCCTCTTGTCCTCAAAGACTTGCTGGACTCTACTTTCAAGCTCTTCCGGTGGATAACCGCAATGTCTGACCCATTCTCTTATTCGATCAACAGTTTTAGGGAATACATGCATTGTAGTGCCTTCAGATTTAGCATGGGTCTTCGAAGGGCAACTGCTAATCGAACAGGCAGGCATTGTTGAAAATTCTGAAAAGTAAATATCAAGATTATTATAAAACCTTGATGAACAAAAATGTCATAAAAAAGTAAACGAACCATACCATGTTCAATGCAAGGTTTGTTTTGGTCGCCGGAACTACACCAGTTCATCATGTGCGGCTTAGTATTTGCATAAATTACAGACATTTTTTTAATGATGTGACTAAACTCTGAACATGTGACTCGTCCCTTGGATGTTCTGTCTTGCACGAGAAGGAAACATGCTTACATTATAGACTGGACCCCCGAAGTATGCAATTCGATGACAAATGCCACAGATGAAAATAAATAGATCTATTGATAGCATAACAATTGAAACTCAAGTCAATAGCAATGAGACCAATGACCATAGCACTATTGGGTACTGTAATCGCAAATAGATAGAAATGTAAAAATAACTAGGATACATGGCCTTACCTTGACCAACAAACAGTTGGATACAGCAGGCCGAGCAGTATGTTGCAGGAGAACAGGTAGATGGCCACAGGTAGCACACTGACAAGTTTGCTCGAAGCGGTCACAGATAGCATGACGACGAGCAGATTAGCATAGATCTCAGTGCTTCTCAGGTAGAAGGTTCAGGAGTTGACTTGCAAAGCACAAAGATGTTCTCATGAGACATATCAAGTGGTTTATAAAGTATTAGAAACAGGGGTGTGTTTGTGACTGAATGACGTGTGTATGTCGTGGTATGTGGATTGCAGGGGGGCGGCCTGCCTCAGGGGAGGCCTGCCTGGAGACACGGGGTCTGAGGAGGCCATGTGAGCGATGGCCCCTGGGCGTGGGATACCTTTTGAAGTGTACATGCTGTTTGGCACCTTGGCCGTTTGCGCCCGTGACAGCCCCCCATGCCAGTGCTCATCCCCGGGTGCGAACCGCCTTTGACAGAGGGGGGTGGGATGGATGGGCCGGTGGGCGTGCAGGCAAGTGTGTGGGAGCGAGGGGCCATCAGGCCCCTCTCATCCTTTACTTCTCAGTAGAAACTTGGACCAAGTGCCTCCAGTAGTGGGTTTGCCCCTTGCCCTTATGTGATGTTAACTTTGGTTGACATTCGCGTAGATGGGACCACTGAGCAGGACACGGGGCACCATTTTTGTACCCCCTTTCCACTCCATCTTGGTGACCAGGCCTCACTGCGCAGAGCACATGGCACCCACCCTCGTTCCCACTCGGACTGGAAAACTCCAGAGGTATTTGCAACAGCTATTAAATGTAACACATCACTCTTCCTCTGAGATCACTGTCCTGCATGTGAACCAGCCTGAACTAAGCACATAGCTCGTTTATCTCCACAAACGTGTCCTTGCCCACGCACCCTCGCCAGTGGAAACTGACTGCCATTCTGACCCTATGTGCCTGCAAGGTATTCTCTTCATGTGCCAGACCACTGACCACGCCATGATGCCCACCTAGCAGATCCCCAACTAACATTAGACACCTACTGCAGTATATCGTTGCCTATCAATAACAAATGCCACATACCGGAGATTCTTGTGAGCACAGACCTACACTTCAAACAGTGTATTATAGTGGTCAAGACCCGTAACTTAAGGCCAGTATAATCCAATGTTGATTGATAGTATAGATATATGTGTGACTTTTATAGAGACATAACCGACTGAAAGACTTTGAACATGTGTTATTTAGTGCATGCATTATTGAGAATATATTATGTTAGCTTAGATAGTGACCACCCTGCTTCACAGCGACCTGACCTTCACCCATTCGGAGCACAGATGTCTGACGTCCATCCTTGAATGGAGACACACTTGATTCATTTAAAAAATCGAAACAACCGTTGTTAAAATATAGGTGGTGTTTTATTTTGTATCTTATTTTGATGACACAAAAATACAAGACTTTACACATTGTACAGGTCAGGATGCAGCATAGCAAGAGAAAATCCCCTGTACTGACCGCTGTCACTTGGGAAAGTTTCTCTTATGGCAAGAACGGCACAGGCGGGTATTACTCTTCGAACGCGGTGTCCAAGCCACCCGTGAAGCCACCATGTAAAGGAACGATAGGCCACCAGTCTACACACCTGTGAAAAGGAATGAAACAAACTGTTTTTAAATGACCAAGATAAGTTTAATAAACGTTTGTTGTCAATGACAATTCTTGTAACTAATGGCATTCTGCTCGGACAAATGCTACCTAGACACTGCACACTATTGAACGGCTTTCATGCGTTAAAATGATATGTATATGTAATTTTGGATATAGTAGAAGACCATGAAATAGGAGTGACATGACAAGCAGAGTATACTTACTCGTTACTCGGATTAAGAGGACGAACAGTTGTGCGAAGTTCGTGCATAAGCACCATCATTATCCTCAACACGGACCGTGTGAGGCAGGCTGCCCTGACGTCTGGCAGCTTGGTGATGCATTGCGGTCGTGGCTCGCCTTCCGAAATGTAGGCCACGCATCCCGAGTTTTCACAACAGCAGCAGTTCTCGTCCTTGGTTGGCATTAGCTTGCACCGATTGCATGTGCACCAGGAGGAAACACCGTCCATGCGGCTAGGTCCAGGCTCTTCAGCTGTTGAATCGTCCTCCCAACTGCCGTCTGAAGACCCATGGTTTTCGCGTGTTTCCCTTTCCAGTATTTCCTCCTCGGTACACTCGGGCTCGTACATGTAGGGCATTATTGTAGCCATTGTGTGTTAAACTAAAATAATTTATAGCGATGGTACTGGTATCTGTTCACACGGGCTACAAGCAACGAAGGTAGCTGACCAGAGCACAGAAACGGGTCACAGAAGACTCAAAGTAACACAGAGAGAGGAATGGAATCGAAAATCTGCTGCTGTGTGTTGTCAAACGGTCTGTTTATACTTATTGAGGAAAGAGGCGTCCTGCCATTTCCATGGCGACACGTCATTAGCTGAAGCGCAGCGAATGTTGACACGATACGTGCTTTGGCGTTGTGAAAGGAGCGGTACGCGTCTGCTGATGACAGGCTCAGGGGCGGGGGATATGATTTAGTGCCGCAAAAGCAGGTCAGCCAGGGCGATGGGGCAACTGATAGGATCACCACAAAATGGCAGCGCCCTGATGCCTATTTTCGCGTGCGTTTAATGGACGAAAACTCGGGTAAGGTCCATAGGAGATTTTTCTAAAATCGAGCGATTTAGGCTTAAAAACACATGGCCGACCAGTAGGGACAATAAAATGTTTTGACCGAACCATTCCTTTAAGCTAAACCTGTGGGCTAAATATCCAATTTCTCTATATGGTGGAATCACCCTGTTGAAATTGGTGGTTGTACCCAAACTACTATACTTCTTCAACACAATCCCAATATGAACGGGGCGGAAGTTTTTCAACAAACTGCAAACATTGGCCGTGCAATTTATATGGGAGGGTAAGACGGCCGGCATGAAATGGGAAGCCCTGACTGAATCATATGATAAGGGAGGCCTGGCAGCCCCAGACTTTGAACTATATTATTTGACAGCGCAGGCACTCTATGCAGGTTATTGGTATGAAACTGATACCGGAACACCGCACAAGATACTGGAGGGCTATGGGGCATCCCGGCAGATCTTAGATAGGTCATACTCGGCAACCAATATGTTGAATCGTGCTCGTATGACCCAGTACGCACTACTGTTTATGCATGGAGCCGAATAAACAATAGAATGGGCACAAACAAGCCATACTGTAGCACTATCCCATTATGGAACTGCCCGCCCCTTCTCCCCCCTTCATTTGATACAGATAGCCAGACAGCGTGAGAGACCCGGGTAAAGAAATGAAGCTGGGCGACCTGTACCCAGAGGGCAGTTTTTTCACCATTGAAGAATTTAAAACAAAACGAGGTGATAGCCCAGTACGGGTGCTGCAATACAATAGTATTCGAGCAGCAATAAAGAAAAAGTCGCCATCATTCCAGCAGGAACCTGAACCAAGCGTATGTATAGAGATGGTGGTACGAGGGGATAATCGGAAGGGTCTACTATCTAGAATATATGCAAAGGTGCTAAACGGAAGGGAACTACACAGTACAGTCAGACTGAAATGGGAAAGACACCGAAACCACTATTGAGGAAACAAAATGGCAGAAATACTGCCTTCTTACAAAAGAAGTCTTGTTGAACACGCAATTCCGACGTATACAATTTAAAGTGCTGAATAGGTTACTATACCCCCATGAAAACTGCACGATTTTCCCATACCACCACAAATGTCCAAAGTGCGGGACCGGGAATGCAGATACCATTAACATGTTCTGGAGTTGTCCCGAAATAACTGAAATTTTGGCACAAGGTAGCCGAGGTACTGCATGAAATAAATGTGATGCTCCCACTAAAGGTATTTACTCAGGGATATTGGGAAGGCCAAAGTGATAATTCGCCGATTTTTTTACAAGGGATGCAGAATAGCTAAGAAATATATTTTAGTAAAATGGAAATCAAACTCTGCACTGACAATACAAGAATGGCTTAAAGAAGAACAAGTTACTTACCAACTGTAACATTCTTTCAATTGGATGTTCCTCCCACGTATTCCTCATCTCAGATATATCCTTACCTTCAGCTCTGCTGCTTCGAGAAAATCTTTTCTATCTCTCTCCACCAGAGGGCGCGCCACTCAAGGCTGCAGCGTTGATGTCCCTCAGCGGTATCCGCCGAGCGCCGACGTCATCCGCTGTATAAATGCCTCGAGTCGCGTTCATTGGCCTCCGTTCCGTTTTTTCGTATATTGTAGCCAATGGATTGTAGTTAATGGTATGCCTCTTTTGACCTAAGCCTTAAAGAAACTGAGTGTAAACCATGTAAACTGTACTATGGGGTAGGCTGGGAGGGTCGATGAGGAATACGAGGGAGGAACATACAATCGAAAGAACGTTACAGTTGGTAAGTAACATTCGAATGGATTGTGTCCTCCCACTTATTCCTCATCTTAGATAGACTCCCAAAGCAGTTTTGTATTGGAGGCGGGAGTACAGGGATATTAATAAGGTACAGAACGAAGTACTGATTTAGCAAAGAGACCTCCCTGTGAAGAAGTCTAATTATAAATGTGTGCATGGATGACCAGGTGGCTGCTGCGCAAATATCTTACACTGGGACACCCCTTTGAAGTGCTGTTGAAGTCGCCATGCCCCTGGTTGAAAGAGCATTCAGCCCATCTGGGGGATCTTTCCCAGCCAATCTATAACATTCAGTCATAGCCAAAATTATCCATCTAGATAATGTCTGCTTAGTCACTGCCAGCCCCAATTTACAGCCAGTGTATCCCACAAAGAGTTGGTCACACGGACTTAATCTTGGCAATCTTGAAATATAGAAACTAAGAACTCTCCTAGGGTCTAATCTATGCAGCCTTTCCTCCTCCTTACTTGCGTGGGGGGAGGGTAAAAAGCGGGCAGTGTTATTGTCTGTGACATGTGAAAATCTGAGACAATTTTTGGCAAAAAAAGAGGGTTTGACCCTAAGAACAACCTTATCTTTATAAAAGATAGTGTGAGGAGGCCCGCTAGAAAGTGCCTGCAACTCACTTACCCTGCGGGCTGATGTAAATGCCACTAGAAATATGTTTTTTAAAGTAAGGAGCCTTAAAGGACAAGAATGTAAAGGCTCAAATGGAATGCATGTGAGGAACTTTAATACTTCGTTTAAGTCCCACACAGGTACTTGAAAGAGTATTGGGGGAAACACATTATTAAGACCTTTTATGAATTGTGTAATCAAAGGTATGTTGAAGTAAGACACTTCCTCTGAGGAGCGATTAAAAATAGATAGCGCTGCTAAATAACCCTTTATTGTGCCAACCTGGAGCTCCAGATTGCCCAAATATAGCAGAAAATACAATATTGTGGGAATATTACACTGAAAAGGATCCACATTCCTATCTCTGCCTATCTCTGCACCAGTTACTGAACTTGTTCCAATGACATCGGCACAGATACTTAGTTGCTGGCCTTCTGGCCGAAAGCAAAATCTCCGTATCATCATCCGGAAGGTCCCAATCTTTGTAGCTCAGCCTCTCAGAAGCCATGTGTGGAGGCTGAGTGTCTTGACCTCTGGATGGAGAACTCGACCTTGCTCTTGTGAAAGAAGATCCTCTCTTTGTGCAAGACGTATTGGACGGCAGATGGACATGTCCAGAAGGTCCGGGTCCACGTCCTCCTGGCCCAATCCGGAGCAATTAGGATCATGATTTTCCTGATCTTTCTCAACCTCCTGATTACTTGAGGGATCACAGGGACTGAAGGAAACGCGTACATGAGTGGAAATTCCCAGTCCACCACAAACGCATCTCCTAGAGCTCCTCTCAGACGATATTCCCTTGAGTAGTATAGTTCACACTTCCTGTTGACCTTGGTTGCAAACAGCTCCACTTGAGGGGTTTCCCAAAGTGCGAAGATCTCTTGAAGGACTTCCTGAGCTCGTTCCCACTCGTGGGAGACTGCGCTCTGCCTGCTCAGAGCGTCCGCTGCTGTGTTTTGCTCTCCGGCTAGATGAACTGCTGATAGAGCGATCCCTTCCTGTATTCCCCAGAATCAGAGCTGCATTGCTTCTCTGCACAGTGGTAGTGATCCTACTCCTCCTCTCTTGTTGAGGTAGTACATGGCCACTGTGTGGTCCGTCATTATCAGGACATTCTTTCCCCGTACAGAGGGCAGAAAGGCCTTCAGCGCTAGTCTGATTGCCCTCAGCTCTAATAGGTTGATGTGTAGTTTGGACTCCGATGGAGACCAATGACCGCTGATTGTCAACTCTTTGGTGTGAGCTCCCCACCCTGTGAGTGAAGCGTCCGTCACTACCGTTATCTCCGGCCCTGGTTGCCAAAAGGATTCTCCCTTGAGGATGTGTTCTCTGCAAGCCCACCATTGAAGATCCTGTGCTACTTTGGCTGGAACTTACAAAAGATATGACATTTCCCCTGAAAATTGGGACCATTGAGACCTGAGGGCCCATTGGAGGGATCTCATCCTCAATCTGGCTTGTGGCACCAGAAAAATGCAGGATGCCATAAGACCGAGCAACCTGATAAAATCGAAGGCCGGTGGATACTGGGCATTCTGGAATTTTGTTACCATCTGCAGAACGTGGTGAGCTCTCTCTTCGGGAGGCGAGGCTTTGCCCGAGCACGTATCCTGGCCTGCTCCGATAAACTGGAGTTTCTGTGATGGTATCATGTTAGACTTTTTTTAATTCACAGAAAAGCCCAGTCTGTGAAGGAAGTGGCAGGTCTTGGATCGATGCTCCTGGGCTTGTTCGGGAGAACGTGCCCATATCATCCAATTGTCCAGGTAGGGTAGACGTGAATCCCCCATCTCCTGAGACTCGCTGCCACAACTGCCATCAACTTGGGGGAAAACTCTCGGGCGGAGGTCAACCCGAAAGGCAGAACTCGAAACTGATAGTGAGAACTGCCAATTGCGAACCTCCGGTACTTCCTGTGTTTGAGATGTATTGGCACATGAAAGTAAGAATCCTGAAGGTCAAATGATACCAACCAGTCTTGGAGTTGGAGAGCCTGAAGTATCTGAGAAAGTCAAACATCTTGAACTTGTCCTTCCTGAGGAACTTTTTCAAGTTTCTCAAGTCCAAGATGGGTCTCAATCCTCTGTCCTTTTTTGGTATGAGGAAATATGGGGAATACCAAACCTTGTTCCTCTCCGCTACAGGTACATGTTCTATTGCACCTTTCTGTAGCAGGGTTAAGACTTCCTGTAACAGGAGCGGGTCTGGACATTTGGCAGAGTTGTATCCCGGCAGGTGATTCTGAGGTTTCTTTTGAAAAGGAAGGCAGTAACCTTGCGGTACTGTTTCCAGTGCCCAAGCATCTGAAGTAATGCCCCGCCATTATTCCAGATGCTGTGAGATCCTGCCTCCCACCGGAGTCTTGTGTGTCAAAACCTCAGAGTGGCTTTACAGCAGCTGCAGCAGCGGCTGAAGGGACAGTAGCCGTTGCTGGGGCAGATCCAACACCTTTTCCTCGCCCCGAGGTAATTTCCTTTGTCCTCTTTGACTGGCCTGTCCCCTTCCTTTTCCAAATGAGGTATAAAATCGAAAGGGACGACCCATCCAGGAATAGGACCCGGTGTAGGGGCGTTCTTGAGGTTGTCATATAGCGGCACCAAGTGATTTTGCTGCCGCTTTGGAGGTCTGCAGCTTCTCCACACTTCATCCGCATTGCTGCCAAACAACCTGAAAGGTTATTGAGGCATAGGCATATTGAGAAGCCTTGACTGCATGTACGGTGCAAATCCTGACTTCCTCAGCCACGGAAACCTGGATAGTACCGTGCTAGACGCCATGGACCTACTGATACTGTCAGCCGTGTCCAAACCGGATTGAAGGCATTCTCCCGAAGCCTCCTTTCCATCCCTTACTACGGACAGGAAACCTTCCCGTTCCTCACCTTCAGGGATGTGTTCAGTTGCCGATGTCATACAGTCCCTCAGGGTATATGTAAATCTTGTAAAGGTGCAAATCACGTTCGTAGATTTTAAAGCCATGCTCCCTGACGTAAATATCTTTCGGGACCATGCAGCAATCTTTTTTATCATCCCTATCTGGGGGAATTGTAGGATATGCCGCAGTAGAAGTAGCTGCCTGGAGTACAAAACTCTCAGGTGATGGGTGTATGCTCAAATATTCAGGGTCTGAAGAACAGGGCCTGTATTTTGCAATATATTTCTTATTTACTGCCGGAATATAATCAGGGTTTTTCCATGCAATGTTCACCTTCCTTTGCAATGCTACATGAAAAAGCAAGTATGGGGTCTAGTATGGTCTTCCCGAAAGGAGGTCAGTCATATCATCCGCTTGATAAACAGGTGAATTTCTGCTCCACCACATAAATTCAGTTACCCTGTTCATCAACTTTCTATACCCTGCATCAGCATGCTCAGCCGGGTCAGGCTTTTCAAATTCATATTCTGGAGATGTGTCCAGACCACTTGCTGTTTGTAAGCACTCATATGTCTGAAAACTTTGATTGAGGGTCAATCAACTCCTGAGGGACTTGTCTTGTACCAAATTTCACACCAGCAGGTGAAATCTCTTCTTCCTCTCCTCCTGATGAATCTCCCTCATAAATGAAGGACATGGTTCTAAAGAAATCCTGTCTACTTTCAGGATAAAATAATTTCTCAGGTGGCATAGTCTTCAACACAGGCGTCGATTTTGTAATAGGAATGAACGAACGAAGGCGTCGACAAAAGCGTCAAAGGCGTCGACGTTGTAGTCATCACCTTCGATGTCGTCGACGTAATCTTGACACTCTTGAAGGAATTGTCGACCCCGTCAAAGGAATCGTCGAAGAAGCCTTCGACCCAGTCGACTGCGCACTCAACGTAATCTTTCTTGGATGGTTTGTCGAATCCCTGTGCTCGACCTCCTTCGATAGAGGCTTTGAGGACGTTTTTGACTAGGGTTTTGATGGCAGATGAGTGTCGGATGCAATTTTTTCAGAATCTGCCCCCGATTTATGCACCGGTAGGCATTTTTTATGAGGCGTTGGGGGAAGATTCCCTCGACGACACCCTTGATGTTTTGTTGGGGATTTTCTTGTCTTTGATCTTACCCCGTCACTTTTTGCATGAGCAGGGGAATGACCGTAGCTAGACTTTGAGGGTGTCTTGGCCACATTCTCCAAATTTTTTTGCTAAGATGTTCTGAAGGCTTCCCACTTTCTTGGGGAATCATGTTTCGACGGACATGTAATAACTTCCTCAGACGATGTTGAGGAAGAGGGAGAACGGTGTTGTTTTTTCTTCGCCTTCTTAGAGGAAGAAGAAGAGGACTTCCTGGATCTACTCCTCAACTTAGATTTTTTGTGGCGTTTTAATGAAGACTCAGCTGAGTCTTTTCTCTCCCTCGAAGAAAACTTTGAGTCCTCCCCCACTGCCAGTTTACCTCTACGTTCCTTTAAGGCCTTATTGGTCATCGACTGACAGGAACCGCACTTGTCTATACAGTGGTCGGGACCGAGGCACCAGAGGCAATTTTCGATGGGGATCAGTCAGCGACATCTTCCTCCCACATTTCTGACATTTTTTTATCCAGTCTTTGGCGTAGAAGGATTGGATGAAGACGACATTTTCTTCGAACTGAAGCACAGTTTTTCTCGATCCGAAGCGAGGCTAGCGGATAAACAGAACTGAGGCCAACAAACGCGACTCGAGGCATTTATACAGCGGATGACGTCGGCGCTCGACGGATACTGCCGACAGACATCGACGCTGCAGCCTCGAGTGGAGTGCCCTCTGGTGGAGAGAGAGAAAATGTTTTCCGAAGCAGCAGAGCTGAAGGTAAGGATATATCTAAGATGAGGAATACGTGGGAGGACACAATCCATTCGAACTGGCCTTTGCAAATGAAAGAGGAGGGATATGTGGGCACAATTCCAGCAACATGTAGGCTCAGGGACATTTGGGGCCCATTCCGTGAATACATGAATAAGTTATAATGCTAAATTTGAGCCATAACGCGGCCGGCACCGTAATAAGTAATGTAATGAGTCTCCCGTGAATGAAATGACGCTTCTACGGATAAAAATGATGAAAACAACAAGAAATGTTCCATATCACCTATTTGAAGATAATATGTATATGTGTATAAGATGTTGGTCTCCCTGTAACCCAATGCAAATAAGTTAAATAAAGTAAAAAAATAAATAAAATGAAGACCCTTTGCAACATCCACCAGGCTTTCTGGGGCCAGGGCCCTCGCTACATCCAACTCGCTCTTCCTAAATACCTCCCTGCTAGAGTCTTTCAGTCCTCTAGCTCCAACTTCCTGCAGATCAGATGTTTCTCCAAGCAGAGAGCGGGGTGTAGATCTCCCTCTTCTGCAGGTGCCTCCCTCTGGAACGGCCTCCCTAGCCCCAGAAACTTCTCAAGACATTCCTTCCCCACCCCCCTCTCGTTTCTCTCTCCCCCTCCCCTGCCAGTCACCACCTGCTACTGCGACTGGTTTGCCTGTTCTCCCTCATGAATCATACCTGGGACAAGTCCCCCGACCAGTCTCCACGCTCCCTTCCTACCAGCACTTGCCCTTGGCACCCTTCCCCGACTAGCCTCCCAAGGCTGGTCTGCCCCCCCCCCCCCTCCTTGCATTTGGCCACTCCCCACCTTGATCCCTTTGCACTTGCCCCCTTTGGCTTCCTGTAGCACTTGCCCAGTCCTGCCCCTCCCCACCCCTCCTCCAGCACTTCGCTCTCTCCAGTTCCCCCCTCCCCCTTGCACTTCTTGATACTGCGCTTGCACGATGCGAATGTGACAAGGCCTAGTAGAACCCCAATTTTTATCTTGTGGCACCTGGAAACACTTTGATGTATAGGCGCCTTACAAATGTTCAATAAATAAAACAAATAAGTTCAATATGGGTCGTCGCAAACATGCATTCTTCTTGGGGGATTAGCAAATAGGGAGAGTACCAACACTGGTTTCTCTCCCCTGCAGGTATCAGCTCTACTGCACCTTTCACCAACAGGATAAGAATTTCCTGTTGAAGGAGCAGATCTGGCTTCATGAAAGATTTGTCTCTTGGGGGACAATCCAGGGGCTTCTTTATGAATGGGAGGCAGTAACCATAGGCCACTGTTTGTGGCAGCTATACATCCGAAGTTATGCCACCAACTTGGGAGATGTTGCGACAGTCTGCCTCCTACCACAGAAAAAGAGATTTTGCTGACCAGCCACAGGCGAGGGCAAATTAGAGGGCATGGCATGCTGCGCAATTGAGTTTTACGCACTCTACCTCTGGATCCACATGGTGTCCTTTTCTGACCTCTTTGAGAGTATTGTCCTCTCCTTGAAATTGAAGAATAAAAACGAAAAGTACGTCCTCTCCAGCTTTGTGCCGAAGGTTGCCTTGTTGAAGCCCCCAGATATTTAGCTGTTACTCTAGAAGCCTGCCGTTTCCCCAAGCTGCTGTCAGCTTTTTCACTGAACAACTGAATCCCATCAAAGGGAATGTCCAGCAAACGTGCTTGAACATCTGGCATGATCCAGATGTACGTTAAAGGGTTGTATACTTCGTATACTAAAATATCGTACCAACAGTCCGTAATTGATAAAGCTTTAGGTGAAATAATAGGACAATTGCAAGTAAAGGTTCAGATAGTGCTGGGTGAAACAAAAAAAATATACGTTTTGCTGTACATTACAATACAAACGCTTACCGTCCAAAGCGCAGCTTGTGGAAACAGAAATACGATTACAACGTGAAATCACAGAAGATTGTATTAACAAGAGAGTGAAATGTTGTGAATTAGGAAGTAAAGGACAGAAGTGCGTAGGGAATTCTGTGAGAGAAAGTGAACGTTATGAGCCGGAGAGAAATTGGATGCGTTAAGGATATGAAAATATAAGCACACAAAATGCGATCTAAGAATATAAAGACAACAATTGCCTAAGGAATAATATAAGTATATTAATAAGTTAAGAAGAAAGGCTAACAGATTGTGGAAAAAAGGAAGTTAGCAATTAGAAAGAAATAATGTATTATAAATTTAGCTTTGTAGAAAAAAAGGAAAAGGTCAATGGAGATGGCAAGATAGATGATATCAAAAATATCATTTTGCAAAAATATGGTTTTTAAGAGTAAATTAATTCAAAGGTTTAGGTAATATTAGTTAATTGTTGTTGCTAACAAAATATGAAATTAAATTGATTTAATCTTTGCAATTGTAAAGGTGAAAGAACATAAATGGTCAATAGATGGCAGTATACAATGTAAGAGAAGAAAACAAAAAGGAAGCTGCGGAGGGATCCGAAGGAAGGTAAGTAAACCCGCTGTTTATTGAATATAAGAAAACAAAAACGAAGCTGAGCGCGATGATAAGTAACCGAGTTGTTTATTGAATATTCATTATTTTTTAGTAGGCGATAGAAAACGAAAAAATTGTGGATTCAGTATTTTAGATACGATATTTTCGTTTAATACAGCGTGAAACCTGATTTCCTCAGCCATGCCAGGCGCCTTAGTACCGTACTGGCAGCCCTGCTTACAGAATCAACTGTCTAGGCTTGACTGTAACGATTGCCCAATAGCATCCTTACTATCTTGAATTACATTTTTAAAATCCATCGCTCTCTTAACCCTCCGGTATATGATGCGCTGCCAGGGCAGCCACTCCCCAAAGGGTAAGCGTATATTTTGCCTGAGCACTGGTGGCATTATCAGATTTCAGTGCCATACTACCCGCACTGAACATTCTTTCCCCTATGGCATCAATCTTTCCATCATCCTTTTCAGCTGGCGTAGAAGGATAAGCTGGCGCCCTAGACGACGATGTCGCAGCCTGAACGACAAGACCTTTTGGTGTTGGGTGTCTGTTGAGAAAGGGTAGATCTATGCAAGCTCTTCTATATTTTTTTGTCAGTAACCTGTTCACTGATGGGATAGAATCCAGCTTCAGCCAATTCTACATGACTTACTCTCAATGTGGTGTGTTATTGGTCCACTGTCCAGTATGTCGGTAAAGCCATCTTTTACAATTATTGCAGCTGGTTTAAAGCAACCAAGATCTTCAGATACCTTACTGATAATTGACCTATAAGATGGATCCGAATAGCCAGCCACCTCTGGATTTCCGAAATCCATCCCCGGTGAAGTCTCCCAACTGCTAATCTCTTTCAGGGTTTCAACAAGGTTTCTCATCTTTGATTATTGTGAAATAAGCTCCTCTGGTACACTGGGAGTCCCAAATTCATACCCAAAGGGAGCATGCTGCTCCTCTTCCTCAAAGAGGGACCCCAAGAATTTAAAGAAATCTGGTCTAGGCAATGCTTTATATGACTTTGTAGAGTCAGTCGATGTCTTTGTAAGCTTTGAGGGCACTGAATGCCCCATTGGCTTCAAGGGCTTCAAAGTCTTTGAAGAAGCGGACGGTGAATGCCGCGATGGATTTGACTTAAGTAAATATCTCGACGGCTTTAGGAGAAAGCCTCAAGACCAGTGTTGAAGACCGTGAACTGTTAGCCCTCGAGAAGTAGGGTGGTGATTTGACCTTGTGCGTCAAAGAAGGATCCTTCAATTTATGTTGAGGAAAATATTTTCCTGGGCTCGAAGGCCCGCGGGAAGGAGGCATCAGACTCCCTGGTGGTCTTTCTAGATACAGAGGGGTGGTCAGATTTCTTCGACTTGACTCCTTGGGAGGGACACTCATCTGGGCCACATTCTTAAAAATGTTGAGCATTTTCAGACGGATATTTTACCATTCCACAGCAGTCGATGGCTTTTTTTCAAAGGACACTATCGAGAGAGGAGGAAGAAGTCGACGGAGACCTATGGCGTTGTGTCTTGTTTGTTTTGTGAGGATGATGTGCGTCGTAACCTCCATCTCGAGCGCTTCTAATGCCTAGAGCGCTTTTTCACAGGGGACACGTCCCTAGAGTCAGAGGAAGATTTTCTTTCAGACAGGGTAATAGAGGTAGATTTGGGAGAGGGCTTACTTGCTTTTGGTTTCCCCTTCCTTTCCAGCAAGGCCTTCACCGTCCTTGACTGGCACAAGCCACAGTCATCAACCTTGTGGCCTTCCCCCAGGGAACCACAGAGCGACATGGTGCAGGTCTGTAATGGACATATTTACCCCACAATCAGTACACTGCTTAAAACCGGTCTTCAGTGTTGAGGATATGACAAGTAGATGATGAACCGACTGTTGAAGTAATCACGTTATTTTGAAATTTCGCGGAAGCGATGTCGCTCCGAAGCACACTAGCATTCCAAAAAAACAGAACTCTATTAAAAGTCACCACGCGTCCTTCATATACCAGCGTCGACATCACGGTCGAGGGCAGTACGGAGGCCATCAAGGGTCATGGCTCGACGCCGCACAACACCAACTATGAAAAAAAAAATCCAAAAGCAAGCTGCAAGGAGACTTGGAGACATATATCAAAGATGAAGAATATATGGGAGGACACCATCCATTCTAAATATATGTTGTACGATTGTTGCTAGTGTTGGAGTTCTTGAAAACAAGAAGGTGGGAAAGGTGCTGCAATGGTTTCTTTCAGTGTTTTTGGTAGACAGCCCAATGAAAAGGGATAAAAAGGTCTTGGGAGATAGGATGGAGTAATTTGTTTGGGATTACAGCACAGGAGGCTCTGATCCCTTTTTCCACATTGTGCTTCTTTTCATTCCCTCGTGCCTTAATGTTAAAGGAAAAACACTGCAAATGTATTTAGGGGAGGGCACACCCCCGGCAATATTTCTGGTTTTATAATGGAGCTGTATACTGTGGGTTTTAACTTTGTGGAAGGAAATTAGTTTTGGTTAGACATAATATAAAACTGTTGCTGCAGGGATCAAGCTAGTTATTGATTTTACCTTTATTGGGGGGGAGGAAGGTTTTGTATGTAATTCTGTGTAGAGCGCTCAACAACAACACTCAGGCTTCTTCAAAGCACTGTAGAGGAAGTGAAGAAAGGGAAGAGGCGGATAGGACTGAAGGAATGACAGGGTGGGGTTGAAGAGACAAACAGACTACTTACTTTGTGGGTAACATCGGTTCCGACAGATATGTCCACTCTGCAGATTCCTTGCTTTCAGCCTGTAGGATATAATATCAGAAATGTATGAATCAAGGTTGTAGGACGCGCTCTGATCACACACCTCGTGGCCTACCTCAGCCAGAAGTAATGCCAGGGGTATAACTGGCACCACCCACCCAGGCCAAACAGCTCCCTGGATACATCCCATTAAAGGTGGACTGAGATTATTCTGAGGAGGGTGGGCAGATAAGTGTCGTAAAGTCTGACAGTCTTGTGGTCGAGCACTGGGTCATGTTTAAAAAAACACCAGTAAAACTATGGTGGGTTTAAAAAGGCTTGAAAAAAAACCCTCCACCTAACACGTGAAAGTGCAAGATTCCATTTGAGGCAAGTCACACATTCCACAATGCCACCTAGTAACCATCACTGGAAGTACACCTCCTGTACAGAGCCACATCAGCAAGGCTTTGTGGGTATGCAAATAAGGGTTAAACCAGGAATTTACTGGTCCACAGTCTTGAGAAATATCTGTCTTGGTTTGATTAAGCTATGTATACCATCCAAGATCGGGTGAGAGGATGTGGTGTGTTCCAAGCGGGAACCGTCTTGGGGGGGGCTTGCCACTCGCAAGCACTGCAATAGGTCAGATGTATCAAAAATGGTGAGTTCTGACCCCAAATACTCCACAAGAAATCGGTTCAGGTAGGCGGTGGGTTGTTGTATGCAGCGGAGTGGCCAGCTATCCTCCCCTATAACCAGGTAGCATACGTAAGCTGACATATGGCAGGAGCATTAGAATCACCACAGAGAACCGAGCCAACGTGGCACTTGAGTCCTCAAGAAACACTAGATAGGCCTGGTTTGGAGAGGGCTCTCAGATTGCAGTGGTGTTAAGCATCCAATTGTCAATACCGAGTATTTCTCAAGGGACACGATGTATCAATGCCAAGAGGGTCTGCAGGAACGGGACACTTGATCCGCATACTGTGTAAGCTGAAGGTTGGGGTGAGGGTCAGTCATTCGCCACTGGGGCCTCAGGGTGAAGGGACGGGCCTTCGCTTCGTTGACTTGGGCCGGGGACTACTGCTGCCCCTGGGTGATCCTCCCTGGTCCTTGACCCCGTTTTGGGGGTAAGATAGGAGGCAGATTATCCTTAAACCTGGAGGAAGTTGTGGTGGGCTCAGGACGAACTCGGGAGGGCTCTGAGGCCGATGCCCCAGCAGCTGGGGAGGCTCTTTACTACGAAGGGGCGGGGGGGCGGCTACTGCGGGCTCTGACTGGGCATGGGCCTCTCAGGGCTCCCATGGAATAGACAATTTGTTTCCCCAAGGTCATCATTATAGTTCCTCTTCTGTGGGGAGGAGGGGCCTTCTTGCACTCTCCTCCGGGTTGCCCAGCATGTAAGGGCCCAATTCGCAACTGCACTCCCCCCGCCCCCCGGGGGGTTAGATGAGCTTCTCTCCCAAAGTTGGAGTCTGCGGTGTGTGTATAGAAAATGACTCCCTCAGTGCACCGACCGACCACCTCACCTTCCGTATGTTTGCTGGGGGTGCGGCAGGGGTGAGGCCACGCACCATGCCGGTGAAATCCCAGCTGGCACCTTGATTGAGGGAGACACTGCACTGCTTCCTCACAATGCTGCTGAAGCTTTCGATGCGCAGGGCAGGCCGTCGCCCCCACAGCTCGAGGGTGCTCAGGTACGCGCAGTGTTGGGTGGGGGGCCTGAGGCACACCTTCCTGCTTGGGAGCCAGGTCAAGCGCTCTATGGCCCCACTGCAATGGAGCTGGCCATGCTCCTCGGTCTCTCCCCGATTTCACCTGGATCTGGTAGGCAGCTGGCATTTCTTCCAAACCCCCGACCGCTCTTCACAGGACCATATCTCCACTATTGTTGGGGCTACAGCTCTACTTCCCGCACCTCCAGAATGTGCAGGGACTCTACTTCGTCAGGGGGGAGTCCGGTTAAGCTCCGTGGGGGCTACCAGGTGGGGCTCACCTCCATTTTTAAGCCGCAGAGGAGGGGACAGACGCAGATGAGTTAGCTCATCGGTGCGCCCCCCCTGGTGGTCCTCGCAGTTGCTTTTTCAATCGTCTCACTGTATTTAGTTTTGATCGCCCGTAACTCAGTTCTGCTCTGTTCAGCTATCTTCCTAGTACGACGCCCCGCGAACAGGCACTTGCAGTCGCAGAACTGATTTAACTCGGTACTTGCATTTTATTTAAATATTTGTCATATAATGTATCAATGTCTTCACCAACCCTTATATAATTTTGAAATGTCATAGTTTGTGCAGATTGTGCATTTATTTGCTCTATGGGTATTTTTAACATTGCAATGCATTTTCTTCTCCTTTACCAGTAGTTGCTACATACAAACAAAAACGTTTTTATTTTTCTGACTGTGGATTTTGTACTTATTCAATTTTCAGGAACTATGGCAACAATACAGCCCTACCAGTACGAGCCAGAACATTCCGAATGGAAAGAGAAAGAAGCAGAAATGATAGGGAAATTGGACGATAGTTGGGAAGATGAATCGCCGGAGCCCGAGCCTGAGCTTAGTCGCATGGAAAAAGTTTCCACCTGGTGTACCTGCAATCATTGCGAGGCCATGCCAACTGAGGTGGAGAACTGCCAAGAAAACTCTGGATGCTTGTCCTACATAGTCGAAGAAGACACACCACTGCTATGCATTACCGAGCTGCATGACTTCAGGGCAGTCTGCCTCACAAGGTCCGTGCTGGGGATCATGATGGTGCTTATGCACAAACTTTACACAGTTCGCCCTCGTAATCCAAGTAACGAATAAGTATACTCTATATGTGATGTAATTTTGATCACTGAGACGACTAACATTTCATGTTGTTCTCCTACATTGTCGTACCTTTGATCGATCACTGACAAATTAATTTAGTCTGTAAATTTAATAAATTTCTTGCACTTATTGCAAATCGCTTTCGACTAAAAAAGAACAAGTTACTTTCTTACCTGGTAACGTTCTTTCAATGGGATGGTCCGACGACGTATTCCAGATCTATGACAGGTAATGTCCACAGCTGTGCTGCTTCAGAAAATCTTCGGGCGTCTGCGTCCTGCGTCGATGACGTCGATGCGCCGTCCCCGAGGACCTCCTCCGACGGCCGACGTCACCCGATGTGATAAGTAGGACGCACGACGCCCGTAGCCTCAGTTGTAGTTTTTTCACCCCAGAACGTGTGCCACCAGTTTTCTGCCAGTCAGACACACAAGGCCTTGCGGAACGCAAGCTGCAATCGCAAAAGAAATTCTGCAGCGGGGAAGGTAGGGAGGGAGCGATATGGAATACATCGTCAGACCATCCCATCGAAAGAACATTACCAGGTAAGAAAGTAACTTGTTCTTCGAGGGGATTGGGTCCTCCGACGTATTCCAGATCTATGACAGACTCCCAAAGCAGTACCAAGCAAGGAGGTGGGAAAAGAATTTAGAACACAAATTTAGCATGCCCAATCAAATTGCGGAATAAAGGACTGCCTTGCCAAAGGCCAGATCCTACCCTCTGATGGAATCGAGGGAGTAGTGACGTACAAAAGTATGTACTGAAGCCCAGGTGGCTGCATCACAGATGTGACGAATAGGAACACCCCTCTGCAGGGCAGTAGACGCAGCCACTCCACTGGTAGAATGGGCCCACAAGCCACCTGGAGGGCCCTTACTCGCCAAGCAGAAACACTCGAAGATAGCTAAAATAATCCAACGAGACAAAGTCTGTTTCGCCATAGCTTGTCCCAAATGCTTTCCAGCGTAACCAATGAAAAGTTGATCGTCCACTCTGACCCGGGACATGCGCGAAATATAAAAGCTCAACGCTCTCCTAGGATCAAGCCTATGGAGCCTCTCCTCTTCCTTACCAGGATGTGGAGGAGGATAGAACGCCGGAAGAACAACCTTCTGGCTCAAATGAAATTACGAAACCACCTTGGGAAGAAAAGAAGGACGAACTCTAAGGACAACCCTGTCCTCATGAAACACAGTGAAGGGTGGCTTAACTGAAAGTGCCTATAACTCACTCACTCTGCGAGCGGAAGTAACCGCAACCAAACGTTTTCAGAGTTAACAGTCTCAAAGGGCAAGAATTCAAAGGCTCAAACGGAGCACCCATAAGAAACTTAAGAACAAGGTTCAAATCCCAACAGGGCATCAGAAAAGGTGACGGAGGGAATACATTGGTGAGCCCTTTCAAACACTGAGAAATTAAAGGAATCTTAAAATAGGAACATTCTTCAGACGAGCGCTTAAATACGGACAGCGCTGCCAGGTAACCTTTAATGGTCCCCACTTGCAAGCCCCTGTGGGCCAAGGAAAGCAAAAAAGACAGAACCATGGGAATGTCACATTCAAAAGGATCCACATTCTTAACTCTGCACCAGTCGCAGAACTTTCTCCAACGGCAACAGTACAGACACTTTGTTGCCGGCCGCCTGGCCGAGAGCAACACCTCCATCACGCCTTCAGGGAGGTCCCAATCCTTATACCTCAACCTTTCAGAAGCCAAGCGTGAAGGTTGAGGGATCTGACCTCTGGATGGAGAACCTGACGCCCCTCCCGTGAGAGCAGATCGTCTCGGTAGGGAAAACGACGTGGAGGGCAGATGGACAAGTCGAGAAGGTCCGGGTACCACATCCTCCGGGCCCACGCCGGAGCAATGAGGATCATCCGGGAACCGAACCTCCATATCCTCTGCAGTACTTACGGGATGACGCGGACTGGAGGAAACGCGTACAGCAGTGGGAATGACCGCTCCACCACGAACGCGTCTCCTAAGGCTCCTTTTGGAGGAAATTCCCACGAGCAGAACCTTTCGCACTTCCGGTTGACACTGGAGGCGAAGAGATCCACTTGAGGGGTCCCCCAAAGGGCGAAAATCTCCAGGAGAATCTCCTGAGCCAGCTCCCACTCGTGAGAGATCGTGCTCTGCCTGCTCAGAGTGTCCGCCGTCTCGTTGTCGTCTCCGGCCAGATGAACAGCCGAGATCGAAACTTCCTGCTGGATGGCCCAGAGCTCGAGCTGCATCGCCTCCCTGCACAGAGGAAGTGACCCTGCCCCCCCCCTTTTTGTTGAGGTAGTGCATGGCCACCGTGTTGTTCGTTAGAATCAGGACACTCTTTCCTCGCACAGTCGGCAGAAAAGCCTTCAGGGCAAGCCTGACGGCCTTCAGCTCCAACAGATTGATATGGAGTCTGGACTCTTGACGGAGACCAACGACCGCTGACTGTCAACTCGTTGGCATGAGCTCCCCATCCCGTGAGGGATGCGCCCATCACGATCGTCACCTCAGGCCAGGGCAGCCAAAATGGGGCCCCCTTCATCAGATTGCCTTCGACAGCCCACCACAGAAGGTCCTGGGCGACTGAGGGCGGCACCTGAACAGGGTCCGACAGCCTGCCGGAGGACTGAGACCACTGGCGCTTGAGTGCCCACTGCAAAGATCTCATCCGCAGACGAGCCTCTGGCACCAGGAGAATGCAGGATGCCATGAGGCCGAGCAGTCTCAAGAACTCGGACGCTGGGAGATCCTGGGCAAGTTGAAACTTGTGCACCATCTGCTGAATGTGAAGAGCCCTCACCTGGGGAGGGCAACACTGCCACAGGGATGTGCCGAGCACTGCTCCGATGTACTGGAGCCGCTGCGTTGATGTCAAATGGGACTTCTTTAAATTGAGGGAGAAGCCCAGCTTGTGAAGGGAGTGGCAGGTGACGGACAGATGATCCAGGACTTGCTCGGGAGAGCTCCCCCTGATCAACCAATCGTCCAGGTAGGGGTAGACGTGAATCCCCTTTTTCCTGAGATGCGCTGCCACCACCACCATCAGCTTGGTGAAAACCCTCGGGGCGGAGGTCAATCCGAACGGCAGGACCCGAAACTGAAAGTGCGAGTCGCCAACCGCGAATCTCAGGTACTTCTTGTGCTTGGGATGGATCTGAAGTTGAAGGGCCTGGAGGACTTGAGAAAGAGTAACCATCTTGAACTGTCCTTCCTGAGGAGTTTGGTCAAACCGAGCAAGTCCATGATGGGTCTCAATCCCCCGTCTTTCTTTCAAATCAAAAAATAAGGGGAATACCATCCCTTGTTCCTCTCCGCTAAAGGCACCAGTTCTATGGCGCCTTTCTCCATCAGGGCTTGAATTTCCTGCGCAAGGAGCAGATCCGGACTCTTCAAAGAGAGGTTCCCAGGTCGATTGTCGTGAGGCCTCTGCCGAAAGGGAAGACAGCCGTGGGTTATGATCTCCAGAACCCACACATCTGAAGTAATGGCTCGCCACTCTACAAGATGCTGCGCCAGCCTTCCCCCAACCGGCGAACCATGGGACCTGGCCTCATGACTGAGTGGTAGCTGCTGCGGCATTGCCTGAGGGCAAAGAGGCAACTGCCCGAGTGGCCTTGGCACCTCGAGTACCCTTGTTTCCACCTCTGGCACTCTTACGGTGGCCTCTTTGACTGCTAGCTCCTCTCGCTTTACTGAAGGACGAGTAATAGCGAAAGGAACCTCCCCTCCATTGCTGTCCCCTAGGACAAAAAGGTGGAGGTTGTCGAACTGCAGCCCCCAACGACATCGCTGCAGCTTTGGAGGTCTGCAACCTCTCAAGGCTCTCGTCAGCCTTGCTGCCAAAAAGATGTTCACCGTCAAAGGGCATGTTGAGGAGCCGGGACTGCACATCAGGAGCGAACCCAGACTTCCGCAACCACGCAAACCTGCGTATTACGGTGCTCGCCGCCATGGACCGGCTGACACAATCTGCCATGTCCAAACCCGACTGAACGACCTCACACATGGCATCCTTGCCATCCTGAACCATAGCAAGGAAACCATCCCGTTCGTCCCCTTCGGGAATATGTTCAGCCGCTAATGCAACACAGTTCCACAGAGTGGGTGTGAAACGAGACAAGGGACATATGGAGTTGGCCGCCTGAAGCGCCATACCCCCTGAAGAAAACACTTTCTTCGCCCAGCCGTCAAAACGTTTGTCGTCCCTATCCGGAGGGATGGTAGGATAAAACGCCTGCTTTGCCGGGGCCGTAGCCGCCTGCACCACCAAACTGTCCGGACTGGGGTGCCTGGACAAGTAGCAGGGGTCGCTACTGACTGGACGGTATTTTCACAACAAAGACTTGCCCACTGCCAGGAGACTCTCTGGAGCAATCCAAGCCACCGCCACCCTTCTCTGCAGAGCTATATGAAACGGCAATACCAGGTCAGTGGGGGGCACAAAGATCAAGGATGTCCGTGAGATCATCCTGAACGAACTCCCCTGGGGGAGCCGACCAACCCAAGTACTCGGTGACCCGAGACATAAGGCGCCGATATGAAGAATCGGCAAGAGTGCCAGGCTCCGGCCTACAAAACTCCACCTCCAGAGAGGTGTCCAGTCCACTGGCATTATGCAGTGACTGCCTCAGGTCGTCAAACTGGCTATGGCCCGAGATAAGCTCATCTGGTACCGTAACCGGAACCAAGCCTTCATCAGAGCCTTCATCACTCTCTGAAATGTACTCTAGGCGGTGAGAGGAAGATATCTGGGGACCAAAGCTGTGCCTGACCTTAGCCAGAGCCTTTTCTAGGGGCTAACCCCATGCCACGGGGCCCCTCTGACACCAACGCCTCGAAAGACGTCGAGGGCACCGAACGAGTCGGCGTCGAATGAATCAGCATCGAGCGAATCAGCATCAACGTCAGCTGCAGTGCCGCCAGCATCGACGGCGTCAACACAGGCCTCGAAGCCAGAGCTCCGAACGTGTCTCTCGACGACCTAGGCGCCGACAGTGTCGACGACCCCCTCGGAGGCAGAGCCTCGAGAGAAATTGTCGACGACGTCGGCGCCACAGGCGTCGACGTCTTCTTTGAAGACGGCACAGGATCATGCAGTCTCGAGCGCGTCGAGGACCGGGACCTGGAACGGGCATGGCAAGAACGGCTACCCTTGTCCGAGCGGGACCTCTCCCGCGAGCCGCGCCGACCACCCGAGCCCGAAGGCGTACGAATGGTGTCTCTCGGCCGGTGCCGACCGACCCCACTCAGAGGCGCAGATGGACCGTGCCCTGCGATTCAAGAATCGCTAGCATCTGCTTCCCGAAGGAAGCCCATTCCTCTGGTGTCGCTTGCATGGTGGGATAAGCGACCCGCCGACGGGCGGAGTCCTCAGAAGAGGACGGGGAAGGCGACCGATGCTGGCGCTTCCAGGAATGCCTCGAAGAGGCGGAGGAGTGGCGAGACCGACTCCTGGAAGGAGACCCACTGGACTTCCGACGATGACGCGGAGAGTCGCCTCTCGAGTCATCCGTCGAAAGCCCCGTAGACCTCGACTTCCGGGGCTTAGACACCTAACTTACCAACAGCTTCTTATTGCTTCCCGCAAGGCCTTGGCCGTGAGCGACTGGCAGTCGTCACAGTCGTCCGAATCGTGGGCCTCCCCGAGGCACCAGAGGCAGGCGGCGTGCGAGTCCTGGGCCGACATCTTGGACCCACAGTCCCTGCATTTCTTGAAGCCCTGACGCAGGGTTGAAGACGAAGTAGACATCGCCACGAACAGGTCTTCACAAAAAACCAAACAGGTTAAACGAACCGAGAAGAAAACAGCAAACTCCAAAGAGTCGAGGCGTACCGAGATTCATGAAGCGAACACGTTCGCGGAAAAAACGGAACTGAGGCTACGGGCGTCGTGCATCCTACTTCTCACATCGGGTGAAGTCGGCCGTCGGAGGAGGTCCTCGGCGTCATCGACGCAGGAGCCGAAGATTTTCCGAAGCAGCACATCTGTGGACATTACCTGTCATAGATATGGAATACGTCGGAGTACCCAATCCCCTCGAAACAATATTTCTCTATGGCCCAAACCGTTCTGGATTGAAAGGTTGTTCATTTTTGTAATGTGTCGATACTTCAAAGCCCAAGTACATGTTTCCAGAAAGTTATTTTTCTAAGGGCAACTATGCCATCGAATTTAGGATGCATTTTCAAGTAAGGTCGTACACTTATCTGGTCCATTCAATTAAAATATTTATGTTTCTCTTTCACAGGTGGTACAGGCTGGTGGCCTACCGTTCGTTTACATGGTTGCTTCATGGGAGGTTTAGATTCCGTGTTCAAAGTGTTAAACCCACCTGCGTCGTTCAAGCCATTCTCAAAAGTTCCCCAGTGACAGCGTACAGTACAGGGGATTTTCACACACTGTGCTGCAACCTCAAGTATACCATTTGTAGTTTGTTTGTGCCATCAACATCACCAAACTAAAAATACAAATGAGCATATACAAAAAGTTGTTTGAATTTTTCAGTGAGTCAAGAAGACACCCAATTGTCTATGAGGGTCATGAAAGGATGGTTGGTGACCTTTTGTGCTCACCTCGTCCCCATCAATCCCCCCCTCCAGTATCTGCCCCCCTCCAGTAGTAGGTGGGTGGGAACGCTCAAGGTGCCAAACACCATGTACAACTCAAAGGGATCCTCCAGACTCCCCTCTTCAAGACTTTGCCCCAGCAATGAACATAAGTTTGTGTCCCTTCCGTAGTGTTCCGGGCTATTTGCGCTCACCTCATACCCATCCATCCCCCCTCCAGAACTAATGGCAGTTCGCACCCATGACTGTGCGCCCTGCCCAGGGACCATTGTTCACATGGCCTCCCCAGACCCAGTGTCTCCAGACTCCCCTCTTCAAGTCCATTCATCCATACCCCTCCCTCCACCCCCAGTATCAATGGCAGTTCGCACCCAAGACCATGTGCTCGCAAGACAGCTGGGTGGGTGTGGGCGCTCAAGGTTCCACAAGCTATTGAATAGCTAGCCTCAGTGTGGCATTGAAAATCTACATTAAGCATCATACAAAATTATGGCGACTGATTTTTTTTGTTGTGCTGGCAATAAACGTAACAATAAACCAAACATGATTAGTGTTTATTTAACAAATCAACAGGTGTGCAGCGTTATCATAGTTGTGTACTTTTTGGGCACTAGGACCGGGGAAAAGGAACAGGCCCTCCTTAGCTCACTGAGTGCCCCCATTGTGGGCTCTCAGGTCCGTGTGTTGGGGACCTGCATCTTGTCTGGTGAGAACTATTGGGCTTCCTGGCAGCTTCCTTCCAGGCCCATGCCGCCACACCTGAGTGGGTCCAGGGCCTCTCTGGTTCACCCAAAAGACCCTTGCTCTCCTACAGCTCTATTCGCATCTCCTTGTTGCTAGTATGTTTAAAGTCACTGTATGGAATAATTCCTTCCCATTTACTGATTGGTGTGTTCCATTTTTATGGAACCCCTCTGGGCCAGAATAAACTATTCTCACACCTGAATGTGATAGTCTTTTTAAATGGTAGTTTGGTTCTTGTCTCGAGTACACTTTCCTGTCCTACCCACAATGGAATGTCCCTCGAAACATGAACATTTGTAGGGTTTCTTTTATCTGTTAAAAGATATTGCTTATGTTAGCTCTGGTCTTATATATCTTGTGGAACAATGTGATTTCCGATCTATCTTGTTGACCACTTGTGCCCCCATGCCTCCACGCCATGCTGATGTGGCTGCGACTATCCTCAAAGAATGCATCCAATATTCTGTGATATCCATTGTCCACATGGTCATGCCAGACCCAGTGTCTCCACACTCCCCTCTTGAAGGCCCTGTCCCTGCCATCAACATATGTTTTTGTCCGTTGAGCAGCATTCCAGGCTTTTTGCGCTCACCTCATCCCCATCTATCTCCTCCCAAGTATCAATGGCAGTTAGCACCTGTGAACAGGGTCGTAAAGGGCCATAAGATTGTCTCAGACACCAATGAAAACGTGGCACACAGTTCGAAGTCAATATCCATTCCTTTTCGGACACGGTTTGAATATTACCCAAAGGGGAGTATTTTGAAGAAAAGGTGATGCAAATTGTGCATTTAAAAAATATATCTATTCGCCAACAGTGTTCACTACTACCAGCCGCATATTTAAGTAACTCATCAAACCTGCCCACATTGCCCAAAAAAGTTTCAGCACTTTGAAAAAAAAAAAAAAAGAAATGGCCCAAACAAGCATTTTGCGTTTGTGGCCAACCCTGGCCCTATTGCCCTATTGGCAGTATGAGCAGGCCTATGCCTGTGCGCTTCCAAGGGGGCAGGGTGGGTGGGTATGGCAGATGTGAAACATTGGCATCGAGGCTGAGTGGGTGTCAACGAACACGTCACACTTTCACATACACACCCACTTTTCAAAGTCTTTATAAACACCTTGACATTTACCAGGAGAACATCCACAAGGTACATCGTCATCAAGCTACCTGTTCCCCAGATACCTGTTCCACAGCTACTTGTTCCCCGGCTTCTTGAATCGGCTCATTTATTCTTCCAAGTAAGGGTAGGTCACCTATTTGGTTCTGTATGTTCATAGACCGGGACTCTGACAATTTCTATCAATTTTCACCTAATGTACACAGTATTCTAATTTTCATTTATCTCAAAGACTTCTGCATTATCTAATGTTTGATGTATTTTGATCTCAGTAAACAGCACATTGCATCACTGTGCATTGTAACAGAATGGAGCGTTTGTGATTTTTTGTTTGAAAGCATGTTTTCTTTTGGTGCTTGAGAGTTCAGTCAATGGATGAGTAATACGTTACAATTTGCATTATAACAATTATGTAAGAAAGTGATCGCTGTATTAATTTGACCGAGTTACACAGGGTTTCTTTCTTTAAAACAAACTTTACAGACAAAGGGGGTGCATAGTGGCCAATACATTACACATATCAGGCTCTTGAATCGGGTAAGGGGGAGGTTGCCTGGGACGGCGCTGGCGAAAGAACCTGATGCCACCCTGGAAATGATGTATGATGTCTCAGAGGGTGGACATGAAATATCTAGGATATATGAGCTCTTAAGAGCGAAGGCAGAGAGGGAGCTACTCCAGCTGAGGCGTGATTGGGAGGAGGAGATAGGAGAACCCATGACAGACGGACAATGGGATAGAGCTCAGAGGTAACACAAAAAGGTGTCACGGAATGCGAGACTCCAGCAGATCCAGCTGTATGTCACCCATAGAGCCTATCTGACCCCTGGAGGAATAGCCAGGTTTGGAAGCCCAGCCATACAGAAATGCCCGAGGTGCGGAGAGGAGGAGGCATGGTTGCTCCACATGTTCTGGGCTTGCCCAGAGGTGCATAGATTCTGGGAAGAAATAAAGACGAAAATGGCCGGTGGGGGGGTAGTGCTGGATGTGGGGTCTGCTGGGGCATGCATGCTGGGGAATTTTCCAAGGCCACATAATTTAAAGCATATCAGCAAAATGAAGGACCTGGCATATGTCCTGGCCAAGCGCAGGATTGCAATGTGTTGGAAGGCGGCCCAGAGGCCTAGAGTGGAGACATGGTGGGCGGACCTGAGATGGGCAGAAGCGGAAATTGCAGTTTTGTTTGAAGCTGCCACCATGGGGGGAGAAGAGGAAGTGGGTCCCCTGATGGCCTGGCGGTAACTGGTGACCTCAATGGCTACACCTCACCAGGTCAGTCACGAAACAGAAGACTCAGATGAGTCGACAAGCACTGGGATTCCCAAAAATGCTCATGTAGATGACACTGATGAAACGGCTCGAGTCTGAGGGGAGGGAGGGGAGGACGGGAAATGTATAATGTGTTGGTTTGACATTGATTATGAAAGTCCTAAAAGTTGTATGTTTGGCGTGTTGTTTTAAATAATAAAAATTGTTTTAAAAAAAAATGTTTTACAGACAAAGCTGTGCAATACTTGTTTTATACACATTCATATATCATTATTTGTAATAATAATCTTTTTTTTACAGATCTTACAGACTTTTCAAGAATGCCTTCATGTATCGTTATCGGTTGCCCTTCTGTGACCCATGTCAAAACTGTGGGCACAGTCATGCATATATTCCCAAAGTATATTGATTTAATAAGAAGATGGATTGCAAATTGTGGTTTTCCAGTGGACGAGATTGAAATTAGAGCCCATGCCGTCTTGGCAGACGTGAGGGCCAATCGATTCTGCCTCTGCAGCCTGCACTTTACCGACGATATGTACGAACAAAGTACACAAAAAAGCGTTGACCCAGAATTCTTCGTAAATTGCTTCCAAATGCAATTCCAACTCAATTTCAGCACACGCTGGCTCAGGTGAGTAGTGGACGATGAATTTATTATGTTTGTTGGTATGTAAGACAGTGATCTGTGTAAATATGTCTTCTCAATGATCTCTCGATTAATTTAAAATAGTGTATTGAAAAGGAAACTTCATGAACAGTTTAGATTTTTCGGTGTTTATTTCCATCAATGTCTCTAGACCTGCTTTCGGGACACTAATAAATCAGTGAAACTGACCCTTAGTAAAAATTGCTTAATGCCCTTTAAAAGCCACCTAATGTTTTCGGACTGTGTTGGTTAACATATCCTTTACTTA
The DNA here is from genome assembly GCF_040938575.1 of Ambystoma mexicanum. Taxonomy (NCBI): domain Eukaryota; kingdom Metazoa; phylum Chordata; class Amphibia; order Caudata; family Ambystomatidae; genus Ambystoma; species Ambystoma mexicanum. The sequence continues at coordinate 1,119,984,430 of NC_090930.1, forward strand.
GAGTTCACTGATGGAAGCACGGACCCTCACCAGTGACAAAACGACCAACACGTCTAGTATCCTAATGGTGAGCCCTACCGACATGCACAAAGTTATATTTTAGAGCTTTAGATGTGGCCACATTTCTAATACTAATGTACCTTTTCTATTGTACTCTTTTCTGACAATGTATTGAAAATGAAGGAGCAAGATTCTTCACCAATATCTTTTCCAGAGTCAACCTCAACCTCAGTCGCCTATCAAGTAATTATATTGTACTAGTCCTTTAGATGTGAATGAACAATACATGCATGTGTTATGTTTGGAATTTAAACATATTGATTGAAAATTATGTTTAGTATTGGTTATTTACACACAGTGGCATGTATGGGTGTCTCTGTATGTTCCATTGTCTGCATCTCGTGTTTTCGGTTTAATTTTGCTTTTTCATCCATATTAAAACAAACACTATGTTATGGGGGATGCAGGAACTTAGACTACAGTCACTTCCTCCTTTGCAACATGTCCAGAGTATGAGGTATGCATACTTACAGTTCCCTTGCTAGAATGAAAGTAAATCCTACAAAGGATATACTTTGAGACTGAAATGCATGTAACCTTGCACCGTTTCAACCTTTTCTGATTTTGGTCCTAACATAACACATCCTTCCTAATGGAATAGATTTGAAAGGAAACATTACAAAGCAAACTACTTTTGAAATCAACATTATAATCACTACGTTTTGCAGGGTGATCTCAGAGCAAATCCATGTGTCATCTCCGAAGGTTATCAGTTGAAATCTGAAATGTATATTATGACCAAATCAAGTATACAGTTATCGAGGGAATGTTCAAATGAATGTTTTATTTGTGTTGCAACAACAAACCTTATAGTAATGTTCGCAATCATTTTAAACTACTTTGTGAGGAAGTGCTCTGTGCGATGAAAGATTTACATTTGTTTGATTGCTATGTAACTTTTTTTATGAGTCTTCTCTCCAAGGAATGTACTCAAGATGTCCAATTAGAAGAGGCACATGGACCAGAGGTATACATAACCTAATATGAAATACAATTGAGCATCACATTGGATTGGGAATACATTTTTATAATATTGTAATGTTTTGAAGGTTCTGCTTCTAGATATGTACATTTGTTTGTTTGAGCTGAAAAGAAATTTGCTTGATTTAAACCACATAAAACCCCTCATTTTTCAGCTTGATGTTGTGGTCGGCAAAGCGAAGGCCACGGTTTCAAAGCGAATTAAGAAACCAAGGGTAAGAACAAACCAGGTTTGAGTGGAGAGGTTTTTAAGCAGATGTTTTAGTCATTATGTTTTAGGTTGGAAAACCGTATCTTATGTATGTGTGCTATACATTGAGCATGTTTTGCTATAAATCTGTTAGGGGCTCAGAAGGAAGTGGAGTATAGAGACTCCGACAACACCTGAAACCAAAGTTGTCGCTTGCCAAACTGATTTCCAAATGGAGCACCTACTATTTGAGGCACAGCGTGGTGCAGTCAATATCCAGACTCATGATGCAAATTTCCAGTGGCCGGAAAATGAATGGAATCTCACCTGCAAACCATACAAAGTTACCATGGACCATTGCTACTTTGTTGCACATCGCCCAGATGAAATTAAAGACAATGAAGACGCATTGCAATTGCTTGCAGACCCTTTGACACAATCTACACCCTCTATAAATGTTCCACCCACCAAACATTCAATAATACCAGTTTCTCCAATTCATGTGGAGCTATCACAGCCTGAACTAACGGAGGCTGAAGCTCCAACGCAATTGACTGAAGAATTTGTACATTTCTAATACTAATGTACCTTTTCTATTGTACTCTTTTCTGACAATGTATTGAAAATGAAGGAGCAAGATTCTTCACCAATATCTTTTCCAGAGTCAACCTCAACCTCAGTCGCCTATCAAGTAATTATATTGTACTAGTCCTTTAGATGTGAATGAACAATACATGCATGTGTTATGTTTGGAATTTAAACATATTGATTGAAAATTATGTTTAGTATTGGTTATTTACACACAGTGGCATGTATGGGTGTCTCTGTATGTTCCATTGTCTGCATCTCATGTTTTCGGTTTAATTTTGCTTTTTCATCCATATTAAAACAAACACTATGTTATGGGGGATGCAGGAACTTAGACTACAGTCACTTCCTCCTTTGCAACATGTCCAGAGTATGAGGTATGCATACTTACAGTTCCCTTGCTAGAATGAAAGTAAATCCTACAAAGGATATACTTTGAGACTGAAATGCATGTAACCTTGCACCGTTTCAACCTTTTCTGATTTTGGTCCTAACATAACACATCCTTCCTAATGGAATAGATTTGAAAGGAAACATTACAAAGCAAACTACTTTTGAAATCAACATTATAATCACTACGTTTTGCAGGGTGATCTCAGAGCAAATCCATGTGTCATCTCCGAAGGTTATCAGTTGAAATCTGAAATGTATATTATGACCAAATCAAGTATACAGTTATCGAGGGAATGTTCAAATGAATGTTTTATTTGTGTTGCAACAACAAACCTTATAGTAATGTTCGCAATCATTTTAAACTACTTTGTGAGGAAGTGCTCTGTGCGATGAAAGATTTACATTTGTTTGATTGATATGTAACTTTTTTTATGAGTCTTCTCTCCAAGGAATGTACTCAAGATGTCCAATTAGAAGAGGCACATGGACCAGAGGTATACATAACCTAATATGAAATACAATTGAGCATCACATTGGATTGGGAATACATTTTTATAATGTTGTAATGTTTTGAAGGTTCTGCTTCTAGATATGTACATTTGTTTGTTTGAGCTGAAAAGAAATTTGCTTGATTTAAACCACATAAAACCCCTCATTTTTCAGCTTGATGTTGTGGTCGGCAAAGCGAAGGCCACGGTTTCAAAGCGAATTAAGAAACCAAGGGTAAGAACAAACCAGGTTTGAGTGGAGAGGTTTTTAAGCAGATGTTTTAGTCATTATGTTTTAGGTTGGAAAACCGTATCTTATGTATGTGTGCTATACATTGAGCATGTTTTGCTATAAATCTGTTAGGGGCTCAGAAGGAAGTGGAGTATAGAGACTCCGACAACACCTGAAACCAAAGTTGTCGCTTGCCAAACTGATTTCCAAATGGAGCACCTACTATTTGAGGCACAGCGTGGTGCAGTCAATATCCAGACTCATGATGCAAATTTCCAGTGGCCGGAAAATGAATGGAATCTCACCTGCAAACCATACAAAGTTACCATGGACCATTGCTACTTTGTTGCACATCGCCCAGATGAAATTAAAGACAATGAAGACGCATTGCAATTGCTTGCAGACCCTTTGACACAATCTACACCCTCTATAAATGTTCCACCCACCAAACATTCAATAATACCAGTTTCTCCAATTCATGTGGAGCTATCACAGCCTGAACTAACGGAGGCTGAAGCTCCAACGCAATTGACTGAAGAATTTGCTCGGGATCTCGACTTCAGTATGCTTAGTTTGGGGGAATTGTCCACCACCGTCGAGTCGCAAAACACATTACTGCAGGACGATTGGCTATTAAAGAAGCAAAACTACAATGTATTCAACTGCTGCCTGCTAGAGATTGCACAAATGATTAAATGCGATCATAAATTAAGAGCGAGTATATGCGGGAAGCCATTGGTGAATTTCTCTTGTGTATTACAATGCACCAACCTGAAAGTCCAAGCCACCTGTGACCACATCCATAACACATTTTCATGGTCTGCTCAACCGATGCTCGGCAAAGTGCCTGCTGGAAATGTACTTTGTTCCGCAGCTTTACTGTTTAGCGGTTCAACTTTTTTTAGTAGGATTTCCAGTTTCTGTCAATTTGTAGGACTCGAGTTCCTTGCTAAAACCCAGTACTACAAATATCAGAGGGAATTCTTATTCCCCGCTATTAGTAATGCTTGGAAACTCGAACAGATGTCAATGGACAGTGCATTCTCTGGCAAAAGTGTCAGGCTAACTGGCAACGGACAGTGTGACAGTCCAGGATTTTTAGCTAAGTACTGCACTTACCACTTTCAAGACATGGAAAGAAAACAAATTGCAAGTTTGGTCATCGTGCAGGTGTCTGAATGTACATCGTCTGTGGCCATGGAGAAACATGTTTCATTAAATCCATTGAACACGTGCAATCCAGGGGAATACAAATAGATATAATAGCCACTGACAGGCACGTTTCAATAGCCAAAGCCATGCAGAGCAGTTTCCACATATTCAGCATCAATTTTTAATGTATTGCACGTTGCTAAATAAATCAAACAAATGACAGCTGCTAGGAAAAAACTAAAAAAAGGATTCGGGAAACCTTTTAAAGTGGTCTCAGTCTATCAGCAACCATCTTTGGTGGAGCTCCAAAACCTGGGATGCATCTAGAGAAATTCTACTTGAAAAATGGCGTTCATTGATGCACCATTGTTTCAACATACACTCATGGGGATAATGTGCGCATGGACCTTTATCGAAGGAGTAGAAACGCAAGAAGTGGTTTGTGCCATGTTCCCCTTCACACAAAGCACTTGAGAAGATTGTATACGATAAAAAGCTTTTAAGAGACCTGGAGGGACTCACTGAATTCTGTCATACTGGAGATTTGGGGGTGTTCCATAATATGTGCCTAAAGTACAGGCCCAAAAGGTTGCATTTTGGCATAGACGGTATGGAGGACAGAACAAGTCTAGCTTTACTTGTGCACAATGAGAACGTTGGGAGGGAACAAGCGAAAACTGCAGGAACTTTCGGGATGCTTTTTTACCTCATGGTGTTACGCTAACCTGGTCTCTGCGGAGGCATTGGGGCATGGCTGCAGCCCTACCGGGGATGAGGTCGCTCCGGCCCGACTTAGCCCTCTGCGCTTATGTGGTGACTGGTGGTAATAGGTGATGCTTCTCGGGACTGCTCCTGTTGATTCGTGTTGGCGAGCACTCCGTTGTGCTGCTTCTGGCAGCGGTGCTTGTATGATCTGGACCGAGTTCCTTCACTGGTCCCTTGCACGTGGTAGTCCAGTCCTGCTGCGACTAAGCCACTATACTCCAGTTAAGTGTTCCTGTTTGCCTTTGTCTTTCCTCGTCCGTTTTTGTTGTATTGTAAAGTTTGTTTTCTTGTATTGCTGTCTGTTCCACATTTGATGTTTGCTCTTTTGCTTTCTTCCCTTATAGGTGATGTTGCCGGCCCGGCAGAAGCTGCGGAGCTCGAGGCAGCAGCTGGAGGGAATGAGGAACGAAGCTGCAGCGGTACAGTAGCTGGTAAGTTGTTAACTAGGGGGCCTGCAGGGTTCAAATGCGGTGCAGCCCTAGCTGTGGCTGTGTTTTCCACATTTATCGCACGTATTGTATCTACGCTGTATAGTAGAGTATTGTGTGTGGTAACTATTTTTGCATAACTAAAGTTTACTTTTGTCTAATGGTACGGTCGACAATAAATGTATAGATAGCTGTCTAACAGAGGACCACTGTTATTGTTCAGGGATTTGACCAGGAAATACTTCCATGGTATTTATCTATAAACATGTTTTGACCAATAAAACACATGACACAGGATATGGATGTGATGCTGCATTGAACAAACGAACAGGGTGCACTTGTAAAGCACTACTCTTTCTTTCTAGACTCAAGCACTTTTTATGGAAATTTAAACTAGGAATTGTAATACAGATTGACTGGGTGAGCAGTTTGATGCCTTGAGGACGACCTAGAGGGGGGTCAAAACACGTGTCGGCTGTACGGACTATGCCAATTGGACTATTAAACACCTCTGAAAACGTATGTTTTGCTGCCATCTACATTAATTGGATGTTGATTTATTAGTTTAACTAATGATTATTAAAAGGTTGCGCTGATAATTAACAGGGTATAGCGCTGACATCCAAGGACCCAGTCCTCATATTTTTCCTAGCTTTCATATACACTTGTCTAAGAGTTATTTGTGGTTCGTTGCTCTGTGTGCTCATTATGGGCTTCCGATCTCTCACCCCTCCTGAAACTTAGTCTTGACCACCTGCCAAGCTACCTAGATTGGTCTGGCTTGTCCTGAAAGTTCCCCCATGTCACTAAACCAAGGGTGGCCTACTAAACGTCTGCCCATCATGTCAGAGTTTAGAAATCCATCTTAACACCCTACTCCAGCACTTTACACTTGGTAATGGCAGTATAGCTCAGGGGCAACATGCTCGCCTTAGAAGCAAGACGACACAGAGCACCACAGGTTCAATCACAGAGTCCGCGCTTAGAAACCTCTGGGTATTAAGAGCGTTATAAATAACCTATCATATCATATCATACACTGATAGGCTCCTCGTTCCATCCCCTAGGCACTGGCACAGACCAATGTAACTTACTGTTTCTGAATTATTTTTCACAAACGTGCGTTCCCATTTCGGGTTGTGTCGCTTTGAAATATAATTTTTTGTAGACTGTGTGGTACAAATATTCACCTTGTGCGTCGTGTGGCAACTTGACATTATAATGAACCTACTGGAGACCTATTTAGTATGAGCACGCAATGTCACCCTGTATCGCATGATGGTAGAGAGGGCTTCTTCTGTTGTGCAAGGGAGCATTAACGGACATGCATGAATTATAGTAAGAGCCATGCAATATATGCCAGAAGTGTAAGTAGCAAACAAATGATTCAAGAGTGGAACAGGGACAAAATAACGATGAGCGTTTCGTATATAACACACTAGGAGTAGGGGTATGCTCTGTGTCATGAAACCGTGCTGGACCAGAGAGAGGTGGGGTTTCGATTTAATTTTCTTACAGAGACGATATATCCCCGGAGGTAACAGCAACAGACAATATTCTGGACTGTTCTTACGTTCCTGTCATGAAACTTATTTTAAATAGCTGTTTGTAGCAATCCTTGGTTTTCTGAACCACTTGCCCGATGCAGCGTCTTGTCCATTTTTTTGGTGTGTGTGGCATTCTTTCACAAAATCGAAACCTGCCAGTGTCTGGCTTCAATCACTAAAAACAGGGCGCTACTGTTATTTGGCCTTCAGCGAAAATCAGCAACTGTTCGAAGGACACAATGTGTCAAAGCCCCACAAAAAATGATAACATTTACTATATTGAAAATGGACATACGAAAATGTAGTTTCCATTTCCGCAATCTGTTGTTCGGAGCCGTTACTCTGCGTGACAACGAGAGAATGGAACTTCCTGAAATTATGTAAGCTCAAATATACATAATATTTGTGCGATTAAAAACAGCATTTGTGCTGTATGCATAAGGACTAATTCAGCGACGTGCGAATGTGCGATTTGACCAAAAGAACTGACCCAGTACGTTATGTTGAATGATATTTATACTCTGCACTATCAAAAAAAAGTGAGTGCGTAACTCGCGGTTTGTTTCTCAGTCTAGTAATGATTGTTATTTGTGTATAGTTTATAGAGGAGTGAATAGAGGTTTGATTTTATTTGACGTATTGGTAACTGGCCTTGCACACCAATATATTCTGTGCAGCGATATGGGTTGTTAGATGGACCATATTGTGATGATTATTCGGTGAAGACCCTGCAACCAGAACCTGTATGCAGGCCAATGATATCTACACCGCTTTGTCCCGTGGGATATCCTTGTGCACCATAAAGTTTGGGTTACGGGGAGGGGCGGACCTTTTCCGTGGGCACTTGGTTTTCTTTTCTTAAAACTTCCATTAAGATGCCATTGTTCTGTGGCTCAACTTAAAACGTTACCATCTCTGTCCTTCTGGTAGGGCCCGCTATGTGAAGCGGGTGCATCCGGTTCTCCATCCCATTGGGAGCTATACCTACTTCACAGCGCTAAACATTCATGCACGTCGTGGTCTCGACTACTCCCCTATGTTGTCATGTCTGTGTTTGTGTTTATGATTAGGTTTCATCCGGTTCTGAATTATATGGTAACCTGTTATATTCTATTACAGAACAGCTACTAAAGTATATTCTTGTATTCTGTTATCTACGCAGCTATATTGTACCGTTCCGCGCATGCCATAGCATCCGGTGTGTCACAGTGTGTCCCCAGTGCTGCTGAGGTGCGGGTCATACTCAGGAGTCTTGGTGATTCTTGGTGATTCTTGCCTGCAAGCCTGCTTTCACTTGCGGTTATCTTGAGGATGCAGACCTTCCCTTCAATAACACACCGATAGCGCAGAGTGTCACAGTGCATCTCCAGGAGTTGGAAGGAGTCCGGAGGAGGTATTATTCCTCTCTTGCTCTCTCTGCCCTGATGCCTGCTATTCCACCTTATGCACACTGACGATGGTGCGAGACGCATGGTCCTCTGGGGGTTTGCTGCAGCTCGCTACGGAGGAGAAGAGGTGAGCAGCTAATGTACTCTGATAATACGTTATAACAACATGGTGCCCCATATGAACTGCCCTCGTAGTGATCTCTCTTTTCCAACTTGCCGACAGAGATTCCTTCTTGTATTGCCCAGAACCAGAGATGCATTGCCTCTCTGCACAGTGGTAGTGGCTCTAAACCTCCTCTCTTGTTGAGGTAGTACATGGCCACTGTGTTGTGTGTCCGTTATTGACAGGAAAATATTTCTCTGTACAGAGGGCAGGAAGGCCTTCAGGGCTAGTCTGATTGCCCTCAGCTCCAAAAGGTTGATGTGTAGTTTTGGCTCCGATGGAGACCAACAACCGCTGATTGCCAGTTCGTTGGTGTGGACTCCCCACCCCGTGAGTAAGGCGTCCGTTACTACCTTCAGCTCTGGCGATGGTTGCCAAAAAGATTCTCCCTTGAGAATGTTGTCCTTGCAAGCCCACCAAAGAAGATCTTGAGCAACTCTGCTCGGAACTTGCAGTTGATCCGACATATTCCCTGAAAATTGAGACCACTGAGTCCTGAGAGCCCATTGAAGGGATTTCATTCTCAATCAGGCCTCTGGCACCAGGAAAATGCAGGAAGCCATGAGACTGAGCAACCTCAGAAAATTGAAGGCCGGAATATGCTGGGCATTCTGGAATTTTGCTACCATCTGCGGAATGTGTTGAGCTCTCAACTCGGGAGTTGAGGCTTTCCCCGTGGAAGTATCCCATACCGCTCCAATGAATTCGAGTCTTTGGAAGGGTTTCATACGGGACTTCTTGAAATTGAGGGAGAAGCCCAGTCTGTGTAGGGAGTGGCAGGTGATACTGAGATGTTCCTGGACTTGCTCGGGTGAACGAGCCCTGATCAGCCAATCGTCCAGGTAGGGGTGGACGTGAATCCCTCTCTTGAGACTCACTGCCACTACCGCCATCAGCTTGGTGAAAACCCTTGGGGCAGAGGTCAGCCCGAATGGCAGAACTCAAAACTGATAATGAGAACTGCCAACTGCGAACCGCAGGTACCTCCTGTGCTTGAGATGGATTGGCACATGAAAGTAAGCATCCTGAAGGTCCAATGATATCAACCAGTCTTAGAGTGGAGGAGCCTGAAGGATCTGAGAAAGGGTAACCATCTTGAACTTGTCCTTCCTGAAGAACTTGTTTAAGTTTCTTAAGTCCAAGATGGGTCTCAATCCTCAGCCGAATGAGAAAGTAGGGGGAATACCAACCCTAGTTCCTCTCTGCTACAGGTACATGTTCTATTGCACCTTTCTCTAGCAGGGTTAACATTTCCTGTACAAGGAGCGGATCTGGATTTTTGACAGAGCTGGTTACCAGTGGGTGAGCTTGAGGCCTTTTTAGAAAAGGAAGGCAGTAACCTTGGCCTACTGTTTCCAGTGCCCAAGCATCTGAAGTAATGCCCTACCATTCGTTCAGATGCTGAGAGATTCTGCTTCCCACCGGGGTCTTGTGGGACAAGGCCTCCGAGTTGTTTAGAGGCGGCCGAGGGTAAAGATGCAACTGCTGGGGCTGATTTAACACCCCTTCCTCGTCTACCAAAAGGGAATCTTCTTTGCCTCCTTTATCTGACCTGTCCTCTTCCAACTGAGGAATAGAAGCGAAAAGAATGACCCCTCGAGGAAGATGAGCCTGAATAGGGTGAAGGTTGTCAAATGGAGGTGCTAAGGGACTTAGCCGCCGCCTTGGAGGTCTGCAGCTTCTCCAGACTCTCATCCGCCTTGCTGCCGAACAACCTCGAGCCGTCGAAGAGCATGTTGAGCAGTCTAGCCTGCATGTCCGGTGCAAACCCCGACTTTCTCAATCACGCAAACCTGCGCAGTACGGTGCTTGCTGTCATTACCCATAGAACTTGCCCCTTCTGAACTTCCTGGTCCTTATCGCGACGGGGCTTGTATTCTTTGTTACTCGTAACATGGCCGCGCCAAGCGACTTGCCTCGCACCAGCCTTCACATCGCACACGGCACGTTCTATAAATTGGCCATGCCGCCGTGGCCCGTGCGTCTCAACGCTATCATTAGGTAGTGACTTGACGTGTGTGTGCTGTTCGGCGAACCCACTATTCCTAGTTCCTGGTTCCTTCGTCCTTCCTTTCACCCCTTCACTCTAATCTGCTCCCGGAATCCTCATCCCTAGCGACAGCTACCTTTTTCCTGGATATCCTGGAACAGCGGTCTTCCCGGAACTCTGAACGCGCTCTGCAGCCGGACGAGAATCGAGCGAGCCTATACAAGACCCGATCCGTCCACAAGAGGAATCCTCCCGCGGAACAGAGCCAGAAGCGATCTCAGGTGAGACGGGGGGAGATTTACGACAGTTTGAGACGCCCAACGACCGACACCGATACTGCTATGGAGAAAGCAGTCCAGGACCTTATGCGTGGCATGCAAGAGCTCACAACTGAAGTACAGAACTTAAAAGCTGAGAATGCTGCATTAAGGCAGCTTGTTTTGTCTCGCGACCCCGCTAACAAGGACAGTGTGTTACTGGGTGTAGTAGTAGACAAATATGATGGCTCGGCAAAATCCTTACATGGATTCCTGGATTCCTGCTTGGTGCATTTTACTTTTAAGCCCTATTATTTTTCAACTTCTAGGGCGAAGGTGGGCTTCATAATCTCGCACCTCACAGGGAACGCGTTGACCTGGGCCACTCCCTTAGTCAACTCAGGAGCTGCCCTCCTGGATGATTATGATGGATTCATTCAGGCACTCAAGACTATGTTCGACCGCCCAGAACAGGTTTTTAGTGCTCAGGAACGGTTACTTGATTTCCGACAGGGTACTCAGGATATGCTAACCTACGTTACTAGATTCAAACAACTGGCCAAGGAAGCAGATTGGTCCTCAGAAGCAAGTTTCACTCTATTTCGCAGGGCTCTAAACGAGGACATTAAGGATGAATTAGCCAGGGTGGCTCGTCCTAGTTCATTCCAGGCTCTTATGTATCTAGCCATACAAATAGACTTCCGAATCCAGGAAAGAAAGGCTGAAAGAAGAAAGACCAAGATACCCTTTCAAAAGAATTCCCTTGAGACCTCTATTACAACCGATTCTGCCCCAACCCCTGACATAGATCCAGAACCCATGCAAATAGGAGCCTTCTGTGGGCCTATTTCCCCTCAAGAAAGGATGAGAAGGATCCACAAAGGCCTGTGCATGTATTGTGCCTCGGATACCCACCTTGTTAGAGAATGCCCTCTAGCCCCTCCACGGCGTTCGGGAAACACCAGCTCCCGATCCTAGATGGAGAGAGGTGTCGGGAGAGAGATGTTTGCCCCACATCAATTCCATCCTTGAACTCTCCTGGACAAAACAATTTGGTGATACTACAGGCCTTCCGGTCGCCCTCCAAAGACAAGACCTATCCCATTCTGGCCTTGGTGGACTGCGGAGCTATGGGAATTTTCATTGATCAAGACTGGGTTGTTAGTCATCACATTCCGTACGAGACACGAAACACCATGCAGCCGGTGGAAGCAATTGACGGAAGACCCCTCTCTTCAGGACCCATAAGCCTGCAGACTAAAGAGATCCAGCTTTCCATAAACCATCATCAAGAGCGGATTACATTCGACATCATTAAATCAGCCCATTAACCCATGGTTTTGGGTATGGCCTGGTTACAAAAGCGCAATTTGTAGATCAATTGGACAGCAGGATCATTATTCCTGGGCTCAGAGTTCTGTATGTCCCACTGTCTATCCCTAGATCCCTCCTCGATAACTCCTTAAGAACCACCAAGAGACCAAGAAACACCACTTATGGTTTCCAATATCATACAAGTTCCAGAGGCCTATTAGGGATATGCTGATGTATTTTCTACTGCCATAATCCAAGCCTTACCCCTCACAGGCCCGAAGACTGTGCCATTGATACAGATCCCTCAGCAGTAATTCCCTTCGGCAGAATGTTCATTCTCTCTGAACCTGAGAAAAAGGCCCTTCGGGAATACCTAGACACCAATCTTGAAAACGGCACCATAAGACCCTCGAAATCTCCAGCGGGTGCTTCGTTGTTCTTCGTCCCCAAGAAGGATACCAAGGACCTCAGACCTTGCCTCGACTATCGAGGCTTAAATCAATGCACCCTCAAAGATCGGTACCCACTGCCCCTGATCTCGGATATCCTGGAAGCTGTGAGAGGCACCGTAATATTTCACGAAGTTGGATCTCCGGGGTGCCTACCACTTTATCTGTATCCGGGAAGGAGACAAATGGAAAACAGCCTTTAGAACACCCTTTGGTCACTATGAATACCTAGTCATGCCCTTTGGACTAGCCAATGCTCCCGCAGTCTTTCAGCGTTTTATGGATAGGGTGTTTTCTGATATGTTGTTCCTCTTCGTCATTGTCTATCTGGATGACATATTGATGTTTTCCAAGGATCCTCTAAAACATGAAGAACATGTAAAGGCAGTACTACAACGACTTCATGAACACAAACTGTTAGCCAAACCTGAAAAATGCTTGTTTCACGTTACTTCTGTTCACTACCTAGGATTCACCCTTAGCCCAGAAGGAATTGGTATGGATCCTTCAAAAGGTAAAGGCCATACTGGCTTGGCCCGCTCCCACATCTGTGAAACAAGTTCAATCCTTCCTGGGGCTCGCCAACTTCTACCGGAAGTTTATTTCTACCTTTTCCGAGATCGTTCAGCCGATCGTTGCTCTATTGAAGAAAGACACCCCCTTTATCTGGTCTACGCCACAAGATAAAGCATTCCAACGATTGAAGACAGAGTTCACGCAAGCCCCCATCCTGATCCAGCCCGACATAAATCGCCCATTCCTAGTGGAAACGGATGCCTCTAACTACACCATAGGGGCGGTCTTGAAACAGGAACTTGAGGATAAACTGGAACACCCCATTGCCTACCTTTCACGAACCCCGACTCCCAGCGAGACACACTATTCCGTCCTGGAGAAGGAACTGTTGCCCATCCGCCAAGCCTTCACTAATTGGCGACGCCACCTTCTGGGTGCTAGATATCCAGTTCAGGTCTGCAGTCTGCACAGACCATCGGAATCTCCACATTTTACAGTCGTTGGAGTGCAGGAACAGTCGTCAGGCGCGTTGGGCCTACTTCTTTGCCCAGTACCAATTCCAAATCACTCATGTTCCCGGATCACAAAACATGATCGCTGACGCCTTATTTCGACGTCCTGACTACGTAGCCACTGAGGACAAGGCCTATCCTAAGATGTTTCCCCACACTATCTTTGCAGCTCAAGCAATCAACCTCCTGGAAGAAATCCGAGTGCAAACCCAGTCCTCTGACCTCTGGAAGGATATTTCAAGGAAGAATCCATGGAATCTAAGAGTTAAGGAAGTATATCTATTCAAGGACAATGCACTGCTCATTCCTACGCAGAAATTACAACAAAGGATAATAAACCTCTGCCATGATACCCTTCACTCCGGTCATCGTGGTATAACTAACACCCTCCGTCTTATACAAAGACAGTTTTGGTGGCCTCGAATGAAGACCGACGTACAACAGTACGTCAAGGCTTGTGCTGTCTGCAGTCAAAACAAACATGATAACAAGAGACCGGCAGGTCTTCTACTGCAACCATCGCTGCCAACAAGACCATGGGAGTTTTTTTTTGCTACAGACTTCATTGTGGAATTACCACCTTCCCAAGGATACACGACCATCATGGTAACCATAGACTTCTTCACTCGTATGGCTCATTTTACACCTTTGTATAAACTACCATCCTCCTCAGAACTTGCTGGAATCTTCCTGGAACATATTTTCCGTCTTCATGGACTTCCTTCCAAGATCATATCGGACCGAGGACCTCAATACGTCTCACAATTCTGGAAACATCTGTGTCTTATTCTAGGGATCCAACGCGCTCTCTCATCAGGTTATCACCCACAAACCAATGGAGCCACGGAACGTGTAAATCAAACTCTGGAGCAATATCTTCGCTGTTTTGCCACCAAGGTTCAGGATGACTGATCTCTCCTCAAACCCCTGGCCGAGTTTCCCTACAACAATTCCGATCACTCAGCACTCAAGGTCAGCCCTTTCTATTGCAGTCAAGGTTTTCACCCGTCCGTTTTACCTTCTGTTCTTCCACATCCGACTCCAGTATCTACTCTCGACTCATGGATTCAGACTTTTATCAACATACACAAGGAAGCCAAGGAACAATTGTAAGAGGCCCAAACACGCACTAAGCTTTATGCGGACTCCAAAAGAAGGCCAGTGCCTTCTTATTCTGTTGGTGATCAAGTCTGGTTGTCCTCAAAACTATTAACGCGACATCTACGGCCAAACAAATTGGCCCCTTGGTACTATGGACCATTTTCCATAAAGGAAATCATCAATCCTGTCTCATTCCGACTCAAGCTACCTGATTCCTGGAAGAAAATACACCCAGTCTTTCACACTTCCCTATTGAAACCTTACATTCAATCCACCCAAAAATCCTGCAGACCCAGTCCTGTTGTTGTGGACGATCAGCTGGAATATGAAGTGTCCAGAATATGCGATTCCAGGTATAAACGGGGTCGACTTCAATACCTGGTTGAATGGAAGGGATATCCTCCTAGCGAGAGAACCTGGGAACCAGTTTCTAACCTATCTAACTTAAATACCCCTCGATTACTTAGAAGATTCCATCTCATACACCCGGGCAAACCTGGTGGAACAGGTCTTCGGAGGAGGCATGCTGTCATGACCCATAGAACTTGTCCCTTCTGGACTTCCTGGTCCTTATCGCGACGGGGCTTGTATTCTTTGTTATTCCCAACATGGCCGCGCCAAGCGACTTGCCTCGCACCAGCCTTCACGTCGCACACGGCACGTTCTATAAATTGGCCACGCACCCGCGCGTCTCAACGCTATCATTAGATAGTGACTTGACGTGTGTGTGCTGTTCGGCGAATCCACTATTCCTAGTTCCTGGTTCCTTCTTCCTTCCTTTCACCTCTTCCCTCTAATCTGCTCCCGGAATCCTCATCCCTAGCGACAGCTACCTTTTTCCTGGACATCCTGGAACTGCGGTCTTCCAGGAACTCTGAACGCGCTCTGCAGCTAGACGAGACTCGAGCAAGCCTATACAAGACCCGATCCGTCCACAAGAGGAATCCTGCCGCGGAACAGAGCCAGAAGCGATCTCAGGTGAGACGGGGGAGATTTACGACACTTTCAGCAATGGATCTGCTGATGCGGTCAGCAGTATGCAGTCCTGATTGGAGACACTCTCTAATCGGCTCCTTCCCACCCTTAATTATATTCAGGAAGCTGTCCCTTTCCTTGCCTTCCAGGATGTGATCAGCTGCCATGGCAACACAGTCCCACAGGGTATAAGAAAATCTAGCTAAGGTACAGGTAACGTTAGTAGACTTCAAGGCCATGTTGCCTGATGTGAAGACCTTGCAAGCCCATGCATCAACCTTCTTGGTGTCTCTATCCGGGGGATAGAGGGATAGACAATTAGTTTGATTGAAGTAGCAGCCTGAACTACTAAACTCTCAGGCGTAGGATGTTTGGTGGGGTAGTCTGGATCGCTGCAAGAGGGTCTATAATTCCCAGAGAAGTTCCTTTTCACAGCAGGCCCAGATTCTGGAGCTTCCCAATTGGCCACAACCTTCCTCTGAAGGGCCTTATGTAAGGGCAAGATTGGGCCCTTCTGAGGTCTCAGGTCCAGGATGCACGTCATATCATCCTGCTCATATGCTGGGGAAGCCCTACTCCACCCCATATACTCAGTGACTCTGTTCATAAGGTTTCTGTAACCTGAATCGGCATGCTCTGAGGGGTCAGGCCTACCAAACTGCAGCTGTGGCGAAGTGTCAAGTCCACTAGCAGACTGGAGGGAGTCACAGAGGTCTTTCATCCTTGATTCTGGGTCAATGAGCTCTTCAAGTACATTTCGAGTCTCAAAATGGAGAAGTCTCCTCATCAGAAGCAATTTCCTCCTCATAAATAGAGGATATGGACTTCGACAGTGTCGAAGAAGGCTTCGAAAAAGGGGTCTATTTGCTAGGAATCGCCCCCAATTTTGGCGTGGAAGCGGTCTGAATTGACAAAATCTTGTCAATACATTTGACGCCTTTTCGTCGGGTCGAGTATCTCGACGAACAGCCGGTTCACTACTCTGCTTTGACGAAGTTGCCTTGGACTTCCCCAAGTCATCCGAAGGAGCGATGGGGGCATGGCTCGTGCGTGATTCTTTTGAGGCGGTCGACGCTGCATTCTCAAAAAATCTGCATAATTTCCACTCTAAAAGCATCCCATTTACATGGGGAATCCGACCTAGTCGTGCACCTGATTACCCCAGTAGAGGAATCCGATGAAGAGGGAGACCTATGGTGTTTCTTCTTCACCTTCTACGTTGAAGAAGACGAAGACTGCCTCGATCGACTCCTCGACCGGGACCTCTTCGATCGTTTACGCCGAGTGGAGTCTCTAGACTCCCCGGATTTCTTTTCCTTCTTCAAAGTAAACTTCGAAGCCTCCCTCCCCACCACCAGTTTGCCTCTGTGTTGCCAGAGAGCTTTTTCTGTCATGGACTGACAGGATCCGCAGTCATCGGTACGGTGCCCAGACACCACAGGCAGATACAGTGAGGATCGGTTGACATCTTCGACCTGCAGTCGTAACATTTCTTAAATCCCGACTTTGGGGTTTAAGATGAAGACATTTTTCGACAGTAAAACAAAGCGTGCTGTTAGTACTCGAAGAGAAAGCTTTTGGAAAAACTGAACTGAAGCTAACGGGGGCTGCACAAGCTATTAATACTGCTGATGACGTTGACGCTCGACGGCAGCCCTCAAGGGACATCAACGCCATGACATTGTGCACAGCGCCCTCTGCCGAGAAGTTGTTTTTCCGCAGGAGCAAAGCTGGCAAAATACACATTTCAAAGATGAGCAATACGTGGGAGGACACAATCCATTGGAAAGTGACGTATTTTCAATGGAAGTCAGTGGAGAGGTTTTAAAACCTGCGTAATGTGAAACCCTTTTGAGTGCAAATACCATCTTGGCTGAGGCATTCAGCATAGCTTTCACAAGGGTAAAAACTTTATAGAGAGACTGATGGGGACTGCAATTGTCAGGTTATCTTACATAGCACCAGGACCTGGAAACTGTTCTAAACACAGATGCTATAAAAAAGAAAATAAGGCTTTAACTTCCAAAAGAAATGCAGGCTGCAAATGGGCTGTTTTAGCTAGTGCTTTGGTGTAGGTAAAAACACTTTGTTGTTGGGTTTAAACAGAGAAAGTTCTGAGGCATCCTACTTTCTACCACTAGTAGCCATCCATGCAGCAGGTGATTGTTCGGGAGAATTCTCTGTAAGGCTAATTTCCCAAACCTAGTGAGTCCCCCAGCAGCTTTGCTGGATTTTTTGGGGTTATTTTTTTCTCTCCTGCTAAGAGTGAGATTCTTTTGCTCCCACTCTTAGACATGATTTGAGGTGTTCCTTTAACTTTCCATGTGTTTTATGGGCTATGGGGTCTTTTACTCCATATGGTCTCGTGTTTTTTTGATGTGGGTTACACAGCACCCTCCGTGCCGTAACCCAGGGGTGTCGTAGCGACCCCCCAACATAGACACCATACCCTGGGACTGGCTACTGTCTCCCAGGGCATGTAAAGTCACCATTGGCTTTGCTAGTCCCAAATTATGAACAGAAACCAGTACAAACCATCATATTGTGGACGTACTGGTCGGGGCAATTCGATTGCCCCGGGGTCTGTTGTTCGAGGGGGCACGTCTCCGTCCCCCATGATCGAGTTTTGGCTGGTGGCAGTGGATACTACTTTTTATATTCGACCGCAAATATATCTCTATGGGATTTTCCCATTGTTCGAGGCTACCAACTTTAATTATTTAATTCTTATAGCCTCGAACATACCGCCGGTTTATTGAATATTAATTCGCTGGTTGGTATTTTTCACCAGAACTCGATTCTAAAATGGCGTTTGTGTTCTCTTCTGTGACTCCAACCCAAGTCGAGCCCTTTGTTCCACTTTTTGGCGGGCTTCTCCACAGAAGCCTCCAAAAGTGGTGCCACTCTGGGTACCACAGGGGGTGTCGGACGGGGTTTAGGCACCCTGGAATGAGTTACCTTGGTAACTCAAGTCACACTCTTGTGTGATTGGCCCAAGTGGTGAGCCGGCCGGCTCACCACTTAGCATGTTTTATTGACAGCTAGGCTGAGTGAATGAGGGTGTGCTGCATAAAAGCAGGGCTTTGGGGACTGGAACTTCAGAAGTCGCCACAGGACCTAAGAATCCGAGGAGGGAGAAGCTGAGCCGGCCTGCAACGACAATACCACCGGTGGAGCCCTGCTGAACCGTCTCACCACTTTTCCCAACGACAGAGGAGATCTCCAGCCCGGAGAGTCTTCTTCCTTCGACTGGTGGGGATAACCAGTCTACCTTCTTTTCGCCTTCCTGGAGCATCTCGTGGCCGCCTTGCCTGTGCCAAGCACCCAGGCACCCGGGATACCATGTTTTCACCACTACCGCAAACCGAAAGGGTAGTACCTTTGTACCGGAGAACTCCGCGGCTGGTTTCTTCCCTGGCAGTGCAAGGACTTCATCCTTCCTCCACGACGAGATCGTCTCTTCCTCTGGACGACGCTGTGACTTGCACCCGCTGCCAGGAACAACTGCCCCCGCTGGAGGATCCTCTCTATTTAAGGTACTGTGTTCTGCCTGGCTTCCCTTGCAAACGTTTGAACGGGGTGTATTAAATCCTCGTCTCGCGAACCTGGGTTAGCCTGGGACACCTTAGCTAACTTTTCTGCACTGAACTAAACCTTTTTCGAACTACCTCCACAAACTTCGAAGACTCTGTAACTGTCTGATCTTGGGCATCTTCCGCCTGGCTCCCTTGAAAGTGGGCCTAGCACCTAAACTTCCTTGCTCACCAGAAGACTGTGCCTTCCTAACTTGCTGTGGTTCTTTAAAAAGTGTTTAGTGTGTATGCTTCCATAATTCTGCTTTTCCCTCCCTTTTTATTTAACTTGTTGGAGTGCCATCGAACGTTAAGCGCTCACCTCTGTCTGGAAATAAGTGGTGTTAACTAAGACTTGTCCAACAAGTAATGAGGGATGTATATATGATAATAGTGATTGTGTTTTGAACTTATCTTATCAATTTAGTGCTATGTGTTTTATAAGTGTGTGTTAAATAAATAAGTATATACCTTTACACCCAAGCTATGGTCAGTGTTTGCTTGTGCTACTGTATTACTGTACCTATTTTGTATGCTCTGTATACTGCCCAACTCTTCTTGAGGGAAGTCTGACTGCTCAGCCACAGCTACCAAGTGAATCTGTGTGGTACAGACTGCTACCAAGTGGGTTTACTGCCAAACACCTGTAGTCTTAAATCTTTTGCAGTGGTCCCTAAGGGAACTGCACAGGTTTCTGCCTAACAGTGATTAATGTCATCAACAGACGAAATCCAAAGATATAATTGTGTGTTGTCTGCGTACTAGTGCAGAGTGACAGAAGTAAGATTATGTTTTTTTCAGATTCAAAAAAAGTCCTTGTACAGCGTTCAAAAATCAATTAACTGATACAATAGCAACACTCATAATGCCTAAAACCAAGCAAATGTCATAATTACTTGATAATGAGTTATTCTGAATAAATCCTGTTTACAGTGCATACACACCAAAATATTACCAATTACTTAAAACTGCTTTTAGAATGAGTACTAAAATTATGAACTATATATTGTGGCAAACGATGTACTGAATCAAGTTTATTAAAAATAAAAGAAATAGGGAAAGTTAGGAGTTTTTTTTATACGAGGGGAGTTCCCTAAAAAAAACTAAAACTAAGGGTGCACGTTGTGAGACACCTGAAGGTGTCTCACTCGCTAGTCCCCAGGGATCTGTCATCCAGGTGGCCAGGACACGGCCATGGCTATTGGGTCCAGTTCCTGCAGGTGGACCAGTGCGGCAAGATCACCTGGATGGGGCTGTTCGAGGAGCGGAAGTGGGACACCGAAGGGTGAGACACAGTATCCCCTTCCTTATAATATCTTTTCCCCGACCTGCCCAGTGGGATATTTAGAAACTCTACCCCCCTGCCCGTTTTCTATATGAACACTTTCTCACAGCGTGAATGACAACAGACTTATACCTGCGCCGTTTACCCGACATGTCCCAACACAAGGGTCAGGCAATTACCGACAACTACACACCTGACTACCCTTTCCCTTCCCCATAGGGGTAAAAGGTGGAGCACAAGCGCACACTCCGGGCAAGGCCGAACGCACAAGGAAGCAGCCATTCCAGGACGACAGTTCCAACGGAGGAGAACGGCAGTGAGATCGAGATCTGAAAGGAGGTCCAGGTGGGAGTTGCCCTTTCCCTTTTCAACCCAGACCCATGAAGCCTCAGAGGACACATGAGACCACAGGGAATCGCAGCTGGCAGATGGTAAAACGGATGTCGGAGGTTCATGGCAGCCCCCCCTCCCGCACTGATAGCCAGGGCGGCAAGACATGGTTGGCATCAAGGTACCGTCCTGGACTCCAGAGGGAAAAGGAACCGCCAATGACTCCAGCACATCTTGTGTGTCAGAAGAACCGGATAGTCAACCGGCCTGTGAAAATCTCAAGGTTGCAGTGGTAACAGTAAAGAGATAGAGACACAAAGGGTCTTTACGAACATACTTGGTACCAGAGTCAGAGTGGTCCGGTGCCACGTGGGCGCTCAGTCGAAGGTCTCTGGCTGGTACCCCTCTCCTGAACAAAGAATGTGTTGAACCTTACGAAACTACAAGTACCAAGAGGCCAAAGGGGTATGCCGGTATAAGGGATAAGGTGGTCGAGCCAAATTCCCTGTACAATCGAAAGTCCTTAACAGGGTAAAAAGTGTTGTTGTGGAACTGGCGTTTGAGCCCAGATGAGGGGAATGCCATAGAACTGTGGCGATATGAAGCCCACACTTGCCGCAGGCCAACAGAGTGACCCGGCGAGACGTGATCGCCTTTGGGAAGTATCTGTCTAAAGTTTACAAAGTGCTATGGAGGTCTGAGTCCGGACGAGGGGGACCTAATGTGAACATTGCGCGATTGTTTAAAAAGACATTAAGACTTACTGTGAAGCCTGACTGGGGACTAAGCGATAGCCTGACTGGGGCTAAAACCCGGACATGGGTAACAAAAGAACCCAAGGGGTCTAGAATGACTTTCTTATAAACCGTAAATTCGTGGCGGAGAAGCTCAGGAGTGTGCCATGCTCGAGAGACCCGCCTTGTCCCGTGCTAAAACCGTGGGGAAGGGAGACCCCCGGCCATAACATTTTGTTAACACTTCCTTCTTTTCTTGTGAACATTATCCCACACTCATTTGTGCGTAGCAGAAAGGTTTGTCAATAGTTTTTTTTGTATAGGCCCTTTTATTTGACTAGACTACACTAGAACTGTATTATTTGATGGCTGTAGCTTGCTCCCATCTTAGATTTAGGGTTAGATTAGGCGTTTCTCTTACCCATATCCTTGAACTGTGATCACTTGTGTCTGTCTTACTTTGATGCCATGCCTTCCTGCAACATCAAAGTCCAAAATAAAAGTCCTCCATCCGAATCCTAACCAACTAATTGGTCCTAGCACTTTAAAAAAGAAAAGAAGGAGACCAGGACAAGGCCTCTTTCTTGTACTTCTGCCTGGCCCAACACTTGGAGAAGGTTCTTTCGGGAAGACTTTGTTGTTCAACAGAAAAGATCCTCTGTCAGGGTTCGAAAATTGAGAGGCATTGAGGCTCCTGCTTCTAGCATAGTAAAGCCTGGTTAGCTTGCAACCAGCGGCTACCAGGTGCTACATTTGACTCCTAGGGGCACCTGTTGCCTTCCAAACATGCAAAGGTGGAATTAACTGAGTATTTGAGAATGTTAATAAATAAGACTTAGAACACATCTAATATACATTTAAACACAATGGCACATACTAAATGGACAGAATATTGCACCTCTGGTAGCTCCTGCCTACAGGGTGATGCCCGGAACCCAGGAGCTGGTTTTAGCTCCTGCTCATCGAATCTCAATATAAAAAGGCAGCTCCATATGGTTTTACTTTTAAACACAAGTCTCTTGCTAATAAGTATGTGGCTCTTGGACTCCCAAAAGTCCTTTGGTGCTCTGATATACTTGCTCACTCTCAATCTCCGTACTTCACATAGAGCGCTTGCCCACACGGGTTTCTCAGGTCCCCTTAACCTTGTCAGCTTTCCCAGCGTGGATGCAAAGCGTTTGTATACAGATCAATCTGATTTACGTACTTCCAGTAGGGCACTTGCCCACTCGTGTTTCTCGGGCTCCCATATCCTCATCGGGTTTCTCTGCCTGGATGCAAAGTGTTTGTATCTCTTTCGTTCTGATTCAAAAGGGCACTTAACCATTAGTGTTTCTCAGGCTCCTGAAACCTCAAAGGCTTTCCAAGCCTTGACTTGCAGTATTTATACTTCTCTTGTTCCAATTCCTCTTGGGTTTCTCAGGTTCCCGAAGCCTTTTAAGCTTTCTCAGCCTGGACTCCAAGTATTGGTACCTCTCAGCGGTATCCTCTCCTTGGGAGCATTCGCTTCCCTAGTGCTGCTTCTCTCTGCAGCTAACTTCCTTTGGGCACTGGGCTTGGGGATTCGGCTCTCTCCAAGAATATGGTCTCGCGTCTGTTACTGGGCACCAGGTCCATCACGGCTTGAGTAAACCTGGAATGTGAAAATAGAATAAACAATTTCACTAAGACCCACACACACTGTCTTTGGAGGATGATCTCCAGTTCGGACCTGCATGAGCAATGCATTGTGGGTGTGAAAATGATCTCAAATGCCTGGTCTTAAAATGCTATGTATAAATTAGCACTGAATTCCTGGAGCTTAAAGCTTGCATTTTAGCTAATTTACAAACCCACAGTCCATTTGCTCATGTAGCTTGCGCATGGAGGTTAACTTCCAGTGATGTCTACTAGGAGGCAGGGTGGCATCTCCTACAACCAAAACGGAGGTTTCTGACTAGAGATTTTTTCCAGCTCCATGAAAGAACAGCTTGGAAATCTTTCCAGCTTTCCATAGTCTTTACTTTATCTTATCTCATCCAGGGCACTGGAATTGAATTTGCAATCGCATGTAATGTTGGCAATTTTTTTTTTATAAGAACCTGAGGGCATTATATATTTCCATTGTCGGGGAAACCTCTGGAATCTTGACCAGGCAAGCCAAATGATAAACACCTTTAAAAAATGATTTACTTTTTTGAAGCAAGAAAATATTATTCTTAAAATCTATTTTCATAGGTAGCAGTAGCTGATTAAGGTCCTTGTTAAATTGATAAGGAACAAGTTACTTACCTGTAACTGTTGTTCTCCAGCATGGGTCTGGCATGGATTCACACGCTCATGAATATTCCCCGTCGTCAGGCTGGGAATCCTCGGTAAAGAAAAATCAGTATCAGTTTCGTTTCTGATCTGTCTTTCATAGTAGTAACCAATCATTGATCTCTGCGTCATACTGACCACAGCCAATGACTGCCATCTCCCTAAGCCCCGCCTCTGGCAGCCATCTTCAGATTTGGTAGCACGTGAAGTGGCAGTATGACCAAGTGAAGAGCCGCAGAGGGGTAGGCGGGAGGGTTCGCATGTGGATCCATGCCAGACCCATGCTGGAGAACAACAGTTACAGGTAAGTAACTTGTTCCTTCTCCAGCATGGGGTCTGGCATGGGTTCACATGCTCATGAATAAAAGAATACATAGCAGTACACACATGCCCAACCACGGGAGGTGGCAAAGGCTCAACATTAAGCATTACATCCAAAACTCAACATTAAGCAATTCTTACCTCCTCACCAGGCTCACCTTAGGCGAACAGGTTGCGCAGCACTGCTTGGCCGACCCTGGACTCCTCCCTGGAATCCCGGTCGACGCAGTAGAATTTCGTGAAGGTGTGCGTCGACCTCCACGTAGCAGCCCTGCAGATGTCCAGCAAGGGCACACCAGATAGGTACACCGTGGTAGCTGCCATCGCTCTGGTGGAATGGGCTCTCGGACGGCCAGGCAGCGGTCGGTTTGCCAACCGATGACAGTACATGATACAGCCGGAGAGCCATCTGGAAATGGAAGCCTTCGAAAGAGCCTTCCCCTGATTGACAGGTCCAAAGTTCACAAAAAGTTGTGACGTCTTCCGAAAACTCTTTGTGCGGTCCACGTAGAACTTCAGCGCTCTAGCCACATCCAGCAAGTGCAAAGTCCTTTCAGCCGGCGACGAAGGCGACGGGAAGAAAACAGGCAACACCAAGGGTTCGTTGAGGTGGAAGTCCGACGGCACCTTGGGCATGAAGGAGGGGTGCGTCCTGAGCACTACCCTTGTGTCGTGAAAAGTCAAGTACGGGGGCTTGCAGGAAAGGGCCTGGATCTCTCCCACCCGTCGTGCGGAGGTGATGGCCACAAGAAACGCTGTTTTCCATGACAAGAACTTCAACGGAGCTGAGTGCAGAGGCTCGAACGGAGGTCCCATGAGCTTGGTCAGCACCACGTTGAGCTCCTACGCCGGGGCCGGAGCCTTCACCGGCGGGAACAATCTGAACAGTCCCTTCATGAATTCTTTCACCAGACGATGAGACCACAAAGACGTCCGTCCCGTGGTTCTGGTGTATCGGGAGATCGCAGCAAGATGAATCTTGATGGAAGCGTGCGCCAGTCCAGTCTTGGCCAGCGTCAGCAGGTACAGCAGTACTTGAGGAGCCGTAATCCGTAGAGGGTTAATTTTCTGTGCGTGGCACCAGACAGTGAACCTCTTCCATTTGTGTCTGTAGCATTTAAGAGTTGAGGACGCCCTGGCCTTTGCAAGAACCTCTCTGCAGTCGGCCGGTATGTCGTAACCTCCAAACTCTAACGCTGCAGGAGCCAGGCCTGCAAGTTCAGCGACTTCAGGTCGTGATGGAGGATGGCGCCTCCTTCCCTGGAGAGAAGATCCGCGTCCACTGGCAGCTTGATTGACGGGGACGCTGACAAGTCCAGAAGGTCCGGGAACCATATCTGCCTCGGCCACGCAGGTGCGACGAGGATCATCCTGCACCGTGACCTCTTGAGCTGGTTGATGAGCCGGATCAGCAGCGGCAATGGAGGGAATGCATATAGGAACAGGCCCTCCCAGGGGAACGAGAAAGCATCGCCCATGCTCCTCGGCTGGGGAAACCTGCTGGCGAACCTCCGGCACTTGGAGTTCGTCGCCGTCGCAAACAGATCGATCTGGGGTGTGCCCCACCGTCGGAAGAGGCGGTCCACTAGATCAGGTCATAGTTCCCACTCATGGCACGAGCGCAGCTCTCTGCTGAGCGAGTCGGCGATGGTGTTTTTTATTCCTGCCAGATGAAACGGCACCAGAAATATCCCTTGGCCGACGGCCCAATGCCACAGATCCTGCACCTCCTTGGACAGGGCTGGGGATCTGGTACCGCCTTGCTTCCTGATGTAGAACATGGTGGTGGTGTTGTCGGTGAAGATCCTCACCACCTTGCCCTTGAGGGACGGAAGAAAGGACCTGAGGGCCCAAAACACTGCACAGAGTTCCAGGACGTTGATATGGAGGGACTTCTCTGTTGGCAGCCAAAGGTCCCTCGCGTGCAGATTTTCGGTGTGCGCTCCCCACCCATCCAGGGAGGCATCCGTGGTCACTGTCTTCTGGTGGTCCGGGGTTTGGAAGTCCATGGCTGCCGTCAGATGCGCGCGGGTGCCCCACCCCTGGATCGCTCGTCGGAAGCTCTCGTCGAGTGTGTTCCTGTCCTCAAAGCTGCCCGTCGTCTGGATCCAGCGAGCGTCCAGGAACTCCTGTAACGGACGCATCCGAAGCCTGCACAGGCGGATGAGATAAATGCAAGAAGACATCATTCCGAGGAGGGACTTGATGGACCTCACCCTGGCCGCGTCCGCAACCAGCATCCGCTGCACCTTGCCCAAGATGGCCTTCGTCCTTTCCTCCGACGGAGAGGCCAGAAGCGCCACTGTGTCGAGTTTCGCTCCCAGAAACAGTGCGTCTTGCGCGGGCACCAGGTGGGACTTGGCGTAGTTTATGGAGAATCCCAGGTCCGTGAGTAGTTGGACGGTCCTCGCCGTGTGCTCCGCGGCGAGCTCCTTTGTCTTTGCTCGGATGGGCCAGTCGTCCAGGTAGGGGTAGACGTGGATCCCCTCCAGGCGCAGCCGCGCCGCCACCGGTGCGAGGCACTTGGTGAACACCCTGGGTGCCGACCTCAATCCGAAGGGAAGGGCTCTGAACTGGTAGTGACGCCCTTGGACCACGAACCTGAGAAACTTTCGGTGTCCCTTTAGGATGGGGATATGGAAGTAGGCATCCTCCAAATCCAACGACGACAGGGAATCGCCCTCCGCCAGCTGACCCAGGACATGCTGGAGGGTGACCATCCGGAACTTCTGTGCCTTGATGAATTTGTTCAGTCGTCGTAGGTCCAGGATGGGACGCCATCCTCCTGTCTTCTTCTTTACGAGGAAGTATCTTGAGTAAACTCCGGAGCCCTGAAGCCTCTTTGGGACGAGCTCGATGGTGCCTTTCTTGAGCATCGCCTTTACCTCCAAGAGAAGTTGAGGGACATGATGTTCCTGTAACGCTCACCTGATTCCCGTAGAGGCGCCGGTCTTGACTGGGCGTATACCGTATCTTCAAAGGTGATGTGTAACACACGGCTGGCTCTTTGGGCTGGACCTCTGTGCACTGTATGTCTGACTCGAAGGGTAAGATGTCTGCAGATAGAAAATATGGGATTAAGGAACTGGGTTATTGAATGTCTCTCTCTTCTTCCCTTTCTCTTCTCCTGTAGAACCCCAAAGGTTAACGCTCTCACCTTAGATAAGTGAACGCCGTGCTCTCCATCTGCCTCGGGGCAGGGTGCTGTAACCAGTTTCTTCACTGGATAAGGGGAGCAGGCCTCTTGACTTCAGAGGACTGCTGTCCGTCGTTTACTGCACGAACGGTAAGTTTCGAGTAATTCTAATGTCTTTAAAGTCTTTAGTAATGATGTTTCTTGTTTTGCAGGGTTCCGGCGATGGCGGATGACGGGCTGAAGTGAGTTGAAGATGGAGCCCGTGTGATGAATAGAAGCGCCTGGAAGCACGTAAGTAAGCGCTTGTTGCCTGCTTCACGATGCGCTCTAACTGTCTTTTTATTTTGCAGGTACAAGTTCGGAGCGGCTGCAGGGTGCCGGAATACCCACTGGGTTAGATGTGGAAAGGAGTAATGGCACGTGAGTATTAAAGTTCCCCAATGTCTTTAAACGCACCTTGTTTTGTCTTTCAGATGCGGGATGCAGCGCCGAAGGCCTCCGGAGCGTGCAAAGAGTTGGTAAGCCTTTGTCTTTCAGATGCCGGAATGCAGTGTGAAGACCTCCGGAGCGCACGAAGAGTAGGTAAGCCTTTGTCTTTCAGATGCCGGAATGCAGCGCGAGGCGTTGGTGACAGCCGATGGACCAGGTAAGTGAAGAGCTGTCACTGAAGACCGTAATGCTAACCTGTTCTTTCTTTTCTTTATAGGTGTTGCTGAAGACTGGATTCAGGATGGTAAGCCTTTTTCCTTAGGCCCAGGATCAGACGCAGAAGACACGATGAGCGTTCTGCTGCAGAGGATGCAGAATAACGCAAAGCAAGATTCATCCATCGGGTGTGGTTTAAATAGCCTCCTGTAGTGCTTAGGTGTCTCCTTCCACAGCCACGCCTAGGTAAGAAAAGAGTTCCTGCTTTCCAGAAGAGTTCCAGTGTTCTGAATCTAGGGAGTGGCTCCTGCCCCACCCAACAGGAAAAGTAGTTCCAAACAGAAGAGGATCAGAGGTTCAACTGGCAGGCAAGTAAGCAGCATGGTCTGCTGCGGGCAAGTCCACCCAAGCATTATGAGCCCGGCGCTTCCAGCGCTGGGACTGGGCACATTTATGAGCCTGGTGCCACTGGCGCCAGGACTGGGTCCAAAAGGTCCCAATTGGGACTGGTTGGCACTTGGAACCTGGGTTATGGATCTGCTTCCAAGGGAGTTGGGAAAACCCTGACCTTTTGGAAGCAGAGATCATGACAGTTCCTTCCTGGCCACGGGGGGGGGACGCGCGGGCACTTCTTTAGAAACTCGAGTGCGTGACCCTGGGCCAGGGCGTCCAGCACCCAACGGTCGGTGGAGATGGACTCCCACACGCTGACGAAGTTCGCCAGCCGGCCTCCCACGGGGATGCTTCGGTGGGGGCCCGACCCCATGGCCGGTTCAGTCCTGCTTCGACGAGGCTTTGCCGCCTTGTCCTCCCTGGCGACGACGGCGGAGTCCGCCCGACTTGCCTCGTCCCCTGTAGGCTTCCTGTGACAACGAACGAGCCGCTTGACGGTAGGTGGAATATCCGCCGCCGGAACCTTTGGAATTGGCGTGGAAAGGGCGGCCGTTGTTGCTGGAGAACACCAAGAGCCCGGGCCGTCTCCGTGTCCGTCTTGATGGCTTGTAGGGAATCATCCACTGTTTTCCCAAACAGGTTGCTCCCGTCGAATGGCATGTCCAAAACTCTGGTCTGCACGTCCTGCCGGAAGTCCGTTGCCTTGAGCCATCCACGCCGTCTAAGGCACACGCCGTTGCCCAACTGGCGAAAACCTGTGTCAGCGATGTCCGTCGCTATCGTAATGGCGTGGTCCGACGCCACTTCTCCTTCCTGCAAGATCTCTAGGGCCTCCGGCCTCTTGTCATCCGGTAGGAAGTCCAGTAGGGGGGCGATCTTGTACCACAACTCCCTGTCGTAGCGGGCTACGATGGCTAAGGCGTTGGCAGCCTTAATCGTCGTCGCTGCCGATGAGATGACTCTGCGTCCCATCGTGTCCAATTTCTTTCCCTCGCCGTCCGGTGGGGAGGTTGACGTAGAGGCCGAAGCCCCCCCGCTTTCTTCCTGGCCGCCGTGGAGACGACCGAGTCCGGGGTCGGCTGTGCCCGAAGGCACAAGGGGGCCGCGTCCAGGACCCGGTACTTCTTCTCGTACCGATCCCTTCTCTCAGGCGTTGTGGATGGGTTCTTGAGGAGGACGAGACCCTCATCCCAGATATCGTCCAGTAGAGGTACAGCGAGGACTGTCTTCCTCTTGGTCTCGCGCCGTTGATAAAGGAAACCTTCCTTCTTCTCTTCCGGGCAGAGCTGGAAAAGCTCGGATGCCCTGGCGATCATGGCATGAAACGATCCAATCTCGTCGGGCGGGGAAGCCCGGGGAGGGGTGACGACGGAAGATCCTCGTCGTCTGTACCCGTCGCGGCCGTGTCCGTTCCCGTATCATCCCCACGGGTCGTGGACGGGGAGGAGGGCTGAGCAGGGCACGATGGTTGAAAAGGAGGTGGAGGATAAATCCTTCTTTTCTTAGGAGGAGGGCTCCCAGAAGGGCCTGGCTCCGGGTTCCCCGTCGGGAGCGGTTCCTCCGTTGGTGGTAACGGCAATCTCGTCCTTATCTCCGACCATAAGGACTGTATAGCCAACAAAATGGCCGCCGAGTTGTCTTGCGGCACTGGTTGAGGGGATTCCGACGGGCGGTCAGGAGCCTCGTCGGCACCCTCGACGTTCTCGTCGTCTCCTACGTCGGGATCCCTCCCGACGGGCTGGTCTTCTTCCACGCCAATGCCGTGGCTTAAGACTTCGATCAGCTCCTCTTCAGAGGTTGAGGCTGAATCCACGAGGACCTCCTGCCCCCCCTTTTTCTTCTCCGTCGGAGGTTTCACAGGGGTCCTGTCGATGGGCTTGAAAGAGGACTCCCTCCGCGGTGGCAGGGAGACTGTGAGCCCCGAAGTCGTCTCCACTGGTGTAGCCTCCACAGGCTGAGCCAGGGCCGCCGCGACTGTCTCGATAGAGGCCTTGGCAGGGTGGATCAAGGCTTTCACCACCTTAGGTGCGCTCACCGCCTTCTCCTTGGGGGGAGGGTCACTGCCTCGCTCCCCCTCCGATGGGGCCTTCGAGCTCGACCGGGGTCTCTCAAGGAGCTTCGCCGGGTGCTCGGCCTTCCTCTTACCCGAGCCAGAGCATTGGCTCGTGGTTGATGGCGCTGGGGAGGATGCGCCCTGCCTGGCAGCCGTAGAGCCCGACCGTTCGGCGCTCCCGGTGCCAGCGGACTCGCAGTGCTTGGCCTTCTGTTGGGCCCCCGTCGCCGGGGCACCCTCAAAGGTCTTAGAAGACCGCTCTGACTTCTTCTTCTCGCCTGACGGGCTCTTCCCTTCCAGCCAGTTGGCAAGACGCAGATGGCGGTCCTTCATGGTCCGCTCCGACATATTGCCGCATAACGCACAGTCCTTCTCCACGTGCGTCTTGTCCTCATGCAGGCAGTAGAGGCAAAGGGAGTGTTCGTCCTCCTTAAAGACATTCTGAAGCTGGCATCCAGGGCAGACCCTGAACAGCTTTCCGGGCGTCGAGCTTCCCTTCTCCTGGGCCATGTTCGAGATGGGCCTGAGAAACTTCTGGAGTCCTCCAAAAGCATGGCTCGACGAAATCTTCACCCTTGAGGGGCGAAGAGGAATCCGACACGGGTCCCCGTTGATCGGATAAAGAAACGGTGGAGCTTGAAGCTCTTTTGACCGAAAAAAGAGAGAATTTTCCTATGAAAAAGCGCGAAAACGCACTACAGCTCAAGAGCAAAAGCACGAGGATCCCAACACATGAACGTGCGGTAAAGATCTGAAGATAGCTGCCAGAGGCGGGGCTTAGGGAGATGGCAGTCATTGACTGTGGTCAGTATGACGCAGAGATCAGTGATTGGTTACTACTAAGAAAGACAGATCAGAAACGAAACTGATACTGATTTTTCTTTACCGAGGATTCCCAGCCTGACGACGGGGAATATTCATGAGCATGTGAATCCATGCCAGACCCCATGCTGGAGAAGGGGCAGTATTGAACCTTGGGGGACACTACATATGCATGTGGTCGAAGATGCAATGCTCCTCTATAAACAGTTCAAGAACAACATCATACAATCCAAACCTAAACCCAGCCACTGAACCCCTGGACAGTGTGTACCCGCCATCCATGTACAACAGCAATATGGAAATGTGCAAATTAGGAGAACGACTTCCACAGAATAGAGAGGCTGTTGTTGGAACCTGCGATTTAACTTTTTTTGCACGCTAACAACTCTTGGAAACTTCCAAATAGTTGATGAGAATACTAATTTTGCAGCAGTATAACCTAAAACCACCAATAGATGAGCAGATGCTTAAGAAGGCAGCAGCTTGCCAAACTGAGGGATTCCAACTAAAATGTCACGTTTATAGACCCTACACAGACAGCCAGCAAACAGAAAATCCCAATTTACGAAGGCAACAAATCGAAGATTCAAAATGTTGAACAGAATGTTCCCAATGTATGCAAACCAAAATGTACCTAACAAATAGAACAGTTATCCCGAACGTGTAGCTCGGGAGCAACATGTTGCTCGCGACACCCTAAATTGTTGCTCGCCAGTTGCGTTGTGCCATGGAGTGAAGTACTAGAAGGAGGTGCTGAAGGAATGAGAGCTCAGTAGCAGTATAGCCAGGACACAGTCCTTGATTGTGCAAGAATGTGGGCCAATGAGCCTGATGTGGTTCCAGCTGGCTTATAACAATAAGGCATTTCGTATATAGCACTACACACCCATAGGTCTCAGAGCGCTGCAATAACAGAAGACATAATTATGCCACAGAGTGGTACTCAATTTATTGACTTCAGAAGGATGAAAGACTGAGTTAGGCTGAATTGGCCCTGCGCACAAATATCAGGGCAAGCGCTTGGCTCACTGTGCTATCTGACCAGCATATAAGATTTGAGTTTGTTGCCACCATGCAAATTATTTTTCGGTAAATGTCCTTACCTATAGCAGTGTCACTGTTAAAACCCTGTCGTGTTCAGATATTTTCCCAGCTGACGAATGTATTAATGAGCAAAATAATTCAACCATGCTTGTGTCCTGGAGAAAATGGTCATATTCTGTTCCTTTGTACAGCTAATAGGAGCATAATGGGCAAGTAAGTGGCATGTATACCCAACTTTCCGTTATTAAATAATTAGCATGCACTGCTTTTTGTACAAGTAAGGTTTGTGTTTGATGCCACCATGCATTATACTTATCGTAAATATTCATTTTAGTGTCACCTAGATTTATTATTACATAGTGTCCCAGTGGGAAAATCGTCATCGTTTGATACGCCCCCGCCCCCCTCCACCAATCTGGCACGTGGATAACGGAGAGATAAGGGAAATGCATGCCATATTTTTCAGGATTAATTTGCCCTATATTTAAATCCAATTAAGGTCCTGTTAATAAGTTTAAACGAACAAGCCATTTAATCAATTCAAATACTTAGTTAACACCACCACACCCCTCTATGAAGCGGTCATAAATGCTAAAGGTTTTTACCAATGTTTGCCACTAAGTCTTGTGAAAATCCTTTTTGGGCAGAGAAAAGAGGCTCCAAATGCTTCATTAAAGTAGGTTTATTCCTAACCAATTTTTCACCAATGTAAAAGACCTCGGGAGCGTTAAAATGCTTCATTTGCCCTTAAATGGCAAAATAATTCTTAGGAGATAACCTCCATAGCCCCAGTGAAGTGATCTTTAAAGCCTACCATGTAATAATCAGTATTACTAAATCAATATTTATTTAATCATATTTTTGCATTAAGTTAGCAACATTTAAAAACATGCATCATAGTTCATAAAATTCACATAGAACAAACTCAAAATAAAAAAGAAGCTTTATATTCAAACAAGCAATATATAAAAGCATGATCATTACAATTAATTATATAAAACATATCTCCCATGCATGTCTACGCATTCACAAAACAGAGAAACGACAAATTAACAGAAAATGAACCAAATCTTCATGGGCTCCTATTTTGCAGGCCCACTTTGTACTTTGTCCTGCACACCTTTTTAATTAATTGCGGAGTGGATACATTTAAACGTACCATTAGCATCAGCTTCCTGCATTCTGGGGATCTTATTTCACAGATTTCTCCTTGGCATCTTATAATTGTACGTAAGTCTGCATATAAAGTTAAAGAGAGCAGACTAAGTATTTTGGGCACTTGCCTCTCCCCCCATCGGACAAGCTCTTAAGAGCTATTTTTAGTTGA
The DNA here is from genome assembly GCF_040938575.1 of Ambystoma mexicanum. Classification (NCBI taxonomy): domain Eukaryota; kingdom Metazoa; phylum Chordata; class Amphibia; order Caudata; family Ambystomatidae; genus Ambystoma; species Ambystoma mexicanum. The sequence goes on from NC_090930.1 coordinate 1,120,017,879, forward strand.
CTTAACGTGCCTAAGTTAGCTATATCCATACATCTGTCCAAATGTGCAGTGCCTTACAACCCCTGTACGACAAGTATTTTTCATTACCAGGGGAGGCTACAATCGCACTTACACTGCCTTTAAAAAATAAGTTAAAAAATCTTAACTTGCCAGACACCTTAAAACTGAGCACCCCCAATTCAGCTCATAAGGCGCCACCAGATATATCTGCAGGGAGACCTGCTATTTGGCACATTAATTTATTTTGTAACCCCTCCAGAACATGACAGTTTGAACAACCCTAGATTTTGCTGCATACAAATCATGCAACAGACCTTTCCTTATATACCTCCAGGCACTTGTCCAATCAGAATGCCCCAAACTTGAAATCAAAACGTAAAAAGCCCTATAATCCTTAATGATGCCCTTTCAGCTGCCTTCTTAAAACGATTGACCCAAACACTGCTCTTTAAAAAGAGCAGGCTCAAATGAGAACATCTCATCTCCACATTTATTTAAAAACTAGCTACAAGGTTTCATCCTTTTCCTGAACACCATTATTTGAGTTTTTTATAATTTAATTTTAAACTATACTCCCCAAAATAGTGGTTTGTGTTTAGCAGGCCCTGTTGGAGACCTGCTTGGGTGAAGTCCAACATGGGTGTGTCTTCAGCATTAAGAAGCATGCGATAAAATGTACCCTTCAGAGAGGTTGGATTAACTTTCATAAAAGGAGTACAAGAATCAATGTCTGAAAGGAATCCATTGGGGCAAATTACATCCCTGCTTTTCACCTTTTTTGGTGGGGGAAAACAATGTATAATTCCCATATCTTGTATATGAGACAGACGCTGAGATGTCTGTGTATCACAGTTGGACAAGATTTAATAAACCATTAGGGACCCCAATAAAATGTAAATTACGCCATACTATGTTTCTATCAGTCAAATCAAATGCTTTCTCCAAATCTGAAAAAGCCACAAAATAATCTCCCTCTTTTAACCTTACCGTATTTCTCTATGATGGTGCTCAGAGTGAAGCAGTGGCCCACTGTACTAAGCCCTCCGCTGAAACCTGTTTAGGAGGTCTTCAAGATATTGTTACCTTGAGTCCACTCCTCCAGTCTGAGCAACAAACATTTGGAGACTCTCTTATTGGCAATGTCCATGGAGGAAATTGGCCTATAACAGTGGAGGCTTGGGGGGTCCAAGGACTATTTGTCCAAGAAGATAGCATAATGCCTGTCTCGACAACTACATTAAACATTAAAACAATTTGGTGTCCTTCGAAAAAAGCTCCCATTGTTTCTCAAATTCTTTTTTTTGTGAGTCTTTTAGCAATTTTCATATGCCATTTTGAAACTATAAATCTGACCAGCCATGGACATACCACTCATTAAGTCGTGGCTCAAATAATTTATTTTCGGGATTCTACATTCTGTATCAAACCAGAAGGCATCCCTTTCTATAACCTGAACCTCCTGAGCTTGGGGATGCGATTCGCCAATAGCTCTGTCCCTGATAGTTTCAACGAAAGACTCAAACGGACACATTCCTTTGTGGCCTATGAACTGTTTAACAGTTTTAAGAGAATATCTTAATTTCTTCTGAATTAGTAATTATTTCCAATGCCTCCTTGTTGAGCTTAGGCATCGCTAACCAGCCCCTCCGGCCATTGGGCATCTACTTCGTGGTGCGTACACCGGCCATTGGAAAATGACCTCAAGATAGTGTTCACTCGGTTTATTCAGAAATGTAAAATTTCATAACATTCCTGAAGAAAACACAATCCACAATAGAGTAATCAATGACTGTGTAACAGTATTGCTGATGTTGTATGATTAGAAATGCACCATTTGCCACTAAAGATCCCAGAAAATCCCTGGACAGAATCCCAAAGTACACCTGAAAATCAGTGCTCCGTTTGCAACCAATTTTACTGTCCAAACATTAGAATAACATTTCTTACAAATATTTTGCTCGAGAACCTGAACCAGCTGGTAATGTTTATTTAGTCCTACTTTTATTTTTTAACAACTTGCCTGGTCCTGTGTGCCTAAACATGTACTACTGACCACTCAATTTACTCAATATTTCCTGTAAACAACCAATTAATGTCAAATGAAGTTAAAGTTCTTGCACATTTCCTTTACTAGAATTATTCGTGGTCTAGATAACTATCAAGCACAGCAAATTAAAATGTTCTATAAGCAGTCTTAAGTTTATTGCATTTCTAATTTGTGTTGCAATCATTTGCCCGCCAACTGAGCGCTGATATATTCCTTTGAAAAATGTATGTTGCTCACCATTTCATTTGATGTGCAAATTTTGCTCATTAAGGTTGGGGACCCCTGAAATGTAACATGCAATTTTGCTGAAGAGGGCACGCTGAGGAACAAACCTGGCACAAAGAAAAAAGAGGCCACAAATTGGAACCCTAAAATTTCAAGAAAGCCTCGGGAGGAGGAAAGACAGATTTAAAGAACATTTGATCGAGTTCAGATCTAATCAGCTGCACAGATCAAGTTGTGCTATAAGTCGAAGGTGGGCACCGGAATAGTTTGCCATCTAGAACCAGGTATTGAAGGCATTCAGAGTATCTGCTGCTGCTCCTACCTATAGCTGCCACTGAAGCATAGATACAAATTTGAGCTTTTCTATGTAGGATATTGCCTGAATGGGGTTACATGTGAGAACAGCATGTTTGCTTACATACACCCCAAAATGTTTTGCACTGAAAGACACAACGTGACACTATAAGGCATTTCGAACATGCCTAAATGCTCAAGGCATGTTCTATTGTTCTAGTTAGGGGCAACTTTGAAGATGTTCATAATAAAACTATTCATAGTGTGTATTCATAAAGCAGGGCACAAAATGTGCACTCGCCACTAGCTATTGGCTAGTTATAATTGACTCTTGGCGAGCAAGAAATGCTGTGTTGTGTGTATGTGTAGAATTGAGGTTACAAGTGACTATGTCTGGCTAGTAGGTTGCAATATAAGATTTTTCCCCTGCTTAAATTATTTCTACACCTACTTTATTTGTTCACATAGAACAAATTGATATATATTTTTTTTACAATCACTGGACCATTTCTGCACGGAAGGAGCATAACAGTAAAGAAATTAATCAAATGAGGGTATGTTTACCAGCTAAAAAACAGGTTTTATTTTTAGGTGCAAGTGGTTACAGAGATAAGGAGAAGTGTTCAGCATATACTCTTTGCAAAATACATTTGCAAAAGTGTTGACTCTCAAACAGCTAGGCTGGTAAATAAGCCACATAATATCGTCAGTCAATGTTGGGCCAAAGGAATATGGCCATATCACCCAAACAATACTGTCCTCATAATTTCCTAGGTCATAAATGGCAGTTGAACTTGGGATAAAGCTGGATACTGGGTAAGGCCACCAGGTGCTACAATATATAGGAAAAACCTTGTGGACCTGGTTTTTGTGCATTCCTTTTTGTTATTTGTGTGAAGGTATACATGTTCTGTTTCTGCGGTTTGCAAAACCCTTTGTGATAAGAAATTGCACTTTTGAGAAGGAAACCATTTTCGGTTTGCTCTGCGAGGGTTTGTATGCATGGTGTTTCCCTTAAGGTCTTTGCCACGAATACCGCCATTTAGTTCTCGGAAGTACACACAGCAACATAAAGCATGTGCTATTGCGTGGGCCACACAGTCTTTACTGACGTAGAAGAGAAAAGAATTGCTGCACCTGTGCCTCCAGTCGGGTGGTGCAACTGTAAGGCCACCTGATGTGCGTAACCGCTGGTGGTGAGTAGCGTAAATGTGTCCAAACCATACCAGGATCTATGGTCATGGCCCCACCTCCTCCGGCTGTTCTGCAAGTGACGGCGGTCAGCGCTCGAAGCAGCACTGGCTGTCTAACATGGGATATTTACAGTCAGGGCGGTGCGTTCTAGCCAATGAGAGGGCTCCAAATGCAGGACTTACTTCTGGTATGAGCATGCAATCAGTGCCTCTAGATGGACTAGAGGCAGCTCCTGCTGCTGTACCACAATCTTCTCTCTTGCTCCCACAGTTAAGCCTGCCCCCTTCACACATGCACCACCTGGATACTTTCACTGCCTCCCACCCCACAAATAACACCAACTTACCTCACTAACTACTCTGGCTTCTCAGCCTCGCTCACACCACCGAAGGCTGCCAATGGAAATAAAGGGACTACAAGCGTTCCGTTCTCGGTTTCCCGGGAGGTCATATTTTTTCTACTTGTGGAAAAGTTACAGCTCAAGGTTTCTCAACTTTAAAATATATATATATATATATATATATATATATATATATATATACATATATATATATATACACACACACACACATATATATATATATATATATATATATATATATTTTTTTTTTTTAAATAGACCTTTTTGGACAATGGGCCATATGCCGAGCCAGGATACCCTTAGAGGTTAGCCTTCACAGCGGTAAAAGCGCAAGAAACCTTGTTCAAGCCCAGAGTGAAATTTCTAGGATGATCACGCCTGTGAAAAACGGCATCTACAGTTATTATGGATTAATTAATACACCTTCATTTTTAGCATTGGGTCAGTAATAAGCTCCCCACCCTGCTAAAAAAAAGTCTGTCTACCATATCAGCTACAAGTTCTCAGTTTCACCAGTGTTTCTCTTACACCCCCTTCCCTGCAAGTTCTAGCCAAATCCATATGGGGGGATCTGGGCCACACAAGGCTTAGTGATCAACAGGTTTCTCACCACACTTGTCAATCATGAAAGAAAGATAAAAGCTGCAAGCTGATAGATGCATATTAAATGGCCCCATTCAACTGTGTACAAGGGCATTTAACATGACCTTGCATAGGTTCGCCTTAGGGTAGATTACGCTTTTCCAGAATGCCATGCCATGTGTGGCAGCTTTTGTAGGCAGGGACAGCAGGGTGTTTGGACGATCAAGGAGAAGGCTTTTTGTCTACTGGACACCACCATTTGGAGAGTTGCTTAAGTCCACTGAATGTACGTACAGTGAACTGTTCTGTGGATCCAGAGATATTCAAAAACTTGTGCACCAACCTCCCTGTTGCCTCGTCCTTGGCACTTAAGGGGTTAATGAAGGAGAATACGTTAGAAGGCATTGAATGGCGAAATACCGAAATCACCACAAAAGGCCTTGGCACTGGGGGGGAAAACCCAAAAGGTTAACAATGTAATGAACAACAAAAAAAAATAGTAAGGGTGTGTCTTGATTGGTTTATTTACAAAAGAACATGGTTTCTTGCTGTATATGGCAGTCAACGGATCTCTTTCAAACCACATAGAAAGGGAGACATAACGGGAAACCTATTAAAAGGACATGAAAGTCTCTGGAAATTGTGTGCCCAAGTGTACCTGCAAGGGGTTCTACACATTACAGACCGGAGCAAGACTAAGACGATTGAAAAGCTTGCACTCGATTTGATGGCGAGCCACCGAGCCAGCAGCTCATAATATGAACCTTACCCTTCACTCCTTGCGCCGAAACTCCCTAATGACATTGGCTTCCCAGTCAACAAACACCTCATCATGGAGATTCCCCATTCCACAAGAGACTCCCAAGTGAAGAGGTCGAGTCAGACGTGCAGAAAACCGTGAAATGCCAACATGGTTCGTCAAACCCTCTCCACCTCAGGAACAGCAATCCTTGCTTCCTAATTGGCTTGGAGGAAAAAGCTTCCCAAAATCTTAGTACTTGCCTGTACTAAGTGAAAGTCATCAGGTGGAAGAGACTATGGGATCCTGGGGAGTCATTTGCCCACCCGTTCAGAAAGCCAAACAGCACTTTGCCCACAGAGTAGGGCAGTGATGTACACAATCTGGCTCAACTGCCGTATCACCTACAGTTGAGGAAATCGTCTAAAAATAAAAAACTGTCCTGTAGCAATTAAAGTCTAAGCAAGTCACCACCAGCCTCACTGCGGAACAGATAATGCTGACGGGGCTCAATGGCGCGGTTGGTGGGGGCAGCACTGAAGGGTCAGCGAACTCCCGAAAGAGTTGGATAAACCTCAGGATGTCAGGATCAACAATGCCACTCCCATTTCACAGGTGGGTGTTACTATTGGTTTACAATTCACCATCAATATTGTGGTGGGTTCATAAAAATCATTAAAAACCCTTTGACCTGCTAACAAGCCACACACACACACAGGACCACGTTGTAGCAATTATAATTGTACTTTACTAACGCGCTTAATACCAGAGACCAGTTTCTAAGAGCAAGACCGGGATTTGAACTTGTGTGCTTCCGAGACAAAGGTGTTGCCCATGAGCTATCCTCCCGTAATTATGGAAGTTCAACTCCAGGCCAGTCCCACAGCAATGCACTCTGGATACGCAAGCTAGCCAAAAAGCTTGCTTTTGCTCAATGAGGATTGTTCATAGTCTTATAGAGCAGAGCTAATGTATGCACAGCTTGATCAACCCAGTATACATAGCGTTCAAGGATGCAACAAACAACCACGCACACATTTTGCTTTTATTGGAAATAGCCAGTGTGGAGTAGGCCGACATCCTTGTGATTGGAGCATTGGGGACGGTTTACCATTCACCAGACACATTGTGGTCGGTTTAAAAAAGCAGGAAAACAACCCTTCTACCTGCAATGTGCGAGTAGACTATAATAAAGTAAATATGAGGATACCAAGCGTACACAGAATAACTGCATGCCCACAGAAATTATGTATACTGAAATGACAGGCCCTGACCATGTTATTGTGTGCGTGTAAAAAGGGGATTTGCGTGCCATTCTGCCAGCAAATCCCCATTCGTCAAACGGGGATTTGCGTGCAAAATGGCATTCAAATCCCCGTTTTACACGCAAATAATTCCATTAATCGGGGTGGCAGTGTCCAGGATTTGTGGCTGTGCACAATTTCCTAGCACAGTTGCTGCTTTTTGCCAAGATATTCTGCTCTTCTGAGAAACGGTGAGTGAGTTAGTTTACAGTTTTAGCAATAGAAATATAATCCTGAAATCGGGAAGATTAATTATTGGTGGAATTGAAATGGTAAAAACATGGAAGAGGCTCTGTAAATATGGCATTTGGTTTTTAAAAATTCAAGCAGCACTCCTGCAACTGAATTGCAAAGATGCAAATAGGGGCGTGGCGTTACGGTCGGGGGTGTGGGGAGGGCAAGGGAAGAGGTGGGGGGTAAGGAGGGGAGTCAATTGCTCGTTCCACCCATCCAATGTTTACCCAGTTGTTGGATTCAGAAAGTTCAGTGGGGTTTGAAGGTGTGAGTTGGTACCAAGGATGTCATTTTTGGGTTTCCCGACAGGCTGTCAAGTAAAGTTTCATTCCTGGCAGGGGCGTTTAAAGCTCTATTTTCAGACAAGGGCTGCCCGTCAGAAAGCAATTAAATGTAAATAGATGATTAGGCAAGTTCATCCTTGGTGAGCCTTTCATATGCTAAATTCCAATTCTTCAGTAAAAGTCTTAATGTTGGGTTTCTTAAGGGCTCACGGTATTTGATTAGTTAATTGGTGAAAGAAAGGGACACTGAATACTTGTACAAAGCCAAAGCGGACTACTTATTTTACGAGCAAAGCTCTACGTTTTAGGCAAAAAATGCAAAACATGTTTCCTGCCTGTTCCAAATAAGGAAAAAAAAAACTTAATAGAGAATATAACCAACCCACAGCAGACTAGAGTCGTACCAGTGTCACATGTAAATGGGGCATGAAGCCTTTCCTCCTTTTCCTGTATTCAGTCACGCGCACATCTGCATTAAATATCCGAAAAGCAAACCTAAAAGTACCATAGTGCAGATAAACACACGGCAGAGAAGACAACTCAGGCCACACGTTAGGGATAGTTCGATATCTGCGTTAAATCTCTAGGCGCACGGGAGTGAATGTTTCATATATCACCTGACAAAACACCCCCCCCCCCTCATTTCAGTACATTTTATTGTGGCCTTTCTATGGGAGGACAGCATCCCATATCCCGTCACCCTCTCTGCACCCAGCTCCCATGTTCCCTCTTTACAACCCACTGTCCCTCTACTTGCGCCACATGTGTTGCAGTAGAATTCCCCTCAGCCAAATCCAGGAAAACTGGTGCAGTGAGAGGGGAAATCCTACAAATTAAAGTAAATAAATGTTTCCCTGGGCCAAGCGCTGTCTGAACTATCCCCTTGTAGGATCTAGGTGGGACTTCACCTTGAAGTGTTCATAATAACCTTTGGAAACCCCAACCCTTTTCAGCCTCCATTTTTGCCTAGTAGTCAATGTGACCGTTTGGTTCTCGGTTTCTCTCGATCACTCTGCAAGTCAGTGGTCCAACAGGGTGTGAGAATGGTTCCAATGTCTGCCCTATTCTTGGGCAGTTTCTTGCTAGTACCTGCTCCCTCGTAGATGCCCCATGGTTCCCCTGTAGCCAGGCTGTGGTTTGTGGGCCAAGTGTTGGGTCTTCCATTCGGCTACAAAATAGGGTAGGCTAGTACATTTCTATCTGAGTTACCAGTTTGATGCTCCTGTTCCAGGCCGTGACTTGTCTGGGCAACCCAGGAGCATTGTGCTACTTTTAGTTTTTCTCTGAACGGTTCTACTTCCCAGCAACCATTATCCACCATTACTGGTGTCTGAGGAATCTGGTGCATTGTGGTTACTGTAGTCTCAAGAACAACTTGGAAGAGTAGAAAAAGAGGCCTGGCCAGGACAGAGGCTGAAAGGCAGTTTTTGGGGGTACAGTGTAGAAAATACATCCAGCTGAGCATTGGGGTTTCGGAAGGGTTGGGGTTGGGAGGGGGGGGGGGATTTTCCTCCAAACTTGTAGTACGGCGGTGTGGTAAAACGGGCAATTATTCTGTTACCACCACTTTTTAAATCACACCACCATATTCGAAATGACCCCCATTGTCTACGGTCTACATTACAGAACCGGGGGAGCAGGCATAACATTCCAGCTTCTCTAATTGACCAATCACTTTAAATCACTCTGCCTTAATTTCCTCATCTGAAAAATGTTATTGCCTTTAAGTGAATCTTAAGTATGAACTACACAGAGACACACTAGTGTATGGCCCAACAGATTGCAGTGTTGTAAATTTAAGAATGTTGACAGCATACAGCGCATTCCACAGGGGGAAGGGTCTCCTATCACTCACAGCTACTTCAATTCTGAGCCACAGTGTTCTCCACATAAATTAAGTGGGGAAAAAAAAGAATACTACAAAGATAGTAATGCAAGTGTAGAAAGTGGAGTGGGGTTTTGAGATCGCAAATGAGAATTTTGTGTAGAAGTTGAAAGGATGTAATTAAGACCGATACATCATGCAAATATAATCCATTACAATAAAATCTAAAAACACCAGCAGGGTTTGAAATTGGGGGGAGCTGGGGGCTATTTAGCGCCTGCTTGTGGCCCAGAAGAGCTTTGTTAGCTTGACAATAACACCACCAGAGCTACTTTTGACTCCCCAGATCAACTGATGCCGAACACACACACCTAGGTGAATATAACTCTGTGTGTTTGGTACCATCTATAAATATGCATTAGGACACATCTATATGACATACAAAGCACAAGGGGTCATAAATAATTAACAAAATGTTAAGTTAGCATCTTATGTGGAAGTCTGATTTGAGGAACGCTTTGTACTAGCTCCTAGTTCCCCAATGATAGCTCCTGCTCACTGGTTAATGCAGGATACACAGGAGCTGCTCTTAGCTCATGCTATCCAATCTTAATTTCGATCGCAGCAACAGTCAATCATACATAGCGATTGTTTCTATTAAAATTGCATGGTAAAGTGCCAGATACCAGTTCGCCACGCTCTTCTTTTTAGTTTGGCACAACGCGCAGGTTTTTAGGTACATTATAGAACCACACCCTTCCAATATTATGGACTAAGCTTCGCCCCTAGATAAAAGTCCACCGACCCTAATACAGTACAGTCCCTATTGTACGAACGGCATGCTTTTTTAAAACAAATGCTGCATGCCTTGGCACATTTCATGGGTGATCGTTAGGCAAGTGCACGCTTTCTTTTTAACAGGTGCCTTCTGAAACAAAAAGCAGCAAAAGACGCTCATTAAGGGCCAGAGGAAACAGCTGCGCCCTAACGCGCGAGACACGCGTCTCGAAAGACACACACAACGACAAGCGCTGAAGTGTGGCTTAGAATGAAGCAGGGAGACAGACTCAAGAGTGAGAGGCAGCAACTGCTATCTCACTAGGCCTCGGTAGTGGTATGCCACTGCAAAAGAGCGTCGACGCTAAAGTGCAGTGCTAACTGCTCTTCACGGTGAGGGGAAATAGGCACACGTTTCCATTCGTACAGAAACATTCTCAATGTTGTGCTCCTTTACAGGGCAGAATCAAAAAGAGGTTTTCTCCAATAACTCAAATATAATGTAATTGACGAACTACGGTTATCAGTCATCGTACCGTTAAATAGTTGTGTTTGGCTTCTCCGTAGTATAACAAACTGCGTGTACAAAGGATATGCACGCTTCGGTTTTCTTACTCTGCCAAACTAACCAATTGCAGAGCTATTGGGACAGTTTGGTGCAGAGTAATTCGGGCTCTTGAGGTCAATGGCAAGTTGGTAATAGAAAGTGACTTGCCACTGATGTGCCGGAATATTGGGAGCCAAGGAGGACCTAAAAGGGCAAGCAAGTTTCTTAAGCGCGCCACAGTATTAGTTACCAAATACTGCACACACATTTATAGCAACAACAAAAAAGTAAATATTTATTAGGCAACATGATTTTCCATTGATCAATGTCAATGTGGCTACTTTCATACAAAAGCACGAAGCCACCAATCCTGCCAGAGATGCGTGCACGCCACACCATTGTATCTCAATGTGACATCCCAACAAATAAGGAAGGCATGAATCGCTCCCATACTAAGAAAACGACGGTGGTTCTCGGATGAATCCTGCAGTGTTCGCTTAATCACCCACAAACTCATCTACACAATCACCAGGACCGTTTTCACCCACACGTGCTACTTTTAGGGGTAGTACAGTGGGTCCAGTTGCCATGTCAGGATGTGCTATGACTGGTTCATTTTCAGAATGGTCTGCGAGAGGAGACTGGGGGTGGGTCTCAAAGCCTGCCAGCTCATGAGCGTTTTCAATGAATGGTGTTAAGGATGGAGGCACATTCCAAACTCCGGGTTGGCAGCAGAAGCTGGTAGGGGTGCTCTATAGAAGAACTCCAACTCCAGAGTGGGACACAGCAAAGGGCTACTGCTATCTGAGATGCGGTGCAGGTCCCACAAGTCATACATCCACCATTAAAGCCCCACTCGCCAAATTTAGATAGGCCAAAACCTTATCATGCTGTAATCAGTAAGGGGGAATCTCTGCCACCATCAGGTGCTGGGCATGGTGTGCCTGTAGCCTGACCCTAAATTGGTAGGCTGCTAGGATCCTGACCAGAGAACTAGTAAGGTCTAAACAGTTATTGCAAGTTCAATATGTCTACTGATACTCCAACACTAAGAAAATCCTAGATCTTCCACCATATCATCTCATTCAGAAACCGGGTATGCCACCAGAAAAAGCTCCCCAACAAATTGTGGAATCAACAAACAAGTTATTTGCCCCTGGTAACGGTCTTTCGACTGGATGTTGCTTTAACTTATTCCTCATCTTTGACATGTAATGTCCAGCTTTGGAATTTTTATCTCGGCAGAGGGCACCCTGCGTTGAGTCGATGTCCCTAGAAGGCCTCGGTCGAGGGTGCCATCATTGGATGTTATAAGTAGCACACACTGTGCCCGTTGGCCTCAGTTCTGTTTTTCCCCTCCTTGTGTAGCAGATATGCCCATAATGTGGGCCTAACCATACTCAGCCTTGTTTGAACGAAAGCTGTAATAGCTTGGGAAATTGTACAGAGGGGTAGGTTGAGAAGGTGACGAATACGTTGGAGGAACATCCAGTCGAAAGAACGTTACCAGGGGTAAGTAACCTGTTCTTTGAATGGATTGTGTCCTCCAACGTATTCCTCATCTTTGACAGACTCCCAAAGCAGTATCCATGATAGGAGGACCGTGAAGAATTTAGACATGCAGAAAATATTTTGTATTCCTTTTTAAACATTTTTTTTAAAGGGCAGAGTAAAGTACTGCCTTACCAAAAGCAACATCCTGAGCATGAGAAGTATCCAGAGAATAATGCTGAGTAAACGTGTGTATTGAGGACCACGTTGCAGCATCACAGATGTTCTCAATAGAGACACCCCTTTGCAGGGCTGTCGATGTGGCCATGCCTCTGGTGGAATGAGCAAGCCTTCAGGAGGTCCCTTGCCTGCCAATCTAGCATTTAGAAATAGTGAGAATGATCCAGCTAGACAAGGTCTGTTTAGAAACCGTCTGGCTTAGTTTGTGTCCTTTATACCCCACAAAGAACTGGTTGTCCACTCTCACTTTGGACATTCTGGAAATTTAAAAGCTTAATGCTCTTCTAGGCTCCAATCTATGGAGCCTTTCCTCTTCTTTACTAGAATGTGGAGGAGGATAGAAGGCTGGTAGCACAATTTTCTGACTTAAGTGAAAGTCCGAAACTACCCTACGTAGGAAGGAGGATTTCACTCTCAACACAATCCTGTACTTGTGAAATATAGTAAAGGGTGGCTTGGAAGAGAGTGACTGCAACTCGCTCACTCTACGTGCAGATGTAATAGCAACCAATAGTATTGTCTTAAAGGTCAACAACCTCAACGGACATGTGTGCAAGGGTTCAAATGGAGCACACATCAGAAACTTCAAAACCAAGTTAAGGTCCCAAACCGGAACCTGAAAAGTCGATGGCAGGAACACATTTGTGAGCCCTTTCAGAAACTGAATAACCAGTGGGAAAATAGAAATAGGATCATTCCTCAGATGAGCGCTTAAAGATTGAAAGCGCTGCCAGATAACCCTTAACGGTTCCAATCTGGACAGCTTTGTGTGCTAATGAAAGCGAAAAGGATAGAACATCCGGAGTCGTACACTGAAAAGGATCAATATTCTTTTCTCTGCACCAGTCGCAAAACCTATTCATATGGCAACGGTCCAGAAACTTTGTTGCTGGCCTTCTGCCCGAAAGCAACACCTCCATCACGTAATCCGGGAGGTCCCAATCCTTGTACCTCAACCTTTCAGAAACCAAGCATGAAGGTTTAGAGTATTGACCTCTGGATGGAGAGCCCGAACTTCCGCTCGCAAGAGAAGATCCTCTCTTTGTGGAAGACGTATCGGTGGACATATGGACATGTCCAAAAGGTCCAGGTACCACGGTCTCCCTGCCCAATCCGGTGCAATGAGAATCATGCAGGTCCCGAACCGTCTCAACATCCAGAGTACTTGAGGAATGACGGGGACTGGAGAAAACGCATACAGTAGCAAGAATTCCAAATCCACCACAAACGCGTCTCCTAGAGCTCCTCTCAGAGGAAATTCCCTTGAGCAGTACCGCTCGCACTTCCGGTTGGCACCAGTCGCAAACAGATCCACTTGAGGGGTTCCCCAAAGGGCGAAGATCTCTTGAAGGACTTCCTGAGCTAGTTTCCCATTCGTGGGAGACTGTGCTCTGCCTGCTCAGAGCGTCCGCTGCTGTGTTCTCCTCTCCAGCTATATGAACTGCCCATAGGGAGATTCCTTCTTGTATTGCCCAGTACCAGAGCTGCATTGCCTCTCTGTACAGTGTAAGTGACCCGACGCCTCCTCTCTTGTTAGGGTAGGGCATGGCCACCGTATTGTCAGTCATTATCAGGACATTCTTTCCCCGTACAGATGGCAGAAAAGCCTTCAGCGCTAGCAGGATTGCTCTCAGCTCCAAAAGGTTGATATGTAGTTTGGACTCCGATGGAGACCAACGACCGCTGATTGTCAGATCGTTGACGTGAGCTCCCCAACCTGCGAGGAGTCCGTCACTACAGTTGTCTCCGGCCATGGTTGCCAAAAGTGTTCTCCCTTCATAAGATTTTCCACGCAGGCCCACCACAGAAGATCCTGTGAAACTCTGACCGGAATCTGAAGGTGGTCCGACATCCGCCCTGAGAACTGGGACCATTGTGATCGGAGAGCCCACTGAAGGGATCTCATTCTCGGGTGGGCCTCTGGCACCAGAAAAATGCAGGATGTCATGAGGCTGAGCAACCTCAAGAATTCGAAGGCGGGAAGACTCTGGGCACTCTGGTACTTGGTTACCATCTGGAGAATGTCTTGAGCCCTCACCTTGAGTGGCAAGCACTTTCCCAAGGATGTGTCCAATACAGCCCGATGTACTGGAGCTGTTGGGAAGGTGTCATATGAGACTTCTTGAAATTGAGGTAGAAGCCCAGTCTGTGATGGGAATGGCAGGTAAGGTTGAGATGATCTAAGGCTTATTCGAGAGAACGTACCCTGATCAGCCAATCGTCCAGCTAGTGGTAGACGTGAATCCCCCATCTCCTGTCACCACCACCATCATCAGTTTGGTGAATACCCTTGGGGCGGAGGTCAACCCAAATGGCAGGACTCGAAACTGATAGTACAAGGCGCCAACGGCGAACCTCAGGTATTTCCTGTGCTTGAGATGGATCGGCACATGAAAATAAGCATCCTGAAGGTCCAATGACACCAACCAATCCAGAAGTTGGAGGGAATGAAGGATCTGAGAAAGAGTGACCATCTTGAATTTGTCCTTCCTGGGGAACTTGCCAAGTATCTCAAGTCCAAGATGGGTCTCAGGCCCCCTTCCTTTTTGGGAATCAAAAAATATGGGGCATACCAACCCTTGTTCCGCTCTGCCACAGGAACTGGTTCTATAGCGCCTTTCTCTAGCAGGGTCAATATTTCCTGTACAAGGAGCAGATACGGAAGCCTTCAAGAGTGAATCCCCGGTGGATTGGTCTGGGGTTCTTTATAAAAGGAAGGCAGTAACCATGGGCTATTGTTTCCAGAGCCCAAGCATCTGAAGTAATGTCTCGCCATTCTTCTAGATGCTGAGACAGAGTGCTCCCCACTGGTGAGCTGTGACTCAAGGCCTCTGAGCGGTTTTGAAGCAGCTGTTGCAGCGGCCGATAGTAAAAAGGCTGCTGCTTGAGCTGGCTTGGCACCTCTACCTCGTCCATCACGAGGAAACCTTTGTTGGCCTCTTTGACTGGCCATTCCTCTCGCCCTTCCAAATGAGGAGTAGCAGCAAAAAGATCTACCCCTCGAAGGTTTTCCGCTAGGACGAAAAGGCTGAGGTTGACGAACAGGGGCGCCTCAAGACTTGGCGGCTGCTTTTGAGGTCTGCAACTTCTCAAGGCTCTCGTCAGCCTTGCTGCCAAAAAAATGACACCCGTCAAATGGCATATTCAGAAGTCAAGCCTGCACATCAGGTGCAAAACCAGAATCGCAACCACGCAAACCTGCGTATCAAAGTGCTCGTAGCCATGGACCTGCTGATGCTACCTCCAGAATCCAACTCAGACTGAAGGGACTCAAACATGGCTTCCTTACCGTCCTTAACAATAGCCAGGAAGTCGTCCCTTTCTTCCCCTCGGGAATATGCTCTGCCACCATAGAGATGCACTCCCACAAAGTGTACAAAAATGTTGCCATGGCACAAGTGGAGTTGGCCGACTTCAACGTCATACTCCCTGCTGAAAATAGCTTACGTGCTCATCCATCCATGCGCTTATTGTCCCTATCAGGAGGGATGGTAGAGTACGCTGCCTGTTTTGAGGTAGGCGTGGATGCCTGGACCACCAGACTCTCAGGAGTGGGGCGAGTTAACAGGTAGTCAGGGTCGCTACTGGAGGGGCAGTATTTTCTTGTAAGAGACTTGTTCACCGCCGGATTAGTCTCCGGGGTTTCCCAATTCCTGGCCACCCTTTTTTGCAGAGCCATATGGAATGGTAACAATGGATCTGTAGGCGGACCCTTGTCCAAAATGTCAGTTAGATCATCCTGATCATAATGCACAGGAGGTCTAGACCAGCCCAAATTTTCAACAACTCTAGACATAAGTTGTCTGTACGAAGAGTCAGCATGCTCCCCTGGGTCTGGCTTGCCGAACTCCAGCTCAGGAGAGGTGCCTATACCACTTGCATTATGCAAAGTATCAAAGAGATGAACAAGTTACTTTCTTACCTGGTAACGTTCTTTCGATGAGATGGTCCGACGACGTATTCCATATCTATGACAGG
Organism: Ambystoma mexicanum; assembly: GCF_040938575.1. Lineage (NCBI taxonomy): Eukaryota > Metazoa > Chordata > Amphibia > Caudata > Ambystomatidae > Ambystoma > Ambystoma mexicanum. Next base: position 1,120,034,001 of record NC_090930.1, read on the forward strand.
TAATGTCCACAGCTGTGCTGCTTCGGAAAATCTTTGGCGTCTGCGTCCTGCGTCGATGACGTCGATGCGCCGTCCCCGAGGACCTCCTCTGACAGCCGACGTCACCCGATGTGATAAGTAGGACGCACGACGCCCATAGCCTCAGTTATAGTTTTTTCCCAGATCGTGTGCCACCAGTTTTCTGCCAGTCAAACACACAAGGCCTTGCGGAACGCAAGCTGCAATCGCAAAAGAAATTCTGCAGCGGGGAAGGCAGGGGGGGAGCGATATGGAATATGTCGTCGGACCATCCCATCGAAAGAACGTTACCAGGTAAGAAAGTAACTTGTTCTTCGAGGGGATTGGGTCCTCCGACGTATTCCATATCTATGACAGACTCCCAAAGAAGTACCAAGCAAGGAGGTGGGAAAGAATTTAGAATACAAATTTAGCATGCCCAATCAAATTGCGGAATAGAGAACTGCCTTGCCAAAGGCCAGATCTTGCCCTCTGATGGAATCGAGGGAGTAGTGACGTACAAAAGTATGTACTGAAGCCCAGGTGGCTGCATCACAGATGTGACGAATAGGAACTCCCCTCTACAGAGCAGTAGACGCAGCCACTCCCCTGGTAGAATGGGCCCGCAAGCCAGCTGGAGGATCCTTACCCGCCAAGTGGTAACACTCGGAGATAGCTAAAATAATCCAACGAGACAGTCTGTTTCGTCACAGCTTGTCCCAAACGCTTTCCAGCGTAACCAATGAAAAGTTGATCGTCCACTCTGACCCGGGACATGCGCAAAATATAAAAGCTCAACGCTCTCCTAGGATCAAGCCTATGGAGCCTCTCCTCTTCCTTACCAGGATGTGGAGGAGGATAGAACGCCAGAAGAACAACCTTCTGGCTCAAATGAAATTCCGAAACCACCTTCGGAAGAAAAGAAGGACGAACTCTAAGGACAACCCTGTCCTTATGAAACACAGTGAAGGGTGGTTTAACTGAAAGTGCCTGTAACTCACTCACTCACTCTGCGAGCGGAAGTAACCGCAACCAAAAACACAGTTTTCAGAGTTAAAGGCCTCAAAGGGCAAGAATGTAAAGGCTCAAACGGAGCACCCATAAGAAACTTAAGAACAAGGTTCAAATCCCGACCTGGCACCAGAAAAGGTGACGGAGGGAACACATTAGTGAGCCCTTTCAAAAACTGCGAAATTAAAGGAATTTTAAAATAGGAACACTCTTCAGACGAGCGCTTAAATATTGACAGCGCCGCCAGGTGGTAACCTTTAATGGTCCCCACTTGCAAGCCCCAGTGGGCCAAAGAAAGCAAAAAAGACAGAACCATGGGAACGTCACATTCAAAAGGATCCACATCCTGAACTCTGCACCAGTCGCAGAACTTTCTCCAACGGCAACGGTACAGAGACTTTGTTGCCGGCCGCCTGGCCGAGAGCAACACCTCCATCACGTCTTCAGGGAGTTCCCAATCCCTATACCTCAACCTTTCAGAAGCCAAGAGTGAAGGTCGAGGGATCTGACCTCTGGATGGAGAACCTGACCCACTCCCGTGAGAGCAGATCGTCTCGGTAGTGAAGACGACGTGGAGGGCAGATGGACAAGTCTAGAAGGTCCGGGTACCACGTCCTCCGGGCCCACGCCGGAGCAATGAGGATCATCCGGGAACCGAACCTCCGTAACCTCTGCAGCACTTGCGGGATGACGGGGACTTGAGGAAATGCGTACAGGAGTGGGAATGACCACTCCACCACGAACGCATCTCCTAAGGCTCCTTTTGGAGGAAATTCCCACGAGCAAAACCTTTCGGACTTCCGGTTGACACTGGAGGCGAAGAGATCCACTTGAGGGGTCCCCCAAAGGGCGAAGATCTCAAGGAGAATCTCCTGAGCCAGCTGCCACTCGTGAGAGATCGAGCTCTGCCTGCTCAGAGCGTCCGCCGTCTCGTTGTCGTCTCCGGCCAGATGAACAGCCGAGATCGAAACTTCCTGCTGGATGGCCCAGAATTCGAGCTGCATCGCCTGCCTGCACAGCGGAAGTGACCCTGCCCCCCGCTTTTTGTTGAGGTAGTGCATGGCCACTGTGTTGTCCGTTAGAATCAGGACACTCTTTCCGCGCACAGTCGGCAGAAAAGCCTTCAGGGCTAGCCTGACGGCCCTCAGCTCCAACAGATTGATATGGAGTCTGGACTCCGACGGAGACCAACAACCGCTGACTGTCAACTAGTTGGCATGAACTCCCCATCCCGTGAGGGATGCGTCCGTCACGATCGTCACCTCCGGCCAGGGCAGCCAAAATGGGGCCCCCTTCATCAGATTGCCCTCGACGGCCCACCACAGAAGGTCCCGGGCCACCGAGGGCGGCACCTGAACAGGGTCCGACAGCCTGCCAGAGGACTGAGACCACTGGAGCTTGAGTGCCCACTGCAAAGATCTCATCCGCAGACGAGCCTCTTGCACCAGAAGAATGCAGGATGCCATGAGGCCGAGCAGTCTCAAGAACTCGGACGCTGGGAGATCCTGGGCAAGTTGAAACTTGTGCACCATCTGCTGAATGTGAAGAGCCCTCACCCGAGGAGGAAAACACTGCCCCAGGGACGTGTCGAGCACTGCTCTGATGTACTGGAGCCGCTGCGTTGGTGTCAAATGGGACTTCTTTAAATTGAGGGAGAAGCCCAGCCTGTGAAGGGAGTGGCAGGTGACGGACAGATGATCCAGGACTTGCTCGGAAGAGCTCCCCCTGATCAACCAATCGTCCAGGTAGGGGTAGACATGAATCCCCCCTTTCCTGAGATGCGCTGCCACCACCACCATGAGCTTGGTGAAAACCCTCAGGGCGGAGGTCAATCCGAACGGCAGGACCCGAAAACTGAAAGTGCGAGTCGCCAACCGCGAACCTCAGGTACGTTCTTGTGCTTGGGATGGATCGGCACATGGAAGTAAGCATCCTTGAGATCGAGAGACACCAACCAGTCCTGAAGTTGAAGGGCCTGGAGGACTTGAGAAAGAGTCACCATCTTGAACTTGTCCTTCCTGAGGAGTTTGTTCAAACCGCGCAAGGCCATGATGGGTCTCAATTCCCCCTTCTTTCTTTGATATCAAAAAATAAGGGGAATACCATCCCTTGTTCCTCTCCGCTACAGGCACCAGTTCTACGACGCCTTTCTCCAGCAGGGCTTGAATTTCCTGCGCAAGGAGCGGATCCGGACTCTTCAAAGAGAGGCTCCCTGGTGGATTGTCGTGAGGCCTCTGCCAAAAAGGAAGACAGTAGCCATGGGTTATGATCTCCAGAACCCACACATCAGAAGTAATGGCTTGCCACTCTACAAGATGCTGCGCCAGCCTTCCCCCAACCGGCGAACCATGGGACCTGGCCTCATGACTGAGTGGTAGCGGCTGCGGCGTTGCCCGAGGGCAAAGAGGCAACTGCCCGAGCGGCCTTGGCACCTCGAGTACCTTTATTTCCACCTCTGGCACTCTTACGATGGCCTCTTTGACTGCTAGCTCCCCTTGTTTTACTGAAGGACGAGTAATAGCGAAAGGAATCTCCCCTCCATTGCTGTTCCCTAGGACGAAAAGGCGGAGGTTGGCGAACTGCAGCGCCCAACGACTTCGCTGCAGCTTTGGAGGTCTGCAACCTCTCAAGGCTCTCGTCAGCCTTGCTGCCAAAAATGTGTTCACCGTCAAAGGGCATGTTGAGGAGCCGGGACTTCACATCAGGAGCGAACTCAGACTTCCGCAATCACGCAAACCTGCGCATTACGGTGCTCGCCGCCATGGACCGGCTGACACAATCTGCCAAGTCCAAACCCGACTGAACGGCCTCACACATGGCATCCTTGCCATCCTGAACCATAGCAAGGAAACCATCCCGTTCGTCCCCTTCGGGAATATGTTCAGCCGCTAATGCAACACAGTTCCACAGAGTGTGTGTGAAACGAGACAAGGCACATATGGAGTTGGCCGCCTGAAGCGCCATACCCCCAGAAGAAAACACTTTCTTCGCCCAGCCGTCAAAACGTTTGTCGTCCCTATCCGGAGGGATGGTAGGATACGACGCCTGCTTTGCCGGGGCCGTAGCCACCTGCACCACCAAACTCTCCGGAGTGGGGTGCCTAGACAAGTAACAGGGGTCGCTACTGGCTGGACGGTATTTTCGCGACAAAGACTTGCCCACTGCCGGGAGACTCTCCGGAGCAGTCCAAGCCCCTGCCACCGTTCTCTGCAGAGCCATATGAAAAGGCAAAACCGGGTCAGTGGGGGGACCGAGATCAAGGATGTCCGTGAGATCATCCTGAAGGAACTCCCCTGGGGGAGCTGACCAACCCAAGTACTCTGTGACCCGAGACATAAGGTGCCGATATGAAGAATCGGCATGAGTGCCAGGCTCCGGCCTACAAAACTCCACCTCCGGAGAGGTGTCCAGTCTACTGGCATCATGCAGCGACTGCCGCAGGTCATCAAACTGGCTATGGCCCGAGAAAGGTTCATCTGGAACCGTAACCGGAACCAAGCCGCCATCAGAGCCTTCATCACCCTCTGAAATGTACTCCAGGCGGGGAGAGGAAGACCTCTGGGGACCAAAGCAGTGCCTGACCTTAGCCGGAGCCTTTCTAGGGACAAACCCCGTTCCACGGGGCCCCTCCGACACCACCGCCTCGAAAGGCGTAGAGGGCGCCGAACGAGTCGACGCCGGCGTCGACAGAAAAGGTGTAAACGTCGAGCGAATCGGCGTCGACGTCAGCTGCAGCGCCGCCAGCATCGGCAGCGTCGACACAGGCCTCGAAGCCGGTGCTCCGAGCGTGTCTCTCGACGACCTAGGCGCCGACGACCCCCTCGGAGGCGGAGCCTCGAGAGAAATCATCAACGACCTCAGCGCCACAAGCGTCGACATCTTCTTTGAAGACGGCACAGGATCACGCGGTCTCGAGCGGGCCCAAAGGCGTCCGAGCGGTGTCTCTCGACCGGTGCCGACCGACCCCACTCCGAGGCGCAGACGGACCGGTGCCCTGCGATTCAAGAATCGCTAGCATCTGCTTCCCGAAGGAAGCCCATTCCTCCGGTGTCGCTTGCATGGAGGGATAAGCGACCCGCCGATGGGCGGAGTCCTCGGAAGAGGACGGGGAAGGCAACCTATGCCGGTGCTTCCGGGAATGCCTCGAAGAGGCGGAGGAGTGGCGAGACCAACTCCTGGAAGGAGACCCACTGGACTTCTGACGATGACGCAGAGAGTCGCCCCTCGAGTCATCCGTTGAAAGCCCCGCAGACCTCGACTTCCGGGGCTTAGACACCCGGCCTACGGACAGCTTCTTCTTGCGTTCCCGCAAGGCCTTTGCTGTGAGCGACTGGCAGTCGACACAGTCGTCCGTATCGTGGGCCTCCCCGAGGCACTGTGACCGACATCTTGGAGCCACAGTCCCCGCATTTCTTGAAGCCCAGACGCGGGGTTGAAGACGAAGAAGACATCGCCACGAACAGGTCTTCAAAACAAACCGAACAGGTTCCACGAACCGAGAATTGAAAACAGCAAACTCCAACGAGTCGAGGCGTACCGAGATTCACGAAGCGAACACGTTCACGGAAAAAACAGAACTGAGGCTATGGACGTCGTGCGACCTACTTATCACATCGGGTGATGTCGGCCGTCGGAGGAGGTCCTCGGAGACGGCGCATCGACGTCATCGACGCAGGACGCAGACGCCAAAGATTTTCCGAAGCAGCACAGCTGTGGACATTACCTGTCATAGATATGGAATACGTCGGAGGACCCAATCCCCTCGAAACTGCATCCTGCTCTCCTCTGAAATGAGGCATACAGGCACATTAGGGTTCCCAAACCGGAGACCAAAAGGGGCATCATCCTCATCTGAATGCTCCTCTTCCTCAAAAAGGGAAGTGAGGGACTTAAAAAAATCCTTTTTCGGTAGAGGGGCATAGCTTTTCTCTGGGGTAGTACGCAGAGGCTTTGAAATTGCCAAAAGTGTCGACTTAGACTTAGCTACTGCCTTCATCGGAGGGTCAGCAGTCACTGGGAGCTGCGCTGGTAAAACTGGCACAGATGGTGTCGACAACGGCGTCGAAGGCCGGTCCGGGGTGGAGGACCCAACAGGCACCATCGACTGCTGTGGCGTCGAAGGTTTCAAAGGCATTGATGAGCTTGACCTCTCTCCACGTCTCGAGTGATCCTTCGATACCTTGTCCGAACGAGGCCTTGTGCGAGTATCCGGCCGAGACCGCTCCTTGCCGGCTTCCACAGACTGCGCGGTCGGAGCTTGGCCCTGTTTATCACAAATGTTAAGCATCTCCACACGGAAAGCTTCCCATTCTGCCGGCGTCGATTTTTTGGATGGGCATGTCACCCTCTCGGGGGTATCACCTGACGAAGACGACGAGGAAGGTGATGAGTAAGGCGACCAACGGTGCTTTCCCCTCGAATGCTTCGACGAGGATGAAGAGCGGTCGGAACCACTCCTAGACCAATTGGCCTTCTTTTTCCAAGGAGAGCCGCCTCTCGACTCATCGGTCGAAGGCCCAGCAGGTAGGGATTTATGGGGCTTGGACACCTTGCCTACCCTTAGCTATCCCTTTCGTTCCCTCAAGGCCTTTCCTGTCATGGACTGACACTTGGAGCACGTATCCGTGTCGTGGCCCTCGCCGAGGCACCACAGAAACTTGATGCGGGTCCGTGATGTACATCTTGGAGCAGCAGTTCCAGCATTTCTTGAATCCGGACCGAGGTGTCGTCGGAGTAGAAGACGAAGACGAAGACATATTCGAAAACCAACTGCGAATACTTTCGCAAGAACGAGGCGCGCCGGGTTTCTCACAAAGCAAACGCATTTGCAGAAAAACAGAACTGAGGCCAATGGGTGCCGTGCGTGCTACTTCTAACATCCGATGAAGTCACCCTCAACGGAAGCTTTCGAGGGACATCAACTCGACGCCATTGACGCAGCGGGCCTTCTGCCGAAAAATTTCCAGAGCAGCCAAAGCTGGACATTAGATGTCAAAGATGAGGAATACGTTGGAGGACACAATCCATCCGAAAGAACAATCTTCTGGCCTCTAAAAATCTTTCCAAGACCCACCTACTTTCTCGACCAAGACCCCAGATGCTAGGTCTGCAGTTCCAATTCAACCAACTGCAATTGACTGATTAAAGTCTTGTGCACTGCATAAATGTCTAAACATGAAAGGAGAGGACATCCCATAACCTTTTTTTATTAATTATTTGAAACATTTAGCTAGAACACACACACAACCCTCAAAGTAGCATGGCAGTGTACACAACACACCACAAAAGTAAACACAAAAGAAAAGTCCCATAAAATGGTGAGAAAAAAAAGCACTGTCGAATAAATGAAGCTAGTACCACACTCCATGTGATTTAATGAGTAATGCAAGCTTGGAAAGGAGGGGTTTTCAATACCCTATAAAATGAAATGACAAAGATTGAAAGCAGCGTATGGTCAACCGGGGGTTTCAAGGAGTAGGACCTGCTGCAGATATAGCCTTGTGAGAAACGTTAGCCTTCCAGAAGAGAAGAATCTTGAGACAATGAGTATCTGAGATCAATGAATCTCTACAAGTTCACAGACATTTATGCTTCAACCCAGTTTCCGGACAAACACCTGGAAGGTGATGCGGCTAAGTTTAAGGTGAGTCTACTGGATACACTGAACAGTGACCTTCCCCCCTTTTGTTCAGATGGGCCACACAACATGTGGAAGAGCCCTCCGAGAAAGAAGTGCAAAGGATGCAAATTGAAAACCATCTGAACCCAGTGAGTCCAGAGGCCCTCCCAGGCCCCCTGCTCATGTTTTTCCACGCATTTGGTGCCCCTCAGGCCCGCTTGAATCCCCCTCTCCCCCTACCTCAGCCCGTTCTCCCCTTCCGTGTTCATCCCATCCTCCCGCCTCCAGAGCCCACCCACCGGCTCCAAATGGAGCACACTGCAGCAGCAGCCGAGTCTAACGACCCCAACTGCTGGTTAAGCGCTGCATTTTGAAAAACCATCTGAACCCGGTGAGTCTAGAGGCTTAGAGGCTCCCCAGGACCTCTGCTCATGTTTTTCCGCGCATTTGCTGCCCCACAGGCACGCTTGAATCCCTCTCTCCCCTTCCGTGTTCATCCCATCCTCCCGCCTCCAGAGCCCGCCCACCGGTCCCAAGTGGAGCTGCAGCAGCAGCTGAGTCTAACGACCCGAACTGCTTCTTAAGCGCTGCATTTTGAAAACCATCTGAACCCGGTGAGTCCAGAGGCCTAGAGGCCCCCTGCTCCTGTTTATCTGCGCATTTGCTGCCCCTCAGTCCCGCTTGAATCCCTCTCTCCCCCTCCCTCAGCCCGTTCTGCCCTTGCGTGTTCATCCCATCCTCCTGCCTCCAGAGCCCGCCCACCGGCCCCAATTGGAACACACTGCAGCAGCAGCCGAGTCCAACGACCGAACTGCTGGTTAAGCGCTGCATTTTGAAAACCATCTGAACCTGGTGAGTCCAGAGGCCTAGATGCCCCCCAGTCCCCCTGCTCCTGTTTTTCCGCGCATTTTCTGCCCCACAGGCCCGCTTGAATTCCTCTCTCCCCCTCCCTCAGCCCGTTCTCCCCTTCCGTGTTCATCCCATCCTCCCGCCTCCAGAGCCCGCCCACCGGCCCCGATTGGTCCTCCATCTAGGAGACAACAGACCTTCCCTGGGCAGCCCCTGCCCAGCAGCCCCCATGGTGAAAGGCCCCAAGGCAAAGGGTGGCTCCTACAGAGGCGACACCAGAAAGTGTCTGCAGGTGTCAGCAGGGGAAGCCAGTGGGCAACCATCAACCAGCAACTACTAGGACCAGTAGGGTAGGAGTGGCCTGGGTTGGGAGTAGAGCAATTACTCTACCCTGGAATCCTAGCTGCTAAGCAAACATATGAAACACTGATTATTTCCCACTACCGCCCTCTCTCCCACACTCTGAAACCTAGCTGTGTTTAGGATTGTACTCAACTGTTCTGTTAGGCGTGGGCCTCTCTCCCACTAGACAGGAATCTCACATCTTGCTGTGCTTAGGATTGTACTCGACTGTTTCAATTAACTCTCAGATCTAGCTGTGTTTAGGATTGTACAACTGTTCTGTTAGGCTTAGCCTCTCTCCCAATATACGGGACTCTCAAATTTAGCTGTGTTAGTATTGTAACTTTTTTGGTCACCTGTGTATCAAACCTAACAGTGTTTAGCACTGCACCCATTTGATCTGTCAGGCATAAGCCTCTCTCCCACTATACGGGACACTCAAACTGGCAGGGCCCTAGTTCAAATTGCATTGTTTGATTGTAGGCCTCTGTCCCACTACACAGGACGCTCACATGTGACTGACCAACTCACACCTAGAGAGCATTACTGTACAGTGAGATAGAAATCACTGGCTGATTACTGTGGAGTGATACTGTGATTAGGGGCCCATGCCTCATAAGACGACACAGGGATCCTTAGTTATGCCGATTAGGACAATTCTGTAGTTAGTAACTATCCTTCTTAACCCCACATAGCTAGCTCACTGTAGTGAACCTCGCCCAGGGAGACAGACATTAAGGACAGCCACCGATAACACCCAACGATATAACTATAACTACCTCCCCAACCTCACTCAAGACAGTGACTGAACAAGTCAGCAATACCAGCTGACAACACCAACTACAGACAAGACCCAAACTTGTAGCGGACAATTCTCTACACCCAGTACTACATCACAAGATAGCCAGACCAAAGCAAAAATAAACTCGGCATCAACAAACAAAATAAAGACCAAAACAACTCTCAAGCTTAAAAATTACAAGCAAACAACCTATACAGAGGGAAAGGAAAAGAAAAGAAAGAACAAACACAACTGAACAGCAACAAAGACTCACAACTGTAGCACACACTCCAACAGACGGGAACAAAAACCGAACCAACGCTGAGAGTAGAGACAAATCCCTCTACTTAACTCCATACATACCAAACAACCGGTCACCAGAACGAACCAAACAAAAGCTACAATCAGCAACAGCAAACAACCAAACACAACCACGCAGAAGAAGGACGGACAACACTAGAAACAAAAACATAATCGACGCAATAACACCTTACATCACCAAAACAAGAGGGACTTCTACTCGGCACCCACAATTCTTGGAAGAAGAATCTGATGAAAACAAAAACCCAAGCCAAAGACAGAAGCTAGAAGAACTTTTCACTGACACAGGCGCAACTGTACCAACACCTCAACTAGAGTTCGACCAGAAAGGAAACCTCAACACTGATCAGAAGACGACCCAAACAATAAAACTAAAAACCAAACTACACCTCTAAACTCCACTGCAATCTAACAAACACAAGATCCATGTCAAAACACTCAACAGAGAGATCTTTGACCTACTCGATGACAACGGCATAGACATCCTATTCATCACAGAAACATGGCTGGAGGACAACTACAAAAATCACACAGCTGCCTCCCAACCAACTTCAAATGCCTTCAAGTAAACAGAAAAAATAAAAAAGGAGGAGGCCTCGCAATAGCATTCAAAGGTCACCTGAAAATAAAAACAGATGAACCTCTCAACATCACCAACTGTGAAACCATGGTCATACACCTTTCAGCTAACCCGAAACCAACATCACATTCATCCTGGTGTACAGACCACCGACATACGATTCAACCTTCGTCGGCAACTTCAAAGAAGCCATCACCAACATAGCCATCAAGCACGAAGATCTAATCATCCTGTGGAACTTCAACATCTGGTTTGAAGAAAGTCAAGCCAACTCTCAAAACGCACTGATTGGACAACTCACAAATATGAAACTACGATAGCTAGTTAAAGGGGCAACACACTCGGCAGGACACACCCTGAGGCATTATTCACTAAGGAAAAACTTATCACCACAGCACCACCGATACAAATACTGGGGAGCGACCATCTCATCATCCCATTCGTGATCAGACTACCAACTCAAGTCTGCATCCAACCCCCCAAACTCACAACCACCACAAAAAGAAACTGGAAAAGCGGCAAGCAACCTATTCGAACAATTGGAGATGACCAAAGCGGAGCTACTACACAAATGGATTGCTGATACAATTGATAAGATCGCCCCAGAAAAACCATTCACCCCATCAAAAAAAGAGCAATGGCAAAATGGTTCACCCACCATGTAAAAGGACAACAAGAATATGGAACTGGAATGGAGGAAAGAATACAACCCAGACAAAAAAATACTGTTCCAGAAATAAATCCATGCATACAAGAAGGAAATACAAAAGGCTAAGAGAAGGCATTATGATGACAGAATCTCCAATGCCACCAATATACAAAAAGAAATGTTCAACATCATTAAAGAAATGAGAAACCCACCAGGCTGCAACAACACCCCAAACCTCTCAGAGAAACTTTGCAACGACCTGGCAGACCACTTCAAGAACAAAATCAACGACATCCGACAAATCATACAAAACAGACCAACCAACCACAACATTCAACCAAACGGACCTAACACAAAGCCACAGCACAAACTCCAAATCTTTCCTGAAATATCAGCAGAGGCATTCGTCTTGTTGGTAAAACACAGCAAGAAAGCAGGATCATCCATGGACCCCTGCCCCCTGACATCTACAAATCAATCCCCGCACAAGGAACGCCATCAGAATATTACAGAAACCTCCTAAATCTCTCACAAGCAACAGGAACTGTACCAAGAGCTTTCAAATCAGCATATATCAAAGCGCTTTAAAAAAACACAAGTGGCGACGTAGAAGACCTCTCCAACTACAGGCCGATGTCAAACATTCCCTACCCAGCAAAACTCCTTGACCCCTACGTATACAAATCAACCCAAGAACATGTAGAAAAACATCACCTGCTAGACCAAACACAAGTCGGTTTCAGACCCGCAAGAGGAACAGAAACAGCACTACTATCCATTTGGGACGACCTAAAAACAAACCAACGCGGACTCCAACACAACCTCAGCCCTGATTCTGCTCGACCTCTCCGCAGCCTTCAACACAGTTAGCCATGACACCCTAATCAAAAGACTAGAAGACATAGGGCCTCATTACATGGTAGGCGGTAGGGGTTTACCGGTACCGGTAAAGGCACCGGTACTGGTAAACCCCTACCGCCTTACTACGAGTTCCCTTTGCGGGACCCGACTTTAACGGCTGGTTTTACCAGCCGTTAAAGTAGGGTGCCACAAAGGGACCTCGGAGCGAATTACGGTACCGCAATTTGCGGTACCGTAATTAGCACCTTCCCCATTACGCCCTATGGGGGCAAAAATGGGAATGGGGAAGAGCCTTGGTGAATGGGGAATTACCGCCCCCGCTCCCCTTGGAGTAGGGCGGTAATTCTGCCATCCACCAAGGCAGACACGGTAAAATACCGGCGGCAACCATGGTGCTAATAGTGCCATGCTTACCGCCTACCGTGTAATGAGGCCCATAGGCATAACAAACATGGCACTACTCTGCATGAAATCATTCCTAACAGACAGAACAGAAACCGTATGGATAAAACCCTTCAAATCCACCCCACGAGTTAACGACTGTGGAGTACCACAAGGATCCTCACTATCACCACTGTACTTCAACATCTACCAGACTCCAGTAATCAGAATCTTCAAAAAATACAACATTACATGCTACAACTACGCAGATGACACCCAAATCATCTACAAAATCGAAGACATTCAAGCGGATCACTGAACCCTAATCGAGTGTCTAAAAGAAGTCTTTAACTGGATGAATGCCAACAACTTGAAAATCAACCCAGGAAAAACAGAAATCATGATTATATCCAAAAACCAAGAGAACACCACCTACATTCCATTGCCAACGGAAATGGGATCCGCACCAACACCATCTAAGGTAGTAATAAATCTGGGAGTCCCGATGGACCACGCCCTAACCTTAGAACCACAAATTAAATGCAATCATCAAGAAATGCTTCTTCCTCCTCCGCACGGCAAGAAGAATCCTACCTTTCCTCTCCTTCACCCACAAAACACTCACAATCATCACCCTCATCATGTCAAGAATCGACTATGGAAACAGCTTCTATCTCGGGATACAATACCTCATGAAGAAACTACAACGGATCCAAAATACAGCAGCCAGACTGCTCCTCAAACTATCCAGAAGCGACCACATCACTCCACCGCTAAAAACGCTGCATAACACACAGGGCAATCAGCGGACAGGGAGCTGAATTACTACAAAAGAAAATAATCTACAAGCCAACGAGACTCCTCAGATCAAGCAACGAAATCCGCCTAAACAAAGACCATACCTAAAGAAAATACTTGGGGGCTCCTCCTTCTCCCACTTAGCCGCAAAAACCTGGAACAACATCCCGAAAGAAATAACACACACCAAAGACCACCTACAATTCAGAAAATTACAAAAAACCTGGCTGCTCAACACCACAGATTCAAACTGAAAACCGAAACAACCGAACGCGAAACACAAAGAAAGGATGACTTAATTTAGGATGACACTGACAACACCCAGAATCGACCACAGAAACCCTTACTACAACAAGAGAGACGATGCTAAGTCGAATAGGACACAAGCGACACCCATGAGGACAGAAATCAACATCCCTAGCCAACCCAGCCAAAAACCTCACCCGCCCCATAATTGCTACCAAGTATCATACTTGAACAGAGTTTTGTGAATGTTAGCACTTGCCACACTTGAACTAAGTTGTGGACATTGGTATGGAGTTGTGAATGAAGGCAGGAGCCGGCCCCGGACGTGATTGCAAGCGTTGGCATGTGCCACGTTTGAAGGGGCTGGGAGCGATAGCCTGCATAAACAACTGAATAAGATGATGAATGCCAACCACCCGCCACATATGGATGGAGTAGCCTTGGCTAGTCGATGCTGGGCACCGACTGGATTGGGAATGCTTTCTGGGCCAGATTTGAAGGGACGCACAAAAGTCTGCGTGCCCCGCTTACACACAGGTGTCACGTAGATGGCCGAGGCCGAACTTGAGTAAGGTTATGAATGTGAGTGGTTGCCATGTGTGAAAGGGACAGGGAGTATCAGACCGCCCAGATCAGGACAGAGACGCAGAGATGTCCCTGCACCCCTCGCGGAGAGAATGCGGAAATTTAGCACCTCAGTTCCAGACAACAATGCCAAATAACCAATCCACTAATAATTTCACCCCTCTGCATGCACCTCTCAAAATCTAACAAAACACAACCACAAGCCTGCAACACAACAATCCGCACAAACTTCACTACACTGCAACAACAAAACAAACCACACAGACTCGCACAATAGCACACAATGACACGATGACTACTGACCGTAAAACACCCCAAACACAGCCAACGGACCCACCGGGCTGAGGCCAACAGCACATCACTGCTCTCTTGCACTTTTCCAGCTTTTCCCACTAACTCACCCCGCCCCACCTTTTCCCTTGTTTCAGAGACGCGAGAGCGCCATGGGATCACTCCGGTGGTGATAGTGCGCGTTACAAATATCCTTTAACATTAACATGTGAACTCATTAAGAAAAAGGAACAAGTTACTTAACTGTAACTATTGTTCTCCAGCATGGGTCAGGCATGGATTCACATGGGTATCCGGTCATTGCATCGACAACCAAAGCATCAACAGCCATGCCATCTAAAAAAAAAAGCATCTAAAAAAAAAAAGCATCAATGCTTTTTTTTTAGATGGTAAAGGGTTTAGTTGAATACAAATGGGATGGGTTTTAAAGGTTAAAAAAAAGGGGGCTGGGGTGTAACCCCATTAAAAAAAGAAAAATGAAAAAAAAATGCATTAGATGCTTTTTTTGTTGATGGCATGGCATTAGATGCTTTGGCTGTCGATGGAATGACTATAAACCATTCACATGCTCAAGAATATTCCCAGTCATCTGTCTCGGGAGGATAGCTCAGGGGAAAGGTGCTCGCCTTGGAAGCAAGACGACACAGAGCACCACAGGTTCGACCCCCGAGTCCGCGCTTAGAAACCTCTGGGTATTAAGCATGTTATAAATAACCTATCATATTATTTCATATCAGGCTTGGAATCATTTTTAAAAGAAAACCAGTTTCACTTTCACTTAGAAACGGCATTTCTCCAATTACTGTCCTCTGGGTCATACTGCCCCCATCCAATGACAGTCCTCTAACTAAACCCCTCCTCTGGCAGCCATCTTCAGATTTGTTAAGCACGTAAAGTGGCAGTATGACCAAGAAGATCCAGAGGGGTTGAAGGAGAGTTTGCATGTGAATCCATGCAAGACCCATGCTGGTGAACAATAGTTACAGGTAAGTAACTTGTTCCTTCTCCAGCATGGAGTATGGCATGGATTCACATGTTCATGAATAACGAATACACAGCAGTACAACATTACACAACCACGGGAGGTGGCAAGGCTCAACAGAAGCAATTAACTCAACTCTGGAACAGACTCATCTCAAGTGTACAGGTTGCGTAGCACTTCTTGGCAGACTCTGGACTCCTCCCTGGAATACCTGTCGACCCAGTAAAACTTTGTGAAGGTGTACGTGGACCTCCATGTAGCAGCCCTGCAGATGTCCAGCAGGGGCACACCAACCAGGAACGCCGTCGTCGCAGCGATCGCTCTGGTGGAGTGGGCTCTCAGGCAGCCCGGCAGCGGTCGGTTCACCAACCGATGACAGTGCACAATGCAGCCGGAGAGCCACCTTGAGATGGAATCCTTCGACAAGCCCTTCCCATGGTTCACAGGACCAAAGTTTACTAACAGCTGTGAAATCTTCTGAAAACTATTAGTGCGTGCCACATAAAACTTCAGGGCACGAGCAACGTCCATTGAGTGCAAGGTCCTCTGAGCCGGAGATAAAGGTTTCAGGAAAAAACAGGTAACAAAGGTTTGTTGAGGTGGAATTCCAACGAAACCTTCGGCATGAGAGAGGGGTGCGTCCGCAGCACCACCCTCGATTCGTGGAGCATCAGATATGGCTGTTTTCAGGATAGGGCCTGTATCTCACCCACTCCCCTGGCGGAGGTGATGGCCACAAGGAAAGCCGTTTTCCACGAGAGGAGCGTGGGAGGGGCCTGATGCATTGGCTTGGAGAGGCCCCCCCCCCATGAGTCTCGTAAGAACCAAGTTGAGTTCCCACGCAGGGGCAGGAGCCTTCACCGGGGAGAAAGATTGAACAAGCCCTTTGTGGAACTCCTTGATGAGTCGAGACCAAAGTGAAGACCTTCCTGGAGACCTGGTGTAGCGGGAGAGAGCCGCCAGATGCACCTTGATCGAGGCGTGCTACAGTTGGCCTTGGTAAAGAATAGCAAGTACGGACGAATCTGCTGGGCTGTGACCCTCAGAGGGTCATCTTCAGCGACCAGCACCACGTCACAAATATGTTCCTCTTGTGACCGTAGCACTTCAAAGTTGACGATGCCCTGGCGTTGGCGAGGACCTCCCTGTTGTCCGCCGGCAACTCAGATCCTCCAAACTCGTGATGCAGGATTCCACCTCCTTCTGTGGTCAGAAGATCCGGAACCACTGGTAGCTTGACCGCAGTCAACGTTGACAGGCTGAGAAGGTACGGTTAACAAATCTGCCTCGGCCAAGCTGGGGCGATGAGTATCATCCTGCACTGACAATGTCAGAGTGTGTTGATGGCACGTAGCAGGAGAGGCAACAGAGGAAATGCGTACAGAAACAAGCCCTCCCACAGGAAACAGAACGCGCCCCCCCAGGCTCCTCAGTTGGTGGAATCTACTGGTGAAATTCTGGCATTTGGAGTTTGTCACCATCGCAAATAGATCAATCTGGGGCCTGCCCCACATGGCGAAGATGTGGTCCACCTGCTCCTGCCGAAGTTCCCACTCGTGGCAGGAGCGCAACTGCCTGCTGAGGGTGTCCGTGATGGTGTTCTGTACTCCCGCTAGGTGAAGGGGGATGAGGAGCATGTCTTGACCGACGGCCCAGCCCCACAAGTCTTGCGCGTCCCTGGAGAGTGCCTCTTTGTTTACTGATGTAGAACATAATGGTGGTAATGTCCGTGAAGATCCTCACCACCTTGCCCTTCAGCGACGGAAGGAATGACTTGAGGGCCCAGAACACTGCCCGTAGCTACAGGATGTTGATATGGCGATCCTTCTCCGGTAGCCACAGGCCTATGGCGTGCAGACGTCCAGTGTGGGCTCCACAGCCTTCCAGGGAAGCGTCCGTCGTGACCGTTTCCTGGAACGGAGGGTTCTGGAATCCCGTGCCCCGAGAGATGTTGGTGATGCCCCACCACCTTGTCGCCAGACGGAATTCATCGTCAAGAGTGATCTTGTCAGTGAAGTTTCCAGACACTTGTACGCAGCGAGCATTCAGGAATTCCTGAAGGGGTCGCATCTGTAACCTGCAGGGCCGGGTGAGGTAGTGTAACGCTCACCTGATTCCCGCAGAGGCGCCGGTCTTGACTGGGTGAATGCCGTATCTTCAAAGGTGATGTGTAACACACGGTTGGCTCTTTGGGCTGGACCTCTGTGCACTGTATGTCTGACTCGAGGAGTAAGATGTCTGCAGATAGAAAATATGGGATTAATGAACTGGGGTTATTGGGTACCTCTCTCCTCTTCCCTTTCTCTTCTCCTGTAGAACCCCAAAGGTTAACACCCTCACCTTAGGTAAGTGAACGCCGAGCTCTCCATCTGCCTCGGGGCAGGGTGCCGTAACCAGTTTCTTCACTGGATAAGGGTGCAGGCCTCTTGACCTCAGAGGACTGCTGTCCATCGTTAACTGCACGAACGGTAAGTTATGGGCACTTCAAATGTCTTAAAAGTCTTTTGTAATGATATCTCTTGTTTTGTAGGGTTCCGGCGATGGCGGATGGCGGGCTGATGAGAGTTGAGGGTCGAACCCGCGTGAGGAATAGAAGCGCCTGGAAGCACGTAAGTAAGCGCTTGTAGCCTGCTTCACGATGCGCACTAACTGTCCCTTTTATCTTGCAGGTACAAGTTCGGAGTTTTAGAGAAGCTGAAGGGTGCTGGAATACCCACTGGATTCGGCGTGGGAAGGAGTAATGGCACGTGAGTAATAAAGTTGCCCAATGTCTTTAAACGCACCTTCTTTTGTCTTTCAGATGCGGGATGCAGCGCCGAAGGCCTCCGGAGCGTGCGAAGAGCTGGTAAGCTTTTGTCTTTCAGATGCCGGAATGCAGCGCGAGGCGTTGGTGACAGCCGATGGACCAGGTAAGAGATGCGCTGCCACTGAAGACCGTAGTGCTAACCTGTTCTTTCTTTGTCTTTACAGGTGCTGCTGAAGACTGGATTCCAGGATGGTAAGCCTTTGTTCCCTTAGGCCCAGGATCAGAAGCAGAAGACACGATGAGCGTTCTGCTGCAGAGAATGCAGAATAACGCAAAGCAAGATTCATCCATCGGGTGTGGTTTAAATAGCCTCCTGTAGTGCTTAGGTGTCTCCTTCCACAGCCACGCCTAGGTAAGAAAAGAGTTCCTGCTTTCCAGAAGAGTTCCAGTGTTCTGAACCTAGGGAGTGGCTCCTGCCCCACCCAACAGGAAAAGTAGTCCCAAACAGAAGAGGATCAGGGGTTCAACTGGCAGGTAAGTAAGCAGCATGGCCTGCTGCAGGTAAGTCCAGCCAAGCATTATGAGCCCGGCGCTTCCAGCGCTGGGACTGGGCATCTTTATGAGCCTGGTGCCACTGGCGCCAGGACAGGGTCCAAAAGGTCCCAATTGGGACTGGCTGGCACTCGGAACCGGGGTTATGGGTCTGCTTCCAAGGGAGTCGGGCAAGCCCTGATCTTTTGGAAGCAGAGATCATGACAGCACCCCCCTCAAGGCCCCTCCCAAACCGGGCTTCTCCGGGGGTTTGGGCTTGTTAGGAAATGTTCGATTAAATCTTTTGATTAGACGAGGCGCGTGGACATATTCTGCAGGTTCCCAGGATCTTTCTTGGGGACCGTAGCCTTTCCAGTCAATCAGGTAAAATAGTTTAGATTTGGAGATCTTGGAATCCAGGATGCTTTTGACTTCAAACTCGAGTTCTCCATCAACTAGAATAGGTTTTGGAGATGTAGTTAGTCGGGTTTGAGGTTGCACGGGTTTTAATAGAGAGACGTGGAAGACCGGATGTATCTTCATGTGAGGGGGCAAGTCCAACTTGACCGCTACTGGATTTACTATGGTAGTGATGGAATAGGGACCAAGGTATCTTGGGTTGAATGTGCGTGGTCCTTTTAGAGGTAGATATTTGGTGGATAACCAGACTTGATCTCCTACTTGATATTGGGGGGCTTCCTTCCGATGTTGGTCTGCTCCTTTCTTGTATTGTTCTTTAGCCCTTTGAAGGTGAGAAACGGCTTCCTTAAAGGCTTGGGTGATTGTAGAATGCAGGTGGTCTACTGCTGGTGTTCCAAGATCTTGGAGTGGATCCAACTCCGAGGTTCGAGGGTGACTACCGTATAAAAGAAAAAAACGGGGTCTTCCCAGTTCCCGAGTGGACAGAGTTATTGTAGGCATATTCGGCTATCCAAAGGATATCTTTCCAAGTTTTTTCAGTTTGTTGTAGCATGCAGCGCAAATACTGTTCCAGAGTTTGATTGGTCCTCTCGGTTTGTCCGTCGGTTTGAGGGTGGTGGCTGGTCGAAAGTCTCACATCAATTTGAGCCGATCGACAGCAACTTCGCCAAAAATGAGAAATAAATTGACTACCTCGATCCGAAATTAGAACTGAAGGAAAACCGTGCAGTCGGACGATGTTTTCGAGAAATTCTCGGGCCAGAGTTGCTGCTGTTGGTAAGCCTTTGAGTGGAATGAAATGCGCCATCTTGGAGAATAGGTCCACGATTACTAGGATCGTATTGTATCCGGAGCATGGAGGTAGATCGGTGATGAAGTCCATAGAAAGCGTATGCCAAGGGCGAGGCGGGATGTCAGTAGGGCGTAAGAGGCCGGCTGGTTTTTCCTTTTGACTCTTGTTTTGGGCGCATACTCCACAGGACATTATAAAGTCTCTGATATCTTTTTTCCAAGACGGCCACCAGAAGTAGCGCTTGATCTTTTCCGAGGTCTTGGTCATACCGGGATGTCCTTCCATTAAAGAATCGTGATAACAAGAGATTACCTTTTTCTGTAAATCTGTGCTGGGCAGGTATAACCGTTCTTGGAAATATAATAGGTTGTCCTTCACCGTAAAGTCCTTTCCCTGCAGATGCCAATTCTGTTTGTCTGCTGGAGTTACTAGTAGCCTGGCTTTATCCTTAACTTCCTCTATGGATTGTGTGGCGATTACACCTAGAATTCTTTGTTCGGGAATGATAGGTACAGGTTTAGGATTGATCAAATGTTCTTCCACTCCCATCCGAGAAAGGGCATCAGCTTTACCGTTTTTTGTACCAGGTCGATAGGTAATTATGAAGTCAAACTCGGCAAAGAATAGTGCCCAACGGAGTTGCCTAGAGGATTGAGCTTTTGCGGTTTTCAAATATTGCAGGTTTCGGTGATCTGTAATCACAGTAACGGTGTGTCGGGCCCCCAGAAGATAATGCAGCCAAGCCTTAAAGGCGGACTTGATAGCTAGAAGTTCCTTATCAGTAATAGTGTAATTGATTTCAGGAGGCGAGAATTTGCGGGACCAAAATGCCACGGGATGCAACTGATTGGTTACTGGGTCCTTTTGTGATAGAACTGCCCCCATGGCAAGGCTCGAAGCATCAGTTTCAACGATGTAGGGGAGTTCTGGGCGAGGATGTTTTAAGATCGGTGCAGAGATAAATCTAGTCTTCAAATTCTGGAAAGCTTGTTCCGCCTCGGTAGACCATTCAAAACGTTTGTTTTTCTTTAACAAGGCGGTGATGGGCTGGACTATTCGAGAGATTTCGGGGATAAACCTGCGGTAAAAGTTAGCGAAGCCTAACATGCTTTGAACACCTTTTATGGAGGATGGCGATGGCCATTTGAGAATTGCATCGACCTTCTTTGAATCCATACGCACTCCGCTAGGTGATAATATGAATCCCAAGAATTCAATTTCAGTCACGTTGAAAACACATTTTTCCAACTTAGCGAAAAGTTTGTGTTGACGCAATCTCTCGAGGACCATTTTCACGTGTTTCCGATGTTCAGTTTCCGATGAAGAATAAACGAGGATGTCGTCAATGTAAACAACAACACACACATCTATGAGCTCTCTGAGGACATCGTTCATAAAATATTGAAAGGCGGCCGGGGCATTGCAAAGTCCGAAGGGCATGACCTGATATTCAAATAGCCCATACTTGGTGCGGAAGGCCGTCTTCCATTCATCGCCCTCTTTTACTCGTACCAAGTGGTAGGCTCCTCTAAGATCCAGCTTTGTATATATGCATGCTTTTCTGACTTGGTCCAGGAGTTCAGGGATCAAAGGTAACGGATATCTATTCTTAACGGTGATCTGGTTCAGGGCGCGATAATCTATACAAGTTCTAAGGTCCCCTTCTTTTTTTGGAACGAAGAACAAAGCTGAGGAAGCAGGGGACTTGGAAGGACGAATAAACCCATTTGCTAGGTATTGATCCAGGTATTGTCGGAGGTGAAGATTCTCAGGCTCGGTGAGGGCATAAATTCTACTACAAGGAGGAGTAGATCCAGGTATCAGGTCTATCTGGCAGTCATAAGACCTATGAGGAGGTAGAGAGTTAGCCTGATCCGTCCGGAAAACATCTTGGAATTCTAGGTATTCAGGAGGTAACTGAGGAGCCTCCGAGGAAATTGCTGCCAGTGCAACACCAGGTCGAGGGTGACAAGTGGAGACACATTCTGGAAACTGAACCGTTCTTGCTCGCCAATCGATCTGAGGATTGTGCTTCTCTAACCAAGGAATTCCTAGAATAATCTGGAACTGGGGGGCTTTGATCACATTGAACACAATCTTCTCATGGTGTCCATCTTGACTTACTAGCGTCACTTCTTGGGTAGTATGCGTTACTGGTCCGGAGGCTATCTCCGTACCATCCACCGTAGTAATGACGTCCTTTACAGCCTTTGGACAAAGAGTCAGATTCATCCTCAAAACCATTTCATGATCCACATAATTGCCGATGGCACCGCTGTCGAGGTAAGCTTCAATCGCATGTAATCGATCCGGAAGTTCAGGGCTAATGAGGACCATAGGTATCACGAAATGCGAGGTCACGGAACTGGTTTTAACGCTCGGCAAGAGGACCTCTATTCTTGTCGGGTGAGGTCGTTTCCCTGCTCAGAGTTTGTGACCCTGGTAACTGCAGCTCCTACTGCCTTCATGGCTGGTTTCACCGGACAGTCTCGAAGAAAGTGCCCCGAGTTTCCGCAATAGAGGCATAATTGCAGCTGTTTTCTCCTTTCCCGCTCCTTTTGTGTTAGTGGTCCTTTCAGGCCCCCTATTTGCATGGGTTCCCCGGAGTCTACTCCTTTGGTAGGAGTTGGTGGTTTGGAAAATACTCGAGCATCAAACTTGGAACGATCGGCCTTCCTGTTCTGCAGTCTGTGGTCAATTTGAACAACTAAGTCAATATAGTCCGAACAGTCTTGCGGGGGATTCACTACTTGGGCTAACACATCTTTGAGCTCTCCACGTAGACCTCTATAAAACAGCGTAATCCTTTTGTCCTCAGGCCATCGAGTTTCCACTATCAGTCTGTTGAAAGACGAAATATAAGCCAAAAGGTCTTGATTACCCTGTTGCAATGAAAGGAGCTCATTGTCCAAGGCCTGCCCCTGTGAATGTCTTGCAAACAGTTTTTCCATACTGAGCTGAAAAGCTCGAAAATCATGGAGAACCGGATCATCTTGATTAACTAGAGGGATCGACCAGTCTGCCGCATTGCCACTAAGGTACGAAAGCACGAAAGCTACCTTAGCTTGATCAGTTGGAAAGGCTGCTGGCCGGCATAAGAAGTGCAACCGGCACTGATTAATAAATACTGCAAACCTCTTTGGGTCACCAGAAAATCGTTCGGGCGGAGCCAGAGGTACATTCCCAGGTAGGTTGATCTGCACTGGGTTCGTAGAGGATGTTGAAGGAAGATTTGCCCCTGATGCGGGTAACGGAGTTTGTCCGGCTTGTGAATGTAGCAATTGTCTAGCGAGATCGTCTGTTCGCTCCTTGGAAATAATCAGTTCCCTTCTTAGAGCATTTGTTTCCTGACGGGCTGCATGCACTTCTGCTCTTAGTTCCCCAAGTAACTGGGCTAGCTGGTCGGTATCCGAGGTTTCCATAGCGCCTGGGTGGGAGTTTTGCGATTGGCTTTGCGTTCTGTAACGCTCACCTGATTCCCGCAGAGGCGCCGGTCTTGACTGGGTGAATGCCGTATCTTCAAAGGTGATGTGTAACACACGGTTGGCTCTTTGGGCTGGTCCTCTGTGCACTGTATGTCTGACTCGAGGAGTAAGATGTCTGCAGATAGAAAATATGGGATTAATGAACTGGGGTTATTGGGTGCCTCTCTCCTCTTCCCTTTCTCTTCTCCTGTAGAACCCCAAAGGTTAACACCCTCACCTTAGGTAAGTGAACGCCGAGCTCTCCATCTGCCTCGGGGCAGGGTGCCGTAACCAGTTTCTTCACTGGATAAGGGTGCAGGCCTCTTGACCTCAGAGGACTGCTGTCCGTCGTTAACTGCACGAACGGTAAGTTCTGGGCACTTCAAATGTCTTAAAAGTCTTTTGTAATGATATCTCTTGTATTGCAGGGTTCCGGCGATGGCGGATGGCGGGCTGATGAGAGTTGAGGATCGAACCCGCGTGAGGAATAGAAGCGCCTGGAAGCACGTAAGTAAGCGCTTGTAGCCTGCTTCACGATGCGCACTAACTGTCCCTTTTATCTTGCAGGTACAAGTTCAGAGCTTTAGAGAAGCTGAAGGGTGCTGGAATACCCACTGGATTCGGCGTGGGAAGGAGTAATGGCACGTGAGTAATAAAGTTGCCCAATGTCTTTAAACGCACCTTCTTTTGTCTTTCAGATGACGGAATACAGTGCGAAGACCTCCGGAGCATGCGAAGAGTAGGTAAGCCTTTGTCTTTCAGATGCCGGAATGCAGCGCGAGGCGTTGGTGACAGCCGATGGACCAGGTAAGAGATGCGCTGCCACTGAAGACCGTAGTGCTAACCTGTTCTTTCTTTGTCTTTACAGGTGCTGCTGAAGACTGGATTCCAGGATGGTAAGCCTTTGTTCCCTTAGGCCCAGGATCAGAAGCAGAATACACGATGAGCGTTCTGCTGCAGAGAATGCAGAATAACGCAAAGCAAGATTCATCCATCGGGTAAGGTTTAAATAGCCTCCTGTAGTGCTTAGGTGTCTCCTTCCACAGCCACGCCTAAGAAAAGAGTTCCTGCTTTCCAGAAGAGTTCCAGTGTTCTGAACCTAGGGAGTGGCTCCTGCCCCACCCAACAGGAAAAGTAGTCCCAAACAGAAGAGGATCAGGGGTTCAACTGGCAGGTAAGTAAGCAGCATGGTCTGCTGCAGGTAAGTCCACCCAAGCATTATGAGCCCGGCGCTTCCAGCGCTGGGACTGGGCATCTTTATGAGCCTGGTGCCACTGGCGCCAGGACAGGGTCCAAAAGGTCCCAATTGGGACTGGCTGGCACTCGGAACCGGGGTTATGGGTCTGCTTCCAAGGGAGTCAGGCAAGTCCTGATCTTTTGGAAGCAGAGATCATGACAGGTAGATGCAGGACGACGACATGCTGAACAATGACTTGATGGTCCACACTGTGGCCGTCTTCATCGACAAAAGCTGCTGCACCTTCCCCTGAATGGCCGCTACCCTCTCCTCCGAGGGTGATGCTAGGCAGGACACTATTGAGTCTGGCATCCAGGAACAGCTCGTTCTGCGATGGTGTCAACCAGGACTTTGGATAATTGATGGAGAATCCCAGATCTGTCAGCAACTGGACAGTCACCTCTGTGTCTCTGATGGCCAACTCCCACGAGCAGGCCCAGATGAGCCAGTTGTCAAGGTACGGGTATACGTGAATCCCTCTTAGACGCAGATGGGCCGCCACCGGTGCCGGACACTTCGTGAACACTCTTGGGGCTGACTTTAAGCCGAAGGGTGGGGCCTTGAACTGGTAGTGTTGTCCCTGCACTACGAAGCGTAGAAACTTGAGGTGCTTCCTGTGAATGGGGAAGTGGAAGTAGGTATCCTCCAGATCCAGCGACATAAAGAAGTCTCCTCTTTCCAGCTGGCC
This sequence comes from Ambystoma mexicanum, assembly GCF_040938575.1. NCBI lineage: Eukaryota > Metazoa > Chordata > Amphibia > Caudata > Ambystomatidae > Ambystoma > Ambystoma mexicanum. The sequence continues at coordinate 1,120,059,173 of NC_090930.1, forward strand.
GAGCACGTGTTGCAACGTGACCATCCTGAATTTTCGGGACATGAAGTATTTGTTCAGTCGTCGCAGGTCTAGGATAGGCCTCCAGCCTCCTGTTTTCTTTCTGACCAGAAAGAATTTGGAATAGACTGCGGAGCCCCATAGTCGCTGGGGAACTAGCTCTATCACCCCTTTTCGCAGCATTGCCCGTAACTCTTCCAGGAGCTGAGGGATATGCTGCTCCTGACGAGCCACTGAAGGGATCAGCAGACCTCTGTGCTGAAATTCCAAGGCATGTCCTTGGGCGAGAGCGTCCAGCACCCATCTGTCGGTGATCTTTTCCAACCCACTGACGAACCTAGTTAGCCGGCCTCCCACCAGGGTGCAGGGGTGGGGGCCCTCATCCTGCCGAGTTCAGGCTTGCTTCGGCGCCCTGCCTTGCTGGCGATGCTGTCGTCCTCTACCGTAGGCTTGTGAACGGCCTCTGTGGGCTTCCTGGGTCGTAGAGCTGAAGGCTGACGGTACGAGGAGGAGAAACCTTTCCAAGACCCCCCCCTTTCCTCTGGAGGAGCGAAAGGAAGAGCAGTGCTGCTGGAGGGGGCCCAGGGAACGTGACATCTCCGTATCCGACTTGATGGTCTGTAGGGATTCGACGACCTTCCCAAAAAGTCATAAGATCTCCATCGAAAGCCATGTCCAGTACCTTCGTTTGGACCTCCTGGCAGAAATTTGTGGCCTTCGACCAGCCTTGGTGACAAAGGCAGACACTGTTCGTCCATCTGACGGAACCCTGTCTGGGTAACGTCTAGCGCCACTGATGGCTTGATCCGATGCTACCCTCTCCTTCCTGGATGAGGATGATCACCCCCATCCTTTTGTCATGCAGGAGGAATTGGGGCCAGCTTCTACCACAGCTCCCCGTCACACCTGGCCAGGATCGCCAGCGCGTTGGGCGGCCTGAAAGACGGATTAGAGGACTGTTTCCTCGCGTCCGCCGAAACCAAAGAGTCCGGCGATGGTTGCAACCGGATCCGTTACTTCCTATCCTGGTTGGCTGGAGCCGTGCAAGGGTTCTTCAAGAGTGCCGGGCCCTTGTCCCACATGTCGTTTAGGAGGGGCACCGCCATGATAGTCTTCCTCATGGTCTCTTGCCTCTGGTACAGGAAACCATCCTTCCCGATTTCCTCGGGCACAAGCTGGAACTGCTCAGAGGCTCTGGTGATCATTGAATGGAACAAACCCACCACGTCCGGTGGGGACGTCCCTAGGCTGCGGGGAACCACTCCCCGCTCTGACGATATCATCATTGTCCGTTGTCGTGGCCGTATCCGTCCCAGTGTCTGGATTTGCTGGGGAAGAGGGGGCCCCCCCAACGCAGATACAGAGGCTAAAATGGGGGGTCGGATGGCGCTTCCTCTTCTTCGCCGGCGGTTGGTCGGTGGGCTGGGGGACTGTTGGAACAGGCCCTTGTGGCATCCTCTTCTGGATCTGCGACACCAAGGTGTGGAAGGTTGATAGGATGTCCAGAGACACATGCCTAGTGATCGGAACACTAGGCCCTCCTCTTTCAATTCCTTGTGGACCGTGTATAGGGACTCCAGGTCCTTGTCGTCTGCGGACGAAATTTCCATGGCTTCGGCCATGGCCTGGTATTGATGCCTGGGATTGATCCGGGGCCTCCTTACCCCCCCCCTTTTTTTCCACCCGAGGAGCTGGAACCGGGTTCTGGGACGTGTAACTTTCTCCGGCATGCCGGCAGACCTTTGCAAAGTCACCACTGTGGCCTCACGCCTCGGTGGGGAGGGATACCTTTAGCACTGTGGGGGCTACCTTCTCCGGATCAGCCCCTTTAGCTTTTGAGATAGCAGTCACCACCAGTTCCATCATCGAGGAAGACTCTTTCTGTACCGCTTGGGCCTTCTTGGGCAGCTTGGCCTTCTCCTCCGTCTGCAGCCTCTCGGGCTTCTCCCGCAGATTAGCCAGGTTGGACGACTGTCTCTTCCAGGAGGAGCTAGATTTCCCGCTGGCAAAGAAGGTGGAAGGAGATGTCGATCGTGCCCAGTCTACCGTGGAACTGCTTGTGCGGCGACCCCGGTGGACCCAGACATGCGGTGCTTGGCCTAATTTTGGGCCCTCACGGATGAGGGGCCCTCACAGGACTTAGAAGCCAGCTCCTTGTACCGACCGTCCTTGGGTGTGGCATGCGCCTGCTCGGAGCACGGGGCAGAGGCCTTGGCGTTCAACCATGCCGCCAGTCTTCTGTGCCTGTCCTTTGTCGTCTTCTTGGAGAAGTTGCAGCATATCTCGCAATCCTCTTCCTTGTGGTCCGGATGCAGGCAGTAGAGGCATTGCAGGTGCCTGTCCTCCACAAACACATTTCCAAGTCTGCACTTGGTGCAGGACTTGAAGAGGGAACTTCCTGCCTTCGCCTCCATCATGGTTGGATGGCACGAAGTGGGCCCGATGGCCTTCTGGAAACTTCGACGAACTTCGCCCTTGAGGGGTGCTGAACTTCACAGACAACAGATCCCTGTTGTCGGCAGATGGAGATTAGAGAACACAGGCTCTTTTGGAACAAAAATAGAAATCTTTTCTGCGAAAAACACGAAAAACATAGCTCGCAGAGCAAACGCGAGGACTCCCAACACTGAAACATGCAATAAAAATCTGAAGAAGACAGCCTAGAGGAGGGGCCTAGGAAGAGGACTGTCATTGGATGGGGGGAAATATGACCCAGAGGACAGTGGTTGGTTTAAAGGAGAAATACAGTTTGTAAGTGAAAGTGAAACTGTTTTTTTCTTTTACAGAGGATTCCCAGTCTGGGAATCAGGAATATTCATGAGCATGTGAATCCATGCCAGACCCCAGACCCCAACATTCCATCTACTAGCCAGAGATGACCAGTGTCTGGACAGCAGTCCTATAATCAGGGACAGGAAAGTGTTAATCTTTATTTGAGAAGTTTGTAACATGATTTGTTGATCTTATTGCTAAACATTTTCAATTTAAGGGAAGAATTGTTAGTCGACTTAAGGGATTTCACTAAGGGAACCAGGGTTGCAAAGGGAGATTACCCAATGGTGAGAGGAGAGGGAAGTGAAGTCAGAAGAAAGTACGTTTGGACAGACTCAGTTTGAGAAGCAGAAGACGCATCCAGTAATTGACACCCGCAGAGAAAGTCCTTCAGATTGTGCACCTCATCAGAAAATATGAATTTCTGACAATCGTGTGCCATCTGTAAAATGTTTACAGATGGTAGACGTTGATCATGGGGGGCAAGATCAAACACTAGGGCATTTTAACAGGTAGGGAGTACAACTTGAAGGACGAATCTGGATGCACCTAGACAGGATAGAAGGAGAAATTAACAGTAATGTTCCTTCTATGTATTCTTCTGCCAGATTCCTCATCTTGATAGATTGCTATCCATCTTCAACTGCTCTGAAAAGTTTTCCACGGGGGGTGTAGTGCCGCTCTATTCTGTCGTCAAGGACTGCCTCATATACGGCCACATCATTCCGACAACGGGCGTGACATCGGGGGCCGTATAAAAGGATGCACTGTGCCCCCTTACCTTAGTTCCCAACTTTTTTTCACCCCGGGCTCAGTCTGCGAGAAGGAACATGCAATAATAGGGAATGACATAGAAACAAACAACAGCAGCAGCAAACAACCATTGCTTGCTTACCTTTTTCCCTCCATATTTCAAACTTTGAAATGCAACCAAAAGAAGTAGGGCAGTCTGGTCAGCCAACTGCTGCTGCCCAAAACGTAGCACTCTGCTCCTCATGTCACCACACACAGAAACGTGACCGCAGAATGTGATTGAGACTATGGAATTCCAAGCGCAGTAGGCTGGGAGGGCGATGAGGAATCAGTGGGAGAAGAATCCATAGAAAGAACAATACTCGTAAGTAATTTCTCTTTCAATGGATTGCATTCTCCCACAGATCCCTCATCTTGATAAGACTCCCAAAGCAGTAACCATGCTGGAGGAGTGTTAGAAGTCACACCAAAAAGCTCTGAAGGACCGCCCTACCAAAGTGTGCATCTGCCATGGGCCAATTCCAAGCTGTAATGCCTGGCAAACACGTGCAGAGAAGACCACGTCACTGTGCAAGAAATGTCTCTCACTGGCACTCCCCTCTGAAGAGCCGAGGAGGCAGAGACCCATCTGGTAGAATGAGACTAAGCCCTGCTGGCACCTCCTTACCCATGGTCTGGTAGCACTCAGAAATGCATAGCACTATCCAGCGAGAGATAGTTTGCTTAGTAACTGCTCACCCCAACCTGGACTGCGTGAAATCAACAGACAACTGGTCATCCTTTCTGAAAGCCATTCTAGCCAGGTAAAAACTCAGCGTCCTCTTAGGATCCAATCGGTGGAACCTCTTCTCGTCCTTTGCAGGATGGGGTGGAAGGTGAAGCGATGTAGATGGTAGGTTGATGCTCTTGCCCAGATGAAATTCGGGCACAACTTTTGGCAAAAACATAGTGAATACTTTCAGGGAGGCTTTTCTTTAAAAAACTCCAGGAAAGGGGCTTTATTAGAGAGTGCCTGCAAATCACTGATCCTTGTATGGACATGAATGCCAACAAAATAAATCAGTCTTCAATATGACAAGTCTCATGTGAACTGAACGCGAAGGCTCAAACGGAGCCGCCATCAGAAAGGTGAGAACCAAATTCAGATCCAAATCAGCGACCACAAAAGGTGAAGGAGGAAAAGAATTAACCAGGCCCTTCAAAAACTGGGCCACCAACGGAATGGTAAAGAAGGAACCTTCTTCTGGCTTCCTTTTAAAAAGGGAAAGGGCTGCCAGATACCCCTTCAACGTGCCCACTTGTAGGCCTGATTTGGCGAAGGTCAACAAAAACTCCATCACCTAGGAGGTGGGATACAACACGGGTGCCACTCTTTTCGCCTTGCACCAAGGCACGAGCCTTCTCCATCTGCACACATACAGGGACCTAGTGGACGGTCAATGTGCAGCCACCAGCGTCTCTAGTACCTCTTCGAAGTCCGAGTCCCCGTACCTCAGCCAAACATGAGCCAAGCATGCAGGTTGTGAAGGTCCAGATCAGGGTGAAGCACTTTGCCTCCTGACTGTGGCAAGAGGTCAGGCCTCCGAGGAAGCCGGAGGGGTGGGCATATGGAAAGTTCCAGGATATCAAGGTACCACATCCTCCTTGCCCAGCTTGGGGCGATAAGAAACAAGTGAGCCCTGAATCTCTGCAACCTCCTGAGAACCCAAGGGATGAATGGTATTGGCGGGAACGCATAATGGAGGCTGAAGACACACACCACTAGAAATGCATCCCCCAATGCCCCCCAGGCAGGAAATTCCCTCCAACAGAACTGCTTGCACTTTGTGTTGTGCACCGTCAAACAGATCCACCATCGGGGTGCCCCATCAGGTAAAGATCTCCATAATGAGCTCGGGCAAACCGAGCTCTGCCTACTCAGAGCGTTCGCCAACCCATTCTCTACCCCTGCTAGATGAGCAGCAGAGGCTGAGATTTTGTTCTCTAGCATCTAGAACCATAGCTGCATGGCCTCCCTGCTTATTGAGGTAGTGCATGTTCACCGTTTTCTGTTAACAACAGGATGTGTGCCCCCTGCACAGAAGGAGCAAAAGCCGTCGGTGCCAGTTTCACTGCTCTGTGCCCCAGCAGATTGATGTGGTAATCTTTCTCCTTCTGAGACCAATGACCGCTGATCTGGTGAGAGCCACAATTAGCTCCCCAGCCTTTCAGCAAGGCATCTGTGACAACCTGCTTCTCTGGCCATTGCGCCCAGAAAGCTTCTCCCGCCAACATGTTCGTCCTGTCGCTCCACCAAGTCATTGTCGTTCGCCACAGACCTCGACACCTGGAGCACATTCGACAGCTCGCCGAAGTACTGCGAGCACTGGCTCCTGAGAAGGCACTGATGGGATGTGATCTGGAGTCTTGCCTGCGGCAGCAAGAACATAAAGAATGCCACCAGTCCCAGCAGGTGCAGGAAAGCCGATGCTGGTAGACTGTTGGAGTTCTGGAAGAGGCTAACCATGTGTGTCACTTTGGTGATTCTCTCCTCAGAAGGAAAGGCCTTCTCGCTAGGGTGTCCAAGACTACTCTGATGAACTAGAGCTTTTGCGCTGGTGACGTTTATTTCTTTAAGTTCAGGGGGAAACCCAAGTCATGCAGTAGTGAACGGGTGTCCTTGAGATGGCTCGAAACGTGTTCCAGCTACCATGCTCAGATCAGCCAGTCATCCAAGTACGAAAACACAAAGATGCCGGCTCTCCTGAGGTGGGCCGCTACTACTGCCATCAGGTGAAGATCCCAGGGGTGGAGGTCAAGCCAAAAGGCAGCACTTTGAATTGGTAATGTGCGTCCCGGAGGATGATCCTTAGGAAACGATTGTGCTTCCTGTGGATAGACACATGAAAATAGGTATCCTGAAAGTCCATTAACACCAGCCAGCCTTGGAACTGCAGAGCCTGGAGAATTTCCTGCAACATCACCATCCTGAATTTGTCCTTCTTCAGGAATTTGTTCAAATCCCTGAGGTCCAGGATGGGATGGAGTCCTCTCCCTTTCTTGGGAATCGGGAATTATCTGGAGTACCAACCCAGGCATACTCCTTCCTCGGCTGGAACTGCCTCTACTGCTCCCTTCAGAAGAGGGGCCTGCAGCTCTTCCTATAGCTCCCGTTCCAGCTGTTGCTCGGGAGGGAGGTGGGTGGAGGTCTGCATGGTGGTCTCTTCAAAAACGAGAGGCAGTAACCCCACACAGTTAAAGGACCTAGGGGTCGGAGCTAATTTCTTTCCATTTGCCCAAGAACCCAGAGACTCTCCCTCCAACCGGCGAAGTATGCAGGGAGACCTCAAATAGTTTTCTGAGGTGACATTGACGCTACAGCAGTAGTTGACTGTCTCAAGCCTCCTCTACCTGGCCATGCGAACCTGCGTTGTCCCAGTTTGGCCTGGGGCACTTGCACCCTTCTGGGAAAAGTAGAGTACCTCCTGTAACCCTGTTCTCTAGACCCAAATGCAACATTTTGTCATAGAGGCTGCTGCTGCACTGCAAATCCTAAAGATGTAGCTGTCTGCTTGGAGTCCTTAAATGTTTCTAGAAACGTGCCAGCTTTGGGGCCAAAACAATGCTCACCTTTAAAAAGGCATGGTCCTGCAGCTTCGATTGAACGTTTTGGGAAAAACACAAGCCCCTCAAATAAGCAGACCTGCGCAAGACTGTCGAAGTGCCCATAGCACGACCCATTCAGTCTGCCGCGTCCAACATTCTTGGAGTGCTTGACAGGACAATTCTTTCCCATCAGCCACTGTGTCCAGGAAGCCATTCTTCACCTCTCCTTCTGGGAGGTGATCAGATGCTTCTGAAATGATGCTCCAGAGCAGAATTTAGCAAAAGCACAAGAGGCATTTACAGTGTTAAGAGTGATGCACCCAGAGGCAAAACCTTTCTTTGTCAAAGCGTCAACTTTTTGACTCGCCCATCAGTGGTAAGGTTCAACGTCAAGGGCCTGGATCCAACTGTCGAGGCCTCCACCACTAACCCTTCAGGGTTTGGCAGAGTCATTAAAAATCGAAGGTCGCTTCTTTCCGGTTTATACATTTTTCATAAGCTGTCGACTGCTGGTGTCTAGCAAGGGTGCTGCCACAAGGCCATGACTGGATCTGCTATGACAGCATTGAACGCCAAAGGCTGTTCAGTCTGTGGCCCACGGTCGAGGATGTCAGTGAGGTCACACTGCAAAACAGGCTTCAACAGAGTGCTGAGCCCCATGGCCACAATGACCTTCTCTGCCGCCTTGGGAGTTTGGGCGCTCGTATGGGTTTAGTCAGGGCTCCAGATAAGATTTGGAAGTAGGACTTTTTTTTTTTAAGTTGGGAGTAAAATGATTTTTTTAGGGAGTAAAAATGTAAGTCCAATTACCAATGAGAGTATTTTATAAGCAAGTAAAAATATGTTTTAATTGAAAAACAAAAGTTTTTGTAATATTTCTTTGCACCTAGTTATTCATGAACATTAAAAGATACATGTTTACTTCTTCCAATCAGGCAGTTAAAATAGCCGTTTCTTCCTGTGGTACTATGTGCACTACTGGTCCAAACATGGAGCTGTGAGGCTGAAAGCAGAGGTGCAAGATTCTACATGTCTTTTTCTTATTTTTTGTTGGGAGTATTTTTACTCCCTATTTTTATTTTTGGGGCGTATTTGCCAATTTCGAGAGAGTAAAAGTGTCTGATACACCCCTTATCTGTAGGGCTGGGTTTAGTTGCTGAAATTCCACCTCCATAGATGTGTCCAAATCACTGGCATCCTGGATGCCCTCCGTCAGTTGCAATAACCCAACCTGGTCTGGTAGTGGATCAAAGGCCACCCCCTCTCCTCCCCATTGGCTCGAACACAAATGGTATCAGTTTTCAATCCTTGTCAAAAATGGATCGAACACAGATCGAGTGCCTGGTACGAAATTTCGATCTTGCAGAGACTCCGCCGGCCAAGGGGCTTCTTGTCCCGAGGGGGCTGCCGACAGTTTCGGCGCAGGAGGAGGTTTCTCCTTAGGGGTCTCACTTGAGGGCATGCAACCTTCGTATTGGACAGATCGAGTGTGGTTGGAGCCACATCCACTCGCTGCGTCGAGGCCGAAGCCATACAAGCAGAGGCCATTTTAAAAACTTTAAGCATATGATTTTTATGTCCTCCCACTCTTCCCTGGATGCACCCATTGCAGGGTACGACTTGCCCTTTTGTCCGACCAGTTTCAATCGCGTCAGCGTTTCTTTTTGTGCGACGACTAGGAGTGGTGAGATTCGCTTCAGGAGTGCGAACTTATTTTCGACTTTGTGTGGCGATGTCCCTCTCAATGTTTCTCAGGAATAGGCCCTTCGGTATTGTGCTCTGAGGATCTTGGAATGGATTTAGCTGGGGATTTTGATGGTGGTGTGCTAAGCACCAGTTTTGTCAAACGTATCTTCACCACCTTTGGGTTCATCGCCAGACAAAAACCACATTGTTCCGCATCATGCCCAACACCAAGACACCACACACAGATAGTGTGTGGGTCTGTGAGGGACATTAGAGTAGCGGTCCTTGGAGCATTTAAATCCAGACGGTTTAGGCCCTGACATACTGACGTAGGATCGAATTCTTTCTAATCGAATACAAAGGTGTTCCGATTAGTGTGCTAAGTGTGTGAAGAAAGGAACTGAAGTAAGGGGGTGTAGTGCATCCTTTTGTACGGTGCCGACGTCACGTCAGTTCTCGAGGAATGGCGTGGCCATACACAAGCGAGTCTATGATGACTAGAGGCACTACGCCCTCTGACAAAAAATGTTCGGAGCAGCAGACACATAATAGCGATCTATCAAGATGAATCTGTGGGAGAATGCAATCCATTGAAAAGGTGGTAAATACACAACCAAGGCAACCAAAAACCTGCCATGTTTTCTATCATTAGCCAGCAGCAAACTGCCCTGAATGGCTACATACCAGCTTCATGTCACCTCCTCCAGGCAGAGCACTATTGTCAGAGATCTAATAATTGCCCTCCAAGTTATTAATGCCTCCATCTTAATTTTGCTGTGTGAGAAGTGTCCCGTGACAGACTTCTCTGTTGGACCAATCCATATGCCCTTCATACAGGATCTGTCCACCTACAGTAGTATCCAATCCTATGTACACTGTATACAATAAACTGTCTCTCTATGACTCAGTCTTTTACTATGTGGGTGAAACTCACATTGTCAGGTGCATGTTTGCAAAACACAACGTCCTGTGGCAGACAGCTGTGTGACCAGGGGAAATGCATATTTCGATGGGGCTGTTTTTTTTAACTAGCTATTAAAAAACAGAGAAGGGAATGGTTCAACTGTACCAACATTATAAACTCGTTTTTTGTAAAACGTGACCGTGTTTATTTTGACTGAACACTTCCATGGGATGCAAAGATTAATGTTCCAAATACTAGCGAGCTATTCACCACCTCAATTCTTTACATACACACATCAAAGATCCTTAGCGAATGGCTAGTGGCAAATGCGCATTTTGCACCCTGCTTCCAGTTAGTCACAAAAGGAATGTTAAACTTGTCTTACTAAGTAAAGCACATTTTCAAAACCTAGAATAGCCACATAAATATTGTGGGAGCAAGGGCAAGGGATTTGAAAATACTGCCAACTCCTGTGTACACCTTGTAAACTGTTTGGAGACAAGTGACAAGGGTACCGTCACACAAGTTGATATTTATCTATGATGCGGTTGAGTAGCAACTGTATATGGTGTACCTCTACCAAGTGCATACAGATTGGTGATCCAGGCAGTGAGCTCAGGGGAACGGTTGAAGATTTTTATCTGGGAGACATTGCTGCCACATACCGGGAATATAATAGTTAAATTCAATGTTGCGGATGCCTTTTTTGGAATATGCCAGAATGATGGCAGCTTTAAGAAGGGTCTGGCCAGGGTTTCTGAAGAAACCAGAACAGCATCAAGTGAATCAGAGGTTGATGGGCTTAGTGACCGGTGAGAGGAAGCTCTCCAAGCTCTATAGGGCGATACCAAGGATGGAAGATGGGACATTGTCAAGAATTCGACATGTGTGGGATATAGGTGCAGATACAAAGTTTACTGATGAGGAATGGGCAAGGGACACACAGAGGTTTCCAGAAATGTAAGATTTACGTTGCATACCGTACAAATGTGTCATGAGAGCATATATTAAGCCCATCTTAGTCCCTAAAATGACAGGGGTCGCTGAACCTACAGGTTGGAGATTCGGGTTAGAAGGTGGTTCCTATATACATATGTGGTGGGGTTGCAGCAAGATATTTTCTTTCTGGGAACAGCAAGATATTTTCTTTCTAGGAACAGGTGGTGGAAACAATTGGCAGACTGAAAGGCATAGAGGTTCAGTTATCCATTAGACACTGTCTTTTGGGTCCAATCCCAATTAGAAAAAAAAGAGAGGTGGTCCAACAGTCCCACTGGCAACTTTGGGTTACTGCCCACTTAAAGGCAGATGGGAATGGCTTGGAAATGTACGACTGGACTAAGATTTGTGGCATGGTTGGCAGATGTTAAAAAAATGGGCCAGGGCTGAAATTGATGTCAGGAATGATGGCCCGGGGATGGGAGAGGAATAGGACAATGATTCTGTATGGCAGACTTGTACCCGCCTTGAATGCTGTTAAACTCTCACGGATTATTGGTCAGGGGACCATCAAGCTTTGTCGCCCCCGTTTAAGAGTAATGGATTGTGTAGGTTAAATTTTGGAAGCATGATGTTTAATGAAGAGATAATTGCAAGGCCGGATAGGACGCTACTTACGCTGGTTGTCACACAGGCTTTCACATAAGCTGCTCTTGTGAGTAGTAGGGAGTGTCTTTGTAAGTATGATGGGGTTGTTTTTTATGATCATGGCATTGACTGATTCACTGCATCTCTGTGCTTCTCTCTTGTTGTTATCACAGACAAGCTAATAGACAGATTAATAACCATATTCATTATTTTGTGATAGAAGGTTATCATTCTAAGATGGACAGCCTTGATACACTCCCTATGAAAAAGGGGAATGGTGATAAATAACACCATTGAGGGTTCCAGCTGGCTTTGGTCAAAACCACAGAGCATTTTGGAAACATAAGAATGAATTCAAATCTTTATATTTGACAAATATTTCTGTGATCAAAGGCTTGTGTGCTGTAATCACCAAGTATGCACTGTGTGTTCATTCAATTTTTCACAATACTCAACCTAACATTTAAATGTTTGTAAATGTTTGACTGCTTCAAGATTTGGATGCGAGGATAGAACGGCTGTGACATTAAAGGTTTGGAAGTGAATGCCAGGGACGAATACTTGAGTCGCCCTGATGGCACTGTGCACTCCAGATTGACTTGATCTTAGCCTCTCAAATGGTAAAGTCTGTTGAGAGCTCCATGGTTGCTGTCCACTTCACTAAACACAAGGCAAACAGCTACACAGGGTAACTTCCAGGAAGGTTCCCAAGGGGCCCAGGTTCCTGGAGTTTGAATTACAAACTGTTGGACAGTGATGAGACTATGGCAAACCTCAGAGAGGTGTACACATAGTGGACGGGCATGAGGGACTGCTTTCAATTAACATGGGCGAGGTGAAAGTGTATAGGGATTGGACCCCAGATAGCTTGCAGCAGGTGAGTGTAATCAGTAAACGTAGTTTCCAAGTTTTCATATAATGGATTTAATTGGTAGTTTGGTTAGGTCAGCCAACACGAGAGGTGAAAGTGAGTTTCTTCCAGAATGCAAGCAGAGCTGTTGCACAGGGTAAGGGGACATTCATGGAGTCTCAAAGCAAACAGCAGAGACTTGTCGAACTTGAATTCTGCGGCTGGAACATGAAAGACTACCTGGAGGAAAACAGGAAGGGGTTACCGGACCACTTCCAGGCGGAATCCAGGAAAGCAATGTTGTGTTCCATTGTCTAGCGCCTTCAGAAGGATGAGAAGAACAAGTTACTTACCAACCGTATCATTCTTTCGACTGAATGTTGCTCCCACGTATTCCTTATCTTTGATATTCATTTCCAGCTTGCTGGCCTCAGATTTGTTTTCAGTAGAGTGTGCTGCGCGACGATGTCCCTCGAGTCGATGTCCTCATGGGTATAAATAGTTGCGTGCTGCGTCCGTTGCTCAGTTCTGTTTTGAAGTACAATGTTTGTCCAGTATGAGATGGTTAGTACCCTTGAGGGAGCGTAGGCTGCAACTACAAGGGAAGTTTTACAGCGGGGAAGGATAGGAGGGGCGATAAGGAATACGTGGGAGGAACATCCAGTCGAAAGAACGGTACAGTTGGTAAGTAACTTGTTCTTCGAATGGATTGTGTCCTCCCACGTATTCCTTATCTTTGATAGACTCCCAAAGCAGTAATGTGTACAGGAAACAGGAGTAAAATTTAGCATGGTTTAAGCGTGCACAAAGTGCAATACAGCTTTTCCAAATTTAGTTTCTTGGCTAGTGGAGGAGTCTAGACTATAGAATTTGGTAAAGGAATGTGCAGACGACCATGTGGCAGCTGCACAGATGTCTTTTATTGGAACTCCCCTCTGGAGAGCTGACCAAGCCGCAATACCCCTGGTTGAATGAGCCCTCAGATGTTGAGGGGGGGTGGTCTTTCGATGCCAATTTATAGCATTCTAGGATAGTTAAAATTATCCATCTTGAGATGGTTTGTTTGGTGATGGCTAGCCCTGGTTTATGTCCTGCATAACCCACAAACAACTGGTCTGCTTGCCGAAGTCTTGAAAGCCTGCTGATGTAGAAACTCGAAGCACGCTTTGTATCAAGTCTGTGCAGTCTTTCCTCCTCTTTCCCAGGATGAAGGGGGAGGATAGAATGAAGGTAATGTTATTTTCTGCATAATATGAAATTCTGACGGTTTATAGTGATTGCCTCGACAGCCAAACCATCGACAACCATACCCATGAAAAAAAAGCATTGACAAAAAAACCATCGAATGCATTTTTTTACATTTTTATTTTTAATGGTGGGGTTCTCCCCAACCCTCCTTTTTTAATATTTAAAACCCATTTTTGCTAAACTAAACCCTTTACCATTGAAAAAAATGCATTTGATGTTTTTTTTTTTCGATGCATTTTTTTCAAGGGTATGGCTGTTGATGGTTTGGCTGTCGAGGCAATCACTGGATACCATTCTGACACAACCTATGGGAAGAAATTACCTTATCCTTATGGAAGATAGTATGTGGAGGCTTGCAAGATGAAGCTTGTAGTTTGCTCACTAGTCTATCAGAAGATAAAACCACTAGGAGAACTGTTTTGAGAGTGAGAAATCTTAATGGGCAGGAATGGAGGGGTTCAAAAGGAGTGCCCATTAGAAATGTTATAACTAGATTTAAGTCCCACAGGGGAACTTGAAAAGGAGTTGGAGGGTAGACATTAGTCAACCCTTTCAGAAATTGAATGACTAAAGGCATCTTAAAATATGAGGGTTCCTCAGTCGTGCGTTTGAAAATTGATAGCGCAGCGAGATAACCCTTAATTGTGCCGACTTGTAGACCTGAATTTGCCAAGTATAATAGGAAAGATAATACCATCGTGTGTTGCATGAAAAAGGGTCAATATTCTTATCTCTACACCAGCTGCAGAATTTGTTCCAATGGCAGCGGTATAGTGATTTGGTTGCTGGTCTTCTGTCCGAAAGCAACACCTCCATTACGTCATCCGGGTGGTCCTAATCTTTGTATCTCAACCTTTCAGAAACCATGCTTGAAGGTTGAGAGTTCTGATATCCGGATGGAGAAAGATCTCTTGCGAGAGAAGATCCTCTCTTTGTGGAAGACGAATCGGAGGACAGATGGACATGTCTAGAAGATCCAGGTACCCTGTCCTCCTGGCCCAGTCCGGGGCAATTAGGATCATGGTTTTCCGGAATCTTCTCAACCTTCTTATTACGTGACAAATGACTGGTACTGGAGGAAATGCATTTAGAAGTGGAAACTCCCAATCCACCACAAACACATCTCCTAGAGCTCCTCTTGGGGGAAATTCCCTGGAGCAGTACCGCTTGCATTTCTTGTCGAGACTCGTTGCAAACAGATGCACCTGAGGGGTTCCCCAAAGGGTGAAGATCTCTTGAAGGACTTCCTGAGATAGCCCCCACTCGTGGGAGACTGGTCTGCCTGCTCAGAGCGTCCGCCACTGTGTTCTTCTCTCCGGTTAGGTGGGCTGCCGATAGAGAGATTCCTTCTCGAATTGCCCAGAACCAGAGCTGCATTGCCTCTCTGCACAGTGGCAGTGACCCCACGCCTCCTCTTTTGTTGAGGTAGTGCATGGCTACTGTGTTGTCCATTACCAGAACATTTTTCCCTGTACTGCATACAGGAAAGCTTTCAGTGCTAGCCTGATTGCTCTCAGCTCTAATAGGTTGATGTGTAGTTTGGACTCTGATGGAGACCAACGACCGCTAATGGTCAAATCGTTGGCATGGGCCCCCCGCCCCGTAGGTGAGGCGTTCGTCACTACTGTTATCTCCGGCCATGGTTGCCAAAACGGTTCTTCTTTCAAGATGTTCTCCCGACAGGCCCACCACTGGAGGTCCCGTGCAACTCTGTTCGGGATTTGTAGGAGATCTGACATCTTTCCTGAGACTTGTGACCATTGGGTCCTTAAAGCCCACTGGAGAGACCTCATTCTCAGGCAGGCCTCTGGCACTAGAAAAATGCAGGATGCCATGAGGCTGAGCAACCTCAAAAAGTCAAAGGCCAGCAGATACTGGGCATTTTGAAATCGGGTTACCATCTGTAGAATATCTTGAGCCCTCACCTCTGGTTGCAAGGCTTTTCCCAGGGATGTGTTCAGGACTGCTCCAATAAATTGGAGTTTCTGTGATGGTATCACGTGGGACTTCTTGAAGTTGAGGGAGAAGCCCAGCTTGTGGAGGAAGTGGCAAACATAATCCAGATGATCTCTAGCTTATTCCGGGCGCACTGCTCTGATCAACTAGTCGTCCAGGTAGGGGTAGATCTGAATTCCTCCCCTCCTGCGACTTGCTGCCACAACCGCCATTAGCTTGGTGAAAACCCTCGGGCGGAGGTTAGCTCAAATGGCAGAACCCGAAATTGATAGTGAGAGCTGCCAATGGCGAACCTCAGGTACTTTCTGTGCTTGTGATGGATTGGCACATGAAAGTAAGCACCCTGAAGGTAAAAAGATACCAACCAATCCGGAATTTGGAGGGCCTGAAGGATCTGAGAAAGGGTTACCATCTTGAACTTGTATTTCCTGAGGAATCTGTTTAATTCTCTTAAGTCCAAGATGGGTCTCATTCCTCTGTCCTTTTTCGCAATTAGAAAATATGGGGAGTACCAACCTTTGTTCCTCTCCGCTACAGGTACCGGTTCTATAGCACCTTTCTCTAGCAGGTCCAAAATCTCCTGCATAAGGAGCGGGTCTGGAAACATCAAAGGGTTGTTCGCCGGTGGATGACTATGAGGGATGTGTAGAAAAGGCAGGCAGTAACCTTGGGCAATTGTTTCCAATGCCCAAGCATCTGAAGTAATAGCCTGCCATTCTGTCAGATGTTGAGTTAATCTGCCTCCTACTGGTGTTTTGTGTAGTAAGACCTGCGGCTGACGCAGATGCTGAAGGCAAGCCAGCACTTGCGGATGCGGACTTGGTACCTTTGCCCAGTCCACCACGGGTGAATCATCTCTGGCCCCTTGAGCTGGCTGTCCTCTGCCTTTTCTGAAACCGGAGTAAAAGCTAAAGAACCTACCACTCCAGGGCGTACCTGTTGGGCGGTTTGGAGTTTGTCGAATTGCAGCTCCAAGGGATATGGCCGCCGCTTTGGAAGTTTGCAACTTCTCCAAACTGTCATCAGCTTTTATACCAAAAAGATAGGTGCCATCAAAGGGCATGTTCAGAAGTCTGGATTGCACATCAGGAGCAAAGCTAGATTTCCGCAAAACAACGCAAATCTGCGGATTGTGGTACTAGCCGCCATGATGGCTCTGCTGATGCGGTAAACAGAGTCGAGACCAGTTTCAAGGGACTCGCACATCGCATCCCTCCCGTCCTTGATAATGCTCAAGAAACTGTCTCTCTCCTCTGCCTCGGGGAGGTGGTCAGCCACCATCGAAGCACACTCCCAAAGGGTGTGGCTGAATCCTGCCAGCGTACAAGTGGCGTTAGCAGACTTAAGAGCCATGCTGCATGCCGAGAAGACGTTCTTGGCCATGGAGTCAAATTTCTTGTCGTCACGATCCTGGGGAATTGTGGGGTATGCCGATTGTCTGCCTGATGAAGTTGCCGCTTGGACTACTAGACTTTCTGGAGTCGGGTGTTTAGATAAATAAGGAGGGTCTGTAGCCGATGTGCTATATTTTGCAGATAGTTTTTTACTGGCTGCAGGAATTACTTCTGGAGTCTCCCAATTTGTGGCTACTTTTTTCCTGCAATGCTGTATGGAAGGGAACTATAGGGTCTTCTTGAGGTAATCTTGGTTGAGGTAATCTTGGTCAAAGGTGGGTTTGGGTCTCGTCCACCCCATGTACTCCATTACCCTGTTCATAAGTAACCTATAACTTTCTTCAGTATGATCACCAGGCTCCGGTTTACTAAAGTCTATCTCTGAAGAGGTATCAATACCACTGGCCTCCTATAAGGACTCTTGCAAATCTTTTAGCCTGACCTCTTCTGGTACAAATTCCTCTGGTAGAGGAGGTCTTGTAGATTGTAGACCAACAGGCCTTTCTGCATCTGAGTCTTCCCCTTCTTCATATATGGAAGATAAAGCCCTTAAATAATCAGAGAGTGGAGGAGGTGTAAAGCCCATCTCAAGTGATGATGGAGCTATATTTATCATATTTGGCCGAGAAAGACTCGAAATTGTCGAGGTAGACGTCATAGATTTTGATGTAATCGTGAAAGGCGTCGATGTACTCGAGATTGGCCTCGATGTCGTTGAGGGATTTGGTCTTCGATGTCGCCGTTGGGGTCGACACCGGTCTCGACGTTCTCGAAGGAGACTCTGATGCCTCGGGTGCGGATGGCGTCGTAGGGGCACGAGGCACCGGTAATTTCTCCTTTGACGAAGTCGTCGATGACGCAGATTTAGACTTCGGAGGTAAGGTCGACGCCTTATGCATCGAAGAGGCTTTTTCTCTTCTCAAGGTTTAATGAAGCTCTCAAGGAGTATTTTTTACCGAGGTTGACGACTCACGGCTTTTATGTTTATCAGGTTTTTTACCAGGGGTATCGCCTCTAGGTATCTCTGAGGGGGGCAAGACCACGTTCTCGAAGACGTTTAACATTTTCAAACGAAAATCCTCTCACTGAGCCGGGGAGCTGTACTTCGTGGGGCAAGCAATATTTTCTGAGGAACTGGAGGATGAAGATGAGAGCGATCTATGGCGCCTCTTCCTATTGTGTCTCCAAGCGGATGAGTGGTGTGACCCACTTAGAGACCTCGAAAGGCAATGCTTTCTTTTTCGACAAGGAGACGACGTCTCGACTCGTCAGAGGTCAATTTTGAGGGGGTAACAGATTTAACGGTCTTACCTTTCTCCAGCTTCCCCCTATGCTCCCGCAAAGCTTTCGCCGTCATAGAAAGACATTCTTCACACTCTGAATGCGGGTCCTGTGGGCATCAGTCAACGACATCTTTTTACCACAATCCCAGTTTTTTTAAAACTTGGATCAGGGCGTCTATGGAGCTGACGAAGATGCCATGGTGGATCGAAGATTCTATGTTTTTTCTTCAAGAAATTTCAAAGTTTTTTTGATTCACTGAGGAACCGAGCGTTACGTCTCCGAGGCTTACGAAGCACGGAAAAACGGAACTGAGCAACGGATGCTGCACGCGACTATTTATACCTATGACGACATCAACGCCGATACGGAGGCTTCCGAGGGACATCGAGAAGCAGCGCCCTCTACTAAAAGGTTTTTTGCCGAGGCCAGCAAGCTGGAAATGAATATCAAAGATAAGGAATATGTGGGAGGACACAATCCATTCGAAATGCAACTTTCTTCTTCAAGAAGCTCCACTCCACTGGCACGTTCCTGGTGGAACTCTGGGAACCAGAGGGAAACCTCCCGGGTGAAAAAGGAGGTAATGAAGGTTGCCACTGACTTTTATGGTAGCCTCTACTCACCAAAGGTGTCTCAGGGAGCCCAGGTGACCAAGTTCTTTGCTGAGACCTCAAAGACATTGGACCCGGAAGAGAAAGCAGGCCTGATCACCCAATCAGCACTGGGGAACTACCTTAGTCATGCCCTCCAAGACCCCGGGCTGTGACAGTTTCCCGGTCAAATTGTATGTTGAATTCTGTGATCCGCTCAGACCACACTTGCTTGGACTATACCAGCAGTCTGAAACCTGCAGCTCTACAGATGTTATAACTCCAACGATCCCTCCCAATTGACTCCACTGGCTAAGTCTAATAGGAGTTATAGTCTAAACTATGGAGAGGGCCAAAGGTCGCAGTCCCCTGGGCTACACAATGTGGCAGGGTTAGGGAACTGACCCTGTCAAGAGAGAGGATGGAGACCCCCCTCAGCCTGGAGTGGGAGGTCTACCACAGTTTGTCAGAGCCAGTCTTGCCCCAGAGGATGGAGTGTGGGAGTTGGGAGGGCCCCAGTCCCTTGTACATGTGTCTGCATGTTTGAAATGAGTACCCCTTTCCTTCCATGTACTTCAAAATGCTGACCAGTCCTTTGTCCTACAGGACTTCAACAACTAGCATGCCTAGTGATGGAATAGTGGGAAAGTGACTTGACCAGGGGAGAGAGCATGAAGAGCGGGCGTGCCACAGAGCAACCCCCTCTCGTCATCCCACCAGAGAAAAAACTATATGCAAGAAAGGACTAGGAAGAGAAAAGCAACACCAACATTGGCGAATATGCAGAGCGCTCGACTTTGCTTCTCAGCAATCTCAACGGGCCGTGGAGCCTTCTGCCTGCCACACCGGCATCAACAACCCGCCGGAAAGCTTTTCTATGAACTGGAACATTGAATATGATTGGGACTGCCACTTACTAAAGTCAGCAGACTAGTGTATGAGTAAGAAGAAAGGCTTAAGACCACTTTTATGTTTTTGCTCCCCTGTGACGACACCAATAGGAAAAGGGCACTTCAACTGGGCTGAGCGCAATAACAAGCTCAGCACAAAACCAACAGAGGCACGGATTGCAGCTGCCTGAGGCTCCCTGCAGAGGTCAGGGCACCAACAAGAACCATCCAGGGTCGATTTATGGGCTGATCATGTGACCCCTGACTCCAAACCAACACCTTAGATGGGTTTTTGCATCCTCAAAAGTGGTTTTAACCAGGTTAAGAGCAACACCAATGCTCTTTGTATGGCACTTAACATTACCAAACGCGATCACATCACCTCTGCTAGAAGAAAAGCCCATTGGCTCCAGATACAAGAAAGTATTATATTAAAAATGTTGTCAATCACACACAGGTGCCCTTCCAAGATTGCCTCCACCCGCTCTTGCTCAGAAATTTGCAAGAGCCCGGTCTACAAGACTGACCAGAACGACCTATGCCAACAGGCTCATCATGCCCAAATTCAGCCTGCCAAGAGTGGGCAGATCGAGCTTCCCAGTCATTGCAGCAAGACTGTGGAACACGCTACCCCCCACACTGAGAGCAGAACAATCATATTGGATCTTCCATAAATTATTGAAAAACTGGCTCCTCACGTAGAGCACCTTGACTCTTTACCCTCAGCAAAGTAACCTTGTCATTCACTTAAAATACTGTCTTGTAATGTTCACACAATGTCTTATTTTCTTTGCAAGTTGCACCTTGATGCCCGTGGGTTTAGTACGCAATACAAATGTAAAGATAAATAAGCACAAAGCTCAGCTCACCACCACTAGAAGCACTCCTTCCTACAGAGGTCAGGGGACCTACAAGAACCATCCAGGGTCGACCCATGTACTGACCACGTGAGCCCTGACAAGTTGTATTGAGAAAATAATATAGAAGACTCCTGCCCTGAGGTTTCCAGTTAAGGGTGGAAGGCAGGGTGGATTTCCCACCGCAGCACCCCCTCTTCGGGGTGTAATTTTGAACCTGAAGCTCCCCTTACAGTGCTCCACCCCAGCTCCTTACCAGCATCCTGCGACCCTGCAGCTGCTGCTTTCACATTCAAAAGACGTTTGGCTTCCTGTTTTCAGGGTTATATTGGGAATTTAAGCAATTTACTCAGGGTGTCCATTCTCCCGGGCGTCCAGAGCAAACTATTGTCAGAGGTAAGGGCTCTTGCTATTATCTTTTCTCCATTTACATTCTTTGTTCCCCATTAGCCCCTGGTTCCCACTGCTTGACACAAAACATGCCTCAAACAAAGCACATAAACAACATTCAAATTTAACTCAAACACTCCACTAAAACAACTATTTCATAATACATGCATTCTTCTCACCTGCCCCTCTGCACCTGCTCTCACATACAATACATTAACTCATTAGCATGCACTCCCCAGATATACTCTTCTGTACAGAAACATGGCTCGAACCTCCACCCCACACCTATGATGCTCAACATGCTTCTCCCACACTAGATCATCCACCAGAGACCGTCCACACAAACAAGGTGGAGGCATTTACCATTATATAATCACTCACACTTACCAACCCCACCCCTCTACACATCCTTGGAGTACTCTCACTTGCTCCCCTCCATCTCACCCACACCCCACCTTTCTCTACCTCATTTAATGTCCCCAACACACATTCCCAACTTCTGCACCGACTGGACTGGCTTCACAACTAACAACCACAGCTCCCCCTGTATCAATTTCTACCTTGGTGACTTCAACCCTAGTAGTTCCCATCCAGAGAGCAAACCCATACTAACAGTATCCTCACTGCACTCACCCCCTAGGACCTCACACAACTCATCACCTACCTACCCGACACACAGCCAGCAACACCCTAGACTTTTTGATTTCAAGCAAAAATCACAACTCCATGGAAAATCGAATATGGGTATCGTGGTCAGTCCAATTTACCATCGCCTTCATGCTCACTGTACCACACAAGTCCCCCCCACTAACTATCGCACATCCCCTTCGCCCCCCAGCCAGACAAATCAAATACATTACAGACAGGCCTCAGCACCACTCGTACCACCGCCTCCACACCACACACATATCCCTCATCTCTCCTCAACAATTACACCACCATCATCACACAGGCACTCAATTACCTCCTTCGAATCTCAAAAACCAGGAAGCCAACACCATAAACCATGTTTCAACAGCTCCCTCCTCTCTACCAAGCAGAAAGCCAGACACCTTGAAAGAGCCTTACAAAATATCCCATGCCCCGCCACCAGAACACCACTCAAACTCTGGCACAAGAAAAAGAAACGGCCATACCCAATGCCAAAGCCACCGATTACCTCCAAGAACTCTGATCGGCCACCAATCGTAAACAAACTAGTCAACATTGTCAAATGTCTCTCCAAACGCCCATCCACTGCAGTATGGAACTCCCTCATGGTCCAACTCCAAAATACACAACATTAGGCAAGCCCTCCCCTCTGCTGTCCCACTCTAACACATGGGATACCATCCAGCCCATCGACACAGACATCTTCATCACCCTAATTACCAAAACAAAACCTGCACACTTCCTGGATGATCCATGCCTACCTCAAGCTGCATCTAATCGCATCACCATCCTCGCTCCCCAATGACCCATATCAACTCCTGTCTCTCACACGGTACTATTCCACCTTTGCTCTCAAAACTGGCCAAATCTCACCCTTCCTCAAAAAACAATCTATCAACTCCTGAAAATTACTACCCATCAACATCTTGTCATACCTCAGCAGAATCCTGGAATGCTTCGTCACTACCCAACTGAACAAGTCATCACATCAAACCACCTACTCAATCCCCTTCTAAGCTGGCTTTCGACCTGGACACAGCACGACAAGTTCATATTGCCTTCTTCGCTGAAGGTTGACCACCTTCATGCTATGGTCCTCGTGATCGCATGATGCTGTAGGTACCGACCCCGATGCACGCCTGTGTTGTCTATAAGCTCCTGGAAGGGTGTAAAGTTTTGTTGCAACAGAAACATAGTGGCGACACCACGTTTCCCAATGTGTGCATATGTTCAATCTAGTCTGGGGCCTGTCAGGGGCTACTGCCACAAGGGGGATATGGGTGGAAAATGGATTCGCAATTTTGGCTAACTTGCACTTTATTCCGGAGCTGTATGCCTAGTTTCGCTAGGTGAGGGTTTGAGCTATGCTCTGGTGGTTTGATCCACATATCTCCCGCAGGTAATAATGCATTATTGGTTGGCGCAGTGTCGTGTTGAAAGTGGGATCGTTCGTTAGCCAGCCCGCCACGAATGATAGCCATCCAGCTAGAATGTACAGCTCGTATTGTGGCACTCCATTTCCCCCTTCTTTGTGTTGCCTTTTAAGAGTTGTCAGCGCTATTCTACATCTTTTGTGTTGCCACAAGAATCCCAGGGTGTATAGGGCTTTGAAAAAGAATTTTGGTATGTTGTACGGGATGTTTACAAAATAATGCAGTCATCTAGGGAGGGTCACCATTTTTAGCAACACAGCTCTACCCATCACTGAGAGGTAATTTTGACCAGAACTTTGAGTTTTGTATATTTCCAAAGTCCTTCCTCATGTTAGCTTTGTATTCGGCTTCTGGGTCATGATATATATTGATTCCTAGGTATTTGAATGCGCCTAAATTCCATTGTAGTGCCTGGACCGGTAGTCTGTCATGTTGTAGTTTAGTCAGTTTAGCTAGCCGAAGCAGGCATGATTTTTTAATGTTAACCTCAATACCAAACAGTACTGCAAACTAATTTAGGACATCTAATATGGGCTGGAGGTTATCTTCAGGGTTGTGTATACACAGTAGTGTATCGTCTGCATATATAGATATTAGGTGACGCGTCCCAACTAGGTTTATACCAGCGTCAATATATTCTTGTCTCAAGTACACCGCTATGGGTTCTACAGACAGGATATAGAATAGTGGAGAGAGCGGGCAGAATATAGAATAGTGGAGAGAGCGGGCATCCTTGTTTAGTGCCCTTCGCTAATACCCAAGTTTCCGAAAAAGTGCCTGCCTGTTTTGACTTTGGCGACAGGTTTTGTATATATTAATTGCACCCATCTGATATAGTTCGGTCTGATACTGTATCGCTGCAGCGCGGCATATAGCGAATCCCATTAATGGAATCAAACGCTTTGATGGCGTCTAAGGCAGCGAGTGTCGAGAGATTTAGTGCAGTCTATTACATGGTGTAGACTCCGTAGGTTCCAGGATATATTTCTCCCTGGTACATAGCAGGTCTGGTCGGGGTGCATTAAGGTGTTAATGACTTTAAGCCTATTGGCTAGAAGGGCCGTGAGAATCTTACCATCTTGATTTAGCATGGGTAGTGGTCTATAGGATCCACAGTCTGTTGGTGCTTTGTTCGGTTTAAGAAGGGGATGATTATTGATTCTCTCAGGCTATGGGGCAAAACCGCTGACCCTAATGCCTCTGTATACATGGCTAGCAGGGGGGAGCGAGGTCTGCTGTGAATTCCTTGTAGAACTCGCTCGGTACGCCATCCGAGCCTGGTGCCTTGCCAGTGGGTAACAGTCATACAGTCTGTTGTAGTTCTTCCAAGGTAAGAGGGGCGTCCAGAGTCTCTAAAGCTGAAGCGTCTAGTCTATGGAGGTTAATTTGGTAGAAAGGCTTCAGTTATTTCTGCTTGCGGAGTGTGGGTGTCATCCTGGTACAAGGAAGGGTAGAATTCGTAAAATGCTGTATTGATGTCTGCTTGTGTGCAGTACCAGAAGCATTGTGAATAAAGTATATTGGTTCGCGCTTTGCTTCACTTTTATAAAGCCAGGCTAGAAGCCTGCCGGGTTTACCCCTCTCCGCATGTTATCTATCCACTTATCTGAGTAGTTGTGCTTCCCCAATCGGTCCCTGCAACCTGGGCATTTTTGATTCAGCTTGGTGCTCTTTCTAATGAACTCTTGTTGGGTGAAGGATTTTTGCTCTATATCCTCTAGTTCTTTTTCCGCTGCTGCGAGTTCCTTGCAGAGTGTCGCCTGGATGCCTCCCGATTCGGCTATCGCTTACCCTCTAATGACCACCTTGAATGCCTCACATATTGTTCCTGTCCTGGGTACGCTACCTGCGTTCAATGTAAAGTATGCTATGATTTTCTCCTTAATGTGTTTTTTAAATATATTGTCTTGTAATACCTTGCTTCTTAATTTCCATGTTGGGACTGGGGGTCTGGGGTGGGGTGTATATTGCCACTTGAGGAGAAGGGGTCATGGTCTGAGAGGACCCTACCTTTGTATTCAGACTCAATTCTCTCATTAAGCATTTCTTTCCCAATGAAGAAGTAATCTAGGTCAAGTCTGGATAGCTTGCAGTGCGGCTAAGTGTGAGTGGCACCTGGAGCCTGGGTGAAGTGACCACCAGATATCGGTCAGTTCGAGCAAATCTAAGAGTGCCTGTAGGGCCCTAGTAGGAGATGCTGGTCTTGTGGGTTTGTTATCCGATCTGTCTAATAACGGAATCAGTGTACAGTTGAAATTGCTGCCCCAGATCAGGGCGCCATATCTGATGATGCCGAGTTATGGTTAGGAGCATATGTGTTGGCCACGCAAATTGCAGCGTTTTCTAAGAAGCCATATACGAGTGCCATCCCGTCCTCGTTATCAGTTTTGGTTAGGGTTATTCTGAGGGGCACTGAGGGCGCTATCCAGGTCAGAACTCCTCTAGCATAAGCCGACTATGTGGAGCTTACAATTTGTCCTCCCAATTTATTGGTAATCGTGTCTTGCTTGGCTGCCGTGAGGTGCATTTCTTGCAGCAACGCTACATCTATTTTGTTTCTGCACAATGTATACACTCTGTTTCTCTTTACGTAATTATAAAGCCATCCGACGTTCTAGGTTAGGAATTTTAGTTGGCCGCCATGAGTTGTAGTATGTTACTGTGGGGCGGTGCCCATGTCGCCCTACGGTGGCGATCTGGCCAAACCTTCGCAGTAGCCTCCTGTACCCAAAAGGCCCACTTCTGTTGTCTCCAACGTGAGGAACCATGTCCACTTTTGTGCAGTCACATTCATGCAAGGAATTTAACATAGGCAAACCTTAGTCCCTTAACACCCTCCCAACTTTAAACAATCGCCCAGCAAAAAAGTGCATGCTCAGGCGTGTCCACCTCTCGCTTCCTCCCTTGGTCCTGGGACTGAGGGACGGGTGCACAGCAGGTGGGTTCGTAAGCTAGAACCCAGAGAAGGAAAAGAAAAAGCAGGGCGGAAGCCAGCAGACTATGCGGCCACCATACACTGGGTGTTGAAGATTAATGTGTGGATTTCATCCTGCCACATGGTCATCTTAAGTGTTCCTAGAAGGTGGCCAGTCTAGTGGTAAATTAAATGCTCTTGTGAGGTAAGCGGGCCACTTCGGTGCTGTGAGATTAGATTGATTTATCCTTGTGCTTTGTGACTGTGGCAGATAACTTGTTTCCTGGCGTGTCTTTAATGTTAGTAGAGAAGTACGAGCATTCATTCTGTGTGGGGTCCTATTCTTTCCGTGTCCATCCATGTATGCTTCTTCCGGAAGTTCAATGAATAGAGAGCGGTTTTATACTGGATCTTCAGGCGAGCTGGGTATATAAGCATGCACTTCAGGCCTGCTTTCCCAAGTCTTTCTTTTGCGGACGTAAACTGTGCTTTGCATCTCTGCACTTGTATGGTGTAGTCCGGATATGCTGCCAGGCACGCTGATGCTCTTTGTAGAGTTCCGCCTGTCCTCGAGAAGGATAAGATTTTCTCTCTGTCCTTGAAACTTAGAATTTTCGCTATTATCGGTCTAGGCGGGGCTCCTAGAGGTGGTTTCTTGGTCAAGGCTCTATGTGCTCTCTCTATTGTGAAGCCTTGAGTGAGGTTGCCTGGTCCTATTTCCTGTAAAAACAAGTCTTCCATGTATGTTGTAGGGTCTGCTCCTTCTCCGTCCGGTAGGCCCAGGATTCTGATGTTGTTCCTGTGAGATCACCCTTCAGCCTCCTCTGCTCGGTTTTCTAATATCTGGGCTTTCTGTTAAAGTATGTGGACATCCGAATGTGTTTCGCAGATCTCTGTGGTGTTTTTGTTGAGCTGCGTTTCGATGTTTGTAGTTCTCTCAGCCAGTCTTCTGACATCCTGTCGTAGGAGCCCGACGTCCACCATAACCGTGTCAATCTTTGACTCCAGGGAAGTTTTCAATTCGGCAATGGCCAACAGGATCTGACTCTCTGCACCCACGGGATTCCTGTCCGTATCTTGATACTGCTCGTCTTTGTTTTCCAAATGAGTTTAGGGTGAATTTTTTGTGTAATTGTCCATGGTGGTCCGATTTCCTTTCATTTTGGCTGGCTTGGGAGGCATCTAATTATGTAGGGTAATGGTTCCCGTTTGGGGTGTTATAGCGCTTGGGGCTAGGTTGGTGCTACTCTTGCTTGCAGTGCTGTTCTCTACTTAGACCCTTGGTTATTCTCCCACTATGATTGTGTGGTCATTCAAGTTTCATGCGTCTGGGTTAATGTGAAGCTTTACCTCTGATCTGCTTCTGTTTAACTTTGGTTATTGTTCCGCCCACCACCACTGAGTACCGCTGCCGGTTAAAACCTGTTTTTAAACAGATGTCACGTGATCCTCAGAGGGAGTGCAGCTGTTTGAGGGCATTCACTGGCCTGCAGTTAGTGGTGACAGTCTGCTTCTGAGGGGGGCACCTTGTATTTGTCACTTTGCACAACACCAGTCCGTCGGGTCAACGGAGAGTGGCTGGGGCGCGAGTTGGAGGGTCTGCAATCCTCCAGACGCTTTATCAGGGTGTAGTCAGTTGTTGCAGTAGGTGGGGGTCACAGAAACTGCATCCGCGATTGCTTATGCCCAGAGTCCCACACTCAGTTGCCAATGAGTTTCCGGGTAGCCCCTATTACTTGTATAGGGTCTGCATGTAATTTTGCATTATTCCGCAGGGATTACCTCTTCTGCACAAGTGTGCCGAATTGTGTGTCAATACGGGGGCCATGTTACCTTTTGGTATAAGCATACAGGAGTTGGGTAAAGGGTCATCGAGCATTGCTTCTTCAAGCCGATGCAGAAAAGATGCTGAGGGCTCTGTCCTCCCGGCATACGGTTAATATCTGGAGACTTATCCGTGGGGTGGCAGGGGACGAGTGGGCAGGGGGTGCAATTTTTTTACAGCAGTCTTTTTCGGTCAGCAGTGGGAGGATTATTTTAGTAATCTGTATGCTGTAGAAGGTTCCAGAGAAGGGCGTTTAACCACTAAAATGGAGGTTTTGTTTGGGTGAAGAGGCTTGGGTCCTACTAGATGTTGATCTTGCAGGAATTTTAACTGCAATCAAGTAGGCCAAGTCCTCAAACGCCCCTGGCCCGGACAGCATATCTAATCGAAAGCTTAAATCCGACCCACCTTTGTGGGCAGCGGCCCTATGACAGTTATATCGTAACGTGGCAGGGCGGACTTTGTGCCCCTACACGTGGAGCGAGACTTATATGCAAAAAAGGGATAGGGCTAATCCAGGAAACTATCGCCCCATCTCCCTTTTTTTGGATGCCTCGTACAAGATCTTCTCGGGCTTTTTACTCCATGCCATAGAAAGATGGACAACCTCTGCTAACAAGCTGGACAGTAACCAGTCCAGTTTTCGTAAGGGGACGATTACAGCCCTGAATTGTCCGATTTTGCAGCTTTTGAAAAATCAGGCGTTTCAGACAAAACAAACCATTCATCTTTTATTTCTTGACGTAGCCAAGGCTTTTGATTGCGTGTATCGCAATAAACTATGTGGGATGCTTAGGCTATGGGGTTGCCCTGAAGCCTTGGTCTCTATGTTGGAATTCTTGCACAGAGATTTGAAGATCAAGGTTACGTTGGACCAGCAGGGTGGCTATTCACAGTGGATTTCAGTTGACCGTGGTCTGCGACAGGGATGCGTCCTAGCCCCATTTCTTTTTAATTTGTACATTGTGGGGATCAGGTCTGCATTGGAGGGGGCAGGGGTTAATCCACCGAGGTTGGGTCAGGTTGTTCTCCAATATCTCCTTTATGCAGATGACCTTGTCTTAATTGACTGTACGGCAGTCAAAGTACAGAAGTCCCTTCTGCGGGCTCAGAATTTCTTTAGGGAATTGGGCCTTGAGATAAGTGCCACAAAATCTAAGATTTTGATTTTCAATCATAGAAGGATTCTATCGGAAGATCGAACTTTGGATGGCATACTGATGGAAATAGGCTACATGTGGTGTCAGAGTTTAAATACTTGAACGTTACTATTAGATCTAAACGAGCTATGTAGCTGGTAACTGATGAACTAAGACTAGGAGCGGGCACAGCGGCAGCTCAACTTAGTGTACGTGAGCGAAAATATGGTCGTTTTTCAATGATTCCTGTGGTAAAATTGGATAATCCGGTGATTGTCCCAAAACATACTTATGGGGCAGAGGTGAAGGACGTTAACTTAGACTGGACCAAGGTGGAGGGTTCTGTGTGGAAAAGACTTTTAAAGCTTCTTGGCAGTACTCCTTTCCCCCGGTAAAGCATGTTTTGGGTATTATTTCACTGAACACGAAGGTTGATTGGAGAAGAGTACTTCTCCTGCGATCCATATTGTTCCTCCAGCATCTACCCTGTTCCTTCAGCTTAATGCACTGCTTAAGCAGGCTACTTGTTTAGCTCTAGAAAATTGGGGTAATTCAGTGTTGTCAATGGCGGTTGACAAATCCATTTCTTTGGAGGAACTGGAGCGTAATCCTGGTAAAGTGAAGTCACTATACGTGGCGGATTGGATTAAAAACAGGGATATCTCTGTACTTATAAAATATTTGACAATTTTTCCATGGATATTAAGCCTTTTAATGTCTTGCAAAAAAATGTAAATCACCATGCTTCGCAACACCTTAGAACTTTTTGGTTGCGTATCAAATTAAATCTTTTTCCTACTAATGAGGTTCTAGGTGGCCGAATTGGTGCGCCCCTAATGGATCGTAAATGTTGCTGCTGTAAATCAACAGTTGAAACCTTGAAGCACCTTATTGACTGTTTAGTTTTAAACGTCCAACGGGCGGAGACTTTTAAATTGTATTTTAGCATTTGCCCACTATTTACTTGGGAAGATCTTTGGTGGACTTTATTAAATAATCTGAACGATAGGTTGCTAATTAGCGCAATTAATTTGCTGAAGTCGCTTTTACCATTTTATGAAATTAATTTTGTGTTAGATGTGTTTTATCTTTTATTATTGATTCCTGTCTATATGTGTGTAAAGTTTGTTTTACCTAAATCACAAGAAATATATATATTTTTTGTTGTTGGTGTAATTGTATGGTTTTTCAGCCCGGAGCGCTATCTGGCATGAGTGCTCCGACTCCAAGTGGTCTACAAACTCACAGCCACTGTTCATTCACGGGAGCCGTGTGAAGTGCAATAGCTTCCCACTTGTTTCCAATTTGTTGGGCTGTGTATGGCTCTATGGAGCTTGTGGTATGTATGAGAGAGTGGGGGGACTATGTCCCGGACTTGAAAGTTATTAGTGTGTGGCTATGTCCCACTTCGCAGGTGCCTGGCTTAGTGTGGGCTGTCCATTGTGGCTCCCTGATTGAGCTCTTCGCTTTACACCTCTGTGCATTGGTGTATGGATCGCATTTATTTCTGGAACCTTTCCAACGCGCAATGGCACTTGTTCTTGGTGTAGGGCCCACAGTCTACCCCATGAGGGGTCTGCTCTTCTCACTCCCCTTGGGGCGTTGGTGTAGTGTTCCTGCCAGAGCTGGGGGGGGGGGGTCAACCGAGGGATGCAGCGTTCGCACCTCACCTTTCAGGCCGCTGCGGCTCCTGGCTTGGGTGCCCACCCTGCTGTGTGCTTCCTGCAAGCTGCTGCTCAGTACAAGGGTGACATCTGTGAACGAGGAGCGGGACGGCTGATACCAGCGTTCCGACGAACCTCCCCTGTAGGTTTTGGCTTCACTGCGGGGTCGTGTTTATGCAGGTGCCATCTTGGTTTACCTTCTGTGTCGCCAACTGTATTTTCGGTCCGCCGATCAGTTAAGGCTGGAGGTGCTGAGAGCTTCTAAGGCCCAAGGCAGGTCCCGGGGCATTCCCACAGCTTCTGTTATTTTAGGAGATCCTTGTAAGGATATTGTAGCCTTCCTGAGCTGATCAATTTCGGATCAGGCAGGAGCTACATGGGTTGCCGTCCTACACCATGGCTGCTGGCCACTCTTCCCCCTTCTCCATCAAGTTATTTAAAAGTACTTGACCGATTTACACCAAACCAAAAAGAAAAAAACACGTCTACAGTGCTTTGTGCCGAACTTGTTCCTTAATTGGTGCAAATCCAGCCAGCATTTCACACACACTGGGTGTTCAATGGAAGCACCTTATTCTCCATGGGAAAATGAATGGGAATAGGCAAAAAGATGCTTTTTTGTTTTCATAAAAACCTTTAAAATGGTTAACATGTTTTTCACACAATTTGGAGAGGACTGTAGCAGGCATTTTGTTTGAAAAATGTCATCCAAATCTATACAGTGAGTGAAAGGTTATCAGCATTAGAATTTCGGGACAAAGTCAATGCAAATTGGTTTTAATCGTAACTATAGGGCGGCAATGCACTCTAAACTGCTCTTTCCTCCTTGAGAGATCATTCTAATGCCTCTGCATAGGCCCGCAGTCCCTTTGTTCTGTCTTGCACAGGACAAAAACCTCAGGGAAAAAAAACTCTTGTTTTGGAGTCTCACCTTCCTAAAGGCCAGGTACTCTTGCTCAAGCAAATGAGGCTGACTCCACGTGCCCGTCCACCCATCCATTAATTCCCTCTCTTATTCCCCCTTTTCTCTCTCTTTCCCCGCCTCCTCTTACTCCCCTTCTCTACAAACCCCCTCCTCTCGCTCTTATGCTCATTCATTTTGATTCATATTCTCTCTCGTTCATTCTTTTATTCTTAAATTCTCATTCATATTCTCTTATTCTCCAGTTCTCATTCTCTCCCATTCTCTCTTTACCCTCATGCCATAAGCTACTTCCCCCCAGGAGGTGGCTCCTTATTGGCAAACTCAACCTAACCACAACACAACCCTTTGATTCACTACCTCCCAATGTCTTAATCTCCGACTAAGCATGCATTAATATAATGTTTTAAACTATAGAAATGTAGGCAATTGTAAAACAACACAAACAAGACTCTTGATAAGAACTGTCAGTCCTTCCAGATAGCCTATTTTCTGTTCTATAAATAGTTACCAGAGGCACTACATGGCAATACAGGGTATATCCTAACACTGTTTGGGGCTCCAGCATGCCACGCAGAAGCTATCCAGAGACCCCACCTTCTGTTTTGGTGTAGGTAACCCCGCTCTCCTGCTCAGGGCAGCCACTGTGCTACTAAAGCTGGGCTAACACAGCCACCTACTTCTGAAACATCACCCTATTCACATTCTTTGTAGCCCTTTTGTAGATAGCTGCATCGCCGCTTAAGCCCCCATTTACTCTCAATAGGATGAGGTACTCCATCAACACCACCGCATATTCACATCACACTGATAGCAATACACAGATGAATCATATTTGTCACACTTATCTACGTGAGAAATTTTAATAAACTGATAACCTACCAATGAAGTCTGATGAATGATTCACCGCCTCAAGATAAGTTGCAAAACAGAGAGCTACTTTGCTGACAGGTTAAGTTATTTCACGCTTTGATATTTGTATCACAAGGGGAGACCAGACCACATAAGTGCAAGTCAAATTTGCACAGAGAAAAAACAAAAAACCACTTACTTGAGTCGCCACATCACCACCAATGATATTGCTGTGCTTCAGATATTCTGCCACGGCCACATTCAGCAGTTTGTCAAAAGCTTCCACGTACGGTGGGATACCTTCAGGACAAGGGCAGTATGTGAGCAACAAAATGTACATCCTGGTAAAACTATTTACAAGAGATCAAGGACTAAGAACATTTCATGTGCACCTTATTTTGATTTCTCTCACAGTTCTATGGTGGCATCAGCCCTTGTGAGGATCATTCTACAGTGGAACAAACAATTCATCGGTACACATGTAACAGCTGAACATCTTGAAAAGACCCGATCCTGGTCCAGTCTGAAGGTTGGTTTTCAGACCTCCATGGCACTGTCTCCTCAAGACCAAATCACAATCATAACATGTGCCTGTACACACCAGGGTACAAGAAGATTATTTACTGCCGGTAGCCTTCAGTATCACCTGAATAAATCCAACTTCACTTACTATTTTGGAATTGAGTAGGCAGCCGATGAGGTTACTCAGCAGGTTATGCACACACTGCGTTTAACCTAAGTTTCAAAGTTTTGAATTTAGCAGGGCTGACCCCATTCATTCTTCTGGAGGTCAATACATTACAGTGAGGTGGCGCAAATCACTTATTAAGTCCAATGTAAAGAAGGGAACGACTCACTGTTGATACAAACATTTGACAAAACGCACAGAAAGAAAATAATCAATGAAAAACTAACACCAAAAATTGTTATAGGTTTTTGTTTTTTTTAACAAAACAATGAAAACAATGGGAAAGGAAGGCAAGTCAACAAGCACTTACAAAAAAATAAAAGATACTTTTTTGGGCATTTGTATTGACACACAGGCAGAAAGAGGAGGGAGAGGGTATAGGCGGAGAGGGACAAAACCAATAACGCACGTGCCTGGGGGTGACTCCAGGGAGACACACTCTTCCTGAAGTTCCTACGCTGCGTTCCTGTTTCATTCATCATCCAGATTCCAGCCCCACTACAAAGCCAAAGAATTGCTGACCCTACTCCAGAGCCCAATGCAAAACCCCAAGCAGTGCGGATCATATTCCCAGCAAGGCCTCAAATCTGAAAACCCACTAATCTCCCATTAAAAAGGGGAATGCTGTGGTACCTTTTGTTTGTTAATTTATTTCTAATGCGCACCAAACCCAAGGGTAACAGGGCGCAGCAGTAGGTAGATACAAAGCTTACAAGTAGGTCATAGTATTACATGCATTTTGCATCCTGAACCAGCCTGGCTTTATGCCCACTAACTGCATGCCCGCTGCCATCCTGATGACCTTTAGTATCCAGTGACCAGAATTGACATTCGAGAAGTGCCATCCGGTGACCAGAACTGCCCCGCTCTTTGCCAGGCGCGCTGCCGTGTAGTGACCAGAACCGTTGACGGTCCAAAAATCCCAAAACTAAAAGTGGACTGAGAGTATAAATCACCGCCCCATAGAAATACATAGTATATCTTGTCTTGCCTTTGTCCTTATCCCACTCTCTAAGCCATCCTATCCGTCTACTGATAATCTGTAAAACTGTCAGAATTATCCGTGCAACCCTGCCCTTGATTTCTAGTGCTAGCCCATCTCTCTTTTCAATTTTGTCTTGTGTAATCCTATGCCATTAGCCATATTTCGAGTGATCAGACTAGTTTCCGCCAGGGTTGGGCGCTGGGGTGATAGGGTTGAACTCACAAATCAACCTTGGATCTTACTGTGCTCGTCTTTGGTGGCCTAGCCTAAATACTCTAGTGTAGAGTAAAACTGTTCTTGCCACAACTGATTTCCTTTCCTATTTCACGGTTTCATTTTACTCAAAGCACACCTTTTTATATCTTGCATAACTCATCCGATTTACCAGCTAGAGACTTACTTTCACTTCCATATTATCCCTTTGATATACCTCTATCCCCCAGTGCATTTTAAATCAGTGTATTTCACCCGTTTATAGTAAAAACCGTTTGGGTAATTTACAGCGGGAATTGAAAAATGCAACTTTTACACGTGTCATTTTGCTGCAATCTGTTTTAAACTTTCCACTCAATTTAGAACTGTATGCTCTTGGTAATCCATTCTTTGTGATTGTTAGTGCCTTTGTATTGTTGCTTTAGTGAGGAATTATATTTGCTTCAAGGTTTTTAACACATTCATTATTTATTTGTCCATTTCTGAGTGTCATTGCATAACATCGCAAGGGGTCTAAAATCAGTTTTTCTCTCTCATTTGGGGGAAGGAAGGTCAGATTTGGACTCTGTTTCCCGTTTCTTATTCCTGATTACCTGCTGCTTCTTTTTCTTTTTTCCACTCAGAATTATTTGTGGGTTGAGGGAACATTGCAGGGGGAAATTCGAACTTGGGTGCTAGCTTTCATAAATCAAAGAGTGCTCCTATTCCGCAGTGCTGTGTATATGTTCCACTAGAAGGTTAAAACCAGTGCATTGCTTACATTCCCATTGTAATGATCACCCCATTGGTGATTGCTGACCCATATTAAAAAGTGTATGATTTCTTTTGAATTTTAAAATAAATAAATATTGCATTTTACCAACCAGCCTGGTTCATGGTCCATTGTGACCCGGGGTATTTGAAAAGGGTGTGTGATATGAATGGTGTACCATCTCAAAATTGAATCTGCATAAAATAAGGAGAAAAGCATCTCAATTGTGCGCTACATACTAAGCCGAGACCAAGGTGTGTGTCGCTTGATTGAAATCCTTAACATGACTGTGATTGGAACAACAGCCAGGAAGGATCCAGAGGAGCCAGCCCCCTAACAGGGAAAAAGTCTTTGCAGGAAGAAAAAACCCTGTGCAGATGGAGGATTCGACTGCCTCAGAGTACGCGGAGTGAAAGAAACTGCCTTCAATGAGAACGCGCCTGGAGGCGGTAATCAGCCACAGAGGTGTGTAGAGGAAGCACGGTAAGCCAGAGGTCACAGAACCTAAGTGAAACCAAAGAGTATGGAATGACCTGGTAATAGACAGGTAGTTCCGAACTGAGCCGGGAGGTGGAGATCGAGAGATGCAGCAGTGGGACCTGAAGAAGGAGGGAGACAGATGGAGAAAGATGGAGACAGAGGGGAAGAGGGGAAGAGGGGAAGAGGGGAAGAGGGGAAGAGGGGAAGAGGGGAAGAGGGGAAGAGGGGGAAAAGGGGAAAAGGGGAAAAGGGGAAAAGGGGAAAAGGGGAAAAGGGGAAAAGGGGAAAAGGGGAAAAGGGGAAAAGGGGAATTTTAGGGAGAATTCTCTCTTGTAGGCTGAATTTCCGAACCTAGTGAGTCCCCCAGCAGCTTTGCTGGATTTCTGAATTTTTTTTTTTCTCCTGCCAAGAGTGAGACTCTTTTTCTCCCATTCTTGGACATGATTTATGGTGTTCCTTTGACTGTTAATTTGTTTTATGGGCTATGGGGTCCTTTACTCCATAGGGTCTCATGTGTTTTTACTATGTGTGTTACACAGCACCCTCCGTGCAGTAACACAGGGGTGTCATAGTGACACCCCAACATAGACTCCATACCCTGGGACTGACTACTGTCTCCCAGGGCATGTAAAGTCACCATTGGCTTTACTAGTCCCAAATTATGAACAGAAACCAGTACAAACCATCATATTGTGGACGTACTGGTCGGGGCAATTCGATTGCCCCGGGGTCTATAAGTCGAGGGGGCACGTCTCTGTCCCCCGTGATCGAGTTTTGGCTGGTGGCAGTGATTACTACTTTTTATATTCGACCGCGAATATATCCCAAAGGGATTTTCCCATTGTTCGAGGCTACCAACTTTAATTAATTAATTCTCATAGCCTCGAACATACCGCCGGTTTATTTATTTAATATTAATTCGCCGGTTGGTATTTTTTGCCAGGACTCGATTCTAAAATGGCGTTTGTGTTCTCTTCTGTGACTCCAACCCAAGTCGAGCCCTTTGTTCCACTTTTTGGCGGGCTTCTCCACAGAAGCCTCCAAAAGTGGTGCCACTCTGTCTGGGTACCACAGGGGATGCTGGAGGGGGTTTAGGCACCCTGGACTGAGTTACCTTGGTAACTCAAGTCGCACTCTTGTGTGATTGCCCAAGTGGTGAGCCGGCCGGCTCACCAGTTAGCATGTTTGATTGACACCTAGGCTGAGTGAATGGGGGTGTGCTGCATAAAAGCAGGGCTTTGGGGACTGGAACTTCAGAAGTCGCCACAGGACCTGAGAATCCGACGAGGGAGAAGCTGAGTCGACCTACCAGGACGACACCACTGGTGGAGCCCTGCGGAACCGACTCACCACTTCCCGACGACAGAGAAGATCTCCCGGCTGGAGAGGCTTCTTCCCCTGACTGGTGGGCACAACCAGTTTACCTTCTTCTCTTCGCACCCCAGACCGGCTTGTGGTCGAATTGCCCAGGCCAAGCACCCCGGAAACCGGATAGCCACTTACCACTGGACCGCGAACTAAAGGACCGCTCCTTTTACCTGAGAACTCCGCGGCTGGTTTCTTCCCTGGCAGTGCAACGGACTCCTGTCTTCCTCCACGACGAGATCCTCTCTTTCCCCGGACGAAGCACCGACTCGCATCCGCTGCCAGGAACAACTGCCCCCGCTGGAGTATTCTCACCACTTTAAGGTACTGTGTCCGCCAGGCCTCCCTTTCTAAAGATTGCTATAAGGTAATAATAACCCCTTAACCTTCTGGACTGGGCTGGCTGAACTTGACCTTCTAACTGGTCCCTTTATTTGGTCCAACTCTTTTTGAACCTTTACAAGACTCTTGTGCACTGCAACCGTGTGACCTTGGACACATTTCGTTTGGAGTGGATCCGGCCTACTGACTCTAAACTCACGGTGTTACTTTGCCTTCCTCTCTTGGTGTGTTCGTGAAAAAGTGTTGGGATCTGTTTTAATTTATTCTGTTTTTCTCTCCCTTTTAAAACGAATTATTAGAGTGCCATCTGCGTTAAGCGCTCACCGCTGTCTGAAAATAAGTGGGGCTTTACTTAAGACTTGTTTAATATTCTTCTAAGGGAGTGTATATCTTTTAGTGACCGTGTTTTTGAATTGCTTACTATTAGTGCCTGTGTGTTTTTCTAGATGTGGTTTTAAATAAATACTTATATCTCTTTTACACCAAGCCCTGGTCAGTGTTTACTTGTTCTACTGTGTTCTTTTGACCTATTGTGAATACTCTGTATACTGCCTAACTCTTCTTGAGGGAAGTCTGACTGCTCAGCCACAGCTACCAAGTGAATCTGTGTGGTACAGACAGCTACCAAGTGGGTTTACAGCCAAACACCTGTAGTCTTAAATCTTTTGCAGTGGTCCCAGAGGGAACTGCACAGGTTTCTGCCTAACAGGGAAGAGGGGAGGAGGGGAAGAGGGAGAGGGAGAAAGGATCGATCCGACCGCCTTGGCTCTGTGTAAGAGAGGAGAAGGAGACAAGAGCCGACGTAGCAAGGATCGGTGAGAAAAGGATGTAAACACCCTGACAGAGTCTCCCGAGGGAGCCATGGGGGAGAGAAAAGACAGCGTACCAAGCACTTATCTATTAAAGAGAACAAGGGAGGACCAAGGCTACCATAAGCAACTCTAGCATCAGTAACTGAGACAGTTGCAACTTGCCGAGTAGGTGGTGTGGCTTTGTTTCATCCAGTTGGTGTCAAGGAAGGCTGGACCGTCAACGGCAGTGATGAAACAGCCCTTTACAGAGCCTCCATTGTTGCCACATCTTCCAGGGCCAAGCCACTTAGCAGGCAACATTGAGGGCTGAAACACAAACCTCAAATCCCATCACGTCCAGGGATTTAGCATTTCTACAGATTCGTTCAAACACCATGGGCGATATAAAGGTGACCAAAACCCAGTTGGAGCAACAATGGACCGAAGGCAATTCCAGTCTTTCAATCTCCTCAGATGAAATAATGGCCAGGTGCGGAACAAGATGTAAGAGTTGAAGCAGCCATGACGGATTTGAAAAAAAAGCTCTCAGCCATAGGGATGGACTCCACTATTTTAACATATTTCCAACAAACCGGCCCATGGAAATCCGAAGGATGGTTCATCTTAATAGGAACTGGTACCTGTAAATATTTAACATGTGAGCCAGGTAACCGCATTTGGGTTTAATGCATTCCCCAAATAGATGACCTGATTAGGTCTCTGTATGGTACTGTGGTTATTCGCTTCTAAAGGCCGCAGGGGCAAGTCGTTTTGTTCAGGCAATTTCTAATCTTTAGAGGAGGCACCCATTAGATCTTTACGGGATACAGGAACCAGCATGTCCCCATTAAGTGTAGTCGTGACTACCTCAGAAGAACAAGTTACTCTTAACTGGTAACGTTCTTTCGATGGGATGGTCCGACGACGTATTCCATATCGCTTCCTGCCTGCCTGCCCCGCTACAGAATTACTTGTTCTTCTAGGGGATTGGGTCCTTCGACATATTCCATATCCATGGCAGACTCCCAAAGCAGTACCAACGTATGGAGGAGGGAAAAAGACTTTAGAATATAGAAAATTAGAATGCCCAATCAAATTGCAGAGTAAAGTACCGCCTTGCCAAAGGCCAGATCCTGCCCATGGATAGAACCTAGGGAGTAGTGTCTTACAAAAGTATGGACCGAAGCCCAAGTGGCTGCTTCACAGATGTTATGAATAGGAACACCCCTCTGCAGGGCAGTAGAGGCAGCCATACCCCTAGTAGAATGGGCCCGTGAGCCAACCGGAGGGTCCTTACCTGCCAAGCGATAACTTTCAGATATTGGCTAGATAATCAATCTAGACAAAGTCTGCTTAGTAAGAGCTTGTCCCAAATGCCTTCCAGCGTAACCTATAAAGAGCTGATCGTCCACTCTGACCCGGGACATGCGTGAAATGTAGAAACTTAAAGCTCTCCTAGGATCCAACCTATGGAGCCTCTCCACTTCCTTACCAGGATATGGAGGAGGATAAAATGCCGGAAGAATGACCTTCTGGCTTAAATGAAATTCCGACACCAGTTTCGGAAGAAAGGAAGGACGAACCCTAAGGACAACCCTGTCCTTATGAAACATCGCGAAGGGTGGCTTAACAGAAAGTGCCTGTAACTCACTCACTCTGCGAGCGGAAGTAACCGCAACTAAAAATACAGTTTTAAGGGTTAACAGTCTCAAAGGACAAGAATGTAAAGGCTCAAATGGAGCACCCATTAGGAATTTTAGAACAAGGTTCAAATCCCAACCGGGCACATCGAAAGGTGACGGTGGAAACACATTAGTGAGCCCTTTCAGAAACTGAGAAATTAAAGGAATTTTGAAATAAGAACACTCTCAGACGAGCGCTTAAATACGGACAGCACTGCCAGGTAACCTTTAATGGTACCCACTTGCAGGCGCTTGTGGGCTAACGAAAGCAAAAAAAGACAGAACCACAGGAATGTCACATGAAAAAGGATCCACATTCTCAACCCTGCACCAGTCGCAGAACTTTCTCCAACGGCAACGGTACAGGGACTTTGTTGCAGGCCGTCTGGCCGAAAGCAACACCTCCATCACGTCTTCAGGGAGGTCCCAATCCTTATACCTCAACCTTTCAGAAGCCAAGCATGAAGGTTGAGGGATCCGACCTCTGGACGGAGAACCTGACCCCCCTCCCGTGAGAGCAGATTGTCTTGGTAGGGAAGACGGCGTGGAGGGCAGATAGACAAGTCGAGAAGGTCCAGGTACCACATTCTCCAGTCCCATGCCGGAGCAAGGAGGATCATCCGGGAACCGAACCTCGGTAACCTCCGCAGCACTTGCGGGATGACGGGGACTGGAGGAAACGCATACAGCAGTGGGAAGGACCCCTCCACCACGAACGCATCCCCTAAGGCTCCTCTTGGAGGAAATTCCCGCGAGCAGAACATTTCGCAATTCCGGTTGACACTGGAGGCGAAGAGATCCACTTGTGGGGTCCCCCAAAGGGCGAAGATCTCCAGGAGAATCTCCTGAGCCAGCTCCTTCTCAGAGCGTCCGCCGTCTCATTTTCATCTCCGGCCAGATGAACTGCTGAGATCGAAATTTCCTGCTGGATGGCCCAGAGCCAGAGCTGCATCGCCTCCCTGCACAGAGGAAGTGACCATGCCCCCCCCTTTTTGTTGAGGTAGTGCATGGCCACTGTGTTGTCCGTCAGAATCAGGACATTCTTCCCTCGCACAGTCGGCAGAAAAGCCTTCAGGGCAAGCCTGATGGCCCTCACCTCCAACAGATAGATATGGAGTCTGGACTCCGACGGGGACCAACGAACGCTGACTGTCAACTCGTTGGCATGAGCTCCCCATCCCGTGAGGGATGCGTCCGTCACGATCGTCACCTCCGGCCAGGGTAGCCAAAATGGAGCCCCCCTCATCAGATTGCCTTTGACAGCCTACCACAGAAGGTCCTGGGCGACCGAGGACGGCACCTGAACGGGGTCCGACATCCTGCTGGAGGACTGTGACCACTGCATCTTGAGCGCCCATTGTAGAGATCTCATCCGCAACCTGGCCTCTGGCACCAGAAGAATGCAGGATACCATGAGGCCGAGCAACCTCAAAAACTCGAACGCCGGGAGACTCTGGGCATGTTGAAACTTGTACACCATCTGCTCAATGTGATGAGCCTTCACCTGGGGAGGGAAACACTGCCCCAGGGACGAGTCGAGCACTGCTCCGATGTACTGGAGCCGCTGAGTTGGCGTCAAGTGGACTTCATTAAGTTAAGGGAGAAGCCCAGCTTGTGAAGGGAGTGGCAGGTGACTGACAGATGATCCAGGACTAGCTCGGGAGAGTGCGCTCTAATCAATCAATCATCCAGGTAGGGATAGACGTGAATCCCCCCTTTCCTGAGATACACTGCCACCACCACCATGAGCTTGGTGAAAACCCTCAGGCAGAGGTCAATCCGAACGGCAGAACCCGAAACTGAAAGTGTTAGTCGCGATCCGCGAACCTCAGGTACTTCTTGTTCTTGGGATGAATCGGCACATGAAAGTAAGCCTCCTTGAGGTCGAGAGACAACGAGTCCTGAAGTTGAAGGGCCTGGAGGACTTGAGAGAGAGTAACCATCTTGAACTTGTCCTTCCTGAAGAGCTTGTTCAAACCACGCAAGTCCATGATGGGTCTCAATCGCCTCCCGTCTTCCTTCGCAATCAAAAAATAAGGGGAATACCATCCCTTGTTCCTCTCCGCTACAGGCACCAGTTCTATGGCACCTTTCTCCAGCAGGGATTTCATTTCCTGCTCAAGGAGCGGATCCGGACTCTTCAAAGAGAGATTCCCTGGTGGATTGTCGTGAGGCCTCTGCCGAAAGGGAAGACAGTAGCTGTGGGCTATGATCGCCAGAACCCACACATCTGAAGTAATGGCACGCCATTCTACAAGATGCTGTGCCAGCCTTCCAACCGGCGAACCATGGGACATGGCCTCATGACTGAGCTGAAGCGGCTAAGAGGGTAAAGAGGCAACTGCCCGAGTGACCTTGACACCTCGAGTACCTTGTTTTCCACCTCTGGTACTCCTACGGTGGCCACTTTGACTTGCAGCTCCTCTCGATCTACCGAAGGATGAGTAATATCAAAAGGAACCTCCCCTCCATTGCTGTCCCCTAGGACGAAAAGGCAGAGGTTGGTGAACTGCAGCGCTCAACAACTTCGCTGCAGCTTTGGAGGTCTGCAACCTCTCAAGGCTCTCGTCTACCTTGCTGCCAAAAAGATGTTCCCCATCAAAGGGCATGTTGAGAAGCCGGGCTTGTAAATCAGGAGCAAAACTTGACTTCCGCAAACACGCTGCGCATTACGGTGCTCGCCGCAATGGACCGGCTG
The DNA here is from genome assembly GCF_040938575.1 of Ambystoma mexicanum. Lineage (NCBI taxonomy): Eukaryota > Metazoa > Chordata > Amphibia > Caudata > Ambystomatidae > Ambystoma > Ambystoma mexicanum. Next base: position 1,120,101,311 of record NC_090930.1, read on the forward strand.
ACGCAATCTGCCATGTCCAGACCCGACTGAACGGATTCACACATGGCATCCTTGCCATCCTGAACAAGAGCAAGAAAGCCATCCCGTTCCTACCCTTCGGAAATGTGTTTAGCCACCAAAGAGACACAATTCCACAGAGTATGAGTGAAACGTGCTAAGGCACACACGGAGTTGGCTGCCTGTAAAGCCATACCCCCTGAAGAAAACACTTTCTTTGCCCAGCCATCAAAACGTTTGTCGTCCCTATCAGGAGGGATGGTAGGGTACGACTCCTGTTTTGCCGGGGCCATGGCCGCCTGCACCACCAAACTCTCCGGAGTGGGGTGCGTAGTCAAGTAGCTGGGGTCGCTACTGGCCGGACGGTATTTATTCGGCAAAGACTTGCCCACTGCCGGGAGACTCTCCGGAGCAGTCCAAGCTGCTTCCACCCTTCTTTGCAAGGCCATATGGAATGGCAGTACCGGGTCAGTTGGTGGACCTTGGTCAAGGATATCCGTCAGGTCATCCTGCAGAAAATCCCCTGGTGGCTGTTAGGCAGAAACCTGTGCAGTTCCCTTAGGGACCACTGCAAAAGGCTTAAGACTACAGGTGTTGGCAGTAAACCGAATTGGTAGCGGTCTGTACCACCCAGATTTACCTGGTAGCTGTGGCTGAGCAGCCAGACTTCTCTCAAGAAGAGTTAGACAGTATATAGATTATACAAGATATGTACTAAAATACAGTAGCACAAGCAAACACTGACCAGAGCTTTGGTATCAAAGTATATAATTATTTATTTAAAGACACACTTAGACACACTCCAGCACTATTATTGTAAGCAAGTTCAAAACACAGTCACTATTAATATATATACATCCCTTATTCCTTATTAGACAAGTCTTAGTTAACACCACTTATTTTCAGACAGAGGTGAGCGCTTAACTAAAGATGGCACTCCAATAAGTTATCAAAAAAGGGAGGGAAAAGGCAGAAATTAGGAAAGCACACAACACTAATACTTTAGAAGCACCAAGCAAGGCAGGAAAGTCAAAGTCTACTTGTGAGCAAAATGTTCAGAGGCCAGGCTCCCCCTCTTAGAGAGAGTAGGACACCAATGCGCCCAAGATCACACAGTTTAAGAGGCTCGAAAAAGTCTTGCAGAGAGTTCAAAAAGGAATTAGTTCAGCTCGGAAAAGTTCAGTTAGCCAGCCTAGGGCCAACCCAAGTGGTAAATTGAGGATTTAAGAGACACCCCACACAGACTGTTGCGATGGAGGCCAGGCGGACACAGTACCTTGAAAGTGGAGAAGATCCTCCAGCGGGGGCAGTTGTTCCTGGCAGCGGGTGCAAGTCGCGGCGTTGTCCAGAGGAAGAGATGATCTCGACGTGGAGGAAAGCTGAAGGTCTTTGCACTGCCAGGGACGAAACCAGCCGCAGAGTTCTCCGGTTAAAAGGTACTACCCTTTTATTCGCGGTAGTGGTAAAACATAGTATTCCGGTTGCAGGGGTGCTTGGCACAGGCAAGGCGGCCACGAGATGATCCGGGAAGGCGAAAAGGCGGGTAAACTGGTTATCCCCACCAGTCAAAGGAAGATGACTCTTCGGGATGAAGATCTCCTCTGTCGTTGGAAGAAGTGGTGAGACGGTTCTGCAGGGCTCCACCGGTCGTGTTGTCGTTGCAGGTCGGCTCAGCTTCTCCCTCTTTGGATTCTTTGGTCCTGTGGCCACTTCTGAAGTTCCAGTCCCCAAATCCCTGCTTTTATGCAGAAAATCCCCATTCATCAGTCTTAGCTGTCACTCAAACATGCTAAGTGTTGAGCCGGGCGGCTCACCACTGGGCCAATCACACAAGAGTGCGACTTGAGTTGCCGAGGCAACTCAGTCCAGGGTGCCTAAACCCCCCCTCTCCCACACATCCTGTAGACCCAGACAGAGTGGCACCACTTTTGGAGGCTTCTGTGGAGAAGCCTGCAAAAAAGTGGAACAAAGGGCTCGACTTGGGTTGGAGTTACAGAGGCGAACACAAATGCCATTTTAAAACCGAGTCCTGGCAAAAAGACCCAACCTGGGAATAAATATTAAATAAATAACCCGGCGGTATCTTTAACATTGCACCAAAAAGTGGTGCGTTTGAAATGAATGGGAAAATCCCATACAAAAATATTCCGGTGGAATATTTCGCGTGGTAACCACTGCCGCCAGCCAGAAACTCGACGAGGGGGACTGCACAGTGCCCCCTCGAAAAACAGATCCAGGGGCAATCTAATTACCCCTACCAGTACTCCCACAATATGATGGTTTGTATTGGTTCTATTCCCAATTTAAGACTATTAAAGTCCATGGTGACTTTACATGCCCTGGGAGACAGTAGTCAGTCCCAGGGTATAGAGTCTATGTTTGGGGGTCACTATGACACCCCTGTGTTACTGCACTGAGGGTGCTGTATAACGCACTTACCAAAAACCACATGAAACCCTATGGAATAAAAGACCCCATAGCCCATTAAACACATTACAAAGTAAAAGGATATCTCAAATCATGTCTAAGAGTGGGAGAAAAAGAGTCTCACTCTTAGCAGGAGAAAAAAATAAACCCCAAAAATCCAGCAAAGCTGCTGGGGGACTCACTAGATTTGGGAAATTAGCCTTAACAGAGAATTCTCCCTAACAGTGGCACAGACCACCCCAAGTATTCCGTCACCCTCGACATAAGGCGCCGGTACGAGGACTCGGCGTGCGTGCCAGGCTCAGGCCTCCCGAACTCAACCTCTGGAGAGGTGTCCAGACCACTGGCGTCATGCAGACACTGATGCAGGTCTTCAAGCTGGCTATGACCAGACATGAGTTTGTCAGGAACCTCAGTCAGGATCCATACCTTCATCAGACCCTTCATCCACCTAAGAGATGTAATCCAGAGGCTGGAACAAATCCCTGGATGAGGGCACAGAAAAAGGCTCAAAAACCCGCCTTACTGACTTCTGCAGGGCCTTTGAGTTTCCACCGGTCTCCGGGGCACCTCCTATAAAGCCTCCTTAAAAGGCGTCGACAGAATCGGCGTCGAGCGTGGCGCCGAAGGCATCGACACAGGCCTCGAGGGCGGAGCCCCGAGCGTGTCCTTCGACAGCCTGGGCGCCGATGGCATTGACGGCTTCCTCGGAGGCGGAGCCTCCAGAGAGTCCTTCAACAGCCTCGGCGCCGAAGGCGTTGATGTCTTCTTCGAAGACCTCACAGGCTCCGACGGTCTCGAGGGCGTTGAGGACCGGGACCTGGTGCGGGCATGGCTAGAGCGATCCACCTTGTCCGATCAGGACCTCGAAGGTGCCCGGTGATCGCGACGACCGCTCGAGCCGGAAGGCGTGCGAACAGCGTCTCTAGCACGTTCCCTGCCGGCGTCTTTTGACGGCGCGGACAGAACGGAGCCCTGCGACTGAAAAATCGCCATCATCTCCTTGCGGAAGGAATCCCATTCCTCAGGAGTGGAATGCTTGTTGGGACAAGAAACCCGCCGACGGCGAAGAGGCAGAGGAATGGCGGGACCCACTCCGGGACCGAGACCTCCTGGATTTACGCCGACGATGCGGAGAGTCGCCCCTCGAATCGTCAGTGAAAAACCCAGTGGATTTTGATTTCTGGGGCTTGCACACCTTACCGACAGAAAGCTTCTTCTTACGCTCCTGCAAGGCCTTCAACGTTAACGACTGCCACTCGTCACAATCGTCCGTGGTGTGGTCCTCACCAAGGCACCAGAGGCAGGCGTCGTGCGGGTCCGTCAGCGACATCTTGGAACCGCGGTGTAGACAAAGACATCATGGAAATCTTCACAACGAACAGGTTCGAAGAACCGAAAGAACAGAACTCGGAAGAACCGAGGCGCGCCGAGATCTCCGAAGCGAACACGTTCGTGGAAAAAACAGAACTGAGGCTACGGGTGTCTTGCGTCCTACTTATAACATCCGGTGACGTCGGCTCGACGGAGGCCCTCGAGGACAGTATCAACGTCATCGACGCAGGCGCCGAATATTTTCCGAAGCAGCACAGCTGTGGTGATTACCTGTCATAGATATGGAATACGTCGGAGGACCCAATCCCCTCGAAGTGTATGTATTTAGGCTATGTCGGTGTTAACAGGGACATGTTTTTTTTTTTTGGAAGAGACCTATGAGAAGTACACATCTATTTGTTTAGGGGGCCCTGAAGAACCACCCGCTGAGTGGTTCCGTCACTTAGTTCATTCATTACCATATGGTGGCCATATTTTATAAGTCGCACTGTGAGGCCACCATATTTCTGTGTCTTTTTAAGTAGCAGAAATTTTGAAGTTTCTGGCCATTTACTTTACTTATCCAGCTGATTGACTTGCTGGGCATTCCTTTGCTTCTTTTGTCCATGTACCGAACTAGCGAGTAGTGATTGTTCAATACAGAGCGTCTCCAAAGCATGTTCCTCTGAGTCGGTTGTAATTATAAGACTCTTGCTGTAACATTTTTGAATCGGATATCAAACCCGCTGATGGCTTAGAAGTACATGCTTGTGTCAAAAGGTTTTCTTATATTCATCGTTGTTTGAGGAGATATAGTCGCCCCAAGGGAGTGAAACATTGACTGAGAGGAATCCCTGGTAATGCCCATATCTAAACTGTGCTTTGTACTTGGCACTGGGCTAGAAGCAATAACGTCCACCACCAAGGCTAGTATTCGTTTTCTCAAATTGATCTTTTGCAAGTTTTGTTCACAAAAGGAACAAGGCATCAATGTTAGTAATGTTTGTATCCAAAGAGGAAACAACAACCAACATTCCTACTGGCGAGACCAATACAGAGCCGTTAATCTGATCTGAGGCTTCATCTTCACTTAAGCGGTCATTGGTAGAGAGCTCTGAAAAGGATGCCAATTTCTCCAGGACCGGACTAGCCGACAGGTTAGAACCAATAATGTTGTTATAGCTGGTATTTAGAGGGCAGAGGGAGTTCCGCTGTAGATTTAGTCACAAATTGAGCAGAGATCCATTATTATCAATCATAGGCGAGCCATGAGAGGTGCTCTTCTCCGAGTACCTGTTATTTCCCTCCGGTGCCTTACCGTTACAGACCAAGTTGTCAGCTATTATTGCTGCCCTCCACCACAGGTACTGGCCAGTTATCAAAATAGCCAATAATGTTAGGTTGTGTTTCGTCCACCGGACCCTTCTTTTCTTTTTTATCTTTTTTCATTTAAGGCTTGCTGTTACAGCCCAAATACCGCGAGAGGGGCTCTGTGTACATTTCCTTGAACAAGCAATAGTACTGCACAGCCCGTATCTAGAATGAGTGTTTCTCTTCATCTAAAGGAGCGACTCAGCAATTGAAAGCAGGCCTTGTGAGGATAATCTCCACAGCGTGTGTAGCAAGCTTGCAGAACTTCCTGCCCAGGGGATATAATATACAGGCCTTTAGGAGCAAACTGTGTTTTTATAACTCCACACTTCCCGGTAAGCTAGTATAGAAAATCACGCCACGTTCACTTAGTCAGCAGGTGCTCTGCCCCGTTCCGGGTCTGAAATTCACAGTCGCTACTACTTTGGATACCCTGCAGGAGATACTTGTGTTACAGAAACCGAAGCTTTATGCACCTCTCATCAACTCACGCAGCTTTGGGACTTTTGCACCCTCCAGCACCAGACTGCCCAAGACTGCAGCGAAGTCCGCTGCGCCCCGCAACCAACTGGAGGGTTTATAGTTTGCTCCTCCTCTTCCAGTAGCCATGGAAGAAAGACACCGTCTGAAGCAGAGACTGCCCTCTTTAGCGCGTTTGGCAGAGTAGACCAGCTTTCCTCGGAATTGGGAAAAACGGGGAAACCACTTCTCAGCACCACTTAGCTCAGCGCACCAGGTAACAACAAAGCCAGCCCGTTACCTCACCGTAGCTCCCAAACAGCTGGGCTCCCACCGGAAGATAACAGCAGCTGATTGCCACCACTTCAGCCTTTCAAGGGGTGCATTTGGCATGAATCTTCTATACAAGTGGCAGTTGGGCGAGAAGGGGACATGAGGAGGGGCCCGCCGACAAATCTCCAGTGCCCCTCCAGTCCCCAACGAACCACAAACAGACCGAAGCTTCTCCGACGCTCTCGCTGCACGTCCTTCCTCCAACACAAACACCGCTAGAGGAAATAACCTAGAGATGTTTTTGCGGAGTCTCACAATCAAATGTGTCAAGCTGCACCATACCTCACAGCCGCTTTAGACACAGTATTATGTACTTTGGAGTACTTTGCTTCTGTGCCATCTAGGAGGACAGCTTAAACATTTGCTAGGTTTGTGATACTGTAGAGCCTCACAGGTGTATGTGCTACCATCATATGCCAATCTGCGCTTCAAATACCCCAGCAACTGCACCCAATGGAAGGGATTCCTTGCGGCATGGTTATGGCATCATAGGCCTTACAAACGCATGGTATTACAAACATTTTCTAAAAATGTCTTTCCAGCCTACCAGTTAACGTGCGTATCTTGCCCTTTTACGCATGTAAATATGGCAAATACGGACCATTTAATTTTGTACTGCGTACCGTGTACATTTTGATTTATTCATTAAAAAAAGATACTTTCCACCACTAGATGGCAATGTAGCATTTCTTTTGTCAGCAGCATAGCCTTCTTATGCATGATGGTGAATTTCCAACTGAAAGACCAAATCTGTGACAGCTAAGCGAGCAACACAATAAAGCACGCACCCTTTTAAAATGTGTTCATACCCATAACATATGTGTTGGATAAGTTTTACTCTCTTACAGAGGAGAGAACTAATTTTTACCCTCTTGAAATTGCATTTACGCTCTAATTTGAAAAATCATGCGTAAAATACTCCCACCTCAAATGGGATCAAAGCACTTTAGAATAGCATGTTACCTTTCAGTATTTGAAATGCCAATTATAGCTATGCCGACTATTGAAATTCCAATTATAGCTATGCCGACTGACTGACGCTAAGGATCTAAAATAATGATTGAAATTGTGCTTAACAGTGTCAATGTTTTTACTTTTTGGTGCTGTTCACAAATGCATTCTATTCCAGAAAGGACCGGACACAACTTTTCCACATTTACAAAACTAACCCCTTCCTCCACTCTATTGTGCATCTATAAAGTCCCCTGCATAGTCCCAAAGCAAGAACACCAGTAATGTGAGATGTGCCCTGCAGTAGACTACTCTGTCCATCCCACAGCATAGACATCAGGATCTGGCTCCCACCTTGGGTCGAGTCATAATTAGCCTCTACAGGTACAAGGCTCAATGCTTTAAGACCAAAATGGTAATGTGTGAAATATAAAAGACCAATAACATTACATAATAGACTATTAGATCTTTAGGTATTTGTCCATTTGAGGAGATTCATTGCATAACTTATGCGGAGGGAGGCAGTGCTGCAATGGGTTCTTTTGAACTTTAGCTGGGCAGGATGTCTCTAAAGGCTAAAGGCTGGTGACAGCTGGGTCTCTATTGGTCTGCTATCTGTACAAGGGCTGAAATCTATGTGAAGGGTGGGTTTTAGCAAGAAATGTATTCAAGTTAGGAGATATATATATAGATATATATACCGCCAGATTTTCAAGCCTAAACACATGGCCTCCCAATTGCCCCCTTGCAGAAGGCCCTGAAATCCCAAAGCCATGTGGCCCAAACATACTCCAAATGCTGCTGAAAGTCCCAGTCAGGCAAACACTGGATACAAACCTTTCATCAACCCAAGAGCACAGGGGCATTGGCCTGCCCAAAATGATCTTGCACCGTTGAAAACTCTAGACCAAAAGATCAGGAGGAAGCGGTACTCGGAGGCTACCCAAAACAGGGCTACAGCAACTGGTATAGGGCATTCAGCTAAGCTAAGGGGGAAGAGCACACAAAGGAAGGTACTATTTTCCTTAGTATGGTTCCCATTCAATATCCTTTTGTTGCAGGTTTATTAACAATTGCTTACATTACCCATATTACCCGAGTTTTGCCAAATCATAAGCATCCAATTAAGAGTCTAAACCCAAAGGCTTTAATTTAATTTGGTGATATTAAGGGATCATCTTTATAATATACTTGTAAAAGTGTTCAAGCAGATATTATGGTGTGAAGAAAAGTACAAGCCTCATTTAGTCTTTGGCGGATCCAGAGCAAATACACACAAACTGTATTTGCATGAGTTTTCATTGCATCTGGTTTCAATCCAGGTGTTCGAGAATCCTCTGTGGGGACGCTTCGCCGATGAATAGGAATTCTCATGTCACAGGGGCTCAGCATTCTGACTAGAATGGATTGCGAACAATTTAATGGAAATGTGGGAAACACCACTATTGCAATTTCGGTCACCATTGCCGATCTCTGAGATGCATGTGCACACATGGCAAGATCACCGATGAAATTACACATGTGCATTGAATTGTAAAGGAATGCAAGTAGACTCTGACTTTCTTCAATCATTCAGGTGGATGTTCACCGATTCTACCCCGTGTGCAGAAATTACTTTGAATACCAGAAAAGAGACCGACTGAGCAGACCTGAGGCATGTTCCTCCATGAAGAGCCCATGCACCCATTGGAAAGAGACTTTGTGTAGGAACATAGGTGGACATTTTAAAAAGTATGAATGGCTATGAAAGTATCCACCAATTTTTATGCATTTGCTTGTCATTTTGATTTTGTGACCTTCAGGAGTAGTTGGGAGGCATGTTTGGAACATCCAAGAAACAACCAGGAATTGCAAATCGATATCCGTTACTAATTTCAAAATGTATTTGAAGGATGGAGTGCCAAACATCTCAGAATTCGAAAACTAAAAAGAGTGACTTCATCCATTGGATTATTAGCCTAAATAAAACCAATATTCAGTACTTTTCATGACAACATACATTTCATATTCATGATGGTTGCGTGCATTAAATGAGCTAGAGAACTAGACCAGAGATGATTTTACAAGTGCTTGTGAACATCACAGCTCATTGAATGAGGCTTACCCTTCACATTTGAAAACTTCAAACAAAAGGTTTGGAGACTGATGTAAAACAGAGTCTACTGGCTATTTGGGTATGTACATTTCATTCGTAGATTATTCGAATTTTAGTAAATGGCGATTTATTAAGCAACTGAAAAAAAAGCGTTTTGACATTTGTTATAATCTGAAAAGAAATCCAAGCTGTGTGTTACTGAATAACAAAATACCTGGTAATTCTGAGGTCCTCAAATGAATGTGAATTTTTTTGAGAGAAAAGCAATCATTAGAAAGCTATTTTACGGTATTAAGAATTCACATGGGGTGCGTTTTCAGTGTTACTGTGACCATAAGTCTTTCATGCTGTGCCCTGCTGTGGAAAAAACTGTTAATGAAGTAGAATTTTGAATTAAAGCATTTACTGAGGTGTGAAGCTGGCCAGACACATCCAGAGCGCCATACAACATCACAAACAAATTTAAAGAAATATACGGTTGAAAATATGCTGAGAAAATAAATGGAAATAACAAATGTAAATATGAACCCAATTGTCACTGAAAGGAGGGAAATCTAGCTAACCCAAAAAAGATAGTTACAACAACCAGCACAAGATGCAGAACAAATGGTTATGCTATTATTTTGGAAACTACATAGAGCAAGATTTTGTTCTGGTAACGTCACGTTAAAGAAGGGATTTGAATCGGCTTCTCAAATGCCACCAGCCACTGTGAAATGGGAAGCAAGATGAGAAGGTTGTTACAAAACAATAGCTTTACCTGCAATATATCCTAATTTCAACTGGATTCTGGCTTCAACCGGAAGCCAGTGCAAGCTAGGTAAGATGGTGGAAATATATTCATACTAGTGTAAAAGCCTGTGTACACCGCCAAATTGCAGGTTTTCATTAACCCAGTAGGATCAGCATATATCCTATGGCAACATCTCGCTCTAGAATTGACAACAGGTGAAGATATGCGAATTGGCACAGTCTTTATATAGCCAACATAAGGCAACAGCTCCTCTAGCGTTGACAACAGGCGAAGCTACTGCATCAGGAAAACATGCAGGGCCAAACATACATCTGGCCTCTCATTATATTGTTAGATAGATCAGATGTTTAAATACTCTTGGCCTAATCACCAACCCAACCAAATAAAATGGAAAACAGATTGCAGGAGCCACAATGAGCATGTTGTGTCTCCTAACTGTATGGCATTTTCACCACCACCAATGTCTAAAATGACCAATCACTTAATCGTCATATGACAAACGTCGGCAAGCAAAAGTATGTTGCTACTGACGGGCCCCTGGGGGACCCTCGTGCATGGAAACAAGGCACAATCACCACACACAAACTGATACGCCAGACACAAGGTTAAATTCCCAAAAACTAGGGTTTATTGCAAAGCAATAAGTCTCAGTCGGCCGACAGGATCTCACGTCCCGCAACGTGTGTTACCCAGACCTCGTGAGACGCAAGACAACGCATATTTTACAACAGTAACATATATACAAAAAGACCATCATATTATCGGTAGTGACAAATCCAACACCGCCCATAATGTATCTTCTTTACCAGGGGTACGGTGATTGACAATTATGACGAATATGACACCTTCTAAGACATTTATTCGGCAACAGTTGCAATCTGCAAAGGTGCAGACACTATTCTTTGTTTCAGAGAACATATTGCTCTTCTTCTGCAAGCAAGCTGTGTTCGTTGGAGAGACACAATCCAAGCCCTGCTATCTCTTGGTTTCTATTTGTAAGCTAGAGGTCGGCTCGATCTAAAGGGGCCCAGGAAAGGGGGGCCGTGAAGGAGAGTATAATTCAAGCCATTAACTTTCTATTTCTACAGTTTCTGCCGTTTCAGTGAGACTAGCTGGCACCTGCTTGGTGATTAAATGCCTTTCTGCTTACTTCCAAGGACTTGTGAGGGAGGAAAACAACGTATTGATGTCTGGGCTAGTCTCTCAGCATGTAATTTACAGCCTTGCTCTGTGCATGAACAGAATGCAAGGGATTCCATTTTAGCAAAGCATTGGAACAGAAAAGAAAGGACAAGCAAAATTGCAAAATGGCGAATTCCGTTGGTACAAAATGGACGCTCCATAGTTATACTGACGATTCTGTACTGGCGATGCTAGACGTATGATGCGGTTGGTTTTCGGCCAACATAATATATTGTCTATGCTTTGTGAGGGTTTTTTTTCTAGACTAATACTAAGTCTCAGGTGCAAGTGCTGATATACTGTTGTTGAAGCCATTTTAACATTCTGCACACTGAGGAGCAATCTGCGCTCCAAAAGAATCCCATGGGAGCAAAGAGTCAAAATCAAACTAGGGCAAAGACAACCTTTGTCGAAAAGAGGGAGCTAGGACTGAACCACCTCAACCATGGCACTTGTTGCAAATAAAAATGTGCTTTGAAGGTGTTATACTTACGACTTGTAGCCGACATCAAGTATCCGATCATCGAAAGGCTTTTCCCCAGGAGATAAAACATCTCGGGATGATCCCCGTTTGTACAGGTAGGTTTTCTAGGTAATCCTAAGACCCTTAGATACCCCAGTTGGGCATCAGATTTCCCGGCAGCTCTATATACAGATTGGATAACAATTGTGCTAAAGTAAAACTGTAGGCATTCCTCAATACACTGGCAACTCATTTTGTAAGATTGTGACTTGCCATGCCAAAGTGGTAAACTCTGGACCATTCCTGACAGTTCCCATTAAAATAATATGGGCAGCTACAGTAGAAAGAAGCTACCATGGTCGATTGCATCAAATGACACAGGGACGCATCTACATGAACATACAGGCATCACCTAGACACCAAGAGAATCATCCGAAACAGAGTGCGTCGCTGCCTCAGGGCGAGAACAAGGTCACAAATCTGACTGTAAAAGCAATATAAAGTCCGATTTATTGATATGAGTTTTCAGTTGCAAAGAATGCCCTTTCCAACACCTTGCGAGGAAAAGACACAGTTAGAAAAACATTAACTACCAAGTCATGATGAATTTGATGAGGAATATCAGTTTCACAGCTAGCAATCTCCACAGTACAGTTCACTGAAATGATGGAAAGAGTGCCCCTTACCTTCATGGATTCCATTGACAGAATTATTCTCCAACTCAGTGTGGGAATGCGGGTGTGACAGCACGGATTCAAGACGACTGACTGCTTTCTCCAGCCTTTCCATTAAACCCTGCATTTCCGCCATCCTGGAAATGAGAAAATCATGTTATTGCTTAAGCAAATCGAGCAGGTGGCATATTTCAGATGAAATACATTTTTGTTTTCAAACATTCAGTTATTTGAACTGACAACCAACACTATTTAGTGCTATAGAAAACTAAGAATACATTGTGTGGCATTACTATTACTATCTTTCTATAATTCAATTATTTCTGCAACCCATCTTTGGAACATACACTTTTATTAACAGATTTCAAGACTTCTTTTATTAACACTTTCGTACTTCTGCTCTTTCATTTACAAAATATAAAATGCCCATCAGGGTTTATATCCCTTTGCCCAAACAACAGGGTGCCCCCCCCTCCTTGCCTCTGGTTAATGCCTTCATACAACCCTTTGGCGAAGAGGACACCGCCATAGTAATTGTATACCAGATGCACACAATGACAAGCGTAGCGTATGGTACTACCACTTGCTTGAGACTTTTACAAAATGCACAACAACAAAAAATGGTTTGGCCTGATCGACTAAAATAGAAATACATAGTCTATTTGCTTTGTTAATCTCAATAGAAATAGAATGATCTTCAATTCCGCAGCATCTTTCACCCCACAGATAAATCAGATAGTGTTAACCAGTTACATTCTCCTTATTTTACCCATCCAGCTTCTTTAAAGGTAAAGGGCACATTTAAAAGGGCTCTACTGGCTTGATACCCTCAATACTAAAGGAACAGAGGTTTGTTGTTGCTTTCCGTAGCATGGACTTGTGCATCTGCTTACGCGGATAAGCACAAGCTCGATATCCAAGTTCGGGTGTTGGGACAATGGCTGGGAGAATAGACTAACAAATTACTTAACCCAGGTAATGTTCTTTCTACTGGATGTTCCTCTAACGGATTCCTCATCTTTGATATACCGATATCCTGCTCGCAGCTCTCGAAACGTTGGACAGCAGAGGGCGCTGTGCATCACCAAGCCGTTGTCACTCGCCGGCTTCCATTCCCACACTGTGACATGATTTCGATAGCACACATTGCGCCCCCGTTGCCCCTCTTTTGCAGAGCAGACTTGAGGATACATAACCTGCATGGGTGTTGAAAGAGAAGCATATTAAAAGATTCACCCACAGTCAGAGGGGTAGGCTGTGGAGGGCGATGAGGAATCCACGGGAGGAACATCCAGTAGAAAGAACACTACATGGGGTAAGTAATATGTTCTTCTAATGGATTGCGTCCTCCCACGGATTGCTCATCTTTGACAGACTCCCAGAGCAATTAAATAGAAGGTGGTGGGACCAGTGGATTTAATTACTGGTTTATGGTGTGAGAACCAACTTTCCCAAACCAAGCATCCTGGCCCGACAGTAATGATTTGAGAAGCTGTGTATCGAGGACCAAGTTGCAGCATTACAAATGTCCTGCACCGGTACACCTCTTTGCAAGGCCAAAATGGTTGCCACTCCTCTGGTGGAATGTGCGCCTAGATTTTCAGGGACATCTTTCCCAGCCAAAGAGTAACATTCTGAAATGCACAGAATAATCCAGCGTGACACGATATGCTTAATCACGGCTTCCCCAAGTGTGTGACCCAGCCCTTTTTGAACCCAATCTATGCAACCTTTCCACCTCTTTGGAAGGATGAGGAGGTGGGTAGAATGTCGACATGGTAATCTTTTATTTTAGGTGCAATTCCGACACCAGCTTGGGAAAGACAAAGGGCAAACCCTCAGGACTACCTTCTCCTTGAAAAATATGCTGAAAGAAGATTTACATGAAAGAGCCTGCTGCTTGCTCACTCACCCTGCGAGCAGAAGTGATGGCCACCAGGAAAATTGTCTTGAATGTCAATAGTCTGAGTGGACAAGAACGTAGAGTGGACAAGAATGTAGAGGCTCAAATGGAGCTCCCATAAAAATGTCAATACCAAGTTCAGATCCCAAGTCGGGACTATAAAAGGGACCGGAGGAAATATATTTGTCAGCCCCTTGAGAAACTGTATGACAATAAGCATTTTACAATAAGAGCCTTGCTCTGGCGTGCGCTTGAAGATGGATAACGCTGGCAGGAAGCCCTTGACAGTAGTCACCTTCAGCCCCCGATGGGCCAGGAGTAGCAGAAAAGAAAGCACTGTAGGAGTATCGCAAGCGAAAGGATTAATATCTTTAGCTCTACACCAGCTGCAAAACATATTCCAGTGGCAGTGGTATAGTGCTTTTGTTGCTGGTCTTAAGGTTAAAAGCAACACATCCATAACCTCTTCCGGGAGGTCGCAGTCTTTGTATCTTAACCTCTCAAAAACCAGGTGTGAAGGTTCAGAGTTTTGATTTCTGGGTGAAGAAGACGGCCTCCCTCTTGGGAGGACAGGTTTGCTCTCCGGGGAAGACTGAATGGCGGGCTGTCTAGAAGATCTGGGTATCACGTCCTCCTGGCCCAATCAGGATCATGGGCTTTCCAAACTTCCTCAACCTCCTGCTGACATGAGCCATGACAGGGACTGGGGAAAGCGTACAAGAGTAGAAAGCGTTCATCTGCTTCCTGGAATCGAGCCTAGATTTGCCCACTGGCATCCATATGCTGCGGTGAGCACTACGGAATCTATCATTCATTTTTAAATACATTGTCTGTGCCTGAATGCTATCTGACATCGCTGCAACAAGATCAGCTGTTTTCTTCGGAGCCGTGCCTGGCTCTAAAATGGCCGGCGCAACGCAGTCTCATACCAAGGCTGGCTTCAGTTTCTAGGCAACTGGCCTCCACTTACTCGACACACATCCGCCGGCCGGCGGATGGAAGCCGGCCACTTTGAAGGCCAGTGAAAAAGGCCCTGTTCTACCCCTGTTTGCCCCGGGGAGCAACGGCTAACAGCCAAAAACCATGGCGAGTTCTAGCACACTGTTACCACCACTCATCTGACTGATTTGGTGTATTTCATAATGGCTCCTATTCCCGCCTCATCACCTTTATGGTCCGTTTTCACAAGCCTCTAGACCCGCACTAGTTAACTCTGCCTCGCATAAACGCATCCACACCTCAGTTCACACTTTGAGGCCATCCTCCCGATAACATCTGAACTTTGTTCAGCTGGTCTGTGTTTTGTAGTTTGCTGGCATAGCCCATACACCAGGTTACTTCTACCCAACACCGGCTTTTGTACAATGCTTATATGGATTTTACTTGGCTGATTTACCTGTGCACTGTGCTGTTCGTAGCCTGACCATGTACTGCTGCTAGTCTCTCCTCTGCGCATTGTGTCTTGCTTAGATATCCCGCAATTCTTCTTTTACCATTCTGACTGCGCATTGTGTTACATTTACCTAGTCTGTGAAGCGTTTTACTCTTGACTCAACCTTTACACCATGCTACCTTTACTCTTATCCAATCCCAGTACCATACTATGTTGACCTGCAATATACACTGTTGATTTACCTGTGAATTGTGCTCTGCCTAGCCTGCCTCCATTTTACTAGTCTGTACCAGCCTTTACACCCTGCTACTCTTACGGCACGTTACCATGATGACCTGAATTGTACTCTGCTGATTTACCTGTGCTGTGTCTAGCTTGCCTACGCATCTACTAGCCCGCCCTTGCCTATGCACCTTAAACAGCCCTTTTATTACACTGCGTAACTGCGCATTGTATCACGCCTAGTTAGCATGAGCTCCATGCTATAACATGAGGACACCAGACCTCACTCTTAACATTCTGTACCCTGTTTAGTCTTCAGGTCACCCTGTTTAGTCTTCAGGTCACTAGGACTTAGCATCTAGCCTGCACCAAACCCTGTAGGACGTCACATTAGCCTCTTTGATCTCTGCAGTGCCGCCCTACTCAGAGCACCACCCCTGGCTTACCAGGGTGTCGATAAGTCCCTCTCAGGTGCACTCTCAGCTGCGACTGTCAAGACACCTTACTCTGCCCTCATGGCAGCCCTCCAGAGAGTCACCCTCACCATGGCCTCAATTGTCCCACTATTCCAATCCATCTCGCCTACCGACTTCCTCCGGCCATTCCAAGCTGCAAAAAACTACACACCTGGAATCAACTCCCACTCCAGGGACACCCCCACGAACCTACTCAGCCCCATTGAATGGATCCAACACTTCGCCACCCCCACCACATCGTTGATACCATGCCCCGTGAATATCAGGAATATGAGGCTAGGATCCCATTTCATCACTCATACGATACCTACTAGATTGCCAACTCAAGCCCCTATATCTAAATCTAATAAATGCCTGCCTACCACTCACACAGCAGTTTCTACAGAGATACTAACCTACCAACCTCCGCCGTTGCCCTTACTAGGGAACCATCACCCATTGCCTCTCCAAGCATGCGTAGACCACTCCCCGTAGCAATGCCACCTACCATTAAAGGTGCACTGATCAATGCACGGTCTCCAGTTGCCCATGACCTAATATTGCAGACCTCATCTCTGAAAATGGCCTGGATTTTCTCGCCATCACAGAAGCCTGGCTCCACCAGGCAGCAGGCCCTGCATTCTCCCTAGCCCTCCCAGAGGCTTACACTATTATCAGAGCTGACAGAAATTCAGGCAGAGGAGGAGGAGGTCTCGCCCTTATAGCAAAAACCCATCTGGGCCTCAGAGATACTACCCTCACTAGCCTACCATCTGCCGAACTCCTATCAGTTAAATTCCCGCTAACAGCCACACAAACCATCCTCCTAAACCTTGTCTACTGCCCACCAGGCCCCATCTCCTCCTTCGAGGAAAACATCACAGGCCTCTTAACATCCAACGTAAAATTAGGCTCTCAAATCATACTTCTTGGAGACCTTAACCTTGGGTTCCAGGACCCCAATGATACCAATGCTCTAGCTCTCGAAAACTCCATCTCCCAGCTCGGCTTTAAACACCGAATCACAGACGTCAAGGGCTGTCTGACCTCAATTGCTCCATTAAAATACTTCAGAATGAACCTATTGCCTGGAGAGATCACCATTACATATCCTTTGCCATTCAGGGGATCACAATCCCCCCGCCCCCATCCCCCCTGAGTCCTAGCCTCACCCCGCATCCCTTTGCAGGAACTCCCGTAACATAACACTGCCCGATCTACACCCTCTAATCAACAACATCTTGGACGATACCAAATACAAGAACCTAGACCCTACTAACCGGGTTGACCTCTATAACAATACTTTAGAGTCAGACTTGAACACTATCGCACCACTCAAGCTTAAAAAAAAGCCAAATCTATTGCTCACCTCAACAATTGGTTCACACCAGAACTAGAAATTCTGAGGAATGAAAAAAAGAGTAGCGGAATCCACTTGGCGTAAATCACCTACCACTTACAACAAGGCACTGTTCACCACAGCAGCTGACTCCTACAAAACTGCCATTCACACCACCAAAAAAGAAATCTATAATAACAGAATCCTTAACGCCAAATCAAGGTCCAAGGAGCTCTTCAGCATCCTAAGGGAATTGGAATCCCCAGCACCACCATCGGCGGACTGCACAAAGGATGCGGCCTGGTGCACCAAAATACAAGCAGCCCTAGCGGACAAAATAGCTTCACTCCAAACCAAAATAGAAGCCAAGAAGAATAGCCTCTCAAACAGCTCATCCGATAAACACTCTCCCAAGCATTAACTCCCTCAGTGCCCTCCGTTTACTTTCTCCCTGGTCACTCCTAAGGAAGTGGAAGACATCATCAGAGGACTAAAGCCGTCAAGATGTCAAGGAGACACATGCCCGGCTCCCATCATCCAGGAAAGCGCCAAAGAGCTGTCTCCTTTCATCGCCGCAGTGATCAACTTCTCATTCAAGGCCAGCCTTCTCCCCAACAACCTCAAGGAGGCCTGGGTCATTCCACTCTTTAAAAAAAAAACAATTTAGACCCTAATATACCAACGAACTATAGGCCAATCACAACCGTCCCCTTCCTTCTAAAAATTCTGGACAGAGTTGCTTACCTGCAAATCCGGAAACACCCGGAGGACAATAACTTAATTGGCCTCCGTCAATCTGGATTTCGGCTGAGAAATGGCCCCGAGACAGCCCTCCTGGATCTGAAAATACAGATGGACGAGGCGACAGACAAAGGCAAACTGGCCATCATCCTCCTGTTCGACCTCTCGGCTGCCTTTGATCCGGTCGACCACTAGATCCTCACTGAACATTTAACCACTGCATCTATCAATGCATCCAATTGGATTAAATCTTCTTATCCAACCGCACCACCAGAGTCTTTTCGCCCTCTGCCTCAGCAGACCCGATACCCATCCACTGCGGGGTACCCCTAGGCTCATGCGTTTCACCAACGCTATATAACATTCACGAAACTCCTCTTAGACCGTCTTGACAACATGGGTGTCATCTACACGAACTACGCAGATGACACCCAGGTTCTCATCACGCTGTCAGGTTGCTACGAAGCCGACTCTAAGCTAATTAACAATATCTACTTGGAAATACAGGCATGGATGGCTGCCCACAGCCTCTGCCTCAATGATGAAAAAACAGAGCTCCCTATTGTCGTCACGAAGGCTTGCCTTAACAAGCTTGACCCGCAATATATGTCCTTCAACATTGATGGGAACCCGATTAAAGTTGCAAAGGAGATAAAACACTAGGAGTTTATCTCGACTCCACCTCGTCCTTAAAGAAACAAGTGAGCTCCATTGCATCATCAACAGCCTACACCAACAAGCTAATCAATGCATGTAAATCATACTTGTCCCCTCTAGTTGCATGACGTTAGCTAGAGCCTTAGCGCTCTCCAAAATAGACTACTGCAACACACTATTCCTAGGATCCTCTGAACAGAATCTCAGAAGTCCTTCAAAACAATTCCTTAAGATCAGCACTAAACATTCTGAGATCAGGCACATCTCCAGCCTTAGACAGAAATCTAATTAGCTCCCAGTGCGCGATAGAATATCACTTCACGCTCTGGCAATCACCCACAAATGTCTGTCTAACTCTGCGCCTAAATACCCGTCAGACAAGTTCTCCAAATACCAACCAGCCCGACCCACCAGATCTTCCCAAACTCACTTCCTCTTAGTTCCTAGGTTTAACCTATAAACTGCAGGAGGAGCCAGCTTCCCTGTCCAAGCTGCCAAGTATTGGAACTCCTTATCCCCCCCCCCATTAGACTGGAACCCTCCTTCAGTACTTTGAAAACCAGAGTAAAGTTCTGGCTCACTGATAAGGCTATCAACTGAAGCTTCTGGCTGCCAGTGGATCTGTATTTTATCTTCACTGTTCTGATTGATTTGCCCTTAATTGTACTTATTGACTTGACTGCCAGACCAACCTGTAACCTCTGGTTGACCCACCTGTTGAATTACTATGTATGTTTATGTATGTAAAATTGCAGTGTACCACAAACGCATTTCTCCAGAACTCCTCTGCAGAAATGTCTTGGGGCAGAAGAGGTCTCATTTCCGGTTGATACTGGACGCAAACAAAGCTAACTACCCCTCGTGAGAAATTGTGCTCAGCGTGCTAAAGCATCTGCCATTGTGATCTCCCCTTGGACTAGGTGAGATTCCATTGTAGTGCCCAAAACCAGAACTGTATTCCCTCACTCAACAGTGGAGGTAATGCATGGCCACTGGATGTTCTTCCCCTGCATAAATGGCAAAAAATCCATCAGCGCCAGTCTGATTGCCCTCAGCTCTAAATATTATTTTCACATTTTCAATAAACATAACAAGCAAATCTCACAAATCATGAGTTATCCAAATATTAAATGCAACAAGAAGAACAATGTAACCCACAGAGAATATTCACCCTACACCCAAATCAACCAATCAAAAACTCAAAACACACAAATAAGTGGTCCCCATCAGAATCCATTTTTTTTGTTTGTCAAAAGACTGCTGATCATGAGATCGTTAATGTGGGCTACCCAGCACGCGAGGGAAGAAACTGACTAATGTCATCTCCGGCCAGGGTTGCCAAAAAGGTTTCCCCATCATCACATTCTCTTTCCAAGCCCAGCAAGGGAGATCCTGCACAACCTTGCTCGGGTCCTGAAGAAGGTACGTCATGCTGCCTGAGAACCGTCACCATTGGGATCTGTGGGTACACTGTAGGAAGCTCACTCTTAGACGAGCCTCAGGCACCAGAAAAATACAGGATGCCATGAGGACATGAGGCCCAGCAACCTCAGAAAATCGAAAGCTGGTAGACGTTTTGAAATCTTTCTATCATCTGCAAGGTAGGTGGAGCCCTCAACGCAGGAGGCAAAGACCCCCCTTCACCCACCCCACCAAGGATGAATCCAGGATTCACCAATGAATTACAGCTTTTGGGAAGATGTCACCTGGGACTTCTTGAAATTTAGGGAGCAGCTCAGTTTGTGGCGAGAGTGGCAGGTGCTGCTGAGATGTTCCCGAGCCTGATCGGGAGAAAGAGCTCTCATCAGCCAATCGTCTAGTTAGGAAGGATGTGGATCCCTCCCCTCAGATTCGCTGCCACCACCACCATCAACTTGGTGAAGACCCTCGGGGCAGAGGTCAGCCCAAAAGACAGTACTCGAAACTGAAAGTGAGAACTGCCAATGGCAAATCTCTGGCACTACCTGTGCTTGGTATGCATAGGCACATGAAAGTAAGCATCTTGAAGATCGAGTGACACCATCCAATGCTGGAGTCGAAGGGCCTGGTGGATCTTCAAAAAAGAGTGACCATCTTGAATCTGTCCTTCCTGAGAAACTTGTTCAAGCTTCTCGGGTCCAAGATAGGTTGCAGTCATCAGTCCTTAGGAACCTGAAAACAGTACCAACCCTGGTATTGCTCCGCTACAGATAACCTTTCCACTGCACCTTTCTCCAGCAGGGAGAGAATCTCCAGAAGGAGCAGGTCTGGTTCCCGAAGGGATTATTACTCGCCCAGGGGACAATCTGTGGGCCTTTTCCAAAATGAGAGACAGTACCCTTGAGCTACTATCTGCAGTGCAGAAGCATCCATGTTTTGCCATTCTTGGAGATGCTGGGTTAGCCTGCCTCCCACCGGAAATGTGAGTGAAGTAACTGCCTGGACTGTTCTTCTCCACGGCCTCTTGTGCTGCATGGAAACCTCCTTTAGCCTCTTTGTGTAGCCGGTCCTCTATTTTTCTGTCCAAATGAGGAGTAGAAATGAAAGTAATGTCCTCTCCAGATCTGGAAAGACTGTTGCTGCTGCTGGGGTTGAGGGATGGCTGCACCCAAGGATTCTTCAGCTGTTTTAGAAGCTTACAGCGTCTCAAAGCTTTCGTGAGCCTTTGCCCCGAAGAGGTTTGACCAATGGAAGGGCATGTCCAAAAGTCTCGATTGGACATCAGGAGCAAACCCCGATTTGCACAGCCATGAAAACCACCTTGTGGCTGCACTTGCATCCCTATAGCGACCAACACAGTCGGACGCATCCAGTTCTGATTGGAGAGATTGACATGCAGCGTCCTTAGCCAGGCAGTACCCTGAATGATGTTCAGAAAGCCATCTCTCATTTCCCCCTCAGGAATATTCTCAGCCACTTGGGAGACAACATCCCACAGAGTGTAGCTGTATTTGGCTAAAGTGCAAGATCCGTTAATGGCCTTAAGTGCCATGCTCCCAGCGGACAACACCCTTTCCCCTAGCACATCATATTTATTATCATCCCTATCAGGTGGGATGGTTGGGTAGGCAGCTGCTTTGGATGTAGAAGTAGCTGCTTGCACCAACAAGCTTTCAGGGGCAGGGTGCCTGGAAAGGAATTGAGGATCAACAGCCAAAGGCCTGTATTTCCTTACCAGCTCCTTGTTGACAGCAGGAGTGGTATCCAGCTTCTGCCAATTGTCCAAGATATTTTCTCCAGTGCAAAGTGAAAAGGCAGAACAGGTTCTTTTGGGAGTACATTGTTCAGGATATCAGTGCGATCATCCCGTACAATAGCCATTGCAAAATATCTCCAGCCCAAGTATTCAGCGACCCTATTTATCACTGACCTGTACGCCGCACTGGGATGGGTAGCCGAATCTGGGCAGCAAAGTCCACTTCTAGAGAAGTGTCCAACCCACTGGAATTCTTTAGGCGCGTAGCCAAGTCCTCAATTCGGGTTTCCTCTGAGATGAGTTCCCTCAGGGACATTTGCTGTGCCAAAACATTCAAACCCAAAGGGTAAGTCTTATTTTCCTCCAAAGATGGGTCGGAGGATGATGTTGACAGCTTTGACAGAGTCCTTCGATAACGAAGAAATGAAAGCCATTGGCTTCCTTGCTTCTCGTATGGTCGACAATGTCGAAGCCACTCGAGCAGGCATCTCAGGCTTTTGACCCAGGCTCTTGGGCGTGCAAGTCGGGGCCTTTGACGACTCCCTGCCAGCTTTACAAGGCACAGTGGGGTTGGCAGCCTTTTTTTCGGCTCCTTCTAGGGACCAGGAGGAGACGCTTTAAAAAAACATCCATAATTTGGGATTCCAAGATTGCGGCCGAGCCGGGCAGACGTGCTCGAGCATAGCTTCGTCCCCCAGCTCGGGCGGCAACAATAAAGCACATGAAATAAGCAATCACGAGCCCTCCAAGAAGCGCCCACCTCCCTCGGAAGGAGAAGGAGAGACGAGCCCCGGAACGAGTCGGTAGACGGAGACGGCTACACGGGATCCGGCGCCCCGGCCCAGGACAGCCATCCCGCCAGAGCAGAAGCCGGGAAAAGAGCCGAGCTCCCGGGCCCACCAACCGCTCGAAGCAGCGATCCAGGAGGAACAAGGGAGAACCCCGGGTGCCGAGAAGCTAAGCCCGATAAAGAGAAGCGGGATCTCCCATCGGAGAGACCAGGAGGTGAACGCCACCCCGGCGGCTCAAACACCAAGAGGAACAGGCTGGGTCCGGAGACGACGCAGCTCCGGCGGGGGAGGAAACGGACGAGGGAGAAATCTGCCGAGAGAAGGAGTCGGCCAGTCGGCAAGCAGCACGTCGCTGAGTCCAGAGGAGCCCAGCAGAGCTCCCGACACAACGCAGTTACGAGGAGAGGGAGCTATCCCGGGACCAGTGGGGAGGGAGTCTCCCCCCCCTTACACAGACGATAACGCCACCCCCCACACCCGATGGGCAGCCGGGAGGGAAACCGG
This sequence comes from Ambystoma mexicanum, assembly GCF_040938575.1. Lineage (NCBI taxonomy): Eukaryota > Metazoa > Chordata > Amphibia > Caudata > Ambystomatidae > Ambystoma > Ambystoma mexicanum. The sequence goes on from NC_090930.1 coordinate 1,120,124,511, forward strand.
ACCGGGACAACAGGGGCAGGGGAGATAAGGGATCGTTTCACCCCGGACTTTATACAAGATCACAGCAATAATCCAGCGCTTCACACCCATACATCAGAGAGAGTCGGCTTCCCCCCACAAAAAAAGAGGCCCACCCGGTAGCCGCGTGGCGGGCCGGGGGGAGGACTCAATGGTCCCTGAGGGCAGAGTTCGCAGAGGCCCCACAGAGAATCACTACAGATCCCCAAAACCAGGAAAGAATACTCCATCGGATTCAAGAAGCGGAACAATTATATTAATTAGTGCTAATGACATAACGCGACAGGGCCTCCTAGTTGAAATCAAACGGAATACAACAACAGATACCTGGACCCGAAGTGAGGAACAAGATAAAGAAGTACTCGGGTAAAGAATCACACACATGTCAAAAGCCAGAACTAAGACTGGGTCACAGGTCACGGCGGCAAACAAAAGCGGATCCGGGCAGGACCAAGACCTGACCCAAATCTGGGGAATAGGAAACACAGAACCCAAGCGGACAAACAAACAGAAAAATAAGGGGGGAGACCCAACAGAACAAAAAGAGGACACAGACATGGCTTCGAGGGACGATATGAAAACCTGGTTAAAGGAATTCCAGGACCAGTTCATCGCATCAACCCAGGTACAGTTTGACAATATGAAGGGCAAATTGAAACAAGCAGTCCACAAACTGAAAAAGGACATAGAAATCCTAGAGGAGAGAACATACAACTTGGAAAGGTCGGTCCAGAATATGGACGAGGAAATACTCCAACATGCAGAAGCACAAGACTGCCTTGCACGTCTGGCATTGGAATTGGAATCCCAATGCGAAGATCTGGAAAACAGGTCCAGGAGATCGAACATAAGAATTAAAAATATGCTGGAAACCATGGACGACAAAGACCTTCGCACAGCGGCACAACAAGTATTCCAAGATATTCTAAAGGATGGACCCGGGGAAGAAATCCACATCGACAGAATACACAGAGTAGGCCCTCGAAGAACAGGGGAGCCCGGATCCCGCCCAAGAGACGTACTAGTGGCCATGACACGATACTCACAAAAGGAACAAATCTTAAGGAAGGCCAGAACTTTAGAGCAAATAAGAATGAACGCAAAAGAAATATTGCTGTTCCAAGACTTAGCTCAATCCACGCTCAGAAAGAGAAGAGAAATTAGCCAGTTAACCAAACTTCTCACCGAAAATAAAATACAATATAAATGGACATTCCCATTCGGCCTCCTATTTACATGGGAAGAAAGACAATATCGAATCGCTACATGCGAGGAAGGCCTCAGAATCATGAGGTGCCAGGAACACGATCCTGAGCCCCCAAACACCAGTGAACCCCAAAGAAAAAGGAGACAACCAAGGGGATGGCAAACGGAGAAACGAAAAACAAGACTCCAATCCCGCAAGACGGAGAAAAACTAAGCTCCCCGAACAGGCAACACGCACGCACGAACAGACGGAGGGAGAGGCAATGTATGCACAGACAAGCCAGCCAGGGCAGGTGCCCACATGAAGGCGCGGCAGAGCCACGGGACGGCCACGGAATCTATACCACAAGCCGGGTTTAGGAACCCCTGCGAACTGGTCACCCTGAGATGTTAGAGGGCATGGAGCAAAGGCACGACGCCGGAGCAACCATAGGGCCCAGCACCCTCCTCAGGGACAAAGTTGAGGGGGGAAGGAGGGAGGGGGCATGGGGGGAAGTTCAGAGGGGAAAAGACTTGATCACTGGTACTAATGCGCTCCGCAGCGACCCACAGGTTTTATCCAAAAAGAAACAACAGACAAACACGAAAGAATGGGGCTGAAAATCTTAACTAATAACATCAGAGGGCTGAACACGCCAGTGAAACGGAAAAAAATTGAACACTTCTTGCACAGGGAAAAGTATGATATAATTTCGCTCCAAGAAACTAACATACAGAAAAAAAGGAGAGACTCAATCCAGATAAGAGGCTACAATCAAATTCTCCAATCCAATGATAAAGAGAAAAAGAAAGGAGTACTCATAGCATTCGCTAACCATCTACAGGTCCAAATTAAAGTGACACTAGCAGATAAAAATGGCCGCTTTGTCTGTGCGAAGGTCCAGATAGATAATCGCCAATTAACTTTAGCCACCCTATACGCTCCAAATACTGGCCAGGAGGGATTTATCAGAGACACGATCAACAAACTAGAAAACTTTGCGGAAGGAGAGCTGATCCTGACCGGAGACTTCAACCTAGCATGGCACCATACAGAAGACCGATCAAACACCAAAAATAACCAACAAGGATCTCCCTCACCAGCGCTGAAACAGGCAATGCAGAACTTGGCGCTAGAGGACGTGTGGCGCAGACTCAAAGGAACAACGAAAGGATATACATACCACTCGCACATTCATGATACTAGCTCCAGGATAGACTACATATGGGCTACAGGGGCCCTAGTTGGAGAAATCCAGGACATCGAGAAAGGCCAAATCTCACTATCAGACCACGCTCCGTTGTTGATCACACTCCCCAAATTCACGAAACGATCCGGTCTATGGCGATGGACGCTCCCCAGAGAAATCATACAAGATCCAGTGGCAAGAGAAACTATAAAAGAGAAAAAATAGGAGTACTTTGAGTACAACGATTCCCCGGATGTCTCCCCAGGCACAACATGGGAAGCCTTCAAAGCGGTGATAAGGGGTCAAATACTTGCATTAAAAGCACAAAAAGATAAGCTCTCATACAAATGGGAAGATGAACTGGGGAAAAAACTGGAAGAAATAAGAGAAGAAATGACCAAGAATACTTCCAGGAAAATTAAGAGGGCGTACCGACACATCCAGAGCCAAATAGACCTGATAAGGACCAAAAGAGCAGAAACGCAATTATTGCACACAAAACACTGGTACGCGATGAAATCAAACAAAGCAGACAAATTGCTAGCTAGACAACTAAAAGGCAGACGGCAAGAGCAATAGGTGCAAACCCTGAAAGACGGACAAGGAGCAAAGAAAACCCAAACGAAAGACATCAAAGAATTATTCCGAGACTACTACCAGAACCTCTATTCCTCACAGCACCCGAGCGAAAAGGAACAGGCGGCCTTCCTAAAAGAAATCACCCTCCCAACAGTATCCCCAACCGAAAAAGCGGCACTGGATGAGCCTATAACGTCAGAGGAGGTAGCAAAAGCAATTAGAGATCTACCCAAGAATAAAGCCCCAGGACTGGATGACTTCACGGTGGCCTTCTACAAAACATACGCGGATATAGTAACTCCCTATTTAACCACCCTTTTTAATACCTTCAAGACCTCGAACAACATCGCCGCTTCCATGAATGAGGCAAAGATACTAGTCTTCCACAAAAAGGGGAAAGATCCAGAAAACCCGAGCTCATACCGCCCAATTGCCCTTATCAATGTCGATGCCAAACTCTACAATAAGATACTCGCTAACAGGCTGGCGCCTCTGCTACCCAAATTCATTCAGCAAGAACAATCAGGATTAATCCCCAACAGGAAAACCCACGATAACATAAGACAAATAATACATCTCATAGAGAAGGCCGGAATCATAAACTCCCATCAGCAATTATTTCGTTAGATGCGGAAAAAGCATTCAATCGGGTAGAATGGACAATGCTGTTTGCGACACTAAAGAAAATGGGCATGGGAAACAAATTTATAAATATGATCCGAGCCAACTACAACTCACCTTCGGCCAGGATCGTAGTCAACCGGGAACTCTCGGATCCCATCAGAATAGAAAGGGGCACAAAGCAGGGATGCCCTCTGTCTCCCTTGCTGTACGCAATCTTCCTAGAACCCCTTCTGGCAAAAATCAGAGTGGCCCCAGACATAAAGGGCATAGAAATGGGAGGGCAAATGCATAAGACAGCAGCATATGCCGACGACATGATGGTGACCATAACAGAACCAAGCAAGACGCTCCCTCTTCTCATCTGGCAGATAGACAACTATGGAATAATTTCGGGGCTGAAAATAAACAAACAGAAATCGTCGGTAATGGAATTGGCAGGAGACAAAGAGGATATCCACAGGATAACGAAAGTCCTACAACTACAAACGACGGAGGATGGAGTGAGATACCTCGGAGTGAATCTGACACCTAAGATAAAAAAAACTCTACTTGGGGAATTATACAAAACTCCTGGAAGACGTTGAGATCTGAACAGATGGAACCCGCTGACAATCTCCTGGTGGGGCAGAATAACTGTCATCAAGATGACGATTTTACCCAGATTGCTTTATCACTTCCAAGCTCTCCCCGTACGGATTCCGACAACCTTCTTCAAGTCACTCACCAAAATAATCACCAAATATATATGGCAAAACAAAACACCAAGACTATCACAACAGGCGCTTACAGCACACAAATTAGATGAGGAATGGCACTTCCCCCACTTCAGGAAGTACTACGAGGCGGCACAACTATGGGTCCTAAACGAGTGGCTCACGGACACATCAGAAAAATGGTGGGAGGCACAGGATAGAGCCGTCGCAAGATCAAACCTGCGCCACCTCCAGTGGAAGAGACCCGAGCACAGACACCAAAACAATAAGTGAAGTCATGAGTACCACCATGGAAATATGGGACAGAGCCACCAAGAGAGAAACCCTCACAATTGATCCCGCCCCATTCATTCCAATGTTTGACAATCCAGACTTCCCCCCATGAGTGGAAAATGGGTCTTTTCAGAAATGGCGAGATGCGGCTGTACAAAAGTGGGAGACATTTTCGAGGGGCAGCAGGTCAGATCCTTCATAGAAGGTCAGGAATTGCTGGGCCTCTCGGAAAAGGACAGATACCAGTACGAACAGATCAACCACTGGCTCACAACCCCAAGAATAACGAAGGCCCTGACAAGGGATCCCACCCCATTCGAGAATTACATGTTGACCCAAATGGGAGAAAAGAAATTTGTCTCCACCCTTTACAAATTCATTGACGCCCAAGAAGAAAACATTACGTGGCTCCACATGAAAAAATGGGAAACCACGCTAGGGAAACAAATCACGAGGGATCAATGGACATATCTCTGGCAGATAATCCCCAAATGGACATGGGCAATACAAACGAGGGAAGCATGGACAAAAGTGATGGTCCAATGGCACGATACCCCGGAAAGACTACACAAAACGTTCCCGAACAACACAAGGGAAATGCTGGAGGGGATGCAACACCATGGGCACTTGGAGACACATCTGGTGGGACTGCAAGGAACTACAACAATTCTGGGCAGAAGTGAAAACACAGATGCAAGAGATGTTCAAGGGAACGGCCAATCTAGAAGAAGAAATATGGATGTGCGGCATGTGGGCCCCAGAGATAAGACACTTACAAAGACACAAAAGCAGAATGTTATGGGGCTCCTCATAGCAGCCTGGCTAGCAATAGCACAAAAATGGAAACAAAAGTCCCCTCCAACCACTCATGAATGGCTTCATAGGATATGGACCTTTGTAGCGATGGAGAGAATTACATATAACCTCCAAGGGGACAGACAGCGATTTGCTATGGACTGGGAAGACGCCATAGAATTCCTGCAAAGCGACTACATGCTACAATGGTACCCCCACAACCTACGCATTCTGGATATGTTCACTAGCTAAGACCGAAGCATTCAAGGGCCACTGCGGAACCGCAAGGGCGCTAATACCGGTAGGGAGGGAGGGGGGCGGGAAGGGGGGATTTGGGACAATGTTGAGTCCCGATGTTTAAGTTTAAAGAAATGCCAATAAAAACTTATTTTTTTTTAAAAAAACACATCCATAATTTTCAGACGGAACTAGTCTGGGAAACGTACCATTTTTCCGTCGGGCAAGGAATCAGATGACAAAGAACGATGGCGTTTCTTCTTGGATTTTCTTTGAAAAGGTGAAGAGGGACGCGAATCGTTCCTCGATCACTTTGAATGTTTGGAATGCTTTTTAGATCTCTGCGGAGACTTGTCCCTTAAACATCCATCTTCGGAAGATTTCCTCTTCAAATGAGTAGAGGATAGGGATTTTGACACCGACCAAAGGTGAGTTTTGACTTCCTCTCCTTCAAGGCCTTGTTAGTCATGGACTGACAAGAACCACAGTCGTTGACCTTGTGCTCTTCGCCAAGACAACAGAGCAGATAAAGATTGATTCAAAATGGTGTTTCAAAACAAGAGATAATCAGTCATTTAATGCACTGTCCATGGGTCATAGGTCCCCAAGGAGCACTTACCCTGTGCCTCTGGCAGCGGCACGTGGGGATTCCAAAATTGCAGGGTCCCCGCAGTCGGGAGCACCCAGTCCTCTATGGTCAGCCTGATGTCCCAATTGGTGATTTTTGAACAATTCTGGTGAAAAAATGACTGTTTAGATTAAAGGTTAGGCACTGCATCAGCAGCCTAACTGTGCCAGTACATGTGTGATATGCATTCAGAACACTGCAAAGGTAAATGTACCTGATTTTCAATGAGGGTACTGGTGGCCAATTCTAGCCAGTTCCCAATGTGCGGCAAGTAACTGCCAAATCACCACAACACATTCAGATGATGTGCCCTAAAATTGCAATAATGAAGGTGCTCAGTGAAACTTAAAAGTCTGAATGCAGTCATTAAAAAGCACTAGTTGGCATAAACCGTTGCTTTAGAAATACAAATCATAGTTATATAGGCACATACCTTTGCGTTAACATCCGACGGCATGGCCATCTGCATGTGTCAGCTTGTTTCTGGTTTTCTTTTTCAATCGTGTATGGTTTTAAATGGACTCAAAAACAAATCCTACAGAGATTTATAAAAATGAATGCTGCAGGTGTTGCTTGGGAGCCCTAAGCCTAAAAGTGTTGTGGATCGCATGAGGTTTAACTTGGTTTTGAAGTAGTGGAAGTTCGATACTGAAGAAAGAGAAAAAATCCGGCACTCAGCGCCACCAGTTTAACAGTCATTTAATTGTGTTATAATGTCACACATTAAATGATGAGGTAAAGCCCATGAATGATAACATGTTTCGGCTCGCTCAGCCTTTTTCAAATCTGGGCTGGTTTGACATCAAACACAATAAATAATGAAACATATCAGAGATTGAGTGACAACACTATCAATGAAAACATAACATGACAAAGAAAATGCAGATATTGAAACATTAAGCCATGGTTGGCATTGACAGATAATGAGATTCATAGATAGACAGAGAAACAAGGGTTGGTGAGGGGGCGGATGCAAAGGTATAGAGAAATATTTCACAATATATAATAATAATGAGTACATTGTATCAGAAAACAACCAAGAAGATAGCACAAAACAATATGGGGACAGTGCAAAAAAGATGAGAAAAGGAGGAGAAAACAAAAGGAAGTTTAGTGATTATTGAGTAAGTGCAATTTACACAAATGAGACCAATTATTCCAAATAACAACTCCAATGAAAAGGTCATTAATTGCGCTTACCCGAATTTCTATTAGACAATCCGAAAGACTAAATGTCAATGTGGTAGTAACGGGGTCAGATCCCCCACAACTAAATCTGCAAATAAATAAACTTGAATTCAGAAATCACTATGGTAAAAGAAAGTGCTCATTATTTTGCAAAAGGACGTTGTATCTACTAATCCTTGATTACGTGCGAGTACCTTGCAAATATCATAATGCACTGTCTCAGTTAAATCTCCATTTCATTTTTTGGTTTATTTCGCATTTACACGTGTAACGTGCAATACGCTTTTCTCGGCTGTATCACAACCACAGCGCACATCCACTTCTGAAACCTCTGAGATTTAACTGAGACAGTGCATTATGATATTTGCAAGGTACTCACACGTAATCAAGGATTAGTAGATACAACGTCCTTTTGCAAAATAATGAGCGCTTTCTTTTACTATAGTGATACCTGAATTCAAGTTTATTTGCAGATTTAGTTGTGGGATCTGACCCCGTTACTACCACATTGACATTTAGTCTTTCAGATTGTGTAATCGAAGGGGGCGCTGTTGGGCGCCGAGCAAGATGGCCGCCTGATACGTGTGCTCCGAGGCGGGCGGACCTCCAAATCCTGATTTAGGAGGTTTCCACGGATTACAGCCGGGCGCGGAGCACACGACTTTTCCCCCGCTGCTTCTGGGATCCTGGGGATCTGATCCCGCTTTGAATCGGAGCCGGGAAGTGCATCCCCGACTCCACGCTGCCCATCCCCCTTCCTGCGGCGCTCCTCCGCGCCTGAAATCCAGCCCCGGCGGAGGGTGGTCGTTCCCGCCGGGGGCCTGCTGCGCTCCTCCTCGCATCCGCCGGGCATCGGTGGGAGCTGGCGCGCCTCGACCTTCCTGGCGGCGGGGTCGTCGGAGTCCTGGGACCGTGACCCGCCGGCCAGGCCGCTGGTCCTGCTGAGTCGCTGCTCCCGGGTCCCTGGAGGGACGTCGGCCCAGCGGTGCGTCCACCCTGCCTGCATCCGCTGCCTGCCTGCGCTACATCGGGGCCTCCCTGCCGCCCCCGCGGCTCCGCAGCCCGTGGTGAAGACCCAGGGCCCCCTCTTCCCCCCGACAGCACACGCCGCGCTGCTGGAGCGGCGCGGCTCTCAGGTACGTGCTGCTGGGGAACTTCGCTCTTTGCTGGCCGCTCCTCCTTCCTGTGGCGACCCCGCGGAAGGCGCACAAACTCTCCCTGCATCTGTGCTCGGCTGGGGGGGCCGTGCTTTTATTCTCGCTGTTCCTGGCCTGCCTCTCCCCCCCCAGCCTGGTGAATCGCCGTGGGATCTCCTTTCTTCTCCTGTGGAATCCGGCGGGGGGGTTGTGGAGACCCTTCCCCCCCAGCTTGCACGCGCCTCGCTGCCGGAGCGCTGCGGCCTCCTGGGGTGCGCAGGGGGGGCTTCGTGGACTGTTGGGCCTGGATACCTGCCTCCCTGCCTTGTGACTCCGGGGTCGCCCCTCTCTGGTGGGACGTCCCTGCGGCGTTGTTGGAGGCCGACGGTCGGTGACGTCTGGATCCGCCTGGGGGGCCCTGACTCTCGTGGCTCCTTGTCTTGTGGCCCAGCGGCCCTCTCCCCCCGCTGGGAAGCCACTGGGCCCTCACTGCCCTCGCACGCCTGGAATCCCACGCCCTGAGCGACCCTACCGTTCACTGGGGGCTTGTTTCTCCTCGCCTCGCCGCCTTGAAGCTGCTGTCCCTACACCCGGATTGTTACTTGGCGAAAGGGTGCCGCTAACATCGCTGCTTCCTACCCTCCATCTTTGGGCACCCCCGCCCTCAAGGCCCCCTGCCGCCGCTTTTAGCGCCCTCCCAGTCGGGCTGTAGCCTTGCGGCCTACACTTCGGGACCGCTCCCCGCTCCCCTTTCGCTTACGCACCCTACCTGGAGTATCGGCTCTCGTGGCCTGGGATCTCCCCGTCTCCTACTAGGGGCTGCTAGCGATCCCCCCCTTCTTTACCCCACACTACCATCACCCTTGTCAAAATGACTAAGGGAGGCGCGAGGAAGCAAAGCTCCATTAACATGTTTGCGAGGGCGGCTGTGAGAGCTCCGGAGGACCCTACTGAGCGGCCACCTGTTGCGTCATCGTCCGCGGTGACACCTGAACCCCAAAACATGATGGACTTCATCAGGGAGGGCTTCACCGCCCTACACTCAAAACTGGATGACATGAACGGTACAATATCCTCGATCAAGGCCCACATGGAGAGGACTGATGGTCGCGTGTCTGAGGTCGAGACACGGGTCGGCTCTGCCGAGGAGGCATTGGGAGCACTGCGCTCTGAGTTTGTCGCTCTCTCCGGCCGAGTCCACGAGGTGGAGAAGAAGAACGAAGACTTGGAATCCCGCTCGAGGCGCAATAACCTGCGTATAATTGGGGTCCCTGAGGACGAAGTCCATGAGCCAATGGAGGACTTTGTTGAGCACACGTTAATGACGCTTCTGGACTCACCCAAGCTCTCCCCTCATTTTGCTATCGAGCGTGCACACCGTGCCCTTTCCGCCAAACCCAAGCCTGGGGCTCCACCCCGCCCCATCATCGCTCGAGTCCTGAACTACCGGGACCGGGACACCCTACTCAGAGCCGCGAGGGTCAAGGGCGAGCTGCTACTGGGGGGAGCGAGAATTCATCTTTACCCCGACTACTCGACTACCGTCCAACGGGAACGTAAGACTTTCCAAGCTGTGAAGCGCAGGCTACGAGATCATTCCATCAAATATGCCATGCTCTACCCAGCTAAACTGCGCATAGAACATGCTAACCAGGTGTTCTTTTTCACGATCCCGGAGGAGGCTTCCAAATTTATGGATGAACACTTCCCAGGTTGACTTCCCCCTTCTATCTACAGTCTTGCAGCTTCCCCCTCTGGGCCGTTTGGGGGGCGGCCGGGCCCGGCCTTCCCCCTGTACTGATGCCGCATTGATCCTCTTTCCCGGATTCGACTTGTTCAAGATTCTCCTCTTATCTCAACTATGTGCTATACTGCTAAATGCAAAATGCCTTTCCTAAGTTGTATAAGTTATTGCAGTTGCACCTCGAGCTATACTGGTTCCGCTGCAGCCCGGAGCGCTGCGGTCAGCACGGCCTACAGGCCCCCAGGCGATGATGCCGCTAGTTTGGTTTTGGCTGAAGGGGTTTGGGATTGTCATTCCTCTGTTTGGGAGGGGGATGTGGGTGGGGGTGGGACATGTTAGGGGTGTTATTGTTAGAAAATTGGCACTGGCAGCGAAGGCGGACCGTGGCGCAGCACACACCCACTGGTCCTGGTCACCTTTTTCGACTCTACCACTACCACATCTATGGCTGAGGGGGACTTAACCTTTATGAGTTGGAATGTACGGGGGTTGGGGAATTATAGAAAGATGAGACAACTCCAGCTGCAGGCCGAGCGCCATGGGTCCAAGATCCTCTTTTTGCAGGAGACACACGCTAGATCAGCCCAATGCGTCCGATTTGCCAGGACCTGGGGCTCTCATAGATTCTTCACCGACTACTCGACTCAAAGTCGTGGGGTCATGACTCTCATTCATAAGAGTCTCCGGTTCACTCTCTTCTCCTCACACATTGACCCCCTGGGCAGGTATGTTCTGTTACACGCTACGCTTCAAGGGAGGGAGGTGGTCTTGTTGAATATTTATGGCCCCAATCTCGATGACCCGGAGTTCTACAGACAGATCACGTCTCTCCTAGATGGCTTCCCCCTTGTACCAATTCTCTGGGGGGGTGACTTCAATACTATCTTCGATGTAGCCCTTGATAGATCTGGGTCCAAGCCCCGTCATCTTTCCAGGGCAGCCTATGCTGCATTATCATCCCTGCCCCGGTTGGCCATGGTGGATGCATGGAGATTCTTCTACCCCGATTCCCGCATCTACTCATTCTATTCCTCAGTCCACGATTCATACTCCCGCATTGACCGCTGGGTGATCTCCAATGTCTTGGTCAAGGACGTGAAACAACTAATGATTTTACCCAGAACCTTGTCCGACCACTCTCCAGTGACCATCACCGTGAGTTGGGCCCCTGATCCTGGCCGGTCCCGCTGCTGGAGATTGAAACCCCTAGCCCTGCTCGATCCAGAGTTCCACTCCGAGCTCGAGGACTCAATCGTGGAGTTCTTTGAGCTGAACACGGGCTCGGTATCATCGCTTGCCACACTGTGGGAATCTTTTAAGGCCTATGTCAGGGGGATTGCACTCTCCAAGGAAAACGGGGTTCTTAAGTCAATTCGGAGAGATATAGCCTTGAGTGAAGCTAGGTTGTCGTCACTGGAGGCTGCATGTTCACTCGATTCTACCACGGGTAACCTAGCTGCCATCGGGGAGGTCGGGGAGGAGCTGGACACGTTTCGTTCCCTAGCCGACCGTGAACAGAAGTTTCTGGATAACCCAGGCATCGCACGGAAATACGGTGAGGGCGAACGCCCTGGCCGCTTCCTCGCGAGGTTGATCCGACACGAGACAGGTTCCCCACACATTCCCGGGATTGAGAGACCGGACGGCTCTTTGGCTGTCTCCTCCCGGGACGTCAACACGGAATTTTTCAACTTTTACGGGTCCCTATACTCCAACTCAGACGAGGTGTCAGTGGAGGAGATTGACTCTTTTCTTGACTCCCTTCCGTTGGCAACATTATCCCCTGAGGCCTCGGGCTCTCTCGACTCTCCGCTTACACAGGAGGAGCTCTCCGACGCTATCGATTCCCTATCCTCCGGGAAGGCTCCCGGGTCGGACGGTATCCCAGTTGAATTTTATAAGTCCTATAAGGCACTTCTCCTTCCCCACTTGTTGGCAGTGTGGGAGGAGTCGGTGGAGACAGGCGTGTTCCCCCCCTCACTGCGTGAGGCCACGATCACTGTATTGTTAAAGGCTGGTAAACCCCCTTCACGTTGTGGTTCGTACCGCCCACTCTCCCTCATAAATTGCGACGCCAAAATATACGCAAAAGCCCTGGCCCTAAGGTTAGCTCCCATCCTTCCATCCATCATTCACCCCGATCAAGCGGGCTTTGTTCCGGGGCGGTCTACCTCCTTCAACCTGAGGCGTATATTCAACATAATTGACAGAATTAGCCCGGAGACTTCGGCTGTGGCGGCCACGTTGGATATGCAAAAGGCCTTCGATTCGGTATCATGGCAATTCCTCTGGCGGGTTCTCGAAAACTGTAAATTTGGTCCCTCCTTTCTCTCTTGGGTCAGGCTACTCTATTCGCTTCCTGTGGCTAGAGTCCGCACGGGCGACCACTGTTCTCCTCTCTTTGGGATCGCCAGGGGAACAAGGCAGGGGTGTCCATTTTCTCCCTTGGTTTTTGCGGTTGCCATGGAGCCGTTTGCGGACATGCTTCGTCACCGCCATGCTCACAGAGGCCTCCGTTCTGCCGGGAAGGCAGACATAGTTTCCCTATACGCGGACGACGCGTTGCTGTTCATCCGCTCCCCATCTCTTAACTTGTCTCCGGTCCTTGAGGATATCATCTACTTTGGTCGGGTCTCGGGCCTCAGGGTGAACTGCTCGAAATCCACCCTCTTCCCACTCACGGAGTGCACTCTTCCCCCTCCTGACACTCTGGGATTCACTTGGGCTCAATCTGCATTCACCTACCTGGGAGTAGAGGTGACGCGTCAACAGACACTGACCCTCGAAGAGAACTTTCGGAAGTACCTTTCACATCTGTCCGTTAAGGTTGCAGCCTGGGACAAGCTCCCGATTTCTCTGGCGGGCAGAATGGGTCTACTGAAAATGGTGGTGCTACCTCAGTTGCTCTACAGGTTTGCCAACGTACCCTTGTGGCCAGGCGCAGACTTTTTCCGAGACTTGACTCGCACAATTACCTCCTTCCTCTGGCACTCGGGGGCGGTTCGACTTAAATATGAGACCTTGTCCACCTCCATGGCTAGGGGGGGCTTCGGGGCTCCGGATTTTCTCAGATATTGGTTGGTATCTCAAATTCAATATGTCTCTTATTGGTTCGACACAACTGACCCCCCGCCTCATGTCTGGCTCGAGAAGTTAGCGGTCTGTGACCGCGAAATCCGTTCCTTACTTATTCAACCCGCTCCTCAGGTACTGGACTCACAGAGTCCGGTCGCCTGCACATCCCTGGCATTGGCCAAAACATGGAAACAGCTCGGAATAACCCAGGCTTTCCACGGCAACCTTCCCCTCTGGAACTTCCTCCCGGGGGTTCCTCAGGTTGCACCATCTACCGTTCGTCGCTGGGCCGAGGCAGGCTACGAGCTGTTGCGGGACGTGTTTGACCAGGGCACATTCATTGAGTGGGCTGATCTCCCCCTACCCTTGAGAAGTGACCGGAGCGTCTGGCTTCAATACGCGTCTCTCCGAAGGACCCTTAAGCGCAACTATCAAACATTCCCTGCGTTACCACCAGACGACCCGGCCATTGAGGAGCTCACTTCCCCTTCGCCCATGAAAGGCAAAATCTCCAGGTTGTACTCCATGCTACAGTCCAGATCCTTTCCAGGATTTGCTAAACTTAGGGGGTCTTGGGAGGAAGACTTGGGGGTAGAGATATCGGACGATCGCTGGGCACATTTATGCGACCGCACTCACCGCGTGTCCTTTAACTCCCGATTTAAACTCATTCAGTTTAAAGTGTTGCACAGGTTCCACTACACCCCGGCCAGACTGCATCGCATGTCCAGCGGGCGTTCGTCTAGCTGCCCCCGCTGCGGGCATGTTGATGCGGACTACATCCACATGATCTGGTCCTGCCCCCGCCTCTCACAATTTTGGGGTATGGTTTGTTCAACGGTTTCCGCTGTGCTCGATCACCCCATCGATCCTTCCCCTGCATTGTGCCTTTTTCACGACCTCCCGGGCCTTCCTCGAAACTCCAGGAAGCTGGCCAGCCTCTGCATGCTCTTAGCGGTTCGGTCCATCTTGCTCTGCTGGCTTCACCCCTCTCCCCCCACGCATGCCCAATGGCTGAGGGCGGTCACTTGGGCCTCTGACACCGAGGAAACTTGGGCACACATGCAACCCACTCACTCCAGGCCTAGGGACGTCTGGCTTAGGTTCCGTTCCTACATGTCCGACTTCGTCACCTCTCCGGTGGCTTCCCCGCCTGCTCCTTCTCACTAGTCTGGCATATTCCCGGTGGATCCCCCACCACCCCCCCCTTCTCACTGGTCTGAGAGCTCCTCCCGTATCGTTTGGTTTAACTACTTTCCCTCATATGTGGATTGAATCTCTGTGCCCGTATCATATTGTATGTAATCTTTATGTGACCATATCATGAACTGTAATGCTAATCTATATTTGGTGGGCGCTGTTCGCCTGTTGTTATGCTGCCATGCTGCCTAATAATAAAAAGAAGTTTAAAAAAAAAAAAAAAAAAAAAAAGATTGTGTAATCGAAATTCGGGTAAGCGCAATTAATGACATTTTGATTGGAGTTGTTATTTGGAATAATTGGTCTCATTTATGTAAGTTGCACTTACTCAATAATCACTAAACTTCCTTTTGTTTTCTCCTCCTTTTCTCATCTTTTTTGCACTGTCCCCATATTGTTTTGTGCTATCTTCTTGGTTGTTTTCTGATACAATGTACTCATTATTATTATATATTGTGAAATATTTCTCTATACCTTTGCATCCGCCCCCTCACCAACCCTTGTTTCTCTGTCTATCTATCGATCTCATTATCTGTCAATGCCAACCATGGCTTAATGTTTCAATATCTGCATTTTCTTTGTCATGTTATGTTTTCATTGATAGTGTTGTCACACAATCTCCGATATTTTTCATTATTTATTGTGTTTGATGTCAAACCAGCCCAGATTTGAAAAAGGCTCTGAGCGAGCCGAAACATGTTATCATTCATGGGCTTTACCTCATCATTTAATGTGTGACATTATAACACAATTAAATGACTGTTAAACTGGTGGCGCTGAGTCCCGGATTTTTTCTCTTTCTACATTACATGTGGTGACAGTTAGGCTTTACTACCGTCTAAGTCCAGAGACCTGCGACACCCATTTACTCACAGATGCAATTGTATCAACACCAGTTTCTCTATTGTCTAAAAATTGGGATTGTAAGGTGTCGCCCTACGGAGCAGCTTTCTTTAAAGCCAAACTTCCTTTTTTTGAAGTTCGATACTGAGTCTTCTCCAAGCGGGAGGTTGCACGTTGTCATGGCAGCCTGATACAGATTCCAATGATGTGAAAGACACGTTGTCATGAATGGCTACGTGCAGCGTAATCTGCAGTGTTGTTGTAACGTTGTCATGGTAATTAGTGGGCAGTTTTTCCAAAGCAAAATGTGAGGCTATGATTGGTGTTGGAGTGCGCAAATTGTGATCAGACTATATAGGCACGTCTGACAGTGTCAACAAGCAACAAAATAACCGTATGTAGAAAGAATTGGTAAGCAATGCATCCAATTACGAGAAGGGATATAGAGCAAATTGTTCTTTTCCATTCTTGACGTAGGTGGTCTAAATAAGATAATGAACCCCATTGGCTAGCTAATCCTCGCGTGGCATATCCACAATGCTGTAATCATAATACAGACAGGCACATATGTTGATCCTGCACCCCCTATTGCATTGCAAGGTGCCTCAGAGTGCTTGCTAGTGTCGGATCCTGCGCAAGAGCTGTGCTTAATGCTGCAGGGTTCGAGCCTATGTCTGGGGGTATAGTTATCGCTGTTGCACTGGTGGAAGAAGTGCCACATAGTGGAGCCAGTGAGTGTACCCTAAACGAAATGGTACATACACAGAAGTGAGATCACTTGGGATGACAGTGTGTTGTTCATAAGAAAGTGGTCATGTATTCATGGCGGTTGACTAGAAGGCAATCAGTCATACTGGTGGTATGAATTCCACATTGAGGGCCATGTGAAAGGCATCAAGTCTATGTATCCAGAGGACCTCTTTTTGTAGTAAGCGGCCCAAGACATTAGAGGATTCTTTGACGAAATCCAGGACCCAGGACAGCATATCATCCGCTGTGTGTTGAAACTGTGTAGTGGTTCACTAATGGTGCGCTCAGATTTTTGCAACATATCCTAGACCTCTGCTCACAAATTCTGATGTGCACAGGCCTGACGGTTTGGTCCACATACCTCAAACCACAGGGACATTGGATGCCATAAATCACCTGTTTTGTTTTACAGTTAGTGAGGTTCCGAAGGGTCCAGGTCTGGACAGTAAAGAAAAACTGCTTAGTCTTTTTGGTAAATTTAGAAGAGGTGTAATTAACACATGGATAGTGACCACTTGTGGTCCTGCGATCCCAAAGACCAAGTCGTGGTGCAGGCTTGACAAATTTAGAGTGGACAAATTGGTTGCGTAGGTTTTTTTCTAACTTAAATGCGAATCTGGGCGGTGGTTCGTCAGGGAGACTTAATCTGGCCAATGGCCAATATTTGGCGATAAGTTTGCACACTTGAAAAACTGAATGCCATATGTGATAGCATGTCATCCTTTGGTCAATCTGGTTGGTAACATTTTTGGGAATTAATAGAGAATCCTGGTCGGTGAACCTTGCTCGTATTTGATTTGGTGATAAATTCGCGTGGATACAGTCATGCCGCGCGCTCGCGTGCGCCACTTACCTGCTACGGGGTTCCGGGTCCTCGGCCTCGGCAGTCTCCTCCTTCATGGAGACTCTATCCGCGGTGGCGTCTTTCCCCACGCCGTTCCGCGGGCGCAGCCATCTAGCGTGTTCTGCGCATGCGCGGATCGTCAGTGTTCGACGTTCGCGCATGCGCAGTAACGCGAACTTGCGTTCCGGGCCTCGCTTTGGCCCCGGACCTTAAAAGGGCTTCGCATACACGGAGACAACGCGTCTCAATGCGGTTGTTGCCGTGTATGCGCTGCTGGAGCCTGGTTTCTGTGCTACAGTCTCTCCAGTTACCCTTGCTAGTTTTGCCCTGCCTTGTCCTGCCCTCCTACCTTCCTCTCCTTCCAGCCCCCTGGTACTTTCTGTTCCTGGTTTCTCAGCCCTGTCCTGTCCTTACCTACTTTCTGGTTTTGGGGTTTGGAGGGGTCTTCTCTGGGTTGCCTGTTTAGCCTTCTCCCTTCCTTGTCTCCTGTCCCGTGGGATTCCCTGGTCAGTCCTTCCCGTCCTTGCTGCCTGGCCTTTCCCTTCCTCCGCCTTGTGCCCTGCCGGTACCCGTGCCTTACTGCCTTTCCTGGAAGTCCCGAAGAACAGCTCATCCATCTACTGGTGTTTTAAGGACACATTCGCCTTCTCTGCCAGTGGAAACACTGTCCCGACGTCACGTTAATGCAGAGAAGTGCCACCCGTGGCGTTGGGAGTTGGTTCAGTGCTATCCTGCCATTTATTGTCAGGAGGGTGTTGGGTTAATTTCCCGTGTTACTGCTTCATCGGCATCGTCGCTCCGACAGACTGGCAGCCTCGACTCCACGAACCCCGGGAAGAAAAGGTAACCAGCGATCCCGTGAAACCTCGTTTAACAGACTGAGACGCCTTTCCTCCAGCCTCGACATGGATGACATGCAGGAACTACGCGAAGAAATGCGTGCCATGCGCCTCGAGATGACTACACTTCGCCAGGAGAACGACACCCTTCGATAAGCGATGGGCCGGGGTATCGGCGGACTATCACAACCAGTTCCACCGCCTGAGAACACCATGGCTTACACGACTCCCATGAAGTTTGATGGAGACCCGCGTCGAGTGGCAGAGTTCTGTACCCACTGTAGGATCCATTTTCAGTTTAGGTCCAGTCATTTCGGTCAAGACAAGGCCAAGATCGGGTACATTCTAGGAAACCTGACCGGTAGCGCGCTTGCTTGGGCCACACCTCTGGTCTCTACTAACAGCCCCCTGCTGGGTGATTTCACCGCTTTTGAGAAGGCCTTTTTGGATGTATTTCAACCACCTAATTTGGCAGCCATGGCCCAGAACCAACTAATGGAGATCAAACAGGGATCAGGTGATATCATCCAGTATATCAGTCGGTTTCGACAACTGGCAACCGATTCCCAATGGCCCGAAATCACTCAGAAGACATTATTCCGTCGGGGACTGCGAGAAGAATACAAGGACGAATTGTTGCACATTCCGGAGCCGGAAACATTGCCTGCATTGGTGGAACAAGTCTTACGCATCGACCACAGGTTAGCGGAACGACGGAGTGAACGTCGCAGAATCGACAAGTACCACCCAGTCCTTCCAGTACAATCATCCAGGCCAGCTACCTCAACCGACGTGGGCCCAGAACCCATGGAGTTGGGTGCCATCTGAGGTCCGTTGTCCGAAGCCGAAAAGAAAAGAAGACGGCAGCAAAACCTGGGTTTGTACTGCGGTGGTTCTGGCCATTTTCTAGGCACCTGCCCGCTACGTCCTTTGAGGAAGCAGGAAAACTAACAGGCCCGTTGGTTGGTGTGAAGGCAGCGACGGGCCGTCTCCTTGAAACAGACCTTCATCCCATGAACCCGGTACCCTTGTTGGTCTTGGAAGTTGGTTTGGCTTGGCTAGGGAAGTGTACGAAGACCCAGGCCCTTCTGGATTGTGATGCATTAGGTAACTACATCGATGCCTCGTTCGCGATTTCCAAAGGGATCCGTCTACAATACAAAGAACGGCCTACAGTGGTAGAAGTAATCGACGGCTCTACATTGTCTTCGGGTCCGGTGTGCCAACGGTCCGATCCCTTGTGGCTCTCTGTGGAAGGGCATCTCGAACAAATCTCGTTGGACGTCATCAAGTCTCCCTCTTTTCCAGTGGTGCTTTGCTTGCCATGGCTGCTTTATCACAATCCTCAGGTCAATTGGACTGCACGATCCCTGGTATTCACTTCGGCACGTTGTCCTTAGGACTGTGGTCTTCACGATTCCTTCCCAGCGATGTTGGAGTCTCTTAATCCTGTCAATGTATCTGACCGTCTATGTGCCACTCAGTCGGTACCTCAGGAGTATACCGGATACCTCAAGGTGTTCTCCAAGCCAGAGGACATTCCTTTACCGCCTCATCGACACTTTGACTGCTCCATCGATATCCTGCCTGATGCTGTCATCCCCCACGGCAAGATTTATTCATTAACCCAACTCGAAAAGGGAGTCCTACAGGATTACATCAAGGATTGCCTCAACAAGGGCTACATCGTGCCGTCCAAGTCTCCCGCAGGATTCCCGCTATTCTTTGTCAAGAAGAAAGAGGGTACTTTGCGCCCTTGTATCGACTATCGCCAATTAAACGAGATCACAAGTAAAGACAGATACCCACTGCCACTCATCCGGGACATCATCGAATCCCTGAAATCCGCGCAGGTCTTCACCAAGTTGGATCTTAGAGGGTACTATCACCTGGTGCGGATTAAGAAGGGGGATGAGTGGAAGACGGCCTTCAAGACACCTTTTGGTCATTACGAGTACAGAGTAATGCCGTTTGGGCTTTGCAATGCCCCGGCTGTCTTCCAGCGGTTCATGGATGATATCTTTTCGGACCTTATTGGTATATCAGTATGGGTATACCTTGATGACATCCTGGTTTTTTCTGACACTCGCACTGCGCACGTTGCGCATGTTCAGGAAGTACTCCGTAGGTTAACTACCAATCACCTGTATGCCAAGGCTGAGAAGTGTCAATTCCATCTGGAGAGTATGGAATTTCTGGGCTATGTAGTCAGCAGCACAGGAGTGCGGATGGACCCCGTGAAACTGCTAGCCATACAGGAATGGAAACAGCCACACGGAGTTAAGTCTTTACAAAGGTTCCTGGGCTTCGCTAATTTTTATCGACGCTTCATACCACGTTTTTCTCATCTTGCCAACATGTTAACCCGCCTGACCAGCACCAAAGTACCATTTCTCTGGGACTCACAGGCTGAGGTGGCATTTCGGGAATTGAAGAAATCCTTCATGTCGGCTCCTGTTTTGATACATCCAGATGATGAAAGGCCGTTTGTAGTTGAAACCGACGCCTCGGACTACGCAATTGGTGCGGTCTTACTACAGCAAGATCCAGTTACGAAAACAGAACACCCGATGGCCTACTATTCTCGGAAATTGTCTGTGAGTGAAAGAAACTACGCTGTGATTGAAAAAGAATTACTGACTATAAAAGCGGCATTCGAGGAATGGCGTCATCACTTGCTGGGTGGGAGGTATCCGGTGGAAGTTCGCACGGATCACCGTAATCTTCAATTTTTACGGTCTTTGCAATGCAGAACAACCCGGCATGCTCGTTGGGCCTTCTTCTTTTCGCAGTTTGATTTCACGGTCACGTACATCCCAAGTTCCCAGAATGTGAAGGCTGACGCCCTTTCTCGGTCCCTGGAAAACAACGTCGAAGGGGCCAAGGACCCAGAACCTCTGATTACTTCGAAGCATTTCCTGTCGATGGTGACTCCCCAGCTTCAACAGTTGTTAGAAGCCACACGGACGGATCCCTCCAGGTCACAGATACTGCAACGCTCTGACATCAAAGAACGTGACGGCTTGTTGTTCTTCGGGGATCGTCTGTACGTTCCCACCTTAGAGCTACAGAGGATCGTTCTGCAAAATTGTCATGATTCCGTAGTTTGTGGTCACCGAGGAGTTCGCACAACTCAAGAAGTGGTCGCACGGAAATTCTGGTGGCCTGGATGGGCCACGCTGGTGAAGCTCTACGTGGATTCCTGTCCAGTATGTGCCCAGACCAAGATTCCTCGCAAGAAACCCATTGGTCTCCTGAAACCCACGCCAACGCCCCCATACCCTTGGCATACCATTGCTACGGACTTCATCGTTGACTTGCCGCTTTCTGGTGGTTACACGTGTATCATGGTGGTAGTGGACTGCTTCACCAAAATGGCTCACTTCCTGCCCTTTCCTAAACTGCCCACCGCTTCCCAGATGGCACGACGTTTCCTTCACGAGGTGTATCGTCTCCACGGCCTTCCTGAGAAGATTCTGTCGGATCGTGGGTCTCAATTCATCTCTTCCTTTTGGGACCAACTGTGTCGGCATTTGGACATTCAGCGTGCTCCGAGTTCTGGTTATCATCCCCAGACCAATGGGCAGACAGAGCTTACCAACCAAACACTTGAGCAGTATCTACGTTGTTACGCCAATGCCACTCAAGACAACTGGTCAGAGTGGTTGGACACCGCGGAGGTGGCTTACAACAATGCTGTTCACTCCGCTACCGGACTCAGCCCCTTTTTCTGTTCTGCCGGACTACATCCCAAGCTACTACCTGCTCGTCCTACTTCTACCAGTACTGTACCATCCGCAGATGCCTTCGTGACTCAGATACGCGATCAACATCGCCTGGCGGCCGGTACCTTAGCAGTGGCACAGGCACGTATGAAGGAACAGGCTGACAAGAAAGAGAGTTCTGAGCCTGACCTTCAAGTTGGTGAGAGGGTATGGCTGTCGTCTAGGAATCTGCCAGTACGCAATTTACCTGTGAAACTGGCTCCCTGCTTTTTTGGTCCCTTCCGCATCATTGGGCGGGTTTCCTCTATTGCCTTTCGGTTGTCCCTACCCGGTTCTTGGAGGATCCATCCCGTTTTTCACGTCTCTCTTTTGAAGCCCTATGTAGCTGATGTTCTGGGGCGTTCCTGTTCCCGTCCTGCCCCGGTCTTGGTTCAGGGGGTTCCTGAGTTTGAGGTGCAGGAGATTTGCGATTCACGGATTAGGCGTGGTGCGCTGCAGTTCCTGGTCAGTTGGAAGGGTTATCCGGCTTGTGACCGCACTTGGGAGCCGCGCTCCTTCGTGCATGCACCACGCCTGGTTCGGGACTTCTAGCTCCGCTATGCCTGGAAGCCTGGTGCCCCGGGGTTGTCCCAGAGGGGGTATGGTGTCATGCCGCGCGCTCGCTCGCGTGCGCCACTTACCTGCTACGTGGATCCGGGGCCTCGGCCGTCTCCTCCTTCATGGAGACTCTATCCGCGGTGGCGTCTTTCCCCACGCCGTTCCGCGGTCCGTGGGCGCAGCCATCTTGCGTGTTCTGCGCATGCGCGGATCGTCAGTGTTCGACGTTCGCGCATGCGCAGTAACGCGAACTTGCGTTCCGGGCCTCGCTTTGGCCCCGGACCTTAAAAGGGCTTCGCATACACGGAGACAACGCGTCTCAATGCGGTTGTTGCCGTGTATGCGCTGCTGGAGCCTGGTTTCTGTGCTACAGTCTCTCCAGTTACCCTTGCTAATTTTGCCCTGCCTTGTCCTGCCCTCCTACATTCCTCTCCTTCCAGCCCCCTGGTACTTTCTGTTCCTGGTTTCTCAGCCCTGTCCTGTCCTTACCTACTTTCTGGTTTTGGGGTTTGGAGGGGTCTTCTCTGGGTTGCCTGTTTAGCCTTCTCCCTTCCTTGTCTCCTGTCCAGTGGGATTCCCTGGTCAGTCCTTCCCGTCCTTGCTGCCTGGCCTTTCCCTTCCTCCGCCTTGTGCCCTGCCGGTACCCGTTCCTTACTGCCTTCCTGGAAGTCCCGAAGAACAGCTCATCCATCTACTGGCGTTTTAAGGACACATTCGCCTTCTCTGCCAGTGAAAACACTGTCCCGTCACGTTAATGCAGAGAAGTGCCACCCGTGGCGTTGGGAGTTGGTTCAGTGCTATCCTGCCATTTATTGTCAGGAGGGTGTTGGGTTAATTTCCCGCGTTACTGCTTCATCGGCATCGTCGCTCCGACAGACTGGCAGCCTCGACTCCACGAACCCCGGGAAGAAAAGGTAACCAGCGATCCTGTGAAACCTCGTTTAACAGATACCCTCTTTGAGTGAGTCTTAGGTCAAGGTCTTGTGCGTGGCTGTAAAAATCATCCAGATCCGTGCAGTTTCTCCTAATGTGCAAGTACTGGCCATATGGAAGATTCTCAGAGATGTTTTGGGTGCTCACTCGAAAAATGGAGGAGTGTATTCCTGTCACTTGATTTGCGATTGAGATTGCATTTCAGAGCTCCCGATTCATGCTGGATCCTGAGGTCTAGGAAGTTGACCTCTGTTTTACTGCAGTCCATTGTAAATTGTATGTTCTGATCGACATTATTGAGCCAGAGCAGGAATAGTTTCAGATCTCGCTATGTGCCTTACCAGAAGAACAGTATGTCGTCTATGTACCTTTTCCAATTGGAAACATGGTTTTGAAACAGATTTTTGATGGATAGAATATAATTTTATTCAAAATCTGACATGATGAGGATAGCTAACCTTGGCGCAAAAGCTGCCCCAATGGCTGTCCCTTTGGTTTGCAGGTAGAATTATCAGTTGGACTCAAAATAGTTTTTGCAGAGGGCTAGGGTCATGCGTTCAATGATAAAGATGTCAGGGACTGTTACGCTCACCTGGTCTCTGCGGAGGCGTTGGGGCACGCTTACAGCCCTCCCAGGAATTAGATCTCCCCCTTCAGGTCTCTCCCCCTGCGGATAAGCTGTGGGCGGTGAAAATTGGTGGCACTGCTCCTGCGTGGATATGAGAAAACGTGAGTGCGCTGATTGGTGACTGTTGTACCTCTCAAACCCTTCTACCCAAGGTGCGATTTCTGTGGGCACGTACCGGCCCATAAGGCTCAACTGGTAAGTATGGATGATGAGCTCTCCGTCCTGCTACTTCTGGCAGGGGCGCTTGTTGATGGGATCTGGTTCCTTCACTGATCCCTGGTAAGTAATAGTCCAGTCCAGCTCCGACTATGCTTCTCCTGGTTGGTGGTAAGTGTCTCTCAATGTCTCCTGCCTTTTCCCTTTTCTGTTTTCTGTCTTGGTATTATTGCTCTCGATGCTGTTGTTAATTCCTGAATAACGTTTTCTCTTCTGTTTTCTTCCCAATAGCTGGAAATGCGGCCCAAAGCAGCTGTGGAGGCGCGGAACGTGGCCGGGAGGAAGATGACTGAAACCGCAATGTCCGACAACAGGTGAGTGATGGTTTAAGGGAAAGCACAAGGTTTGCTGGTAGCGCGACCTTAAACGTAATGTCCGTTTAGTGTCTAACCTTGCCTTTTTGTTTTTGCTGCAGATGCTGCGGTCGTGAGTGAAGCGCATTGTCCAGATGAAGATTTCAGCATCCCGGAAGATTTGGAGGTGAGCCGCGGTGCCAAGATGAAGACACGCACAGGTGAGAGCAGGATCCCCCAGGTGGTAAGTATGGAGGCAGGAGACAAGATTTCAAAGGTAAGTTGAATCCCAGGTGGCGGTGAGTGTTACGCTGCATGGAAGTGCAGAATAACGCGAAGCGTCTGCCTCAGGGATCGGAGCAGCTTTTATAGCTGGGATCGTGGGCACGCCCACTAGGCTTGGCTTGCCTGCCACACCTTGCCACTCCTAGTGAGTCAGCATGTGCAAGGCAATCCAATAGCAGTCGCCCCACCCAAGAATACACGTGGGGCTGCTTTAAAGATGAAAGTTCCATGTTAAACACACTATGCACCCAAAATGAAAGTGCCATGTCCATAATAAAAGTATTTCTTACCCAAATGAATGTCTGGTTTATTGTTTTTATGAGCCTGGTGCCAAAGGCGCCAGGACTGTGTCCAACCGGGCCCCCTGTGTGTGTGTGACTCTGTAAGGTCTGCGTCCTTGGCCCGATGACCATGACAGGGACTCTGTCTTGTAATCTGAAGTGGATAAAGTGGTTTCTCATATAATCAATTGCTTGTTCTTGCAGGTTGTTAGTGTATAATTATTTTATGTCCATAGTTACCAGCTAATGTTTAGATTGATCAAGGGGTAAATTCTCAAATGTCTCGATGGTATGTATTGTGTCCCGGAGATATGTTGTAGTCAATTCGCTCATAGGTTTAAGGAATGTGTCAATACATTTGCATAAGGGTTCTAAGATCGAGCCACATCCTGACATGATTAGTCTTCCCGGAGGATCCTCTGGATTTTTGTCAATTTTGGAGAGGGTGTATATTGTCGGATGCGTCCTTGATTAGTGACAAGAAATTCGGATTCTTTTTTTGTTATCCAATTCGGATCGAGTGCTTACTGTACTGCTTCTGCAATTTGTCCGGTGATTTCTTTAGTAGGATCCTTCTTGATGTTTTTGTAACGGTCCTCATCGGATAGCAAGGTGTTCATCAAATCCAAATACTGAATATTGGTCATTAAGACAATGCCCCCCCCACCCCCTTTATCCACTGGTTTAATTACTAAGGACTGATTCTTAGACAGATCGGCCAGTGCTTTATTTTCCTCCTTCGTGATATTGTGTCTGATTATTCCGTAGTTTTCTCAGATTGTTCAGGTCTTTTAGAACACATTTTTTCAAAAAGGTTTTCATCTCCGGAGGTGAGGTTGGCCTGTGGGCAAAATGTCCAAGGTGCACGGAGACCTGAATCTGGTTCTCTATCGGTGCCAGATTGTTCCTGAAAGAAAGCTTTAAGCCTCATTGCAAGCGGCAGCTGACAAAACAAACCTCTGGAATAGCTGGGAAGAGCAGCAGCTCGTAGTGCGGAGGCAGAGGCAACAGAAACAGGTGGCGTGCGACCTACAACGACGCCCGACATCTCGATAGGCAGCCGGCAATGCGACATTGGCGAAGCAGCTGCTCGGAGCCGGGAAGTCAGAGGAGGAGTGCACCCTCAGCACAGACGTAAGGAGTGGGGGGAGGCAGAACATTAGAATCCAACATGGCCCGAGGCCGCAACGTGGTGAAAGGGAGGACAGGGACTTCCAACCAGCGATACCCCCCCCCCAAAAAAACAAAAGGCAGCAAAGAGACTAATATGCAACCACAGGTTGCTTAGGGGAAAGGAACAACTGAAGCGGATGAGTTGGGAGAGGGGGTGGCCCTGCCCAAACAGGGGATAAGCAGTGATCCGGTGACCCACAGACAAGAAGGGCACAAGCCCAGCCAAACTAAGGTGCAAGAGGGCCTAGGTGAACAAAAGGGTGGAAACTAGGACAATATACACAGGAGGGGCAAATACCCTAGAAGGGCCATGGGAGAGCCATCAAGACGGCCACCAGGACCCAGTTGCAGAACACGGTGGAAGGCAGTAGTGCATGAAAGGGATATTGTAGTGGGCAAATACCAGAAGACGCCTGGACAGCACCTGGAACTACCATACTATAACGATCGCCAGCACCCACATGTACAAAATAAGGGGAAAAGCGGTAGCAGCGTCGACCCAGCATACCCTCCAAACTAAACTTACAACTAGCATTAAGCACCTCTGGGGCACAGAAACAACAACTACCCCACTTTCTGGCGGAAACAAACTCAGCACAACAGGAAACCAGCCCAGAAGGAACTATGATGCTCTGCAAAGAATTCATAGACAGGGAACACTTACCCCGGGTGGAGGGAGCACAATACTTGGGGAGGACTTTCTCTGATCACTCCCCGCTTCTGATAACATGGAACCACAGAGGGCCCAGACCCCCCATTCCCATGTGGAAAAGGCCCACAGACGCCCTGAGGGACCCAGCCTTCCGAGAAGAATTACGCAATTCTATTGATGCATACGAGCTAATGCACGCGAGCTAATGCAGGAACGAAACACAAAGGCAGCACTCCCCGCCCTGCGCAAATCAATGGCGTTCTGGCCGAAACTCCCCCTCTCGATGATGGGCAGGGCTTCGATAACTAAAATGATCGTTCTCCCGCGTTTCCTTTATGGGTTTCAAAATGTACACTACTATATACACAAGCCCTTCTTCCGACTGCTTGAGACCATACTGCGAGAGTTCCTATGGGGGAAAGGCAGGCATAGAATAGCGTTGCAATTGCTAACCCTACCATATAGCCAAGGCGGTATTCAACTTCCAAACCCAGAAAAATATTACATAGCAGCACAGCTTAGTTTTGTGACCAAATGGCTAGATGATGAACCCACATCTGAAACACCATTGCTACAGGCCATGCTGCCCCAATTCCATCTGAAAGAACTGGTCTGGGCACCGTCCAAACTGCTGGGAACTCTACCCTTTTTGGCTGACCTGGGAAGGAAAATTTGGCACAGGGCGAAAATGCTCACTAACTCATGGAACTCCTATACCCCAGAAGTCCCCCTGATCGCAGACCTATGCACAACACTTTCGGATTTGAAACATATCAGGCTCTCGGAGAGGGAATGGGTCTACACCTGGGGAGATCTGTATGATGAAGGCACTTTCAGGGAGTTCACCTCGCTGCAGGAGACGGAAGGCATACATAGCGGCCAGTTTCTGTGGTACCAAAGAACTCGTGCTGTGGCCCGACGCAAATGGGACTCATGGCCGATGAAACCAGACATAGACCCACTCCTCACCTTGATGTACAACTTGGGAGAGGGCGGTAAACCCGTTTCGCAAATATATGGTCACCTGATCGACATGCCAAATCCTCGGAGCATGGAAATGAAAAGCAAATGGGAGGAGGATATAGGCCGGGAAATGACTGAAGGGGAGTGGAACAGAGCTCTCACATTCCCCAAAACGGTGTCCCGAAACCATAGATTTAGGCAGATTCAGTTGAACATATTACACAGAACTTACCTGACCCCGTGCCGCATAGCCACCTTCAATCCCCAGGCACAACCGACCTGCAACTGGTGCAAGGGGGAAAGAGCGGATATGATCCACATGTTATGGGAATGCCCCAGGACAAGGGCTCTGTGGGATAGGGTCCAACAAACTTGCTAAAAAGCAGGCCTCAGTAAATATAATTGGACACCCGACGAGTGCCTCTTAGGAACCTACCCCAGACCAGCCAAACTCCGGCATGCAACAAGGCTCATGGACATATCGTGCATACTGGCCAAAAGAACTATAGCAATGGCCTGGAAGAAACCCATGGGCCCTCAGTTCAAACTATGGCACAAAGAGACTGAACGGTGGGTGCTGGCCGAGACTGTGGCATGGGAGGATGTGTGGCCAGATCCACGGATGACTCTAGTATGTCACTCGAGGCATGGAAGGAACTCACCAGACACATGGTCCACCCCTCGGATGATAAACCCCCCTGAATCGGAACTTAATCCAGGCCCATGTGAGACCTGTCATAAAGCCAGCAGCAGCGGAAGTACAGTAGAGGACAGAGACCTTGCGGAAGTCTTTCCGCTATTGTAGTTGCCGGATGGTTCCCCTTCGCTCCGACCCTCCCCCCGAAACAGTTAACGATATATGAAACGGACAGAATATGGAGACAGTTATGGTTGTTTTGTTTTTGTAATTTTTTGATGTTAAGTTAAACATATATTTATAACTATTTGAGATTGGCTCCATTGTATACAACTTGTTTGATATTATTGAAAAATGCCAATAAACAAATTTGAAAATAAAAATGATGCTCTGCAAAGACCTGCAAAATTGTTTTAAACAATTCCAAGATCATTTCATAGCTTTGTTTCACACACAATTTGAGACTTTAAAAACTGAAATGAAACAATCAATGCAAGAACTAAAACTGGACATCGCAAAATTGGAAGAGAGGACCGACACGATGGAAAGAGTAGTTCAGAACATGGAGGAGGACTCCGAGTAAAAACAGAGGAAGCCCTAGAACATTCTGCGCACCCGATGCCTAACTTAGAAATACAAAGTGAGGATCTAGAAAACCACTTGCGCAGATCAAACATAAGAATCAAAAATCTCTCGGAAAGAATAGAGGCTAAAGACTTGAAAACCACTACACAACAGCTATTTGCAGAGATCCTGACAGGCGACACGGAAGATATGGTTCAGCTGGACAGGGTGCATCGGGTAGGCCCACAAAGGGCAGGGGAACCAGGGGCATGTTCCCGAGATGTCTTGGCGGCTATAGCATTATATTGCCAGAAAGAACTGATCCTGCGGAAAGCGAGAATAGCGGGAGAGCTACGAATTAACAGAGAGGAGGTACAATTATTTCAAGACCTCGCACAAGTCACAACAGAAACGAAGGCAGATGCGTCCGGTCGTGAACTTTTTAACATCTAAACAAATAAGGTACAAATGGACATTTCCTTTCGGATTGCTATTTACCTGGGAGGGACTGGAGCACAGGATCACCACATGCGAAGGAAAACATATTCCGAACTTGCAAGTAGATGCCCAGGATACGGGAGAGCCACAATGAAAGACACAGTCTCCGCAAGAAGCCGTGGGAATGGAATAAGGTCACTAACAACGGTAGAAACCCCCCCCCCCACAAAAAAAAGACTCAGCAGGCAACATCAAAGATAGAGAACAATGGTCACAAGGCTGACAAGTATGAACGAGAATGGTAATACTTAAGTGGTCACCCAAGGGGCATACAGGATAAGCTCAAGACAAAGGGACAAGAGGCCCTTGGAAGGGGGGCACTCTTGGAACTCAAAGTGAGGTTTAGTACACCACATGCAAAGAACTCTGGGTGGTTTGAGGGCGAGGTGCAGCGTACACTCCTTCCGAGCGTTCATAGGAACCTGGACCCTCCTCAGGGTTTTGGGGTAAAGCGGAGGGGGTTGGACAACATGTTGGAGGAGTTGAAGCTATGGGGTGGAAGTTAAGGGGGAGTGGGGGGGAAGAGTGGGGGGAGGGAAGAGGGGAGGTGTAGATCCAGGGAATATAAAACTAGCAAATAGTGTTAACAACTAGGGGGATGGCGTCATTAAAAATATTGACATACAATGTAAGGGGACTGAATACCCCCAACAAGAGGAAAAAGGTGGAACATTAGGTGAGAGGGATGAAGACGGGTATACTAATGTACCAAGAAACGCACATTAAGAAAACAGACAAAAACCAGCTAAAATTGAGAGGCTTTTCTCAAATATATCAAGCGAACGTAAGGGAAAAAAAGGAAGGGGTATTAATAGCTATTTTGGATTGACTTGGCATACAGACACTAGACACCCTGGTGGATAATGAGGGGCAATTTCTTTTCTTAAAAATAGCATTGGGAGATCGGAAACTAACGCTGGCCGCGATATATGCCCCCAACACCAGCCAAGATGGATTCTAGAGGGAGGTCCTCCCGAAATTAGAAGACTTTTCCATTGGGTAAATATTAGCAGGGGATCTCAATATGGTGTGGGACCCCCACTTGGATAGGAGCTCCACTGCACGATCGGGGGCACAGGCCCCATCAAAGGCACTGAAGGGGTCAAACCCGCGGATATCCACATTACTTTCACATCCACGCCTCACAATCAAGTATTGACTACATATGGGTCACCACAGGGTTAGTGGGTAAGGTAAAGGCTATTAAGGTGGGACCCATTCCTCTTTCGGACCATGCCCCTGATTATTGCGACACTCATTTTAAGGCATACCAAAGGGGGACTTTGGAAGTGGAGGTTCCCAACAGACTACTACAGGATCTGGTCATGGTGGATGCCATAAGGGTAAAAATAGAACAATTATTGTCAGACAACGCCATAGGGGACATACCCCCGGGAACAATATGGGACACCTATAAGACAGTGCTGAGGGGGGGAACCCATAGCCCTGAAAGCAGGTAGAAACAAAAACACGCGGGTGGGAAGTGGTGCTGGAGGGGAAGTTGAAAGAGATCCAAGGGGAGATGTCAAAGAACCCATATAAGGAACTGAGATTAGCATCGAGACATGTTCAAGGCCAACTGGGAACGCTACACAGCAAAAAGGCAGAAAAAGCACTCCTACACACAAAACACTGGTACTAGATAAGAGACAATAAGGCAGACAAACTTTTAGCAAGGCAATTAAGGGTCAAGGACAATAGTAGAACAGTAATGAAACTCTGGGATAGACAGGAGCAGGAGAAGACAAAAGAGGAGGACATGGGTGAGATATTTAGGGAGTTTAACCAGACGCTATACACCTCCGACACTCAGAGCTGAAAAACAGGAGGAATATTTTAAAATCCTCACTCTCCCCGGATTTCCGACAATGATAGGGAAATATTAGAGGGGGATATAATGGTGGAAGAAGTCATGAAAGCAATGAAAGACCTGCCAAGGAATAAAGCACCGGGGCCAGATGGTTACCCAGATTGCTTCTATAAACAATTTCAGTATATCTTAGCCCCAAATGTAATGCAACTGTTTAATACGTTTAAGGTAACGGGCAATGTCACCCGGTCAATGAACTAATCGAAATTAGTGGTTTTCGCCAAACTAGGGAAGATCTAGAACTTCTGGGATCGTACCGCCCTATAGCATTGATCAATTTGGACGTGAAACTCTACACCAAGGTACTGGCGAGTAGAATATCCCATTTTCTCCCGGCACTTATAGCTCCAGATCAGTCAGGGTTCATCCCAACGAAGAAGACATTTAACAGTACGCGAAGGGTATGCCATCTCATAGAAAAAACTGTAAAGATGCAAACTCCAGCAGTGCTGATATCATTGGACGCAGAGAAAGTTTTTGACAGGGTGGAGTGGAAGCAACTATTCAGCACAATGACACATATGGGGGTTGGGCAGTACTTCATCCAAATGGTGAAGGTTAATTATCACTCACCTCGGATGCAGGTCACCATTAATGGAACACTATCAGAACCAGTAATCCTGGGGAGGGGTACAAAACAAGGATGCCCACTATCAGCGCTATTATATGAGATTTTCTTGGAACCACTGCTAGCAAAGATTCGAGCAGCGGAGTGTGTGAGGGGGATTGCGATAGCAGGAAGTGAACATAAAACAAAGGAATTCGCAGACAACATGCTGGCAGCACTAACTGTCCCGGAACGCTCAATAGTAGAATTTATGAAGGAATTGGGGGAATTCAGGGAAATATCGGGACTAAAAATGAACCCAACAGTAAAATTATCCTGAGAAACATTTAAAAATGGTCAAAACAGGAATAACATATTTAGGGATAACATTGACACCATCATTAGGTCACATATATAAAGCAAATTATACGGTCCTCTTACAAAACATTAAATCAGATACGAGGTAATGGAATCCCCAAATGACATTGTGGTGGGGGAGAATGGTGGCAACTAAAATGGAGGTTTTACCTAAACGACTATATCATTTTCAAGCCCTACCATTCAGGATCCCAAACGTATTTAAGTCCCTTAACAAAGCCGTAAAGGCGTATGTATGGAAGCAAAAGACACCAAGAATAGCGATGCCAATAATGACAGCACCAAGAGAGCAGGGAGGGCTAGCATTCCCCCACTTCCATAGATATTATGAATCGGCCCAGTTGGCAGGAATGGCTAGCGGATTCCCCGCAAGGCATCTGGGCAGAGCAAGATAGGGCGGTAGCCGGGTACCCCTCTCAGGGTCCCTTCTCTCGGGAGTGCTATGGCTGAAAGGCAACACAGGCCTCCAAGTAGCGTTATGGGATACAGTTATTAAGAGAGAGGTTCTGTCAACCCAACCTTCCTGCTCCTACCTAGGTTTAAAAATCCAGACTTTCACCCAGGGATGGAGACAGCAGCATATAAGAAAGAACAAGTTACTTTCTTACCTGGTAACGTTCTTTCGATGGGATGTTCCGACGACGTATTCCACATCTATGATAGGTAATCACCACAGCTGTGCTGCTTCGGAAAATTTTCGGCGTCTGCGTCCTGCGTTGATGACGCCGATACGCTATCCTCGAGGGCCTCCGTCGAGCCGACGTCACTGGATGTTATAAGTAGGACGCACAACGCCCGTAGCCTCAGTTGTAGTTTTTTCCCAGAACGTGTGGCACCAATCTTCTGCCAGAATGTCTACAGAAAGCCTTGCGGAAACGGAAGCTGCAATCGCATAAGAAATTTTGTAGAGGGGCATGTAGGGAGGGAGCGATGTGGAATACGTTGTCGAAACATCCCATCGAAAGAACGTTACCAGGTAAGAAAGTAACTTGTTCTTCAAGGGTATTGGTTCCTCCGACGTATTCCACATCTATGACAGACTCCCAAAGCATTACCAACGTATGGAGGTGGGAAAAAAATTTGGAATTTTGGAATGCCCAATTAAATTGCAGAATAGAGGACCACCCTGCCAAAGGCCAAATCCTGCCCATGGATAGAATCCAGGGAGTAGTGTTTGACAAAAGTATTGACAGAGGCCATGTGGCTGCTTCACAAATGTTACGAATGGGAACACCCCTCTGCAGAGCAGTCGAGGCAGCCACACCGCTAGTAGAACGGGCCCGTAAGCCTACCGGAGGGTCCTTACCCGCCAAGCGGTAATGTTCAGAAATTGTCAAGATAATCCATCTAGACAAAGTCTGCTTAGCAACAGCTTGTCCCAAACGCCTTCCAGCGTATCCTACAAAGAGTTGATCGTCCACTCTGACCCGGGACATGCGTGAGATGTAGAAACTTAAAGCTCTCCTAGGATCCAACCTATGGAGCCTCTCCTCTTCCTTACCAGGATGCAGAGGAGGATAGAACGCTGGAAGAATGACCTTCTGTCTAAAATGAAATTCCGACACCACTTTCGGGAAGAAAAGAGGGACGAACCCTAAGGACAACCCTGTCCTTATGGAACACCGTGAAAGGTGGCTTTGAGGATAGTGCCTGCAACTCACTCACTCTGCGAGCTGAAGTAACCGCAACTAAAAATACAGTCTCAAAGGTCGACAGTCTCAAAGGTCAACAGTCTCAAACAGAGCTCCCATTATGAATTTTAGAACCAGGTTCAAATCCCAACCGGGCACCTGGAAAGGTGATGGTGGGAACACATTAGTAAGCCCTTTCAGAAACTAAGAAATCAAAGGAATCTTAAAATAAGAACACTCCTCAGACGAGCGCTTAAATATGGACAGCGCCGCCAGGTAACCTTCAATGGTACCCACTTGCAGGCCCTTGTGGGCTAACGAAAGCAAAAAAGACAGAACCACATGAATGGCACATGAAAAAGGATCCACATTCTTAACCCTGCACCAGTCGCAGAACTTTCTCCAACGGCAACGGTACAGGGACTTTGTTGCGGGCCTTCTGGCCGAAAGCAACACCGCCATCATGTCTTCAGGGAGGTCCCAATCCTTATACCTCAACCTTTCAGAAGCCAAGCATGGAGGCTGAGGGACATTACCTCTGGATGGAGACCCTGCCCCCCTTCCAGTGAGAGCAGATCGTCTCAGTAGGGAAGACGGTGTGAAGGGCAGATGGACATGTCGAGAAGGTCCGGGCACCACGTTCTCCTGGCCCATGCCGGAGCAATGAGGATCAATCGGGAACCGAACCTCTGTAACCTCCGCAGCACTTGCGGAATGACAGGGACTGGAGGAAACGCGTACAGCAGTGGGAAGGACCACTCCACTACGAACGCGTCCCCTAAGGCTCCTCTTGGAGGAAATTCCCACAAGCAGAATCTTTCGCACTTCCGGTTGAAACTGGTGGCGAAGAGATCCACTTGTGGGGTCCCCCAAAGGGCGAAGATCTCCAAGAGAATCTCCTGAGCCAGCTCCCACTCGTGAGAGACTGTGCTCTGCCTGCTCAGAGCGTCCGCCGCCTCGTTTTCGTCTCCGGCTAGATGAACTGCTGAGATCAAAATTTCCTGCTGGGTGGCCCAGAACCAGAGCTGCATCACCTCTCTGCACAGAGGGAGAGACCCTGTCCCCGCTTTTTGTTGAGGTAGTGCATGGCCAATGTATTGTCTGTCAGAATCGGGACATTCTTCCCCCGCATAGATGGCAGAAAAGCCTTCAGGGCTAGCCTGACAGCCCTCAGCTCCAACAGATTGATATGGAGTCTGCACTCCGACAGAGACCAACGACCGCTGACTGTCAACTCGTTGGCATGAGCTCCCCATCCCGTGAGGGATGCGTCCGTCACAATCGTTACCTCCGGCCAGGGTAGCCAAAATGGAGCCCCCTTCATCAGATTGCCTTCGACGGCCCACCACAGAAGATCCTGGGCGACCGAGGGCGGCACCTGAACGGGATCCGACATCCTGCCGGAGGACTGTGACCACTGCATCTTCAGAGTCCATTGCAGAGACCTCATCCGCAGCCTGACCTCTGGCACCAGGAGAATGCAGGATGCCATGAGGCCGAGCAAGCTCAAGAACTCGAACGCCGGGAGACTCTGGGCATGTTGAAACTTGTTCACTATCTGCAGAATGTGAGAAGCCCTCACCTGGGGAGGCAAACACAGCCCCAGGGATGTGTCGAGCACTGCTCCGATGTACTGGAGCCGTTGGGTAGGTGTCAATTGGGACTTCTTTAAGTTGAGGGAGAAGCCCAGCTTGTGAAGGGAGTGGCAGGTGACTGACAGATGATCCAGCACTTGCTCGGGAGAGCACGCCCGGATCAACCAATCGTCCAGGTAGGGGTAAACGTGAATCCCCCCTTTCCTGAGATACGCTGCCACCACCACCATGAGCTTGGTGAAGACCCTCGGGGCGGAGGTCAATCCGAACAGCAGGACCCGAAACTGAAAATGCGAGTCGCCAACCGCGAACCTCAGGTACTTCTTGTGCTTGGGATGAATCGGCACATGAAAGTAAGCGTCCTTGAGGTCGAGAAACACCAACCAGTCCTGAAGTTGAAGGGCCTGGAGGACTTGAGAGAGAGTCACCATCTCGAACTTGTCCTTCCTGAGGAGCTTGTTCGAACCACGCAAGTGCATGATGGGTCTCAATACCCCGTCTTTCTTCGGGATCAAAAAAGATGGGTAATACCATCCCTTGTTCCTCTCCGCTACAGGCACCAGTTCTATGGCGCCTTTCTCCAGCAGGGATTTGATTTCCTGCGTAAGGAGTGGATCGGACTCTTCAAAGAAAGGGAGATTCCCTGGTGGATTGTCGTGAGGCCTCTGCCGGAAAGAAAGACAGTAGCCGTGGGCTATGATCTCCAGAACCCACACATCTGAAGTAATGGCACGCCATTCAACAAGATGCTGCGCCAGCCTTCCCCCAACTGGCTAACCATGGGACATGGCCTCATGACTGAGCGGAAGCGGCTGCGGCAGTGCCTGAGGGCAAAGAGGAAACTGCCCGAGAGGCCTTGGCACCTCGAGTACCTTGTTTTCCACCTCTGGTACTTCTACGGTTGCCCCTTTGACTTACTACTCTTCCTTGGGTAGGTCGAGGGGAGCTGCATCAAAAGGAACCTCCCCTCCATTGCTGTCCCGTAGGACGAAAAGGCGGAGGTTGGTGAACTGCAGCGCTCAACAACTTCGCTGCAGCTTTGGAGGTCTGCAACCTCTCAAGGCTCTCGTCAGCCTTACTGCCAAAAAGATGTACACCATCAAAGGGCATGTTGAGAAGCAGGGCTTGCACGTCAGGAGCAAATCCCGACTTCCGCAACCACGCAAATCTGCGCATCACGGTGCTCGCCGCCATGGACCGGCTGACACAGTCTGCCATGTCCAGACCCGACTGAACGGATTCACACATGGCATCCTTGCCATCCTGAACGAGGGCAAGAAAACCATCCTGTTCCTCCCCTCCGGGAATATGTTCAGCCGCCAAATAGACACAAGTCCACAGAGTGTGAGTGAAACGTGCTAAGGCACACACAGAGTTGGCTGCCTGTAAAGCCATACCCCCTGAAAAAAACACTTTCTTTGCCCAGCCATCAAAACGTTTGTCGTCCCTATCTGCAGGGATAGTACGGTACGATGCCTGCTTTGCTGGGGCCGTAGCCGCCTGCACCACCAAACTCTCCAGAGTCGGGTGCATAGTCAAGTAACAGGGGTCGCTACTGGCTGGACGGTATTTTTTCGGCAACGACTTGCTCACTGCCGGGAGACACTCTGGAGCAGTCCAAGCCGCCGCCACCCTTCTCTGTGAAGCCACATGAAATGGCAGCACCGGGTCAGTGGGTGGACCTTGGTCAAGGATATCTGTCAGGTCATCCTGCAGAAAATCCACTGGTGGCGCAGACAACCCCAAGTACTCCGTCACCCTCGACATGAGGCGCCGGTACGAAGACTCGGCGTGCGTGCCAGGCTCAGGCCTACCGAACCCAACCTTCGGAGAGGTGTCCAGACCATTGGCGTCGTGCAAAGACTGACGCAGGTCTTCCAACTGGCTATGACCAGACAAGAGTTCGTCAGGAACCTCATCAGGAACCAGACCTTCATCAGACCCTTCATCCACCTCAGAGATGTAATCCAGAGGCTGAATAAATCCCTGGATGAGGGCACAGAAAAAGGCTCAAATACAGGTCTCACTGACTTCTTCAGGGCCTTCCTCAGAGTTTCCACCGAAACACAGCGTACCTCTGGTAAAGCCTCCACAAAAGGCGTTGAGGGCGTCGACAGAATCGGCGTTGACGTCGAACGTGGCGCTGATGGCTTCGACACAGGCCTCGAGGGCGGAGCCCCGAGCGTGTCCTTTGACAGCCTCGGCGCCGATGACTTCCTCGGAGGCGGAGCCTCGAGAGAGTTCCTCGACGGATATGGCGCCAATGGCGTCGACGTCGTCTTAGAAGACCTCACAGGCTCCGACGGTCTCGAGGGCGTCGAGGACCGGGACCTGTAGCGGGCGTGGCTAGAGCAATCCACCTTGTCCGTCCGGGACCTCGAAGGTTCCCGGTGATCGCGCCGCCCGCCCTAGCCCGAAGGCATGCGAGCGGTGGCCGTAGTGTGTTCCCTGCCGGCTTCTTTCGAAGGCGTGGACGGAACAGAGCCCTGCGATTCAAAAAACAAAAAAAGGCGACCGGGGACAGCGCTTCCGCAAGTGCCTCGAAGAAGCATAGGAATGGCGGGACCCACTCCGGGAACGAAACCCTCTGGACTTACGCCGACATCTCGGAGAGTCGCCCCTCGAATCGTCGGTCGAAAGCCCAGCGGATTTCGACTTTCGGGGTTTGGAAACCTTACCGACCGACAGCTTCTTCTTCCGCTCCCGCAAGGCCCTGGACGTCAAAGACTGGCAATCGTCACAGTCATCGGTGGCGTGGTCCTCGCCGAGGCACCAGAGGCAGACGTTGTGCGGGTCCGTAAGTGATATCTTGGAACCGCAGTCCCGACACTTCTTGAATCCCGACCGCGGGGCAGAAGAAGACAAAGACACGATATCTTCACAAAACACCAAGTTCAAAGGACCAATAGAAACAGACGAACCGAGGCGCGCCGAGATCTCCGAAGCGAACACGGTCGCAGAAAAAACGGAACTGAGGCTACGGGCGTTGTGCGTCCTACTTATAACATCCGGTGACGTCAGCTTGACAGAGGCCCTCGAGTATAGCGTATCGACGTCATGGACGCAGGACATTTTACGAAGCAGCACAGCTGTGGTGATTACCTGTCATAGATGTGGAATAAGTGCGAGGAACCAATCCCCTCGAATGGGAAAAAGCAGGATGTGGGACAATCAGGGATATGTACCAGGGGGGAAAATAATGGCACTCCAGGAATGCACCCAAACATTGGGGCTAACAGGGAACGATAACCAAGTATACTCAGCTTAGAGTTAGACACTGGCAAACAGCCGCCCTACCCCCATATACAGCAGGCAGCCACAAGACAACTGACGCCCTTTGAGAAATATAACATATACAGGCTTGAGGAAATTGGTATCGACCCGGTACATATGTTTGAATACTCGGGGAGAGGAAATACAGTGGAATTACATAGTGAAATGGGAAAAGACATTAGGGGAAATGGTAACAAAAAAGCAATGGGAATATACATGAGGACTTATCCCAAAGCTTACACGCTAAATACAATTAAGGGAAATGTGGCACAAAAAAGAATAATGCTTCTCCAATGGCCTTATAGGCCAGAGAAACTTCACGCAATGTACCCAGGAACCCCGGATTGGTGTTGATGGGGATGCACATCTAAGGGGGACTGGAAACAAATATGGTAGAGTTGCCCTGTGATTCAACAGTTCTGGGGGGTAGGCGCGGACACAGGTGGGCGAGATGATACGAGGAGCGAATCAGCTCAGGGATAGGATATGGGAGGCATCTGGGAACCAGGCCTGGGGAAACTAAATAAAGCACAGAAGAGGGGCTTCATGATTTTTAGAATGGCAGCTTGGTTGCTGATAGCCCAACATTGAAAGAAGAAATGGGCACCCACGATCTATGGGTGGCTACAGAAAGTCTGGCATTTTGCATCCATGGAATGGGTAACCTATAAACTTCAAGGAGCTCAAGAAATTTTTAAGACTGGGGACAGATAATAGCATTTTACAGAGCGACTACATGCAGCAATGGTGTCCATATAATATTAGAATAATGGACATTTTACAATCCTAAACAACTATTGTAAAGACTGGAATACTACACCAGGGTTGGGGCTGTGGGGGATGTTGGGGGAGTTGTGAATTTGTACAATGTAAATGTATGAAAATGAATAAAAAAAGATATATGTTTTTTTAAACGGTCTTCGGAGCCGACATTGTCAAAGAATGTATAACTAGGCAATAGAAAAGAACCTGAGGTGAGTCAAACCATTACGAAGTGTGCTGTGCATGTGGAAAAACAGAACTTGGGCAACGGGCGCAGTGCGTGCTATTTATACCAACATCACGCCCGATCGTGGGAATGGAAGCTGCTGAGGGACATTAACTTGACGATGCCTGCCGCCCTCTGCTGTTGAAATGTTTTCCGAAGCTGCAAGCAGGATATTGGTATATCAAAGATAAGGAATCTGTGGGAGGACACAATCCATTAGAAGGGCTAGTTTGAACAATGCCTAATATGATGCACTCTGCAATGTCAACTATTGGAGAAATGTGCATTTTTTCTATGAAGACAAAAAAAAAAAGGCGGCCACTGAATATGTTTAATAAGCCACATGGAGAAAACGCTGGACAGTATTAAACCAAACATAAACCAAACGTTAGTAAATGCTGTGGTTTAGGCATTGGTGTTATTTAGCCGCATCTCATTGATTGCTGGACTTTCAATATCTTCGCCTGCACCACTAAGGTTTTAAGGTTGAAACTCCTTTGATGTCCAGAGTGTGGTAGTGAGATCACACCAAGACCAATCTCAGAGCTCCTCTAAACCCAGATGAAGCCCTTTGATGTTTTCAAGAGGCAGGTCTTACTTTTAAATCAGAAAACCAGGGGTATTGCTGTATACCGGCCAGATTAAACAAAAATGTAAGTCAAGACGGCCTACTGATATTCCCCAAATTTAGGGAGAAAAAAACACCTCTAAAACAAATATCCACTGGATTGGGTCGAGGATACTGAAATACACTTGCAGCAGGTCTTCAAACAATTCCTACTCTCAGGCAATGATACAAAATGATCATAGCTCCATAGTAATGAAGGCTTCCCTGTCCCCAACACAGGACAATGAAAGAAGTGCTTTGTTGGGTGTTAGTCAAGAAGTATAAAACTGCCCCATCTTCTTCAATCTTTGATAATACATGCTCGCCCTACACATGTACAACAAAAACAATAGTAGCAAGTAAATGCAAACAACAAGAGGGAAACAAACCCTAACATATGTGAATTCTCTTGCCTTTAATTGTGATGTTCCTGGTGTGAGGACAGAAAAGCAGGGGAACAACTTCCAAAAAGGTAATTTTCCAGGGACAGGACATCAGCATGGCAAAAGGATTACTGACATCTGTCTCACTGCAAAAGCAACACATCAAATGGAATATAGCACAAGGATTATTCCATCCTACATCAAAGATTATTGAAGGACAACCTTTCTGAATAATTCCATTCAGCTGGGCTGAGGAAATTCCCTTTGACTCCGTAAGGAACTCATGGTATCAAACAGTAAGATAGACAGACACAAGTGATCACAGTTCAAGGGTGTTTATTGAATTTCAATTGGGTTTGGAAAACACCTATCTAAACCTAAATCTAAGATGAGAGCAAGCTATGACTATCAAACAAAAATGTTGTCCTGTGGAATCTTTGTCAAAATAAAAAGGGCCTATAATAATTAACCTATTGCCAATCCTTAAGTCTAAATACAAATAGAGTGGGAAACAATGTTATGCAAAAGAAAAGTGGTGAAGAAATTATATGTCAGGATAGTCAAGCCGTTGGCTTCCCTTCCCCACGTTTTTTGCACTTGACAAGGCGACACACTTGAGTTTAGCACAGTGTCTGGCTTCTCTAGCACGAGGATGCAGTTCAAATCTCAGTATCAGGGCTTTTTGTGCCAAAGTCTCTTTGCAAGTCAAAGTCTCTTACTTCAGCGGGCCTGATTTGACAAACATTCAAGAGTTCCTTTCTCCTCAGGATTCTCATGTACAACTTCTTGGGTGATTTTCGATTCACCCGGATCCACCTCCACCGGGCTTGGACCCACTCTAACACAAAGCTTTCAATTGATCTCCCTCTATCAGGCTCACACCAACTTTCTTTATTTTTTCAACCTTGCTTTACTTCAGAAATCTGTACGCAGGATTTTGCTCAAACCCGTCGCAGGACCACTGCGATTCACAATTACTCACTCTTTTCTTGTTATTCTCTCTTTCTCACTTTCACTTTGCCAATTCTCAACTGGATACCTTAGAGACTTGCGACTGAGCACCCACACAACCCCGGAACACTATCAAGGGTAGTGTATCTTGCTTTAAGAATTCAATCACTCTGACAGCAGTTCCGCAATTCTTCTAATTACAAAGTTTACAACAAAAACAAAAGACCTCATCCACTACTCTCTCTTCTCCTGGCTTCCTTCGTTCAGGCTCGAGCCACCTGTTTTATGATTCAGATCCCCCTCCTCTGGGATCAGATCGCTGCTGTTCACTTCCTAGCCTTCCCTCGTTCCGGCGCTTGATTTTGAAACAGCTCCAAGCATTCTTATTGCTACTTCAATTCTTTGCGCTTTATTCTTAAAGCCTTTAATAGTTCATGGACATCCCGCAGAGACTTCTAAATAGGCGATCGCGTCTCGCCGGGTTACTATGTTAGTCTGTCATCTTTCAGGTTATCAAACACTCGAGATTCTTGTTCTCTCGCAGTTGCCGTACTAGGCGCAACCTTGCATCTCGCATACAGTTTCTTTCACTTTATCACAGCCGGTTTTTCTATTTTCCCTTTCTCACTCACCGGCTGCGTTGCTCAATAGTCGGTCTACGTTCTCCTTCCTCCTTAATTCAGTCTTCTACTTTCAACACACCTCCCCAATTCAGTCCTTCACAGGCAGGGGACCAGGCTTCTCTCCACAGCTTCAATGAAGGAAAATGCTGACTTTTCATCTGGGTTTGCAAAATGCGGTCTCCCTCTTTGGCTCTTGGAGTTTTTTTTCTTTACTCGCACAGCCTATGGGTCTCCGGCTTCTCCAGCTCTAGCTGCTGCAGCCGCTCTGCAGAAGTCATTCTTCCTCACCCACCAGCCTTGAATAATGTGTGCTTCCTTGTATCCAGGTGGGGAAAGTTAATTGGTTGCAGGTGTAGATGATTGGGGTAGAGTGCCTGATCCTGCCTGGCCTTTTTGATGTAACAACATGGGGCTTGTCCATAGGAACTAATGGCCCATGGTCTTCCATGAGTAATCCTCATTTCTCCAGGTTTATTCTTCCTCGGCTCAGTCATGTCAGTAGGATAGGAAAGGTGAGGATTATGGAAGTTGTAGTGTTTAGCAAAATGTGGTAAAAAATAAGTTTGAAAGGGTTTCAAATAGAATGAAACTTTCAGATAATGTTTCTTACAATTATGACTGGGAACTGGGACTTGGGAATAGTGATTGGGGAACTCTTATTACTAGATTTAGGGACGGTTTTGCATTTTCGAGAAGGACATGGTTTGGATAAGGTTGAATGACAACATCCTACAAAAGTCGAGGGGATATTGGGTAAAGACGTTGGAGTAGGGCAGGGGGAATACCAGGTCTCGCCTGAGGGCGTGTCTCCCATTGTTCCCAAGGACCCCCCTGCCCAGGTGATCCTCCCTCGCTTGTCTGTCCCCAGGCTTGGGATCCAAGAGCGATGGCCCTTCCCTGCCTACCTGAACAAAAGATCCCTGGGAATAGCCTGGGAGAAACGCCTATGGTTTCTCACAACTCACACCAGGATGTGTGCCAGGCTCAGCATGGGTTCCCAGGTCCCCACATTCTCGCATGTTACATTCTAAGAACTCCATCTAATCGGTGGGTTTCTGAAAAAGTGGCCCATTCATGCTCAGATGATACTCCAATGTATCTGCCAGTTGATAGGGACACTGGCAAATATACTGGATTTTTCCATTTGCTAGCATTTATATGGCTGTGCAAGGGAAGAAAAAGGCAGCATTCACTGCCTCCGACAACAGAAGTTATTCTTTTGAGTTCTGGAGACAGTACACCGGCTAACCAAAACAGGCCCACGTGGTATTAAGACAAACCTAAATATATACCCATGGCGCAGAATTAAATTTAAGATTGAATGCAGTTCTCCAAAAGAGTTCTATGGTCTGGACCCTGTCCATCTAATCTGTAAAATTCCCTGGTGCACTGCTTCACATGACCTCTCACTAGACCCAAACACATCCTCCCTAACTTCCACGTGAAGGATGGACTCTATTCAAGACTGAGCACTTGTACAATAGCTTGGACTGCCCATCGATTAAGAACCTAACGAACGTTGAACCAGAAGCAGTCAATGATCTGTTACAGCTGAAACTCCCCTCAATTAGCAGCCCAATCACCAATCACTGCGGCCTCGATAAAAGAGCAACCAACAGTCAAGGTAAACTACTGGTTTTCAGATCTGCACACATTAAACTAGTGCAGCAGAAGATTGTAAAAAGGCTGTCACAAACACAAACCGCTAGCTGATATCAGACAAAGCAGGATTCAAATAAACTACACAAAAAGGAATACTTACAGTCTTTGCTACGAGAGGCAACACATTTCTCAAATTAACCATTTAGAATGTAGGAGGGAAAGGATTGCTGTACCCCAAAGAAATGATTTGTCAGTGCTGTTTGATGATCTGATGGCCCATTTCAATGAGAGTCATCACCTTTAAGGCTAACATTCCAAAAGCCAACTCTCACCAAGAAGAGCCACCCCAACCAATAACATGCACATAACACAATCAAACTAGATCACAAAAAACACCAAACCGAGGATCAAACATTTAAAGTTGAAAGCTGCTAGACAGCCGCAAAAAGTCACTTGCCACCTCAATTCTACACATACACACAGCACACCATTTTCCAGCTTGACAACAGACAACTGTAGCTAGCCAATGGCTAATGGAGAGTGCACATTTTGAGGCCTGTCAACCCATATTTCTATAACAGTTAATTCCTAGGCTATTTGTTAATTTGGATAGATAGAAGAGTTTCACCAAGAAGCTCTGTATATGAGGACATGTGGCTGACTGGGCAGTCCCAGGATGGAGTGACTTACATTAGTAAATAAGTACAATACATAAATCTGGTGTAGTAGGAAGTTGCCGAGACAGCATGAAGGACGAACTGACAAATAATGATTACAGTCAAGTGAAGGAAGTGATCAAAATAGCAGAATCGCTAAAAGTACATCTTTTATGGACATATGGAATGTGAAGGTGGCAAACCTTGGACTGCATAAACCTGTACCACCCAATAAGACAACAGTTGGCCTTCTTCTAGAACCATACCTCAGAATATCAAACATGTGATCATAAAACCAACTATCATAAAGAAACCAAACATCTTGGTCAGCTACAGATTCATATCTGGACTACCTTGCATAGCAGAATGCATGGAGTATCCCTCGGACCATATCACTGCACTGCTTTTAACAGGCCAGAATATCCTGCTAACTCTAATTGAGGAGGTTATAGTCATTGACGGCAAGGCATTACAACAGCTACCTTTCATGGACAA
This sequence comes from Ambystoma mexicanum, assembly GCF_040938575.1. Lineage (NCBI taxonomy): Eukaryota > Metazoa > Chordata > Amphibia > Caudata > Ambystomatidae > Ambystoma > Ambystoma mexicanum. Next base: position 1,120,169,416 of record NC_090930.1, read on the forward strand.
CCTCACCTTCCAGGTAAAACTGCACAGCTTTTGCTCATATCCTTCCATCGTTGTATGTTGCATATGGATTCAATACAAGGATTGGCATCATCCCCATACTTATCTATATATGAAGGGTCATGCATGAACAGCTTATCCAATCATATGTACACCAATGATGCACAATCATATCAAATCAAAGAAACATCAAGAGATCAAAATCAGATCACTCGTTTAGTCCAAGATCAAAACTGGATGAACCAAAACATGCTTGATCTTAATCCATAGGAGTGGCCAACCCGACTGCATTTCCTTTCAATTAAATAACACATTCACAAAATCAAATAAACCCTGTGCAGGCCTGGATAAGCAAGTTGCATGGGTGTCAGATGTGGAGTATTTTGATATACTGACTAGCTTAATATATGATCTTTATTGACCCACACCAGATAAAGGGGTATTGTTTTGTGCTAACTACTTACAGGTCTTGGTGACTGCTCCTCTGTAATCTCTTCTTGGGGAAAGCAGAAACAAGCCAATATCCAGGCAGGCAAATTCCTTGTTTCTCAGTACACAACCACCTCAAAGCTGCTCCAGAACCAAACATCAGACAATCAGAATTGGAAATCCCTAAGTAATGAAGTTGCATACAAAAGAACAAGTTACTTTCTTACCTGGTAACGTTCTTTCGATGGGATGTTCCGACGACTAATTCCACATCTATGACAGGTAATCACCACAGCTGTGCTGCTTCGGAAAATGTTCGGCATCTGCGTCCTGCGTCGATGACATCGATACACTGTCCTCGAGGGCCTCCGTCGAGGCAACGTCACCGGATGTTATAAGTAGGAAGCACGACGCCCGTAGCCTCAGTTGTAGTTTTTTCCCCAGAACGTGTGGCACCAATCTTCTGCCAGAATGACTACAGAAAGCCTTGCGAAAACGGAAGCTGCAATCGCATAAGAAATTCTGTAGAGGGGCAGGTAGGGAGGGAGCGATGTGGAATACGTTGTCGGAACATCCCATCGAAAAAAAGTTACCAAGTAAGAAAGTAACTTGTTCTTCGAAGGGATTGGTTCCTCCGACGTATTCCACATCTATGACAGACTCCCAAAGCAGTACCAATGTAGGGAGGTGGGAAAAGAATTTAGAATTGTAGAATGCCCAATTAAATCGCAGAATAGAGGACTGCCTTGCCAAAGGCCAAATCTTGCCCATGGATAGAATCCAGGGAGTAGTGCCTTACAAAAGTATGGACATAGGCCCATGTGGCTTCATAAATGTTACGAATGGGAACACCCCTCTGCAGAGCCGTAGAGGCAGCCACACCCCTGGTAGAATGGGCCCGTAGGCCCACCGGAGGGTCCTTACCCGCCAGGCGGTAACATTCAGAAATTGTCAAGATTATCCATCTAGACAAAGTCTGCTTAGTAACAGCTTGTCCCAAACGCCTTCCAGCGTATCCTACAAAGAGCTGATCGTCCACTCTGACCCGGGACATGCGTGAGATGTAGAAACTTAAAGCTCCCCTAGTATCCAACCTATGGAGCTTCTCCTCTTCCTTACCAGGATGCGGAAGAATGACCTTCTGGCTTAAATGAAATTCCGACACCACTTTCGGAAGAAAAGAGGGACGAACCCTAAGGACAACCCTGTCCTTATGGAACACCGTGAAAGGTGGCTTAGTGGAGAGTGCCTGCAACTCACTCACTCTGCGAGCAGAAGTAACTGCAACTAAAAATACAGTTTTAAAGGTCAACAGTCTCAAAGGACAAGAATGTAAAGGCTCAAACGGAGCTCCCATTAGGAATTTTAGAACCAGGTTCAAATCCCAACCGGGCATCTGGAAAGGTGATGGTGGGAACACATTAGTAAGCCCTTTCAGAAACTAAGAAATCAAAGGAATCTTAAAATAAAAACACTCCTCAGACGAGCGCTTAAATATGGACAGCGCCGCCAGGTAACCTTTAATGGTACCCACTTGCAGGCCCGTGTGGGCTAACAAAAGCAAAAAAGACAGAACCACAGGAATGGCACATGAAAAAGGGTCCACATTCTTAACCCTGCACCAGTCGCAGAACTTTCTCCAAAGGCAACAGTACAGGGACTTTGTTGCAGGCCTTCTGGCCGAAAGCAACACCTCCATCACGTCTTCGGGGAGGTCCCAATCCTTATACCTCAACCTTTCAGAAACCAAGCATGAAGGTTGAGAGACTTGACCTCTGGATGGAGAACCTGACCCCCCCCTCCAGTGAGAGCAGATCGTCTCGGTAGGAAAGACGGCGTGGAGGGCAGATGCACATGTCGAGAAGGTCCGGGTACCACGTTCTCCAGGCCCATGCCAGAGCAATGAGGATCATTCGGGAACCGAACCTCCGTAACTCTGCAGCACTTGCGGAATGACGGGACTGGAGGAATCGCGTACAGCAGTGGGAAGGACCACTCCACTACGAACGCGTCCCCTAAGGCTCCTCTTGGAGGAAATTCCTGCAAGCAGAATCTTTCGCACTTCCGGTTGACACTGGTGGCGAAGAGATCCACTTGTGGGGTCCCCCAAAGGGCAAAGATCTCCAGGAGAATCTCCTGAGCCAGCTCCCACTCGTGAGAGACCGTGCTCTGCCTGCTCAGAGTGTCCGCCGCCTCGTTTCCGTCTCCGGCCAGATGAACTGCCGAGATCGAAAGTTCCCGCTGGACGGCCCAGAGCTGCATCGCCTCTCTGCACAGAGGGAGAGACCCGGCCCCCCCCTTTTTGTTGAGGTAGTGCATGGCCACTGTATTGTCCGTCAGAATCAGGACATTCTTCCCCCGCACAGATGGCAGAAAAGCCTTCAGGGCTAGCCTGACGGCCCTCAGCTCCAACAGATTGATATGGAGTCTGGACTCTGACGGAGACCAACGACCGCTGACTGTCAACTCGTTGGCATGAGCTCCTCATCCCGTGAGGGATGCGTCCGTCACGATCGTCACCTCCGGCCAGGGTAGCCAAAATGGAGCCACCTTCATCAGATTGCCTTTGACGGCCCGCGACAGAAGGTCCTGGGCGACCGAGGGCGGCACCTGAACGGGATCCGACATCCTGCCGGAGGACTGTGACCACTGCATCTTGAGAGCCCACTGCAGAGATCTCATCCGCAGCCTGGCCTCTGGCACCAGGAGAATGCAGGATGCCATGAGGCCGATCTCGAACGCCGGGAGACTCTGGGCATGTTGAAACTTGTTCACCATCTGCAGAATGTGAGAAGCCCTCACCTGGGGAGGGACACACAGCCCCAGGGATGTGTCAAGCACTGCTCTGATGTACTGGAGCCACTGGGTATGTGTCAAGTGGGACTTCTTTAAGTTGAGGGAGAAGCCCAGCCTGCGAAGGGAGTGGCAGGTGACTGACAGATGATCCAGGCCTTGCTCGGGAGAGCGCGCCCTGATCAACCAATCGTCCAGGTAGGGGTAGAAGTGAATCCCCCCCCCTTTCATGAGATACGCTGCCACCACCACCATGAGCTTGGTGAAGACCCTCGGGGCGGAGGTCAATCCGAACGGCAGGACCCGAAACTGAAAGTGCGAGTCGCCAACCACGAACCTCAGGTACTTCTTGTGCTTGGGATGAATCGGCACATGAAAGTAAGCGTCCTTGAGGTCGAGAGACACCAACCAGTCCTGAAGTTGAAGGGCCTGGAGGACTTGAGAGAGAGTAACCATCTTGAACTTGTCCTCCCTGAGGAGTTTGTTCAAACCACGCAAGTCCATGATGGGTCTCAATCCCCTGTCTTTTTTCGGGATCAAAAAATATGGGGAATACCATCCCTTGTTCCTCTCCGCTACAGGCACCAGTTCTATGGCGCCTTTCTCCAGCAGGGATTTGATTTCCTGCCCAAGGAGCGGATCCGGACTCTTCAAAGAGAGATTCCCTTTTGGATTGTCGTGAGGCCTCTGCCGGAAAGGAAGACAGTAGCCGTGGGCTATGATCTCCAGAACCCACACATCTGAAGTAATGGCACACCATTCTACAAGATGCTGCGGCAGCCTTCCCCCAACCGTCGAACCATGGGACATGGCCTTATGACTGAGCTGAAGCGGCTGCGGCAGTGCCTGAGGGCAAAGAGGCAACTGCCCGAGCGGCCTTGGCACCTCGAGTACCTTGTTTTCCACCTCTGGTACTCCTACGTTGGCCCCTTTGACTTGCAGCTCCCCTCGACCTACCAAAGGAAGAGTAGTATCGAAAGGAACCTCCCCTCCATTGCTTTCCCCTAAGACGAAAAGTCGGAGGTAGGCGAACTGCAGCGCTCAAAGACTTCGCTGCAGCTATTGAGGTCTGCAACCTCTCAAGGTTCTCTTCAGCCTTGCTGCCAAAAAGATGTTCACCATCAAAGGGCATGTTGAGAAGCCAGGCTTGCACATCAGGAGCAAACCCCGACTTCCGCAACCACGCAAATCTGCGCATCACGGTGCTCGCCGCCATGGACCGGCTGACACAGTCTGCCACGTCCAAACCCGACTGAAGGGATTCACACATGGCTTCCTTGCCATCCTGAACAAGAGCAAGAAAGCCATCCCGTTCCTCCCCTTCGGGAATATGTTCAGCTGTCAACGAAACACAATTCCACAGAGTGCGAGTGTAACGTGCTAAGGCACACACGGAGTTGGCTGCTTTCAAAGCCATACCCCCTGAAGAAAATACTTTCTTCACCCAACCGTCAAAACGTTTGTCGTCCCTATCAGGAGGGATGGTAGGGTAGGAGGCCTGTTTTGCTGGGGCCGTAGCCGCCTGCACTACCAAACTCTCCGGAGTAGGGTGCATGGACAAGCAGACTGGGTCGCCACTGGCTGCGCGGTACTTTTTCGGCAACGACTTACCCACTGCCGGGAGACTCTCCAGAGCAGTCCAAGCCGCCGCCACCCTTCCTTGCAAGGCCTATGAAATGGCAGTACCGGGTCAGTTGGTGGACCTTGGTCCAAGATATCTGTCAGGTCATCCTGCACAAAATCCACTGGTGGCGCAGACCACCCCAAGTACTCAGTCACCCTCGGCATGAGGCGCCGGTACGAGGACTCGGCGTGCGTGCCAGGCTCAGGCCTACCAAACTCAACCTCTGGAGAGGTGTCCAGACCACTGGCGTCATGCAAAGACTGACGCAGGTCTTCCATCTGACTATAACCAGACAACAGTTCGTCAGGAACCTCATCAGGAACCAAACCTTCATCAGACCCTTCATCCACCTCAGAGATGTAATCCAGAGGCTGGAATAAATCCCTGGATGAGGGCACAGAAAAAGTCTCACATACAGGCCTCGCTGACTTCTTCAGGGCCTTCCTCGGAGTTTCCACCGATGCACAGGGTACCTCCGGCAAAGCCTCCACAAAAGGCATCGAGGGAATCGGCGTCGAGCGTGGCGCCGATGGCTTCGACACAGGCCTCGAGGGCGGTGCCCCGAGTGTGTCCTTCGACGGCCTCGGCGCCGATGAGGTCGATGATTTCCTCGGAGGCGGAGCCTCGAGAGAGTCCCTCGTCGGACATGGCGCTGATGGCGCTGACGTCTTCTTAGAAGATCTCACAGGTTCCGCCGGTCTCTAGGGCGTCGAGGACCGGGACCTGGAACGGGCATGGCTAGAGCGATCCACCTTGTCCGATCGGGACCTTGAAGGCTCCAGATGATCGTGCCGACCGCCCGAGCCCGAAGGCGTGCGAGCGGTGGCCCTAGCACCTTCCCTGCCAGTTTCTTTCGAAGGCGCAGACGGAATGGAGCGCTGTGATTCAAAAATCGCCATCATCTCCTTATGAAATGCATCCCATTCCGCAGGAGAGGAATGCTTGTTGGGACAAGCAACCCGTCGTCTGGTGGAGTCCTCGGACGAAGACGGGGAAGGCGACCAGTGACCGCGCTTCCGCAAGTGCCTCGAAGAGGCAGAGGAATGGCGGGAACCATTCCAGGACCGAGACCCCCTGGACTTACGCCGCCGGCTCGGAGAGTCGCCCCTCGAATCGTCGGTCGAAAGCCCAGTGGATTTCGACTTCCGGGGTTTGGAAACCCTACCTACAGAAAGCTTCTTCTTCCGTTCCCGCAAGGCCTTCGACTGACAATCATCACAGTCATCGGTGGCGTGGTCCTCATCGAGGCACCAGAGGCAGACGTTGTGCTGGTCCGTAAGTGACATCTTGGAACCGCAGTCCCAACACTTCTTGAATGCCGACAGTGGGGTAGAAGAAGACGAAGACATGATATCTTCACAAACACCAAGTTCGAAGAACCGATAGAATCAGAAGAACCGAGGTGCGCCGAGATCTCCGAAGCGAACAAATTCACGCAAAAAACAGAACTGAGGCTACAGCGTCGTGCGTCCTACTTATAACAACCAGTGACGTTGGCTCGACGGAGGCCCTCGAGGACAGCGTATCAACGTCATCGACGCAGGACACCGAAATTTTCCGAAGCAGCACAGCTGTGGCGATTACCCGTCATAGACGTCGAATACGTCGGAGGAACCAATCCCTTCGAAACAGGGTTTGAAATTGAGGGGAGCCAAGAACTATTTACCTCCTTCTTGAACCCTATAAGAGCCTGGTTAGCTTGACCCCAACAGCGAGCAGGAGCTACTTTTGGCCCCTCAGGCCAACTGATGCCAAACAAACACAGATGTGAATTTAACTAATTTGGGACAATCTATAAATACAAATGAGGACACAAACATTTGAAGCAAAAGGGGACATAAATAATGTATAGAATGCTAAGTTTGCAACATAGGAATGTTATATTTGGGGAACGCTATGTACTAGCTCCTCGTTCCCCAGTGGTAGCTCCTGCTCGTTAATGGTGGATACCCAGGAGCTCCTGATAAGCAATTCTTAATTTCGATCACTGAAAAACACCCTGTACTTAGGAAAATGAGTTACCCAGTTCCCTCTTAAGAGCAAACCTTTGGATACTACGAGACATGGTGGGGCTTGGTTCAAACACACTAGTAAGTTATATTCAGTAGATGGGGCTTTGTCTCCTGTGGATGTTGTACTGAATGAAATTGTCACGGTGTCTAATATTTACTGAAGCTGAGGTAAGGCGAGGTCTGTACACCAAGTGAACTGGTAAAATGGCAGGACCCAATAAAATTCCCCAGGCCCCAGGATTCTTTATTTAAATAGATTGTGGATATTGTCTCATTCCTTACCAGGTAATCCAATTCTCAATTAGAGTTTGCTACCCACCTGGCAAAAGTTTCACATCATCCCCAGTTTGAAGAATGTGATGATCCAGCCAACTACCACTGAATTCACTTGGATTGTTTAGGCAAAATAACCCCACTGGATGACTGGTGTTTTGAAAATTCATTTCCGTCACATCTAAATGCTGGTTTTCTGAAGGACCATAGGACAGCGTACCAGGCCTTCAGGTTGCATTTTACAATACAAAAATGTGTGCTCAAGAAAGTGGCATCTTATCTGGCTTTGGTAGACCCTAAAACAGTGTCTGATAGAAAAGATCCATAGGCCTCATGGAAAACCCTACACCAACTGATAGTCACAAACATCAGTTGGTGGCATTCTGCAACCTACATCCAAACAGCACTGCAGTGGGTATATAAAGCAGAGCGGGTGAGATTACCAGGCCATTTTAGATAACAGAAGGAAGCATCACAGTAAAGGATACTTGTTCCACACGTTCTCTCCCTTTTCAATAATGACATGGCCACTGCGATTGCTGCACTAAGTGCAGACACAGCCATCTAAACGGTGGGAGGCTGCAACATTTACTTGCGGAGAACATGGTTATCCAAAACTTCTGGTGGTCTACAAAAGAAGTTATATTTAAATTAGTTTTGCTCGCGGAAGGGTTTCATGATTAACAGAGAACAGACTGTACGTAGCTTGTCATTGTAAAAATATCAAGCAGAGCCTTTAGCTGGGAGACCGATTAAAAAAGGTGAGACATTCGACTACCTGAAAAGCAGGTAGTGTTAAAATGGTAGCAGGATGCAATAGGTGGCCAAAAGCAATCTTTCGAGCAGTAGGTGAGGAGGAGCTACTATCTGTTTTTCTAATCTGTATGAAGGGGGGCTACCTAAGCCCCTAGAGGTGTACAGAGCCCCGGTACGCCCGGCAATACATTACGGTGCTGACATTTGGCTTGTGAAAACATTTTTTTAAAAACGTTTTTCACTCTCCCGAAGTGGTACAACAAGCATTCCCTTTCTCCTCGACCTTAGTTACAGGGTTATTCGTTATGAGGCCAGGCTCAAACTCCTTCTGTATTGGGTTTACCTGTGTCATTTTCCATGCTTTTTTGAATAAAACATTTTTTTATTGATTTTAAAACATACAGACTCTTATACATAGAGTACCATTGTCCAGTAAATGGTGTCTGTACATTCCACCCTCCCACCCTCATCCCAGCCTACTCCACTGACATCATGCTAACTTCTTACATCGAATTTAGGTATATACGTTTGCATTCATACGGATTGTGTGGGGCGATTATTATGATTCGGTATTATTATGTGGTAAGGCCCTCAACTCCTGCACCATAAGTTTCCAGGAGTCAAAGTCAATACTGGGTCCTTTTTGGCCTTGGTTATTTCTGGAGGTCGCTCCACCACAGGCGCACCTCTGGTCACCTGTGCGCTTCCCACCCCATTGCTATTCTTCGTTTCACCAGGATGAATGCTAAGTCCTTCAGTTTACTGACATGTTTTGATTGTTTCGGTCACGCAAAAATGCTGAGCACGCAGGCGACCGGAGTGCTCATGTCAAGATTATACCTGCTCTGGCCAAGGCCTGCGCAATTTCTTTCCAGTACTTTCGGATTTCCGAGCAAGCCCAGAACATATGCACCAGATCCGTATTAATCACTCCGCATTTCGGACACGTTTGGTCTGTTGCCTTGCTGAAATTGGCAATCCTCTTCGGGGTTAGGTATGCCCTATGGGTTATATATAGCTGTATTAATTGGAGTTTTGCATTTCTAGACACCTTTTTATGATAGGCTAGTGCTATGCCCCAGACTGCGTCTGTTAATTGCTCTTGCAAATCTGCCTCCCAGCTTCGCCTGGTCTGCATCAGCAAGTCCCCACTCCGTGATATTAGTAATTTATATAACCTAGGCACTGCACGTCCACACTCCGAAATATCATAAGTGTTTCTATAGTGTTATCCTCTTGCCACACTCCATCCGTACCGAGCCACTTCTGTCTTAATCTGGTGAGGAGTGAAGTGCGTATCATGTATTGTCCTGTATGCATGCCCATTTCTGAAGTTAGCACGCTAAAATCTACTGGTTTGCCCTTGTGTAATAAGTCTACTACCGTAACCACTCTCATGGGTTCCCAGTACGTCCTCACATTCAGTCTAAGATACAGAGTTTTGGCCTTTAGTGTCACCAACGGCACAGGGGGGGAATAGGGTGCCTGCTTCTCTAAAAGGCGACAGGCCCTAAGCCAAATCATCCCCCTCCAGCAACAACGAGGACTTGGGTACCCGGTGATACCATCCATATCACTTCCTTCAAATAAAATGAGGCGCTGAAGGGCTGCAGCATCAAGGTGTCTTGGGACTGTTCATCTGATAACCAGTTTGTGATGAATTGCAGCTGACTCGACACAAAATATGCCTCAAAATTGGACACCCTTATACCCCCTTGATCGTACGGTCTTTGCAGGTTAATGTTATTCTGCATCTTGTGCCATGCTACGATTTTTAATAATGCTGCTCTCCCTATCAGTGAGAGCGGCAATCTCACCCAAAATGCCATCGGCAACTCTCTTATGGTGGCTTCCAGCTCTTCTATGGTTATGGGGGTTATCGGCCGATTCTGCATCTAGCTTGGGGAGATCGATCTGTGCCAGGGCTTCATCTATGTCTGATGAATCCGCCCCTATCATCTCTGTGTACAATTCCTTGTAATAATCATAAAAGCACTTATTAATACCTTCCTGCGTTACGCTCACCCCTCCATCTTTCCCCGCAATCTCCCGTACCAATTCTCATTTGGACTCACTTCTGTATAGCCAGGCCAGTAAGCGTCCGGGCTTATCACCCTCAGCGTGTTGTCTCTACATATTTTCTGTAGTTCAGCTTGCCTAATCTATCCCAATGTACCAGACATTCTTGCTGTAGTAGGGCTACATCTTGGGCCTTATCACAGGACAAGTCCGCTGAGCATTCTATGGCCTCCACTCTAGTTTCAGCTTTACCTAAATCATATTCAATCACAGCTTGCAAACCTTAAGCCTTGGCTATCGCCGTCCCTCTGATCACTACCTTAAAAGCTTCCCACAATGTACCAGCTGAATCCACACTTCCAGTTTTGTTCCTAAAGTAACTGTTCCCGGAACATCCCATCCTTGAGGGACTCGCTTCTCAGCTTCCAGGTCAGGATACGTGCCCTATGAGGGCGGTTTCGCCATGTAGCCACTAAGGGAGCATGATCCGAAAGCACACTAGCTCTGTATTCCACTGCTGTAAATTCTCCTAATGTCTCTTCTCCTGTAAATACATAGTCCAATCTAGTATAGAGGTCCTTAGGGGTGGTATAATGATAATATCCACGGGCGTGCGGGTGTAGGGCTCTCCATACATCAGACAATTTAAACGCTTGCAATAATATATTTAAGGCTTTGACCAGGGGGCCCGGATGTGTTAAATTATCATCCGATCTGTCCAAGTTAGGGTTCAGAGTGCAATTAAAGTCCCCCCCCCAAATAATTGTACCGTCCCCGAGTTTAGCGATCTTGGGGTATAACGAGCGTAAATAAGCTGTGGTACCATGGTTTGGTGCTTGAGTATTAATGATACAAAACGCTTTGTTCCACCAGCCATTGGATAATAATCATCGTACCCTCATCATCCCCGAAAGTCTTCAGGGCCTTGAAGGGTACGGACGGTGCCACCCATGTCAGAACCCTCTTGCAAATGCAGAGTACAGCGAGCCCACAGTCGTGCTATTCCATTTCCTAGCAAGTGCAGTTTGCCTGTCCTTAGTGAGATGTGTCTTTTGAAGGAGTGCAAGGTCTATCGTCTGGTGTCTCAAATATGACATTATTCGGTTACGTTTAATATAACTATTGAGCCCTCTATTGGCTAGATGGGCCCCCATTCCGTATAAGCATTTTCGCATACCTCAAGTCCGATGCACTTATCATTTGTCCTGTGCGTGGATCTATAGGCTAACCCCTTTCTAACTACCCAAACTCCTTTACCCACCCCCTTCCCAACAATTGCCCAGCTCAATACCTTGTACCCCCCTCCCTTGCCTCGTCCCGACTTTAAACACTTGTGTATAGGCACATTATAAATACCATATCATACTGTCAGCATCCCTGCGGTATTCCGCAGGCTTTTCAGCGTGTGTCTCCTTCACCTGTCTGTTTGGCCTCTTCAGATGGCGAGTTCTCCGTGTCCATCCATGTGTGAGCATCCTCCCGGTTGTCGAAAAAGCAGACTCTGCCCTTATTGAACACCTTCAGTCTTGCTGGGTATAGTAGCATTTACTTAAGGTTCGCTCATCGCATCCTTCTCTTGACAGAGTTGAAATGTATCCTTTGTTTTTGCACCTGCATGGTGTAATCTGGGTATGCAGTAATATTTGCTGAATTGTGCCGCCTATACATACATTTTCAAGGATCTTTTCCCTGTCCTTATAATTGAGAATCGTGGCTATTATGGGTCTTGGTGGGGCACCTGGTGGTGGTTTCTTCATCAGGGACCTATGAGCTCTTTCCACCGTAAACTCCTGAGTGAGGGTGCCCGGGCCCATTTCCTATAGCAGCATATTTTCAATAAAATTGGTGGGGTTCACGCCCTCTTCCCCTTCAATTAAGTCTGATGATTCTCACATTATTGCGTCTGGCCTGGCCTTCCGCATCGTCCACTCTATCCACTCTATCCTCCAAATTCCACAGTTGCTGCTGCATTATTGATGCATCTTTGGAGGTGTCCTTCTGAACGGCTGTGTTCGCCGCTACTTCCTTTTCTAGTGTACCAGTGCGTTCCGAGAGTGCCCGTAAATCTTGCCTCAGGAGGTTCACGTCCAGGTTAATGGCATCCATCTTGGACTACAAAGCAATCTTCAGGGCTGATATGGCATCCAGGACCTGTTGGTTTCCTTTCTTGTGATTTTGTTTTCTTTGTGTAGATAGAGCCTCTAATGCAGCGCTGTCTGCCACGTTGTAGATTTGGTAAAAGTGTCTAATGTCGGCTGTTTACACTTATTTTTGTGTGACTTGGACGCCATAGATGAGTTTTACTGGACCGGCAACTCCGCTCAGGTCTGCCAACTTGACTGCGTATAGCTTTTTTCAGGACGCCAGGCCTGATTTAAATTACAGGGTAGTTGAGTTGCCCACCAGTACTTCAACCTGACTCCACAGCTGGTTGTCTTTTGTATTGCCGTAGATCCCGCAGCTTTGTGCCATCAAGAGTTGGCTACCCACGCTGCCCATGTGCTCAGTAGTGAACGCTGTCTTGATTTACCACCTTCAGGTTCGCCAATGCTTGCATGCTTCCTTCTCTGCGTGTATCCTGTGGGGTATCTGCGTTGGGGCCCCCTTTTGTGGTCCGGCTCGTTTCCAGGAGTCCGATTACGGTCAACCAGCTATTGATTATACAACCTTTATGCCTCCTCCTCCGGTCATAGACCCCGGATGTCAGCGCCTGCCTCCTGGCATGTGTATCCTCGCTCCTTCAAGGATATTGCGGCCCCCCTGGTCCTCTCATTTTTGGCGGAGCTAGCTAGTACAAATCTGCCACTTGCCGTGCTCCTTGAGGAATACAGTCCTGTTTGTTCTTGTGCCCTGTTTTGCTTACACTCTTGCCAGTGAAGCAGTGTTTCGGAAGCCCAGGCGCTGCATACACTTCCGCTCTCCTCTGGGCTGTCTCCATATGGATGTGGATTGCACTGCAGTCGGCGGCGCTTTCAACCATTATATCTGCGCTCTCCCGTGTATTCTCCTGTATCTAGGCTGCTAGCTGCCACTTTCTGGTGAGGTGACTGCCACCAATTTGCTGCTCGCTGTGCACAAGGATGCAGACTCTCAAGGTATTGACACTTATATGGTTTAGGTAAGTATTCATCGATACATTATTCTGCCTGCCCAGACGCTTCCGGCATTTTCACCCCATTCTGGGCTCTCTCTATATGTCTGTGTGCTGCTCTGCAATCCGCAGTGCCATACTCCGTTGTGCCCCTAAGGTGTGTGCCCTATCGTGCGCTCACCCACTTCCAGGCTGCCCAATAGCACTTTTCTATAGAAGATCCAATACATAGTTTCTGCTTGCCGTGCTCTTTGTGTAATCCTTTATGTGGCGTGGGATTTGCAGCCCTGATACAATGTTTCAAGCTCGGGCACTTTTGCCGTTTCCTCTCCACTTCATTGCCCACTGAACAGCGTAGTATTTAGTATCTCTGTTGTGTTTCAGAGGTGTGCGCCTTCTCATAGGATGTCAATAACAGTGCTCCACAATGCCTCATTTTGGCAGCTCTGTTTGGTCCCAGTCCGACGTCTGCTTCACAATCACGCCTAACGCATACTCCGATGTGCGAGTGGGGGAGGGAGGAGGGCCGGGCGCTGTCCCGAACATGCCGTCCCAGAGGGGCGTTTGAAGGCTTACACGCCACCCACAGTCCTCCTGGCCGCGCTGCCCCCTCCAAACCGCTTACCTCATGTATTGCTCTCCTCGGTTATCTCTCTGCACACGAAGCAGCTGCTCCGGCTGCCCGGCGGCTGACTATCTCTCTGTCCCTCTTCGGCTGCCGGGCCTCTGGCCTCAGCCTTCGCTGAGTGTCTTTACGAGGCGCTGTTATTAACATCCATCTGTGGTCACCATATGGTCGTCAGGCCGCTCTGTGGGTACAGTCTCGCACAGCCTCCAACTGTGCACCCATTTCTTCCCACAGTCACCTATTCATGCTTGTTCCACAGAGCCTCAGCCAGGTCCCAGCGACCGCCATCTTTTTATCACCTTGCCGTTCCGGACATATTTTTCTCTTGACGATAAGTCGAAAAGCAGCCCACCTCCAACGTTCTATTTACATACTCTTGTGCCTGCTGTATTCATGCAGCTGATGATGCGTTATGGAGGATGCACATACGCTGGTGCCACTATTGCAGGCCAGGATCAGTCCGGATCATCAGGAGCTTCACAGAAAGGCTTCCTTACAACATGGCTGTCAAGCCACACCCCTGTCATTTTCCATGCTTGACGATATATAAAGATGCTGTCCCTGATGTTATGCATACCCTTGGAGCAGTGTCTTGGCTGTGCTTGAACTACACGAAGTTAACAGAGAGAGTATTAGGTGCAGAGATTCTATGGGTTTCATCAGATGCGAAAGATGATCATAGTAACAACGTGGTCAAAAAAAGCTTTTTCTGAATGGTACCAGTGGATAGTTCTTGCCAACTCCTGGAGTAGCTAAGTCCTTCAGTACTTAAAAAGGTATGCAAGGGCCCTACAAAGTGGAACGCTTTTAAATTACGTTTCTATATGCAAAATGTTAGTTAGGCATATTACCCTTGCAGCGGCGACTAGTTCATGAAAGCTCATAGGTGTCAGTACTGCTCTTCCTAATTAGAGGACCATCAACATTATTCTTTTTCTGCTCCCTCTATGGTGGCTGAATCATATCATCAAGGCGAGTGGAGTAAGGCATGTTAGAGGAGTCCTGATATTTGTAAAGATCCAGAAAATGAACAAGTGTCCATTGCTATTTTACACAAGGATAAAGGAAAGGGCCAAACAATCAGAATGTTCATTATATGCTCTTTGAGCAGCTGTTTGGTGAAGTGAAGTCTTGCACGATGGCCCAACGTAATGGAGAATGTCTAATGGTTTTGATTATATGTGCATGCACTTTAGCAAACGTAACCACTACTGGATAGATTTGAGATGATTTTAATTTCAATATATTTCAAGGGTAAACATTTCAAGTTGCAATCTATCAGCTACGTACAAACTGCCACTCATTCCTCAGTTGTCCTCATGCACTCTGCACACCATTTGTTTACTTGCAAAGAATCAGTTGCCACTTTCCAATGGCTAGAGTACATTTTGAGGCCTTAGATAAGTTATTATTACAGGTAGTTTTTTAAAAGGTTTTTTAAAGGATTGCATGCATTTTTAAGATTACAAGTGTTTGGGAAGCCCAGTCCTTAATGCTGGATCCAAAGTACTGCAGATTTATCTTCATGCATTTTTTAAAAGGCTTTGATAGGCTACCTTGCTATACAAGTTGCAACCATCACTAAAACACCATTGGCTTGGCAATCACCAGGGGTTCAGGCAACATGGCAACCTGGCTGAGTAGGTCCTCAGAGCTTCCACCGGACCCGATCTATGGAATCGAAGGAACCCCACCCTCCCCATTGAAATATCCCCAATGAATGGTGGTGAGGCATCCCCCAAAGGCAGGCAAGAGCAAACGCCTGTCGGTGGCTTGTGGACAATTCTACTCCTAGGCTTCCGGTTGCAAACCAGAATTGGAAGACACGGGTAGAAGCAGGATCAGGAGGGTGACCTGAAGATTAGCTTGGGGAGGAGGGGGGCCTGGGAGGCTTGAAGCTTGAGGAGAGCTATCAAGTGTTGCGGCACCCTGACAAGGGGCCTCGAGCAAGCCTGGATACCGGGTACAGGACTTAAGTAGTGTGGACCGGAGCAGTTCATCGTGGGGGGGTTGAAGCTCTGTCAGGCACCTGCTCCCAGGGAAGAGGAGGAAGGGAGATGAGGTAGAAGAGTCACGGGCATCCCGTATATCCTGATTAGTAACAAAAAGCGAGCCAATGGGACAAGCTTACATGGAGGTCCCTGGAACAAACTGCTATCACTGTCGGAAGGGACCAGTGCTGAATGGACTGGAAAACAAAAACAAAAACTGCTATTGCAGGCAGTGCAGCTATACAGATTACACGTACAATGGCATTTAACCCATAGTGCTAAGGCCTGCAAGTGATTATCTTACACAGAGTCTAGTACAGAGAAAAGGCCAGAATGGAATGTTCTGGAGCTGGATGGCTAGTGGCAAGAAATGGTGTCAGACAGGCCTTTTCTGCAGAAATTCTGGAAGACAATGGAATGGGGCAGAGTGTGCTATCCCTCTCACAGAAAGTACCCATACAAGGTGTGAGAAAAAACAGATATTAGGATGATCATGGAAGAAATAAAATGACTCAGAGTACCTGCAATCGTCAATGAAAGAGCTGAAGGCGTGCATCGATAAAGTGGAAGACAAAACAAGCTTTGGAAAACAATCAATTGTCAGCTGACCAACTTGAAATGAAATAAGATGGGTTGGTAAAGGATATGGAGGAAGGGGAGGAAGAGTGGTCTCTGAAGGTAGATGACCTGGAAAACCATAAACAGTACTGTAACATTCAGATACTAGGTGTGCAGGAAAAAGGTGAAAAACTACTGGATCACAAAATAACTGAAGAGACTTGTGATAACACATCATTTAGGAAGAAAGCAGTGATCTTGACAACAACGAAATGGGACCTTGATTTTGAGGAATTCTGAATATTCCAAGACTTATCAAACGTAAGGAATGTAGGCAGCTAACGACTTCGCTATAGGAACACAATATAAAATACAGGTGGGGCGGCCCCTTTTTTTTGTCCTTTGCATTTTGCTGCTATAATTATAGGATTACATGTCAAGAGGAGGCGGACGGGGAGCTGGGGCATCTGGCCGAACAAACATGGGGAAGATCGGTGGAAGACTTCCAGAGAAATTAACAGCTCAGGAAGGAGGTTTGGATATATATGTTAGGTTATTTATAACGCGCTTAATACCCAGAGGTTTCTAAGTGCGGACCCGGGGATCGAACCTGTGCTTCTCCATGTCGTCTTGCTTCCAAGGCAAGCACGTTGCCCCGAAGCTATCCTTTAGGAGACTAAACACCCCCATCACGAATTAAACCTTGAACAGTGGGTGGCGATGGGGATGCTGGGGAAGTGGTCCTGGCGTGGGATAACAGGTTTAAGTGAAAATCTACTGAAAAACATTTAGTAAAGAATCTGAAATAAACAGCACTAAGTTGAGGGAGGGCCAAAGCTCTGAGAAAAGTTTTAAACTGAGTGGTCGAAAAGTAATGTGTCAGAGGGGCGGGGGTACGCATGTAAAATCCTGGCTACTGGTTGGCTTCGAGGGAATGGGCAGGGTCCTCAGGAGACCCAAAAGGTGGCCCTATGATGATAGGGTGTGTCTCTAAAAATTAGAATTCTGATTCAGAATAAGGGTGGGGGGGCAGAGATCAAAGGGGGCAAGGTAAAGGAAATCTGTTCTATTGTAAAAGGGGGCAAGTTGGGTGGGGGCAGGGTAAAATGCGTCTTGCTGTTACATAAGAAGAGTGAAACAAGCTCAGAATAACGGGAGCAAGAATATTCACAGAATGAGGGTTGAGGGGGCAAAGGGAGTTGAATGGTTAAAAAAAGCTTCACTACATTGTAAAGGAGTCAACCTGTATAAGAAAGCAATGGTTGCTAAAGAATTCAAGAAAAGTAAGATTGATATTCTGATAATACAGGAAATAAGATTCCGAACAGGGGAGGTATTTCTGATGGGAGGTGGTGAACTTGGGCTTATATTGTGGGCGTTTGGGGGAGTAAATAAAGGTGGAGTGGGTAATCATGGAACACAAGTTCTTGAGGCTGAAAATGATTGGGACTAAAAGGGCCCTGCAAGGCCATTTATTGTCAGAGGCATAGGAAATGGTATTGGATTGGAAGGATGGCCTAACATTGGGGCTGGAGGGTACTTCAACATGATCACCGATCTGGCAAGTGCTGGCTCTTTCAGAGAAGGGGCGACTAGGGGGAACAATAGAAAGGACAACAGGCTAGCCCACTATTTACATAGATCCTTTTTGACACCTCGAGGGAAGATGACACGGAAAGGTGAGAATTTACCTTCTCTCTTCCCCGCAAAAACAAACTCCCACCACATTCTTGACGGAGTTCAGGAATATAGAATTGTTAGTGCAACAATTTAAGCAGCAAAATGGTCCGACCGTGATAGGATGAGGGTCACACTAGATTTGGGGCTGTAGGTAAAGGATAACATGCGGATTTGCAATGACATCTTGCCCTGAAATCCAGTACTTGGAAATGCACTTCATGAGGAGCTATGGGTCTTCTTGGAGTTGAACAATGCTGTAGAGGTCCCCCTTCATCTTGTGCGGGAAGCAGCGAAGGCCATTTTCTGGAACCTGCCCATAGCTGAAAGGTTGGCAAGGAAATGGGAAAGTACACTAATCGAGACTGACCTCAAAAGAGACATTCAATCTTTAGAGGCTCGACTGAACGATAACCCAGCAAACAGAGTTCTGTCCTGCAGGAGTCTATAGACAAAAGAGAAAATGCTCCACAATGGATTAACAAGGTGTACAATCAACTGAGATGCCTTAAGCAAAAAAAAAGGAGAACAAAAAAGACAAATTGCTGACTGGGTTAACGAACTGTATGAGGATGTAGATAGCTGCCGATTCTGTATATGTTTTTACACAGGGGGAGTACTGTTGAGCATGTCAAATAATTTTTGGAGGCCCTATGACTCCCTAGCTTGACAATGAAGAAAGCGGGAACCTTAAGCCTCGTGATTATCCAATCTGAAACATTGCAGATGCTTAGAAAGATGAAATCCGGGACAGCCCCATGAGCGGAAGGTTTTACGATAACCTTTTACAAAACAAAATGTGGATGCTCAAATCATATAACTATCCTGGAAGAGGGACGATGTCCTGGAACTGTTTGTGAATGTCAGGGGTCATGGTTATTACAAAATAAGGCATGGACAAAGACGAGTGTGAATCAGAAACCAATCGTTTTACTAAATGTTGATGAAAATTCTTCTCTGGCACCTTGGCAGTGAAGTTTAGTCTAGCTTTGTCTAAGCTGATTCACGATGATCAGTTTGGGTTCATCCGGGCAGACAACATACGGAAAATACATGACAAGATGGCTTTGCTTGGAAATGGCTCCGTAGACCCAGTTCTGCTCTCGCATGATACAGAGAAGGCTTTTGATCAGGTCAACTGGCAGTTTCCTTTTTCAGTACTCCGAAAGATGGGTTTAAGACAACGTTGGATTGGGGAAGTGATGAGGCATACAACCCCTTAGGCAGTTGCAGTGCTGAATTGAATAACATTGTAGGAGGTTCCCTTGCAAAGGGGAACAAGGCAGGGATGCCCACTGTCATTCAGGAGACTAATGACATCAAGGAAATGTGGTTATGAAATCTGCAGTATAAACTGGGCTTCTTTAACAATGATGTTATTAGTGAATGATACATAATGTTTGATGTCATTGCCAAATCCAAAAGATCTTCGGACAAATATGGAGCCCTCTTGCGATTTAAGGTTAATGTAAGAAGGTCAGTGGTTCTCCCACTGGCTGAATGTTGACCAGAGCTTCGGGAACTGCTTCATAGTTTACATTTCTGAGCAGAAGAGATGAGAATAAGCTAACTGGGAGTCAACCTTACTAAAACATTAGGAGGGTTGTTTGAGGCAAATTACCTAGGTCTCTGGGAAGAGTTTAAAAGAGATCTGTTCTGCTGGTCGAGTCTGGTCTGGTAATGGGTGGGAGGGTTGACTGTGGTCAAAATGAACATTCTCCCAAGGTTCCTATTCCCTTTCAGATGTTGCCGGTCTAGGTTCAATATTCAAGGAAGTCAATAAGGCACTGCTCAGTTTTCTATGGAGTAACGCAAACCCAGGATATTGCATACCTCTTTTACGTGCCTGAAAGAGGAGGAGGGAGCGGGTTATCGAGACCTCATTCAATATTTCGGAGAGGCGCAACTGATGGCCTTAGTTGATCAACTGCAGGTTAATACAGACAGACAATCAGTTGGTAGGCTTGGCTAATATGGTCTTAGTGCCGGTTGCAATGGGGGAGGGGAGGAGGAGTGGGTATGGGGGCCTGAGTGCAGTCTTCCTAGGAGAGTGCTGAACCATGCAATTTTGAAAGAACTGTGGGATTTGTGGAGGAAAGACATAATAATATGGGCTAGTCTACTGTGGCGAATTCTGCAGATCCCCCACTAAAAGCCTGCCTAAAGTCTCCTCCCAGATGGCCATCAGGGCACACGCTATCTGATCCCAGTCCTGGGATTGGTGTACTGCGGGAGGATCCCCTGGATGCAGACAAGGCCTAGGGTAGTGGGGAGACATTGCAGGATGAGACACAGTATTTCTCCTTGGAGAGAGATGCGCTTAACACTGGGTTAAAGGAGGAATTGACTTGTCATTTTGATATATCTCGACCTCCTACTAAGGATGAAAGGGTAAACTCGAAGGATTTGAACCAACAAGGTATTGTGTCCAAAGAGCAGGTCTTTTTTACCCCTAAAATCCCATGTCCTCCCCAACGCCAAGAGTATGCCAAAAGGAATTAAGGAAATGTGGCTTCTCTTGTTCCATCAGTCTCTAAAAAAGTTAAACCCTACAATCCCTCCAACATAAGGGGAAATAAAATTACTGTTAAAAATCATGTAGTGGGAAAACCTAATCTCCCTCAAAAGAACTACATGTCCCAGAATCCCTCAAGGACTGTGACGAAGAAGAGGGATGAAGAGGCAAGTAGATGTAAAGGACAGGCAGACAATCCTAACGCCCTTTGTCAGGGTCAGGCAATTAACCTGAAGGGCCTGCACCTGAAACCAATTCCCTCACCGGAGAGGCATGAAAGGCTGCAGCAGGAAGGGGCAGTAGAAAGAAGCTGGACGGTCACCAGCAGTAACAGAAAAAGAAGCAGAGCATGAGGCTGGCAGTTCACTAGGAAGTGTGACCACAGAAGGGAAGTCAGAGTAACAGAAGAGCAGATTCCACCTACAGGCTCTCAGTTGGTCCTGTGCTCACAAAGCTGTGGCTGCATTTGAAGAGACTGGGATGAACTAGTAGTCTTTCCAGGTGTGCCTAATTGCTGTAAATCCAGAGCTGAAGTTGTGCATCTACCCAAGGCCTGAGTGCAGAAGCAAGATGAGGGAAGCTGGAGAAAGGACGACTCCACTGTTTGGGCCGGATCTGAGACACCCATGCTGCAGAGTGGTGTGGGTCCCAAGAGTGCCCGTTGCAGTAGTAGCAGAAGAAAAAAAGTAAGGAAGTGGAAGCAGCCCGCAACCGCTGTGACTTTGGAGCTGGTGAATGAACATGAAACTCTTTGCCGGTAACTGACCAGCTAAATTGATGCTCGCATGCAAGTAGAAGCGAGTAAAGTGGTTCGTGGGAAGTCAATCGCAAAGGGAATTGTATCACGCGCCGAATAGCACAAGTTAAAGTGCTCACGTAGAAAGAAAACATTTATTTCCCATTGTTGCAGTTAAACTATTACCGGAGTGGTTGCATGTCTCCCATTAAGAGGGAGAACATTGCCTGTGAGCATTTAAAGAAGTAGAAGCTGGCTTTCCCGAAGTGTTGCAAGACTGTTCAACAACAAAGAGAGGTTGCGTGTATGAAACTGTTTCCCGATCCGCTTTGAAGCAGAACGTTGCACAAATAAAAGGTAACACAAGTCTTTAAGTGGAAGTTTATTGCGTGTACCTAAATTAGTTTCTAAAGTAAAAACAAACTCTTGGAACTTTCAGAACTCTTATCTAGTAGTTGTAGAAGTTGCTGAAGTCATGAAAAGAACAAGCATTACCCAAGCCAATAGGCAGAGACTTTCTAAGGTGAAACCAACCCATTTAAGACCTATACGCCATGCTTTGATTTTTTTGAAGCTGTTATAATCCCAGAGTCCTCTGATCCAACGGTGACAAGGTTATCCAAGGCTGAAAGAGTGGCAATACAGCTTTGGATTAACTACTAGAAGCCAGAAGGTGTACATAAAGTTGGGGAAGGGAGCCCAATGCTTGTTAAAATAACAAGGGATCTTTGCCTGCCAGTATGTAACATTCCGATATAGTTAATATAATCCATCTGGAGATAATTTGCTTGGTGATGGCCAGTCCCAATTTGTGACTTGAATAGCCCAGGAATAACTGGTCATTCTACTACAGTTTTGCCAATCTGGAGATGTAAAAGCTCAGTGCACGTCTAGGATCAAGTCTGTAAAGTCGTTCTTCCTCTTTTCCCGGAAGTGGTGGAGGATAAAAAGATGGTAATGTTATCTTCGAGTAATTTTGGGAAGAAAAGTAGGCTTCACTTTTAGTACCACTCGGTCTTTATGAAAGACAGTATGAGGAGGCTTGCAGGATAAAGCCTGTAGCTCCTTCACCCTTCACCTTATTCCAACAGCAGCGGTATGAAGATATGGTTGCTGGCCTTCTGGCCGAAAGCAAAGCTACCATTACGTCGTCCGGGAGGTCCCAATCCTTTTACCTCAGCCTCTCAGAAACCATGCGTGAAGGCTGAGAGTTTGGATATCCGGACGGAGAACCCAACCCTCCTCTCGCGAGAGAAGGTCCTCTCTTTGTGGAAGACGAATCGAAGTGCAGATGGACATGTCCAGAAGGTCCGGGTACCACGTTTTCCTGGCCCAATCCAGGTCAATTAGGATCATGGATTTGTTGAACCTTCTCAACCTCCTGATTACGTGAGCAATCACGGGGACTGGAGGAAACACGTACAGGAGTGGAAATTCCCAGTCCACCACAAACACGTCTCCTAGAGCTCCACAATTGGGGAAATTTCCTTGAGCGGTACAGTTCGCACAGGTCGCAAACAGATCCACTTGAGGGGTTCCAAAAAGGGTGAAGATCTCTTGAAGCACACCCTGAGCTATTTCCCTCTTGTGGGAGACTGCTCTGCCTGCTCACAGCATCCGCCGTTGTGTTCTTCTCTCCGGCTAGGTGAACTGCCGACAGAGAGATTCCTTATTGTATTGCCCAAGACCAGAGCTGCATTGCCTCTCTGCACAGTGCTAGTGACCCTACACCTCCTCTTTTGTTGAGGTAGTACATGGCCACTGAGTTGTCCGTCATTATCAGGACATTCTTTCCCTGTACAGATGGCAGGAAGGCCTTCAGCCCTAGTCTGATTGCCCTCAGCTCTAAAAGGATATGTAGTTTGGACTCTGATGGAGACCAACGACTGCTGATGGTCAAATCATTGGTATGGGCTCCACACCCCGTGAGTGAGGCGTCTGTCACTACTGATATCTCTGGCCATGGTTGCCAAAAATGTTCTCCTTTCAGGATGTTCTCCCGACAGGTCCACCACTGAAGATGCAGTAAGACTCTGTTTGGGATTTGTAGGATATCTGACATCCTTCCTGAGAACTGTGACCACTGGGTCCTGAGAGCCCACTGGTGATATCTCATTCTCAGGTGAGCCGCTGGCACCAGAAAAATGCAGGATGCCATGAGACCGAGCAACCTCATAAAATTGAAGGCCGGTAGATGTTGGGCATTCTGGAATTTCGTCACCATCTGCAGAAGGTCTACAGCCCTCACCTCTGGTGGCAAGGCTTTCCCCAGGGATGCATCCAGGACCAGATGAACTGGAGTCTTCGCAATGGTATCATGTGGGACTTCTTAAAGTTGAGGGAGAGGCCCAGCCTGTGAAGGGAGTGACCAGTGTAGCTGAGATGTTCCAGGGCCTGTTCTGGGGAACTGGGCCTGATCAGCCAATCGTCCAGGTAGGGTTAGACGTGACTCCCCCCACCCCTCTCCTTAGACTCGCTGCCACAATCGTCATTAGCTTGATGAAAACCCTCAGGCGGATGTCAGCCCAAATGGCAGAACCAGAAACTGATAATGAGAACAGCCAATGGCGAACCTCAGGTACTGTCTGTGCTTGTGATGGATTGGCACATGTAAGCAAGCATCCAGGAGGTCCAATGATACCATCCAATCCTGAAGCTGGTTGGACTGAAGAATCTGAGAAAGGGTTACCATATTGAACTTTACCTTCCTGAGGAACTTGTTCAAGTCTCTTAAATCCAAAATGGGTCTCTATCCTCTGTCCTTCTTGGGCATTAGAAAATATGGGGAGTACCAACCCTTGTTCCTCTCTGCTACATGTACTGGTTCTATCGCACCTTTCTCTAGCAGGGTTAAGATTTCCTGCATAAGGAGCGGATCTGGAACTTCCAAAGAATGACTGAGGTTTTTGCAGGAAAGGTAGGCAATTTCCTTGGGTAACGGTTTCCAATGCCCAAGCATCTGAAGTAATAGCCTGCCATTCTGTCAGATGCTGGGACAACCTGCCTCCTACTGCAGTCTTGTGTATCAAGTCCTCAGAGAGGTTTTGGAGCGGCTGACGCAGTGGTTGAAGATGAGGCAGCCACTGCTGTTTCGGTTTCAGTACTTCTCCCGCGTCCACCGCGGGGGAATCTTTTATGTCCTCTTTCAGCTGGCTGTCCTCTGCCCCTTCCGAATGCGGAATAATAGCAAAAGGACCTGCCTCTCCAGGGTGCACCTGTGGGGTGGTTTGGAGTTTGCCTTATTGCAGCTCCAAGGTATTTGGCCACCGCCTTGGAGGTTAGCAGCTTCTTCAAACTCTCATCAGCTTTATTTCCAAATAAATGCGTGCCGTCAAAGGGCATATTGAGAAGTCTGGATCATACGTCTGGGGCAAATCCTGACTTTCGC
The DNA here is from genome assembly GCF_040938575.1 of Ambystoma mexicanum. Taxonomy (NCBI): domain Eukaryota; kingdom Metazoa; phylum Chordata; class Amphibia; order Caudata; family Ambystomatidae; genus Ambystoma; species Ambystoma mexicanum. The sequence continues at coordinate 1,120,193,903 of NC_090930.1, forward strand.
ATCCAAGCAAATCTGCGGATTACTGTACTAACTGCCATGGCTCTTCTGATGCGGTCAAGAGTCGAGACTAGTCTGGAGGGATTCACACCTAGCGTCTTTCCCATCCTTGACAATGTTAAGGAAACTGTCTCGTTCGTCCCCCTTTGGGGATATGGTCAGCAGCCATAGAAATGCACTCCCAAAGGGTGTGTGTAAATCTCGCTAGCATGCACGTAGCATTGCCCGATTTTAAAGCCAGACTGCCGGCCGAGAAAAAAACCTTCTTGGGCATGGCGTCATAACGTTTATCATACCTATCCTGCGGGATTGTCGGATAGGCATTTTGTCTACCTGAGGAAGTGTCTGCTTGAACTACCAGACTTTCTGGTTTAGGGTGCTTTGAGAGGTACAAAGGATCATAACTATAGGCTCTGTACTTGGCGGTTAGTTTTTATATTTACAGCCGGGATAACCTCAGGTGTTTCCCAATCTGAAGTCACTCTCCTTTCTAAAGCCTGGTGGAAAGGGACAATTGGTTCCTCTTGTGGCCCTTTGTCTGATATATCACACAGATATATAGTATATCTGTGAGATCGTCCTGCTCAAAAACAGGCGTGGGTCACGACCATCCCAAATATTCCATGACCCTCTTCATTAGCTGTCTGTATGTTACTTCAGCATGGTCTCCAGGGTCTGCCTTTCCAAAATCAATCTCAGGAGAGGTGTCAATACCACTATCTTCATGAAGACATTGTTGCAAATTCTTCATGCGAGAATCCTCTGATATAAGTTAATCAGGCACTGATGGTGTCCCATATTGCAACCCAAAGGGTCTTTCTTCCTCAGGGGACTCCTCTGCGTCTCCATAAATTGAAGAGAGTGATTTTAAGTATTCTGCTCTTGGCATAAGTGTATGAGTCTTTTCCATTGAAGTAGGCATTGTGGTAGTCATCACAGAAGCCGAAAACATTGAAATTGTCGATGTTGACGGCCTTGACAAATTCGTTGATGGCTTTGGTGGTTTCAACAATAACATTGATGGCTTTGACGATAGCGTTGATGGTTTCGATGATTGTGTCGATGATTGGGTCGAAGGGATTGACACATGTAGCACCAAGGAGGTCGACACTCGAGCCATTGATGGCTTCTCCATCAGTATCAGCGCCGGAGGCGCACTTGTCGAACCTGTAATAGAGGTTTCCTTCGACGTCAGTTTTTTAGACTTTGAGGAGACTTCAAGACTTGAGGGATGAGATCGCGCTCGAGGAGATTCGGCGGCCTGGTCCGAAGACGTACGGCTCTTGTGCTTCCGAGGTCTTCTGACTGGAGCATCGCCTCTAGGTGTTGTTGAGGGGGGCAAGGACATGTTCTCGAACACCTTTAGCATACAGAGTCTAAACTCCTACCACTGAGCTGGGGTACTAGACTTGGACGGACAAACAACACGTTCAGGTGAACTGGACCACTAGGTGGACGGCGACCTATGGCATCTTTTTTCCATGCATCGAAGTCGAGGAGTGGTGCGAACCACTTCTCGAACAGGAATGTTTAGACCTCTTTCGACGAGGAGAAGTTGATCTCTACTCATCTGATGTTTTACGTTTAGACGAAGTAGGGGGGGAATTTTTAGGCTTACCTGTCGCCAACTTCCCTCTACACTCTCTCAAGGCTTTGGCCGTCATCGACAGGCAGTGCTAGCACTCCAAACACAGATGATTCGCCCCTAAACACCACACCACCTGTGTGGGTCCGTCACTAACATCTTTGCTCTGCAGTCACGGCACTTCTTGAAGCCGGATCGAAGAGTGGACGACGCCGGTGAGGAAGCCATATCGCGTCGAAAACTCAAAGTAATGAAGATGAATTTTCATAGAAAACTCAAAGAAGTTCTGTCAGGAACTAGGTGTTACGTGACCGAAGCTGTGAAGCGCGGAAAAACAGAACTGAGGCCAACGGGCGCTGCGCGTGCTACTTATACCAGCAGCGACATCGAGACAAAGGGCTCAGAGGGACATCGACTCGACCGCGCATCAACGCACAGCACCCTCTGCTGGAGAAAAATAAATTCTGAGGCAGCAAGCTGGATATTGGAAATATCAAAGATAAGATTTACTTGGGAGGACACAATGCATTCAAAAGGTACATTTGTCAGTAAATAATAGCTAGACGAACAACTAAACATTGCGCCATCAGTCTTCCTACATCTGCAGCTAAAGGGGTTTATCACAGGCTCGAAAAATGGGTAAAGCAGATCTTAGCATTTAAAAAGAAGTTACCACAAAGTATGCAAAAAGTACAGGAGTCAAATTACACTGGAAAAGAGATTATGGGGAGGGAGATGTGATAAATCCAGTGGAGTCATCACTGTTTCCCCGGCTGTGACCTCCTCCCATGTGGCCAGGGGAAGGCAGCTGCTACCTGATCCGGACCCTGACCCTGGTGGCGTTTTCATGAGGGAGAATCACATGGGAGGAGACAACTACCAGGGAGATCTGGTGACTTTGCTGGAGAAGACACGGTATTCCCCCCTTTCCCATGAAGACCATCTGACACCTATGACCTGTTGTCAGTTAACGGTTCCACCCTGTAGACAAAGTCAAGAAACTGCTTCTCTAAACTTCTTTGGTCATAACTCCACCTTTGACCCAAACACCCACAACCTATATGACACCCTTTGTTTCAGGTATTCCCTTATGTAAAATACCTAAGACAAATCACTCTAGTCAACACAAACATACCATCTTTTTCGAATGATATGAGAACCCTAAGAAAAACCACTTAAGGGTTAACACATGTACAACACCTTTTTCCGATATACCCTTTTGTGAAATCTCGATGGGAAACCAAATAAGAGTTGACAACCCAACAGCATCCATTATTATTATTATGGTATTTACTGAGCGCGGACCCAGTTCGAGAAGCAACTGAGCGCTTTACAGAAGTATGCAACAATACAGATACATAGTGGAGCGCTTTACACAGGTAACAACAGAACAGATAAACAGTGGGGGGGATAAAGTGGGGAGGGGATACAGAGGGGCACAGAGGAGCGGTACAGCTGTACCGGGTGCGGGGAGGAGAGGGTGGGCGGGGCGTCTAGCAAGTTAGGTGTCGTGAGGGGCGATGTGATGGCCTATGTGTTGAGGAAGAGAGATTCCTTGAAGAGGTGGGTCTTGAGTTCTTTTCTGAATTGTAGGAGTGTGGGAGCGAGTCTGATGCTGATGGGGAGGAGGTTTCATAGTCTTGGGGTGTAGGCAGAAAAGAACAAGTTACTTACCCCTGGTAACGTTCTTTCGACTGGATGTTCCTCCCACGTATTCATTATCTTTGATATTTCCAATATCCAGCTTTGCAATATATATATATATATAAAAAATTTCAGCAGGGGCACTGTGCGTCGATGCCTGTCGAGTCGATGTCCCTCGGAGGCCTCCGTCTCGACGTCACCACATATATATGTAGCACGTGCAGCGCTCGATGGCCTCAGTTCCATTTTTACGAGTGGAGCATTTATTTTGTGTCAGACTTACTTCCCCTGAGAGAGCGTAGACTGCAACCGCAAGGGAAATTCTACTGCGGGGTTGGTTGGGAGGGGCGTTAAGGAATATGTGGGAGGAACATCCAGTTGGAAGAACGTTACCAGGGGTAAGTAACTTGCTCTTCGAATGGATTGTGTCCTCCCACGTATTCCTTATCTTTGATACACTCCCAAAGCAGTTTACGTAATTTGGAAGCAGTAGAATTTAGTATGACATGAATATTTTATGGTTGTGTATGCACAGAATGCAACACTGCTTTTCCAAATGTAGATTCTTAGCCCGAGGAAGAGTCTAAACCGTAATGTTTAGTGAAGGTGTGTACAGAGGACCATGTGGCAGCTGCACATATATCCCTTATCGGAACTCCCCTCTGCAAGGCAGACAAAGTTGCAATGCTCCTGGTCGAATGAGCTCTTAGGTGTTCTGGAGGATCTTTACCTGCCAGTTTGTAGCGGATATAGTTTGCTTGGTAATGGCCAGTCCCAATTTGTGACCTGAATAACCAACAAATAACTGGTCATCCTGTCTTAATCTTGCCAAACTGGAGATGTAAAAACTCAGTGCACGCCTAGGGTCAAAACCTGTGAAGTCTGTCCTCTTCCTTCCGAGGATGTGGACGAGGATAAAAAGATGGCAATGTTATCTTCTGAGTAAGATGAAACTCAGACAATTTTGGGGAGAAAAGTAGGCTTCACTTTTAGTACCACTCTGTCATTCTACCACTCTCTCATTGAGCAGTACAGTTCGCACTTCCGGTTGGCACTGGTAGCAAACAGATCCACTTGAGGGATTCCCCAAAGGGTGAAGATCTCTTGAAGGACTTCCTGAGCTAGTTCCCACTCGTGGGAGACTTTGCTCTGCCTGCTCATAGCATCCGTCGTTGTGTTCTTCTCTCCGGCTAGGTGAACTGCTGACAGAGAGATTCCTTCTTGTATTGGCCAGAACCAAAGCTGCATTGCCTCTCTGCACAGTGGTAGTGACCTTACATCACCTCTTTTGTTGAGGTAGTACATGGCCATTGTTGTCCGTCATTATCAGGACATTCTTTCCCCGTAGAGATGGCAGGAAGGCCTTCCGCGCTAGTCTGATTACCCTCAGCTCTAAAAGGTTGATATGTAGTTTGGACTTCGATGGAGACCAACGACTGCGGATCGTCAAATCATTGGTATGGGCTCCTCACCCTGAGTAAGGAGTCGGCCACTACTGTTATCTCCGGCCATGATTGCCAAAAAGGTTCTCCCTTTCAGGATGTTCTCCCGACAGGCCCACCACTGAAGATCCAGTGAGACTGTTTGGGATTTGTAGGAGATCTGACATCCTTCCTGAGAATTGCGACCACTGGGTCCTGAGAGCCCACTGGAGACATCTCATTCTCAGGCAAGCCTCTGGCACCAGAAAAATGCAGGATGCCATGAGACTGAGCAACCTCAGAAAATTCTTCTTCTTCTTCTTAATTATCGGAGGCGTGGGCGGACCCACGCAGGCGCTTCCCCATCCTATAGGATGATGTTCACTGTACCCACTAATTATTATTTAGCTCCATTTAAGCTCACAACTCCTCCCACCTCCCCGTCTGCCTCACAAAATCCAACATCACACTACTCCTCCTCCTACCTCTCTCTCCATCACCTCCCAGTAAAGTCCTCCCACTAAGCTCAGCCACACCCAACGCAGTCAACCGAACCCTCATCAATTCTCTCTCTGCAACATGTCTCTCACAGCTAATCAAAAAATGTCCCACCGTTTCAGGCACCCCACACACCGCACAGTCCCTTGATTCACGCTTCCCTATTCGAAATAGACAGTCATTCAGCCCCACATGACCTATCCTCAACCGATTCAGCATCACCTCCTCCCCCCTCCTCCATTCTGAACTCCCTGGATCCACCTTCACCGGCACTTTCCCACGAACACCGAACATCCACCTGCCCTTCACACCCCACTCACCCACCTCTCCTGCCACTCATCCAGGACCCGTCTCACCATCACAGCCTTCACCTCATCCACACTCAAAGGCAACCTCACATCAATCGCTCCCCTCCTCATACCCTCACCCGCCGCCAGATCCACCAACTCATTTCCCAAAATGCCACTGTGACTGGGAACCCACGCCAACTCCAAATCCATACCCCCGCGCACACACCGATCAATCTTCATCCTAATGTCCAAAATCACATCCTTCCTATCACCATCCCCTACCACAATCGCCTGTAACCCACTCAATGAATCTGAGAACACCACCACTTTCTCATACCCCAACTCACACACCCTATCAATCACCAATGCAATCGCCACCAACTCAGAAAATTGAAGGCCGGTAGATGTTGGGCATTCTGGAATTTAGTCACCATCTGCAGAATGTCTTGAGCCCTCACCTCTGGTGGCAAGGCTTTTCCCAGGGATGCATCCAGGACTGCTCAGATGAATTGGAGTCTTTGTGATGGTATCATGTTGGACTTCTTGAAGTTGAGGTAAAAGCCCAGCCTCTGAAGGGAGTGACAGGTGGAGCAGAGATGTTCCACGGCCTGTTCTGGGGAAGTGGCCCTGATCATCAAATCGTCTAGGTAGGGGTAAACATGAATCCCCTCTCTCCTGAGACTCGCGGCCACAACTGCAATCAGCATGGTGAAGGTCAGCCCAAATGGCAGAACCCGAAACTGATAATGAGAACCGCCAACGGCGAACCTCAGGTACTGTCTGCGCTTGTGATGGATCGGCACATGAAAGTAAGCATCCTGGAGGTCCAATGATACCATCCAATCCTGAAGCTGGAGGGCCTCCAGGATCTGACAAAGGGTTACCAGCTTGAACCTGTCCTTCCTGATGTAACGCTCACCTGATTCCCACAGAGGCGCTGGTCTAGGCAGGAAGGTGTCTGACTCGAAAGGTGATGTGCAGGACTCGGTTGGCTTCTGGGGCTGAGCCTCTTCGCACTGTGTGTCGAACTCGAAGGGTGAGATTTCTGCAGGTGAGAGAATATGGGGGTTAATGATCTGGGCAGTTGAGTCTCTCTCTCTCTCTCTCTCTCTCTATTCCCAGCTTCCCCGTAGAATCCCCCAGGTCAACGTGCTCACCTTAGATGAATGCTGGGCTCTCCATCTGCGTCTGGTGCAGGGTGCCGTTGCCAGTTCCTTCACTGGGTAAAACGTAGGCCTCTTAACATCAGAGGATCGCTACCGCCGTTAACTGCACGAGCAGTGAGTTTCCGGACACCTTTTGTCCTTAAAGTCTTTAGGTGCGAGGGCACTTTTATGTAGATCAGGGTTTGGTATAATGCTTTCTCCCATTTGTTTTGCAGGGCTCTGGAGACAGAAGATGGTGTGAAGGGAGCCGAAGCTGGAGCCAGAGCCTTGGAATGGGAATGAAGCGCTTGGAAATGCGTGAGTAAATGCAAGCGCTCTAACTGTTTCTTTTCTCTTGCAGCTGCGGGTTCGTGCTGAAGAGATGCTGGAAAACGCCGGAGTATTTGCAGGTGTCCTATTATGGCGAGCGCGATGGGCGTAAGTAAATACCTGTCTAATGTCTCTCCTTTTGTCTTTCAGGTCCGGATTGCAGCGTTGGAGACCCAGAGTGCCGGTAAAAAATAACTATGCCTTTGTTTTCACAGGCGGAGATGCAGCGTGATGAAATGGTCGCTGCCGATGGATCAGGTGAGTAATGCGCTTCGTATGAAGGTTGCCGTGCTAACCTGTAGTTTCTTATTTTGCAGGTGCTGCTGAAGACTGGATGCGGGGATGGTAAGTATTGTTCTTGCAGGTTCTGCTGAAGACTGGATGCAGGAATGGTAAGTATTGTTCTTGCAGGTTCGGGCCCGGATAGAAGAAAAGCTGGAACAGACTCAGTGAGCGTTCTGCTGCAGATGCAGAATAACGCGAAGCACGTTTCATCAATCGGGTGTGGTTTAAATAGCCTTGGAGTGCTGAGGCGTCTTCCTCCACGGCCCCGCCTAGGTAAGAAAAGAGTTCCTGTTCCAGAAGAGTTCCAGTGTTGTATCCAGGGAGTGGAGCTTGCCCCACCCAGGTAAGAAAGTAGTTCCGGCTTACTGAGGATTCCTATGCAGCTGGTAAGTAAGCAGCATGGTCTGCTGCAGGTAAGTCCACCCAAGCATCTTCATATAGATTATGAGCCCGGCGCTTCCAATGCCGGGACCGATGGCATTGATGAGCCTGGCGCCACCGGCGCCAGGACAAGGTCCAAAAGGTCCCAGTGGGGACCGGCTGGTGCCTAGGATTAAGGTTAGGGGCCTGCTTCCAAGGACGTTGGGCTGGTCCTGACTCCTTGGAAGCAGTGATCATGACACCTGAGGAACTTGTTCATGTCTCGTAAATCCAAGATGGGTCTCAATCCTCCGTCCTTCTTGGGGATTAGAAAGTAAGGGGAATACCAACCAGTGTTCCTCTCCACTACAGGTACTAGTTCTATAGCACCTTTCTCTAGCAGGGTTAAAATCTCCTGCATAAGGAGCGGATCTGGAACTTTCAAAGAGTTGTTCCCCGGTGGATGACTCAGGTTTTTGCAGAAAAGGGAAGCAGTAACCTTGGCAACTGTTTCCAATGCCCAAGCATCTGAGGTAATAGCCTGCCATTCTGTCAGATGCTGTGACAACCTGCCTCCTACTGCAGTCTTGTGCATCAAGTCCTCAGAGAGGTTTTGGAGCGGCAGATGCAGTGGCTGAAGGTAAGGCAGCCGCTGCTGTTGTAGTCTGAGTACTTCTCCGTCCACCACAAGGGAATCGTCTTTGTCCTCTTTGAGCTGGCTGTCCTCTGCTCCTTCCAAATGTGGAGTAGTGACGAAAGGACCTACCCCTCCAGGGCGTACCGGTGGGGTGGTTTGGAGTTTCTTATTGCAGCTACAAGGGATTTGGCTGTAGCCTTGGAAGTTTGCAGCTTCTCCAAACTCTCAGCTTTGTTTCCAAATAAATGAGTGCCATCAAATGGCATGTTGAGAAGCCTGGATTGTACATCTGGGGCAAATCCTAATTTTCTTAACCAAGCAAACCTGCGCATCACTGTACTAGCTGCCATATGTCTGCTGCTACTATGAGTCGAGATCAGTCTGGAGGCATTTGCACATTGCGTATTTCCCAGCCTTGAAAACATTATGGAATCCGTCTCACTCCTCCCCTTCGGGGATATGGTCAGCCGAAGTACAAATGCACTCCAAAAGGGTGTGTGTGAACCTCGTTAGCGTGCACGTAGCATTGGCCAACTTCAAGACCATAGTCCTGGCCGAAAAAACCTTTTTGGCCATGACGTCATAACGTTTGTCTTCTCTATCCTGAGGCATCATAGGATAGGCACTTTGCCTGCTTGTGGAGGTGGCTGTCTAAACTACCAGGCTTTCATGAGTTGGGTGCTTGGAGAGGTAAAAAGGGTCAGAGCTAGAAACTCTGTACTTGGCTGTTAGCTTTTTATTTACAGTTGGAATAACCTCTGGTGTCTCCCAATTAGTAGCCACACGCCTTTGTAAGGCTTGATGAAAAGGGGCAATTGGGTCCTCCTGTGGCCTTCTGTCTAATATATCAGTGACATTATCTTGTTCAAAGACAGGTGTAGGTCTTGACCACCCTATGTACTCCATAACCCTTGACATTAGCTGCCTGTATGTCATCTCAGTGTGGTCACCAGGGTCTGCTCTTCCAAATTCAACCTCTGGAGATGTGTCTAATCCACTTGCCTCATGAAGGCATTCTTGCAGGTTTTTCATGCGTGAGTCTTCTGATATCAATGCCTCAGGCACTGATGGTGTTCCATACTGTAACCCAAAGGGTCTCCCTTCATCAGATGATTCCTCTGCATCTTCATAAATAGAAGAGGGATTTGAAGAAATCTGAGCGTGGCAAAGGAGTTTAGGTTTTTTCCAACTAAGTTGAAATTATATTTGTTGTCACAGGAGCTGGAAATTCAAAATTGTCGACAGTTTCAACACATGTGGCATTGAGGAGGTAGACACTCGGGGAGTCAATGGCTTCTCCACAGTTATCGGTGCAGATGATGCACTTTTCGATCCTGTCGGAGTCAAGTCCTTTGGTGTCGATGGTTTAGTCTTAGAGGGAACTTTCTCTCGACTTAAGGGATAGGATCGCTCTCGAGGAGACTTGGCCACCGGGTCCGAGGACAAACACCTCTTGTGCTTCCGAGGTCTTCCGCCCGGAGCATTGCCTTTAGGTGTAGTCGCAGGGGGGGGGGGGAGGTGGCGAGGATCCGTTCTCGAAAACCCTTAACATTTGGAGTCCAAACTCTTCCCACTGGGCCAGTGAACTAGATTTAGTGGGGCAAACGACACATTCCAGTGAACTAGAAAACGAGGAAGATGGTGATCTATGGCGCCATTTCTTTCCGTGTCTCTAAGTCGACGAATGGCGTGAACCACTTTGTGAAGGGGAACGTTTGGACTTCAGAAACTGTCCTCGTTTGAGGGCTTTTGTTTTGATGGAGTTAATGGGGATTTTTCGGCCTTACCTGCCACACGCTTCCCTCTACAGTCTCTCAGGGCTTTGGCCATCCTAGATAAGCAGTCCTTGCATTCCAAAGACGGATGAGTCGACCCCAGACACCACAGACATCTTTGCACCGCAGTCACAGCATTTTCTGAAGCCGGATCAAGGAGTGAACGACGCTGAAGACAAAACCATTTCGCGTCGGAACACGAGATAGTAAAGAGATTACAAAGAAAATTCAAAGATATTCCTGTCAGGAACGAGGCGTACTGCATCCGAAGCTGTAAGCGGGGAAAAACGGAACTGAGGCCAACGGGCGCTGCGCATGCTACATATACCTGCGGTGACGTCGATATCGAGGCCTCCGATCGACAAGCATCGAGCACATCGCCCCCTGCTGGGAAAATAAATAAATACTTTATGAAGCAGCAAAGCTGGATGTTGGAAATATCAAAGATAAGGAATACTTGGGAGGACACAATCAATTCGAAGGCTTGTTTTCTGGTCCTTTCCTTTTTGCAGCGGCGGATTTCAAGTCTGCACGTGTGCTGGCTTCTCGTGGTGCGCTGACCACCAGAGATGCTGGGTTTCTCCACAAGGTAGCTGGGTGACTTGAGTGTGACTGCCTTATAGATGATACAGCAAGACTTGAACGTGATTGGTGCGTGCAGTGGGGGTCAGTGAAGGTATATGTGGTTGTATCTGCGTAGACCCTTGATGAAGCATGCAGCCGCATGTGGGACACTTCTCAGGGGCACAAGGGAGGATGACAGGAGGCCTTCAAGGAGTGCATTGCCACCATCGAGTTGGGATAGGAACAGTGCTTGAATGGTGGATCTAAAGCTTTCCGGGGGGGAGGAAGGGCTTTTTCACACGAGAGAGAGCTGATACCATGCTGTCTGAGTTTTCTTAGCTATTTGTGTCTTGAAGAAGAGGCATTTGTCCATGTGGAACCCGAGGAACTTGGCGTAGGAGGTGAGCTCAGGTATGAAGCCCTTCGAGTTCATGTTGATCGCCAGGTCTGTATGTCTGGGTGTTCAGTGTTGTTGGTGAGGAGTAGGAATTCGGTCTTGGAGGGGTTGAGCTTCAAGCATGCATTGGACAGCCAAGACCGTATCAGCGAGAGGCAGGTTTTGAGCCTATAGATGCCCTTGGTGGAGTTGCTCTTGGTCTTTAGGTATAGCTGTGTGTTGTGGGCGGATTGGTGGAGGTGGATGTTGTGTCTCCATGGAACTCCCATAATCACTCAGGCACTGGGACGAGGACAAGGAGTAAGTAGTGTGTGCAAAGTAACAGGAACTCAAAGTATCACCTGCAGACTAGTTGTTTTGCCATATCTTCAGCGTGCAGGACATTTAAAGAGGGGAAAACGCACCATGGGAGTGAGCTGTGCTGAAGAGGACGCTAAGGCCCAGGTCGGGACTCGTGAACACAGAAGGTTGCCGCAACAGAGGAAGAGAAGGCGCGTATGAGCCAAGAGGGTCGTGGAGATGAGAGGAGCTACGCTGGAGCTCCTGGAAGTCAGGCCGCTCGATGAGGCAGCACTCGTCACTGCCGAATGAAAAGGGAGACCGGCGAGCCACTGCAGAGCTGCGTAAGACGCTGGGAGAGTATCTGCACACTTTGCATTGGAAAGTGGATGAAGGAGCTGTCCCCTAGAGACGCAAAGACTTTCGGAAACGCTGGAAAGACCAGCAAGCCTGCCCAAGGCAGCTGGGGACCCGGGGAGTTCCGACTAACGCAAGGACACAGATTGTTTGAACGGTACGCAATTGCTAATGTGGGAAAAACAGAGTTCACAAAATCACCCAATATGAAGAATGTTTGAATGCCACAAGACAATGTAAGAAAAATGTGTAAATGCTGTCAAGACAAATCCAAAGGCAAACCCGAACGCAATACACATACATGAGATGCCCATCTGGGGGAGAAGTATAAACAAGCATCGCCAAAGATAGAAATGCCAAACACCTCACGGTATATGGTATGACAATGCATTACTTACCGTAAAAGCATTTCTGATGGTTGTATCTGCTTAGATTCACATGCTGTGCATAGGTCCGACATCCAGTGGTCACTGCAGAGTATTGCATTTTGTTTTTCGTGGTCGAAAAAGGGGACGTCGACAAGGCGTGTCTGTAACACTATCCCTATAGTGACGTGCGTTGTACCCACAATCCCTCACGCGTCGAGGTCCCTCTGTTTGTATTTTTCTGCCCTGAGGGAGCCTTCTAGACGTGAGTGAGTACAGAAAAGAGAGAAATATAGAAAAGGATGTCTATGTTCCTTCCATCCGAGCGGGGAGGAAGGGTGGGCGCATGTGAATCTAAGCAGATACAACCATCAGAAATGCTTTTACGGTAAGTAATGCATTGTCTTCTGATGTTTGTTAATCTGCTTAGAATCACATGCTGTGCATAAACTAGCGAGCAGTACCCGGAGTTGGCGGGGGGTTATGAGAAGGAACAGTAGAGAAAAGATGTCTTAATACTGCCTGTCCCTCCTGGGAGTCAGATCTAGAGTGTGCATCTAGACAGTAGTGTTTTGTAAAGGTGTGCACAGAACTCCAGGTAGCCGCTTTGCAGATGGACTCAAGGGGAACATTTGCAATGAACGCTATGGAAGCCCCAGTGCCTGGAGTGGAATGTGCTCTTGGCTTGAAGGGTAGTTCTCTCTTAGCAAGAGTGTAACAGAGAGTTATGCATTGAACAATCCATCTAGATATAGTGGACTTTGAAACTGCATCTCCTTCTCTTCCTGCTGCCACAGAGACAAAGAACTGATTAGTCTTTCTCAGTGGTCTGGTTCTTTCCATGTAGAACATGACAGCTCTGCGTACATCTAGTGTATGCAGACTTTTTTCTCCCAAGCTGGAAGGGTTTTGAAAGAACGTTGGTAGTTCTATTGACTGGTTTACATGAAATTTCGAGATGAATTTTGGTGCAAACCTTGGGTGTGTGCGTAGAACCACCTTATCCTTGTGAACTGTTACGAAGGGGTCTAGTACAGAAAGAGCCTGTAGTTCACTTACTCTCCTAATGGAGGTGATAGCTATTAGGAAAGCAGTCTTAAGAGTGAGGTCTTTAAGAGTTGCCTTGTGCATGGGTTTGAAAGGAGGGCCCATGAGTCTAGAAAGTACCACATTTAAGTCCCATCCGGGAGCTGGGTTAGCTATCGGAGGGTGTATCCTCTTTACCCCCTCCATGAAGGCCTTGATAACTGGTATCTTCCACCACGACACTTTAAGTTGGGAAGTGGTGTATGCAGAAAGTGCCGCTAGGTGGACTTTAATGGAATTGAACACTAGACCTGAATCCAGTAAATGGGTCAAGTACAGAACAATGTTAGTGGGAGAGCAGTCAACCGGGTTGATGCTCTTACCTCTACACCAGATGACAAATCTTTTCCACTTGCTAGAATAGCAGTGGCTCAGGAGCCAGGCTGCTAAGTTCATGGTCTGAGGGCATGGATGTAGTGTCCTGCCCTTGTCCTGTGACAGCATGTTGTACGGGCAGGGAAGTTTCACTGGGGGAGATAGGGACATCTCCATCAAGTGAGCGAACCATGGCTGCCGGGCCCACATTGGGGCCACTAGTGGTTCTGGGGGTACCTGGAGGCGTCACTTTGGCATTGTGAGTTCTCCAGAGTTGCGAACAGGTCTATTTCCGGGAATCCCCATTGCGTGAAGACGTCTAAGACGATGTCTTCGTGCAATTGCCATTCGTACTCTTCGGGCAGGGGGAAGTCTCTGCTGAGTGTGTCTGCTAGCAGATTGAGTTCCCCTGGTACATGTTGTGATAGTAGAAACATGTGTTTGAGAGCCCACTTCCATATATTCTGGGACAGCTTGGACAGTCCTGGAGAGTGAGCGCCCCCTTGCTTGTTGAGGTAGTACATGGCTGTGGTGCTGTCTGTGAGGACCATCACTGTCTTTCCTTGTAAGTGTTCCTGAAAGGCTTTCAGTGCTTTGAACACCGCTAGTAGTTCCAGCAGATTTATATGCTTGGATGCTAAGCTCGGAGTCCACACTCCATGAGCATTCTGATGGGATAGGTGAGCCCCCCATCCTGTAAGGGATGCGTCTGTGGTTAGAGTGGCTTCCACTGTGGGTGTGGCAAAAGTTTTCCCTAATAACAGGTTTTCTTTTGTCCACCACCGTAGCGAGAGAACCAAGGCCTGCGAGACCACCACTAGATCGTCCCATTGTCCGCTGGCCTGACACCACTGGCTGTTGAGCCACTCTTGCATTGGGCGCATGCGCAGGCGCGCGTGAGGTACCAAATAAATACATGACGCCATCATCCCTAGCAAGCGCATTGCTTTGCGTACCGTCACCTCTCGACCTGCCACATAATGGGGGATCTGAAACAGCATGTTTTGGACCCTCTCGTTGGAGGGGAAGAAGAGGCCGTCCTTTGTTCGAATTAGAGCCCCTAGGAATTGTTTGATTTGGCTGGGGTCTAAGCTGGACTTCTTTTCGTTGATGGAGAAGCCCAGTTGGGACAAAAGGTCTACGGTCTTTTGGGTATTGGAGAAGCATGTTTCATAAGAATCCCCTGTTATGAGCCAGTCGTCGAGGTAAGGGTATACCGGGATGGATAACCTGCGCAGGTGGGCCGCTGCCACTGCCAGTACTTTCGTGAATACCCTTGGTGCAGATGCTATCCCGAAGGGTAGTACTCTGAACTGGTAGTGTTTGTTCTCTATCTTGAACCTGAGGTATTTTCTGTGCGCTGGCAACATTAAAATATGAAAGTATGCATCTTTCATGTCTAGTGTTGTCATGTAATCCCCCTGTGATAACAGTGGGATTACTTCCTGCAAGGTCACCATACGAAACTTTTGGAGTTTGACAAACTTGTTCGCTGGGCGCAGATCTAATACAGGGCGCATGGTTAAGTCCTTTTTGGGTACAAGGAAGTACACTGAATAAATACCTTCTGTTACCTGAGATAGGGGGACGGCCTCTATAGCTTCTTTTTTCAGTAGCTCTTCTACTTCTTGAAGAAGAATATTGAAGTGTTCCGGTGTCATGCGTCGGTTTCGTGGGGGTCTGTACTTCGGGGAACCGTTGAATTCGATGCAGTATCCGTGGGCTATGGTGGATAATACCCAGCGGTCTGACGATATTCCCTCCCATGCTGAAAGGAACGATGTTAGCCGGCCCCCGACCAGTGATGCATGGGAGGGGACCCGAATCTTCGGGTCATTTGTTGGTATTGGGCTTGGAACCTTTGGGGCTGGAGCCGCGACCTCTTCCTTTGCCACGGCGTTGGCCTCTTTGACTGAACTGGGTGTTGTTACCCTGGTTAGAGGGCCAGTTGGTAGCAGAGTAAAATTGCTGTTGGTTTTGCTGCTGGCGTTGGCCACGAAAGGAGCGTCTATTGCCATAGCTGCGTCTGTTAGGGGGCCTAGAAATTTGGTCAAGAGTCTTGATGGTATCAAACTCTTTCTTCGCATGTTCTAGGGCCTCATCAACTGCTTTCCCAAACAGATGTGTTTGTTCTATGGACTTATTTATCAGGGAAGCCTGGGTTTGTGGCTTAAATCCCGAATTGCGCAGCCAGACATGGCGTTTGAGAAGTATTCCCTGAACCAGGGAACGGCCAGCCGTCTCTGTGGCATCTAAGGAGTTCTTTACGATGCCCTGGTTTACAAGAGTTCCCTCTGAGATTATAGCTAACAGGCGTGAACGCAGGGGTTCTGGTGCGTCCTCTGCTTCGCTGCGCAGCTTGCTCCACTGTGCATCTGCGTAGCTAGCTAGTAGGGAATTGTTATTTGCAATCCTAGTTGAGAAGGCGGCGGAGGTCGTGATTCTCTTCCCAAGTGCATAGAGCTTCTTGCCCTCTTTGTCAGGTGGTGCCTCACTAGTGGATAGTGGTACCCCCGCTCTTTTTCTTGTATTAGTAACTACGAGGGAGTCCGGAATAGAATGTCCTCTGATGTACAAAGGGTCAGAGGACGAAGGGCTGAAGAGCTTTTCTATCCGAGGGTTGACCCCTCTGACTAAGGCCGGATTGGAAAGGGAAGGAGTTATTCTTCTGTTTATAGAAGCCAGGAGCGGAATAGACTGACTAACAGGGGCTTTTTCTTTAATAACTTTCTCTACAAAGTCTATGTCAGGAAGAGTCTCCCCTGTGTCTATTTCAAAATGCGCTGCTGCCTTGCGCAATAGTGCATTAAGTGAAGGTTGGTCATCTATGGGAGAGGTGTTTCCAATAGGTGAATACTTGGGAGGAGAAGGGTGAAAGACATCAGGGTCTGAGTGCACTGATGGGGATTGCCAAGGCTGCACTGATGGGGATTGCCAGGGCTGCGAGGTAGCTGTATCTTCTTCAAAAGCTCCTGCACTAGTGTAAGGATCTTCTTCAAACCCCTCTTCCTCATGTTCTTCCTCTCCACCCAAACACTCCTCATCTTCCTGGAGGTATTGCTCCTCTTCAGTGAGGTCATATGCGTCTGTAGAAGGGGGAAACAGCCTAGGAATCTTGACCCTAGGGTCATCCTGGGGCCATTCTCTTGGTCTTTTGGGTGTGGGTGGGTTTTGGCTTCCCAAAAACCTTTCCATTTTCTCCATATAAGAATGGAGTCTTTCAAGGGTCTCATGGGGGACCCCTGAATAGTCTAGAGGGGGGAAATCAGTGTCTTCACCTTCAAAACGCTTAGAACGCTCCCACAACGTCGAAGAAAGGTTTCCGTCGCCCTCTGAAAAGCCCTCAGGTAGTTCAGAAGTGCCCTTTGATGAAGGGGGCAGTTCCTGGCTACTCTTGCGCTTTTTCGGCGTTTCCATAGCTTTTTGTGCGGTATTCGACGTTTGTTTCGTCGTCCGCTTACGTTTGTCTTCGGAAACAATTCTCGCCAGGCTCTCGACAACGAGTTTGTCAGTAGAGGGCTCTGGTGTCGATGTTGCCTGCGTTACGCGTTGTTCCTCGACGGCCGCTCTATGGAGCTTTACGTCGGATGATTTTGAGGTAGCGCCCGTGTTTGATGAAAGCCCAATCGCTGGTCGCGGCTGCGTTTGCGGGTGGGGCTTGAGACCCTTACGGTCTGAGGTAGACGCCGGAGTGCCCAGAGTCCCCTTCGGCACTGATGGATCCTTCGTCTTCGACGAAGAAGAGCCGTGGGTTGTGTGCTTAGGCCTATGGGGTCTATGTGCGTCCTTGTCGCCGGGGTGTTCATCCCCATAAGCAGGGCGTGAGCCGAGACCGTCGGGGCCGGGGACGGACGTCGAGGAGCGCGAGCGCTCCATCTGGGGGTTAATGACTTCCGTAACGGACGTCGAGTTATCACCCTCCTCGTCACTTTCTGTAACAGCGGCGGCGGGTGAGGAAACTGACTTCGACATAGCGTAGTCCGCCCACCTCTTAACTTTTTGTTCTTTAAGAGTTCTTGGTTTCAAGAGCTTACAGGCCGCGCAGCTGTCCTCCTTATGATCAAGGGGCAAGCAACGATTACAGAGCTTGTGTTTGTCCTTCCAAGTGTATTTGCCCCTACAGCATGGGCAAAACTTAAAAGGTGTCCTCTCCATAGCTGAGGCAATAATAACTGGTGATAACAACCCCAAGGGAAAGATAGGGGAGAAAGAAAGACATTCTCAAAGAGAAGATAAAAGTTCGAACCCCCATTCTCCCTACTGTATGTTGGCCGGCGAGGCCAGGCCACGTGTTCGGCAGCGCCGAAGGATCTCCTCCGTCTCTTCCCCTCCGTCGAAAACTTGCTCGGCGGAGAAACAGCTTCACAGCTAACGTCGAGGGGAGGGATCTTTAACAATATAATAAGTATAATTAAGGACCGAGGTCCGTAGTAAGTATTTGCAATGTCTCTCTAGGAGCTCTGCGTAAGGCGACCAGAAGCTGGGTGGAAAAAAACAATCTGAGGGACCTCGACACGTGAGGGATTCTGATTACAACGCACGTCACTATAGGGATAGTGTTACAGACACGCCTTGTCGACGTCCCCTTTTTCAACTACGAAAAACAAAATGCAATACTCCGCAGTGACCACTGGATGTCGGACCTATGCACAGCATGTGATTCTAAGCAGATTAACAAACATCAGAAATTTATTTACTTAGACATTTATAAAGCACGCAGAACCCGGGGGCATCTGGGCACTCTTTACATGAATGTTTAGTTTCAGCAGGTTACAGTCGCCAACCATAATCAGTCATAGATAGTGCAAGGGATACAGATAAAGTTCTGAACAATTATTGACATAGGTAGTACATGAAGGCTGGGATACAACAAGGTCACAGTCAGTGTTAGTACAAGTTGCAGGTAAGATGTGGGAGTTGGCATGTTGGTGAGTGCCATGACGTGAGCAGCAGTGTTTCTAGTCTGTATGTGGTACTGGCGGTGGCACAATATAGTGTTAGGTTAGTTTGGGGTTTTGGAGGTCTTGAGAAAAGAGCTAGGTTTTGAGTCCTTTGCTAAAGCACCAACAGGAGTCATCTGATCTTAAGACCAGAGGGAGGGCATTCCAAGATTTGGCAGCAATCACTGGGAAGCTATTTCCCCCTGCTTTCTGGCGCCTGTATCTAGGGGACACTAGTAGGTGTGAGTGGGCATCCCGGGTGGGCCTGGCTGATTGGGCCTTAGAGAACATTTTGGACGAGTAGGTGGGGCAACGTGTGAGATGCATTTGTGGGTCAGTGCTAATGTTTTGAACGTGATGCGCTCTCGGATAGGGAGCAAGTGGATATTACGTCTGGCTATGGATATGTGGTCTTTTTTGGAAATGTTTAGGGCTGCTCTTACGGCGTTATTTTTTAATAATTTGCAGGTTTTTTTTATGTTGCGGGCATTGGTGCCTGCAAAGAGGGAGTTGCAGTAGTCAATCCTTGATACTATGCGGGCTCCAGCGATTTAACTAAAGAACTGAGAAACATTAAAGAAGTCCTGGCAGGTGAGTATACCAGGCAATATACAAAGCGACAAGACGTTACACAGAAAGACTTGCACAGAACTTTGTTGCTTAAACCAGAACTTTGTGAATCAAGAGCAGGTCTAAAAGGAACTGTTACTTAAAGGAACCCTTTTGAAATCCTATTTGAAGAATCTATGGGAAGGGAAACATCCTCTGGGACCAAGGCTCTCACCTTAGAGAACATTTTTGTTGGGAGTTATTTTGGTTTTGAAAATGTTTGCCATCAAAGTCAAAGACATTTTCCTTGCACCCTCTGTGTTTTTTGTTTGTAGTGTGAGGGCCAGGATATGATGTTTTGGACACAAGGACAGATTGTTAGTTATGGACTTCCTGACACAGACGTATCCTTAGTTTTTGCTTTTTAGGTAGGGAAATTCCTCTTTAGAATAGTGCAACAAAGGTATTTCCCCAACCTCTATTTCATTTAATAAAAGTCTTTGGGCCTCATTATAACTCAGGCGGTCTGGAAATAACGGTGGCGGTAAACCCGCCGCCACTGTTGTTTCCGGACCGCCTGATCCCGACTCCTGCAGGCGGACAAAGAAACACCAGCAGCATTACGAGATGCTGCCGGTGTTTCCATGATCCCCATTCCCATCGAGTCCTAGAGGACTCGATGGGAATGGGGATTATCAGCATTCTGCCTCCGTGATTCCCAGAAAACCCGGGTTGTAATGCCCCGGTAATTCCAGGAATCACGGAGGCGGAATGGTAAGACGAGTCTGGCGGTAACAAGGCGGTTTTACCGCCGCGGTTGCCGCCGGACTCGTAATGAGGCCCTTCGTTTAAAACGTGAACACCTTGTGTCTGCCTCTCATTGCTGACTCCTCACAGAGATTACAGCGGAGCTCAGTATTTATATGTGTCGAGGGGCATGGAAATCATCCATTGCAATGCAATAGAAGATGCATGGTTTCAAAATGCCATTAACATGGCAATACCCACTCCTCCTCCACCCCCAACAACATATGATGTTTGTGGACTGAGGTCCTCTCGATTGGAGATGTTGTGGCCAGGTAGGAACATACTGGCCCGCGTGGTGTGACTGTAGCCATGCACAAACATTTTGAAAATACATCTTGGCATGGATAAGTGAACTGAAGGGAATTAACAGAGTTGAGCCTTGTCCTGTTTTTTGGGCTACATGAAGAAGGGGATCTCCCAAGTCAGCTACCCCATAACTTGCTTTTAGTAGCAAGAGCCTGTTTGGTTACTCAGTGGAAACCGCCTTATCTGCCTACCCAGAGAGAATGGGTATCAAAAGCAAAGGAGATATTTGACATGGAATGTCTAACAGCAGGGGTGGTGCGTTTTCCTATAGCAAGGTAGCACATTTCCCCCGGCTAGGGAGGGATTGCAGGTTTTAGATGTGCACAAAACGAGAGACTAGCGAATCCTGAGAACTTTATGCCATGGTTGAAAAAATCCCTTCAGAAGTACTATTTTGCATAGCTGAGTCCCAATCTTAGAAATGCTGGGCAGTCTTCATCTGTAGTTGGGTAGGAGGTAAGCGAAAGGGGCACGATTTAGGCGAATTTCTCCTGATATTAAAAGATTCATGAGGGGGATGAAGGGTTGGTTTTGCTACATTATAACCACATGGTAAAAGTTCCTTGTTGTTGAACATGCTTAGAATGTTACTTGTGGAAAATGTTGAAATACAAATACATTGGCTTCAGATTTTTAAGATAATTTTAAGTCAAACGTTACACATGTAAAAGCAGTAACATGAGAAAACCTATGTCTGCTCTGCGAATTTGTTTGGTCACTCATTCTTCTGTTTCCAGTAACCAAAAACAATGTTTTTATGCTCCAGTAGCACACTCTTTTTTTTTTTTAACACAGGCTACTCCACTCTACATCCTTGACAAAAACATCCCACTTCTAAAACCTAGGAATAGAATTTAGTTGTCAACAAGCAGGCACTGCTGCTGTTGGGGGTTTGGAGAGGATTCTTAAAATGGGTTTCCATTCTTGCCTCCACGCTCACAGAGCTATCGTCCAATTCATGTATTATTTGTGAGCAGTGAACTGAAATAATGCCAACCTCTCTTTCTTTTGTGACCACCCAGCATGGCATAAAACACTTTTTTCCATTCACACACTCTTTGTGAGCTTATATGCCACCATTTGTTCTAAAGTACCCATTGCGGAGTTCGGCATGGTAGCGTCATTGGTCAGCTTTTGCTGTGCATGGGTTTGGCAGTGTAAGCCGCGTGCAAGGAGAATCTCAATTCTATGACAAGACAGGAGGCTCGCATTATGCTTTACTTTCTTTAATGCTGCCATACATCATTTCAACCATTTTTTCAAAACTGAAACATTTGTGCTCTTTTTTCCAACTTTAAAGAAAAAATACATCAAATTTGAGAGGTTTTGAAGTTCCATAGACAAGGTCCCATCCAAAACTACGCCCCCCATGATCCTCTGGGGCTTAGTAGTCCTGACCTCTCCTCCACCTATCCTGGCTCAGGTCCCAGTATAAGAACCCTCCATTTTAAATATCCTCTTTCTTTTTGCTGCCATTTTGAGCCAAGTACATTTCATTTCCTTTTATGGCTTTATGAAGTGTTATTGGTGTATTTAGACATAGAAACGCTTGCAGTTGCGTTTAGAACTTACAGAAACGCCCTTTTATATTATATTGCTGCGTCCGCTAGTTTTTGCGTATTACGCAGTGTTTTGTATCAAAATGGGGCTGGGAGGTGCTTACCTCAGTACGGCATAGGTAGGCCCGATGGCCACGTTAGGAATATAGAAGCGGCATAGGCAGCCGCGCGTAAGGCGAGTATCCTGCTTTACAGGTTTTCTCTGTTGTGTGAGGGGCGGGGGCCGGAGCCGCGAGCGAACGCGCCTGCACTTGGCAGCCGGCCCCGCACCTCTCAGAAGCATCGCCGAGAACGCAGCGAGCTTTAGAACCCAGGGGAGCGGGAGGCAGTAAACCTCCCGGCATCCCCTGGGAGCTCTTCAAGGCTCGCGCGCAATATTTTCATTGCGAACGCAGAGCGGAGTGTAACAGAAGCCTCCTCAGTGATTTCACATTAAAAAAAAAAAAATAATAATAATATATATATTCAAGGAAAAGGAATTCAAGCTCTGCCTTGTAGAGGGGATAAGACCTGTGGGTGGTATAGGCTGACAACAGTTACAGAAGCAGTGTACAACTCATCTGCTACAGCCTTCCACCCCTCAGTGCTGACAGCCCTGCAGTTGGCTCTGCGATATATAGGATGGCTAGCTACAGAAGCCCTGGCCAAACTCCATCAACCTCTCCAGAATGGAGTGAAGAAGAATGGGGAGAGAACCC
This sequence comes from Ambystoma mexicanum, assembly GCF_040938575.1. NCBI lineage: Eukaryota > Metazoa > Chordata > Amphibia > Caudata > Ambystomatidae > Ambystoma > Ambystoma mexicanum. The sequence continues at coordinate 1,120,216,092 of NC_090930.1, forward strand.
TTCCCAGATAGAGCCAGATCTATCACAAAGTTTTTTAAAAAGTGCTAGGAGACTCGCTGACACAAGCTGTCTCTCTAGGGGTTGTTTTTTTTTCAAAGTATTTTATTAGTTTCGTGGTAAGGTGAAACAATACAAACTCGTGAATTAAACAAGTGAAGAGGAAGGAAAGAAAGAATGAGATGGGGAGAAAAAGAAAACAAAAGGAAACTTATCTTAAACAACGATAGTCTTCGTGTGATGTGGTAAGTGAAGTTCGTGATGGTGGTTCAGTCCAGAGTGTGGCTTCTCAGGAAGTGGAGGGGAACAGCTGCAGGAGGCATATACTTTGTGATGGTGGGAGCCTGTTACTGTGAACCGCAACAAGTGTTCAAGGGGGCTTATGGTCCGCATTGAAGAGCATGTTCGTCAGAAGGGCCCTCCAGGCGACCAGGGAGCCGCTTGTAGCTTCTCCGCTGGATGTAGTTCCTTCCTGCCAGGCTCTGGTCTCTGCAGCCGTCCACCTCGCCATTTCGTTTAACCAGCGCTCATGTCTGGGGCCCGCTGGTGTCTTCCAAGCCATCGCTATGGTCCTTTTGACAAGTATACATGAAATGTCCATTAGTTTCACGAGGTGTTTGAATTTGCTCGGTCTGGGGTATGTACCCAATAGGCACTCTCCTGGTGACCATTCGTATCGCTCCATGCCGGCGTCTCTGCAGGATTGCTTGGCTTTCGACCAGAGTGTCGTCACTTTGGTGCAGGACCAGAACATGTGGATCATGTCTGCCCTGTCGTTCCCGCACCATGGGCACACCGGTGGGACCTTCGCGTTGAACGAAGCAACTCTGTGGGGGGTCATGTAAGTTCGATATAGGACGTTCAGCTGTATCTGGCCAAATCTGGAATTTCTCGACACTTTCTTGGGGAATATTAGTGCTCTTTCCCATTCTTTATCAGTGAGCGGGGCTGCGAGGTCTGCTTCCCATTTTGCCCTCAGTGTCGGTCCCTTAGGGTTAGGTTTGTCGATGAGCCTGTTGTATAACCTGGAGACAGGTCTCCATCCATCAGAGAGGTCGTACATTTCTTGTAGTAGAGGGTCCGAGATTGGTTCCTCTGGCCAGGTGGGCCACTGATTCTTGGCGGTACGTTTGAGCCTATGGTACCAAAGGAACTGGCCTTTGGGTAGCCCTTCGATTTCTTGGATCGATTCGAAGTCCCTGAACAGTCCATCTTCAAACATATCTCCCCATGTGTATATCGCGGCTTCTTCCCACCTCCTTGCTATGGGGAGGTCTGCCTCCTTCTTGCACACATCTGCCATTATGGGATGGTCCGGAGAGTATGGGTGTTGCACCTTCCTGATGTGGCAAGTCCTGGTCCATATCTGTCTGCCAAGCTCGACAACCATGGGGGTTTCCGGAGAGCGGCAGATGGGAACCCATAGGATTTCCTTGGGAGTTAAGTTGGTGTGGTGTTGCTTCAGTAGCCCCAGTTCGGCTGAAGATTCGTCTGACAGCCATCTCGTGATGTGACTGAGCTGGGCGGCCAAGTAGTAGAACTGAAGATCTGGTAGTTTTATTCCACCTTCTCTGTGTGGGAGGGTCAGAGTGGCCAGTGACAGCTTATGCCTGTGAGGACCCCATATAAAGTCCTTGATAATAGCTTCCAGTTTCCTGAAGAAAGGGGGCCGTATGTAATGGCAAATATTCACAAAGAAGTATAAGAAGCGAGGGAGGATTATCATTTTGACGATCGCCGCTCTTCCCACCATCGCCAGTGGGAGTTTGGACCAGAATTTTATGGACCGTCGGAGGTTGGTGACGGCTGCTTCTGTGTTGTGCTCATGTGTGAGCTGTGGGGTGTGGCCGAGATTAATCCCCAGGTATCTGAACTTCTCGGGTTGCCATTTTATCCCTATGTTCGGAAGGTCCTCCGCTGAGACGTCTCTCAATCCGGCCAGGGGGAATGCTGAGGATTTGCGTCTACTAAATTGGATTCCGGAGTATCTCGCGTAGTTGTCGAGTACCTCCAGTGCCGTCGGTGCATTGAGCTCTGGGTCTGTTAGGTACAGGAGAACATCATCAGCGTACAATGATATTATGTTATGAACGTTGCCCACCTTGATGCCGGCGTCAAAGAGTTGCTGACGAAAGTATAAAGCAATCGGTTCCAGTCCCAGTATGTACAGCATGGGCGAGAGTGGGCATCCTTGTCTCGTGCCCCTCTGTATTTTCCAAGGTTCTGAAATTGTTCCGCCTGTCTTGACCCTGGCCACTGGGGAGTTGTAGAGAACCTGGACCCATCTGATGAAACCATTTCCGAAGCCAAAAGCCCGCAGGGCCTCCACCAGCCACTCCCAGTAGATGGAGTCAAAGGCCTTAATGGCGTCAAGTGACAGTATCGCTAGATCTTCCTCCGAGTCATGAGTTTCGGCCATGATGTGTTGAAGCCTCCTCAAATTGGCTGTGGTGTTGCGACCTGGGACAAATCCGTTCTGATCCTCATGGATTATGGACCCTAGCACTTTAGCAAGTCTGCTGGCCAGTATTGAGGTGAGGATCTTGCTATCATAATTGAGCATGGCCAGGGGTCGGTATGAGTCGCAGTCAGTAGGTGGTTTGTGGGGCTTGAGCATGGGGATGATTATAGTTTCTCTCATGGTGTTGGGGAGGATCCCGTTTGTGTAAGCTTCCTGATAGACTTCGTGTAGGATGGGGGTGAGGATGGGTTCGTATGCTTTATAGAATTCCGGCGTGAGTCCGTCGCTACCTGGGGTCTTGGAGGTGGCGAGCGACTTGATGGCCCATCTTACATCGTCGGGAGTAATGTCCATGTCTAGTTCAGTTCTCTGTTCGCTGGATATTTGGGGCATATCGATCTCATCCAGGGTGTCTGTTATTTCGGTGGTGGGGATCCGGGCTTCATGAGCATATAGTTTTGAGTAGAACTCGGCAAATGCTTTGTTGATCCCCATCTGTGTCCTGTGGGATGCACCATCTGCATCTATTATTTCTGTTGGCAAGTGTTTAGGGTGCTCTCTTCTGCATAACCAGGCCAACAGCTTACCTGGTTTGTCTGATTCCCTGTGGGATCGAGCGGTGTATGTAGCGAAGTCAAATTTTTCCAGCCTGTCCCAGGAGAGCTGGCATTTTTCTCGGGCCGCTTTCAGTTCCGTTTCGACTCCTGGGGAGGTGTCAAGAGTGGACTCCAGGCGGGTGATCTCTGATTCTTGGGCCTCAAGTGATGTCTTTAGTTGTCTGCGGATGCCTCCAGCTCTAGACATGATTTCTCCTCTGGTGACCACCTTCATGGCTTCCCACAGTGTGCTCCAAGTGGAGACGGATCCTTTATTGATATCGACGTACTCCTCTAGCCTCTCGGCAAGGTCCTCTCTGAACTGTGGGTCCTCTAGTGTCGCGGAAGGCATTCTCCACATGGGAATCGGGGGTCTGGGTCCTCTCTGCCTCCATTGCATGATTAACGGGGAGTGATCAGAAATAGATCTCCCCAGATACTCTGTGGTTATCGCCAGCGGGGCTTCGTCACGATCAATAAACAAGTAATCTATCCTTGTGTGGACGTTGTGTGGGGCTGAGTAATGGGAATAACTCCTATCGGCTGGGTGCTGTATCCTCCAGATGTCCACTAGGTTGAGTTGGTCTAGTGTTTCTGCCAAGGCACGGGTTGCAGGGTTGCTAGATTGGGGGGGAGGAAGCGATCTGTCCATAGTTGTGTCCATAACACAGTTAAAGTCTCCTCCCCACAGGAAGGTTTGGCCTCGGTGGTGTGCCAGCTTGGAGCTCAGTGTGCTGAGGTACGACGGGATTCCATGTTGCGGGAAATATGTGTTAGCTAAGCAGATCGGGGTCTGCTCTATAGTTCCCCACATTATTACATATCTGCCGTCCCTGTCAGATTCGCATCCATGTAATTGGAAGGGCACATTAGGGTTTATCCATATTAACACACCCCTTGCGTATTTGGAATATGGGGATCCTCTCACAGTTCCTTCCCATCGGTCTGCCAGTTTAGACAGAGCGTCCTCGGTGAGATGTGTCTCCTGTAACATCGCTATCGAGACTTTCTTCCTCCTGAGGTAGGACTGTATGCGGTTCCTCCTGAGGTACGAGCCCATTCCCCTTACGTTCCACGTCATAACATTGAGTTGTGATGCCATTGGTGTGGTGTTCTGAGTTTGGCGTGGGGGGCAGCCGCGGCGGCCCAGTGTGGCATCAGAGCGTGATTGATAAGTTGTAAGTGATAGGCCTCTGGTTCATCAATTTTTGAAGCGTATCTTGTGGCCATCACGGTATTTTCAAGCATCAGTGGAACGAAGACTATGGTACTAACTGAACTGATAACATAACTCAAACTGGTGCGCCCAGCGACTACAACTATGTCGCGGTGCTCAGGCGCTCTCGCGCCGTCTGTGCCCATCCGGGAGTCGGGCGCGAGTTGGGTCGGGCAGAAACTCGCCCGGTTGGTTCTTTCGCTGGGGGCGGGGTTGCTGCGAGGCGGCGAGGCCAAACGAGGGTCGTTTCCATGTGATATACTGTTAATTGAGTTACCTGCTTGGGTCCGGCTGTTTATGCTTCATGTGTGGGTGGTGTGGGGGGTCCCTGGGGTCCAGCCCTGCTCCCCCAGGGTTCAGTCTTCCCCACCTGGGTTATCTGCACCGTCGGCAAGGTTATTGTCTTCTAGCCACATGTTGGCCGCTTCTGGATTTTCGAGAAAGATTGCTCGCCCTTTGTGGATAACTTTCAGGCGGGACGGGTACAGCAGTCTATATTTAAGGTTCAGTTGGCGAAGCCTCGCTTTGACCGGAACAAACGAGTTCCTCTCCCTTTGTACTTTCTGGGTGTAGTCCGGGTATATGGAAATCTTAGCTTCGCCCCGTGTGATAGGGCCTGTTTCCCTGGAATATCTTAATATGGTTTCCCTGTCCTGGAAATTTAGTATCTTGGCTATAATTGGCCGTGGGTGTGATCCAGGGGGGGGTCGTTTCTGTAGGGACCTGTGGGCCCTCTCCACCGAAAATCCCTGAGTCAATTTGCCGGCCCCAATTTCCTGTAGCAGCAGGGTTTCAACATAGGACGTGGTATTTAGGCCTTCATTCCCCTCCGGGATACCTAAGATTCTGATGTTCCCTCGTCTGGCCCGGCCCTCGGCCTCCTCCGCCCTTTCTTCTAGGAATGTGACCTTCCTTTTCAGGTCCGAAACTTCAGATTGTAGGGTCGCCGCGGCCGCGGACCCCGCCTCTGTGGTTTTCTCCATGGCCGTCACCCTTTCCGTTAAGTTGCGGGCATCTTGGCGAATGAGTTGTATGTCTATTTTAAACTCGTCTATCTTGGAGTCGATGTGGGTCTTTAATGAGGCAATAGCATCCATTATCTGGGAGTGGTTATCTTTGGGGTCCGTCTCTTGTGAGCGAATGGTTTCGGTGGAGCTGGCCCTGGCTTGGGTGGGAGTCTTCGCCCTGGCTGAGACAAAGGAGTCCATGGTGGCGGCCCTGGTTTTATTTTTGGCGGCCATGTTGGGGACGTAATAGTGGTTGCCCCGAAGTCTTGAGTCTGGAGGGGTGAAGTTCGGGGCCGCTCTCTTGTGTAGCCCGGAGCGGTGTTCTAGGGTGGGTTGTGCCCTGGGAAGTTGTTGTTTCAGTAGTTGGAGGCTGTCCAGGGCGCATGAGGTGGGGCGCTCCTCCGTACTTCCAGGTGCTCTATCCGCTATCCTAGCACCTGCGTCGCTGTCCCTGGGCTTAGGGGTGATAGTGTTGGGGCGCTTAGGGTAGAAGTTGTCCCCTCTTGGTGAGGGAGTCCTGCTGGGCCGCCCGACCACGGGGACAATGCAGGCTGTGGTTGGGGAGGGTAGTTGGGGCCGTACTCACAGTTGCTCCTTGGCTCGGCGCACCGTCACGGCTTTCCGGGTCGTTTCCGATTTCCAGGCCTGGTCAAAGTAACGGGCCACAGTGGCCCAGCGCCCCAGCAGCTCCTCCGGCTCAGCCACCGAGCGGTGGCCTCCCTGCAGTTGAATGTAGGCTCAGGAGGGGGAAGGCCGGAGTTGTCCCCCCCTGGTGGAGGAGTCCAGTTGGGCGGCCCGGCTGCATGGACGATGCAGGCTGTGGTTGGGGAGTGCAGCCGGGGCTGTGCTCACGATTGCTCCGTGGGTTGGCGCTTCGTCGCGGCCCTCCGGGCCATTCCTGATTCCGGGACACCGGGCGAAGCAACGGGCCACAGCGGCCCAGTGCCCCAGCAGCTCCTCCGGACCGGCCACCCGGCAGCGGCCTCCCTGCAGAAGATTGTAGGCCCAGTAGGGGGAGGCCGATGGTGTCGCCGCGTGCTCCTGACCCCGGAGCACGCGGCGTGTTCGTTTTCGACTGGGTCTCCGGTAGAGGGGAGAAAGTTGGAGGCAGGTGAGCTCCCCACCGCCGTCTCCAAAATGCAGTTTGTGCCTCGGTGGAGCTCCGGAAATAGGGCAACTCCGGCACGTAGTGTCGACCGGGGCCTTCCGAAGTGGTGGTAGGGGAGTAGGGCGAGGATCGGGTGCCAGCCGCGGTCAGGTGTTGGGATGGGGGCCGCTCCGCTGTGATGCTCCTCCGCGGTGTTCCCCGCCTGGATGTGCTGGCGGGGGTGCTATGCGGAGGCTTCGCTAGACTCCGTGAGCCGCCATCTTGGATCCAGGCGCGGCGGGGGGAGGGAGTGCGTTCGGTGATCAGCGCCGGCGTCTGGGGGGCCGGAGAGTCCGACCCCTCGAGGAGGATTTATGTGGGATCGCCTCACACACCGCTGCGTTCTATTCAGGGGGCTGCTAACCCGCTGAAGCCGGAGATAAATGATTCGGAAACGGCGTCTCGGCCGGAGCTCGGCGAATCAGCCTCTGCTCGCCATCGACTCCAGGCCACGCCCCCCCCTCTCTAGGGGTTAAGCCTATTACAGAAAGGCTAGAAATTCTGGAGGCAATTATGGCAGAGCAAATAGCGCAGCTTGCTGCCAGAAAAAGACGGGCAGAAAGCCCTGATGAAGGACCGTCAGACAGACACCCCCCAGAAGGGGTTGACCTTAATGGGTGTAAAGTAGCTCGGAAGAGTAAGCACTCTGTGACCCCCCCCCGAGCACAGGCGGAAGGGAGGATACTGCTCCCCAAGACATGAGCGACTCTGTCGCCAGGCTAAAGAGAGCCTTCCTGGGAAAGCAAAAAGCAGCCCAGGACAGACCCCCTGCCCCAGGGGTGAATAATGCAGGGGATCATGATGAGGGCAATTCGCCCGATGACGAGGGAGAAGGAGAAGACGATACCTCTAGGAATTTAGAAGAGGACCCCGGCCCTCAAGAAGTAGAGAACATCATTGATATGTTTGATCCAAAGGACATCAGACATCCAAAGTCTTCTGAATGGGTGCCATCACCCAGAGTAGCGGCATACATGTCCCAGCATATACGGAAGCCGCTCGATAGAGAGGTACGCTCTCGCATGAGATCAGAGTGTCCCAGGCCGGAGTTTCCAGGAAAACTTGCTGACACTCCAGATTTAGATCCCAAGATGGTCACTTTTGTGACAAAATCAGCGTGTGACATCAGGAAGGGAGTTGACCGCGCTGGGAGGGGATGCCAGGACAAGCTTTTGGACATGGCAGGTCCTTTAGCGAAAATAATGGACCTGGCTGAAAAAGCCCAAGACACAGGAACACCGGTAGATCCCCTGGCTCTTGGTAATTGGGCCCAAAGAACAGTGTGTCTCCTGGGCAACGCCAACTGTGCCCTCTCAGCCGAAAGAAGGCGAGGAGTCCTGTTAAAAATAGACGGGAAGTTAAGCGACCTAGCCTCGTACGAGGCAGGTGAAAACGCTAAAGGGCTCCTCTTTCGCGAAGCTTTCGCAAAAGAGATGGCGCAATTTGTAGGCACATACTCATCATTAGAGCGAGTGCAGACCTCAATAAAGAAGATCTTTCCTGGACGTGTTTTTTCCGGGACCGGACGACACAGGGGTGGAGTCTGGTCGATATAACTATCATCGCAGACCCCAAGGACAGCGTGCCCAATACTGGGAAGGGAAGCAAGATACCTTCTTCCCGTTCAGAACCAGATTCCCGAGAGGACGTAGAGGGAGAGGATCTTATCGGCAACCCAATACCACCAGCGGTGAGTAAATCAGACACGAGAATAGGAGGGAGAACTCTCCAATTTCTAAGCGAATGGCGAGCATTGTCGCGCGATGCATGGGTGCTTCAAGCTGTTGCAGGATTGCACCTAGACTTTGTAGGAAATCCTGTCCAACATTCAGATCCACATCCCATATATATGGCAAGCGCAGAAGCAACACTATTGCACAGTGAACTATGCAGCTTAGCGTAGAAAAATGCGATGGAGCGCGATTGGCAAGGAGGGCCAGGTTTCCTCAGCAACATGTTTTTGGTCCACAGGGGGGACAAGACGCAGCCGGTTATAAACTTAAAAAGCTTGAATGCATGGCTGCAGTACAACCACTTCAAGATGGAGGGCATCCATCTGCTGCAAGATCTCCTCCGAAAAGGAGACTTCTTGGCACGTCTAGATCTCAAAGACGCATACCTCACGATTCCCATAGCTCAAGAATTCCGGAAATATCTCCGCTTCAAGTGGAAAGGGCAGATATGGTGTTTTTCATGCCTCCCCTTCGGCCTAGCGTCTGCGCCATGGGCTTTCACCAAAGTGATGAAGCCAGTGGCGGCCGCCATAAGAGAAAGGGGAATTCGGATCATTATATATCTAGACGATATTCTCGTTCTAGACTCAGACAAAAATGCTCTCTCCAGAGATGTGAAATGGATCTTCACACTCTTGTCCTCGCTCGGATTCTTAGTGAATTTAGACAAATCTCAGCTAAACCCAGTGCAGAAGCTGGAGTTTCTAGGCTTCACGATAGATATGACGAAAGCAGTTCTCGAGCTCCCTCAACACAAAGTGAGGGCGATAAAGAAGGAGCTCAGAGTGATAATAGCGAAAAAAGTTATTTCGCTTCGGTGTCTAGCCAGAGTAGTAGGGTTACTAGCGGCCTCGATTCAAGCGATATTTCCTGGTCCTCTCCACTACCAAGCTCTCCAACGTCTTAAAATCAGACATTTACGACAAGGAGCAGGGTACCAACAGTTGGTGACCTTAGACAGCGAAGCACTTACAGAACTCCACTGGTGGCTCCAGAATATGGACGCTTGGAACGGGCGAGCGATATTTGGAGACGCCCCAGACCTAGTTCTAGAATCAGACACAAGCAGGTCAGGATGGGGAGCCAGGTGTGAGCACATAGAAACAGGAGGGAAATGGTCAGAGCAGGAATTGCACCTGCATATCAACTGCCTCGAATTATTGGCAGGTTCCTTTGCAGTGCGCGCCTTCACGAAAGACAAGGCGAGATGCTGTGAAAAAATGGACAATATTTCAGTAGTACGTTACATAAACAAGTTAGGGGGGACGAATTCGAAGCTGCTGGCAGAATTAGCAAAAGATTTCTGGCATTATTGCCTCCAACACCAGATTGCGGTGTCAGCAGAGTACCTGCCCGGGAACCTCAACGAAGTGGCAGATTGGAACTCGAGGTATCTGGTAGACTCCAGCGATTGGAAACTACATCCAAGAGTGTTCGAGAGGATACAAGAACGCTGGGGCCCAGTACAGATAGATCTATCCGCGTCCAGATTGAATGCTCAGACGCAGAAGTACTTGAGCTGGAGGATAGACCCGGGTGCAGCTGGTACGGACGCCCTCCATTATGAGCCATACAGAGCTCTCCATTATGCCTTCCCTCCGTTTATCATGATCACGAGAGCGCTAGCGAAAGTGCGCAGAGAACAGGCCGAGCTTGTGATGGTGCTACCGCTCTGGAAATCACAGCCCTGGTTTTCAGTAGCGATGGAACTTTCTTCAGATTTTCCGAGGATAGTTCCACATCAGCAGGACCTTCTTCTAGGTCCAACCGGCCAGTCACACCTTCTGATAATATCCAGCAAGCTCCAATTGATGATCTGCAGGATTTCAGGAGAAAATGGGAGTTGCCAGGAATTTCGCAACTCGCTGCAGAATGCATCAAGGACTCCTGGGCGCCTTCCACCATTAGGAGCTATAGTAGTGCATGAAAGGCCTGGTCTCTGTGGTGCGCAGACCAACGTGTGGATCCCGTTTCAACCCCTGTAGTGCAGGTTCTTAACTTCCTAGGGGCTAAATTTCAAGAAGGAAGTGCGTTTAGGACAATAGGAGTGTTCAGATCTGCCATCTCAGCAGGACACGACAAAGTGGACGGGATTGCAGTGCGGGAACACCCCGGAGTCCTGCGATTGTTGAGTGGCATAAAGATGAGGAAGGCTCCACGGCCAAAATACGCAGTACTATGGGTTGTTAGAGTAGTTTTTGACCTTTTCCTTAACTGGCCAGCTAACAAAAGTCTTTGACGATCACAATTATCAGGCAAGCTGGCGTTGTCATTGTGCCTTGCAGCATGCCGAAGAGTATCAGATGTTAAAGCGCTGGAAATCGAAAGGAAGATTTTTTTATCCAAAAGGAGTAGCGTTTAACATAACAAAGAACTAAAACAGACTACCGAGTCATTTCATATCCCTATTTTATGGGGAATAAGAAGTTATGCGTTGCGCAATGCATTAAGGATTACGAAAGCGTCACAGCGCAACTTAGACCGCGAGGGGTAAACCAGTTGCTTATAGCACGCAGGAAGCCTAACCTTGCGGTAGCAGCGGCGACGATCGCTAGATGGGTGCGCAAAGTGAGGCAGTGGGCAGGGATAGACCTGTCCGTATTTGGTGCGCATTCAGCAAGGGGTGCTATGGCGTCTAAAGCCTTTACTGCCGCGGTATCACTGCAAGATATAATGAAATCGGCTAATTGGTCTTCTGAGTCAACGTTTAAGACCTTTTATTTTAAGCCTGTATCTGACATAACAAATGCTGTGGTGGCAAGCTTTGAACAAGCATAATGCAAGCCTCATGTCTTGTCATAGAATAAAGATTGCCCACGCTTACAGCTCAGGAAGTCTTCATTCTATTAAAGACAAGGAGGCGAGCATTATATCCCACCCGGTAAATGTGACAATCTGAACCTATGTATTATTTAATGTTCAGATAGTGTTTTCCCACTCTCACAATCTATTCTCCATCTATTGTAGGAGACGATCAGAAGACGACTTGAATAGAATGTGGAAGTCGATGTTTCGAGGAAGTTTGCTTGAGTGGTCCAAGAGATCTAACCAGTTACAGTTCAAGAGACAGTTCCAGTTTGTTCTTCGTCAAGTTGAATTGAATAACAGTTAAAGTTTGCGTTACAGCTAAGGCAAAGAAAGAGGAGGATATTTAAAATGGAGGGTTCTTATACTGGGACCTGAGCCACGATAGGTGGAGGAGGAGAGGTGAGGATTACTAAGCCCCAGAGGATCATGGGGGGCGTAGTTTTGGATGGGACCTTGTCTATGGAACTTCAAAACCTCTCAAATTTGATGTCTTTTTTCTTTAAAGTTGGAAAAAAGTGCACAAATGTTTCAGTTTTGAAAAAAGTGTTGAAATGCTGCATGGCAGTATTAAAGAAAGTAAAGCATAATACTTGCCTCCTTGTCTTTAATAGAATGAAGACTTCCTGAAGAGTGGGCAATCTTTGTTATAATCTGGAAGCCACATCAGCTGGAACAGAAGCATTCCGAAGACTTTGCATACAACAGTGGTCCAGCCGCTTCTACTAAAAGACATTTAGTGATGTCCATGTAAAGAAGGATGAGTCCTTTAAAAGCGGGATGAAATAATTATAGGAAGAGTGCTCAAACATCATGAAACAGTTTTGCAGGGGGATCGAGGGGGCGCATGGCTTCTAAACAAAAGTAAAGTCATCTTTATATGGGATATTACCTTTGTAACCAAAGAAAAAGCCTACCAGTCAGAGGCAAGTTTTCTATTAGAATATGTGCCTGGCATGAAAGGGAGAAAATACTATTAAATGAAACAAATGTTAAATATTGTATAATTACATCATTAGTCCCAAAGAATATTCACATAAATAAAAATGAATCTTAACTGGGTCACTGAGACTTCAATGCTTGTACACAGCAGGTCAGAAAATCCGATGCCAGTATGATAGTGCAAGGATTTAATGAACTCATTGTGGCCCTCTATGTGCAAGAGCCAGGAAACAGCTCTCCACCAAAACAACACAATGCTTGTGGCCCCATAGGCACTACTGCAGATCACCACTAAAAAAAAAAAAACGAAAGAATCAGCACTACAATGTATTGCTTAAAAAAATGAAACCGTTTTATGCTTCTAGGACAAAAAGGTGGGAGGCATGTTTTAGCAAAACAAAGGTTTTTCTTCTAGCTGCACTGTGCAATGATGTCAGTGTGTCTCCTTTTGTGTTCAAGCAGTGAAATATTTATCCTGTAGATGCAGAATATCGAAGGCCTCTGGAATTTTGCCCAGGTTTGGTGGCCATGTAAGGATTCATTTAAGGGACAACATTCAAACACTCAAGTGTGTGTCTGAGGGCCCATGGCCCCTTAATGACCTGGGAGCATGTTTAGAAGTCTGTAATAAGATTATTTCCAGCCGAGAGCCTGACGCTCCATTGGTTCATCTCCACCTACCAGGAGCAATGCAAAAGCTTAGGACGCCCAATGAGGAGTGCTATTTTGGCTCCCCTCTTCTTGCAAAAGCGCCAAATATGATGTTCATGTAACCTTTCCAGCATCCCTGATGGCACATAGGATGGTGGCATTCTGGGTGGTCGCTAGAATTACCACGATCTAAAACTGCCCCTGCCACCTAAGTGGCCAGAAGAAGGCTAATAAAATCCCTGCAAACGCACCTATTTCTTTTAATGCCCTAGCATCTGCGGCTTGTCAGTACCACAAGTCCCAGTGTGGCCGTTTCCAAGCTGTTCCTTGGAGTTCATCTTCCCTCAGCAATGCTCATTTTCTACTTCTTAGTAATAGAACAAGGTACACAATGGCAGTCCATGCCCAACTCTTACAAGACAACATCCAAGTGTGATATGAAACGTTTCTACAGACGATGGCTTTGCACTACTGGTTATGCATTACAGATACAAACTAGCAGTGGCAAAAGCAACAATTTTAGCTTTTGAGTAGGGGTGGGATAGACATATGTCAGGCACTGCCAGAACTAATGCCTGGCCAAAAGATGTCAACAGCAGTAACATGGTACGATCACCTGAGCATATGATAGCAGTCCTCAAAACCTTGCCTATACACAAGCAAAAACTGTTGTCTTTGTCAATGGTTGTTTTTAACAGGACTTCAGTGCAAGGAACAGATAGGATACCTCTCCTGTCCTCAAAGAGTATCCTCAATACTGGCCATCATCTCCCGCCTAGACTATGCCAATTCACTCTATCTCGCCGTTCCAGCACGCCATCTCAGGAAACTCTAACAAATCCAAAACTCAGCAGCCAGACTGCTCCTATATCATCCTTGCACTCAGAGTACTACATTGGCTCCCTGTTATCCTAAGAGCAACCTTCAAAGCCATGTGCATCACACACTGAGCCCTCCATAATACAGGACACTAGCTCCTTCAGAAGAAAATCATCCACTACCAACCCCCCAGAAACCTCTGATAGGGCCCAGCTCTCCTCCTCGCTATCCCACCCTTTACCACTCAACCGGAATCACCATCACCACCATCGCAATCGGACAGATTGGGATTCACTGCAGGGAATGGTCATAGAAGGAATTGTGCCATGGCTATGTCTCGCACCAGAAGGCCAGGTGGTGGTCCCTCGTGCATTACTCCAGAAAGACAATCAAGAACTTATTGAAAATAGTTGGAGCATAGACGGTCACTAACCATTTTCTCGCAGCCGCAAGAATCAACAGAAGAAGCCATTACCTGAGCGGGCGCATAACAAAAAAAATGACCACAGAATCTGCTCGGTACCTATAATGCACCACTCCAGTGGCTACTTGCTGCAGGCATGGCTACCCGCACACATCAGAATACAGCAAGACTACGACAAAATGTGGTCGTGCTGTTCAAAGAATTTGCCGTCTCAATACCTCCGACATTAGAATGCAGCGAAGACCTATGACAAATTCGGCGACACTGAACACACAGCGAGTCTCTAGCACTTGCGCCACCTCCTGACTTTTCTCAGCACCCATCCACATGCCGAACCGCATGGGTTGCTCTCTCTATCGGAACCTGGTCAGCCCGGCTAAACCTTATTTGACTGAATGTACACACAGAGTCTAATCTTACTCGAGGACCTCCAACAGTCTGGACTTTGGTCCACGAGGGCATGCCCACTACCAGCGTATTGACACTATGATAATGGTAAAATGCGCTATATAAATGACAAGTACAATACAATACATCACAACTCTCAGTAGACTGCTTAGAAATATAACATATGATATTATTGTCAATGAGGTCCGGTTGTCCACCTCGACCTTTGGTTTGAGAAAAGCGTTTGATTTGTGTAACATCAAGTAGCTAATTATTAATGCCTCTAAGACAAATATTATGACTTGCCATTGGAAACGTCCACCACCTTTGAGTCTTGCTTTTAATGGTACTTTGGTTGAGCAAGTCAAATATTTGGATTACCTTGGAGCGTTTTAACTGCAAAAGGAACTGGCAAAACCAAATCGTAAAATCAGACCTTACTTTTAAAAAGGGAAGTAAAGAAACCATGAGTTTTTCTAATAGATTTGGGGGTCCAGCGTGGACTCAACCTTAGAGGTTCACATGGTTCAGATCTAGAGCCATCTGTTTGTCATGGATCGAAATTGTGGGGCTTTTCACAAATTTAACTGCTTTGTTTCTTGTGAAAATAAATTTTGTAAGCACTTGCTGGCATTACCCACTTAAATAAGAATTAGGCGAGAGAGATGAGCATTGAATATGCTATATGAATTAGATGAGTACAGCTATGGCCTAAAAGCTATGGAGAAGAGCAGAGTTAGAGGTATACAGGGCTGAAATGCTGGAGATGGTCTAAAATGGAGAAATGCTAAACCTTGGCCTGGGTTTACTCATGTGAGGCATACTATCAAAGATTAAGATGGGACACTTATGGGAAAGTCCAGACACAACTGTACAAACGTCCCTGCAATCTGTGAGGAAATCCTAATGGGAATGGGCACTAGTGGACCTATTGAATGGAGATTATGACATACCACTTGTTAAACAATATTTAGGACAAAAACTGAATTGGGCCTTGAACCTTATTTTAACTGGTTAACAGGCCTTGTATGTCAAATTCCGTTTGGGAATCCTCCATCTAAAATACTTTTTAGTCACACCTGGAAGGAATCGAACACGAAAACATGACCTATGTGCAAATATTGCAGTGAGGATGTATGACATGCATTACTTCCCATAATAGCATTTCTGATGATTTTATCTGCTTAGATTCACATGCTGTGCATATAGTCCGACATCTAGTGGTAATCGCGGAGTAGCGCATCTTTCTTTCGAGGATCGAAAGGGTACGTCGACTATCCCTAACGTGACGTGTAGTGTACCCAAAATCTCTCACGTGTCAAGGTCCCTCCGATTGTGTTTTTTCTGCGCTGAGGGAGCCTTATGACCATCTTGAGTACCGAAAGAGAGAGAGGTGTAAGATGTCTATGTTCCTTCGACTCCAAGAGGGGAAAAAGGGTGGGCGCATGTGAATCTAAGCAGATACAATCATCAGAAATGCCATCACGGTAAGTAATGCAGGTCTTTTGATGCTTGTTAATCTGCTTAAATAACATGCTGTGCATAGACTAGCGAGCAGTACTCACAGATGGTGGTGGGAGGTGTGAAGGACAGTAACAAAGATGTCTTAGCACCACATGTCCCACCTGAGAATCAGACCTAGAGTGAGTATCTAGGCAGTAGTGTTGTGTAAAGGCGTGTACAGAACTCCAGGTTGCTGCTTTACAAATGGACTCAAGATGAAGATTTGCAATGAATGCTATGGAAGCCCCCGTGCCCCAAGTAGAATGTGCTCTAGGCTTGAAGGGCAGATCTCTCTTGTCAAGAGTGTAGCACAGTATGATGCAGTTTAGGATCCCTTTCTCTACCAGCTGCCACTGAAACTAAAAACTGTTTCGTCTTTTTTAGTGGCTTTGTTTCCTCCAGATAATAAATCACTGCTCTCCTCACAGTGTGTGGAGGCTTCCGTCTGCCACGTTAGTGGGGTTTTGGAAGAAGGTGGGTAGTTCCATTGGTTGGTTCACATGAAACTTTGAAATAAATGTAGGCGCAAACCGTGGGCGAGTGCCCAGGACAACCTTATCCTGCAGTTTACTAACTCCCCTAATTGATGTAACTGCCACCAGGAAGGCTGTCTTTTAAGTGAGTTCTTTAAGGCTAGCCTTATGCATAGGTTCAAAGGGAGGTCCCATTAGTCTAATCAGTACAACATTCAGGTCCCATTCGGGAGCTGGGTGGGGATGAAGTCTCTTAACCCCTCCATAAAAGCCTTGATCACTGGAATTTTCGAGACGTGGTGCAAGCTAAAAGTGCAGCTAAGTGGACCTTTAAGGAAATGAAAACCAGGCCAGAGTCTAGTAGGCGAGTCAGGTACAGGACAATATAGGACAGAAAAAGTTTATTTTCGTTGTTCATGCGTAAAGGATGACAAAAGTAGTCTGTTTTCAATTTATGTGCAATTTATTGTAATTCAGGTTTCAGTTGTGAGAAAGAAATAACCTTTTCAGTTTTCCATTTTTGTGCAATTCTTGATTGTGATACAAGTTTCAATTGTGAAAAAGAAATAACTTCCAACACGTGTTTCACCACTTAACATGTGGATCTTCAGGAGGTGAGTATTTTTTAAATCAAGATTATTTTTTTCTGAAATTAAGGAAGAAATAAAAGTATGAAAAATAAAAGTAAAACTTGGTGTAAAGCAATTTGCTATTATATTCAAAGCAGAAGAGAGTTTTTGAAGGGCTCAACAAAATAGCATTGATAGTTGTCTCTCTTACCTTAACAGTATTTTGGCGCTTCAGCTTTAATCCTTATTTTTGGATTTCTATTAAAGTTTAGTGGACTTCCAATTTCTTGAAAGCTGTGAATTACAATTCACATGGGAAAGGAAAATTAAGATGTTTGGGGGTTTACTGTCTGTAAATATAATCTTTTTACAGTTTCAAAATATTTATTTGCAATGCTGTGTGAGGAACCTTATGGACACAATCCTTATTCTTTCATAATGTGTCTTAAATACCTTTAATTTGATAGAGCCAAAAAGATTCTAATTTTTTTAAATGCCAGAAGAGAAAGCACTAATTCAAAGTGTTCAACTCTTAAACATGGTGTATTTTTCAAGCGGAAATACATTTTTTAAAGCATTACTGCATCTATTTCATCTACTTCATAAGTGCCCTTTGCTGGTGTTAGTCAAAACAGTTCTGATTTTTCAAACTTGCCAGAAGAACAAGCACTATTTCAATTTGTTAAACTTTAAAAAATGGTCTACTTTTGTAGGTGAAAATACCCTTTTCTTATTCATAATAACAGGTTTTAGTCTCTATGTACAAATAGACCAGTCAAGTTGCACTACCCAAGCCTTAGTACTTACTTGATTAAGGAGGATCATTCCTTCTCTCTTGGCTGAGCGCAAATGAAATGAAGTTTCAAGCGCCATTTGTGTGGATTTGCGGGTGAGTGTGACGTTATCACGCTCAGAAATGCGGGCATGGATGAAGTGTCTCTCCCCTGTCTTGTGACAGCATGTTGTACGGGCATGGCAGCTTCTTCGGAGGTGCGACTGCCATTGCCATCAGGTGAGAGAACCAGGGTTGGAGGGCCGCAAGAATCATTGTGACTGGTTCCTGGTGCATCTTGTGCACTACTGGTTCCTGGTGCATCTTGTGCACTATCTTGTTGAGTAGGGGAGTCGGGAGGGGTTTTGGGGGGGTGGGAGCGGAGACAAATTTCGCTGATCATGTTATCCAGAGACCATTCCCCTTGGAGCGGTTCTACGGGTACCTGGAGGCATAATCTGGGCATTGCACGTTCTCCAGAGTTGCAAACAAGTCAATCTCTGGGAGGCCCCAGTTTGCGAAGACGTTGAAAACAAGGTCTGTGTGTAACTGCCATTAGTACTCTTCGGGAAGTAGGAAGTCTCTGCTGAGCCCATCTGCCAAAAGATTGAGTTCCCCTGGAATGTGTTGTGGCAGGAGGAACATCTTGTGTTTGAGAGCCCACTTCCATATGTTCTGAGACAGTTTGGATAGCGCTGGAGAGTGAGTGAACCCTTGTTTGTTCAGGTAATACATGGCCGTGGTACTGTCCATGAGGACTAGGACTGTCTTCCCCTGGAGATCTGCTTGGAATGCCTTCAGGGCCTTGAATACTGCTAACAGTTCCAACAGGTTTATGTGGTTGTTTGCTACCGCTGGGGACCACACGCCGTGCACCGTCTGGTGAAGGAGCTGAGCCCCCCCACCCAGAGACTGAACGAGGGCTGCCGACACAACCACTAGATCGTCCCATTGTCCGCTGGCCTGACACCATTGGCTCGAGAGCCACTCTTGTATGGTGCGCGTGCGCAGACGCACACGTGGGACTAGATAGATACACAATACCATCATCCGTAAGAGTCGCCTGGCCTTGCGTACGGTCACCTTGCGATTGGCTACATAGTGAGGGATCTGGAACAGCATGTTTTGAACCCTCTCATTGGAGGGGAAGATAAGCCCGTCTTCGGTCTGAATTAGAGCCCCCAGAAATTGTTTGATTTGGCTGGGGTCTAGACTGGACTTGTTCTCGTTAATCGAGAATCCAAAAATGTAGAGTAGATCCACTGACTTCTGGGTATTTGAAAGGCATGTTACGTACGAATTCCCTGTTATTAGCCAGTCATCGAGGGAAGGGTAGACTGGAATGGACTGGAATGGACTGTCTGCGTAGGTGAGCCGCTACTACCGCCAGTACCTTCGTAAACACCCTTAGGGCTGAGGCAATGCCAAAGGGGAGAACTTTGAACTGTCAGTGCTTGTTCTCCATCATGAACCTTAGGTACTTTCTGTGCGCTGGCCACATTGAAATATGAAAGTATGCATCTTTCATATCCAGTGTTGCCATGTAATCCCCCTGCTTCAACAGAGGGCTTACTTCCTGCAATGTTGTCATTCTGAACTTTTGTGGCTTGACAAATTTGTTTACTGGGCGCAAGTCTAATGCAGGGCGCATGGTGAGATCCTTTTTGAGTACAAGGAAGTACACTGAATAAATAACCTTGTTTACCCGATGAATGGGGACGACTTCTGTGGCGCCCTTTTCTTGAAGGATCTGCACCTCTTCCAGCAGAATCTGCAGGTGTGCTGGCGATAGGAGTATATGGGCCTTATTCCGAGTATGGTGGTAGCCATGGAGCAATTAGCTCCATGGCTGCCTCCCATACCGGTACCCCCTCCGGCCTGGCTCAGTGGGGACTTACCGGTCCATTCCAACCTTGTAGGGACCAGTAAGTCCCCACTGACAAAACCATTCCCCATTTCAGCCCCCATAGGGCACAATGGGAATGGGGAAGAAGCAAATAACGGTACTGCAAATTGTGGTACAGTTATTATCCCCAAAGTCCCTTAGCGGGTCACGTCCATAACGCCTGGTCAGACCAGGAGTTAAAGGAGGGACCCGCTAAGGGACCTCGGAATAGGGCGCAAAGGGATTACCGGCACCAGTGTCCTTACCGGTGCCGGTAAACCCTTTGCGCCCAACTCGGAATGAGGCCCTATGTCTTGGAGGATGGTATCGAGGTGGCCGGTGGAACTCGATACAATAACTGTGGGCGACGGTCTTGAGCACCCACTGGTCTGAGGTGACCCCTCCCATGCATGAAGAAAAGATGTTAAACGTCACCCGACCGGGGAGGCATGTCAGGGGACCCGGACTGGCGAGTCACTTGGGAGCGGAGGCCGGGGAGCCTCTTGGGGTGGAATCTCTGCCCCTGCCTTTGCGTCTTTGCTGTCCACTCTGCTGGTATTGATTGGTGCCAGCTGTGCCTTGTGTACAGGACCATGATGTGCCTCCTGTGCTTTACTGGTTGCGTGGAGACATGGAGAAGAACAAGTTCCTTACCAACTGTAAAGTCATCTTATGATTTTATGATATTTGTATCCTGCCAGCTTCGCTGCTTCGGAAAAAAAATTCTCGGCAGAGGGCGCTGTGCACAAGGTCGTGGCGTCGATGTCCCTCGACGGGCTCCGTACCGTGTCGATGTCAACATCAGTATAAATAGCTTGTGCCGCGCCCGTTGGATTCAGTTCTGTTTTTTCGAGGAAATATTCGAGGAACACCCAGGCGTGCCTCATGTCTGATAGACTCTTCGTGAGAGGAAAGTGTAAGTAACGTAAACTGTACTGCAGGGTAGGATGGGAGGGGCGATGAGTAATACGTGGGAGGAACATCCAGTTGAAAGAACGTTACAGTTGGTAAGTAACTTGTTCTTCGAATTGATTGTGTCCTCCCACGTATTCCTCATCTTATGATAGACTCCCATAGCAGTGGTAATTTTGGAGGTGGGGGTACTAGTTATTGTTCTCATGGACGGAATGAAGTACTGCCTTGGCAAATAAACCCTCATTGGAGGAAGAAGCATCCAAGCAATAATGCTTGATGAAGGTATGCATTGATGGCCATGTTGCAGCTGAACATATATCTGCTGCAGGGACTCCCCTCTTCAGAGCCGCAGAAGTAGCCATTCCCCTAGTGGAGTGGGCTCGCAGCCCATCCGGTGGGTCTTTTCCCGCCAATCTGTAGCACTCAATTATAGCCAGAATGATCCAGCGGGATATGGTCTGTTTCGTCACCGCTAATCCCAATTTATGGCCAGTATAATCTACAAAATGTTGGCAATCCTGATGCAATTTAGACATTCTTGAAATGTAAAAACTGAGAGCCCTTTTAGGGTCCAGTCTATGCAATCTCTCCTCTTCTTTGCCCAAATGTGGAGGAGGATAGACTGTTGGTAATATGATTTTTTGTGACAAGTGGAAGTCAGAAACTACTTCTGGTAAGAAAGATGGTTTAACTTTAAGAACCACTTTGTCCTTGTAAAAAGTAGTATATGGAGGTTTACATGAGAGAGCCTGTATTTACTAACCCTGCGGGCTGATGTTAAGGCCACAATAAGGACAGTCTTCAATGTTAGAAGCCCCAATGGACAGGAGTGCAGAGGCTCAAAAGGTATAAATCCCAAGTTGGGACATGAAAAGGGACTGGAGGGTATACGTTAGTAAGCCCCTTCAGGAATTGAATTATTAATGGAATTTTGAAGTAAGAAACCTCTTCCGAGGAGCGCTTGAAAATGGACAGCGCAGCTAGATATCCTTTAATTGTTCCGATCTGGAGCCCCAGATTGGCTAAATGCAATAAAAAAAGAGCACCATTGGGGTGCCACATTGAAAAGGGTCCACATCCTTATCTTTGCACCAGTTACTGAACTTGTTCCAACGACACTGGTACAAAGATTTTGTTGCTGGCCTTCTGGCCGAAAGCAAAATCTCCATTACGTCATCCGGAAGATCCCAATCCTTGTATCTCAACCTCTCAGAAACCATGCGTGAAGGTTGAGTGTTTTGACCTTTGGATTGAAAACCCGACCTTCCTCTTGCGAGAGAAGATCCTCCCTTTGCGGAAGACGTATTGGAGGACAGATGGACATGTCCAGAAGGTCCGGGTACCATGTCCTCCTGCCCCAATCCGGGGCAATTAGGATCATGGTTTTCCTGAACTTTCTCAACCTCCTGATTACGTGAGGAATCACGGGGACTGGAGGAAACGCGTACAGAAGTGGAAACTTCCGGTCCACCATGAACGCGTCTCCTAGAGCTCCTCTAGGAGGAAATTCCCTTGAGCAGTCTGTTCGCAATTCCGGTTTAATGTGGTTGCGAACAGACCCACTTGATGGGTTCCCCAAAGGGCGAAGATCTCCAGAAGGACTTCCTCAGCTAGCTGCCACTCGTGGAAGACTGTACTCTGCCTGCTCAGAGCGTCTGCCGCCGTGTTCTGCTCTCCAGCTAGGTTAACTTCCGATAGAGAGATTCCCTCTCGTATTGACCAAAACCAGAGCTGCATTGCCTCTCTGCACAGTGGTAATGACCCTACCCCTCCTCTCTTGTTGAGGTAGTACATGGCCACCGTGTTGTCCGTCATTATCAGGACATTCTTTCCCTGTACAGAGGGCAGGAAGGCCTTCAGCGCTAGTCTGATTGCCTTCAGCTCCAATAGGTTGATGTGTAGTTTGTACTCCGATGGAGACCAACGATTGCCGATTGTCAGATTGTTGGTGTGGGCTCCCCACCCCGTGAGTGAGGTGTCCGTCACTACTGTCATCTCCGGCCACGGTTGCCAAAAAGATTCTCCCTTGAGGATGTTGTCGTTGCAAGCCCACCATAGTAGATCCTGAGCAACTGCGCTCAGGACTTGCAGAAGATCTGACATACTCCCCGAGAACTGGGACCACTGAGTTCCGAGGGCCCATTGAAGGGATCTCATTCTCAATCTGGCCCGGCACCAGAAAAATTCAGGATGCCATGAGGCCGAGCAACCTCAGAAAATCGAAGGCCGGCAGATCCTGGGCATTCTGGAACGGTTACCATCTGCAGAATGTAGAGAGCTCTCACTCCAGGAGGAGAGGCTTTGCCCGAGGAAGTATCCAAAACTGCTCCGATAAACTGGAGCTTTTGGGATAGTATCATGTGAGACTTCTTGAAATTGAGGGAGAAGCCCAGTTTGTGAAGGAAGTGACAGGTGATCGACAGATGTTCCTGAGCTTGTTCGGGAGAACGCACTCTGATCAACCAATCGTCCAGGTAGGGGTAGACGTGAATCCCAGTTCTCCTGAGACTCGCTGCCACAACCGCCATCAGTTTGGTGAAAACCCTCAGGGCGGAGGTCAGCCCGAATGGCAGAACTCGAAACTGAAAGTGAGAACCGCCAACCGCGAACCTCAGGTACTTTCTGTGCTTGGGATGGATTGGCACATGAAAGCAAGCATCCTGAAGGTCCAATGATACCAACCAGTCTTGGAGTTGGAGAGCCTGAAGGATCTGAGAAAGGGTTACCATCTTGAACTTGTCCTTCATGAGGAACTTGTTCAAGTTTCTTAAGTCCAAGATGAGTCTCAATCCTCTGTCCTTCTTTGGAATGAGAAAGTAGGGGGGAGTACCAACCCTTGTTCCTCTCCGCTACAGGGACCTGTTCTATTGCACCTTTCTCTAGCAGGGTTAAAATTTCCTGCAACAGGAGCGTATCTGGAATTTTGACAGAGTTGGTTCCCGGTGGGTGGTCCTGAGGCCTTTTTAGGAAAGGAAGGCAGTAAGCTGGAGCTACTGTTTCAAGTGCCCAAGCATCTGCCGTAATGCCCACCATTCTTTCAGATGCTGTGAGATTCTGCCTCCCACCGGGGTCTTGTGTGATAAGGCCTCAGAGTGATTTGGAGGCGGCTGCAGGAGCGGCTGAGGGCAAAGATGCCGTTCCTGAGGCTGATTTCGCACCTCTTCCTCGTCCACTACAAGGAACGCTTCTTTTACCTCTTTGAATGGCCTGTCCTCTTCCTCTACCAAAAGAGGAGTAGTACTGAAAAGAACGACCTCTCCAGGAAGATGAGCCCGAATAAGGTTTGAGGCTGTTGCATGAGGCTGTTGCATGGAGGCGCTAAGAGATTTAGCTGCTGCTTTTGAGATCTGTAGTTTTTCTAAACTTTCATCAGCTTTACTACCAAACAGCCTCAAGCCATCAAAACGCATGTTGAGAAGTCTGGCCTGTACATCTGGTGCAAACCCCCGACTTCCTCAACCACGCAAATCTGCGTAACACTGTGCTTGCAGCCATGGATCTGCTGATACTATCAGCAGTATCCAGTCCAGACTGGAGACATTCCCCCATTGCCTCCTTTCCGTCTTTGACAATATTCAGGAAGCCTTCCCTTTCCTCGCCTTCCGGAATATGTTCAGCCGCCGCCTTTATGCAAACCCACAGGGCATGGGTCAACCTGGCCAGGGTACAGGTGACATTAGTTGACTTGAGAGCCATGCTACCCGAGGTAAATACCTTACGGGCCCAAGCATCCACATTCTTATCCTCTCTATCCGGGGGGATAGATGGATATGCTGTCTGCTTTGAGGAAGTTGCAGCCTGAATAACCAGACTTTCTGGAGTGGGATGTCTGCTTAAATAATCAGGATCTGAACCAGAAGTTCTATACTACTTCGGAAAATTACTATTGACTGCAGCAATTTTATCAGGAACTTCCCTGTTTTTTCTACCGTTCTTTGAAGTGCCCTATGGAAGGGGAGAACTGGATCCTTCTGGGGGCCCTGATCAAGTATGCCAGTCATATCATCCTGATCAAAAGTGGGTGAGGCTCTACCCCAGCCCATGTATTCAACCACTCTATTCATTAGGCTCCTGTACCCCGACTCTGCATGTTAAGCAGGGTCAGGTTTTGCAAACTCTAGTTCAGGGGACTTATCAACGCCACTAGCAGAGTGAAGGGTATCACACAGGTCTCTCATTTTCGATTCTGGATCGATTAATTCTTCTGGGACCTCTCTAGTACCATATTGCACTCCAAAAGGAGAAACTTCTTCATCTTCAGAGCCACTTTCTTCAAAAATAGAAGACATCACATCTGCGTCCCCATTCGTGGAGAGGGCAGGAGCCCCCACACCCACCAGGAACGAGGACCCTGCGAGGAGGTCCCTGCGAGGAGCATGCTGCATCCAAGCGGCAGCCTGCCCTCCCCACCTGCAGACACCATCTGATGCTGCATCCTGCCCTGCCAGGGCACCCCATCGCCTTCCCGGCACCCTTGCCCCCCAACATCGCCTTAAATCCGCACGCGCAGCCATCCACCATTTCCAAAAAGTCGGGCGCGATGCGGCATGGAAACGAGGCTGAGACGCCTCCACGTTGCTAGGCAACGTGTTTTTGTATTTATATTTAAATACAAAGATCCGCCGGCAGGCGGAAGAGCCGGCGGCCATCCGAAGGCCTCTTAAGGCCATTCGAACCTGTTTGCCCCACATCTGCATCCCCATTCGTGGAGAGGGCAGGAGCCCCACACCCACCAGGAACGAGGACCCTGCGAGGAGGTCCCTGCGAGGAGCACGCTGCATCCAAGCGGCAGCCTGCCCTCCCTGCCTGCAGACACCAGCTGATGCTGCATCCTGCCCTGCCAGGGCACCCCATCGCCTCCCCGGCACCCTTGGCCCCCCAACATCGCCTTAAATCCGCACGCACCGACATCCACCATTTCCAAAATGTCGGGCGTGATGCGGCATGGAAACGAGGCTGAGACGCCTCCACATTGCTAGGCAACACGTATTTGTATTTATATTTAAATACAAACATCCGCCGGCAGGCGGAAGAGCCGGCGGCCATCCGAAGGCCTCTTAAGGCCATTCGAACCTGTTTGCCCCTGTTTGCGCACTGTGGCGCACGGGGGGCCAGCCCCCTTTCGCGGCCGTATATAAAGTCCTGCACGACCCAGCGACCCAGGCCGACACACTGCAAAGTCGCCATTGCCTACCATGAGGCTAAGGCCCTCCAAGTTGGCTGATCGCCGATCCGGAGACCTACAGCATTCTAGATCCGCCAGCTGCACCAACACGGCCACCTATTGGCCGCCGCACCGTTCTTTGATTCCAATGAGAGCCCTCCTCCATACAAAGGCTCCCCTGTCTTGAGTCTGTTGGGAGCTGTAGGAGCCTGCGGCCAGCACCTCTGGCCTTCCTGCTCCAGGTAAACTGCTACTGCTACTGTGCTGCACTATCGACTCTTTCCAGTTGGAACTCTATATCTCTGTGTACCCACACATAGTCACTCCCCTAGTAAAGTATGATCCTCAGATAATGCTATTTCTCACTATGCTAATTAAAATCGAATTTAGGTGACCCATTGCCTGTGCACCCTGCTAGCGACCTATGCCTTTGCGCCTTGATTGCTAAAATCGAATTTTGGTGACCCATTGCCTGTGCATCCTATTAGTGACCTATGCTTTTGTGCCCTGCTTCAAAAAATCGAATTTAGGTGACCCATTGCCTGTGCACCCTACTAGCTACCCAGGCTGATGCTGTGACTGCATTAGTGCATTGCCTGCCTGCGCTGGATTACTGCACCCAGCCCTTGTGCCTAAATAGTTCATTGAATTCTATCTCTGCCCACTCAGCCCCCACCAATTTAATGCTGGCGCTCCTCGCCATTATCATGTTCCCTTTTTGTATAGTCCCTAATGCTACACCATGCACCAGAGGACATTTCATCAAGGTTGGCGAAGGATTAGCTAGACTAGGCTGTCCACGCCACTTCCCCATCCCCTGCCCCACCCCTTTCCTCCCCACTCAACCCCCTTTCCCCATACCATTTCCTCAATCCCACATTACACCTACCACCATCAAGAATGTAGCAACCTCAGACATCCCTAGCCTTAGTCCCAACCCGTCTATATACAAACACACCACACCTAATAGCATTAATGATAGGACCACACCCATCCTGGGTATTGAAAGACTCAAGAGACTCATGTCTAGAACTAAAATGTCCCTACAAGCTACCTCACTCACCACCACACCCAATACACCGACCAAATTAAACACCACGCCCACTAATTTCCAACAAAAAAGCCTCCACAACGCACCAACCAAACACCAAACCAATAACAAAACCACTGATTCTTCCCCCAGTTCAGGTAACACACCACCCCCTGCCCCCACCTCCACCCTCAAAAGTGCAATCATCAATGCCCGCTCACTAGGTGCCATGCTATAGATATCCATGATCTCATTGAGGACCATCACCTTGATATGCTGGTGGTCACTGAAACCTGGCTTCACCCAGCAGCAGGACCATCTCTAGCCCTTGCCATTCCCCCAGGATTCAGCATCCTTAGAACAGACAGAACAAATACCCAAGGAGGTGGAGTTGCCACAATAGCCAAAACCACTCTGGAAATCAGAGCTTGCCCAATAGAACAGATACAAGGTTATGAACTCCTACTAGTTAAGTATACTTCCGACCCCAAAACCACTACTAATTTACTAGTGGTGTACAGATCAATAAAAATACTTGGACATCCCACTACTCCTAACGCCCCTCATCAAGCCTAAAACTAAATGCATAGTCCTCAGTGACTTTAACCTAGGATACAATGACCCCCTGGACTCAGAAGCATCTACATTCTATACAGCCATGTCAGAAATGAACTTCGTACAACTGATAGATAAACCTACCCACTCAAAAGGAAGAACCTTAGACTGGCTTCTCACTCTTAACTCTCTAGTCACCATTGACTCCATCCTCCCAGTCAATTGGTCAGATCACTATGTAATTAACTTCACTATAGACAATGCCAGTACAGAGCACATCACCCCTAAAAAACCAGAAACATTCGAAACTAGAAATATCAAAAAGCTCTCTTCCGACAAACTCACTCCAGCCCCGAGTGCTGCCCTTGCCCATAAGGCTCCAGGCACCAACAACCCCTCCTATCTAGCGGAACAATACCAACAATGCCTTACCCAAACTATTGGCCTACTTGCTCCCATCACCACTAAAACCCATAGACCGGACAAACGCTCCTGTTTTTGGTTTAATGAGGAACTTGTCGCCTTAAGACGCACAAAAAATCACTTGAACACCTCCACAAGAAAAACAATACCCCAGAATCGGCATTAGCCTTCGCTGAAGCCAACAAAACTTATAAATCAGCAATAATCACCCAAAAAAGCCAATGCCTTCAACCTCTGCATTGCTAATGTGTCCTCAGACAGCAAAGAACTGTTTACCATCCTTAGAGAGCTCGAAAACCCTTGTCAAACCTCAGCACCTTCTAACGCTAGCAAAGACTGGTGCACCACTATTCAAAAACGCACTCTCATTGAAAATCCTCCTACTGAAAAATAAAATTGATAGTAAAAAAACGCTCCTAGCTGACAAAACTCCAGCCACCATATCAATGACCACATCAAATGCCACTACTGGCCCCCCATTTCAATTCACACCAGTGACTAACAAAGAAGTATTTGACACCATAACGAAACTCAAAGCTTCCAACTGTAAAGAAGACCAATTCCCCTCCCACCTAGTGAAACTATGTGCCCCCACCCTCACACCTATCATCACCGAATTCATCAATGCCTCTTTCCTCACAAACACAGTCTCCACCAGTATTAAAAACGCTTGGGTGACACCACTTCTAAAAAAACCATCCCTGGACCCAACAATACCCACTAATTACCGACCTATTACAACGGTCCCATTTCTCCTAAAAATAATTGACAAAATAGCCTACTGCCAAATTCAGAACCATTTGGAACAACATCAATTACTAGGAGACCGCCAGTCAGGATTCCGTCCAACCATAGCACAGAGACAGCAATCCTTGATCTGAAGATCCAAATGGATGCCACTAGAGAAGCAGGCAAACTCTGTCTACTTATGCTCCTGGACCTCTCAGCGGCCTTCGACCTGGTTGACCACGATAAACTCTGTAACACTCTAGGAAACAATTTCAACCTAGCTCAGAACGCTACCAACTGGATCAAATCATTCTTGGCTGATAGGACTTCCAGAGTATCCATCGGCAAAGAATCAGCAGACCCAGTGCCTGTCCCTACAGGTGTGCCGCAAGGTTCCTGCCTATCCCCCA
The DNA here is from genome assembly GCF_040938575.1 of Ambystoma mexicanum. Taxonomy (NCBI): domain Eukaryota; kingdom Metazoa; phylum Chordata; class Amphibia; order Caudata; family Ambystomatidae; genus Ambystoma; species Ambystoma mexicanum. Next base: position 1,120,244,705 of record NC_090930.1, read on the forward strand.
CTCTGTATAATGCCTACACCAAGCTATTATTTGCAGCGTTGGATGCCATGGGTGTCATCTATACCAACTTCGCAGATGACACTCAAATCCTCATTCCTCTCTCAGGCAATGATGAACAAGACTCCCTCCTGGTTAACCAAATCTACTCACTCATCCAAAACTGGATGGCTAATAACAGCCTTTGTCTCAAAAACGACAAAACCAAGCTCCTCATACTAGGCTCCTCCAGCAAAATCAACACCCTTGAGCCCACTTTCAAATCATTCACCATCGATGGAACCATAATCCCTGTTCTTAAACAAGACACTATGCATGTCTAAACAAGTAAACACATTAGCCTTGTCCACTTCCTACACCTTCAAACTCATTTCCCTCAGCCGTAAATTCCTCTCAGCCAACAACTGTGTTACTCTAGCCAGAGCACTCATACTGTCTAAACTAGACTATTGTAATATCCTATTCCTTGGCACTTCCAAAGCCAACATAGCCAAACCAACTCATGCAGAACAAAGCCCTCAGAGCAGCTCTAGGCATCAAAAAATCCGAACATATCTCTAACACCAGAAGACACCACAACTGGCTCTCCATCCAAGCCAGAATTCTATTTAAAACCCTGAGCATCACCCACAAATGCAGGGCTAACAAAGCTCCCAAATACCTCAACAACACAGTCATGATGAAGCCCCAGACCAGACTCCTCAGGTCCAACAAAAACGCATACCTTGAAACCCCCAGATACAAAAGAGAGAAAGCAGGGGGTACTAGCTTCAAAACACTGGCCCCCAGACATTGGAATGCTCTACCTTCCCACATTATGAATGAAACCTCCTTCCCTAAATTCAAAAGCTTCTTGAAGACTTGGCTCTTCAATAAGTTCTAACTGAACCAGAGCACTAATCCCCTCCAATTAACTGTTTATACCTGACTGCTTTGTATATTATTGATTTCTGACTGCTTTGTACATTATTGTATATTATTGATTGCTATTCCTGTGGACCTGTGTGTTCTTTCTAAGATTGCATTCTCCCATTGTCTGTAACTACGCCGTGATACCCCAGGGTCTGGGCGTATAACAAATGTAATAAAATAAAAAATAAAAATAAACATAGGGCCTCATTACATGGTAGGCGGTGGACCAAGGTGCTGCTAGCACCTTGGTCCATGCTGGTAAAATACTGGCACTGCCTTGGAGGAAAGGGGAATTACCGCCCTATTCCAAGGTTGGCAGGGCAGTAATTCCCCGTTCCTCCATTGCCCTTCCCCATTCCCATTTTTGCCCCATAGGGCATAATGGGAATGGGGAAGGTGCTAATTACGGTACCGCAAATTGCGGTACCGTAATTAGCACCCTGGTCCCTTTGCGGGTTGGTTTTTAACGCCAGCTAAAAAGTAGGCGTTAAAGTACCAACCCGCAAAGGGACCTCGTAGTAAGGTGGTAAGGGTTAACGGTCACCGGTACCGTTACCGGTGACCGTTCACCCTTACCGCCTTCCGTGTAATGAGGCCCATAGACTTAAAGAAGTCGGATTTAGGTAAAGGAGTAAATCTTCTTTCCTGTTCTTGAGTTTGGCTCGAAGGAATCGAAGGAACCTTCGATGGAATCGAAGGAGTCTTCGAAGATACCGATGATGTCTTCGTCAAAGAAGTCGAAAACGCTTTTGGCTTCGATGTCGAACTCGTCGGCGTCGACAAAGTCGTCGAGGGTTTCAACGACTTCTGTTTTTTATATGGTATCGGGGAAACACTCTATTCTCGACGAATCTTCGACGATTTAACGTCAACTCGAGACTTTCGAGTTTCACCCATACTACTGGGTTTTACCACAGTAGTTCCCGACTTCCCTGTGTCGTCCGACGGAGCGACCGGGGTCTGGCTCTTTTGAGACTTCTTTGAGGGGGTCAAGGCCGCATTCTCAAAAACCTCCATCATCTTCCTTCTAAAATCTTCCCATTTTCTTGGGGAATCGACTTAGTCGGGCATCGTACCAATTCGGTAGATGTATCCGAGGAAGAAGAGGTAGACCTGTGCCTCCTCTTAACCTTTTTTGAAGAGGAAGATGAAGAGCGTCTCGATCTACTACGAGATCGAGATCTCAGAGTGTTTATGATGATCCAATTCTTTCAAATCGCTCGACTTCTTATATCTTTTTGACAAGGCCTTCAAAGAGGCCTTGGAAGCTTCCCGCCCCACCGCCAGTTTACCTTTCCTCTCACGAAGGGCCTTCTCCATCATCGACTGACAGGAGCCACAGTCGCCGGTTCGATGATCTGAACCCAGGCACCAAAGACAAACGTGGTGAGGATCTGTAATCGACATCTTCGATCCGCAGTCGATACATTTTTTAAACCCTGTCTTGGGATTAGAAGACGACATTTTCTGAAGAAAATCTCGAAGCGCGCCTTTCTCGAGAGCGAAGCAATCGGAAAAACGGAACTGAATCCAACGGGCGCGGCACAAGCGATTTATACTGATGGTGACGTCGAAACGGCACAGATCCCGTCGAGGGACATCGACGCCATGACCTCGTGCACAGCACCCTCTGCCGAGAATTTTTTTTATCCAAAGCATCGAAGCTGGCAGGATACGAACATCATAAGATTATAAGATGAGGACTACGTGGGAGGACACAATCCACTCGAAAGACTGGCCATGAAAGGAACGGCGAGAGTTGCCTCCCTGTTGCTGGTAAGGCCTAGCAGTGATCTGATTTAGACACTTAAGAGTCTCATGCTCTTTCTTCGCCATCTCCAAGGCATCATCCAGAGCCTTGCCAAACACATTTGTGTCTTCCACTGGTTTGTTTATTAAGGAGGCCTGCGTCTCCGGCCTAAAACCAGAGTTTTTAAGCCAGCTGTGCCACTTGAGAAGGGTGCCTTTGGCTAGAGTTCGCCCCGCCGTATCTGCTGCATCCAAGTATTCTTTAGAATGTTGTGGGTCATCTGCTTCCCTTCCGAGACAAACACCAGCAGACGTGATTGTACCCGTTCAGGGACTTCTTGGAGGCCCACCTGGAGCAGGTTCCACTGCACCTCACTATAACTGGCAAGTAGTGTTGAATTATTAGCAATTATTATGGAATATGCTGCTGAAGCGGTGATGTGTTTGCCCAGGGCGTACAACGTCTTGCAGCCTTTATTGGGGGGGTGCTTCAGAAGTAGATAGTGGTGCCCCAGCCCTCTTCCTGGTGGTAGTTACAACCAGGGAGTCTGGAGTGGCATGCCCACGGATGTATAAAGGGTCAGAAGGAGAGGGGCGAAACAATTTATTCCACTGGAGGGTTCACAGCCCTTGTAAGGGAAGGCGACGGCAAGGATGGTGCAAGGCGTTTTTTGATGCAATTTAATAAGGGGATAGCCTGACTTGTGGGAGGTTTCTCCTTCAGGATGTCTTCCACAAAGTATGTATCCTGACAGCTTCTTGCGTGGCAATTTGAAAATGTTTTGTAGTTCTTTTCAGGATTGAATTAAAAGCCATCTGATCATCAATAGCCGATGCTCGTCTTTGTGAAGGTGAGCAGGGAGGGTCCATACAAAGGGCATCTGGGTCTGGAGTATGATTGGGGGAAAGCCAAGGTGCTTCCTCTACAGGCTGCTCTGTACCCCAATTTGGGCAGGGATCAGGTATGTCTTGGCCAAAAGGATTGTCATCCTGGTCATAGGGATCCTCGTAAACCTCTTCTGGTTACGAGAGTTCAAATACTTCTTCCTGTGGAGTATGACTTGAAAGCCTCTGCACCTTTGGTAAACCAGGGCAGGTATCCTTCTCCCTACGTCTCTTAGGCATTATAAACCTTTCCGAGAAGTCCACAAACTTAAAGTGTATCCATATAGCTTTCAAACCTCACTCTGGTCCACAGAGATGAACCAGAGGGTTCGGCGGGGGAGGCTCTCCAGGAGGACAGGAGTCCTTAGAATGAAGGGATATGTCAGACAGAGTATTAGAGAGGGCCTGGGAACCATCAGAATACTCCTCTCGAGAGGATGAGCTGTTTAGCCTATTCGCCGGCAAAACAATATCTGCGAGACTCTCGCGTAGCTCAGTGGGTGAGAGGGAGATTAACGCGCCTACAGATGTAGTTGTGGTTTTCAGCTCTGCCGAAACCTTTGTGGCTGATGCCTCTTAGGCAGCTCCCGAGTTTTTTTTTGAGACGCCCTTATGGCTGGAATGCCCAGAGGCATGCCGCCTCGGCAGTTGCAGGGAGGGCGGCCGATCACGAGGATAGGTAGGCGTCATCGAAAATTGCGACGGGCCTGTTGGCATCTGCTGCTTCCTCAACGTATCCATCGAGGGAGCCTGTGGGGTTGAATGTTTAGCCTTCAATGGTGTGGTGTGCCGCTGTCGCCAGGGTGTGATCTCCCCATAACAATGCCAGCGGCATGCCTGTCGGGGCTGGGGACGGGCAACTGGGAACTGGACGGTTCCGCAGAAAAGTCTATGGCCTCCACATCGGAGCCATGGCTGTCTCTCGAATCCTCGTTGTCGGCGACAGCACCTACGGGGGATCCACACTCTGCATGCAACGCGTAGGCCGCTCACCGTTTCGTCCGCCTATCCTTTAGCATCTTAAGATGGAAACGTTTGCAAGACTTGCAGGATTGCTAGTCGTGATCATGAGGGCGACACTTGTTGAACTTACGATGTGTGTCTTTCCACGGGTATTTGCCATTACACGACAGAGAAAATTTAAAAAGGAGTCCTCTCCATAGTAGAGGTAAAGGGCGACAGCCAGACCAGAAAGGGAAAGAAGGGAAAAGGAAATGCATTGTCAGAGAATCAAACCCCGGGGCCCCACTCTCCCTCCTGTATAGGCCTGGCCTGAGGGCCGAGGCCACGCGGTCGACAGAGTCGACCGATGCACCAGTCACCGAAAGCCACAGACTTCTTCGTCAAAGGGGTCCACGAAGCAGCCGTCAAGATGTTAGATCGAAGATTCGACGACCACCGGTTGTGGGACAAAGGAATTATGAAATAGCAATGTAACTCTTTCGAGCTCCGCATATGGCGACCAACTAGTTGGGAGAAAAAAAAAATCTGAGATACATCGACGCATGAGGGATTTTGGGTACACTACATGTCACATTAGGGATAGTGTTACAGGCACCCCCATGTTGACGTCCCCTTTCGATCCTCGAAATAAAGATGCAATACTATGCGATTACCATTAGATGTCGGACTATATGCACAGCAAGTGATTCTAAACAGATTAACAAGCATCAGAAATAATTTTTCATTCTGGTGCCCAATTTTGGCCAATTTTCAAAGGAACTGGTTTCAATCTTTATTTAAGCATTTTAGCGTACATACTTTAATTGATGCCTTGGATTGTGCAAACTGTCACATAAGGAAATTTGTGTGCCAACAACTACAGGATTCTTAGTGAGAGCCTGGACTAGAAGGCACACATTCTTGACCTAGTTCACAATGAATAATACTTTTTTTTATTTTTGTGAGTAAAATATGATATATCAGATACGTTATAAATTTGTCTGTATGGTTTTATTCATATCATGCTGCGATTTATTTTGGTTTTAAAAAAGTAATTTATCGATTGACACAAGAATAACTGATAAGTCGACCGAAAATGAAAAGAAATTACTGGTAAAACAAATAAAACAGTAAAACAGCAATTGAATAAAAGCATGTCTAGCACCAGGTGACCCAACAGTATGCTTGCCTTGTTGACATCTGCTCCTTCACTAGCGTGGCTGCAGTTTCCTTGCCAGACACTGCTTTTTGATCAGTTCCTTTACCTGCTGTTTGACCATCTTGGCTGCTGCCCTCCTTGCAAGATGGTGCTTTCTGATTAGTTTCTGTACCTTTCTTACCGCTGTTATCTTTTTTTTATCTTCGTTAGCTTTGACCGGCATATTGATTGTATCACGTTTAGGATTTTTGCAGATTGGACTTACATAGATCCTCAGTTGTGCATAAACTGCATGGTTTTCCATACGCATGTGGATGATATGAATAATTCCCAGCTGGTCCATAGCTGCATATAACCATCATCAAATATTCCTCGTCAAAGCCCGGAACTCGGTCACATACATGTGCAGTGCATCCAAGTATGCAACTATTGGGCCAAACAAGCTGTGTGTAGTGGCTGCATAAACACCAGAGCATGCTTGTGTAGGACAAGTGTAAAATCTGGTCTCATTATACCATGACTCAGAAGCGGCAATAAATGTACTGTGAAGGCATCATGAAGTAAGAGACAGACAATACATTTACTTTTCTAAATAAAATTATTTCTTTTTCTTAAGTGTAAGGATGGAATAAGGCCCATCTTGCCCTACGCTACGGTGCGATTTCCCTACCTAAAGAAATGAAAGATAGTCTGTGTCATTAAGTTCAACTCAAAAGTATGTCAGTGTCCAAAACCTATACTTTCCCTCACAACTAAAAGTATACAATGTGTTGGGATGTCAGCAACAAAAGAAATAGTGTTCCAAATAAAGTTCCAAGCTTCTTCCAGCTCCTGGCTTGCTTTCCAGCTTCCCCTGCCCCAGTTCAAAACACTTCCAAAAGGCCTCGGGTTTTATCTTCCCCCAAGAAGTCCGTTCTTCCAGCTTCAAAACTACAATCAGTTCAAATCTCTTGGCTCTCAATAACAATTCCAGTTTAACTTTGTAACCACTCAAAACTTTTCAATAGTTCACACAGATTGTTATTTTCTTCAATCACTTCAGCACTCATTATATAAAGCAGCTTATGTATCTTGACTTTCCATGTAGGGGTTACTCTGTCTAGGTGCAGCTGCCTGACCACACGGTCGAACCATTACAGGTCATGCAACCGATAACCATTGGCACTTTGTTATACTTATAGGTTCCATTTGTACTTTCTTACAGAGGCTCTCTCTCTGAACCTGTGTCATTAGTCAACATTCAATTCCGTTTCTCCTTGGCAGCCTCTTGGCTTGCCACAACGTGTATTTCAAACAACTCGCTCTGTGGTGTTCATCCTTTTCCACCACCTTGCTTTCACATTGTGCATTAGTGCTGATCACTTGTTTTCCACTTGGTTCATAAGTATTCATTACTGGCTGTCACTTAGTTCATAAATGCTCATTAATTGTTTTCACTGCATATATGCTCATTAATTGTTTTCACTGCATTCATGAATGCACATCACTTGCTTTTCACTCGTGCTTTATTGTTCATGTCTTTCCTTTAGTTCGGTATTCAATACTTGTTGCATTCTTAAAAGTACTTTGCAGCTTGTTCGGTATTCAAAATTCCTCAATTCGGTCTCCAAACCCAATTATAAGTTTCAGTTCATTTGGCATTTTCATATTCCCATTTCCATGCCCTGGAGCGCCCTGGAATGAATGTTCCCTTTCTGATGTGCGGCCGCTCCTCCGGTTGTCTTCTTTCTGCTCTCTGGTTTCCTCTTGCTCCGCTTGTGCTTTTCAGGAGCTACGGCGAGCAGCGCTTGCCGCCTTCAAACCTTGCTGCAACAGCCTGCAGCAATCTGGAGTCTTCAGTGTCCCACAGCTCCGGCTGTGAACACATGGCACAGGGGACTGCAGGTGTCTGAAACCACTTGCGGCCCGTTCGGGCCAGGCGTCGCTCACCCTTCTGAAGCACGCAGCATCCTTCCCACCGGTCCCTCTGCAGCTGATAGGGAGCATTCTCATTTCTGAGCTAATGCCCTTCAACCTTAGATACCACCAACTCTTGTGCTGGACCTTAGGACTTACATTTTCACCCTGAAGAGAGGGAGCCCTTTTTCTCACTCTCTCATGTATTTTGATCTGATTTGGATTATCTGTTTCCTTCCTTTTTGGAGTCTGACAAACTCCATAGGCATCTACTATTTGTATGGTGACACACAACACCTTCAGTGCAGTGTCACAGAAATCCGTTCGATTTCTCTGAAGGTTTAAATACCTTTTCTTGTGAGAACTACTGTTCCCAAGAATAGTAAAGTGAAATTGACTTTACTTACCTTTTCTCTCTGTAGATCCAGCACACCTCATCTTATCTTATGTGGAGTGCTGGGGGGTTACTTAGCCCCTTTTTCTACTTACTCACGTAACTTTTTTTATGTTACCCTCACTACTTTAAATGGCTGGTGGCAGTGGTTTAATGTTCCTACCATTGTGCTGCTCTACCGCAGGCTGAATCTTCAAGTGCAGTATAGCACCCACCCACCCACAACAGTCGACCACTGGACGAAACATCTGAAGGAATCGTGAAGAGAAGCTTGCTGCATCCTCCTGGACAATTCAACTGCCAGGTGAAGCCCTGCTGCTGTGCTGAAACTCCTTTTCTGAATAGATTAGAGAAGCTCTGGAAAGGACTACTTATTCCCTTAAGTTAGTGGGACCAAATAACCCAGAGACGAGCTCTGCTGGAAGACCTTCCCCAACTGGCTGTGCTTCTTTGCTGCTGCTGGAACCGAGTGCCAGGGGTCGAGAAATCGGAAGTCGAGTGCAACATCTGTAATCTGGCCAAAAGCTCCAGGAGCCTCTCGAGGATCCTCCCGAAGCACGAAAACCCAAGCTCGAGTCACCTCACAAGAGTGCTGGACTCAAGGAGTGAAGGAAGCCCAACCGGTGTCCCAGATCCACGGTGGTGAATCTGAAACCACAAAGTGCTGCTGATTTGAAAAGAGCCCGCAGCTACTGTCGACCTGCGAACTGCTGTGCAGGAGTCCTTCAGACGTCCTCCATCTTGTCCCCACGACTGAGACCCAGGAACACAGGATCTGCAACACTGCAACCAAGACAGAAGCCAGCTGGATCCTCTTCTTCTAACTCAAGATACTGTTCTGACTCATGGGTACTTCTCTCTTTGTCTGTAGCTTGCTTTTCTCCGTTGAGATTTGCATTGGCTGCATTTTCTAGAGATGATCTCAGCTCTAACTTTCACAAGTATAACAGCTTGTGGCCCAACAGCGGTTTTCTACAACAAACTCTCTAACTTTGTGCAAGACTTTTTGCTATCTAAGAAGTGCCTCAGCTCCATAGACTTTGCTCCATCTGACTTTGGCTGTCCTGGCTCCCTGCAGACTCTTCTAGTTCATTCACTTTGGTTCTAACTGTCCCTCATAGGCGATACATTGGTTTTTAACCAATATTGCTGGGAAAGGTTTTATCTAGGCTTCATTGGGAGATTTTAAAAGTGATCACATGCTCCGAGAAACCGTTAACCTTTTTATCCTTCCTTTTTGACCAACATCAGAATGTACCAAGTACAAAAGTGATATATAAATGCCATCACTGTCCTAGTTAGTGAAGTCACCTCAGGGTGTAGGAAGTGTTTATGCAGCATCTACAAAGAGTATCTACTTGCTTTGCCTTGATTCTGAGATTATATTTTGAAGTGTTTTTTTTGTTGCACATTGCCCTTTTTAAAGAATGCTTATTTAACACTGACTGTTAATTATTTTACTAGAAAACCTTGCGTGTAAGTGTTATTTGGATACTTGCATTTGTGGATTTCGATGCTACAGCTCTACAACTCACATTTACCCCTCTTGAGATAAGTCTGGCCCTCAGTCACACTACCAACCTGTGTAGTACAGACTTATACCAATACGTGGGTTACCCAATGCCAAGATGATAAGCGTGGTGTAGTCTTCCACAGGGCTACTACTCCAATGTTTGCCTAACACCAGCCTCCTACACGTCTGGCAGCCGCGTCCTTCTCGACAGGGGGGTTTCTCTCCTCTTGCTTCTTCTGCCAGTCTTTCGTTTTATGCACCTGTGGCCTCTTAACTGGTTGCAGGTGCAAGTCCTTTGCCTGACCATAGTGGAATGTATTAGTGGGACATGCCTGGCTATTGCAATGGTACTCCTCCACAGTCCTCTTCCTCGTCTCAGTACCAAAGTGGTGTGAATGAACGGAAGCGTGCATAACTCTCAGTTGCCTCCTCCTCATCCCAGTCTTAAAGGAATATGATTGTGAGACAGTTTGCGTGTAAGAAAGAGGTAAAGACTGACAATAACCTACAAAGGCAGGGGGAGGGTAAGGTTCATTCTGACAAGGGAAAGGTGGACACCATGCCTCACCCAAAAGACATCCTCTCCCTTTTTCTGGCCATGGTGGGGGGGGGGGTAGATGGGAGTATGCCCTCCGGTTCCTCACAGTACCGGGAGGCCCAAGCCAAATCTTCTTCCCAACAACTTCAAAAACAGGGTGCAACTTATGTGGATTGTACAGTTCTGGATTGATTATGGGCAAAAACACATGTTTCTGCATGTGCTTTGGCAACCTCGGATAGTTTTAAGTCCCAGGTCATGCAACGCATGTCTGCCGCCTTCGGTTCGGCCACTGAACGTAATCAATTATGTTCATCGAGCATTCGATGTTTGAAGACCAGGTTGTTGTAGGTGGTGGCTCCTTTCTATCCCACTCCGTGTGAAAATCTTCACAAAGTGAAAGTCGCAGCGGCAACTGCACAATAAGCGCAAGCAGCACACACCCCATGGCACGCATGCCTCCGGGGCACCATTAGGACAGAACCACCTCTGGCTCAGGGAGAAGCATCAAACGGAAGCACGCCCACGGCCTCCCGAAAAATGCAGATACAAGCGGCGTGTATAGCGGTGGTCGAACATAGCAACCACTTCCTGTGTGACCTCAAGCGCTGGGCAGACCTGCCTAACGTCTGGGTTTGTCCCAGAGCCTCTGGGTTTTCATGCTCTTCTCCCAGTCTCCGGAGAAGAGCATGAAAGCTCCGGGTTTTTCAAGGCCGCAATAAAATGTGACAGTGATTAGAAGATGTCTGTGGAGGGGCAGCGTACACACACTGCTCAGGCAGCAAAGTCGACAAGGCTCACACTGGGACCTTTAAACATTTAACATCTCTTTGTTAACGGTCAGAGATTTGAACTTGGGGCGACATTAGCTATTTTGCATCATAAAGGACAAATAAAACACTTGATAAATTGCCAAGTCTGTGCCTTGATTCAAGACAAAAGCATTTAAACAGTCTCCCAATTCCATTCAATAGGGGCAGGAGGAGAAAGCTACAACAGAGATACTTAATGCAGCAATAGTAACTTATGTATAAATTATATAAATAGGTCTGTGCCCCCTTTTAGCTATGGTGTGGCGAGGGCAGAGTTCATGGTACCTATATGTGCGTCGAGGTGTGGGCACACAGCGGGACACAGAAATCTCAGGATTTGTTTTTCAAACGTAGGCAGGTCTGGCTCTGGGGAACAATGGCTGACGGTGCAGGTGCGCGGGCTCAATCCCTCTCCAGCCGCGAGAAGACCCTACGCGCCCTATCGCTGCAATGTTTTATGGAATGCATTTCTGAAATAAACTGACGGAAGAAATATCAGTGGCAGGCCAGTGTTTGATTTTACTGATTGACAGAGCTAGCTCAAAGAGATCCAAGGAGGATGTGTTTAAGGCATGGAAGGGCAGATGGTTAGTGGGAATGGTAATTTATGTTCCTCCTCACATGAAATGTTCCCCAAGCTGTACTCCAAAGCAACTGTTTCCACTTATAGGTTGCGCTTAAGCACCCCCTAATAGACAAAACTTTAAAAGACTATTTAAAAAAAAAAACTATAGACACTTTATAAAGTAATTTGCAAAATGCAACTAGGCCAAACCATGGCTTTATTAATCTAATAAAAGTCCTTTGTCTCTCCTATCACTCATGGTGCTGAACAGTCACTATCAAGATTAATCTGTCGAAACAGGGTGCTAATCTCCTTCCCCAATATATGCCTATATGAAAATTAATCCAGCCCTTGAACTGAATAACAGTTATTTGCATGAAGCATATTCTGCTACAGCAAGACCCTCATAGCGCTGAAAAGTAGGAGTATTTTTAATGCTTCATTCTTTAGTTTCAGCAATTAGGTGGTGCTTTGGAGGTACCTATAAAGCTAAAACAGTGTAGATAGAACGCAGATGGGATGTGAGGAGCAACACAAGATGCGAGAAGCGAATAGCTTTTTACACACCCACATTAATCCATACAGCCATTACCTGCCCATCCCCCGAAATCACACACTCCTTGGGTTTCTTTGGGATAGCTCCAGCAAACTGTAAAATCAAACTAGGGGCTTTTATGCAATGCCTTTGTTATTTTATTTTTTATTTTTTTTACAAACTTTATTTTGTATTTCATCTCAAGAGCTCAGATTACAAACATGTGTAAAGGATGTTAAACATAATATCATTCATTCTCTTATTTTCGTACAAATTCCCATTACTATTACTTTCTCCAGTTGAGTTCTTGAGTATATCAGTTAAACAATTAACAAATGTTCCCTCCCCCTCCCCGCTTGTTCTCATTTCGATAATGTTCGGTTGAGTTAATATAGTAAATTTTCATTTGTGGATCAGTGCAGTTCTTCTCGGGGTGGTTCACCTCTAACTGTCTTGATCATAAGATGGAGACTTTGCATAATACTCTGTGTTTAAAATACATTTGTTCATTGTCTCTGGTGAATTCATGAAGGGGCATCCACGTATTCAAGTATTTCGGGTATGAGCCGTATGCCAAATCTGTCACTTTCTCCAAGGCCCTAAACCCCCATAGTTTAACCCACCACATGGCCTCTACCGGTCCTGGTTTGTTTTTCCACATGTGTGCTAAGTTTATCCATGCTGCGCTCAACATGTAGGTTATGAGCGTGGCTCTATTCCCAGTATTTGCGTAGCTATCTTCGACTGCCTCCCCTAGCAGTATCACTAAAGGATCCATGGGGAGCTGCACTTTTGTTATTTCCTTGATATGGCTCAGGATTTCCTTCCAATATGTCTGTGCCCGAGGACAGGTCCACCACATGTGAATCAGGTCTCCCACTTCCCCACAATCTCGCCAGCACAATGAGGAGTAACTAGCATTGATAAAGTGTATTCGCTGTGGTGTCATGTACCATCTAAGACATAACTTGAATGCCGCCTCTTTGATTGAGGCACATTTAGAGCCCTTTGCCGCTCGACGCCATATTTGCCCCATGTCTCTATGGAAATAGATTTGCCCACATCACCCTCCCATTTTCTCATATATGAGAGAGTTTCTTCTGGGTGCGCCCCACAGAGCAGTCGATATATTCACGATATACCTTTTTCAGGTGTCCCTTCCTGTATGGTAAATTCTAGCCCTATAGGTTGCCGAGATGCTCCCTCTTTCACCTTTGTGTTTGCGACCCAGTGCCTGATTCGAGTGTAGCAATATCGTTCACTTTCAGGGATGGAGAACTTTTCTTTACACCCTTCAAATGTTAGGGGGACCCCGTCTGTGTAGAATTCTTTTAAAGTCAGGTGTCTCCCCCCCCTTCCGAGCGGGACCAAAAGTGGGGTTGTGTACCTGGTGTGAAGTCTGGGTTATTGGCCATTGGCGTGAGTGGGCCCCCTCCTAATTTTAGCTTCTTACTCCGTAGGGCTTTATCCCAATACCACAGAGTGGCCTTTGTTGTTTCCTGTAGTGTGCCTCCATTACCTCTATATCTCAGGTGCAAAATCCCCAGACTCTCCAACGGGGTCTTCGTTGCTTCTCTCTCCAGGTTTACCCATTGATTTTGGTTCTCCCTTGGAGCCCATTGTAGCATCAGTGCTTCGTGCGCTGCCCACAGATATCTACGAAATTCCGGCACTCCCAGCCCTCCCATTGCCGAAGTTCGGAATAGGACCTTCCTGGGGATTCTGGGCTTCTTCCCTTTTCCAGATTAAAGCCATATCTTTCTTTTGTAGGTTCTGAATCGCCGGGGTGGGGATTATCAGTGGGAGTGCACCCATTATATATAAGAAACTGGGAAGAAGGGACATCTTAACTGCCGCTATCCGCGCTGACCAGGACAGCTTGTGCATATCCCATCTTTTCAGATCTTCTGCCAGAGTTGTCAGCAGTCTCTGGATATTTGCCCCTTAAAGCTTCTTGTAAGTAGGTGTTAGATTTATGCCCAAGTAGGCTATAGGTCCTTGGCTCCATTTTAGTGGTTATTTTCTCTCCCACCCGCCCGGGTCTTCTGTGATGTTAAGTGCTTTAGATTTAGGGTAGTTAATATGGAACCCGAGACTTCTGCAAATGTCTCTAGCATTATAAATGGCATGGGGAAGCGAACGCTCTGTGTCTCTTAAAAAAAGAAGGATGTCATCCGCATATAGGGCTATTTTCTGGGATCCGCAGGTCCCCGTCTCCACCCCCGGGATGCCTTGCTCCGCTCGTATCCCTTGCGCCAGAGGCTCCATGGCCATCGCAAAGATTAACGGTGGAAGGGGGCACCCTTGTCTGGACACCTTGCAGATTGGGATGCTTTCGGTTAGCTGACCATTAATCATCAATTTTGTGGACGGATGTACAGAATTGGCTAATACCATGCGGGAGAAGATCGGGCCCCACCCAAATCTCTCCAGGACCAGCTGCAGGAAGCTCCAATCTAGGCTATCAAAAGTCCTGGAGGCATCTAACGCTAATACCGACATATGCTGGCCTGTTCTCTGCACCCATTCAATGATGTTTATTACCCTACGGATGTTGTCGTACGTATGGCGTCCCCTTACAAAGTCCACTTGATCCGGGTGAGCTATTTTCAGAAGAACTCTAGCTAATCTTTGCGCTAAGATAGTGGAGTACATTTTTGCATCCCCATTTAACAGTGAGATGGGGCGATAACTTGCACAGTCTGTTGGGTCCCTATCTGGTTTTAACAGGAGGACCGTGGTAGCTGGGCTCATTTCCCCCGTGACTTGACCGATATCTCTTATATAGTTGAATAGGTGTGTTAGTGGGCCAACCGGCATGTTTTGAAACGTTTTGTAATAAGCATTACAAAGACCATCCGGGCCTGGGGATTTATACCCTTTCAAGGTGTTAAAGACCCCCCTCACCTGCTCTTCTGATATGGGTGCTTCTAGCTCTTGTCTATCACTTTCAGTGAATTGCAGCAGTTTTGTTTGTGCCAGGAACTTTGTTTGTGTCTCCCTTTGTAAGTTATCTCCTGATAGGTGTCTAACGTAAAATGCATGCATGATGTCTGCTATCCCTTTTTCTTCTTTTGTCATTCCTCTCCCTGGACGTTTTAGATGGTTAATGTGGTTGCGATCCTTTTGCTTTTTCAGTTTGGCTGCTAAAAACCGATTGGCTTTGTCCCCTTTTATATAGTACATTTGTTTTGTTTTAAGGAGGAGCTGTGCAGATTCATCCGCGTAATGAGCCTCTAATGCGGCTTTAGTTTGTTTGAGTTCCCGCCAGGCCCTTTGGGATCTTTTGTCTTTATATTGAGCTTTGGCTATTTTTACTTTAGTTTCTAATCCTCGCCTCCCTCTTTCTTTTCTCTTTAGGAAGTTTGCTGTGTGTGCAATAAATTCACCTCAAACTACTGCCTTACTGGCATCCCATATTATCCCCAGTTAATCCCTGGTGTGGTGTTTTCTGTGAAATAGTTCTTTAGCACCTGTTCTATATCCGTTCTAAGTGCCAAATCTTTCAATAGCAGTTCATTTAGGCGCCATGGTTTACGATTTTGTGGCCTCGGGCACAGCATTTCCATGGTCATGGAGACCGGCGCATGGTCTGATATACACCGTACCCCTATTTCTAACTCCATGTTCTGTGGGATAGCTGCATCCGAAACTAAGACCATGTCGATCCAGGAGAACCCTTTATGTACTGCTGAGTAAAAGGTGTAGGCCTTCTTGCCAGATTTCTATTAGCTGTAGGTCTCTAAGGAATTGAGCCAGGGCTCTTCTATTCACATTGTTGCTGGGAGAGTTTTATCCGTTGGGGCGTCCATTACACAGTTAAAATCTCCCCCTATTAGGATCTGCCCTCTTCCCCATTCTGCAATTTTTGGGTGTAGCTCCAGCAGGAACCGATCCTGCTTTTCGTTGGGAGCGTAGATCGCCACCATGGTCACTTGTTGGTCCATTAAAGTTCCCCCGAGAATTAGGTATCTCCCTTCCGGGTCTTTTTTTACATACTGCTTCTCGAAGCGGACCCCTTTGGCAATGAGGATTCCCACCCCTCTCTTTTTCGTCCCGCTCAAGGCCAAGAACTGCGTTGGGAAGGCTCTGTGTCTTAGTTTATGTTCGTCCTCTGGGAGCAAGTGGGTTTCTTGCATCCACACCACTGAGGCTTGCAGGTCCCCCAGCCGTCTCATAATTGATCTTTTTATTGGGAAGTTTAGCCCTTGAACGTTAAGCGTAACAAACGTTAGGTCAGTCATATTCGGAGTTGTGCAGCATATTCTTTTAGTTCGTCCCCTTTCCCCTAAAGACCCTTAGTTACTGCATTTATGAAGTTTTTGTCCTCAACCGCAAGCTGTGTTTTATATAGAGTCCCTTTCCCTCCCCGCCTTCTAACTCCCCCATAACTTTCAACATTAACAGTTAACATGAATTATCACAGCAACTCACCGGGATTAACTTTCCCAAGAACATGGGGATCCGTGTCTCTCCTTCCAACCCCCACCTTTCCTCCCCCCACCCGACCCCATCCCTGCATTGTTTATCTTCGCCCTCAATAATGTGTTCCTTAATGTGATCCAATCTACTCTCTTCCCGGCTTTCTACCACTATCGGGCTGTCATTCAGACCCCCCCATGCCTAAATAATAATAGCAACCCAAAACTTATAAGCATCTCTTTACCCTTTTGTGTGGGTTCTTTATGTAGGGTCCTTCTCCTTATGTTCTTTAATACGACCTCTTGGGCGAGGTCGTGCTGGTTTCCATTGCCCTTTCTCCCGGGCATCGCTTTACCTAGGTTGATCTGAGGGAATCTTTCCTTCCACAGCACCCTCACTTCCTTCCTCTTCTCTCATGAGTTCCTCCAACTCTTCTTCCTTTGTGATAGTGTATCGCTGCCCTTTCCATTCAAATCTAAGTCCATTCGGGAAGATCAATCGGTACTGAATTTTCTTATTCCTCAGCCAGTCCGTTACCACCCTGAAACGTTTTCTATTTTGTAATGTGGCTTGCGCCAGATCTTGATAGGGCTGAAGAATCGGATGGGGTCTGTCCTGCGAGCTGCCCGCATGAGGTCTTCTTTTACTTGGTACAAACGTACTCTGGTTAGCACATCAGGAACCAAATTCCAATTGATTTGATAGGTGGAGTAGACCCTGTGGGTTCTGTCTAGTACTATGTCTCTCTCGTCTTCCGGCCCCAATATTTGTCAAAATAGCTCTATTACTGTTTGCTGAAGCTCTGAGTCTGGAATTGATTTAGGAATGCCCCGGATCCGTATATTATAGCGCCTCAATCTATTTTCGACAATTTCTTGTTTGCTTTGGACTCGGTCCATCTGTTGCTCCAACTCCTGAACTCTTCTGGTTAGCACATCTTGTTCATGTCCCTGCTCCGCCAGTGTTGTCTCTGCTTCCTCCATCCGCTTCTCTACTGCTGTGATCCCTTTATTGAGGTCTGCTGTTGACTTGGCCAGGTCAGAGGCACTATCTTTAATGTCCTTTTTAAGCTCCTGTAGCATCGCCAGCAAATCAGATTTGCGCAGAGGCGGGTCCCCTTGTATCAGCGTGTCTCTTGAGGAAGGGGAATGTACCGGAGCGGTTGTTTGCTGCAGATTGCCTTTCTGGGTATCCTCAGCTTGCATGAGGGCTTTGATGTGACCAGATGATGGTCCTTTCTGCTTCTGCCCCTGTTTAGCCATGTTGTTTGCTGCAATTAAGATGCAGGGTTCCAGATCTAGCTTATACCTTAAGCTTGGCTACAGGGTTCGTCCTTAGCTTTGGCCAATTAAGACCTCTCAAACTTGCTGTCTTTTAAGGCTCTGGAAGCTCCCCGTTGGTTCTTGGGTGTGGGGATTATCACCACCCTGCAAGGTGCTTTATGGCTGTAAGGGTTTGTGGGGTGTGTTCTCCTCCAGTGTAGGCGTTTCCAGGATTCAGAGACACTGGCTCACTCTTGGCATGTGCTCTGTAGGTCCCTGCTCCTCTTGTTGCATTAAAGGGTTTCCATTCATTGGGTCTTTAATGGGGACCCTACAAGCTGCTGTGGTCTCTTGCCACCCCCTCCTCTTCCAGCTACGCCTTGCTCAGGTGAGTCTTGTTGCCTCAAGTTCTCATTCAGCGCCTATGTGCACATCTTACATCATCTTCTCACGGTGCCTCCTTATATAATCAAGCTGGGTTTTTATTCAACTTATGCTAGCTTAATACTGTGTCCATTTGCAGGCCCCTTATTATATTGGGCCTTTAGCTGTTTGCTACCTTGTGTGACATCCAGGGTTTCCAGAGTCTGCCAAAGTCGTCTCCCCCTCCACATGTCCGCCTCTGTCAGCTTGTGACTCCGTTATGGTCCTCCCTCCTTCAAGTCTTCTTACTATGGTCGGAGGGCGAGGCGCCGCTCTCACTTCCAGCAGCGCTCCGCTCTGCCGCCTCCTCTCGCCTTCCTTCACTCTTCCGGGAGTGGGACTGAGGCACGCTTGATGTCTCTCACACAGAGGGCCACCTGCTCTGCTTCAAATCGCGGCTGCCGCACTCACCCGTGTCCGTGCTGCCGTCCCCTTTAATGGCTCGTCTTGCATTCGTTGTCCGCAGGGGTTCTGAGCCCACTCCAGCCGCGGTCACCCGCTCCTCTGTACCCCCACAGGCGGCGTCTGCCCTTCCCTTGCTTCCGCTCACTCGACTGTTCTCTCAGGCAGTCCCAGGGCTTTTCTGTCCGTGCGCGGCTTACCTCAATCGCTCCCGGCTCCACGTTGCCGCTGTCTAAGTCTTACCGGCGAGGATAGAGGGAGGGGGAAGAGCCGCAGACCACCTTCAGCCTCTGCATCAATACGGATATATTTGTGCGACATGAATACTCACTCAGGCTTGCTGTCCTCTACTCCTTGCTCTTCCATCGGGGAGCTCTTAGATTACATTCATCGGCTGGCGCGTAGTTCACCATAGCTCCGGCGTTCCTCTCTGCATTCTTCCACCGCCGAGTGAGCGGCGGCCGCCATCTTGGCGGGAGGTCCGATCCGTAACGCAACTTCGTCTCAAACTTTCCCACCAGTATATATCACCGCCTCATTTTCGGGTTTTATGATCCTTTAGCTGTTCATGGTTGTGTGGATCGTTTCTGTAGGGATTTAGGCGTACCGAAAGGGGGGGGGGGATTTGAGCCTCAGGGTGGAAAGGGATCACAGAGCTTACCGAGGAGCCATCCGTCCGGGTCCTCGGCTGGCCACGCCCCCCCGCCTTTGTTATTTCTAAGCAGTCTCCTGAAGATTAATGGCTTAAGTGCAGCTGTAAATAAGCGCCTGTTGTAATAAAAAGTCTTGAACGGCGTGTGCCTCAACCCACTTAAATTTAAATAATATGGTTCCTAACATCAGTTGCTTGTATTGCATTCCTGCTAAAACGAATATTGGCAAGCAAATAATTCTGGCTATTTTATAAGAATTTGGGTTACTCACAGCAATACTCCCACTCCACATACCTTTCCTGCGTGCGTGGACGGGAGAAACTGACATGCAGAAGAGTTGCAGAGTCAAGCCAGTAACTCACTGAGAAAAAAAATAATCTTTGAAACGTAAGCAAGAGTGAACATGCATGCCTTCACAGAAAGCCCAGCCCCGTTTTATGGTCTGCTTTATTTGAGGGATGACACATCATTTCCTGATAACACCCCCAATGCTAAGAGTAATGTGAACTTTCACTTTTTTAAATTATTATTAGGTAAATTGGTTTAAACGAAGAAAAAAAAAACTTACACATTTATAAAAATATTACACAATTTCAATCCTAAAATTCAGGATTACATTATATAAAAGTCAAAATGTGTTGGTTTGTGTCGGTATTTGTGGCGAAGCGTTGTTCCTTATACAATTCCACACTGTTTCACCAATCTGCACCATATTTTTCATAGTTGCCTGTTAGGACCCCCAGACATTACTGGATTCATGACATTTGGATACCCCACCCCTTTCCCTGGATTTCAGCACCTTCACACATGAGATGGTTGCATGAAATCAGCAAACCATCAATGTGGTTGTAGAAGGACCGGTCCGGACACTAGGAACAAAACTTGAGGTTGAGGACCTAGGATGCATTGTTTCCAATATATCTGCACTGCAATGAACTGCACCACACCAGGGTGAGGCGACAGGTGGGGAGAGAGTACAGAATGTTCCAGTATGCAGCAGCACACCAACTCTGCCCCTCCCCCATACCCATGTGCATCTGTCCTCCATTCCGCGGATGTCAGCCAGCCACAGGCGCCCCTTCTCGGTGCAGTTTACTTCAGGGTGCAAAGCACATCAAATGATAAGCGAAAAGGAAGAGCGACCTGCAGGATCAGTGTTATGTCCATCTACAGAACGCGGAGAACGGGTACTTCTGCTACTATCAAATAAAATATATATATTCCATTTCTTTAAATATATTACCACCTCAAAGCAATTAGATTACCTTATTACAAAAGGTTAATTAGTGCAATGGTTAAGAAGTTTCATGTTCGGATACGATATATAATAGGATATAGCATTTATAACGAGCCTGTACACAAGTGCTTCTGGGCACGACAAGACAAGCAGGGAGAAACAGAGTGAGGACAAAACAACGATCTTACTAGGCCTTGTGTCATTCAGACCGCGCAAGTGCAGGCAAGGTGAGAAGTGCAGAGGGAGTCTGGGGGTGGGGCAAGTGCAGGTAAGTCAATAAGTGCATCCAACGACTGGCTCATAAATGCAGAGAGAAGGGACTGTAGGGTTGCAGATACAGACCATAACTGCTGGGGGAGCCCGGGGGCAGTGCAAGGGCAACTGGACATGCAGGAGCCTCGGCCCGAGTTCAGAGGGTAGCCCGGTGACCAGTACGTGGAGTAGTCGGGACATGAGCAGGGGAGAGGAAATGAGAAAGCGGAAGCTAAAAAGGAAGGTCTTGAGTTGCTTCCAGAACCAGAGGCGGTTCTGCTCAAGTTTGAGAAACGCAGGGAGGCTGTTCCAGAGAGGCCCCTGTCGAAGCGAGAGAGAGAGGTATCTGCCCCCAACTATATGCTTGGAAAAGCATCCGACCCTCAGAGAATTTGAAGTGGATGAGCAGAGAGCTCGAGAAGGGAGATGTTTAGGAAGAGAGTTGGAAGTAGTGCAATCCCAGGCCCAATAAAGCCTTGTGGACAATGCAAATGATATTGAACTTGATTCTTCCCGCCACATGGAGACAGTGAAGCGATTTCAGAGCTGGAGAGATATGATCCCTGGGCTTGAGGCCAAGCACAAGTCTCGGTGGTCAGGAGAGCAGTTTCTGTGGTTCTGGCAACTCTGAAGCCAGACTGGTGGTTGTGGAGACAACCAACAGATTCAGTTTGCAGAGTAAGCTGGGAGATGGCCGGCTTTTCCAAGAGTTTGCCCAGGAAAGGAGTGATGGAGATGGAGTGATGGAGATAGGGCGATAGTTGGCCAGAGAGGAAGGATCAGCAGAGGGCTTCATCAGAAAGGGGGTGCACAAGGGAGTGCTTGAGGGGGGAGGGGAAGGTTTCAGTGGTAAAGGGGTAATTGCAGAAACCGGTCAAGGCTGGAGCAAGGGTGTCAATGTTGTCCTTGATGGTTCTGGAGTAGGGGAGACCTGATTTAGGATGTCCTGAGTATAAGTGATGGAAAGAGAAAACAAGGACATGCAGAGGGCCTGGGAGGGAAAAGGAGAGGTAGAGACTGCAGCAGGATTGGCCAGCTCCTTGCAAATTTTGAAGAGTTCGGCTAATTTGATGGATGCCGTAGAGATGCGAACTTGGATGTGTGCTCTCTTCTTAGCGAGAAAGTATTGCCTTTGGAGCAGGCGGCAGCCAGTTTGTCAGGGGGTGCGACTGATGCCCTCCACTTCCTCTCAGCCACCCTACACTTGCGTTTAAGGGTGACGAGGTCAGAATCGTACTAAGAGTTGCACTTGGATTTGGACTTCAAACGGATCCTCATGACAGGGGCAAGGACATCAAGAGTGTTCGAGATAGAGAGAGGAAGGTTAGATAGGGCTGTGTCAAGGTACGAGTCAGCCAAAGGTGCAGAAGGAGGAGCGAAAGTACCGGCGAAAGCCTCAACTGATATGCTTCATGGGCGGGATGACCGAGAAGATAGGTGTCAATGCTGGAGTCGGCTTGGCCTGAGGGGTAGAGAGAGAGCGGTGGGAGGAAAGGAGAAAGTGATCACTCCAGGAGAGAGGGTTAGAGAAGGGTAGGTCTGAGGAGATCACAACATCCAGGGTGTGCCCTGTAGAGTGAGTCAGGCCAGAGGGAAGTAGAGATAGAGAGTGGCAGAGGTTGCAAAAGAGTCCCGAAGAAGGGCAAGTAGCATCCAGGTGGATGTTCAGGTCTCCGGAGAAGGAACAGTTGAGAAGCAGAGGTGAGCAGGGAGGAGGAGAGGTCAGCCCACTCAAAGAGGAAGATGGCGACCTAGCCAGGCATTCAAAGAAGGAGTAGTCCTGCATAGGAATGATAGAAGCAGATATCCACTCCAGGAAGATCAAGGCTACACCCCCACCGGGACGGTTGGTTCTGGGTTCGGAGAGGATCTTGTAGCTATCGGGAAGGGCTGACAAAACTTGTTACGGAGCTGGCCATGAACCAAGTCTCAGTGAGACCGAGTACATGCAAATCAAGTTCTTCCAGGAGACGGCAGATGTCAGCGGAGTGTTTTGACAGCTGAGCTAGAGTGGACAGTAGCAATGTGGAGCAGGTTGCCCCCTTTAAAGGACTTCTGTGGGGGGGTACAGTTTAAAAGGTACGCCGTGCAGAAGTTTTGGAAGTGCCTGAAGATGGGCAGAGGAGGAAGGAGGAGAAGGCAAGGTAGCCAGGGAGAAGGAAGAGGGCGCCAGAGGGGTAGCGGAGGATGGAGGCAACAGGAAGGCCAGAGAACCAGCAGAGGGTGTCGTGGAGGTGGCAGAGGATGGAGGGGGCAGAAGCGCCAGCTAGGGGAAAGAAGGGCTAGCAGGAGAGGAGAGGAAAGGAATTTGATAAGGTGCAGGAAGCATCTATGAAAAGGAGGAGGTTGGTCTGAGGGTCCTGGACAAAGACGCTGCCATTTAAGTAGACATTAATGATGGTCTTGGAGGAGTGGAAGAGCCAGGAGGGCCTCCCACTGGGTGCCACCATTAATGGGAGAATATGAAAAAGGAGAGGGAACAGAGACCATATGGGGTGGTGTGGGAGGTCCAAAGGCCTGGAGAGGGAACGACAAAGGATGTCGGTAAGGGTCTGTCTGGAGGAAGCACTGGTGTAGGTATCAGCAATAGGGAGGCCTGGGTTGAAGACCAGGATGTCTTTTTTGAGCTTCTTCCTTCCAGACTTTGAGAGAGGGATAGGATAGCCAATAGAAAAGCAGAGAAGATAGGTGAGACAGAGCACCGTAGAGGATCCAGAGAGGAAGAGGGGAGTGCAAAGGGGGGAGCCCAACCACAGGGGGGGTAGCGCTTGGGAGCAGGCAGGCAGGGGAGGGACACAAAAGGAGGGGGGCAAGCAATGGACAAGAAGCAATGGACCAGAGAACTCAGTTGCAATCCATAGTCAACAGCAAAGTACAGCGGACAATACGGAACCTAGAAGAAAAAGGATGCAGAGGCAAAGAACCAACAACAAAGCACAGAACGCAGCAGGGGACCTAGATTGGAAGAAGCCGGCAGTGTAGTTTGACGCCAAAAAAACGTGGGGAACAGCACAATATCGGAGCAAAGGAGAACAGCACAAAAACAGAGCAAAGGAAGATGCACAAGGTCAACCACAAAAGTAGCCTAGTAGTAAAGGATGGACACAACAGGAATGCAGGCAATGACAATGTAAGCCAGTAACTGTGGAGCAACAAAAAACATCAAAAACAGTATACAATAGATCAAGGAAGGGAGGTAGCCAAGATGAGAGGGCAGGGAAGGGGCCGCAAGGAATGCAGGGACCCAAGATGCGAGGTACGCAGCGACTAAGAAAAGGAGGGGTGCACGCGGCCAAGTAGAGAGGGAACGCACACAGCCTAAGTTGCGGAGTAGTGTACGTGGCCTAAGTTTCAAGGGTGCGTGCGAGCGCAAGTAAGCGGGGGTTAGGGTGGCGGGTCTGAGGACCGAGTGAGAAGGGGCACCAGGTGAGGAGGGTTGCGTGGAGTGTAGCAAGCCAACTCGCCCCGCACCTTCTTACCTTGCAGCCACAGCCAGGAGGGTGAGGTCGTCCGCACTCACTGTCAACGCCGCCAAACAACTGTGTCGCTCAACACTGCGGCCTTGTCCTGCGAGGGCTTTGCTGCAGGGGGTCCATACCTCAGTTCTTATTGGCACCGAAACTTGGATGTAGCAAAGCGTGCTACGTATAATCAGGCAGCGTCTCCTGCGCACCTGCATTGCTCAACACTGCAGCCTTGTCCTGCGAGGGCTTACAAGGGATAAAAAAAATGCAGCCAGAATTCATCGCTACATAAGTGTCATGATCTCTGCTTCCAAAAGGTCAGGGTTTTCCCAACTCCCTAGGAAGCAGATCCATAACCCAGGTTCTGAGTGCCAACCAGTCCCAATTGGGACCTTTTGGACCCAGTCCTGGCGCCAGTGGCACCAGGCTCATAAATATGCCCAGTCCCAGCGCTGGAAGCGCCGGGCTCATAATGCTTGGGTGGACTTACCTGCAGCAGACCATGCTGCTTACTTGCCTGCCAGTTGAGCCTCTGATCCTCTTCTGTTTGGAACTACTTTTCGTGTTGGGTGGGGCAGGAGCCACTCCCTAGATTCAGAACACTGGAACTCTTCTGGAAAGCAGGAACTCTTTTCTTACCTAGGCGTGGCTGTGGAAGGAGACACCTAAGCACTACAGGAGGCTATTTAAACCACACCCGATGGATGAATCTTGCTTTGCGTTATTCTGCATCCTCTGCAGCAGAACGCTCATCGTGTCTTCTGCATCTGATCCTGGGCCTAAGGAAAAAGGCTTACCATCCTGAATCCAGTCTTCAGCAACACCTATAAAGACAAGAAAGAACAGGTTAGCAATTACGGTCTTCAGTGACAGCTCTTCACTTACCTGGTCCATCGGCTGTCACCAACGCCTCGCGCTGCATTCCGGCATCTGAAAGACAAAAGCTTACCAACTCTTCGCACGCTCCGGAGGCCTTCGGCGCTGCATCCCGCATCTGAAAGACAAAACAAGGTGCGTTTAAAGACATTGGGGAACTTTAATACTCACGTGCCATTACTCCTTTCCACATCTAACCCAGTGGGTATTCCGGCACCCTGCAGCCGCTCCGAACTTGTACCTGCAAAATAAAAAGACAGTTAGAGCGCATCGTGAAGCAGGCAACAAGCGCTTACTTACGTGCTTCCAGGCGCTTCTATTCATCACACGGGCTCCATCTTCAACTCACTTCAGCCCGTCATCCGCCATCGCCGGAACCCTGCAAAACAAGAAACATCATTACTAAAGACTTTAAAGACATTAGAATTACTCGAAACTTACCGTTCGTGCAGTAAACGACGGACAGCAGTCCTCTGAAGTCAAGAGGCCTGCTCCCCTTATCCAGTGAAGAAACTGGTTACAGCACCCTGCCCAGAGGCAGGTGGAGAGCACGGCGTTCACTTATCCAAGGTGAGAGCGTTAACCTTTGGGGTTCTACAGGAGAAGAGAAAGGGAAGAAGAGAGACATTCAATAACCCAGTTCCTTAATCCCATATTTTCTATCTGCAGACATCTTACCCTCCAAGTCAGACATACAGTGCACAGAGGTCCAGCCCAAAGAGCCAGCCGTGTGTTACACATCACCTTTGCAGATACGGTATACGCCCAGTCAAGACCGGCGCCTCTACGGGAATCAGGTGAGCGTTACAATAAGCAAACTTCATGATCAACGAATCTTGCAAAGCACAGGCTCCTCACATTATTTAAGAAGGGGCATTTCACCATAAGGTGATGTAAAGATTCGATAACGTCCCCCTGTTTACAATAGGAACATGAAGTTGTCAAAGAGGAATTCTTTTTGCGAATGCTGTTTATTTCCCCGGTGGGCAATAAATTCATCCTAAAACAAAGGAATTGGGTTTGCCAATGCACATTTGCAACTAGCAAGAGAGATAGCCCAGACTTTTCTCCCAAGGTGCAATTCTTGAACAGGGCATATTTCTTACCATTACTAGTTACCATTACTTGCACCAATCCTTCTCAAATAGCTTCCTTTTCACTTCAAACTGATGTTTGACCAATACCATTGTGTGAATTGATAGTACATATGCACATCTAGTTAAATACATGGCAAATCGGCGCTATATGATCCCCATGCATTATTTTTTGAAGATCTACAAAAAGTGCTCTGGGGAGGGTCTGTAACGTGTTTGTCAAATTATAACATATTCCATTGCAGCCAACACTTAAAGACACAAGGCCTAGTTAGAGTGTTTCGCCACAAGAGAATACTTTTTTTGCAAAGTTTCAGACCACGTGCCATATGCCAAACCTCCAATCCATACATAAGGAAAGGATTACTTAGGACTTGATCAAAGGTATTAAAGAAAATCTACCATATGTCCCATTGATGCGTTTAATTTGGGAAATGAATAGTAATGCTTTCTCCTTTAACTTTGTCATAATGGTGTTTTTATATGGAATAGCGCCCAAGTCAAAACGCAAATATTTTAATTAATTTATAGTTTGCAGCACATGTTTGCTGATTTTCCAGGTAAACCCATAAATTCATCTAGCTGCTCTGGAATATCTGATGTCCGTTTTATTGTACTTAATGATCAAGTCATTTTCAATGTTATACTGATAAACATGTCAATTAAATGTTGTTGATCCACAAGGAGGACATTGAGGATCTGTGGGTTGGCTTATGCAGACTATGATTCCAAATGGGGGGCAATTAAAAAAAGGCCCCGGCCAGTGACTCCCCCACATCATAGATGTAAAGATTGAACAGGAAGGGATCCAAATCACTTCCCTGCCACAAGCCTATAGAAGTGGGAAACTCGCTCAACAGAGAAACTTTTTGGTTCAACTTTATTTGGACTTCTGTGACTGTGTGGCGATAAGGTCCAATAACCTTTGAGTGGAGAAGAGTCCCAAGAGAGCATCGAGACATGAGCGCATCAGAAAGGAGAGGAGCGCAGAGAGAAGCAGAAGCAACACCTATAAGTGCAAGACCAGAGAAGCGGAGGTTGCTCACAGCAAAGCAGTCCTGTAGGCGTGACCATGTATAGGACGCAGTGGGCTGGAACCTGTAAATGGGCGCCCAATCCAGGAACGAAACGAGGACTGCGTGCCTTCCACTCTCCATATGAGAGCCGACAATGAGCAAGAGCGACCTGAGAGGAACGCAAAGACTGCCATTGTCCAGAGGCAAAAAGCGGCCAATCGGCAAAGAGCGCCACTGCTTGCGAGACCAAACCTCCCTGGGGTAAGCACTGCACCACGGCAGGTACATGGGTTATCCAGGTCGGAGGGAGGAGGAAAGTGAATGCAGGCAGAGGAGAGAAATATCCTAACCGCAAATAAGAGTCACAGGGACCCCAGAAGTCAGAGAGGTAGATGTCTCAAGGGGTTGTAAGAACCCAAGAGATCCGAACAGCACAAAACTCCAGAAGAGTCACAGGAACAATACAAGAAACATAAATAAGGTCACAGTGACCTTAACAAATCAACACATTGGGGCGGCTGACCCCAAACAAGCCACAGGGGCAAAGTAACCAAAAACACCAGGAAGTTCAAGGGGAGCACGAAAGCACCCGTAAATTGGTCAAAGTGTGGAGCAATCGACAAAGGTGTTGGAAAGGGATCAGGGAAATATCCCTCCACCTAAAGAAGATTGGATATTTTGTTTTTTCAGGAACTTCAGACTATTTCAAGACTTCTCTGGGAATCTATGAGGAACTTTTGATAGAATGACAAGAGCCGTTTTCCTTGAGAGGAACTTTGGTGAAACTCTAAGACCCAGGAGAGATTCTTGGAAAAGACTAAAGACACTTTTTTTCTCTTTTGTGAAGCTCCAAGAGTGCAGGACACTTTGTATATTTTTTTTTACCTTTTGTGAAATGGTTGGGCCAGTTTAGGAGTTCGGTTTGGACAGAGGACGAATATTATTTTGACTTTAGACAAGTACCGTAGTTTTGTTTTGTTAGTTAGGGAACTCCCTTTTAGTAGAAAGGTCAGATAGGCACTTTCCCTTTTTATTTATATACAATCTGTACAAACCTGTCCTTTGCTCAGAGTCCTCCTTTTCTTTCTGGCTTGCATAGATTGGTATAATCGGAGAGTTTTTCCAAGCATCCAGAGCCTTTTTAAGAGATTATAATGGTGTTAAATAGGATATACAAAAGTGATGACCATAAAACGGGATCTTTCTTAAAAGCATGAATACTAAGCCCATTAGGCATTGGTGCTCTAGAATTTGTTTTCTTATGAGCTGTCCTATGACTTCCAAACTACAATTAAGAACCGAATTAGAGGTAAACATAGGGAGTTTGCACTAATGGGAAGAAAACGTACTAAGCAGCGCTTACCCCATGTTTCTGCGGAAATGGGGTTGCATTGTATTTCCGCTTTGTTTTGTCGAATTTTACTAATGATGTTTCAAAAATTGCAGGATTGTTTACAGAGGATGGCTTTGAACATTACTTCTCCATGCTTCTGCAGCAAAATGCGGCAACGTCTTTCAAGCCAATTCTTAGATCTTTGGCATACCCAATTTATCTCCTTCCTTACGGTATCCGATATCAGCGCATTTTTGATAGATTTGAAACCTTGACAAAGTCCTCTCTTTCTTCTGATGAACTACCTCGACATAATTAGGAGTTCTAGAATTTATTTCCTACCAGATTTCGTCGAGCGCTTTCATGTTTAGGATGAAATTTGATCAATTAACTGAGGCAAATACCTTCACTTTTTCAGCTAAAGTAGTGGAATTAAAGAATCGATTAGGTTTGCTTCTAAGAGTATCTACGTCTGCTACGTGGCATAGTATACGATTCATTTTAGGAGAGACAATTACATTAATCAGATTCAGGTGTTCAAAGGCTAGTAATTTACAAATTAGCCTTGCAATGAACATATGATGATCACTTAGGTTTCCTGAACCCGACGGCCTACACATTGTCCAAAAATGTTTGGGGATATAAAAATATAATCAAAAGCAGGTTGATGCACTCATCACCATATGAATTGAAATTCTCTGCCATATTAGAACAGTTATTTTAGGAGTTGTGTAAGCCATTCAAGAATAGACAAGATCTTCTCAATAAAAATCTCTAGAATGGAATGTAAGGGAATACAGTAGATGTCAATTACAAGAATATTTCTGGATGAGTTGCCATCATAGACCTGAACCTTAACAGCCAAAATACCATAGAGAATATTGGAGATTAGTTCCGAAATTTATTATCAGAATGTTGGAGACAGCAATGAGGCACCAGACAGCCTATCCCCATAAGGGCGTACAGCCAATTGCTGAAAGATTTTGTACCCATCAAAGACAAAAAGAGATAGGAGCAGACCTCTTCTAGAAATACAATGGATACTGGCTAGATCCCCAACATAACTCCTTACTAGTTTCAAGATAAAACTGCCTCCCTCATTCCATGAGTTAGGTTACATTGTGGTTTTGTAAATGCTATTCCCTAAAGGGCTAGTTCCACAGTCTGCTAGTCAGTGGTTTTCTGATGACAGAGTACATGGTAACCACAGGCAGTTCTCCCCTGAAAATGTGGTTTACAGGCATGAATTAAATAACTGTACATGCTGTGCCGATGCACCGTCATGACATATTTCCACACACCATGGGTAATAATAAGCAGCGCTCAAATACCGGAGGGTTTGTAGCGCTATATAAATGGTAGCGCTATATAAATGCTAAAACATTATTATTATTATTAATCACTTAAAAGGTTGCTCGATGATCAGAAGGATCAGGCTGGGAGGCGGGGGGGCGATCAGGCTCCATAATAAGGAGCAAGATCATATCCTATTTGCCTGGCGGCTTCAACTTCAACATTTTGAAGATCATCTTGGAAGGAATCTTGTGAATCACAATGTCTGTTCTACTGTTATATAAAAATGAAAAAAAACATGTCTTAGATGTTATCAATCGCAGGAAATGCATTTCTTGAAATATTTTCAATATGTTGGAACGGTAGAGGACTGGTGGTGCCTAAATTCCAGCAAAAGTTGATATCTCTATTGACTTCTTGCAGTTTATGACCTTCTGTTAATATCAGCCAAGATGTTCGGGCTTGCCAAGTCAAATGGTCCATGACGTAATATCGATAAAACAGACAACACTTGTTGATTCAAAATTGGGGGAGCTGGATAGGTTTATGTCTGTACTGATTGAGATCCAATGGGGACAATAATTCCCCCCGCCCCCAAGAGACTTCTCTGAGTTATTACCGTCCAGGTGATCGGTACTCCCCTGGATCCGTTTCTGTAAAACGCAGTCTTTCTGCTTGGTTGTTTTTTTCCAGGTGATCAGCTTTTGGTGGACGCCTACATTCCTGGACTGTGGCGATTAATTTATGCCTCAGCTGCAGCCTCCTTCGCAAGGTGCGTTTGACGCTAGACCTTCCTAGAGTTCTTCCTGCCGACACGTTCCTCTTTTGGTTTTATTCTTTACCCGAGTAGACGTGTTGGCCCCAGATATGGAGGCTGAATGACATGTATCCGGATCCGTGGTCGAGCACACAAAGATTGCAGCCAAGGGTTTGTCTTTGGCGGTGTTGTCCGCTCCATAGTAGATGCATTTGTTTCTCACACTTTTAGGAAGGGTGTGTAATTGCTCACATTGCTTAATTGGTTAATTGCTTACAGCAATACGACTAGATTGTGACCGATTGTGACATGAATTTAGCTTCTCACAATTCCAATATCAGTTTTATTTCATACAAAACAATTGTGTGGATTTAACTTCAGAGCTTATGTTGTCCTACAAGTTCACGAAAGAACTCAGCATCATATTAACAAGTGCGGATATACAGGGGGTTCAAAGCTTGATTTTATCTTCGAGATCGTGTAAAGTGTGGTGTAACTTTGAGGATGCCAACAGACTGGTAGTTCGAGGATGCTAACAGACTGGTGGTTCATGAGGAATCTGCCCCATCCACAGAATTATGTTCTGTTATAAAGGAAGAAAGGAAGGCAATTAGAACCTGCTGTAGATTCGGTACATGGTTTAGCCATTACTAACTCACACTACAGTGCATTTAGGTGCTGCAAATGGCAATAAACTGGAGTCATATTAGGGAGAAAACAATTTTGGCCCTGTGTTAATCTTTTGGTAGACTTCTCATTACAAGCTTTAGACTGTCTTGGAGAAATAAGTCCTGTTGAGTTGTTTTTGGACTATTATTAACCAATACATCTACGATTTTGGTAATCGGAAAACAGTCCAAGGCCTGCGGCAGCTCAGCACCTGGATTCATCGTATCAATACGGGGATCAAGGAGTAGGGGCGTGTTGTGAGCAGAAGTAGTAATGCTGGTATTAATGTTGTAGCCCAGGGGAGAATTGCTGCACACATTATGCATGAATGAAGAAGGCACTCACCCACAAGTTTACCAACTCCACTGTTTTCCAACTGCACACTTGTGCCGCCCTCCGCCACGTCCTGGTCCTCTTCAATCAATGAACACTTTAGTACAACACAGTTTAAAGAAGGCGTTTCCAAACGTACAATTAAATTAAATCAAAAGAGAAAAAGGCTTCAAAAAGCAGTAAGTTTGCTACCTATAAAAAAGGTAAGTCTACAAAGGTTTGACATTCCACTGGCAGGCTAACACCACTCAGTCCAAATAGATTACATTTGTAGGCTGGTGAATTTTTATTACGGAATATGGTCATTTGAAATGAGTAGTGCAAAGAATTCCCAATGTTTGTAGACTTTACATTTAGAATGCAAATTTGGGAAAGAGCAAAGATGGCGGATGGGTGCCAACAACATCTGTAAGCTCAGAGTAGTCGCAACTCTCCGCTTATAGCAACTTTTTGACCCACGAGTTCAAAAAGCAGGTGTGTAAATGACACGGCTCCAGTATATGTAAGCGGCGGGGCTTGGAGATGGTGGTAATCACCACAGAAGACAACATGTTTCATAGGCCCTTGGGGGTCTGCAACCTACGACCAGCCACACCAGCTTGTAGGAGGTGGTCTCGAGGGCAACTGCTTTCCGGAGTCACCCAGGTGCCAGGCATGACAAACCCCTCACTCCTGCACACACAAGGAGTTTTCTCTGTGCGCTTGGTGCCCACCCAATCCGGAGCACAAACTTGCAGCATTGAGCGAGGGTTCCATAAGAGGGTAGTGCAGCATGCGCACCATGGAGGCCAGACTGAGAGGCCCACTAGGGGAGCAGGACGCCCTGCACAAATGGAACATTGGATTACCTCCAGCCCCTTTGCCACCCCAGACAGATACTCAATGTATAGACCTCAGCTTTGCCTCAGGCAAGAACATGGGGAGGACCATTATTTCTGCTACAACACCACCTCCCCTGCTATACAAGACTGAATTAAACCATATTAAAAACATATCAATTAAACATATTATAGACAATCAGAGTTCATACAAATGTAAAACTACTTAAAACACTAGTGGTAGATAGTTGTGGGATCACCTTTTAAATGTACCTCTCTCTCTATGGCACCAACCTTAAGTAAAAATTGCAATGCTGCAAACCCTTGAACTAGCTGTAGACTGCAATAAGGCCAGTTCATCAGCAATAGTGCATACACTTGGAACCTGCTGTGAATGTCAAACATAATAGAAGCTTAATTGGGAATGCCAAACTTAATGGGAATGGCAAACTGGGATGGGGCAGGAAATGTCAATGAGGTTAAATGAGTACGTCTACCTTCTGGGAATATCAAACTGGGGTTCATTTACGTGAGGTAGTGGCCAACAGCATAAATGCATGCAGCCGGGGTGGTGCAGTGGAAGAGGAGAGTGTGCTTTTTGGCAACGAATACTGAATGTAATTGGATCCGTTTAGCCTGCCTATGTGAGCAATTCCTGGTTAATTGCTACTACTCCTCACTGCATAAATGATGGAGGCTGTACTGAAGCAGAGCCTTTATTCTTACCTGAGGTGGGAGCGAATGCATGAAGGGGTTGCACAGGTAAAAACCAATCGGAAATAATCAGTACTCACTTACCAAAGGGTATGACAGTGGAAAAAGGATGGGAGTTGTGACCACACAGGACCATTCGCAATAAAGATCCACGAACAAGATCTTGGTCACAATACTTCACTTGGAAAATTCACATGCACTCGCCTGCTGAAACTGACAAGTAACTAGGAGGCTTCACCGATGGAGGCCTACATTACCGATGACATTTTAGATTGCACAATGCACCACAAACAATTTGAACGATGACAAAGAGATAATTCACTTGGATGATGATTGGGGACAGGAATTGCAAGGGAATAAGATTCCATGCCCTTTGCCAAAAGGCTAACATTACGACCTTATTTCTCCTGTTAAACTATGTGAGAAACGATCAGTGGATTCAACAAGACACACAAAACAACTTGGTGAGATACTGAGGGGAAGGAAGCGTAAGTGTAGTTCGAAACGATCAATTTAATCAAGATGATGGTGTGTACAATGTTAATAGTGTGGATTTTGATGCAAGATATAAAGGCTTTAGATAGAAATTTTGTTGACAGGGAGAGCTGGAATGGCAGGAAACCTCCTGGTCACCACGCCAGCTGGATTAATTCATATTAATTTAGTCGCCTATATGATTTGTCTATGAACAGAATAAATGAAGTGGGGGGGGAGAGGGGTCACAGTCAACAACAGTCAACAATCAGAAATAAATGGACCCTCACAGGTAGATATTATACCAAAAATTGTAATAAAGCGAAGGAGGCAATAGCCCGAACAAAATACAAAAGCAAAGAAATAAACGCCACTTAAGAAGTTGAAATGATGCGCGGGTATCCAATTCCTTTTTAGTGAAGCAAGCCACAACAGAGGATGGGCTCTACATACCAAGTCTGATTAAAAGGAATTATTGTTCTAAGAGGTTTGTGGCAGGAAGCAGGCAAACCTAAGTAAATGTACCTTATTGCAAAAATGATAAAGGACATTAAATTCGAGAGATTTGAGAGGTAAATGGGCTCTGCTAGTAAAAAGGGCGATTAAACATCTGCTAAAGACACCACGGTTTATGGTCATTGCATTGAAAAAGATGCATCGAAAATAAAAGCATTGAAATTCTATGTTTTACATCAAAAGTACATATCCATCTAAACTTTTCCATCGAATGGATATGTACTTTAATGTAAAAGATACCATTTCGATGCGTTTATTTTCTACATTAAAACATTACATGGAGCTGTCCAGTGCTGAAATTTCTGAAAGCTCCTTGTAACGTTTTAATTCTTTTTGTTCATTGGGGGGGGGTTCCCCCGCTAATTCTAACCCTTAATCTAACCCTTAATCTAACCCTTTCCCTACCCCTTACACTAACCCTAAATCTACCCCTAACCCTAATTTTAAAATAAAATCCATCGCATTTCCATCAAATTATATTCTATTAAAAGGCATTTCGATGGAAATGCATTTCGTTGGAGATAACTCGATGGTAATGCATTACATGAAACTGATTTTGATAGAATGACCAGATACCCCTTTTGCAGTCATAATGTAACAAAACGACCAGAACAAAGAGCCACTTAAATGCAGTGTCTCTGCAAAAACTGGGGATGATTCTGCTGGGTGCATGAATAAATAGTAGTGGAGTACAACGAAGGGAACATGTAAATCCCCACCAAGTATTTTCTTACACAAAGACACTCATTGCTTACATAACACTGCAGTTTAACATTCATCACTGACGTGTAAACTCCTCAACAGATTTAGATGACATATTAAAAAATTACTCAATACAGCTTCAAGGGTGGAAAGTCCTCTGTTTTTTGTATAAATGTATAACTCACTACTTTAAATACTTACGAAAGAAGAAGGTTATTACTTTGTATTGTGGGGTGGTGAAGAAACACGAATGGTAATTGGAGCAGAAAGGATAGCTAGACATGTAGTCAGAGTACACCATTCGTTACGATTCCCAAAAACCTAGGGGAGGAATACGGAAAATAAAATGTAAGGTCTATTTATCAGAAATATCTTGGCAGCACAAGTGTGAGAAACCTGAATGTGTCTCAGTTATTAGTCCCCGGGGATCTGTCATCCAGGTGGCCAGAACACGGCCATCGCTATTGGATCCAGTTCCGGGGGGGTGGACCCGTGAGAGCGGATCACCTGGATGAGGGGGTTCTTGGAGAGTAGAAGAGGGACACCAAGTGGTGAGATGTAGTATCCCTCTTCTTGTTATACCCCACCCCCTTTTCTGACACAAACCCGTTTGCACACCAAGAAAGACGACGGACAAACACCAAAGCCATTTACCTGACATGTCCCAATGCCAGGGTCAGGCAAAGTCAGGCAATCAACCAGAATCTCACACAACTGATAGCCCTTTCCCTTTCTCACAGGTATAAAAGGTGGAGCACGAAAGCACAATACAAGCAAGGCAGACCGCACGATGAGAGAGCTTACTCAGCACAGCAATTCCAGAGGAGGAGAAACATGATGCAAATCAAGAGGATACCAATGAGAGGAGTAACCTTGGCCTTTTCGACAGAGGCCAGCGAAACCTCCAAAGAAGGAATTGTAAGACAGCGAAAAATAGTCAGCGTGTGTTGTAGCGGATGTCAACGGTACACAGGCGCCTCCTCCGCCGACAACCAAGCCGGGGAGAGATGCTTGGCCCCATGGTACCAGCCTTGACTCCACAATCAAGAAAGCCAAGCAGTTCATCATAGCCGGTGAGTCGAGGGGCGAGCCGATAAGAAACCAAACTGTGTTGAACGAAAGTGGCAAGTGGCTGATTAAAGAAAGTACAAAGAACTATTGATACTCAAGGGGAAAGCCAGCATAGAAGAGTCAAGCACCACATGGGTGTTCACTCGAGAAACTCTGGACGATTACCCTGTTGATGAACTACCGTAACCAGAAAACCTTGGGAGAAAGGCGAGAAGGGGGTCAAAGTGGACATACAGGGGTCTAGTAAAATCCTCTGTACAGTCGAAAGCCTTTGACCAACAGATGATTGTGAAGCTAAGGGAAGCAAATCCTGCATCGTAAAGTTGGCAAGAGTGAACCTGACCGAGTGATGCCGATAAAAGAGGGCAAAGTCTGAATTCCCAATTAACAGTGTGTTGACAAGCGTGAACCCGGCAGAGGGAGGTTTACAGTGAAATGTAGAACTATCACCCAAACGCAAATAGAGAGTGTCTTCGTAACTTGTCCCAGGATTCAATAAACAAATGAGACGGGCATCATGTTCAGGAATGTGGACACTTGACGAATCAGGTATGCAAATATTGTACAAGCACCCAGTTCAGTCTCCAATGGAGCAGATAACATTCCCAACCTCTGGGAAAGTAATGTCTCCAACTCTCTGAATCTACTCAACTCTCTATTCCCCAAACCAAATGCATAGCGGAGTTCCACAAATGGAATCATTTGTCCCTCCCATAACACATCACCGATTTTCAGTACCCCTTACGAGATCCAGCTTCACCCAATATTATATTTCCAATTTGAAGTCCTGGATTGTGCCAGAATGAAGCTCTATAGTGTGGCCATACGTTCTGATCATTGTCAGTCAACCATAAAGTAAGAGCCTCCCGAGTTGCAAAATTAATGGTAATCTAAAATTCACATTTGGCATTTTAGCAATAGTATAGACATTATCTAACTGGAATGGAGAGAGCCTATCATTCTCCAGCGTCACCTTAAGCGGCTCCAGTGAACCCTCATGTGCAAAGTAGTGCGTCGCCGTCTTCAACAACCCTCCCCCCCCGACCATCACCACGATATTTAACAAGACCACCATTGCGAACACAATGAATTAACATATACCTAGGGATTTTGGTTTCTTCTTCACCCCCCACAAAAATTCCTGTGAATTTTCTTGAACGACTTTTGGAAAACGTAAAGTAAGCGATTCATTAATATAAAGCACTTTCAGGAAAAAGACATTAATAGTACTGACCTTAGCCCAAATGGCATTTTATTCCCATTCCCTCACATCCTTCTTCATCCCTTCAATTGAGCAGTTTACATTATATTCAGCAATTCTCTTCAAATACTGAATCAAATAAACCCATACATATTTTACATGAGAGTCTGACTATTTACAGTTCCATGACTCAAAATATCCCCCCCTGCAAGTCACAGAGTGGAAATACCTCTGTTTTATCCCAGTTGATCCTGTGAACCGAATGTCTGTCCACCCTGTCAAAGGCATCCTTCAATACCACACTAGCTTCACACGGATTAAAAAGAACTTCTACCATATCATCCAGATAGGATAAAACCTTTATCTCTGTCCCACCAAAAACAAGACCCCCGTTCCGAAAAAACACACACACACCTCAATAAATGTTCTCCCTGATCACGCAGAATACCCGACTTGAGTCGCCACCTGACAAAAGTTGACCGCCATCCATTAAATCCTTTTGTAAGGTCACCATCCATT
The DNA here is from genome assembly GCF_040938575.1 of Ambystoma mexicanum. Classification (NCBI taxonomy): domain Eukaryota; kingdom Metazoa; phylum Chordata; class Amphibia; order Caudata; family Ambystomatidae; genus Ambystoma; species Ambystoma mexicanum. The sequence goes on from NC_090930.1 coordinate 1,120,282,103, forward strand.
AATATCCGTGCAAAGGACTAGGATGGGTAAGTAATGTGAGGCGGACAACTGCTTATAGTTCTCAGTGTTTGACATTTTATTAATGAAATAAAATGCAAAGAAAATCTAAGTAGGCCTACTCTAACCAGTGTGTTCCTAGTCTAGGTTCTAAGGGAAAACATAGCATATACAGAACTTGCCCTCACACTGAACAAAAAATTCCAAGAAAATTATAAACAACATAAATAAAGGATAACCAAATAACCAGTGACTTTAATTACTTCAACTTGTCCTGGGTAGATCCCTTTCCCAGGAATGTCCAAAGTCAATCTCTCACAAAGAAAAGTAAAGTCTTGAACCAGTTCTTGAAAGTTCTGAAGAAACAAAATGGTCATCCAAACAAAAATCCACTAGTAACAGTTCTTTCTCCGTTTTTTGACAACATCCCTTTCCAATTTCCACAAAGAAAACAGGTCAATGATAATCCTGGATAAGCTCCTTCTAGGATAGACTTGACAAAAACTGAAGTACCACATCTGCTTCATCAACGGTCCATCTTTTTGCAACTTAGGCAGCGTCTTTAGTACAACTTGTCAGGATGCTTTTTCTAAGGGGGTTGCTTTCTTCTTGACAACTTCCTTTTGCTAATGATACAGTGAACGCTTGCTCCTTTGCTTCACAGTGTACTACTACTTTAACCACCAACAATATAATGTTCTCTGACAATATTTATAGACAACCACAGTTTTGTTAGCTCTACTGGAACTTGGTACTTCAAGAATGTATTGGGCAACTTAAAGACAAAACTCTTCACCCGCAACAGGTAGGCAAGGCACTCTTCCTTCCTATGGCACAAGAATGGGGCAGCCTCTTTGCCTCTTTGGTCTGTCTTACAGCTACCACAGGAATCTGTCTTAGCTTCCAGACGGCAACTCTAACTCAGCTTAAACAGTCTCTGCTTTACAGATTCAGATTGTTGATCAGTTCTTTTCAACAAGCACCCAGCTCCCTTCCCCAACTTTTACACCTTCTTGTTTCCAACAGTTACCCCAAAAGCTGTATTGCCACTCTTCCTTCCAGCCCTGGATAACCTTGTCACCCTTGCATCAGAGGAAACTGGATGTGTGTGTAACAACTAACAACTTCAAAACAAAGGTGGTTAGATCTTAATAGGGCTGGTTTTCCATTAGAAAGGATGTGCCTACTGGCTTGGTTAATGCTCGCTTTTCTCATTACTTCAGCAACTTCTACAACTACAAAGTTCTTGTTCTAGATGTTACAAGATTCAGGTTTCACAAGGGAAACAGAACTAGGTATACGCGGCCACTGATGGAGAATTTCAACTTTTAAAGAAAGTAAAGACTTGCGTTCCCTTTTATTCATACAGAATTCTGCTTGAACGTGGATCGGGAATCACCATCATTCATGCGCAACCTTTCTTTTGATGCAAGAGTTCTTGTAACAATTCGGGAAACTCAGCTGCTACCTTGAGTGATTACAAACCAGCATTCTCCCGCTTAATTGGAGACACATGACCACTCTGGTAAAGTTTTTCTTTACAATAATGGAAAAGAGAAGGTTTTTCTTATACACAAGTAAGAGTTGTGTTAAACATGCGCGTGATGCATTTCCTTTGTCGTCAAGACCTCATGACAACGAACAACCTTTATTAGCTTCTACTTCTATGCGAGTTCTAATAGAGCTGGTTACAGTTACAATAAGGGATATTTGGTGAATTTGAGTACAAAGCTTCACTCACCGGCTCCAAAAACACTGCGGTTACAGGCTGCTTCCACTTCTTGACTTTTCTCTCTGCTACTTCTACTTCAGGCACTGTCAGGACCCACGCCCCTCTGCAGCACGGGTGTCTCCGATCCGGCCTAGACCACGGAGAGTCCTGCTCTCCTACTTCCCTCGGCTTGCTTCTGCACAAGGGCCTCAGGTAGCTGCATGACTTCAGCTCTGCAGTCACAGCAATTAGGTCTCTATCAGTGCAGCCACAGCCTGACAGGGTTTGTGAACACAGGACTAGCTCAGAAACTGCAGGTGAAATCTGCTCTTCTCTCATCCTGGCATCCCTTAAGTGGTCACACTTCCTCTTGAACTGCCAGCCGCGCTCTCTTCTCCTTCTGCCAACTTTCCAGCTCCTTCCTGTTGCAGCCTTTTATGCCGCTCAGGTGGGGCAATGGACTTCACGTGCAGGCCCTTAATGTGAATTTCCTGACCCTGGCAAAGGCTGTTAGGCCTACTTTCCGGTACTTTACTTCTGCATGCCACCTCTGCCCTCTTCTTCGTTACAGTCCCTGAGGGATTCTGGGACTCGTAGTTACTTTTAAAGAAATTAGGGTTTTCCACTTTTTTACACTTTTAAGGGTGGTTTTAATTGGCTTCATATTTTTAGAAGAGGGATTGTGGGTTTTAACCTTTTAGAGACAGAAGATGCAGAGAAAGCAGCCTTCCCATCATTCCCTGTAGTGTACTCTTGATGTTGAGGGGGATATTTAAGTTTATGGATTAAAAATAAAAAATAGATATATTCTGGGGGATTCCAAGATGGCCACCGAGCATTAAAGACGTTGCTGACTGAGCTCTGTGCCCCAGTAGAAGCTACAGGCTGTGGAACAAGCTATTATCGCCTGGAATTGGGCTTGGACACTTTATGTATGTGTTTAAAGTGAAGCAGAGTCGTAATGAAAATATCGGAGCGGGATCGCTGCGGAGCTGAAGCGGGACTGGACCCATGGATGTATGTGCGGTTAACCTGCAGAGCTGGAGGACGGCCCAAGCCCACGGAGAGCAGACAAAGTCACAGGGAGAGCAGCCTTGCACCATCGGTATAGTAGGGGAGAGTCCCGGAACATAAGAGGAGCCTGGAGCGCTCTGTGACAGTGTTGCGGGGAAGAGGGACAACATCTAATGCTCCACTCGCCCTGCACTGAAACACTGCTATGACCTGCCGCTCCTGCTGGAACTGGACGTGTCTCAGTCTCGCACGCCCGGTGAGTACACTGTGAACTTCAAAGTGATTAATTTCACAGCTTGACATAACGCAGACTCCAAGGTGGTTGGCAGATCCCAACAGGTCTGAATAAGATCCCGCTCCATATAATCTATAATCTGCCGCGATTCCTTTCCTTGCAGGTGACTTGGGATCAGAGGGAGATGGCCTAACCTGTTGAGTTCCCGATGCAGTAGGAGACAACACTTTTGATCCCTCAACTTTGGAGAGCAATACAATTGCAACTCGTGCTAGGGCTGAAATCTTGTGACAGGCGGTCTATGAGAGGATTCACAGATTGGTCCGAAACGGCAAGACCTGGGGGCCTGTCCCAGAGATACATTGGTGGCACTAGCATGTTACACCCAGAAGGAAATTCTTATGGAAGCCAGAAAAGCGACACAAATTACACTGAATGGGAACGAAATTCAACTGTAGCAAGATCTCTCTCCAATGATACTACAAAAGAGAAGAAATATACGCGAGATCCTACAATACTTACAATCCCAGAAGATAACAAAGATGGACCTTCCCAATTGGTCTCTTATTCAATTGGGAAGGCAAACAGCACTGCATCCCTTCTAAGGAGGAGGGCGTCTGAGTTTTGAGACTGGATGAAGAGCATCACCCGGACCCGAGCACCAAGACGGCCCACGCCACCCAGAGGACCGCGACAGTGGGAATGGACGACAATGCGACAAACCCGGACAAGAATTAAAAAAAGGCCCTATTCCGGCAGAGAAGCCCCCAACATCATGAAGGTTTAAGCAATCATTTGGCTAACTTTGGCATGGGGAAATAAGGTACAATTTTGTAGTTTATAAACAATACTATGTAAGAAATGGGGCGGGGCAGACGCTCATCTTGGAATCTCTCTAGGACAAATAAAGAGGGTTTTAGTATACCCTCCACTTTTCCCTGGGTTACGAGGTAGGCCATCTCCAAGGGCGGAGTCTGAGGAGAGAGTAGCAAGGATGGTCTACACCAGGGAGCGAGAAAAGTTGTTGAGCAGGGCTGGGGAGGGTTAAGTGGGTGTTTGTGAGTGAATGTTTTGGGGGATGGGTTTGTACACTGGGTTGGAGAGAGAGGCTTAGAAATAAATCCTTCAAGGCGCATTCTCAAGGTAGCAGTTTTGTAGATAGGCTTTACCTTCCATTGTTGGACACTTAATATAAGGGGGCTCAACACCCCCGTCAAGAGGAGGGAATTAGAGTGATTATTAATTATACATCAGCCTGATCGTATAGCTTTATAGGAGACACACATTAGATATCAGGACGTCACAAGCCGAAACTAAGGCAATACCCAATAATAAGGCAGGCTAACGCAAAGGGGAAGGCAACAGGGGTTCTTATCTCCTTTAGGAAGGATATGCAGGCTTCTATTAGGAAGATACAGGCTGACGTGGAGGGTCGCTTCCTGTTTGTTTTAGCACAGATTGGATCAATGACACCCCTAATACAGGCCAGGAGGGCTTTCTGAAGACATTATCCATCTATATTATTTTTTATATCGCGCCACTCGCCCGGTTGGAACAGTTTGGACACGGGGAAACTATCTTAATGGGGGGATTTAAACATTGCATGGGACCCTAAACGAGATAGAAGTTCTATTGCCATGCACACCCGTCCCCTACCTTCCTCAGCTCTTAGAAAGAAATTAGATCAGTTGACACATAAGCATATGCCCTTTCTTCACTCTTCAGGGTAGGCCAAATATCTTTATTACTCCCATGTTCATAAGTCCTTTTCTAGAATAGATTATTTTGGGCTTCAGTTAGGCTGATAGGAAGGTTGACACAAATAGACACACATTTGATCACCATTTCAGATCATGCTCTTGTGACAATTGATCTTGATTTCCCTAGGGTCGTTTCCACACTCTGGAGCTGGAAATTCCTGAAAGAAATATTGTCAGACCAGATCCTTTGCGATTAAATAGAGGGGAAAATTAAGTATTTGAATTCCAACCTGGGTGGGGAAATGGGTTTAGACGTGGTTTGGGATGCGTTTAAAGCAACCTTTAGGGGACACATATTTCACTGCAGGTGCATAGGAGGAAACTGAAGTGTAATACAGAAATACAATTAGAGGCAGAACTAAAAGATATCTTGAGACAAATGGAAGCAGACTCATCCCCGAACCTTCAAAGGCAATATCAAAACGCTAAGGGTAAACTGGATTTAATTAGAATCAAACAAGCAGAAAAAAAAGCTTATTGTATTTAAAGCAGAGGGTCTACATTAGGGCAAACAAAGCAACTAGATGGTTAGCTAGACAACTAAAGCAGAAAACAGCGGCTCAGACAATTCAGGTGTTGGAAGTCATCAGGGAAGACGGTAACAACGACGGGGAAATTATAACCCAATTCCAAATGTTCCATTCTACCTCGTACAAATCAGACTCCCCAGACCAATGGTCACAAAAAGTTACCTGCAAACTATTCAGTTGGAGAGTTTCTCGGAAGAGGACGGAAATCGCATCTTTCTATAAAAGGTTTTGTGCAACTTTGGCCCCGAAATTAACTGATCTCTTTAACTCCTTACTACGAGTGGTAAAATAACTTCTATGGAAGAGACCAAAATAATCCTAACTCCGAAACCTGGGAAGGACCCTGCTGAATGCAGTTCATATCGCCAGATTGCGCTCATGAATACTGAAGCGAAAATATACACAAAAATACTAGCAAACCAACTCGAAGGTCTTATGCCTAATCTTATCTACCCAGACAAGACCTCATTCATAAAAGAAAGACAAACCCATGATAATATACAACAAATCTGTCATTTAATCAAAAAAGTGGCTAAAAAAAAAAAACACAGGATGCAGCCGTACTAATAGAAGCAAGGTGAAGATTGGACTAGTAGACAAAGGGGATGACAGAATACGGGACAAGTTTTTGGTATCAACTTGGTTTATATTTCCAAGACTTTCATTTTTATTCAAAAAAACAATCTAAAACAAATATTAAACTCAATTTCAATAAAACATTGTGGCCCATTCATTTTCATTCATTCACATTCATACTCTCTTGAACACCCTATCATGATTGTTTTTTCGGAAAATGGTCTATACATAAACAAACAGTCATATGTCTGTTACATCTATGAACATACACAATTGGTAAAGAGAACTCCCCATCAATTTGGGGTAACAAAAAAGTCTGTGTTGTGTTGTTCCCACAGATTCTCACGTCGACACGTGTTTCAGTTGCTCTCAACGAGCAGCATCATTATTGCTCTCTTAGTATGGCAACCTTCTTCAGGACAAAACCAAATTTCTCGGACATATATCGGCTTGAGTGTCAGGAACCGCGGGTGGAAATTGTGGAACTATTGGAGGCATTAACATTAAGTTGTGGAACTATTGGAGGCATTAACATTTTTTGTGCCGCCCGCTCTAGTCCTCAACCAACATGGCAGAGTCTCCTTTATAGTTCGACTCCGCCCCCCCTGTAGGTGTGTTGCATCTGTGTTTCTTCGTACTACGCTCCGTGTACCTCTCTGTGTACTCGCTTCCCTTTTGCTCCTCTTTGTCTACTTGTGCCCGCTTATCCATCGTTGTATTGCTCTTTCATCTCACTCTGCATGCATTTCAGCCTTTTTTGCCTTTCGTTCGTACCTTTACACCTTTCGGTATCTGGTGTTCGTGTTCGTTTACTTTCTCCACTGGCGTTCTACCGCCGTTCGTTTCCTTCGACACGCTCTCAGGATCGTTAAGCTCCACGGCTCTATGCGACTCTTCCGACTTATTCTTACTTACTAGAGCTTCAGCGCCTGTCCGATTCTTACTTACTCTTCCTATCTTCAGACTCTGTCTTTTCGCGCTCCTACGCCTATTAGTTTTTCTTTTCTAGTGTTACCTTGGCTTGGATACTTCCTCCCGTTCTGTCTTTGCTATCTTTCTGTCAATCCTAGCATAGTTGTATTTCTTCCTACCTTAGAATTTACTTCCCTCCACGAGTCTTCCTTCACTGGCGGCAGGAGTGTGTTCATACCTGCCTTGTTGGGAATTAATCCTTCAGCACATTTGTCTCTGGACTATCAACAGAAACCACTGCCTGCATACAAGATCGCCAGGGTTTTTTACACCGTCTGGCTTTTTCCCTGGGAGTTGAGGTTAGCCCCCCGGTTTTCCCCGAGGGCAGATTCCCATCTCCGTCAAGGTGGCCTCCGGGGGGGGCTAGACCTTATTTACACGAGCGGAAAACCCGGACACCTAAGAACAAGACATCTAAGAAGAAGAAAAACTTCTGAGGATTCTGGTGACGAGAAGGGGGAGGGATTGCTGAAGCCTGACATTGAGCCACACCATCTCCTGTCCAATGGGCAAAAGAGATGAGAGATGTGATTTTTTCAAGTTCAGCACATCTTCAGTCAAATTCTTGAGGATAGTTGACCTCGAATTCAGTGCAGGAAAGACCACGTCTCACACTGTCAGTCTGACTTCTTCAGTGTGTAGATTTTTCAAGTTCTGGTGTTGTATCAAGGAAAGACCCCTCCTGATTCACTCTTCCTTAGTGCGGTCTGGGATAAGTTCTTTGTTCCACATGAATCTGTGGCAACTCGTCTGTAGTCTCCCTCCGTGTGTTATACGCGGCGTCTGCAGTCTCCCTCCGTGTATTGTACGCGGAGTCTGCAATACAAACAGTTGTATCCTGTCGCGGTAACTTTATACAAAGTTTCATGTCACAGATTCATGTGGAACAAAGAACTTATCCCAGACCGCACTAAGGAAGAGTGAATCAGGAGGGGTCTTTCCTTGATACAACAACACCAGAACTTGAAAAATCTACACACTGAATAAGTCAGACTGACAGTGTGAGTCGTGGTCTTTCCTGCACTGAATTCGAGGTCAATTATCCTCAAGAATTTCATTGAAGATGTGCTGAAATTGATAAAAATCACATCTCTCATCTCCTTTGCCCATTGGACAGGAGATGGTGTGGCTCAAGCCTATATATGTCCGAGAAATTTGGTTGTTTGTCCTGAAGAAGGTTGCCATACTAAGAGAGCACTATTGATGCTGCTCGTTGAGAGCAACTGAAACACATGTCGACGTGAGAATCTGTGGGAACACCACAGACATTTTTGCTACCCCAAATTGATGGGGAGTTCTCTTTACTAATTGTGTATGTTCATAGATGTGACTGTTTGTTTATGTATAGACCATTTTCCGAAAAAACAATCATGATAGGGTGTTCGAGAGAGTATGAATGTGAATGAATGAAAATGAATGAGCCACAATGTTTTATTGAAATTGAGTTTAATATTTGTTTTAAATTGGTTTTTTGAATAAAATGAAAATCTTGGAAATATAAACCAAGTTGATACAAAAAAGCTTGTCCCGTATTCCGTCATCCCCTTTGTCTACTAGTCCAATCTTCGCCTTGCTTCTGATATTACAACCTGCAGTACTAGAGGCTTTAATACAGGTACCCCTTTTTTTGCATTGCAGCAGTACTAGTGTCATTAGATGCTGAATGGTCCTTTTTACTTAACACCTTACGAGCTATGGGCTTAGGTCCCAAATACTTAGCAATGGTAGAAGCTAATTATGCGACTCTGTCGTCTAGATTGCTCATAAATGATCAGCTATCTTCCCAGATCACCCTTCAAGAGGTACGAAACAGGGTTGTCCATCGTCTCCTCTTTATGCATTGCATTTAAAACTGCGGTTGACACGGCTTCGCCAAGCGTAAGAAATGGAAGGCATATCCTTTCAGTGAGAAACTCATAAGGTGATGGCATACACAGATGATATGCTCCTCATGATCATCAACTCGGGAACTTCGTTACCGGCGGCAGTTGTTCAATTGGAAAGGTTTGGTAGAGGGGCCGGTCTTAAAATCAACATCACAAAATACGAAAGCATTCGGGTGTTGGGAGTAAATATTATACGCTTGGTTCGGGACCTATACTCTGCCAACCTCTGCCCATTAATAAGCGAGATTCAGAAGCTTGTCCAATCCTGGAGCCCTTTTAATGGTTTCATGGCTTGGACGGATTAACTTGATCAAAATGGTGATTTTACCTAAGGTTTTATATCCGTTTCAGGCCCTACCAATCTGAATCCCGACCTCCGTTTTTCATACACTTCATAAAATAATATCGAAGTGGAGTGGGCCTCCCTAACTTTATTTATTTTTATTTTACATTTTTAAAGAGCTCACACATCCTGCTTGCATAGAGGCGCTGTAACAGGAATTTTTTTAAAACATTTTTTTTTAGTTGCTTAATTGTTTTTGGCTTAGTTGCGTATTTATAACGCACTTAAACACCCAGAGGTTTCTAAGCGCGGACCCGGGGATCAAACCTGTGTTGCTTCGTGTCGTCTTGCTTCCAAGGCGCGCACCTTGCCGCTGAGCTATCCTCCCGGGACTTTAGAGATTATCATCGAGCTGCACAGCTGAGAGTGATAAAAGAATGGTTTAGGGAAGGCACAAATAAAAGATGGACAGATGAAAAGGGCTATTGTGGGACCTAGAATGGGAGAGGAACTGTGGCTGCCTAGATCAGACAGACCTCGGAATATACATCACAGTGAGATTATGGGATCAGGCTGTTCGCCAACATTGTTTTACTCGTTTTCCTCCCCTTTCACTCCATTATTCCCAAACCAACAGTTTACCACAGGAGTGCCCATTAATTCCTTCCCAGAATAAATTTCGCAATACATTTTTAGGGCAGGAAATTAAGTCCTTTGCTTTATGTAAAGAGGGGCATTGCTTCCAATACTTTCAAGAGCGCCACTGGCAGATGGCCCCACCAGATAGGTCAGCAGCTTTGAGAACACTCACAACTTTCAAGCACTTCTTGCAACCAGCTCGGGAGACAAATCTGATTTCGAAACTATACAAACTCATAAGGGATGCCACCCACCAACTCCCCCTGCATTTCAACTGATCTGGACAAAGACCTTTGGGTTCACACCCACAGATGAAGCATGGTCACGCTTATGGTCAGATATTCCTAAATTGACTAGGTCTCTACAGATCAGGGAATTCTGACTCAAATGAATGCATCAGTGGCACTACACCCCCAAACGGCTACACAAAATGGTTCCATCGGTTTCGGATTCTTGTTGGAGGGGGATGTGGGGAGCGAGCTATTGGCTGCACGTTTAGTGGTCATGTTCTAAGCTATATAGCTTTTTGGAGGAGGTGGGGAAAAATATGAGGGGAATGTTTGCTTTTAAGACGGACCGACCCCTAGGGGAAACCCTCTTGGGATTAGCACAACAAGACACCGAACTTTGCCCCAAATATAAGAGGAACACGTTTTGTATTCTCAGATTGGCAGAGCTGTTGGTGATAGCGCAAAAATGGAAGTCTGTGGACCCTCTGCATATTAAAGATTGGTACTATAAATTATGGAATTTTGTATCCTTGGAGTGGGTCACCTGCACAATTCAAAGGGAACAGGCCCATTTCTCAACGGAACGGGCACCGATTTTGAACTTCCTTCATGGGGACTATATGTAACAACACTGTCCTCAGTATCCACGAATTCTGAATATACTTTGATTTAACGTAAGACTGTAAACCTGTGTACAAGAGGGAGAGAATTTTGATTTTAATTATGTATAGTTGAAACCCCAATAAAATGTTATTTAATTTTTTTTAAATAAACACAAATGCTCTTTTTATTAAACAGATTTAGATATTTCAATCTTAGGTTGTATTGCCTTAGTTTTATCTGTAGGCTGGAAACCATTAGAATGTCAAGCCATAACCTCTTCTGGAATGGGACTAAGAGTATCCCTTTCAGAGGAAAAATGTGCCTCATTCCCTGAAATCTCACTACTACCCTGGGTCTTGTCTCCACCCAGGTGATCCTCCTGCAGTACACCACCCCCAGGATTGGGATCAGGAAGAGTCTGCCCTCTCCTGGCCACCTGGGAGGAGACCCTAGGCAGGGTTTTGATGGGGGGGGGGGCATAGGTTTCCCCGCAGAACCCTGTTAATCAGCCTATCAGATACCAAAAGGTAGTCAATTGTAGAAAATTAATCATGCACTGGGGATTAGAATGTGAACTCCCGCTCAGCTGGATGCATAATTCTCCAAATCAAATCTCTTGTGGAATAGACCAAAATCCTGACTTGCCCCTACATTAGTAAACCTGCTTGAAGCTGAGCGATCCAATTTATGATCCATAATACAATAAGGAGAGTGAAGTCATCAAAAAAGGATTTCTCCGGCAAACATGGCCCATAAACACATCTTATCATTAGTATCTTGCCTCCATAAAGCACATCTGCCAAAACCATGCGTCCTTCACCATCTGCAGCAACCCTTGTCAATCACTACGTTCAAACCCTTCCAAAATAAGATAAAAACACTCCACACACCCCTCTCGACTTTGAAGAATGACAGCTAGACAATTCCCTTGAATATCAATCAGAAGACCCCTGGACTCACTAAGCAAATGTTTTTCTTCCAAGAAGATATCGGCTTTAGCCCTCCAAAACCTAGCCATCACCTTCCTCCTTTTACGTGGGCAATTCAGGCCATTCACATTCCAAGTCACAAAGGATAGATCCCCCATATCACACAAGAATCACTAACCATCTCACAACATCTACACATATGAGAAAGAACCGCAGCCTGAAAATACTGCCGAACTAATTTAAAAAACAAAAATGAAACCATGTCATCGATATCAAACTTACAACCTACCCACCATGTACACCACATGCACCATCTTGCACATAACAAAACAAAAAAAACTAAAGTAACAAAGTATTAAAACCACAGTCTGATAAACCCCAGACTGTATATGAGCAGTTATATGCATTGTACACCCCGATTTGAACCATATCCCGCAGAGGTTGATGCATCTTTATTGAACCACTGCAAAAGAATACCCTCCCCACACTACATACATGAGCCGTAATAAAACTCTCAACCACCCCCAAACATCAAAAGTGTCCCCAAAACTGCCAAGTAGAATAATATGAATGTGTATAGACAGAGAGAAACCTAAATAAAATGTAGGCATGACTTACCGCTATAACACGCAACATTCCCTGCCATATTAGAAATTATAACTACCCTCTCCCCCAATGTTAGCAGTTCCATCCAATTACAACATTGATGTAAACACCAGCTCACCGATGAGGTTACGCACACCTATGTAAAATGTATTTTGTTCAAGAGCAAGAGACTTGTTTCCATGGATTAAAAAGGAAACCCCTGATGAGTAGCCTTATTGGTACAGTGTATTCAAAGTGCACTGCACATGAGCCTGAGTTATGTTACTGCTTGAAAAAGGTATAAATCAGTTGGTAGGGGCTGCCCTAACATAAAGTAGCATCATATCACCCATCATCAGGTACCATACCATGTTATATTAAGAAAGACGACACTATCAAGGAATTGAAATTATGGTATGATTCCAAGTAAGCAATATATGCCTGGATGCTCCCATCGACATTGCACACATTAATGAAGAAATGAATGTCTTCAAACTCCCCCACGCCCATCTCCAAAGTAGTTCCAGACGAGTGGCCCAACTTGTTAAAAGCTTTGGCTATCCGGAAAAATGGTCACAAGGATTGCCCTTGTCTGCCTGGAGGCCCGACAAAGACACAGATAATACCCAATAAATACCAGTATCCACAATCAAATAGGCAGTCAGCTACACCAAAAAAAAAAAAAAAAACCCTCAAATTATGAATAGAAGTCAGTGTATGAAGAAACACCCATAAGTAACCCAACCAGTTAGTGTGGCTGCTATACTCCAAAAATGCAAATTGTACCAAAACATCCCTTCATGGTCACACACCACACAACGTGCCCATGGACACCTCAAAAACACATACCCGACAACCCAATCTTCGGTCCACCATACACTGCCACATCAGTTAAAAGGTCCGACATATTCTCACTTCTATTGCACTACTAGTCATTAATGACAGAATAATGCAGTTGCACGATAGTAATACATGCAAAGGCCCCTAGAGCATGTGCTGCATTAAAAAAAAAAAGTCAATGAAACATTGTTAACTAACAATCAAAAAGGCTGATGACTAGTAAAGTACCAGTCTCAGTGTGTAATCCATTGACATCATGGCAAAGAGGAAACAAATATGTAAATGGGATCGATATACAGAAGAATGGTCTTCTGTAAGTTTGTGATTGACCAAACCTGAACCTACAGAACGTGACTCACTGTTTATGCCAACCATTAATCAGTATTATCATTGCCCAGGAGTTCAGCAGGCACGTATTCCTGCCCCCGCTATGTCCAGCTACAGCGACCATGTAAAACCTGTAGCACAGCCGACTGTTTACGACAGCATGACTTGAACTCCTTTTTGATAAAGTGAAGCTCTGGAAGATTCAGGTAAAGGAGCAAATCTTTGAACGCCAATCCTGCTTGAAGCAGGCTCCTAAACCAATCGGTGGCACCATAGATCGTCATGCCCAAAGCCTGTGATGGGTGGATTAGCTCTGAAAATCTTGCATCTGGGACTACCGCTACCAATGCTAAGGTCAATTGTGTCAGTAGAAGGATTTGAGTCACTTAATAACCCCACTTTTTTAAATACTTTTTTGAAAATCTGTTAGTGTAAACTCTGTACACAATAGTCTTAATTGATTTTATGAATGTTGTATGAATTCATATGTTTTATATGAATGGTTTGGAGACAGCATAAAGAACCTTATTACAAATCTTTGGTGATAAGGCCAACAGGTGGTACACTAACTAAAACAAATCGGATTTAGAGAGGGGTAATCGGTTCCTTGTTCAGTTATATTAGATATATGCCCTTCCCATTTTGGGACCAATCCCTCAAAAATAATAAATAGGGAAGCACGCATAAAGTACTACTGTATAGATCTAGATGGCCACTGTTTAATTTTTTTAAAATTACACCCTACGCAGCACACTGAAACCCTTGCAGGGTTCGAAATTAAGGTTGGATAGCCGGGAGTTAAAACCAGTTCCAGGTTATCCCACATTAACCAGTGACTAGGAGCTACCACTGGGGAACCAGGAGCTAGTACATAGCGCTCCGCAACTCTAACTTCTACATAAGATGCTAACTTTATTACCCGTTAAGCTTTAAATATCATAAAAGTGTCTGAATGTTTATTTCTAGATGGTCCCAAATGCACAGAGTTAAATTCAAATAGTTGGGTTTTTGCAGCATCATTTGGCGCAGGGAGCCAAAAGGTAGCTCTTGATGTCAAGGTAATCAGGCACTTCAAGGGTACAAGCAGGATCTGAATAGCTCCCAGCTCTCCTCAATTTCGAACCCTGCCCTTGGCGCTGTGTAGCTGGGGCTATCACAGATTAGTCTCTGTTAATGTCCTGGTGTGTTTGTTGATAAAATAGTGACCAATGCTTACAAGCTCCCTTTTGTTTTCACAACAGGTCCTGCGATTGCCACCTCAGCCTTTTCATTAAGACCCATAGAATGATCCTATTCCGTTCCCAAGGTCACAAAAAATTCTTATTTAATGACCTCCCCAAGCAAGCTCTCCCAGCTCACGTGCTCTTTTTAATATCATATCCGTGATGGGAAATCTCAAAAACTTCACAACAAAATGCCTTGGCTTTTGTCCAAATGCCCATTTTGGACCCAAACGCCTATGCGCCCTTTCCCTCTCCAAGGGTATTTTAGGGTCCAGATGTAAAGGTTAAACCAAATTCTTCTCCAAAAAATCCACTGGCCAGTCCCTCTCCACGTTTCAGGAAACCCAGCGATGCGCGCATTCCTCCTGGAAATGTTTTCCTGTTCAGAGAGTTTGAGAGTCAGCTTCCCATTTTGAATTTGCAAGTCTCTGATCTAAACAGCCATTTTCCGGGTATCTTCATCCACTGAATTTAACTGCCCCTCCACTGAGTCAACTTTAGTAGCAAGTTTAACATATCTTCCTCTGAATTAAACAGTTTGGCCAATATATATATTTGTGAAAGTTTGTCTGTATGTTCGGGGTTGGCTCCGGCCGCATAAGAGTTGGAGGGCAGAAATGTTGTCCCAAGGTCGGCATACCAGTCTGGGGTGTACTGGCAATAGTGACATTTGACAAACCCCACCCATTCGCCCCCCGGCCCTGGGCGATCAGTATAGGCGATTTCGGGAGATTGCTGATTTTGTGACTTTTCCAATAATGGGAACACACACAAGGCTATAACAGACCCCCACGTGCACATCAGCTACAGACCCGTGCAACGCCAGTTGGTACCGCTAATATATATGTTGAGAAGATGAGTACAGGGCACAGCAGCGCAGCTCTCAAGCTGCCATCCCTGGAGCTGACGGTTCTAGAATAAACCCCTCCTTATTTGATTAATCTTTGGAACACTTTTGAAGAAGGGTTCACTAGAACTTTATAGTGTACCCTTAAGTCCTTTGCCAGAGAGATAAAGAGCAGGTGCGCCAAGGAAGAGGCAAGCTCTTCTCTCCAACCATCCAAAGGGCCTATTTGGGATGACCAACTGACTGAACAAGGCCTACTGCAACTGAGACACTAGTCCCCACAAGCTACTCATTGGAAGTGATAGAACCCTGCAAGTGATCTCTACAAACCTCCTTGGGTGGGAATGGCAGAAGAAATGACTCACCTTGCCCCTGGAACCATGGATTGGGTCTCTTAGTGACTGCAAAGCCCAGAAAGTAGCCAAAAGCCCATCTACATCTACCCCCTCAAGACGCTTGCCAGCTGGCTCAACTCACTTCAAGATGCTAAAGCACCTGTGGTTCTACCTTTAGAACCCCGAATCCACGTACCTGTTTTAGAACAGTCTCAATGCCTACTAAGCCCATTGAAGCGCATCGGCTCGACTCCATGGAAGCCAATGATGCACCAGGTTTCGACCACCGACTCACCCCAATAGAAGCATCGTCTCAACCAGACTTGCCCAGCTGGAAGCCATCATCTCGCCCATCAAATTGATCCATATGGGAGTCCCATGTCCAATTAGTCATGAGGTCGACTCGCCAGCACGACTCAACTGCATAAGTACACCTAGAAGACTGGCTTGATGCTTTGGAGCTCTGAAAGACAACAACTAAAGGCTTTTGAAGGGGACCAGTCCCGCCTTTAAAAGGACAATAGTGACTTAAGCCCCCACATTTTACATTTTGCTCTCTCGAGTAATCTTTTCCCGAGCACCAGTCTACCAACACAAAGTTACTCTTTATTTTAAAGTCGGCTTTCTCTGGGATTTCCTTTACAGGGGTGTACCAGTAGAGTTATTAGCTGTGTCCATTTGTGTTAGTTTAATTAAAGATCCTATTCTTATATAAACTGGGTTGGAGATGCTTTTATTTTGATACCACAGAACTATTTTTGTTTGGATTGCTTCTGTACCAGCTCACATTTCTCCTGAAGAGTATTGCCTGACCTAGGCATGTGCTACCCTCAGAGGCAAAGGAGGTATACCATTCGGGCTGTGCATGCTTAGCCTTTAGGATTACTGCTGGCTTACTAGAACTGTAGGGAGGAGTAGGAGTATTATTTACTACTTTTCGTTGTACTTCGGCAATTCAGTAGGCATTTCATAAACTCACTTTCTTACAGTGTTGGGATTCATAGACAGCCTTAACCTCACTTACCAGGTGTTTTACAGGTATCCCAGACAAAAGCTGGCTCTTGGTTTGCATTCCCTAATGTTGCTTCTAATAAATAGAGATTTTCTTTTTTTTAGCACATTTCTGGTACAGTAATATCTTTGTTGAAAATGAACCACCTAATTTTCCTCCTATTTAATGCTGGTTCTTTTCAATGGAATACTGCCTTCCAGATTACAACTATTAAAAGGGTTAGTTAAATTCAAAATAAAACCTAATGCCACAGGATTGCAATAACTCTGTCGTCTTGTCAAAACATTCAAACTAACACTACGCTATTCTCCGAGGTGTAATCCACATGGCTGTACATATCCCCACTTTTGTAGGTCGCAACTTTTCGAACATCACCTGAAGTTCGCTCGTTGCAGTCGGTCATGTCCATTTTAAAAATTGAGCCATTTTAGAAGCATACTGATGCTGCCTTTTGGGTTTCCTTGCGTCAATTTTCAGAATGCCCATCTTTGGTGTTCTTTAAATTGTACCATATAGAACCTCTTGGGATTCGAACTGGAGGTTAAAGTCCCCTTCTATTTACTTAGCTCTCAGCAGTGATACCATCCCATTCTACTAAAAACTCTTTTAGCCTGGATATCACTTGCATACGTTCTACCCCATTTGGCCTACTATAGCATCTAACTGAAGGTTGTTTTTTTGGGAACTGCACATTTAGATCCTTTACATTTAAGCATGAGTTTACCCAGGTTACTAGCCCTGCACCGGGGACGCCCTCTTCTGCACTTCATAGCTAGCTCAAAACAACCGGTGTATCTCTCAATAAAGAATTCATTTACTGACCAAGTTTCCCAAAAGCAGGCGATATCAGTCTCTAATCAAGCTGCTCCAGTCCACATCATTTATGTTTTTCAAAATGTCTATGATGCTCCAGGAAAAAAATACTTCATTTTTCAGGCCCTGGAATTCCAGGTTATCCAGATTTAGGAGGAGAGATCACACTCATGAAGGAGGTAATCAGTCCAGTTTATCAAGAAAAGGCACTTGTGCACATAATATTGTTAGAGACCAATGATGGTATTACAGGCACAGACACGATTTGTTTAACAGTTGTTGCTTCTTGCACTGGGCAAATATTTGAGACTTTTTTTGCTATAGCCATTCTGCTGTTCAAAATCTAGATACCTTGTATCGCCATTGGTACTGGCATCGTTTAACAATGGGGTAGAAGCTTAGAGTTGAATTGTGGACGCTCTGGATGGCAGAGCCCTATTCTCAAAAGAGCGCAGGCTGTCAACTAAATAGTTGTCCATTAGTGAGGAACCAGCATCTCCAAGTACACTTTAATGCATTTTTGATACATTTCCCACTTGTAAAACTGTCCAGTATCCCTTCATATGTTGTAACCAGAGGATGCCTTTATTTAGAAGGTTGTTGCCCTGTTCTCTACTTCCAATTCATAGTTTGAGAATATTTATCATTAAGATGAAACCTGTTTTGAAGTACCCACTAATTGGTCTTTGTGCTCCGCTCAAATCTGTTTCCTGACTTACTACTCATGAACGTATTGATGGCCTGGGGGTTTCTAATTATGTTCTTCGTAACTAGTGGGGGTTTTCAGCTATATATGTTTTTTTACCAACTTAAATAAGCCACTTCCATCTTTATGTAACTGTTATGTCGACCGCTTATTAGAGTTACAATTAGATGTCTGGGATTGTTTTTCAAGAATTCATCAGTCATGATGTTACCTGCATCAAGTTTTAACAATATGGTATGCCATCGCCATTTACTTTGCCAGATTTGCATCCTGAATTTTCAATAGTTCGCCAGTGAACCCTTAAGTCATCTAGTAGAGTCGCTCAAATTCTTGTTTTATAGAAACGCATCCAGCACAGCGCATACCCTGGACTTGTTGTTTAGTTAGTAAAATAAATCCAATCGTTTTGTCACTGGCCCCCTTACACACATCTACTCTCGGTCCCCACTTATTATGCTAAAACGACGTTCAACCTGGGATTGGTTAAAGGAATTACATTATGGGATATCTGTAGATAGAAGGCATTAGGAGTCCTCATTTCCAAACTCAACCCTAGTCATAGTAGTAGATTTCTTCATAGCTGGCGCTGGAGAAAGTCATGTATTTGCTTTGCATTTGGCCATTCGGTTAGCAAAAATAAGCACAACTAAGACAATATAGACCTCTAAAACAGTGTCATCCATACAATGACTGCATACATTCATTAAAAAATGTACAGAATTTTAACAGAACCATAAGTGTAAAAACATTGGGGTGAACGATTGAGTGAAACTTGGCACAGTTTCCAAGCCAACTAAATAGGCTCCTGGTCACCTTCCTTTTCTTTAGCTCAAGACTAAATAAACTTTGTAGTACAATTGTGTAAATTCCCCTAACAGATGATAATTCCATAAAGTCAGCCAAGTACACAGCCCTTCCGATCGATCATGATGCAGCAAGCTGATGAAGCAGGCCCTAGTGTTAATATAAATCCAGTTTGTAAGACTGCCATTTTATTTGCCTCAGCAAAACAAAACGCTGAGCACAGTATATTTCCACTGGATCCTGAAACTGATGAGACAGCTAGCTTATGTGGTCCCCACGTCAACTTTGAAGCTGCATCCTGAACATGTTTTGACCATCTATGACCAATAGGCCCCAGAATATCCGGCCTATATGCACCTTCCTGGAATGCATGTGAAAACAGTCTTTGTCCGACATCTGTGCGCCTTCCTGGAATGTATTTAACAGACGCTGTCCGGTCTTTATACTCCTTTCTGCAAGGGCTGGGAAAATAGCACAACGTGTTTTAGGCAGGAAATTGCAATTATGTATGTGTATCCTGTTTTGTCAACCATAGGACTAAATGCTTGTTTCTGTTATAAAAAGCCCTAAATCTGTAACGTTAGCAGCTCACTTGGATACTACCCTTCCGGTGATGTGTTGGAGTCAGCCCTTTCACAAAAGCCCTTGTCTATATTGAAATAAATGATTGTTAAACCAACTTACTAGTGTATTTATTGAAGGAGACCTCGACCATTGCAATCTTAGATTGACAAATTGGCGTCCATGGGTGGGCCTCTGCAGTGGTAGCCCATCATTTGGTGTGCCCCCCATAGAACCTTGTCTGTAGTGCTGACACCGGGGCCCCATTTCTATCGCACCTTTGATGCACGAACAGCGCTGTCCTCGTTGATAGACTGGCTCAGAACGGGGGATAGGAGGCTGCCCTGCCGGAGGCCCGAGGAACCTGACAGAGGACCAAGGTCTCCAATGGTGTGGTAAGTCAATTGTATCTGCAGATATTGTATTGGTGGACGGTAAGCCACATTGGTATCAGTTATATGGTACGTATTATTTGATCTTGGTAAAGATAAATTATTGAAAATGGGTAATTTGTGTGATAAAAATAGTAATGAGAAACCTATGTATGCGCCTGCTGAGAGCACCCTGTATTATCAGATGTTGACCAATTATGGGCGGGAAGCAACACAATTTTGCAAAAATTGGGAAGAATATACGAAGAAGTCAGTACAATACCAATGGCCAAAGGCAGGGAATTTTGATTTAAAAACCATATAACATCTGGAATTAGTTCTACTTAGGAAAAACGTTTGACCGGCCCAACACGATGCCATTCGCCAATGGCGGTGCAAGGCCATTAAAAATAAAATGTCAGAAGAGAAAAAGCAAAGAAAGAGACAAAGGAGGACAGTAGAACAAAAATCGTGAATTAGATAAGGAATTTGAGCACCGACTTGATGTAGAAGATCAAGCGGCCCTGATAAAATATTCTAAAAAGGTATGTACCCCCTCCTACCAAGAACAGGGAAAGAAAGCACCGATCTTGACAATGAGACTGGCCAAGATGCAATTAAATTGACAAAAAAAAAATGTATGCGACTGACTGTACCGGTCATGTCCCAATCTAAAATTGGGCCTACCGTCCCCTCTGCACCCCCTGCATCATTCCCACCCCCCATACACTCCCCAGACTGGCACTATGGACCCAAAAAGTATAGGAGTGAATATGACTAGACATCCTGCCTTTGCACAGGTTGAATTTGAGAATTTAGAAAACATTGAGCAGGACTTGTTTACCGACCTGGAGGCAGGGGTCATGCAGAGGTTATATACCTGCCAGAAGAAGGAATTCCGGCAGGTAATGAAAATACATAGTGACCTTGTCCATAATTGGATGAAAAATGAGGCAAAGTGCAATTGGCCCACGGGGTTGTATGAAGTTTATCAGAGCCTTAGCACTGAGAAGGATCGGGCAACCCTATGGGATAAGTACACCCAGATAGTTTGGAGGGTAACAAAAGTTAAGATCACTATGATAAGGAGATGGGGGAGGTACAGGGAAAAGGAAAGGAGAAGTCAAGCCCTCAAAGATGTCAAAATAATTGGCAATGATTTAATTAAAAAGGTACTTGGTGAAAAGGAGGCAGGAAAGTTGGACTACTGGACAAGAGTATTTGATACACATAGCACAGCCATCTGGGGCGTGGCCTGATGTCTGAGGAGTGAGGACGCAGGCTCCCTGAGCTCCGGCTAAGCCACAGCAGTCCGATCCTTTTCTGGGTGCTTCTGCCCACAGACATCATACACACTGCGATCCACCAGCGACCGAGGCGAGGGGCCGTGCTTTCCTCCCTACTCCGACAAGAATCGGAGCCCGAGAAGCCTCTACCGCGATCCGGCCCGGCTCCCCCTCCTCCCCGTGCGAGGCGCACAAGACGGCGGCCGCCTCGCGCTGACGGACCCGAGGCGCGTATCGGGGCCGGGAGCCAGCCGGCGACCACAGACCCAGGCGGACCCGGGCTGACTTCACGTGCCCCCTGCAGATATCCCTCCCTGGGGCCGCGGGGTGAACCCACGGGCCGGCCGCTAGAGCCCACAAGGACGCCATCCGGAACCGGAGGTTGCCCCTCCCCCCACGGCCCGAGCGCCCCAGACAACGGCCGAGGGCCGGCGATACTAAGCGTCAGTGTGCAGCTGGCACACACCAAACCGGAGGGACCGGCAGCGCCTGGGGACCGTTTCAGAGGGAGCACACAAGCCCACCGCTCACACGCCGAGGAACGGCGTTGATCCGCACCCGGGAGCCCGGTGTGCCTGTTGGGAGGAGATGCCGCTCCGCGCCAAGGGAGCGGCGCGCGAGCGCACTGTGACGGACCCCATCGAGACCACTCACCCCACCACCCGACAGCCACTTCAACAAAGGGGAGCCGCTCCCCGAGACAGAGCCTCCTCCATCGGTGGTGCTTGTGGCCGTCGACCAGCTGCCTTACGCCACAGCACCAGAATACCGGAGTCCCGGACGGTCACCTCGGCATCGGGGAGCCAAGCATCCGCTCCCCGACACAATCCTTCTTCACCGACAGGGCCGGGGTCGCCACCCAACCACCCAGCCCTACAGCACCAGAACATCTCAGCCCATCCACGGCACTCACGGACAATCCTCCTTGGTGCCCGCGCAGGTCCCATTGTCAATCCTCTCTGCCTGCCAAGCCCACCGCCGTCAAGGAGTACGGCCACTCCATAGAGGACGAATCAATCAATCGGACACCGTGGACCCATGCTAAGGAGCCCCCCTCCACCGCTCCAACCGTACTACACACCACTTGAACAGTGTCATTTCAAGAGCCCCCAAAGAGGCCCTTCAGCATCATAGACCACCCCAGAAGGGACATGCCCACGGACCTTAAAGCCGCTTATGCCACTGACGCAAGGCGCCGCCATGCCCTAGGGTCCAGACCATCACTGTGAGTGGCAGAACTACACTGTCGTACACTGGGCCGAAACAAGCTGTGAGAGTCCACACACGCTACTTCTCTCAAGGGGAGCTACAGACACGCTGTATTATCTAGCGAGACCAGGCAAAGGAGAGATGGCCGCTGCAAGGAACAAAGCCAAGAATGCCACTCTGGACCCTTTCATAACAGCCAAGCCTCACCCCACTACCCAATCCACCCCGAAGAGCTCAGCAACTCACGATGGCCCAGAAGATGAGGTCAGGCATAACCAGCTGCTAGAGGCGATTTCAGCCCTGAGAACATTCATCGACACGAAAATAGGTGAGGTTAAGGCCGATATCCAACTCATAAGGCAAGACGCCCGTAACCTAACGGAGCACGTCACCATCATTGAATCCTCCCAGAAAGACATTTCAGACGAAACGTCGTCTCTGCAGACAGAGGTTGCAGACCTCAAAC
This sequence comes from Ambystoma mexicanum, assembly GCF_040938575.1. Taxonomy (NCBI): domain Eukaryota; kingdom Metazoa; phylum Chordata; class Amphibia; order Caudata; family Ambystomatidae; genus Ambystoma; species Ambystoma mexicanum. Next base: position 1,120,304,853 of record NC_090930.1, read on the forward strand.
GCAAAGTGAGCTTCCTGGAGGCGAGGTCCGAGGAAGCAGAGGGTCGGGCCAGACGAAATAATATTAGGATTCTAGGTATACCGGAGGGGACAGAGACTACGGACCCGACAACCTATGTGGAATCCTTAATACAGCAGGAAATAGGGGCAGCGAACCTCTCACAGGGTTTTGCCATAGAGAGGGCTCACAGATCTCTTCAGAAGAGGCCCCCCCCTGGATCCTATCCCCGCCCCATCATCGCTAAGGTCCTCAATTTCTGTGACCGCGAGGTGATCCTGAAATTCTCAAGAGATGGAGGAGAAATAGAGCGGGGCAACTCAAAGATCACCATATACCCTGACTATACTCAATTGGTGCAGAGAGCAAGGAACTCCTTCGTCCCGATCAAGGCTAGGTCGAGGAAACTAAACCTGAAATACATGCTGCTGTACCCCTCACTATTGAAGGTAATCCACAAAGGGCGTGCGATATTCTTAGAGTCACAAGAGGCAGCTACCATGTGGATGGAACACAACAACCTGGCTGAGGTCCCCACCGAACCCACACCTGAGAAACATAACGAAAGCAGCCAAGGTTGATCGCTTACTATCTCGGCTAGGGCACCCATGCCCCTTGTATCGCACCCTAAATCAGAACGAAGCTACACTACCACTGAAGCAAAACTACTACGTGAGAATGCTAAATGACTGCAGGGCTCACCTGACCTCCCGCACATGGACACACGATGACCAGTGCAGACCAGTTGCCTGCACGCAACCACTCGCGCCAGAGACCCGGATTAGGTCAGACAGCGCGAGAGCCCCCGAGCACTGCACCCCGGTGACAGAAGCTGGGTGCGTTAGTTACAGTTACTTTTTTCAAGTTGTTATTGTTTCGACTGTCCTACCTCAGATGAACAATTGCTGGGCTGGTCTGGACATCGGACCAGAGGCTGGGTCTGCCCATCCCACACAAGCGGAACAACATGTGTCATATGATTCGACGCATGCAACCCAGGAGGAAGGGGAGGTGCTCCCCACAACAAGGAACCCACTCATGCAATGGCAGCAAGACTCAAGTTAATCACATGGAATGTCAGAGGGATGGGAACCTACATACGGAGAAACCGAATATACTCATACCTGAAGAGAAAAAGGATATCACTGGCCCTCCTTTCAGAAACTCATCTCACCACGGAGGCCACAGACAAGATGGTGAGCTACTGGGGGGGGGGGGTCAGGGCAACGGCGCATCCTACTCAAAGTATGCAAGAGGAGTCTACCGACACGTGGGTGAGTCCGGAAATACCGTTTCAACAAATGGGGGCAGAATTGGACAAAGAGGGCAGGTACGTGATAGTGTAGGGCATGCTTGAGAATTCCCCTCTGTGCATAGTAAACTCATACTTCCCTCAACACAACATACCCTCTCACATCAAGGAGCTATGTGCCAGATTGCTGCACTACAGAGAATACACGTTCATACGGGGATGAGACTTCAATTCCGTCATGAATGCTGAATTAGACAGATCCGTAACGCCACGCATACCTAACAACGCTTCCCCAGGGCCCCTCTCCAGGATGGTGGCAGACCTACACTGACATTTGGAGAGACCTCCACCCCTTCGACAGATCATACTCATTCTACTCGGCTCCCCATAACCTCCACACCAGGATAGACTATTTCTTCATCGCCAATGAGCTAACCCCGCAAGTAGAATTGGCAGATTACATGGGCAGATCAATATCGGACCACTCCCCTTTACTGTTACAGCTCTGCTTCAAGGGCCCTCGCCCACCTATCCCGATGTGGCGCATGCCAGTAGACGCCCTGACCGACTCCGCATTCAAGGAAACCTTAGGAGAAAAGCTAGAAGAATATTTAATGATAAACAAGGGTTCAGTCGGGAAGTGGAGTACACTCTGGGAGGCTTTGAAAGTAGTGTCAAGGGGAGAGATAATTGCCGAAGCAGGCGGGATCAGGAGGCAACTGAGAAGGGAACTAGAGACAGTGGAGGAGAAAATCAAACAACTCGAAAGCGACGGTCCATCGGCCACGGAAAAGGAATCAGAACTGAAATCGATCAGGGAAGACTGCAGGGCCGCATGGGAAACACTCTCAAAGTTCGACTTCTCTGTGCGCACCCTGAAGGCCCACAAAGAAGCAGATAAGCCGGGCAGAATACTCACATGGTTATGCAGAAAGGAACACCCTAGACAGGCCCTCAAGGAGATCAAAGACAGGAACGATATAACCCGTAGGACACAACAAGAGATCAATGATGTCTTCACGGATTTCTACAATGAGCTATACACTCACAGGATCGAGATTCCTACGGCAGATATAAGAGACACGTTGGCCGAAGTAGGACTACCCAGGCTGAATCAGGAGCAACGGGACAAGCTGGGAGAAGCTATCATGGTTGAGGACATCACGGATGCGATTAGATCCCTTTCCACATGCAAGTCCCCCGGGACAGATGGCCTCATCCCAGAATTTTACAAGGCCTATGAGGAGACTTTGTCCCCTGTACTACATGCAGTATACACGGAGGCATATGAGTCTGGCACTCTTCCCAACACCATGAGAGAAACCCTCATTGTCCCAATGCTCAAGCCAGGCAAACCAGCCGACAAGTGTGATTCGTATCGACCACTGGCGCTCCTAAACTACGACGGCAAAATGCTAACAACCATATTGTCTAAGAGGCTCTCGAGGGTGATCGGATCTCTGGTGCACGAAGAACAGAATGGTTTCGTTCCGGGACGAAACACCACTGCCAACCTCAGGAGGCTTCAACACATAATAGCACAAACGACCAAAAGCGAGGAAGACCTAGCAGTACTCTCACTAGATGCCATAAAAGCCTTCGATTCTATTTATTGGGAATGGCTGATTGAGACTCTGAGGGAGTTTGGGCTCGGAGAACACTTCATCCGTTGAATCAAAGTCCTCTACAGCAACCCGGTAGCAAGAGTAAAAACAGGCGCCATGGTATCAAAAGCCTGGCCTATTCAGAGGGGTACCAGACAGGGATGCCCGCTCTCACCAATGCTATATATCCTGGGTCTGGAACCAGTGGCAATCTACTTTAGGAAGCAGTTTTTTTTCGACGCTGGCATTAGCATTGGTGGGTCGGACAACATTAACTCTTTATACGCAGATGACGTCCTCCTATATCTGCGAGACCCCCTGGAGAATGCCCCGATTGTACTGGATGTCCTGGATAACTTCGCGAAATACTTGGGGATAAGATTTAGCAGACAGAAGTCATGCTCGTTCCCACTTGCAAGACTAAGGGGAAAACCTGTGGAAAAGCTTCCCGAGATCGGGATCCGTCTTTCGATACCTAGGCCTTAACATCACACACACACACCAATATCCACCCATAAGTCCAACACGGAGGCTGCAATGAGCGGAGTACGTAGATCCATACAATTCTGGTCGAAGCTCCCACTCTCCACGATGGGCAGAGCTGCAATATCCAAAATGATAATTCTCCCCAGGTTCCTCTACTACTTCACCAACGTGACATACTACATTCCCCCATCCTTCTTCAGGAAGCTGGAATCCCCGATTAGAGACTTTCTCTGGGGACAAGCCAGACACAGACTCACACTAAATGTCCTTACACTCACCCACGCCGAGGGTGGCATCCAACTCCCCGATTTCCAGAGATACTTCTTGGCGGCTCAATCGACACATCTAGCAAATTGGCTTTCAGACGAACCTACAGCAGAGTTGAATCTTCTCTCCCAATTTTCCTCACCGCTACACCCCAAAGAGTTAATATGGAACACTCGAGTAGGGCCGCCCAACCCACCCATGATACTGGAGGTAGGGAGACAGGTATGGAGCAAGGTGAGATCCATAGTCGGACTACAGCACTCATATACACCCGACATCCCCATGCTGGCGGACGTTTGCAAAACCCCCAGTGATCTATCAATACTGAGGTGCTGGGAGAGTCATGGCCTCTACACATGGGGGGACATGTTCTGCGAGGGACTCTTCAGGGACTTTGAATCACTCCAAGAAAGGGACGGACTTCCACCAGGCCAATTCCTTTGGTACCAAAAAGTGAAACATGTAGCCAAAGAGAACTGGGTCAAATGGCCCGAGGAGCCAGAGACACATCCCCTCCTGCGGGAAATATACGAACTCAGCGACGGATGGAGACCAACATCACGGCTGTACACCCAAATAAACAGCAGACCCAACCCAAGGAGCGCACGGCTGAAAGAAAAATGGGAGATAGACTTGGGGACCGAAATCACAGAGGGCGAATGGTCGAGAGCCCTGGTATACCCAAAGGAGATATCTAGGAATGCCAGGTTCAGACTGATCCAACTGAACATACTCTACAGAACGTATATGACCCCACACAGGATATCCACATTTAACAACACAGCCGACCCAAAATGTCCCTGGTGCTCCTCCGACCTGGCAGACATGATCCACATGTTCTGGACCTGTCCCAAATCTCAGAAACTCTGGCAGGCCGCTGAACAAACCTGCAGGAACGCTGGCCTAGAGACATACGAATGGACACCCAAGGAGTGCCTATTGGGCACTTACCCGAGGCTAAGTAAAATCAAGCACCTGGCAAAGCTTATGGACATGGCCTGCGTGTTAACCAAGAGGACGATTGCCATGGCCTGGAAATCCCCAGCAGGCCCCAGGTATGAGCCCTGGATTAAAGAGATGGAGAGGTGGATCACGGCCGAAACTAGAGCCTGGGAGGAGGGGAACAGACGGGGAGGCGACGACGTGAGCAACACGCTAGAGGCTTGGAGGGCCCTCCTGAGAGACATGACCTTTTCAACAAGCTATAAACCCCCCTGAACCATATCCCCCTCGAACCCCAGAAGGTAACAGGCAGCAGAGAGCAGCACATCATTCCCATGTGCTCCACTTTGTCACCGCCCTGAGTGGGCAAACGCAGAGAAATGGCTCCGGACCCGCGCCCCTAACCTGGAAACATGGAACACGAGGACTAGTAAATGGTGGGACAGTCAATGTTGCTACGTTGTTTGTTTATTTGTTATTGTATTATTACAATTTAATTGGCACACAATATATGCATCAGACGATGCAACCCAAAGCAGTTGCTCAACAGCTTTTCTGTATATGTATATTTATAAATGCCAATAAAAACATTTAAAAATAAATAGCAGAGCCATCCAATTGGTATGGCTGGACGGACTCCTAGAAACGAAAGGGTCAGAACGTAAGGAGGGTGGGCGAGAGGATGTTTGTAAGAAGGTGAGAGAATGTAAGGCTGAATTAAGGACATATGACTGACTGAGAAAAGGGGGACACCCTTAGGACACGTAGGTTGTTCAAGGAATTGTTAGAAGCGTTTCTCGCACAGACCCAAACCATGGCACCATTAAGAGAATTTGCACCTATAGTCACTACGCATGCAGGCACGAGCGGTGCTCCATTGATAACTAAGACATACGTCTAAATACCTCTTACAAGGGCAGAATTGTTTAGTATAGCCAAGAGCACCCAACCCTAGGACCAATGCCACAGGATTTTATAAGGAACTAAGAACGTTATTTAAAACATGTGCCATGACTTTCGAGGACATTGATATTGTAATGTCCTCGGTAACTCCGGTTGATATATGGGAACCATTTAGATCACAAAATCACCCCAGGCACACCATTACCTGGGCCATGTTAGAACAGCAGGATAACGACCGAAAACCGACTGACCTCCTTCCTGAAGGAATAAAAACGTTAGGGACAAGAATATTGAAGGCACTAAGTGAGGTATTTCCGGAGGTAGATGTAAATGTCGAGAAAATGGATGCTATTATACAGGGCCCTGCGGAGACGGTTGGGGATTATTTTTGGAGATTTGAAGGCGCATTTACAGGGTAATTCATGGAATTAATGTGCGCTGAAAAGGGGAGCGCAAGCATGAAAATCGCAGCACAAGCGTGCTAAAGCCATGCACGCAGCCGTTTGTCGATTCATGGAATGCGCTGCGCGTGGCTTACCTGAGATGTGCGCGGAACCCGCATGTGGCGCACACGTCATTGTGACATCCCGAAGGCTGTGTGCGAGACGGCCAGTGAAGGCGCTCACAGGGCAGCGCACACACCTAAAAAGGGGGCGGAACACGCGGAATGGGGAACAACATGTGAAAATGTGGGCATTACGGGGGATGTACTGCTGCTAAATCCTCGCAACGCGCGCTAACACCACGTATTCATGGAATTGAACAGGTGAAACCCGTGCGCCACAAAAGACGCGCTAATCAGGAAACACGTACGCCAGCAAGAAGCAGGAGTAAGCGGGCCCGCGCAGCATAAAAGTGCACGCAAACAAAGAGGCTCATACGCTACGATGAATATACCGTTCCTCGCAGCAGTGGTCGTGAGACACCGCAGGAGGAGGAGAATAGCCAGGCCCTCCATTGTTTTGCCCAGGACCAGCCTTTTTGGTATGCCTGATGACCAGGTCTATGGCAGGTATAGGTTTCCACCTCATATCATCCTAGACCTGGTCCAGAAGTAGGGGGATGACCTCACATCACCCACCTTGTGCTCCCAAGCACTAAGCCCCTTGGAAAGGGTGCTCAATGTACTGCATTTCTTGGCCACTGGGTCATTTCAGCGGACCACTGCCATAGTGGGGGGGTCTCACAGCCCACGCAGTCACGCTTCCTACACCAGGTGTTGGTAATCTTGACTTTGCGACCCTCAGTCCGCAGGCACATATACATGCCCAGAACACCCTCAGAAAGGCAGGCCATGGTCCAGGACTTTTACAGGGTGGCACACTTCCCCAAAGTGCTTGGTTCCCTCGAATGCACCCATGTGGCCCTACGTCCACCTAGGGCCACAGAGAATATCCACCGCAACCGCAAGCACTGGCATACCATCAACGTGCAGGTTGTACAGAATGTCTGCCCTGAGCCGGGACCTGGAAGCTGTGAAGCATGGCGACACATGGCACATTGGTGATTACAAATGCCTGTGCACATGCATGCATGTCACACACAGACAAATAGACAAACCAAACTGACAACCATTATAACCTCCCCAGGGGACAGTGCCTACCCTCTGAGCACCCACATGATGACGCCAATACGGAACCCCACCACACCACCCCAAGTAAGATACAACGCAGCCCATATTGCAACCTGGGCCATAGTGGAGCGCTCATTTGGAGTGCTCAAGTCACGCTTCTGCTACCTTGACCGCTCTGGCGGGCAGCTACCCTATGCATCCCCAGTAGTGTGCAGGATCATTGTGGCAGCATGTGTCCTGCACAATGTTGCAACACGGCGGGGCGTACTAGTGGACATGGAGGTGCCCCCACATCCCAAACCCCACACACAGGTACTGCGCATGGGAGGGGAAAGGGCAAGTGGAGGGTGCCCAACTGAGGCGCCCCTCACCTTTTGTGGCCTCCCAACCGTGGCACAGATGTACTAGTACCAATGGGAGGTGCACACAACAATTGTCCTGGGCAACTTGGGTGAGCGGGGCAAGGTACGTGATGCAAACAGCACCCCTGTGTTCCTGCAAGGTTGCCTGTGGCCCCTTAGGAAAAATGACGGGTCACGCAACGCTCAGGCATCCCAAAAAGCAAGAAAAAGAGATACGCGAACCCTGTAGCCCACGTGTGTGTAAAAAAAAAAAAAAAAAAAACACGCAGTACGCTGTGGCAGCAAGGAACACAAAAAATGTGAACGTGATCAACACGCGGGCTAGTATGCCCGAAAAAAGGGGAACGCGACAAACAGGGACACCCGCAGTGTGAAAAATACCCTGTGCGACTCACAGTCTGCCTTGCGTGTAGAAGAAGAACGCGTAGGCAACACCCCCGCCAAAAGAAGAAGTACGCACTGTAGCCGCTGTGAAGTAATCGCGTATGAACTCAACTTCTGGAAAACACACGCACCGCTCTCCACGAAAAGCACGTACAGAGCGATGGAAACCCACGTGGGACCTTTAACCCGCGCTGAGGGTAACACCCGCGCGTGTTACGTCACATACGCACTAAGGGCCTTTCCTCCAATTACACGCTGACGTGCTGTTTTTTCACGTGCCAAATCACTCCATATAAAGCTGGCCACACGACAACACACGGAAGACCACACTCCTGCCCAGAAGGCCATTTTCCTGCCCCCCAGAGCCCTGAGCCGACTCCCACCAGCCATCTGCTGCTGCCTGCCTGCCTGCCTGCTGGCCACGTGCCCTGCTATTTGGTGCCTGCACGTCAGCCATCTGCAGGGGTCCACCTGCTGTGACCACCCCTGCTGGAACAGAAGACTCCCGACTGCAGTTCCATCGCTCCACAGCCCAGCACCAGGACCCAGTTGCCCACCCACACCTGCCTCGGGGGTTGCCATGTTGGGCCAAAATCCATCTGGGACCAGTGGCGACCCCCCGGCAGAGAGGCAGAGGGCTGCCAGCTCCACTGCAGGAGAAGTTGGCATCCTGGTGGAGCAAGTCCTGGTGCATTATGATGCCCTCTTCGGAAGAACACGCAACGTCAAGGACGGACTGGAGAGCATCTGGACGGACATCGTGGTTGCCATCAACGCGAAGGGGGTGGCAACCCGCGACCTACCACACGTCTGTAAGCGCTGGGAGGACTTGAGGTCCAGGACCCTCAGGAAAGCCCGGCGTCTCTTGGAAGCAGCGGATGCAGTGAGGTGCCGGGTGCACCTTACCACCGACGATATGAGGGTCCTGGAACGCATTAACCCAGCGCTTCACCGCCAGGTCCTCGAGAGGGAGACCGGTCTGGAGTCGAGAGGTAAGTGTCCATGCATACTTATTGGATGCAGTGCATGTTGAGGTGTGCCAGGAGTGTGCAGCTTGGACATATGTCTGAAAAGGGCCATGTATGGATGTGTATATGCAGGGACACGACCGTGCTGCATGCGAGTCCAGTCATGTGTGATGCACATCAATGGTGAATGTGTTCCAAAGCATGATGCACAACTGCATGTGGAGATGCACACATGTTAGCATTTATGTGTATGTACTAAGGCATGGTTGGGGTGTGACACATGGATGCTGGTTCCATCTTCATGTACGTGCACGGCGTACATGTGCGTGTGTGTTTGACATGTATGCGACTGTGATACACCATGGATGCATGTGACACAGACATGTAGGAACACAATTGGCAGATGTGACATAGTTGCCGATGATTGCACTGTGACAGGTGGTGGAGATGTACAGATGCATGTCTGTCTGGTGGCGTGTGTGCATGTGTTTGGCACTCCCCATGTTGCTTGTGACGTCATGCCAACCTTCGGATGTTCATGCTGTTGTGTGTGTATGGGTGCTGCTACTTGCTGCACGATTCCTGTTAATTTGTGCATGTGTGTGGGTTCAAATGATATGAGTGTTGGGGAGTGTGATGCCATCTGTGAAGTTTGACACTGCCACTCATGTGCAACTGTCATGTGTGTATCCGACCATTGTACAGTGCCCTGATGCCTGTGTTCTGTCTCTCCCTGTCTGCAGCGTCGACTGATGAAGAGGGCGGACACGGTGCTGTGGAGCACAGCAGCAAGGATCACACCACCAGCCGGAGACGCAAGGCCCAGCTCCCCTCCAAGGTACTGACATCTTCCGGGAGTAAGGAGTCTGGTGCCACGTCCATGGCCGCAGCTGCCGAGGGAAGGCCCAAGAGGCGGAGGTTGGAGGTGGACTCCTCGGCCGCAGCAGGGGCAGCTGAGCCCCCACAGGGGCCTACGTAGGAAGATGGCACGGAGTCATCCAGGTTGGTGGGGGGTTCGAATGAGGAGGAGGCCGTGTAAGGCCTACACACGGGGCCTGGAGGGGGGGGGGGGGGAAATTCCACTGGTGCTAGTGGTGCAGTCCAGGGGCAGGGACAGGAGGCAGCACAGGCTGCCGCGGAGGTGCCCGTGTGTAATCCTGTCCCCGATCCTGTGACTGCATCATCCGGCACAGCAGGGATGCCTCCGTCCAGACCCATTTTCAGGGAGGGGATGCGCATACAACAACTGGCCTTCCTCTCCCTGCTGACGTTGCAATCCGTGACCGTATTGAGCCTATCCTAGTTGGGATGGCCTTGCGCCAATGTGGTATTCGGGAGGACGTGCAGGGTTCTCGTCTGGACAATGCACGTCATTTCGAATACCTCATTGGCCGCGTCGACCTACTAGGACAGGTCGTGGGCAATGGGCTCATCCGTGTGCTGGATCTTCTTGCGACCCCCTCCTCAACTGAACCCCCTATGCGCCAGTCATCCTCCGTGCCATCTTCCCGCCCAAGTATCACCTGGGCCCCCAAGTGGAGCTGCCCCAGAGCCAGCGGCCAGGCTGGTAGAGGAGACATCCCTGCCACAGTCGGGAGTCAGAGGTCCAGCAGAGGTGGCCACCCCACCAACTGGACCCCAGCAGATGGAGGACGTGCAGGCATCATCAAGTAGGGCACGTGCACGGCGGCACCAGAGGATTCCATCAGCCTGGAGGCCGTCGTGGTGCCAGAGGCAATTGCATTGGAGGCAGCAGCAGGCTCAGCGTGGGAGCGATCATGGCCCAGGGCCATCAACATCACAGGGGCAGGCATCGGCCATCGGGCAGGAGGACCCAGGATTGGGAGTGTCTTCCGTGTGGCAGCGGTTGGGCCAGCAGATAGATGCAGAGCGGCGGCGGGCGGAGGAGGCATGGCTCACAATGGTCAGGGCGGAGAACTCCATGCGCTGGGCGTTGAGGCGGGCTGAGTGCCTCGAGGCAACTCGCAGGGAGTTGGAGGAGGCCATGGCTGCATCCCTGTGAGACCTCGGGCCAGGGAAGAGGCCAACCTCTGCGACGTTGAAGTGGAGTTCGATGATGCCCTGGCCCGGGACATCAATGAGTGAGCCGTCAGACTAGCCCGCCGCCTTTGTAAATAGTTATGAAGGTGTAGGTTTCCTTTTTTTATTTTTGTTTGGGGTGCATGGACTATGTCCCGCCTTTTTGTAAATAGTTATTTATTAGGTAGGTTTTTGCTTAGGTTTCCTTTGGATTGTTGGGCTCATGGACCCTTGATTTTTTATTTGTACATAGTTATGGACATGGTTTTACTTCTTTTTTTTTTACCCATGGAGGAATGGTTTGCTTTTTTTTAAACTTTGGATTTTGTTTTATGGATGGATGCTTTGGAGCCATTTTACTTTGGATTTTATTGATTTCAGCCTTCATTTTTTTACCTAAATTTTGGATCTCCAGACTTGGATTTATTATTTGCTTTCTTGTGCGATTTTGTTTAATTTAATCCGTTTTGTATTTAATACATTTTTTATTTAACTTTATTTGTGTGGTCTCATTGGTTTTGTGCATGTCACAATGTGGGTTTTCTCAGTCATGTATCACCATGTGTGGGTCTGACGGACATGTACTCATGGGCATACTGGTTATTTGGGATCTATCATGACATGGGGAATTCAATGTGGAGTGGATGGAATGCTTGGTTGGGTGTTTGGACTGGGGTGGCGTGGGGTGGGATTTTGGTGGCCATGGGTCTGGATTGTGATGACGTGTTGGGTGGAGGACATGTGTCGGGGCCTGCTGGCAGGTGCCCTCATTGGGGGTGGGGGACATGAGTCAGGCCTGCTGGCAGGTGCCCGTCACTGGGGGTTGTGGGGGGGACATGAATCAGGGCCTGCTGGGGGGTGGGGGGACATGTGTCGGGGCTCCCAAGTGCATGGTGCCATGTGGCCTGCCTGTGGGGCATGCCCAGGGGTGTGGGGTGGTCCCCTGTGGTGTGGGCTGCCTGTGGGGCATGGTCTGGGGTGATGGGCCGCCTGCAGGGCATACCCAGGGGTGTACGGTGGTCCCTTGTGGTGTGGGCTGCCTGCGGGGCATGGTCTGGGGTGTAGGGTGGTCCCCTGTGGTGTGGGCTGCCTGCAGGGCATGGGGAGAAGGGGGAGGGGCACACCCAGGAGGGCCCACACTGCCAAATTGCGTGTAAAACTCCCTGCGCACCCCCAGAATACGCATACCCCGCTCACGCCAGGCCTATCGTGTGTAGAAGTCCCTGCGCACCCCGGAATACACGTACCCTGCTCGTGCCAGGCCTATCGCGTGTAAAACTCCCCGCGCACCCCCGGAATACACGTCCTGGCTCGCGCCAGACTCATCGTGTATAAAACTCCCTGCGCACCCCCGAAATACGCGCACCCCCGAAATACAAATACCCTGCTCGCGGCAGGCCTATCGCATGTAGAACTCCCTGTGCACCCCCGGAATACATGTACCCTGCTCGCGGCAGGCCAATCTCGTGTAAAACTCCCTGCGCACCCCCGGAATACATGTACCCTGCTTGCAACAGGCCAATCGCGTGTGAAACTCCCCGTGCACCCCCGGAATACACGTACCCCGCTCGCGCCAGGCCTATCGTGTGTAAAACTCCCTGTGCACCCCCGGAATACACATACCCCGCTTGCGCCAGACCCATCGTGTATAAAACTCCCTGGCACCCCCGAAATACACGTACCCCGCTCGCGGCAGGCCTATCGCGTGTAAACCTCCCTGCACACCCCCAGAATACACGTTCGCTGCTCGCGGCAGGCCTATTGCATGTAAAACTCCCTGTGAACCCCCGGAATACATGTACCCTGCTCACGCCAGGCCAATCGCGTGTAAAACTCCCTGCGCACCCCGGAATACATGTACCCCGTTTGCGCCAGGCCAATCATGTGTAAAACTCCCTGCACACCCCCGGAATACACGCAGGCAGCCCATCCACCCTCCCCATACCCCGCAGGCAGCCCATCCACCACGACCATGACCCGCAGGCAGCCCAACACCACAGTGGGGACATTTTCCACGCAATTTGCCTGGCACAGGCGGAGTACGCGTTTTGAAGGGGGTGCGCGAGTTGATTTCCACACGTTTCGGCTGCCACGAGCGGGGTGCGCGTATGGAAGGGGGTGCGCAGGGAGATTTTCACGCGTTTTGGCTGCCGTGAGTGGGGTATGCGTAATTTTTCACACAATTACAGTGTAGCGGGTCTGTAAGCCGGTCCAGGTTTAGCGCGGCCCTTTGCACCGTATTGGGGATTTCAATGGCTTTTCCTTGCGCAAGGGGCGTTCTTGGGGGCGTAACTGGCGCTGCGGGATGTTCGCTGCGCCACGGCTCAAAATGGCTTGGGAAATCCATGAATACGCGGTGCGCCAGAATGCTGTTCAGTGCACACGGCTGGTGCACGCTGGCGCACGCTGGCGCACGCTCCCTCTCTGCGCCAGCCGCGTGCATGGCTTCTGTGCCGATTTCTATGAATTACCCCCTTAGGCCCATAGTGGACAGTCAGTTAGTGACCCTTCGGGCCAGAGATATTTCTCCATGGGCTTTGTGAAGGGATTACGTAAAGGAATCAAAAAGGCACTTAAATTAGGTGAAAGTGCTTTGCAGGCTAGCACCCAGTCTCAGATCCTAGGAATGGCCAAATATTACGAACGGCAAGAGGAGGAGGAAATGGAAGGTAAAAGGCAGGCGGACAGAAACTTAAAAAACAAAGTATTGATGCAACAATTAATACAGACACCATATAATAAACCCAAGGACCAGAGGCCCCAGGTAAGAAACTCCGCAGGTAGCGCCCCGCAATGGACACCGCCCAGGCTCGAGCAGTGCTCATTTTGTAGACAGACAGGTCTTTGGAAGAATAACTGTCCTGCACTAATGGCGCGGAATGGTCAGCAGTCAGGGGGAAGAGGTACGGGGTGAGGGGGGGACCGATGCAGGGCCACCCCAAGGGAGAGGGAGATTTAATAACCCAGAGGGTAATGTGTTTTCAGCAGGCGCCCCACAATGACAAATGGTTGGAGTGAATGGGAATGGGTTTGCGGAAGATGAATTGAGTGGAATGATTTTTTTTGACAATACTGCAACATTCAGCTGTAGCACCCCCAGTGAACCTGGGTGGTGTCTGTTCCTATTGACCCGAAAGGCCCTTATGTTAAATTACAGATAGGACAGCACCCCACAGTTAAATGGTTGGTTGACAACGGAGCAAATAGCAACTCAGTTGATGTCAAGATCGTCCCCTCAGTTCCACTATCGGGTGAAAATAAGGTATCTGTAGGGTTCGGTGGGGAACCCATATGTACTCCGGTGTCCAAGAAAATTGAGACATCTATATGTGGAGTAAAAATGGCAAGCAAATGGATATTAACCAACAGGTGTCCTGAAACTCTCCTTGGATTAGATCTTTTGAAAGCCTTAAATGCAACAATTTAAAGTTCCCCGGCAGGTGCTCGCATGACTATATGTCAGTCCAAAATGGGAGTTTATCTGGCTGAACCATTGCCACCAGAATTACAGGCAGTGCCCGCAGCACTTTGGGCTGCTGGTAATAATGATGCAGGTGTTTTGAATATTCCCCCTGTGGTGATAAAAGAAAAGTCTGGGATTCCTCTGCCAAGGACTCCACAATATAAAATATCGCCAGAAGTGGAAGCGGCATTGGTCAGAATTATACAGGATTTAATACAACTAGGAGTTGTCGAAGAGTGATGACAGTCCATGAAATTGTCCTGTGTTGCCCGTCCATAAGAAAGGAGATGAAGTCACCCCCTATAGGTTTATAATTGGCCTAAGACAGATCAACAAAGTTGTGGATCCAAGGTATACAGTTATCCCCAGTGTGACCAGTATTCTCACAATGGTCCCTCCCACAGCAACTTATTTCAGTGTGGTTGATTTGAAGAATGCCTTTTTCTCTGCACCCATAGCTGAAGAATCTAGACACCTTTTCTCCTTTGTATTAGCGCAGCAGCAATAAAGGTTTTGCCGAGCACGCGAAGGATACACAGAGTCTGGCTATTTTTAGTCAAGCATTGAAACAACAGTTGGATGAGATTCTATTGCCCCCAGGGGTAATGCTGATACAGTATGTGGATATTTTGATATGTGGAGATGCCGAATTGAGTTGTAAGGAAGGAACATTGATTGTATTACAGCATTTGGCCCACTATGGCCACAAGGTGTCGCTTAAGAATGCAATCCTGAGAGGATACGAGTCATACAAGAAATGGCCTATCCTGGTACCTTTAGAGAATTGAGACGCCTGTTAGAGATCACTTCATATTGCCGTCATTGGGTCCCTGAGTGCTCGTTGTTGGCTAAGCCCCTGTTACAGTGTTTAAAAACAGAAGGATCAGACCCCCTTTATTGCACGCAGGAAATGAGAGAAGCCTGCAATGCTTTGAAAAGTGCTTTGTGTAGTGCCCTGGGACTCGGGAAATCCAATTACTGCAAGCCATTTACCCTTTTTGGACATGAACAAGAAGGTTGTGCCCTATCAGTATTAACTCGGGAACAAAGTGGAAGACAGAGGCCTTGTGCCTATTTTCCTGGAACCCTGGATAATGTGGCAGCCGCACTGCCCCCATGTATGAGATCAGTTGCTGCAGCAGCAGTAGCACTTAAACAGAGCGCTGGCTTGGTATTGGGGACTGCAATAACTAATAACTGAAATACACAACCTACTATTTGAATTACGGATTAAACCACCAGACCTGTTAACATCTAAAGAACTGAAAACAAAATCCAAATTTAATCCCCAAATATCGTCAGATAACATCATCGATACGTTTTACCAGGTGGTTACACAAGACTTCTATAACTTATCCCTCAATAGGCCATTTGACACTACAGATAATTTAACCAAAGGAGAAAGACTTGCACTTAAAACCTTATCAGAAGACACCACCATAGTGATCAAAGAGGCCGATAAAGGGGGCAATATCGTTATAATGGACAGAGAGGATTATCTCCTTATGGCATACAACCACTTACTAACATCTGGTTGCTACAGAAAGCTTGCCTTGTCGGAGCGTCAATCTATATTAAATCAGATTGAAAAATCTGTACTTAATTGGCATAGAAAGGGTATAATTACAGATGAAGAAAGGACATATTTTCTTACTAAGAACCCGATAACCCCTACTATGTATTTTTTACCCAAGATCCACAAGAAGTACCAAACCATTCCAGAAGGACGCCCAATCCTTAGTGGAATTGGTTGGGTTACCGACAACCTCTCGGAATATCTGGACAGTATATTAAAACCGTGAGTGAGTTTGGTCAAATCGTATTTACAAGACTCCTCTAGTCCGATTCGAAAATTACAAACATTTGTTTGGCGAGATTCCTTTGTGCTGGCAACATTGGATGTCAAGGCGTTATATACGTCAATCCAGCATAAATGGGCATTGGCCTCGATTGATTATACTTTTAGGAATGACTCTGCGTCCTACTACTTGCAAATAGGTATGTTAAAGGAAATGCTTCAGATAACCCTGGATTCAAATCTATTCACGTTCAACGATTGTCTGTACCAGCGACTGAAAGGGGTTGCAATGGGGACTAAATATGCCCCTGCATTAGCGGACATCTTTATGGGGATGTTGGAGGAACATACAGAATATCAGGATCCTGCATTCAAGGAGAGAGTTAAACTTTGGACCAGATATATCGATGACATTTTTGTGATCTGGGAAGAGTCAGAAGCTTCCTTCTGTGAATTTACCAACAGGCTTAACTTGAATCCTTTTGAAATAGAATTCACTGGTGAACAGAATTGTAATCTAATACATTTTCTGGATCTAACCATATATGTACAGAATGATCACCTAGAAACCTGCACGTTTCGAAAACCAACAGAAGTTAATTCAATACTGCATGCGCAGAGCTGTCATCAACGCTCAACAATTCATAATATTCCCCTAGGGGAATACATCCGAGCAAGGAGAAATTGTCAAGATGACTCTAAATTTCAACAAGAGTGCCAACTTTTAAGGAATAGATTTAAGAAAAGAGGATATCCTAATAAATGTATACAGAAAGCGTTTGAAAAAAACAAGAAATCTTCAACAAACTGATACGCTAATTGCCAATAATAAATCAAAGACAAAGCAGATGAAGCTCATGTTTATTACACAATTCAATAAAGATCATCAATTGATCAGGAAGACCTTACAGAAACATTGGTATTTATTGCACTTAGATGAACACCTAAAGAAATGTATAGATGATAGACCAACCATCATCTTTAAGAAGGCTAATACACTGAAAACTATTATCTGCCCGTCATAATTACCAGATGTACACAAGGAGAAAACACCTACCTGGCTTTCTGGGAATGTACCTTGTTTTTGTAAATGTGGTTATTGTACAATGTGTCCCTATGCAGGGGACAAGACCAAAGAACTCATGGATCCTAATGGGAAACAGTTTAGGATTAAACAGACGTTAAACTTTAGATCAACATTTTTTATATATGTGATTATCTGTATCTGCAATAAGTTTTATATTGGTAGCACCAAAAGAGAACCAAGGATTAGGATCCGTGAACATTTGAGTAAAATCAGAAGTCAGGACCCGACTCTACCTCTATCGGTACATTGGCAGAAAAATCACCAATGTGATGAGAAAACAGCAATCAGATTTGTAGGGCTTCAACAGGTCCGATTGAGTAAAAGAGGTGGGGACAGAGTCTTAGCGCTTCGCCAAGCAGAGGCGTTACTTCAATACAACCATGATGGGTTTGAATTTTGACACGGAAATGGCATCATTCCTATAAGATATTTTGAGCAAGTATGTGGGCCTAATGTTTAACTTGACTGGTATAAGAGATGGCAAAAATTTTGTATGTAGGATGTCTAATAGTAATGTAAAATATGGGTTTACTCATGTGGGTTTTTTGTGCTAAATCTTGACTAGCTGAAGAGATTGCAAAACTGCACGTCTAAACAGATTCTTTACATCCTCATTTAATACGACTTTTAATAGCAGTGATCTCAAAAAATGAAATTGATTTAGATTTATGAATACTAATGGGATACACCTCTTTTGTGTGTACGTTTTCCTTCCACTTCCCCTCGCCTTGAATCTGGGTTTGTATTGGATATTATTTTCCTTCTTATTTTTCCATTTATGGAACTACTTTTTGGAATTTCTTAATATTCTGTTCTTCACGATTACCTTTGAATCCTTCCCAATGCCAATCCCTGTTTCTCTGTCTTGTGCACAATGTAATCACGTTTTGTGAATATGCAATAATTGCAATGGTGTTTTCTAACTTTTAATTTTGTGAACTGTACCTGTTTTATGATTGGCATGATACTGGATACTTACATGACCTTAATTATCATGATGTAATATTTGTGTGTGTATATATATATATATATATATATATATATATATATATATATATATATATATACACATATACACACACAACTTATGTTATTTTTATGATGTGATAAGGAATGCATCAAGCCCTGTTTTGAAAAAGGCTGTTGTAGGGCCGAAACACGTGTCACACTAAGGGTCATTCTGTCAATAAATATATTTTTGCATTTGATTGGGCGTTCTGTCCTGGATTTTCCACCTTCCTTTTGATTGTATACGACGGGTTTCCCGGCTTCCCGTCCATCCAGTGACCTGCAACCTCATTTAAAGTCATTATTGAGACATTAGGGACTTACTGTTCCTCTTACTATTAAAAATTGCACAGTCGTATGAAAGAAATGTTTTTGAGTCGCCTCATAGACCAGCTGTAGCCATAAACCTGGGGTTACCTGAAGATTTGCAGTAACTAAGGGTACGCCATGCTGTGGATGTGTTGCTCAACAGGACACAGACGCAGCATTTGACAGAAGCACACTTAACACAGTATGAAATCGACATTGTTTGCACCAAATGTGACTACTGTAAGATGTAATACTTTGACAAGGGCAAAAGGGATGCCGGATTCAAACGGGGAAGGAGACCAAGATATACACGATTGTTTGAGTCGTACTGATGGGTCGACCCGAGTGACCTTTCCCTGGAAGAGGGTGATGGGATTCTATTTTGTGATGGCTCATGTTACAAATTGGAAAGTGGGGAAACAGTGGAGGGGTATGCGATAACTGAAAATATTGTCCATATGGAACACACAACTGAATTATCAGCACAAGATGAAGAATTAAGAGCATTGACAAAGGCTCTAGAATTAAGCAAGGACTTAGCTGTAACCATCTATATGGATTCAGCCTATGCACCCGGTGTGGCCTTTAATCTTAGCCTACTATGGAAAGAAAGAGGATTTCTTACCTCACATGGTACCAAGATAAAAGCATGGTGATTTAATAAACAAATTGTTAGCAGAATTGGTTGAACCCGCTCGGGTGGCTATAGTGAAATGCTCAGCCCACAAAAGATAGTAGACTTTGTGGGTCAAGGGAATGATTTGGCAGACCAGGTGGCTAAATATGCCACGGAACATTGTAAATTGCCCCTTCCAGAATGTAACATGATACAGAGGGATGTGGAAGGAAAATGGGAGGTTGGTGTAGGAAGAGACATTGAAGGAGTAGTCAGAGACATTCAAGAAGAAGCAACAGTTTGTGAAATTAAAGCATGGACTAAGGACAGAAACAATGAACAAACGTCCAAGGGTGTGTGGCTGGACAGACTACAAATGAGGTGGTTGCTCCCTGACAGTTATTTGCCCAGTGCGATGGAGGACATTCTGAGCAAAGTATGGTAAAATTGGAAAATTGAGTAGTACTGTTGGAAATGCGCGGCACAGTGCGCCATTTGCCTCCAGCATAATGTGGGTAAATCTGTAGAGGTACCAGCAGGTCATAGCAGGCTCCCCATGCAACCATTCGAAGTAGTGTGCATGGACTAAATGGAGCCAGTTGCCAAATTGAAATATTGCCTTGTAATGAAGTGTGGGTTTTCGGGCTGGGCATATGCTTACCCCCCTGAGAGATAACACTACCATATCCACAGCAAAGTGCATTTTGAAATATTGGGTGCCGCAGTATACGGTACCCAGCATGCTGTATTCTGACAATGGGGTGCATTTTACTAGTCAAGTTGTGAAATATGTTTGCACTGCTTTAGGGATTGACCAGCGATTCCAGCTCGTCTACCACCCTCAATCAGCTGGCCTTATTGAACGGGCCAACGCCGCTGTGACGAATAAGTTGGCTAAAATGTGTGCCTCCACAACTCTGAAGTGGCCAGACGCGCTTCCTTTGGCATTGCTCAGCATGCAGACTACTCCAAAAGGGACACAAAAACTGTCACCTTATGAAATCGTGATGGGCCTGCCTCCGAGTGCCTGGGCCATACCGAAGCCCAAAACTATCGGAAATATTGAACAGCTGTTGTTGAGGGAATACTGTGCTGAACTCACACAAACTGTCTATTATCCATCAACTGGTGAAGGGAGCAGCTTCAGAGGTCCTGGAGGGAGCGGGCCACTCTGTCAAGCCAGGAGAATATGTTCTGATCAAAAGCTTTGATCAAACCTACAAATTGCAGGCCCAGTGCAAGGTACCTTATCTGGTCCTATTGGCAACGCAGACAGCAGTGAAGGTAAATGGTCATAAATCTTGGATACACGCGAACAACATTAAGCGTGCCCCACCTCAGATATTCCACCCCCCCAACCAAGCACACAGACCATTTTACATCTGAGCCAACGGAGGACACTTCAATGTACAACTTATGCCCTAGGAAACAGCATTAACTGTCTGTGTTTGAACTTTGACACATGGCTTAGAGACAGACTTGGTAAAGGGTCGGACCAAACCAGGATAATTGAAAATACAGATGAAATGGCCTTGACGGACCCTCAAGGGTAAGGAAATAGCCTCACCGAGACGTGTGAAGGAAGGTGCCGGAAGAGGCGACAGCAGGACGGGTTATACTGTGCAACCCTTGCGATATTACGCATAAACGGACGGCACTGTTAGGGTAATTATTAGGGTAAGTGGACATTACGTGTAAATAATTGTATATTACTTTTGACAGCCAAGTTCCGGAACTTAGCCACTCGAGATTAGCTCTTCGTGCGAGGGAACCAAGTAGGTTGTTAAATATGATAATATTGAACTAATGCATGAGAATGATGATGAGACGCCAGCAGGTTGATAGTTATGCATGTACTCCAAAGGAGAAAATGATCATATTTACCATGTGAATACTGATAGCAGTAGTGTCCGCAGTATCCCTTTGGTATCTTGAACATTATGATATTTATGCTGCTCATAATCTATTGCCTAGCACAACACAAGCCCTGACCCCAGAGCCAGTGACTATTCCCCATGTGGATCAACAGTATCGGAAAAGGCACCCAAAGAATAGTATCCTGAAGTGGATGAATGACACAAACCAGATATTAAATAGGACCAATTGTTACACATGCACGTATGTTCCTCAGAGCCATGACAGCGGACCCAAGTGGTATGCGATACCCATGGATAATGATACTTGTGTGCCCCTGCAAACTCTCCGATTGCATAGCTTTACCCTGACACCTAACGCAACCCTGTATTTGAATAGATCCACTTCCTGCGAGGAAGACCCCAGCCCACCTATTCTAAGTAAAGCAACAGGATGGGGGGAAAAAAGAGATTCCCCCTCTGATCAATGTAGCTAATATAGTTCGAAAGGCCCCCTTTTGTTATCAACGAAACCAAACCCATGACAAAGCCATTTTTATGGGTCAGTACAACTGTCAGATAGCAGTAGATATAAACAGAATTTCAGCACCTCTCTTGTCTCCAAAGGAGGCGATGTTTGTTTGCAGAAAGGAAGCCTTTCTTTGGTTACCTCGCTATTGGATGGGCAGATGTACCATCACTTATCTATTACTGGGTTTACATTATAAACCTTTGGAGGGAGTGAACGCAAAACGAAAAACAAAGACGGTCATAGCAAATATTGGAAATTAAGAACAAAGGAAAAGAGGCATTTTTAATGATGAGGATACTACATGGCAGGAATTCTTCGACTTTATAAAGGGTATGTCGTTGCCAGCAGGAATAATGATTAACTCCCGAGACATTAGGCATCTGGGTAGATTGGTGGAAAGGGAACTTAATGTAACCAGTAAGGTCCTTACCAATATTACTATTGAAATGAAAGAAATCCGGATGGTCGCATTACAAAACCGTCTGGTATTAGACATTGTTAGCAGAAGTAAGAGGGGCTTGTAAAATAACTGGGACATCATGCTGCACCCTGATAACTGACTACAGTACTGATATTTTTAAGGGCATTGATGAGATGCATAAGATCGCAGCTCAAGTACATCATGACATTGCAGACGTAAATGGTGAATCATGGTTCTGGGAATTGGTTAAATCCCGGGGTTGGAAACTCCTTGTTCCTATTTTGGCTATTGGAGCAGTGATAGCTGCCTGCTGCTGCTGTATACAATGCTTCCCCTTATGTGTGTCACTCATAGGTGATTGTTGTAAGAAACCGATGGGAGCACTAACACCTAAACCTACCAATGCAATGCTGACCAGTGAAATAATACACATGGAAGAAGTAGTGGAAGGGTTACATAAAATTGATGTTTCTGACAATAACTATGATTCGAGTGATATATCCCTTTGGGACGAGCAGGTATGGCCCTATTGAGGTTTTGTCTTGCTGGTGCAAAAGGGTTGTCTGTTAATATAAAATCCATTTTGTACGACTGCCATTTTATTTGCCTCAGCAAAACAAAACGCTGAGCACAGTATATTTCCACTGGATCCTGAAACCGATGACAGCAAGCTTATGTGGTCCCCACGTCACCTTTGTAGCTGCATCCTGAACATGTTTTGACCACTTATGACCCATAGACCCCAGAGTGTCTGGCCTATTTGCTCCTTCCTGGAATGCATGTGAAAACTTTTTGTCCGACATCTGTGCGCCTTCCTGCAATGTATATGAAAACAGTCCCTGTCCTGTCTTTGTACTCCTTTCTGCAAGGGCTGGGAAAACAACCCAAAGTGTTTTAGGCAGGAAATTGCAATTATGTAAGTGTATCCTGTTTTGTCACAATAGGACTCAGTGTTAGTTTTTGTTATAAAAAAGCCCAGAGTCTGTAAAGTTATCAGCTCACTTGGGCACTACCCTTCTGGTGGTGTGTTGGAGTCAGCCCTCTCGCGAAAGCCCTTGTCTATATTGAAATAAATGATTGTTAAACCCACTTACTAGTGGGTTTATTAAAGGAGACCTCGGACATTGCAATTTTAGATCGACACTAGTGAACTGCTCCTTCAATGTCTCAAGTCTAAGTAGGTCCCATGCACAACTAAAAATATCGAAGACCATCAAGCTCGCAATCCTTCCTAAGTAAAGTGGCTAAAGTTCCAAGCCAAAGAAATAAGCCTTTAGTCGCACGCAACATTGATAACTTAAGCCTAGATAGATCCAGCTAAAAAACAAATCCCCATACCACATAGGCTTTTACAAAGGACCTTTAATGATCATTAAATGCAAACATGCAGTAGAACATTGGACATTTGCCTCGAAAACGTACTTCGATAAGGCACAAACCAGAAGAGGGATATTGTGGGGACTGTATTCATCGTTGCACAGCAGAACTGCTTTTCATTGGGCAGGTGTTAGGGTTCTTACTACAGAACTGCTGGAGTTCAGAGCACACTCTAGATTTCTTCCTTCGCTCTACTTTCTCTGCAGCCTCTTTCCAGACTGTCACCAAACTGCCTCACTTCACCCTGTAGAGTTTCAGGGTTTAAGGGCACTCCCTTGATAGCGTCTGCAGCATTGTCAATCTGCCCCCTATACGAATAATGCTGCATGGTCCTAGAGCCCACTCAAAGTCGTGTGCTGCTGGCAGACTGCCCCACTTCAGAATTGGGGAAAAAGGGTATTCAATGACTCATCCATCTAGAGGTCCACCCATCCAACCACATCAAACCACTGTTGCAACCATACTCACCCATTCATCCATCCTCCCTTATTCACCCATGCACCTAGCCATCGATAGGATATGCACCCTTTCATATGCCCATACATTCACCCATCTAACCATTCACTCAATCATATTCACCCACTCATCCATACAAGCCAAACATTCAACCGCTCACTCATCCACGCATAGACATATACATCCACAAATCCAGTTATATTTGCCCACTCATCAATTCACACACCAACACAACCATATTCACTCACTCATCTATCCACTGCTATGCTTCCACTCGCTCATCGACCAAGCCAATCATATTCACTCAGTAACCATACATCCAATCAACTCCTCATCCATCCATAGGATATTCACTCATCAAACCATATCTTCACTCACCCAACCACATTCGCCACCACTCATCAATCCACAGAACCACATTAACCCACCAAGTCTCATACACCCACCAAATCACACTGAGCGGCTCGCCCCATCAACCGAACCCCACTGACCCGCTCACCGAGCCTCCCAACCACACTAACGCACTTATCCTCCAAACAATAGTCACCCACTCATCCAACCAACAAACTCGCCATGTTCAACCACTCACACACTCAAAAAAAAAAAATACAAGAAATTCAAATAAAAAGGTACATAGAGAACAGCTGAGCCCAAAATAGTTGTCAGAACTGATCGATCACGAGAGAAACAAGAGACACCACAGCTGATATTCCCCATCACTTTCGGACAGACCACTCCACAAGTCATTAAACCGAGGAAGACACATTGGACTATTTTAAAACAAATCCATGCCTGTACAAAATGTGTAAGGAATTTCTCAAAGTGGTGTTCAAAAGACAAAGAAATATGAGAGAGATTAACATGAGCCGATATTAGAAATGACAGCTTAGCAAACGTATCGTCAGCCACAGAAAACAACTTATCTGGGTCTTAATTGCAAAAATTGCTATAACGTGATCACAGGAAATATTTGCTATGATCCTCAAACTCTCCAACTGGGGAAAAGATCTGTCTAACACACTATGCCACTTGTATCTCAAAATTCACAGGATACAGTCTTAAATGTCCCTGTGGCAATATTTATGTGGGTGAAACTACAAGGTTAACTAAAGAATGGATAGGCGAACATAAAAGATGTAAGAGAAACACATTTTAAAATCACCAGTTGCCAGACATTTCAATGAATTAAACCACAAAGTCACCAAACTGAAATTCAAATAACTGAAGTTGCTCCCAGGTACACTCGCAGTGACAGAGAAAAAAGAAAATAATTTTGGATTCATAAACTACAGTGAACTATATTGCTGTTGGCGAACAGTCAATGGAGCTTACAATTAGTTCAGAAAACTGTCTTTAACAGCAGCATTATGTAAGTTACCACTTATTTATTCATCTTCGTTTGACATTTTGAGTCATCCAGCCGATTGGACTTTCTATACAATTACTTAAGTGGAGTTTCTTACATCACACCTTTTTTTGAAGATACTTTACATATTAGATCATATTTATGGAATGTGATATTAGACATAGTGATTGTACAGTATTACCACTGCGCGCCATAATAGAACTTGTCCACAGGCTCACTATCGCTTTAGTATTAAAATAGTCAAGAAATAATAACAAAAATATGGCTGCTGCTTTAATCTCAGTTGTGATTACAAGATAGTCAAATTTCTGTTTCTCTAAATTTACCGTCTTTTCAAGATGACCGCATCCAGGCAACGGTTTACGCATACATCCAGCGAACTGTGATTTGCAAGTAAGCAGAAACAAACAAGACTATGGAGACGCAAATGCAGGGTAGGAGAGTGCTTATGGTTTGCCACTGTAGTTACAACAGAATGAGTGGCACATTCCGTTTAAATACACAGGATTGCCTATTCTAGAGTATAGCTATATACACTGTCGGCTAGGAGGAGCAAACAGAAGTAGATAGGAGTGCTTTGTGTAACGCACTGCATGTTGCTTTTCCCCCAGTTACGTTCTTTTCAGACTTCTAGAGATAAGCAATGGAACAAACAGGTATAAGAACATAACAGATTAGACCTGTGGATAAGAACAATTGGATAGAGGATTAAATGTTAGGAAACGCTGTTTTGAAACACACGGTTTTTGGGGAGCAAGTTTAATGTATTAGACTTGCATTTCTTGAAAGCCACACAGTTCAATCAGCTTATGCACAAGACACTATGGACTTCTTTAAATCTCAGATTGCGGAATAAATTGATTACTTCGTGGAGATGTTGATGTTTGTAGATCATGAACTTAAGTGCAAACATATGTTTATAGAAATGCACCAAAATGTAATGTTATTAATTTACCATCATGTTTTGGACATTTTTTGTATCCACCTGGTGACCATCCAGAATGGATCAAAACAAGCATATGTCGTGGCAGACATAACGTCATTACTGCACCATGTGCTGAATTCCACTAAAATAAATATGACACTGAGTAATCATTGAATAAAGAAGACTCCATGAAACTATAGGTGTTAACACACCAAATATTTGAGAGAAGTCTCATCAGACAGCAAGTTAACAATGCTGAATTATCCAAATAGTTTTATCACTGACCAGGATGATGATTAGACAACTTTAAACATAAGAAATCTATTGAGGGCAGAGTGGGTAAATCTAAACATCCACTTTTCCAGTTGTGTAACGTTTGAATCATGTGAAATAGTAGGTTTCAGTTTATTAAAATACACCTTTTCTTTCCAAAAATAGGAATTACTTAATGGGGTAACTAAATACAGACATTTACAGAACTTACATGTGCAAAACAAGAGGGGATGGCTGGAAGGTTTGGAATTAATCCTAACCTCTGGCATTACTCTGTGCAACCCTCCAGGCCATCCTTCTTCAGCCTGCCAAGCAATTTCAAAAGGGGAAAGACCATATGCAAACCAAGCTTGGTCCCACCCCAAAAGGGGCAGTCCAGCCCAGAGCTTGGTCACATCCCTTCTGCACGACAGCACAAGCATCCCCCAGACATGTTTTGGCCTCATCAGTGAGGAGTAGCTTGGGTCGCTAGGCCCTGCAGGCACGGGACCCATGTCTGGCCATACCGGATGATACACAATGAGGCCGAATCATGTCTGGGGATGCTTGTGGTCTTGTGCAGAAGGCATGTGACCAAGCAGTTCGTGCTGACTGCCCCTTTTAGGGCAGGGCCAAGTCTGATTTGCATATGGTCTTGACCCTTTTGTAATGGCTTGGCAGGCGAATGAATTATGGTCTGGAGGGTTGCCCAGAGCAATGCCAGAGGTTAAATTAAATTCCAAACCTTCCAGCAATCACCTCTTTTGTGTTGCCAGAACTTGCATGTGCAATTTCAATTTGGCCAGACGTGTGTTCTATATCCAGGCACGAAACCAGCTGTGGCCATGCATATATACTGCCTACTTGCCAACGTTTTGATGAGGATAGTAGTTTTGCATTTCAATGCAGATCAAACAAACATTCTTATTCAATATGCACTGGAGCAGAATAATTAATTGAATAGAAAAAAAATATAAAACTAAAATGAAAATTGAAGGTAAAACAAAGCTCACATGCCTAAAAGTAACATCTTTTCCCATCCATCCATGCCTATGCGAAGACAAGGGCATTGCTGAAGATTGTTTCAGTTTCACTGCAATATACAGACAGGGGTACAACTAGACCGAACCTTTGTGGGGGAAGGCTAACGTTTCAAATGATGGGGAAGGGGCTACCTTCAGAACTGTTTGGGGCAGGGTTAAACTTACCTGTGTAGGGGGGGAAATGTTCTTCCCGATGGAATGTTTGTGGCAACCAGCATCAAGTTAGCAGAAATGGTGCAATGTAAAGCACATCAGGCCATTGCCTGTAAACATGATAGGATTTAAGGACAAAATGGAAATGTCTACTGGTACTGGTCTAAGGATGTGGGGTGTGGTTGGATTAGTCAGCAGCTAGATCACTGTGCAGGTACAGCTGCATTCTACCATAAATCCCATTTTGCCAAAGTGGTGCTACGATTAGAGTGTCTTTGAGGTGTTAGTGGCCAGTCAGAGGGAAAGCCTGGGCAACGGACTACGAATTTATGCCAAAACTTATTGTAGCCGGACAAAACATGACTTTGTCTAACACCACATAAAATAGCATAACAACATATAAAAGTGTATCATTTGCATCAATATAAACAAATAAATGTGGCCAACTAAACTGTTTCCAAATAGTGGTTACTGGGTGGTCTGCTGGGCATGGTATAGCAAGAACTACCTTGAATTTTTAATACCTCCCAATCCACCTTCCATGTATCTCGACACAACACCACTAGCATAGACACAACACAGATTAACACAATGGAACATACATTACAAGGCATAAAATAAGCAGTGTCACATTGCAATTTGCTATGCAATTCTGTAGGTTTGCTACTTAAATAGACACTTGTGTAGCAAAGCTTGCTATTTAAATTACCCTGTTCAATGAAAGCAGAGTTCACCCAGCATTCCTGTCTAGCCCTCAGGGCTCTTTCCACCCCCTTTAATCTGTGCACTGCAAGTTCAAACGGGCTGGTGGGAAGAGAGTGCAGCAATAATCACCTCCTCCACTCTTAAGTGAGTCCTTTGTGGAAGTGCTAGGCAAGATGTTTTTATTTTTCAAATAATTACAAACCAGATGTAAATCGGGATAATACTTTTAATAGCTTACTATCTCCTGCCTGGCAAAGACCAGTATGTGTTAAAAGAAAATAAGGTTAAAAGATAGTCATGCAATTCCATTCCTAAAAATGTAAGTTACATAATGCATAATTACAATATTGCTACTGTAAAACACCATTATCTCCATGTTGTACAGTAAAGTGTAGGTTAGTGTATCTAAATCTCATTGCGTCAACTAAATTTCATTTTGTTGGGGGAAGATGTATCATACTGACAAGTAAACACTTTTGAAATTGCACACGATCACACAGCCAAGTGCTTTTGATCGCACACCTAGATCTGTGACATGCTGGTTGCATTCATCTGTGCAACTGGTGCTCAGCCCAGGAGTTTATCCATTAACCTGTTGCTTTATACCAGCTACCCTGAGAGTGAGTAGGCTGCAAACTACAATATTCCACTAAGTCTTAGTTTCTTTCCTCTTATATAATGAATGTACACAGCTAACTAGATGTTTAGGCAAAGTAGTGATCAATAGTTCCATCCAATCTGTACATTCATAGATCTACTACAATACAATACCCTGTAGCTAGTCTGCCAAGCTCTCTTTGCTCTATGATTAGGATTGCATTATATATTGTCACATGCAGGAGGGAGCTAGACAAACTGTTTTCAAAGCCTTTTTATTGCACCTATTTATTTGTGTGCATTCATGTAGCTAACTTTTTACAGACACTCATCCAGGGCTCGCAGAGTCTACTCGCCCACTCTCATAGTGTGGTAGATTTTATGAATGGCGAGTACAGGGGATGTAGGGGATGTTTAAAACTCATATTTAACATTTAATTTGTTTGCAGTAAATGGCAAATAAAAGATTCACTATGCATGGCTGGCTTCTGGTTGGCAGCAGTGTGCCAAACAAAGTGAGTTTGTGGTGACATTAACCCTTTTGCAGAAAGCACATTTAAATTTGTTGTCATCCGTTGTCATGGGTCGGTCGAGTGCATGTCTCTTAGTTCGAATAGGTAAATTAAGTTACTCTACTTGCAGGTCTAGCCAAATTGTAAAGGATTTGCAAGACCTGACTCATTTCTTTAATGTCTTACTTCAGCAGGGTTCGAAATGGAGGAGAACTGGGAGCTATTTAGCTCCTACCTCTCCCCGATGAGAACCTGGTTAGCTTAAAACCAACAGTTACATCTGGCTCCCCAGGGCAACTAGTGTCTTACAAAAATGCATGTGTGACATTAACGTGAAGTGTTTGAGAATGTAAATAAAGAAGAATTGGTACACACATCTAGGACCCATTGAAATATAATACATCATACATAATTAAAAGGTTAAGGCGTGTATCGTACAGGAAACTTAGATTTGCAGTGCGCGGTGTACTTCTGTTCCCCAGCAGTAGCTCCTACCTACTAAGTGATGCCTGTCACCCAGGAGCTGTTTTTAGGTCATTGAATCTCAATTTCAAACCCTGCTTCAGAGGTAGACAAAAATGATGTACTGCTGCTCATTATATGTATTGTGGACAAATAACTTCTTGTGACATTAAACATGTTAATGCAACATCAAATGGGTGTGTTTGCTAATCAAGAAAATGTTAAGTAGCAAACTCTGCTAATCAATTTTTGAAAGCTAATTTATGTCTTGCATACACCACAATAACCCACTACAGATACATTAACACAACTCTACAGATTCTGCTTAACACCACATTGTCAGACACCACAGAGAACAATGCAAACAATTTATATTAGAAACCTGCAAAACACAACCACTGCTCCAAGCAACTCACAAAATATCTAAAACGTACACACCAAAGACAATTCTTATCATTTCAAATTAAGTGATAATGGGCCCGAGGGAAGGCCACTGCTACAGTTCAGCAATCCTATGCAACTATCTCAGAGGCAATCGGCAGATGAGCACAATAAGAAATTATTTTGACCCCCAAAACCCTGAAATCTTTCCCACTAACATATATATATATGCACAAAAGATTATCACTCTGCCTCCTTAACGATTACCCAACTTATTTATCAGCATTAATTTATGATTTTAACGGTTTCAGCCTAAAATGTGTGCCTTTTTGTGAAAAAACTGCATTAAATGTCTTGGAAGCATGGACAGTTTTGTGTACAATTG
This sequence comes from Ambystoma mexicanum, assembly GCF_040938575.1. Classification (NCBI taxonomy): domain Eukaryota; kingdom Metazoa; phylum Chordata; class Amphibia; order Caudata; family Ambystomatidae; genus Ambystoma; species Ambystoma mexicanum. The sequence continues at coordinate 1,120,335,332 of NC_090930.1, forward strand.
CCCCTAAAAGGGGGCTTTCACTTGGAAATACCCCATCAGTTTCAATTGCATAAACATGTGTGGAGGAGTAAAGCGCTGATGAAACAGCGAAATGTGTAACAATAGTTAATTGCCGGGTATTTGTTAGCACGCTGGACAAGCAACCACATACGTCATTGATCAACAGTATTGTGTCCTGCTCAGTGCTCATGAAAGCTATGTAGGTGAGCGAGGTCCAGCCAGCAACTGCCTTGAATTTGATGGGGAGAGGGCCAATTAACATAACAGAGTAAGGCATCTGGTTGCAGAGGAATTAATCCAGGTCACCTGGGTTGTGGCAAATAGCTGGTGCTTGGTTTTCATGAACAGCAATTCTTTCTAGAATTTTAGTGTTGGATAACTGCCACTATAGCAATGAAAGTACCAGATTACAATGCTTATAGTTAAAAAAGAAAGCACAGGTGTCCCCGTCATCCCGTACCATTTGTAATAGAGCAATGGTAGTGACGCCAAAGTGGCACTCTTTAAATACGTTTTTCCTATAAATTGCATATTATTCCTCCTGGATCATGCGCCTTATTCTTGCAGGGAAAGGAGCACGCATGCCCCTTTACTCCTTCCCCTTGCAATCTATTGAAATCGGATTTAAGCATCACAAACACTTTGACCCATATCAATTACGGTTACGATAACCCACCTGGACTGGTTTCGGTTGCCCCAACGGACCTATAAACCGTTAAGCGGTTTGTGAATTAAGCGAAAAGGAGGGGCAGCCACTAGTCCCCCTTCAGCTAGGTTAGTGTCTAGTTTCCATCCGAGGAACGGACCCTAGGAATGCTCCGCCTCCTCCTCAGCACGTGACCTTCAGTACGTTAGACGTTTCTTGCCTTATAAAATGAACGCCAGCTAGCCACCTGGGTACATGACGTCACATCTCTAGCGGGGACCGGTTAACACGCCAGATCCGCCCCTGTGGACTGGGCATGGGCCAGACCGCACAAGCCCCCTTAAGGCAAGGGCCATTGCAGGTGGGGATTGGCACAGTCCAGCTGACTGCCCGGGCACTAATGAGCCAAACACAAGCTCGCCACCTGGGCACATGCCGTCACATCTCTAGCGGGGACTGGTCAACACGCCAGATTCCCTTTAGCCAGATGCCCCCCTGTGGGCCTGAGTCAGACCGCACAAGCCCCCTTAAGGCAAGGGCCGCTGCAGGTGGGGATTATTGGCACAGTCCAGATGAATCCCCGGGCACTTTTGAGCCAAACGCCAGCTCGCCACCTGGGCACATCCCTGGTCTATAAGGATGACTTTAGAGACCATCCTGGGGTCATCCGATGATCATCGAACTACACTAGAAGTCATTCCCACATTATCAGACGTCATCACGCTGTTAAAGTCATCAGCAAATATCTTAGAATGGTGGATGATGATTTGGGGATGAGCTTAGGATGACTTAATTAATATGCTAACATTATCCCCATTTTAGAAAACTCTTTGGTCCTGATGCTTTTAGGACGACCTACGGATCACTTCAAGCGATTGCAAGTTTGTCCCTGATGATTTGGGGATGATTCTGGGATGACCTGCCGATTACTACTTCAAGATCATTGCCATGAAACATGTTTGTTCTTGATGATTTGGGGATGACTTACTGATTTCTTCAGAACATCAGAGTTTGTAGGATGATATGCGGACCAATACAGATTGTCATTCTGCTTTGCTTAGTTGCACTTATGCTGAATGATCCCCCACTGTGGCAAGTGTAAAGCTTGAGACTATGTTGGGCCAAAGTGGAAGAAAGAGGCCTAAACATAGCATGCACCCCCTGGGTGAGAATCCTTTGCCACCCCAGCCAAAAGCAGGAACCCAGCACCCTCATAATCAATGCATTTCAATGCTGACTTGTTAGGTAAGAATTGGTGTTGTCCCATTGTGTGAGACTACACAACACTCATCTGCTTGGTATCAGGTAAGCCCACCTTTTGGTATAGGTCTGAACTACACAGGTTGGCAGTGTGACTGAGCAAGTAGGCCTATCTCAAGAGGGATTACTGTGAGCTGTAGAGCTGTACAAATTAAATTTGTAAATACAAGTAGCCAAGTAACACTTACACTCAAGGTTTCAGTTATAAATAGTTATGTATTTAACATCATTTTCTAAATAAGCATTCTTTAGAAAGGCAATTCATGTAACAATGTAAATATACCTTTAAATTACTTTTCAGAATCAGAGCAAGTTAGTGGATAATCTTTGGATATGCTTTATACACAATTGCTACACCGTGGGGTGACTTAAATCACAAAGACAGTAATGGCATTTATATATCACACTAGTTATACTTTGCAGATTCTGAGGTTGCAGAAAGGAAAGGTTAAAGGAAGGAAAAAGGTTAAACAGGTTCTCAGTATATGTGAGGACAACTAAATCTTCCAATGAAATCTAGACAAGCCTTTCCCAGCAGTAACAGTCTAAAACAAGTTACCACCTATGAGGGACAAACCATATCAAAGTCAGTGGGCTAGAAGAGTCTGCAGGGACGCAGGACAGCCAAATTAAATTTGAAACAGTCTATGGAGCTGAGGTACTTCTTAGAATCAAAAGTCTTGCACAAAGTTAGAGAGTTTGTTAGAACATCACTTGTAGGGTCACAAGCTGTGAAAACAGAGTTGGAATCAACTCTAAAAGTAAGCCACTGCAATTCCCAAATGAGAAACGCAAGGCTACAAGACAGTGAGGTAAGTACCCCAAGTCTAAACAGTACCTCTGATTTGAAGAGGAGTGGTCCAGCTGGCTTCTGTCCTGCTACAGCATTGCAGACCCCGTGTTCCTGAGCCTTAGACGTGGGGACAAGAGGGAGGACATCTGTATGGCTCCTGCGGTTGTACTTGAGAGGTCATTGGCGGCTACGGGCTCTTTTCGGTTCAGCTGCACTTTGCGGTTTCAGCGCCTGCTTCTCGAGGGTCCTTAGGAGACTCCTGGAGCTTCTAGCCGGATTTCAGGCGTTCCACTAGACTACAGATTACTCGACCCCTGGCACTTGGTTCTTGCAGCAATGAAGAAGTACAGCCAGACAGGGAAGATGGTCCAGTGGAGTTCGTCTCTGGGTTAGTTGGTCCCACTAACCCAAGGGGAGAAGTCCATTGCGGAGCTTCTCTGTCTGAAAAGGGAGTTTCAGCACAGCAGCAGGGCTTCACCGGGCAATTCAAAGGTCCAGGAGGATGCAGGAAGCTTCGTTGAGGGTTTCCTCGTCGGGTGTTTCTCCCATTGGTCAATTCTGCCTCTAGTCCCAAAACCCTCACCTTTTAAGCAGGTTTCTCCCATTCATACCGAGCCTAGGCTGTCAATCACACATCAGGGTGGGCCAGCCATTCAGGACTGAGTGCATTCAGGCATTCCTAGAGACAAAGGTCAGGGGAGTTTCGGGACCCTCCCTCACATCCTGTCCTTCCAGACACAATGGAGCCAGAGGCGGGACTCAGGGCTGAAGTGCACCAAAGGCAAGACAAACAAAGTGCTTCAATCTGTTTCACGCACAGAGTAAAACCCAAGAAAGACCTCACAAACAGAAAATGGCCAAAAAAAGAAGACAGGGGCCGTTTTGATAAAATGGTCACCCCTGGGTGCTATACTGCAGCTGAGGGTTCAGCCTGCGGTAGAAAAGCACAATGGTATGAACAACTAAACCACTGCCACTAGTCATTTAAAAGTAGGGAGGGCAACATACAAATGTTACATGAGAATGTAGGATAAGGGGCTACTAGGTAACCCCCTCAGCACTCCACATAATATGGTGTGTGCTGGACCCACAAAGAGGAAAGGTAAGTAAAGTCATTTTCACTTTACTATTCTTGGTAACAGTAGTTCACACAAGAAAAGGTATTTTAAACCTTATGAGAAATCTAAAGGATTTCTCAGTGACACTGCACTGAAGTTGATGTGTGTCACCATACAAAAAGTAGATGCATATGGAGTTTGTCAGACTTCCAAAACAGTGAAAACACATAATCCAAAAGGTGAAAACACATGACAGTGGGAAAAGGGTCTCACTCACTCCAGGGTTAAAATTAAAAAGTCCTACAGTCCAGCAAAAGAGCTGGGGGTCTCTAAGGTTGAAAGGAATTAGCACAGAAATGAGAATTCTCCCTAACATGACTGAACTAATATATGCCAGTATTCACCTGCACTCCTTTACACAATATTCATGTTTGCTTTGTGCAAAATCCAATTATCAACAACCATAACGAAAAGTACCTCCAGGATAAAAAATGTAAAAAAAAAAAGAAAAAGAAAAGGATCCAAAAAAGAAAGAAGCAATAAACAAACGGAACCACAAAGTCCCATCAACTACCCACAAGCTACCAAATACAAGCAACAACAAACCACAAACAGCAAAGACTAAACCCAAAAGACCATTAAAAACACCAATCGAAAGAGGACGCCCACTAAGGAACACAACCCACGCATCATACCTCGCCACAAGAAAGACAAAGAAGCCAGAAAAGACAACAGAAATAATAAGAAATCCCAAACCACTAGGAAAGGCACGGACCAGCATGATCCCACAACCCCCAAAACTCGACAAACATCTGAGATGGCCCAAGGAGACATACAAATAACAGAGCAAAGACAGACTACAATGCTCACTACCTGTCCACATACGACAACGTGGTAAACAAAAACAGCACAGCAACAATGAACCGACAGCCAACAAGCTTCACGAATACAGACCATGACAACTAATAAACCATCCCAACCCAGTCTCCCCCATGGACAATACCCCAACCAGAACAAGGAACAAATTGGAAACCATCACACTCACTCTACACCCCCTATATCACCAAGACTGGAACAGAGGGGTAGCTACCCTATTTACCACCCGTAAACGAACCAACCCCGCCATAAACCTTATCGGTCTACTCGACAAAGAGACTGACCAACAAAGAACCACCCCACCCAAACGACTCAACCGGGAAAAACCCACCTGGAACGGAAACCCAACCAACAACACATCGGTCAGAACAAGCAATACTAACAACACCACAAAAAGGGACATCCAGCAAACTAAACTGCAGCCTCCTCAACATTAGATCGTTGGCAAAACACTTAACAGAAACCAATGACCTCCTACGCGAAGGAGGCACAGACGTGCTCTTCCTTACAGAAACCTGGCTATCAGACAACTATAAAGCCATCGCGAACAAAGCAATACCCAACAATTATAAATTAATACACGCCAACAGAGAAAACCGAAGAGGAGGTGGAATCGCAATTATACACAAAAAACACGCCTGAGCATCTGGAATCATCACAACCAACGCGGAAGACTATGAATCCCTCCTAATCAAGATAGAACTCAACGACCAATCCAACATAGTATTCCTACTGATATACAGACCATCTTCTTACAACCCCAACTTTGCAACAAAACTAGCGCACGAGGCTGCCATGCTATCAACCCACCACGACAACCTAGGTGAAAGAGATCCCACCGATACAAACATAAATACAACAGAAGACACAGACACACTCAACAATTGGATCACCAAGGCCATTGACCAATAAGCACCAGCTAAAACATTCAAAGGAACACCAAAAAAACTGGCAGCAAAATGGTTCACAGAAGAACTGAAAAAACACCACAAAAAAAAACGCAAAATGGAGAGAACAATACACCAGACAAGACTAAATAAAATACCAAAGACAACTCAAACTATACAAAGCAACAGTCCTCAAAGCAAAAAAAAAAAATATATAACTACTACACCACAAGAATCGGCAAACATTTCACAGAAAGAACTCCATCACCCCTACACAAACACTTTGTGAAAGTCACTTACAGCAGAGCAGGGTCTGTGTAGTGGTTGCACAACAGTTACTGCCTTTTATCGGGCATTATCCTGCGCTGGTATTATTATATATGTAGTCACTTACACCAGAGCAGGGTGTGTGTAGTAGCTACACAGCAGTTACTGCCTCTGCAGGTATTATCCTGCGCAGGTATAATTATATTATGTAGTCACTTGCACCAGAGCAGTGTCTGTGTAGTAGCTGCACATCAGTTACTGCCTCTGCGGGCATTATCCTGCGCAGGTATAATTATATATGTAGTCACTTGCACCACAGAACGGTCTGTGTAGTAGCTGCACAGCAGTTACTGCGACTGCGGGCATTAGTCTTCGCAGGTATTATTATATATGTAGTCACTTACACCAGAGCAGGGTCTGTGTAGCAGCTGCACAACAGTTACTGCGTCTGCGAGCATTAGCTGGAGAAGGTATTATATATATATATATATATATATATAGTCACTTACATCAGAGCAGGGTTTGTGTAGCAGCTGCACAGCAGTTACTGCCTCTGCGAGCATTATCTGGCACAGGTATTATATACATACACATATATATATAGTAACTTACACCAAGAGCACGGTCTGTGTAGTAGCTGCACAGCAGTTACTGCGTCTGCGAACATTGCAGAGCCTGAACCGTACCTTAAATGGGCTTCGGAGCAGCTAATGTGTCTATGTCAACAACAGGCTGCCCCGTGTAATTTCAAAACCAGATGTTTAGAAAATCACGTACTTACAATATTTAATTTCAACAAGTGATAAGTACAATACAGGGAATTACAGCTTCAACGTGCATTCCTAGAGGTTGCAAATGGGCTCCTCTTAACAATATAACAACAAAGGGGTGAGAACGTCTAAGTTGATGGATGCTAAACGAAATGCATATAATATTCACTACAAGAGATGGATCGCATGCACTAACCTGATGCTGCCTGGAAACTGGACTTGAGCGTTTTGTAAAGGGTAGTGTCTAGTTCCCATTCGAGAAACGGACCATAGCAAGGTCCGCCTCCACTTCATCACGTGGGCTCTCCAAGTCTGCATTACGTGTGTTTCAACGTCCACTTCATCACGTGGGTTTCAGCGTTCACTTTATCATCATTTTTGCACGAGCTGGAAGGCAAGGCGTTGCGAGAGCGATTCCTCCTTTCCAAAGCACATTTCGTATCGTTCGTTGTCATTTGGTTTCTGGTCAATCTTAAAGTTATCTCCTGTTGATTGTTACTTTAATGTAGAGCGGCAATATTGGGAAGGGAGTATTTCTGTGTATTTGGGTGGTTTATAATGTGCATCAGGGGTGAGATTTACTCAAAATACAGACGGATTCCGTTTTTTATTCGTTATTTCAGTGTATTTTTGGAATATGTAACGTGCATCAGAGGGGTGAGGCAATATTGGGGAAGGGGTATTGTGTATTTTGGGTGTTTGTAATGTGCATTGGTTGAGATTTACTTAAAGTACAGGTGGATTCAGTTCGTTTTGGGGTTTTCTCATGCAGATGTGTGACTTGTGTTTTATGGAGTGGGGATGGGCACAGTGGGTACCTCCTATCCATATGGGACTTCCACTGTACCAGTGAACAGTACAGCGAACAGTTATCCTCTCCGCTGGAGGGGGTTGGAGGATTTGGTGTGTGCAGCAGATAGAGATATGTGTCTTATGCAGACAGACGCATTTCTAGCAACTGTTCAGTTCTTTATTTCTCCTGCACGGGGGGGGGGGGGCGATTTGGCATTCCCCGGGGAGGGGATTTTTCACATACCCCATTGCAATGTGTGGAAGAGAAGGCTAAACGGAGGCTTTGTATTGCTTTCATTATCAATCACACATTTAAAGTCCCTATGAGACCCGATAGCATTGTGTTTGTTTAAAAGTTTGCCGATACTTTCTGAAATGCCTTTACGGCTTAATGACGTGTATCTGTTACGTCGTCATGACGTTTTCACGTGGGACGTCTACGTGGTTAGGAAGAGGATTACGGAGGAAGGAGCGCTCCACGGCGTGCACGGGCAGGTATTTATTTTTTATTGCACATTTATAATGATTCATCTCGGGTAAGTGCCAGGTTATTTAATGATGATAATGATATTTTTATTTATATTGCGCTCATACACGGGTGTTTCAGAGCGTGGTAAGGGAGGGGAACGGCCCGGGGGAGAACAAAACACAGATGGGTTTGTTTTTCCTATTTTGATTTTAGTTACACACAGATCCGCTGTTGGTGCGTCTTCTGGGCTGGTGTGGGGACATCACGTGATTGCGGTCTCGCGAGATCTCGGCCAACGTGATCTCGCGGACCCACGCTCTGCGAGCGGGAACTCTTGGCGCCAGTTGGAGGCTGGTGGAGCGCCAGACAGGTCGGTCTGGACAGCACTGCTCCTTATGAGGGGCCAATGTGACTGAAGGCCCAAGTCAACACCAGCTCACTTCCAGGGCGTAAGTCCAATGCCATAGGAGGCCTCCTGGGGGCCCTGGAAGTACACTGCGTGCAGTCCTCTGCACACCCGCTCCCAGTGAGGTTAACTGGGAAGCCCAGCCAAGACTGTGAGTACTCGCCCTGTCCCATCTCTCGGACTATTGCTACCCCCACTCTGTTGAATAAAAGCAGTTGCAACAACCTTGGGCGTCCTGTTGTCCTTTGAGGCCACAACATAACTGGCAACGAGGATACCTGAATACCCACGGCCCACCATGCAAGGCGCCACGCCGCCCCGGCGTTTCTCCCCTTGCCCAGGACCCCGGCAATTCCGTGGATGCAGTGGGAGCCACTTTCCTCCACGTTCCTCGAAGCTGTAGGCGGCACAGGATATGCCCCCGCCAGGAAGAAGGCGATGTTGCTGAACGCAATGGGAGTCGAAGGGCAGCGCATTTTTGCCAGTTTGTCAGCCATACCAGTGGACAAGGACGACAACAACATCTACAAAGAGGCGATCCATCGCATTGTAAAGCGTTTCACCAACAAGGAGAACATAGTCTTACACAGGCTGAGGTTCTACACCCGCAAACAAGAAGGGAGCGAACCTGTGGACGACCTCATCACCCAGATGAGGGAGCTGGCGTCCTTATGCGCTTTCGGTGAAAACACGGAACAGGCCATCTGCGACATGCTGGTCGTCCATACAAACGCTAGAAAAGTACAAGACAAACTCATACAAGAAAAGGAGGTAACCCTCGACAAGGCTGTCCAAATCGCCAGGGCGGAAGAAGAAACCTCCAGCAGGCGCAAGGAGATGGGAAGCCATTCACCCGCATCCGAATTGACAGCACTGCAATGGAGAGGGCGCAGAGACAAGCAGTCCCGTGACAGCCCCAGAGAAAAGGGCCCCAAGCAAAGGGATTTTCCCAAATGCTACAGGTGTGCCAGTACCAAACACATGGCGAACGATCGCGACTGCCCCGCCAGAAACAAGGAATGCTCGAAGTGTGGGCGCATTGGTCACGTGGCTCCTGAATGCACGTGGCGGGAAAAGACTGTTTCCTGTGTCGATGGCGACCGTGCATCAAGCGATGAGGACGAGTCACAGGACAGACCGATGGTCGTCATGGTCAACGCCCTTCATGCCAGGAGGGAAAAGCCCCATTGCACCATTGAAGTCGACGGGATGGAAACACGTGTCATGGCGGACTCCGGTTCGGACCTCTAACATCCTTCCAATAGACACATACAAGGAGATGATGGGGAAGGACAAAGTGGAGATCAGATCGACCCGACAAAAACCAACCGTGTTCGGTGGCGCAACCGTCGACCTACTGGGCTACATCAGGGCCCAAATTGAGTTCAAAGGGAGGTCTACCAACTCCAAAGTGTACTTCTCGACTAGAGGGCCGGCCGTGCTCGGGTGGGACAATCAACACAGACTCCGCATCAAACTAGACCCCAGAACTCCGGAACAGGTACTCATGGTCTCCTCAGGAGCAGCGCTAAACTTCAAGGAGATGTTCCCAAGCCTGTTTTCCGAGAAACCGGGGAAAGTGAAAGACTTCGTCCACAAGATTCGGCTGAAGCCAAATGCTGACCCGGTGAAACACAAGGTCAGACCGGTGCCCGCCACAGCAAGACCGGCACTAAAGGCCCACCTCCGAAAGATGGTTGAAGAAAGGACCATTGAGACCGTGGAATTCTCAGAGTGGCTGAGTCCGGTGGTGCTAGTCAAAAAGAAGTCCAGCAGCGACCTCAGAATATGCATCGACTTGCGGAGTCTAAACCTGGAGGTCGTTACCGATAGCTTCCCGCTCCCCAGTATCAGCGAAATTGTCTTGATGATGAAGGAAGCAACAATTTTTTCAAAGCTTGACATGCGCAACGCTTATCACCAGATTCCGTTGCACAAGTCTTCGTGCCCCCTAACGGCTTTCATCACTCCTTTCGGCACCTTTCAATACACCCTCATGCCGTTTGGGCTGCCCTCGGCAGCGTCAGCATTCCAAAGGAGGATGAATGCCCTCCTCAAGGACCTCACAAACGTCTCATTCTTTCAGGACGACATCCTCGTATATGCCAGAGACAACGAGACTCCTGACCAGGCCCTCAAGGCAGTCCTAAGTAGGCTCCAGGAAGCAGGAGTTCATCTTCGCCACGAGAAATAGGTCTTCCAAGTCAGGAAAGTAGAATACCTAGCGTACTGCATCTCGAGCGAAGGAGTGTGAGCCCCAAGAAAAACCTGATGAAGGCCATAGCAGATGCCCCAGCTCTGAGGTCCAGAGAGGAACTCCGCTCATTCATGGACCTAGCGGAGTACTATGCAAAGTTCATCCCTAGGTTCTCCGAAACCACTCCCCCCCCCCCCCATGAGGGATCTCTTGAAGAAAGGGGCAACCTACTCTTGGGGCCCAGAGCAAGACGGGGCTTTCTCTGACATCAAACGCAGAATTCTGCACGCACCGTGACTAAAGCCCTTCAACCCCGAATGGGACACCTGCATCACCACGGATGCCAGCGCATACGGATTGGGGGCCACCCTGACCCAGAGAAAGGGCGACACCGAAAACATCGTAGCATTTGCATCCAAGGCCCTGTCACCAGCGGAGAAGAATTACTCCACCTTGGAGAAAGAAATGTTGGCGTGTGCCTGGGCAACGACTACTTCAGGTCGTACGTTTGGGGCACGAAGTTTAATCTGGTCACCGACCACAAGCCCCTCATCCACATGTTGAGCCCAGGTGGCACCAAGACTGCCACCCCGAGACTGGCCAGAATTGCCGCAAAACGCCAAGAATACACGTATGAAATAGCCCACATTGCGGGCTGGAGAAACGCACAAGCGGACTGCATGTCCAGGCTCTTTAAACAAGATGCCCCAGGGACCACATTCCTAGAAGACGAATGTGTCGTAGCCTCAATAAGCGACCTAAGGAACGGCAAGTATATGGACATGAGTGAGCGCCACTGACAGGAGGAGAGTGATCAAGAAGCCCTAAGGTGCGTGACAGCCTGGGTGCACGGAGGATGGCCTGAGGAGAGGGCGATTCCCGAAGGTCTACGCCCCTACTGGAAGGTGAACGAAGAAATCACTGCCATGAATGGCCTCATCTTGAGAGGTGACCGAGTGATCCCGCCAAACTGAATTCACAAAGTGATACTGTGCAGAACGCACTCAGGCCATTTGGGGTGCAACATGACCAGGCGCAGGGTACGCGATGCCTACTGGTGGCCAGGCATGGATCAGGACATACGGCAAATGGTTGAGAGGTGCCACGAGTGTGCCAACAGTGACAAGCGCTTGTCCGTAAGGCAAGCCCCCATGCTACCCACCGAGGTCCCCAAAGAAGTGTGGCGGAAACTGGGATTGGAATTCATCGGACCGCTGGATAGCATGCCCCCAGAACACAAATACGGCATAGTCACGGTTGACTACTTCTCTAAGTGGGTCGAAGTCGATTTCACCTCGGACATCACCACCAAAACCGTCATCGAAGCACTTACCACCATATTCCAGCGCGAGGGCCTACCCGAAGAAATTGTGACGGATAATGGGGTCCAGCTTACCTCTCGTGAAATGGAAATATTTCTCAAACACAACAACATCCAACAGCGTAGAGCAAGTCTCTACCATCCTCAGGCCAACGGCCTGGTCGAGCGGGCTAACCGCTTCATCAAAGGGGCGCTGCAACTTGTGAATGCCTCGGGCTTGGACCCACACAAGACGGTCAAAGAGGCCGTCGCAGCCCACCGCATCACTCCAAACGCAGTCACCAGCGTGTCACCTTTCCAACCGCTGAGGGGGAGAAGGGCAGCATCCACACTAGTACCACCGTGGATCCAACAAGTGAGAGCTGAAGAAGAGGTGGACATGGAAGATGTAGTCTTCCGCATGCAGCGGAGCAAGGAAGCCATGAGGACGCAAGGAGACATGCGGCGGGCTACCCGTCGCACATCAGTCAACAAAGGCGACCTGGTCAAGATACGGCTTCCCCACAAGGACACAGTGACAGACTCCAGGTACAGTAGTCCCATAGAAGTCGCAGCCAAAGGGCCCAACCACATCTGCACCAGCGATGGAAGAAAATGGAACCTAGAAAGGCTGGCCATGTACCACCGCAAGGAACCTTGCGCACAGCCACCATGGGAAACCGGAAAAGACCAAGACCCTCCAGAGCCACCTGAAAGTCCCTGCCAGCCAGAACATGATGCCCCGGAGCCGCTCTACAGCAGTGAGTACTCAAGCAGCAGCTCCCCCGCTTCACCCAGAGAGTTGCAGCAGAAAGCAAGACAAGGAGTACCCGATCACCTGCACCTCCCCAGGAGTACGCCCACAACCCTGCTCCACGCTTAGACCAGGGCAGACCGCAAAGGGAGAAGAGAAACCCCAGCAGGTTTGCAGACTTCATCATGGGGTGACTCCTAGTCCTTTTTCCCAGCAAAGGAGGTGTGTGCGGACATCACGGGAGCGCGGTCTCGTGAGATCTCGGCCAACTTGATCTCGCGGACCCATGCTCCCCGAGCGGGAACTCTTGGCACCAGTTGGATGCTGGTAGCGCCAAACAGGTCGGTCTGGACAGTGCTGCTCCTTATGAGGGGCCAATATGACTGAAGGCCCAAGTCAATACCAGCTCACTTCCAGGGCGTAAGTCCAATGCCATAGGAGGTCTCCTGGGGGCCCTGGAAGTACACTGCGTGCAGTCCTCTGCACACCCGCTTCCAGTGAGGTTAACTGTGAAGCCCAGCCAAGACTGTGAGTACTCGCCCTGTCCCATCTCCCGGACTATTGCTACCCCCACTCTGTTGTTGAATAAAAGCAGTTGCAACCACCTTGGGCGTCCTGTCGTCCTTTTGAGGCCACAACAGCTGGTATCCCCATCATCGCTCCACCCAACCCCAAACAAGTGGTTTATGGCCGTGCCGCACACACCGAGAGAATTTCGGGGCAGATTCGGCTGCCATCAGCAAGTCGGGTTGTACCGCCATCTTCACCTTTATCCAGTGGTTGAAATTGAAAAAAATTGATGGGGGGGGTGGTCCCAAAAGGGCCGGGGTTGGGGTAGAGTTGAAGGGGCGGTGCCCAAAGAGGCAGGGTTTGGGGGGGCAGAGCTGGCAGTTGACCTCCGATCAAAACAAATGTCCAAAATAATAGTTTAGAACAGCGCAATTTCTTTCATGCTGCTTCTTTTCCAAACTATATATCAATTCCACTTTAAACCACTTCCCTGGCACTGGCAATGAGTTACTTCACTATGCGAATAATAGTTTTGACCAGTGTTGCTGAGTAAATATTCTTTAAAATGCACAATTTGCATCCCATTTTATTAAAAAAAAACTCCCCCTTGGTTACTATTCAAACATGCTCAGAAAAGGAATGAATTGCCACTTTTTCATTGGTGCCCGAGACAATTTTATGGCCCAGTCCGACCCGCACTTGTACAAGGGAGCAAACCGTACAGCCATCTGTGCACCTAAACTACCAACAGCAATGTTAGTCTACACTGTGATCTGAGCTCATAAAGAGGATTATTTTAAGCAGACTGTTAAAGAATCATTAAGAAGAGCAATTACTCTAGCTAATGGTGAAAGAGCAGATAATCTGTGGGGAAATCCTGATTTAAACCGAGGGATTGTCCTGCAACCTCATTCTTAAAACCTGCTGATTTCTGTTCGCCATAAGCAACGTTTTCTTTTACTTGAACCACACCCGGCGCAGCTCCCCTCTGAAAGCAGTTGGGTGGCTGCCTCATGTGGGATAGTTTCAATGATAATAGGGGTATTTATTTATTCATGCAATGTTTGACGGCTACCTGTATATTTATTTTTTTATGCAATGTTTGTCGGATACTCCGGGTCCATGTATCCGACAAACATTGCATAAATAAACTGGGTCGTGGCTGAGGACTGTAACTTCCTCTGGTGACCCTGTGCACCCTGCACGGGGTCACCAGAGGAAGTTAGTTTGCTTTTCCTGCAGCTGTGACCTGTATCAAAGTCCTGCTGTGTACACGTAGGGGGTGGAGCCATCAGAGCACTCATGGCGGCAATGAGCTGCTCCGCCCCCCTACTCTGTGCTGCCGCGGGCGCGTTCTTTTTTTTTTCTTTTTCAAAGTAACCCAGCGCAGAGCATGGGTTTGGGGTTTGCAGCGGCTGACTCTGGTCGGATCCCGCGATCCGGCTACACATCTGGTGCCGGATCTCGGATCCGACGAGAGCCGGCCCAATGACCAGTGCTGCCGTTATCTGCGCAACACGGCTTTCACTGTTAAAACAGCAATTAACTCACTACACGGCATGCATTTCCCTTGGTATGATTTCTGTAACTTTACTGCCTTTACGAGGTGAGGGGTTCTGAACATTGCAGGGAGATGTGCCTGACTTTACTGCTCAGTGCTGCCAGGCAGTGCATTGAGCTGTACCGGCCAGAGTCTGTACCACAAGATGTCTTTCTTGACCTCTTCCCCCCACCCTCCCCCCGCACCCTCATATTTCTTTCTTTCTTTCTGTATAGGACCGACTTCCTTCATTTCCCTGCGACTTCCTCGATTTACCTGCGTTGTCTCACTGACTAGGTGCCTGCATGTTGCTTTGCTAGTATACAGTGAAAATACAAACTCCTATGTAGTCTTGCCAGCAAGATAACAATGAGTATTTAGCCCTAAAAAATAGCCATACTGTAGGCAGAGGTCTTCAATCTGGGGCGTGTGATCCAGGACAGCGAGAAAAGAGAAAATACATGCTCAGTCAGTGCAACGTGATGAGGGCGCGGGAAATAAATGCAACATGGATGTGCGCTTTCCTGAATTTGGATTGCGTGTCCACGCTGCGTTGTTGCTTCCTGCTGATGATGTCAGCGTCTTATTTCCTGATAAGGGATGTCTCTTCTCGGCTCAGACCGACATCACCACAGTTGGGGGGAGTGCTGGGAAGCAAGCGTTTCAGGCCTTTGTCGGTCCCTCTGCTTCCCTCTCCTCCTTTGGACCCACGAAGACTAACACGTGGCGAAAGGTGAGTAGGGGAGCTGGATCACTGCAATGCCGGTTCCCCCTGCGCCTCCACCTTGCTTGGCCATGGGGGAAGAAGAGGCGAGCAGCGACGGAAGCACGCATTGCCAGCGTTGTATGATATCCAGCTCCCCCACAGCAGATTGCTGGGCTTTCCAGCAATCTGCCGTGGGGTAGCCAGATATCGTATAACACCGGTCCCCCCTGCTTTGGCTGTCCCTCTGCCTCGTCACCCCTCTGGTCCATGGGACAGTGCTGGCCGGGTCCGAGATCCGGCATCAGATGTCTGGCCCGATCTTGGGACCCGGCCTGCCTCAGCCATGACCAGGCTTTATCAAACCCCCAGCTTTGCAGAGGGAAGCTGGGGGCTCGGTGACGTAATCTAAGCAGTGCTCCTTTCCCCAGCTGTCACTCGTGCATATCCTGACTCTATTTGCTCATCCCGTTTTGTTTTTTCTGTCCTGAAAGGGACACCACGGAAATCAATGGGCCATGATCATCACTGTGGCGGGGAGGGGTGTGGTCACTGTTCAAAGCAGGCATTCTACATGCTGGACACATTATTGTTCAAATGTGCGTTTTACACATTCAAAGGAAAAGTAATTTCCAAACTCAAACGCTGCTGAAACTTGCGTTCATTCGTTTTCTTTGAGGTGTTTTTTACAATTTTTTTTAAAAAAGGATTTTTTCCCTGAGCACCACACACATACAATTTGTGTGCCCCTTTCTTTGTGTTTTATCATAGGTTAAATTCATAAAGATGTTATGTTTACAAATAAATGATTCCATTGTGCTGACAGCAGTTATTAGGAAATTGAACTGGGTTCATGGGTTTCAAACGGAGGCAGAAATACCCCAACCCATCCCTTGGCCAAACACATTTGAAAGCACTTGCTTTTTTATAAGTAATTGCAAAAAGCCCTATCGATTAACAAGTTTTGCATGTTTTATTTTGTTTATATTGTTTTGGTTAAATTCAACCTTAAACACAGTCTCAGCAATGGTCTGTCAACCTGCTGAGCCATCTACTATAGATCAAGTCTATGCATCCCATGATATACTAAAATCACTGCATTACCAACAGTAGATTGGTTGCATTGCTGCCATAGAAGTGATTTAAAGTGGAATTCATATATATGATCCTGCTGTGCGTGCCAGGCCTTCACCTGCATGTGGCACCATATGTTGCAGAGAAGCCAGGGGCCCTCGTGTCTGGTATGGCAGCCGCGGCAGTCTGCTGCTACGTCAGCGCTGTCACCAAACTGCAGTATAATATACATTGCTATTACTCGAGGTTTCTGAAAGTTGTACTGTCATATTCTATGTAAGATATGTAGATGAATGATTTTAATGCCAGCAGGCTGGACTTCTCAACTGTTAAAGGTAACCTAAAACAAGCTAATGCTCTTTCTCTCGCTCGCTTTATTATTTTTTTTGTCTCTGTGACTGAGTATGAGTCACGTTTTCAGGTATGTGCTCTTGACTGCTCTCTCTGTCAGCTGGGGTGTACTGGCATATAGGGAACTTTGGAGATTTCCCGGTTGGACCCTGCACCCTAGGTGCCTTTTGTGTGCGGCAGAGGATGTGTGCCGACTGCAGAGTGTAGTGCGCACATATTGGTACGGTCAATCTGGTACGTTTATAATATACTTTTTCAATTGCTGGAACACAAATTGGCTTAATCATCCCATCTTGGACAGCCGGTCAAGTGGCACAGCGAGTAGAGCGCTCGCTTTGACATCAGTGCAGAGCCTGCGAATGCAGGTTAGAATCCCGGCAGCGCCAAACTCAGCGTTTCATCCTTACGAGGTCGATAAATGAGCACCACACACCGTGGGTAATAATAAGCAGCGCTCAGATACCTGAGGGTTCGTAGCGCTATATAAATGCCAAATTATTATTATTTTTTCTTTTTTTAGCAAAGTCCCCAGAGCAATGGCACCATAAAAATCCTGACATCTGTATTAGGACTTTCCGATTGTAAGAATGTCTTTTTTAAAAACGACTATTTTGCTGTGGGTGATGGTCGGGTCATTTTAAAGGTATAGTAGGAGTCACAATCGGGGATTTTAAACCTATTTTTGAGGCTGTTCCTTTCTCATGTCCAGTTTGGGGCGGTACTGAAAGTTCACGTCTCATGTGGGAGTTGCATTTACAGTGCACTGTGTACTCTCTCCTGGTTTCCCAGCGTTACGTCCTGCTTACTAGCTGATGCCTAACACCGAAGAGCTGGTTTTAACCCATGCTCATTTTTGAAGTCTCAGGTAGACCCATGTATCCTTCATTAACTGTTTTCATTGCAGCAGCATCGCTCCAAGCGTCGGTGTGTCAACCTAACCACCTGTGTCCCAGCAAGAAAAATTCAGTGAAGCACTTGACCCAGTCACGCAGGCGAGTAAGGATTTCTTCTCCCTATGTAATATTGGTTGAGTAGAAGTGCTGAAGGTTTATATCAGCCCTGTGCAATGTGCATCCAGGTGTGGTTTTCGCCGCCCTGTGGCCTACTCCAGGACCACATTTCAACAAAAAGTTAGAGCTAGAACTTCACGATCTGAACAGGGGGTCTTCTGAGACTTGTATCAATGTGGTGTTTTTCAAATCAAAGCAGCATTTCTGACCCATTTCTGCTGAGTTTATTTTTCCCCCAAGTTGTTCACATGGTTTTGTTTTTCTCCTCCCCCAGCCTTTTCATGTGGTTCGTTTGAAATCTTATGTGGTGTTTGTCAATTTAAATCTTTTAAAGCATTTTAAATTTTTGAAAACTTTAAATGATTTAAAAAAATAACATGACATAAATTAACGTGGGGGGGTTTGCAATGTTTTCAGAGTCAGGCTCCTTTTTTAGATGGATCATTGGTACTAAGTGAAAACATCTTTTTCACTGTACCGATGTTGTGGGGGAGGAGGGGTGTCGATTTAGAAAGACCGATCTGTGACCGCTCGGAGCCGTCTTTCTGAATCGAACGTGTTAAACCCCTGTCACACATGAGTGCGCGCAGGGGCTGACAGGCGCTGTGAGACCCAGCAGAGTCGTCACAGGAGGCAGAGGTGTGTTTTGGACTGTGTGCGCATGTGGGTAAGATGCGTGTGTTGGGGGAGGGAAATTGAGGGTTCGGGGGTCCCCCCTGATTGACGAGTTAATGAGCGGGTGGGGAAGGAGGGGGGCAGTATGTGAATCCCGCAATTTAAAGTCAGTACAAAAACGGCCAGAAAAAAAATCTGTCTTTTTTGTGTTAAGGCTTTAAAATGCAGAAATAACACACAAAACTGGATAGTTTACTAATGCCCAAAAATGGTAGAACTGGATAGTTTCCTAGTGCCCAAAGATGGTAGGAATCTCAAACGAAATGCGTAAGGAGAGGTGGAAACGGACACGAGAAATGCAAAAACATGGAAATATGTCTTTTTTGCATTTTGGGTACACATGGATCGCAGTTGCTGACAAGTTAAGCTGTAGTGTGTGGTTTGTGGCACTATGTTAGCAAGTCTGAAGCCAACACTTAAGGCGCATTTGGAAACAAAACCTCAGCAAAAAAGACCAGGGATTTGTTTGTACGGCAGCTACAAGGCATACACAAGCAAAAGACACTGTTAAAATGTGGCCTCAGTACCTGCAAATGCCTTGGAAGCTTCTTACCACATTATCTGGGGGGGAGGGAGCCCTTTACAGATGCTGAGAGTAATTCTGCCAACAATTCTCACTGTCAACCAGGTAATGCTTAGTGGCGGTGCAGCAGAGAAATGCAAAAATGCCACCATTTTCTGACGCATCACTGATCTGTCCTCTTCTATCAGTACAGAATTGATATCATGCTTGAAATATTTTGTAAACCAATTCAGGGCAGAGCAACTGCATCTCTAGTCATTGACATTGTTAACTACTTCTTCCCACTGCCTAAAGTGGGAGGCGTGTGTTGGTATTTGCTTGGATGGTGCTCCTTCAATGTCTGGTGCTATAACTGGGTTAAAAGCAAAAGTGTTGATAGTAGCTCCACATATATTGTGGACACACACACTGTGTGATCCCGGGAAGCTTTGCCTGTGCGCAATATGGGTAATGGACTCTCGGAGGTGCTGACTTCTTTTGTAAAGATTGCCATTTTAAGATTTTGCCATTTTAAGATGCACCGCACAAGAGCCCATCTTTTTGCCACATTATTTGCCGAAATTGGAGCTGAACATGATGTTTTGTTTCACACGGAGGTCAGGTTGCTCTACAGGGGGAAAGGTTTTAAATTGTGTTTAGGAACTCTGGAACAAAGTGAGACGCTTTCTCCTGGGTTTAGACCAGATGAAAGAAGAGCCTCTGTGTGATTCACACAGGCTTGTACTGTTAGCTTACTATGGTGACCTCTTTGAAAAGCTACATTTTCTAAACCTCTCCCTGCAAGGCACAGAGAAGAAACCACATCATTAGCTATGAACGCAAAAATGTCAGCATTCAAGAAGAAGTTGGAGCTTTGGAGAAGGAGGGTTAATGTCTGCATTCTGACACGTTTCATTATTAGCAGATGCTCTCGAGGAAGTGGAGTATGATCTTTTCATGTGTTATTGAACTAATGGGAAACCATCTCAGAACCACTCTCAAAAGTACTTTCCAGAGGACAATTGTAGCATCAATGACTGAGTGGTTCAGCCTTTCCTATCGGAAGTAGGGGCCCGCCCACCTCCGAATACACCTGCAGGAGGAACTAATGGAACTTCAAAATGACAGCCTACTGGAGAGTCAATTCAAAAAATGGTCCTTGGGTGGATTTTGGCAAAATGCAGTTTCCTCCTTTATCCAAATACAGTCAATGTACTGTTACCTTTCAGCACCTTGTACCTTTGCAAGATTGGATTTTCAACTTTTGCAGCCCTAAAGACTAAATATCGGTGAAAGCTGGAAGAAAACCTTTGGTTGGCTATTGCAAAAATTGAACCCAATAGTGATTGCTGGCTGCTGAAAGGCGGGTCCACCCTTCACACTAGCTCTCCAGTATGCCACTGTCCAACTTGCAAGTGACTGCATTGATAGTAATCAAGTTTTTGTACTTAAATATGTCCTACGTTACTGTAGGAAATAAATATCCAACGCTACTTTTAGTCACGTCCCCTGTAGCAAAAAATTTGGAATGCTGCATTTACACATATTTGCCCTCTAATTAATTTGAGTTATTGCAAGTAATGATTTTGAAAGAATGTTGTTTGGCACCCACTCCTCTATTTGGCACCATTCTACACCAGATAAACATTTTGGAGTCCATGTGGATAGAGGGTCCCAAGCCAGGTACCTTTTTCTTAAGGAGGGCTTGGGGGTCAAACAAGTTTGAAGACCACTGCATGTAGAGTGACTATCTTGTTATCAAGAAAATGTTTTTTTTAAAAAAAGGGCAAAAAACCTAATTGCTATCTTGCTGGCACCGCTATATGTTAACATATATTTTGATTGCTAGTTTGGATGAGCATTTATCCTCCCTGGTCCCCAGGGGACAGTGCACGTGTGGGCTTAAACGGCGGAAGCTTAATGTACTAAACAAACCTTTGCAAAATCCCTGGTTGCTTTAAAGTGGTCCATTATCCACATGCTTGCTGTGCCCTTGTGTGCGATGTTGCTATGTGTCCGGTACGGTGCATATACAACTCGTACACATGACTGCACCTTCAGTGGGTAGGAGCGACATCATTCCAGTGCATTACTGTCAAGGAAAGAGTTGCACGGACCCAGCGATACTCAAGGTTTGACTCTGTCGTCTGCTTAAGAACATTGCAGTGTCTCATAGCCCCTGTGAGATTGTGCCTCTTGTATATAGAGGGCACAATGCTTGTAATTTTCAATAAGTTGCCCAGACAGCTGCATGCCAGTGCACAGACACCCGCTGACATAGATTTCCCTTGTGTGGGGATTGTTGATGTGTGGCTTCTGGGAAGCGTGTGTGACTTTCGCAGCATCTTTAATATTGCTTAATTCTGAAGCTGATCATTGCTTTCACTTAAGCCATTGAACACCATCCAACTAAAAAAAAGTGACATCCATTTTTTGTCCAGCAAATGAATTTGCATTAAAGGAGTCTCAACAACACCTCTTCCCCCTCCCCCATCCCCATTTCAAGCTGCGGAAGATTGTTGAGATTTGTGTAATGTGCAGGGCAGTTTCTCTGTGAAGTTCAAGGCACCCCTAAAGAGGTTCTATAAAGCTGCCTCCCATAAGAAGTGAACTGTCTGGCATTCAAAGACTCATTTTATATTGTAATGCTTTTGAATATTATTTTTTCACTGCTGGAAGTTACGGATGTTATACCCGCGAGGCAGAGCTTTTTACGCCATTTATTTTAAAGGGCACATAGATGGCTTGTGCGCCCCCGTTTTCCATTGCCTTTTCGGTTCAGAGTAAGGCTAGTTGTGCCAGTCTTTATGCGCAGGGGACCATGTTCTAATTGCCCCTCATGGCTCATGCTCTACTCCATCTATGTTTAGTTTGTTCAACACTTTGGGGAAATCGCTACATGATTTAATATATACAAATGTAAGTTTCAGGGACTCTGGATTACTGCATGTTCTAGTTATACTTATGTCACATTCTCTATATAGGTTGATGAGGTTCTATTTTATTGCCCCTTAATGCGTTTTTTTTTCAACCACTTGACCTCAGCAGTTAATTGAAGATAGATTGCCTGTAAACTTTATTGAATGCTTGCTAGGGATACTGATCCCTGTCATTAATTTTGAAAATATCTTTTTTGATCATTGTTTATGATGATCTGAGATGAATGGTTTTTCTTTTTCTAATGATGGGACCAGTTCATTCTCATTAGATGATGTTGAGCTATTCAAGGTGAGGCTCTCTATGGTTGATATTTACATTAAAGAAACAGAAACATCTGTTTGTCTTTTAAAGGACACACACAAAAGGACTGTAGCATTTTAGGTACAAGAGCTCTGCAGTTAAGAATGTATTGCCTCTCCAGAACACACACCTCTAAATTTGCGAACAGATGCAACTAGTTAAAGCCACAATGGGTGGAAGTCTTGGAGGAAGTTAACCAAGCACCAAGAGACGCTTCACTCATAAATCGGGACACTCTTTGATTCAGACAATTCTCTGTGCATTTGAAAGGATGGGGAATTTGAGCCTTTGCAATTCCTGGTGAAGTTAATTGGAAATTGCTGATAGAGGGTATCGATGAAAGTAGAAGAGAAATACGTGAAGAAAAGGATTTCAAGGAGTGATGCTTTTCTAGTTAGGTAAGCAATGTATTTTTTTTTGTTCATCTATTTGATGTTTGTGGGAGGAGGGTACATCTGACGTCCCTATGTGGAGTCGTTCCCCTTTTTCACACATACAGATGAATACTACACAATGCCCACCTCATTTACAGCATCTCTTTCCTCTAGAGTAACTATAGATGGTCTACTGATTTCTCTTATGTTATTGGCAAAGCACTATGGGTTGAACGCCCTCGGGGACCGTAGTCCAGGTCAGAGTATGTGTGCAGCTAGGACAGAGAATGGATTGCTATTGGCGAATCGCACTCTACCTCCTTAAAGTTAGGTATACAGTCTTTTAGAATGAAAGTAAAACAATATCATCAGGGTATTCATTTGTAGGTGAATTTATTCCCATAAAGTCGGCTGACACCTGTTTCAACCTTAGCTGTCTTCAAGGCCTTGAAATTGAACACTTGGTATGGTGACCAGGTTTTGAAGTTGATTGTGAAAATATCAAACAATTTTCTGATGGTACTTGATGATTAAAGGGTTGAGTCCCGAGAGACCTGTCAATGGCTGGCGCGTTGTGCTAAAAGTCTTTAGTGGTGCTTGGACATCCTGGATTGGTTCCCCACTATCTTTTTGATTTTTTTTACCTTAGATGCAATCCTGAACATGTAGTCCACAGGTTAGGGAACTAATCTAGGATGTCCAAGGTAGAGCGTGATTCACAAATACCAATCTGTTTCTGTCCTATTCATTCAAGGTCTTTATGCGTAGACCTTGTGGAATTGGTGATGCAGCTCGCCACTATTTATAAATTCTAGTGGTCACGGCGCACTCTCAAGGGTATGTACCCATACACGCTTTTATGTGTGCAGCTACACTGAGTTGTGGGTAGCTGCATGGGGAAGGAGGGAAAGCGCCAAGGAGAGCAAGAATAAGCATCACTCCAAGGGGGCAGATAGGGTCACCCTGAGTCATCCCAGTGTACAGCTCAGGCAAAATGTTTGTTGTATTGGTAGTCACATTATGAAGTTTCAACTTGCCTTTTTCATGCCCGCAGCCAAGAAACAGTATTAAGACACAGGAAACATTTGATGAAATAACGAAAAGCTATAATTGAGGCTCAAAGCAGCTACTGGTGGAATCTATAAAAAGAAGATGCAGTGAAAGAAACAAGAGAATTATTTTGTAAAAGCTGATGGGTTAAAACCGACTATTCCAAAATGTATTAATGGCTGTTCACAAAAGCTGGAAAACCTTTTTGGCAGGGATGGCTAGTGTTCTTCATTCCTCCTACATTCGTTCCTCAGAACCAGCCTCTTATTTCACCTTTGATAGACACAGCATTAAATCGGCAGATGTCTGTGTAATGTCGCATTTCCCAGAGATGTAGCTGTGCAACAACTGCAAAATATTGGACTATAAAGTATAAAGTAACCCGTCAATTGTCTGCTACAAATGTTTTGTCGGACAGATCTAATTTGACAAGCTCAACTCCATCACCATGTCTTCTTAACAGTGTGTTCTTGTTACAGTATGACAGTCATGCCTGTTTGAACCATGAAGTGACACCTACATGTTACCACACACCTGTGCAATCTTTCATATTACGGTTTTAAACAAAACAATGGAATTGGAACATCCCCACAACCGAGTTTGGTTGCTACGTCAGCCACTGCTACTAATCTACGATGTTCACATGCTGCTCTGAAAATGAAGATGCAAGTGCTCTTGTGTGTAGAACTATTATAGTTGATCTGGAGAATTTGCAGGTTGGTGCCAACTTGCAAATGGTACATGTTTTTGTGCTATTGGATTTCTGTTGGGGGTCAGCTAATGTTTTCTTGGGTGTGGTGAATGGTCAAACTAATTGCTAGCTGCTCATAGTGATCTTGGGTGAAGTGATCGGCAGTCTTTTCATGCAGGTAGACCTTTAACAGATTCTGTTTAGGTCACTGAAAGTGTTAGTGCAGTGATTTGTAATTGTGGGAGTTTATTGGGTGTGATGCCAGAGGTGAGATATGAAATGAGGGAGTTTAGAGGTTGGTTCGTGACATTGTGGGGTGGATTTGTAGTTTTGTATACTAAATCAGCAAACCTTAATGACATTTGAGTGTTCTAGCAATGATGGCAAGTAAAGGCTGCAAATTCCATGTATTCCAGTACACTATCCATACGTCTAACCCCATAGTAGTACCACCCATCTTACACAAAAGGAATCAAAACTCTTTTCCTAAATCGTTTGAAAGCAACATCCTCCTGAAGTTGTCTGCAATAATCGTTCACAATTTCAAACCCATCCTAAAGTTGTCACATGGTCATCCTGGAGTAATCCCCCACCTATTCTGAAGTTGTCATGGGGTCATCCTGGAGTAATCCCCACCCATCCTGAATTTGTCATGGGGGTCATCCTGGAGTAATACAAGATCATAACTGGAGTAATCAGAACTCCTATTGGAGTAGTTTCTGTGATAACTCTAGAGTCATCTCATTTGAATATTTTAGCCTATACACATACTTAAGGATGGTTTCAGATGATCTCCCTGAACTAGCCATGGATGACTCTAGGATGTAGTCACCTGATGACTCAAGAATGATTCCAGGAAGATCTTCCTTTTTTGTGTATCTAAATCTTATTGCGTCAACTAAATTTCATTTTGTTGGGGGAAGATGTATCATACTGACAAGTGAACACTTTTGAAATTCTACATGATCACACGGCCAAGTGCTTTTGATCGCACACCTAGATCTGTGACATGCTGGTTGCATTCATCTGTGCAACTGGTGCTCAGCCCAGGAGTTTATCCATTACCCTGTTGCTTTATACCAGCTACCCTGAGAGTGAGTTGGCTGCAAACTACAATATTCCACTACAATATTCCACTTAGTCTTAGTTCCTTTCCTCTTATATAATGAATGTACACAGCTAACTAGATGTTTAGGCAAAGTAGTGATCAATAGTTCCATCCAATCTGTATATTCATAAATCTACTACAATACAATACCCTGTCGCTAGTCTGCCAAGCTCTCTTTGCTCTATGATTAGGATTGCATTATATATTGTCACATGCAGGAGGGAGCTAGACAAACTGTTTTCAAAGCCTTTTTATTGCATCTATTTATTTGTGCGCATTCATGTAGCTAACTTTTTACAGACACTCATCCAGGGCTCGCAGAGTCTACTCGCCCACTCTCATAGTGTGGTAGATTTTATGAATGGCGAGTACAGGGGATGTAGGGGATGTTTAAAACTCATATTTAACATTTAATTTGTTTGCAGTAAATGGAAAATAAAAGTTTCACTATGCATGGCTGGCTTCTGGTTGGCAGCAGTGTGCCAAACAAAGTGAGTTTGTGGTGACATTAACCCTTTTGTAGAAAGCGCATTTAAATTTGTTGTCATGGGTCGGTCGAGTGCATGTCTCTTAGTTCGAATAGGTAAATTAAGTTACTCAACCTGCAGGTCTAGCCAAATTGTAAAGGATTTGCAAGACCTGACTCATTTCTTTAATGTCTTACTTCAGCAGGGTTCGAAATGGAGGAGAACTGGGAGCTATTGAACTCTTACCTCTCCCCGATGAGAACCTGGTTAGCTTAAAACCAACAGTTACATCTGGCTCCCCACGGCAACTAGTGTCTCACAAAAATGCATGTGTGACATTAATATGAAGTGTTTGAGAATGTAAATAAAGAAGAATTGGTACACACATCTAGGACCCATGAAATATAATACATCATACATAATTAAAAGGTTAAAGAGTCCATCTTACAGGGAAGTTAGATTTGCAGTGTGCTGTGTACTTCTGGACCCCAGCAGTAGCTCCTACCTACTAAGTGATGCCTGTCACCCAGGAGCTGGATTTAGGTCATTGAATCTCGATTTCAAACCCTGCTTCAGAGGTAGACAAAAATGCTGTACTGCTGCTCATTATATGTATTGTGGACAAATAACTTCTTGTGACATTAAACATGTTAATACAACATAATCAAATGGGTGTGTTTGCTAATCAAGAAAATGTTAAGTAGCAAACTCTGCTAATCAGTTTTTGAAAGCTAATTTATGTCTTGCATACACTATGATAACCCACTACAGGCACATCAACACGACTCTACAGATTCTGCTTAACACCACATTGTCAGACATCACAGAGAACAATGCAAACAATTTATATTAGAAACATGCAATACACAACCATTGCTCCAGGCAACTCACAAAATATCTAAAACGTACACACCAAAGACAATTCTTATCATTTCAAATTAAGTGATAATGGGCCCGAAGGAAGGCCACTGTTACAGTTCAGCAATCTTATGCAACTATCTCAGAGGCAATAGGCAGATGAGCACAATAAGAAATTATTTTGATCCTCAAAACCCTGAAATCTTTCCCACTAACATATATATATATGCACAAAAGATTATCACTCTGCCTCCTTAACCATTACCCAACTTATTTGTCAGCATTAATTTATGATTTTAATGGTTTCAGTCTAAAATGTGTGCTTTTTTGTGAAAAAACAGCATTAAATGTCTTGGAAGCATGCAGTTGTGTGTACAATTGCCCCTAAAAGGGGGCTTTCACTTGGAAATACCCCATCAGTTTCAATTACATAAACATGTGTGGAGGAGAAAAGCACTGCTGAAACAGCGAAATGTGTTACAATGGTTATTTGCCGGGTATTTGTTAGCACGGTGGACAAGCAACACATACGTCATTGATGATCTGTATTGTGTCCTGCTCAGTGCTCATGACAGCTATGTAGGTGAGTGAGGTTCAGCCAGCAACTGCATTGAATTTGATGGGGAGAGGGCCAATTAACATAACGGAGTAAGGCATCTGGTTGCAGAGGAATTAATCCAGGTCCATTTGTAATAGAGCAATGGTAGTGACGCCAAAGTGGCACCCTTTTAATAAGTTTTTCCTATAAATTGCATATTATTCCTCCTGGATCATTCGCCTTATTCTTGCAGGGAAAGGAGCCCGCCTGCCCCTTACTCCTTCCCCTTGCAATCTATTGAAATCGGATTTAAGCATCACACACACTTTGACCCATATCAATTACTGTTACGATAACCCACCTGGACTGGTTTCGGTTGCCCCAACGGACCTATAAACCGTTAAGCGGATTGTGAATTAAGCGAAAAGGAGGCGCGGCCACTAGCCCCCGTTCAGCTATGGTAGTGTCTAGTTTCCATCCGAGGAATGGACCCTAGCAACGCTCCGCCTCCTCCTCAGCATGTGACCTTCAGTACGTTAGACGTTTCTTGCCTTATAAGATGAACGCCAGCTCGCCACCTGGGCACATGACGTCACATCTCTAGCGGGGACCGGTCAACACGCCAGATCCCTCCCCCCCTGTGGACTGGGCCTGGGCCAGACCGCACAAGCCCCCTTAAGGCAAGGGCCGTTGCAGGTCGGGATTATTGGCATAGTCCAGCTGACTCCCCGGGCACTTCTGATCCAAACACCAGCCCGCCACCTGGGCACATAACGTCACATCTCTAGCGGGGACCAGTCAACACGCCAGATCCCCTTTAACCAGCTGCCCACCTGTGAGCCTGGGCCAGACCGCACAAGCCCCCTTAAAGCAAGGGCTGCTGCAGGTGGGGATTGGCACAGTCCAGCTGACTCCCTGGGCACTTCTGAGCCAAACGCCAGCTCGCCACCTGGGCCCATGACATCACATCTCTAGCGGGGACCAGTCAACACGCCAGATCCCCTTTAGCCAGATGCCCTCCTGTGGGCCTGGGCCAGACCGCACAAGCCTCCTTAAGACAAGGGCCGCTGCAGGTGGGGATTATTGGCACAGTCCAGCTGACTCCCCGGGCACTTCTGAGCCACTGCACCTTAAGGCAGTCCACCTCAGCACACACCAGGGCCCAGCCACATAGCTCCAACTAACTTTCTCTACCCACCTCAGCACACACCAGGGCCCAGCCACATAGCTCCAACTAACTTTCTCGACGTGATGCACTGCCGTTTGAAAAGTATTTTTTTTTTCTATGCACCCTCCTGGTTCTCCGGCAGCGCGCGGCTCTGCCGTGCGGGACTTCCCCCACGTGAGCAAAGAGTTTGCCTCCCAGGGCCAACACACGAGGGCGGCATGCAGAGCCTGCCAAGGGCGCACCGGGTACTCCGGCAACACCCGCTCACATGCAGCGGGACCCTGTCGGTCGCCAGACTGCTAGCACAGACGTGGGATGAGCACCGCACAGCAGGCGCTCCACGATGCATTCGCCGGTGGGACCAGCGAGCATAGTCCTCCTGTTCGTCTTTCGTTGCCAGTTGTTACGGGGGATGCGGTTAGGCCGATCCCCCGCCTTTTGGTACCTCTCAATAAAACACAGAGTCTGGGTTGCTGGGTGAGAACTGGCACACAGGAAACTATGCACCCCTTTTTTTCTTTTCTTTTTTATAACACAGGTGACCTAGACACACACTCATGCTGCCGTGATGGAGCGTCTCAAGTTATTCCCACCAACTACAGGCCCATCACTACAGTACTGTTCCTGTTAAAGATAATAGACAGAGTAGCTTACCTACAAATCCAGCAATACTTAGAAACCCACAAACTCCTAGGCACACACCAATCAGGCTTCAGACCACAACACGGCACGAGACAGCTCTCATCGACCTAAAAACCCAGATCAACGAAATCAATGACAAAGGAAAAACCGCCATGTTACTCCTCCTCGACCTGTCGGCAGCCTTCGACCTTGTGGATCACACAGTCCTGTGCGAACACCTGGCCTCAGCATCCCACTTCTCGAATGAGGCCATAAACTGGATACAATCATTCCTGGACAACCGCACTAAGAGTTTTCTCCTCAATAGCCTCACCAGACCCCATCAGCATAACCTGCGGTGTGCCTCAGGGATCCTGTGTCTCCCCCACCCTCTACAACATCTTTATCAAACCCCTATTTGACAAGTTGGACAGACTGGGTGTCTCATACACTAACTATGCTGACAACACCCAGATCCTCATACCCCTTTCGGGCAACTTTGACTCGGATACGGCCTTGGTAAACAAAATATATCTCATCATTCAGGCATGGATGGCCACACACGGCCTCTGCCTGAACGATGAGAAAACCGAAATCCTGCTCCTTGGCTCCAATACTAACCTAAAAAAACTTGGCCCCAGCTACAAAGCGTTCAATATCGATGGTAATACCATTCCAGCTGCCAAAACAGTGAAAACCCTAGGCTTTCACCTAGACTCAGCCTTGTCACTAAATAAACAAGTAAATTCACTAGCTTCCTCCACCGCTTACACCTGCAAGCTAATCAGAGCATGTAGAGCATTCCTCTCACAAGCCAGTTGCATCATCATAGCCAACGCCCTAATACTCTCCAAACTTGATTATTGTAACGCCATGTACCTAGGAGCAAACAAATACATAATCAACAAACTCCAAACACTTCAGAATAATGCACTCAGAACAGCCCTCAACCTACCTACCAAAGAACACATATCCAATAAAAGAAGAGAACACAAATGGCTCAAAATCTGCGACCTTATCGCTCTCAAAACAGCATCACTTACCTTCAAATGCTTAAACAACGCAGCCCCCTCCTACCTCGGTGCCAGAATCATAAAAAAGACCTCCACCCGCCTCATCAGAACGATTAACTCCTTCCAACTCCAGGTCCCCACATTCAGACAAAAGAAAACAGGCAGCAGTAGCCTCCCTGTCATGGCAGCCCTACATTGGAACGCCCTCCCCCTCAACACCAGAGTTGACCAATCCTACCATAGCTTCAGGCGCAACATTCTAACCTGGTTACGCTCCAATGATCCCCACGACTGATCATACCATCAGACCAAATCCTATCTGCATGTATGTATGTATATCCACTCAACTGACCTTTCGGAATTGTAATAACTGTATGTAAATATGTGCCTATCCTGTAATTAAGTTTTTATGTAACCTTGTCTTCTTGCCCTCTGTTGCGCCCTGTTACCTCTGGGTTTTGCGCGCCATACCAAATAAATAAACAAACAAACAAACAAATAAAGTCCTGTTTTCATCATTTAGTCAACTCGTCTGCATTGTATTAGAATCAAAGAGAAAAGTAGAATGATTTAACACTCAAACCTAGGACCCCAACTTGGATATTTCTAGAGCAGGTGCATTAACTCATTGAGCTAAGGATATACATACTACATATGCCCGCCTGGCTTCATCTACTCCAGGGTAGTGGAAGTCCATTGTAGTCACTCATAGCCTTGCGTCTCAGGAGGGGTGTTTCAGTATGTCTCGTGCTCTGTGGCACAAGCCTGAGCACAGTTCCCCTAAGTGGCTCAGCAGCTCCGGCACAATCCGCCAGCACTACTCACAAAGGTGCCCCATTGCTTTCCCTGCCTGGAAAATGGCCGAGGGCGAACGGCTGCCATTTGGCTGCAGTGGCAAATGAAACGACTTATGAGAGTACAGAGACGAGACATTTAGTGGGGTTGTGGAATCATTGCAGCAGTGGAGAAGGTCAGACCAAGGAATGTTACTTTCTGTGGGCAGTTCACCTGGTCTGAGAAGATGGGCTTGTGGATTTCCAAAGCTTTAAGGTAGTGTAGCCTGTAGAGGATGCCAGGGGTTAGAAGCCAGTGGGTATGGGGGGCAGATGGAAGCATGGCCAAGTGTGAGGGCAGCGGATCAGAGGTGGAAGAGGAAGGTGCTGCAGTGTTCAATGACCTCAGGGTTTTGTCCTCGACTTAGCTGGCGGGGCAGGAGCTGAAACAAGTTGATTGGCTTTATGGTTGATAGGTAGTATTGGAAGGAGGCCAGGTGGCTGACCCTTGTGGAGAGTGGTGCGTGTAATGAAGCACCAATTGTCAATTTGGAACGCTATGCGAGTTCCATAGCACTGTAAGGAGTGACAACAGCATCCAATGTGGCAAGGCTTTGCCTCGAAGGGCAGCGTAGATGGAAGTACTTGAGCCGCTGCCAGCTGGGGTACGGTCTTGAGGCAGAGCCTAGGGTGAGAGAGATCTTGAGGCAGAGCCCAGTTGTGTGCGCTCTCCTGGTTGAAGTTAATGCAGAGCCTTTTGTGGAGCAGCTAGGGGGCTGTGTTAAGGGTGCCTCAGCGAGGCCGGCAGGGCTGGGCCGACAGCTGCCATGGCAGTTGATAACAGTGCTGGCTATAGATAGAGGCATTGGGATGACCGTGCAGGTCTCTGCTAGTTGCTGCTGTTTGTGAGGTAGAGGGATGGAGTATCGGCTCCCTAATAAAGGACACTCGCACGTCATCATCAGACATGCAAGACTTCACAATATCACACTTATGTTGCTGACAGTGGAACCTGGAGACTTGGCCACACAATTGTTTGAACATGTGCAAAATGCTGCACATTTCTGTGGCCTAAAACATGTAAATTGTGTAGTTCGAGACGCGGCAATGAAAACCTGGGGCAGCCGGGCCCGGCTCCACTGCCACACAAAAGGAGGCCTGGTGCGCTGGGCAGGCCGCCTGCTGACGGGCCCGGCCCATCCATAATGTGGGCCAAGGGCTGGAGACACTATGCGCAGGTGCAGCAGGCCCTGCTGCATTTGTCAACCGTGGGCCCTATGGTCCCGGCTGCATCATGGACCGACAGACTACTGCTCACCCTCTCTCACCTACCCTCTTCCACTATCCACCACGCTATTAACTTACCTCATTGAGGCACAGGGCAGGGCTGCTGCTAACTTATGCAGCTCAGCTCTGCTCATCTACAAAGACACATGCTGCTGGCGAGTGAAAAATAAAATGGAGGCTATTGGGCCCAAGCAGTAAGGCTTGTGCTTTCCTCGCGTTAACCCAGCATCCATCCCAGCATTCTGATTGGAGGATTGCCAGGGGTCGCAACAGGATTGATGGGGGTCGCAAATTGACAGACAAGGGTCACAACAGGAAATGACGTTCCTGGAGGAAATTCTTTGAGCCCATTGTGCAGTGCAGTGTCTGGAGCCCCCAATGCACGTCCCCAACTTCCAGAACAAGTAAACTTAATACCAACCTCTACGACACTTCCCAAGTATATATCGCAGACCTATTTGACATTACTTTCCTTTTATGTAACATATTGTTCTGTTGTTTTTGTGGTATCTTAGAGACCTGGACCCCAGGAAACTGATCCATATACCAAACATAGGAAAATTATTGCATGTGATAATATAGTTGGTTAAACGGGAAAGCTGGGATTTGAGCTCATGCTTCCATGTCTCCAAGTTTGCACTCTGACAGCAGGCTATTGGCTTGATCTACAAATGCCTTTTACAATGGGACCATCCCAATGAAAAATGCTTTGTAAATCAGGCCCTATATCTCCTCCCATCCTATCCGATCCCATCTTTAGTTTTAGACCAATGTAAAGAGGTGGCAAAGCTAGGGAATTCGTTGCTGAATCAGGGAGTATGGCTTCGCTCTTAGAGCCAAACATGATCTGGCATATCAAAAGACCCATACCTGATTACCTGCTTCCCCAGCCACCAACGCACAACCCACACCTGGCAGCCTGTCTACCCCTCACCCCCCGGCCTACCACAACAAAAAACCCTAACCAATATGCATTAAAATTATAATTATTTATGGAGTTACACTATAGATCATAAACCCATATGAGACTTTATCTACATGTTAAGGAATATAAGGCACAGTGATGAAAACTAATTTGCTCAAGATCATATAATGTATAATGTATGATGTGTGAAAGGTGAGGATTTGAGCCATCTTCCTGGTTCCACAGTTTCAAGTTTTGAGAGCAGGTGAGACTTCATCTTCTCCAATTCCATCTTCAATATTAGAACCAACACATTTTCTGCAACGCTGTTACTCAAGGGTTAAACTAGTACACTGTTCTATACTTTTGAGGAAGCCTATAAATCTTATCTTAGTCTGTAGAATTGTACGTAGTTTCATAGCATCGAGTCGCAGTGTAAAGCACCTGAAAAAATATAAGCGAAGTCTTAATGAAAACGTATGCTCATAATCCAAATAAACATCACTTCACCAGAAAGAAAAGGGTTGAGCCATACCCACAATCGGGTGCAGTGGGTTGCAGGCCAGACACAGATATAAGCCATAGTAAATCGACCTAACCTACTTTCCAGATGTGTAACTCTCTTATTTACCCTATTTGTCTTACCCATCGCTCATTGGTGTCCTTCCCTTGCACCACATTCTTGATGATACTTCTTCCCTCCTTCCTTACATTTAACTTTCAGACCTCTGTCCCCCTTTTCCTCCATCCTTTAACCCTTAAATAAGTTGGACAACAGAGGGAAAGATCACACAGCACTTGACTTGTATTTTGTTTCCAAGTTGCACTTTCAATTCTTAGAAGCAGAGGGAACTGCTAGGAGAATCCACCTTGGATCTGGGGATGGAGAAAAAGCGACCTATTATATTCATGTGTGTCTTCAAAGAAGGTGGAGTGTGTGTGTTCATGTTTCATTATCTGTGACTGTGGTGATGTGTTTGAGTGTTTTTGTGACTTTAAAGTATGGGCAGGAGGATATATCTGTGTTCATGTGACTTTGTATTAATAGATATGGCTCTGATTGTTTGTTTGTTTGTTTGTTTATTTATTTGTATAGCGCTCTTGACCCAGGGGTATATGTGCGCTTTGAACATCAGGTTACAGGCAACAGTAGGGAACAATAGTACAAAGGTAATGAGGCATATGTAAAGGTTGACAAGCAGGCAGTTAGTGCATAGATGATAATAGGCAAACATAATAAGAAACATTTGTACATTAGGTATGCATAGATACATGGTTGGTTATTTGTTGAGTAACCAAGTGATGACCTTAGTTCTGAAAGGTTGGAAGGTGGGTGTGGATTTGATATCCAGTGGAATGGTGTTCCAAAGTTGTGAGGCCAGAGCTGGGAAGCTGGATCCACCAGCTCTTTTGAGGGAGTATTTGGGCACCGTCAGTTGTAATGTGTTAGAGGATCTGGTGGTTCTGGTGTTCTGTCTTAATGTAAATTTGTTAGTGAGATAGGGCGGGGCTAGGTGGTTAAGAGCTTTATATGTGAGGCATAAGGTTTTTAGGTCTATTTCTTGTTGGATGGAGAGCCATTTGCATGCGATTCTTGTAGCGGAGATATGTTCTCTTCTGGGAATATTTAGGGCGGCACGGAGTGCGTTATTTTGTAAGATTTGCAATTTGTTAATTACTGTTTTGTTGGCACCTACATGACTATTACAGTAGTCCAATTCGGATTGAATGAGTGCTCTAGCTAAAGTGAGGCAGTTGTTAGGGGAGATCAATGGTCTGCAGGCCCTGATTAATTTACCAGTGTAGGCAGTCATATTAATTTGTTTGGCTAGGTTGGTATTCGTGTCTAAATAGAAACCGAGGGTTTTTTACACTCTTGGCGATGGGTATGGTGTTACCGTCAATGGTAAAGCTGGTGTAGCTGGGACAGAGTTTCCGGATGGTATTGGGTGAGCCGACAAGAAGCAGTTCAGTCTTATCATCATTCAGGCAGAGGCCATGTGTTGCCATCCATGCCTGAATGATGGAGAAGACTTAATTGATCCATTTGGCGTCCACGTTGTAATTACCGAATAGAGTGAGGAGTATCTGGGTGTCATCTGCGTAGTTCGTGTAGGTGACTCCCAGATTGTCCAACTTGTCGAATAGGTGCTTTGTAAATATATTGTACAATGTAGGTGAGACACAGGATCCTTGTGGGACACCGCAGGTAATGGGAATAGGGTCGGCCGCTGCTAGGGGTGAGAAGACCTGCATGGTCCTATTGTCCAGGAAGGATTGGATCCATGTGACCGCAGAGTGGGAGAAGTGTACTGCCGATGACAAATGGTTGCACAGGATTTTGTGGTCGACCAGGTCAAAGACAGCGGAGAGGTCGAGGAGAAGAAGAATGGCAGCCTTACCTTTATCTTTGAGTTCGTCTATCTGGCACTTGAGATCAACAAGGGCCATTTCTGTCCCGTGTTGTGGTCGAAAGCCAGATTGTCGCGTTCCTAGTAAATGGTTTGTCTCAAGGTAATCCTGGATTTGTAAATAGGCCACTCTATCAAGAATCTTTAGTAAGAATGGGACGGTGGTAATGGGTCTATAATTCGTGGGTATGTCGGGGTCAAGAGTAGTTTTTTTTAGTAGTGGTAGGACCCAGGATTGTTTCAGATCACTGGGGACCAAGTTATTGGAGAAAGACAGGTTTATTAATTTAGTAATGAAGGGGGAGAGATCCCTGACTGCATATTTTATGACCTGTGTGGGGCAACTGTCCCCCTTGCAGTTCGAGGGTTTCAAAGATGCTATAATTTTCTGTACCTCCGGTATGGATACCTTTTTGAAGGTAAAGCCTGAGCTAGTGGCGGTAGGTGGAAGAGGGGTGGAACTGGAGGTAGGACCAGGAGTGAGTTGTTGTCGTTTGTTGTCAATTTTGGTTTGGAGCCCTGAAATTTTGTTAGCAAGAACATTCTGGATCCCTGCGCACCAAGGTTTATCCTTAGTGCAAGAGTCAGTGGGAGGAGTGGGGTTTTCTAATTCCTTTAGGATGTTAAAGAGCTCCTTTGTGCTGGAGCTTGCCTGGGAGATCCTAGTGTTGAGAGATTCTTTCTTAGCGCGTGTAATCTCATTTTTGTAGAGAGTGGAGATATTGGTGAGATTAGTTCTTTTATTTACTGAAGGCACTGATTTCCATAGTGCTTCGAGTTTACTTTTTTGTTGACGGAGAGTTTTGAGCTCCGGGGTGTACCATGTATTCAGGTGCGCTTTAGGTTTCCCTTTGCGCATTTTCAGTGGGGCAATGATGTCGATGGCTTTGGCCATGGAATCGTTATAGACGTTGACCAATTGGTTCAAGTCAGTTGTAGCTGGAAGTGCGTTCAGAGTAGGGATCACCAAGGGTATTAAGGCTTCCGCTGTGATGTTATTCTTTTTCCTAGTTGAACAGGCAGGTGCAATAATAGGCTTTTTATGCACTAAATTGCTGGTATTAATGTCAAATGGGAGGAAGTAGTGATCAGTCCAAATGAGCTGTATGGGATTCAAGGATTCTGCCCTTCGAGTGGGTGGGTTTGGAGCAGAATTGTTTTAGGCCATGCTCCCCTAATGATGTGGCCAGGGCAATGGCTGGGGTGTCGAGAGGGTCATTAAACCCAAGGTTGAAGTCTCCAAGAATAATCATTTGTGCTGACGGTTTGAAACTTTCGGCAACTAGTGAGGTGATGTCTTCCTCAAATGAGCCAGGTGGGCCCGGGGGTCTGTAAATTAAATGCAGCGTGATAGTGCTTTTAGGGGAAGTTTGTAATTTGACTGTGAGATGCTCACATGATTTAAGTGGAAGAGAGGAGGCTAGTCTAATATCAAGCGCAGACTTAAAAATAATGGCTACACCACCTCCTCGAGCGTTAGGTCTATCTGCTCTGAGGATGGTGTAGTTGTCAGGTATGGCTAGGGTGAGAGATGGTCCTGCAGCATCATGCAGCCAGGTTTCGGTTACAGCAAGGAAGTCCAAGTTGTTGGTTAGAATAATGTCTGCGACTTCTATGGAGTGGGCGACACATGATCTAACATTTAGAAGAGCTCCTTTAGGAATAGGAGGGGTAGAGTTGATAGGTGTTACAGTATGATTGTTGGTCTTATTGGGTGGTTTGGCTGGGCATTTGCTAGATCTTTGGTGGGTTCTGGCTCCAAGTCTAATGTTCCGATCGGTAGGGATGAAGGTAGTGGTTCGAGAGACAGTTGGGTTAGCAGTTATGGAGGTGCTGTAGTTGAGGGTGGGGCATGATGCTCTCGTGTCGGTGGGGTTCCACTTGGAGACGGCTCAGTGCAAAATGGCTGGGACATCAGAAGGGTGTGCATGGCTGAGGGTAGGATAGGCGGATTGTGATACCGGGAGGAAGGCCGGTGTGGTAGGCAGGAATGGTGTGGGGCAAGTGATGTCTTGGGCAGGCAGGTCTGACTAGACCATTGTTGTAGGCTATGTAACTATTGCCAGTGCAAAGTATGTTGCTTTGCATGACACAAAAGGGGAACATAATCTCGGTAAGGCAATTGATTGTTGATTTGCACGTGTGTCTTGTTAGTTACATAAGAGTGTTCTGGACAAGACTATAAAAATCGATCAGACTTCGGAGGTAATTCAGGGTTGGGTGGAAACAGTAAAATGAACAGTATTTGGTAAGTACTGCCGATATTACTATCCACCAAATTAATGATTTGATCAAATACCATTTAGCTGTATTTCATCGCAATAGCAGCAGCTGTATTTTTGGTGGGATTTCTGCTGTAAATCGTCCCATCTTTACCTCCACCTAGGCAGAAGTAAAAAATCAAATTTGGCCCCACATTTTAAAAAACTTTTTTTTTACTGTTCAGAAGGGAAGCACAGTAAAATGCACCCAACTGTAAAAGACCCCCTTAGTTTGTAGTCTAATAATTAATACTTGAATGCTACATCTTTGTGTGTGCTTTTCAACTGTGCCCAAAGATGTTATTAAACTCTTTTTACTCACAAGTGATCAAGAAATTCACAATATAGGAGCAGCATTCTTGCAGAATGAAACCAAGGACAAATACTAATAGGATATGAACCCTTAGTTCCTTGGCAAGTAGGAGTCGCGATAAGCGGCTGTGGATTGTAACGGATAAATGGTTTGTGGAGCACAGTGGTGCAGAACATTACCGTGGGGTCACAAAACCTGTCATTTAGAAGCCTACGTACATCTCCGCTGGGTGCTATGAACATGCCCCTGCAGCCTATACTGTTCTCCCTCTCGCTCATTCACAGTGGAGGCCCCACCCAGGCTCTTCTAAAATCAAGGCCAGTGCACAGAAGCTGAGCAGGCATTTCAGCACTTGGTTCCTTTGAAACAGCCTGGATTCTAAAGAATTTTGCCTTTCTCAATTATTTATTTTACAAATTGCAGCTCTGCGGAGCAACAGTCCAACCTGCTTGGGGGTCAATTGCAGTGGGCGGGAGCAGTTGGGAGCCTTGCTCCTCTACATTTTTTGTTTAAATTTTGACTGTTCCTATAATTTTATTTTAAAAAGAAACCGTTACTGAACGGTTTAGTTTCCAAATAAAAGTGTAGGAAGAAGTTGAAACTTGCACTGCATGAACATTCCCTTAAACAGCAGGTGTGTTTGTTTGGGGGTTTGGATTGTGTGTGGGAGGGGGCGTGGCATTGCGGTTTGTGGGGAGCAGGGGCAGGCCAGCAGGGAACATAGTACCAATACTTGTTTTCGTTCACTTCGACCACTAGCCAATTGCCTCGTTGTCCCTCTTCCCCAGCCCGCCCCTGACTGCCACCAAACACATTTGGAATGGGCCATGTATTCGTGTTTTGAAGTACTTTTTATGTGAACGGTGTTTGCTTAACTGCAACTATTATTATTGGAGAGTGCCGAGATGATGAGGGTTGCCGTCCGTAAGATTCTTGCCAGCTGGGAAAGAATCGTCTTTTTTTTGTGCTGTTGGACTTAAAGGCCTTCCCAGTTGTTTCCTTTTGAGGAAAAACTAACGCGCAGGCACTCCAACAGATCAGATTTAGCAGCGTGCTACGAAGCAAACTCTGACTCAGCGGTATGTCTTCCTTGGCCTTCCTAATGTCGCAGCTGCGGCCAGCTTCATATTAACAAAGATATGTAAACATTCTGTGTGCAGAGCTGCTCTAGTGGAGGCAGCACTGCATGCTCTCGGGAAGACAAGAACATAAAAGGTACGCTCCTTTTGAGAAAAAGCACAGTGTCTCATAATTTGAAAGATTGTACAGATTTTATTATATCCACTGAACATAATTAAAAACAAATCTAATGTGATTTTCACTACAAATCGCAAAAGATAAACAGTAATGCACAATTCAATACATGATTTTTGTTTTTTTCCAGCACTCATCTTCTGATGTGCTTCGAATAGACACAGGGGCAGGAAGTAACTAATTAAACTTTTATCCATTTGACCCAATTCAGCCTAGTATCCATCCTGACCTTGGTCATTGTGCCCAGGAGATCCAGAGATGAGAGCGATTTCCAAGCACTGCTATACACTTTTCAGCAGTGTCCAAGGACGTAATTTCACCAAAATGCCAGGGGTAGCAGATGTGATATCACACAACCCTTGACCTCTGATGACATCACAGGATGTGATGTCATTTGACCCGGATAACCTCACAGGAAGTGATGACACAACCTCTCATCCCTTGACAAAACAGAAAGTGGCATCACATAGCATTGTTCCTCAGTACACTAAGATAAATATGGTTAAGATATCACTAATATGATATACATTTCATACAAAAATGGATCACCATATGTAGAGTTAATATCAGTGTCTATAGGCCCATATTACCAAATTACTGTGAATTTAAGCCAAAGTCCAACACAACAACTTGGACTATTGTGCATCACTCAAGGACTGTAACCAGACAGGGTGTCTCGAAGAGGCCTAAACCCCAAAGCGCAGACCTTCAGTGCCTGCCAAGTGTCTGGCCACAGACTAGAAACAGCAACTGACCAACACAAGTCCAACGAGAAGACAGAGGCCGTACCACTTCATGCTTTTACACTTGAACAATACATGCAGGGATTTTCTTGTCACTAGTTCACTATTATGAACCATTGCACAGTCACTCAGAGCCTGATTATCCCCCAACCACCTTCACCACGGGCACCCCACCATCCACCACTGCAAATTGCTAAGGGCCCTCTGTCAAAAGCTTTAAATGGCTGGCTCCCACTCCCACCCTCCAACACCTTACACTTCCAATGCCTTGCTCCAACACTTTCATGTTTACACAGTGCCCCCTCCAGCAACTTAAGTCTCCAACACCATCAACCTCAAGCAAACTAGCAATTCAAGTCTCCAGTACCCCCTTCAACACCCCAACAGTGTGCGTCTCAATTACTCTCCTCAAACATCTCACATCTGCATTCAATGCATTTCAACTCTCATACAACACATTACGTCTCACTTTCCCCCACCATCTGCAAGTCCCTAGTACATCTAAAGTCTCCAGTACCAGCCTCCATAACATTGAGCCACAAGCACACACATCAAACTCTTGTTAAATCTCAATACCCCACCCCTGAAAGTCTGTTACCGCTGCTAACATCTTACACCCTCTTCAACGTCTAGAGCCTCAAGCATCTTAAGTGTCCAGCACTCTCCTACAAAACACGTTGAGTTTTAAGGACTTTTCCCAATATCCCTCTCAACTACCCTCCCCCAACAGCTTGAGCCTCAAGCTCATCCATCAAACTTTGTTAATACTCCAGCACCCACAACACTTTCTGTATCAAGTACAATCTCCAACATCTTAAGTCTCCAGCACCCTCCCCCAACATCACACATCCCCAGTGGCCCTTAAATGCCTTAATTCTCAGGCATACTCCGTCTGATGTCCTCTGCACGCTTCTACCATACCATAAGTCTGCTGTACCATCCGCCAACAGCTTCAACTTTCCAGACCTGTGCCCTTCCAAACTCTTAAACCTGGTCCACTCTCCGCCAAGCCATAAATCTCACGTACCCTCCCACAACATCCCAAGTGTCCAGTACGCTCTGACAACATCTCTAACTGCCCAGCACAAAGATGTCAATTCCTCTGTGCCTCACAGCCTTTCATTCAGGGGGTGAGGGGACTGTGGCAACCACTCCCCTTGCTCTTTCGTACAGAGTCGCAGCCTAAGCCCTCTAAAATGCATGCACTTTTGTGTCAATTGAAGGGCACAAGCACACACAACCATCTTTAATTCTTTATTTTTTTAAACTGTTCGGTATCGGTGCAGGCCCTTAGTGTAGTCTCTCGGGGCCATGCCACTTGGTACAGCAAGCTGTGAGGAGCCTGTGAGAGCCTTCTGGGTGGGTAACACGTTAGATGGGAGACACAGGGGGCGTGTTGGAGGATGTGTTGCGGGTCACAGTAATTGTAGGTTTTCTTATTTTAAAATGCAAGCAGCAGCTCCACAACATCACCCCTAGAAAAGCCTACTGGTCCTAGAGACCTAGGCTACTCCTCAGTCATGACGCCCAATGAGGCTGGAACATGTCTGGGGATGCTTGTGGTCTTGTGCAGAAGGGATGTGACCTAGCAGGTTGGGCTGGACTGCCCCTTTTGGGGTGGGACCAAGCATGATTTGCAAATGTTCTTTTCCCTTCTGTAGGGGCTTGGCAAGCTGAAAAAGGCTTGGCAAGCTGAAAAACATGGTTATGAATGATTTGAAACCTTCCAGCCATCACCTTTCTGTTTTGCTTATTTGTTAAGTAACCCACTGTTTTCTTTTGTTAGATGGGGGATAGAGGGGAAGGATGTGTTGCAGGGCACAGTAATTGCAGGTTTTTAAATTTTTTAAAGTGTAACAGCAGCAGCAGCAGCAGCAGCTCCATGACATCAACCCTAGAAAAGGCCCATTTTATTATTTTCTTTGGGCTTTTATATCTTGCTTAATGCCAGCCTCCTCCTGCTTCTAAGCAATGGAACGGGAACTGAACCCGTATTGCACTGCATCCTCTTGTTCCCACAGCAAGTGCGTTGTCCCTCAGCTGTCTTTCCAAACATTCTTTTTGCTTGAGGAAGCAACAGATTGTTTACTTTAAAGGCAGAGAGCAACTTCATGTAAATGAGTGATCTCACCTTGCGTCTATCTACAGTGTGCCTGTGATGCAGGTCTGGCAGATCTCCGTCAGGTGACACAGTGCCCAGGCAGGATTGGTGGCAGAAGCCACTCGGGCACACCCCTCCCATCACAGGCCCAGTGGCTCACAGAATGTGCAAAGCAGTCAACGAGAATCACTGATGAGATGTGCGTTCATGCTGTGCTGTCAGAGTACTGCTTGCTGCTTTTACCCATTTCCAGCTAGCTAGACCTAGCCCCCATACTCTTCCTGTTGCTACAGTACTGGCTATGAGCTGTACAGACAGCCCCACCTCTAAACCCAACCATTCAGGCATCCTTCACGATGGACTGGCAACCTGTTAGTGATGGCGGCTTCATGGTTTTTCCTGCATCCCTGGTATTTCTCCAGCAAACGAGATCTAGATTCCAGGCGAGAAAAGCTGTGGCACATTTAGCTGCATTTACAATTTACTTTTGCAGGTGCAACAAAGATATCTGCTCTTGGCACTGCCTGTCAAGGGGCCCAGGGTCTCAAGGACAGGTCCAGGGAAAGCAGAGGGGGAGCTGGGGTAACAGCTGCTACCCCTGGCTACCCCGAAATGACATCCCTGGTGTCCAACACTGTCTGGCTGTATATGGTGCAAAGGTTAGGACTAAACCCTGATTTCCAATCAGGCCAAGTTTGTTGTCCCTCCTCAGTTTTCCCCTGAGGGGGACCTTGATGCTCTTTAAGGCGCCACAGAGATTTTTTCTGTCCACCAGTCTTTTCGGCTAAAGGTATGTTTCCATTCTTTTAGTCTTGGCTATTCGGTGGCACCTCAGTGCCACCTTTAAGCTAAAGCTATTCCATTGGAGTACATCTAAGAGAGAGATGACATGTGAGGAGGGACACAGAGCTTGTAGGTGTTGTTTTGTTATTTACCCACCCGTTGACTGCCCAGGGCAAGACTAATTCCTAGGGCCATTTCCCGCCACTACCTGCACCTCGCCACCCAAAACACATCTTCCTCTCTTTTAGCTATCTTTATCAAACAGTAACATCCAACTTTGGCCTGTCATTGTTTCAAAACTGTCTGCTGAGAATTAAAGTCTTAATTGCAGCTGTAAAATGTGCTACTGGTGTAGTAAACAAAAAGTCTTAAGCGTAACCACAGCCCCTTGATTTATAACACTGAGAACGCGAACAGTTTTATCTGACTTTCTCCTACTTCTCACCCCTTTAGTGCATACTTGCCAACATGACCCATTGCAATCTGGAGGTGCTTATCCAGTCCTTGTTTTTTCTTTGCATTCTGGGATTTGTAGTTCTTTTCGACTATAAGTCCCAGAATGCAAAGAAAAAACAGGACTGGATAAACACCTACAGATTGGAATGGGTCATGTTAGCAAATATGTTAATGGGATGAGAGTTGCTAAGTAATGGGATTTCATTTCACTATTATATAAGGCATATTCCACACCTAAGAATTGAGCCATTTTTTAGATAAATGAAAAATAGCCATTTCACATTGAAGTACTGTTAGTGGATGTTCTTATCATGGAACGCCACATCTCCATTGTTCTCC
Source organism: Ambystoma mexicanum (assembly GCF_040938575.1). Taxonomy (NCBI): domain Eukaryota; kingdom Metazoa; phylum Chordata; class Amphibia; order Caudata; family Ambystomatidae; genus Ambystoma; species Ambystoma mexicanum. The sequence goes on from NC_090930.1 coordinate 1,120,378,925, forward strand.
TAACTGAGCCACACAAAATGAGGCAAATATTTTAATCAGTTTATAATACTTGACAATGCAGTGATAAAAACAACACTTTCTCTTGGTATTGGACACATTAATTGTCATCATGGTGCTTGTTTAACACCTCCTCTATGGAGGAGTCCCACCTTAGGATCAATGGTACCCTCTGTCAAATTTTAGGGTACGTAGAATTTACTGTCTCGTCCATGTCTGAGATACACTAGCTGATAAGTTATTTTTGCATTTCAGATAACAGGCCTGGATGGCTAATGAAACTTTCCTATATCCACATGACAATGATCTTGCAGAAGTGACAAAGGGCTTTTTTAACAACTCGACCAAGCAGACACAATTGTCATAATTTGAATTCATACAAAACATGGGCGGTGCAAAAAGGACAATTCCACAGAACTTTTATAAAACAATGTTAGAAAAAATTATATGTTATCAAACGGGCATTCATTTATTTGCCTCACACCAAAAACCAGACCTAAACACACCAACACTAATTTCTTTGTGTTGCTCTTGCACCACTGTCATCTAATGGCATTTTCGTTCTGTACATATTTATTTTTCCATAAATAATGTTTCTTGCTGAAATATAAGCTGTTCAAGTGGCATGCAGGTTTCATAGTCCTAGTCCAAGCACAGGGCCCTGGTATGGTCTTGGCCCCATCTAGGTGTCTTATGTCATCATTTAAGACACCTACTAGATTGTGCTCCATCTTGGGTAGGACAGAGTGGGGAGCACGCCCTAACCATGGCAGCTCACTTATTTTATGGTGGTTTTACATTTTTAGCAATGATTTTGACATTTGAAATACTCAGTAATTTGGCTCATATGGACGTTGTTTCATGGCTTTTCAGAAGTAAACAGATTGGGTTGAGATTTGGACAACCATGCAGCCTTTTTAACATCATTTTACCAGATGTTTTATCAACCAATGTTGGGTCTTCTGCTTAAGAAACCTTAAAAAACGTACAAAAGGAAGAATGAGTGTTCTACAAGAGTGAAGATGGGAAAGGAAGAAGGGGATGAATTGAGAAAGATCGTTGTCCCTACAAGGGACTGCAGTGAAGTAGTTAGAACCTTCTATAGGAGTGCTTAACTTGACTGAGGTTGAAGAGCCGATGCAAATGATTGTCTTTCTGAGGTTAAGAAGGGATTGTTGGAAACGATGACACATGTTGACTGTGTCCATTATAGGAAGGGATTCTCCCCAGTCAAAAAGGAAGATCATCCTGGAATCATTCTGGAGTCATTTGATGACTCCATCCTAGAGTCTTCCATGGAAAGTTGAGGAAGATCATCCTGAAGTATGTGTGCAGGCTGAAATATTTAAATGAGATGACTCTAGAGTCATCACAGAAACTACTCCAGGATGAGTTCCGATTACTTCCAGTGATCTTGTATTACTCCAGGATGACTTTGGATTTCTCCAGGGTGACTCCAGGACAACTTCAGGATGGGTGGGTATTACTCCAGGATGACCCATGACAACTTCAGTATTACTCCAGGATGACCCAATGACAAATTCAGGATTACTCCACGATGACCCCATGACAACTTCAGGATGAGTGGGGATTACTCCAGGATGGTTGCATTAGAACTTTAGGATGGGTTTGGAATTGTGAATGGTTATTGGCGACAACTCCAGGATGAGTTTAAATTATTTCAAGATGCTTACAAAAGTATGAAAAGGGTTTTTATTACCCTATGATGTATCCCTTTTGAGAAGGCTGGTGGTATTACTTTAGGATCAGTCTAGTTAGACTTATGAATAGTGTACTGGAAAACCTCAAGGGAATTTTGCAGCTGTCACTTTCCATCTTTGCCTTGTATGCTAAATTGGCCGATTTAGTGTACAAACTACAAATCCTCCCCTCCCCCATGTCACAAACCAACCTGTAAACTCCCTCATTTCAGTTCTCACCTCTAGCTAACATGGTCTCACACCCAATAAACTCCCACAATTACAAAGCACTGCACTAAAATGCACACTTTCCGTGACCTAAACAGAATCTGTTAAAGATCTACCTGCAGTGGCTTAGCGCTGATGGAGACCACAATAACAGATGGAGGTTCAACTGAGCACTCTTGAAAGATGAACAGTTTGTGAAATGTATTCATCATCATCACATACATTTCTTTAATGAAAATCCTTCAGCAGATACTTCAGTACGCAATAGTTGGGACTGCTATAAAGCAGTATTAATGGGCCACATTATATCTTACTCGGTTGCCAAGAAAAAGAAACTTAAAAAGGAGGCTGAGGATACTCTCCAACTTATAAAAACATTGCAATTAGAGTATATTCAAACTAATGCTGCTCCTCTTCTCCAGAAGATTATTAAATTTAGGATTCATGTATAACAATCTAGCAACTGAATATTCATGAACCAATCTTTTGAAATACAAATCCAATATCTATCAGTTCTGGAATAAAACAGGGAAAGCTCTAGCGTCCTATTTTAAGACTAAAAAAGACAAAGCAAAAATTACAGTTATTACAGATCAGGATAGTAAAAGCATCATGAAAGATAAAGATATTCTGTCAGTATTTTCTAAGTTATATCCAAAGCTATACCCAATAATACTGATGATAGACTTCCTTTAGCAGGTACATCGAGATTCTTACAATAACCCTAATTTACAATCATTGGGATTACCCCATATCTTCTACGGAAGTATACAAAGCCATTAATGACCTTAAGAAAGGTAAAGCCCCGGGCCCAGATGGTTTTTCAATTGACTACTTTGTCAATTTTAAAGATTTATTAGTTCCCAAACTTAATGAACTTTTTACCTTATTTATCGAACAAGAGAAAGCAGTAGGCTCCTTCTCCGAAGCAACGCTAATTGTATTCCCCAAGCCCAATAAAGATCCTGAACTGGTACAAAATTACAGACCTATTTCTTTAATTAATAGCGACTGTAAGATATTTGCTAAACTTCTTTCCAATAGACTTGTGCCCTTTCTTCCACATTCGATTAAAAATGAGCAGGTAGGTTATGTTAAAGGTAGGTCATGCTCAGCTAACACCAGATTTTTCATAAATATCCTAAAAGTCATCCAGAAATCCCCTAATCTGTGTGTAGCTCTAGCCCTTGATGCAGAAAAAGCTTTTGATAGAGTAGAATGGAATTATTTGTTCAATTATCTGGCATGGTATTCCCAACTCATTTATATCCATGATTAAAGTGCTATATTCCAACCATACTACGTCTGTTTTCATAAACATTCACTCATCCCCATATTTCTCTTTACATAGGGGTACCCGCCAAGGATTCCCCCTCTCACCACTTTTATTTATTCTAGCTTTGGAACCATTCCTGGAAGCAATTCAACAAGATGAAAATATAAGTGGTATCCAATACAGAGGTATTAAAATTAAACTGGTGGCCTATGCGGATGACATTTTACTTTTCTTGAATATATCAGACGGTTGTTTAGATCACTTAACTAGTGTTTATTAGACGGTTTGCTCTGGCCTCAGGGTATAAACTTAATACGGACGAGTCAGAGATTTTACCACTCAACATTATTTGCACCAAACACCACGTTGCAAGGCTTGGTATGAAATGGTGTTCGGCTGGGATCAAATATTTAGGAATCCAAATGGAGCCTTCAGAGAAGAATATAATTAAACATAACACAGGTAATATTTTAGCCAAAGTGAAAGAATTAACTAACTCTTAGTCCCCCCTTTTCCTATCTTGGTCGGGTAGGCTTGAAGCCGTTAAAATGATATCCCCAATTATTCTTTATTATTTATATATGCTCCCTACCCATATCCCTGCTTCCTTTTTTAAATCCTTAGACGCCTGTATCCTCAAATTTCTCTGGGGGAAGAAGAAACATAAGATAACGTTATGTAAACTTAAGATGCTTAGAACAAGAGGAGGAGGAGGTTTCTCTGATTATAGACATTACCACTCAGCCTTTGTCTTAAAACAAGTTCAGCCATGGTTTATCCCCATATCTCCAGACTTGACTAACTAGTATGCTATAGAGAGTGCGATGGTCTCCCACCATACCCTCATGGACTGTCCATCCATACATAAAAAATTATAATAGACTATATAGCATGAGTATCAATATTTCAATTATGTACCTTCAAATTTAGTTATTACCGTTATCTTCAAAAGAATCTCAGTTTATTTCCCATTACATTTGGATGAACCCCCTAGTAAAAGTCAATAAAAGAACCCTGTGCTGGAGGCCATGGGGTGATCTCGGCATCAAATATGTGGGACAATTGTTTAATGAAGGTAATCCTCTTACTTTTGATGAATTCACAGCCAAATTTAATGCACCAATGTCTCTTTTACAGCAATATGCTATACGTGTAGAAGCCATCATGGAAAATTATAACATCCTAATTGTTAATGCAACTACCTTTTCCTTCCAAGGATTGCTTCATTTATCTAATAATTATATCACAGCAGTCATGTTTTACAAAGCCAGCTTGTCGACGATATCGGAAGGAATATTACTTAAGTGTCTAGAAGCATGGGGTCGAGAGAGTTCCTTCGATGACCCTCAAAGGAACTGGCCCAGTGTATGGTCTAATATTTCTAAGACAATTGTGTCAGCTAGCCTGCTTCATACATTGTTCTTTGATCATCATAGGGCATAAATCACTCCATTAATGCTTTCTAAAGGAAGCCTATCCCAATTAATTCATAAACATGAATTGAAATGGCAATCATTTACAGAATTTCTTAGTAATGTATAGCTGTAGGCATTCGATAAATATTATAATACTAAAATGTTATCCCATTCCCTTCTCATGTTCATGTTTGTCTTGTATGTTTCAGTGTACGTATTCAAGGTCTCTATTATAAATACCCTATATACCTACTAGGTTATCATAAAATGCAGCCCACTGCATTTGGGTTTAATTTCTTATTCTTATTATACAGGTTTGTGTGCAGATAAGATTGTTTCTTTTCTTGTAATTAATATTTCAATGTTTAGATAGCTTGTTGGATACTTCTTTTATAAATGCCCATGCGCACCATACCATGATGTTCTAAGTATTGTTTAACCATGTATTCTTAATGTTCCCAATAAAAATTGTTTACACAAAAGAGAAAAAAGGTCTACCTGCATGACAGACTGCTGACAGTCACTTCAGCCAATATCATTAAGGGCAGCTAACAATTACCTAGTTTATTTTATGATGTAAAATACTGCAGGTACAAATTGTTTATATTTCAATATAGTATTGATGTGGTTATAAGATGTTTTCAATCAAACATAGGCGCAGAAAGTGTTCAACCTTTTTTATTTAACAAATGCAGTTTAATAGCATAGCTGTATTCTATAAGAATCAATAAGTTTTCAAAAATACAAACAAATAAAAATCATCCTTTCTGCATTTCAAAGGCAGAGTCTTCATTAGGCGTCTTCTGGCATTAAACATTTTGGTGCCAAGCTTCCTTCTTATCACCCGGCAGTCCATAGTAGGCCAACTGTTGGCCTTGCAAACAGATCTAAAACATTCTACAAAAAAGAAAGGATATACGAATATAAATGCACATATGAATAGGCATTGTTAAATTACTTGCTGTAGAATAAATACAGGATTAACTAATGTTAAAATATCAATTTACAAATGTAGTGAACTGAAAATGAATCATAGTTTTCTGTGGCTGCAGTCAGAAGATGTATGGTATTTAGTTGTCAAGGGGGTTATCATGTCTTTGCAAAGATGTTGAGTCATGCAGTGAGTTGGTAGGGATGGGAGACAGGGCAATTACTCAGAAACAAGATTGACAGATTAATTGTGCAGATACAACTGTTTGATTTCTACATTAGAAACTATCACACAGTTAGAAATAGAAGGCATAAGCGGATATGGGGAAATTGTATTTTAAACCCTTTGCTAATTAACATAACCAGAAGGTCTGGAAACACATGACCTCAGACATGCCAAAACGCACCCTGCTTAGATGGGTCACCCAACGCCTCCTGCCTGAAAACCATGCAAGCCCAGAGAGCAAGGGAGTCAGGTGAGGACCCAACAGGGAGCAAGGGTGAAGGAGGGACACAAAAAGAGAACATTATCTGCAGACCTTGTAAATAATGACCCACCTGTATAAACATTGTAATTTTAATGATAACATCTATAGTTTATCTCAGTTCATACAGATGTTGAAGGTAGAAAGAATTATCAACCTCAATGTTACTGCTTGTACCAAATTAACTCTGTTGCATGTGTCCTCGTATTGTCATTGGCCAGAGCTTGCTGTAGAAGCAGCATGTGATGAAAAGGAGATCTGTCACACCTCTTCAGCTATTTAGTATGATGCTTCTCTGTCCTTCTCAGGGGCGGTGAGGGGGATTCTGGCAAGAGACTTTTCCCTCTTTTGGGACGTTTCAAAACAGACAGCCACTGTCTCATCTAGAGATGGTACAGTGGTATCAGGATAGGGCCATCTCCCTCCACTGAGAACAAATTAAAGCTTACTTAACTCGTTCTTGAAGCTGCAACTCACACAGGAGATCTTCAATAACATATGTTCTCTGCAGTACCATAGGATAATAGCTGTGTTTCTATCAGGCTCATGGCACCCATAAGGGCAGTTCAGCCCAAGCAGTCAGACATATCTCCGACGAGCAAGTGTACCAACAGCAATCCTAAAAAAATGATTGTACCATATTGGGCATTACCTTTGAGGTGCAATTGATTCTTGTGTCTAGTAACATGTCCTTAACTGTGGTTAGTTTTTTTAAAGGCCTGTACAGTGAAGTGTCGTTGTTTTCACTGTTCTTTGAAGAGCCTGTAATGAGTCTCAGGTTTCAAAGATGGAGGCGCTAGTGGAGGCAGGGTTTTGTTCTGGTTGTGGTGGCAAAGGGCTCCCATGGGAACACCAGAATTCTAAATGATTCAAGATCATTGGTGGCTAGTTAATATTTTTCCAAAAGTAGCACAAGTGACCACACGTTGCAAGGGGGCTCAAAGAAATATATTGGGGCTCCGGTGGTTTCTCCCCAAATGAAACATTTTAAAATAATCGGTTGAAATTGTGCCTCTTACAGCACAATTATTTAGAAAAGCAATGTAAAGGGCCATACAATGTACAGTCGGGTCTGTAGGGAAACACATGAAAGAAGATGCCATGTCACCAACAGTACACATGAGCATTTTACAACATTTTCCTAATGCCTGTTCCCATACTATATGCCAAGATTGCTGCTGTAAAACAGCCATAATGCAGATTGCTCACAATATATGCCAGCATTGCCACTGTAAAACATACTTTCATGATCCCAGTGCCTAAAATATGTGAAAGTATTGCCACTGTGAAACATGTTCAAGATGCTGTGCCCACAAAACATGAACGCACTGGCGATGTAAAACAGTTTCATAATTTCGTTCCCACAATAAATGTCACCACACTACTGTAAAACACTTTCATGACAATGTGCCATAATGTATGCCACATTTAAAATGTTCATGCTGCCACCCATAGTATATGGCATCATGTCACTGTAGAATATCAGAATTCAAAGACAACACCATGGCTAGGTGGTTTACTCCAGTAGTCAGCTTCTGTCCTACCACTTTCAGAAATAAAAAAAACATTGCCGATCACTTGCCTTAAAATAATGGATTGTATAAGGAAGATCAACATTGAAAATTGGAAAGACTTCTGTTCAATAAAGTAGACAATGGGCCTCATCACGAGCATGGAGGTAATGAAAATAGGAAGGCGGAATGATATTACCGGCATCGTTAACGGGTCCGGGCCATTACGACCCGACAACCTACCAATACCGCCACCGCCCGTACCGTGCCCCTTCATACCGGCATGCGTGCGTACACGCGCCCCTTCGCGGCGGAAATACTGGGATGCCGGTAATAGGAGGACATCACAAGTTACTCAGGCATGCACTTACCGGCATCCCGAAGGCGGTAATTAGGGCCTGCACAACGGCGGCAATACAGGCATCGAGGACCACCCGTAAATAGCAACCTGCAGTGTAGGCAACTGCCTCAGTTGCACACAATCACCACAGATGGTGTCAATGGAGCCTGTCCCAGTATAAAAGGAGTACACCCACACACCGCACCCCTTCCCACACCAAAATGATACCACTAGCTGTTGCAATCATGGGGCTGGAGGATATGCATGTACTGCTACCACTACAGCAACAACAGCAACAACAACTACAGCTACAACAACAGGCAGCACAGAGGAGACACAGGAGGGGAAGGAGGGTGAGACAGGGCCAGCAATTACCACCAGTGCAGCCAGTGGTACCTCGTAGGCAGCCACCAATCCCTCGCATCAGACCCAGTCCATTCAATCTAACCCCTGAGCAGATCCACACCCTGTACCGGTTGGACCGAGACACCATCACCACCATAGTGGACATGATACATGACAACATCGTCAGCCTCATAGAAATACGCACTGCCATCCCCCCGCTACTAAAGGTGGTGTCTGTGCTCCACTTCCTGGCCACAGGCACCTACCAGCACACATTGGGCCAGCTGCATGGCATATCACAACCACTCTTTTCGCGCATGCTGACCCAAGTACTGGATGCCCTCCTGAAGCAAGCTAGCACCCACATATCCCTACCACGGACTGCCCAGGAGCTTGCCGACACTAAAGTAGGCTTCCAGGCACTGGCAGGCATGCCCAATTGCGTCAGTGCCCTCGACTGCACCCATGTAGAATTGGTCGTCCCTCATGCAACAGAGGCGGTTTATCGCAATCGCAAGCAATACCACTCCATTAATGTGCAGATGATATGTAACTCCAGCAAGATCATCACACATTGTTACGCCCGATATCCCGGATCTACACATGATGCCATGGTGCTGCGTAACTCCATGCAACCCCGCCACATGGAGCGACATGCTGGACGACGTGCCTGGCGCTTGGTGAGTTGCCAGACTGGCCCATGGCAGTGCATCAGTGTTGTGAGGTGGGGGGATGCATACTCCACCTGGGTGGGAATGGGGGGGTGCATACTCCACCTGGGTGGGAATGGGTGGGGGTGCATACTCCACCTGGGTGGGAATGGGGCGGGTGAATATTCCACCTGGATGGGAATGGGCAGTGAGTGGACAATGCACTCAGGGCTAAACACTTCTGACCTGAACCTCCAAACTCAAAGATTACACATCAATTTCACACATTAGATCAGTGCCGTACATCAATGACAACATGCAAGACGCACAACCAGCCCACCATGGGTATATCAAGCGATGCATGACTAAACATGACAACAACTGTGCCAATGTCGCTAGTGTGATTAGGCACAGAGTAGCATACACTGCAATTATGGGAGGCAAGACATTGTTCCACATCCACATTACATCCGCATCAGCATGCAAGTGTACACCCTGCATCATCTGAACAATGCAATCCACACTAGCAGACCATATTGCAGAACACAATGCATCCAATCAATCTGCGTGCATACGTACAGGGACATGTGCATGTCAACACCAAATAGCTGCGGCCATGGCCGTGAATCCTAAAGGTGGCAGCTCAGAATGACTCACACATACCGCTTTGTGCTCCCATGCAGGTGATGGAGGCTATCCCTTGAAGCCGTGGCTACTTACCCCTGTGCGGAACCCGCGTAACAGGCACGAAGAGGAGTACAATCGGGTTCATACCCGTACCCGTGTCGTGATTGAGCAGTCCTTTGGCCTTTTGAAGGTGCGGTTCCGCTGCCTAAGCAGGTCCGGTGGAGCACTCCTTTATGGGCCTCAGAAGGTGGCAAAGATCACCATGGTGTCATGCTGCACAACATGGGCATCCGGAGAAATGTACCACTGCCACCTGACATTGACATGCATGCACCGGGTGAGGATGAGGATGATGATGGAGGAGAAGCAGCACCCCTGCCAGTACGTGATGCACAAGATGGCCATGCTGTACACCAATCACTGATTGACGAATACTTCTGAACCACAGGGACGTTGATGGATATGTGTGAGTGCTACACTGAGCACTGGGTCCATGTGGACATGCACACAGGGTATGTGGGGAGTTGGGCACTGTGCACTGCAATGAATAAAATGAACACACACGAAATGAACAATGTCCAGGCATTAAATGATTTTGCACACAATTGGTGTATTAATGAAAACTACAGAAAAGTGCGTCCTCACTCCGCCACTCACGCGCCCTCCACCCCCAAACACCCATACCCCCAATGAACTCCCCATACCCCCAATGAACACCCCCTTAATCCCCTGTACACCACCAACACCACCTCCCCCCACACCCATTGTCATCCCACACTATTTGCAGGCTTTGTTTGTGTCCGGGGGCAGTATTTCGGTCTGCCTTGCATTCCGCCTTGTCATCCGCACAGGGCTGGAGGGTGCGGAGGATGCAGGTGTGGAGGATGGGGTGGATGCAGTTGGAATTGGCAAGGCCGGCGCAGGTTGCTGGTGCTGCATGTGTTGCAGGATGCTGGTCAGGACCTGCGTGACGGCCCCCAAACTGTCACGGATCATGACCGCACAGGCATTAATGGCGGCAGTGTTCCCAGCAATGGCCTGACCGATCTCTCGCTGTGTCTCCTCTCCGTCAGCCACATTTTGGCACACAAGGTCAATCGTGGAGTCCTGCCTTGCCTCCACCCTTGACAGCCGTGCCTCCAAGTCAGTGGGAGCAGCAGAGGTTGAGGGTGCTGTGGCTGGGCGTGCCATTGCAGGGCTGGCCTCGGGGGTGGTACTGAGGTCGGAACTGTGCAGTTGAACTGCAGGATCCAGCATGGGGCTGGAGAGTGTGGCCCGAGTGTCGGGTTGGGGGTTGACGGGGGGGGCTAGGGGTGTGTGGACATTCCACATGGATTGTTCCACCTTGGTCCATGTACTCCTCTGCTCCTAGATCAATGTCACTGAGTGGGGCTGTGGCTGCTGCCTCACCCACTGAGCTTGTGGCAGCGGACTGTGTGCCATCAGCCTCCCCTTCGGCTGTTGTTGGCAGCTCTGTGGTAGCAGTCACGTCCACTGCTGCGGTGTCCTCGTGTGCCTGCATGGCCTGTGCACCTGCCCTGGATTGGCCAGTGGCCGGCGGTCTGGCCCTGGACGTAGAAGGCCTTGTGGATGGGTCCTGACTCCCACCTTCTCCATCAGTGCCTGTGGGGGAGGAAGAGATGCAGGGCATCAGTGACGCTGTTACATGCAAGAAGCATGAGATGGTGCAGTACGGTATTTCATTTCTCATGCATTGCAATCTTATAGGTGTATCACACAGGGTAGTTTCAAGGGGGGCGCATATTGGCATTAGCCGTGGCATCTCCATTTGGCACTGATATGTACCAGGTGGTATGCCATTGTATTGGGCTTTGTGTGATGTGTTACATGCAAATGGTCCCTGTGTGTTGGGTGTCTGTTGGTAATGGGATTGGCACACAACATGCATTTCAGTGTGGAAGGGTTTGGGCCTCCATCTGGACATGGATCTGTAAATGTGTGTACGATGGGCCATGCATTGCCTTGCCTCGGCTCACGTCCACATCAGTTGTGCTACGTCATGATTTGGCCTACTGGGGTTTGCAGGGTCACTCACCTCCTTCTCCAGATGTCGCGTCACCCGTCTCCATTGCCCTGAAACCCTCTATCGACTCCATCTAGATGGTTGTGCTACAGGTTTCCTCCCAGCGCATGAGTTTAACCGGTGAGTGCGCACCCCCGCATGTGGCCATGGCCTCCCTCCGATTGCTGGCCAGGATATTCCGGACCCTGAGACGGAGGTCGTCCCATCTTTTTTTACAGTCTTTGACTGTCCGGGGGGTGGTGCCTACTGCAGACATCTTGCGTGCTACCTCCTCCCAAATTTCCTTCTTCCTCAACTGCACCTCCCTTTTGAGGTTGTTCGTAAATACCTCATCGCCATGGGCAGCAAGGGTATCTGCCACCCTATTCAATTCCTCATCTAAGAAGCACTTCTTGCGCAGGCGGGGGGTGGTTTTTCGGGTTGCCTTGGACATGTTGTACACAATGGCCCTGGTCTCTCCTCTGTAGCAGTGGTGGTTTAGGGGGATTGCAATGGATTGTGTTTTTAAGGATGGCCGCCGGCGCATTTCCCGTTCCGACGCGATGACGTTACTTCCGGGTCCGGTATTAGCATGTTGTTATTACCGGGTGTTAAGGGGTTGATCATTGGTGGAGGCGGTATCGGCGGGTCCCGTGATGGCACTATCAGGGGGGGCGGGGGTTGGAGGCCCATTAGCGGCATGGCCATTACCGGCATGGGGGTTCGCGCGTGCTCGTGCACTCGTAATCAGCTGCTATTAGCGGCGTCAAAGGAGCATGGACCTGCTACTTCCTCCATGCTAGTAATGACCCTGTTTTTAGCGGGATTCTCGTAATGAGGCCCAACAAGTTTTTATTTGCTTTATATCATAAACTCTTTCTATAGGTTACTTTTCCATGAGAAATATAACATATCTGAAGAATGATTTGGAAGTTATTTTAAAACAGTGACAACTCTAGTTGATATTGCTGAAACTCATCAGAATACTGATCTGAGACAGCCAGTCCACCCTGAGCTACCAGGGTTAATTATGAGATCGATATTTAATGATATTGGCAACATATCTATAACAGACCCTACATCCTATCCTTATTTGCAACCATCCCCGAGTTAAGTCTAATCACGTCAGCAGACATACAGTTAGTCAACTTCATTCATAAATTTAGATACAACTACATATGTCTAGTTATACCATCTCCCTTGGTGGGGTCTCTTCTCTTGAAAGAAGCTGAACAGCTGCAATGTAGAGATTTCGACATTTTTTAACAGAAGTTTATTATGCCTATTGCCCAAACAACTGCACCAAGGTCAACGAAATATGATAGGGGCTACCAAGAATCATATTCAGAAAGGGCGAACTCCAAAACCGTATCCAACTCGGATAAACAAGACTGGAGGTGGCTGGCCCTGTCTCTGCAGGAGTCCATGACACGCTGAAACAGCTGGGCAAGCCCCTTTAGCTCTCATAACAGCTTAAAGTTAGTGAGTTGGAACTCGAGTGGCTGTTTTAATTTAATGCACAATGAGAAACAGATGTTAGATTTGGCACAGTTTGATTTTATTCTCATTCAAGAATCCTGGTCAAGAGTTCAACTATGTTGGGAAGGTTTCATTATGTCATCATTTTGTGCAAATGGTGTAAATAAGGGTCGTCCTAGGGGTGGCCTTATTTTAGCAGCCAAAGACTCCAACCATTTGATTAAAACTGGAGAATGGTGTTTTTCTCATTTCTTTCTTGTGGTCTCTTATCAGGTGGGGCCTAACGAAGAGGGTATTGCATTACTTATTGTGAACGTATACTGGAGCCCTAGTGAACAGTCGGACCAACAATTAGCAAATGAATTGAGCAGTCTGGGATCCTCTATTGAAGTATGGCTGCAAGAGAACCCCGGGGAGCAGCTTGTCATTGCAGGGGACATGAATGCGACTGCTTTGGCGATCGCCTGTCTGGGGATGTTATTCACTCTAACATTGGCACACAGGTCAGATTGGGGGGAAACTCCAAATTGCGAGGGAGACTATGGACACATTTTCTGAAGTATGGGGACTTGATTTGCTGTATAATGACCATTACACCTGGAAAGCGAGGGGTAATGAGTGAATTATCGACTATATTTTTCTTTCGGGAGGCTTGTCGAAGTGCCTGGGAACATTTGAAATTAAGGAGCCAAGCAATTGTATGCTTACCATTGAAATATCTGTCAATCTTCTAAGACCTTTGATTAATGTTTATAATCAAGACTTATTGACAAATATTAAGGGAAATAGAATCAAATGGACTCAGAAAAAAATGTAAAATTTACAGCTACTATGGTGAAAGATTACGATACACTGTCCTATTATCAACATGTGGACCACTATTCAGCCCTGAACTTTACACATTATATAACCACCTCTATCTCAAAGTTGGAGGAGTGTTCACGTAAGAAGTTAAGCCCAATTAAATCACATAACCATCATGCTGACACTGAAGTACATGATTGTAAATGTTTGCTGAGGAAAGAATTTAGACATATGCACAAATCAGGGTTACCTGCAACTAGTATTTTGATTCTGAAAAAGAAAATTAAACAAAGGTATACGAATTGGATAATTAACCATAGAGGTTGGCGTTTGCAACCTGAAGGGGAAGCAATGTTAAACGCCTTACGGGGACCGAACTCCTCCAATTTTTGGAATTTAATCAATGAGGTAGAAAGACCCCAGAAGGACGCCGCCTTGAATCCCATTACTGAAGATATATGGTTGGGTCACTTCTCCAAACTTTATATTAATAATGAGAGAATTGAGGCAACAAAGACCATTGTGAAACCAAATTGGTCATTGGAGCATTCTATGGAAGATAATGTGGGTCTTATTAAAAGATCTAAAAATTCGGGTGCTCCAGGCCGGAATAATCTATCAAATAAACTATTGAAGTTAAATCCAGTCATATGGGCCAAAATGTTGTTGTTGTTATTTGAAAACATCTTATATTGTAGATACATCCCCCAATCTTGGAGGGTTTCGATTGTTATACCAGTGTTTAAAAAAGGATCCCGTCGGTGTCCTTCCAGTTACAGGCCGATTGCCATAGCAGATCCTGAGTGCAAATTGTTTCCCTCCTTGGTTCTTCTTCATATACAAAGATGGATCTCGGAAAAACACATTCTAGATCCCAAACAAATTGGGTTCAAAAAGAACATCGGCACAGATTGTGGTGGTCTAATTCTAAAATGCTTAATTGCCAAATCAATGAAAATAGGAGCAAGGCCTACTTTTGTTGCGTCTATGGATCGGAGTTCGGCCTTCGACCTGGTAGATAGAAAAACCTTATGGCAGTTGTTAAGAGATCATGATATGCCTATCCACCTACTTGATATTGTTATGGCTTTGTATTCTGATACCAGGTTGAAGGTCCGACTTCATTCTGAGGGTCATCTTTCTAAAGAATTTAAAATACCTAGTGGCCTCCATCAGGGCTGCATGTTGGCCCCAACCATAATCAATTTATATGTCAGTGGTGCAGATACTGCCTTGACTAACAAGGGCTTAGTTTCCCCCAGATTGAAAAATGTTTGTTTGTCATGGATGGCCTATGCTGATGACTTCCTATTGATGGATAACACTAAGGTAGGTCTCCAACGATTATTAAAAGCATTTGAGAGGTTTGTACTTAATCTATCACTTAAAATTAACCCAACCAAAACAGTAATTGTCCGTTTTGGGAGATCGAACAAGAGGGAAAGTGCATTTTCTTGGTCATGTGGAAACAAATGGATTAGAGCTCAACCCGCCTTCAAATACTTGGTTTATTATTTTTCTGGGGTGGGCACCACCGCATTAATTAAAAGTCAACTCAAATTAAAAGCAGAAGTTACAATTAGGCAACTGCGTTCTATTGAAACTAAATTTGGGAAATTTTCTAAGGTGCCCCTTAGGGAATTCTATGTCAAAAAAGTTATACCCAGATTAGTGTATGGTATGGAATTGTTTTCAAATGAACTGAAGGAGTACTTGAAGTATTTAGAAGGTGATATTTGGAGGTCGGTTTTATTTTTCTTACCGAAATGCATTCCGTTTGAATTGATAAAATATGAATTTGGTTTACTATCACCCTTGATGTATGTAACTTGGAAAAAAATGTGTTTATGGAGAAAATGCAAAATGTCGGCTGAGGGCGATCTATACACATGTGCAGACAAGGAATCTACTAATC
Organism: Ambystoma mexicanum; assembly: GCF_040938575.1. Lineage (NCBI taxonomy): Eukaryota > Metazoa > Chordata > Amphibia > Caudata > Ambystomatidae > Ambystoma > Ambystoma mexicanum. The sequence continues at coordinate 1,120,394,650 of NC_090930.1, forward strand.
CTTTTATACATACTTTGCACTTGGAGACGATGCAATGTCTTGGTGAGTAGGTATGTCTGTTATTTCTATGCTCAACAAACCTAGAAAAATTAAAGAAAGTCTTATGTGCTTTGATTGGCAGAAAACCATGAACAGAATCTTGGAGACCAAATTGTATAAACATGCATGCTCAACATGGAAATGGTATCCGGCTATGGAAAGTTATCTAAAGAAATATCCTCGTAAGAAACTACGCAATGATGTTATGCCCTTTAGATTTAACATGATCCAAACCAACCAAATCAAGAACATCAGAAATTGTAATTCTGTTGACTGGCCATGGTGTAGATTCTGCAAAATAGAGGGGGTTGTGGAATCACTGCAACATATCCTTCTTTTATGTCCAGCACTTAAGACCCATAGGATTAAGTATTTTGCGCAATTTGTGCGCTCAACACAAACTGTAAATGGGGAATTTATTTGGAACAAAATGCTGCATGACAATACTGCTAATTTAAATATACGGGTAACATCCTTTTTGAGAAATGTTTGTGATTTTTGTTAGTTTCTGGGTTGTTTGATATTAGTGGTTTTTTGTGGATTTTTGGAAATAACTATTCCTTTTAGAGAAATGTTTTGTGATTTATGCCAGTATTTGGTTTGATTGACTTTCTTTTTCGACGTTTGGAGTAATCTGAAATCATTGTTTTATTTGCTTAGATTGGGCAAAGTTCTTAACATTTTTTCTTTCCTTTTTCTCTTACCTTGCATATATATATGTAAGATTGTGTATGATCTTCATACTTTTGTAAAGGTTTACAACATTGTGGAATGTTCTTAATATTTTTTTTGTAAAGGTTTATAAACCAAAACAAATAAAGAAAAGAAAAAGAGGGTGGTCTCCTCCAAGCCTCTTACCCCCTAGTTCTGCCTCTGAATGGAGTACACTTTGTAGGTAATTATGGGGTTGAATGTATTCCACAAGAAACTAGTGCATTCAGTAATTACCATGGCTGCATCCAGTGATCTAAGGGGCATCACCAGTTCCAACGTTTCCTTTCCAAAAGTGAAACAATAAGAGCGCCCATGTGGGAAAACAGAATGCAGTAAAATGACTGTGTTCAATATTGGAAATACTGCAGTGGCCATTTTAAAAGTAGGAAACACAATGAATTCTGAATCTACCACACAAAAAGCTATCCAAGAGCTACAGCAGATTCAAAGGGAGCTCTGATGGGAGACAGCACAAGGTGAAGCTCACTGAGCAGGAGTAGTGGATCCTGCTCAAAAAGGTTGCTATTGAAGCTCCTAAACACTTTGGGAATCTCATGGCCAAAACTACCCTAAACATGGTCAGCTCTGTGGAGAGACATCCCTGGCCAACTCACTTCCCTCTCAATTCACTCAAGGACCACAGACAATGCCAAGAAAAGGTGGAATGGCCACAAGCAGAAGTTGTGGGATAGTGACTGAGTATCGATGGGACACAGCAGCCCAAGAGGTGGGAATGTCCCACCCTTGGTGATGCACTGTATTGGCAAGCGAGCCTCCATGCTGGTCCTTTGAGGCCTGGAGGGATTTGGTAGTCAGGTGGTTGGAGCTGGTTCATCAACAGGAGGCAGAGAGTACATCATTATATATTTCAATGCAGATCCTTTATGACCATTGTATATGTATTGAACATGCCCACCACCACATGCCATGTAGAGAGCAATTTACTTGTCCTATGGAACGCTGTCCTGATGGCAATGCATAAAACCACATGTTATTATGCACATGCCTGTGAAAATAAAAATAAATTAACAATTGTGTGAGTTCCAGCGGCTTAAATGTATTTATTGCTTGAGTTCTAGATTGATTTCTTGAAATTATTGAATCATTAATTAAATTATTCGCACATCCTTCAATAATTTGAATAATTATCCACACACATTTATTACAGATAGTACATTTTTCTGATCCTTGATTGTAATACTTTTAAAAGAGGATTACTGAAATATATTTGTGAGCAAAGTCGACACATGTTTCGGGCTGCAATCCCCTTGATAATAGACATCTTCATATTTACATCTAAGTGGCCCGGGTTCCACAAGCAATTCTCTAATGAATTAAGAATTTTAGGAAATCAATTTATAACTCAAGCAATACCTTGAAGTGGGTGTAAGACATGCTGGGCCTCATTCCGACCTTGCAGGTATCCTGGCGGCAACCCCAGCAGGATTCCCGCAAATGCCGTTACTGTTTCTAGCACTCGGTCCGGCGGCATTGCTGCCAGATTACGAGTGCTACAGTGATGGTGTAATTCCCTATTCATGGCGTCCCATAGGTAATACAACAATGCTGCTGCCTGTAATGACAGTTCATTTACGGTAAGGCATCCGCCTTACCTCCAGCTTTTAGCTGGAGGTAACAGGTGCCTCACCATCAAACATGTAGTCAGCCGGTCCGGTAGAGGGCCGGTATACATTTATAGCGGCACTGTAATAGCAGGCCGGCTGACTTGTAATGAGCCAGACTATCCTTAGTTTATCTTTTTTTGGGTTGGATTTGTCGGTTCTCTGGTGACAGCATAGGATGTTAACCATTTTATGTCCCCCCCCACATAACCTACAGAATGCAGAAACATTTTGAATTACCAGCGAGTGGCATTAGCACATGCTGTACAATCGAGCTCTTGTATGCCTGTGAAAAGGCCAGACTGATACATGACCAGAAATGACCTTTTCAACCTGTCATCTCAACATATCCTGCACATTTACACCTCATTAACCCACGAAATTAGCGCATCACACAACCTATGAATGGCACAGCAAGCCATGTCCATGAAACACACACATAGGATCCATCCAATGCTCAGCTGCTTGTAAATAATGGCTTTCACAGACCGCATTACTTATGCCCAAAAGACATTTCAAGAAAATATTTTTTAAAGCGTGTAAGCATCTCCTTTTATGGATGTCTCATATTTTGACCCCATACAGGGCCTGCACAGTTGCCTTTGCCTGATAAATTATCAGGGCTGCACTGACACAATTTCTGCCCAGTCTTCAATAAAAGACAATATTGGCCCAAATTTTATCTTTTTCTGCCTGCTCTCCTCATGTAAGTTGGAAGGCCCATTGTACGCTTTCAAAAAGGATAACCTTCAGTAATCATATGTTTTTACCATTTCTATTGGTTTATCTTTTCAGATTAATTTTAGCTTTATCTGCCATCATTTGCCTGCCATCATTATCTTGGGCTTGTATGAGTTTACCACAAGCCAAAGTCACGCCAAAACTAATCAAAACTGTTAAATGGGCTTAGCATATCACTGTCTGTTTTTGCTATGACCACTGCGTTAAATGCTCACTGTGAGAAACCAGAGGGTATTCTCCCAAGTAGACCCCGAGAATCCCTTTTTCAGGTGGCCAGGGAAGGACTGGCACTCTCAGATCCCAACCCTGGGGGTGGACGAGCGAGGGAGGACCACCTGTGTAGGGGAGCCCAGGGTTATTCTATGCGGAAGCACCCAGGCGAGACGCGGTATGATACCAAGGAAGAAGGCGAGGAGGACGAAGTCCCTGAAGCTTTTGTAGGCCGTTTCAAATCTACACCACCTTCAACCCAATGAATCTTCCTTACCCGATTCCAACAACCCCTCTGCATCTGGTAAATATATTAGGCACTCAAAACCATAAACTACATCTTCCAGAATCCCTGTCTTCCTGTTACCTACCCAAGTATTCCTAGTCCTTCTTCTCCACGTCCCTCTGTTTATTATTTCCCGAACTCCCAGTCTACTTTGACAAAACACTTCAGTTCCCACAAGTCCCCCTATTCATTTCACAAACCCTACCAAACTTACCCTTCCACACTTATCAAACCCCCTAGGACGAGGGATATAATTTCTTATGACACCTTTTCCCCGTCCTGCTCTGCAGGATATTTAGAAACTCAGCCCCCGCCCCCACACAAACTCTTTCTCACACCGTAACAAACAACGGACTAACACCAGAGCCATTTGCCTGACATGTCCCAACAAAAGGGTCAGGCAGAGTCAGACAATTGACAATAACTACACACACCTGACGGCCTTTTCCCTTCCCCACAGGGATAAAAGGCAGAGCACGAGAGCACACTTTGAGCAAGGCCAAACACACGAGGAAGCACCTATTCCAGGACGGCAGTTCATATGGAGGCAAAGGCGGCAAGACCTGAAAAACGACAAGGAGGGAAGTGCCCTTACCCTTTTCGACCGAGACCTGCGAAACCCCAGTGAATGGAATTCTAAGGATAATAAAGATTGAAAGGCCGTAGTGAACCCGACAGAGGGAGACAAACATTGTCAAAAGGATCGGAGCCCGGTTGAGGGGGGGGGATCCATGGATAAAGAGTATACCCAACGTAAAAGATTACGGAAAGGAACACATCAGGCCCTCTGAGGCAAGAGACTTTGCATGAAAAAGGCTGGCCACAGAAGGTCCTGATATCGCTAAAAAGAACTGTAACCTTGTGCTGGAGAAGCCCAGGTGTTTTGTGCTCAGGAGTCCCACCTTGTCCTGTGTTAAAAATGTGGGGAAGGGAGACCAAAGCTATACCATACTGACTTATCATTTTGTGAACACTTTTCTTTTCTCGTGAACATTATCCCACACTATTTTGTAACTTGGCGGTACAGATTGGAAATTGTTTTTTCTTTTGGTATAGGCCCTTTTCATTTGACAAGACACCACTAGAACTGCTTTATTATTTGATGGTTGTAGCTTGCTCCCATCTTAGATTTAAGTTTAGACAGGCATTTTTCTCACCCATTTATACAGTTTAATAAACACCCTTGAACTATGATCACTTCTGTCTGTCTTTACTGTTGCCACCATGAGTTCCTATATGCTGTCAGTAGTGGGATATGATTCAATTGATACTAGTTGGAGAGCCTACTTATATGACGAGAGACCGAATAGAGATTTCCATACTCTACCCACAGTATTGGAGAAGACGCGAAGGAACACCTCTCCCTCACTCAGAAATCTTGGAGTCAAGGAGCAGGCCTAATCAAGCCCCTAATTCTATCAATGGGTTGAGGTCTATGGAAAACATGAGGCAACACTTCCAGCCCATTGAACAGAAAATAGGAATCCAATTTCTTCCCTTGATCTCTCAAGCCATTTCACCTGTCCAAAAGAATGTTGAGGACAGCTCCTATTATCTTTTTTGCCCTCAGGATTATTTACTGCAGGGAAGAGACAAAGCCTTAATCCCTTTGAAAATAAGAATCAAATATCCCTTGGGTTGGTCTTTTTATATTTTATCCTGCAAGGAAGGTAAAGTGAAAATGTTACCTGTTTTCTTGCGAAGACGAAGTAACCTTCGTTTTCCTGAACTTCTCCACAAACCCGACAGATTTTGAAGGAACTTTTGGGTTGATATCACTTAGAACCCCCGCGACCTGATTAAATGCAAAAATTTGCACTGTCGCATTGGTTTGCCATAGAACGGAGACTTCGAGTTCCTCAACTCCGTTTGTTTAATTAGGAAACCAGGCTGCTGTGGTCACACCTTGTTACTGCGCCAGAAAAAATATAATTTTATGCTGGAGACTGAGTCCAATTGCTGTTGTATGATAAGTAAGTTTAATTGATCTGCCCTATGGATTACACGTGTTTCGGCAAGGTGCCTTTCTCAAATCAGGGTTTATCTAATTATGACCCATCATAAGTGAAAATAATAGATGTACCATCCAATCCCCATGTACCAAACCACATCGTAAAAATCAAGGAAAATTGAATATCCAAAAAAGAAAGTTAAGTAATTCAATCAAACATTATTGAGAAGAAAACAAAAGCAAAAGGCATTTTTTAAACGTATGCATTTCCATTTCAGTTTCCCATTCACAGTGAGAGAGGGTAGGGGATAAGGGATGGATGTTTAGGTTTGAAAAAATCAAAAGGAAAAAAGAAAAACACATTGGAAATGAATAATTGGTGAGTGGTTGTGATTGAACAAACTCGTGCTAAGTGTGCTGTAATGTGAGAAAAGATTTCTTACCCAACTTTATTTCTCTTGATCATTACTGGAAGTGTAATAACGGGGATCAATCCCAACTGTGAGGTAAGGGCGTGGGAGAGAAAGGAAAGAAGGTGTCGGTTTGTGAACACTTCTATGCACATTGTCAGCTAAAGTTGCAAAAAGGCGCTTTTACTTTTAATGCGGGTTGCATCATGTTAAAAGGCTTGCACTGCCCGTGGTTCCATTTTAATAGAAGTTAAGACTAATTTGCTAATATTTGCGGTCTGGAATTAAGCGCATTCCCGCGTTCAAGCGAAGTGTTGCTGTGATCCCTGCTTGTTGCCATGTAATGAAGGGATGATCACAGCAACACTTCGCTTGAACGCGGGACGCGGCAATGACATTTGCAGGTAAGCCCCGGGGTCCTTGACAGCCCACCCGCTCTCAGGACCAATCACATCAGGATGCGCTCTTTCTCACACCATAACAAACAACGGACTAACACCAAAGCCGTTTGCCTGACATGTCCCAACACAAGGGTCAGGCTGAGTCAGGCAATTGACAATAACTACAAACACCTGACGGCCCTTCCCTTTCCCTTCCCCACAGGGATAAAAGGCAGAGCATGAGAGAACACTTTGAGCAAGGCCAAATGCATGAGGAAGCACCTATTCCAGAACGGCAGGAGGAAGGCGGCAAGACTTAAAGAACAGCAAGGAGGGAAGTGCCCTTGCCCTTTTTGACCCTGACCCGCGGAACCTCAGTGAAAGGAATTATAAGACGGGGAACTACAGCGGGCATGTGGTGTAACAGATATCAAGGGTGCACATGGCCCTCCCGCACTGCTAACCAAGGAGGGCAGATGTGCTTGTGACCGTGGTACCGTCCTTGACTCCAGAGACAAGAAACTGCAAGGAGTTCAGCACAGCCGGTGAGTCGGAGGGAGAACCGATAGTAAACCGACTGTGTTGAGCGAAGGTTGCAAATGGCAACATGAAATGAATTGAAAGGACTTGTAAACAAAGAACTTGTGTGTTACTGAAATTTTAAGAAAGCCAAGGGAAAGACCAGTCGCAGAGTGGTCTGACGCCACGTCGGCGTTAATTTGAAAGACTGACTGGTCCCCTTTTGTTGAAACTACAAATACCAGGAGGCCCTAGGAGAGCTCAACGTAAGAGGTCAAAGTGCTCATACAAGGGTCGAGTAAAACCCCTTGTACAATCAAAAGTCTTTTGCACCTTGTCAAGAGGAAAGCTAAGGGAAGTGAATCCTGCGTTATGATAAAAGAAAGGTGAATGGTGTATCTTGCAAATGTGAACCCGGATGAGGGATGCCTGCAAGTCGGGGTGAAACATAACAACCCTGTGAACATTGTGTTGACAAGTGTGAACCCGGCTGATGGATGTCCACAGTGAATGATTGTTTAAAAAGACGTTGAGACTCATGAACATTGCAGCTGAAAATATAAAGAGTGAAAGGCCGTAGTGAACCCGACAGAGGGAGGATAACTTTGTCAAAAGGATCAGAGCCCAGTTGAGGGTGATCCAGGGATGAAGATTCCCCACCCAATTTAAAAGATTATGGAAAGGAATCTTTGTTATTTTTTTGACACATCACGCCCTCAGAGGCAAGAGACTTTGTTTGAAAAAGACTTGGCCACAGAAGGTCCTGATATCGCTGAAAAGAACTGTAACCTTGTGCTGGAGAAGCCCATGTATGTGTTTGTCCTCAGGAGTCCCACCTTGTGCCGTGCTATAAACGTGGGGAAGGGAGACTCCAGCTGTACCATCCTGACATATCATTTTGTGAACACTTCTTTTCTGGTAAACATTATCCCACACTACTTTGTAACTTAGCGGTAAGGATTGGCAATAATTTTTTTTAGTATAGGCCCTTTTCATTTGACAAGACGCCACTAGGACTGCCTTATTATTATTTGATGGTTGTAGCTTGCTCCCATCTTAGATTTAGGCTTAGATCAGGCGTTTTTCCGACCCATTTATATAGTTTAATAAACACCCTTGAGCCATGATCACTTGTGTCTGTCTTTACTGTTGCTACCATGAGTTCCTTACATCACAGAGGCAGGGAGTCTTACTGCTTCAAACCTTCGGCACACCTGGTGTTGCTCCCTGCATCACTCAGTAAAGATCAGTAACATATAAAATTAACAAATGGGCGCCATCACGCATCATTGGTACATGTCTTGTGGAATTGGTAACCATACAGTCTGTTGTCTTCTTCTGCCAAATCTAGCCCATCCAGACTTCTCCGTGTAAAATGCAATTATACACTTAAAATAAAAAAGGCTGGAAGGGGCACAAAAACCTGCCATAACTTCTTCTTGACCACTAAATCAAAAGCTGTTTGTATATACATATACACATGAAGGGGCTTTTCTTTCTTGGCAAGCCAACTGTTTGCCATCTTTAGATTTTGTAAAATGTTATTGTGTTAATGTGTTATAGCTCATTACAAGCTTTTGATGAATGTAAAACAACATTATTATGGAAAAGAAAACAAACAAAAATACATCTCTAAAAAATGACAACAAATTCAAATTACATATCAAATACAGGCAATACAGATTAAGAATACTCATAAAAACCAAGAACATTAATTTACAAGTCACAGAAAAAAGGCAAACTAGGAATAAAGTTTCCATATTTTGCAATACAATGTTCCACTAGGGTAGAGCCTTATTTCCCCACTAGTTTACCACACCCGTTCATATTGACATGTTGCCATAAACGACCGTACACAGAACCATCCATGACTCAATGGGGATTTTGAGACCGTCATAAATCTCTCATATTAGAAAGGCTTTTACCTCAACCCAATGAGTTCAAATTCGAAGGCCTGCATTTTAACCAGAGCAAGCAATCTAGTCAGACTACAACCTGACAGGCAACTAAGCCAAAATATCTCACTCCTGAGCTCATGGAGACTATTGGCAAAATGCAGATAATATTTAACATAATACTTGAACATGTATCTGCAAGCTGTAATCTCATGCCGAAGCGATTCGGTGTCCGCATCATCCCTACAAAGGTGGCAACCTAATTCTTCAATAGGAAGGGGCAGCCATGCCCCCACGACCTCCATAACTGCCGGTTTGTTCAACCTTATCTGCATAAACAATCGCCGAGCTATTGGACAGGGAAACCGATATATATATATATGTGTGCACTGAGAGAGGGAAAAAAAAATTCCAATAGGTAAGGTGAGGTGAGGGTAATCTGCCTATATGATCATTGCTGCATTCCCAATCCCATTCAAAGGCTTTCTTTTTAAATGCTCCCAATAGGGAGCCCAAGTCTTCGGCCAAATCTGGACCCCACGATAATATGAAGAAAAATTCTTCATTTCTAACCCTAAATTTAGACAAAGATCTACAAGTACCCCTAAGTATATTCACTCTAAGCAAACTTAACACAGATGATGATGCATTGTACATTATTTTTTATAAATAGATTATCTCTATTCACGCTAATAATCATGCTCAGGGAGGTTAGACACAACTCACTTCTTGTGGCCTTTATAGGTGTCGCTTTAGAGAGACCCAGGCAACAGCGCTAAATGCTCGCCTCCAATAGATTGGCCCATTGGTAATAGTTTACAGAAGAACATTCTAGTGCATATGACATGCTTGTTACTAATTTTTGACGGCAGAGTGTTATTATCCCAATCAAACTAAAACCTCCACTAGAAATAACCGATTTCTTTATCAGTATCATTATGGCAATGTCCTTGGTATGGCACTTTTTTAAGGCCTCTGGCTCTCGCAAGTGAGATTCGACTCCGTATCCAAGATAACTAAAGTTACAAACTCATTGCAAAGTCCCAACTGATGTTACAATCCTTAGTTTGTCGTTTTTTACATTGACAAAGCACATACATTTTAATTTATCCAAATTGATAACCAAGTTATTAGATGTAGGGTTAGCCATTGCTCTATATATCTTCTCTTCCAATTTGCAGAGAGAAATTATGCTTTTTTCTGTCTGTAACCCAATCCTGAAATCTCCCATGTGGCAATTTCCCAAATAATTTAGCATTTTGAGTCCAAAACTGAAATTGGTCTATTACAGACTGGATTCCTTTTAGCCCCCTTTTAAGCAAAGTTACAATATACTATACTGTCAAAGACTCCAAAATGTCATGCCGTACTAGATTTATATGTTCAAACAAATTGTGGTGTTCCAATATTGTGTGCTAACAGAATAATTTGGAAATAAATTAACTGCGCAAACAGAAACATGTCAAACATAGTCAAATATTGTCCAGGCTAGGCATCAGGAGTTGATACCTGATGGCAAGATGCAGGATGGTGGTATTGCTCAGCTTTTCAGAGATGTACCCTTGTCTGATGTAGAAAGTGGGATCTGGGTTTCGGGAGCCCAAATGCCCACTCAATGGTGTCACAACTCCTGATATGTGCATCATTGTTGTTTTCCTCATCGCATTCTGTATGTCCTGAATGTGTGTGAGGAGTCATGCCATGAGAGCATACTTTGGTAGGTAAGAATCATGACTCGGACGACCAGACATGGTTTCAAGGGTTTTATTTTTGTCAACTCTAAATAATCTTTCCCTAAATCTACAAGCACAAGCCCTATCATATAACAAAAGGAAGAAGTCAGATGGGTGCTCGTTTGGACGTCTAAAAGTAATAAAAGCCCCCTGTCTGGAATCTTACTATATCCTAACCACTTTTTCTATCTTCCAAAAGAAAACTTCAAACAAAAAGAAATACTTTGTGCAACTATTACTATGGAAGGGGTGGCTGCTAGCTTCTGACCCCAACCCTGTTCCTTATTAGTTAAGGCCTTTGCCAATAGTACAAGTTCATGAAAGACAGTTCTTTTTAAAAAAAACTATCTTAACTTTTCAAGGTTAAACAAACAAACAGGCCATGCACTGGCGGCCATGACGCCCCCCCCGTTCCCCTATCCCCACCCCCTTCTTGCTCTCTTTCCAATGTCCTTGATCATTTAATCGCTTTCTGGAATCCTTGCTTGATTAACTTTGTTACACCTTTACTCCTTCTTTGGTGATGTGACCAGATGGAGTGCTTTGGCTCGAGATTGGAGACACCGGCTGGGAGCTCCACGTGTCAGTAGTGGAATAGTTTATAAATGGGCCCCAGATGTCAGGGGGGCGTGCGTATAACGGTAATGTTTTTATGAAGCTGGTTTCCACATCTTGACAGTATGTAACATCATTCAGCCAGCGTTGCAAGTTTGGTGGGGGTCCTTGACCCCATGTGATTGCAACCCTTCTGCGTGCAAGGACTAGGAGTAAGTCTGTACGTTTCTGCACCTCTCCCGGTAGGTGTTTGGTTAAGCCTAGCAATGTTAGCATGGGGTCAGGTTCCAGTCATGTTCCGATAATTGTTGACATTTTCTCCAGTATTATGTTCCAAAACGTTGTTATGCTGGGGCAGATCCATGCCAGGTGCAAGAAGTCCGCGTTAGGTACCCTGCACCAGCTGCATTCTGCTGATATCGTTCGTTTTTGGGCATGGAGTTTTGCTGGCGTGTGGTACACTTGGTGGAGATAGTTGAAGTGAATTTGCTTATACCTGGTATTAAGTGCGACTTTCTGGGTTAGTCGAAGTATGTAGATCCAATTATCTTCTGTTATGTTGGTGTTTAGTGCTTTTTCCCATCTCCTCTTGGCTTTAGCTTGTGGTAAGTCTGTTCTATTCGTGAGCGATTTGTATATATTAGCCACCAGCCGGCCCTCCCCTTAAGCTTGAATCACTCCATGTAGTAGCTGCCAGGTGGGTGGCTGTCGAGGGAAGGTGGGGATATAGATTTGGAGCGCCTGGCTGAGCCTGAAGTAGATGAATATATCTAGAGCGTTGTTTCCCCCTCTGTCGCGGACCTGTTGGGGAGACGGAAAGGTGTTCTCGGGGAAGAGGTCTCCTAGGATTTTCACTTGTAGCTTGTCGGTCCAATGTTGATAAATCTTTTCCGAGGTGATGGGTATTCCCGGTATGTGTCTCACTGGGAGGAGGGGGGAGTATCTGACCTGGATGTCTGCTTTCAATGCCATTCTTCTCCAGATAGTATAAGTGGTTGCGACAACGTTAATTTGCGAGTGGGGTGCCTGTAGTTGGCCAAAAATCACTGCTCAGAGAAGGTAGGGGGACACGAGAGCTCTCTATCTGGACGTGGGGTCTGATGAAGTGCGTGGCGTACCAGTGGCTGATGAATTGTGCTTTAGCGGCCCAGTAGTAGTGTTCCAGGTCGGGGAGAGCTAGTCCGCCTTGCGTCACTGGAACAGTCAGTGTGGTGTATGCCACTCTCGATGCCATCCCCGCCCATAGCAACTCGAGAATTATGCTTCTGAAACGTTGAAGAAATCGCTGCGTCAGTACCAGTGGAATATTTGACAACAAGTATAGTAGTTTGGGAAGGATGATCATCTTGACCAGGGAGACTCTGCCCCATCTATTTACTTTATTGTGAATGTTATCAACCACTCTTTCGTAGTTGTCTCGCATGATGTCACAACTGTTTCTAGACAGGAATATCCCCAGGTATCTGACTTTTGTTCGCTGCCACCTGAATCCGAAGTCATCTGCGAACTCCTGGGCGTTGGCAGTCAGTGGGAAGATTATGGATTTTGTGTTATTGATCTTTAATCCTGAGAAGTTGCCAAACTTTAATAAAGCCCGCATTGTAGGATTCAGGTTCTCCACTGCATCGAGTAGGAAAAGTTTGACGTCGTCAGCATATAGGGATATGATCAGTCTGTGCGGTCCCAAAGCAAGGCCTCTGTAGAAATGGTGGAGCCGTAGATCGGAGGCCAATGGTTCCATGACTAGAGCGAACAGTAGCGCAGACAGTGGGCATCCCTGCCTTATCCCCCTTCGTAAGTGAATGTCGGTTGATTCGGTGTTTCCGAGGATAATGTTAGATGTTGGATGTTTGTACAGGAGTGAGATCAGTTGTATGAATCGTTTCCGGAGGCCCATACGCTCCAGTACTGTAAACAGGAAGGGCCATTCAACTGAGTCGAAGGCTTTTTCTGCGCCGAGGAGCACCGCAAACGCCTGGCTTTCTGGGTCAAGGGCTTCCATGACACCAAACATTCTTTTTATCTCGTATGAGGTGTTTCTGCCGGGAATGAAGCCTGCTTGATCGGCTAGTACCATGGCGGGCATAAGGTGGAGCAGTCTTTTTGCCAGGATCTTCACCAAGATTTTATTGTCCAGATTTATTAGGGAAATCGGTTGGTATGATGCACAGTCTGAGAGTGGGTGGTAGTTCCCCTTTGGTCAGGGCTTCGTCATATACCTGTAATAGGAGTGGGGCTAGAAGATTTGCAAAATGCTTATAGAATTAGCTGATTAGGCCGTCGGGGCCGGTTTCTTTTGTGTTCGGTAATTCTTTAATTGCCTCGAGGATTTCTTCTGCAGTGATGGGCTCATTGAGGGGTCCTCGAAGTTCCGTGTCTGTCCAGAATAGTTTGAATTCATCTAGGTACCGGGCTAGGTCAGCGGTAGTGGCAGAGTAATGTGAGTAGTATAGTTCTTGATAAAACTTCCGGAATGTTTCAACTATTCCTTCATCAGAGCACAGAAGGTCTCCTGATTGATCTAATATTGCGTCGACCATCGTAGGCTTTCTTTCAGCTGCCACTAGTCTTGCTAGGAGGGTGCTGGGTTTCTGCCCTTCGCCATACTGACGTATTGTATGATTCCTGGCAAGAAACTTCCCTTCCCTCTGCTGTAGTTCTGAACGTTTCCAGCTCGGTTTTGAGCTCTGCCATGACTTGAGGGTCTTTGAATGTTGAGAGCGTTTGTTCGAGTTCTTTCTGCCAGATTTCACTCTGGGTCAGTTCTCTCCTTATTAGTTTTAGGATCCCGTTTTCTTTTGTAAGGCATATCCCTCTGACATAACACTTTAGCGTTCCCCAGAGAATCCCTGCAGATGTCACGGAGCCTTGGTTGGTCTCGCTAAAGCTCATTATTTCAGCTCGGAGGTCATCTGCGAAAACTTGGTCTTGTAGAGCTCTGGGTTTGAATCTCCAGTGTGGTTTGGTATTCCTAGCAGGGTGACGTATTGTATTCGAGGGTCACCGCAGAGTGATCTGATAAGGTTCTGGGTAAAATTTGACATTCCCCCCATCAGGACTGGGTGCGTGAGGACACAAGGAGGTAATCTAGTCTCGAATTTGTTTTGTGGACCCAGGAGTAATATGTATAATCTTGTTCGTCTCGATGTTTGTGTCTCCAGCAATCGCTTAGATCGTAGGCTTTGCATATTTCGGTAATTTGCATAGATGCCTTGGAGGGGACTGTCGCTGAATTGTGGGATTTATCCTTCGTGGGATCCAGTGGTGTGTTCATATCCCCACCCAAGATGATCGTGGCTTTTCTGGTTGTTTCCAGGTGTGTCATCACCCAGTCGAAATGATTTGTTCCGTCTGTGTTCGGGCCATAGGAGTTCACCAGAGTAATTTCTTCTCTGTCTATAATTCCTTGTACCAATAATGCTCTGGCTTCAGGGTCCTTTCGGGTCTCTATTAATTTGAATTTCGTTTTTTTATTAATAAGGATTGCGACCCCTCTAGCATAGGAGGAATATGAGGTGAAATAGTCTCGAGCCCAGGTGTTTTCAGCGATCGGGCGTAAGTGTGTTTCTTGGAGTAGGGCTACATCTATCTTATGTCTGCGAAGATATTGGGATATTTTTCGTGTTTTGGTCGGCTGGTTGCCTCCCCTAATATTCCATGTTACTAGGTTGAATGCGCCGGTCTGGTATTATTTCTACAGCTGCGTTTCTGGAGATTTGTTATGTTCTCAAGTCCAGTCCAGTATTCTTCAGAGGTTTGGCAAGTTCCTGGCAGGTTTCGGCGAGACGGGTTCAGGTTTTCAGGGTTCAGGCGGTGGTGGGGCGCCGACGGCCGCGCCGTGCTCGCTGCATGTCTGGAACGGTGAACTTTACACAACACGGCAACCCCCAGCTTGCCTACTTCTTCCCACCCATTCACACGGGCAACCCCCAACAGGCCCGTTTTCATGACCCTCACTCTTACTACTAGTGTGGTAAAAGGTAACCGTGCTGCGCAACGGGTGCTAGTAGCTTCCCAAGGTGTGGGGCTCTTCGTCTTCAACAAGATTATGGTTCTCCGCTGGTAGAGTTGTTTTACCATCTTGTATTGTTCCTCTCATGTGTGGATTTATGGTGGATTCCTCCTGGCTCTGTCTCTTTGTGGCAGAGCAAGGTTGTTGTTAAGGGATCTGCACCCAGCACGGTCTAGATTGCAGTCGGCCTCCTCCGGCGATTGGAAGAATTGAGCCTTCCTGTCTTGTTGGACTAGCAGTCTGGCAGGGAAGAGCATCGGATAGGGTATATGATTGTCCCGCAGCCGTTGTTTGATTCTTGAAAAGGATCTTCTTTGTGCTTGGACTGTGGGGGAAAAATCAGGGTAAAAGTGAATAGTGTCGCCATCATATTGCAGTTTGCCCCTCTCCCTTGCAAGTCGTAAAATCGTGTTGCGGTCTTTATAACTGAGCAGTTTTGCGATGATTGCGCAGGGGGGCGGGTACTTGTCTGATAGCCGGGATTCTATGTGCCCTTTCTACGACAAACAGCTGTGATAGTGCTTTGTTTCCGAAAAGTTCAATGCATATTTTTTCGATATGATCTTCCATTTTTGACTGCAAATGTTGTTCTCTGACCCCTACTAGCCGTATGTTGTTCCTTCGAGAACGACCCTCCAAGTCCTCGTTTTTGGCCATTGTCACTTTCATTTGGGCCTCTAGTGTCTAGTGTTGACACTCTGGTATTCATAGCCGCGGCTCCGTCATCCAAGTCTGACACTCTGTGTTCCACCGTGTCTAGGCGCTCAGCATGTTTATCCAGGCGATGTTGTAGCTGGTCTACTTTGGATGAGAGACTATACATTTTTCTGTCTAGGTTCCCAATTCCAGCTTTTAAATCGAGAAGTATCTCTTTGATATCGAAGGCTTGGGGGAGCTCTTCCTCTTGGGGTGCATCTTGTGAGGGAGACTCTGGTCTGCTGCTGGGACGCGCCGTCTTGGACGTTGTTCCTGACTCGAAATTCAGCTTACGTTGTGATTTGTCCGTCTTCCCCATAATGAGTTTGGGCTGCTAGTGATCTGGGACCTGAACTGTCACTGGGGTGGGGTGTAGCCGTCCCTACCGGCCCAGCTGGACTTGAGGTTTCGTCTTGGCCCAGTACTTTTTTGGTTGTACACGTAGTGTCGGGTAGGATGGATTGGGCTTGTGTTACGTGGCCTGATCGGGTGTTTTCGGTTGTCTCTGTTGTGGGTCGATGATAGCGTCCGTTGGGTAGAACTCGTGAGTGTCCCTCCCCCAGGGAGATGGAAGATTGCTCCCTGTGGCGTTTGCTTAATGTCCCAGATGTGAGCTTGTGTGAGTACTGCTGGCAAAGTCTCTCTTATATTTTCCTGCAGCGAGGGATTCAGCGCTAAATTGTTTCTCATGCCAGGTAGCTCCCGTGTGTCGCCGCCGGGCTAATTGGTGTCGGGCTTTCAGTTATTGTTCTGTTTTAATTTGTGTATTGTTCGTATTGTGCTGGCCTCGTTTTTGGCGCACTTTGCGTGCTCTTTGAGGTGGAGGCAGCCTGTTTCTAGTCTGGTGTGAAGTAGGGGTTCTGTTTGTTGTGTGTTCAGTGAGTTGTTTGGTTAAAAGCAGAGTTAACTAAATTAGCACGGTACCTTGCATCTGGGGAAGAACCATCTCTTCACCAGTTGGCGTGGATCACGTTGACTGCTGCTGGAGGCTTCCGTGTGGATTTATTCCGGTGTCCCCTTTGATGCGAGGTTTGCTCCCTACTGGGAGTTTCGGTCTCTTCACCGTGGATCTATCTGTGCTGCGTGTGCGCTCCACTCTCAGCCGCGCAACACAGCGCCCCTGTGTTGCCGAGGGCAGAGTGTGGTCTTCTCCCTCTGCAGTCACCGTGTCTCATCTTAGCTGTTGGTGCATCTCTTCGCTCTCCCTTCTATTTACTTGGCGCCGTGCTCTGGCCCCGATCGGCGGTGAGGCCAAACTCGGCTCCGCTGACTCTGCTGTGATTGCTGCCGGCAAGCTGCTACCTCGTCCAGGCAGTCCCCGCTCTCTGCACTGCGGAAGGACGTGGGATTATGCGCCGGCGGGCGGTGCACGTGGAGGCCGGGATCTTGGGGGTGAGTGAGATTCTTTTCTCTCCCGCTGCTGCTGCCCTCCACGCCCAGTTACTCTCGGGAGCCTCCCGCGCCATCTGAGCAGGGCGAGCCCCCACGGAGCGCCACCTCGTCGCTTTCCGGATGGGCGGGCGGACGGACGACCTTCGCCGCCGGTATTCGACTGTCGGGTTGATCAGGGGGGTTGGTCTAGGCGAGTCTGTGGCTTTTCCCCTTTGGGATTTCTCTGAGTTTGCAATCGGTTCCAGGCTGTGTTGGGGGCGCGGCCCGGTGACTTCTCGGCCTCGCTCTGCTCTGAGACTTGTTTTGGGGCCTGGGAGGCTCACATCCCATCAATCTTGGGTCCACTGTAAAGGTTGCGCTCTGGGATAGTATATTGTAAAGAGAATGGAAGAGTTTTTTCAACCAGAGACCGTGGATTATGCAGGATTAATGTCGAGCCCTACCGGAGCTCACACGGGAGAAGCCTTCTTGGTCGGCTCTCTAGCACCCTCCATGAAAGACAGTTCTTAGTGTGCTGGAAAGCTATCAAGGTGTTCCAGCCCAGGTCTATCGCCTCCTCTTCCCACTCCGGTTATTCAGTCTTTATTCCTCCCCACTCTGGGGTTCACTCAGTCTTTCAGCACTCTGGGGCTCTTCTGCTACGCACTCCTCACTCTGGGGTGTTCACAGTCTCTCCCCACTCTGGGGCTCTCCTTTCTCTTCACTCTATGGTGTTCTCAGTCTCTCTGTACTCTGGGGCTTTCCTCCTTCTCACTCCCCTCCTCTGGGGTATGCTTACTCTTTCTTCACTCTGTATTCTTTTCCCTGTTTCTCTCTCCTTCGACTGCCTCCCTCTCCAGTTGAGCCACTGCATACCTGACTGCCTTGAGCAGTGCTCCTCGGGAGGGGCGTTGAGTCTGGTTGGCTCTCCTCTTGCCTCAGAGTCCCCTCAGCGACATTTCAGCTGGGCTCGACATCAGCCTTCTGGGACTCTTCCCCTTTGCTCTCATAGCTCGGTCGATTCAGAGTCGCTTATGCTACTTTTAAGCTGGGCCTCACTTGGGCCAGCCTGCTGCACCCTCCTGGTGCACGTCGCAATCTTGTTCACCGACACTGGTGTTCTCCATCTCTCCAGTCACACCTTCTTTTGCATCTTTGGTGCGGTTAAGGTATGCAAGGCCTGCGAGACCTCTGTGATTGGCTGTTAGAGAAATACTCCTCCAGTGGGCTGGTTCACTCATCTCTCCATGTCTTTACAGGGGATTGGGCATACCTAGGGTCAGAAACCATGTCAGCCATTAGTAAAGGATGTACATGGGCATCGCAAAATCCATACAAAGGTGTTAATGCCTGGGGGTGAATAGTGGCTTTCAGCCCTGTTGGAATGTCTATCCTCTAGAGGGATCCTTGTACCTTGTCCCCTAGAGGGTGTTAAGTTTAGCAGGCTCAGCTCCCTAGTCCCAACGGGGGTGGCTCCCCTTTGGGGAGAGGTGACCATCTCCTTGGAATCGTCACAATACCCACAATTATCTCCAGAATCCACCAGAGAATTAATGTTGTGGTGTAGACATGTGCTCCACTAAAGATTTGTTGTACTTGCGGTGACAGTGATTTCCTCATTGCTTCAACTCTTCATCCTTGTGCATGTGCATTCCATTTCTGTAACTGTAGAAATCCTTGGAGGTCTGGAAAAAGGAGATGTGTAAACAGGGATGGGATGTGAGCTAGTGGGTGGAGAGGAGGATAAGTAAATGGTTAAGACATTGTAAAATTATTAAAAGTACTTGTAACATACAGAGCAGCCATATCGGCCCTTGCAATGTCAGACTCCCTGATTCAGGGCAGGGTACTGTTGGGTGGGAACAGCGCATAGGAGTAGAAGAGGCAAATCCTGGCATCCCATGCCATCTGTATGTTGTTGGCATGCTGCTGCTTGTGATTCCAAATGATGTAAAGCCATAGTGCTGTGGCATTGGGAAAGAGCTATCTAGCTATTCCCCACAAAGTTGGGGAAGCCAGCAACATCAAGGAAACAGGCTTTTGCAGCATTTATTTTCACCTGGGTGGTGGGGAGTGATATGTGACCATCCAAGGCCTTGCTTCGAAACACTGAATGAAGGCTTGGACATGCCCTCACTGTATGGCAGATGCTGTCTGTAATATAAATATGCATCAGTTTAGCGAGAAGGGTTGTGGCAGTGTGGATAGAAATACGGCTTGTACGCACAACTGCAAGATGGAGGTGTTGGTGTGCCTGGCCAGCTTGTAGCGGGCTATTATTGGCTGATTGCTGAGCATCCAGGGTGATTGTCTCACCCACTTGCAAGTTCCTACCCCTCCTGCATAACCCTTACAAAAGAACATTTCAAAAGGGTGGCCAAAAGTCTCCAGGCTACCCTGATCCAAAATGCAAGAGTCTTCAACAGATGGCTAGCAAAGTTTCACAAATCCTATCTTTTAAAGGCCATCCATATTCTTAAACACAAACAAAACAGTTCTCTTGGTAAAGACCCCCTCCAGAGCTATACAAGGTTCGGCATCCAGTCTGGTCTTCCCGCTTTTACAATGCGTCCTTGCCCTTTTCTGAACTGTGGTTTTCACAGCTTTCTTTCTCAGTCTCTTCTTCTGCTTTCTGTAATAGAGCACTGTTTTATAGGCCCTTTATGTGCCTCTGGCACACTTGGAACAAGCTTCAAAGGTCTCTACCATGGCCTCTTATTTCAGGAATACAAATTTGAATTTCCCCTCCACAGGTTCCTTTTCGGGTAGCTGATCTTATTACTCTTGCCACTGGTCTTGGTTTCACTCTTTCTCACTCTTCCTCCGGGTTGCTGGTAGAATGTCTCAGGCTGCACTGGCAGAACATTGGCACAAGGAACATATGTCAGAGAAAAAAGACAATGTTAAATTCTTCGGGAATCGACATATCAGAATGGACCCAATATTGGGGACCGAGAAAAAACACTTTGTCAGGAAGAAGCCAAGACCATCTGCAGCTTAAGAACCATCAAGGAATTACTTAACGAACGCAGACAACAAGATGCATTACTTCTTATGAGAATACATGTCACCAGAAATGGCAGGATTGTAATTAATCTTTTTTCTAAATGGGGACACAGACACTATGCACATCTCTCAAAGCAGTAATTTGGCAATCCATACTTAACTGACCCTAACACAGGACTATGTTTAAAATTAGGCTAATATCGGAATGACAAAACCAGATACATGTGTCTATCACGGCTGGACTGGCCCACCGGGACACCGGGACTTTCCCCGGTAGGCCTCAAGGCACAGGGCCTCTTTTCGTGCTTGGGGGTCTTGGGGAAGGTCGGATACATACATTATTTCGAAACAAATCACCCAGGCCAGCCTGAGTGGTTCGCTCATCACTGGCTGGAGTCTGCACATTTCTATCCATCCGCGGCCGGCGCATGCGCGTTTGTGGGGGGCACCACTGGGCCGGGCAACAGCCATTTGCACGTGCCCTAGTGTGACATGCGTAGGCCAGGTGCAAGCAGCTCGGACTGCAAGTCTGCCAACCATCCTCGGTGATGACTGCTGCTGCTGAAACGGAGTGCTGCGCTGCGACAACAGGGCGAGGCAAGGCAGAGCGAGCTCAGGCATTTGCACTTGATTCACTTATTCTGTCAGGTGCCCTTATATGTTTTTGTATTTTGGCATCACCGGACTAATCAATCTTTCCCTCTCTCCTGGGAGCGGAGTCGCTTCAAAAAGAAACGGCGATTGCACTCATAGAAGATACATTTGTTTAATGACAGTGTGGTAAACATAATGTCAATGACAATATGGTGTCATTAGTGCGCTGGAACATTTGGGGATTCAGATCTGCATTGTTGTTTACCCTAATTCGCGAATGCTTTCAGTACTAGCATTGGCCTCTCGGATAAAAAGAAAAAGCATTTCCCCTTAAATTTAACCCTGATATTTTGGGGGACATAATGTTGTTGCTTTAAGTGGCTGCACTATTCAACAGATATAAATGCCACTGAAATTGGCGCGCGCTTTGTTTCTTTTTGTTTTGGGTGCTTTGCACAGGAGTCATGGTTAGACAGTGTTTTCTGTTAGTTGTAAGTGAAAATGGGTGATTTGGTCTCCGGCTGGTGCTGCTGTTGAAAGGCCTGAAGGGCTGGGAAAAGTCAGCCGCATATCAGAAACGGATGACCTGGCAAGGCAATGAACCTGCAAGGCCTGCACAGCTGAGGCCCCTCTGCTTTTCACGGATGTGCACCAGTCGTTGGAGTAATCTACACGCGAGAGAACACTACTGCAGTGCCAGGATTGCCGAAAAGAGCTTTCTGAATTTCCGTTCAGACTGGCATCTCTAATGCCCTGTTTGTGCGTGAGTGGCATACACGAGGTAGGCAGTGGCTCTACTTTCTGCAAGCGGTATTCACATTCTGTTGGGGTCCGAAGCAGGGACACTGGCCTCATATATGCATAGATGTGCTGCTCATGAAAACTCAGGGGTGGTCCATGTGAAAGTGTGATCACAATGCCTGTGAAATTACTCCTTACTCGTTCTATGCAGGAAATATTTAAACACTCTTAAGTTTCAAAGGTGAGCACCATTTACTGTGCTCACTGCCAACAATATTATAGTCATGCTACTCCCTTGGGATCGTTTCTGGGTGCTCGTGATTATTCTTCTGCGAGGCAATTGTTTTTTTGTTCTGTGCGCTTTGCTGCTTTCTTCGGTTAAAAAGATCAATTCAATAAAATGTGTATATGCCACTTTAGCATCTGTTCACTTCCTGTGCCATCACCTGCCATTGCAAGAGACGTCTTGACCAAGGGTGAGGCACCTACCTATAACAAGACGATGATGCCTGTGAAATGGCGCATTAGGATTCCCCCTGCAGAAAATATGTAAACACTCTTAGAACAGTCCCCTCATATTTGTTCAGGTATTTATGATTAACCTTCTACCAGGGAAATGCTTTTTTGTTTTGTGCACTTTCTTCAATTGGGAAATACCAATTGAAAACGTCTATATTTCACTTAGATATCTGTTCACTTCCTGTGATGTTACTTGTCATTGCATAGACTAATGACTCCCGGCAAGTTTTTTTAGGACTGGTGCCTTGGGTCTTTGTAAAATATGCCTTTTCTTGGTCTTGGAAATCATGGATCTGCCTCAGATGTGTGGATTTTATTGGGTGGGAACATGCAAATTCTGAGACCCTCATAATGAGGTAAACCATTTCTACTGCTAAACATGCAGGTCCACCTGGCTTTAGTAATTCCTAATGCGAGCAATAGTTTCACCGAGCCACACACTGGGTATTAAATGCAAACTGTGCACTGTTAATACCGAACATAGTCAGTGCTCAGAATTTGCACTCGCCAGTGATAATTGACAATTTTGGCAAATACAGTCGGCCACATTACGAGTTTGGCAGTAAGTGGTAAAGTTGGTGGTAACTATATTACTGCGAACTTTACCACTACGCCAAAATACGGGTTTGGACATGGAGTGGAAGATCTACTTCCAGGAAAATTCTGGAGGTAAATCCTCCAACTCACAGCTGAAAAAATCAGTCGAATTTCCACAGCGGAATTATCGCTGTGGTAATTCCACCAAAAAAGCCCCAAAGAGTCCCATGGACTCGAAAGAAAATGGGGATTTACACCGGCACTTGTAATCCAGCAGTAATTTGGCTGGAACACGTGGCGGTAATGGTAATTCAGTTTGGTGATATCTGGGTGGATTTACCGCCCAGATACCACCAAACTCGTAATGTGGCCCAAAGTGTGCTGTGTGTATCTGGAGAATTGAGGTAGCCAGTGACTTTTTATGGATGGTTAGTAGTTTGCAACTTGAAATATTTCCTGTTGACATATTAAACATGGCCCACACAGTCAATTCGTGGTGTATCTGAGTAGTATGTGCATGCTCTGTCATAGCTTGTGCCTTTTATATGGTGCCCAATGCAAGCAGTAACATGCCAGAGTCTGACTGAACCTTCTGATCATTAACAGTCCATCACTATTCTCTGCCTTAATCATACTGCTGGAAGTAAAGTCCCACCTTTGAGACAGGCATCTTTGCTGACCCGCCAGTTCTTAATTCAGCTCTTTGACTCCAAGGAGAGCCCCTTCCCTTCTCCCCTACATACACACTCTCATTTGGCAGGTGTCTACTCAGTTCAAACTCATGGTAAACCCCTGTGCATCCATTGACTTCAATAGACGGTCACCCACCCAAAACAAAACCATCTAACGTCAACAGCCCTAGTAACTCAAAAGGATGAGCTGTGTGCCCATGAGCTGAGTTCCTGTTTGTGGCCATTTTGGAACAGGCAAGTAGGAGGCCTTTTTTCCACTTGCACTGTGATGACCCCCTACTCAGCTTTCCATAAACTCAGAATATTTTCACAGTGAGCGATGGAGGTCATCAAGTTTTGGACTCACATTCTGTCCTCTCGCTATGTCCCGGCTACCTTCCAGTATAGTACGAGTGCGTGTGGTTTTTTTGTGGCTAGTTAAGGCTGGGGTGTGCATTGATCCGGGGGTATACCTGGTCAATACCCTAAAACTGCACCTGGAGTGAAAAGCATTGGGGTGACTGTGCATTCATTACATTCTTAGCCTACATGGGCAACAGTATTAATAACTCTGAGAAATTGGTACACTTGCTGAATATATTCACAGTATGCATACATATTGGTGAGTGCACACAGGGCTGGCTGGCTTCATTGAAACCCATTCAGTGTATTCATAGTGTATATATTGCTGGGCACAGTGCTGTCTTAACTTACACTCATTGGGTGTATTCAGATAGTTTGCACAGTACAGATGGGCACTTTGTTGTCTACATCGAGACCTATTAGCTGTACTTGGGAGTGTATGCTTGGAGGATGCGCATGGTGCTGCCTTCATTGATACTTATTCATTTGACTCGACGTGTACATGCACTACAGATCAGACAGAGTATTGTCGTCATCGTTACCCACCAGTATAGGTAGTATTGGGCAGAATGCTGAATTCTTTGAGGCCCATTTGTAATTTTAAACAGGTCTATACTCAGAATGTACATGGGTGACTTGAGACCAGTGTGTACTGGAGATGTACATGCAGTCGAAGTTGGACACAACTGTTTTCAGTGAGAGTGTACACTTAGCTTGTGTGCAGTGTAGTCTTAATTGACTCTTCACTGTGCTTGTGTGCAGTGTAGTCTTAATTGACTCTTCACTGTGCTAAGGTTTCTTATGTTATTTTACTGGGATTTCATGTGCATGCACAATGCTGGCCCATTGACAATTATTTGTTTTACTCAGTGTGCACACATTATTGGCTAGACACCATCTGGCTTCATTGTGACCCATTTAAGATAGTTACATTGCATACATAGTAGGTATTGGACATGTTGCTAATTTCTTTGTGGTTCTTTTATAATTTGGTTCATGTCTTCACTCAGAGTGTCCACATGTAAGGTGGTTTGCACAATACTGGTTTG
This sequence comes from Ambystoma mexicanum, assembly GCF_040938575.1. Lineage (NCBI taxonomy): Eukaryota > Metazoa > Chordata > Amphibia > Caudata > Ambystomatidae > Ambystoma > Ambystoma mexicanum. The sequence continues at coordinate 1,120,419,264 of NC_090930.1, forward strand.
AGACCCTTGTGCACTTGGGATGTCCTTGCAGTAGCAGAAGTTGTTTTGAGACAATGCAGTGTAAACTTTGGTCACGTGCACAACGTTAGCCTCTTTGACACATTCACTGTGCTAAGGCTTATTATGTTATGTTACTGGGATTTATTATTATACCGTGCACGATGCACCACAGCCATTTGTATGGTACTCAGAACGATATGGGTAAAAATAAATCTACTCTCTACCCATTTTTGAGAACCAGTTGGGCGCTTAACATCAGAGCTATCCACCAGGACTGAGTCCTGACTGCTCCATTATGAGGCTCTGGTCAAGGCATCCATTCCTCTTGGGATTCTAAGACCTGCAAGGAAAGGAGCTGTTCTCCATTTAGCAGTCCTCTATACACCCGCATATTCCTGCCTCAAAAATGAGCTATTATTATCACAACAAGATAACAATGTACTGACTATCTTTAAATACTTTTTTGTTATTGCAACTTAACTGCACATTGCGTCCTGAGGAACATGAGGGTTTTTGACTGCAACACTGCAAATGCATGTTTTTCCACATAGCACTTTGTCTCACCCATATTTGGGAGATTTCCCAATTTGAGAAGCTAAGGGGCAGTGACATGATGAATCCGAGTTCTAAATTTTGCAATGCCAAGCAGTCAAACCTTTCGAGGGTTGGCCTCACACGCTGTGTCCGCTCGTTTTGCCAAATTATGGGGCCACTTTGAAAAAACTTTCCAGGGCCACTTTTTCTTCCCCGTGCAGCCCTGCTAACCAAGGTTGCTAACATCCAAAGATTGTGAAGTAACAATGTCCGTATACATAGACAACTAATGGAATGTTATAAAGAGTGTTACTAACACACAATTGCCTGTAATCTGGAACATGGTATTTTGTTTCAATTGTTGTTTATTCAATGCTACGCCTTGACAAAGCCCAAACCAGGGCGAAACATTAGCATGTGCCACTATTTGGTAAATGTTGGCTTAGGAAGTGTATACAAAATCTAGGATGACCTAGGACTATACCGAAAGACTAAAGGGCTCTTCAAAATACAAATCTATTCGGTCATATATGCCGGACTTGTTTCCATTTTGTCCAGGCGCAGAACAATACGTAACTAACTCACATTCTATTTTCAATTTTTTAGACTGATTAGGGGAATATCAGTCTGAGTTAGGTTCTTGCAGCCGGCACACACGTTCTTAATATACTGAACTACTATACCTGAATACTGTAGAGAGGCGCACAGACACACTATTCACTCTGCCGCCTTCTGAACTATTTTGAATGCTGCCTGCTTTTACCATTACTGCCAAACTCTTGAGGATACCCTTGGTCACAATGTGCATCAGGTACCTGCCTTTGTACCATTGTTGAACATCTGTACTTCAGGTGTCTTCCTTTGCTCCAGTTGTTCGTCTGTACTTCATGACAGTGGCCCATGTATATGTTCATGTTTCCCTAAGGCATCTGGTTAAAGACTGCCCCATCTTGAGCAACATCAGGAACCGACACTTTAAAGAATCCGTCTTGATGCTGGGCTCCGATTTTTTGTGAGATATGTATTGGTCACGCCTTGTGTGGGGTGATAACACCCCATTAATGCTTGCCCTCTATCGATTTCTTGAGGAGGTTTTTGTGAGCATTCAGTCTTGAGTTTTGAATTTGGGTGTTATATGTTGAATTGCCCAAACTCCTTTGGTGCAGGACGACAGCTTGATTTTAAGCAATCTGTTATACGGAATTTAAACTGACAACTTGGTCTTGTATTTTACTTTATGTATATGTTTGAGTAATGCTATATACATTATTTTGTTAATTCATGTCCCTAAAGGTTGTTAAATGTGAAGGTTTTACTTGTAAACCATAAAACAATAAAAAAAATAAAAATATATGCTCATGTTCCGACTTAAATATTGTTTCGGTGCACTACTGTGTCTGTCTGTGTTCCATGTATCCCATACCTGAGATCCATCCATGGGTGTTTGGTGCTGCATATCTCATGACATTTTGATTGATATGTCCATGTGTAGACAGGCTGAGTGTTGAATAGACACAGTGAAGCTGTGTGAAAGTGATTGGTGCTGAACTGTGTGTGAAAGTGGTACATGCATATTCTTGCACTGTGGTATGTGCTGGGTAAACGCTTGTTGCCTGAGGAGTTTTGTGAACAAATTATGTGTCAAAGTGCTGGGTGTAGTGGACAAAGGATGCGTTCAACTTATTTATGCCAAGTGCTGTGGGAATATGGTGTATGCCGAGGCGATATGGAGGGTGGTGTGGGGAAGTACTTTGTGCTGTACAGTGTTTATGTTGTGATGCTTGCTCACCCGATTCAACCCGTTACAAGCCAATAGCCATTATTTGGCTCGAACCGTGTGAAGTCGCCTCAAGCACATAACGTTTTTATTATTAGCTTGAACCGATTATAATTGATTCAATCTAATTGGTGTCATTGGCTTGAATTGTGATATTTATTTTATTCATTTGTTTGTTGTTTTTATTGAGTGTGGTCCTATCTTAGAAATGCTGCGTAGCACTGTACATACAGTTTAATAGGATGACATGTTAGAGGTCAAAGTTACAACAGAGTTGTGCTACAATACAATTAACCAACCAAGCAATAATTAAGGGTGCAGCGGGATGAGATATGGGTGTTATGGTGTATGAAGGAAGTGGTCCTTGAAGAGAAGGGTCCTTTGCTCCATTCTAAAGCCCCACATCCGCTTGCTCACCCGTGGTGCCTGTTCCGCACCCTTGGCTACAGCAGGGCTGAGTCTTCGCTCTGAGTGCCAGCCCTGTCTTTTCCTACTTAGTAAAACAAAAATCAGTGCATTTGGATGTAATTCATGGTGTGGGGTTTGTATGTTTAGATTAGTTGAGTGCACCTGTAGCTGTGCATTGTGACAAACCTGTCCTTTCCCTCTAAGGGGCACCCACCCCCTTTGGGACTAGGGAGGTGAGCCTGCTATGCTTAGAGCCACCAAGGAGACAGGGGATCACTGGGGGTGACCCCCTCTTACAAGGAATCTGGAATGGATGGTTTTACTCCACCCAGAGGCGTCGCTAGAGGGACAGGGGGGGGCTGAGGTGATATAGCCCCGGGTCTTTTGGTTGTAGTCCCATATAGAAGCTCAGGGGCTTCAACCAAATGGCGAGCTAGCTCAGAGTCCAGACAATTTCAATATTAGCGTAGCCCTGGATCTTTTCCAGACCTAGCAACACCCCTGACTCCACCTCCCTTTAATAAAGATTTCCAAATGTTTGTTGGCTATATGGGAGTTAAGCTGTATAGTAATGTACAGGGTCCTTTCCTTTAAAGGTGGATGGTTTGGTTTCTGACCAGGGTTTGTTACCGTACATGCAAGATGAGCGGCACCAATGGAGTCTCTGTCTCTTACCAGGGAGGAACATAAAGGGCCTGAGACCCAGATACAGCTCGAGGGAGAGAGAAAGAAGCCTGCGCCAGAGAGCAGAGGAGAGGATATCTCCCCTCTAAGAGGAGCCTGGAAGAAGAGCCACGCAGGCAGCGTGGTGTGCGGAAGAACAGAGAAGCCAGCAGAACGCTGTAGTGTCCAGGAAGGCAGGGAGCCCAAAGAGCTCGGAGCCACCTAGAGAGGAGGAAAGAAGTTGCTGCCACTGAAGCGGCATACCAGAATCTGTCAGGCCCAACGCCAAAGTCCTGTTGGTCGCAAACCGGAGAAACCGAAGCGGGAGACCCAACCACAAAGAAGTAAGAGTTGCAGTTCTGCACCGAACAGAGAAGCTGCCTCCCCCGATGAGCACTGTTGCAGAAAACCATGTATACTTGTCACACATATGAGTGGGAGGAGGACGGTGAGGCCCAAGACACCCCATGAGGAGGTGAAAGCAGCGAGAATCCTAGACGGCCTGAGAAGCCGCATAGCCCACACCAGGTTGAGTAACAAGATACTACTTGAGAGTGGGGGAAAGCAGTAACACTCATAGAAGGGCTGAGAAGCCACAGAGCCCCCGCTGGGCAGAGCACCGAGATACCCCACGAGGGAGTGAAAACCGCGATAATCCGAGACGGTCTGAGAAGCCACATAGTCCATGCCCGGTATAGCACCAAGATCTCCTGTGAAGGGGGAAGCTGTGACTAACCCAGAAGGTCTGAGTAGCCGCATAGCCCACGCCAGGTTGAGAACCAAGGTATCCTGGGGGGTGGGGGAACAGCAGGGGTAGTAAGGATAATCCTTGATGGGCTGAGAGGCTCCCTAGCTCACGCTGAGCTGAGATTGAAGGGTGACAGTCAATAATTTAAGAAGGGCTGAAGGGTCAGGAAGCCCACGCTGGGCTAAAGCACATGATAACCCAAAAGGGGGTGAAATACCCAGCAGGCGTAACAAGAGAAGCATACAAGACGTACCAAAGTACAAGAGACCCCAACCTAGCGCAAAAGACGTTCCTGTTTAAGAGAAGAGAATAGAAGCCAAGACAGACTGATGAAGCCTGTTTTGTGCGACAAAGAGCACACTTAGAAAATCAGTTGACCCACTTGAGACTTGACTGTTTGAGCTGATAAGAACATTGGGGTGGGGACTCCACCAGGAAGCGAGAAAGACTAAAGGACATTTTTTAACTTCACCAACAAGCAGAGAGAAAACCCAAAACAATTTGGCTCGGGTTCAGAAACCAGCCACCACAAGCTAAGAAAAGGCGGAGGAATCATCCGTACGCCATGTTTATATTGGTTTTCATTAGTGGTAGGGACAGATGATAAATTAACTTTTGAACGGAGGACAGAATTTTTGTATGACGGCCTGATGGACACTCTAAGGGAGTGGTCTTCAAACGTTTTTGGCCGGGGCCCCCCTGAGCAAAATTTGGGCAAGTCGGGACCCCCCAGAAATGCCAAATGGACAGTATATGTGCACTGTCACCTGCTCCTATCACAGTCGCTGGGCTCCCTCATCCCACTCCTACCCAGTCCCTGGTCTCTCCCCACCCCATCACACACCCTGGGCTCTCCCCACTCTGCTCCCACCACTATCCCATGGTTCCCAACCATTGTGCTACCACCATAGTCCCTGGGTTCCCCCCATCCCGTTCCCAACACAGTCTGAGGGCCAGTGGTTTCTGGTGATTTTTTTAAGTGGAGGGGCATAACTATTTCCCCCAAAAATGCCATAGCGACCGAGCATAGTGAGGGAGCCCAAACCAATAAAGGAGGGTTCGGGGGGGTTTTCCCCCTGTGATTTTCTTTTAAATAATGGGTTCAAATGTTGCATTGTAGAGCATACTTTTAACAAAAAAATTGGTAAATAGCCAAACAGTTTGCAATTGGTGCTGGGGGGCCCAGGGGGCAGGCATGACATTTTTTACTGGACATCTATGATAGATGTCCAGTATAAAAAGATACCATCCCTGTCCCCTGGGCCCCACTGAGCCTAACACAATCAACATGATTATGTGTGTATGCAAGGCGCTGCACATTCATACAGCAATCACTCTATCATTCACACGAGCATCCATCACCATACACTCACTCATAACATAAGCATACACGCATCCATACACATGTTTAAATAAAAACAATGAACATAAACGTACCTTCTGCATTAGCCTGCGTGTGGGTGCTGAAACGCCCTGCTCCAGGCTACTCTGTCCGTATGTGCGAGGAGGCGCAGGAGCTCCCCCTCGGACATACAGACATGCAGTGCCCCAGCCAGCATTTCCAATGAGCTATTCAATGCTGGCGAAGCAAAACGCCCAAGCACTTGCATGGCTCGTTGTGTATGTGCGGCTGGGGAACTAAACTGAACTGTCAAAGGGAAATCGTGTTTCCCTTTGACAGTTCAGCCAGCCCAGGAGCACTCCATCAGCTGGAAAAAGCAGCTTAGGGAGTGCTCACTGTTTCACTGGGCTGGCTCCTTAGCTCCTCCATAATAGGTGAGGGGCCACTGGGTGGGCGCCCCCTCACCATTATGGATGAGCCGCCAGGCTCGGACTAGTCTATAGGGCAATGCCTGTACCAAAAATGTAAAATGCTAGTGTGGGCCAGTCAAAATGGCCACCATTTTGGCCAATCTGGACCAGTTTGATGAGTTACTTAACTATGTAGTTAGTAATTTTGACCATTGTTGCTGAATATATCACAATTTACTTACATTTTAACACAAAGCACCCCCTTGGGTACTATTGAAACAGTGGGCCTCATTACAACCCTGGCAGTAGCTGTGCCGGTAAAACCGACACGGCTGCCACCGGAAAAGCATCCGGGTCCGGCACCCGTGAATGGGTCATGCTGAGTTAGGCGGACCTGATAATTGCCCTTTCGCGGGTGCCGGTACCGGTTGATCCCCATTCCCATTGTGCCCCATGGGGCTCAATGGGAATGGGGAGCTTGGATGCACCGGCACCGGTAATAATGCTGCCGGTGCATCCGGCGGGCTGTCAGGCACCTGCGAGCACAACTCTTACTATGACAGTACGGTAGCAACGGTGCCGGTAGCTTACCGGCACCGTTGTTACCGTATCGCCATAGTTGTAATGAGGCCCAGTCTGTGACTAAAGGAATGAATACCCATTTACAACTGCGGGCCACTTTTTCATTGTTGCCTGAGACAGTTTGATGCTTCAGTCCGACCATGTGAGCCACCCCTGCCCATTTGTTCCAATCTAAAAAAAAATATATATATCTATTTTTTTTAGATTTCATGCTGAGCTCTCAGGGCCCCCCAGGGATGCACCACAGTTTGAATATCGCTGATCTAAGGAGTGGTCCAAGGGCGCAGTCCAGGGATGTTATAATGAAATGTCATGCCTACACACTCAGAGAAAATCCTACGAGCCTCCAGGCACCGCGGATCTCACATTTCGCCCCATCCCGGAAAAGCTAGAGTCATTGAATGTCCAATATAGGTGGACATTCCCCTTTGGCCTCCTCTTCTCCTGGGCAGAAAAACAGCTGAAATGCACAAGCCCTGAAGAAGCGGCATGATTCCTGGGTTTGTCATTGTCCTCTTTAAGTGATGAATCTGAAGTCAGATGGTGGCGGCGTGTTCCTGGCCCACGCATGATCGCCCATCGGCGGATCCCCGGGCACCATCAGCAAGCACCTCTTGAGACAGAAAGGGGGGGTGGGTGAATGCTATTGCTTGTCTACTTGCTCCGCTTGTGGTGTTACATTAGTTGTTCAAATGTAACACTGATGCACCTTTGGTAAGGGGAGGCGGTCCTAGTCTCAATTGGAGACTCTGTGTCCTTTATGCACCTCTTCAGGTGGATACGGGTGGGACCGTCTTAGCGTGCCTTAGTGTACAGATTTATGAGTTTTTTATTTATATTGCACATAAAAGACAGGCCCGTAGGCATAGTAGCGCACACATGAACACACATCAAAACAGCCACCTCTCAGTTTCTAGCATTACAGTAAAAAACACCAAATTCAGACGAACAAAAGCGTGTTCAGCAATTGTTTAAATTTAGGGAGGGACCGACATAGCCTCAGATTAAGTGGATCTGAAGCTAGTGGAAGGTTATTCCAGCTCTTGGAGGCAGCATAGCCGAAATACCCTTGGGACACCAACTTGAGCTTAGCCTTGGGAATCTGAAGGAGGCCACAATTGTTAGACCTCAAGACCTGCAAGCCGGCATCCTGGTAAACCGGTCAGATAAATATCCTGGGCTAGTCCCAAATAGGCACTTGTGTGTCAAACACAGTATGCAAAAGGATATCCCGCTGGTCACAGGAAGCCAGTGCAGCACGCGCCGGGCTGGGCTTCCGAGACATGTTCCTTTCTACTCAAGCCCTCCACTACTGTCACCGCATTGTTTGGACAGTTTGTAGGCGCCTCATTTCATCTTGGTTGATGCCCTGCAACAAACTGGATCCACAGTCCAGCTTAGCGCCAATCACTTCCCTAGCAATGATAGTGCAGTTCTCCCGTGACTTGACCGGCCTTAACTGTGCCAGCAGTTTGAGGTAATAGGATGTAGATGCCACTAGACTGCTTACGTGCACCCTCATACTAAGTTCCTGCTCAATAACTACACCCAGAGTCTTAACTTTAGGAAGAGTGGAAATACTGCAGCCAGCTATCTAAAACACATGGTAGTCAGGTGTACGTTTCTTCAGCCGCGCCGCTGTGCCTGTGATCATCAGCTCTGTTTTTGCGTCATTAAGCGCCAGATCGTTCTCCAACATCCAAGATTGTATAATGGAGTACACAGCGTTGATGGCCTCAATGTCTCTGCTGTAATCACCAGAAAGCGGAATGAGACATTGAGAATCGTCAGCATAGTTGGTATACGGCACTTTGTTGGCATTGAACAGTTCAAAGAGTGACATGATGAAGATGTTAAAAAGAATGGGCGACAGACTAGAGCCCTGAGGAACTCCACAAGGCAATACAAATGAATCTGCCTTGTTGGAATCGGAGAAAACTCTTGCAGTGCGGCCAGACAGAAAGTATTGCACCCATCTTGCCGCAGAGTCAGAGTTGATCATTGTTGTAGTTTTTATTTTTTTTCTCAATGTATGGTTGCATATTTTACTGTCGGCAGGAGTGATGGGGGTGGGGCGATATTTTCATGGGGGTGGTGATGTGATGGGGATGGAGCTCTTGAGGTTTGCGACTTTCCTATTCAGCATACTTGTGGGCGGACTTTGAAATGTATTGCTGTTTACATAAATGTCACTCAAGATTGTCACATATAATGTTAGGGGGTTAATTAGCCCTAGGGAGAGAGCACAATTATTCCATAGGCTGCGGGATCAACAGGTGTGCCTTCAGGCGACCCGCTTGAGAATGGTGATGAAACTTGGCTTGGGTCCTTATTTTTCCTGCATCAGTATTTCTCCAGCTGTAAGCAAAAAAAGCAAAGTGTTGCTATATTGCTGGGCTCTGCCTTCAGTTAAATTTTGAGGGCTCCTAAACCGCCAAAGAGGGGACCTATGTGGTAATTTCTGTATTCTTAATGCAACTATTGCATCAGTGTACAGTCCAAATACAGGTCAGAACAACTCTGGTTGCGCCTTTTATAGGGAACTTGTTGCCTTTTGAATCTGGGCATACAATATCTCTGGAGATCTTAATCTGCCCCTAGAATGGAAACTGGGATTTGTCTAGGGGTACATACTAGAGCACAACACAGCCCTCAAAGGATTTTTTCACATCAACTGGCAGAGCTGGACCTGGTGGACTCCTGGAGGCATGCCCATCCGGGCGATAAGGATTGCACCATTTTTGTACATGTGCATCAAGTACCATCTAGAATTGACTATGTGACTATGTGCAAGAGCCTGCCTCATGTCATTAATGAGGTTAAGTGAGATTGGATTCTCCGATCATGCTCTGGTGCAGTTAACCCTGGAAATGACCCCACAGGAATGTAGGGCCAAAAGATGGAAGTTTAACCCTGCATTACTGAATGATCCAGTCAATCATAAAGACATAGAAAAGGAGATAGAAGCGTTCTTTGAGAACAATCCTCCATGTCTAGTAGCTGAGTCTACCTGATGGGATGCCTTCAAGGACTATATAAGGGGCATTTTGATTTCTAAAGCTGCAGTGACAAATAAACTGCGTAGAGAGCAGAACTTTCGCTTAACAAAAGATTTGAGGGAAAAGGAGAGGGTCTATAGGGATAAGGACACACAGCGTGCTTTCCAGGAGCTCCAAAACATACGTTCACAAATCAATATGTTAGAGGCCTCTAGAGCAGAGCTTTTGCTGCTTAAGGCAAAACAGCGCTACTTTGAAAGTGGCAATAAAGCAGGTCGAATATTAGCTTGGAAAAAGAAGAGGAGTAGAGATTGTCAGATTATTCAGATACAAGGAGACGGGGATATGATGGGCACAATGACAGGAAAGCTTCAAGCCTTTGATAAGTATAATTATTATGAGGCTCTGTATGGGACAGAATGTCCTTGTCTCACTCAAATTGAGGGGCTCCTGGATGGTTGTGCACTACCTCAGGCCAATGATGCCCAACATGATGCTCTCAATGGTGACATCTCTAAAGCAGAGATTCTTCTTGCCATATCTTCCATGAAATGGGGAAAGGATCCTGGGTTAGATGGGCTCTACACCATTTTAAAAGACATTCTCGAGCAGTGTCCTCCCCTACCTTCATTCTTTTTTCAATTGCATCCTGGCGTGGGGTCTCTACAGCTACCATAGGTGAAGTGAGGATATTGCTGATTCATAAGGAGGATCGGGACCTAAAGGTGTGCGCCACATACCGCCCTATTGCAGTCCTAAACACTGACGTCAACATATATGCTAAATTCTGGCCTCTAGATTGGATAAGGTGCTACCGGAGCAGGCAGGATTTGTTAAAGAAAGTTTTGGGGCAGACAATGTTATGTTAAAGGATATTTATATCGTGCACTATCACCACCGAACTGGTCCCCTGACACTCTGGCGGATCTGATAAGCAAGAGGGTAGGGTAAGTTAGCAGAGCTGAGTGGGAAAAGCGCAAGAGAGCTGTGATGTGCTGTTGGCAGCTTCAGTTCAGTTTACATCGTTCGCTGAGCATAGGTGTGATTTTTCGGTTGGTAGTTGTCATTTGCTGTTGTGCAAGGCTACGTGTGGTTTGTTTAGTTGTGGCAGTGTAGTGAAGTGCGTGCGGTTTGTTGTGCAATATAGGTATGGTTGTGTTTTGTTTTTAGTTTGAGAGCTGTAAGCCGAGGGATGAGTTTTTTAGTGGGGTGGTTCGTGCTAGTGCTCCATCGTACCTCCTCCGCTTTGGCCACCTGTGGTACGCATTCATGCCAGTGTCGCGTATTGTCGTGTGCTGAGGGTAGGGGGGTCTCCCTCCTATATTCTGTGCAGGGTTGTCTGCAGGACTATTTGGTGGTGATGCCTCCTCTACCCCACCCCTGTGTTCAAACTAATGGCTGTCTACACCACTTTTCCACCTGGCATATCTTTGTGTGCAGCCGCCATTGCCTCCCTGTGCCCCTTGAGGGAGGGCGGGAGAATAGGGGGCCTATTTCCTGTGCCCTTGAGCTACCTGGGTCCTGTGGTTTATCTGTTTGTTCGCCACTCTTTGCCCTTCAACTCTTATGCCCTATGCCTGTGGTTCAACCTAGGATGATTCCATCTCTCTCATTAGCATCCGGGGTCCCCCTCCCACTTAGAAGTCTCTCCACCTCCCTGCACTTGTCGTGGTACCGTCTAGTCCTCCGTCTTGAGATATGTGTGTTCATTCCTGGGGGTCTAGTTGTTGCTCATTCGTTTTCATCCGGTTTTTAGGAGTTTTCCTTCATGTTTCGTATTTCTCTCGGGAGGGAGTCCCACATGTTTGTGGCTGGGCAAGAGAATGTTGATCCACCAAGTTTTTTCCTTGTGTACGGTTTGGGTTCCATGCGGATGTCTTTGCTGGATCTGACTGTTCTGGTATGTTGGTAAATGGTGATTTTCTTTTGTAGGAATTCTGCTCCTTGGCTCTTTGTGTTATGCACATTGTTTTGAATGGGATTAGTTTTTTGACTGGCAGCTAATGTAGCATCTTTAGCGCAGGAGTTATGTGATCCCTTCGTGAGAGTTTGAGGAGAAGTCTGGCTGATGCGTTCTGTATACGTTGCAGTTTCTTCAGTAGATAATCCGTCATTCCTAGGTATATGCTGTTGACGTAGTCTATCCTGGACATGATGAGGGTGATGATGGCTAATGTTTTTTGCGTAAAGGAGAGGAATGGGAGGATATTTTTGATCATGCATAGGTGAAAGAAGCATTTCTTGATTACTGTGTTTACTAGCTGTTCTAGGGTTAGATCGTTGTCCATTAGAATTCCAAGGTTTTTACTATTTTTCAAGGTGTGCGTGCTATTCCTAGTTCTATGGACCATGGGATATATTGTTTGCTTTCCTGGTTTATGGATATAATCATTATTTCTATCTTGCCTGGGTTGAGTTTGAGGTTGTTTGTGTTCACCCATTCATAGAGTTCTTTAAGCCAGTCTATTAGTGTTGTGTTCTCCTCTTGTACATCTTTAATTTTGTAGATGATTTGGATGTCAATGCGTAGTTGTAGCAGGTGAGGCCGTGCCTTTTGATGAGGTTGATTAGTAAGGTCAAGTAGATGTGCAAGAGGGGTGGGGATAGGGAGGATCTTTGCGGTACTCCACCGGTGGTGTCCCGCAGCGCAGATTTGAATGTTTATATGCATACTATTTCTATTCTTTCAGATAGGAATGATTTAATCCAGAGCAGCACCCTGTCGGTGATCCTTGTTTCTTTCAGTCTCTTGATTAGTATGTTGTAGCAGACTGTGTCGAATGCTGCAGAGAAGTCAAGTAGTATCAATGCGAGTTTGTGTTGGAGTCTGCATTGGTCTTTAGGTCATCCCAGATAGAGAGAAGTGCCGTCTCTGTCCCTCTCATAGGTCTGAAGCTGACTTTTGCCTGGTCTAATAGTTGGTGTATTTCTACACGTTCCAGTATTTGTTCGTAGACATAGGTTTCTAGCAGTTTGCCGGATAGGAAATGTTTGATATCGGTCTGTAGTTAGAGAGGTCTTCTACATTGCTAGTAGTATCCTTGAGGAGTGGTTTCATGTATGCAAATTTGAAAGACTTTGGTACTCTCCCCATTAAGTGGTTGGTTGAAGAGGTTTCTGTGGCACTTCAATGTTGTGCCTTGTTTAAGGATTGATTTATAGATGCCTGGTGGGTAGGGGTCCATTGGGGAGCCTGCTTTATTGCTAAGTTTCACCAGCTTGATGAATCTCTAATGATATTTGTGTGAGGATTTGCAGGTTGTTCTGTGGTTCCAAGGTCGGTGGGGCATGGTCTGGTTGATTGGTCTGCTTTGTATGATGCGATGTATGTCAGTGATTCTATTTTTGAAGGGGTCTGCAAGGTCGTTGTATAGTTTTTGTGAAGGTGCCAATGTGTTGTTGCATCCAGGTGGGTGTCTCATCTCATTTATGATGTTGAATTGTTCTTTTTGGGTGTTGGTGGCCATTGTGATAGTATTTAGTTTTTTCTTTGAGAATTTCCTTTTTGTGTGCTCGGATTTGTTTTTGACAGTTTATTATTTTTGCCTGGTCGTAGTTTTTCCTCCATCTAGTTAACATTTCTGTTTTTTTTCTTCTCCATTGTACTGAGGTTGGGTGTGCACCATCTTGCCACTGCTTTGTTTTGTGAAGGGATGAAGGGATTTTCCGGGGAGATGCTGTCTATTGTCTCAGCGATCCATTTCTGGATTAGGTCTGCTTTTTTGTCTTCATGGGTCCGTCCAGGCTTGCGGTTGATGGTTTTGAGGATTCCAGTTGTTCTCTTAAGTTACTACATTTGATGGTATCCAAGTTTATTTTCCAGATCGCAGGGAGCTTTTGGGGTTGTTTGGGTGCTTTAGCTTGTATTTGGATCAGGAATGGTATAATGAGGTGGTTGCTACATAGTATTTGTATTTGTGGCACAGCAGAGATCAGATTTTTGTTTGCGAAGATTGCGGGGAGAGTGTGTCCTGCTGTGTGTGTCACTCCTTTTAACATCTGGCGTACTTTCATTTTCTCAAGTTGCTTGATTTGTGTCACATCCTGGGGTACCCGGTGACTTTGGAACCGATGGAAACGGCGCCCTCCATTACAGTTTCCATCACGTTCTGCTAAACGCAGAGTATAGGTCTAGTCTTTCGTGCGACGCTGCCAACTCCGGTTGTTATCTTTCCGTCACTTCCGGCGCGAAGCGCATTGCAACGTCCTGTTTTCCAGTGTGTCTGCTTTTGCTGGTGCTTTCTCCGTTCTATCGTAGCTTTTGGCTAGTTTTTTCTTCCTTGTTCGTTCCCTCCTTGCCCCTGTTTCCGCTGTGTTCTCCAGCTTTTCCATTGCTTTCTCTCCCCTTGCTGAACCCTTTCCCTTTACCCTACCTCCCGATTCCACCCGCCTTCTGTTGTTTTCTTGCTGATCTCTGTTTCCTATTCTAGTCTATCCGTTGTTTTTCCCTTTTTCCTTCTTTACCACTTTCTGTATTGATCTCCTGTGTACCGACTCGGCCTGTATTTAGGATTGCCTTACCTTGCCCTGATTTTGCCTTTGCCTTTTGGATTGCCATCCAGTTTTCAGAATTTGCCTGTCCCTGGACTGCTTCCTCCGGTGTCCTGTACTGTGGCGAGCTATTCCTTGCTGCGTCTTCTTCAACAATCAACCTTTCAGAGTGGCCTCCTTTCTGCTCCACTTCCCCGGTCCGCTGATTTACCAAGACCATCGCTACAGTCGACAGATCTTCTTCCAGAGCAACCTAGTTCTGTTTCTTCATCCGACTTCAACAGTTTTGGGGTTTTTTGTGCCTCCGGCTTTTTCCCCATCCTCAGGCGGCCACAGAGGATTGCCACAGTTTACCTACAAGGTGACACTGTGGCATCCTTCCACGGTCGCCCTTATCTACACAAAAAAAGGAGCGAACCAGACCCAAAGGAAACCAGAAGCCGGCACTTCGTTGGAAACACAGAGGTGAGGTGGAAGGGGAGAAGGGAGAGACAGAGTCTTCAGTAGAGGAGAAAGACATAGCAGACCCTTCCGACAGATTGCAACGCCTCAAAACCACAATGGCCACTCTACAGCAAATACAAGAACTTGTAGCAGCTGTTCAGAGCCTAAACTTGGAGTTCCAGAATCTTAAAACTGCAAACGCCACTCTACAGCAAAGGGTCACTGAACGAGAACAACCTACGACGGATTTACCTCCACTTCCCTTAGTATCAGGGAAATTTGACGGCACCCCCAAGAAAGTTAAGGAGTTTCTAGATGCCTGTAATTTACATTTTTCTTTTCGAACCCAAGCATATTCTTCAGGCCATGCCAAAGTCGGGTTCATGATCACCCACATGACCGGAAATGCCCTAGCTTGGGCTACCCCTATGGTCAACCGGGCAGATCCGGTTCTCCAAGATTATGATGCCTTTAAAACACTGATCCAACAGACGTTTTTGCGCACTGAAATTACCTACTTGGCATCTGAGGACCTTTTGGACATTAAACAAGAAAACACAGACTTGCTGTCATACATAACTCAATTTAAACAAATAGCAGCGGAAGCAGGATGGCAAGAACAAGCACAGTACGCCATTTTCCGTAGAGGGTTGAGAGAGGACCTGAAGGATGAACTGGCACGCATTGAACGTCCTCTTACCTTCACAGATTTAATCACAGCCACTCTCCGTATTGATTTCCACCTAGCAGAACGGCGAGCTCAACGCAAGAAGACTAAAGGCTATTTTTTTGTCTCCTGCTGACTCCCTTCCCCCAATAACACCTCCTTCTACTCGCTCCTCCAGAGAGGAACCTATGCAAATCGGGACCACCCGTACCCCTCTCACGGCTGAAGAACGCAAGAGACACTGAGAAGGTAGTTTGTGCATGTACTGTGGGTCATCCACTCATCTACTTCGAGAATGCCCTGATGTGCCTCCTAGACGGTCGGGAAACGATCCCCCTCGGTAAGTGTGGGGACTCACTACCGAGGGGTGATCCCTAGTCCCTATGCCACCCTCTCCGTCACTTCCTCAGAAAGGACAGAAGATGCACGTCTTATGGTGGTGGCAGTGTCTTTGCTTGTTGAAAAATACACGATCCAGACCCAGGCTCTACTTGATTGTGGTGCCGCTGGGAATTTTATTGATACCCAATGGGCAGAACAGAAAGGCTTAGTCCGCATTGCCAAGAAGGAGGACCAAAAGGTTGAGGGAGTAGACGGCGAGCCATTGAGCTCAGGTCTAATCACCCACACCACAGAAGAACTCACTATGTTCATCAAGCAGCACTCAGAATGTCTCTCCTTTGATATAATCCGAGCAGCACAGTTCCCTATTATCTTGGGCATTGGTTGGTTGCGCAAGCATAACCCTACCATAGACTGGTCCAGGAACCTACTGAGTTTCCATTCCTCCTTTTGTAAAACCAAATGCCTGCCAAAACCTACCTATGAAGCTGTTCAGACTACATGCAGCAGCGAGTCCAAGATGGTTCACTGTCTGCCATCCCATCTCAATGAATACGCGGAAGTGGTGACTGAAAAGATTCCTCTAGAATTACCTCCACACAGACCTGAGGATTGCTGCATCGATCTCCATCCTGGGGCTTTGGTTCCTTTTTGCCGAATGTATCCTCTGTCTATACAGAAAAGGCAGTATCTGCGGGATTATTTGGACAAGAACCTGGCCAACAAATTAATCAGAACTTCTAAATCTCCAGCAGGGGCATCATTGTTTTTCATCCCTAAAAAAGGGACCCATGAGTTACGCCCATCCATTGACTACAGGGGTCTTAACAAGGTGACTATAAAAGACCGATACCCCATGCCTTTAATCACAGAGATCATTCAAGCTGTCCAGGCCGCTACAATCTTTACAAAGCTGGACTTACGTAATGCTTACCATCTTCTTCGTATTCAGACAGGAGATGAATGGAAGAACGCTTTCAGGACGCCTTTCGGTCTTTACGAGTGCCAGGTTATGCCTTTTGTGTTAGTAAACGCACCTTCCATTTTCCAGCGCTTCATTGACCGGCTTTTTTCCGACATACTAGGACATACAACTCAACTATAGTATACCTTGATGACATTTTAGTTTTTTTAAAAACCCAAGAAGAACACGACTCACACGTCAAGGAAGTCTTCCGAAGGCTGCAAGAAAACCATCTCTCCATCAAGTTGGAGAAATGTGTTTTTTCTGTTTCTTCAATATCCTACCTGGGTTTCATCCTTTCTCCCGAGGGCATCGCCATGGATCCCCAAAAGGTCAGATCCATCCTAGACTGGCCACCACCCAAGTCAGTTAAGGATGTTCAGAAATTCCTTGGTTTGGCGAATTTCTACCGGAAATTCATTCTCAACTTTTCTCAACAGGTGGTACCTATAAACTCACTTCTTAAGAAATCTTCCTCACCATTTTGTTGGTCTTCCCAAGCTGAAGAGAGCTTCCAACAACTCAAATGATCTTTCTGTTCTGCCCCGATACTGCGGCAACCGGATCAACATCTTCCCTTCGTCGTTGAAGCAGATGCTTCAGCAGCCGCTGTGGGGGCAGTATTACTAAAAAGCTACCAAGGAAAGGAACACCCGGTGGCTTACTACTCCAAGACGCTAATTAGTAGTCAAAGGAACTACTCTGTTATAGAGCGGGAGTTGTTGGCTATGAAGATGGCCTGCTTAGAATGGCGCCACCTTCTCCAGGGAGGAGAACATCCTTTCACCATCCGAAAGGACCATAAGAATCTGCAAGTTTTACGCCAATTCGAATGCTACAACACAAGACAGGCAAGGTGGGCCCATTTCTTCGCTCAGTTCGACTTTAATATAACGTACATCCCCGGCGAGCAAACCCTTGTAGCAGATGCCTTATCCAGGCGTAGCGATTATATTTCCGAACCGGAACGGACTACAGAATTGATGTTCCCAAAGTCCAAGAGGATCGGGGTGGTATCCACTTTCCTGCAACAAGTCAAGGCTGATTCTGTAGGGAGGTTCGAGATAGAAAAGCACAACAAGAAAGCCGAATATATCATCCAGGACGGCCTGTATCTAGTAAACGGCAAATTGTACCTGCCTTCGCCGACATTAAGAAAGACCGCCTTTTCTTGGTGTCATGACTCCAAAATAGCAGGTCATCGTGGAGTTAAGGGTACATTGGACTTACTGCAACGGCACTTTTACTGGCCCGAAAGAGACCAGCCAATATGTTCAGTCTTGCTAAACCTGTCTTCGCAACAAGTCTTCCACACAAAGACCCATAGGATTACTGGAGTCATGTGCCATTCCTGACGGTCCATGGAAAATATTATCGACTGACTTTATCGTCGAATTGCCCAAGTCTCAAGGATGCCCATGCATAGTGGTAGTAGTGGATTCATTCACCAAATTGGCACATTTCTCGCCCTTGCCAGGAGTACCCCCGGCTTCTGAAATGGGAGATATCTTCCTGAGAGACATTTTCAGACTACACTGTCTTCCAACCAAAATCATCTCGGATCGTGGTAGCCAGTACACCTCCCATTTTTGGATAGCCTTTTGCAAGAAGTTGGGGATCGAAAGGGCACTAACTTCTGGGTTCCACCCTCAATCTAACGGACAAACAGAACGTCTAAATGGTACTCTGGAGCAATATCTCAGCTGTTTTGTGAATCATCAACAGGACAATTGGGTCCAACTCCTCCCCACAGCTGAATTTTCATATAACAACTCCTGTCATTCCGCACTAGGCATGAGTCCTTTTTTTCTGTACTTACGGTTACCACCCCCGTATTATCCTTCCCCTGGTTAGTCTTGATTCCAAAGTCCCTTCTGTGGATACTTCTTTAGCGCTGATCCAGGAAGCGCACTGCAAAGCCAGATTGGGTCTACAAGAGGCTCAAGAAATGAACAAGACTCAGGCTAATAGACACCGAAGACCGGTGCCCGAATGGGGAATTGGAACCAAGGTGTTACTGTCCACCTGATTCCTGCCACGATGGGTACGGCCATCCAAACTGTCCCCCAAATACATCGGCCCCTATAAGATTACCCAAGTCATAAACCCCGTAGCCTTCCGCTTCCAGCTTCCCAAGAGTCTACGACGTGTCCACCCAATGTTTCACGACTCCCAGCTGAAACTGTGTGTGGCTGACAGATGGGCTCGTAGTTTGGGTAACACCCTGGTACCTCCCGATCCCTCCAAGGATATATATGAGGTAGCTCGCATATGCGACTCCAGGTATCGCTGGGGTCGCTTGGAATACCTCGTCCATTGGAAGGGATATCCCTGGTCAGAAAATACTTGGGAACCCAGATCCCATCTACATGCCCCCATACTGCTGCGAAAGTTCCACCAGAGATACCCGGGGAAGCCAGGAGGGTTGGGTCCTGGGAAGGGGCATACTGTCACATCCTGGGGTACCTGGCGACTTTGGAACCGATGGAAATGGCGCCCTCCATTACCGTTATCACGTTCTGCTAAACGCAGAGTACAGGTCTAGTCTTTCGTGCGATGCTGCCAACGCCGGTTGTTATCTTTACGTCACTTCCGGCATCGGGCGAGTTGCAACGTCCTGTTTTCCAGTGTGTCTGCTTTTGCTGGCGCTTTCTCCATCCTCTCGTAGCTTTTGGCTAGTTCTTTCTTCCTTGTTTGTTCCCTCCTTGCCCCTGTTTCTGCTGTGTTCTCCTGCTTTTCCATTGCTTTCTCTCCCCTTGCTGAACCCTTTCCCTTTACCCTACATCCCGATTCCGCCCGCCTTCTGTTGTTTTCTTGCTGATCTCTGTTTCCCATTCTAGTCTATCCATTGTTTTTCCCTTTTCCTTCTTTACCACTTTCTGTATTGATATCCTGTGTACCGACTCGGCCTGTATTTAGGATTGCCTTACCTCGCCCTGATTTTGCCTTTGCCTTTCGAATTGCCATCCAGTTTTCAGACTTTGCCTGTCCCTGGACTGCTTCCTCCGGTGTCCTGTACTGTGGCAAGCTATTCCTTGCTGCGTCTTCTTCAACAATCAACCTTTCAGAGTGGCCTCCTTTCTGCTCCACTTCTCCGGTCTGCTGATTTACCAAGACCATCGCTACAGTCCACAGATCTTCTTCCAGAGCAACCTAGTTCTGTTTCTTCATCCGACTTCGACAGTTTTGGGTTTTTTTGTGCCTCCGGCTTTTTCCCCATCCTCAGGCGGCCACGGAGGATTGCCACAGTTTACCTACAAGGTGACACTGTGGCGTCCTTCCACGGTCGCCCTTATCTACACAAAAAAAAGGAGCAAACCAGACCCAAAGGAAACCAGAAGCCGGCACTTTGTTGGAAACACAGAGGTTAGGTGGAAGGGGAGGAGGGAGAGACGGAGTCTTCAGTAGAGGAGGAAGACATAGCAGACCCTTCTGAAAGATTGCAACGCCTCAAAACCACAATGGCCACTCTACAGCAAATACAAGAACTTGTAGCAGCTGTTCAGAGCCTAAACTTGGAGGTCCAGAATCTTAAAACTGCGAACGCCACTCTAAAGCAAAGGGTCACTGAACGAGAACAACCTACGACGGATTTACCTCCACTTCCCTTAGTATCAGGGAAATTTGACGGCACCCCCAAGAAAGTTAAGGAGTTTCTAGATGCCTGTAATTTACATTTTTCTTTTCGCACCCAAGCATATTCTTCAGGCCATGCCAAAGTCGGGTTCATGATCACCCACATGACCGGAAATGCCTTAGCTTGGGCTACCCCTCTGGTCAACCGGGCTGATACGGTTCTCCAAGATTATGATGCCTTTAAAACACTGAACCAACAGACGTTTTTTGCGCACTGAAAGTACCTACTTGGCATCTGAGGACCTTTTGGACATTAAACAAGAAAACACAGACTTGCTGTCATACATAACTCAATTTAAACAAATAGCAGCGGAAGCACGATGGCAAGAACAAGCACAGAGCAACCTAGTTCTGTTTCTTCATCCGACTTCAACAGTTTGGGTTTTTTTTGTGCCTCTGGCTTTTTCCCCATCCTCAGGCGGCCACGGAGGATTGCCACAGTTTACCTACAAGGTGACACTGTGGCGTCCTTCCACGGTCGCCCTTATCTACACAAAAAAAGGAGAGAACCAGACCCAAAGGAAACCAGAAGCCGGCACTTCGTTGGAAACACAGAGGTGAGGTGGAAGGGGAGGAGGGAGAGATAGAGTCTTCAGTAGAGGAGGAACACATAGCAGACCCTTCTGACAATTAGTGATTTTTGAGAGTTTGCGTGCTCTTCTTCAAACGATATGTTGAAGACCCCAAGGATTATCAGGTGGTCGTGTTTGATGGTTACATTTGTGATGGCTTCTATGAAGGTGTCTACAAAGATTGCGTCGTAGGTCGGTGGTCTATAGATGAGTATGGATGTGAGGTTTGTTTTTGGGTAGACTGTCAGGTAAAGGATGAGGGATTTGCAGTTTCTGTTGTTCAGCCGGTCTTCTGTTTTTTATTTTCAGGTGTTCTTTGTAGGCTATTGCAAGTCCTCCTCCTCTTTCTCATTTTCTGTTTACCTGTGTGCATTTTAAGTTGTCGGGTAGACAGCTGTGCAGTGTGACTTTGTAGTTGTCGTCTAACCAGGTTTCTGTGACTACTAAGATGTCTATTCCACCATCGTAGAGTAGATCATAGATCTCTATAGCATGTTTGCACATTGATCTTGCATTGATCCAATTGCAGTGTATTTTCTGAACAGTGCTTTGTTTTTTTCTTGGTTTCGTTTTATGGTGGTCTGTTTTGGTTTTGTTTGGCCACGTGAGAACACGTTTCCCCGGCCCCAGGCAAAACAAGTTATTGGACTCAGACAGGAAAGATCTCACACAGACTAATCGTTATACTAAAACAAATGGCTCATAATAGGCTCTTTATTCACACAACATATGTATATATGAATTTAGCATACATAAACGTATAGTTAGATACATTAAAAGATAGATAAAAATGGCATCACTGTTAGTAAAGACATCGAAGACACCTTCATCTTGGCCACTACGACACTGCTTAGTCCCTCAGCAGGTAGGCGAAGAGATCACTCGTGCTAACGGGGTCTGAGGCGGAGCATCCTCCCTCTCAGTGAGACTGCACCACCCGGGGGTCCAAATTCGAACTAACTTTTCCACAGAATGCCCCCTTTTTTATGGGGGCATTTCCCCACCCTTCTCAGTTGGGTCTGCCCTCGGCCGAAGAGCAGATCACAAGTGGAAGGGGCAGAGAGTGGAAAAACCCAGCGCCCATCTCCTCACATTCATTCCCAGAACCCCTTATCATTCACCTGCAGGACGCTCGGTCTCCCTTCCCCTATTCGTCCTTCATTGGACAATACCATAACTATTCTCCATAGCAAGTCTACTCAGCAATAATATTTATGTTGTTCCGTGACCTTGCTCTGCTTTCGCAACTGAAATGCTTGTTTATTCTGTGAGGCCCGCGAAGACGTAGGCTTTTATTACTGTGATGGGAGATGAGTGTCCAAAGTAGCTGAGCACCGACGCCATGTTGTTCTAGCTCGCATTTCGCACAAGCATTACACTCCAACCCTCAGACACTCAACTACCATAACCCGACCGGCGTTCAGAGGACACCCAAAATCTTCTGAACATTCTCCACAAACTAGAAATACATGAAGCACAACAACAAAAACAAATGACTACCACAGCAATTCCAAACATCCAAATGAAAGCAGAACGTAGTGCTTCAGGAAACCTTGCAAACAAGCTTTCCCACCAATCCCCATTTTGATCTTGTGTCACTCGAGAAACTAGCTCCGTAATACCTTTTAATATGCTTTTCAATAGATCGGGAATAGTCACCCAGGTCAAAACAACACATACCTTCCATCGTTTCACAACCCAAATTGTGCTTTAACCCTTTAAGTTCCATGGGTATTTCCCCCCAGTGCCAAGGCCTTTTTTGGTGATTTCGGTATGTGGCCATTCAATGCCTTGTAAGTTTTTTGTTACATAAGATATCTCAGCCAAATTTGGCTCCTTTATTTGCCACATGTAGGCGGTTGTAACGCCACCCAGGAATCCTAGGTTGCTGTAGGGGGCGAGAGAAAATAACCAAAAAGGGTGAACATTTTGTGTTTTTTCAAAAAATGCGAATAAAATTATGTACAAAGAAGCCTGTGTTTTTTTTCCTTGTAAGAGCTAGGAACAAATGGTTTGTTGTGCTGAATTCCCCAATTTCCTGGCTTTCAAGAACAGGTTGAGTGGAAACGAAAAAAAATTATTTTGATGTGGTTATCAACTGTTTTGTGAGAGGTAGGCGATTTTGGCCATTTTTGCCAATTGGACATGCATGGACGGAATGGAAGAAAAAGGGTAGGAAAGCCGAATTGGAGAACAGAAAGGCATATATTTCTGAAAAGTAGACAAAATTCCAAGTTTAGGAAGGGGTGAT
This sequence comes from Ambystoma mexicanum, assembly GCF_040938575.1. NCBI lineage: Eukaryota > Metazoa > Chordata > Amphibia > Caudata > Ambystomatidae > Ambystoma > Ambystoma mexicanum. Next base: position 1,120,442,094 of record NC_090930.1, read on the forward strand.
TTGCGTAGGTCGGGCAACAACTAGGTAGGGGAAAATGCCATAGATTGGGGTAAAAGCGGGAAAATGACCGAAAAAAGGTATGTGGTGGACATGGTTGGCTTGGTACGGCAATAGCTTCTATGAATTTTGAGAAAAGCAATGCTCCGCTACATTCCCCCGACTCTTGCCGTTAGGAAAGCACACTTTCTATGTAGTGTTTTAGAAAAAGAGCAATACCACAAGCCAAACGCTGAGCCATGGTACACAGGAGTTTTATGCTTACGGCCTGAACAGACGCACTTAGCATGTGTAAATCAGGAAAACCAATGTGGTGAGGAACGGCAAGCATACTTCTTTTTAAATAGCACAGGCATACCTTTTCCAGGGTATGTGACTTGTGCAGGTTACAAAAGTGTATGGTGCCTAAAGCAGTGACTAAATGTAGGGCACATTTGGGAAATGAAAGGGTTGTGTGACAAAGGGCACCAGCAAATGGGTCAAAACGTTATGAAAACCACACAAACACAACAAATGTTATACCTTCCCGCGTTCCCACAGGTGTCCCGATGGAAACGGTACCTCACATGTGTGGGTGCACCTACCTGGGCACCAAGGAGAAAGCCTAAAACACAGGTAACCCCAACTCTGTTATGAATTTCACACTTTGTCAAGATGGGCACACCATACAGATATGGGCCTCGGGTGTCCAAGCCACCAAGGAAAACAGGGAACCCCATGCATTTCCGAAAAGAGGACACCCGTGGGAATCCGCAGAGGTATGATTTGCACAAATCGACCCAGAATTTATTACCCAGACACCCTCGCAAAGTCCGAAATGTGGGGAATAAAACGCATTTTCCGCACATTTCACTTGGCTCACCCATCGAAACACGCCCCCAACAACACATGGTCTACCGTCCTGGTTCCCGCAGGTGTCCCAATGAGAGGCAGACCTCTTGTGGGCAGGTGTCGTACCTGAGTGACAATGGGTACATCATTTGTATAGTAACTTCTCTGTAGTGCGGTCAGGAAACAGTAAAGTACTGGTAGTAAGCCATTTCACATGCACCTTTCCTCACACTTCTCATACAAACCAGTCACAATGCAGTTGGACACGCAAGGTGGGATTTAGCAGAAGGAGAAACCTCCTTGTGTAGCACAAGAAGGATCGTCCTTGTGAGCAGTGATGCCACGACAAGGCACCCACCGGATCACTGGTCATTTGTATCCCTTTCGTGTCTGCAGTCAGTTGGCATCCATTTCAGCAGTTGCACTTCTACCAAATCACTTGCACCAGAGCAAGCGTATCTGCACATGAGCATATCTACACCTGTGGACATGTGCTTACAATGCAACCGTGTCTCTAGCAATATCTTAAATATCATTTGGCAGCAATTGTATAGCAACTGTGTCTGCATTCAAACTTTATGTGCCTGCAATCGTATGTGGACACTGATAGCAAGTGCATACTGGCTCACTTGGCTACCCTGCCCTACAGGCGATATCTTCCACACCAACTTCGAGTATGTCCATAGCAACTCTGGGCAAACATTCATATGTTCAACCGTACACACACAAAACACACACCCTGCAACATGGCAATCATTTCTGCAGTGCTGGAAAAGTGCATTCACAGAAATGACATCTGCATGTTCTTTGTATCGTTACCTCATTCACACACCAATCATATCCAATTCATTCCTACAGAATAGATGTTACTTACACCACACATAACATTACTTGCAGTAAAACAATAAACAAGGCAGGATGTTACGAGGTACGCAAGACACCGCCGCCATACAGTTGGTGTCCAAGTACCACTTTCATGACACCTGGACCTCAAGGGAGGGAGCCAAAGTGGCTTGTATTATTTTGAAAAGACACCCCTTGAGTGGAGGGAACCTGAATGGTGTTCTGGTCTTCCACAACGCACTCCTTGAGTAGAGGGAGCGGGACTGGCGTTTCTTGACGTGCCAAAACTTAGGTAGAAGGAATCAGAATCGGGTTCCTTTCCAATGTACGCTGGAAGCGGATGGGGCTTCCCAGACGTTTTTTTCTACGGCAATCCCGAACAGGAGCAAGCTGCACTAGCATGCCTTGCCAAGACACCCCAAAGGGGAGTGACCCAGAGTGCTCTACCCTTCTTTTCCATGGCCCACCTCAACTAGAGGGGGTGGAGTGGCATTTCTTTTCAAGGTGCGCCGGAAGTGGAAGGAGCCTAAATTGCGTTACTTTGCAAGGCACACCTCACGCAAAGGCAGCTAGACTGCCTTTTCCTTATGAGGCAGACCTGAAGTGAAAGGTACCGGGGTGATGTCTCTTTCCCAGGCAGGCCTCAAGTGGAGGGAGCAGGACTAGCATTGCTTGCCAAAGCACGCCAAAGGGGAGTAAACCAGAGTGGTGTCCCCATCTTCTCCAAGGCACACCTCAAGTGGAGGGAGCTGGAGTGGCATTCCTTTCCAAGATGTGCCTGCTTTGGAAGGAACATGCATTGCGTTACTTTGCAAGGCACACTACGCGCAGAGGGAGCTAGACTGCCTTTTCCTTATGAGGCAGACCTGAAGTGAAAGGTACCGGGATGATGTCTCTGTCCCAGGCAGGCCTCAAGTGGAGGGAGCAGGACTAGCATTGCTTGCCAAAGCACGCCAAAGGGGAGTAAACCAGAGTGGTGTCCTCATCTTCTCCAAGGCACACCTCAAGTGGAGGGAGCTGGAGTGGCATTCCTTTCCAAGATGCGCCTGCTTTGGAAGGAACATGCATTGCGTTACTTTGCAAGGCACACCACGTGCAGAGGGAGCTAGACTGCCTTTTCCTTATGAGGCAGACCTGAAGTTAAAGGTACCGGGGTGATGTCTCTTTCCCAGGCAGGCCTCAAGTGGAGGGAGCAGGACTAGCATTACTTGCCAAAGCATGCCAAAGGGGAGTAAACCAGAGTGGTGTCCCCATCTTCTCCAAGGCACACCTCAAGTGGAGGGAGTTGGAGTGGCATTCCTTTCCAAGATGCGCCTGCTTTGGATGGAACATGCATTGTGTTACTTTGCAAGGCACACCACGCGCAGAGGGAGCTAGACTGCCTTTTCCTTATGAGGCAGACCTGAAGTTAAAGGTACCGGGGTGAGGCCTCAAGTGGAGGGAGCAGTACTAGCATTGCTTGCCAAAGCACACCAAAGGGGAATGACCCGCAATGGAGTTCCTTTCTTGTGCATGGCACGACTCGAGTAAAGGGATCCGTAATGATTACTATTTCGCAGGCACGCCTCCAATGGAACGAGCCTGATTAGCGTTCCTTTGCAAGTCACGCTTTGAGCTGAGGGATCTAGACTGATGTACATTTCGTAGGCAGGCCTCAAGGGAAAGCTACGGCTGTGGTTGCCTTTCCAAGGCAGTCCTCAAGTGGAGGAAGCAGGACTAGCAATGCTCGTGAAGGCACGCTAAATCAAGTGAAGTGAGTTGACATCCTGTAGCATTTTCATTGAAGGTACACCTCCAGGGCAGGGAGAAAGAGTGCCATTCCTTTATAAGACATGCACAAATTCAGCGGCTAAGGGTCCCTTTCAAGGAATGATGGACATTTTCGGAAATCAGTCGATCTCCCAATATTTTTCCTTTGTATGATACAAAAAGAAACCAGGCTGAAAGCAGAGGGCAGGCTGGGAAGGGCATTGGGGACAGTACACCCGAGTATCCTTCTTCTTTCCTTGTTTTGTACACACTTTACATTTTTGGTAAGGTTGTGCCTTCGTGGCAGTAGGAGGAACATCATCACCAAAGTGTCGCTCTTGCAATCTGGCCACATCTTCTACCTCTGGAAAGGAGGGAATTTGTACAAGAACCATAGCGAGAGATTGAACAATTGCTGTACACCACATAAGCATTGTACATTGCCATATGCACAATGTGTGTGGCTAACTTTTTGTACCAGAAACGCGACTTGCGTTCAGCACGGTATGACTCAAGCACTTGGTCATTTTTGTTTACTCCACCCATGTACTTGTTGTACTCCAGAATGCAGTTGGGCTTCCACACTTGCCGATTCTACCCGCGCAGGGTGACTGCTGAAGTACTTTCATCATGAATAGTACTTAGCATGTACACATCCCTTTTGTCGCAGAATTTCACTGCCAACAATTCATCCTGCCGTAATGCCATACATTGTCCCTTGGCCAACTTCTTACACACAAGTTGTCTGGGGAAGCCTTTGCGGTTACTGCGGATTGTACCTCATGCCAGTGTGCCCACATTGAACAATTCCTTGAACAGTGGAATTCCTGTGTAGAAATTGTCTACCTAGAAATGGTGTCACTTGTGGAGCCAGGGTGTGAGAAGATCCCAAACTATCTTCTCACTTGTCCCTAAATGGGCTGGGCAGCCCGGAGGGTTTAGGGTAGAGTCTTTACCAGTGTACACTCACATGCTGCAGACATACCCAGTGGTACTTTCACACAACATGTACATTTTAATCCGATATCGTGATCTCTTGCTTGGAATGTATTGCCTGAACAGTAGCCGACCTTTATACAACACCAATGATTCATCGATGGATATGTTCTGGCTAGGAACATACACCTCTGCAAATCGGTGAGTGAAGTGGTCCAGAAATGGCTGGAGTTTGAAGAGCCTATCAAAGTTTGGGTCAGTTCTGGGTAATGGTCCCGAGTTGTCATTGAAGTGCAACATACGGCGCAGTGCTTGAAAGCGATTTCTGCTCATTGTAGCTGCAAAAAATGGGCAATAAAGTGGTGCTACAGTAGACCAGTATATCGAGACAGACGGCTTGTGGGAAATTCCCATGAGCAGAATGAGACCACAAAACCTGCTCATATCAACATCGGTTGTGGGAATCCATGCCTGGACTGGGGTTTCAGAGTGGGACCCCTTGACCTCAAGAACTGTGCAGCATATAAATTGGTTTGCTGAACCACATCTGCAATGAACCCATCATCAACAAAAAGGTGGAAAAAATCAATAGGCTGAAACCCATCTGTATTCACTGTGCACCCTGATATACCAGTGAAAGGGGGCCCAACAGGCTGAGCCATTGCTGGAGGCACCCAGTGCGACTCTTCAGCCATGTCAGGAAATGCCACATTGCGTGGCCGTCTTGCACGTCCCCTCCCCCTTACAGGTCCCCTGTGTGTGGGAAGTGTGCGAAAAGGTGGATGCACTCTTCCTTCCTCTTCGTCATCAGATGATGACGATGATGAGCTGGAGGAGGGACTTTCATCAATGGACAACTCACTTCCCCAATCACTTCCCTCCTGACCCTCAGAAGCACTATCTGTTTCAGATTGCATGTCCACCTCTGTGCCTTGCTCTGAGCCAGACTCCATCACTGCAGCTAATGCCTCCGCACCAGACATTGATCGCCGAGAAGCCATGAGTACCTTCACTATGGAACCCTTCATTGCCCAAAGACCAGATGAAGACTGAAACAATAGGTATGTGTGCTTCTCAAAGTATGGAGCGTAGCAGAGTAAGTGGTATCCAGTGCCACAAACCTACTCCACACAAGTACACCAAAAGGTCCAGACGTTGCTCACAAACTGTAGCAGCCCTCTGCAATATGATGTACTCGCTGCACGCTACAATAAACAGAGTACTACTTTGCAAACACTCACGTGAAATGCTAAGGACCAGCTGACTGCTTTCCTACAAGTGGGTAGACAGTTACAACACACCTAAAAGAAGGACAACAAAAAAGCTAAGGACAATGTCCTCTTCCGCTAAACTTTACACAAATACAAGCGTGGGGACGAGGATTGCAGCCACACTACCTATTCAGAAACAGCCAACGTGCTTTGCACCATGTCCTCCTCCATGGGATGCTGGTGGATGGGAAATGGAGGTGAGAAGCAACCATGCAACGTATTAGTGATTGGGTGAGTTGAAAAGCCAGAGGCAATGAAGACGCAGACAGGGAAGATAACAAAAGTACACAGCAGGCCCTTCCAGGCAACTGCTGGCACACTTTTGACAAAAACACCTGCTCATTCACATAGGGGTGTCTGTTGTAAAGGGAAAGGTCACGAGGATGAAATTAATGCAAGGCCAAGCAAATTGATTTAGGCTGATGCAAGTGGTGATGGGTAGCTAAGAAATAAGCAGCACAGGCATACTGAATGCATTGACATGCCATGAACGCAAACAATTGCTAGGAAGTGGGAGTCTCACTGCCAACATACTTACTACCTTTTTTTATTCACATTTCACATATTCCAGTACGTCCATCAGTTACTGGGCACCCCCCGTAAAAAATAGCATCCGGGCAAAATCCATTATGTCTCCAATGAACAGCTCCAGGCCTGTTATGGAAAGGTGCTCCCCATCTCTGTGAAACATCACATCACCTTTGATAATGCCATGGTGAATTGTCCGTATTCTGTTGTTGCCCTCTGTCAGTCTAGTGAACTCGCCATTCAGTTTCCACACCGAGCGGTTGATGGCCCTTGAATTCCCTTGAGTTCTCCAATCCCTCCAGGGAATCATCTAGGACCAGGCCACCACAGTGTTTGGAAACCTCTGTGCAATCCATTCAAGGTCTGCCATGAGCTGCTCCCGTACCCTCTTCCGTCCCACAGACGCAAAATAATGTCCTCCCGGGTGCACCACTATAAGGTCAGGGGGGTGGCTCTCCTTTTGCCTGGGCATTGATGATGGCTCCTCTGAGCTGGTGAAGGCGCATCCCCCCGACCCCAAACCAATGCACTGCAAGGCCATTTCTTCCAGACCCAGATGTAGGTGGCCCTCGGAAAAGTCGTGCAGCCCTTTGGATATAAGAGTGGCTGAAAATCCACACAACCCTCATTCTCACTAGGAAATGGAAACAGGAAAACCCCCATGATTATGGCTACACATACAGTTTACCAAATAACACAACAAATGCGTCAACACATGGCTCTTGTAACAATCCCAGACACACACTTCACCCATTCGGAACGCACCTCTCATTTGAGATAACAGTTGGTCGACACATAATTGCCACATTATTTTCAGGGAAAAGAGGTGAAGAAGATAGTATATCACCTTGTGCCAATAACACAGTTGTGCTGGCGCAATTGTAAGCATTGAAGGTTTCTACTCCTGTGGGCCACCAACTGCACTGAACGGTGGTAAGGTGATTTGCACATGCTACACCACTATACTTTGGCAGGGTGACTAGCCTGCCAGAGGATATGAATTCCACAGGAAGTGTGCTTTGTACACTCTCTGAATATAGGTACCCTGACATCAAGGCTGGACTGGCCCACCGGGACACCGGGACTTTCCCCGGTAGGCCTCAGGACACAGGGCCTCTTTTCGTGCTTGGGGGTCTTGGGGAAGGTCGGATACATACATTATTTCGGAACGAATCACCCAGGCCAGCCTGGGTGGTTCGCTCATCACTGGCTGGAGTCTGCACATTTTTATCCATCCGCGGCCGGCACCTACGTGTTTGTGGGGGGCACCACTGGGCCGGGCAACAGCCATTTGCACGTGCCCTAGTGTGACATGCGCAGGCCAGGTGCAGGCAGCTCGGACTGCATGTCTGCCGACCATCCTCGGTGATGACTGCTGCTGCTGAAACGGAGTAATGCGCTCCGACAACAGGGCGAGGCAAGGCAGGGCGAGCTCAGGCGTTTGCACTTGATTTACTTATTCTGTCAGTTGCCCTTATATGTTTTTGTATTTTGGCGTCACAGGACTAATCAATCTTTCCCGCTCTCCTGGGAGCAGACTCGCTTCAAAAAGAAACAGCGATTGCACTCACAGAAGATACATTCGTTTAATGACAGTGTGCTAAACATAATGTCAATGGCAATATGTGTCATTAGTGCACTGGAACATTTGGGGATTCAGATCTGCATTGTTGTTTACCCTAATTCGCGAATGCTTTCAGTACTAGCGTTGGCCTCTCGGATAAAACGAAAAAGCATTTCCCCTTAAAGTTAACCCTGACATTTTGGGGGACATAATGTTGTTGCTTTAAGTGGCTGCACTATTCAACAAATATAAATGCCACTGAGATTGGCGCGTGCTTTGTTTCTTTTTGTTTTGGGTGCTTTGCACAGGAGTCATGGTTAGACGGTGTTTTCTGTTAGTTATAAGTGAAAATGGGTGATTTGGTCTCCGGGTGGTGCTGCTGTTGAAAGGCCAGAAGGGCTGGGAAAAGTCAGCCACATATCAGAAACGGATCACCCGGCAAGTCAATGAACCTGCAAGGCCTGCACAGCTGAGGCCCCTCTGCTTTTCACGGATGTGCACCAGTCGTTGGAGTAATCTACACGCGAGAGAACACTACTGCAGTGCCAGGATTGCCGAAAAGAGCTTTCTGAATTTCCGCTCAGAGTGGCATCTCTAATGCCCTGTTTGTGCGTGAGTGGCATACACGAGGTAGGCAGCGTGCTCTACGTTCTGCAAGCGGTATTCACATTCTGTTGGGGTCCGAAGCAGGGACACTGGCCTCATATATGCCTAGATGTGCGGCTCATGAAAACTCAGGGGTGGTCCATGTGAAAGTGTGATCACAATGCCTGTGAAATTACTCCTTACTCGTTCTATGCAGGAAATATTTAAACACTCTTAAGTTTAAAAGGTGAGCACCATTTACTTGGGATCGTTTCTGGGTGCTCGTGAATATTCTTCTGCGAGGAAATTGTTTTTTTGTTCTGTGCGCTTTGCTGCTTTCTTCGGTTAAAAAGATCAATTGAATAAAATGTGTGTATGCCACTTTAACATCTGTTCACTTCCTGTGCCATCACTTGCCATTGCAAGAGACATCTTGACCATGGGTGAGACGCCTACCTATAACAAGACGATGATGCCTGTGAAATGGCGCATTAGGATTCCCCCTGCAGAAAATATGTAAACACTCTTAGAACAGTCCCCTCATATTTGTTCAGATGTTTATGATTAACCTTCTACCAGGGAAATGCTTTTTTGTTTTGTGCACTTTCTTCAATACCAATTGAAAACGTCTATATTTCACTTAGATATCTGTTCACTTCCTGTGACGTTACTTGTCATTGCATATACTAATGACTCCCGCCACGTTTTTTTAGGACTGGTGCCTTAGGTCTTTGGAAAATATGTCTTTTCTTGGTCTTGGAAATCATGGATCCGCCTCAGATGCGTGGATTTTATTGGGTGGGGACATGCAAATTCTGAGACCCTCATAATTAGGTAAACCATTTCTACTGCTAAACATGCAGGTCCACCTGGCTTTAGTAATTCTTAATTAGAGCAATAGTTTCACACGAGCCACACACTGGGTATTAAATGCAAACTGTGCACTGTTAATACCGAACATAGTCAGTGCTCAGAATTTGCACTCGCCAGTGATAATTGACATTTTTGGCAAATACAGTTGGCCACATTACGAGTTTGGCAGTAAGTGGAAAAGTTGGTGGTAACTATGTTACTGCAAACTTTACCACTATGCCCAAAATACTGGTTTGGACATGGAGTGGAAGATTTACTTCCAGGAAAATTCTGGAGGTAAATCCTCCAACTCACAGCTGAAAAAAATCGGTAAAATCGGTGGAATTTCCACAGCGGAATTATCGCTGTGGTAATTCCACCAAAAAAGCCCCAAAGAGTCCCATGGACTCGAAATAAAATGGGGATTTACACCGGCACTTGTAATCCAGCAGTAACTTGGCTGGAACATGTGGCGGTAATGGTAATTCAGTTTGGTGATATCTCTGAGATTTACCGCCCAGATACCACCAAACTCGTAATGTGGCCCAATGTGTGCTGTGTCTATCTGGAGAATTGAGGTAGCCGGTGACTTTTTATGGATGGTTAGTAGCTTGCAACTTGAAATATTTCCTGTTGACATATTAAACATGGCCCACGCAGTCAATTCGTGGTGTATCTGAGTAGTATGTGCATGCTCTGTCATAGCTTGTGCCTTTTATATGGTGCCCAATGCAAGCAGTAACATGCCAGAGTCTGACTGAACCTTCCGATCATTAACAGTCCATCACTATTCTCTGCCTTAATCATACTGCTGGAAGTAAAGTCCCACCTTTGAGACAGGCATCTTTGCTGACCCACCAGTTCTTAATTCAGCTCTTTGACTCCAAGGAGAGCCCCATCCTTTCTCCCATACATACACACTCTCATTTGGCAGGTGTCTACTCAGTTCAAACTCATGGCAACCCCCTGTGCATCCATTGACTTCAATAGACGCTCACCCACCCAAAACAAAACCATCTAACTTCCACAGCCCTAGTAACTCAAAAGGATGAGCTGTGTGCCTATGAGTTGAGTTCCTGTTTGTGGCCATTTTGGAACAGGCAAGTAGGAGGCCTTTTTTCCACTTGCACTGTGATGACCCCCTACTCAGCTTTCCATAAACTCAGAATGTTTACAAAGTGAGCGATGGAGGTCATCAAGTTTTGGACTCACATTCTGTCCTCTCGCTATGTCCCGGCTACCTTCCAGTATAGTACGAGTGCGTGTGGTTTTTTTGTGGCTAGTTAAGGCTGGGGTGTGCATTGATCCGGGGGTATACCTGGTCAATACCCTAAAACTGCACCTGGAGTGAAAAGCATTGGGGTGACTGTGCATTCATTACATTCTTAGCCTACATGGGCAACAGTATTAATAACTCTGAGAAATTGGTACACTTGCTGAATATATTCACAGTATGCATACATATTGGTGAGTGCACACAGGGCTGGCTGGCTTCATTGAAACCCATTCAGTGTATTCATAGTGTATATATTGCTGGGCACAGTGCTGTCTTAACTTACACTCATTGGGTGTATTCAGATAGTTTGCACAGTACAGATGGGCACTTTGTTGTCTACATCGAGACCTATTAGCTGTACTTGGGAGTGTATGCTTGGAGTTTGTGCATGGTGCTGTCTTCATTGATCCTTTATTCATTTGACTCGACGTGTACATGCACTACAGATCGGACAGAGTATTGTCGTCATCGTTACCCACCAGTATAGGTAGTATTGGGCAGAATGCTGAATTCTTTGAGGCCCATTTGTAATTTTAAACAGGTCTATGCTCAGAATATACATGGGTGACTTGAGACCAGTGTGTACTGGAAATGTACATGCAGTCGAAGTTGGACACAACTGTTTTCAGTGAGAGCTTGTGTGCAGTGTAGTCTTAATTGACTCTTCACTGTGCTAAGGTTTCTTATGTTATTTTACTGGGATTTCATGTGCATGCACAATGCTGGCCCATTGACAATTATTCGTTTTACTCAGTGTACACACATTATTAGTTAGACACCATCTGGCTTCATTGTGACCCATTTAAGATAGTTACATTGCATACATAGTAGGTATTGGACATGTTGCTAATTTCTTTGTGGTTCTTTTATAATTTGGTTCATGTCTTCAATCAGAGTGTCCACATTAAAGGTGGTTTGCACAATACTGGTTTGAGACCCTTGTGCACTTGGGATGTCCTTGCAGTAGCAGAAGTTGTTTTGAGACAATGCAGTGTAAACTTTGGTCACGTGCACAACGTTAGCCTCATTGACACTCATTCACTGTGCTAAGGCTTATTATGTTATGTTACTGGGATTTATTATTATATGTGCACGATGCACCACAGCCATTTGTATGGTACTCAGAACGATATGGGTAAAAATAAATCTACTCTCTACCCATTTTTGAGAACCAGTTGGGCGCTTAACATCAGAGCTATCCACCAGGACTGAGTCCTGACTGCTCCATTATGAGGCTCTGGTCAAGGCATCCTTTCCTCTTGGGATTCTAAGATCTGCAAGGAAAGAAGCTGTTCTCCATTTAGCAGTCCTCTATACACCCTCATATTCCTGCCTTAAAAATGAGCTATTATTATCAGAACAAGATGACAATGTTCTGACTATCTTTAAATACTTTTTTGTTTTTGCAACTTAACTGCCCATTGCGTCCTGAAGAACATGAGTGTTTTTGACTGCAACACTGCAAATGCATGTTTTTCCACGTAGCACTTTGTCTCGCTCATATTTGGGAGATTTCCCAATTTGGGAAGCTAAGGGGCAGTGACATGATGAATCCAGGTTCTAAATTTTGCAATGCCAAACAGTCAAACCTTTCGAGAGTTGGCCTCACTCGCTGTGTCCGCTCGTTTTGCCAAATTATGGGGCCACTTTGAAAAAACTTTCCAGGGCCACTATTTCTTCCCAGTCCAGCCCTGCTAACCAAGGTTGCTAACATCCAAAGATTGTGAAGTAACAATGTCCGTATACATAGACAACTAATGGAATGTTATAAACAATGTTACTAACACACAATTGCCTGTAATCTGGAACATGGTATTTTGTTTCAATTGTTGTTTATTCACTGCTGCACCTTGACAAAGCCCAAACCAGGGCGAAACATTAGCATGTGCCACTATTTGGTAAATGTTGGCTTAGGAAGTGTATACAAAATCTAGGATGACCTAGGACTATAACGAAAGACTAAAGGGCTCTTCAAAATACAAATCTATTCGGTCATATATGCCGGACTTGTTTCCATTTTGTCCAGGCGCAGAACAATACGTAACTAACTTACATTCTATTTTCAATTTTTTAGACTGATTAGGGGAATATCAGTCTGAGTTAGGTTCTTGCAGCCGGCACATACATGTTCATTTTATACTGAACTACTATACCTGAATACTGTAGAGAGGCGCACAGACACACTATTCACCCTGCCGCCTTCTGAACTATTTTGAATGCTGCCTGCTTTTACCATTACTGCCAAACTCTTGAGGATACCCTTGGTCACAATGTGCATCAGGTACCTGCCTTTGTACCATTGTTGAACATCTGTACTTCAGGTGTCTTCCTTTGCTCCAGTTGTTCGTCTGTACTTCATGACAGTGGCCCATGTATATGTTCATGTTTCCCTAAGGCATCTGGTTACAGACTGCCCCATCTTGAGCAACATCAGGAACCGACACTTTAAAGAATCCGTCTTGATGCTGGGCTCCGATTTTTTGTGGCATATGTATTGGTCACGCCTTGTGTGGGGTGATAACACCCCATTAATGCTTGCCCTGTATCAATTTATTGAGGAGGTTTTTGTGAGCATTGAGTCTTGAGTTTTGAATTTGGGTCTTATATGTTGAATTGCCCAAACTCCTTTGGTGCAGGACGACAGCTTGATTTTAATCAATCTGTAATATGGAATTTAAACTGACAACTTGGTCTTGTATTTTACTTTATGTATATGTTTGAGTAATGCTATATACATTATTTTGTTAATTCATGTCTCTAAAGGTTGTAAAATGTGAAGGCTTTACTTATAAACCATAAAACAATAAACAAATAAAAATATATGCTCATGTTTCGACTTAAATATTGTTTCGGTGCACTACTGTGTCTGTCTGTGTTCCATGTATCCCATACCTGAGATCCATCCATGGGTGTTTGGTGCTGCATATCTCATGACATTTTGATTGATATGTCCATGTGTAGACAGGCTGAGTGTTGAATAGACACAGTGAAGCTGTGTGAAAGTGATTGGTGCTGAACTGTGTGTGAAAGTGGTACATGCATATTCTTGCTGCTGTGGTATGTGCTGGGTAAACGCTTGTTGCCTTAGGAGTTTTGTGAACAAATTATGTGTCAAAGTGCTGGGTGTAGTGGACAAAGGATGCGTTCAACTTATTTATGCCAAGTGCTGTGGGAATATGGTGTATGCCGAGGCGATATGGAGGGTGGTGTGGGGAAGTACTTTGTGCTGTACAGTGTTTATGTTGTGATGCTTGCTACCCGATTCAACCCGTTACAAGCCAATAGCCATTATTTGGCTCGAACCGTGTGAAGTCGCCTCAAGCACATAACGTTTTTATTATTAGCTTGAGCTGAATTTAATTGATTCAATCTAATTGGTGTCATTGGCTTGAATTGTGATATTTATTTTATTCATTTGTTTGTTGTTTTTATTGAGTGTGGTCCTACCTTAGAAATGCTGCGTAGCACTGTACATACAGGTTAATAGGATGACATGTTAGAGGTCAAAGTTACAACAGAGTTGTGCTACAATACAATTAACCAACCAAGCAATAATTAAGGGTGCAGCGGGATGAGATATGGGTGTTATGGTGCATGAAGAAAGTGTTCCTTGAAGAGAAGGGTCTTTTGCTCCATTCTAAAGCCCCACACCCGCCTGCTCCTCCGTGGTGCCCGTTTCGCACCCTTGGTTACAGCAGGGCTGACACTCCACTCTGAGTTCCAGCCCTGACTTTTCCTACTTAGTAAAACAAAAATCAGTGCATTTGGATGTAATTCATGGTGTGGGGTTTGTATGTTTAGATTAGTTGAGTGCATCTGCAGCTGTGCATTGTGACAAACCTGTCCTTTCCCTCTAAGGGGCACCCACCCCCTTTGGGACTAGGGAGTTGAGCCTGCTATGCTTAGAACCACCAAGGGGACAGGGGATCACTACGGGCGACCCCCTCTTACAAGGAATCTGGAATGGATGGTTTTACTCCACCCAGAGGCGTCGCTAGAGGGACAGGGGGGCTGGGGTGATATAGCCCCGGGTCTTTTGGTTGTAGTCCCAGATAGAAGCTCAGGGGCTACAACCAAAAGGCGAGCTAGCCCAGAGTCCAGACAATCCCAATATTAGCATAACCCTGGATCTTTTCCAGACCTAGCAACACACTGACTCCACCTCCCTTTAATAAAGATTCCCAAATGTTTGTTGGCTATATGGGAGTTAAGCTGTATAGTGATGTACAGGGTCCTTTCCTTTAAAGGTGGATGGTTTGGTTTCTGACCAGGGTTTGTTACCGTACATGCATGATGAGCGGCACCAATGGAGTCTCCGTCTCTTTCCAGGGAGGAACATAAAAGGCCTGAGACCCAGATACAGCTCGAGGGAGAGAGACAGAAGCCTGCGCCAGAGAGCAGAGGAGAGGATATCTCCTTTCCAAGAGGAGCCTGGAAGCAGAGCCACGCAGGCAGCGTCGTGTGCGGAAGAACAGAGAAGCCAGCAGAACGCTGTAGTGTCCAGGAAGGCAGGGAGCCCAAAGAGCTCGGAGCCACCTAGAGAGCAGGAAAGAAGTAGCCGCCACGGAAGCGGCATATCAGAATCTCTCATGCCCAACGCCAAAGTCCTGTCGGTCGCAGACCGGAGAAACCGAAGCGGGAGACCCAACCACAAAGAAGTAGGAGTTGCAGTTCTGCACCGAACAGAGAAGTTGCCTCCCCCGAAGAGCACTGTTGCAGAAAACCATGTATACTTGTCACACATAGGAGTGGGAGGAGGACGGTGAGGCACCAAGACACCCCATGAGGAGGTGAAACCAGTGAGAATCCCAGACGGCCTGAGAAGCCACATAGCCCACGCCAGGTTGAGTAACGAGATACTACTTGAGAGTTGGGGGAAAGCAGTAATAATCATAGAAGGGCTGAGAAGCCACAGAGCCCCCGCTGGGCAGAGCACCGAGATACCCCACGAGGGGGTGAAAACAGTGATAATCCGAGACGGTCTGAGAAGCCACATAGTCCATGCCCGGCAGAGCACTAAGATCCCCTGTGAAGGGGGAAGCTGTGACTAACCCAGAAGGTCTGAGTAGCCGCACAGCCCACGCCAGGTTGAGAACCAAGGTATCCTGGGGGGTGGGGGAACAGCAGAGGGAAGTAAGGATAATCCAAGATGGGCTGAGAGGCTCCCTAGCTAACGCTGAGCTGAGATTGAAGGGTGACAGAGTCAATAATTTAAGAAGGGCTGAACGGTTAGGAAGCCCACGCTGGGCTAAAGCACATGATAACCCCAAAGTGGGTGAAACACCCATCAGGCGTAACACGAGAAGCATACAAGACGTACCAAAGTACAAGAGACCCCAAGCTAGTGCAAAAGACGTTCCCATTTAAGAGAAGAGAATAGAAGCCAAGACAGACTGATAAAGTCTGTTGTGTGCGACAAAGAGCACACTTAGAAAATCAGTTGACCCACTTGAGACTTGACTGTTTGAGCTGATAAGAACATTGGGGTGGGGACTCCACCAGGAAGCGAGAAAGACTGAAGGACATTTTTTAACTTCACCAAAAAGCAGAGAGAAAACCCAAAACAAATTGGCTCGGGTTCAGAAACCAGCCACCACAAGCTAAGAAAAGGCAGAGGAATCTTCCGTAGGCCATGTTTATATTGTTTTTCATTAGTGGTAAGGACAGATGATAAATTAACTTAGGTTTGGATGGAAGACAGAATTTTTGAAAGACCGCCTGATGGACATTCTAAGTGAGTGGTCTTCAAACTTTTTTGGCCGGGGCCCCCTTGAGCAAAATTTGAGCAGGTCGGGACCCCCCAGAAATGCCAAATGGACAGTATATATTGTGCGCTGTCACCTGCTCCCATCACAGTCGTTGGGCTTCATCATCCCACTCCAACCCAGTCCCTGGTCTCTCCCCACCCCATCACACACCCTGGGCTCTCCCCGCTCTGCTCCAACCACTATCCCATGGTTCCCAACCATTGTGCTACCACCATAGTCCCTGGGTTCCCCCCATCCCGTTCCCAACACAGTCTGAGGGCCAGTGGCGGCTGGTGATTTTTTTAAGTGGAGGGGCATAACTATTTCCCCCGAAAATGCCATAGCGACCGAGCATAGTGAGGGAGCCCGAACCAATAAAGGTGGGTTCGGGGGGGGGGGGTTTCTCACTGTGATTTTCTTTTAAATAATGGGTTCAAATGTTGCATTGTAGAGCATACTTTTAACA
This sequence comes from Ambystoma mexicanum, assembly GCF_040938575.1. Taxonomy (NCBI): domain Eukaryota; kingdom Metazoa; phylum Chordata; class Amphibia; order Caudata; family Ambystomatidae; genus Ambystoma; species Ambystoma mexicanum. The sequence goes on from NC_090930.1 coordinate 1,120,458,739, forward strand.
AAAAAAATGGGTAAATAGCCAAACAGTTTGCAATTGGTGCTGGGGGCCCCAGGAGGCAGGCATTACATTTTTTACTGGGCATCTATGATAGATGTCCAGTAAAAAGATACCATCCCTGTCCCCTGGGCACCACTGAGCCTAACACAATCAACATGATTATGTGTGTATGCAAGGCGCTGCACATTCATACAGCAATCACTCTATCATTCACACGAGCATCCATCACCATACACTCACTCATATCATAAGCATACACGCAACCATACACATGTTTAAATAAAAACAATGAACATAAACGTACCTTCTGCATTGGCCTGCGTGTGGGTGCTGAAACGCCCTGCTCCAGGCTACTCTGTCCGTATGTGCGAGGAGGCGCAGGAGCTCCCCCTCAGACATACAGACATGCAGTGCCCCAGCCAGCATTTCCAATGAGCTTTGCAATGCTGGCAAACCAAAACGCCCCAGCACTTGCATGGCTCAGTGAGCATGTGCGGCTGGGGAACTAAACTGAACTGTCAAAGGGAAACCGTGTTTCCCTTTGACAGTTCAGCCAGCCCAGGAGCACTCCATCAGCTGGAAAAAGCAGCTGAGGGAGTACTCACTGTTTCACTGGGCTGGCTCCTTAGCTCCTCCATAATGGGTGAGGGGCCACTGGGTGGGCGCCCCCTCGCCATTATGGATGAGCCGCCAGGCTCGGACTGGCCTATAGGTCAATACCTCTACCAAAAATATAAAATGCTAGTGTGGGCCAGTCAAAATGGGCCACCATTTTGGCCAATGTGGACCAGTTTGATGAGTTACTTAACTATGCAGTTAGTAATTTTGACCATTGTTGCTGAATATATCACAATTTACTTACATTTTAACACAAAGCACCTCCTTGGGTACTATTGAAACAGTTGGCCTCATTACAACCCTGGAGGTAGCTGTACGGGTGCCGGTACCGATAGATCCCCATTCCCATTTGAGCCCCATAGGGATCAATGGGAATGGGGAGCTCGGATGCACCGGCACCGTCAATAATGGTGCCGGTGCATCCGACGAGCTGTGCTCACGGGTGGCGCACGGCCTGCCAGGTCAGACCTGGCGGGCTGTCAGGCACCCGCGAGCACAACTCTTACTATGGCGGTACGGTAGCAACGGTGACGGTAGCTCACCGACACCGTTGTTACGGTACCACCATAGTTGTAATGAGGCCCAGTCTGTGACTAAAGAAATTAATATCCATTTACAACTGCGGGCCACTTTTTCATTGTTGCCTGAGACAGTTTGATGCTTCAGCTCGACCATGTGAGCCACCCCTGCCCATTTCTTTCAATCTAAAAAAAAAAAGAAATATTTTTTTTTAGATTTCATGCTGAGCTCTCAGGGCCCCCCAGGGATGCACCCGCGTACCCCTGGGGGGTCATGCCCCACAGTTTGAATACTGCTGCTCTAAGGAGTGGTCCAAGGGCACAGCCCAGGGATGTTATAATGAAATGTCATGCCTACACACTCAGAGAAAATCCTACGAGCCTCCAGGCACCGCAGATCTCACATTTCGCCCCATCCCGAAAAGCTAGTCATTGAACGTCCAATATAGGTGGACATTCCCCTTTGGCCTCCTCTTCTACTGGGCAGAAAAACAGCTGAAATGCACAACCCCTGAAGAAGTGGCATGACTCCTGGGTTTGTCATTGTCTTCTTTAAGTGATGAATCTGAAGTCAGATGGTGGAGGCGTGTTCCCGGCCCACGCAGAGATCGCCCATCGGCGGATCCCCGGGCACCATCAGCAAGCACATCTTGAGACAGAAAGGGGGAGGGGGGGTGAATGCTATTGCTTGTCTACTTGCTCCGCATGTGGTGTTACATTAGTTGTTCAAATGTAACACTGATGCACCTTGAGTAAGGGGAGGCAGTCCTAGTCTTAATTGGAGACTCAGTGTCCTTTATGCACCTCTTCAGGTGGATACGGGTGGGACCGTCTTAGCGTGCCTTAGTGTACAGATGTATGAGTTTTATATTTATATTGCACATAAAAGACAGGCCCGTAGGCATAGTAGCGCACACATAAACACACATCAAAACAGCCACCTCTCAGTTTCTGGCATTACGGTAAAAACACCAAATTCAGGCGAACAAAAGCGTGTTCAGCATTTGTTTAAACTTAGGGAGGGACCGACATAGCCTCAGATTAAGTGGATCTGAAGCTAGTGGAAGGTTATTCCACCTCTTTGAGACAGCATAGCCGAAAGACCCTTGGGACACCAACTTGAGCTTAGTCTTGGGAATCTGAAGGAGGCCACAATTGTTAGACCTCAAGACCTGCAAGCCAGCAGCCTGGTAAGCCGGTCAGATAAATATCCTGGGCTAGTCCCAAATAGGCACTTGTGTGTCAAACACAGTATGCGAAAGGATATCCTGCTGGTCACAGGAAGCCAGTGCAGCACGCGCCGGACTGGGCTTCTGAGACATGTTACTTTCTACTCAAGCCTTCCACTACTGTCACCGCATTGTTTTGGACAGTTTGTAGGCGCCTCATTTCATCTTGGTTGATGCCCTGCAACAAACTGGACCCATAGTCCAGCTTAGTGCCGATCACTTCCCTAGCAATGGTAGTGCAGTTCTCCTGTGACAGGACCGGCCTTAACTGTGCCAGCAGTTTGAGGTAATAGGATGTAGATGCCACTAGACTGCTTACGTGCACCCTCATACTCAGTTCCTGCTCAATAACTACACCCAGAGTCTTAACTTTAGGAAGAGTGGAAATACTGCAGCCAGCTATCTAAAACACATGGTAGTCAGGTGTACGTTTCTTCAGCCGCGCCGTTGTGCCAATGATCATCAGCTCTGTTTTTGCGTCATTAAGCGCCAGATCGTTCTCCAACATCCAAGATTGTATAATGGAGTACACTGAGTTGATGGCCTCAGTGTCTCTGCTGTAATCACCAGAAAGCAGGATGAGGCACTGCAAATCGTCAGCATAGTTGGTATACGCCACTTTGTTGGCATTGAACAGTTCAAAGAGTGACATGATGAAGATCTTAAAAAGAATGGGCGATACACTAGAGCCCTGAGGAACTCCACAAGGCAATACGAATTCATCTGCCTTGTAGGAATCGGAGAAAACTCTTGCAGTGTAGTCAGACAGAAAGTATTGCACCCATCTTACCGCAGAGTCAGAGTTGATCACTGTTGTAGTTTTTATTATTTTCTCAATGTATGGATGCATATTTTACTGCCGGCAGGAGTGATGGGGGTCGGGGGATATTTTCATGGGGGTGGTGGTGTCATGGGGATGGAGCTCTTGAGGTTTGGGACTTTCCTATTCAGAATACTTGTGGGCGGACTTTGAAATGTATTGCTGTTTACATAAATGTCACTCAAGATTGACACATATAATGTTAGGGGGTTAATTAGCCCTAGGGAGAGAGCACAATTATTCCATAGGCTGCGGGATCAACAGGTATGCCTCCAGGCGACCCGCTTGAGAAGGGTGATGAAACTTGGCTTGGGTCCAGATTTTTCCTGCATCAGTATTTCTCCAGCTGTAAGCAAAAAAAGCAAAGTGTTGCTATATTTCTGGGCTCTGCCTTCAGTTAAAATTTGAGGGCTCCAAAACCGCCAAAGAGGGGAACTATGTGATCATTTCTGCATGGCTTAATGCAACTATTGCATCAGTGTACAGACCGAATACAGGTCAGAACAACTCTGGTTGCGCCTTTTTTAGGGAACTTGGTGCCTTTGAATCTGGGCATACAATATCTCTGGAGATCTTAATCTGCCCCTAGAATGAAAATGGAATTTGTCTAGGGGTACATACTAGAGCACAACACAGCCCTCAAAGGATTTTTTACATCAACTGGCAGACCTGGACCTGGTGGACTCCTGGAGGCATGCCCATCCGGGCGATAATGATTGCACCATTTTTGTACATGTGCATAAAGTACATTCTAGAATTGACTATGTGTCTGTTAGCAAGAGCCTGCCTCATGTCATTAATGATGTTAAGTGAGATTGGATTCTCTGATCATGCTCTGGTGCAGTTAACCCTGGAAATGACCCCACAGGAATGTAGGCCCAAACGATGGAAGTTTAACCCTGCATTACTGAATGATCCAGTCAATCATAAAGACATAGAAAAGGAGATGGAAGCGTTCTTTGAGAACAATCCTCCATGTCTAGTAGCTGAGTCTACCTGATGGGATGCCTTCAAGGACTATATAAGGGGCATTTTGATTTCTAAAGCTGCAGTGACAAACAGACTGCGAAGAGAGCAGAACTTTCACTTAACAAAAGATTTGAGGGAAAAGGAGAGGGACTATAGGGATAAGGGCACACAGCGTGCTTTCCAGGAGCTCCAAAACATACGCTCACAAATCAATATGTTAGAGGCCTCTAGAGCCGAGCTTTTGCTGCTTAAGGCAAAACAGCACTACTTTGAAAGTGGCAATAAAGCAGGTCGAAATATTAGCTTGGAAAATTAAGAAGAGGAGTAGAGATTGTCAGATTATTCAGATACAAGGAGACGGGGGATATGATGGGCACAATGACAGGAAAGTTTCAAGCCTTTGATAAGTATAAGTATTATGAGGCTCTGTATGGGACAGAATGTCCTTGTCCCACTCAAATTGAGGGGCTCCTGGATGGTTGTGCACTACCTCAGGCCAATGATGCCCAACATGATGTTCTCAATGGTGACATCTCTAAAGCAGAGATTCTTCTTGCCATGTCTTCCCTGAAATGGGGAAAGGATCCTGGGTTAGATGGGCTCTACACCATTTTAAAAGACATTCTCGAGCAGTGCCTTCCCTACCTTCATTCTTTATTCAATTGCATCCTGGCGTGGGATCTCTACAGCTACCATGGATGAAGTGAGGATATTGCTGATTCATAAGGAGGATCGGGACCTAAAGATGTGCGCCACATACCGCCCTATTGCAGTGCTAAACACTGACGTCAACATATATGCTAAATTCTGGCCCCTAGATTGGATAATGTGCTACCGGAGCAGGCGGGATTTGTTAAAGAAAGTCAGGGTGCAGACAATGTTATGTTAAAGGATATTTATATCGTGCACTATCACCACCGAACTGGTCCCCTGACACTCTGGCGGATCTGATAAGCAAAAAGCAAGAGGGTAGGGTAAGTTAGCAGGGCTGTGTGGGAAAAGCGCAAGAGAGCTGTGATGTGCTGTTGGCAGCTTCAGTTCAGTTTACATCGTTCGCTGAGCGTAGGTGTGATTTTTCGGTTGGTAGTTGTCATTTGCTGTTGTGCAAGGCTTTGTGTGGTTTGTTTAGTTGTTGCAATGTAGTGAAGTGCGTGCGGTTTGTTGTGCAATATAGGTATGGTTGTGTTTTGTTTTTAGTTTGAGAGCTGTAAGCCAAGGGATGAGTTTTTAGTGGGGTGGTTCGTGCTAGTGTTCCATCGTACCTTCTCCGCTTTGGCCACCTGTGGTACGCATTCATGCCAGTGTCACGTATTGTCGTGTGCTGGGGGGAGGGTCTTCCTCCTATATTCTGTACAGGGTTGTCTGCAGGACTATTTGGTGGTGATGCCTCCTCTACCCCACCCCTGTGTTCAGACTAATGGATGTCTACACCACTTTTCCACCTGGCATATCTTTGTGTGCAGCCGCCATTGCCTCCCTGGGCCCCTTGAGGGAGGGCGGGAGACCGGGGGGCCTATTTCCTGTGCCCTTGAACTACCTGGGTCCTGTGGTTTATCTGTTTGGTCGCCACTCTTTGCCCTTCAACTCTTATGCCCTATGCCTGTGGTTCAACCTAGGATGATTCCATCTCTCTCATTAGCATTCCGGGTCCCCCTCCCACTTAGAAGTCTCTCCACCTCCCTACACTTGTCGTGGTACCATCTAGTCCTCCGTCTTGCGATACATGTGTTCATTCCTGGGGGTCTAGTTGTTGCTCATTCGTTTTCATCCGGTTTTGAGTTGAAGGTTTTTAGGAGTTTTCTGAATTTTAGATGGTCCTTCATGTTTCGTATTTCTCTCGGGAAGGAGTTCCACATTTTTGTGGCTGTGCAAGAGAATGTTGATCCACCAAGTTTTTTCCTTGTGTACGCTTTGGGCTCCATGCGGATGTCTTTGCTGGATCTGACTGTTCTGGTATGTTGGTAAATGGTGATTTTCTTTCGTAGGAATTCTGCTCCTTGGCCGTGGATTGCTCTTTGTGTTATGCACATTGTTTTGAAAGGGATTAGTTTTTTGACTGGCAGTTAATGTAGCATCTTTAGCGCAGGAGTTATGTGGTCCCTTCGTGAGAGTTTGAGGAGAAGTCTGGCTGATGCGTTCTGTATATGTTGCAGTTTCTTCAGCAGATAATCCGGCATTCCTAGGTATATGCTGTTGGCGTAGTCTATCCTGGACACGATGAGGGAGATGATGGCTAGTGTTTTGTGCGTAAAGGAGAGGAATGGTAGGATATTTTTGATCATGTATAGGTGAAAGAAGCATTTCTTGATTATTGTGTTTACTTGCTGTTCTAGGGTTAGATCGTTGTCCATTAGAATTCCAATGTTTTGACTATTTTTGAAGGTGTGGGTGCTGTTCCTAGTTCTATGGACCATGGGATGTATTGTTTTATTTACTGGTTTTTGGAAATAATCATTATTTCTGTCTTGCCCGGGATGAGTTTGTGGCTGTTTGTTTTCACCCATTCATAGAGTTCTTTCAGCCAGTCTATTAGTTTTGTGTTCTCCTCTTGTACATCTTTAATTTTGTAGATGATTTGAATGTCACCTGCATAGTTGTAGCAGGTGAGGCCGTGCCTTTTGATGAGGTTGATTAGTAAGGTCAAGTAGATGTGCAAGAGGAGTGGGGATAGAGAGGATCATTGCGGTACTCCATCAGTGGTGTCCCGCAGCGCAGATTTGAATGTTTATATCCATACTATTTCTATTCTTTCAAATAGGAATGATTTAATCCAGAGCAGCACCCTGTCGGTGATCCTTGTTTCTTTCAGTCTCTTGATTAGGATGTTGTAGCAGACTGCGTCGAACGCTGCAGAGAGGTCAAGTAGTACCAATTCAAGTTTGTGTTGGAGTCTGCGTTGGTCTTTAGGTCATCCCAGATAGAGAGAAGTGCCGTCTCTGTCCCTCTCATAGGTCTGAAGCTGACTTTTGCCTGGTCTTATAGTTGGTGTATTTCTACGCGTTCCAGTATTTGTTTGTAGACATAGGTTTCTAGCAGTTTGCTGGAATGGAAATGTTTGATATCGGTCTGTAGTTAGAGAGGTCTTCCACATTGCCCGTAGTATCCTTGAGGAGTGGTTTCATGTATGCAAATTTGAAATAGTGTCGTACTCTCCCCAGTGAGTGGTTGGTTGAAGAGGTTTCTGTGGCACTTCAATGTTGTGCCTTGTTTAAGGATTGATTTATGGATGTCTGATGGATAGAGGTCCATTGGGGAGCCTGCTTTATTGCTAAGTTTCACCAGCTTGATGAATCTCTACTGATATTTGTGTGATGCTTTGCAGGTTGTTCTGTGGTTCCAAGGTCGGTGGGGCATGGTCTGGTTGATTGGTCTGCTTTGTATGATGCAATGTATGTCAGTGATTCTATTTTTGAAGGGGTCTGCAAGGTCGTTGTATAGTTTTTGTGAAGGTGCCAATGTGTTGTTGCATCCAGGTGGGTTTCTCATCTCATTTATGATGTTGAATTGTTCTTTTTGGGTGTTGGTGGCTACTGTGATAGTATTTCTTTTTGGTTTTGAGAATTTCCTTTTTGTATGCTCGAATTTGTTTTTGACAGTTTATTCTTTTTGCCTGGTCTTAGTTTTTCCTCCATCTAGTTAACATTTCTGTTTTTTTTTTTCATTTTACTGAGGTTTGGTGTGCACTATCTTGCCAAAGCTTTGTTTTGTGAAGGGATGAAGGGTTTTTCCGGGGAAATGCTGTATATTGTCTCAGCGATCCATTTCTGGATTAGGTCTGCTTTTTTGTCTACATCGGGTCCGTCCAGGCTTGTGGTTGATGGTTTTGAGGATTCCAGTTGTTCTCTTAAGTTACTACATTTGATGGTATCCCATCTTTATTTTCCAGATCGCAGGGAGCTTTAGGGGTTTGTTTGAGTGCTTTAGCTTGTATTTGGATCATGAATAGCATTATGATGTGGTTGCTACATAGTATTTGTATTTGTGGCACAGCAGAGATCAGATTTTTGTTTGCAAAGATTGCGGTGAGAGTGTGTCCTGCTGTGTGTGTCACTCCTTTTAACATCTGGCGTAGTTTCATTTTCTCAATTTGCTTGATTAGTGATTTTTGAGAGTTTGCGTGCTCTTCCTCAAACGATATGTTGAAGTCCCGAAGGATTATCAGGTGGTCGTGTTTGATGGTTACATTTGTGATGGCTTCTATGAAGGTGTCTACAAAGATTGTGTCGTAGGCCGGTGATCTATAGATGAGTATGAATGTGACGTTTGTTTTTGGGTAGGCTGTCAGGTAAAGGATGAGGGATTTGCAGTTTCTTTTGTTCAGCCGGTCTTCTTTTTTTTATTTTCTGGTGTTCTTTGTAGGCTATTACATAACCATAAACATATAGTTAGATACATAAAAAGATTAGATAAAAATGGCGATGCGTGTCCAAAGTGGCTGCGCACCGACGCCATGTTGTTCTAGCTCGCATTTCACACAAGCATTACACTCCACCCCTCGGACACTCAACTACCATAACCCGACGGGCGTTCAGAGGACACCCAAAATCTTCTGAACATTCTCCACAAATTAGAAATACATGAAGCACAACAACAAAAACAAATAACTACCACAGAAATTCCAAACATCCAAATGAAAGCAGAACATAGTGCTTCAGGAATCCTTGCAAACAAGCTTTCTCACCAATCCCCATTTTGATCTTGTGTCACTCGAGAAACTAGCTCCGTAATACCTTTTAATATGCTTTTCAATAGATCGGGAATAGTCACCCAGGTCAAAACACACATACCTTCCATCGTTTCACAACCCAAATTGTGCATTAAAAACAAATAATCTATTGCTGCTCTATTTTGTAAAATAGCTTTTCTAAAATGTCTATTGTCTAATAACAGTTCAGTTAAAACTTGTGAGGTTTCATTAAGCCCTTTAACCACCAGACAGGATAATTTGATCATGGTTTTATATCCCCCAGCTGCTAAATTCCAATAATGGAAATGGCTAAAGCCAACACTTCCGGTTAAGAGAGCAAATGTACCTCAGAATTGCAGTCAGAAGATAAAGCAGTATATGAAGCAGCACGTTTAGGGCGTTCAATCGCAGTACTTAAAGGGTACATAATTAAACCCAGACGTGTTAAAGCACATGGGCCACCTGAAATATAGCAGGAATATACGAATAAGTGTAATTCCCACAGGAAAATAACCAACCAGGGGAAAGTTTCACATGGGTCAGGTGGCTGGCAGCAGGAACGGTAAAATTGCATAACATGTCATTTGAAACATCAACACAAACATTAATAGATCTCGTTGCTCAAAAGCAGTTTGTTTTCCATTCACATAAATTTGTAGCTGCTGACACTTCCCGATATAGAGCGGATCACAAGTCATTTGATAGCAGACATCAGCAGGAGTGATGTCATGTGTCCTGATATGGGTCATGTTTCTCCATTTGTGGATAGTGTCAGCACAGAACTTACAATACTCATACACAGAAAAGGAATTCTGGACATCCGAATGCTCAAACAAGGAATAATTATGTAAGACTCAGAATAACTCTTTCAAAATAGGGGGAGGTGTTGGAATGGCCACCAGACATGTCGAAATCAAATCTGCCGAGCTATGCACATCAGTCTAACAGAAATGTGAAATATTAAAAACTTGCTGGGCCAAATAGACCCACATGTTTTCGGGCTGTCTGACCAGGGCTGAATAACCATAATGTGCAAAGGATGTCGAAATCCCAGAATGGGGCAAAAGCAGGACATTATGTCATTGCCCCCGCCGTTTCCGCAATGAGCCACGATAAGCTGCAATAGACGCACCCTCTGGCATAACACTGGTAGGAGGAACATCAGTCTTCATCCATATCCCCCATTCCACTTGGAGAATAGAGATGTCTACCACATCCCCCGACATGTTCCCGGACCTTCCCGAATGGACTCAGCATCTAAAACATCAGAATTCAAAAACAAGATATCAGCGGGTACATCACTCGCGCAAATAACATTTGTCAGCCAGGATATGGGACCATTTCCTTTTCCCTGGTTCCATAACCAGAACTATCTGATCTTCCCCAGCTGCTATTACATCCGCTGGAACGGGCGGACCAGTAGGCTTCTCGACCCATACCTTGGCACCTGGGATCATTGCATCTGATGAGCCAAAACCCTTGTCCCCACAAACAGTTAAGACCGTAGGTGGCTCTCCTTTCTTTGCCACGGAAAGTGTACAGTATTAAGTGGGATACTCGATCTTCTTTATGTACCAGTAACATATTTTCCCCACTGTTAATGAGGATCTCCTTAATCACACCTTGGTAGTCTGCTTCCACAATCCCACCTAACACTTGAATGCCTTTCAATGCTAAGCCAGATCTTGGGGAAATTAATCCCATATGTGCAGACGGAATTTGTACTCCAATCCCTGTATCAATCACAGCAATATCCCTGGGTTCAAGACGAATTTCTTCCCTTGCATGTAAATCCACCCCAGCAGACTCAGGAGTGACATGATAAGGGGCCAAAGCACCAGAGGATATTTCCCAGTATAACAGTGTTTCCACAGCTCTATTTGGTTTAATTTGTAAGGCTGGTGTCAACATGCGCATCAATGGAGTTTCACCGTTCGCTATGGGTAGGTTATTCAAAATCTGAACAGCTTCCAACAGGCGTTCCCGCCAACCATTCAAAGTACCATCACCTGTTTTGCGCAGTTGTTCTTTCAATAACCCATTCATTCTCTCAATTAATCCAGAAGCTTCCGGGTGGTAAGGGACATGAAAAATCCATTCAATACCTTTTTCTTGACAGTAATCTAGGACCATTTTACCTTTAAAATGAGACCCGTTATCACTTTGAATTTGCAATGGGACGCCGTACTATACGGCTACCTGGTCCAATAATTTCATTGTGTTCAATTCGGCAGCTCTCTTGCATGGCAGAACCATGAAGTAACCAGAATATGTGCCCACAATCGTGCATGCGTATTAACTTCCCCTACTAGTGGGCATACGACTGATATAATCGATTTGCCAAATCTGTCCAGGCAATTTACCTCGCTTCAATGTACCATGAATAATGTGAGGAACTGATCGATGAGTCTGATGCTGACATGTTGGACACTGCAAGATAATTGTTTTTACAACTTCCAACGGAATACTAATTCCCCTCACTTGTGCCCACCTGATAGTATCCTTCTCTCTGAGATGTCCACTGTTCCGGTGGGCCCATTTTGCAATTCCTTCCAAATCATCCTCCTCAGCCCTCGTGTCCATGATTGCAACTTTTGCATGTTCATCTGCAACAGAATTGAATCAACGTTCCAATGAATCTGTTGCCCAATGTGCATCTACATGATAAACAGTTACCGTAGCATGCATTAGCATCTCAGCAATGTCTTGCCACAATTCCTTTCCCCAAACCTCCTTTGCATGAATTTTCCATCCAATCTTTTTCCAAGTCAGCAACCATACTACCAACCCGTTTGCCACTGACCATGAATCAGTATAAATATGACAGCTTCCAGGCGTTTCTTGTTTCAACAAAACAAGGGGGGGTCTGGGAATCTCTCTACCAGCACGAACACAGCCCAATGACCTGTTCTTGGGTGAGTAGCCCCTGGGAGAGACTCTACCAAGTCTTTAGCTCACTTGTCCCTTTAACAGCGAAGAAATTTCCCTGCATATCAGCCTTTGTCCTGCCCAGGGGCAGTCCAGCACCGAAATACTAGGCAATTCTCCTCTGAACAAGAGTACCAACAGCAACCCCATACACGTGTTTCAGCCTTGTTGGGCATCATCGGTGAGGTGAAGCTGCGCCTCTCTAAGAACAGTGTTTCAAATCTTGATACACAGCATATAATTCCGCAAACTGACTACTCTTCCCTTTTCCTGAGGTGATTAGCACCTTTCTTAATTTGGGATTGTATGCCACTGCTTTCCAGTGTCTATCAACCCCAACATATTTGGCTGCACCATTGGTAAACCATGCATGCTGTACTTGTTCCTCCAACAATTCTCCATACGGGATCTCCCATGTAACTGGAGACTCGTCAACAAGCAACTCTCCCTCTGGTTCGAGGTCTATGAGTGGAACTCCCGCTACCTGCTCATGAAATTTTGCTACACCGCCTTTCCCAAGCTTGGCACAATCTTGAATGTACCATTTCCACTTTATGATACTAGCCTTTTGTGCATGCCCAATCCGGTTTGTCTTAGGGGAGCTCAGTACCCATTGCATGATCGGAATTTCAGGTCGAATCAATAAATCATGACCTACTGTCATTTGTTCCGTATCTACAAGTGCCCAATAACATGCCAGCAACTGCTTCTCAAAGGGAGTATATCTGTCCCCTGCATCGGGCAACCTTCTACTCCAAAGGTACCCGTTTCCTGTCCTGTTTTTGCCACAGGCTCCAGTAGGCATAGGAATCTTGTATGGATGCATTCAATTGCACCTCACCATCCCTCAATGGTCATAAATCAAGCACTTTCTGAATCGTCTCCTTGGCCAATTGGAACACAGTTTCCTGTTCATCACCCCATTCGAAATCAAACTTTTTGTGCGTCACTTTGTAAAGAGCGGAAAAATCTGCCCCAAATCTGGTATGTGCCGTCTCCAGACCCCAAACAGTCAAATGAACTGTGTGCCTGTTTCTTATTCTTAGGGGTTACAAACTTCAGTATTTTTTGTTTTGCTTTTGGTACCATTTCATAGTGCCCATTGTGCCATTGAATACCCAGAAAAATCACTGTCTCTGCTGGACCTTGGGTTTTAGCATCCTTAATTTCCCAACCTTCCTTGCGCAACCCTTCTCTAATGAGATCCAAGTGCACTTGCACACTGTGCTCATTTTTACCTTGAATTAATATGTCATCAGTGTATTGCACAATTTGTACATCTGGTTTGCAAGGGATCTTGTCTAAGTGCTGCGCCCCCAGCCGGTGACAGATAGTTGGACTATGCATGTAGCCCATTGGCAAACACTGAAACGTATACTGCCTCCCACCCCATGAAAATGCGAATTGCTCTTGGCATTTATCCGCAATCGGTACAGTGAAAAAGGCATTAGCCAGATCCAACACCGCGTACCAGGTACCCTCACATTTCTGTACATTTTCAATCAAGGTTACTGCATCCGGTGCTGCCGGTACTAATGGAGGAGTGCATTTATTTAATTCACAACAATCAACAGTAATTCTGTATGAGCCATACGTTTTTTTAATAGTCAGATAGGATTGTTCCAAGCCGTGGTCACAGAACACAACACACCAGCTTCCACATACCCTTTAATGGTTTCTGAAATTTCTTTCTGCCCCCCTGGAATCCGATATTGTTTGATAGACACTCTTTATGTGGCTATCGTACCCTGCACCGGGGGCATTTTCAATTGTGCAACGGGTGTATAGGTAAGTGCACTCACCCCAAACTGGTAAATCTAACCCCCTAATCCAAGGGTCAATCCCTCCAAAATGTCAAATCCAATAATGTATTCCGCAAGGGGGACAATTAACACCTGATATGTGTCTCTTTTCAACTAACCAATTTTCATGTCAATTTCCGTTTGGACTGCCGAGGTTTCCCTACCCCCCAATCCCGTAATCATAAAATGTCTTCCCTTAAATCTGGAAGGATTCCCGTGTTTCAATGAGGCCTCTGCCCCGGTATCAATTAAGGCTCGAACCTCCCCTGTATTCCATGAATGCCAAAATAGTTCACTTTCACATGAGGTAGTCTGTCCACCTCAACATGGGCTGTCGCTACCGGAGCTCGACTCTCATCCTATTCATATTTGGAGTGCGTGTGTTTAGATTCCCTTTCTACCAACGCACTCACCATTTTCTGCAATTCTGCATAAATCAGCTGGGAAGGTACAGATTTGTCAGAAGACTCATCGTCTCTCCCCTCCGGAGACGGACCAAAAGGATCCTCCTCCTTTTTCGACTTATGCACTTCCTGTCGTTTCACTTACTTATATCGCTCTTTCCCATCTATGCCTCATTTTCTATATAACAAATAGATTTCCCGTGTTTCAATCCCATCAATATCTTCCCAGGGCACACCATCCTTCAATAGGACCAGAAATATATCCTTTCTCGGCACATGGGAGTCACGGCTGTCGAATCTCTTCCCGGTAGTGCGTTTCTCACTACACCCCTCCCTCTCCCTTTCCCTGGGTCGTTCATCTGGCTTTTCCCAGTCCCCTAGATCTGCCAATTGTCTAATGGCATTTACCACTTCATCAGTTATTTTGCTCGTCATTCCTACCAATAACGTCATCATGATGTTTTATATGCCGGAGGGGCAATTCGAATAAGGGCATTTCTAGCAGAAACTGAGAGGTTCACCAGCCCCATATGCTCCGGGGTTTCCATATGAATGGCCTCCTTCATAGTATGTTCCCTAACTCTTTGAACAGCATCCTTCAACGTATACCATTTTTTATCATCCGTCGGCCAATCCAACGTAATCGGGTACTTGTGGTTACATCCTTGGGACGCTAACTGCAAGAGAGACATTTGTCCCTCCTTACCATGAGCATCCCAAGGAGGGCCTGCCCTAGGGCCTCCTGAATCTGGGCTTCCTGCGTTAAAGATAAAAACCTAGCAGAATCCATTGCGTCCACTAAGAGACCCGCCGCCCCTCCATCCAATAATCAAACCATCCATGCCAACAAAGATTCACCTGCCTTCCGTTTTAGACGGTAAATAATCTCCCGACCTCCTGCTCCGAAAAATCCTCTAGTGCAGTCATATCTACCACCCCTCCACCTAGATTCATTGGATGACGACCCATCTTCCTACCTAGCACGGGTTTAACTGTCACCTCTTTACGAACCGGTTCTGGCTTGGATACAACCTCCGGTTCAGAACCACTATCAGTAGTAGTGCTATCATACACATCCCCATCCCACTGATCGGGTCCCAATCCATAACTGCGGAAGCAATCACTGTTGCTACCTTACGGGAATTAACCCTTCCTTGTCTCTTCGGATATTTATAGCGAGCAACCCTCACCACTGCTTGCTCTATTACCGCCTGATATTAATCTGCCTTATGATACAACTTCATTTGAAGCTGCTGCATGAATGCAATCTGTTTTTCTGCAGCTAATTCCTTTTCCAATTTCTCAACATCTGCCTGCAATTCCACATTTTGTTGATGCAATTTATGAAAGGCATGTAACAGAATCCAACCCCTCCTTCCTAGAGCCGAACATTCTTTCCCTTTCTCCATAGATACTTGATGCAAGCATTTCACCACTTCGGCTGAGCTTGCTTCTCCTATACTACTATCCCAGGTGTCACTTAATCCTGCCCACATGCCCAACTTTGTGCGAGTTTATCATATGGGCTCTTAGTCCAACCCGGGATAGTTACCTTAGGACAGTCCCAACCCACGGAGCTACCTTTCATCCTAAACAGGGAACTAATTGTATCAAATGGATGTTACACCAGCCTTCCGTTAATATAAAAACAAACCACAACATCAAACACAAAATAGTTTTTTCCCTTTTCACCACCCTAAAGGAAGAAATACGAAAAGGGGGAAAAAGAAAAATAAATTCTCTTTTCTTTTTTTCTTTCTTTCTCGTCCAAAACTTTACCTTCAACAAAAAATTATTTAGCAGCATCCTTTGGCATTAATATCAGCACAAAGACACTGCTCCACAGCGCCAAAATGTTTTGCTTTTGTTTGGCCACGTGAGGAGAACATTTACATTTACGTTTCCTCCGCCGCAGGCAAAACACGTTATTGGACTCAGACAGGCAAGAACTCACACATAGACTAATCGGTACACTAAAACAAATGGCTCGTTATAGGCCCTTTATTCACACAGTATATGTATATATGAACTTAGCATACATAAACAAACATACATAAATAGATACATAAAAAGATAGATAAAAATGGCATCACCATTAGTAAAGACATCGAAGACACCTTCATCTTGGCCACTACGACACTGCTTAGTCCCTGAGTAGGTAGGTGAAGAGATCACTCGTGCTAACAGGGTCTGAGGCGGAGCATCCTTCCTCTCAGCGAGACTGCATCACCCGGGGGTCCAAATTCCAACTAGCTTTTCCACAGAATACCCCCTTCTTTATGGGGGCATTTCCCCGCCTTTCTCAGTTGGGTCTGCCCCCGGCCAAAGAGCAGATCACAAGTGGAAGGGGCAGAGAGTGGAAATAACCAGTCAGGAGTGGAAAATCCCAGCACCCCTCCTCGCATTCATTCCCAGAACCCCTTATCGTGCACCTGCAGGACGCTCCGACTCCCTTCCCGTATTCGTCCTTCAGTGGACAATACCATAACTGTCCTCCATAGCAAGTCTACTCAGCAATAATATTTATGTCGTTCCGTGACCTTGCTCTGCTTTCGCTACTGAAATGCTCGTTTATTCTGCGAGGCCCGCGAAGACGCAGGCTTTTATTACAGTGATGGGAGATGAGTGTCCAGAATGGCTGCGCACCGACGCCACGTTTTTCTAGCTCGCATTTCGCACAAGCATTACATGGTCTTGTTGGCTGGTTTCCTTGTTGCTCTCAGGATGGGAGGTGTCTCATTGCAGTTGCCATAGTTGCCCTAGAGTTTTGGTGATATATGGTTTGAGGGTGTCGTTTTCCCGCTTGTTCCTTCTGGATGTTTCTGGTCTTTTCCTGTGTGGTCTAGCAACGTTGGGGGTTGTGCTTTGTTCTGGTTGGTGGTCCATTGCGAAGTATGGTGTTAGGTATAAAGATTTTTCCCTTCATTTGGCATTTGTTCTACTTTCTGTCATGCTTATGGGCGTGTGCTCCGCTGTTATGTCTATGGTTATTGGCGAGGTGCCATGGTGTACTTCCATTTGATTTATTCTTTCTCCTAGGTTTCTCCTGCATCGTTCCGTTCTGTGTCGTGGCATATTGCGGCGCTTTGGAGTGTACTAGTTTAATGTGTTTGCGTTATTGTCTCTGTGAGGGAGGTAGTCGGCCTGATTGATATTGCTCACACAACTCAAACCCCCACTATGGTCCTATCACTTGATGCAGAGAAGGCCTTCAACCGTGTCGAGTGGCCTTTTCTCAGGTCGGTGATGGACAGGGTAAATCTGGGAGCTAACTTTATCGGGCGTACCAGACAGGGCTGCCCTATCTCTCCATTATTGTTCGCATTAGCGGTGGAGGCTCTCGCCATGAAAATCAGAATAAGCAACTCCATCCAGGACATTTGCTGTGGTGATACCATACATAAGATTGCCCTCTTTGCGGATGATATTATTCTGACCCTGACTAAGTCTGGCACTTCTGTCTCGGACAGCTCTGTCTTCTTTTGCTGTTCTAGGAAGTCTCAGGGTTTAAGATTAACCTATACAAATGTGAGGCCTTGAATATTAACTTGAACCATGACACAGTTATTCGCCTCTTTGAGACTACACCCATCAGAGGTGCCGGGAGCAGCATTCAAAATTTGTCTATTAATTTGACTAGGAATCATTCTGCTCTGTATCGGCCAATTACCCCAAACTCTTTGATTCGATAAGAGCAGATCTTAAATCATGGTGCTCACATGCTATATCCTGGTTTGGTAGGGTGGCCTCAGTTCAAATGAACGTTTTGCCCAGATCACCATATGGTTTCCAGGCCTTACCAGTGTGCATCCCGCTTCCAGTCATTAAAAGAGCATTAGCAGGAGAGCTTAGCCTTTATATGGCAGCACTCTATGCAGAGAGTGTCAAGCTCGACCTTGTACAGGTCCAAGGAAAAAGCGGGATTGGCGCTGCCTAACCTTAAGAGGTAACATCAAGTGACTCAATTGAGAGTCCTGCAAGACTTGGTTAATCCATAGAGGATATCGTTTTTTAACCAGAGCCTATATTACACCTAACCGTATGAAACACACGGGGTTTGGGGATAGTGGATTATGTTGCAGGGGTTGTGGTGGTGCAGGCACATATATACACATTTGGTGGCACTGCCCTAAATTGAAATCGTTTGCTGTAATCTTGTTTGCCTGCTCAACAGGATTACCGACTCAGCTCTGTCGGTTGACCCTGCTGTCTGTCTATTGGGTCTTTGGGATAAATGCCAGGTTGGGAGCCACTGTAGGATTTGGCCTATGATTTTATCCATGATATTGATAGCCAGGACTGCTAAAGCTGCGTTTTGGAAGTTTGATCCAATCTCTATGGGAGACGATTGGCGGCTGGGTATCTGGTCACTGTAGATACAGGAGAAGGATATCTATAGTGTGCAAGATGGACGTTCAGCCTTCTTCGCAAAGTGGGATTGATTTTTGGAATATGTTAAAGCTAACCATTAGGATTACATGTGTCCAATGCAGTTACGATCCTTGGGCTTGCTGGAGTGTGCCTAATTCTCTAATGGGCCAAACTGAGCTGTAAGGGTCAAACAATGTTCTAATAAAAGGCGGCCATGTATGCATTGTTCAACAGTGACTCATTTCCTGCAGGCGCCTACCTGAGAGCCACAGGGATAGTTACCCGAGAACGTGGCAGGCCATGGACCCCTCTTGCCTGTTACCCCCCATCCGCACTCACACCTACTAATATAAAGAATGTATGTATTTTTGCATCCATGTTTGTATTGTTCTTTCTGTTTCTTATTGTATTGTCTTCCTTCCGAAGCAAACGTCAATCTGATTATTACTAAGCGGATTCACAGATGTACGTAACACGTCTATTCTTATAAACTGTTAATAAACAGCTCTGAATAAAATATTTTTTTTAATTAATGTGGTGTTCCCTCTGGTTTCTGTTTACAATCCTGGGTGCAAGTAACGGTCGGGGGCTTCCTGGTCTAGAGAAATCCTTTAAAAGTGCACAGGAGTTTTACGCCAGTTGAGTGTTTTCTCTTCTCAGTTAATGGAACTGACTGAAAATCATAAAAACGATGTTGCCTTTTACCTGATGTGTGTTTTCTAAGTGCTGAAAGCGAGTATGCTCGTCCTACTTGCATAGACATGCATAATAGCCCAGCATTTAAGGGGTTACGCTAGAAAGGCTATCTAACGAAGTAGAGCAGACTATGTACCTGTGGGGTTCTGCATTTGCTCCCTTACATTTGTTCGCATGCCATTAATGTTGTTCAGTGGAGGTGAAATGCATTGTGTTGCTTGTATGCCAGCAAAGCTGTTTAAATATAACAAAGAGTGCAGACTTTGCTTCTCTAGCAGTAATTTTAAAAGGGGGGAGACATGCTTTGTCGCTCTAGTTGTCTATCTTGGGGTCACTGGAGCTCGACTACGCGCAGTGGGGTTCATGGTTGGAAAGAGGGTCAGGGCAGAATAAATTGCCCTGTGACTGTCTCCTGCTATTCAGGGGGGCTTCAGTGGGAGCTCAAGGGGATTCCCCCATATACTTCCTCTGGTTCCCTCATCCCGTAGCTTGGGGGTCCCTGGCCCCTTGGACTATTACGCTGCTAGCCGTGGCACCAAAAAGGGGACTTTGTCACAGGGTTCAAATTGAGACAGCCTGATGCACTGAATCCGCTAAAGGTATTAAAATTCACAGGTTGGCATACTTCCCGTTTCCTGTTGACTTTCTAGAAACAGGGCTTGGTTGAGACCAGGGAGAGAAAAACATTTATGCTCCGAACTCAGGAGGCTCATGGAGAAGAGAAGCAGCAGCTCACACCAACACAGGTATTGCTACTGCAGCTGCTCCTTGCAACCCCCCCCCCCTCACCGCCCCCAGCTGAAACTCAAAGGAGGCAGTAGCTGCATCTCATTGTTGAGAAGCAGCTGACCACACCGTTTCTACCATCTCTCGTGCCACTTGAGCCGCTGCCCCAGGCACAATCTACAGAGCTGGAGCAATACAAGACCACCACAGCAGTGAGTCCAGTAGGGTGGACCAGGCACGGAAATGAGGGATTCAGAGGCCTCTGAAACAGGCCTAGAACAGAGGGCAACTGAATAGAAAGCACCCCATAGTTTTCTCTTTTCTGTAGCTGACCCTTCCTCTTACCCTGACACCCGCAAGAGGAAATTGCAGCCTGTAGGGGAGCCCTCAATCTTCAGGTCTGAAGGCATCAGTAGGCCTCACCACCTGTGCTGGGACTTTTTCCCCAGATGTGCAGCATCTTTCTTGCTGTGGTATATGGAGCAGTGATTTCATGCCATAACAAATGTTATGTCTCAGAAAAATTGTTTCCTCATCAAGAAACCACCTTTCCTAATGTCTGTGTGCATAATTATTGTATTATAGTTCTTTATAGAAAAGAAAAGGACTAACTTCCATTTCAAAGCTGAGAATGTCTTCTCTAATCAAAAAACCTTGTTGTCTCCTGAAATAATGAACTGTCCAACCTAATATACAAAACAATATATATTTCTTAAATCATTGTTTACAACAACACACATGTGGACGAACAATATGCAAATGCATAACCCCACCAGTAAATACACAATCACATTTAAAACAAACCACACTTGATTAATGACAACACATTCAAAATTCACCAAATTAATACATAGTTCTCAAAAGTCAAGAACAAATTACCAAAAAAATGCCCTAAATGTAAATATACAACTTTAAGCATTCCGAGTAGCAGTGAAAACATGCCAGAGTAGAGAGGAGGTGCTGGGGTGGCACACCTGCGGCACGTCAATGCTGTCACATGGAAGGGAATAGCAACATGAAAGGCTCACCCAAGACATGAATTGTGCAGGATTGCGCACAGTTCATTCGACACGGGAGCTGTGGGTATCCAGAGTCACCTACAAGGGCAAAGGGCACAGGTGTCAGCAACTAATTGAGGATGTCTGGCAAGAGAGGGGCCCAGTGAGCAGAGGCAGGCTAGGGGAAATCCCCTCACCCAAAAACAGAGGAGATGAGAAATGTCACAAACTACTGTTTTATTGAACACAATCCATATAAAAAAGGGACCACATGGTGTAAGTCTCCATGCAACTCAGCTTGCTTCAGGCTTGACAACAGGATTTAAGTGAATGTGATGTCACATATAAGAGATACATTTCTAAAACCTAAGATGAGATGAGATTGGGTGAATAGTATGGCTAGATATGCATTCTGTATTGGGTGGATTATCTAATTGGTCTGCCCATATCAGGTAGCTCCGCCTGGGACCACCTACAAAAGTATACATGGGGGAATATGTCACCAGGGTATTCTGTGATTGCTGACTGCAACACTGTTAAGGTGAGCATTAAGAGGGGATGGTGATTGGCCAGAGATGGCTTTCTCAGCCTTGGCATCTTGGACAGTTACCAGCACATGAACATCGTAGGGGTTGGTGAGAATGGTCCCAGGGTGCTGCCTGTCCCAATGTTACCACGCTCTAAGTTCCCAGGCCGCAAGCCAGGATATCTCAGCTATCACCTTCATACTGTATTGTATCTTTTGTCCCATTGAAATGGATGGAAACAAAAATCTGTCAGCTCCTTCCTGGCTCTCATGAATAGGCATTCCCTGCTGACTGCAAGTCACGTGTGGGAGGACTGCAGTTCGAATTATTATTCTCAGTAATTTATGAGGATTTTAGCCCTTTTTGCTATGGGTGTTATTACTCCTTTGGCCTCTGGAGACCTATTTGAGATACGTTCACCTCAGTGTTAAGTGTGAGCTGATGACAACCTGAACTTGTAGCAACATGTGTTTCCTTGTTTTCCAGATAGGGTTATGTTCACCGTTTGGGACATTGTTTGTTATCAATGCTTTTCCAATGCCGATTCAAACCTTCCTTCACTGCTTAAGCTTGGCAAGGCCATGCACATTGTTATCTGGCTATTCGGGCTTCGCTCTTTTGCTGGCTCAGCAAGACTCGGTCACTCTCCCTGCAGTGTTAAGACTTCTCAAAGTCTCCCATTCACCTAACATAGTTACGTCTTCCATATTGGTTTACATGGCCACTCATGTGAGTTGCGTTCAGCGCCAAGCAAGCAGTTATATGTATTCTTGCACGACTTGCATTTCAGCATAAGAGAGACAGGGTGTATGTGATCTCTATCTTAGTGATTGAAAGTGTGTTCTTTGTGTCTAAGAGCAGTTTGGCCTAGTGTCTGTGTAGCTTCATGAAGGGATGCATGTGCGCTTCTTGTCTAACACATCTACATGTGTGTGTGCTCAGCCATGATGTCACTCGCCTCTTAATGATTACAACTGGGTGCGTTGTATTGTGCTGTGCTCAAAAACCTTGCCATTTTTCCCCCTTTTAGGAAAGTTGAATCTGAGTGTTTCGCATTGCGGTAACTGTGGCACTGCTACTGGGTCTCTTGGCTCTCCCACCTAGATTCCCCACCCCGGAAAGGCGGGCTGTTTATTGTTGTGAGTTACGTGTTCCCTCCTGTGTCTTCCTTTGTTCTGCCGCCAACTCTTCCCCCCTCTGGGCATCCTGTTTGTGTGGCACAGGGCTGTGCGTCTCCCTCTTCTATCACACCCTTCTCCTCCACCTACCTCCTTCGCACCCCATATGGTGCTCTCTGTTTCTTCCATCTTCTCTAACTACTACTCTATATCCTACCTTATCTCTCTCACTAAGTCGGGAAGGAAGACGTTCAAGAGGGACATCCTGGTCTCCAACCCGGGCCTCCCTATCGCTGATACCTGTTCCCTCTCCAGACCTATGGACCCCTCATATGGTCTGTGTTCTCTCTCCATTTTCCTTTTCTCCCATTAATGGGAGCATTAGGTGCGAGGTCCTCTTAGCCTCCTTCCACTCCTCCAAGACCATCATTGATGTATACCTTAATGGCACAGTCTTGGTTTAGGGCCCTCAGCCCAATCTCCTCCTTTTCGATTGGCGTGTCCCACGTCTTTCTCCTGCTACTCCTTCCACCACCTCTCTGGCACCTTCCTCTTCCTCCTCTGCCCACCGTCGGGCCCCTCTAGCACCTCCACAGGGCATACCGCAAGCATGTACCTCTCCATGGAAGTCCTTCAAATGGTTCCATGTGTTAATATCCCCGCAAAAATATTGCCATACAAAAATATCACCATATTGTTGCGGCGATATTAAGCCATGGACACCCCCGCAAACCCCATCACTTTTTAATGGAACGGGGGACACCCCCACAACCCCAGTCCCAATAACCTCATAAATTATCCCCACTAATAATACCGCCTATGGCCTTACCCCATATATATGGCGATATTATTGATGGGGATAATATTACCTGATACACTTCAAATGTGTCAACCTGCTCCACATAGCTACTTTCAACTCACGCTCTGCTGTCAAACACTCCTCTGACATATGTCACCTCCTCGAAGAACTCGACCCAGATGTCCTTGCTCTCACCGAGACATGGTTCACGGCCAGTTCTGTCATGAGTTTTGACACTCTCCTCCCTGAGGGCTACAAGATCCTCTCCAAACCTAGGATCAACTGCCGTGGAGGTGGAGTAGCCCTGATCTTTCCGGAGTGGGTCCCTCTGTCATCCCTACGTACGCCTACCCCTCCTTTGAATGCCTGGTCTGCAGGCTCTCTATCTCTCCTGGTCTCTCTCCGACTGTGGCCACCATCTACAGGCGACCTGGCCAGGTCACCCTCTTATTCTCTGAATGGGCTGACCTCTCATCTCCTCTCCTTGCCTCTACCTACTTGGAGACCTCAACATCCATCTGGATGCTTCCAATACCTCCTCGGGGCAATTTCTGCAAAACTCTCTCACTCTCTCCTTCTCCCCTCACATCACAGACCTCTCAAAGAAGTCCCACTATCAGCTGCACCTCCTTAGAGGTATTCTTCCTTTCCTTACTTTCCCTCAGAAGCTCAACGTCTACAGAGCCCTGGTTCTCTCTAGGCTGGACTACTGCAACAGCCTTTATCACAACCTGCCTTCCGCTACTCTCCGCCCTCTGCAACTAATCCAGAACTGGACTGCGAGACTTGTCCATGGCCTCAAGCCCAGGGATCGTATCTCTCCAGCCCTGAAATCTCTCAACTGGCTCCCAGTGGCTGCAAGGATCAAGTTCAAGACCCTCTGCATTGGCCACAAGGCTGTCTGGGGCCAGGACTCGCATTACATCCAACTCTATCTTCCTAAACATCAGCTACCTCTAACTCTCTGATGGTCAGACACTTCTCCAGGCAGAGAATGGGAGGTAGATCTCTCTCCTCTTCAGGGGCCTCCCTGTGGAATGGCCTCCCTACCTCTCTCAAACTCGAGCAGGACCACCTCAGGTTCTGGAAGCAGCTCAAGACCTTCCTTTTTTGCTTCTGCTATCTCCCTTGCTTTCCCTTGCTGACCACCTGTCTGCCGCACTAGCTGGTCACCTGGCTACCCTCTGAACTCAACGGCACCAAGCTTCCTCCATGACCTGCAAGCACCTGCACTGCCTCCTGGTGTTAGGACACAGAGGCTCAGAATAGTAGCGGTGGCTTGACACGTTGCGATGCAATTTAGGCTTTCTGACAATATTCCCCTCAAGAGTACAAAACGACAGATTGAGGTGAGTATTGCCCGAAAATGTGGTACACCCTGGTACTCCAACAGCTGGCTGCAAGAAAAATTAATCAGATATTAACATGTGGGTTTAAGGCAATGGACTCTCCAAATCAAGATACTAAACTGATACTCACAAACAAGAAAATCAGACTGGGACTGAATAGTTCCAAGTGAGATTGGTGAGTACCCTAATAACAAGGAAAGTAACTGTTATCAGAAGTACAGAAATAGCAAGAAAGTAACAAACGAATAGTCGTGTGCTTACCAAATGAGTGACCTGGATAGGTGTTGCAGGAGAGTTGAAAATGGGGTGGCAGTCCTGAAAACACAGTGCTTTGTTTTTCCTATACCCGCCGGTACAAGGACGCCTAAAGAGTTAATTGATCCGAGCGCCGTTGCGCTGGTGTCCTCTGATCCTTGCGCTGATGCGCCAATGTCCTTTGGTCCTTGCGCCGATGTGTGGCAGTCCTGAATGTTCAAATGTCTTTGACAGTTCCGGAAAGAAGTTATAAAACAGGTAAGAGTCAAGAGATGAGATGTATGCAGTCTGTGGGTTATGAGCAGGTAAGACGTGTGAAATGAGAAAACTGAAGTTCATGGACGTTCCAGGTCTGGTATGAGAAGGTAAGACTTGAGGGGTTAGGCGAGTGCAGTCCGTGGACGTTCCGGGTCGGATTTGAGCAGGTAAGACTTGAGAGGTTAGGCGAGTGCAGTCCGTGGACGTTCCGGGTCTGGTATTAACAGGTAAGACTTGAGGGGTTAGACAAATGCAGTCTGTGGACGTTCCGGGTCGGATTTGAGCAGCTAAGACTTGAGAGGTTAGGCGAGTGCAGTCCGTGGACATTCCGGGTCTGGTATTAGCAGGTAAGACTTGAGGGGTTACACAAATGCAGTCCGTGGACGTTGCGGGTCGGATTTGAGCAGGTAAGACTTGAGAGCAATGACAAGAAGGAAACAAGGAAGATCACCAGGCGGGCCGAGGATTCACAGAGCCAAGAAGACAAGGGACAAGGTACGTAGCTTTGAAAACAGACAAAATCAGAAGCGCCGCTGTGCGCGGGGGTGCGGCTTAAGTCCTGGTCACCTGACCGTACGCACAGGTAGGCGCCGCAGGCCTGAGTGCCTACACGAATACCATGGCCGCCAGAGTTTCCATGGCAACCCATAGCGTTCTGAAAAAGGACGCACCGGAAACAATGCAGCACGGTTCTGATGCTTAGCAGACCACCTCAATTTGGAACCAAAAACGTTTGCTCCTCTGGGGTTACTAGGTAGTTTGTTATTGCGCGAGCTCCCTCTATGTTTATCCAAGGAGGCATTCAATGGAACCCTGACACCTGGCCTCTGAGCACTGAGGGTCTGTTCTGCAACCCTGCAGCCCTGCCCCCTTTGTGTGCTTCCCATAGCTGGCTCCCCCAGCTGTTCTTACTCAGAGCAATTGCTGTCCTGACCGCACGTCCCTTCTCCCTCCCCCTGGCACTTCTCCCACCCACCCTGCACTTGCACGATCTGAATGACACAAGGCCTAGTAAGATTGTTTGTTACATGTTCCCTATGTCTCTTTACCTTGCCTTGTCGCGCCTAGAAACACTTGTGTACAGGCACGTTATAAATATATCATACTCATTTAGTAGCTCCATTGCCTGCAGGTTCATTGATCAGTGATGCCATCCGGTTATGGTCTGTTTGGCTGCTTCTGTGAGTGCCATCTGTCACTTAAGTGGTATAATGGTGGAGAGGGGGTAGACGCCATGAGCGATATGCATCATTCATGTCTGTCACACAGAAAAGCGGGGGATGGTTGCTCGTACACTCTGCCTCTCTACAGCATGTTCATCTACAAGACTTTATGTGCCTTGGTGAACAACATGGTTGCATATAACTGACACTACTTTATGTGTCATGTACGACATGGGTATGCATGCAATATCACTTTGGGATTCCCTTTCACATATCTCTCAAACACCAGTTGTAAAATGCATACACTGACAGGATTGCCAATGTACATGTGGTCTGTGGTAGTCCTATGATCTGCTGCTATGCATCTGCCCTGAGGAGCATACAGTTGTAATTGTGCATTTTTTGTGGTTTATAAATCCTGCACTTGTGTAATTGCATTCATGATTTGCAGCACACATGCATCACTGTCTGGCAGTGTTGCGTTCTCATTGTGCAGTAGTACACTGTGCTATTCCCTATGCATTGTGGTACCTGTAGTGCACTCTTAGTGGATTAGTTACTTGCTATGATTGTGTATGCTTCCCGGTCATCCTACGGCATTGTCCTGCAGGGCCTTTTCCTGTGGATTGGTGGATGTAATGTGTGGGGTGAGAGGGCTGGTCCTGCTTGCACAGGGCTATGATGGGTCATGCATATATTTTCCAATTTTTGTGCACGCCCCTGTCAGATAGCATTTAACTTGTGATACAAATTTGTGTTGTGTGGTGGCCCTTGTACTTACCCACCAATGTCCATTGCCATCTGTATCTCTCCATGAAGGGAGGCAGTGTGCTCTTCCGCATGACCATGGCATCGTTGGTGGAACCAGGAAAGTGGGTGCAGTAGTGTGTGATGGTGAGGTCTGCATCGCAGGTCACCTGTACATTCAGTGAATGGTACTGCATCCTGTTGATGTAGACCTTGTCTGCTGCCTCGGGGCCACCAAGGCCACATGGATGCAGTCTAGGGCTGCTGTTGCATTGGGCAGTTGGACAGCTGAGTAAAATCATGCCTTTGCTGCATTTACCTGTGCCAGGGTGATGGGCAGGGAGATGTAGTCGGCAGCATGCTGCAAAAGTGCATCTAGCACCTGCACAAACACACTTGAGAATGTGGGCCGTGACATGCCATGCAGCATGAGAATAGAACTAATGGAGACTGCACTCAACACTCAATAGCGTTGCTTCTCAATTACCCTTAGTTCACAATAGATTCTGAGGTGCTGGTTGTAAAGGGATTTGCCATAGTATACCAAAGACCAACATACAAAGAATTGTCTGGATAAACCAAGCCAGAGCACAAATGCACCCTGATATGTTGGTCCTCAAAAGACCTAATAGCAATAGTACTTAAGGTAGAATTTAAAATAAAGACAGTTTTTGCTCTCAAAAAGAATAGTTACAATGATTTCCAAAAACTCACCATTGATATGTTCCCCCCTTACCCCGGCAATATGAACAATGTGTCCGGAGATTCTAGCCTTTGAAAATAAAATTCTGCAGCAAACAGAAATCCTTTCCATTCTAAAAATAGATACAGGGATAACCTCTCGGGTAAAGAAAGACAAGCCATCACCAGCTTGGATAATCACCCAGACTTTATAATAAAACCAGCAGACAAAGGGGGCCGGATTGTGCTTTGGAAATGTGATTACTGCTGAGAAGCTCTGAGACAACTTAACAACAGGTATTTCTATAGGCAACTCGACAGAAAACCTACCACATGTTTACAAGATGAGATCAGTAGTCTCACACTCCATGCCGTAGGAGAAGGGTGGATAGATAAAGATGAGAAGTTGTTTCTAAATAAATCCCACCCTACCACCCCAGCATTTTATATGCTTCCCAAGGTACATAAAAACAGTACAACACCTCTAGGCCATCAAATAGTCTTAGCTATCAACTCAATTTTGGAACCATTACCGGTCTATGCCGATTTTTTTCCCTCGGACCATTTGTGAAAGACATGCACTGCTACATACAAGACACCACCTCCATTATCAACATCTTAAACATAGACATACAGAGAGACAATATATTTGTTACTTTTGACGTTGAATCACTATACGAGCATTCCCCAGGCTGCCAGCAATAAGTACTCAAAACATACCTGGACAAACGCACATCCACACTAAAGAAAGTATCCACTGCATTTATACTCAAATGCATAGGCTAGCTCTAACTGAGAATGTTTTCCTACTTGAAAAGTATTTTGATCAGCAAACACATGGTACTAGCATGGGTGCAACTGCACCCGACACAGCAAATGTATACATGGGCCATTTCGGAACACAATTCATTTTTCCTGAAACCAATCCGGTCATCGACCAGATGGCGTGTTGGTACAGATACATTGATGATATATTGATAATCTGGTGAGGGACAACAGAACATCTGATGAGGTTCAAAGGCTGGTTAAAGTCTTGTAACCAGTACTAAAATTCACCATGACGTACCATGAAAAATCTATCGCTTTTCTTGACATAACACTTCTTGAGAATGACCATGGCACAATTGACATCACACTGTATCGAAAGCCTATTGATAAAAATGTGTTGCTACACTATAGAAGTTTCCATCCACTAGCTCTAAAAGGCAATCTTCCCTTTGGGCAATTTTTAAGAGACAAAAGGTATTGCTCCACCAAGGATGAATTCGACAAACATAGCACTGATCTTACTGACGGATTAACCACAAGAGGGTATCCCAGAAATATACTTAAAGACGCAAGAAAAAGAGCTAAGAATTGGTCTAGAGACACCTGTCTCATGAAACAAAACAAAGATGTTGAAACTGACAAAATTACATGTGTCGCCACATACAGCACTATCAGTAATGTACTTGGAGTAACGCACATAGATTCAGCTTTTCTAGAAGGGGGGGAAGAGAGCCATCTTAATGAACTGGCACATTCTGACTACAGCAGATTTTCATCCCAACAAATCCTGTAAGCAATCAAAAAATATAAAACAATTATTTGTACGTACCTATGAATGCACACCTGAAAAATTGCCATCAATCACATCAACGTGGGGCATGTCGCCGGTCAAAGGCCATTACCGGTGCAGCAGTTGTTCTGTATGTGCCCTTACAAAAGATATGACTAGCATTCAACTTAAGAACATCCTTTGGGAGTTTAAAGAATTTACAAACTGGAGAACAATGTGGGCCATGTATGGCATAACATGCCCCTGTCACCTGAGTTATATAGGCAAGACAAAGAGAGACAAGAGAAAAATATATGAACACTGCTCATGTCTTAAAAGCAAAGTACCTGACAAACTCATGGTAGAAAACGTTATACAAAACAAAATCAGAAACACACAACTTTCACCTGGTTCATTTTACAAACCATGAATGCACACCCCAGAGGAGTAGGCAGAGATAAGCGACTCAGATAATTGGAGCAAAAATTGATCCAGAAACTGGACACAGTCTGTCAATGTCTTAACACCAGCATTGAGTGGTTTCTCTTCCTATAACCCCAACAGGGTTTTTGGAAAATGGAATCTAGGCTGTCTTGTTTTAAGAACATTCCTGAACACAAAGTGAAGCAACCCCTAGGCTTCACAATACACTACCATACCATATGTTAGTGGCTACTCTTATGTATTTTGTAGCCACTCTTCGGCATATTGACTCTTCATTCATATAACTCTGCGGCTAAAGTTTATCTGCACGCAATTTTGGACAATAGATGCCACAACAATACAATATAAGTATAAATAGGAATACAGGCTGTCTTACAAGCGTTTTTTCTGTACAAAACCCCTTTCTAAGATGGCGACTCGCAGCGCGTCTCGCATCATCACGAGAAGCCAAGGGTGTTGACACACAACTTAATAACCATGCTTACAAGCAGTCGACGCTGTTCGCAATCGAGCTGCTGCTCGTCAGTTTCACATCGGCGCGAGCAGATGAATACACACTCAGTTAAGCTCTTTTCCCTAGTAGGTGTAATCAGATCGCCTGAGCTATGCAGGGGCTTTAATGCCGGGACATGTAACCCATAGATGTGGCCTTGTTTCACTCCGGTACGAAACTAAGCACAAATGAGGTGGCTATCCAGCCACTTTGAAACAATTAGAAACAAATGCTTTTACTGAGATGCTAGAGAAATAATGTACTTTGATCTGTATTTACAGATGTGAGCCTGGAATAATCCACCTGCTCCACCATCTATCAATTCAACAAGATGACCCTGCCATACTCACAACTGAGGTATGATACAGCAATGTTAGACATGTTTGTTGAATAAAATTAGCAGTCACAATAATGACACTTTAAAATACTAAATAAACCTGCTGTTTATCTTTGCAGGTGTGTGAGCATTTGAAATTCTTGATGTGAAGCTCAACATTAGATTTAATCCAATTGAAGGTCATTGTTCCTTAGCCCATGTACCAATAAAGCCACCATTTAAAGTTATAGACATGGACAGTTACTATAAGCCACAATAAATTGTGCCCCTAGTCCTAGCCTCACTATTGTTATTTGTTGTTTCGATTTTTAAATTTACTGGAATTCCTATAACATTAAAGGGGTTTGTGGAGTAATACCTTTATTGAAACCATATACGCCCTGATGAAGGCCCACTGCTTTTGAAGAACAGGGTTGGATGCCCATATCTCTTAAAGAAGGGCCAAAACACTGTCAACGATATTAGTATGTGACTAAGTTGACTGGGTCAATATCCTTATTGTGATTTAACAAAGTGAATGACACTAAATAGGTAGTCCCACTATTGTGTACAGAACCACTTATTTATCAAATAAGTGTATGAGAACCATGTAAAAAAGTGCTAGTTATATGTGAATTCACAGAAATGGAGACACCTCTGTTGTCTAATGTGTCAAATAGGA
Source organism: Ambystoma mexicanum (assembly GCF_040938575.1). Lineage (NCBI taxonomy): Eukaryota > Metazoa > Chordata > Amphibia > Caudata > Ambystomatidae > Ambystoma > Ambystoma mexicanum. The sequence goes on from NC_090930.1 coordinate 1,120,489,871, forward strand.
TTGATAAATGTTTTTGAGTTTATTATGTACTTGTTGATGATCCTGTATTTGGGCACTTTCTACTAACCCCTTATCACCATTTGTGTTTTAGATCGTGTTGTAGTCACAGAATGTCTATGAGTTTTGAAAGTTAATGTATTTGAATTCAAATAGAATTAAATTTTGATTTGTGAAATGGCATAAAAGCTTGGATTGATGTATCCATAATTAAGTTGTGCATCCTTTTTTCTGTCCGTGTTGCGAACAATACGGTGCAAAAGGGAGGCGTATGTGGGCTACATTAACCCACTGAACAGAATTTCACCAAAACCAAGCTGCATTTGCGCAGAAACAGCAAAATGGTTGCGCTGGCTCCGGGGAGCACCATGGCCTTACAACTGTGTTTTGCAGCAACAAAAAGATGGCTGCACCGTCTTGCCAAGCATACATTGAGTGTTACTCACCGGCCGGCGAGTGGTTCGGGCAAGCGACCAGGAAGGAAGTACTGGATGTTGATTGAAGAGCTTGAGATGGAGCCTCCACCTGAGCCTCCTCTCTGTTGAGGGAATAAGCTCTTTTTGATGATATGACCCTCAGCTGCACTAAATTACAGACTGAGAGACTGATCACCCAAAAGAGTGGAGAGAACACACCGCCACGGACCCAGCTAAAAGAAAAAGACAATTGGTAAGTATTTGGAAAAAGCAAAGATCATCAAAATAGAAAAGCCTCTCAAAAGCAGAAAGTACCTGGGTCACCCACTCCCCTTATCATCGAAAAGGAACAGAGATGGAATTTCCCCTATAAGTACAGAAAAGAGATTAACTTCTTATTTTGAGGATTCGGGTAAGAATTAATAGATTCAGATAGGAATCAATAAATAAAGTGAAGGAAGTCTTACCAGAAGGAATTGAAATAACCTAAACTAGAACAACGGAGGTACAAAACAATAAACAGGAAGGTTAGTAGGGAAGCTATACCCGGGCGGCACGAGGGGCGCACTAGATACGGGTAGGTGCACACTTCTTAGCAAGGCGTCCCTATGTGCACTTTCAGAAAAACAGTGTTTGTGTATAATCAGCAAAGCGTCCTTGCCTGCACTTGAGGGAGCAAATCCAAAACCTCGGAATGGAGTCGAAATCCACAAAAGAACACTGGAATTGGAGAAGGAACAGTACCCAGTACTTGGAGTCAGCTGGGAAGGTGAGGAAAACCAGTTGATAGGTAAATCAGGACAGAAGGAATGCAATCCAGTTAACAAGCAGCGATATTCGATACACAAGCGGGCTAATGACGGTACAGAATCAGGAAGAAAGCAATCCGTAGGACAGGCAGAAGTCCGGTACACAGGTAGTCAGAAAACAGTACAGAATCAGGAAATAAGTAAACCGTAGAGCAGGCAAGGGTCCGGTACACAGGAAGTCAAAAGTTTTTGAGAAGTCTCAAGGCAGTCCGTAATTGGAGAAACAGGAATTGGTATACGGGAAGGCTGGAAGGCACAGAAGACGAAACTTTGGATGCCGGTTGCAACTTTAATCAGAAGCTGCGTCCTTACCGCTGCAGTGCCTAATATACTCAGGAGGCGGAGCGCCGTAAGCCTGTCAGAGCTCACGTTCAGAATAGTCGGAACTGCACGCAAAAAGTAGGTTTCCTGGGAGTTGTAGGCAAAGGTTAGGTTGTCGATACCTTTGATGTTGTTGAGCCCAATCTCCAGGGTAACCGCCACCGAGAGAAGTAAGGGGCTGAGAAATGTCGGATATTGTGGCGAAGCGTCACAACTTTGGTAGTTACCTTGGTGGTTTGTTTCACCTGGCGTGATGAAGAGGTGCGCGGGTCACTCAGACCCCGATGTGTGACAGCGGGCAGGATGGAACAAGGGGACACACTGAGAGAGCGTGCCAGTGTGTTCTGACATATACAAATGGAATAAAGTGAAAAAGCAGCGTTGCCTTGCTGCAAGCCCAAAATCCCCATTAAAAAGGAAAACTTTTCACCTTTAAAAAATGCTGCTTGGACGCTATCTGTTCTTCCTTAAACCACTGTGATTAATAAGGCCCTGCCATGCCCAGTATATCTCATTGTGCTTCAGCAAAACCAGGCATGATTTCTGAATGACAGGCCCTGTCAAACCAACTCTGAGAAAAATCCACAAGGAACTCCACTTTTACCCGCACGGGAAAACGCGTTCATTTTCTTCACAAAGTATCAAAGATCAGTAGTTCCGAAGAAACTCCTGCTATCTGGGCCATGTCAATTTCAATGCATTTGCGCTTCAAACAAACCTCCTGCATACAAGAAAATAACTATAGCTGCAAAACAGTGTGGGAATCCAGAGGGCGATGCAAAACCGAATTTAAAAAGAAATGCCAGCTTTTCACCACACATGTAAAATGGGCTTTGCAAACTCAAGGAGAGAAAGGCCTGTTTTAAAAGTAAACTGTTGAATGAAAGCCTGCCATTATCTAGCATTATCTAGCAATGTGAAGGGGTTTGTTGCTGGGGAAAATACACACATGGGTTATTTTATTCAACTGGCTTGTTTAATTCAGGACCAAAATATAAGAAAGTAAAACTGTTAAGCTATATTGGCTGGATTTTGCAAGTTCCAAAAGAAAAATTGGTTTCTGCTTGGGGGGGGTGCTACCAACAGGAGGGCCTCTCTCAGCAGATACTAACACCCCATTGATAATTATTAGATTGGACAGAATCTAGTCTAGGCTGAACCCACTGACAATGGAATTTCCAGGACAAGGAAGTGTGAAGTGGGGAAGGGGCAATAAACCTTCAATCCAGATGGAAAAAAAACCACCTTGCTCTGGAGGAAATGACAGTTGGTGGCCGCTGAAGAAAAAAATGGTCCAGCGACAGACAAAGGACTGCCATTTGCTTCCAAAGACTATTTATGAATAAAAATGTAAAGACTTTTATCTCTGCAGCACGACTTTGGAAAAATGTAAACATTTTGCAGTTTAAAAGTGATTTTATGAGCTTTCATTTAAGACATGGTAGAATTCACAGACCCCTTGGGTATAGAAATGGCAAAGAATCAGGGATTACAAGGAAAGTATCCATGATGCCAATGCAAATTTTTATACTTACATCCCTCATGATAATCCACACATGTGTATAAAGTTATGGAATTTTAGGCCGAATCGTTCATACTCAAAATTACCAAAAAGTATTAGAAGGCGAAACAATGTCTCACAGATTGCTGAGTTGGAGTGCTATGCTCTACACAAAATATGTAACATGTGTATATGATTTTCTAAGAGATTTCAACTGTATAAATGTACCGTTTGTGGCAAAATCGTTTTTTGGCTAAAATAACTGTGGGAGGTTTTTGAACATTGTAAACTCACATCATAAATCTGCCCTCCTGCTTTGAAATCCAACCAGTTGAGAGCGAGGCGCAGGCTAGCACCCCTGACCAATCCCGTGGGTTAAAGGTGTGCTTAGCTAAGCCTGTCCAGCCATATACTTTGATGATGTCACTATGCATTATAAATAAGAGTCCCTGACAAGACTCTAGACAGACACTCTTCCTGATTTTCCTGCACCGGCGTTCCTGTTCCATTCATCCTGTTGAGTCCAGATCCCAACTACAAAGCCAAAGCATTGCTGACCTTACTCCAGGGCCCACTGCAAAACCCAAGCATTGCTGATCCTATTCCCAGCAAGGCCATTGATCCAGAATCAACCCACTAATCTCCCATTAAAAAGGGGAACGCTATGGTACCTTTTGCATCCTGAACCACTAATTGCTGCCCACTAACTGCATCCAGAGGTACCTGCGACATCCAGTGACCAGAATTACCATCCGGTGACCCGACCTTGCCCAGCTGTCATTTGCCCAGCTGTCCTTTGCCAGGCGCGCTGCCGTGTAGTGACCAGAACCATTGATGGTCCAAAACTCCCCAAGCTAAAAGTGGACTGTAAGTATAATCCCTACCCCATAGAAATTGATAGTCTACTTTGTCTTGCATTTGTCCTTATCCCAATGTCTAAGCCATCCTATCCTTATCCTGGTAACTTATTTAAACTGTCAGAATTCTCTGTGTTCTTGCCCTTGATCTCCCAGCGTTAGCGCCACTTTTCTCTTCATTTCTGTCTTGCATAGACCATAAGTCATTAGCGATATTGTGTTTAAATAAATTAATTTTCCCTAAAGAAAAGGGGTACACTGCGTGAAGGGTTACAACTGCAGCGTAACTTTTATATTCATGGGTGGTGTTCCGCTTTTCTTAGCCATTAAATCTAGATTAAGTAAAAGTTGCCTTGCACTTTTAAAACCGATTTTCTCTTTTTCACTGCTATATTTCCCTAAAAATGAACCTCACTCTATCTTCCAAATCTCTCTCAATTCACCAGCTACCCCCATTCTTTCACTTCTGTAATATCCCTGTGATACTGAAAGGAAATGCAACTTTTACACAATTCATTTGGCTGCAATCCGTTTTAAACTTTCCACTCGTTTTTCAAATTGTATGCTCTTGGTAATCCATTGCTTGTGATTGTTAGTGTCTATGCATTGTTGCTTTAGTGAGAAATTGCATTTACCTTAGAGTTTTAACCGCACATTAATTATTTATTTGTCCATTTCCAAGAGCCATTTAATAACATTGCAAGGGGTTTAAAATCCGTTTCCACTCTTATTTGGTGAGGTAAGGTCGGATTCTGATTCCGTTTCCTGCCTCTTATTCCTGGTTACTTGCTGTGTCTTTCTATCCATTCAGAATTGAGTATTTGTGGGTTGAGGGAACATTGCAGGGGGAAATCCTAACTCAGGTGCTATCTTTCGTAAATCAAAAAGTGCTCCTATTCCCTGGTGTCTTGTATATGTTCCACTAGAAGGTTAAACCAAGTGCATTGCTTACATTCTCATTGCAATTATCACCCCATTGGTGATTGCTGCCCCATATTAAAAATGGTATGATTTATTTAGAATTTAAAATAAATAAATAAATAAATATTGCATTTTACCAACCAGCCTGGGTCATGGTCCACTGTGTCCCAGGGTATTTGAAAAGGGGGTGTGATACGAGTTGTGTACCATCTCAAATCGAATCTGCATAAAATAAGGAGAAAAGCATCTCAGTTGTGCGCTACATACTAGGCCGAGACCAAGATGTGTGTCGCCTGATTGAAATCCTTAACACGTAGTCGGTTCTCACCTCCTTTCTCTTTAGTTACCTTCTCCCCAGCTCTGTGGAACTGCCCCCCGTCCCCGACAACAAAACAGTGGCTAGGATCCATTGTGCAATATATAAACCTATCCAGAACACAACCACACACTGATATATTGGTCCACAAAATACCTAATAGCAATTGTACTTATGGTAGAATGTATCATAAAAGAAGAAAATAAAAGACAGTTTTTGCTCTCAAAAAGAATACAGTTACAGTGATGTTCAAAAACACTTACCAGAAAATGTGTACATTTACCTGCACATAAATAAGCCAGTCAATAAATAAAGTAAACTGTTCAAATACCAAGGTTGTTAACCCTCACCCCTATTTAACACCTAGTCGAACTGAGCACACCTCAAGATCTTAGTTGTGCTCACATTTAACAATACTGGAATAATGCTTAATTTGTCGTTATTAGAAACAAACGTTCTAACGCATAACGGACGCCTAAAGTAAGGGTACAGATGTCTTGACCTAATACGTTTTGGCAATCCGTCCCCTCTTCAGGGGAATTACGCCTTACCCAGATTCCTAGAAACAATAGAAATTCATTTGACATTATGACAATTTCTTTAATACTGTAAAATACTGAACCATGGGCAATCATGATTTCATCTCTGTAAATGACCTCTCTCAATGGAAGGTTACCACTGTTAACATCCAACAGTAAGCCCAAGTTGGACTGTTCACTGCAACCAGATCTCTCCTAAAAATACAATCAAGTATATTTCTGTCACTTCCCTCATGTAAGATCTCCTCATTCTACACTAACCACCTGACCCAAATACCACTCACCAAACAATTGCTGCTTGTGAATACCAGGTAATGTGATCCCTTCAAAGGCTGACAAAACAAGCTCTCACCATCATGGTTAAATCCATGTAGGTATAACTTCCCAAGCCATCAAAATAAATTGCAACCTTTGTTAAAAATAAATTGCGTTCACTGTATTGACTGCCTCATTCCCAGGTCAATTAGTTATCCCCCCCTCCCTGGGGCCTCATAACATGTGCAAGTGTATATCTCTTAACAACTTGAGGCTCACCTGCCTGTAATCGTTCAGATCCCTTCTCTCGAAGCAACGCGTGTGAACCTGCATCCTCCTTCGTTTATGCTGTATTGCGCTCCCTTGCCGTGATATCACGGAAGTGTGTTACAGGAACTAGCATACATCCCTCTTATGTGCTGTGCCCACATGGATGCCATGTTGGATGTGTATTGTGAGAAATCGGAGGGTATCCTCACACCTACTCCGCTTGGATCCTCTTCTCAGGTAGCCATGGAAAGGCCATTGCTTTTGGATTCTGACTCTGGGGGTGGAGAAGTGAGAGAGGATCACCTCGGTGGAGGGTCCCTTGGTTTGGGGAGAGGAATCCACAGGCAAGACATGCATCCCCCTTTCCCTTCTGAAAATTAACCTCACCCTCCCTCAGCCTTCATGGGCTAATATAAATCATTTTCCATCATTTCCCCCCATTCAACCCTCTATGGTACTGGGACGATGAAGAAGCGACTAGGAGTAGTGAACACTAGTACTCCATTTCGCCACTCTAGTACTGAGATAAGGAAGAGGCCTGCAAAGTATTGTAAAGGTCAGACATGTCTCAACTACTCCTCTAATTGCAATCAGGCAATTGTAATTTGAGACTCAACTGCAACCTGTCAAGCGGCTGTGGGTGTATTAGAGGGGAGGAAACCAGCAGCAAACGGACCGGCAGGGAAACCTGTTTGCAAAAAGGCACCCATGGTGGGTCCTGCAGGAGAGCCAGGATACCGGCAGACTACCCCAGGAAGCTGTGGAGCCAAGTGCCAGGCGGGCCACGAGAAGTCTGCAGGTGGGGAAGCCTCAATTGACGGAGGTGCAGAGCCGGAGCTGCAGACACAGAAGAAGAGAGGTGACTGACAGCGACTGAAGCGAGAGCAGAGCTGCCAGCGAGACCCAAGATGAAAGTGAAAGGCCAGCGGGGCTCACGTCTGGAAGCAAAACACGTCGACTGTCAGCGGAGTCAAAAGCAAAAACACAGCCACCCGGAGTAGACGCCAGGGACTAGTGAGTGTCATGGGAAGAGCACTTGAACCAAGGCGCTCCTGGGGCTGTGGGAGAAAGCCGAATGAAATGCAGAATGAATGAAAAAGCTTATAACCACTGAAGTTAATCCAGAGTTATGGGTTGAGAGGGTAAATACAAGGACAATATAATATGCAAGAGTGAAAGTCACAACAATTGAATTCTGAACTAAAGGGGGGCTTTTGGCAAAGATGTGTCTTGATGGCAAGTGTGTGTGAAATTCAAATATTGCCTGTTGAAAGTAAAACACGAATCACATGAAGATTTAAAGAAAACAAGTATGGAAGATTGCGAGAGAGCATGAAAGTAAGGTGGTAAAACAAACAAACCACCACCAAGGGAACTATATATGAAAATACATTGTTACAAGGCCAAAAGACTGGCAAAGAACAGAACATATTGTGGCAACGCCTGCAGGCTGACAAACAGGAGCCAAGTGAGAGTGAACCATTACACAGGTACAAATGCAGAAGAACTTGTGTGGGCTAGAAAGCCTAGGGTTCCTGGTTGCGCAATCTGTAATGGGTGGACTGTGTGGTCTGACAACTGTGCCCAGATCAGGGAACCCCAACTGTGAAAGCCAAAGAGGTTGCTGAAGTGAAATAGGAAAAAGAAATCTGATTGAACAGTTAAGAAACAAGAAGTAGTATAAAGAAGGCTTGGAGCTGCTTTTGAATATTGAAAGAGTGAGCATAAGTACAAGTGGAACTGTCTTGCACTTGGGGAAGGGTACCCCAAGATTTTGTGGAACTGTCTTGCACTTGGGGAAGGGAACCCCAAGGTTTTATGGAACTGCTTTGAATTTAGCAAAGGGAATCCCAAGACTTTTGTGGAACTATTTTGAACTTGGGCAGGGGAGCGGATAAGTAAGCCAGGAGTTGGAAGAAGCTGAGAACTTTGTTTGAAACACTATTTCTTTTATTGCTGACATCCCAACACATTGTTTAACTTTAGTTGTGAGGGCAAGTATTTGTTTTGGACACAGACAGACTTTTAAGTTGAACTTTCTGATTCAGTTTCCTTAGTTTCTCTAGGTAGGGACAGCCTATTTTAGGATAGAGCAAGTTAGACCTTCAACCATCCTGACATTTGAGTTAATAAACATTTTTGTTTGAACTTTGAATCGGTTGTCTGTCTTGCTTCATGATGCCTTCACAGTATGTAAAACGTTATGTTAACCTCTCAAGTGATGCTCCCATATCAGCACTCTTCTGCATTGACAGGCTTCATTACTCTTCAGAGCGTGTCAGTCCATACACTTATATTGCTACTCACCAATCCTCAATTATAATCCAAGACTGAACTGCATCAGTAGTATTTTAGAACTAGGACCCTTGTAGTATAGGTGTTGGGTGCGTCTACTGCAAGCAGTTGGAGCACCCATCACCCATTACCAGAGGTCTCACTGGGTGATCTCTACTTTACATAAGAGGTCAATAAAAGTAGCAGGCACAATCCCTTCTGCCTCAATATAAATAACATGCCATGGGTCTCTATATCTCTCCGAGGTCTCCTCACCCTTCATAGAGGTTATATAACTATTGTTCGCCCTATGACAAGCCTCTGAAGCAGTGTTGTGAAGAACTATTGGGATCCTTGAAGTCCGACAAGCTCTAAAATAAATCAAACTCCATGTTCATGCCTTTGGGGTATAGAGAGGCAAGGGCCTATAGCCAATAGATTTCTTGCTGCTGTAGAAGTTGCAATAAATTGCCGCCCCGTTTGGGGAGGGTAACTTGTTCAAGTACAACAAATCTCCTCTGCACAATAGTGTGGTTTTTTCCCAAAACTTTATTTAAGAGCCAATCATAAATGTTTACATTATACAGTTCGCATTTTAGCTTTTGCAGTTTTCTTTCGACTCTCCTCTCGGTTGCAAGTAGGCTCTTGGTTTTAACTTTATAACTCCCCTCCACCCACTTCCCTCCCTTTTCTCTTCTTTAACTTATCAGTATAAGACGGAGTTAGTACATCTTCTGTTGGTACAGTCCGTTGCACTTACAGGCTGAGCCTGCATCCACAATCATAAATTAGTTTCAGAGAATAGGGACTTTTTGCAAAGTATATTAGGTTTGATATACATTTGTTCCTTATCCACCATAAACTCATGGAATGGCATCCAGGTAGTTAGGTATTTTTGGTAGGATCCGTATGCCAATGCCGTCACCTTTTCCATGGCCATCACTCTCCAAAGTCTCACCCACCACATGGTTACCACCGGCCCTTGGTTGTTTTTCCAGGCCTGAGCGAAGTTAATTCTGGCTGCACTCAGCTCTGGGCGAACCGGAACGAACAAATTACTCATGCTCTTTTGGAAGAATTATTCTTTATTTGTTTTGGCCATACATCCGTGGCAGCATAAATTCCCCCCACTGTTTCTCCCAACAGGACCACCGCTGGATCAAGAGGTAGTTCCGCCCCAGTCATGTCTTTAATATGACTCATAATTCCCTTCCAGTATGTCTCCACTATCGGGCAGGCCCACCACATGTGAATCAGATCCCCAGTCTGCCCACAGTCCCGCCAGCATGTTGAGGAGTAGCCCACATTGATGGAGTGCATGCATTGTGCAATAGTGTGGTTTTTATCTTGAACATGTAAAGCTACAGGTGACCGCTGATTGCGGGTGCCATGCAGCATGCTGGGAAAGGCAGCACCAACACAAGCGTGAGCAGTGGTTATGAGGCTGTTCCAATATTGATCCTGCTCTGGATGTCATCCTGGATCAGGGAGAGTAGCTCAGCAATGGCTCCCTGTTGAGCCAGTAGAGAGTTATGAGCTGGCCATTTGTTAATGTCCAGGGTGATGGCCTGACCTGGGGAATGGACACTCGCCTTGCATGGCGTCTCCTAAACCTTTCTCCAACACATGGTCTACGGTGCTCTTCATGCATCTACACCTCAATGTACAGCATGGGTAATTTGTGCTGGCGTAAGTCCGCCGGCATTAACTCCACCGGTGGATTTAGCGCCCATTTCCTGGAAGTCCTGATTCGGCAGAGTGGAAAAAGCAGTGTTTATTCTGTTGCTGCCCCTTTTTCCACTTAACACCAAGCTCGTAATGAGGCCCATTTAATCTGTATGTGAGATTTGCTTTGGTTGTGGCAGATCATTGTACGTTTTTCACAGAATATTTTTGATTTCACACTAAAACATATGCAAGCCCTAATGCAATGCGGTTTGCATATGTTCTAGTGTGGTTTGTGGAATATATCCTTTAAGAGGGTGTTTTATGCATCTGACCATACTGCTCGCATACGTGGCCCTACCTCGTATTGGTTGCAGCATATCATCTTGTGCATTTCTTGGAACGATATCATGCAGTAGGAATGTTTTGTATTTCATTTTGTCCCTCCACTTCAATTGTGTGTGTAATGAATGCTGTAAATGTGTTTTTGCGTTTCACAGAATATTTTCAACTTCACCCAGTATTTTTCTGTGGTTGATTTTTATGTGTTTTTCTGAATACTTTTAATTGCCCAAGGATTTCCATTTCATTTTCTATCTTAGGTTCTGTATCAAATATATGTATTCCTTAAAAATTGTATATTTTAAGTTTGGCTGGGTGTTTATATTGAGGGCTGCACATCTTATTGTGTGTTTTGCAAAATGTTTTTTAATTTTGCTGTACATTTTTAATTTTGTATTGTCACGCTCACCCTAGGGCAGATGGATGATGGGCCGACTGCGTGTTGGTGTACTAGATCTTTTGCGGTTTCAAGAATATTTTTAATTTTGTGGTATATTTTTCATTTCATTTTTGTCCCTCCAACTTTACGGTGCAAATAGGCGTGTGTGTATCGGAGGCTGTGGCTGTTGTGTGTTTTGCAGACTAATTTTCATTTCACTGAAGCTTGTAATTTTACCCCTCATTCCTTGTTGTGCATGGATGGCATTGTCAATACTTTTTGGGGCTTTAAAGTGACTATTCCAAGTGTGTGTGTGTGTGTGTGTGTGTGTGTGTGTGTGTGTGTGTGTGCGTGCGTCTGTGCGTGTGTGTGTGTTTTGGAGGCTGCATATGTTTGTGTGCTTACAATTTTTTTTTTATTTCCTTAAATGCTTTTCATTTTTTTGTGCCCTTTTGGCCCTAGGGAACATGACAGACTACAGATCTTTAATGGCAGCCAATAGATCTTTTGGGCAACCTCTAGCTTCCAGTTTCTTCCTTAGTAGACCCCGATCTATACTATGGAAAGCTTGTTGTAGATCAATGCTAGCCAAATAAATTGTTTGTTTCTTGTGGACTGCTCGTTTTTTAATAAGCTGAGTAATAGTAAATTTAGGCTGCACCCCACTTCAACAAATCCAGCCTATCTGCTGTCAAAAATCTTTGTCTTCTCGATCCATTTATTCAAGCGTTTTTGTAGAAGCATCACAAAGATTTTTGCCAAGACATCGAGGCGCAGGATATGCTTATAATTCGTTGGTAGTAAACGATCCCCTTTCATAAATATAGGCACCGCTATCGGAGCTTTCCAAGATTCTGGTACTTTACCAATTCTCATCCTTTTAAATAGAATTTCACAAAGCTCGGCCCACTGTTCCGGAGCTGCTTTTAAGACTGCATTGGAGATGGCGTCTGGGCCTGGTGCACGTGATCGGCTTGCTTTTTTGATAAGCAGTTCAATCTCCTCTCTGTGGAACTCCATATTCTAGCTATGGGATGCTTTCATTTCCCCTTCCACATTTGTTTGTTTGTTATTTACGACTTCGAACAGCGTTTTGAAGTGTTGGACCCATATTTCTTCCGGTATTCGATTTGGGAGACATGGGTCTGTAGAATGCCCTCTATCGTTTAGCAGTTGCCATAAGTTCCTGCTATTTATGTTACTAAGATCCTTTAGCATTGTCTCAGCATCTCTTTGGAAGAGCCTAGCTTTTTGCAACCTAAGCCAGTTCTTGTATCGTTGTCTCCTTTTGCACAGCAGCTCCTTGTTTGCCAGCTCTGAATTTTTCAAGAGCCGTAGATCTTTTCTCAAAATCTTCTTTTGTTTGGCTACATCCACATCATCGGTATGGATTGCTTGCAATCTGGGTGAATCTGGGTAAAGCAAAGTGAATCTGGAAGTATGAAGGTTGGGGAAGGATATCCCGTTTCAATTGTGTAAGCCTGAAAGAGAAGCAAACTTTAATTATTTTGAACTCCATGGTATTCTACGAATAATATTTCCAAGGACACTTGATAGACACTTTTTCGCAGAAGGCCCAGTTGTTTGTTCTGAACTGCATCCTCGTGCTGGAGAAGCCAAAATGTGTGCTCTAAGGAACTCATGGTGGCAACAGTAAAGACAGACACAAGTGATCACAGTTCAAGGGTGTTTTTTAAACTGTATAATGGGTGAGAAAAACGACTAATCTAAACCTAAATCTAAGATGGGAGCAAGCTACGACCGTCAAATAATAATAAGGCAGTTCTAGTGCGTCTTGTCAAATAAAAAGGGCCTATACTAAAAAAAGAAAACTATTGACAATCCTTACAACTAAGTTACAAAATAGTGTTGGACAATGTTTTCAAGAAAAGAAAGTAGTGTTCACCAAATGATAAGTCAGGATGGTATGGCTGGGGTCTCCCTTCCCCATGTTTTTAGCAGGGGACAAGGCAGGGCTTTTGAGCACAGCACACTCCTGGGCCTCTTCACAATCTCATCAGAAAGCAGAGTTTCCCTTCACCTAGCTTTCTCCTGGCATCCCTCCATCGGGGTCACACTTGCCACAGTTCACAAGACCTCTTAGGTTCTTCCTTTTACCTAAGTTTGGGTCTCAACCCCCAGTCAGGCTTTCCTTTAAAGCCTCCAGCCAGGCTTCACACAGTTCTATGAATACCTTGTTCTCGGGTGTGTCACTGTATTTGTATTTGTATTTATTAACTTTTATATAGCGCTTTACGCCAAAGCGCTTTACATGAAACAACAAGAATACATTAGAAGTAGTAGAATACAATTCATGAGTCAAATAAACAAGAACAGTATGCAGAACAATTTGCTGAGTTGATTAGGTAGAAACCAGGGAAGGGGAGGACGAGGGGAGAAGGTAGAGAAGGGCTGTTAGGAGGGGGATTGTAGAAGGTGGGATTTTAAGGAGGAGCGGAAGGAAGAGAATGAGGAGATGGAGTGGATAGGGAGAGGTAAGGAGTTCCAGTGTAGAGGGGCAAGGAGCTGATAGGATTGGAAGTGAGAAGAAGCACAAGGAGGGGGTGGGACAGAGAGAAGGAAGAGGTCAGCAGAACGGAGGGGAAGGGGGAGAGTAGAAAGAGAGGAGGGAGGAAAAGTAAGGAGGGGCAAGATCGTGAAGAGATTTAAAGACAAGACAGAGGAAGTTGAATTTAAGTTGAGAGTGAAAGGTAAGCCAGGCGAGTGAGGAGAGCGAGGAGGAGATGGAATCATGAGCAGAGAGTGCGGATAGCAGAGTGGTAGAGGGTTTTGAGGGGAGCAAGATGAGTGGCTGAGAGGCCGAAGAGGAGGGCTGAACAGTAGAAGAGACGGGAGAAGATAAGGGAGGAAATTAAGAGTTTGGTGGCATGGAAGGAGAGGGAGGAACAGATTTTACGAACATTATAAAGATGGTAACGCCAGGCGTGGGAGGTAAGAGAGATATGGTGAGTAAAGGAGAGGTTAGAGGCAAAGTGTAGGCCGAGATTGCGGGCAGAGGCAGAGATGGGTAGTTGAGTAGGAGGAAAAAGAATAGAAGGAGGGGGTAAGCGTGAGGAAGAGTGTTAGCGGGAAGGAATAGAAATTCAGTTTTGTCCGAGTTTAAGGTAAGAAAGTGGGATGCCATCCAAGTTTTGATAGCCGTGAGACAGGAAGAGAGTTTGAGGTGAATGTCGGGTAGTGAAGGAAGAAAAGGAAAGGAAGAGCTGGGTATCATCAGCGTAAAAGTGATGAGAGATACCGAAGGAAAATATGATTGGGGCAAGAAATGAGGTGTAAAGTGAGAAAAGAATGGGGCCAAGTACGGAGCCTTGGGGAACACCAAAGTCGAGGGAGTGAATAGGGGAGGAACGGCTGCCCCAGGAGACAGTGAAAGAGCGATTGGAAAGGTAGGAGGAAAATCAGTTGAGAACAGACCCTTTTGAGACCAAATGAGGATAGAGTGTCAAGGAGTTAAGGGGTGGTTGATGGTGTCAAAGGCGGCAGAAAGGTCGAGGAGAATGGGAATAGAAGAGTGTTTGGAATAGTGAGCTGTAAGAAAGGAATTTAGAATGGAGGTAAGAGCAGTTTCGGTGGAATGCTTAGGGCGAAAACCAGATTGAGTAGGGGGGGAGGAGGTTGGAGACAAAAGCAGAGATTTGGGAGTAGACTAGTCGTTCTAGGAGCTTAGAGAGGAAAGGCAAAAGAGAGATGGGGTGAAAGTTGGAAGCCAAGAGTGGGTTAGCTGAGGTTTTTTCAGGATGGGGATGATAGAAGCGTGTTTGAAGGCTGTAGGAAAGGTAGCGGTGATGAGACAAATGTTGAAGAAAGAGGTGAGATAAGGTATGAGAAGAGGGTAGATTTTGGAAATTAGAGGAGTGGGTAGAGGATCAGAGGTGGCAGCTGTAGGGTGTGTTTTGGATAAGAGGAGGGAAATATCAGCGTTAGAGACAGGGGAGATGTTAGACATGAAGGAGGAAGGGGTGGAGTGAGATGGAGAGGGAGGAGAGTAAGAGGGGGAGAGTAGAATGTTTTGGCGTTGGGTGAGAATTTTAGAGGAGAAGAAGTCAGCGAAGTCGGAGGGAGAGAGAGGAGAGGCAGTAGAGTGATCAGGGGTGGGAGGGGAGAGAAGACGAGTTAGTGTTTGGAAGATTCGTCTAGGATGAGAAGCTTGAGAGTGGAGAAGGTTAGAGAAGTAGGAACGTTTGACAGAGTTAATACAGGAGTCGTAAAGGGACTGGTAAGAGAAATGGGAGGCTTGGTTGACTGGTGAGCCATGTTTAAGCCAGCGTCTTTCAAAGTGTTGGGGAAAGCGGCGCATTGACAGAAGGTGAGAGGAAAGCCAGAGTTGGGGGAGAGGGGGTGCTTGCGAGAGGAGCGGAAGGGGGAGAGATGGTAGAGTTGGGAGTTGGTCAAGACTGGAGGAGAGAGAAGAGTATAGAGTAGATAGAGCATCATTAGCAGAGAGAGAAGAAAAGTGAGAAAGAGGGGGGAGGGAGGAGGAGCAGGTTTCATAGAAGTGAGAGGGGTTGAAATTGCAGAGGTCTCATCGGGAGAACGAGATAGACGATGAGGGGGGGAGGAAGGGGAGAGACAGGGGGAGTGAGGGAGGAGGAGAGTAGGACGCGGCCGGAGAGGTAGGTGGGGAGGGTAGAGACCTGGGAGGGGGTGAGGCAGGAGATGAAGATAAGATCAAGAGTGGAGCCAGAGGAGCGAGTAGGTGAGGTAGGAAGGGGAGTAAGAAGATAGGAATCGAGTATAGAAAAAAGGGGGGAGGATTGGTGGGAGGTGGATAGATGGAGATAAAAGTCGCTGAGAACAGTTAGGGGTGTAGGGGTATGTGAGATACGGGAGAGGAGGTGGTCAAAGTCATCATAGAAGGAGGTGAGAGGGCCGGGAGGGCGGTAAATAATTAGAAAGGAAATAGCGTGGGGGAAAGTGAAAGTTTTGTACGAGTATTCAAAAGAAGGGAAGACAGGGAGAGGAGTAGGACAGGGGGAAGACAGACATTTGGGGTGATGCAGAAGACCGAGGCCGCCACCGCGGCCAGAGGGGCGAGGGTCATGAGTAAAAGAGGAGGAGGAGGAGGAGGAAGTGAGAGAGGCAGGTACAGTAGAGTTAAAGGGGGGATCCAGGTTTCCGTAATACATGAGAAATTATGATTTAGTCGAAGAAACAGGTCCAGTATAGCGGCAGTCTTGTTACAGAGGGATCTTGTGTTCCAGAGGGCGATGTTGATGATGTTGGAAGACGCGACGACAGGGGGGTAGATGAGGTTGGGGCGGGGAGTTAGAGTAGAAGGGTGTTGAATTGAATGGGGGTGGGAGGGGAAGCGGGGGTGGATTGAGGAGATGGCCATGATGATGAGGTAGAGGGATAAGAGGGGTCTAGTATTGGAATGGGGAGTGGGATGAGAAGGCAGAGGAAGAGAGGGTGGAGGGGAATAAAAGTTGGGATCTCACATACCTAAAGGAGCAGTTGGAGGCATAGAAGAGTGGGGGCATAAAGCAGGGGTCAGAGTGAAACCGGTTTGGCAGGAGGACCCTAATGGATTCGGCTGAGATAGGGGGGGGGAGTTTGTGGGAGTAGGAGAAGGGCACAGCGGAAATGGGTCGTAGCTCAGGCCGATGTACGATGCTTCAGTGCAATTAATGGTTTCAGTGGGGAGGGGTAGAACAGGAGAGGCAGGTGGGAGGGGGTGGTCCGATGTGGTAGGAGGAAAAGGACGTGCAGGTTATACTGTTGCGAGTCAGAGGATAATACTGGGGTGGAGTGGGAACAGAGCTAACCGCAAGTGGAGCAGGTGAAGAGTAGGCCCAGTGAGGACACAGAGGCAGAGACCACTGCAGAGGAGGGGGAGAGAGTAGGGGTTAGGAGCTAACTCGGGAGGTACCAGTGCGGGCCGTGAGGATGAGCAGGAGAGTGGGGCTTAGCAGGAGGCTTCAGTAGGAGAGATAGCCGAGGACGTAGGAGGCTGAGATGCCAGTCCGCAGATGGAGGCTGTGCGAGGGGAGGAGTCTGATGAGCTTCGAAGTGTAGCACCGCAGGTGGGCAGGAGGAGGAGGAGATAGGGGAGCTCCAGAAGACAGCTTCACTGGGGAGGAACTCGAACTTATAGGCAGGTCCCAACTTAACTGGAAGCAGTAATGGGTTTGCTGCGAAGTCTACAGTGAAGAACAGGGTGCAGTGCTGCAGTCGTGGAGCTGTAGAAAGTGATAGCAGAAGGTGTAGGTACAGTTGCAAAGTCAGTTGGATAGCGTTTGGAGCAGAGGGCCCAATAGTCCAGGGCGATGAGTGAAGTAGGCAGAGGATGGTAGGGACAAGCGGGGTGCAAGCAGTCACCAGTTGAAGGCAGAGGTGGGATTAGGTGCATAACACAAGCAGAGAAAAAGGTCCAAAGCACGGTGCACCAGTTGAGGGGCCGTAGAAGGAAGGGTCAGGAGAGGATCACTCTGATAAAGGGCCAGATAGTGCGCTCTTGGGAGCAGAGGGCTCGATGTTCTACGGTACCGGGCAAAGGAGGTACAAGGTGGCAAGGCAGGCAGGGTGCCAAACCGTTGCTGGTGGAGAGAAAAAGCCACACAATCGGGATCAGAGTGGGGCGGAGGTGGGCCCGAGGAGGAATGGAAGGCAGAAGCTCCAGCAGTGTGAAATCTCAAGACGAGGGGGCCAGACGGACTGGGCTTATGCGTCGTTCAGGCAAGGAGCTGCAGGGGCTCGAAAGTCAAGGCAAGGCGGAGAGTCGTAGGAGCTGGCTGGGTACACTCAGAAGTGGGATGCAGGCAGGAGCTGCTCGGTCAAGTGTGGAGCTGGCTGGGTGCACCCCGACGCGATATGCGGGTAGGAGCAGCACAGTCAGGTACGGAGCTGAGATGGAGGTATGTCCCTGGAGATATGAGGCGTGGGAACACCTGCGGCATAGGAGCGCCGGACGAGGAGGCCAGGCGGCCCAGGCTAGTGCGCTGGTCAGGCTAGGGCCGTAAAGGCCCGAGAAGAGCCGGCCGAAACAGAGCGCAGGCAGATGAGCAGCTGGTGGGCCCTGTGCAGGCAAGGCGGAGAGTCACAGGAGCTGGCAGGGTACTCACAGTCATAGGAAGCCGGCAAATGACACACCAATAGGTCTGGAGCCAGGCTGGAGGTGCGCTTCCGGACGCACAGAGCGCTGGGACGCACGCAACTCAAGAGCCCAGATGGAGGAGGCAAGGCAGCCAGCCAGTAGGCTGATTGGGTCCAATGCAACTCAAAAGCCCAGATGGAGGAGGCAAGGCAGCCAGCCAGTGCGCTGATCTGGTCCGAAGCAGCTCAAGAGCCCAGATGGAGGAGGCAGGGCAGCCAACCAGTGCGCTGATCGGGTTTGACGCAGCTCGAGAGCCCAGATGAAGGAGGCAAGGCAGCCAGCCAGTGCGCTTAGCGGGGAGATCCCCATTGGACACCCCCACCTCTTGTAGCCAGTATAACACACACACATGCTGAAATAACCACAGACAACTTTTGTAAGGTTCTTTGGAATATAGAAGGTCACAGGTTTATTTGGAGCAAACAATAAACTTGGGACGTCCCAGCCACATCTTACATACAGTCAGTTACTACCAGGAGCATACTGGTTAATCCCAGTCGGACACTGTCCCATATATGCCATGGCACAAGCTGACAACGCTTCTGGTTACTACCAGGAGAACACTGGTTACTACCAGTAGGACACTGTCCCATATATGCCACTGGCACAAGCTGACAACACTTCTGGTTACTACCAGGAGAACACCGGTTACTACCAGTAGGACACTTAGGGGCACTGATAAGGAGGTTGCTGGCCTAGAGCCCTAAGGGAAGTCAGTGCCCGTCGAAGGATTTGGCTCGAGCCCGGCCAACCTGAGCCGCTGCCGCCAAAGCTGCAGCGTGAACGTCCCTCATTGGCTAGGACCGTCCTGATACTCCGCCTGTAACAAAAAGAAGAAAATTAGGAACAATTCACACAACACAATTATCTTATCACTACATATTATCATGATTTCTACCTGAATACTTGGGTGATACGAACGCCTCACCCTGATCCTACCAACCATTTTCTTTACTTTAAGAAGATCTGCACCGCTTTATGCCAAACTCCCATGTCCTCTGACCTTTTATCATATTGCACCCTGACTTTTACTCATATCTGGTGTGGGTGGGTGGATATCATCACACGGCGGGAGCTGCTGGGCTAAAAGACTGATTGTCCGCAGCTCCCGCCCTTATAAGCGTCACCAGCGAGAAACCCGACCGGAAGCCCGGTCCCTGGGGACGCCTCTTCCGCCTAGAAGGAGGAAGAGTAGAGGGTAGACCAACCCCCGGAAGGGGGTGGCCAGAGGGGACAGCCCGCTATGTAGGCTGTCCCTCTAGCGCCCCCTACGGGGGCCGGTCAGCCTCTTAGCGGGGAGATCCCCATTGGACACCCCCACCTCTTGTAGCCAGTATAACACACACACATGCTGAAATAACCACAGACAACTTTTGTAACTGTCCCATATATGCCACTGGCACAAGCTGACAACGCTTCTGGTTACTACGAGGAGAACACCGGTTACTACCAGTAGGACACTTAGGGGCACTGATAAGGAGGTTGCTGGCCTAGAGCCCTAAGGGAAGTCAGTGCCCGTCGAAGGATTTGGCTCGAGGCCGGCCAACCTGAGCTGCTGCCGCCGAAGCTGCAGCGTGAACGTTCCTCATTGGCTAGGACCGTCCCGATACTCCGCCACGCTTTGGGGGTGGCTTTCGCTGCCCACAATGCCCCACAATGCCCCCATACCTTTGCTCCTTTTGCCCTAACTCTGCCCAACCACCTTTACTCATGCCTTAACCTTTCATCTAATTCATCCCAACTTCCATGTCAACCAGTCCCGAGACTGCTGTATCCTACAGTTGTACCATCCTTCCCTCTAGGTGACACTTGGAGAACAGGCTAGGCCACCGAAGTGCCTAGTTCCCTGCGGGTTGCACATGCTCTCATTTTGAGTCCAAAGATCACTTTGTTGTGCACCCCCCCATACTAGGGGTGGAGGGGGCTCTGACTGGGGCCATACTGGGCCCACCCTTTAACCTGATTTCACATCAGTTGCCTCTGGAGATCCGTGCTGGCCTGATAGGTGCCCTGTAACACTTGCCGGTGGCCCAGGACTAGACACTGGTCCCCGGTGGCCCAAGACAGTGTCACCCTTGAAGGGCAATGTGACCCAACCGCCCCTGACACTGTGTACCAGTCTGTTGGTCCAGACCCTCAAACGCACACCTCAGTCGTTTAAATCTCAGTGCCCCTGCGCCGTCATCCGGTCTTACCGTTTGCAAGTACCTTGTGGCAGTGTACCAGCTTGCCCCCTTTACGAGGTCTTACCATAGCCATGTATCTTGTGGGAAACCACAGGCTTACCCAATACCACAGCTTTCAAGGTCTTTGTATGTTTCATCAACGCATGCATGCAGGTTAAGCACTCACCTCTGTCTGCAAATAAGTAGTGTCTTTGAACCTAGAGTTGTCAAAATATTATTGAGGGGTTGATATATACTTATAGTGCTTGTGATTGAAATTGTTTGCCATATTAGTGCCAGTGTGTTTTTCATAGATGTGTTTTTAAATAATTATATATCTATACACCCAAGCTCTGATCAGTGTCCGCTTGTTCTACTGTGTAAATTGCCCTATCTTGTATACTCTATATACTGCCTAACTGGTCCTGAGAGAAGTCTGACTGCCCAGCCACGACTACCAGGTAAATCTGGGTGGTGCGGACTGCTACCAATTGGGTTTACTGCTAAATCCTGTAGACTTAAACTTTTTGCAGTGGTCCCAGAGGGAACTGCACAGGTTTCTGCCTGGCACTGGAAACCACGAGAAACCACAGGCTTACCCAGTACCACAGCTTTCAAGGCCCTTGTATGTTTTATCAACGCATGCCTGCCCCCATCTAAGTCTTACCATAGCCATGTATCTTTGTGGGGACCCACAGGCTTACCCAGTGCCACAGCTTTCAAGGTCCCCGAGTGCCGTGTTAATGGGCAGACCCTACTTGCACACAAGCCAAAATTTCCAATTATTCAGGGAAGGTAAGCCCCCAATCAAGTCTTACCATAGCATGTAACTTGTGGGAGTGTCCCACTGCTTACCAACCTGTTGGTCTCCTTATGCCGCATTCCTGGCCATACTCCTGGGGCCAGACCAAGGTGGTCCTTGACATCACAATTATCTCTGTTCCCTATAACAATGCATAATCACATGCTGTTATTACCACAGTTAATATGCAATTCAGTTTCCCCAAACAATAAACTTGGGACAAGCTCGCAACAGCGAGGAGAAAGCACCCATCCCCACGACCACTAACACCAGGTTCTTATGGCCAGAGGTGCCATACTATGCCTATGTAGAAAAGCCTGGCGAGTCACCTGTTACAACCAACCTATACTAAATGCTGTGTCTCAACGACCCTACCCAAAAACATGCTCGGAAACACCCCACGTTCTGTGGAAAAAACACCCTAATTCCGGACTGCACTGCATGGGTTCAACCGGACGATTGGGCAGGTAAATTACGCCTACTCCACTTTGAATACTTTGTATTGCCCCTTGCATTGTGCTGTTTTGGGACATTCCTGCTGCCCTGTGTCCGCATGAATATAGGAGTAAACTCCCTTGAGCTGTGATTAGCTAAAAACGATTATTTCACTTCAACTTATTCTAGAAAAACACATAAGACAATTGTTCATATAAGACAATTGCTCATCGCCTCCCTATAAATACCCTTTTTACCCTTTAAATAGTAGGCTTGGCCATGCCTTTTCCGCGAACGTAAACCTCCCTTGAGCTGTGCTAACCTGCACGATTATTTCCCTTAAAAAGTTATTCTAGAAAAAACACACAAGACAATCGGCCAACCATCCATATAAATACCCTCTTTAGCCTGCAGATAGTAGGCTTGGCCATGCACGTAGAAAGTAACACACCTAGTGCAAACGTGTCACACAGAGAACAAAAACGGGAGTAAACCCGTAAACCTCTCCTCTTGGCACCGCATGAAATCAGCCCCAGATGGGACCCTATGGATCCCGAGCAGTGGGACCTTAAAAACAAGCACTTCCATCTTATTATCACGGCGATGCCTTAGCGAGTAACTCGCAAGGCTCGCCCGCTTGCGGCCCAATTAAATATGCAGATTCCTCACCACGTGGTCTTTATTTACCTTCCTCATCATACATCACTGATATTTTATGATAGTTTATTGAAAAACGTGTTTGTTCCCCAGAGGTTTTTAAGCGCGGACCCGGGTATCGCACCTGCGTTGTTCCCGTCGTCGTGTTCCAAAGCGGGCAAGTTTCCCTGAGATAACACAATGTACCCGAGACCTATCGGCACTTAAACATACTGCCTAGCAGCCGAATGACCCGGCCTGCACCGTTGAGACCGCATGGACGAAACAGGCTCAATTTAACCCCATGTACACAATTATAGATGGCTGGGCGAAAGCACAACGCCCCACCCTCTATTTTAATGGGTCCATGCATACTGTAGCCAAACAAAGAAACTAAGCTAACCATTTGGGCAACTCGGACTGCAGCAGCCATAAGGAAGATGGGGAAACAGCAGGGCAAAAATTTCTCACGAACTGGAAGGTAAAGATTGCATAACAATCAAGCATTGTCTGCATGAAGCCAAACCCCTCTAAACGTGTGCTGCTTCCATTGAAGAATAGTGCACGGAAGTGAAAACAAGCGGCGTGAGGCCTTGATTAAACCTCCCCCAAATGAAGGGGGTAATTGTTCATCACCTCAGGAAGGGTGAAAGGTGGCCTTGGACTTGCTGGGTTTCAAATCTGCGACCTGTAGATCACATACAGGTCGCATTCGCAAGCGCTCACTGAGCATCCCTACCGGCTTGCATCCTCATCTAATCCCAGTGTACACCCCCCCAACCTCTTTTGCATCGCTTGAATGAGATGGACCCGGGAGAATGATAACCTAGCGAGGCTTGGCATCGCTTGGCAGCCGTTTGCCCCCATGGCGCCCTTGTATCTGAAGCCATCCGCACCTGGTCACAGTTTGCATGACAATACAATTGGCGCTGAGGCCAGGGAATACCAATTGAACCGACTTGAAATACCCACTGTACGTAATTGAACCCTCTCCATGTGGTCGGCATACAAAGGCATAGCCTCCTGCCTCGCAAAATTGGATTACCCTTGAGACTGAAGTGACAACCTCCTATGCGCCCACTGACGATGCTGCCAAAGGAACGCTAAATGCACCCCCTGGACAACAATTACACCTAACTATTGCTTTGCACAACTGCTTCTAACCACACTTTCGAATTTTTATGTTGAGAGGCTTGGCATCGAACCCCCAATCTTTCAAGAACAAGTCACAACATTTACTGCCTGTGCCACCGAGACCGGCTTAAACTACAGGGGACGAGCATTGAACATAGCAATGTATTAGCGGGATATTGCGACTTTCCACCATTCTAGACCAACATGTTCCACTTAAATTTGAATTTTGACAGCTTCCTAGAACTTAAACCCTTGTGCACTGTAAGC
This sequence comes from Ambystoma mexicanum, assembly GCF_040938575.1. Lineage (NCBI taxonomy): Eukaryota > Metazoa > Chordata > Amphibia > Caudata > Ambystomatidae > Ambystoma > Ambystoma mexicanum. The sequence goes on from NC_090930.1 coordinate 1,120,513,286, forward strand.
TGAAGCTCTATCATTACACCAATGCTTCCTGTCATAGTCGATCCACCCAGTAGAACCGTACTGCCTAGCTTCTTCTACAATTGATTCCCTGCATTTGACCAAACCTGGTCCGTGCTCAGGGTTCTTTTCCATCACCAAAACTGACATTATATCAAACGCCTTATCCCAGTTGGCGATGTTCTCTTCCGGATGATACTTCCAGTGCCTCTTATTGTTCTCTTCAGTACATAGCGTGACATTGGGGCCGGCAATTTCTATTGCTAAAAGGCTGAATATGTCAATATTCTTCCTGGCCCATATTTGCTCTCTGATGTCCTGGGGTATATGCCAGGCTAAGGATGACCTGCCCGATAATAAGGGGGCAACCGTCACAGGCTGTTCCGCTCCTAAAGGGGCTGAGGTGAGGCAAGCGGAGGGATGGGGGTGCTGATGGTAGGGCCTGTGCCTGTCGCAGGGACAGGGAGGGCGGGTGTAATGGGCAAAATGTTATCAGTGGTGCTCGCGCTGGTACCCTCCCACACGCTCCTAAACCAAACTTTTCATTACCTACCACACCACTGACTGGTGGCGACACACCTGACTTTTCAACTGAAACCTGGAACATGGGAGGTGCAATGGGACACAATTGCGCTTCGTTCACACTCGCAACACCTGCAGCTGCTACCGGTGGCAGGGCTGAAAGAAGCAATGGGCGTAACTGTCTGTGTCCTGGATAAACAAATGCCCGCCCGTGATGCAGGGGCCTCCCCCCTAATGTAACGCATGTGCTCGTACCAGGCCTCTAACAAAACCCAATTTTTTCTTTTGTATAGCGCTAAGAAGCACAGGTATCTGACCGCTGTTTATTATTATCCCCGGCGGGTGAACAGAGGACAAAATTTTGAATGCAGCCCTTTACAAACTCTCATACCAATTTTGAATGCAGCCCTTTACAAACTCTCATACAGCCCGTGCGCATTTAACATGCACGTGCTCGTTGGTTGCTTCTATGGCGATTTTTAGATTAATTAATAATAATTTAGTACTTATATGGCGCTAAGAACCTTCAGGTATCCGAGCGCTGCTTATTTTTACCCCCGGTGTGTGGTGCTCATTTATCGACCCCGGAAGGATGGACTGCTGAGTTCGGGCCTGCCGGGATTCGAAACCTGCGTCAGCAGGCTCAGCACGGATGTCCAAGGGATCAAACTGTCGTGTTTACAAGATAAGCGCGTTGCCGCTGAAAACACATTATACACACAAACGCACATATAGAATAACTACGTGCGGCATATTACGAACGGGGGGGAGGGGCATGCGGATTCAGGCGCTCGAGATATACAGTGTAACCCCCCTCCCCCACATACTAAATATTTTGGTACTTATACAGTGCTACGAACCCTCAGTTGTCCGTGCGCTGCCCACCACAAACCACGGTGTGTGGCACACATTCATCGACCCCGTAGGACGAAAGATTGAGCCTGGCCCCTGCCGAGACCAGAACCCGCGTTAGCGGGCTCTGCGCGGATATCAAAGCCCGTGCTCTACCTGCTATGCCACTTGACGGCCATCGCGTCCTCGCTGATCGCGACCCTACCCGGCCATTAAACATTTAAAATAATCCGGCATTTATATAGCGCTACGAACCCTCGGGTATCTGAGCGCTGCTTATTATTACCACGGTGTGTGGTCCTCATTTATCGACCTCGAAGGATGAAACATCAAGAAATGCACCCATAATACAAAAACGCATGGCACGGCGACCATGAATCACCGCCCCTGATACATACACGGTGCGGAATCAACGAAAATGCATTTATAGACAAAACACCCGGCGCAGCGGCCATGAATCCATGCCCTTGATACCAACCTACGCGGTGTTAAACCTATATACAACTACAACATGCACATGTAAACACAACGCATGGCACGGCGGCCATAAATCGACTTCCAACAAAACGCACACGTTATAAAAAGCAAGGGCACGGCGGCCATGACTCAACGCCCCAGCGAAAATACAGAAAAAACACAATCTCGGCACAGCGGCCATGATATGAAAACAAACGGCATCCCCTTTGCATCGTGAACAGAACAGGCCATCCGATAAACAAATCACTCCTCTCGATCCCAGCCCTGTGGCCCGGACGGCCACCTAACGTCCGATGCAGCCGTGAGGAAAACGGTAATAGCACTACCCCTTGCTCAAGTCGGGTCCGCTCTAACCGACGGGCAAGCCGGCGAGCAGACCCATGCCCCCACCCGCCTTAACCGCCCTGACTGATTGAGGCCCGCTCAAGCTGACGCGGCAGCCAGCGAGCGGGCCCCTGTTCCCCCCCCTTACTTACCAATCTGCTGCGACAACCGCAGGAGATCATCACACGGCGGGAGCTGCTGGGCTAAAAGACTGATTGCCCGCAGCTCCCGCCCTTATAAGTGCCTCCAGCGAGAAACCCGACCGGAAGCCCGGTCCCTGGGGACGCCTCTTCCGCCTAGAAGGAGGAAGAGTAGAGGGTAGACCAACCCCCGGAAGCGGGTGGCCAGAGGGGACAGCCTGCTATGTAGGCTGTCCCTCTAGCGCCCCCTACGGGGGCCGGTCAGCCTCTGATCTGGTCCGACGCAGCTCAAGAGCACAAATGGAGGAGGCAGGGCAGCTGCCAGTGCTCTGATCGGGACTGACACAGCTTAAGAGCCCAGATGGAGGAGGCAAGGCAGCCAGCCAGTGCGCTGATCGGGACTGACAAAGCTTAAGAGCCCAGATGGAGGAGGCAAAGCAGCCAGCCAGTGTGCTGATCGGGTCCGACGCAGCAAGGGCTCGAGAAAGCCGAGCAACATGGAAGCACAGGAAGGCGAGACACAGTAAGAACTAGTGCAGGCAAAGTGTGAGACACAGGAGCAGAGGAACGCAAGCGAGCTCCACCGCGTAAGAGGTAGAGTAGACTGGAGGCCATGATGGCGCACACACGGTGGGGAACCATGACGTGCGTTCTTATGGAAAGAGACAGGGGTTCCTGAAGAAACTTGGTCCGGTGGTGCCTTGAGAGTTAAAGAGCAGAAAGGTTCAGTGAGGGCTTGGTAAATTGTAGTAAACCCTGATCTTCATTTGTTTGAGACAGCCTGATTAGAGTAGATGTCGGATCAGGCTTCCGTGCTTCTGCGCCCCCTGGTTGGCTATGTCACTGGTTACTATGATTTGTAGGCATCCTTCAGTTGGGTTCACATTTGCCAATTTCACAGTTCACTCAGTTTTCCTCAATGTGTCAGACTTTCGAGTGTACGAGGGGTTTTGCTCAACCCGCGTAGGACAACTTCGACACTTCATGCCGGCCTCTAAAGCCTCTTGGTTTTTGTAGTTTCTAAAAACAACAACCCAAAAGGGCTTCAATCAGAGTCCTTTGAATGCAAAAAACAAGGTGGTCCTGGTATTACCGGCGCTGGTGTTACCTGCAGTTTGTTTCCGTTTGGTATTGGTATTACCAGTTCTAATCTGCTGGTAACACACCGGCAAATAGCTGTTGTTGCCAGTAATACCACACTTTTACCAGTGTACTGTAAGAAACCTGAGGGTATTCGTCCAGGTAGACCTCAAGAATCCCTAATTCAGGCAGCCGGGAAAGGGCTGGCACTCTCAGATCCCAACCCTGGGGGCAGACGAGCGAGGGAGGATCACCTGGGTATGGGCGCCCGGGGTTATGCTTGGTGGAATACCCCAGGAGAGGCGCAATATTCTACCAGGGATAAAGACCCTGAAGCTTGCTTTGGTTATTCATCATCCACCTCCCTTCCAACCAAAGAAGTTCCGTTACTAAAATCCAAACACCCCATTACACTCAAAAACCACAACTCCCAGAATCCTTGTTTTCCTGTTACCTCCCCGAATACTCCCGGTCATTCCTTTTCACGTCGATCTGATTGTTCTCTCCCGAAACCCCAGTATACGGCATTGACAACACACTACCATTCCCACAATCTCCCCTGTTCAGGTCACAATAAAAAGTGATAATTTTCGTTAATTCCACAACCCCTACCAATCTCACTCTTCCGAACTTACCCAAAACCCTAGCACAAGGACTATACTCCTTTACAGCACCTTTTCTCTATCCTACCCCATAGGATACTCAAAAGTCCTACCACCCTCTTTTTCCAACACAAGCACTTGATTGCACGGTAACCGACAATGGGCTAATGGTAAAACTGTTTACCTGACATGTCCCAACACAAGAGTCAGGCAGAATCAGGCAATTAACCAGAATCACACACCAGACGGCCCTTTCTCCTCCGCACAGGGATAAAAGGTGGAGCACAAGAGCAGCAGGGGAAGGCAGACTGCACAACGAGAGAGCTTTTCCAGGGCGGCAGTTCAAGGCGAGGAAAAAGGCGGCGAGAGCCGAGAGAGTGACAGGGAGAGAAGCAATGTTGCCCTTTCCAACCCAGACCCGCGATTCCTCTGTGGAAGAAATCGCAAGACCGTGAACAAAGACTAACGTGTGCTGCAGCAGATGTCAAAGGTACACGGAGCGCGTCTATGGTGATAAGCAGGAGAGCAGAAGCCGCTTGCTACCGTGGTACCGTCCTTGAATCCTGATACAAGGAAAAGCAAGTGGTCATCACAGCCGGTGAGTCGAGGGGAGAACCGATAAGAAACCAAACTGTTGAATGAAAGTTGCAAACTGAAGAAAGTTCAAAGAACCGTGAAGGTCGTAAGGGGAAAGCCAGCTGAAAGGGGTCCGACACCACATGGGTGTTCGGCGAGAGACTCTAATTTGGTTCTCCATCTTTGTTGAAACTACCCGTTCCAGAAGGCTATGTGAAGGCCGTGAGAATAGTGTCAAAGTGGTCATAGAGAGGTCTAGCAAAACCCGCTGTACAGTCGAAAGTCTTTGACTGTAAAGTCATGAAAAGCTAAGGGTAATGAATGCCGCATGGTGAGAGAAAAGATTGGCAAGAGTGAACCCGAAGGAGGGATGCCGATAAGAAGGGGCGAATCCTAATGCCTCAAGGAACATTTATGTGTTGACAAGGGTGGACTCGTGAAAGGGAGTTTCACAGTGAATTGTTGAAAAGAGGTTGAGAATTGTGAATGTGATGGAGAAGAATGTTTTGAAATACAAGCCATAGTGAACCAGGCAGAAGGAGGCTAACATTTTAAAGGAAGGCCGGAGCCTGGAAGAGGGGTACACGGGGTGGCGAATCGTCACCCAAGTAAAATCGTTAGAAGGAACGTTTTGTTTTGTTTTGTTATTTGGAACACGCCAGGCCCTCGAAAGTAAGATATAGAACTACCGATGGTCCTGATATTACTAAGTCTACTGTCCCGGGAGGATAGCTCAGCGGCAACGTGCACGCCTTGGAAGGAAGACGACACGAAGCAACACAGGTTCGATCCCCGGGTCCGCGCTTAGAAACCTCTGGGTGTTTAAGCGCGTTATAAATATGCAACTAAGACAACAAAAAAAAAAAAAAAACAAATACGCATTCAAAAACAAACAATTCTTGTAACAGCGCCTCGATGCCTGTGGGCTGTGTGAGCGCTTTAAAAATGTAAAATAAATAAAGGTACTCTTTGTTTGTTATTTTGGTATGCAGCAAGTTCTTGGAGACAAGAGACTTTTTCTAGAAAAGAAACTTACCCGGCAGAGGTCCTGGTACCAGAGAATGGAACTGTAGGCTTGTGCTGACAAAAGCGCGAGTGTGTGCTTTGCTCCAGAATCCCCCCTTTCCTGTGCTAAAAATGTGGGGAAGGGAGACCCCCGGCTACTACATCCAGATTTATTATTTGTGAACACTTCTTTCTTTCACAAGAACCTTATCCCACACTCTCTGTATTTAGTTATAAGGCTTAGCAATAGTTTTTTTTTTAGTATGGGCCCTTTTATTTGACAAGACGCCACTAGGACTGGCTTATTTTATTTTGATGGTCGTAGCTTGCTCCCATCTTAGATTTAGATTAGACGTTTTCCCAACCCATTTATACAGTTTAATAAACACCATTGAACGGTGATCTTTACTGTTGCCACCATGAGTTCCTTACAATACTCAGAAAACGCCCCAAAGTCTTCTATAAGATTCTGCAAAGGGTATGATGATGCAATAACTGCTAATCAAATACATAATCAATAACCTTACAATTAAACAAAAAAGACAGTTTCTAAGTAAATATAACACAAGCACGAAAATGCCACAGTACCCATACAACAGCTCATCTACACAAAACCCGTTTCATTTCTCAACAATTTCAAATAAACTTGCGTGCCCACTTCCAAGAAGTCTTCTAAAGACAAAATAAAACACAATATAGTCATTAAACATTTAAAGTTTTATAAACACAACTTAATACAACAACAAAATACATAATCACCTTAGTAACAAAATACATAATCACCTTAATTAAAAGTAACTAGTTAGAACACACACCAAAGGAACACATTAACCATGTGCTATGAAGTCCATACACCGAATGACCATGTGCTCCTTCATAAAATAATTAAAAGTAAAAACCTGCCAATCAAAAACACACTTTCAGATATAATTAGCATAAACTCTGATCGCTCACATTACATTACTCTCACTTTCACTCTTGGGACATTATGGATACTTTGCAAAACAATAACCCCTCACACATTTTTTAGTTATTGTTGCTAAAGGAACAATAACACAGCCACCATCAGGCACTGCACATGACTTCTCACACTGTGTGCAGAAACATGGAAAATCAACTCTTACTTTTTTTTACACTGCATGTTTGCTTTTTTTTGTGTTGAACGTCAATTGAAACCAGTCTGCAACCATAACAACTCTGTTTTTTCACTGAGCTTTTAATCAAAATTGCTGAATGCAACATATTAATTAACTACAATTTTCCCTTTATTTTTTAACCTCGTCCATAAAAATTCACCAAAATTGGCAAGCAACTGTTCTAGCCACATCCTAACAATCATGAAAGATTTTGTACACACTGATGAATGTTTTCATGTAGGAAAAGGAAGAAAAAAAAAATGTTTTCCTAGAGCTCCCAAAAACATGTCTTTGAGAAGCATATTTCGAAATTGTTCACATTGAATTTCAAGATATTCAGCACAGCGCTCCACTAAACTTGAATTTGTGCATGAGCAGTTTGAAACTCGGATCAGCCAAACTCCAGATATTCAATTTTTATGAAGCAAATGTATCTTTATATTTGTACATGAGCAAAGGATTCTGAATTGACAAAACAAAGGTTGGCGATAAGATAAGCGTACAGAAACAAAAAACATCAACAAAACCCTGTGTGGAACACACCTAGGTGAGGAATCCTGCAGATCCCTCACCAAATCTCTGCCTATAGTCTCCTCCCAGGTGGGCAGTTGAGGGCAGAAGCTTCCTGATCCCAATACTGGTGTGGTGTACTGCAGGAAGATCACCTGGGTGCAGACAGGGCCCAGGGTACTGAGGAGATTCCGTAGAATGAGATAGTATTTTTCCTCTGCGAGGGATACTGTTACCACCATGCCAGAAGTTTTTATGGCTTATTGTCATTTTAGCATATCTCAACCTCCTAACAAAACTAAAATGGTAAATGCTAAGGTTGTAACCCTACAACATATGATAATAAAAGAACACATCTTTTGTATCCTTAACCCCTTAAGTGCCACCGACGAGCCGGCTCGTCAGTGGAAACGGCTCCAGGTTGCCACCGACGAGCTGGCTCGTCGGTTTTGGCACTCTGCTTTGCTCGATCCCTGCAACGCAGGAATCGAGCAAAACTGTAATCCAACCCCCGGGCTATGTGAGGGGGAGGACCCCCCTCACTGCCAGGGGGCAAGATTACCTTGGGTTTCACGGTGGCGTGCGTAAAGCATGTCGGCGTGAAAGTAATTTTCACCGCAGCAGCCATTTCGGGCTGCTGCGGTGAAAACAGAAGGTGAGCGTTCACCTTTCTCCGCCTCGATCTCCGGCTGTATTTCAAGTCGGAGATCGAGGCGGGTATCGTTGGAAAGGGGTGATCCTCCCCTTTCCAACGATACCCTTTGTGACAGAATTGCTGCCCGCGGATCGGGTGCAGAGCGCTGGATGCACGGGCAGCAATGCCCACTATACACCAGGGATGTCTTTGAATGCGGGGGAGAGGTGGGGGCTGCTTACAGTAAGCAGCCCTTGCCCCCCTGGCCCCCAAGGCATGGGGGCACAGATATAAAGACCGCTGGGGGCAGACAGGAGACCATCTGCCCCCAGGGGAGGGGGCATAAACATTTTTAATGACATGGGCGGTGGGGTGGGGGGACACAGGATTTTTTTTTGCCCACCCCTGAAAGGGGTGGTGGCCCTCCCCCTCCCACACCAAGTGGAAAGGGGGGCCACCCCTTGTAGCCCTCCCTGGGGGCAGATTTCTGCCCCAGGCAGGAGTACATGAGGTGGCCCCCATCCATTTGTGGGTGGGGGAGAGGGCCACCAGGAAGATGTGTGCAGGCCCCCCAAAGGATGGGGCCTGCAGGTTAGGCCCCCCCTGGGGGCAGATTGCTGATCATCTGCCACCAGGGAAGGGTGTAAAAAAAATAAAAAAACAAGGGTAAAATAGTGATGGGAAGGGGGGGGTTTGGGGGCCCTAGAGATTTTTTCGGAAAGGGTGTCCTTGGAAAGGGGAGATTCTCCCCTTTCCAAGGACACCCTGTGTGACAGCATTGCTGCCCGCGGAGCGGGCGCAGGGCGTTTGATGTGCGGACAGCAATGGCCACTAGACACCAGGGATGTCTTTGAATGCGGGGGGGGGTGAGGCTGCTTACAGAAAGCAGCCCTCGCACCCTGGCTCCCAAAGCATGGGGGCACATATGTTTACAACCCTGGGGTTAGATGGCTGATCATCTGCCCCCAGGGAAGGGGGCAAAATAAAAAATAAAAATAAAACAAGGGAATTTTGGGTGGAAGTGGGGGGCCACTAGCCACCAGAGATATATTTTACAGAAAAGGGGGGTGGCCCTCTCCCCCTCACCCCAAGGGGAAATGGGGGCACCCTTTGTAGCCCTCCCTGGGGGCAGATATCTGCTCCTAGGAAGGGGCATCGGACCCCAGGGAGGGCTACATGAGATGCCCCCCTCTTATCTGCCCCCAGGGAGGGCTGAATGAGATGCCCCCCTGCATTTGGTGTGGGGGGTAGACGGTCACCCCCTATTACATTAGAAAATTACCTGGCAGTTTAGGGTGCCCCTCAGCCTGCCCTAAAGTGTAGTGTACCTTTTTCATTTTTTTCTTTGTTTACAAAACTTGCCTTGGCGCAGAGGGGCACATTGGTGTGCCAATATGGCGCCGGGGTGCCCAAACCTTATTGCCCCACCCACTGGGGGGTCTGTCCCATCATTTTTGGGGGCCCTCTCCCCCTGCACCCTAAATGGGTGGCGGGGGCACCTCATGCAGGCCTTCCTGGGCCTCCTACAAACGGCTGCGTGAGGTACACCCCCCATCCATTTGGGGTGGTGGGGAGGGGGCCCCAAAAAATGGTGGGACAGGCCCCCCAGTGGGTGGGGCAGTAAGGTTTGGGCACCCTGGTGCCAGATTGGCACACCAATGTGCCCCTCTGCGCCAAGGCAGGTATAGTAAACAAAGAAAATAATTTAAAATGGCAGGCTGCCCTTTAGTACGGGCAGAGGGGCCCCCCACACCGCCGTGGAATTTTCTAATGTGAAGGGGGGTGCACCTCTCCACCCCTACCCCAATTGGAGGGGCGGCCCATCTCATATAGCCCTCCCCAGGGGCAGATAAGTTGGGGGGCTGTCCTGTGCTCCTCCCTGGGCTCAGGCGTCCCTTCCTAGGAGCAGATATCTGGTCCCAGGGAGGGCTGCATGACTTGGCACCCACTCCATTGTGGGTCGGGGAGACAGGGTCACTACTCCGTCCCATTAGAAAATTCCCCGTCCCTTTGGGTTGCCCCACAGCCCCCCCCTAAAGTGCGTTCCACCATTTTCCAATTTTTTCTTTGTTTACAAAACTTGCCTTGGCGCAGAGGGGCACATTGGTGTGCCATTCTGGCCCCCTGGTGCCCAAACCTTACTGCCCCACCCACTGGGGGGCCTGTCCCACACTTTATGGGGGCCCTCTCTGCCACACCCCAAATGGGTGGCGGGGGCACCTCATGCAGTCCTTCCTGGGCCTCCTACAAACGGCTGCGTGAGGTACACCCCCCTCCATTTGGGGTGGGGGGGAGAGGGCCCCCAAAAATGGTGGGACAGGCCCCCCAGTGGGTGGGACAGTAAGGTTTGGGCACCCCGGCGCCAGAATGGCACATCAATGTCCTACCTTCCCGCGTCCCCACACGTGTCCCGATGAAAACGGTACCTCACATGTGTGGGTGCACCTACAGGGGCACCCACACATGTGGCAGACCTCTGTGGATTCCCACCTACACCTACAAGGCACCTACAAGGGAGACCTCTGTGGATTCCCACGGGTGTCCTCTTTTGGGAAATGCATGGGGTTCCCTGTTTTCCTTGCTGGCTTTGACACCCTAGGCCCAAATCTGTAGGTTGCCCACATGAACAAAATGGGCATTGGCGAAAGGCTTGGGGTTACCAGTGGGGTACCCTTTTGCGCCCCCGGTAGGTGCACCCACACATGTGAGGTACCGTTTTCATCGGGACACGTGTGGGGACGCGGGAAGGTAGGCCATGTGTTGTTGACGGTGTGTTTCGGTGGGTGGCCAGAGCGAAATGTCTGAGAATTGTCTTCATTTCCAGCCAATTTCAGAGACATTTCCCTGTGTCCACTCACCGAAACACGTCGCCAACAACAGTCGTCATACCTTCTCGCATTCCCACAGGTGTCCCGAAGAAAACCGTACCTCACATGTGTGGGTGCATCTACTGGGGGTGCATCTACTGGGGGCGCAAAAGGGAAAGGGTAACCCGCTGGTAACCCCAAGCCTTCCGCCACAGCACAATTTCTTCATGTGGGCAACCTACAGATTTGGGCCTAGGGTGTCAAAGCCAGCAAGGAAAACGGGGAACCCCATGCATTTTCCAAAAGATGACACCCGTGGGAATGCACAGAGTTCTGATTTGCGCGAAGCGGCCCAGAATTTATTACCCAGAACCCCAGACAAAGTGAACATTGTATTTTTTCCCCACCAAATATCACATTTTGTCGGGGATTGTGGCTAATAAAAACTGGGGCAATTTGCGCAAGGCAGACCTCTGTGGACTCCCACGGGTGTCCTCTTTTGGGAAATGCATGGGGTTCCCTTTTTTCCTTGCTGGCTTCGACACCCTAGGCCCAAATCTGTTGGTTGCCCACATGAACAAAATGGGCTGTGCGAAAGGCTTTGGGTTACCAGTGGGTTACCCTTTTTTCTTTTGCGCCCCCGGTAGCTGCACCCACACATGTGAGGTACCGTTTTCGTCGGGACACCTGTGGGAACGCGAGAAGGTATGACATCTGTTGTTGGCGACGTGTTTCGATGAGTGGTCACAGGGAAATGTCTCTGAAATTGGCTGGAAATGAAGACAATTCTCAGACATTTCGCTCTGGCCACCTACCGAAACACACCGCCAACAACACACGGCCTACCTTCCTGCGTCCCCACACGTGTCCTGATGAAAACATACCTCACATGTGTGGGTGCACCTACCGAGGTCGCAAAAGGAAAAGGGTAACCCACTGGTGACCCCAAGCCTTTAGCCACTGCCCATTTTGTTCATGTGGGCAACCTACAGATTTGGGCATAGGGTGTCGAAGCCAGCAAAGCAAACAGGGAACCCCATGCATTTCTGAAAGGAGGACACCCGTGGGAATCCACTGAGGTCTGATTTGCGCAAATCGGCCCAGAATCTACTACCCAGAACCCCCGGCAAAGTCCAAATTTGGGGGTAAAGAACACAATTTCCAGACATTTCACTCTGCTCAACCACCGAAACACGCTGCCAACAACAGATGTCATACCTTCCTGCGTTCCCACAGGTGTCCCAACGAAAACGGTACCTCACATGTGTGGGTTCACCAATCTAGCCGTAAAGGGAAAAGGCTAACCCACTGGTAACCACAAAAGGGTTTGCAGAGATAACCTACAGATTTGGGCATAGTGTGTCCAAGCCACCAAGGAAAACTGGGAACCCCATGCATTTCTGAAAAGAGGGCACCAGTAGGAATCCACAGAGGTCCAACTTGCGCGAAGCGGACCAGAATGTTTTACCCAGAACCCCCGACAAAGTGAAAAATGTGGGATTTTTCCCACATTTCGGACTTTGCGGGGGTGTCTGGGTAATAATTCTGGGCCGATTTTCACAAATCATACCTCTGCGGATTCCCACGGGTGTCCTCTTTTCGGAAATGCATGGGGTTCCCTGTTGTCCTTGGTGGCGTGGACACCCGAGGCCCATATCTGTATGGTGTGCCGGTCGGCAGAGCATCTGAAATTCAGGTCTGAAAACAGACTTGGGGTTACTTGTGTTTTAGGCTTTCCCCTTGGCGCCCAGGTAGGTGCACCCACATATGTGAGGTACCATTTTCATCGAGACACCTGTGGGAACGCGGGACGGTAGGCCATGTGTTGTTGGGGGCGTGTTTCGATGGGTGAGCCGAGCGAAATGTGCAGAAAATGCGTTTTTTTTCCCACATTTCGGACTTTGCGGGGTGTCTGGGTAATAAATTCTGGGGCGATTTGCGCAAATCATACCTCTGCGGATTCCCACGGGTGTCCTCTTTTTGGAAATGCATGGGGTTCCCTGTTTTCCTTGGTGGCTTGGACACCTGAGGCCCATATCTGTATGGTGTGCCGGTCGGCAGAGCGTCTGAAAACAGACTTGGGGTTACTTGTGTTTTAGGCTTTCCCCTTGGCGTCCAGGTAGGTGCACCCATACATGTGAGGTACTGTTTTCATCGGGACACCTGTGGGAACGCGGGACGGTAGGCCATGTGTTGTGTTTGTGTGGTTTTCATAACGTTTTGACCCATTTGCTGGTGCCCTTTGTCACAAAACCCTTTCATTTCCCAAATGTGACCTACATTTAGTCGCTGGTTTAGGCACCATACACTTTTGTAACCTGCACAAGTCACCTACCCTTGAAAAGGTCTGCCTGTGCTCTTTCAAAAAATGTATGCTTGCCGTTCCTCACCATATTGGTTTTCCCGATTTACACATGCTAAGTGCGTCTGTTCAGGCCGTGAGCGTAAAACTCCTGTGTACCATGGCTCAGTGTTTGGCTTGTGGTATTGCTTGTTTTGTAAAACACTACAAAAAATGTGTGCTTTCCTAACTGCAAGAGTCGGGGGAATGTAGCGGAGCATTGCTTTTCTCAAAATTCATAGAAGCCATTGCCATACCAAGCCAACCATGTCCAACACATACCTTTTTTTCGGTCATTTTCCCGCTTTTCCCCAAACCTATGGCATTTTCCCCTACCTAGTGTTTGCCTGACCTACGCAAATCACCCCTTCCTAAACTTGGAATTTTTTCTACTTTTCAGAAATATATGCCTTTCCGTCCTCCAATTCGGCTTTCCTACCCTTTTCTCCCATTCCGTCCGTGCATGTCCAATCAGCAAAAATGGCCAAAATCGCCTACCACTCACAAAACAGTTGATAACCACATCAAAATATTTTCTTTCCATTTCCACTCAACCTGTTCTTGAAAGCCAGGAAATTGGGGAATTCAGCACAGCAAACCATTTGCTCCTAGCTCTTACAAGGAAAAAACCACATGCTTCTTTGTACATCATTTTATTGGCATTTTTTGAAAAAACCCAAACTTTCCCCCCTTTTTGCTTATTTTCTCTAACCCCCTACAACAACCTAAGATTCCTGGGTGGCGTTACGACCGCCTACATGTGGGAAAAAAAGGAGCCAGATTTGGCCGAGATATCTCATGCAACAAAAATGTTACAAGCCATTGAATGGCCACATACCGAAATCACCAAAAAAGGCCCTGGCAATGGGGAGAAATACCCGTGGCACTTAAAGGGTTAAAAATAAAAATCTTCCTCAATACCAAAGGTATACTACAAGGAATGGCGGAAATGTGGCCTTTTCTATACCATCTGTCTCTAATAAGATTGAAACCCACAATCCCTCTTCTAAAAATACTAAGGGAATTAAAACTACCCTTAAAAGTATAAAAGAAGTGGGAAAACCTAATTTCACTCAAGTGAACTACATGTCCCAGAATACCACAGGGACTGAGATGAAGAAGTGGGCTGGGGAGGCATGTGTAAGTGAAGGACAGGCAAGTAGGACAACAGCCTTTGCCAGGGTGAGGCAATTAACATTAAGGGCCTGCACCTGAAATCAATTGCCCCCGGCTGCAGCAGGAAGAGCTGGAGGAATGAGCTGGTGCAGGTACTGGAAGCTTTGCAGTAGTAGCAGAAGGAGAAGAGCACAAGGCTGGCAGTTCATGAGGAAGTGTGATCACTAAAGGGACGCTGGGACGAAAGAAGAGCAGATTACATCTTCAGGTTCTGAGTTGGTCCTGTGTTCACAAACCCTGCCTTGCCGTGGCTGCACTGAGAGAGACGTGTCAAGATGGAAGGTCTTCCCAGGTGTTCTTAGTGGTTGTAATTGCAGAGCAGTGATTGTGCTGCAACACGAGGCCCATGTGCAGAAGCAAGCCGAGGGAAAGAGGAGTGAAGGAGACTCCCCGTGGTTGAGGCCAGACCGGAGACACCCATGCTGCAGAGGGGTGTGGTTCCCAAGAGTGCCTAAAGTAGTAGTAGTAGAAGGAAGAGAAGTCAGGAAGTGGAAGCAGCCCACAACCACAGTGTTTCTGGAGCCAGTGAGTGAAGCTCTGTATTCAGGTTCATTGAAAAACCCTTGCCAGTAACTGTTACCAGCTCAATTGTAACTTGCGTAAGAGTGTGGGAGTGAGTAGAAGTTGTTTGTTGCTGGGAAAAGTCCTAGTAACAAACTAAATGCATCACACGCACATCTAATGCAAGTCAGAGTGCTTGCGTAAACGAAAAGCTTTCCATTTCCCATTGTTGAAGTGTATAACTTTACTGGAGTGGTTGCGTGTCTCTGATTAAGAAAGTTAAAGCGGACTTCCACAAACTGTGACGAGGAATATTACATCAAAGTGAGGTCGCGTGTGAACATTTGTGATTCCTGATCAGAGTCAAAGTATGACTCCTTGCTAATGAAAGGGAATGCAAGTCCTTACAGTACAGTTCTTTAAAGTTAAAAATCTCCATCAAAGAATAGTCGTGTGTACCTAAATCTGTTTCTCTTGTGAAGCTTGAACCTTATAACATCCAGAACAAGTATTCTGTAAATGTTGAAATTGCTAAATTAAAGAGATGAACCAGCATTACCCAAGCCAGTACGTAAATCCTTACTATAGTGAAACAAGCCCTATTGAAATCTAACCACCTGCAGTTGTTAAAGGTCCAGTGTCCTCTGATACAAGTGTGACAAGGTTTGCCAAAGCTGGAAGAGTGGCAATACAGCTTTGGGGTAGCTACTGGAACCAAGAAGGTGTGAATAAAGCTGGGGAAGGGAGCTGGGTGCTTGTAAGAAGGTTATGTCAATCCGGAATGCTGAGACTTTTGAAGTTGAGAGAGAAGCAGTCTGGAAGCATAGGCAGATCATACTGGTGGCAGTAAGACAGAGAAGAGGCAAAGAGGCTGCCCTTTTCTTATAACAATGGAAAGAAGAGTGAATTGCCTACCTGTGGAGACGAAGAGTCTTGTCTTTAAATTGCCTAAAGTTCCAAGTTGAAGTAGAACTATCAGAACTGTGGTTGGCTATAATATTGTCCGTGAATATTGTATTAAAGGTCGTTGAACCAGTGGCATACTGTGGAGCAAAGGAGCCTGCGTCCACAGTAACAGTAGTAGAAGGGGGTTGTCTAGAGGAAAGCAACACCCTAAAAAGAAGCATCCTGACACATTATACTAAAGATGCTGCAGAGGTTATAAACATATGGACAGTTGCTGAAGTAGAAGTGGTCCTTTTGTCTTTGAACTGTGATAATACCATCCTGGGAAAATGATATCCAGGAGTGTTCTCTTTGCTGGAATTGGAAGATAATCTTTTCAATAGAAAGCTAAAGAACTGTTACAGTCGATTTTTGTTTTGGTGAACTTTTCTTTCTTTTGAAACTCTCAAGAACTGACTCAAGACTTTTTTCTTTGCACATTTTGTTATTAATAAAGTCTCTAACACTGAAAAAAGCAAAAGCAGTTGTCCGCCTCGCATTACTGACCCCTCACACCATACATAAAGAATCTTTGAACTTGGATCAACTTGCCACTTTGCAACTTTCACTCACCACAGGCTGTCTCTTATCAGCTCTCCGCTTGATTCACTGGCTGTGATGAACCACTTGGCTTTCCTAGTAACTGGAGTCAAGGCTGGTACCACAGTAGCAGGAGTCTCCCTCGCTCCGGCTTATCAGCGTCAATAAGCTGCGTGTACCATGGACATCTGCTGCAACACACTTGGTCTATTGGCCTCAAACTTAAGATTCCTTCTGCAGCGGTTTTGCTGGGTTTTGTCAAAAAGGGCAAGGTTGTGTCTCTCCTTATCAGACTCTCGATATTCACTGTCATTATCCAACTCTTGAATTGCCGGGTCTGGATAGCTGTGCCATTGTGCGGTCTGCCTTGTTCATACTGTGCTTTCTTGCTCCACCTTTTATCCCTGTGGGGAAAAGAAAGGGCTGTCAGGTGTGTGTGATTTAAGTTAATTGCCTGACCCTTGTGTCAGGACATGCCAGGTAAACAGTTTTATTACAAGTCTGTTGTCTTTCATGAGGTAAAACAGTGTTCGTGTTGTAACGGGGGGAGGGGGGTTAGAGTGTTCAAATATCCTATGTGGTATAGAGAGGAAGAGGTGTTGTATAGGATTATAGTTCTTTTACCAGGGTTTTGGGTAAGTTCGGAAGGGTGAGATTTGTAGGTTGTGTGGAACAAACGGGAATGACCAGGTTTATTGTCAGAACATGAACAGGGGGGTTTGTGGGAACGATAGTGTTTTTTCTGAGCAGGTTGCGAATGTAGGAAATGATAAGAGGGACGGGATTGGTAGGGTTTTGTCAAGGTAGATTGGGTGTTCTGGAACGAATAATCAAGGGGACGTGAAGAAGAATGACTGGGAGTATTCAAGTATGAAATAGAGAAACAGGGATTCTGAGGGATGTGGTTTCTAAGTGCAACAGGATGTCTAATATATTCACCAGATGCAGAGTGGATGGTGGATTCAAGAAAAGGAGATTCCTTAGGTGGAATGGAGGTCAAGTTGATACAGCCTACAAAAGCCTTGAGGACCTAGTCTTCCTTGTCCCTTTCTCTGGTATAGTACAGCGTCCCACCTGGGGCATTCCCCTAAGCATAACCCCATGCTCCCCTACCCAGGAGATCCTGCCTCGCTCGTCCACCCCCAGGGTTGGCATCTGAGAGCGGCAGCCCTTCCCTGGCCACCTGAATAAGGGATTCCCGAGGTCTACTTCGGAGAATACCCTCAGGTTTCTCACACAAAGGATTTGTGAACACAGGTTGTGTTTAAAAAATAAAATAGATGACAAGCCTTTGGTGTCACATTTTGTGAAACTCAATCACAAACCATCCGAAATGTTTTGGGTTGTAATTCAAACCATTGAAGCACCAGTGAGAGGGAGAGACAGATCTTATAACGAGGAAAGCAGAACAAAAATGGATATTTAGATTAGATTCTGTAGAAAATGGCATCAACACCAATATCGAGTGGGGACTGTTTATGCGTTAAAACCGAGCAAATTGAAACAGTTTGTACTGCGGTCACATTTGTAATGCACACTCTTTTATATGGGGCGCTGGTCGTAAAATCATTGCAATGTGGGGCAAATACCCCGCCATAGGAAAGTTTTCGTAATCCACATTTTGGGTCTTTTTCTGTTTTTTCCAAAATCAGATCTTTTGTGGAATAAACTATAGCTTCAAGTATATGAACTGGTGCCCCTACAAATATGGCTGCCTATATCGGCCATCAGTGCCTCTATGTATATGGCTCAATGTCACCATAAAAAAGTACTAGGAATGTCCTTGCACCGAGCTATAAACGTGTCTGCAAACAATGTGCCATTTACATATATATATATATATATATATATATATATATATATATATATATATATTACACGGCCACGGACGGTAGTAGTTATGGTTAAGTTGCTGTTTCCATAGGAAGAGCACTTTTTGGGCGGCTTATAACTTCGCTCCCCCTGGACGAATCCTCACCAAACTTTGTAAAAAAAGTATATGGCCCACTCTGAATTTTGCAAAGTTTGGTGTGGTTTGGTCCAGGGGGGGCAAAATTATAGGGGGGTCCCAAAACTTCTTTTTTTCCCATAGACTGAATGGGGAAAAAACTTTGCTCACGCCTACAACCCAAACAGATGGACGGATTTTCCCCAAATTTGTGGCTGGAGCAGTGGCTTGGTCCCGAAAGCGTGCTTTTGTAAATTTGGTGAAAATCCGTCCAGTAGTTTTTTAAAAAATGACCAAAAAGTAGGTCAGAAAGAATTAGTGATATCTATGCCCGGTCTGCGGACACACTTCCCTGTTCGCTGCGCGGACAGTGTCCTGATTGGCTAATCGGCTTGCGTCATGTCCGTGGACATGTGACTTGTCCGCTGATTGGATGGTGAAGAGCGTGGAGTGCGTCAGATTTTTGCGAACGCCCGCCATCTTGTATTCGCGGACAGCTAAGTGGCATATGGTGGGGAAATACGATTTTGGCAAGTGTGTTGGCCTGTAACAGTGTTTGGGGAGGGTGGGGGAGTAAGAGATGGTTAAAAAATTGTATTTATTTGGGTGGTAGGCACCGCTGTTGTGTTTGCTGTGTCCGCGGACAGCCGCACTGTCCTTGATGTCTGTAATCGACCGAAATGGGGGTGTCCTAAGGACACTATACCTGTCCGTATTGTTCGCAGTCAAGTTGAAACTGTTCTAAAAACACACGCGGTCTCCGGGATGTCTGCAAATAAATGAAAATGGGGGTGTCCTAAGGACACTATACCTGTCCGTATTGTTCGCGGTCAAGTTGAAACTGTTCTAAGAACACACGCGGTGTCCGGGATGTATGCAAATAAATGAGAATGGGGGTGTCCCCATTGTGGTCAAGGCCTAGAGTTTTGGGTGTGTAGCCTACAGCTACACCTGTCCGTATTGTTCGCAGTCAAGTTGAAACTGTTCTAAGAACACACGCAGTGTCCGGGATGTCCGGAAATAAATGAAAATGCAGGTGTCCTAAGGACACTATACCTGTCCGTATTGTTCGCAGTCAAGTTAAAACTGTTCTAAGAACACATGCGGTGTCCGGGATGTACGCAAATAAATGAAAATGGGGGTGTCCTAAGGACACTATACCTGTCCGTATTGTTCGCAGTCAAGTTGAAACTGTTCTAAGAACACCCAATGTGTCCGCAGACATAAAAAATGCCATGAGGCATAGTTAAAAATGTTTGATTCTATGGGTGTGATCATAGTTAAAAATGTTTGATTGTATGGGTGTGATCTATGGGTGTGATATGCTGCGGTAGTTGTGGCCAGGGCCTAGAGTCTTGGGTGCATGGCCAAAAGCCAAAGGCCGTAGGCCATGCACCCAAGACTCTAGGCCCTGGCCACAACCGCCGCAGCATATCACACCCATAGATCACACCCATACAATCAAACATGGGAGTGATCTATAGGTGTGATATGTTGTGGTGTTGTGGCCAGAGTCTACCCAAGACTGAAGTTAAAAGTACTGAAGTTATAAGCTACCATGGGTGTGATATGTTGTGGTGGTTGTGGCAGGACCTATCCAAGACCAAAGTTATAAGTACTGAAGTTATAAGCCACAGTGGGTGTGATATGCTGCATTGGTTGGGGCCAGGATCTAGTGTCTTAGGTGCATGGCCAAAGGCCATGCACCCAAGACCAAAGTTATAAGCACTGAAGTTATAAGCCACCATGGGTTTTATATAGTGTGCTGGTTGTGGGCAGGACATAGAGTGTTGGGTGCATGGGTGAAGGCTGTAGGCTGTAGGCTACACACCCAAAACTCTAGGCCTTGTCCACAAGCACCGCACCATATCACAGCTATAGATCACAGCTATAGATTTGAATATCTATCAAATTTTTGCAATTATACCTACTGTTTGATTTGTTGAGATTCAATATATTTTTTACATGAGTTTGGTACTTGTAGGAAATATTCTTTTTCAATTTCTGTGATAAAAGAAAATAGCATGTTAGTGTATGTATTCTATAAAGAGTTATTACATTGCATAAGATATTTCAGCTTTTTTTTTTACCCTCATATTTGGTTTACAAACCAGTGTACTGTGCATTTTGCTCAGTTTCTGTGTTTGTTTTTCAAATCATTGGGTCTGTGGGAAAAAAAATCTGTGTCGGATTAAAAAAACCCTTTTTTAGTTATGCTACAGTCTATTTGTTTGTTTCCTTTCAGTGTTCAGTTGTTGTTTCTGGTTAATGTTCTATCTGTTGGATTGTTGCAGATTTCTGAAGCAGTTAGATACCTGTTGGCGTATTCTAACTGTTTATAGTTTTTTATTTGAATTTTTGTTAATGTTGAAGTACAGATTAGTTATCAAATTTTGGTTTTAAGAAGATGAAATAAGCGTTTGTAAGATTTGCTGGTAATCTCTGCTTTAGAGTAATGGTACTATCATTACATTTTAACCATCCACATTTCTTTTTAATATATGCAGTGTAGTGACCTGCATTGGTTGTGGATCCTGCGTGGTAGATTATACCTATTGTTGTGAAGGTTTTCTTACCAAGTGATACTTGACCGTGTGTGAATCCAGTCAGCTTGCAGTTGTTTTTGGTACCATCTGCATTGTAACGTAGAAGCATTAGTATTAAGTAGTTACTATGAGTTTGTATTAGTAAGGTGGAGCGATTATCTGAATTGCAGGTAGTACATAATCTGCCATGGTTTGCATGTTGTACAAGTTGCTGAAATGGAATGGATTCACAATTTGGTATGGATACACACACGAACCGTTCATTAGGGATTTGTTCAGGTATGTTTCCACATGTATGAAATCTGGAGGATTTCATTTATAGGTATGTTTTTGTTTTCCAGTACTTGTAGTAAGTACATTAGAAATTCTTGTGGATCTTCTTGTTAGTTTATAGTGAATTTCACCATTCCAGCACAGTAGTCC
Source organism: Ambystoma mexicanum (assembly GCF_040938575.1). NCBI lineage: Eukaryota > Metazoa > Chordata > Amphibia > Caudata > Ambystomatidae > Ambystoma > Ambystoma mexicanum. The sequence goes on from NC_090930.1 coordinate 1,120,534,368, forward strand.
AATTCTTGTCTTATTCCGTAAACTCTATACATGTTGTCAGGATTGTTTGTTGCGTTTCTATGATGGACTAACATTTGCAAACACAATTGGTCTGTACTGTGTAAGTAAATGTTGTGAACAATTGGTGGCAATTGAAATAGAATATTCATTGCTACATTTGCGTAACAACTTACACCACTTAAATTTGAAAATTTGAATGGACCTGATAGTTCTGTGTCCAAGTCATTTTTTCCGAGTGTGTGTTGCTTCTTTGAAGAAGTACCTGAATTACTTTGACTAATAGGTTCTTCTTTAGTTATGGTAAATGATGAAGTATTAGCTCCTTTTACTCTCTTTGGAGGATTTGCAGTCAGATTCTGTTGCATTTCAGTTTGAATTAGTTTTCTTTTACAACGTTTTCCTTTTTGTGGAACATGATATGCTTTTAGATGGGGGGTGTATAGTGTCTATTGTATTCTAGAATGCAAGGAATATCAGTGTTGACTTTACTTGCATCAAAGTTGATTATTTTTTTATTTTTTTTATTTGTTTGAATCAAAATAAAAGATTGATTTTTACAAAGAACTTGTCACTGTCCATGTCTGTTAAATGTCTTTTTGTTGATTTTGTTTACAAAAGAAGCAAAGTTGCTAGGGTTTTCAGCCTTCTACGGCCTCTTCGAACTGGTATTAGTGAGTGGAAGATATGATTAACCATGATATCTATTCACTCTCAGCTGCTACCTCTGAAATTGAGAGGGCAAACGTCACGTCCTGACTTTCTGCTGTCATTTCTGGAGAGGTCAAAGTGTCCAGTTTTGCCATGATTTGGTGAACTATTTGCGTGGTAGCCGTTAGCCAAGTCGGTCTATCTCCACTGGTCATTCTTGACCACCAACAAAGTTCACTGTCTAAAGAAGGGTCCAATGAGAAGTGTCGCATGTAGGTGGTCCTGATTGATTTGGTTTCTGGGCAACCCAGTAGGAGATGTCGAACTGTCTCTTTTTCGTTTGTATTCTGACATAATCTGCAGTGTGATAGATTTGACATACCCCTAATGGCTCTAATTTCATTTTTAGGAAGCAAATTCAATCTCACTCTTAGAATACAGTTTCTTGCTTTTCTGTTGGGAAATTGTTTAATGTATTCCTGTAATTCATTCAGTTTCTTTGTATTCGTGGCAAGTGTTGAGTTAGCTTGTTTTCTGAAGCTTTTGCCAGCGTTTTTATCAGAATTTTTCCCGGATTTGTGGTCAAGTCATTCTCGTCACATTCAATTTCTTTTAGCAGTCTTGAGATCTAGGCCTTCCAGGATTGTAGAATTTTGTTAGATTCGGCTGCTAGTTCGATTTTGATCAGTCTGTATAGCAATGGACTTTCAGGAAGTAAGATTTTTCTGTAAAGTCTTAGTGAATTACAGTTCAACGTCCCTTGCAGGGACAGAAGACTCAGTTCCCTTCGAATTGATGCTACAGGCGTAGAAGTTGGAAGGCCGAGAACAGTTCGCCAGTAATAGGCTTCAAGTTTTGGCCAAATTTCACGCGGGAGCAATATCATTGCTTCAGTACCGTAGGTTAGAGCAGGAACCACATTCATTTTGTAAAAATCGATTGCCAGGATCGTAGAAAAGTGACCCAGCTTAAGATCGATAGCTTTTCCTTGTGAGACAAGTTTCCTGGTTTTTGTTCTCAGATGTTCTTGCATGGCTGTTTCTTTTTTGGTGTTGTCCAGCACAATGCCCAGGTACTTGAAGTTTTGAACTTTTTCGATCTCCTCTGATTGATAAAACCACTTTAGTTTTTCAGTTTTCTTCGTTGATTTTCCCAAGGTAAGTATTTTTGTTTTGCTTTTGTTTACTTCCAGGTTATTTGCTGTGGTATACTCGTACAGGTTGTCCAGTTGACGCTGTAGACCTATGGGTGTTTGATCGATCAGTATAAGGTCATCGGCGTAGAAGATTCTGCTGATGGTGTGTTGACCCACCCGGGGTGGGAAGGCTCTCACAGAGGCTTCTGAAATTTGAAAATCACCGAGGTAGGCCAAAAAGAGGGAGGGAGCCAAGGGGCATCCCTGTTTGACACCTCTTTGGGTCGCTATTGGTTTTGATAGCAGACCTTGGTAGTTCAGTTTAACACAGACTGTCATGTTCGTATGTAGTGCTTTAATGGGGTTCAGTATGGACTCAGGGCAAGACCAGGTTTTCAGTTTCCTCCAAAGCACAGACCTGTCGACTCTGTCAAATGCTTGGGACAAGTCTATGAAGGCCAGATGTAACCTAGGCCCTCCTTCGAGCATTTTGATTTTCAGTATACTTATCAGAAGTATATTGGCTGCAGTTCCCAAGTTCTTTTTAAATCCAGATTGAAATGGATCATTACATGCGGCGTTCAAGGCCCATTGTTGAAATCTTTTCAGTAGCAACCCGCCGAATAGCTTTCCTATTGGATCAAGGAGCGCTATGGGGCGATAGTTCACTGGATCGTTGATGTCTCCCTTCTTGTATATGGGTACAATTGTGGCTGTGGTCCAAGAAGCAGGAATTGATTTTGATTCCGCGCATCTTGAGAAGACTTGACAGATAAAAGAGGACCAAGCTTCTGGGTTGGATTTCAGGTCTATATTTGTAATACCTTCGGGGCCAGGAGCCCTTGAATTTTTCAGGTTGACGATTAGGTCGAAAATTTCTTCTTGATCGCTGATTTTTGCCCAGGGTAGTTCTTGACTCTCTAGTGTAGCGGGTTTCTGGCCCCAAGGTAGACCAAAAGTTTCCATTATGTATTTGTCCCATGTTACTTCTCCAATAGCGTTTTCAATACTTGCACTTTTGGTAGATGATTTGGAGTTTATTAGTGTCCAGAAATCTTTCGAATTTTTTGTGCAGATGGCTCTCAAAATAGCTTCGGCGTCTTGTTGATATAGAGTTCTTCGATGAGATTTTAGCCAGGAGCGGTAAGTGGACTTCACTTTCCTTTTCTCCCTCTTTGCTTGGTTAACTTCAAGTTTTTTGGCAATTCTAATTGCTTTGCGGTATTCTCTTCGTTTTTCCACTAGCCGTATGTCATACGAATGCTTTAACGCTAGGGGGAGAGATCTCGTAGTACCAGGCTTCCTATATGTTGTTAGCAAGGGGCCGTAATCGGTCTCAAACTCCAGGTTACTTGTTTTGGCCTTACTGTACTTATTGGATAGTTCTTTAATATCTTTCGCTGTAAGGCGTAATCTGTTTCCCTGAGGATTTAGTTCCACCCGATAGTTCCACGATTCAACTGCTTTGTTGGAGCTTTGCCACGTTGTAATTAGAGGGTTGTGGTCACTTGCCGTTGTTTGTTTCACCTTGAAGTCTAAGATCAAGTTCAAGAAAGGGCGTGATACGAATATGTGGTCAATTGATGACTCGGAGACCCCATTTGACCAGGTCGGTGGACGTGACTTGTCTGGAAAGACCGTGTCTACATTTTGGAACTGTCTAGACTTCATAAGGTCGAGCCACTGACTTCCTCTTAAAATGGCAGGGGTTATAGCTTTTTTTGGTTTTTGTTGGGGACATGCTGCATTTAGATCACCGCAGATTAGTATATGCGTCACTTGGTGGACTGTCAGAATCTCGTCTATTTCTAGTTCCATTTCTCTAAGGAAAGTAGTCACTTCTGTTTTTGCTGGATTCCAGTATATGTTTAAAATGGCTAAAGATGTATTTTGGTCTTTCTTGTCGTGATTGCTTTGTTGGGACCACTTTAGAAGAACTACTAGAAGGTGTTGGTTGGCTCTTAAGACTTTTTCCAGTTGTAAGCCGTGCCCCATGCGGATGGCTGTCAAAAGGCCAGAAGATGGCCGGCCTTTCGTACTTTTTAAAGCTGGCGCCAAGACAAGTTCGTAGCCATCTAGAGTCGGTAATTTTGTTAGCCACGTTTCTTGTAGGCATAGTATATCATAATCCCCTAGATGGATTTCGCCTGGGTTGGTCAAATGGTAGAAACCCCTCGTGTTCCAAGAACATAGACGGATTACATGTCTACTCACGTCTGTTGTCTGGTGGTCTATATGGCTGTTATCCGAGTACTTGAGTTGCTATTGGAATTTCTTTGATGTTAGTGCTTTTGGAAACCAAGCCCATAGGCTCGTTGCTGTGGACTTGGTTAAAGTTCCAGTTTTGTCCAACGTTGAAGGTTGTTCCGGTTGGCTGAAGGTCTTGCGTAAGTTTTCTCTAGATGGAGTGTTTGTAGAGGACATTCGAAAATTCAGGTTCGTTTTTGGTCCAGTTGCATCGTACTTCGACTTTGGACTGGGTAAAGCGTGGGTTTTAGTGTCGCTGTACTCACTCTGCTCTATTCTGGCCATCGACCGGTCCCCATTTCTTTGGCATATTTGAGTGATTGAATTAGTTTTTGAGTAGTCGCCTTGGGATTTTCCGTTTCCCCTCGGGGTGAGGAGTTTAGTGCGCGAGTGATCTCTGCTGTTTGTTGTTTCTGTGAGGTCGTATCCCATCTTTAATAGATTTTTTGCTTCTCTTCCTAGCAGGTCTTTGATTGTTGTTGAAGAAATGTGCAGATATGTTTGCGCCTTACCTTTCCTGTGGCTTGGATCAACTATCCTTAGGTCATCCCTATTAATTATCCTCAGCTTGGGCACATGATTGAATAGTGTTAGTACTGAGCTTCTATTCAAAATCATGTTGTTATGGTTTCCTGGAATTTGTTCCAGTTTGAGGACCCACAGTCGTTCTTGAGGGGCTTTGGAGATCTTTTTGTATTTTTCTGTTTTGGATCTGTAATGCAGAACCTCGATTTTTTGTTTTCGGTTACTTTGTTCAGGTCTTTCTTCGCTGGACTTTTTTCCTTGTGATTGTTCCTCTTTCGAGGCTTTATGGCTCCGAGCATGATATCTTTGTGAGTCAAACCTTGAACTAGTGTCCCTCACCTTGTAGGAGCTCATTGTTAGTTTTTGTTGGGTTGTTGGCTGAAGTTCCGTTGCTTTCGGTTCCAGCTTCTTTAAGTTTTGAATTATATTATTATGACGTTCTTCTAATGTGAGGAAGGGTACAAGTTGGTTTAGGTGCACTTCTTTTAAGCTGGCATCTAAGCTGGAATGATGGCCCACTAGGATTTCTGTTTTTCCTTGCGATTCAGCTTTTTCCTCGATGGTATCTGATGGGTTGCCTTCCTCTAAGTGCAGGCTAATATTCATCAATGATTCCTGGATCATGAAGTCTTCAGTCGATTCAGAAGAATGAGTAGCTGTGTTCTGGGGGGTGGGAGTGCTGTGGGTTGCCGCGGGAATAGTCTCCATTCTAGCACATTCTGGGTCGACTCTGTTCGGTTTAGTTCTGAGTTTAATTGAGGGTTCCTGTTGTTTCTTGGGGTTGGAAGGTTGGACATCGCTCCTTTTGCTTTGGTCCTTATCCGTTTTCTTTTTGGTAAAGATCTTGTAGGCTTGTTCAGTGCTTTGACTCTGGAAGGGGTATCCTGTGTCTGGTGGGAAGGTGTCATCCACTACCAGCACAACTTCCTTTTTCTCATCTTGGCCTCTAGGTTTTGTTATTGAATTCGTTTGGCTTGTGTCGGTTTGGGTTTGACAGTTTCTGATGGTAGTTTTCACTGTCAAATCTATGAACGTGGAGGTTTGTTCTCCCACCTCTCTCGTGGTTTTATTATGCAGTGGATCGGCAAGTGTTGGGTTTTCCTTTCTCGCTTTGTGTTGTGATGGAGTAAAATAAAGGTTTTGATCTTTTGCTTGTTTCAGACGCTCTTCGTGGGCCATCACATAGCCCTCCAGAAAAATGAGTTTAGTGTACATCATCGCTTGAATTGAAGTGTGGTCCTTGAGAGTCTCATTTAAGGATTCGTAAAGTTTGGTGAATGGAGTGAGGCCTATTGAAATTGCAGACATGATGGAAAAAATGTCTGTTTTTTTCGCTGATGGAGTTTTTGAGGGCGATTTCGCTTGGTTGCTAGGACTTCTTTGAGGCGAAAAAACAGTAGAGGCCGTCTTGTAAGACTTATGATAATGCCTTGTGGACCGATGGTCAAGAGAGTGTCTTCTGTGAGAAGGCCTAGCTGGTACTGTAGAAATTGATTTTGGGCTTTCCGTCTCACGACCAGTGCTTCTAAAATGTTCTTTGTCCACTGTAGGGGCGCTATTTGGCGTTAAAGGTTGGGCCAAATCCGCCGTCGGAATAGACTCATGCTTTTCCTGGTCTGGAGAAGGTCCAGAGTCTGTCCAAGAGGTTTGGGGATCGGGTTGAAGATCTTTCGATCTGGGAATTGTTAAAACATGTTCTTTTCTGGTCACCGGTGTAGAGTTCTTGACTGGTTCGTTTGTAATGATTGGTAGGCCAATTTCGTGCTCCTTGTCATTGCTTTTGTTGGAAATTTCCCCAGGTGGTGCTTTTGGTAGTACGGGGTGGTTTGTTTGGAGCTATCTCCCCTTCGCCGTCTGGGGCTGAGGTATCTGGTTTAATGATGGTGGCGTAGCCTCTGGGGTGTTCGAATATTGCATCTCCTTTTGGTGTAAAATAGCAGTAGCTAAAGTCGCCAACGTTTGTGGGTGGTGAGTCAGTTGAACAGTGTTCCTATATTTTGACGGTGGGGGGTTTTCTTCTAGTGCTTCCAAAATGTCAGTGTCCGTAAGCTCTAGGTGAGAGTGTTGGGAGTATTGAGAAGTTTTTGGATTGAAAAATCTGGTGAGCAGGTTTTTTGAGGCAGTGTTTTGCATTGCCTTACCTGACCTTTTCGAGTAGGCTGTTAGGCCGTTGTTGTTAGTTATCTTAGTAACTAAGCCCTTATTTAAAAGCAGCCTTCTTTTTTTGTTGTCTTTTTTACTGCCTTTAAGGCATTTCATTTCTGTTGTTTTATGGGCTGCCGGTGAGTGTCTAGGGCGTTTACTTTGTTTTGACCTGGCCGGCGTTGAAGTAGTGCACACCTTATCTGGATTTTCCTGGTCATTGCACACGAGTTTCTCATCCTGGTGGAGAGACTCGGGGGGAGTCCTCAGTGCCGATGCAAGTGACGGTGAGTCGCGCCCCCGCGGGGTGGGGTCTTCTTTTTCAGCGGCCGCGTCGCTGTGTATGAAGGCTACAACTGCGACGCGGTTGCAGGGTTCGACCGCTCCGGACTCGGCAATTACTGGACCTTCCTCGTGCGGCTGACTTCGGTTTTTGCCGGTCCTCGAGGCTGCATCAGAGGCTGAGGCCTTGGACGACGGCACCGTACAGCCTCGTGGGTCTGGATCCTCTCCCCTGGACTGCACGGACCTAATATCTCCTCCGGGACCAATAGGTGAGGGCGCCAGAGGGACAGTGATCACAGGGTCCACGAGGCACCCGGTGAGTCGGGCCTCAAGATGTAAGTCCTCTATGATTGATGTTACAGAAACTCCTGGCTCTGGCTCCGGAATCGTTTTTCGCTGTTTTTCTTCCGTCGAGAGCGCCGAGGGGGCCGTAAGAACAGCTGCTTTCCTCCGTTGCTGTTTATAGTTGAGCAGTGTCGTTGCCGGCTTGTCAGTTTTTCCTGTTTTTCCATTTGAGCTACAAGCTGTGGAAAAACAGTAGACTTGGTTTTGTTTAGTGTTTGTCAGTTCTTCCAAAATAGAGAGAGGACGCGAACTGCGCATCCAGCGTTTTGCTTCCAAGTCAGTAAATGGTGAGGTTGGGGAGGTGGCAGTCCTCGCAGCCTCGCCTGCCATGACTGCAGGACTGCCACTCGCTGCCACTCCGCGTCCGCTCCGCGGACTGTAGAGGTAGTTATAGAGTAGTTGAGAAATAGCTCCACCTCCTATGAAGACAGGGAAAGCAGACTCTACAGGCAAGGGATACTGCAGGACTGCCACTCGCCGCCACTCCGCGTCCGCTCCGCGGACTGTAGAGGTAGTTATAGAGTAGTTGAGAAATAGCTCCACCTCCTATGAAGACAGGGAAAGCAGACTCTACAGGCAAGGGATACTGCAGGACTGCCACTCGCCGCCACTCCGCGTCCGCTCCGCGGACTGTAGAGGTAGTTATAGAGTAGTTGAGAAATAGCTCCACCTCCTATGAAGACAGGGAAAGCAGACTCTACAGGCAAGGGATACTGCAGGGCTGCCACTCGCCGCCACTCCGCGTCCGCTCCGCGGACTGTAGAGGTAGTTATAGAGTAGTTGAGAAATAGCTCCACCTCCTATGAAGACAGGGAAAGCAGACTCTACAGGCAAGGGATACTGCAGGACTGCCACTCGCCGCCACTCTGTTGATTATAAATAGACCATCAAGTGTACGTAAGTGTGATAGTGCTACGTAGCTCATGCCTTCTTTAAAGACTGTATTACCAATATCCATCAATGCTTTGTCTAGGGTAAGACCTTGGGATTTATGAATGGTGACTGCATATGCAAGAGTTAGGGAAAATTGTTTTCTGCGTACATACATGTCTTTGAAGAGAAAGAATCGAGCTGTTGAGCGCCCTATCCTTTTTACTTCTGAAACTTTGTCGAAGAGAATATTGACAAACTGAATGTTGTCACGTGGGTATGTTTGAAAGCCAACAACTGTACCCAGTGCTCCATTATCTAGTCCTTGCTCCACGTGAAGATTACATTTAAGCATTACTCTACAGTTTAAGGATAATATTAATATTTTCTCCAACCCAGCTGTGTTGGAGATAGAATTTTCTAAGGTATTTAGTCTTGTTGTGGCTTGTTGACACATTGGTAGTGTCATACCATGTACGTCCAGTTTGTCTGTGGAGCAAATTTCAATTATTGGTTGCATTTCTTTTTTTAACATTGTTTAACACTCATCTGGTATCCACAGGGGCATCACCCAGTCTGGACTGCTGCACTCTTGGACCTCTCCCCTTTCACCCTCGTGTGGCTGAAGACCAGGTCTGAAATACAAGAGCAAACTTAGTTTGATTGTCTCTGGTGGCCCAGGACCCGCCTCCCTTCCAGACCCCAGAACCCCTTGGCGCTTCTCTCACCTTGCCTCTTGATTAGGAGCACTCTCCGTCCTGCCTCTCTGAGCAGGGGCATGTTGGGTTTGGTTGTCGCTGCCTAGTTATTTCACTGGAGCAACACCACGGGTCCAGATCAGCTGCGACTCTGTTTCTTCAGGTAAGTCTGTCTTGTGAATGTGTTCTTGTTTTGTTACTGTCCCCTTCTCTCTTTTCTTTAAATTGGAGGTGTGAATGCTGTCCTTGTTGTCGCGCAGATTTATGTAACATAGCGCGAAGCGCGGCGCTATGTGCTTTCTTGTGCTAACCTGTTTATTTGTCTTTCTGCAGGTAGCGATGCTGTCTGGAATGCGTGTGCCGAGCAGATGAAGAGCGGTAACTAGAGAAGAGTGGACAGCTTTCTGGTATTCTGAATTCGGGCCCGGACCTTCCACTCAAGGCAGGTAAGCGATGTTTTCTGTACGTGCAAAGTAAACGCTTACGACGTTGCTTTTCTCTTGCATTTTCCTTTCCAGGGTAGCGGCTTTCTGATGGACGAGATCCACTGAGATGTTATCTGTTCCGGATCCTGGAGCGGAGTGCCGGGGCTGCTCCCAGGAGGTAAGTGAACTGTAATGATGTCTTCTTCTATTCTCGCAGGTGATCAGGGCCGGCGTGTAGATAAAGAAGCTAGCTGACCGCGGTGAACGTCACGCTGCTACAGGCAGAGCAACGCGAAGCGTGTGCTGGAGTCTGGGCGTGGCTTATATAGCCTGCAGGTATCCCAGGTATCCCTGGGCCTGCCACACCCAAAATGCTAGACCGCATGGTTCAGTTCAGGAACTGAGCCATGTGGAAGCATCCATGTTGTTGCACAATGCCCTATGGGCCCAGATTACTGCCTCAGCACATGAGCCTGGTGTCAAAGGCGCCAGGACTGACTCCAAGTGAGTCTGGGAGCAAATGTCAAGGCCCCTGAGGCCTTGATGGGGGTACTAGATGTAGCCCATCTGTTTAGGTAGTTCCGGCCAGGGGCAGTGGTTGTGACACATTGTTTCATTGAATTTGGAATAGCTTGCAAGAGTTGGCATTAAGGCCATACATTGACCATTTTGTGCGCTAATTGTTCCATAACATCAGTAGCACATGAGTTATCGCCATAAAGTGCATGGATGTGCTGGGGTTTTAATATTGATTGTGCTTCTTGAGATAGTACACCAACTCTAATACTTTTTAAAATGTTAGCGTAGGTGAGGTCTGCAGATTGGCGCATGTTTTCTGTTAATTCTTTGTATTGGAAATGTTGCCAACGGTTGACATTTCCTATGCTGGCAATTTTTTTTTACGGCAGAGTTTGTGTCCTAAGGTTTTAAAAATAGGTTCACTTTTCACTGGTGTCAATTGAAGAAGATCTCCGAAAACAATAATGTGTTTTCCTCCAAAGAGTTCTTCGTAGTTTGTTTTAAGTACTTCTTGTAATCTGAGGTGAATCAAAGCCAACATTAGGTTGGAGACCATGCTCACTACATCTAATAGTAGCATTTTCATTTGTTTCAAAACTCTGCGTAGTTCCATTGCAGCTTCTGTAGAAAGTTCGTAATAATCTAATTTGTTTTGGTGTTCTACTGGAAGGAGTAGTAATCGGTGTAAAGTGACACCGCCTATGTTGTAGGCAGCTAAACCTGTGGGGGCAGTTACAACAGCTGACCGTTTGTGGTTTGTCAATTGTTGAAGGAACTTGCTGATGATTTTGATTAAGAATGTTTTGCCTGAACCAGCTTCACCACTGACGTATAGTAATATAGGTTTGTAATTTTGGCAGGTACATTCTTTATTTTCATGTTGTACACCATGTGCAATTTCTTTTGTTACTTCTTCAAAAATGGTGCGCTGCTCTTTGTTTAGTTTTGATTGTAGCGCAGTTAAGTTTTCTGTATCTTCTTCATAGTGACACATGGTGTTTTCTACTTCTGTCATAGCTAATTCTGCCTCATTTGCTATTAGTGGCTGTCCCAGTGCTTCTTGGCTTCCTGTTACAGAAGGTTGACTAATGTCGGGAGTGTCCTTATCTAGTTGGGCCTAGAGTTCTTCTTCATGTTGCTGTTCATTTTGCAACATTGTTTTGTACTGCATAAAGTTCACATCGGTGATAGTGCTTTCATTTGATTTGAAAGCGTCTTCATAGTAGTCATAGTTATCTAGTATCTCTTCTTCTTTTCTCCATGGTTTAAAAAGTTGTAGCAGGGACATGTAATATAGTTCTTTCTGTTGAGGAGTTTTTAATGACTATTTGATATGATTAATTAAGCTTCGTTTGGTAAGTTTCACTAAACTGCCTTCACAATCTGTCACTCTATATCTTCCTTTGTTTTCATCGGGTTTTATATTATTTTTGTATGCAAAGTTTTGGGCTATGTGGTATAGACACATGTTTTCCAAAGTGGTACTCCTGTTCGGGTAGTATGTGTCTAGTAAATTGTTTTTCAAAATGTCTTGGCTGTTGGGATCATTTTTGGCTATTGTTTCTATGTCGTCATATGATTTGAGAACTCTTTTTCTAGATTTAGCAGGACCAAGACTTAGCCATACTATATTTTCAGATTTTCCATACAAAGCAGTACTGGTTAAACGATCTGCAGCTTTGTAGGCGCCACATTCTCTATGAGAGAGCATTTTTATGCCTAAACTGTACAATTTCTGAGATAGTGTTTTGTCTGATGATAGGTCATTCCAGAGGTCTTGAAGCTCTGTTTTTTCTGCTTTTGTTAAGTAGGCTGTACATATCGTGCAACTGCAGTGGAATTGTCTGCAATTACTGCACATCTATGTTTGCATTCCATAAGAGGGCAATGATTTCATTGTAATCGTTGATATATTTTGATTCTTCTGTTTTTTGTATGTAATACGTATTCTTAGGTGATTTACCTTTAACAGTATGTCTAACTGAAGACATTAAGTTGTTTACTTCACCTGTTTCTGTAACTGGTCTAGGGAAACCAAAGCATCATTTGGTGTAGTATTTCCCTTTGTTTTTGTATTTGCGACGACAATATTTGTCACATTTGTGTCTTTGAAATTGTACAATTTGTGCATGGGATTTCACAAGTGACATATTTTTGGATGACCTGCAAAACAGTGGCATCAGTGTCCTGACCAGATTTAGGAGCATCTTTAATCCATAAAAGCATGTGGATATGTGGTGCTCCTCTGGCTTGGTATTCTTTTCTCCAAAAGAAGTGTTGCACTTCTCCGAAGGTAGGAATAGTTTTATTACAAATAAAGTGTAGCATAGCAATGAAACGATGGTGGAAATATCTTGAAACATTAACAGGATCTAGAGAGCAAAGTTCTCCAGGTGTTAGTATATCTATGTTTGTTTTTTTTGTTTGCTATGCGTAGGAAATCATGAAAATCTTCCCATGCCTATTCTGCACAACTTAATGTAACAAACCAAGGGGGTGGTCCAAGGTTTCTGATCATACAACGTACATCTCCGTGACGTCGGAACCAGTATTCTTCTGTACCATGCATGTTTGCAAACAGATTTGTAATACTTGATTGTAAAACCTCATCTTTTTCTTGCACTTTTTGTATTAATTGCATAGCTGACATATTTTGAAAGTGGGTTCCCGATTTCAATATGTGTGCAACTCCGTAACATAGAGTTGCTAGTTCACTTTCAAAGAGTAGGTGGAATATGTATTCCACATTTTGTCTAAATCTGGGATCTTCAGAATACATTTGTAATGAGCGGTATTCTGATGCTGTTATCTGAGTGGGTCTATCATCGTACCTTCCTCCTTTGCCAGTAGGAAATAGTAGAGGAAAAGCACATGCTTCTATACTTTTTTCCATATGCTCATTCGTGATCCTTTGGTTTGTCGCATTTGATACGTTTCTAGTGCATCATCTATGCTGTCTTTAGAGTGCAATGGATGAATTGTATAATGGTCTAAAATATTGGATACTGCAGCAGGATCCAGAAGTTCAAATTGACCAGTTTCTGGTGACTTTTGAATTATTTCAGTTGTTCCCCTCAAGTTTTGTTCAATCTTTATTTCTTTGTAGTACTCATTATTGTCTTTTAGATATTGCAAGGATTGTCTAACTTTATGTAAGTCAACGAGTTGTTGCCAAATTTTTTTGTCTTTTGTTGGTACACCATTTACTAAGATAATTAAAGATTGCTCTATTGGACGTTGCACTCCTAGAGTGTGCACATTTTCTGTCAGATCTAATGGTAAATAAACTACTTTGCCATGAATGCCTTTCACCAATTCAGAGGGAGGTAAATTTGTTGTTTTTGGTTGAAGGCATATTATTGCTTGAAATGGGTGCACTGTTTGAATTATGATGCTCTCATATAAATTGAGTTGTTGAAGGGGTTTTGGTAGTGTGAATAATTCCAAGTTATTTGTGATAGCACGTGAAGGAGTTTGGTTGTTGTCAAGTTTTGTAGTGCAGTAACTGCAAAGTATTAAGGGGTCAGTTATTTCATATTTGTTTTCTGCTATAAGGTAGAGAGCTAATTCAAACCATTTAGAATCTTCATTGTCCTTTATTTTGCATGTTACATCTATAGTTTTTGTGTTTGTTTTATAAAAAGTTCTGCGGCAACACACACACACATGGTTTGGTACTTCAGCGGATGTACTTTTAAATGTTAGTATTTCTTTTTTGTATGTGTGTAGTAGAAGGTTGCCATGTGTAGAATTGTTGCTAGTCTGTTGTAAAGCTATTGCATTTTGTAAGTGGCTTTCACTTCCAAAATATTTTTTCTGGATATGGTCGATTTCTTCAAGTAGTTCTTTGGCAGTACCATGTAGAAGATTGTTATTTAAATTGGCTAGTGCAAAAGCAGGACTTTTAGCATAGTACAGTTTATAGACTAGATTTCTTATAGTTGGATGATGTGTTGATATCATTTTGATATGATGGAAGGTGCTTTTGCAAATAGGTCCTGAAATGCAGGCTAATGAATGTCCTTGTAGTCCTGTGTATTTACGCACTGGACAGATATCCATTTTTTGCAGCAGTTTCATTTTGATTTTGTCTTTGCCTTTTACATACTGATTGAGGAATTGGCGTAAAGATTTGAAAGATTTTTTGGAAATGTTAAACATTGACGTGCATGGCAATTTGTATACTGGATGTTCTGGTCCAGTCGAATGGAGAGGTAATTCTGAGTTTTCCGGGGATATTTTTGTAAGCAGTATTTCTTGTTCCATTATGGAATTATTACGTTTTTCATAACCTCGTCCACTGCTATGTATAGCAATTGTATTTGTTTGCTTTTGTTTGTATGCTTCTTCATTAAAATATGTTTCTGTGCTTGGGGTGTGACTCCATTCACCTCCAAAGATATTTAAGAAGTTATTTTTGTTGATATTTCGTTTATTGAGAAGTCTTTTTTGTAATTTAGTAATTAGTTTTGTTAGCGGTTTCATTCTGTTTAACACTAAAATAAATAACTTTCTTTTGAGAACGATTGCACTGTCTATCAAAGCTTCTAAGGTTAATTTTCTACGGTAGGTTTCAAGGGTTGTGTATGATTTCTCTCCTGTTTTTATAAGATGCTGAAAGACTCTGTGATGGGACATTTTTGCTAAAATATTTTTTTTGGTATGCTTACTTGCCACTATATCAAGATTTATAGGAGCAGTTTCAGCAGTAGTGGTATCTGAATTCTTGATAATCGTTTTCTGTTTCGTTTTACATTTTGATAGAGGAGGCAAAGTTTCTGTACTTGAAGCTTGTTTTGTTTCGCTAAATGACTGTTTTAGCTGTTTTGTTTGAACTTTTTGTACGAATTCTGTTAGAGATGGATGCTTATTTTGGACACTTCTTTTTTCATTTGCTCTACTTCTACGTTGTTTTCTACAGACTTGCTTTTTGGTAGGCATTCTTTGGGGTCTGTTTAAAAAAATAAAGAAGGTATGGGTTGGGTTGTTCTGCGATGCAAGTGTGTTGTGTGCATGAGTGTCTGAGTATGATGGTAGAGATGTATGCAATGGTGTGTGATTGTGCATTGGGCAGCTACAACTAGTTGGGAAGACTATTCTTGTATTTGTGTGTTACTATACTGGGGTTCAGATGACAATAGAAAGTAAGCTAGTGGTGAGGAGAAGCACAAATACTAAGGGGTCGATTAATGGAATTAATGTGCGCCAAAAATTCCCGCGCAGAGGTGCCAAAACGTGCAAATCGCAGGAAAAGTGCGAAAATCGCAGGAAAAGTGCGAAAATCGCAGGAAAACCAGCGCACAGCGATTCATGGAAGTCCGTGCGCGAGAAAAACATTGGATGTGTGCTAAAAATGTGCGCCGCGCACGCCGGCGCACAGGTCATCGAACATCGTGTGCCACGGCCACTGCGAAATCGCACATAGCGCGGCGCACATCACAAAAGTAGGCGTAACACGGGGCGTAACACTCGGAATGGGGAACAACACGTGAAAATATGGGCGTCACGGGGGAAGTACAGGAGGCAAGTGCGCGGAACGGCCACACGCTCGCCTACAACCCGTATTCATGGAATCGAATAGGGCAAACCAGCGCACGGTCAAAGACGCGCACAGGGCCAAGCAAGTACGCCACAAGAAAGCAGGCCGTAGCGCCCCTGCGACTGAAAAAAATGTGCGCCAAAATGTGCGCTAACAAAAAGCACCCATATACAGCCATGATGAATGGCCCATACAGTGGCCCTCTAGGACAAATGAGGTGCAAAGGGGCACTGACAAACACGGACACCCGCTGTGTGAAAAATAGCGTGTGCGCGTGTTCCTGGGTGCGTGGGAAGTTCCACACGCGATTAGCCTGGGTACGTGTACTTCCGGGTGCGCGGGAAGTTCCACATGTGATTGGCCTGGGTAGGTGGGCGTGCGTGGGAAGTTCCACATGCGATTGGCTTGGGTTCGTGTACTACGGGGTGCGCGGGAAGTTCCACACGCGATTGGCCTGGCTAGGTGGGGGTGCGCGGGAAATTCCACACGCGATTGGCCTGGGTACGTGTATTCCGATGTGTGCGGAAGATTCACACGCAATTTCTGCAGGGTACGTGTATTTCGGTGGTGCTGGGGAATGCTATACATGATTTGGCCATGTGGGTCCCCCCAGGTGTTCCCTCTACACCCTCCATGGACCCTGCAGGCAGCCCACACCACAGGGTACTACCCTGCACCCCTGCTCAAGTCCCACAGGCAACCCATCCACCATGGCCATGCCCACCAGCCAACCCACATGTCACCTTGCACTACTGATCACCAACACATGTCTCCCACCACCCCCACCCCCCAGCCACCAGGGGCAGCCTCCACCAGGCCCCCACTCATGTCCCCTATTACCCCCACCCCCCAGCAGTGCAGGGGCAGCCTCCACCAGGCCCCCACTCATGTCTCCCACCACCCCCATCCCACAGCCACCAGGGGCAGCCTCCACCAGGCCCCCACTCATGTCTCCCACCATCCCCACCCACCAGCAGTGCAGGGGCAGCCTCCACCAGGCCCCCACTCATGTCTACCACCACCCCCACCCCCCAGCCACCAGGGGCAGCCTCCACCAGGCCCCCACTCATGTCCCCTATTACCCCTACCCCCCAGCAGTGCAGGGGAAGCCTCCACCAGGCCCCCACTCATGTCTACCACCACCCCCACCCCCAGCCACCAGGAGCAGCCTCCACCAGGCCCCCACTCATGTCTCCCACCACCCCCACCCACCAGCAGTGCAGGGGCAGCCTCCACCAGGCCCACACTCATGTCTACCACCACCCCCACCCCCCAGCCACCAGGGGCAGCCTCCACCAGGCCCCCACTCATGTCCCCTATTACCCCTACCCCCCAGCAGTGCAGGGGAAGCCTCCACCAGGCCCCCACTCATGTCTACCACCACCCCCACCCCCAGCCACCAGGGGCAGCCTCCACCAGGCCCCCACTCATGTCCCCTATTACCCCCACCCCCCCGCAGTGCAGGGGCAGCCTCCACCAGGCCCCCACTCATGTCCCCTATTACCCCCCCCCGCAGTGCAGGGGCAGCCTCCACCAGGCCCCCACTCATGTCTACCACCACCCCCACCCCCAGCCACCAGGGGCAGCCTCCACCAGGCCCCCACTCATGTCCCCTATTACCCCCACCCCCCAGCAGTGCAGGGGCAGCCTCCACCAGGCCCCCACTCATGTCTCCCACCACCCCCATCCCACAGCCACCAGGGGCACCCTCCACCAGGCCCCCACTCATGTCCCCCACCACCCCCACCCCCCAGCAGTGCAGGGGCAGCCTCCACCAGGCCCCCACTCATGTCCCCTATTACCCCCACCCCTCAGCAGTGCAGGGGCAGCCTCCACCAGGCCCCCGCCCATGTCTAACACCACCCCCACCCCCCAGCAGTGCAGGGGCAGCCTCCACCAGGCCCCCACTCATGTCTCCCACCACCCCCACCCCCAGCAGTGCAGGGGCAGCCTCCACCAGGCCCCCACCCATGTCTACCACCACCCCCACCCCCCAGCCACCAGGGGCACCATCCACCAGGCCCCCACTCATGTCTCCCACCACCCCCACCCCCCAGCAGTGCAGGGGCAGCCTCCACCACCCCCACCCCCCAGCCACCAGGGGCACCCTCTACCAGGCCCCCACTCATGTCCAACTCGTGTCTCCCACCACCCTCACCCCCCAGCCACCAGGGGCAGCCTCCACCAAGCCCCCACTCATGTCTCCCACCAGCCCCACCTCTCAGCCGTGCGATTTGCCTGGGTACGTGTACTTCGGGGTGCGCGGGAAGTTCCACACGCGATTGGCCTGGGTATGTGTACCTCGGGGTGCGCGGGAAGTTCCACACGCGATTTGCCTGGGTACGTGTACTATGGGGTGCGTGGGAAGTTCCACACGCGATTAGCCTGGGTACGTGTACTTTGGGGTGCGCGGGAAGTTGCACACGCGATTTGCCTGGGTACGTGTACTATGGGGTGCGCGGGAAGTTCCACACGCGATTAGCCTGGGTATGTGTACTTCGGGGTGCGCAGGAAGTTCCAAACGCGATTGGTGGAAATCCACGTGTGCTCTGTCATCACGTGTAATGAGGGAAACACCCGCGCGCCTCACGTCACAGACGCGCTCACGCGCTAAGGGCCTTTGGTCCAATGAAATCGCATATGCGTGCTGACGTGCATACGTGCTAAGGGCCTTTCCTCGATTTACACGCAGACATGCAGGATTTTCACGTGCCAAATCACTCCGTATCAAGCTGGCCACGCGTAAGCACACGGAAGACCACGCTCCTGCCCAAAAGGCCGAATTACTGCCCCCCAGAGCCCCGAGCAGCCTTCCACGAGCCATCTGCTGCTGCCTGCCTGCTGCCACCGTGCCCTGCCATTTGGTGCCTGCACATCAGCCATCTGCAGGAGTCCATTTCCTGTGTCCACCCCTGCTGGAACAGAAGACTCCCGACTGGGATACCATCGCTCCACAGCCCAGCCCCAGGACCCAGTTGCCCACCCACACCTGCCTCTGGGGTTGCCATGTCGGGCACTACAACATCTGGCATCACTGGCAACCCCCAGCCAGAGAGGCAGAGGGGCACCAGCTTCACTGCCACCGAAGTTGGTGTCCTGGTGGAGCAAGTCCTGGGGCAGTATGATGCCCTCTTCGGAAGTACGCGCGCCAACAAGGAAGGACGGACTCGGATCTGGACGGACATCGTGACTGCCATCAACGCGGAGGGGGTGGCAGTCCGCGACTACCAACATGTCAAGCAGCGCTGAGATGACTGCAGGTCCAGGACCCTCTTGAAGGCCCGGCGCCTCGTGGAGGGGGGCCGGGGCCGCATGAGTACCATCCAGATGAGGGTCCTGGAACGCGTAGGCCCAGTGCTCCACGCCCAGATCCTTGAGAGGCAGACCCGTCTGGAGTTGAGCGGTAAGTGGCCAAGCATTGCTGTGTGAGACAGGGCATGTCGCAGTGTGCTGGTTGTCTGATACTTGCCTGTATGTGTGACATAGGCCATGTATGCATATGTGTGTGCAGGGACGTCATGCATGTGAGACCAGTAATGTGTGAACCACATGGTTGGTGCATGTGTTCAAATGCAACATGGGTTGCCCTATGCGGAATGGCCACATGAAAGCATGCCAGTCTCTGTTCCTGGACATGGGTGAGGGATGGGTGCTGATGCCATGTACATGTATGCTGTCCATGTCTGTGTGTCTGACCTGCGTGTCTGTGACTTGTGAATGCCAGGGATGCATGACACATGTCTGTCGCAATGTTCAGGTTCACTGATGCAGCCTAGTCATCCTTGTATCCACTGTGTCTGTTTTGTACGAGGCCAGATGGATGAAACTAGGGTGAAGTGTGTGCATGTGATAGGCATGGCACATGATGCATGTGAGTTCCAAAACAACAGTGTATGTTTCAAGAATCACTTGGACATGTATGCTAATGTCCATAGCATGCGCCATGCCTGTTACCACATGTGTTTTACCTGCACTGAGCCATGTGTTGTGGAGGGACATGATGGAAGTGATCTTTGACAGTGCCACTCATCTGCTATTGCTTCCTGTCTAGGGGACCATTGTACAGTACCCTGATGCTTGTGTTCTATGTCTCCCTCTACACAGCGCCACATGAAGAAGAGGGCGGAGACGGCTCTGTGGAGCAAAGCGGCGGGGATGCCCCCACGGCTGCAGCGGAAGGGGTGAGTGAGCCCCCACAGGGGCTTGCAACGGTGGAAGACAGGGTGGAGCCATCCAGGTTGGTGGTTTCCACAGAGGAGGAGGAGGCCGCTACTGAGGCGCACATGGGGCCTGGTGGGGGCATCCCTGCTGGTGCAAGTGTTGCAGTCCAGGGGCAGGGGCAGGAGGCAGCACAGGTCGCCGTGGAGGGGCCTGTGCATATCACTGGCCCTGAAAATGTGACTGCACCACCATGCACCAGCAGGGATGCCCCATCCCAGGCCCGTCCGCAGGTAGGGGGGATGTCCATGTCATCTGACTCCCCTCCACCTGCGTAGGAGGGGACCCCTGACCGTATGGAGAAGGTCCTGATTGGTGTCGCGTTGCGCACAGGTGCAATTCGTGATGAGGTGCGTGCTTCCCGGGAGGAGCATGCACGTCATCACGGAGAGCACCGTGCCGACGTGGCCCAGTTGGGAACGGCCATGGTCGGGGGTCTCCTACATGTGTCGGCCAATCTGGCGACCCTCTCCTCCTCTGTGGATACTATGCACCAGTCGTTCTCCATGCCGTCTTCCGGCCCAGATGCCACCAGGGCCCCCTTTGGACCTGCCCCGACCAATGCAGCCGGCTCGGTGGGGATCCCATCCCTGCCACAGTCGGGAGTCGGAGGTCCAGCAGGGGTGGACACACCAGCAACTGGACCCCAGCAGATGGAGGATGTGACGGCATCATCGGGCAGGGCATGTGCACGACGGCGTCGGTGGATACCATCAGCCTGGATGCTGTCGTGCTGGCACAGGCAGTTGCGTCGGAGGCAGCAGCAGGCTCGACGTGGGAGGCATCATGGCTCGGGGCCATCAACATCAGGGGTGCAGGCATCGGCCGGAGGGCAGGAGAACCCTGGAATGGGAGTGGCTTCCGTGTGGGAGCGGTTGGGCCAGCAGATGGGTGCGGAGCGGCAGCGGGCAGAGGAGGAACGGCTCACAATGGTCAGGGCGGAGAACTCCATGCGGAGGGCGCTGAGGCGGGCTGAGTGCCTCAAGGGTCTTCGCAGGGAGTTGGAGCTGGACACTGCTTTATCCCTGCGAGACCTCGGGGCCAGGGAACATGCCCGCCTCCAAGCCATTGAACAGGAGTTTGATGATGCCCTGGCCCATGACAACATCCAGTGAGCCGTTGGACTAGCCCGCTGCCCATGTAAATAGTTATGTAGTTAGTGTTAGGTTTCCTTTGTTTTTGCATTTTCTTTGGACCTTTTGGACAATGGGCCACATTTTTGTATATAGTTATTTTTTATTAGGTAGTGTTGTTAGATAGGTTTCATTTCTTTTGTTGGGATCATGGACCCTGGCTTGTTCACCTGTACATAGTTCACTGTTGGATTTTCTTTTCTTTTTACTATTTACCCATGGAGCAATGGCTTTCAATTATAATTTCCCATTGGATTTTCTTTTCTGGACTGTGACTTTGGACACCATTCCTTTGGATTCTGATTTTTGGTTTTGCATTTTTTCATGGACATGCTTCTTTTTACTTTTTTTACATTCCCATTTCTGTTAGTTTATTTTTGATTCAATTCTTGTTTTCTTTAATACATATTTTTTTATCAAACTTCAATGTGTAGTATCATCTCATTGGTTTCATGCATATCATGATATGGGTTTTGAGATTCACTGACACCCATTGGGTGTATGTGAGGGACATGTGTTCGTTTCCAAACTTGCAATTGCAGTTCTATCATGTTATTGCCATTTCTGAGTGGGTGGATGCAATACTCGGGTGGGTGTTTGCATTTGGAGGCTGACCATAGGGACCGGGGATCTAGATTGTGATGACATGTTGGCTGGGGAACATGAGTTGGACATGAGTGGGGGCCTGTTGGCAGGTGCCCCACAGTGATGGGTGGTGAGGGTGCAGGGGAACATGAGTTGGACATAAGCGGGGGCCTGCTGGCAGGTGCCCCACAGTGCTGGGGGGTGGGGGTGCAGGGGCACATGAGTTGGACATGAGTGGGGGCCTGCTGGCAGGTGCCCCACAGTGCTGGGGGTTGGGGGTGCAGGGGAACATGAGTTGGACATGAGTGGGGGCCTTCTGACAGGTGCCCCACAGTGCTGGGGGATGGGGGTGCAGGGGAACATGAGTGGGGGCCTGGTGGAGGCTGCCCCTGCACTGCTGGGGGGGGGGGGTGAGGGTGGTGGGAGACATGAGTTGGACATGAGTGGGGGCCTGGTGGAATCTGCCCCTGGTGGCTGGGGGGTGGGGGTGGTGGTAGACATGAGTGGGAGCCTGGTGGAGGGTGCCCCTGACTGCTGGGGGATAGGGGTGGTGGGAGACATGGGTGGAGGCCTGGTGGAGGCTGCCCCTGCACTGCTGGGGGGTGGGGGTGGTGGGAGACATGAGTGGGGGCCTGGTGGAGGCTGCCCCTGGTGGCCGGGGGGTGGGGGTGGTGGTAGACATGGGTGGGGGCCTGGTGGAGGCTGCCCCTGCACTGCTGGGGGGTGGGGGTGGTGGGAGACATGCATTGTTGATCAGTAGTGCAAGGTGACATGTGGGTTGGCTGGGGGGCATGCCCATGGTGGATGGGCTGCCTGCGGGACATGAGCAGGGGTGCAGAGTAGTCCCCCGTGGTGTGGGCTGCCTGCAGGGGCCGTGGAGGTTGTAGAGCGAACACCTGGGAGGACCCACACGGCCAATTCACGTGTAGTACTCCCCAGAACCCCTGAAATACACGTACCCTGCTGAAATCGCGTGAGGAAGTTCCCGCGCACCCCTGAAATACACGTACCCTGCTCGCACGGGGCCAATCGCGTGTTGAACTTCCCGCGCACCCCTGAAATACACGTACCCTGATGGAATCGCGTGTGGAACTTCCCGCGCACCCCTGAAATACACGTACCCTGCTGAAATTGCGTGTGGAACTTCCCGCGCACCCCTGAAATACACGTACCCTGCTGAAATCGCGTGTGGAACTTCCTGCGCACCCCTGCAATACACGTACCCTGCTGAAATCGCGTGTGGAACTTCCCGCGCACCCCTGGAATACACGTACCCTGCTCGCACAGGGCCAATCGCGTGTGGAACGTCCCGCGCACCCCTGAAATACACGTACCCTGATGGAATCGCGTGTGGAACTTTTCCGCGCACCCCTGAAATACACGTACCCTGCTGAAATCGCGAGTGGAACTTCCCGCGCACCCCTGAAATACACGTACCCTGCTCGCACGGGGCCAATCGCATGTGGAACTTCCCGTGCACCCCTTAAATACACGTACCCTGCTCGCACGGGGCCAATTGTGTGTGGAACTTCCCGCGCACCCCTGTAATACACGTACCCTGCTGGAATTGCGTGTGATATTTCCCGCGCACCCCTGAAATACACGTACCCTGCTGAAATCGCGTGTGGAACTTCACGCGCACCCCTGTAATACACGTACCCTGCTGGAATCGCGTGTGATACTTCCCGCGCACCCCTGAAATACACGTACCCTGCTGGAATCGCGTGTGATACTTCCCGCGCACCCCTGAAATACACGTACCCTGCTGATTTTGCGTGTGATACTTCCCGAGCACCCCTGATGCACACGTACACAGGACAATCGCGTGTGGAACTTCCCGCGAACCACTGAAATACACGTTCCCCGCTTGGCGTTTGCTGTTTGCCAGCCCTGTGAACTGGTCCAGGGTTAGCGCAGCCCTTTGCGATTATTTGGGGATTTTAAAAGGATTTTCCTTGCGCGAGGGCGTTCTTTGGGGCGTAACTGGCACTGCTGCAGGGTCGCTGCGCCACGGCTGGTTTTGGATGCGAAAATCCATGAATACGCTATGCGCGGAAATCGATTTTAGCGCATGCGGCTGGCGCAGACATTCGCACGGGCATGCTGTGCGCCAGTCGCGTGCGCCACTTTTGTGCGAATTTCTAGGAATTACCCTGTCAATCTAATGGTATTCAATCAGAACAGTTCTTTGTTCTGCAATACTAACATTCTAGGGGCTGAGTTATGTCATTTGTGCGCCAAAAAACAGGGTTTTGTGTGTTATTCTGCCTGCAAATCCCTGTTTAACAAATGTTAATGTTAATGGTAAAGGACATTTGTACCTCGCACTATCACCACCGTAGTGGTCCCTTGGTGCTCTGGCGGTTCTGAAAGAGGAGGGGTGGTTGAGTTAATGGGAGGAAAAAGGAAAAGTGCAATAGAGCAGTGATGTGCTGTTGGCGGCCTCAGCCCGTGGGTCCGTTGGCTGGGCCTGGGGTGTTTGCAGCCGGTAGTCGTCGTGTACTGTTGTGCAAGGCTATGTGTGTTTTTGTTTTGTTGTTGCAATGTAGTGAAGTTTGTGCGGTTTGTTGTGCTGTAGGTTTTGGTTGTGTTTGGTTTGGAGTTTGAGAGGTGTATGCAGAAAGGGAAATTGTTAGTAGGGTTGGTTAGTTTGCGTCTCTATCCTGAATTGAAGCGTAGTCTCCCCTGTTGCGGCTCTGTCCTGATCTGGGTCTGACTGGCATACAGGTTCCATAATCCTCTAGTCCCCGCCTCTAACATGCTCTCTGATAGCTCCCCTTATCCTCCATTTAGACTCTAGTGGACAGTGCATCTACCAATGACATGCTAACATTCACAATTCCATCTAGATGCGACGCAGGCTAGTGTTCACAATTCTATCTAAGTGTGGACATGCGAGTATTGACGGTTCGATCTAAGTGCAGACATGCTAACTTCACAAATCTATCCAGTGGCGACGTAGGCTAATGTTCGCAGTTCTATCTAAGTTTGGACATGCTAGTATTCACAGTTCTATCTAAGTGTGGACATGCTAACATTCACAATTCCATCTAGATGCAACGCAGGCTAGTGTTCCCAGTTCTGTCTAAGTGTGGACATGCTAACATTCACAATTCTATCTAAGTGTGACGATGCTAATATTCACAAATCTATCCAGACGTGACGTAGGCTAATGTTCCCAGTTCTATCTAAGTGTGGACATGCTAGTATTCACAGTTCTATCTAAGTGTGGAAATGCTAGTATTCACAGTTCTATCTAAGTGTGGACATGCTAACATTCACAATTCCATCTAGACGCGACGTAGGCTAATGTTCACAGTTCTATCTAAGTGTGGGCATGCTAGCATTCACAATTCCATCTAGATGCGACGCAGGCTAATGTTCCCAGTTCTATCTAAGTGTGGACATGCTAGTATTCACAGTTCCATCTAAGTGTGGACATGCTAGTATTCACAGTTCTATCTAAGTGTGGACATGCTAGTATTCACAGTTCTATCTAAGTGTGGACATGCTAGTATTCACAGTTCTATCTAAGTGTGGACATGCTAACATTCACAATTCCATCTAGACACGACGTAGGCTAATGTTCACAGTTCTATCTAAGTGTGGGCATGCTAGCATTCACAATTCCATCTAGATGCGACGCAGGCTAATGTTCCCAGTTCTATCTAAGTGTGGACATGCTAGTATTCACAGTTCCATCTAAGTGTGGACATGCTAGTATTCACAGTTCTATTTAAGTGTGGACATGCTAGTAATCACAGTTCTATCTAAGTGTGGACATGCTAACATTCACAATTCCATCTAGACGCGATGCAGGCTAATGTTCACAGTTCTATCTAAGTGTGGACATGCTAGTATTCACAATTCCATCTAGATGCGACGCAGGCTAATGTTCCCAGTTCTATCTAAGTGTGGACATGCTAGTATTCACAATTCTATCTAAGTGTGGACATGCTAGTATTCACAGTTCTATCTAAGTGTGGACATGCTAGTATTCACAATTCCATCTAGATGCGACGCAGGCTAATGTTCACAATTCTATCTAAGTGTGGACATGCTAGTATTGACGGTTCTATCTAAGTGCAGACATGCTAACTTCACAAATCTATCCAGACGCGACGTAGGCTAATGTTCGCAGTTCTATCTAATTGTGGACATGCTAATATTATGGCACTCTATGTTATTGGGAAGTAAGATAGAGTGGCAGGGGTTTTCTGGAGTACAGTGATTGCTCTACTCCCCACCCGTGTCACACTCACAGTTTTTGTTGGTGTCTGTTGGCTGCTGGCTTCCTTGGCGTGCCTTGCGGACACCTGCAGACACATCTTGGGGTCGTCCTTTGCCTCAGGGTCCTTCGCCGCAGGGCTCCCGGGCAGAGGGCTACCCTGGGTGTCCTTGATGTGGGGCATGTGGACCAATCTGGGTGGAGAGGGTGTGTTGGGCGGCGGGCACAGGGAGAACAGGAAGCGGGTGGGCGGGGGGAGAGGACCACGCGCCGAGTGCGCTATGGTGCTTTTAAGCACCTTTAAAAATAATGTGGCATTTTTGGGGCACGGGGGTCGGGAGACTCCTTACCTTTGGCCTGGGCACGCTGGAAATGGCAGGCGGTGCCTACAGCAGGCCCTCACCACGGCCTCTGTTTCCATTTTTTTTTTTTTAAACAGCGGACCAATCGGGACAAGGGGAGGTGGGCACAGGGAGACCAGGAAGCGGGTGGGTGGGGGGAGAGGGACCACGCACCGAGTGCGCTACGGTGATTTTTAGCACCTTTAAAAATAATGTGGCATTTTTGGGGGAGGTGGGGGTCGGGAGACTCCTTACCTTTGGCCTGGGCAATGCTGGAAATGCGTGCTGAAACCCACCTCTGGCTCCAGTGTGTCTGGCAGGACAGGTAGCGAGGAAGGTGCCCGAAACTCCCTGTCCTTAGTTTCCGTTGTTACCCGAATGCACCCAGTGCAGATTGGCTGGCTAGCTGTCCTTGGAGGACAGCCAACCTGCTGTGTGAGCGACAGCTAGGCAGTGCATGAATGGGAGAAACCTGCATAAAAAGGTGAGGTCTCTTGAACTGAAGCCAGAGTCGACCACTGGGAGAAACATCCGCTGGAGCCAGAGGCGGGCTTCACCAGTGAATCCAGCTGAAGACAAAACGAACAGAGGGACCAAACGTGGTTTGGCGCGCAAAGTAAATCTCAAGAAGGACCTCACGAACAAGAAGTGGTGAAAAAAGAAGACCTTTAATGCTCACCTGATATCCACGAGGACACCACTCAGCCTGATTGGACCACTCACGATCTCGAACCCTTCCCTGGAATCTGTTCAACTGGGGTCTGGGCCTGAAATACAGGATTTCCAGATTTGAACTTTGTTGTCTCTGGTTGCTTGACCCCCACTTCCCTTGAGGACCAAACCTTCCCCTAGATCCTCTCCTCACCTGGTCTTCTTCTGTCGTGTGCTCTCCATCCTGCTCTTCAGTACAGGGGTGTGTCGATTGATGTGGGCGCTGCGCGACCTCGTTGCTTCACTGGTGCGGGCCCAATGAGTCTGGGTTTGCTGTATCTCTAGCCCAACAAGGTAGGTTTGTTGATTCTTGGTGAACTGTCCTTTTCTTGTCTCTTGTCCCCAATAATGTCCCTCTTTCGCCCTTTAGGTGCTGGAGGGGGTCGCTGATGGTGTCATGCTGCTTAGGGGAGCAGAGCACTAAGCGGTGAGAGAAAGCACAATGTGTGGCGCTGTTCGCCTTTTCTTGTGCTGGCCTATGTCCCTTTGTCCCTTGCAGGCTGCTGCAATGTCCCAGTATGGCTGCTGGCTGAGAGAATTGTCAGGAAAAAGGGAAGGTGCAAGAAAGGGGTGTGCAAAAGGCGGTAGAGGTCTGTGGAATTCACAAATTCAACTCTAACTACATTTCCTAGCATGCTTTGGGGAAAATTGCAGTAAAATGGGTGTTATTTGCTGTGTGTGTAAACGGCGCGCTTACCGCTCGGACATAAAGTAGTTTGTCCTTGTTTTTAGTACCCTGCCGCCTTGAAAATCCAGTGCTAGAAGTTTGTTCGCTTACAAGGTTCATTGGTCAATGCGGGTGGAACAGCCATTACTGCATTGTATAACAACAAATCACGTTCTAAAATCAAAAGGGGAATATGTTATTTGTTATTTATGTTGCTGCAAATATGTTCCATGTTTCATGTTATGTGTTCATATTCATTGTTTTCTGTAAGCCCACGGGCCATGTGTTTGTTGATTCATTGTGGGATTTTCTCCCATGTATGACATGTGCAGAGTATCATCTATGTTTCTGTGTTTATGAGGTCGTAGGGACAGGTCTAAGACTATGGTAGATGCACGTATTAAGGTGTTTCAAATCTCAGGTCTATATTCTGTGTATGGTATGCTGGATATAGGTGTAAAGTGTTCAGAGGAAAGTAGGTAGGGTTCTTTCCTGTTGCTTCCTTTGTCCTATCCAACATAGGTTTTCCTAACCCTCTTACCGGTGTTCCTAATTTCCCCCCACCCTATCCACAACCTCTTCCTAACTCCTCTTCCCCCCATTGGCTGCCACGTGGTATCCTGTTTATTCTATCAGGTTCCTGTGCCAACCACGGGTGGAGGGTCGGCTTCATTCAGCTTCTGTGGTTCGGGAGAGAGTGTTGAATTCTCTTCTGTTGTACTGAGTATTATTGACAAGAATACGGTGCAGTGAGTAAAGCGCAATGTGTGGCACCTTCTTGTCCTTATGTGCTAACCTGTGTTGTCTTTTCCCTTTATAGGTCGATGGCGTGCTCCGGAGCTGAAGATACCATGAGCGGCTCGAGTCCAGCTAAGCATGTGACTCTTCTTACTGTTTTAGGGGAATCGGTATACGAGAATGCTTACTAATGTCTTTTCCCTTCATTCTTTTCTTCGCAGGATGCGGCGTTCCGAAATGGAGATGATGCCGCCGAAATGAGGCCACAGGACCGGAGGAACGATGGATGGAAGCAGGATTCTCCTCAAGGCAAGTGTGATGTTAATGTTGTTCTTGTTCTTTCAGGTATGCGGGATGCGGAGGAAAGGCGAAGGCCTTCAGGAGACCAATCTGAACACGGCGAGTGTCACGCTGCAGGCGCAGAGTAACGCAAAGCGTGTTTCTCTGCGCGGGCGTGGTTTATATAGCCTCCAGGTATCCCAGGTATCCCAGGTATCCCTAGGTCGAACCACACCCAAAAAGCTAGACCGCATAACTCAGTTCATGGAACTGAGTTATGTGGGGGCATCCATATTGCACAAAGTGCATTACCAAGTCCAGTTCCAAGCCTGTCCTCTGAATCATGTTTGAGCCTGGCGCCACAGGTGCCAGGTCTGACTCCAAGTGGGCCTCAGATGGGATGGGGAGGCCTTTCCAGTCCTTGTGGGGGATCGTGGCCTGGCTCCAGTGTTTTGCCTAAGAGGGCTAGGGACAGGGATCATGACAGCCCCGGGCCATTTTGACAAAATGGGCACCCAAGGGTGCAATACTGCAGCTGACGATTCAGCCTGCTGTAAAAACGCAAAATGGTTGGAAGAACAAACCACTTACAACAGCCATTAAATGTACTTCGGAGACCGAGCATCATCCAGACATAATGATAATTAATTGCAGAGGGAATAGTTTAGGACATGTGTGTGGAATTTATTTGCAATTTGCAATGAAAGAAGGACTTGGGAAGGCCATGGACATGTTTCCAAATTCCCAAGTTATTTTTTCTCATATTGCGCAAAGACAAATGTGGCTGCGTTCTTCTTCATTTGGTCCATAAATGGAGAAAACAAGGCGGAATGTTAATAAGGCTGTTTGTGCCTTTCTAGGAGATGTTGGCATGTCCTCTTTTCACAATGAAAATATTATGTTTCGTAGCACATACATTTTTCGCACAGATGGAATCCATCTTACTTATGCTGGTAATCAGATTTTTTTGAGAAATGTTCAAAATGCATTGCGTCCTTTTGTGGAATTACAGCGTTCCATTTTGCAGTAGGTGTTCACTATTTCAAGTTTTTCAAATACAAAAAAACATCACCAAAAGGCTCTTTTCAGAGCCGCCTCTCCCTCCCAGAGAAAAGTGCAATGATTTTGATAGGGCAGCACCCCAAAATTTTAGATATCTGCGAACTGTCCGCGGACTTCTAAAAAAAAAACACAGAGCCTTGCTCCATTTATTGGTTACTTCTATTCTTGGACTGTGAAGGGTGGCTCTGAAAAGAGCCTTTTTTTGGGGGATTTTTGTTGTTTTATATTTGTTTTGGTTTTTTATACAAGACACACTAGGAGAGGAGGGGAAAGGAGGGTAGGGGGGACACCAACCACGGGGATAAGAAAGGGCAGGTGGAGAGAGGAAGCTGTAGGGTGGGCGTTATTCAGGTAGTGGGCGGGTCTTCTCGTGCTCCGAGACTGCAGTCTCAAAAGCACTACGAAGTCTCTCCCCCCTGCAGAGTACTGCATCGCAGTACATACACAAAACTGTGACCCTCGAAAGGTAAGGGTCATCAGCATTGTGAATGGCCTGTGAGGCAGCTGGAGGGATGCGCTCTCCCACAGGAGTGTCTCTTCTGGTGAGAGGAGCGGAAACAGAGGATGAAGTAGAGGAACACAACCTGCTACGCTCCTCGCAAGGTACAACCTTGCGAATGGCCCCACCGTGGAACGACCTTAGGTGTCGCTTCATAGTAGTCGTACCAAAGCTGTACGAACCAAGCTTCCCGCGACTCAGCACCATTTTGCATTGGTTGCAGGTGACTTTGTTCGCACGCGCCTTGGGTGTGGCGGTTATTTACTATTCATGGTAACGTACCCAAGACTGATGGCGAGTGCTGGTAGTCTGGACTTCCACTACCTCATCCTCGTCATCCTCTTCATCCTCGTCTACATCCTCACGCCTGTTCCCCTCTTCAGGCCCTTGGGTAGGTGGTGGTGGTGCTGAGACAGATGTAGCACCAGCTGGAGCAGCAAGCATTGATGTCATCAGGTCTGATGTAAAGCAGCAGCAAGAGCAGCAAAATACCAGCCAAAGTAGACAATGCTTTGTCATATAGCCAAAAGCACAATGAGTATGAGCTCTGGGGTGTGGCCTTTTATAGGGGTGCGGGTGCGCGGTTCACAGACACCCGCCCTGTCCGTGGACAATCGAACCTCCCAAAAAGGCCCAAAAAGTTCTAAAAAGTATGTAGAAAGTTAGGATGATTGTCTGGGACATGTGCTATGGTGTGTTTTTAGTATAAGATACTGTGGATTGCCTGAAAAGGTACTTTTAAAATGTTCGGGGACCCGGACAGTGTCCGCAATTCAGGACACACGTTCAGCGTGGGTGCGGTCACATGATGGCGTCGCAAACATGTCCGCGAAGGGAACGGGTGTCCGCAGGACATCAAATGCACGGGAATGGTCGTGCGCATGCGCGGGTGTTCTATGGACAGTGTTCGGGTCCTGAAATGAATTAAAAGTGCGACACAAGCGATGCGAACAGTAACGGACAGTCGCGATGTTCGGAGAACTTACGGGTGTAGTGCGCATGTGCGTAGAAGTTCTTTAGGCAGTACGGACAGGTATAGTGTCCTTAGGACACCTCCATTTTGGTTAATTGCGAATATCCCAGACACCGAGTGTGTTCTTAGAACAGTTTTGACTTGCCTGCGAACAGTACGGACAGGTATAGTGTCCTTAGGACACCTCCATTTTGGTTAATTGCGGATTTCCCAGACACTGAGTGTGTTCTTAGAACAGTTTCAACTTGCCTGCGAACAGTACGGACAGGTATAGTGTCCTAAGCACACCCCCATTTTCATTTGGATACGGACATCAGGGACACCCGCGCTGCCCGCGGACACCTCAACTGCGTTTTTTTTAAAAAAAACACAAAAAAGAACTGAATTGAGACACATAATATTTTTGTTTTATTATAAATAGATGTAAACATGTAAAATTTACGAAAGAGAACGGGAAGCAGAAACTGAGACAAACACAGGAGAATTGGAGATTTCAAAGGATTGATAGGAGGAGATGAAGGGATGGAAGTCTCATCAAAATGTTTTTCTTTATGTAGAGGGTTTGGGAATAATTGACTGGGATATGGAGAGGAGGGACAGGTACATGTGGGATAATGGTATTTAATGTTTCTTTTGTGTGATCCTCCACAAAGTTTTTCAAACTGTTTAAATTTGCCATGAGCATGTCCATTTTTTCTTCCATGCGCTGGAGAGTCTTATCCAATATATCTTTTGGTGTACTATTTTCAATGTTTGTATGGTCTGTTAAAAAAATAGATATATATGTTAAGTGTAGATAAAGTAGTGCTTATTAATTTGGTTATATAGAGAAGTGTCTACCATTAGGCTCATTATCTTCAGACATTTCCTCGCGTGGGAAATTCTCCTCAAGCTACTCCAAAGTACTAGACATATCTGTGAGAAAAGAAAAATATATCACTTTTATTGTATCTAATACAGAAATTTTAGAAATATATAAGAAAAATGAAGTACACTTACTAGCTTCTGGTAAGTTGTGTTCTTACTGGTTTGTATATCTGCTGTTGCTCTGTTTTGTGCAGTTTCTGTGAGGTAATTATGTTGGAAGCCTACCTTTCTTCTTTTGGTATATTCCATTTTAGTACATATGGTATTTAAATGGATGGTTGATGTGTTACATATATAGGTTCCACTTCTTATTTATTACTACATATAATGTGTTTGCTGGTTTTTGAAGTTGTGCAGTATTTATATGGCATGATATAACAATTTAAGATACCCCCTGCGTTTTTGGGTAGTGTTGCTGTTGTCCGCGTCTGTCCGCAGACATACGCAGAGTCCGCGGACATACGCAGAGTCCGCGGACATCAAAATCACTAGCTGGGGCTTCAGTATGTTCTATGTTATATGTATATAAAGTCAGGGATATTATGGTTAAGTTGTGCTACTAAAAACCTATGAAATTCAGTAAAACAACTTTGTTAAAGGGACGTTATGGTTAAGTTGTGCTACCAAAAACCTATGAAATTCAGAAATAAAACTTTGTTAAAGGGATGTTATGGTTCAAAGTAAAACCGAAAAACCCCTGGAATTCGCCAGTTATGGTAAGCTAAGCAACCATAACTCGCGCTACCACCGTGCACTGCTAAGAATAACACCCAGGACATCACTGATGACATCACATGTGCATTTACTTTTCATGAAAAGTCTGTACAAGGGATTCTTATTATAATGTTGACAAAAAAGTGTCAAGGATCATTGGAATAAATATCATGAGCTAATTAGTGCATTAAGCAATGCATTGATATAAATAGCATTCTATTATGAAGTTCTATCCAGTATCCTAAGCTACTCATACAGAAACATAGGCATTGTGTGCAGCATACATGATGAAGGTGCAATATTCATAATCTTGCCATGTTGAATAGTGAAATGATAACTGCTTTCTTATTAGAGTTTTGCGTACTGTAAACATGTAATAAGTAGCTAATAAAATCCACTTAATACATAATTGCATTATTACAGACAAAACACAAAGAGACAACAACACATACAAATATGAGTTTATACAGGGAAAGTGAAATAAGCAAAAAAGCAGCAGTAGTAGCAGAAAGAGTTCATAACCTAACTGATTATCTTTATGCAGAGAAATGATTGCTATGTTTCAAAGCTGCTACTTACCCCATATATGTGTATCACATGATGTGACTGGACCCTAAGGAAAGTAGTGTGAGTACAATGTATACAAATATGAGCATATACAGGGAAAGTGCAGTAATAAAAAAAAAAACTATCAGAAAGTGCTGATAACCCTACTGATTATCTTCATGCACAGAAAGGATTGCTGTCTTTCAAGCCTGTGTCTTCCCCTATGTATATGTTTCATATGATGTGACTGGACCCTAAGGGAATTACTGCAAGAACATACTTGAAGGATAAGTCTACAAATATAGTACCTTTTCAATGTTTAGTTCATGATTGTTACTGAAGATAAACATGTGGCCTACATATGTCAATAAAGGAAAAAAGGGGGAGCCAGACATGTGATGCCATCAGTGATGTCATCTTTGATGTCCTGGGTGTTAGTCTTAGCACGAGTTATGGTTGCTTAGCTTACCATAACTGGCGAATTTCAGGGGTTTTTCGGTTTTACTTTGAACCATAACGTCCCTTTAACAAAGTTTTTTTTCTGAATTTCATAGGTTTTTGGTAGCACAACTTAACCATAACGTCCATTTAACAAAGTTTTTTTACTGAATATATATATATATACATATATATATATATATGTTTTCTAAATGATTAAGAGTCTTTTTAAATGTACTAGGAGATGCCCTCAGTATGGTCGCCCCAATAGTCTTTATCAACTCCATACAAATGGTTGTCATGACATCATGAATGAAACATTAACTACAACCAAACATTTAGATGGCAATGGTTTTTTGAGACCAGGCCATAAATATATGAAATCCACTGGTGAGTAGAGTGTCGGCCCTTCATTTTTCCTTTTTTTCAATGAAGATATACTTAACGTGCAAGATAGACTATACAATCTGGGTACTTCCAACATGGTGCTGAAAAACAGCACGGAAGCGTATGCCACAAGGCATGCTACGATTTGTACACACAAGTTGCTGCAAAAGAATACTTATCGGCACGGTACAGCTGCAGTATGCCGATAGAATTCGGAACAAGGGTGGCACTCTGTATCTCCCTCGTAAGGTAAGAAAAGTTCTGTTCTTTTTCTAAAAATGCATCAAGTGTTGACAGCACCATGTGTGAACAAAGACGGGATCCTGGGTGTCTTGTATACCGAGTTATGTATACATCCAGCAACGCTACTACACATGTAATTTTGAACTTTGGTTTAAATCTAGTTGACAAAAACGAGCAGGCATAAATGTGAAGGAATACTCGTCTGCCGTAAATTTCTATTTTGGCACATGTGCTGTGCAGGTTTTTGATTCCCTCTCTGTATTTACAGGAGACTGACAGAAAGACCTTCTAACTCTTTTAAGACCATCATAATATCAAACAGGATTTGGTGAGCAGTCTAATAAGAAAGTGCTGCCCATAAGGGCAACATACTTAATCTGTATAATCTTTATATATTTGCCCTAACAATTTTTCTGAAACAGAACATAGTCTGTAATGTAGGCTTTCTTTACTTAGGTGAAGTTCACAGAGTAACTGACAGACAGAAGAAATTCACCTAACCTGCCCATCTCTTACCCCTATCAAGAATAAGGTCAGTGGTGTGCACTCTAAATAGAAACTTCACAAAAGCTTTTGCTGTGATGTCCACTGCAGTTTTTCGTAAAGTCTTACAAAGTTTATTCACTCTTTGTATTGTAGTGTGTCGTGTAAATAGTGGGGTTTATCGATCGGTTCATATATAAGAAGCACCTTCCCGAAGAAAGCCCATTCAACTCCCGCCAGAAACGTTGGGACAAACGTATTCAGATATAAGGGCTGAAATATGTGTAGACAACAAGACAGCTTGAATGACAAGCTGCCTTCCTGTTCCATTTAGGTGTCCTGTGTAGAAAACGCAGACACATTGTTTCTTCTATATATTTTTCACCTAAATCAAATATGTAAAAACAAGAATAAAGTTGGAGGATCTAGCTTCCCAACTATGGCCGCCACTCTTTGGAACAAACTCCCAGACCAGATTAGATCTATCGAGTCCCATGCCGCCTTCCGCAAGGCTCTAAAAACAAGTCTCTTTGTCTAAAGAGGCTATTCTTCTTGTATAATGTCTCTACTCCTGCTATAACCTGAACTCGACATACTCTGTATTGTAGAACATTGTACTCAGTAACTCAACTGTATAAATAACTGTATGTTGTTAAGCTTCACACATTGGGCCGCTTATTGTAACCCACAAGCAAGTCTCCTTAAGTATACTTATAGCGCTTCGTTGCCTAGAGGGCTGCAGTGCGCTTTACAAATCCAAAAAATAAATAAAAATAAAAGAAATAAAAGAAAATGTGTATTCAAGAAGTGGATGTGTATAAACAATCAAACTCCTTCATTTACTCACCCTAAGACATAAAATGTTTTTTATATGTAATGTTCATGTTGGTATGGATGAATTTTGGTACTGATGACGTGTTATGTGTAAAAACAGTGTTTTTTACTTGACTTTTTGTAAATATCATGAATACATTTATATATTTGTAATAATTGTTTCTGGAAAACATAATGCTAAATCTGTATTTGCAAGATCTGATACTCCTGCAAGAGACCTGGGCTTTGGGGAATCTTGTTTGAGATGGGTATGAGGTTCTCTGTTTACATGCTAAGCGAGGCCCTAAGGGTCGACCAAACACGGGGTTACTTATTGCCTATTGGTAGGGATGCAACATAAACAAAGTGTCTGATTGGCAAATTCAAGATGCATTTCTGATGGTTACATTTTTTGTTGAGCTACCTGTGGGTTTAATGGATCTGATTGTAATTAATGTATATTGGAATGCACTTGAGCTAGATGACACCCAGTGAAAAATTGCTTTAGACAAACTGAGTAAGGTAATGGATGAATGGCTTTATACAAAGCAAGGTGGTCTTATTATCCTAGCAGGTGATTTAAATGTGAACTGCAATCAGGAAGCCAGTGTTATTGAGGAGTCTTTAGCTCTTCTGGGAAAACCACTTTCGTCAAATGGGAGAAAATCACTTCGGGGGGCACTATGGTTGAATTTTGCTAAATGTTGGGGTTTGGAGCTTGGTGCAAATAGTTCTCCTACTTGGCAGGCTAGAGAGGCCTCCTCAGTAATAGATTATATTTTTTTATCAAAACAACTGGCTGAAAGAATGACTGAGTTTGAGACACGCCTGTCTGATCTTAGTGACCATTCTGTGCTTTCCATGAATCTGAAATGGTTCTCCAAGGTAGAGCAACAATCATGTGTTTTAATGTGGAAGTTACTGTTAGAGGTAACAGGATAAACATGGACATCTAATAGGACCTATAAGTTGATTGGTACTATGCTGCATGATTTCAACTCCATTACGCGGTAAGGAAAAATAATGAATTACACTATTAATAATTTTCCAGGGTATCTGGAAAAAATGATGACCAAGATCATAAAGTCGGATTAACCATCTGTGTTTCCCCAATACAAACACAAGCACACTTTAGACCTACTGGTACTAGAACGTAAAGCTGCCCTACGAAAAGAAATAAAAACTTTACTCAAAAATGGTGGTGAACAACTGACCCTGAAATTGCAGATTAGACACATAAGACAAACTTATAAGGACTGGCTGAAATATCACAGGGCTAGTATCCTTCAGAGAGATAGCGAACTGATGTTGGCATCTCTGAAAGGTCATAATACTCACAACTTTTGGTCTTTAGTGAATAGTACTGAAGTTACAAAGGTACAGCTAGTGATCAACCCTATTGCAGAACACATTTGGGTCGAATATTTTCAAAGTTTGTACAAAGCATTTGACTCATGTTTTGTACCACCTATGGATAGTAATCATGAATGGTTCCTTGAATTATCTATTGAGAATAGATCTAGATATAACCTCATATGTAAAGCCTCCAAACGTCAGGACCTAATAACCCCACTTACAATATTTTGAAACAGAATGTAATTCTTTGGTCTAAAATACTGGATATCTATTTTAGCGATATGATTGAGAGTAGGAAAGTGCCTCTATCATGGCAGATATCCAATGTAATTCCTATTATTAAAAAAGGGAGTCGGATTTGCCCAATGAATTATAGGCCAATTGCGTTGATGGATTCAGAAGATTTTTGCATCCATTGTTTTAGAGCCTTTACAGGCTTGGGTATGTGAAATATTGTCGATCATAGACAAATTGGCTTTAGGAAAAATATGGGAACCGATTGTGGGGGGTCTCCTAACTTGCCTACAGAGGGTCTCCTAACTGGCCTTACCAGTGTTTGTCGTATCCATGGACTTATCCATGCCATTTGATATGTTCAAAAGGGCAATCTTGTGGCAAAGACTTTTGGACCTGGGATTACATATTAAAACACCAAGATGAAGGTGAGATTGAATTCAGATGGATTAGTGTCCAAATGTATCTCAACACAAAATGGGCTCCGAAAGGGCTGCATTCTAGCGCCAACGCTATTTAATTTGTATGTCTCTGGGGCAAGTAAAGCTTCAGAATAAAGTGGTTTTATTTCACCTAAATTGGGCTCCCTGAAACTGTAATGGGTAGCGTATGCAGACGATTTTATTCTGCTAGACTACTCAAATTGGTTTACAGCAGTTAAATGGATTTGGAACCTTTACTAAGGAACTTGAGCTGAAGATGAATCCATCTAAAACGGTTATCCTTCATGTTGGGAAGGGTAGCAAGCTTCAATTGAAATTCAGATGGAAATGCTAAAATAAAATCATAAGCCACAATATACTCCATTATCTTGGATATTCACTCTCTGGCATTCACTCTAAAATCTTCTATAAGAATTGCCTAAAGGTAAAGGCCATTGCTGCAGCTAGACAGCTCAGATTGATAGAATGGAAATATGGTAAATTCTCTGTGATTCTGTGTAGAGAATTTTACTGTATGAAAGTCATACCAAGATTAGTGTATGGTCTGGAATTTTTTCCCCTATCTAAAAGTTGTGGAGGGCCTTGTTTGGAGAGGAGTTCTCTTTTTTGTTCCTAAATGTGTTCCTTTTCAGCTTATAAGTTATGAATTGGGCCTTCAGTCTCTAAAAAGTCTTGTGCAGTGGAAAAGACTTTCATTATTAAGAAAATGTGTTACGTTTACAAAGGACGGTTTATATTCTTTATTGGGTGAAAATGATTCTGAAGTATTCATGAGTGAATTCAAAAAGGATGGTGAATCTATCCTGCTTAATTTGGGTTCCTATATGCAAACATTGATCCAGAATCCAAATAAGACAAACCTCATTATTACAAATGCCTGGTGTGAAAAACAATGCATACATTTTTGACACGTTATATTTGCAGGTTGCTTCTCCATTTAAATGGTATCCAGATATAGATTTCTATTTGAAAAAATATCCTAGCAGATCTCTTACAAATAGTATAATGCGTTATCGCTTTAATGTTCTTAGTACACAGGAAATGTTGAATGTACGCCAGTCTGGGGTTGGCAGCTGGAATTACTGTCGATTCTGCCTAATGAAAGGGGTGGAGGAATCTCTCTTTCATCTATTGGTTGTATGCCCTACTTTGCTTCCTGATGGGCTACATTATTAATTATTTTTCACAATTTGCGTATAGTATTCACCAAGTGTTTAGAGACCAAGTTTGGTTGTCGATGTTACATGGAGAGAGTCGATTGTGCTCAAAGAGTGACTGCTTTTTAAAAGAATGTATCAGTCTTAGTTATCCAAAGCAATTCTAATGTTAATGTTGTTTGTTATTGTATTTAGGACATTGTATGTTTTTTAACTTATTTTAAAAAAATAATATAAATCTTTGTATTTGTTTAGCTTGTCTAAATACTACTTTGTATGTTATTTTGTATACACACTTCTGTTCTTTTGTAAAGGTTTAAATAAACCAATACAATATAATAAAAATGTTTAAAAAAACAATGCTACATTTAGGATAGCATTAAAAGAGTGGTACCGCTAATAGGTATGGAGACAAGGGAAGGGTTATCAGTTGTCTTGTATTTAAAAATAAAAACATCTCTCTAGATGGGCAATACCCTTTTGCTGTGCTTTTGAGCATGTCTGCCTCTCATAATAAATAATAATTGCTTTTGCATAAGTAATTTAATTTATATTGGGTCCTCTTGAACAGTTTCTTCTTGATGAAGCTACCATTCTCAGTGAAAAATCTGCACCATGCCCTAGCTGTCACCTAATCTGTAACAGCAGGAGCTTCCGTAAAATTGTTTCTCAGATTTTCTCAGCTTCTGCTTTCCTCACCCCTTTCGTACCAGAGGGATTGCCCAGAGCTACAGTTTTTGGGCAATCAGTGGTACTTTTTGTTGAGTTGGAACCAAAGTAGACAGAAGTATCTTCCCTGGGGTGTGTGCAGTGAAGCCCTAAAAGAGACCCCACACCCCTTCCATAGCATGGTGGCACTTTAAATATAAAGAAAACAAAGTAATTTTCATGATACAACTTCAGCTGATGGTACTGATGCTGGAAATGCATTGGAGGGACAGGGCCGCCATATCCTTGTCCTGTACTCCTTTTATCTGTGTTATTTTCTGCACAGGAGTCCATGTGGGACTCCTCGCAGTGCAGTTCTTCCTCTTTTTGGTTGTGGTGAACAGACCCTTGGGATACCCATATGGCACCCATGGGTGGGGGTACAACCATGTACCCCTAGTGTATGTTTCTGGGCACCTCTGTGTGGCACACAGAGCAGGGTATGGGCTGGTAGCAGCTCCATGCTGAATTTGACAGGTGCTCTGAGCATCCTCCATTTTGGGATACCCAGGACCTGCCATTGGAATCCGTTGAATCCTGATGGGAGACAAGATGGCTCCTGTGGCCTCTTGCTTTCCATTGCCTGTTACCTTATTTTCCCAAAGTCCTGGGAAGCCATGACTCTGTCCTTTCCCCAGACTAGCTGTTTGGTGGAAGTTCCATATATGGTATTGTGGGGAAGTCCAGGCCAGCCTGACTATGTTGTGGGTACACCCTTGGGGTGGGACCTGAGTGAATGGAGTGTGTGACCAATATACATTTCATGTTATGGGTGTCTGGTTTCTGGTGTGTGACACAATGAATGAGACAGCCCTGCCCAAAACTGGTAAGAATGCAGTGTGGAGTGCTGAATGGCTGGGTACTTGTCCCAATCCGCATTCATTGTTGTGAGTGTCTGGATGGTGAAGAATGGCTTGACTGTACTGTGAGCCTGATTGGCTGCCTGCCTGCATGATTGCCCTTCTGAATGATTGTCTGCCTAAGCCTGGCTCAGCAGTGTGTATGAGAGACAGAACAGTATATCTGGGGACCTCTCACTTACTGGAATTGTTCAGAAGCTGAAGTCGAAACTTGATGCTTAACCTTGAAGCCCAGCTGGAAGAAGGCAGCTCTGCTGCTGCTTTCCTTTGACGCAATTTCCTTTGACACTGTTGTGTCTCCAAGAACTGGCTAGGAGACCTCTTCCCGAGCTACGAGAAAACATCGTGGACCCGCTAACCTTCACCAAGACTCCCTGGAGGTCAGTCCCGAAACGACTGCTGACTGGAGACGGGGACCGCAGAGGAATCTGAAGCGAAGCACCAGAACGTCGAGGCCATCGGCGACCATCACCATGAACCGAGGTTGGGAGGGCCGCTGTAACCTCGTCGACCGGAACCACAACGCTCCATTGCCTAAGATACTTTGAAATCAAGGACTCCCTTGCTCATCACTGTGGACCGCTTTGTCCTGCCGGAGAAAGTCAAGGTCGCCGAACTGAGGAGAATCCGCTGGTGTGTTTCCCGCCACCCGAGGTCCACAAAGACGCCGACGAAGATCCGAAAGCGAGCCGTGGTGGAGTCCCGATCATCGACGTCAACGCCAACCACCAGACGCCCTTGCTGGGCCTACTTTCTTCATTGACTCTTTGTGGCAATTAACTCTCATCATCGAGGTGCACCGCACGCCTCATCTTCACAGGACGTCCACGCCTGATCATCGACAAGCACCGCGAAGGTCGAAGCTGCTCTCTTGACTACATTGTTCAACTTTTCTTCGAAGAATCTCGACGACCCGTGGCACCTGCCTTAAAGGGAGTTCACTAAAGAGGAATTAGTCAACGACCCATCAAAGAACTCTGCTACACCAGGTAAATTGGGGTAGTAGAACGTTATTAGAACATTATTAGAAGGGAACAAGACTCTGCTAAACAATTTATGGACTGGGCTTGTCAATATACTTTATTTACAGGTTGCCCAGGTGGGGGGGATCCTCACACAGCACTGAGTCTTTGGTAACAAGTATTCTGCCAATTGTTTAACCACTTGTTTCCCTCCTATGTCTGGTGTTGGTTCACATTGCTATTAGACTTTTATGTCTGTGCAACTGTCAGCAGTTGGTGCATTCTAAAGGAGTCAAGAGTGAATTGTGGTACCACATAGATATTTTACATATTTATCATCATAGTGTTGCCTGAGCACAAAGTGTGGTATTGTGTATGTATATATTCTGAACCTTATTTATATAAAGAACTGTTATCACTAACATAGTGTGTGGACATTCCTTTGTGGGGGTTTGGGGACTACACTGTACTTAAGAACCAGCGCGCATCACCTCCTGAGAGCTTAAGCCTTGATTGCTCATCGTTTGATACCCTATAGGGAATCTTGGCTGGGGTGCTCTGTGCTTCTACTCTGCCATATAGAGGGCAGGATTACAGAAAACCTCCCTCCAGTCTTTACAGTGACAATGGTCCTTGAAGCGTTTAAACCCAAGGGAGAGATCCCAAGTTCCACGATTATTGTCGGTTCAAATCTGAACACAGTATTCGCCAATATTCAATGGATTAATGACACCAATCTCTAAACGGAGACCTACAAGCTCTACAATAGGAGGGCCTTGCCACGCAAACAGCTAAAGTTCCACAAAATCAGAGTTTGGACGTGAGATGCCTGCCACATAAAGAAAAATACCTCAGAAGGAGAATGTCTGCCCAAAGGCCAAGAACATTCCAGTGCCACGGGTAAGAACTGTAGTGTGTGTTGATTCTCTTTCCTGTCTCATACCATATTGTAAACTACAATATTACATTTTCTATTTACCTTGGAAGAATTTATATGGGAGTATAGTACTGTATGTTGTGTTCATCCCATTTGCAA
Source organism: Ambystoma mexicanum (assembly GCF_040938575.1). NCBI lineage: Eukaryota > Metazoa > Chordata > Amphibia > Caudata > Ambystomatidae > Ambystoma > Ambystoma mexicanum. Next base: position 1,120,576,427 of record NC_090930.1, read on the forward strand.
TGATGTAATTAATTTTCTGTCAACTTTTGAAGAATTTGTTACAGGGATAAAACACTGTATTGTTTTCTTCACATTGTTGGGGTTCAGTGACATTGACATTCTCTATGTTTTTTTATTTTTTAAATTGCCAGCACCTCAGCTGCCCCCAACAGTGCTGGATATCGTCTTGGAGAAGGCACTGCCATTGGCTGACAGTACAAAATCAATTAGGAGAAAGAGCTGGGCCTGAACAACCTGCCTACAATCTTGATGATGGCAAAGAGATGCAGGAACTGCAGATGGTGAAGGTAGTGCAAAATAAACTAGTGGGCCTCACCACTGAATGGGGAAAGGATCAGGCATCAGAACAACCTGCCTACAATCTTGGTGATGGAGCTGAGGTACAGGAAGTGCAGGAAGAGAAAGAGGAGAGTCATTTGAATGAAGAACAAAGGCTTTTGGTTGCCCGCAAAGGATCTCAGCACCTGCAGGGCTGCCCTCCCCCTGCAACCCTTCCCTCAAGGCTCATGGATGGTGAGGATTTTCAATGAACTGTGCAGCCAGAAGCAGCATCTGAACATCCTGAGGCACACTGTGTGCCTGTTGAGACTGTACAAAAAGGTGCTTGGTTAGCTGGCTGCAAAGGACTCTAGGAGAAACACTGGTTCGGTGTCAGGAGGTCAACTCTTTATAAACACTCGATTGTTGAAGATCGAACACTAGGAAAAAGAGTCCAGGACTTTTGCCCCAACCTTCCTGGCCTTCCATCCCAGGGGACTGTCAGCTCCACACTTTAAGATGTTGTTCTAGGGTCCCCTCAGTCCCTCGACATCGTGCCCACCCGAATTTACTGTTAAATCCCCATAACACCTTGCCCCTGGACAGGATTACCTATGACAGCTTCCTCCACAACACCATTCCATTGTGGAATGGACGTGGGTGTCCCATAAAACAGTATCACTCCTTGTACCATGTCCTAGTTGCTCCTCTTGAAACACCAATCTCTCACCAATGCCCTATGGGTCCAAAGAAGAGCACAGGTTCCATGATGCATTGAGAGCCAGTACTCTAGCGGATACTCTGGTCATTGTTAGCATTGGAAAATGCTCTCTGGGTGAAATGGTTAACATTCTTTTTTTTAAATGTGGTCAATTTTCAACAGTAGCATCAATGGTTTAAAAAGGTTAACTTTGATGGGGCGGGGACAATTAGGCCTCTCTGTCTCTTAATCTAAAGAATATGATTCTGTCCTTTGTCTAGACTACAGTCCCCTTCTCTACTCCACCCCCTTTCACTGAACACTCTCCCCAGGGTTTACCTTTAGGCTTCAAAGAATGAGAAATTAGGGACTGAAAACAGCCAGTATCCAGAAAATGCCAGTTCCGTTTTTTTTAAAATTAAGTTATGCACGATGTAAATCTATGCAAGGCTTCATAGATGCTAGTGGCAATAACTCTCCTAATTCCCAACCATTATCGTCAGTGGCGAGGAAGGGTGGGAGCTGTAGGTTAAAACACCACAGGCAGAGTAAAACCGGTGTTCATACAGCCTGAATGAATAGACATGAAAGGAAACAGCATTAAACAAATGGAGCCATGCCCCCCTGCACCATGCCTCCTCCAAAACCACTTTCAAGAGAGACTATACACCTACATTTTTCATTACCCACTTTCTGGTCACAGTGCCAGCATGGGGAATCACTTATCAGAATGAGAGCGACTCGTGAACAGATGGCCGTTTGCCCATCCAAAATGAGTACTAACATGTGTCCCATTGATAACTGCACAGGAAGCATCAAATGATACATGCCATTGGCAGGCATAATAAATCTGCTCCATAGTAAGTATTTCAATGCATATCTAAAACATTCACAATATCAGTGAAGAACTGTGAAAAAATTAAATGAGACGTTACATAACATTATGTCATGGGGCATTTTCACATTCCTGCTGTGTACATCTTATATGAGTAATATCTTTTCATAGTACCAAAACATAAAAATCAGGGACAATAAAACACTTACCTAAACACAAAAGCAGACAGGGATGGGACAGCACTTTAGAGAAAAGAAGCACTCACGTAAGTAAGGGAGCAGAGCATGACAATATTTTAAAGTCACATACAAGGTCACAATGTATTTTTTGATTTTGAACCTTGGCCAGAAGCACAGGAATGCCACTTTAAAGTAGCCTTTGAGGCACCAGCATGAACATGTTTGAGTGCTGCATGTGGATGAATTAACGGTTCACTAAATCCTCACAGAATTACATGTTTTAATAGTCTTTCCATCCCACCATAGAAGTACTAAAATAGCCTTGGCTTTCACTTCTCTGCCAAATGCATTATGATTAAACAAAATCGCATGACAGAAACTGAACAATTCAGATGGATGGAGAGACGGTGTGCCCCACCCCAGGTTCGGTCTACAAACAATAGCACACACTTTAACCAAGCAGTCTGTTTTAGTTTTAGTAATAAAAAATGTGTGCAATCGTTAATTCTCCAAAATAAAACGTGAAATAAAAAAAGAACATTTCTGACTCTCTGGGTCCCCTCAGTAATAGCATGTTCACGTGCTGCTCTTCCGTGATGTACCAACCTCTGCTTCTAATCTGCAGATGAGCGCCCCTTGGTTGCAATGGAAAATGATACTTTGTACATCTGATCAGATTATTTTTAGTATTTTGTTTTAACTGCAGACCATTATAGGTCATTTTAGGCCATATGAGTTCACATTAAATAAAAAATGCCATTGAAGTAGCGATTCACACCCAGCTCCCCGATTTCCCCCTTTTCCAAGTCGAGTGTTCAAACCTCTAAACTTCAAATGCATGTAAACTTAAGCTCAGCATGGTATGTCACTATGCATTCTGCACCATCTTGGGGATGACAGAGTGCCTAGTCGGCATGACAGTGGATAATGCAACATGTTGGGTAAGTCCAAAACCATGAGCATGGACAGCAAGGCTTTTGTCTAGCACCACGCCATGACGAGAGTAGAGAAGTGTAGTTATGTTGTCTTTAGGTCTATCTGTGATGGGGAGAAGATCTATAAATGTGCCTGAAGCTGTTGGAGACAAAGGCTTTCATATTGTGGCAAGGGTGCATCACTTTTTGGTTGATATTACAAATATGGTTGATGAGCACTTTGTGGTGAGCAATGCTTCTATGCAATAAATTACAGTATCTTCAATAACTGGTATGGGTCAGTTCCATCCCCTCTCTTTTTGCCTGGGGGTCTTTCTCTCATTGGCTCTCTGTTCTCTCCTGCACCATCTCTTCTCTTTCCTCTGGACTTCCTTCTTCAACTGTGCTTTTCTCCCCGGTCTACTCTCGATCTGCACCTCTCATGCATCAATTTTTCTGCCAGCACCCCTCTTTCATTATCCCTTTCCCTGCTTGCCTCTCTTCCTGCACACCTCTCTCCCTATTCCACCGTCTCCTTCCTCAACCTCAGTGATCTTTCCTTGCACATTCCACCCTCATACGCACCCCCTCGTCTCAGTTTCTTTACCGCTATCTGCCTTGCAACTGCGCTCAACTGCTCTCAGGTTTTCCTTCATCCTGACGCACAATACCAGAGTATTGTGCTTTGAAAGTGATTGTTTCCGTGGGCTCTCATCCTGTTCCTGCTTCCCTGCTTTATATCCTGGCCTCCTCACATCTCTCAATGCACTTCTCTTGTCTTGAATCTCTTTTTCCCTGAGTCTTTGGCTCTCTTTCAATAACGTATCCCATGCTGCCCTCTCTTCCCTCCACTCCTCTCTTTCCTGGACCCCCAATCTCCTGTGCACACTCCATTTTCTTTCACACTGACCATCTCACTTGTACTCCTCTAACCCTTGCACTTCCTTCCTTGCATACCTGCTCTGTACTCGTTTCTCCTCTGCGCCCCTACAACACCTGCAGAGGTTTTCCCCATTCTCTCCTCCTTTTTGTACCTATCTTTTCTCTGGACAGACTACTCTATTCCCGTCCACCACTCTCTGCTGAGCAGTCGCTTGCTATCATCCTTCTCTCTCTCTTCTGCTGTTTCCTCTATGGATCGTAGTCTCTTATTTCTGGCTCCCTGCACCACTCTTCCTGTGTACTCCAATTGCCTGCAACTCTGAAGTCGGTAAATACTTCTCATTGCTCGCAATGCCACCTCTCTTCTTTGCTTTTCCACTGCATCCCTTTCCCTGTGCTCTATCTATCTTCTGGCACCCATTATCTTTGCGTACATAGTCAAGGTTCTCCTGCTAGACCCCCTTCTCTTAACTTTCTTCCCTGCACCATTCCCTCTACATGCTTTCCTCTCTCGTGGCCACTCCTTTCTCTCCAAATGTAGCTTTCTCTGTGCTGCTACACTCCCTCGACTATAGATTCCTCCATACCGTACACCCCTCTCTCTCTTGCACCTCTCTTCCTGTGCTCTCATCTCCCTTACACCCTCCTCTCCCATAAACAATGCGTTCCTGCCTGCTCATCATTGGCGCCCCAGGGTAGGAATTCGGTGGGCTAATAAAGTCCTCCCTCTTTAAGGCAGAAGACATCAATCTGCTGTGACGCACAGCCCGTGGCTATGATGACGGCAAGAGTCTGACAAATTTCTCACCTCAGAGCGATGCAGGGACCAAAGCCTGCTGTTATGTTCCGCCCTGCGTCCCGCTACGCGGTGACGCAGGGCGTCCTTAATAAAAGCCCCGCCCCCGCGTTCGGGGAGCAGTTCCGGGCGAACGAGTATCCAGCGTGGGTGTGAGTCATTGCGAGCTCCCGCTGGAGCTGCGCCACAGGCCGCGCGGCCTACCCGCGTAATACCAGCCCCCGCGCGCCGGCCGCGAACCGGCAATACAACAATGGCGACGAGGAGAGACGAGCTCCACAATAAGCTCGGTGCTCTGAAGGCACCACAACGACACACAGCCATCGCGGCTTAATTTTTGGACACCCGGTGGGGGTGCCATCACACACGTGACCCCCCACCCCAAAAAAAAAAAAAAAAAAATTTTTTTTTTTTTTCCTCTCTTCTCTCATACACTCATGAGCTCTGCCTCCAAGACCACAGCTCTTCCCATCCACCACAGGAGAGCAGCACCACAGAGTGTGGGGAGTGCCAGGCCAGGAGTTGCAACACGGCGCCTGGACACGGCGGCGCCTCCAAGGCAGGCAGACGTCGCAGCACAGCATTGGTGGCCGTCGGAGGCACCCACGATAACACGGATCAGGTACACGCCAGCATGGCGGCCGGCACATCCACGCCTGGGCCCTCCACGCCGTCCAGAATTGCGGCAAACCTGTCCATGACGCCGCCTCCACCTCGAACCCAAGGCACTTCGTCGACACTGGTCCAACCGTTTGACCCATTCACGGACCCGTCGTCATGCGGACCCAGATGGCAGCTATGGATCCAGAAGTTCGAGATGGCGATGGAGTGCAAAGAGATCACTGCGCCCAGGAAACTGAAGGCACACCTGCTACTCAGTGTGGGTGATGAGGTACTGCGCATCTTCAATTCGCTGAACGTTGATGATGGCCTAGATGGGTACCGAAGCGCGAAAGACGCCCTCACCGATCACTTTCTCCCTCAATTAAACCCAGACTATGAGACGTTTCTCTTCTGCACCACATTACAGACAGCGGAGGAAACCCTTGATGCGTACCACACCCGCCTGAGGAAGCTAGCCATGTCCTGTGAATTCACAAATGTGGAGAGGGAAATCAGGAGGCAGATCATCAACGGGATTTATTCGGAAAAACTGAGGCGCCTGATACTCAGCGAGAAGGGCATCCCCCTACAGCGTATCCTTGAACTAGGACGTCAGAGGGAACTGGCACACACTAGAGCGGCCAACATGGAGGCCACGCTACACAGGCTGCAACCTGCTCTCAACACGGCTATGGTGGCCCGCATCGCCACCAAACAATCCTCGAGAGACGACAACAGTGGCGGATACGGACAAAACAGGTGGCAACCGCGTATTCCGGGACCCACTGAGTGTGGTTGGTGCGGTGGCCCACGACATGGCCGTCGCAACTGTCCTGCTCAAGGCACCACGTGTGGGGCATGTGGCCGGAAGGACCATTACGCGAAAGTATGCCGATCAACGGACACCCCCATACAGCCTCAGCAAAACCAGCCGGAGAAGATCGCGACCAAGAAAAAGAAGCAAGCCAGTGCCAGAAGGGTCGCAGTGGCCAGCTCTTCCACGGAGGATGAAGGGGACGATGTCTCGGCAATGCTGCAGGCCCCCTCCAAGGACACAGACAGGAAAGGAAGGAAGGTATACCTAGTGTCTGCACTATGCCAGGACCGTGGACCTCGAGGAAAAGCCACCCGAAGGCGCAAATGCATGGTCACCATCCAAAATCAGTGCGTTCAGATGACCATCGACACAGGCGCTTCGGTGAACGTAATGCCTGAGAGCATTTTCCTGACTCTAAGTCCTCCACCAGAGCTGAAAAGCACCGACACTCTGCTCTTTGCATACGGCTGTCGAAAGCCCCTGCCGGTAATTGGCAGGTTCCGCACCACGCTGGAACACGGGGAGAACAGACTATGGTCCAAAGTCTATGTTGTGAAGGCAGGTGTTGAGAGCCTCCTGAGTGGGGACGCAGCGGAGGACTTGGGAGTGGTTCAATTCGTCTGCCATGTCAACGAAGAAATGGAGATCGAGCAGATGCTTAACCAATACCCTGACTTGCAAGAAGGCATAGGCTGTCTAAGAGGCAAGACCATCAAACTGCATATTGATGAGACTGTGCAGCCGAAAGCCGTCCGGCACCGCAGAACGCCGTTCCACATGAGGGAACAAGTGGAGCAGGAACTCAAGGCACTGGAGGAAGCGGGCATCATTGAGGAGGTCACAGGGCCCACACCGTGGGTCTCCCCAATGGTAGTCACACGGAAGCCCAAGCAGCCTGGAAAGGTGCGGATCTGCATAGACATGCGTCTCCCCAACACTGTCATTAAAAGGGAACGCCACATAACCCCAACAATCGACGAGATTGTGGCTGACCTCACAGGGTCGAAGATATTTTCAAAGATTGACCTAAAGGCGGGGTATCATCAACTCAAGCTCCACAGAGACTCTCGATACATAACAACATTCTCTACGCATCTGGGGCTGCGGAGGTACAAACGCCTAAGTTTTGGAATATCATCAGCTGCGGAGGTGTTCCAGCAGACCATCCAGGAGGTCATCCGGGGCATCCCTGGTGTCCTCAACGTGAGCGATGATATTCTGATTCACGCCCCCGACAAAGAGACACACATCAAGAGGCTTCACGCCCTACTGGGCCGACTACAAGAGGTTGGGCTCACAATACATCGGGAAAAGTGTGAGTTCCTCAAAGCGGAGATCACGTTTTTCGGATACAAGTTTGGCAGCACAGGCATCTCCCCGGACCCGCAGAAGGTCGCAGACATCCAGGCGGCTAGCCCTCCGATGACACCCACGGAAGTGCGCAGCTTTCTAGGCATGGCCACCTACTGCGGGAGGTTCATCCGAAACCTGGCCACACTATCTGAGCCACTGCGGGAACTCACGAAGGCCAACGTCAAGTGGGAATGGGGGCCAACATGCCAGGACTCGTTCGAAAACATCAAGGACTCCCTCTCAGCGGACACCAAGATGGCCTACTACAATACTGAACTGCCCACAGAACTATTCGTGGATGCCAGCCCCGTGGGGCTCGGAGCCATCCTAATGCAAGTCACGAGGGAAGGGGAGAAAAGACCGATCGCGTATGCATCGAGAGCCCTCACCGAGACCGAACAAAGGTACTCGCACATCGAAAAGGAGGCCATCGCCGTGCTGTGGGGGTGCCGGCATTTTCACCTCTACCTATATGGACGTCACTTCACGACGATCACGGACCACAAGCCCCTCCTACCAATTTTCATGGGAACCTCAGCACACCCTCCGGCACGAATAACCAAGTGGTTATTGCACCTCCAGCAATATGACTTCAACCTCGTCTACCAACCAGGCAGCGGGAACCCAGCGGATTTTCTATCCAGGCATCCGCGAGAGGCCACTCAACAAGAGATCCAAGTAGCGGCAGAAACAGAGGAACACATATGCCAAGTGGTGCGAGCAATGAGGCCCAAAGCGGTGAGCATCGAGGAAATCGAGGCGGAAACACACCAAGACCCGTGTTGCGACTTGGTGAAAGATGCCATCCTGTCCGGTGACTGGAAGACCTTCATGAGACATACACACAACAGAACAGCGGAAGCAAAAGGGTTTTTGTCAGGCATATTCACAGTCCGGCAAGACTTGTCAGTCACGGAGGGTGGACTGTTACTTCGAGGAAACCGCATCGTAATCCCTCTCAAACTACAGGACAGGATAGTGGCCCTAGCACATGAGGGACATCAAGGACTGGTAAGGACGAAAGCCCGCATTCGGCACCGAGTATGGTTTCCCCAGATCGAGGAGCGAGTCGAGACACTCATCACAACGTGCTTAGCCTGTCAGATAACAGGGGGGCCGCCAGACCCGGAACCCATCATATCGGCAGAACGGGGCCGCTCTCGCTGGGAGGCCATCAGCATTGACTTTTGCAAGCTCCGGGAAGGCCTCCATTTGCTGGTGGCCGTCGATGACCACTCCCGATACCCGGAGGTTGAGATAGTAGAGTCCACAGCAGCTGAAGTGGTCATTCCGGCCCTAGAGAAAATGTTCGCAACCCATGGACTACCCATCTCGATCAAAAGCGACAATGGCCCGCCGTTTACGGGAGAGGATTTCAAAAGGTACCTACAGGACCTCAATGTGAAATATCACCACATCACCCCAAGACACCCCCAGGCAAATGGGGACGTGGAACGATTCATGCGGACTATCAATAAGGTACTCCGAGTGTCTAAGGCCAACGCCAGCCCCTGGAAGGTTGATCTCTTCCGATTCCTCCGAAATTACCGGGTCACGCCTCACAGCACCACCGGCATACCGCCTGCGGACCTCATGTTCGGCACCGTCATCAGATCCTCGATCCCGCATCACCCAAGCAGAACCCCGGACACGGTGAACGAAGAACGCACCGAGAGAAGGAGGAGGGATGCCAACGAACACATGAGTGGCAAGCGGAGAGCGAGGCCGTCCCATCATCAAGTGGGTGACCAGGTTATCATGCTACGCAACCCTTCCAAGTCAAAACTTGACACAAGGTACGAGGAACTTCCATGGACCGTCAGCAACCGGCATGGAACCATGGTCACTGTGACACGAGGTAACCGCCAAGTGACGAGAAATGCGTCATGGTTCAAAGCCATACCCCGTACACTATGGACTGATAAGGAATGCCATCGGGAAGGCATGGACAATCCACCCAGCGAAGAAGAGCCGGAGGCCATCCCCGAGGAGGATGGAGTGCGGGATGGAAGCTGGGAACCGATGGATGAACCTGGCCTCGAGGACCCGAACAGCGACGATGGAACCGAGTCTGAAGCAAGGGGGAAGGACCCCCGAGAAGGACGATACCGACTGAGAACCACGACGAGACCGCCAGCCAAGCTAAGTGACTATGTGTGGTAACTGGTGCACTAGTGCCATGAAACCCAATGGCAAGGTGGCTGAGTGTTGAAGACTGAGCGCTTATGCTCGATTTGGCCGTTGGTCGGCTGTTTGAGTTGTGTGTTTTGTTTTGTTTTATAATAAAGGAGGAATGTTATGTTCCGCCCTGCGTCCCGCTACGCGGTGACGCAGGGCGTCCTTAATAAAAGCCCCGCCCCCGCGTTCGGGGAGCAGTTCCGGGCGAACGAGTATCCAGCGTGGGTGTGAGTCATTGCGAGCTCCCGCTGGAGCTGCGCCACAGGCCGCGCGGCCTACCCGCGTAATACCAGCCCCCGCGCGCCGGCCGCGAACCGGCAATACAACACCTGCCTAGGCGATATCTAGGGATCCTGTATGATGAAGCTAAAGGCTTAATGTGGAGTGCTAGTCTCGCGAGAGCGACTCCGACTGTATTCTCGCAAGACTTCAGGTGGCACGAGCGGGGGCAGAGGAAGGCGGTAGAGAGAGAGGAGCTTGCAAAGAGGTGAGCACGTGCGGTGCTCACCCTGCTCAAGATTGACTTATACGAACTGGCTGAGCCCCACGCCATCTTACAAGGCAGTGAAGATAACGGCCTTTAATTGTATATGAGTTATTAGGTATTAAAAGCTTCATAATACACTACTAAGTGCAGTCTCTCATTGTGAGGCCACAACATATTTGGCGACATGAATGGGATATGACCAATGACCACACCGATAGCTGCCGAAGGTCCATGTAAGGAGTAACATCCCCAGTGTTCCTACAGACACTAGGTAGGCCAGTGATGCCATGTCCCAGTGATAACCACTATTCGTTACTTATGTGGACACCTTGGGACGGACATTTTACGCCCCAGGAAGTAAGAAGTGTATGCTATTGAATGCTACGAGGGTGGAAGGGCAGAAATTCTGCTGCAATGAAGCCTGAAGCAGTCGAGATTGAGGCAGATGTATATAAGGAAGCTATTAGGAGGATAGTCAAGAGATTCTCCAAAAGGAGAACACTTTGCTGCACAGAATACCATTTTAGAGCAGGATTAGGAGAAGGCGGAGCCTGTAGACTACGTCACTAGACTGTGAGAACTGGCGGCCTTATGTGAGTTTGGGGACAACACAAGAATATGACATGTGATATGCTGTTGGTGTACACTAACAGCCGGAAGGTGCAAGTCAAGTACATACTAGAAAAAGAATTACAGTTGGACAAAGCTATTCAGATCTCCAGAGCTATGGAGGAGACTACGCTTAGATGCAAAGAAATGGCAGGAAGCTCACAGAGTACAGAGGTGCACACCCTTAAGTATCGAGGGAACAGAGGAAGGCCTGTGAATGAAGAGACTAACCGAGAGAACCTCTAAAATGACACAGGTGTGTGAGCACTCAACATCTCGCGAATGATAAGGCATGTCAAGCCAGGGGCAAAGAATGCACCAACTGCAGGAAAACTGGACACTTTGCCATGGCGTGCTGATGGCCAAGAAGGAAAGTAACCTCCATGGAAGTTCGGAAGACGAAGCACCAACCAAAAGTCTTTGACGGTGCCACAGTATTTCTTATAATGTACATTAACAAGAGTATATTTCTAGGAGGAGGGACAAGCAGAGCTTGGGTGGGATGACCAGGCAAAATTCAATGTAAAGCTGGATCCTAGTACGGATGATAATCATTTCTATAAGAGCAGTGGGAGCATGCTTTCAAGAGAGTTCCCAAGTTAGTTTTCTGAAGGTCTGTGAAGAATAAAGGACTACATTCATTAAATTCAGTTGTAAGAAGGTGTAGTGACAGTCAAACACAGTCAGGCCAGTCCTAGCTACCGCAAGGACGACATTACAGAATCAGTATCTCAATATGGTAAAAGAGGGCATGATTGAAGAAGTTGAATCATCAGTATGGCTGAGTCCTGTAGTTCTAATAGAAAAACAGCAATCCAACAACATCAGGGTCTCCAAAGACCCGCACAGCCTCAATTTGGAGATAAGCACTGACAGCTTACCTGTTGCCAAGTATCAGGAAATTGATCTTGATGATGCAGGGGGCAAAGTATTTTCATCAAATAAGCCTGCATAAAGAGTTTAGGTCGTGCAGCGTTTATCACTTCATTTGGCACGTACTGCTATACCAGAATGCTGTTCGGCCTACCATCGGCCACTTCAGTGTTTCAGAGGATGATGGACCCTTTACTGAGAATTATAGGAAATGTGTCATACTTCCAGGATGACATCCTCATTTATGTGGAAGATGAAGAGGCCCAGGATGTAGTACTGAGGATTGTGTTGAATAAACTGCAGGATGCTGGTGTGAAGTTGCAAGATGAGAAGTACATGATTAAGGAAAAGAAGGTGGAATATCCAAGGTACAAGATATCAGGAGATGGCATTAGCCCCACGAAACCGCTGCTTCAAGCGATTGTCAAGGCACCAGCACTGCCCACCAAAGAAGAGTTGAGGTTGTTCTTGGGTCTGGCGGAATACTACGTGAAATGTGTACCACTATTCTCGGAGATGACCGTGCCCATGAGGGAACTGCTGAAGAAGGGGTTGGAGAACTTGTGGAGAGCGGAGCAGAAGGTTGCATTTGAAGATGTAAAACAAATGAGAGTGAAAGCCCAATGCCTTTGACCTTTCAACGTGATGTGGAAGATGTGGAAGATGTACATCATCACTCATGCGAGTGCCTACTGTCTGGGAGCGACTCACAGAAGAGAGGGGATGTTGAGCAACGGCTTGCACATATAGCAGCAAAACTACAGGTATATACGTATGAAATAATGCACATACCAGGATGGAAGAACTCGCAGGCTGATTGCATGTCAGACCTACCTGTACAAAATGACAAAGGCAGCATGTTCCTGCAAGACGAGTGTGTAGTGGCATCCCTCATTGTCTTTCTATACATTTTAGGCCCTACTCTCCTTTTTGAATCTAGGTGATACGTAGCACTGCTCTTTGTACAAAGATGGAACCCAGTATATAAACATTGTTGTTTGGACAGCTAACCCATTTTCTCCCCTCACACCCTTCACCTTCGTAACGTAGCGGAAGGCACTGGTTCATTTCACACACCATGCACTCACATATAACACAGACACTATTGCACAACACCTCTGCCATAAGAATGAATCTACCTTTAATGACAGCAAAGCGAATTGTAGCTTCCCACATAATTCTCTTTCTCCTTGAACACAATCCACCCTGTTTAGTTAGTAGTTTACTTCCGGTGCACCCATCCAAACGCCATTCAGACATGGGTGACCAGGAGGGTCCTGAACACCCTTACATAACTTTAATGGCCTAAATGCACACACTCGAACTCGGCGGTGTACTTGCTGTTACCACTTTTATTTAAATTGCTTTTGGTGGGTGCACAACTGTTACTTTTCTACCTTTTAAAAATAGTGTTTGCTGGGTGCACAACTGTTAATTTACTACCTTTTAAATATTGTGTTTGCTGTGAGTACATCCTGCATTAATGCCCTGCACGTGCTTCATTGTCCTCAGTTCCTTGCCCTCCCAACCTCTGTCCCCCCCCTGTGTTTTCCCCACCTCCCTCCTTGTGCCTCAATACATCAGCCTGGTAAGTGACCTCACCACTGCAGCTAGCTATGTCACTATCTATCTCGCCTATCTTCTCTAACTGCTTCTCTATTTCCTATCCCTCTCCTATCACTAAATCTGGGCAGAAGAAACTTGAGGACATACTGGGCTCCAACGCAGGCCTTCCTATTGCAGACACCTATGTCACAGGTTCGCCAGAGAGACTCTGTCGTTCCTTCACCCGACTTGAGGACTCGCCACATGGTTGCTTTTCTCTCTCCTGTCGCCTCTTCTCCCATTAACAGTGGCACCTGCTGTGAGGTCCTCCTTGTCCTCTTTGCCATTTCCAGGGTCATCATTGTCTATCGGAATGGAACCATCATGGTTCAGGGTCCTCAACCCAACCATCCTCTTCGATAGGCTCCTACCTCACCTCTCAAACCTTAACTCTCCGCCTGGGCAGGCTCTCTTGCCTACTGTGCCCCTCTCCTCCTCTGCACAGGCTCCCTCGCCTTTCCTCACTCTCCCGGCTCCCTTGTTGGCCTTGGCACCTCTGCCACCCTCTACCATTCCTCTGGCTCTCCTGACACCCTCGGGGGGACCACCGCCCCCTGCGCCCACTGCAGAAGACCTTCAAATTTGGCAAGCTGCTCCATATTCCCATGCTTAACTCTCGCTCTGCTGTCAAACACTCGCCTGACATTTTCAACCTCCTTGAATCTTGGATCTTGTATGTGCTCGCCATCACGGAGACATGGTTCAAGGACAGTTCTGTCACAAGCTTTGACACACTCCTGCCTGAAGGATACAATATCCTCTCTGTGCTCAGGCCCAAGGGGACAGCAGGGGGAGTGGCCCCGATCTTCCCAGAATGGATACCTGTGTCCATCATCCCTACTCAGGCCTACTCCTCCTTCGATCGCCTAGTCTGCAGGCTCTCACTCTCTCCTAAATCTTCTCTCCTTATTGCCACCTTCTATCGGTCACCAGGACAGTCCACTCTCTCTCTTGGAATGGGCTGACCTGGCCTCCTCTCTGCTTTCCTCCTCTCAACTCCTCCTGCTGGGTGATCTCAACATCCATCTGGACTCTCCTGACTCCTCAGGACCTTTCCACAACCTATGCAATTCTCTCTCCCTCTCCATCTTACCCACTGGCTCCACACACACAGCGAGCCACACTTTGGATGCTTTCATCTCTACCAACATCCCTCTCTCTATCCTTCTCACTACCTCTCTCTTGGACGGACCACTCTTCTCTCATCACACTTGAAGCTCTCCTCTTGCATCGGAACACACGGCACGGCCAATCGGTCTCAAAGTCACCAGACCCATTAAAAGAGTGACAGCGGCTGCCTTTGCTTCCACCTACTCTCCGTCTCCTACTCCTGAGGCTGACCCCCACCCTGACACAGCCCTCGCTAATTTCAATCTCTATCTCTAACACCCTTGATACTCTTGCCCCTGTCATGAGGGTCCAACTGAAGTCTTCCAAAAAGTGAAACTCTTGGTACGACTCCAATCTGGCTACCCTTAGACGCAAGTGTAGTGCAGCTGCCCGGAAGTGGACCCTCTGACAAACTGGCCTGCCGCCTCCTTCAAAGGCAATATCGACTCTGCATCCACACCAAGAAAATAGTTTTTATTCCAGCCAGCACGTCCGCGGCATCAAAATACACAGCCAAACTTTTCAAAGTCTGTAAGGAACTGGCCAATCCTGCAGCAGCCTCCTCTTCTGTCACACGCACCCAGGACCTTTGCTCGACCCTGGCTGCACACTTCACTGTGAAAACCCAAGACATCCTTTCCTCTTTCTCCTCCACACCAATACCTCTGGAGCCTCCCTTGGCCCCTTCACCACTTCTCTCTTCTCTCCCTCCTGTCACACCTGATGAGGTCACCAGACTAGTCCAGTCTATGAAGGCTTCATCCAAACAGATGAACCCCCGCCCCTCCAAAACCATTAAGGACAACATTGAATATCTTGCTCCAGTCCTGGCTGATCTCTGCAATCTCTTTTGCCACTGGAGTTTTCCCCAACTTCTCTTAAGCACTCCCTTGTGCACCCTCTACTTAAGAAACCCTCTGCCGATCCCTCCATTCCTGCAAATGACCGTCCTATCTCTATCACTCCTTTCCTGGGC
Source organism: Ambystoma mexicanum (assembly GCF_040938575.1). Taxonomy (NCBI): domain Eukaryota; kingdom Metazoa; phylum Chordata; class Amphibia; order Caudata; family Ambystomatidae; genus Ambystoma; species Ambystoma mexicanum. The sequence continues at coordinate 1,120,591,602 of NC_090930.1, forward strand.
ACACTCCTGGAGAAGCTGGTTATCTCTCAGCTCACCGTCCACACTGAATCTGTTGGTTGCTTCCACGACCATCAGTCTGGCTTTAGAGCATTCAGAGGAACGGAAACTGCTCTTCTGAACACCTGTGAAGACCTGCTCTCAAATCTCGACACTAACACTCCCTCTGTCCTCATTCTTCTTAACCTCTCCTCTACCTTTGACACTGTAAACCACAACATCCTGATCGCACGTCTGCATGACACCCTGGAATCACAGGTCAGGCTCTCGCGTGGTTAACCGCCATCCTTTCCGACCGCCCAACCCAGGTGGAACTTGGACCCTTTCTCTCTAGTATCACTCTTTCAACCTGTGGCGTTCCCCAGGGTTCTAACCTATCCCCCTGGTTCTTCCCGTGTGATTGCCACTTTCATCTCTAACTTCGTGTTATGCAGATGACACGCAACTCTCCTTCAGGCTACCCTCAGCCACCTTCTCTACCTCGCTCAATCCGCAATTCAGGCATGGTGTGCTGCAAACAACCTCTGCCTCAACGCCAGTAAGACTGAAATAGTTTGCATTGGGACTCCTGCTCCCGCTTTCCCACTCACTCTGGCCGGCCTCCCTTGGCCCTGCGCCCGCAACCACCCACGAGGCAAAAAACCTTGGGGTCATCTTCGACTCCACTCTGTCATCCTCCACTCACATTTCGGACATCTCTAAAAAGTCCAACTACCAGCTACGCCTCCTCAGAGGTACTCTTACTTATCTCCCCTTCCCCCAGCGGCTCACTGTCTCCAGAGCCCTGGTTCTCTCAAGGCTGGACTACTGCAACAGCCTCTTTCTCAACCTCCCTGCCTCTGCTCTGCCCCCTCTGCAACTCATCCAGAGCAGAACTGCAATACATATCCTTGGCCTCAAGCCCAGGGTCCACATCTCTCCAGCGCTGAAATCCCTCCACTGGCTCCCTGTGGCTAAAAGGATCAAGTTCAAGACCCTCTGCATTGTCCACAAGGCTTTCTGGTGCCTGGGACCTACCTATCTGCAACTATGCCTTCCTAAATACTGTCCTTCCCGAGCCCTCCACTCATCTACCTCCAACCTTCTGCGAGTGAGCCTGTTCTCCAGAGGTTTGGAGGGAGATATTTATCCTCTGCAGGGACCTCCCTCTGGAATAGCCTCCCCGCTGCACTCTGTTTTAAGCCTGATCTCCTTAAGTTATGGACACTCCTTAAGACATTCCTCTTCTCCTCTTCCTTCTCTCTCCCTCTATCCTGCTAACCTTCCTCTCCACTCTATCTCTCTTCCTTCTTTTCCGCACAGCCTTCTGACTGGCCGCCTGGTGTACCTCAGAGTCTCACAGGTCCCTGGTGCCCTCGCCAGTCCTCTCGAACTTGCCTCCGGGCCTGCACTCACCTCATCGTTACTGCACTTTGTCAATGACCCTTGAGAGTGGCATCTCTCAGCACTTACCCGAGCTTCTGACTGACTGGGCGCACTTGGCCCCCGCCCTGTACTTGTCCTTCCCCGCCCCCCTCTCCTGCATCTGTCTGCGCACTTGCTCGATCTGAATGCACCATGCCTTGAAGTTCGTCCATCTGTTTTTCCCTCGTCTCCCTTCCTTGCATGGTGATGCCCCAATGCACTTGGATAAACTGCTGAATCGTCGTCAGACCTATTTGCTGTTATCTACACTGTTAGTTGTATTATATGCACTTGTACCATACACCCACAAGGGCTCTGAATTACTTTTTTCCCCCCCTTGTTCCCTCCCCCCTTGAGCGGTTTGAAACACTTGCTTTGTGTATAGGTGCTTTACAAACAAACAATCCCATACACACCTAATCGCACCTTCCAATGTCTTCCAAATTTAGACTCCGGTCCCTTCCGAGTGCATTCAACCAAACAGCGCTTTGGGACCACAATTGTGGTGAAAAGCGCTAGACAAAATACAAAAAATGAATGAATGGCAGCAGTCAGCGATTTAAGGAGCATGGAAATGAGTGGGCGACATTGGCTAGATGAGTCAGCCAAAGATGAAGCAATGCCGAAGTTGACAAGATGGGTCAAGAATGGGTGGCTGGATGAAAGGGCGATTCCAGAGGGCCTACGACCATACTGTAAAGTAGCAGAAGAGAAACATGAAGAGAACGTCTTACTATTCAGGTGTGACCAAGTGATACCCCCGGGGCATTAAGGAAAAGTATACTATGCATGGCTCATGTAGGACACCTAAGAAGCAACATGACGAGACGCAGAGTAAAGGAAGCATACTGGTGGCCATGCATGATTCAAGAGATAAGAAATATGATGGAAAAATGTCACAAGTGCATAAACAGTGACAAAAGCTTGAAAGTGAGGCAGGCTCCTCTCATCCCAACTGAAATCCTGCAAGGAGTATGGCAGAAAGTGGGGTTGGACTTCATACACCCCTTGCATACCATGAATTCCGAGCACAGGTATGGAATAGTAATCGTAGACTATCGAAGGGGGTACAGATGGAATTTGTACCTGATATCACCGCAAGGACAGTGATTGATGTCCTCAAGTCGCTGTTTCGAGGGGGCGCTGGGGAGAAGCCAAGCAAGATGGCTGCTTAGCCTAATAGCTCTGCTCTGCGGCACGAAACTCCTTGCAATAACACTGCTATTGCCGACTTCTGCTTATAAGGTACATTGCTCGCGGGAGGCTGCACTGCCTGCAAGCAGTTTGGATCCATCGCCGCCCTGTGATCACAGAGACCTTCCCATCCGAAGACGGGGCTGCTCAGAGCAAGTTATGGTGGCTTTGAGATCTATGTTTTGTGCCGCCTCGCCAGCGCAGAGAGGTCCTCCAGGGAGTTGCCATGTGGGCTGCTGCCCACGTAAAAGGAGCATAGGAGTGACAGGGCTGCTTCCATCAAGCATCGCGGAGGTGGTTTCCTGCTGCTGGGTTGGCCGAAGCAGTTGCTGGCTAGAGCAGGTCCGCAACCCATGTTGCATTCCCACTTTCCCTGAAGGCATGATCGTCCGAGGTGCTGTGGCCTTACCCCCTCTCCTACAGCAGCTGTGGATTCCGACAGAGCTGAGACCAGGTGCAGCGCCATGACCTCAACAGTCTTCTACGGTGAGGGGCCACGGTTAAATCCAGTGCTGAAGGCACACCAGCCCACTACAATTGCATGTAGTGCAGCCATTCAGGTGGGTTGGGCCTATCTCTCGTGCTTTGCCTGGCTCCAAAATGTTATCCCTGTGATGTATTCCACGGCCTGGCGATCTGTACAGCGGGCGCCATTTCTTTTTTTTTCTTCTGTTGTTGCTGTACGTCTGCAGCACTGAGGAGTGTGTGATCCGCATCTTGTGTACTGTGCACTCCCCTGGTTCTATCTGGCCACAGGGATTGTGGTGATCAACGGCTCTGATTAAGCACTTGTGCATGGTGAATATTACTAGACAAACGTATTGCACTGTGCAAAGGCTCCTGAGGAGGAGTCTAAGCTGAACCTGTAGGTCTGTAATTACAAACAGAAACGCCTCCCTGTTACTTTTCAGCCTGTTGCTAGTCATGACCAGAGGTGCTGGTGGGGGTAAAAAAGCTGGAGCAATGGATACGTTTACAAAATCAACCCCCCGGAGGGAGGGAGATGCGTCATCGCAAAGTGTATTTGCCCCAGAACAGTAAAAGACCACCCCCTCCTCCTAACTACAACAAATGCTTGACACAATGACTAAAGGGTTTGCAGCTGTAAATGAAAAATTAGACATCATGATCAATGTTGCCACCATCAAGGTGCAGCTCGCTAAAGAGGTCCAACAAATGAATGAGGCAGAGGAGCGTATCCAGGACATGGTCCACGAACTACAATCGGAAGTGAATGCTCTGACGAAAGACATGTGGTATGTCAAAGCCAAATGCAACGACCTTGAATCCCGCTCACTGAGAAACATAAGAATAGTTGGGGTTCCAGAGGAAACTCTCCCTGGGAGTATGGAACAGGCAGTAGAGCGGCTGCTCACAGACTTGCTGCGGGAGCCACAGCTGTCACCTTTCTTTGCTGTGGAGAGGGCTCCGGGTGACTTCCCTAGACCAATAATAGCCAATATATTGAGCTACTGCGACAGAGACTCACTCCTGAAGCTGGCAAGAGACAAGAAAGTGCTCTGGCTGGGCTCCCAAGTTATCCAGATTTTCCCCCGACTTCTCTGTGGTAGTCCAGCAGGAGAATCGTCAGTTCCTGGGGGTAAATAAGGTGCTGCGGGAACGCAACATTCCATATGCAATGCTATTTCCGGCTAGACTGCGTTTTCAATTCCAGGGCAGATTGTACTTTTTCACGGTTCCAGAAGAGGCAGTAAAGTTTATAGAGGCCAAAATATTGACTCAGCCACCTCCTAACGAGCCCCTGGAGGACTAGTCTACAGCGTGAGATCATCACCACCTAATGTTCAGTCGGCAAGAATGATGTATGTGTTGATGGCATTGGGATTGCTCATCATCGTTAATGTGAAGTATATATCCTTTTAGAAACACAAAGCGAAGTGCCTAGAGTGGCGACCGTTCGCACCTTTTTCAATTGCATTTTGGCTGTCACAGTTGGGAATCAGCCCTGATGTTGAGGCTGTAGAGTAGCGTGTTAGGGTGGATTGGGAGGGTACGGTTTACACTGCTGGTTGGGGGAAGGCAGTGAGGGTGGGCAGGTAGGGGGGAATTGGGAGGGTCTACATTTAAAAAGGCTTGGTGTAGTATACGGTATGCACAAATTAGCAGACAGCGCAAAGTAGTTCTGGATCCATATATTAGAGCAACTATGAAATACATGTCGGAAAGCGGAAGGAACAGTGTTAGGCTCGACCCAGATTAAATTACTGGGCTGGTTAATTGTGTGAAGGCTCGGAAAATCATCGCTCAAGCGAATAGGTGGGGAGGTAATATTTTTTTCCTTTTTACAAGAAACTCACATAGTGGAGTCTGTTGCTCAACGGGTTGCTCTCTCTTGGGGGGGCAACGATATTACACCTCATATTCCACCAGGGCGCAAGGGTAATGATATAGATTCATAAAACTCTGCCATTCTCAGGTCAGGATTTGATTGTGGATGAGAGAGGCAGGTATGTGCTGGAGCACCGACTGCTTTGCAAAAGAGAACTAGTCCTGTTAAACTGCTATGGCCTCAATATAGACAACCCAGATTTTTATGGGGAATTGACAAACCTGCTGTGCTTCCCGAAGGCGGCCCTTATATGGGTGGGGAGTGGTTTGAACACTATTATGGATCCGGCAGTGGATAGGTCAACTACTCGCCCCCAGGACTTGAAGGCAGCTCTGGCTGTTTGGTCCGGGGTGCGAGTTCTGATTACGGTGAAGGTCTGGCGGCTGTGTCACGACACTGAGCTGGGATTCCCATATTATTCTGTGGTCCGCAATATGCATTCCCGCATAGATATGTGGTTCCTCTAAGATTTTATCCTTCTTGAGGTGGTATATTGTGTCATGTATCCTATAACCTTTTCAGATCATTCCCCTTTAATGCTGGTTGTAAATTGGTCTATGGAGGGTCGCCATAAATTCCCATGGTGCTTCAAACCCGAGGCAGTGAGAGGCCTTGCATTCGCGCAGGGGCTACGGGATGGTATCAATGTTTATTTCTCGCAGAATGTGGCGTCGGTTGCGACGACAGTGGTGCTATGACAGGCGTTTAAAGCCTACATGGGTGGGGTCGCAATGTCGTCCGAAAAAGGACTCCTGAGGGAGCTTAGGTGGGACAGGACTACGGTTGAGGCTCGGCTTAAGGCACTCCAAGATAGCTATGCAAGAGATCCCACTCCTGCGGTGCTTTATGAGTCCAAGTGCGAGTTGGATACATTCCGGGACCTCGCTCAGAGGTACATTCCTTGGACAATCCTTGGATGGCTAGCCGATAGACCGGGGCGCTTCTTGGCCCAGTTGATCCTTAGAGAGGTGGCCAGAGGACTGATCGGCATATGAGGCTGAAATCAGGGAATATCCTGGTGCGATTTCCACTTCTTACGCGATGCTGTGATCACGACTATGCTGAAACCGGGCAAGGAGGCTGGGGCATGTGCATCATCTCATCCCTTGTCACAAATTAACGTTGACGCCAAGATATTTGCAAAAGCGATAGCTAATCAGTTGCAGCACCTTATACCTTATCTTATCCATAATGACCAATCAGGGTTTATATCGGGCAGGGCCACAGCATTGAATATTCGTCGATTTTACAACATGATGGTGCAGGCGCCTCCTGACTGATGGGGTAGCCATTACCTTACATGTTCAGAAGGCATTTGATATGGTATACTGGCAAATGCTGGGCTCTGGCCTTGTTTCATGTCGTGGGTGCAGCTTCTGTATAGGGAGTCCTTACTAAAGGGTCAATCTTGTTGCCTATCAGACTGGGAGGAGGCACCCAGCAAGGGTGTCCCCTGCCTCCCCTTCTGTTCGCACTTGTTATAGAACCCCTTGCTGACCTGGTTCGCCGACATTGATATCACTATATGCAGACTCTATCCTTTACATTAAAGATCCAGCTAGGGATGCGGTGGTGGTCCTAAAGATGGTTTAGGACTTTGGCAGGTATTCAGGGCTGCATCTTAACAGAGATAAATCTGAGGTCTTCCCGCTTACTTATCCAGGCAGAGAAAGCGGGAGGGACATGGGATGCTTGTGTAGGACGCCTCTTTTAGATACCTAGGTATAATGGTCCACAAATCAGCGAAAGACAATAGCTCTAAATTGCAAAACGTACATACAACAATTGGGGCCCAAGATGGAGTGCTGGGGAAAGGTTCCGATGTCATTGATGGGACGCCTCTCTATAGTAAAAATGTTGGTACTCCCGAAGCGCCTATGTTTGTTTAACAACATCCCGGTCTGGCAAGAAACTTTTTCAGAAGCTGCACTCACTATGCACATCTTTCATGTGGGGTAGCACAGGGGTCTGCATGAGCTGGAGGGCTATGCCCCAGCCATGGGAGGAAGGACTTTATTATCTAGCGACACAAGCGCTCTTTGCCTCCTATTGGAAAGATCAACAAAATCCCCCCGCTGACTTAGCACTGGAGAGAGTGGCGGCAGTTACAGCTGAGCTGCCCGCTCTAATGTACGTCACCACATATGTATCTAGGGGACCTCTAGATCCACCGGCTGCTACACAATGACATGGGGTAAGCTGAGGTAACTATGGGGGTTGGAACCTCCTTATCACAGGGAGGCTCCTCTGTGGGGCCATACAGAGATGTCTCAGAGGTTGGATCACTCCATATCTAGATGCTGCACTGTTGCTGTTACCACTCTTGGGTGCATGTATACACAAGGCAAATTCATGGACTGGGAAGAATTTAAAAATTATGTGGGTGAGTCCCTGGTACAGAGGCTACATTATTGGCAGATTAGAACTGTGTTCAGGCTGAGGTGGCCGGAGTACCCTAACGAGCATGAGATAAGCCCGGGGGTATCCTATATACATGACACCAATGTGGCAGGTTATATAAAGCGGCTATCAGTGCTTTATGATCCTTTGTTAAACACAATAATGCATAAGAGCCCAGATGTCAGAGGGAAATGGGAGCGGGACTTGTGTATAGCATTCACAGGCAAACAGTGGGCTGCGATATGTGAGCTCAACAAAAAAATCTATAACTAAATTTCAAATGATCCAGTTAATCGTTCTGAACAGATTATATAATACCCCAGTGAGGATCCAGCAGTTTGGTATATACTCAGGCAGATGCCGCAGGTGTAATGGCGAGGGGGACAATCTGTTACACATGTTTTATACCTGCCCCTGTCTGCGATCCTATTGGGACAGGGTTTGTGACATTTTGATGGAGGTGACAGGCATCACACAGCCATTCTCTCATGGGGCCATTTTGCTGGGCATCACAGAATCAATGGCTGAGGATGGATGCAGGTTCCTCAATCTGGGATTTTTATTACCTAAAAGACGGATTTTGTTCAGCTGGAAGCAACCTGGTGCGCCTTAGTGCAAGACTGGTTAAGTGACCCTAAATGGGCGAACGACACGGAAGAGCTATATGGAATGCTGGTTCACCCCTCACTAGACCCAAAGACATTTGGTCAGACTTCCGCCGCCATCTCTCAGATAATGCAGTGTCTCAGTCTTTGTCGTCACCTTCTGCAGACACTACTAATGTATAACACCATGTAACACCAGCAGTGTTAAAAGTCGCTGTTTCCAAGAAAAGAGCTACCCAAAGAGAATAGTGACAGATAACGAAGTCCAATTGACATAGACTGACATGGCCAAATTCATGCGTGACAACAACATACGGCATATCAAGGCAGTCCTATATCACCCTCGAGCTAATGGGCTGGTGGAAAAAGCACATTTCTTCATAAAGAGGGCAATGCAGTTAGCCATGGCGTCAGGTATGGATCCACACAAGAAGATGAAATTAGGAGTGTCTGCTCACACGCTCACTCCCAATGGTACCACCATCGTGTCAGGGATAAATGACCCAGGTTGGATAGCCGTTGGTGAAGACTGCACACCCTAAAAGACCATTGCATGGGGAAATCATACTGTGGTATATTGCTCTTAGATTGATGCTGTGTGTATTTCTAAAAATGCTCGAAGGTGATAAGTGATCATTTTAATAAATGCAAACAGTTAGAATGTTACCTATTTGGTCCTTCATCATGGCAAACACTTCAACATGAACCAAACAAGGAAAGTTATGAAGCAATAAAAGATACCCAGAAGTGTCCATCAATGTCAATATAAAGTAAAAGATTGATCCCCAAATCAAAGTTCATATTCGAAGTTGGGCACAAATAAACGTGTTGAACATGAAAAATCTGAATCAAAAACAGATCATTCGTCAAAATATTGAAGTGGTGTGTATCAATATCATACAAGGCACACAAAACAAAATCATATTTGAAACCATAATGGAAGTCAAAAACATGGTAATATCATAATGAAACCACAATAAAATAATTATTCGAAAATGCATGTATGTGCCACAGACGACAAGACATACAAACATGAAACATGTAAACAAAAAATAAGATCGTCAGTATTTGGTATAATCACCATTATTCATGTATATCTAGACACATGAAAACTTGCGTGTATGCATGATAAGTGAATGTAAAAAGCTATAATCAGAAGAAACACGTGCTTACTGCATCATGCATGGATGGTGAAATGATGGTACTACCACAACAGGTAAAAGGTGTGATAGAAATCGAGTGTATCAGACGTGTTGTGCACGCAAGCTATTCCCGGGCTGACACATAGTAAAAAAAAATAGAAGGAGGGTACTGCAAGTTATACAGATCCCTGCCAACTAATCAGCGTGCTCATTTGACTGCAAAAATGTATAATGAACGCTGTCAGCATAGGTGTTTACCCAATTACCTTATACCACTAAAAGGTGTAATAGAGAATGTAATACCTGTTCCAGCCGTCCCTTTTCTACAGGGGTCAACTATAAGCGGTTGCCAGAACGATAACTTGGTCCAAAAGAAAATCACAATTCACGTGTCTGTTGAAACAACAGAGCCGTTTTCACTAAAAATACCAGTTTATGCCTAAAGCCTCAATCTCATTCAATTCACTTCATCTTAAACACTTAGCTGTCAGCCATAGCTCTCAACCATTTGTGTCGCAAGGGCGGGTGAAATAACCCGATTTTGTTTTTGGCGGGTGAGACGCCCATTGGAATGAATGGGCGTGCAGGAGGAGGCTTGGAGGGTGAGTCAGCCCTTTACAAGGCGGGTGACACCCGCCAAAAGCGTGTGAGTTGAGAGCTATGGTCAGCTGAAGTCGTGTGTCGGGCTAATTATGTATCGCCGAGCGTACAAAGCTAAAAAGAAAAAAAAACTGGTAATAACAGTGCCGGTTACTTTTAAGAATTAAACGCTGTCATGTGATTGTACTCATAATTAGGGAGATCACCTGCTAGGGATCACGTGTTGATTCTACCGCGTTCAGCGGTCCAGTGAAAATGTTAATCAGACGCACATCATCATGACTACGCCTACACAGACTGTCAAAGCTCAAAGTGTACTCATCATAACGGAACAGGTAGAAAACTACTACACCTTTAAAAAATGATGTCATAAAATCTTGAAGTAATGCACAGGATCAAGACAACCATTGCATAAATGCCCAATGCTCTATTCAATGGTATAAAAGAAACTCCTATTGGTCAGGTAGTTCGATGGCATCCTGATACCTTAGATAGTGGGATACTGGAGAATCGTCCGTACCATTAGAATACTCTATATATAGAAATGAAGTCCCATATGGGACAGGCAACAATTGGAGCAACACTTGCTTGACCACCATAAATTTGATATAGTGGAAAAGCAAAGATGGTCCTGCTTTGTAGGATGCAGGAAATGTGCATTAATTCGAGTTGGGCCAATCTATTAAGGGTTAGTAGATAACGTAAAACCTAAAGTAGCTGCCATGGTAATAACTCTTTTTCTGAGATAATGGTAAACAAATGTATGAGATGATGAACCCTGTCTGCAATGCATCTACAATCTGTGCATTGGCTTATGGTGTAACTAATACATCCTGCAAACAAGATTGAATCCCTTCTCTCCAGATATAACAACTGAACTCCCATGCAGGGTTATGGAAATAACATACTCATGTAAAGTAAAAGCAAATAGCCCAGTCATGTATAGAACTGATGTCTATTGCGGTGCATGAGTGTTCTTAACTAGAACAGACTCTTTTTTAGGTGACATCTAGTAGAAAAGGTGAAAAGCGAAAAAGCAAAGTTGGTCCTGCTACACAGGATGCAGTGAATGTGCATAGTTCGAGCTGGGCCAATCTTTTAGGGGTTGGTAGATAGCGTGAACACTAATGTTACTGACATAGTCATAACTCTTCCTCTAAAAGATGGTAAAGTGATGTCTGTGAAGACGAACTCTGTGTACAATACGTCTAAGGCCTGTGCGTTGGCCTGTGGTGTAACAGATAAATCATATACAAAAGACTGAATCTCATCCCTCCAAATTTCACAATTCAAATCCCATGTAGGGTTATGAAGATTATATACTCTTGTGTAGTAAAAATGGCAGAGTAATATGTAGAACTCATGCCTATTCTGTTGCATAGGTGTTACTAACTGACGCAGACTCTGTTAGGTGATGGTATACATTCATAAGTTGCATCAAAGTACACTAGGACTCAATCCGTTCAAACAGCCATGGCTCTGGATAACATTTAAAAGCATTTCAGCTGATTAGAAAGTCAAGCTTAAGGTAAAAACTAATAATATTTGGACATTCAGATAAAATAGAATATAACGGTATTGATAGAAAAAAATATAAGTCCCATTCCTCATTCATCCCGTTGGGTGTTGTGAAGGGTCAGAAATGTGAGGCGGACAACTTTGTGAACGTTTTTCATAAGATGCCATTTTATTATCAAAAAGTTTTGATAAACGCCTCACTATGCCTACCCTAACAAGGAAACACTCTAACAAAAGGATTCTGTCCCTCACACTTGTACATACAACAAACAAGGTAATATATGGCAATTCAAATATAACAGAAATAGTTATGTTCCAAACCTGGTACTTGTTTCTCCTCGTAAATTGGATGAGCTCCCCTTCTTCAAATTCAAACAGGATTTCAATCAACAGTTCAAAATAAGGAAGTTCCGTCTTATAACAAAGTTCTTCTTGTTCCAATCAGTCGCTCACTTGGATTTGACCATCAGTTCAAAATGTTCAACAAGTCTTTTATCTTTCCATTGGTGGCGGCAGAGTTCCACATAAATGCTTCTCAAACAATAAGAATGCTTCCACAGTTCATCAGTATCAACAAAAATGCTTCTGTCAGGATGATTCCGCAACAGTTCACAAAATACTTGCATCAGCAATATTAACTTATCAGGATGATTCCACAACAATTCACAATGCACTCAGTGACCTTGTCACCTCTTCTTCTTCTTCAAGGTTGTAACTACACCACAGTGGAATTAACATTTTTGAGATTTTGAGAGGTTAATATTTGAAAACTCACATTAAACATTCCCATGTTGATCACGACTGATTTCGCCTCTGTAAATGGAACTGATTTTATGGGGGGATTCCTACTCCCAATAAATTATTGGTTATGACAGTTTCTGCCACCATGAGGATGGTTAGCGTTTGGAATGAACAGTTCCCTCTGGCAGCAAGCCATTGCATATTCTGGTATCACTGACACTTCCTCCTGTGAGGAAGACAAATACTGCATCTCTGTCAACGGAGTCCTCCTGTTCCCTTGGGGACCTTCTCTTCCTAGGTAATCCTCTCGGCTAATACCTCCCCCAGGGTCGGGATCAGGTAGTGGCTGCCTTCTCCTGGCCACCTGGGAGGAGACTTAAGAAGGGTCTTTGTGAGGACTGTGCAGGAGTCATCGCAAACCCTTCCCCTAAAGACCTGACCTCCTAGTCCAGGTTATTTTCCCCTTCCTACACCATCAGCCTTCCCAGCATCCATAGCAGATTCACTTGTTTTCCAATCCCATACTGGACCCTCTGAGAATGTCTCGTCTTGGACCCAAGAATCTTGGGCAGAATAAAAAGGAGGTATTTTCTCTGTCTGTTCATCAAGATGTTTAACAGGTGTTAACTTTATCTTAGAAACTCAAAACATCCATTCATCAAAATGGGGAACCTCACTACCCAGAATCACTGGTGTGGGAAGGTTAGCTATTACTTCCACTAATACTGATAGGGCCTTTCCCAAAATGGTAATACTAATCTTAGTTAAGGGATGTCCTTCTGCCTGTCCGTGAACACAGCCTATATTCTTTTGACCTATTTGTAGGAAGAATGGCAGCTTGCACTGCAGAACCTCTGCTCCCTGTGTCTAACTGGACCTAGATTATTTCCCCCTGAAGTACCACTGAGACTCAATAACTATTTTTCACTCCGGTACATAACATTACATCAAGTTTTCCCTTAGATCTTACCACCTCGGAACTCACCAGTAAAACATACAAAGGTTGTCTAAAAAGGAGTGTACACCAGGCAAGAAGTAACGCAATTTATTCTGTGCTCAGACACAGCTGGGAAAGCGGAATTCGAACAGAATGCGGAACAGAACTGCATGAAAAGCGCTGTCAAAGATACGCCCCAAAAATCAAAGCTTTTATAATCATACAAACCAATTAGCATCAACACATATTGCAACATTAAGATAGTCCTCTATGCGAAGCTGATTGACAAAGTCGTATAATTCCCCTATAGAAGGACAAACATTATCTTGAAATTATTGGTTCCTGCAAACCTTATCACACCACCCATGGGCCCCCTCTGCAATGTCACAGTCCAGCTCACAATTCCCACATCATAGTGCCAAAACATTGAGACATTTTAGATGACCAGCGGATCTTTATTCATCTGCCGCCGGTCATCTCCATCCATTTCTCAATGGAACACAATCGATCATGACACTACAAGAGCCTTGAACTGTTGACAAGTTACCGGCGTAATGTTGCATCTTAGGAACTCTTCGGACAACTTCCCAGGCTGAGATGGGCAAAGGAGCAATTTGAAACCGCCATGGGACACTTTGAAACTGTACTAGACCAGTTTCATAAACTAATATGCCGACTCGAGTTACAAAATACTTGTGCATTCACTGCTTTCCCCTGGCAACCATCAGCTTTGCTTCCTGACCTCAAAAGTATCAAAGGCTGCTCATCTTTTACAACATGATCCTGTGAAAGTGTAGTTTGCAATGTGCAGGCAGCTTCTACGGCTGCTTGGAAGATTAATAAAATGCAATTTCATTTCTAATTAAAGCAAGCCCAATGCCTGTTTACAGTGCCCAGGTCTAATGTTAAGCCTTACATACTTACCTGTAATTTAAGCTATACTACATATAGGTTATTTATCTAGAACACAATTTGTTGGGGTCAACTTAGTGCATATGCAAGACTGTGTTGCTATCAACAAAGCCCCCTCTCATTTAGTGGGCTAATCCCGCAGCTGATATGTTTGCACCTCTTTAACGTGCTAAACTTGCATTTTTACTACATTATTCCCCTCTTTTGATGACCCATCAATAACTAATTATTTTCCTCCCCCCAATCTCCACTCTGCTACTGTATTTTTAGGGATCCATACTCTTTTTAGTCTAGTCATATCACCTCCATCCTCCTCCCAATTTTACAATGGTGCCTCTATGATGATACACCCCAGCCCATCCTTATCACATGGAATCCAGTAGGCCTCATAGTTTTCCACGTCAGTGGGTTGTTTTGTTACCTAGTGAACTTCATCATCAGTTTTCTCATCCTTTTTATTTTTTGAAACATTTTATTATTTTATAACAACACACCAAACATTACAATAATTAGGACTTCCGTGTCTATGTCTGACAAGATAACATTACAAGCTATATTCTTCAGTCCCACTCTCCCCCGCCCCCCTCAACTTGAGCCATATAGTCCATATCATCAGCCTGTGCGTCCTCAGGCGGGTCGATTGTCCTCCTCTCATCCATATCATCCTCACTGTGATCGGGCTGGGGGGGGGCCCACCATGGTGGCCACCAATTGCCTCCATTCGAGTAGGGGTCCTACCTCCTCCTCACCTCCCTTGCTGACCGCTTCGAACCAAACAGCCGTTTCAGCCTCGGCCCATTTCAAGAGGTCAGCCCACCACAACTCCATCCTGGGCCTGTGAGCTGCCTTCCAACACATTCCAATCCTTCTCTTGGCCAGGATTTATACTAAATCCTTCATCTTGCTAATGTGCCTCAGGTGACGTGGCCTAGGAAAACCTCCTAGCATGCATGCCCAGGCCGACTCCACCTCTAGCTTGATACCTTTTTCAGCCAGGCGTATTTTTAGTTCAGCCCAAAATATACCCACCTCCGGACAAGCCCAGAACATGTGTAACATCCCGGCATCCTCCTCCCCGCACCTGGGGCATCTCTGGATCGTCTAGCCCCCAAACCTCGCAATCTTACTGGGGGTCAGATATGCCCTATGTGTGACCAGTTTTCTCATCCTTGGTTTGTTAGTGTGTTCCTGTTTACCATTTACCCCGTCAACAGTAGGGCAGCATGAATGTTCCTCTCTTTTTTGTTAGTATAGAGTCTAAAAAGGTTTTTTCCAATGCAGAAGGTGACAAGCAGGAGGACCAACGCGGGGACATTCACTTTAAATACTCCAGAAAGCCAAGCAGGCACCCATGTGAAATTGCTGTCCAGACAGTTGTTTGGCTACATTCCACTAGTTTCACTTGTCACCCTTTCATGGAGTGTCTGTATTTCACTGATAGCTGCTTTCAATGTTCTATTTGAGGCTTCTCCATCGGGCGCCACTATGCAGCAACTGCTCCCGAACATGGTGCACACTCCTCCTTCTATAGCAGTATGAAGGTCCAGTACATACCTATTCTGGAGAGCCACTAAAAGTAATGCTCTCAACTCTTCCTTTACTGTATTTAGGCCTTTTGCTGTTGAATTTCAGCAACTCGTACCTTGTCAGCTGGAGCCACTTAGCATTGGCTGCAGCTTGCACATCCGGAAGCAGTAAATATGTGAAGAAAGTGGCTGCCTTGGAAAATAGTCGAAACTCATCAGGAATAGCGGCCACATTTTCAGCGCCCTTTTCGGACCAGTAATTATTAGCTTTTCTCTTTCTGCTTAGTAATGTTTGCTCTTCGCTTTGCTGCACCACCTTTTCCTTCAGCTCGATTGACTGCTCCTTTAGTGCAGGCCCCATGGCATTGCTGTTTCGGGGCACCACCAGTGCAGTGATGTGCAGTGTAACAATCGCACAAACCCCACTCCAATCAGGCGGAAGTTAGATGTAGGTCTTCGGTCCACAAGCCCACCACATGTCCCCTGCATCAGCATTGCACTCCTCATCACATTGGCACAGCCGGTGTTCGTTCCCAAATGGATGGGCTCACTTCACCTGAAACACAAAGGGAATCGTGTAAAGCTCTTGATGTCTACTGGTTGCTGGGTTTCACTAATCCAAGTCAATGCATGCAAATATTTCCCCCCACATTGCAGCTATTATTTATTTTTGACACCACGTTTTGTTCGAATCCCACCAGACCTTCAGCATGACATTGCATTATTCCCCCTCCCATTGGCCACCGTACCACACTGCTCCTTTTATTCTCATTAATGGATTTGTATGACACCAGGCAATGATGCGCCCCTCTTTGTCTACGCACTGCAGACTTTGTGTTAATTTATTATCTGCACCCCCTTTTAGAGCCTTCTGTTATGTATTCTACTATAATCATTTTTTTTCCCTGTTTTTTGCCATCCTGTCAATTTGTACGTAATTATCTGTGTGCTCATCTTCCCCTTCATCCACCCACTGGACAGGGACACTTGTTCCTTGGACAAAGACCCCTAGTTTTACAGAGGGAATGGGCCATTAGGCATCCTGCTTCCTCATATGATGTAGCCTGAGGCACAAAAAACTTGGGGGCCCCTATTATGTGTGGGATGAGGGAGCAGATGTAACATGTGTGTTTGCTCTTTCTCTTCCCACATGCAACATTGCATCGTACCAGATGTTTCCCAATGATATAACTTGCCCTTTTTCAGTGTCTGTCATGACCCTTGCCCCTGGCCCTCACTGGCAAGTCAGCCTTCCAGTTAGGGCCAGGTCAAAGGCCTTAAAACCTCATCCAAGACTCTCTTAACCATCATGAAGGCCAAAATTAGAATGGGACTATTTACTTGGGACTATTTAACTTGGGGGGGGTTCAGCCAACATGGAGGCACACACATAGCTCAGTTACAAGGAACTGAACTATGCGGTCTAGTCTTTTGGGTGTGGCAGGCCTGGGACTACTTTACCTGGACTACTTTGGGTTTGGCAGGCCTGGGACTATTTTACCTGGACTACTTTACCTGAGACTATTTAAAGCATACCCAAACAGCAGAACATGCTTTGCGTTATTCAGCTGTGGGCAGTGTAACGCTCACCGTGTCCAGTTCTTTCATGCCAGCTTACCTGAAACAAAGGACATGCAGAGAGAGAAAGAACACTACAAAACTTACCTGGAACAGTATCCTTTCTTCAATCAATCACCGACTTCAGTTCCACTCACCTGAAGGTACGAACTCCAACATCCGGCACCGCAAGCATCCTGGAATACCATAACCTGAAAAGAGGAGAAAGAAAGATAGCATTAGTAAGCGTTTACTCACGTTTCCTTCCGAATGAAGAAAGCCACACAATTCTTACCTGGGTAGTCATCTCCTGGTCAGTATCATTGCTGGCACATTACGGCGCTCAGCGAGGAACATCTCAACCTACAAGGAGAGAAAAGACACAGGTTAGCAATATAAAAGGCGAAACAGCGACACGCATCGCGCATTACTCACCGGACAGCATCGCGCACACAGCGCTTTCGCCTACCGGCCCATGCTTACCTGCAAACTGCATGACAACTCCAAAATACCTTTTCATACCTAAAAGGAAAGAAGCAAGACATTATTATTCGAACTAAGAGGAACATAAGAACTGCATATAAAGACTGTAAAGCAGCAAACCTACGGAGTCGCTGCAGGCCTGGATTCCTACAGGGGGGGCTTGCACCAGTGAAGTAACTTGGTCGCTGCTCGCCCCCCACATCTACGCACCCCTGCCACGAGGAGCAGGATGGAGAAACCACCTTCTACAATATTAAGGTGAGGAGAGGGCCCAAGGGGGAGGAAGGAGTTGAGGCCAAGGGAGGTGAGAAAACATAAAGACAATCTGGTAATGAATCCAGCTCTCCTATATTGCAGATCCATCTTTAAGCAGAGGCCTTACCAAGGGACCTGAAGAGGGTTCGAGAGTGCAAATCATCCAACCAGGGCTGGGTGGCATCCCGGTGGATACCAGGTGAGCGTACCTCGCTATCTAGCGCAAAGATTCTCTGCGCCCCCATCTAGCAGACCTGCTAGATCTGGCCAAACCAACCGTCTCTCTAGTCCCAAAAGCCTCAGGATTAGAGCAGGCAGCTCCAGCTTCCCAGTCCTTGCGGCGACCAACTGGAACCTACTACCTCCTACCATCAGAGGCATGGAATCCCATATGGTCTTCAGAAAAGCTCTAAAAACCCTGTTGTTTGTGTAAGACGCTCGCTCGTCATGTCTACCTGTAAGGCATTGGAACACTGTCTGTAAAAATATATAACCTATGTTCATTGCAACACTGCCTGTTAACAATGTATAATGTATGCCACCCCAACCCCTGTAACTAAGTCACATTCTTGAAACAGCGCCACGATGCCTCCGGGCTGCCAGGTGCTTTACAAATATAAAAATAAATAAATAAATAAAGCCTCAATAATATTATCCACCTGGGCGTCATGGAGACTTCAGAGACTGACCAGTTAGTTCAGTTGTTGGGACAATTCCGCGCTGAAGTACATTCAGCCAGGCAAGAAACCAATGCTCTTAGGAGGGATTTGATTATTACTAAGGATCGTACCGACGAAATAAGTAGACAATTGCTCATATCACAGGCAGGAAAGACCCCATTGCCTGGTAACATTCCGCCAGCACCTGTACCAACTTCTACCAATCCAGTACAAATAACCCTTCCTGGGGCAGTTCCTTTATCTCCACCTGAGCGATTTACAGGGGACCCCAAGAAGTACGCAACGTTCATGAACCAGTGTCGTCTTCATTTCCTTTGCAGACCTGGGGCTTTTCCTAACGACCAAGCGAGGGTTGCTTTTGTTTTGTCATATCTGAGTGGCAGTGCTGCGGATTGGTCGGTACCATTGGTAAGTCAGGATGACCCGTTGTTACATGACTTTGGGGGTTTCCAGATGGAAATGGAAAAACTCTTTGCTCGTCATACGCAAGGCTAAGCATTAGACAACAAACTTTTGTCACTCTGTCAAGGAAGTCAAGACTTGGTTACATATATAGCAACATTTAACAGACTAGTCGTTGAAGCTGGGTTGCCTGAGGAAAAAATGACCCCACTATTTCATCAGGGTCTACGAGGGGAACTAAAGGATGTCCTTGCTCAAGTGGTTAACCCACCTAAAGACTGTGCAGAATTCATTAACCTTGTGGTGCAATTGGATCACAGATTACAAGACCGAAAAGCGGACCGGATAAGGTTAGACACTCGAGCTGTGTATGTCCGGTCAAAGGATAATGTTCCACGTACATTGGGAAACACGGTGGAACCCATGCAAATCGGAGGTGTTCGGCCCCCTTTAACTAAAACTGAAAGAGACAAGAGAAGGCAACAGCAATTATGCTTATATTGCGGAAAATCAGGCCACTTCCTCAAAGAATGTCCAGTGAAACCACCAAGGAGAACTGTTGGAGCCACAGAGAAGGAAGGTAATAACAAGGAGTTGGAAAACTACGAAGCCCGGCAAGCGTAGAGGTCCGCTTGTCGAGCGAGAAAGATGAGCCACGACCTCACACTTTACATTACCAGTAATTTTGATCAATCACCAACAACCGTCTCGGATGCATGCTGTCGAAGCATACATAGACAGCGAAGCAGTTGGGAATTATGTAGACCAAGATCTGGCAGCAGAGATGGGGCTTCCCTTATGCTCTAAGTCGACTATTAAAAAAGTTACTACTGTTGATGGGACAGCTGCACTAACCCTACTGTGCCAGGATGGACACCAAGAATCTGTTGCATTCGATCTCATCTAAGCTCCTCAGTTTCGACTAATCTTAGGGATGCCCTGGTTGGTAGCTCACAACCCTCTAATAGATTGGCGTGCCAAGAAGTTGGCCTTTTCCGATGATTGTGCTCGCACCTGTTATTACCAAGAAAAGGGGAAAACAGACTTATGTACATCTGCTACTCCCAGTACGGCGGCAATTGTACTAGGTGTGACTAGTACTCTACCAAATGAATACCAAGATTTTCAAGACGTGTTCCAGAAAGAGCAAGCAAATACTCTACCACCGCACAGGCCCTACGATTGTCAGATCGGCCTCATACCTGGTGCGCAAATTCCTTGTGGCCAAATCTATGCACTTACTGAACCAGAAAACCTCCATTTGAAATCTTATCTTGATCAGTACCTAGAAAATTGATTTATCCGCCCGTCTAAATCACCAGCAGCCAGTCCCTTATTCTTTGTACCTAAGAAGGAAGGAGATATGAGGACTTGCATCGACTATCACACATTAAACCAGATCACAGTAAAAAACCGTTATCCACTGCCCCTTATTCCCGAATTATTGCATCAAGTCAAAGACGCCCAAATCTATACCAAATTGGACCCTGGGGGGACATACCATCTTGTTCGAGTGAAGAAAGGAGACGAATGGAAAACCGCCTTTCATACCAAATACGGCTTGTATGAATACCAGGTAATGCCTTTTGGACTTTGCAACGCTCCCGCTGCATTCCAGTACTTTATGAATGATGTTTTGTGGGAGTTCATCGACGTTTGCTCCTTGTTTTACATTGATGACATCTTAGTGTATTCTGCTACAAAAGAAGACCATGTCAGGCATGTCCGCTCCGTCCTTACTAAATTCTGCCAACATAAACTGTATGCTAAACTCGAAAAATGCTCTTTTCATGTCACCGAAGTGGGGTTCCTCGGTTTTATCCTCACACCAAAAGGTATCAGAATGGATAGGCACAAGGTAGATGCTATTCTTAACTGGCCGTCACCAACTTCATTTAAAGGAATCCAGAGGATGTTGGGCTTTGCAAACTTTTACCGCTGATTCATCCCAGATTTTTCCCAAATAGTGCATCCAATTACATCACTATTGAGAAAAAACAATAAAAAGTTCCATTGGACTGAAGAAGCAGAGAAGGCCTTTCAAGAACTTAAGAAATAATTAACTTCTGCTCCAGTTCTACGGCATCCTCGCCCAGACCTCCCTTATATAGTTGAAACAGATGCGTCTAGCATATCTATGGGAGCTGTTCTCTCGCAAAGGGACCAAGAAACTGGCCAGTTACACCCTGTGGCCTTCTGGTCACGAAAATGTTCACCTCCCGAACTCAACTATGCTATCACAGACAAAGAACTCTTGGCTATAAAATCAGCTTTCAAGGCATGGCAACACTATCTCCTTGGTGCTAGACATACTGTCACAGTCATAACTGATCATCGAAACCTGCAATACCTAAAAACAGCAAAGGCTCAATCATCCCGTCAACTGCGGAGGGCTTTTTTCTTCGCTGAATATGACTATGTGATCACCTACCGGCCAGGAGTCCGAAGCGGAAAGGCTGACGCCTTGTCCCGCATGGGTGTTGATGAAAAGGTATACATAACTCCAGATCCAGTAGCCATCATTCCAGAAGGCAAACTCCTGGGTCTCACGACAACATTGACACAGGGGGAACTCCAAAACAAGATCCAACTCTTAATGGATCCCACTTTCTCACAAGAGTGGTGTACTCAAGGAGAACATTACACTATTAAAGACCAGTTACCATATTTTAGGAACCGTCTATTCTTGCCAAGTAAAGATTTACAAGAGCAGGTTATTTTGGGTTATCACGACTCCCTGATTGAAGGTCATCCTGGAATTGCCAAAACTCTAGCTAAAGTAAAACGAAACTATTGGTGGCCCACATGGCGTAAAGACATCATACAATTTATCCAATCTTGCGGTGTGTGTGCACAAAACAAGTCCCAAAAGCAGAAACCAGCTGGTCTTCTCCAACCATTGGAAATTCCTCCCGCACCATGGCACACACTGACCCTTGATTTCATTACAGATCTACCTCCCAGTCAAGGATTCAACACCATCTTAGTAGTTGTAGACTTGTTCTCTAAAATGGCACACTTTATTCCTTTTAAGGGTCTTCCAAATGCATCCAATTTAGCAAAAGTATTCCTGGAGGAAATCGTACGGCTACATGGCTTTCCATCGGTCTTGATCTCAGATCGAGGTAGTCAGTTCGTATCCAACTTCCGGAGGAAATGCTGTTCAATGGCCCAAATTGACATTCGACTATCCACGAGTCACCATCCTCAAACAGATGGCCAAACAGAAAGAACAAACCAAACCCTCGAGCAATACTTACGTTGCATGTTACATCAAGTGGAAAGAAATTGGAAGGACTTGTTATGGATAGCTGAATATGCCTATAGTAATTCTTTACACACCAGCACTGGACAAACCCCTTTATACACTATATATGGTAGACATCCACGTACTTCAGAATTGGATCTCCCGACCCCTTTGGAAATGCCAGCGGTTAAAACCCTACATACGACTATTTCCCAGGCCTTCAAAGAAGCAGCAGAACATTTACTCCAAGCCAAGATCAGACAAAAGAAATTTGCTGACCAACATCGTAGTAAAGCCCCCGACTATCAAATTGGAGACAAGGTCTGGTTAGCATCAGAATATGTGCCCATAAAAGGGACTCAGAGCTTTCGTCCCCGATATCTGGGACCTTATTCTATTGAATCCATAATAAATCCAGTGGCAGTTAAATTAGCCCTAACACCCACTATGCAGATTCATCCTGTGTTTCATGTATCACTCCTGAAACCGGTACAACCCGGTACTCGGGTTACAACACCACCAAAACCAGTATTAGTTGACAGAGAACCAGAGTTTGAAGTAAAGGATATCCTAGACTCAAAATACACCAGATCCAAACTATACTACTTAGTTGATTGGAAGGGATACAGCCCTCAAAACAGATCATGGGAACCTAGTGAATTCATCCATGCACCTCGCTTAATTAAAAAGTTCCATCAGAATTACTCAGCCAAACCAGGACCAGGCAGAAGTGCCACCGTGAGAAGGGGTTTGGGGGGGAGTGATGTCATGCCCCTGGCCGTCACTGGCAAGTCAGCCTTCCAGTTAGGGCCAGGTCAAAGGCCTTAAAACCTCATCCAAGACTCTATTGGAGTCAGTCCTGGCTCCTTTGGCGCCAGGCTCATAACCATCATGAAGATCAACATTAGAATGGGACTATTTACTTGGGACTATTTAACTTGGGGGGGGGGGAGTTCAGCCAACATGGAGGCACACACATAGCTCAGTTACAAGGAACTGAACTATGCGGTCTAGTCTTTTGGGTGTGGCAGGCCTGGGACTACTTTACCTGGACTACTTTCGGTGTGGCAGGCCTGGGACTATTTTACCTGGACTACTTTCCCTGAGACTATTTAAAGCACACCCAAACAACAGAACATGCTTTGCATTATTCTGCTGTGGGCAGCGTAACGCTCACCGTGTCCAGTTCTTTGATGCCAGCTTACCTGAAACCAAGGACCTGCAGAGAGAGAAAGAACACTACAAAACGTACCTGGAACAGTATCCTGTCTTCAATCCATCGCCGACTTCAGTTCCACTCACCTGAAGGTACGAACTCCATCATCCGACACCGCATGCATCCTGGAATACCATAACCTGGAAAGAGGAGAAAGAAAGATAGCATTAGTAAGCGTTTACTCACGTTTCCTTCCGAATGAAGAAAGCCACACAATTCTTACCTGGGTAGTCATCTCCTGGTCAGTATCAATGCTGGAACATTACGGCGGTCGGCGAGGAACATCGCAACCTGCAAGGAGAGAAAAGACACAGGTTAGCAATATAAAAGGCGAAACAGCGACGCACATCGCGCATTACTCACCGGACAGCATCGCGCACACCGCGCTTTCGCCTACCGGCCCATGCTTATCTTCAAACTGCATGGCAACTCCAAATACCTTTCCATACCTAAAAGGAAAGAAGCAAGACATTATTATTCGAACTAAGAAGAACATAAGAACTGCATATAAAGACTGTAAAGCAGCAAACCTACGGAGTCGCAGCAGGCCTGGATTCCCACGGGGGGGCTTGCACCAGTGAAGTAACTTGGTTGCTGCTCGCCCCCCACATCTACGCGCCCCTGCCACGAGGAGCAGGACAGAGAATCCACCTTCTAAAATATTAAGCTGAGGAGAGGGCCTAAGGGGGAGGAAGGAGTTGAGGCCAAGGGAGGTGAGAAAACATAAAGACAATCTGGTATTGAATCCAGCTCTCCTATATTCGACATAGTCGATATGTAAGTGCCGGAAGGGCCCCACTGGTCGCAGTAATGTTCCCTGTGCCACTCTCAGTGTTACCTGGCCAAAACCTCTGACAAATCACACAATTATGCACACATTCGGTCACACATTTGTATACATTTGGCACAAACCAGTCCTGACTTATCCCTGCAGCCACATGCTCTTTCGATACATGGGTGGTGTAGTGAATCTGCTCAGGGCCACATTCAACAACTTTTTTGGCATCACCACTTTGCGTGTGCTGTCATGCCACCAAGATTAAATCGGTTGATGACAGAGAGCATCCTATTTTCTTCCACAGCTCATTTTCATAATTTGGTGCTTCTCCCTGTAATTCTATTATTTGCACTATCAGGGTTGCATTAAAGCTTTCTGGCAGTGCATCTTTTTTAATGCATCTTTTTTTTTAATGCTACAAGTGGTATTTTTTCTTCTTTTCCAGGGAACAGAACATGTGTCACTTCTTGCAGATATGATGCTTCTTTCGCTGCTTTGTCTGCTCTTTCTTTATCCAGTGAAATGAAATCTTGTCCCCCTGTATGGGCCTTGCACGTTACTATTGACAATTCTACTGGATGCGGCAACATTTCCAATACTTTACTCAAAAATGCTGCATGTTGCACTGGTGTGTCATCACTTCTCTTGAATCCTCTTGAATCCTCTCTTTTCCCACCTTGCTAGTGCTGAATGTACAGTGGATTTTATGTACACAGAGTCCAAAAACATATTAACTGCTTGCCCTTATGACATGTTTAGTGCCTCAATTAATGCCAGCAATTCTGCCACTTGTGCAGAGTAGTGCTTTGGTAGTCCTGTTTGGGAGTACACTATCAACTCCCCTTCCTTATGTATTCTATGTTTGTGTCTCACTACTGCTGGATCAGAATGCCTTTGTCCCAAATATGCGTCGATACTTGAGCTATGTCAATAAAGATCATGTCCCCCTTCAATTATTTCTTCTTTTACCAGGGGGTTTCCTTCATTCCTATCCATACATGCCACACAGTCATGCGTGTAATCTCCCTCCTCTCTCTCTTCTGCAATGAATTCTGCTGGGTTTATCGTCCTACACCTCACCACTTCTATTGCAGGGTTTGTTAGTATGATCTCATACCCTGATGCTCTCCGAGTTGTCAATGTTGATCTGGATTTATCTAGTACTGTGAACAATGCATGTTCACATAACAAATTACTTGGCATCCCATCGTTATTGTTGATGCTTTCTCAATTGCGAATGCAGTGGCAGCAAGTGCCTGCTCACAAGGAAAGTATCCCTACATCACTGGATCTAGCGATCCACTGTAATAGGCCAGTGGCTTGTGTCCCTGTCCCTTGTTTTGTGTCAGCACAGCTGTAATTATCTTGCCGTCTGAATGGGAAAACAAGTGAAACTTCTCTTTATAATTGGGTGTAGCCAATACTGGTGTGTGTGCCAGTTCATGTTTGGGTTCGTCAACATTTCCATTCATTTCAGGTGTCCATTTTTCTGCTGCTCTTGTTTTTCTGAGCTTCCTTGAGTGTCTGGAGAAGTGGTCTGGTGTAAGTGGAGTAATCGAAAACCCATGCTCTGAAATAATTACATCGGCCTAGGAACTGTTGCATTTCTTTCATAGTCTTAGGTTGGGGTGTTTTATGTATTGCCTCAACTCTTTCTGGTGTTATTTTTCTACCATCTGCTGACACAATCTGTCCCAAGTAAACCACTTCTTTTTGACAATACTGTAATTTCTCTTTGTCCACTTTGTACCCCTTGTCAGCCAGTAACGTTAGTAGTGTCACTGAATCCTTCTTGCACTCATCTTCGGTTGTGCTGCACACTAAAAGGTCATCCACATACTGTATCACTGTACTTGCAATGTGCAGATTGCTCAAATCCATTTATATTACCCTATTGAATATACTGGGTCCCTCACAGTACACTTGAGGCATTCTGGTGTGTTCAAATCGCGTCCGATGATAAGTAAACGCAGTGAGTTACCTGGAGTTAGGATGCAGGGCAATAGAGAAGAAAACATTCTTTAAAACTACTGCAGTGAGGTAGCTTGCCTCTGATGGGATGCTGCAGAAAATTGTCACTGGTTTGGAACTAGTGGATATTCTGCTTCAATAATGTTATTAAGATGGTGTAAATCTTGTATGAATTGCCATGGCCCTCCCTTTTATTTTTTTAATCAGATAGATTGCCGTATTGCATGGTGATGTAGACTCCTGTATCATACCTTGCTGACACAGGGCATGCAATGTCTCATATATGCCCTTGTCTGCTTCTCGGGAGAGGGGGTATTGCTCACTCATGGCACTAGTGCTCCTACTTTATCTTAATGTGAACCACCCCGCCCCTTTCAGTATTCCCACATCATGAGGTCCTGTAGTCCATAAATTCTTTGGGACTTTTTCCAAATCCTCCTGCATGTATTTTGTCTCTTTTTTCACCAGTTTTGCTATCTGAGGCATTTCTCTTTCCTTTATCTGCACTGGATACGGTATTCTCAGCTGGAACACTATCTCCCCCTCCTCTCTTTCTAGTGTAGCGAACAATTCTGTATCTCTCCTGTCACTGTTAGTGGGGGGTCGATGCACAGTATCGATCGCCACTCCACGTTATAGTCATCTGTAGCAACCAGTATAACCATGTCATTCCTCACTACTACTTCCTCTAGTTATAGCACTGTGTGTGTGCCTAGAGTGATGATGGAGGGGCGCTGTGGGCTGAACAGGAACTCATTTGACAGTCAAAATACCTTCCCTTCTATCCTTGGGATCCATCCTAGCAGTATCTGTATCCAATACAAAAACATCTGTGTGTGTGTGGGGGTATCCCTCTCAGTGTGCTGTGTTTAGTATGCCTGTATCAACACTGCCACCCTGACTGGGCACATCGTTTTTCTGAAAATGAAATTGTGGTGCTCAATTTGCTTAACAAATCTCTTCCTAATATGTTAATGGGTGTGTCTTTTGAATACAATAATGGCGCTGTGATATGCTGCGTCCTTATTGTCAATGGTAAATCTTTTGTCAGAGGAACCTCTTGGATGATCCCCGAAAAGCTTTGCGTGTCCAACTTTTTGTTGGATAATGGGAATTCCCCCTTCCTTTATACAGGACATAGTAGCTCCAGTACATATTAGAAGGGAAAAGTCCCTCCGTCCTATTTAAACTGCTACCTTCGGGGTCTTCAGTTACTGCTAGGACAGGACACACTCGCACTTCCCATGGGTAGCTCTATTGGGAAAGAGTATTGCTCGAAGATGTAAATGGATTTCCCCCTACCACTGCGACTCCTGTGTAATGAGGCACCTCATTCTGCCCCAATATTGTCACTTTACCTGGTGTGAGTGTCTGTGCTGGTGCCTGTAGTACACTCGCTGTATCCTTCGATTCCGCTCCCCCTAGGGCAGTCCTTGTCCCTGTGGAGGCATGACCTGTGTCTGGATAGGCTGGACTTGCATTTGTGGCTGCTGCACCATTTGTGCCTGCTGAGGTTGTATGTATGTCTGTGTATACTGCTGCTGTGGTTGTACCCCTTCCTGCTGTCCTGTTTGTTGAATAAATGGGCATGCTCATGCAAAGTGACCAACATTTCTGCAGGCAAAACACTGTCCTCCAAATCAGGGCCCCATACCCCTATATCTGAATCCTCTTCCCCTGGGATAATATCCCCTTCCCATCTGGTACTGCCCCATGTACGTGTTTATTCCCCCTGTGTGTGCAAAGGCAGTCCAGGGGTGGAAGCAGATCAGGTCAATTTCCTTGCGAGCAGCGAAGGAACCAAATCACAAAACAAAGGCAGTCCGGCAATGAGAGAATGCTGGGTCGTGGAACTGGTTACAAAGTAAACTTCAAGCAGCACTAACATCAATCAGAAGCGCTGATGGCTGCGGCTGGTTGAGCTTTATGGGACTGCAGTAGGCAGGCGGTATATGAGGGAGTAACGCGGCTGGTCATGTCATTAATCACAGCCGTTGTCAGCACTGAGGTGGAATGCAGTGCTGCTGCGTGAGGTTTGCCTGCCGTGCAAGCGGCCAGTCACCACGACAACCTCCAACGCCATAAGAAAGGGAAGGCAGCCAATCAGGCTCACAGTGCATTCAGGCCATTCTCCTCCCTCCAGACACTTATAACTGAGCCCTGAGGACCAAAGGGCTGAGGATATCGCTCTTTGCTGTTGCGAGTGTTATTTTCAACCAGGTGGAGAGGAGAGGAAAACTGAGGTGCGTGTGCCTGTACCTTTAATTCACCATCTGACCTGGTCACCTGACCTGGTCATCTGACCTTGGTCAAACAGGTACTTAAGGCCGCCTCTTCCGCCCTTGTGGCGCTAAGCCCTGAGGACCAAAGGGCTGAGGATATCGCTGTTTGCTGTGGCGAGTGTTATTTTCAACCAGGTGGAGAGGAGAGGAAAACTGAGGTGCGTGTGCCTGTACCTTTAATTCACCATCTGACCTGGTCATCTGACCTTGGTCAAACAGGTACTTAAGGCCGCCTCTTCCGCCCTTGTGGCGCTAAGCCCTGAGGACCAAAGGGCTGAGGATATCGCTGTTTGCTGTTTGGCGAGTGGCGCAAAGCGCAAGGCAAATAATCTGACGATATTAGTCTGTAAGAAATGGATCCATCTAATCTCAGTACATCTAATGTGCTGCTAAGAACTAGAGCTCAAGTAAGACAAACAGCAAACTTAGAAGTTCTGCAGGCGAAAAAATCGAAAACCAAAAAAGTAAGTCAATACTTTTCCTGTGGGTCAGCAACTGACAATATTGACTTAGCTGAAGATGCATCTGTAACGCCGCTGGAAGATGTGTTTGAACCCCTGAAAACACTGGATGTTGCCCTATCACCTATTTGTGGCACGTTCATGCCCCTTAGCTTACATGCGCAGGCTATTTCAAGCCCTCCGTCCCCACTGCTCCCTCCCCTTCTGTTGCAAGTAAAACAAGTAGAGGGGGACGGGGGCTTGGTCTCAACGTTCTCAAACCAAGTGAAGAGGACCAACAAAAAAAACAATATGAATAATATGAAGAACATAAAGTCAAGTGGTATCGAGATAGAAGAGAACAGTAATATCGACCTTGATTCGCGGATTGGCCGGGCCGATGTGCCGCTGTCGCCGAGTGGCGCCGAGACCGCCGCCTCGACGGGTGTTGTGCCGGTATGCGAGGACGCTGCCGAGGAGTGGAGAATGGAGGATGCCACAAAATCCCCTGCCGTGGCGGCCGTTGATGACGTTGGCGGGCTGGGCCAGGGGGCGTGGCTGGTGGTCGCGGGTGAGCCCGGCGCCGCTGTGGGGATCGTGAGTGAGGCGGGGAACGTGCAGCGCCTGGTGGATTTGGCAGATGCTGCAGTGGGCTCTGTTTCGCTTCCTCCCCCTAAGTGTAATATGAGGCTAACCGCTTCGCCCAGAGGGACAGGTGGCGCGGGCGATGGACACGGAAACACTGTAAGTACAACTATCGATTCTCTCATGTCGCTGAGCAATCCTGTAAATGCCTCGCTGTGTGATTCTTTTGCCGCCCCTCAAAACGCTAGGAGCCCCATTTATGCTTCACAGCCCACAGAGACCTCCCTTAAGGATTCTAGTCTGAAGACAACATCGCATAGTGAAAATACACAGATTATTCAAAATGCTACAGGAAATGGTTTACTAATCAATGACAAAAGAAACTCGTTAGAGGTAGTCTCTGCAGTCCTACAGACCTAATAAGTTTAAACAAACCCAGATCTTGTAACCGGTCGGATGTATCTAATCTACCTCATGAGTTATTATCCAAAGCCCCACAGAAAAGGACTTGTATGAGTGTCACTAACTCAAATCCAGATATATGGGGAATTGGTAATTATAAAAGAAGTAAACCATGCATGACAGAGTCTTCTGATAGTTTTGAACCGTCACAAGAGGGAAATGTGGCCGATTCGCAGAAAAGATTGCCTATTCCACCCAAGACTGGTCAGTCCAGCAACAAGAGACGTTACATCATTGGAAGTGAAAGCTCAATTTGTGACGAGACATCTGACGATTCTGATACATCGGACTCTTCGATGGGTGACCGTCCGTTTCCTAAGATTAGGAGGGAAGGGACATGCTCTAGACGCATTCCACGTAAGTTAGAGGGGAGAGTGGAATGTGATCGGGCAGCTCCTTGTGTTCATGTGCCCTCTAATGATCTTTTAATAGGTCTTACATCGGCAATGTCAATTTCTCTCACACCCTTCACAAAGTTATATGAAACCTTAAATGATAACGTGAAGGATGTCACAACTCTACTAGCTCTGATGAATTCAAAATTGGTTCACCTAGAATCAATGCAGGGTAGAGATAGACACAAACAAGAAGAGATGACTCATCAAATGATGGCGGGCATCCTAGCAACAAATGAGGCTAAAAAGAATGATATGATTGACAAAATGTTGTTTGCAGAGGTTGCAAAAGAAGCCTTGTCCTTATTTCATAAATCACACACAGCCATAGTAAAAGAAAAAGATGAACTACGGGACGACGGTAACCTGAAAGACTTGGGAAGTAAAGCTTTAGCTGCCAATTCGAATATTTGTGTAAACTCTTCAAAACTGGTCAAGATGCCTGATCCACATTTACAGCCCATCCAACCAGACACGCAATTTCTCCTGCATAGTAAGTCACCAGGAAGTTCAATAATAGAAGTGATTGACATCGCGAGTGAGGGGCCTAAAGAAAGCGCTGCTCTGTTGGAAATTGAGGTGCGCAAGCAAAAGCTTGTTGATGAATCACATTCCAAAAATGATTGCTTAGGAAAAGCTCTTGATATTTCGTTTAATACAGCTTTTATGCAAGCAAAAAATGCATCTAATCCAGCCTTAG
The DNA here is from genome assembly GCF_040938575.1 of Ambystoma mexicanum. Classification (NCBI taxonomy): domain Eukaryota; kingdom Metazoa; phylum Chordata; class Amphibia; order Caudata; family Ambystomatidae; genus Ambystoma; species Ambystoma mexicanum. The sequence goes on from NC_090930.1 coordinate 1,120,622,381, forward strand.
TGGACCCTCAAATGGCCTCCGGTTCATCTCCACTTCAGAAAATTATAGAAGGGGTTTCTGACCTGCAGAATGTGTCGGTGACAACAGTGAAGTCTTCAGATCTGTTTCCTATTTTTCAAAGTTTAGATCTAGAAGTGCAACCGACTTCAACTGTGGGTTCAAAGAAAAATCATCCTCTAATGAAAAAGCAAAAGAACATGCCTGCTCGAAAAAAATTGCAACAAAAAGGAGCCCGAAAATTCTTACGGAATTTAAATATGTTTCAAATAGTTGACAAAGCTATTTCGACCAGTTTGAAATTAGCGGACACAATAAAGGAGACTCAGATTGAGCACCTGGAAATAGACAATCCAAAATCTAATGAGATGGAGAGTTTGCCCAACGAAGAGGACTTGGCAATACAAGCGGAATTAATGGATCTATCAGTTTATGAAGACAAGATTGAACTTGATGTTGAACTGGTTAAAACTGTTGCGGAAGTACGCGTCATTCAAGAAGCTGTAGTATCTGCATTGGAAACAAAATCGAGCAGCGATAATAAGATTACATCATTCGAGAAACAAAATTGCACCCCGAATGAGTCACAGAAGGGCAAAGCTCCATTAACCTGTCCAAGACGTGTAGTGAGCGATCATTCCGCCAGTTGTAGAGGAGAAGGAAGAGGGTAGAGTGCCAAGGAGTCCGGAATTCATGACACTACAAGCTAAAAGAGAAAGACAAAGGATACAAGGCCAGTTGAAAGCACAAAATACTGTCGACTCAAGTCAGTGCAACTTATATGAGAGTTTCCTTGGGAAAGAATTGGGATCAGACGCGAAAACACCTCTTGATGCCAAAGTAGAAATGCTTCAGAAATCGGACTTATTTAAGCCCAAAATGTTAGCGCAAAATTTGAAAAACAAGAACAGGATGCCTGCCGGACAAACGGCAGAGCCATCGTTGCTGATTGAATTAATGTTAGAGCGACTGGAGGGCTCGGATAAACTTATTCTGAACAGAACTAATGTGCTACGACTACTTCATATTGTACCCCGTCTTCGCTCTTTGGAGTCGAAAGATCTGAAAATTATTGAATTCCCAGAGGAAAGGTGCACCGATAAGGTGATTTTACATCTAAACTCTAATCTAATCGCAAATGTAATTTTGGATGCAAATGAAGAGCTGTTATCAATGGGCTTCGACACTTATGAAGTGAGGGACCCGGAATGACGCGAAAAAGAAGAGATGTTAAATCAGCCACGAGAAGCTTGGCCCTCTAATAAGTGTACCTCTAAACCTTTTGAAGTGGCGAGAAAGTTGGATCAAAGTGAGAAAACCTGGCGATCCTCGTCCGACCTGAATGGTCTAACTAGCAGTGCGCATTCAGCCGCTTCGCCTCCCCAAAGTTTTGTGGCGGTTGAAGAGGTCATGAGCTTCAGAAGAAGTTCAATGGAAAGAATGAAGATTACTATAGATAATGAGAGACAAACTGAAAAATCCTCCTTGATAAAAACAAACACTCAAAGAGAACATGTCCCCGTAGAAGACTGGAACTGGATGGCCTCGTCACTAAATGCAAATTTGAACAGCTAATGCCCGAAGCTTAATGTGGATCAAGAATGCTCTTTTGCCTCATGGAATACGCGTGGTTTTTCACATCTCTTAAATAATAACTGGGCACTCGAGTTACAACTAATCTGTTTACAAGAATCCTGGATCTGTGAATTACCAACAATCACAGACTATGAATGTGCAATCAATCCAGCCATTAAGGCAGAAAAGGGCCGCCCAGTAGCAGGTCTCCTGACATTGATTAAAAGGTCATCGGGATACCGAGTGCAGAACTCGGCGAACTATACGCCCTACATCCAAGTCTGTGAGTTACGCAAAACTGCCGCTCCCTTCAAACTTTCTGACATGATCTATATTATCAACTTATATTGGAATCACCAACGGACTGGGTCACTTCCATTTATTGATAAGGTTACCGCAATTCTCGATAATTTGTTGGAATCAAACAGTGGAAGTGCTTTGATACTTTGTGGTGACTTAAACATTGATTTTTTTAATCCCCTGTGTCCCGCCAAAGGTCATTTGTCAAAATTATGGTTAGAAGAAATGGAAGTAAGAGGTCTCTCAATGCTAAATGGTCGAATGCAAGGTGACATACCGGCTAAGCCCACGTGGCAGCTGGAAGGTCAAAGTTCCATCATTGATTATATTTTTGTTTCTGACACGCTGCATGGAAAAATTAAGACCATGAAAGTTTGTTCCATGAAGAATAGCGATCATGAAATGCTAGAATTACGATTTCAAGACTCACAAAGTCCGCAAATCAAAAAGTGGAAAACTAAATTCACAGTGGAAACAAATCGTCTTTGTCTAAAATTGGAAGAACACGACGTGGCTAAAATATGTAAAGAACTCAAGTCGAAGCCAGACGAGATTGAATATATGCCAATTTTATCCCAATTTAAAAACAAAAATATTGGTCTGAAAAACTGGTCTTTCGTGAACAAACATAGTTTTGATCTTATGGTAAAACAATGAAAAAGAACAATGCGAGCTGAAATTCGAAAAAATAATAAAGGCCCAAAGAGTGAAATAGCAGTAAAAAACAAAGTAGTCAAACAAGCCTATAAAAATTGGATCAAAAGCCATCGATTTACATTACATCAAAACGATGCGGAAGCAATGATGAAGATCCTTACAAATAAAAACATTGGCAAGTTTTGGCGAACTATCAACTGCATGGAAACCTCGCAAGTGGCCCTACAAGCTTGCCCGATTCCTGAAATCGAGTGGGTAAACCACTTCACAGCCCTATACTTCAAAGATCTTGCTCCAAATATGTCAACTACCAATCTAACATCATGGAATTTACATTTCACAAAGGACGATATCCGAGATATAATCATGAGAGCAAAAAACTTGCGGGCCCCCGGCCCCGATGGGTGGTCTAACTATATGATCAAACAGTTTCCTGATCTATGGACAGACTTGTGTTTTGATCTATTTACGAAAATCAACTTGAAAAAGCAAGTGCCAGCCTCATGGAAGACTGGGATAATTGTGCCAATATTTAAGAAAGGAAACAGAGCATCACCAGAAAATTTCACTGCACGCTAGGATATGCTGGAAGCAACTAGCACTGTTTCGAAAAACTAGAGCAGAGGAAGGAATATTCCAATTCTAGATATTCCACAATGCTCCATCGGGAGGCTCAGATATTCTCTCTCAATGGATAAAAAGATGTTAAGATCTTTTAGCATTTAACAACATTAGCTTGAAAACTCTTCACACAAATCCTACGGCTGCTTAAGTGACCCTATGGCGCGCTGACTGGATAAATACTTGTAACGAGCGTTTAGCCGCCAATGCGATGAACAATTCTCCAGCTGAATCAAGGGGTTACAACATCCTTCAAAAATATCTGACTTGATTCCCGAATTCGAAAGCCAGAAGACTATACATGCTATTTCGGCTGAATGCAATGAAAACGAAAGAGCGAACCGGCCACTGGGCGTGTAATGTGGGACTAAATTCTATCTGTCGCTTTTGTAATAAGGAGTTGGTGTCCCTTAAACACTTAGTCCTCTTTTGCTCAGCGTTGAAAGATGCAAGATCAATTCATCTGGGCCGGTGGTATCACGAAAATCAGTCTGCATGTGCAGACGAGTGGTGGAAGAGAATGTGGAATGGATTAGATATGAAATTAATCTTACCCTTGACCTCCTTCCTGGCCGTCATTGATGACAATCTAAAAGATCAAACCGGACAATTGTGAGAATGCCTGAATGAGTTTAATTGCTTTCAAGGTTGATCATGGAAAATTAAGATCTATCAATGTGACTTTTCTGTTTGGGCAGCGAGAAGGGAGGAGGTCAAATTGGGGGGGAAAAGATAAAGGTCACTGGACTTTTGTGGTTTTTACTTCTGTTGATTTTGGTTGTGTAATATTTTAAAGGTTTGATTTTAAACCAATAAAATTAATTAAAAAAAAAAAAAAAAAAAATGAATGTGTATTGGGACAAGCACTCTGCCATTCAGCACGCCACACTGCATTCATCCCAGTTTAGGGCAGGGCTGTCTCAGTCTTTGTGTCACATACCAGAAACCAGACACCCATAACAAGAAGTGCATATGCATGTTGGTCACACACTGCATTCACCCAGGTCCCACCCCAAGGGTGTACCTACAACATACAGTCACTGGGAAGGCTCCAGCCAGTCTGGCCTGGCCTTCCCCACAATACCATATATGGAACTTCCACCCAGCAGCCAGTCGGGGAAGGGACAGAGTCAGGGCTTCCCAGGACTTTGGGAAAACAAGGTAATAGGCAATAGAAAGCAAGAGGCCACAGTGGCCATCTTGTCTCCTATCAGGAATCAACTGATTCTAATGGCAGGGCCTGAGTATCCCAAAATGGAGGATACTCAGAGCACCTGTCAAATTCAGCCTGGAGCTGCCACCAGCCCATACCCTGCTCTGTGGGCCACACACAGGTGCCCAAAACCATACACTAGGGGTACAGGGTTGTACCCCACCCATGGGTGCCATAAGGGTATCCCAAGGGTCTGTTCAACAAACCAAAAAGAGGAAGAGCTACACTGCCAGGAGTCCCACATGGACTAACACAGAACATACACAAAAAAGGACTACAGCACAAGGACAGGGAGGCTCTGTCCCTCAAATGCATTTCCAGCATCACAGTCACCCCCCCCGTTCCCACCAGACTGAGGTTAGGGCGTCTAATCTCCCACGAGATTGACACCCTCATCCAGACGTCAACATGCCTTCTGGAAAGCCCATCTGCATTATCGTGACTCTTCCCTGGTGTATGCTCAATGGTGAAGTCTAGCCCTTGCAGGTTAATGGACCACCAGAGCAGTGTCGGGTTTTCACCCTTCATCTGCATAAGCCACTTCAGGGGCTTATGGTCTGTTTGTAGCTTGAAGGTAAACCCCGTAAGGTAGGGCCTAAAATGCCTAAGGCTCCAAACTATACTGAAACATTGCTTTTCAACAGTAGCCCACCTAAGTTCTCTACCCTTGAGTTGTCTACTGATGAATATGATCGGATGTTCCCTCCCTTTGTCATCTAACTGGGACAAAACAGCTTCAATTCCGGTGTCACAGGCATCCGTCTGGACGATAAAGGGTTTGCTGTAACCAGGTGCACACAACACAGGTGTCCTACACAGACTTTCTTTCAAGCCAACAAAGGCCCTCTGACAGTCTTCTGTCCAATTAACCTTCTTTGGTTGTTTGGGCGAAGTCAGAGCTGCCAGAGGCGCAGCTATGGTTCCATAGTTAGCCATGAAGTTGCAGTAATACCCATTGAGGCAATGGGTGCACGTCAGTTTTGGTGACGGCATTGACCCCTCGGTAGTCCACACAGAACTGGCAATCCTTGGTATCTGCCTGGGAACTTGCCTTGGGCACAAGGGCCACTGGACTGGACCAGGGACTGGTTGAGGGTTCAATAATACCCAGATCCAACATCTTGACGACCTCAGTCTGGATGTGGTTCTTAACAGTGTCTGACATCCTGTAGCATCTGCTTTTGACAGGTACGCTGTCACCAATGTCAATTTCGTGACTGTACCACAGGGTGAGGCTTGGCGTCAGTGGGAACAGAGGTGCATACTGCTGGAGCAAAGCCCTGCAGGCCCTCTGCTGCTCTGGTGTCTGATCTGGAGAGAGATGCATTCCCTCCTCTGAGCCATCCTGAGGGTTGCTATGCAGCAAATCATGAAGGGGCTCACTCTCATCCTCTTCTTGCTCTGAAGCCAGCAAGAGACAAGAGACTTCTGCTCACCTATGAAAAGGCTTGAGCCTGTTGACGTAGAATACCTGAGGGGCTACCCCAGGGACTCCCATGTCAACCAGATAATTGACTTCACCCATCTTGGAGATGATTCTGAAGGGACCAGTCCACTTATCTGCCAACGTTCTAGGCTTGGTAGGCTCCATCACAAGGATCTCCTGTCCTGGAGTCCAATCCACTTGTGATGCCTAAGGTCATGCCAGTATTTGTTCAATTGCTGGCTTGCCTTAAGGTTCGCTGTCGCCTGACCCATCATCTGTGTCATCTTCCGTCTGAGGCCTAACACATAGTCCCCCATTGGCTTGGCAGGACTTGGAGGGGTGGCTTCCAAACCTTCTCTGATCAAGGCAAAGGGCCCCCTCACAGGATGTCCAAAGAGTAACTCTAAGGGACTGAAACCAACACCCTCTTGAGGTACCTCTCTGTAAGCGAACAGCAGGCATGGCAGGAGGGGATCCCATTTCCTCCTATGGGGCTCTTCCAAAGCACCCAGCATGCCTTTGAGAGTTTTGTTAAATCTCTCAACCAGACCATTGGTCTGGGAGTGGTAAGAGGTGGAGAACTTGTAGGTTACTCTGCACTCTTTCCACATCGTTTTTATGTAACTCGACATGAAGTTGGATCCTCTGTCAGAGACAACCTCCTTAGGGAATTCAACTCTGGTAAAAGTGCCCAGGAGAGCCCTGGCAACCACCTTGGCAGTAACAGTCCGAAGGGGTATAGCCTCAGGGTACCTGTCACAACTACCCTCGTACTCCCCGAAATCACTGGTTACACTCTCCTCACCTGTATCCGATGTATCCGTAAGGTAGGTGTCGTTCTTGCACCAGGCACTGGGTTGTTCCAGGGTTTTTCCTTTTTAGGCTGTGGCATGCCACGGATGGAAGCCGTAGCCACAGTCACAAGATCTTATGACATAGACCCCCTTCCGGGACAGCCGGATGGGGAAAAAGCCGACACGGCAAAAAACCCAGAATAAGAGATAATCCTGGTGCTCCGTGGATGTCAAGGAAGTAGGAGTATCCGAAGGCAGGAAGGAAATCCTCGAGGCGTAGGAATACGAGGAAACAATGACCAGACCGACACTGAAGCAGGTAAGTCTGGAAACCAAGGGGTACTGGAACAAAGCACCGGAGGGAAGGAGAAGATAAGTAGAAGTCCTGTGCGAGGCATGGAGTGGAGAATGGAAGGAATGAGCCGGGAGGAGGAGCAACAGAGGGAAAGAAACAGGGGAAAGCCTAACGGAAGTAAAGGAAGGCAAAAGTAAGAAAGAAAGAGTAAACTGGAGAGTAGAGGGGAAGTGTTCGCGTGAGCCAACGGAAACAGAAAACTTAGTAAGGGAGAATTCTAAGCGTCGGAGTAGCAGTAAGAAAACTCTGCAGGTGCAATGCACTGGAGCCGCCGGAAGGAAGTGAATATGACCGGCTAATCCGGTCAAGGGAAGGCAAACAACTAGACCGTCGCACAAGAAACGTGATAAGCGTGCCGGAACAGTCAATGGCGGCGGCCCACTTTCCATCTCGTCCACAGTCGCCAAGCACTGCGGTGCATGACAGTATACCCCCCTTGATTCCTAGGACAACCCGGTTTCCCCGGGTGAATCCTATGGAATTTCTGTATGAGTTTTGATGCATGAATGTTAGACACCGGTTCCCATGAGTTTTCTGAACTTGGGTAGCCTTTCCAGTTTACCAGGTATTCTAATCTACCCTTATGATAACGAGAATCACAGATGCGTGCGACCTCGTATTCGTCCGGTAGACAAGGAGCAGGGTATTTGAACCTTGGCAGCTTTCTGTTCTTGGAGTCCTTGACAACTAATTTCAATAAGGAGGAATGAAACACTGGATGAAGTTGTTGTAGGCCAGGTGGAAGGTGAAGACGGAAGGCTACCGGATTGATCACCTTTTGGATGGGAAACGGTCTGATGTATTTAGGGGATAGTTTAGATGGTCGTATCCAACGTGGTAGGTATTTTGTGGAAAGCCATACCTTGTCTCCTGGGGCCCATCCTGGACTTTGAAGGCGATGACGATCAGCTTGTGTGTTTATAGGACTGAAGGGAGGAGTCAAATTGTTCAGAAGTTTGTTTTTGGGCCTCCGAAATGTTTGACAACAAGGAATCTACCTTCGGAATGCAGGTAGCATGAATGTCAGAAGGTAGAATGCTCCGAGGATGAAACCCGTAAGAACAGTAAAAGGGGGAGAAACCAGTGGCTGTATGACGGGAATTGTTATAGGCATATTCTGCTGTACTGAGTAACTCCGACCAGTTGTCTTGCTGTTGATTGATGTAGCATCTGAGATATTGTTCCAGGGTGTTATTGAGGCGTTCCGTTTGCCCGTTAGACTATGGATGGAACCCCGAGGAGAGGGACCGTTCTATCCCTAGCTTGTCACATAATGCTTTCCAGAATCTGGAAGTATATTGGCTTCCTCTGTCTTAGATGATTTTATCGGGTAAACCATGAAGACGGAATATGCCTTGTAGAAACACCTTAGCCATTTCACATGCTGTGGGTACTTTTGGTAATGGGGAGAAATGTGCCATCTTTGTGTAGGAATCCACTGTAACCATAACGCAGGAACAAGAGTTGGATATAGGTAGGTCTACGATGAAGTCTGTAGAAATGACACCCCATGGCCGTGTTGGTACTGGTTCCTGTTGCAGTAAACCCAAAGGCTTAGAGGTATTTGTCTTTCTAGAGGCGTAGACAGGACAGGATTTGATATAAGCCTGTATTCTTGTTTTATTTTTGGCCAAAAGAATGAGCACCGTATTAACTCAAGAGTGTTAGCTCTACCTCTATGTCTTGCTGTCTTGTGGTCATGACACAATTGTAGAATCTTATTGTGAATAGCTTCCGTGGGGATGCATAATCATTGATTCGAGAACAATAGGCCCTTCTTGTCTTTCAGTTTGGTTAATCTTTCTCGTGATGATGGAAAAGGTGTGCGAATAAACGCTTCTCTGACTTCTTGTAGAAATGAGGATATCTGGGCCACTATTTGGTTTGAGGGAATTATTCTTTCTGGTATAGTTTGTTTGGGTAGTTCGCCAGAATGTTTGCACGAAAGAGCATCCGCCACTGTATTGAGGCTTCCTGGTAGATAAGTTATCTGAAAATCATATTGTGCGAAGAAATGGGCCCATCTCGCTTGTCTTGAATTGCCACAATCCATCGTCTGTAGAACTCTGAGGTTGCTGTGGTCTGTACGAATGAGGAAAGGAAACTGACCTTCTTGCAGCAGATGTCTCCATTCTTCACAGGCCATTTTCATGGCGAGGAGTTCCTTCTCAATTACAGAATAGTTGTATTGACTTGGACTGAGAGTTCTGGTGAGGTAGGCCACTGGATGTTCTAGTTCCTGGTGTTGTTTTAGTAAAATCGCCCCTATTGCTGAGGCCGAGGCATCTGTCTCCAGAATAAACGGTTTTCATTGGTCTGGTTGCCTTAGCACGCGAGCTGTGCAAAACAGCTCTTTGAGTCTATCGAAACATTTTTGAGCTTGTGGAGAGCAAAAGAAAGGTCTAACGGATTTCTTCAAGAGAGCGGTGATGGGTAATACAACCCCTGAAAACTTCGGTATAAACCGGCGATAGAAATTCGCCAGGCCAAGAAAGCGTTGTACTTCCTTCACCGAGGTAGGTGTGGGCCAATCGAATATAGCAGCGATTTTCTTTCTGTCCATTTGTACTCCTCCCTGAGAGAGGATGAAACCCAAGTAAGGCACTGATGTCAAATTGAATAGACATTTTTCTGGTTTGGCTAACAACTTGTTGTCTTGCAGTCTCTGCATGACATCCACTAGATGTTCCTGGATGTTAGAGGAGAAGATTCGAATGTCATCTAGGTATACAATGACTGACAAAAAAAGCATGTCTGAAAACACTCGGTCCATGAATCTTTGGAATATAGCAGGGGCATTGACCAGTCCAAATGGCATGACCCTGTATTTGAATAAACCAAAAGGAGTCCGAATGGCTGTTTTCCATTCGTCTCCCTCTTGGACCCGCAGAAGATGGTATGCGCTGCGGAGGTCCAATTTGGAGAATACTGTAGCACCTTTTACAGCTTCGATGATATCAGTGATTAGAGGCATGGATAGCGATCCCGGACAGCCACTTTGTGGAGACCTCTATACTCTATACATGGCCGGAGCTCGGAAGTATCTCTCTTGGGGATGAAAAACAGAGGTGCCCCGGCCGGAGATCGAGAGGGTCTTATGAGACCGTTTGCCAGGTTGGTATCCAGGTATGTTTTTAAAACCTGTCTTTCTGAGGAGGATAATGAGAACATCCTTCCGAAGGGAACAAGAGCACCCGGAATCAATTCAATGGAACAATCTTCGGGTCTGTGAGGCGGCAATACTTGAGGTATTTGTTCCACAAACACCTGACTATATGAGTGTAGTTCTCTGGGAATGTTATGTATCCTCAAGGCGTCCTCATGTCCGGAGGAAAGAGTTTGAATCTTTGTGTATGTTGCTTGTTTCAGACAGTGTTCCTTACAGTACTCAGACTGAAAATCCATCTGGTTGTGCTCCCAATCGATTCGAGGATTATGTTTCCTCAACCAGGTTATGCCCAATATCAGGGGAAAATGGGCCACCCGAATGATGTCGAAGACAATATGCTCTGTGTGTTGTAAGATAGTAACTTGTAGGTCCTCTGTGGTATGTGTGTTGGGACCAGATCTGAGGGGGTTGCCATCAACCCCTTCCACTTTTTGCCCTTCATTTCTTGGCACACGACAGAGTCCCATTTTGTCCACCCAAAAAGTGTCCACAAATGATCCGGCGGCTCCACAATCCAAAAGGGCCAAGGCCTCCATCTTCCGGTTACCACTTTGTATCACCACAGAGACTACCATGAGTCATCGGAAGTGGTTGAAGAACTGACTGTTAGAGTGACATAGGGACTGCATGTTTCACCTCGGTATCTCATCCCTCCTAGGATCGAGGCCTTTCATTTCCCGAATGTCTGAGAGGTATTTCTGTGCAATTTTTCAGTATGTGCTTATCTGAACCACAATAGGCACACAATCCTAGGGCCCGACATCGTCTTCTTTCCTCCGAGATAAGAGGACCTCAGGCTACTCCTATCTGCATAGGTTCTTCTTTCGTTGTAACAATTAAGGAGTGTGTGAGGAAACCAGGACTGGTGAAGGGTAACCGGTGAAGCCGTCTCTCAGTTTTACATCCCGATATCCGATGTTCAATCTGTAATGCAGATGTTATTTAATCTGAGAAGGTAGCAGGTCTGGAAGACCGTGCTAGTTCATCTTTGATCTCTTCTTTGAGACCTCTTCTGAAAATAGTGAACTGTGCCTGCTCAGGCCATCCAGCTTTAGTTGCTAGTTGTTTGAATGAGGTAATATAGGACAATAGGTCAGAGGCACCCTGTTTTATGTCCAGCAGGTCTTCGCAGGCTGTGTAAGAGATCTTGGGTCGTTCAAATGATTGTTTAAGCTGGGCTACGAAATTCCCATAGTCTTGTAGCAGTGGACTAGCTCCTGTGACGAGGGGTGTAGCCCATGCAAGAGCATTCCCCGTTAGGTTGGAAATAAGGAATCCCACTCGAGCGTTATCAGAAGTGTAAGTAGTAGCTCTGAATGTGAAATGAATGGTACAGGCATAAAGGAATTCCTTTATTTTTTTAGGTGTACCATCATACTTTCCACAGGAGAGCCCCATAGGTGGCAATTCGGTTGGGGGCCTTTCTCTTGTTGTTACCTGTTGGCGCAGTACCATATTTTTGGTTTTGAGCTGCTGCATCTCTACTAAGAGAGCCTGCACTGCGGCTACGAGCTCCTGTATTTGCTCTGCAGTAGCCATGAGACAACCTTGGCGTTGCAATCTGTCACAACTACCCTTGTACTCCCCGGAATCACTGGTTCCACTCTCCTCACATGTATCTGAAGTACCCATAAGGTAGGTGTCATTCTTGTGCCAGGCACTGGGTTGTTCCAGGGATTTTCTTTATTAGGCTGTGGCGTGCCACGGAAGGAAGCCGTAGCCACAGTCACAAGATCTTATGACATAGACCCCCTTCCAGGACAGCTGGATGGGGAAAAAGCAGACACAGCAAAAAACCCTGAATAAGAGATAATCCTGGTGCTCCGTGGATGTCAAGGAAGTATGAGTATCCGAAGGCAGGAAGGAAATCCTCGAGGTGTAGTAATACGAGGAAACAATGAACAGACCGACACTGAAGCAGGTAAGTCTGGAAACCAAGGGGTCCTGGAACAAAGCACCGGAGGAAAGGAGAAGATAAGTAGAAGCCCTGTGCCAGGCACGGAGTGGAGAATGGATGGAATGAGCCAGAAGGAAGAGCACTGGAGGGAAAGAAACAGGGGAAAGCCTAATGGAAGTAAAGGAAGGCAAAAGTAAGAATGAAATAGAGTAAACTGGAGAGTAGTGGAGAAGCGTTCCCGTGAGCGAACGGAAACAGAAAACTTAGTAAGGGAGAATTCTAAGCGTCGGACTAGCAGTAAGAAAACTCTGCAGTTGCAGTGCACTGGAGCCGCCGGAAGGAAATGAATATAACCGGCGACTCCGGTCAAGGGAAGGCAAACAACTAGACCGTCACACAAGAAACGTGATAAGTGTGCCGGAACAGTCAATGGCGACGGCCCGCTTTCCATCTCGTCCACAGTCGCCAAGCACCACGGTGCATGACAGTACCGGGTGGCATGATCTACCAAGACCAGGATGAAACGATGTTCACCTGAAGTGGGAGGGTCAAGGGGACCGACAATGTCGATACACACCCTCTCAAATGGTGTTCCAACCACTGGCAACGGCTGCAATGGGGCAATGACACTGCCTCCAGTCCTGCCAGACAACTGACAAGTGGGGCAGGTCCTGCAGTGGGACTCGACTTCTACTCCCAACCGGGGACAGTAGAAATGGGCAGAGAGCCTTTGCTTTGTCTTCTTGGTCCCAAGATGACCAGCCAAGGGCACCTCATGCGCCAGGTGCAGTAGAAAGGGCCTGTAAACCTGGGGTACCACCAACCTCTTGAGGGCACCAGGGTCAGGCTTAGTGGGCTACAAAGAAGCACACCCTCCCCATAAATCTGTAATGACCTAGGCACTTCTCCTTGGGCCTGGGCCAGGGCCTTTTTCCTCAGACTCTCGAGAGAGTGGCACTCTCTCTGTCCCCTACAGAAGTCGCCCCTAGAGGGCCCCCCTTGAGCCAGCAGGCATTGGAGGTCGGGGTGATCCTCTGGGTTGAGCACCTCTCCCGCAAGAGGGTCTTCTGCTTCTTCTCCCTCAGGAGTTGAATTTGTGTTCACCACTGGACCCAGCAGTGACGGAGCATGAATCCCAGTGGTTGCTGCTGAAGCTGCAGGAAGAGAAGGGGTCCCCTTCGTAGAGGCAGCCTTCTTACTCTTCCGTCTTCTTGCCTTGGGGCGCCCCCTTGGCTCGGGTACCTGACTGGCAGTCAGGCCCGGTGGTACCTGTGACCCAGTGACTGCAGCAGCAGTCAGGGAAAGACCATCAGAGATGAACCCCAACTCCACAAGATCATTGCCTAACAAAATGTTAGCAGGTATATTGTCCTGAACCAGGACAGAAAGCTTTGCTGTCTTGTCTCCAATCATAATGTTGACTAAGGCTACAGGCGATAATTTGGGAGGCCCACCAGCTAACGTGGTGGTTCTCAGAGGAGCACCTACATAGTCCTCTGGCTTGAGCAGGGTCCTGTCCACAACTGTCATGCTTGCCCCAGTGTCTCTCAAGGCAGTAGAAGGCTGGCCATTCAAGAGGACACTTCTCAAAAACCTATGGGTGTTCTGCAGGATTGTCGCCAGTACTTCTGCGTACTGGTCCCAGGCCTCAAGGGAGACTAGGGAAATCTCTACATGAGCATGTTATGCTTGAGCTAAAACATGGCGCTGGTGCGCAGTGTATTCTGGGAGCACTCTGAGCCATAATGGATATTTACTCCATGCCTCAGTGAAAAGCTGTACTTACTTTGCTGAGAGCTGAATTTACTTTGCTGAAGAAAACATGCTTTCCAAACCTGGCAACCAATGGTCACTTATCAATGGGCAAGCGCATTGCTAGAAGGTTCGAGAAAATTGCCACCCCTGTTTGAGGAGTGCATATATGCGGAACCCCTCAGTGGTCAGACGAGATAAGTACAAAGACCTCAGTCGGAAGGGGGATGCCTTTGTCCGGCATACCTGTGGGCTGTTGTGCTCTCGGCCTGGCTGTTACCGGGGTCTTCCAGCTGCTTCTGGCGAGATGAGGGATTCAGTTACGCCCACAGTGATATATTTTCTTTTGAATTCTCTGTCTTTTCTGTGATTTATTTCTGTGTTATCACTTGTTGCTTCCAAGCTATGAATAAATAGCCGTATGAGTGCTCATTATTTTATAAGCGTGCGCGTGGTTGTAAGTCATTGCGTCGTCTACCTGCGTTCAAAGTATTGGCTCTGAAACTGCGCTGGTGATTAATGACTGTCCGTGCACTCTGGGCGTGCAATACATTTTTGGCTACGAGGATGGGATATTTATGATGAATTGTTTCCAAATATCAAAGAATCTGTTTAAACGCAGATAGGCTTTGCTTTCACTGCAGGCAAAAAATTGTTTTCAGTTGGCAGTGAGTGTTGGGCTGTGCTAATCTGTTTTTTTTTTGTGTGTGCGTGCCTGCGTGAGTAACTACAGTGTTGAAAGGAGAAAGGAAAAAAGAGGTTTTGCCAATTACTATAATGATGAATAGTTGTTCAGGAAAAAGAGTGTTCCCGCTGGCGGTGAATGTTCTGATGTTATAATTCCAGGCTGGGCTAAGAGCCCATATGATAAATTGGCCCAGGTGTGGGCATGCGGCGCGGGCTAAGTGAAACATGGGATCAGGGATTGGGAGATGCTGATCCCTCTGATGTAATGTCTTGCTTACAACAGGTTTTAGTAGAGAGGGGAAAGGAATGCACCGCGCTGGGTAGGCGGGGGTGGGTCCTCCTGCATGCCTATAGGAAAATGCATCAAAGAAATGTGGAAATGAAAAATGATATTTTGCGATTGGAAAAAGAGTTGGCTGCAGAAAAGCAGATTGCGTTAATGCAGCAGATTCAAATGAAACTTTTCAAAGATAAAGCTGACACATATCAGGCTGTGGCAGAGAGGGCAGCAGTCAGAGTAGCCCGGTATATGTATAGGAAAAGACGGGGAGGGATCAACCAAAGAAAAGTGGCAGCTGTAATCGCTACCGCAGGTGTGGATTGGGATCCTGATAATTGGGATGGAGACATTTTTGACTCAACCAGTCCAGAGAGCAGCTCGGCAAATGAGTCAGATCCCAAAGCGGAATTTAATCAGAAGACAGTGGTGGCTAAGCCAGTTAGAAGATGGCGAGCCGTGCCCCACCCGCAGAATCCTGCGGGCGGGGTTGTGGATTTAACCATGATGGAGGATTACACCCAGCAGGAGGTTGGGGAAATCATTACTCGTTTGAGGCAAAAATCAGGGGAATCTTTATTGACATGGATGGTGAGATTGCTAGATGGGGGCGCCACAGGGTTGTTGGTAGATTCCACTGACTCACCGCGTTTTCTACCTTTGTCAACTGACACCAATGTACAGGAGGCCTTAAGGATAGGGCCACCCCCTGATGATAATGGCCACGATTCACAGGTATCTTTGTTGCACCTAGCAGCCCAAGCATGTAACCGCAAGTATCCCATTACCACAGATTGGCCTAGCGAGGAAACAAAGTGGTACACTTTGAAAGAAGCGATTCAAAAGGTCCGAGAGCATGCTATGAAAGAGGCAATTCATGTAGATGCTCCAGGACACATGGGGGCCGTGTCGCTCTCAGTTTCAACTAGAAATATGGTGATCAGAGCTGCACCGCCCACATACAAAAGTGCCATTATGACTTTGCTCGTAGGTATGACGGGCAAACCCACTGATGAGGTGGTGGATGCCATTCGGCAACTGGCAGATTTAGGGGAGTGGGACAAGAGTGATGACAAGCCACAGGAGAGAGAGGGGCGTAGTGAGAGAAGAACTGAAGGCAGGAGGCAAGATAGTAGAGACTCCCGAGTGTCCAGGAAAGACATGGTTTTGGCTTTGTTAAAAGATGGTGTGCCACGAGAAGAAATTGATGGCATTGAAACTAGGGTAATGTATGAACGATACAAAAAGAGAGGGCTTGCAGCCAAAGAGCACTATAAACAGGTTAAGAAACAGGTAGTGACCAAGCCACAGGGGGACACCTCACCTTCCGCTCCTCCTGAGGAATAACAAGAAGGGTCTATGGGGACATCTTCCCCGTACCAGCCAGCATATGCTGATTTGAGAAAGGTGGTGAGTGCAATGCTAGAGGCAGAGTCAGGTCACACTCATTCAAAATTTGACTAGGGTTACGGCCAAGCTCCGGCAGCGTCTGCTCGTATAAAAGTTGATAGGCGGCCCCATGTTAATGTTAAGATTTTTTGGGGGCCAGGAAATACGCAAGGGGTGCGAGCATTGATAGACACCGGGGTGGAGGCCTCTCTGATTCATGGAAATCCAGCACGATTCAAAGGCAGACAATTTACTATTACAGGACTCAGGGGAAAGGAGACCCCCGCAGTACAAACTGAAGTGGAGATGAAAATAGGCAATTTGACTAGGCAGAAATACCAAGTGTTGATTGTCCCGATACCTGAGTACATAATTGGCTTTGACATTCTGGAAGGGCTGACTTTGGGACTTGGAAGTAAAACGTACCAGTTTGGAGTGAGTGCATTGACCTGCACACCCATTACCATAGGAAAATTGAAGATGCCCCCAGTACAGGTGCCTGTGGCAACCAAGCGGGTAGCAATGAAGCAATACAGCATTCCTGGGGGGCACAAGGAAATTTCAGACACCATCAAAGGCTATGTGGAGGCGGGTGCGTTACGCCCTATCACTACCGCATGGAACAATCCTCTCTGGCCTGTCAAAAAAGGGGATGGGTCTTGGAGGATGACGGTGGATTACCGTGAGTTGAATAAACACACTCCTCCCTTAGTGCCCACAGTCCCAGATGCCATTACCTTGATTGAGAATGTCCAAAAGTTTGAGGGGACTTGGTATGCAGTGGTAGATTTAGCCAATGCATTTTTCTCTGTGCCAATTGCTGAAGAGTGCCAAGAGCAGTTTGCATTTTCTTGGAGCGGGCGTCAGTATACCTTCACGAGGTTACCTATGGGGTACATAGATAGCCCGACTATCTGTCACCGGCTGGTGGCAGAGCACTTAGACAAGATACCGTGTAAACCTGACATACAAATCTCTCACTACATTGATGATATTTTGATTCAGGGCAAGGATGAGCGCAGTGTGCAAAATCAGTTAGAAGTCATTATGGAAGGATTGAAGAAGGAAGGGTGGGAGATTAACCCGAACAAAATTCAAGCGCCAGCTGAGACAGTGATATTCCTGGGGATTCAGTGGCATAATGGGCATCGAGAAATGGTGCCGAAGGCCCGACAGAAGATTCTTGAGTTTACCACTCCAATGAACAAAAAGCAAGCTTAGCAGTTCATAGGGCCGTTTGGGTTTTGGAGGCAGCACATTCCCCATTTAGGACAGATACTGGCCCCCCTCTACAAAGTAACATGAAAGAAATATGAGTTTCAGTGGGGGGAAGAGCAGCAAAAAGCATTTGATTTGGCAAAAGATACCGTGCAGCAGGTACTTGATCTATGGCCATTGAAGGAAGGCGTAGTGGAGTTGAATGTGTCTGTGCAAGACAATTATGCTAACTGGAGTGTGTGGCAGAAACAAGGCAGGAAACGTGTGCCATTGGGGTTTTGGAGCCGTAAATTACCCGATGCTGGTAACTCATACACTCCGTTTGAGAAGCAGTTGCTGGCATGTTATTGGGCCCTTGTTGATACCGAGCAAATGATGGTGGGCCATGATGTATTGATGAGGCCAGAAATACTGATTATGCAATGGGTACTGAGCTCTCCTAAAACACACAGAAAAGGACACACTCAAGAAGCCAGCATAATTAAATGGAAATGATACTTTCAAGACAGAGCCAAATCAGGGAAGGGTGGAGTTGCAAAATTACATGAGCAAGTAGCCAACATACCGCCCTCAGATTACATACCACCGGAAGTGCCTGAAAAACGTGAGTCTCCCGTGAAATGGGGAGTACCTTATGGCGATTTGACCGTGGAGCAGACAGAGCATGCCTGGTTCACGGATGGCTCGGCCCGATATGTGGGAACAGAGCTATACTGGAAAGCGGTGTCGTATAATCTTTAAAAAAAAAAGATTTTGACAACACCAGGGAAAGGAAAGAGCAGTCAGTTTGCAGAACTTTACGCAGTTTACCAAGAATTGAAACAAGAGGCCCCTGGGCAATGTCATTTGTACACGGATTCATGGTCAGTGGCGAATGGGTTGGCGGTGTGGTTGCCAACCTGGCAAAAGAATGGGTGGAAGATTCATTCAAAAGAGTTGTGGGGAAAAGAACTGTGGCAAGATATTGCGGAAATATTATCAGAAAGTGAAGTCACTGTGCATCATGTGGACGCACATTGTGCTACAGACTCATTAGAACGTTGGTTTAATTCTGTTGCAGATGAACACACCAAGATTTTATCTGTGGATGCGGAGGCTCAGGAAGACGATTTGGAGGGTTTGGCCAAGTGGGCTCACCAGAAATGTGGGCAACTTGGAGAAAAGGCTACTACCAGGTGGGCACAAGCTCAAGGAATCAGTATTCCTTTAGAGGTAGCGAAAACAATAGTTTTGCAATGTCCAGTGTGCCAACAGCAACAGCACAGGCCTATTCCTCAGATTGTCCGGGGTACATTGCGAAGGGGAAAGTTACCAGGTCAAATTTGGCAGATTGATTATATCGGTCTCCTGCCAATCAGTAAAGGTAGTCAGTATGCATGCACCATTGTGAATACATACTCGGGATACATGATGGTTTTGCCGTGCAAGCGTGCCACACAACTGAACACCATTGAGTTGTTGGATCAGATCATATTGCATTACGGAGGGCCTTTGAAGATTCAAAGGGACAATGGGTCACACTTCAAAGGCAAATTGATTCAGGAGTATTGTCAGGAGAAGATCATTGAATGGCTCTACCATGTGCCTTATTACCCTGCCGCTTCAGGATTAATTGAACGGATGAATGGTTTGTTGAAAGAACAGCTGCGCAAGTCTGGAGATGGCAGTTTAGCAGGCTGGTGTGATCGTGTGTTTGATGCAGTGCAAGTGCTAAACAATAGGCCTGTGAATGATCATGAAACTCCTTTGATGCGGCTAATGACTCCTGCTTTACAGATTCAACCCAACTCAGTTAGAGAAACCCTATTGTTCTGGGAAATTACCCCGGGTTCTTTAGCTCCCTATCGGGCGACTCCAGAGTCAGCAGGGGTAGACTTGCATTCCCATGAGGAAATCAGATTAGACCCAAGAGGGATTGTTGTAATTGAGACAGGGATTGGAGTACAAATTTCCCCAGAGCATATGGGATGGATTGCCCCTAGATCTGGCCTAGCATTGAAGGGAGTTCAAGTGTTGGGAGGGGTCATTGATGCCAATTATCAAGGCGAGATCAAAGTCATCCTGATGAATAGTGGGGACCAATTGTTACCGATCCACAAGGGCGATCGGGTGGCCCAACTAATTATCATTCCTGTTAAGTTGTCCATTCTTAAGAAGGGGGAGCCCCCTACAGTGTTAACTACCCGTGGGGATCGTGGTTTTGGCTCTTCAGACAGTATGGTACTGGGTGCAAAGGTGTGGCTGGAAAGGCCAAGTGGCCCACCAGTACCCGCAGATGTCATTTCATTAGGCAAAGACCAAGTAGTCTTAGTGATGGAGCCCGGTAGAAAGAAATGGCAGTATGTGCTCGCAGACAAATGTTATCTAAGAGAGTGATTTTCAACACTGATATCTCTTTTCTGGGTTTGCCTTGTAGATCCTGTGTCTGGCTGTTGTGATTGTGGGACTAAATGGACTCCATTCGGGAGAGTCAAACGGCATGCTGCTACCAATGAAAAATATCACATCTGTGCTAGCGATCAATGGGAAACCGCTGATGATGAGTAATGATGTCCAAAAGCAGCCCTATGCCGATGCCGAAAAGCCAGCCAGACTGAAGACATGGATTAGTGGAATGCGGCAAACACGTCAGGTGCAAGTGAAATCAATATTGATGCCAGCTATGCAAGAGGCGTCTTCAGGACGGCGCAAATATTCTCCAATGATCACCCAAACGGAGGATATGTGGATATATTTGGCACAACAGGTGCTCAACATTAAGCACTTTAGCCTCACTGACGTGCCCAATGCTGAAGCTTTACTGACTACTTGCTTAGTAGCGGTGCCGACGCCAGTTCCGGTTCTAAAGCACATATTCGGCATCACGCACAACGATTCTTTGGTTCAAGATTCAGATATTAGGCAATCCTTTTCTGTCTATGAGTACTGCAGGTTTTGCCAGGAAACGGATCGCAAATGGAGAAACTTGACACGTATTATAACCTACAATGTAACTCAAGGCGATGTGTGTTACCTTATGACATGCAATGCAAAAGAAATTGGCAAATGCCAACAGCTCAATTTAACCAAACAGCAAAATCAAACCGTGTTCGAGAAACGATTGTGTTCACGAGTTCCAAGCACATACTATGTCATGCAACCATACAGTGACAGCGGTCAGTCATCTGAATCATGTGAAGCTTCCAACAGGATGGCTCTTTTCCTGTGGCAACATCACATACACTTACATTCCAGCTAACATTTCCGGAGGTCCATGTGGTGCCTTAACTCGATTAGGACTAATGATGTTCCCTTTACACCCAGCAATATCTCGAAGCAAAAGGTCAACTTTCGAGTCTGCGGGTCTATCCCCCGATTGTGATTCACAAGTGCATTTGCTATCGGAGGCTGAGGTTCTAGCATTAACCCTTTCATTAGTGGGAGTTTGCGGTTTAGCTGCTGGGGGTTACAAATCTTTAATCAAATTAGCATGTCTAGTAGTAAAAGGACTCAATTATACTTCTCAAGCATTAGAAGAGTTACTCCTTGACAGCAAAGTTATTAGAAAAGCAACTTTGCAAAACAGAGCTGCCGTTGATTATTTATTGCTGAAGCAGAATTTAGGTTGTAACGCAGTTAAAGGTATGTGTTGTTTCAATCTAAGTGACCATTCACGATCCATTGAAAGTCATATTCGAGGTTTGAGGGATCTCATTTCTCAAGTGTCCCAAGATTATACTGGGAATTGGTGGGATTGGTTATTTTCATGGATTCCTGATATTGGGGAAACACTGCGTTACGCTTTTGCTTGCATTTGCATTATATTAGCTATCATAATAGCTTGTTGTTGTTGTATTCAACGTATTCCCAATTTAGTTTTAATATTTCGTCGGTTTCAGAGACCGGCTCCTCTGCCACTGGGCTATGGAAGATAAATATCCAAGGGTGGAATTGTTATGCTTGAGCTAAAACATGGCGCTTGTGTGCAGTGTATTCTGGGGGCACTCAGAGCCATAATGGATATTTACTCCATGCCTCAGTGAAAAGCTGTACTTACTTTGCTGAGAGCTGAATTTACTTTGCTGAAGAAAACATGCTTTCCAAACCTGGTATGCAGTCAAGGACATTCTGCTGGGAAAGCTGGTTTTGTTATGTCTTGTTATGAGTTATGGGACTGTTTTCCGTGGCGTTTGTTCTTAGGAGAGGAGGGAAGCGCTTTGCTCCTTGAGGTTACTGTAGGTTGACCCAGCTGGCAACCAATGGTCACTTATCAATGCGCAAGCGCATTGCTAGAAGGTTCGAGAAAATTGCCTCCCCTGTTTGAGGAGTGCATATATGCGGAACCCCTCAGCGGTCAGACGAGATAAGTACAAAAACCTCAGTCGGAAGGGGGACGCCTTTGTCCGCCATACCTGTGGGCTGTTGTGCTCTCGGCCTGGCTGTTAACGGGGTCTTCCAGCCGCTTCTGGCGAGATGATGGATTCAGTTACGCCCACGGTGATGTATTTTCTTTTGAATTCTCTGCCTTTTCTGTGATTTATTTCTGTGTTATCACTTGTTGCTTCCAAGCTATGAATAAATAGCCGTATAAGTGCTCATTATTTTCTAAGCGTTCGTGTGGTTGTAAGTCATTGCGTCGTCTACCTGCGTTCAAAGTATTGGCTCTGTAACTGCGCTGGTGATTAATGACTGTCCGTGCACTCTGGGCAAGCAATACAGAGCACCAAATGTGATTCCTGTAGAGGAGGGGAGGGCAGTGGCCTCCACCTCAGGCATGGGGTAAAGGTATGTCAGGCTGACAGCTTGGACTCCAAGTGCCTTACCTTTACACTTGGGGTCACCCTTCTTGTGGTTCAGAGCCCCAAAGTCCCAACAAGTGCCAGGAATGCGGGGTATGGTACTGGAACCACTGGGAGCCTGCTTTGCAGCAGGTGGACCACTACTCTTACTCCCACCCACAGAGGACTTATCCCCACTAGATGTTTGGTTCTTAGGAGAGGAAGGTTTTGGCTTACCCGACTGTGATTGCTTCGGGGACTTCTCAGCCTTCTGAGAGGTCCCCTTTTCTTTGTCCTTGTCCTTCCCACTGGAGTCCTTAAGGGACACCCGGTGGTAGACCCACTTGTCAGTCAGCCTAGCCAGCTTAAAGGGATCTAAAATGTTCTGGTCAGCAACATACTGACGCAGCTCTGGTGAACAGGCTTCAGAAAAATGCTCAAAAAACAAAAGGTGGGACAATTCAACAAATGTTTTCACCTTGTATCCATCAATCCACCCCATCATGTTCATATGTGCAGCACTCACCCAGTCAACCCAAGACACATTCTCGCTTTTCTTAAATTCCCTGATCCTTTTAAGGTATTCAAACTTGGCAATCAAAGCGGACTTCATGCACTCATACTGACCCCTTTCTTCCACACTCAGATTCAGAATACAGTCATATCCAATCTGAGGCACTCTGCTTTACAAACACTTAGCTCAATCTCTTTTATCAACATCATGGATTCCAAAAGCCATCTCAAATGCTTCAATCCATTGGAGGATATCAGAACCCTCCACATAACCACCAATGAAATATTTCATAAACTTGGTGGCTGGGGACCTGACACTCTCAACTGGTTTTGCTGAAGTCTCCACTCTAGCTTTCTCTAGCTGGATTTATCTTTGAGTATCACTTGCTGTGCTAACTCCTCTTTCTTAAGTTCAGCTTCAGTTTCCAACTTTCTAAATTCAAAGGCCAATTTCATCCTTAATAATTCAAGTACCAAAGAATTCCCTGAAGAAACCCTGCTGGGTTTCGGAATGGAGGCAGCAGGAGTGGTGGCATTTCCAGAATCAGATTCAATAACAACCCCAGGGACAGGGGCCTCAATGGTTGCACCCCCCCCCCTTCATTAAGAGCTTCACAATCAGTCTGGTAGTCCACCAGGGCAGCTATCAGCTCAGCCCTAGACTTATCCTCAAAGTCTAGCTCCCTGGCTTCACAAGCACTCTGGAGAGCCTCTAAGCTCATCTTTGTCAATTTACCATTTGCAATAGATTCCATTGTAGTTATCTAGTACACAACTAAACCTAATTTTACCAAAGTGTAGATATTTTGTAAGTGCCAAGGTCACAAACTGATTCTTAAAACCAGAAGCATCCCACCGCTGCCACCAGTGTAAAGACTGGAGGGGGTATCTGTACTCCTGCTCTCTATATGGCAGAGTAGAGGCACAGAGCACCCCAGCCAAGATTCTCTATTTGGTAAACGTGGATGAGCAATCACGGCTTAAGCTCTCAGGAGGTGATGCAGGCTGGTTCTTAAGTACAGTGTAGTCCCCAAGCACCCACAAAGGAATGTCCACACACTATATTAGTGATAATACAGTATTTATATAAGTCCATATATTGTTTATGAGTCTTATTTCCCTCTAAAAAGGTTCTACCGCCCCAATGTACCTGGAATAGCAGATGGATCCTTCTTGAGCGGCTCCCTTTGAGGCAGGAGCCACGTATCGTCAAGATCCCACAAGGAAATGGCGAACAAAGGCATCGAGGCAGCAGCTTCGGTCCAGGTGGTGCTCGTCGACGATTGGTCAGGGACGTCCTGCGAAGATGAGGCATGCGGGGCACCTCGACGACGATAGTTCATTGCCACAAAGTGTTACTGAAGGACCTTGGCCCAGCAAGGGCGCCAGGTCGTCTGCGTCTTTGTAGTTTTCGGGTGGCGGGAAAGCCACCGGCAGATTCCCCTCGGTGCGTCAGCGGCCTTGACTTTCTCCGGTGGGACAAAGCGATCATCTGTGATGAGCGAGGGAGTCCTTCGTTCAAAGTGTTCTTAGTCAATGGAGCGTTGCGGCTCCGGTCGACGATGATCGTTGTCGACAGTGAAGGACGTCAATGTCCGGGCGCTTCACTTTGTGATTTCTAGGCGGTCCCGGTCTCCGGTTGGCAGCCTTTCAAAGACTGACTTCCAGGGCGCTTTGGCGAAGGATAGCTGGTGCACGATGGTCCCTCTTAGCTCGGGGAGAGGTCTCCTAGCCAGATCCTATCTTGGATCAGTTCCTTGAAAGCACAGCAGCTCTCAGATTGGCAAAGGGCAGCAGCAGCAGCAATTCTTCTTCTTCCAGTGGGCCTCCAGGTTAAGCATCAAGTATCAACTTCAACTTCTGAACGATTTCCATAATTGAGAGGTCCCCAGATATACTGTTTGGTCTCTCATTCACTCTGCTGGGCCACACTCAGGCAACCATTCATTCAGAAGGGCATTCATGCAGGCATGCAGCCAATCAGGCTCACAGTACATTCAGGCCATTCTCCTTCCTCCAGACACTCACAACAAGGAATGTGTATTGGGACAAGCACTCTGCCATTCAGCACTCCACACTGCATTCATCCCAGTTTCGGGCAGGGCTGTCTCAGTCTTTGTGTCACATACCAGAAACCAGACAGCCATAACAAGAAGTACATTTTGGTCACACACTCCATTCACCCAGGTCCCACCCCAAGGGTGTACCCACAACATACAGTCACTGGGAAGGCTCCAGCCAGTCTGGCCTGGACTTCCCCCACAATACCATATATGGAACTTCCACCAAACAGCCAGTCAGGGGAAGGGACAGAGTCAGGGCTTCCCAGGACCTTGGGAAAACAAGGTAATAGGCAATAGAAAGCAAGAGGCCACAGGGGCCTTCTTGTCTCCTATCAACAATCAGCTGATTACAATGGCAGGGCATGGGTATCCCAAAATGGAAGATACTGAGAGCACCTGTCAAATTCAGCATGGAGCTGCCACCAGCCCATACCCTGCTCTGTGAGCCACACACAGGTGCTCAAACACATACACTAGGGGTACAGGGTTGTACCCCCACACATGGTCCCATAAGGGTATCCCAAGGGTCTGTTCACCAAACCAAAAAGAGGAAGAGCTGCATTGCCAGGAGTCCCCCATGGACTCCTGGGCAGAACATAATACAGAACATACACGAAAAAGGACTAAAGAACAAGGACAGGGAGGCCCTGTACCTCCAATGCATTTCCAGCATCACACCCATGTTTTCAGATATTTGTGCCATATCGGGTGCTGTAGAATATGTCTGCTTTCGAACTTGAACATAAAACAGTTAGCAAATGCTGGGGCAATAGTAGCACCCATAGATGTTGCAGATATTTGCATAAGAAAACGGTGTTGTGTTGGAAGTAGGAGTTCAAAATTCAAAAATTAAGTAAGATCATGTCAGGTGCAGAGAGGAAGTGGAGGGAGAGGTGGTTACTGGTGGCGGTCTGTTCACACTGTTTACTGGAGGAGGAGGAGCCCATTCAGCGTTGCAGTACACATAATCCCGAGCTGAGGGCGGAGCGTGGCACATAGAGGAAGTGGTTACTGGTGGTTCATGGTTCATGGTGGAGCGGTGTGGAGTGGTAACCAAAAGCCTATGAGCCTATAAGAAGCAGATAGTACATTTACTGCAAGCCCCATTGTGACTGTGATTTGTGACTGTGATAGAGAGATCCTCCTGAGTATCCTCCCACAAACGCAGCTTTTGCATACACGAAGCTGTGTCCAAGTGTAGTGACCCTCAATGATCACAGGACGCCTGTGTAATGGGAAGGAGTATTTATTCAGCACCTGATACATACAAAGTAACAGCAGGTGGTTGAGTCCAAGAACAGGGATGGGGCATTACTCCCTGTTCAGTTCCTGTTGCCCAGGGAAGCTGTCTTCACTGGGAGGCATGGGTGCTAGGGCATTAGTAATCCCTTGTTAGCTGTAGCTCCACCTAGGCTGTCCTCCAGTCATGGCATTACGCTCAGCTAACAAGGCTCTGCAGATATGGCAGATCTTCACATGAGGGCTGATTTTCCTCATTCAGGAGGAGCACGAAGGCCTGACTGTATGCTCCGGCCTCGCTCCACTTGTGACTAAAATCACTGTCCTTTCGCTCTTCTCGCGCAAAATCTTGCAAGATCTTGTTGCAACGAGATATCGTGTGACAAGTCCTCACACACCTCTTTTCATGGGAAAAGCTGGTTCCTAGTTCATGACAAAAAGCCTCATCACGACTTCGGCGGTAACCCTTAAATCCGGCGGTAGCGCTATTACCGCCGGATTTAAGGGTCCGCCAAAGCAGGACTTCGGCGGATTTCTCCCCAGCTCTGAGCTGGGGGGAAATCCGCCGAAAATTTGCGCTATTACCGCCGGAGGGAAATCCGCCGGCGGTATTAGCGTGAAATTTCCCCATTGAGCCCAATGGGGAATGGGGCATTCCCTAATGGGCTCAATGGGGAATGGGGATTAACATTACCGTCGAACTCGTGATCCGGCGCTATTAGCGGGGGGTTCGGCGGTAGGGCTAATACCGCCCGCGCTAATAGCATTACCGTTACCGCCCAAGTCGTGATGAGGCCCAAAGTCTGTGAATCTGGTTGGCTTCTTTCTTTCCCGTTGGGGCCGGTTCTGGTCAATGGCTGCTTTGGGGGATTGGGTGGTTCCTCTGAGGTTGTTTCCCGGTATGGTTCCTTAGACCGGGATGTGGAGCTCCTGTGTACAAGTTCATTAAGGTTTGCCTCTTCCCTAAAGTCCATCTCTGGCTGTTGGGGGTTGCTGGCTAACTCCGATTGCTCATGGACGCCTCTTACTCCTAAGGAGGGGCAGGTGGTGGACACCCTTTTCTTGAACACGGCTACCTTTTCCAGGTTCAACCTTCTTTCATCACTGGTGTGGACATGGTTGGTTCCTTTCCGTGTGACTTCTATGGCCTTGCTATATTTTGAGCTGGTCACGGTGTCTTGGTGTGGTAGACGTATTTTTACTAAGTCTCCTTCATTGACTATTGTGCGATATGCTGCTCTACGCTTGTCGCCCTGAGATTTTATGATCTCTTTGTTCTTTTGCAATCTGAAGACAATGTCCTCATGACGATGTCCGCATCCTCTCTGACTGTGTGTAGCCACGATGGTACCAGCGTGGATGCAGCCCTTCTCCCTCTCAACAATTGAAATGGAGACACTCCTGTGATGGCATTCAGCGTCAAGCGATGTGCTGCTATGGCCTCCTTGACAATTTTGCACCGATTGATGCTTGATGTGCATGCCACTTGTAGTGCCCCTTTGATGAATCGGTTTGCCCTTTCTACTAGCGCCCTTGTGGATGGTCCAAGCTTGCTCTCAACTGACAGATATTGTGCTTTTTGAGAAAGCTTTCCATCTCCCTGGAGACTAGTTGCAACCCATTGTCCGTTACGATCTCCTTGAGGAACCCTTCTCTTTGAAAGATGGAGCTGAGTACTTCTATGACTGTACTCGTGTTAATGTCCGGCACAAATTCAATCTCGACCCATTTGGAGAGATAGTCCAACATGACTACTCCATACCTGTTGTCGCCCAACATGCCATCCAATGGGCCAATGAAGTCCAGCCCTATTTTGTGCCAGACGCAAAGGGCTGGACTGGCCCACCGGGACACCAGACTTTCCCCAGTAGGCCTCAAGGCACAGGGCCTCTTTTCGTGCTTGTGGGTCTTGGGGAAGGTCGAATACATACATTATTTCGGAACAAATCACCCAGGCCAGCCTGGGTGGTTCACTCATCACTGGCTGAAGTCTGCGCATTTCTATCCATCCGCGGCCGGCGCCTGCGCGTTTGTGGGGGGCACCACTGGGCCGGGCAACAGCCATTTGCACGTGCCCTAGTGTGACATGCACAGGCCAGGTGCAGGCAGCTCGGACTGCATGTCTGCCGACCATCCTCGGTGATGACTGCTGCTGCTGAAACGGAGTGCTGCGCTCCGACAACAGGGCGAGGCAAGGCATGGCGAGCTCAGGCGTTTGCACTTGATTCACTTATTCTGTCAGGTGCCCTTATATGTTTTTGTATTTTGGCGTCACGGGACTAATCAATCTTTTCCTCTCTCCTGGGAGCGGAGTCGATTCAAAAAGAAACGGCGATTGCACTCATAGAAGATACATTCTTTTAATGACAGTGTGGTAAACATAATGTCAATGGCAATATGGTGTCATTAGTGCGCTGGAACATTTGGGGATTCAGATCTGCATTGTTGTTTACCCTAATTCGCAAATGCTTTCAGTACTAGCATTGGCCTTTCGGATAAAAAGAAAAAGCATTTCCCCTTAAAGTTAATCCTGATCTTTTGGGAGACATAATGTTGTTGCTTTAAGTGGTTGCACTATTCAACAGATATAAACGCCACTGAGATTGACACGCGCTTTGTTTCTTTTTGTTTTGGGTGCTTTGCAGAGGAGTCATGCTTAGACAGTGTTTTCTGTTAGTTATAAGTGAAAATGGGTGATTTGGTCTCCGGCTGGTGCTGCTGTTGAAAGGCCAGAAGGGCTGGGAAAAGTCAGCCGCATATCAGAAACAGATCACCCGGCAAGTCAATGAACCTGCAAGTCCTGCACAGCTGAGGCCCCTCTGCTTTTCACAGATGTGCACCAGTCGTTGGAGTAATCTACACGCGAGAGAACACTACTGCAGTGCCAGGATTGCCGAAAAGAGCTTTCTGAATTTCCGCTCAGACTGGCATCTCTAATGCCCTGTTTGTGCGAGAGTGGCATACACGAGGTAGGCAGCGTGCTCTACGTTCTGCAAGCAGTAGTCACATTCTGTTGGGGTCCGAAGCAGGGACACTGGCCTCATATATGCCTAGATGTGCGGCTCATGAAAACTCAGGGGTGGTCCATGTGAAAGTGTGATCACAATGCCTGTGAAATTACTCCTTACTCGTTCTATGCAGGAAATATTTAAACACTCTTAAGTTTAAAAGGTGAGCACCATTTACTGTGCTCACTGCCAACAATATTATAGGAACGCTACTCCCTTGGGGTCGTTTCTGGGTGCTTGTGATTATTCTTCTGCGAGGCATTTGTTTTTTTGTTCTGTGCGCTTTGCTGCTTTCTTCGGTTAAAAAGATCAATTTAATAAAGTTTGTATATGCCACTTTAACATCTGTTCACTTCCTGTGCCATCACCTGCCATTGCAAGAGACGTCTTGACCATGGGTGAGGCACCTACCTATAACAAGACGATGATGCCTGTGAAATGGCGCATTAGGATTGCCCCTGCAGAAAATATGTAAACACTCTTAGAACAGTCCCTCTCATATTTGTTCAGGTGTTCATGATTAACCTTCTACCAGGGAAATGCTTTTTTGTTTTGTGCACTTTCTTCAATTGGGAAATACAAATTGAAAACGTCTATATTTCACTTAGATATCTGTTCACTTCCTGTGACGTTACTTGTCATTGCATATACTAATGACTCCCGGCACGTTTTTCTAGGACTGGTGCCTTGGGTCTTTGGAAAATATGCCTTTTCTTGGTCTTGGAAATCATGGATCCGCCTCAGATGCGTGGATTTTATTGGGTGGGGACATGCAAATTCTGAGACACTCATAATGAGGTAAACCATTTCTACTGCTAAACATGCAGGTCCACCTGGCTTTAGTAATTCCTAATGCGAGCAATAGTTTCACAAGAGCCACACACTGGGTATTAAATGCAAACTGTGCACTGTTAATACCGAACATAGTCAGTGCTCAGAATTTGCACTCGCCAGTGATAATTGACATTTTTGGCAAATACAGTCGGCCACATTACGAGTTTGGCAGTAAGTGGTAAAGTTGGTGGTAACTATGTTACTGTGAACTTTACCACTGCGCCAAAATACGGGTTTGGACATGGAGTGGAAGATTTACTTCCAGGAAAATTCTGAAGGTAAATCCTCCAACTCACAGCTGAAAAAATCGGAAAAATCGGTGGAATTTCCACAGCGGAATTATCACTGTGGTATTTCCACCAAAAAAGCCCCAAAGAGTCCCATGGACTCGAAGAAAAATGGGGATTTACACCGGCACTTGTAATCCAGCAGTAATTTGGCTGGAACACGTGGCGGTAATGGTAATTCAGTTTGGTGATATCTGGGTGGATTTACCGCCCAGATACCACCAAACTCGTAATGTGGCCCAAAGTGTGCGGTGTGTATCTGGAGAATTGAGGTAGCCAGTGACTTATTGTGGATGGTTAGTAGCTTGCAACTTGAAATATTTCCTGTTGACATATTAAACATGGCCCACACAGTCAATTAGTACTCAGAACGATATGGGTAAAAATAAATCTACTCTTTACCCATTTTTGAGAACCAGTTGGGCGCTTAACATCAGAGTTATCCACCAGGACTGAGTCCTGACTGCTCCATTACGAGGCTCTGGTCAAGGCATCCATTCCTCTTGGGATTCTAAGACCTGCAAGGAAAGGAGCTGTTCTCCATTTAGCAATCCTCTATACACCCGCATATACCTGCCTTAAAAATGAGCTATTATTATCACAACAAAATGACAATGTACTGACTATCTTTAAATACTTTTTTGTTATTGCAACTTAACTGCACATTACATCCTGAGGAACATGAGTGTTTTTGACTGCAACGCTGCAAATGCATGTTTTTCCACATAGCACTTTGTCTCACCCATATTTGGGAGATTTCCCAATTTGGGAAGCTACGCAGCAGTGACATGATGAATCCGGGTTCTAAATTTTGCAATGCCAAGCAGTCAAACCTTTCAAGAGTTGGCCTCACTCGCTATGTCCTCTCGTTTTGCCAAATTATGGGGCCACTTTGAAAAAACTTTCCAGGGTCACTTTGTCTTCCCAGTCCAGCCCTGCAGACGCACTGTGTTATTTCTGTGGGTATCATCAGTGCTTGCCTCACTTTTAATCGTGTGTCACTGTTGGTGCATTCATGGCATCTTTCAATCATTGCCCTTACGTCTTGGTCCATTCCAGGCCACCAATCCGCATTACGTACTCTGCGTCGTGTCATGTTTCTGCCTAGTTGACCTGCATGCGCTCTACACAATATCACCTTTCAGATGCCTTTCGGGGGAATCACTTGGTCGCCTCTATTTATCAGGCCACCCATCTCTGTGATTTCGTCGCTTACCTTCCAGTACGGTCGCAGACCTTCCGGCACCGCTCTTTCGTTGGGCCACCATTTGCAGGTCCTGTTTGCGCCTAGGCCCAGGGTGTCATCCCGTACCATTTCCTCCTGCCAATGCGACTCGCTCATCTCCATGAAGTCTTTGTTCTTCAGATCTCCTATGGATGCAACAACACACTCGTCCTTGAGGAATGTAGTGCCTGGGACACTTTGTTCCAGTAGCCTGGAAATGCAGTCCGGTTGGGCGTTCTTCCTGCCCGCAATGTGAGTAATCTCATATGTGTACTCCTGCAGTTTGGCTGCGATTCTTGCTAGGTGTGGTGTCACCGTTTCCGTGCCACCAGGGCTGTGCATGTGTACCAGCAGTTTGTGGTTGGTGACTAGGCGTAACACGGGTCCCCAAACGTACAACCTAAAATACTTCACGGCCCAGACACACAACAGCATTTCTTTTTCGACAGTGGAGTAATTTTTTTCTGAGGTGGACAGTGCTTTCGACGGAAAGGCAACAATAGTTTCGGTGTCTCTCTTCTTTTGGGTGAGGGTGGGACCCAAACCGTATGCACTGGCGTCTGTCGTTATGTAGGTTTCCCATTCGGGATTGAACGGCTTTCGGCATGGTGCGTACAGCATTCTTTTCTTGCTTTCAGCAAAGGCCTCGACTTGTTGTGATTCCCATGTGTACTCTGCACCTTTCTTCAGAAGCTCTCTCAAAGGTGATGTGGTTTCGGAGAATTTGGGAACGAATTTCGCGTAGTACTCCGCGAGGCCCAGGAACGACCGAAGTTCATCTTTAGACATTGGGGCAGGGGCATCAACTATGTCCTGTAGAAGGTTTTTCTTGGGTCTTACTCCTTCCTTTGAGATGCGGTTACCCAGGTATTCTACTTCGCCTGC
This sequence comes from Ambystoma mexicanum, assembly GCF_040938575.1. Taxonomy (NCBI): domain Eukaryota; kingdom Metazoa; phylum Chordata; class Amphibia; order Caudata; family Ambystomatidae; genus Ambystoma; species Ambystoma mexicanum. Next base: position 1,120,654,519 of record NC_090930.1, read on the forward strand.
TCCGAATATGCACTTCTCGTGATGCAGGTGGACTTCTGTGCTCTGTAGTTTGGCAAGTACTTCTCCTAGCACTCTGTCATGGGTTTCTGTGTCCTTGGTGTATACCAGAATGTTGTCTTGAAAATACAACATGTTGTCGATGCCGTACAGCAGTGAGTTCATCATTCTTTGAAATGCTGACACTGCTAATGAAAGCCCGAAAGGCATTTGTGTATATTGAAACGTGCCGAATGGCGTGATGAATGCTGTAAGTGGCCGTGTGGTCATGTGTAGATCAATCTGATGGTAGGCATCACGCATATCAAGTTTTGTAAATACTGTCACTTCCTTCATCATCAGTATGATCTCATTGATGCTGGGCAAGGGAAAATTGTGCGTAACCACTTCCAGGTTGAGGCTGCGCAGATCAATGCACACTCTTAGCTCGTTGGAGGACTTCTTCTTAATGAGGACTACCATGCTTAGCCATTCGGAGGACTCAACAGTCTCAATGATTCCTTCCTTGACCATTTTCTGAAGCTGTGATTCGAGTGGCACTCTTGCTGTCGCTGGTACAGGCCAGACTTTGTGTTTGACCGATACTGCATTGGGTTTAGGCAAATTTTGTGCACATAATTTTTTATTTTCCCGGGTGTTTCGGAGAACAGCATGGGGAATGCACTTTTGAGACTCAGCGCTCCTCCTGAGGAGAACAGCAGCACTTGTTCAGCAGTGCTGGGGTCTAACCGGATGCTCAATCTATGCTCGTCATTCCAGCCCAGTACAGCTGGACCCTCAGACGAGAAGTATACTTTTGTTATGGTGCACCTATCCTTGAATTCGAGTTTGGCTTTGATGTAGCCTAATGGGTCTATAGTGGCTCCCCTGAATACTGTGGGCCTTTGCTTGGTGCTTCTGACCTCGACTAGGTTGCATTCCATCATCTTCTTGTATGTCTGAATGGAGAGGATGGTCAGGTCGGACCCTGAATTGGCCATGACGCGTGTTTTCATTCCATCCACTGTCACAACGCACTGGGGTTTCTTCCTCCTTGCCCGATGTGGGTTAACCATGTTTACCATCGGCTTATCGTATGAATCTTCTTCATTGCCCATTGCTCTGTCTCCATCAATGTGGGTGACATTCTTCTCCAGCCACGTGCAGGGTACGGCAATGTGGCCAAATTGTCTGCACTTGGAGAATTCTTTGTTCCTTGCGGGGCAATCTCGATCGTTCGCCAGGTGCTTATGCTGGCACATCTGTAGCACTTGGGTGCTTCTCTCCACTTTGGACCTTTCTCCCTGGTGGCTTCTTGGGGCTGTCTCTCTCTGCGCCCTTTCCATTGCACAGAGGCCATTTCGGATGTGGGCGATGGCCTACTTACTTCTCTGCGCCTGCTCAAGGTCTCCTCTTTGGCCCTTGCGATTTGTATGGCTTTATCTAGTAACAGTTCTTTCTCTTGTATGAACTTGTCCTGGACTTTTCGGGAATTGGTGTGGACCACTAACATGTCGCAGATTAATTGTTCCACATTGTCCCCGAATCCACACAAAGCCTCCAATTGTCTCATCCTGGTGATGTAGTTCTCGACAGTTTTGTTGCATTTTTGTTTCTTTATGTAAAATTTGAGTCTGTGGAGGACTGTTTTCTTTGTTGGAGAACCTTTTGATGATCCGTCATAAACTGCCTCTTGATGGACGTCATCATCTTTGTCCGGGGTTTGGACAGCTTTCAGGCCTGAGAAAATGCGCTGGCCATTGACCCCCTTCGCGTTAAGTAACATGGGGCCTCATTACGAGGCTGGCGCTCCCGTAATGAAGGGTGCCGGTCCCCTATTATACGGGACGCCCTATTACTATTACTAGGTTCCCTTTGCGGGACCCGGTAAGGATGCCTGATTTACCAGGCGTCCTTAGTGGGTCCCGCAAGGGGACCAGGGAGCTAATAACGGGCCCGTTATTAATGGGCCCGTTATTAGCTCCCTCCCCATTCCCATTGAGCCCTATGGGGGCTCAAGTGGGGATGTGTTTTTCCAATGAGGACTTACCGGGTCCTCTAAGGTTGGAATAGCCCGGTAATTCCTCTTTGGAGGAACCCGGTACTGGAACCAGGTATGGAGGCAGCCATGCCCTTACTAAGGGCATGGCTGCCTCCATACTCGTAATGATGCCCATGGTCTTTTTCCCAAAGCTTCCAGATATGTGGAGAATAATGGTTCCCACTGCTGCCACAGGATTGCCGGCATGCCCGGGGACTGGAGGAAGGCGGGGGTGGCGTGGCGCCCTGCATGGGTGATTTCTGGTCCTTGTCGCCAATTATGTAGTGGCCCTCAATGATCACAGGACGCCTGTGTAATGGGAAGGGGTATTTATTCAGCACCTGATACATACAAAGAAACATTAGGTGGTTGAGTCCAAGAACGGGGATGGGGCATTACTCATTGTTCAGTTCCTGTTGCCCAGGGCAGTTGTCTTCACTGCCAGGTATGGGGGCTAGGGCATTAGTAATCCCTTGTTAGCTGGAGCTCCCACTAGGCTGTCCTCCAGCCATGGCATTACGTTCAGCTAACAAGGCTCTGCAGATATGGCAGATCTTCACACGAGGGCTGATTTCCCTCATTCAGGAGGAGCGCCAAGGCCTGACTGTATTCTCCAGCCTCTCTTCACTTGTGGCACAAACCACTGTCCTTTCACGCTTCGCGCGCAAACTCTCCCGAGTTCTCGTTGCCAGGAGCTCTCGCGTGACTAGTCCTCACACCAAGCCGTTCAATTTTTGTGCCCGAAAGCTGCACATCCCTCTGGAGGACGTAAAAGGACTATGTGTATTTTTATTCTGGGCGTGTCACTAACATTCTCTTTCCGGCACTTGCACTAGCCTCATTCAACTTTTAAGGGCAGCATGTGAGGGAGGGCCAGGGTGGGGGGGAGAGATGGACTAAGGCTGCTCCTTGAGCCACCGGGCATTCCCTGGCCTCCCCCGGCTCATTATTTTATTTGGATCTGCCTCAATTGAGACGCTTGTATTTGACAGAAGGGAAAGAATGATCCACTTCTCTGTTCATGGACTCAGGACTCTGAACCTGTTTGTTTGTTTGTTTGTTTGTTTGTTTGTTCAGTATCTTAGCCTCATAAGTGCTACTGAAAATGGTTATACGCCATTGTAAGGTAATGTAGGCAACTGTTTTATGACACGATTTTATAGTTTTAGGTGTCCTTTTTAATCTAATACATTTTAAGGTTTTTAAGGATTTTTAGGATCCTCAAGGTGTTTTATAGTGTTCTGTGTTCAAACTGATATTGGTGCTAATATGGTCAAAAGGAAAGCTTGGGATGAGGGCAGAACCAGGAAGCTGGCAACAAGCGCAACAAAAAAACAAGAAAGCTAAACCAGCCCAGGTGCAAGTAAAGGTTAAGCCCCATCTTTCGCAACTTTCCCTGGACTTGTAATTGGAAGACATGGCTGGGAAATAGAAAACCCCAAATTGGTTACAGAAATGGCCATTCGGGATGCTGCTTATGATATAGGGGGTCACATTAAGGGTGGCAGCAGTATTGACCCAAATAATTGTACGAAAGGCCTGTGGAAAATATAGGGTACGAAAAACAAGGACAAGGATAAAGATGGGCAGGTAATGGTGCCACAGGAAAGCTCTCTGACTGCCCCTGTAGAATCGAGTGCTATAGAAGGTGCGCCGGGGGTTGGTTGGTTGTTCTATCTGATGAAATATCTGTGGGTAGTGTTCATGGCAAGAGCCCGGTAAGGGTGTTGAGCCAGAACCCAAGTGCCTCCTCTGCAGGGGAGGAGGACAGGATTTGGTTGGAAACGCTTCTAGACGAAAAGCTTAGGACCTTACAGCTAATGTATGAGTCGCTGCAAGTGTTTAAGTGCAGGCTAAGGAACACTTTGGCCATCCTGGATGACTCTATCAGGGACTTAAAGAAAAAAGTGGTTGAAAGCAGTCTTGATAGGGCAAGAGTAAATGTCAATGTAGCCGTGGCGATGGCTGTGGGGCAGGGTGTTGGGGTAGGGGAGAGGAGAGGAGGGAGGATCAGGAGTCTGAAGTGGAAGGTCCTTCAAAGCCTAATTCCCTTAAACCAGCAAAGGCCAAATCGGTGATGTAATGGTCGAAGTAAGAACTAGTAACGGGCCTTTGTTGGGGGAACAAGGAGCTGGAACGATTTCTGCAGAGTTCACGAGGAGTATATTAAACCTACCGCCTGCAGCAGCCCCGCTTGTGGGAGTCATCATGGGAGTACCCGGGCTTACCAAGGGGGGGGATTCGAATCAACAATTATGTTGAGGAATAAGGCGAGTCACTTGATTAATGCACATTTGCTTGGCCCGAGCATAGACCCTAGCCTTGTACTGATGGCTAGAAGGGTAGGATGGATAGGCTCAAGGCTAAAAATGGTGGAGGGCGATTGCATTGTGGTCTCCTTTTCGGATCCAACAATCATTAACTACTTGATAAACTGAATCTATCCCAAGGGCTCAAACTAAACGGCTACAGACTTCACAGTGGGCTAGTATCGTTGGACTGCTTTTATTCAGCTCCAGGGAGGGCAGTTGAACAAGTGAATGGATTGGGAGAGCAAGCAGGGAAGATGGAAAAGTGGCAGGGTGCTCCTCTGCAGGGACCAGCCTATTTAAATAGCAGACATAATCATATTTCTGGGTCCAAGTTCAGTACCAACACAGTGAGACAGACACTGCAAAGTAGAGGGCCTACTAACATGGAGGTTGAACTCACTAACTGGTTTGATCCTCTTATGTCCTGTGAAGAGACTGATGGACGGCCCTCCCTCACACTGCAATGGAGCGAAGTGAGAGGGGCGTCTTGGGTTCCAGGAATGGGGTGGGTCAGGGGGTGCTGAGGATGCTCCCCCGGTGGTGGGTCTGCTGCCATGGAATATAGCAGGGGACAGGGAGAAATTTGAAACGGAAGATATTGCACAGTTTTTAAAGTCCTACGACATGATTCTCCTACAGGAGACCTGGGCATTCGAGATCCCACTTTTAGATGGATTTGTATCCTATGGGATATCGGCAAAATAAAATGCTAGAGGCAGATGATTTGCGGGTATGGCCATATTGATCAAGGCCTCATTGACCTGTAGGGTAAAGGTAGTCGAGAAAAACTTGGACTACCTACAGATGTTACGAATTCTCCCATCCCAGGTGGACCCGGTAGTGATCCTAAACTTCTATGATAGTCCTCATAAGGCTGAGGTGAATAGGTTGGATAAACCTAAGGTCTTGATTGATGAGCAAATAAGGAATAGGAGGAACTGTAGAGTACATTTCATATGGGGTGGAGATTTTAATCTTAAAATGGGTGCTGGACCTTCGGCGGATCTGCCTGATTCACTAGAGGACCTGTCACAGAATATCCCTAATCCAATAATGAAGGATGCTCGGGTATGTGTGAAGGGATTGCAGATGTGTGTCTGGCTCATAGAATGGGGGATGCGTTTGGTAAATGGACGCATAGCACCGGATATTCCGGGTAATCACACTTTTAACAACCATCAGGGCTCCTCCACAATAGATTATTTTTGCCTATCGCTAGAGCTGTGGGATAGGATAATGGGCTTTTAAGTGACGATGGACCCTGGTAGTGATTACAGCCCAATCAGCTTGAAACTAAGTGGTGTTATGGGTGGGGGAGGCCCACCAGATAGATTTCCTTGCATGGTAAAATTGAATGACGTGTCCAATAGGAGAATTACATGGGCAAGAATTCAGGACACTGATCTGTACCTAGATATTCTGGCAGTGAACATATCCACTATTCATGGAATACTAGATAGTGCAGCGAATTCAGTGCAGGTAGTGGAGAGCTTCATGAAGTTAGTGGGGGCCCTTACCAAGGGATTAATGGCTCAGTGCAAGGGGAAGGCTAACTCTTGTAAGAGGGGGTGGTTTAATGAGTCTTGTCCTATTGCAAAAAATCACTCCTGAGAGTCTTAAAATCACCAGCTAGCACTAGGGGGGAGATTATTCATGCTATAGAGAACTATCGTTTAGTGCTGGAGAGAAGGTAAAGTTAGCTTGAAGCAGAAGCATGGGAGGGTTTTTTGGAGACTTCAAGACGGAATGATCAGAAAGTATTCAGAGATTATGTGAAAGGGGCCCCACTCTTAAACCCACGGAAAGCCGAAGGGGTATGCATGTGGAAGCGGCAGCATAGGTGGAGTATTTTGGCACCTTGTTTAGAGGTGGAGTATCAGTGGAAAAATCGGGGAGAAGTCGTACCTCATTGCGTTTCAGGCTTGAGGACGTTTCTCGGGCCATTAACCTACAGGCATGCAACCGAGCCCCTGGTCCTGATGCGATCCCTCGGACTTGTTCCAGGATCAGCTCGATTTATAGGCACCCCTGCTGACGATAGTGTTCAATCCCTGCCTTGATACTGGTTACTTCCCGCCTTCGTGGAAAGCAGCCATTATATTTCCCATCTTTAAAAAAAGTGGACCCTGCTAGTACCACGTCTTACAGACCCATATCCTTGTTGGATCCCTCCTTTAAAATGTTTAGGAGGATACTGCTGGGGCATATAGAGTCCTGGTTAATGGAGAACGCAGTCCTCTCAGATATACAGTTTGATTTCCGCCCCAGGGTGGGAACTATGGAACAGAGTTTAAACCTGTATTTAGTGGTTTCCAATTACGTCTTTTGCAGGGGGTAGGAGGTGTATCTAGCATTTATGGACCTGAGCATGGCCTTCAACAAAGTGGACAGATCGAAGCTGTGGGTCCTTGAGATGCCCGGAGGAAATTTTAACTGTGTTATAAGAACTTTACAGGGAGAAGCAGGCTTGCGTGCATAGCGGTACAGGGAGACAATGCACCACGTGCTTTAAGGTGGGATGTGGGATTCGGCAGGACTGTGTTTTAGCCCTAATCCAGTTTATTCTTTGCATCAATGGGCTATTAAAGGCCTTGGTGGATACTGGGCAGAGTATCCGAATCTGGGGGGCAGGGCCTTTCTGGTCCTGGCTTATGCAAACAATACTGTGTCAATAGCCAGGACCCCCAGGGCCGCTTATACAGCCTTTATGAATAACCTCGCGCTAAAAATAATCTCCACTAAATCAGCGGTAATGGGATGTGTAGGAAGGAAGAGGTCGCCAAAGATGCGCCCAATGTTATGCAATGGGGCCATTATTCCTAGAGTTAAGGAATTTGACTACTTGGGTGTAAGATTTGTGGAGTCAGTTACGGTTAGTGCTCATGTGAACAAACAATCGGTGAAAATGAGCCAATATGTAGGAGAGATTTTCCCCTTCTTGTCCCGCTGTCAGGGCCAACCTCTGGATGTAGCCTTAAAGGTTTATGCAGCGCAGACAAAGGCTGTGACAGTGTATGGAGCACCACTGTGGAGTTTTTCAAAAGCACCAGAGATCCAGGTCAAGGAGAATAGGTTCTTTAGAAGGCTTTTGGGACTCCCGGGATCCGATACATGCATTTCCGTTCATGGGGAACTGGAAGAGGATTTCTGGGAAGACCAATACGCCTTAGCACTGATTACTTTTAGGCTTCGTATTTGGGCGAACGACCACGCCAAGCCATGTCACTTTATCATTAGGAACATTATGGCAAAGAAGAACTGGAAAAAATCCCTTGGCTAGCATTCATTGATGAAGCCCTATCCCGAAGTAACATTCGGTTACTTTCTCCACCAGATAATCTGCTGACTTCTGGGCAAATGCGCTCTTATAAGCACATTTTGATCCGGGGTATGAAGGAGAAAAGGGATTTTATGGAGTTTGTCACAAACTCAGACAGAGCTCACGCGGTGATTAGCAGAGTGAACGAGATCCAGCCATACCTCCTCTGGAGCTCTAAAAGGGGAGATTGTTGGCAGATCATGCGTGCCAGATTTGATTGCTTACAGTTGAGAGGAACAACGGCAAAGTGGTCTGGGTACCCCCATATACCTGGATGCCCGGCGTGCGGGCATATAGAGAGGACTTGAAGCACCTCCTATTGTTTGCCCAGCATATAATATAGTTAGAAGGTCCACGTTATTGCCGGTTCTGAGGTCATCTAACATTCGCTCCCATCGGCTGGCAATGCTCTTTCTTCTGACTGTGGACTATTTATTGACGGCCGGGGCACAACTGTCCTTCCTGAAAAGAGCTATGTACCATAGAAAAGGGATATTGGCCCAATTGAATTGAATTGAGTGTCACAACTTATTGAATATTTACTGTGCACTGTAATTGGTCTTTTTTCTTCTTTTTCTTCTTTCTTATGGTTCACGCAGTGAGTTCTTAACAGTTTTTAGACTATAATGAATCCGGCGAGAACTCGGAGCAGGGACACTGTATTTTATAAGTGAGATGTAACTGTCATTTTTGTTATGTACTTCACTTGTGTTTTTATGTGTTTTATGGATGAATTGATCCAAATAAGCATATTGACTAAGATCATAATGAATTCCTTTGCTGCTCCAATGGAGTCGTTCTTTAACATTAGCCAATCAACTGCCTCCTGTCCTAGATCGTGTGGGATGCTGGTGTAAAGACTACTAACTACTACTGGACTACTAGAGTATTGGGCTTTCACGCAATGGACATCTTGATCGTGTGCATTACTTCATGATTCTATGACATATATTTTGAAGGTGCAGTAGTTTTCTACACAATCCGTTATTATGAGTACACTTTGAGCTTTGACAGTCTGTGTAGACGTAGTCATGATGACGTTCATCTGATTAACATTTTCACTGGGACGCTGAACTTGGTAGAATGTGGCATCGCTAGGGGAGGGAGGCTGGGGAGGCCGGCCCCCCCCCTGTTAAAGCCTGTGCCCCCCTTGTGGCCCTCCTGCCTAAGACGAGCAGTGAACATGTTCTCCCCTTACATTTGTCTGTGCCCCCCCTACTTTTGTCTTTGGCCCCCTCTGTGCCCCTCCTAAATTTGATTCCTGGCGACGCCACTGGATAGAATCAAAACGTGATCCCTAGTAGGTGATCTCCCTAATTATGAGCACAATCACATGACCGCGTTTCATTCTTAAAAGTAACCGGCACTGTTGTTACCATTTTTTTAGCTTTGTAACCTCAGCGATACCTTAGCCCGACACGCGACTTCAGCTGACAGGAAAGCATTCAATGTGAAGTGGATTTAATGAGATTGAGGCTTTAGGCATAAACTGGCATTTTTTTAAAAAAAAAACGATCTGTTGTTTCAAAAGGCACGTGAATTGTGATTTTCTTTTGGAGCAAGCCACGTTCTGGCAACCGCTTATAGTTCACCCCTGTAGCAAAGGGACCGCCTGGAACAGGTATTACATTCTCTATTACACCTTTTAGTGGTATAAGGTAATTGGGTAAATACATATCATGCTGACAGCTTTCATTCTCTGACAAGACTGGAGGCAAGCATTATGCTTCAACTTCATTTATTATTCTTCACAGCAGTTCAACAAATTTATATAAACTTTGAAAAGTGCACCACAGTAACTTTTCTCTTTTCAAACTACAAAACCCAATAGTCTCTGTAGTCCATATCCTCTTATCCAGTCCCTATCCACTTCCTGTGCCTGGACTCCTCCTCTTCTTTTACTGCTCTTCAAGCAGATAAGTACTATTTCATCTCCCTCTGTATGTCAGTGTTTAGAGAAACTGCAAATTGAGTGGAGTGAATTTTAGAAGGGTTAGCACTGAGTAGGAGCGCAAGTAAGAGCTTTGAGAGAGTATTGCGAAGCGTTCGTTAAGAATTAACTCAGTGTGAATATTTACAGTATGATACGCGCGTACGCGCAGTGCAGCGTTTCAGGATAAGCACCTCAAGTACAATTGCCCCGTTACAGGTATAGTATTAGTGCTTAATCTGCGAGTCGGGTGGCCCCGTGTCGCAATTTCGGCACCTCAGGGGTTCGGCCCACCTCGTGGAACACGCAGCACCCGCAACGCTAGAGGGGAAGCCCTCGCATCGCCGGGCCCCCACCTTTGGGAAGGCGTGGCCAGGCATTTGCGAGCATCACATACAGAATGGAGGCATAGCAAGCCCCCACCATTGAGAAGGCGGAGCTAGCGCTCGCGTAGAACAGCATGCAGTGCTCCAGCGCTTTGGCCCCTCCCTCAGGGAGGAGGAGCCGGAGCGTGGAGAGAGCAGCGCACCTGTGCGGACATCGCTATTAAGCGACAGTCAGAGGAGAGTAAGCACGCACAAAGGATCGGAGCCAGACCATAACTGAAAAAAAACCAGAAGAAAGCGATCAGAGGATCGCGCGCAGCAGCAGTAAAGTTGTAGCTCGAGATCAGCTGCTGAAGACCGGCAGCGCACGTACACTCGGCAGCAGCACGACAATACAGCTGACAGCTAATCAAGGCCACTCAAGCTGGTAGTGTACAAAGATTGGCGCGCAAGTGAGTGAGAACCCTCACGATAGCCTTCTAAGGCTTTAAGACATTATAACTGGTGCAGCCACAAAAAAAAAAAAAAGGAGGAAGATATAAATAATATATATCGATATCAAGCATCATCCAGGGGGCAGTGGGCGTGCTAAGACACCTGACTCAGGTACACAGGCACACAGCACAGAAGAAAGATGTCCGAGTTAGAGTCGAGCGAGTAGGATCAGCCTATAGATCTCGCTGCCAGCTTTAAGGAACTGCTGGGGAGCTCTCTAATTGATGCAGTGGCAGAAGGTGTCCGGCCCCTACAAGAGAGGCTGGAGACACTAGAGGCTACGCTCTCTCAACCCAGTAATAGCATCAAAGAAGTGAAGCGCACGCCCACAGAACCCTCAATAGGAGGGCATAAGGGGAGTAAGACAGCCCTTAAGAGGAAAACCTCTGACGACCCCCGGGGCTCATTAGATGGGGCAGAAGATAAGGCCCCAGAGGTAGCCGACGCTTTCGCAAAGCTGAAAGAGGCTTACCTTCAGCTTCAGGCAGTGCCAGACCTCATGACCCGCTCTCCAGGGGAAGATAACACAGGAGATGACCCAGGCTTGGAAGAAGAGCAGGCAGAAGACCAGGCCTCGCAGGAAGGAGAAGAGGGTGCAGAAGAGGACTGGGCAAAGCCCAGTGGGGGGTAAAAGAGCGCGTAAGGAGAAACACCTCCTAGAAGCTCAAGATGATATGTTTGATCTGGACAGCATCCGGAACCCAAGGTCCACGGAGTGGCAGGCATCCCCCCGAGTAGCACAATATATGACAGTAAGACTGCGCAAGGCGCTAGACAAGGAGGTGAGACTGCCCGCGACCAGACCTCCCAGGGAAGGTAGCGGAGACCCCCGAACTGGATCCAAAGATGCTGACCGTGTCAAAAACGAGCAAAGACCCTCGCAAGGGTATTGACAGGTCCTGGAGGAGCTGTCAGGAGAAAGTGTTGGACTTAGCAGGACTCCTCGCTAAGATCATGGATCTAACAGAGAGGGCAAAGGATACCGGAGAAGAAGTGGACCCGGATGCTCTCACTGGCTGGGTGCAGAGAGCAGTCTGTCTCCTCGGGAAAGCAAACTGTGCAATCACTTCTGAAAGAAGAAGGGGTCTACCTTAGTCTTTAATAGAATGAATGCTCCCTGCGCAGATAGCAGGGGTAATCTTCATTATACATTTTTGTAGTCAAATGAGCACGCTCATTAGGTAACAGTGATTGTGCATAACTAAGTCTGAACCAAGCAGATTGTATTTTTTTTCTAATTCTCTGCTTCTCATCCTCATTCATGTTTATTTTGGAAAAGTACAAAACATTTTTTAAAAAACATCACAGAATATAAAATACATATCAATACAATACAAATCACAGGAATAAAATCTATAAAAGCCATGCAGATTTCCACCTCATAGAATGTAACAATTCCGACATTAATATGTACTTGTGTATGCCTGGGGACATGATGGTCATTAACCATCTGTTCTTAGATTTCAACATCCCAATACTTTTTCTATTAGTCCCAACATGCTTATGAAAATGGCTGGCCCACAATTTTACTTCACCACAGGAGAGCACATATAAGGGTGGAAACAAGTGTGTGATATTTAGAACCACCATTTGTTTCTTCATGTAGCACAGCCACAGGACCTTACCACAAGAATCTTTGATGATCATAAAATTGATCAATTCATGAGTACGGCTTCCTCTCTCATTATCCCATAGCCTGAGCTAATGGAGAACAGGCTGCAGAGAGACCTCATAACCAATTAGCCTACAGCCCAGTTCCATATGTACTCCAAAGTTCGGGGCTGATGACGGCAGGTCCAGAATTTTCTTGAAGAAGTGGTTCTCCACTATTTGGATAGTGCTAATATTTGCATAACCCCACAACTCCATCCCAAATCTAGCAACCAAATAATGTTGATTACACCAAATACTGATGATGTTCTTATTTTTTGTTTACATGTTTCATGTTTGTATGTCTTGTCATCTGTGGCCAACACATGCATTTTCCAATAATTATTTTATTGGGTATCCAGTTATATTTTCGAATGTAATAATTTCGAAAGTCAAAATGTCGAAAATATTATTTCGAAAATATGAATGTCTAATAAACAAAAAATCGAATGTTTTCAAATTAATGCGAAATATTAGGTAAGTGCTATAGTAAAGAATTAATTAAATATTAATAATGATATATTAAATATTTTAATAAACAGTAACAGTGGTAAATAATGTCCCGTGGGGGGATTGAGGGTGTTGGGGGGACTCCCCTCCCATAACGTTAACTTTTTTTTGACAAGTGGCACTTTTTTTTAAAAAAAAATGACCATGGCCATTGTAAGTATGTAGTTTAGACATATTTTCTCTAGACATATTTTTTCGAAATTATTTTTGGGAAATTATCACTATAAACCATTTTATTGTGGTTTCATTATGATTTTACCATGTTTTTGTCTTCCCATTATATTTTCAAATAAGATTTGTTTTGCGTGCCTTCCTATATGCTATTGATACACACCACTGCGATATTTTGATGAATGATCTATTTTTGATTCATTTTTTTCGTGTTCTACACGTTCATTTGTGCCTAACCTTGAATTTGAACTTTCATTTGGGGTCAATGATTTACTTTATATTGACATTTGATGGGAACGTCTGGGTATCCTTTGCTGTTTCATAACTTACCTTGTTTGGTTCATTTTGAAGAGTTTGTCCTGATGAAGGACCAACTAGGCCCAAAATGCATTGGCCAAGTGGCATCTGCTAACTGTTTCGATATATTAAAATGATCACTTCTTATCATCTTCTTCAAGCATTTTTAGAAATACACACATCATCAATCTAAGAGCAATATACCACATTATGATTTAACCATTTAATGGTCTTTTGGGGTGTACAGCCCTCACCAATGGCTATCCAGCCTGGGTCCTTTTCCCCCATTCTACTTCAGTATCCCATGCAGAGACACTTTGAGAGGATTTGCATTCCACTCACTATACTTTATATGCTATAAACTTAAGAACTAGAATTACACACTATAGCTGTGCCCACTCATCAACTATCCACCACCATGGTGTCACCCTTCCACATGTTGAGAGGCAGGAGAGCTGCATCTATGTTAGTGCCCCATTGTCTATCCACTATCCAGAGTAAGAGAGGATGACACCGTAAACGGAAGAAATGGTGTGGAGGATTAGGAAAAGTAAGGATCACATGAAGAAGTGGCATGACAACTTCAGGGGGGATCAAATGACAGAGGTATATGGGGTCCGTTTCTGGCTCTTTATGATTGACGTGATGACTGAGTTGTTTTGATAGATATGGTATTCGTGGTAAGGTTGGAAGGGTTCCTCCCCCCCTTTTTTTTCTCTTCTCTCTTCTTTTTTCTCTTTTCTCTTCTTTTCTTCTACCCATTTATAGCGTCCTTTGTGTTGTCTTTTGTGTTTGTGTTGTCTTTTATGTATTCCTGTTACTTTATTGATTGTGTTTCACAAGGGTTGGTTGATTATTGATCTGATGTATTTGTGATGCTTTTATTATTCTGTAAATTTCGTTTTTTCTGTTTGATGTGAGACATTGTTACTTTTACTACTGTTACTTATATTTTTTTGTTGTGGAAATTAATAAAGTGTTTTGGAAAAAAAAAACAAATGACAGAGGTAAAACAGGAGATATGGTAAAGATCAAACTACGGGGGCATGGCTACGAGAGCCATGTGAGGAGTCAAGCTCTGGGAGAGCTCCTGCGATCCGGCAACTGATCCTGTTTAAAAGTGCATATATGCATGCATTTATGCCCTGAAAATCGGAGTGCCTGATTATGAATGCAGAGTATACGTCTCCTGTGCTCCTGGTGCCTGGGCGAAGCGAGAGGACAGCACTGTGGGCATTGCTGAGTCCGCGCACACCCTGGAGTGGGGATCCAAAATAGTGGACGGGAGGACAGAACAAAGGAGCCCGCTGGCAGGGTGAGGCAGAACCGTAACGTTAAAACCAGTGCACCGGGGCTCCTGCGTTGCCCACCGGTGCACCGTCGTGAGGCACCTGGGGGTGAAAACAGTGGACGCACTCACGAGCGTCCCCGAATTGGACTGGGCCCGGGGGCCACCTGGAGCGGGGCACGGCAGCCTGCGAACGCCGAGGCTGGCGCTGGGCGGGGGAGACCCATCGGGGTTAGTGCGGCCCCAGCGCCAGCATCGGATTACATCCATGCGGCACCCTTGATGGTGGTGGAGCGGCCTGAAAAGGAGCGGACCTGTCTAGGGCACCTGGCGGGCTTGCCCATGGCGGAGCGACCGGGCTGGGGGACACGGGCGTTGTGCAGGGCGGCGTGACCCACACAGCCAGAACGGGTGCATGCCCCACCTGATAGCTGATTTGCGACACGTGCCCGAGGCACCCGTTGTGGGCCAGGCGCAATGCGGGCCTCGGGGGCCTCTAACAGCATATGAAGCGGCCCGCCCACACAGCGAATAAGGCCAACATCTGCACTGGTTTCATAACCTAGTGGAACCGTTATTCATCGAGCGGTCCCGCAGATCGGGCACCAGGCTATGGCAGACTAAGCTTGGTCACGTTGGACCGAATAAGGCAGGCTGGAAGGGACTGCCTCTGGAACAGTCTAGCAGTTGAGAGGAGACTGATCCTGCAAAAGAGGAAACTGACTGATACCTATTACCTCAGGTAAACAGAATTTAACGGCCCTGGAATCAGCTTGACAAAACTGCACCAAGCAGGATTTACATATATACGAATATATACATGTTTGGGCCTCTTTGATTACTGGATAACAACTGGCTCCGGGGAGATATAAACTTGCTGGGGCTGGCTGCGGACACACTGTCACGCCGTACCGCATATACCTGGGCGAGAGTGGCACCCGAGACAGATGCAACCAGGCAAGCCGCGGACATGCATCAGTAGCAGCCACGGGCTTGCGGACCCCCGACAGTAACACTCACTGGCGCCCCAGCATAGCACACAAGGTCAGAGGGGTGCAGGCATACTCAGGCCCAAACGAAGACCTTGGGCCCCCGGGCATACGCATGCCGGCGGGGGCGTGCGGAACGGCCCTGTGCGTGGGGATCAGGCTGCGGGCACGTGTGCAAATTGATAGCTATTGGGAGACTGGCAAGGACGTGCCCCCACGGTGGCGGGTCGCACATGGAGGCCATGGGAGCAGGGCGAATGGGACACCCCCAGGCCCATGCATAAGGCGGGAGGAGAAGAGGAGTGAGGAGCACCTTGTGGAGAGCGCCCAAGTGAGTGGGCTGCACCTGCGACTTGGCGGGGCCCACGGTTGAAACACGCTGGGCCTGCGGGGACACCCAGGAGGGCCCAGAGCACTTGGGGGAGCAGCCACAGACCTGGAGCAGTAAGAGGTGGGGCACACAGACCTGAACAAAAGAATCGTCAGTGCACAATTACGTTGGAGGATACAATCCACCCCAGGCGCGACTTGGCTGTACAAAGGAACCCCCAACACACCCCGCCTGGATCCCCCCGCCAACCGGGGACCGGGTATAGGGAAGCCAGAGACCACACACTGTGAAGCTCGTACGCGTGAGCCCGAAACATCAGGATGGCCAACAAACTGCCTAGAACAAAAGGGCAAATAACCCACGATAGATGAATATGCCAAAATATCGCCAGTGGCAGAGGGTGCTAGGAGCAAGGAGAGAACCCCCCTCTTGTCGGTATAGCCGCCACGAGCAAAGACCAGGAGATCCTTGCAGCAATTTCAGACCTGAAGGTGGCTTGGATAACCAAATTTGTGAATGGCCATGGTGGAACTGAAAGCGGCGCTGGAGCTCAAAGTTGGGGCTGTACAGGAGGAGGTGAATCTCCTCCGGCAAGACATCAGAGCTCTGGCAGAACGTACAGGCGACTTAGAGAAGGAAGTGGCCCCGAATACGGCTGCATGTGCATCCCATAAATCCGAGCTTTATGCCCTAGAACAACGCGTGGGCAACCTGGAAAGCAGGGCGGAGGAAGCAGAGGGACGCACCCGTAGGAACAATATACATATCGTAGGAATGCCTGAGAGAGCTGAGGGACCCAACACCACCGAGTACATCGAATCAATGTTGCTGCAGGAGATAACTGGGGGAGTGCTGACCCAGGGGTTCACGGTGGAATGGGCGCACAGGGCCCTGACGAGGAAGCCACCACCGGGGACCCACCCAGGCCGGTGATTGCCAAGATCCTGAACTACCGAGACCAGGAAAAAATCTTTGAGTACTTCCGGAAGGGAGGATCGATACAAAGGGCGTCGGCAAACATAACGGCATACCCGGATTACACTCTGCAGGTACAGCGCCGACGCATGAACTTTGGTGCAGTAAACAGAAGATTGCGAGAAGCGGGCTACAAATATATGTTGATCTACCCTGCAAGACTAAAAGTGTTCCACAAAAATAGAACACTGTTTTTTGACACCCCGGAGGACGCGACAGAATGGCTCGATATGCAGAGCTGTCCCCAAGAATCGGGCATCCAGAAGGAGGATGGCGCAGATAAGTAGCATGGAGACTGTGGCACCCAGGGTATCGCAGTCTCAGACATTGGGACTGGAATATAGGACAGGATAGAGCCTGTCGGAGTATAATGACTAGGGCTATATACACATGATCCTTGAGCACGGGAATAGTGCACGGTGTAGGAGCCTAACGGAACCAGCCCTCACACCCCCACGAGTAGACTAGTTAGGTCACCAGTAGACCGGTGACACCCTGCCGGGTTCCTGACCTCGGCATTCCGGGGCAGGACCAAACGTGGGGGAGCCTGAGATCCAGGGATGGAGCTGGGCACCAGTTGAGGCGGGGCAGGGAGGGGGGAGGGAAGGGTTGTGTGCAGTGTATTATAGTTGAGCAAGGGTGAGAGGGGGGGTTAGTTGGGGAGTTTAAGTTGAGAGAGGGGGGTAGGAGCCCAATTTCATGTCAAACTAGACTGGAGAGGTAACCCGGGAGGGGGGGGGAGGGAGGGACAAACCACGCATGGCAATGGGTAGCCTCAGAATTGTAACCTGGAACATGAGAGGCCTCAATAGTTACCTGAAGAGGAATAAAGTAATGATGTACCTGAGAAGGCTGAAAGTTGACATAGCTTTACTACAGGAGACCCACCTAACTAAGGATAAACTGGAGGTGGTCAAGAGAAAGTGGAGAAGGACCAATACAGGAGCCACATATTCGTCTTACGCTAGGGGTGTGGTCACGTGGGTGGCACCCCATGTACCATTTCAGCTGCTTCAGTCCACGGTAGATCCAGATGGTAGAATGTTAGTGGTGCGGGGGATGCTAGAAAACAGGGAAGTGAGCATTGTAAACTCATATGCCCCTAACCAAGATACGGCGGCCTATTTTAGGGCCCTGTATAGTAAAATTAGCCCCGGATTTTAATTGTACATTACACCCCAAATTGGATAGGTCAGACAATAAACTGGATCGACCTACCCCGGTAGCAAGAGCAATACAGGCCTTGCTGAGGGACTTTGGGCTAGAAGATATTTGGAGACAGTTGCACCCGGTCGACAGGCAGTACTCACATTACGCGGCCCCCCACAACCTGCACACGAGACTGGATTACATGTTTGTGGCCTCGGAGATAGCAGGAGAAATGATAGGCTCGGAATACAAGGCCAGGGTGCTTTCGGACCACTCCCCCCTGGTCCTGGAGTGGAGGCATCAGCCGCCCAGAGCGAGAATCCAGACATGGAAGCTTAGAGCCAAAGCCCTGTAGGACCCAGGATTCTGTGAGGACTTAAGGGAGGCAATTATTGAATACTTTGACATTAATACAGGGAGTGTGAAGTCAGAAGGAACCTTATGGGAGGCGTTCAAAGTGGTAGTACGGGGGCAGTTATATATCCAAATCCAGGGGGCTCCAAGGGGGCATAGAGTGAGAGCTACAGGAGACAGAGAAGGAGCTGGAAGAAATAATGCAGAGGGGGAGCACCTCACAGGCGGATGTCGAACGCGCAAATCTATTACAACAAACCAGCAGGGAGCACTGGGACAGACTATGTAAACTAAACTATAAAAAATATATCGAAAGGCAACATGCGGGGGGAGATAAACCGGGAAGGCTTCTAGCATGGTTATACAAAAATGAAACGCCACGCCCAGTGGTCCGGGAGTTAAAGGGGGAAGAAGGCCAGACCTGGGACACCCAAGAGGGTGTCAATGAGGGGTTCTTCAGATTCTATAAATGCCTGTATGAGGATACGGGGGAGGAGATGGGTCGGGAGATTCAGGAGACACTGGAAGACATAGGATTGCCCAAGTTAAATGATCAGGAGCGGGAGGACCTGGACGCCCCAATCACATTAGACGAACTAGAGAAAGTGGTCCAGCACCTACCCACGTGCAAGGCTCCAGGGTCAGACGGGCTCCCAAGCGAATTTTACAAGACATACGAGCAGGAGGTACTCCCCTCGCTGCTTGCCACGCTAAATGAGGCGCTGGAACGAGGGAGGCTGCCGGATTCCCTGAGGGAGGCGGCAGTCATTCCGCTCCTAAAACTGGGCAAGCCAAGCACGGATTGTGGATCATACAGACCCCTATGAATGCTCAACCAAGACAGCAAAATCCTAACAGCTATGCTGGCAAATAGGCTCAAACGGGTTATTGGCAAACTGATACACCCCGATCAAACAGGCTACGTCCCAGGCAGGAATGTAATCGACAATCCTAGGAGACTCCACCACATCATAGAACAGACAGAGGAGGACCCCGGTAATAGTCTCGTTGGATGCTATTAAGGCCTTCGACTCTGTGAGGTGGCCGTGGTTGCTAGCGGCTCTGAAAGAATATGGGATGGGGCCGGGGTACTTGAGGTGGGTCAAAATTACATATAGCTCCCCAATCGCCAGGGTTAAAACTGGCGCAATAATCTCGGAAAAAAGGCAATTTAGTAGGGGCACTAGACAGGGCTGCTCCTGGTCGCCCATGCTGTACATTCTCGCTCTGGAACCACTGGCAATCTGCCTCAGACAACAGTATGGGGAGATAGGGATCCCCACGAAGGGAGGATTGCATCTCATATCACTGTACACTGATGACATTCTGCTATACCTGCGCTTCCCAGAAGAAAACCTACAATATGTCCTGGAGGTGATGGAACGCTATGCCACCCTCTTGAGCATAGCGGTAAACCCCAAGAAGTCAAGCATGTTCCTTTGGGGAGATACAGAAGGGCCCCGCATAGGAACCTACCGGTCTTGCCGATACCCTGGCAGACCAGGACATTCCGATACTTGGGAATCGACATATACCACACGGCCGAGGATGAACACAAGCACAACACAGAGAGGGCAATCGAATGCATTAAAAATAGTATGGGGTTTTGGTCCAGGCTCCCCCTGGCCATGATGGGTAGGGCGGCCTTGATTAAGATGCTGGTCCTGCCGAGACTGCTGCATTTTTTTATGAACATCTTGTACATGCTCCCCAAACGCTTTTTTGCGAAACTCCACAGCCTATCCCGGGGCTTTATATGGCATAATTCCAGGAATAGGGTGGCCCTTTGGAAGTTACATAACCCGTGTGACAGGGGGGTATTAACCTACCGAATTTCGAGTTATACTACCTGGCGGGACAGCTCCAGTATGTGGCCAGGTGGTTGTCCGAAGTAGAGACAGCTGAAGCCAGGCTATTGTATAAGGACACTGCCCCCTTTTTTCTAAGAGGTGGTATGGCTGCCTAAATAAAAGTTGCAAGGTAGGGCAAGACTGTTGGTACTGGGCTGGGAAATGTGGAACAAAACATGGCAGGTAGTGGGAAACCCGACCCCATGCTCCCTGCAGGTGCCGCTAGTGGCGCTATGTGGGGAGGACCTGCAATTGATAAAAGGGATCCGTAGATACTGGGAACCGATGGGCCTTGCGACCCTCAGAGATGTATGGCAAGAGGGGGAGGCACTTGACTTCCAGAGACTAATGGAGGATACCGGGGTGCACAAAGGCCAACATATTACTTACACAAGAATTATTAAACGGGCGCGGGAGAGGTGGCCTGAGGTAGTGCTAGCTGAGCAACCCGATACGGTCATCGAGACGATGTATGATATCTCGGAAGGGGGGCACGAAATATCCCGCATATACGAACTATTGATGACTAGGGTGGGTAAGGAGTTGCTCCAACTGAGGCGAGACTGGAAGGAGGAGGTGGGAGAACCTATGCTGGATGGACAATGGGATAGAGCTCAAAGGTATCACAAAAAGGTATCCCGTAACGCGAGGCTACAGCAGATCCAGTTATATGTTACCCATAGGGCATATATGACCCCTAGTAAAATTGCCAGGTTTGGAAGCTCAGTGATACAGAAATGCCCACGGTGCGGAGAGGTGGAAGCTGGGATGATACACATGTTTTGGGCTTGTCCGGAGGTGGGTAGATTCTGGACAGAGGCTAAGCTACGCCTGGCCGAAAAAGGGATTACACTGGAGGTGGAGTCATGCTGGGGGGTTTTGTCAGACCACGCAACCTGAAGCACATTAGTAAGATGAAAGACCTGGCCTACATCCTGGCCAAACGTAGAATTGCAATGGGCTGGAAGGCAGCCTGACGACCTAGACTAGAGATGTGGTTGGCTGACCTCCTGAAGTGGGCAGATGCAGAAACGGTAGCTTGGTATGAAGCAATCAGTAAGGGAGGGGACGAGGAAGCGGGACCCCTGATAGCGTGGAGGCAACTGGTGGCCACGATGGTGGGATGCCCCCAGGACGATCTCAGTGAAGATGATACGAGGGGGACTAATGAGGAAGACAAGCTTGGAGATACGCAAGCTAGTGGCATTGAAGCAGGGTTCAAAGTTCAAACTACCTCACAAGGACAGGTTCCTGGTACAGTGAACCCATCACAGTTATGGCAAGGGACACGTATCATGTGTTGACTGTCAGACAGGGATCTGTCATCCAGGTGCCCAGGACATAGCCATCACTATTGGATCCAGTTCCTGGGGGTGGACCAGTGTGGGAGGATCACGTGGATGGGGGGCTCCTCTGGGGTGGAAGTGGGACACCGACGGATGAGACGTGGTACCCCCTTCCCTATAACACCTTTTCCACATCCTACCACGTAGGATATTTAGAAGCTCTACCCCCCCTTTTCCAATACAAACACTTTCTTACACTGTGAAAGACAGCAGACTAACACCAGAGCCGTTTATCTGACATGTCCCAACATAAGGGTCAAGCAGAGTCAGGCAATTGACAATAACTACGCACACCTGATGACCCTTTCCCTTCCCCACAGGGATAAAAGGTGGAGCATAAGAGCACACTTTCAGAAAGAGGAAACAGACATTCTAGATCCACAGTTCAAATGGAGGAGAAAGGCGGCGAGACCTGGAGGGGTGACGAGGAGGAAATTGCCCTTTTCAACTCAGACCCGCAAAGCCTCTGAAAAGGGAAATCATAATACCGGGAAGTCCAGGTGGTGTGACAGGTGTCAACGGCACACATGCCCCTCCTGTGCTGATAGCCAAAGGGGGGAGAAGCGTGTGCCGCCGTGGTACCGTCCTTGACTCCCAAGACAAGAAGCTCCAACAGTTCAGCACATCCGGTGAGTTGGAGCAGACTGATAGTAAACCAAACTGTGATGGGCCCAAGGTTTCAGGCGGCAACATTATTGAACAAAGAACTTGTGTAAATTGAACTTTAAAGAAACTGAAGTAAAAGGTCCAGAAGCAGAGTGATCCAGTGCCATGGGGGTGCTCATTCGAAGGATTCTGACTAGAGCCTTTTTGTGTTGTTTTTTTGAAACTACGAGAACCAAGAGGCCTTAGGAGAGGCCGGCGTGAAGTGTCAAAGTGGTCGTACGAGGGTTGAAGAAAACCCCTCGTACACTCGAAAGTCTTTGACACATTGAGGAAAACTGAGTGACTTGTGAAATTGGCAAATGTGAACCCGACTGAGGGATGCCTGCGAATCAGGGTAACCAGGGACACACCCGAGAACATTGTACTAATAGAACTGTATGAAGCCTGGCTGGGGGCATTAAGGGAAGCCTGACTGGGGGCTTTAAGGAAAGCCTGACTGGGTGCTGAGACCCAAACTTAGGAAAAGGGAAGAACCTAAGGGGTCTTGTGAACTGTGGCAAGTGTGAATCCGATGGAGGGATGCCAGGAGAAAGCTAGGGGAAGGGAATCCCCACTTTCTGATGAGATTGTGAACCTTGATATGGGCAAGTGTGAACCTGACTGAGGGATTCCTGCGAAGACATTGAGACTTTTGAATGTTGCGTTTTCAGTGAAAGGCCATAGTGAACCCGACTGAGGGAGGCTAACATTGCAAGAAGGATCAGAGCCCGGCTAAGGGGGATCCAAGGGGTGAAGAGCAATCGCATAATGTAAAAGATTACCGAAGGAACTTTTGTTTGTTTATTGTTTATGGCCCAGCAGGCCTTCTAAGGCAGGAGATTATACAGTAAAGAGACTTGGCCCAGAAGGTCCTGGCATCGTTGAAATGAACTGTGACCTTGTGCTGGCAAGGCACAGGAGTGTGCTGTGCTCGTAGGTCCTGCCTTGTCCATTGCTAAAAACATGGGGAAAGGAGACCCCAGCCATACCATCCTGACTTATCATTTGTTGAACACTTCTTTATTTTCTTGTGAACATTATCCCACACTATTTTGTAACTTAGTTGTAAGGATTGGCAATAGGTGTTTCTAGTATAGGCCCTTTTTATTTTGACAAGATGCCACTAAAACTGCCTTATTATTATTTGATGGTCATAGCTTGCTCCCATCCTGGATTTAGGTTTAGATTAGGCATGTTTCTCACCCTTTATACAGTTTAATAAACACCCTTGAACTGTGATCACTTGTGTCTGTCTTTACTGTTGCCACCATGAGTTCCTTACAGCACACAAGATGGCAAAAGGTGGAATTTAGAGAGAGTGGCAGTCTTTGCAAAAGGTATGGTGGGAACAAGCAGTGCATCGCCTTGCACCCAACCAAGCAAAAGGAGAGTGTCACAAAGAGGAGAGAGCAGTGCCATAAGTGAACCAGGATTGTTTGGAGAACCAATGGACAGAGAAGTCAAAGCGATGGTTCTCAGGGAAGATCAGGTGGAGCTGAGTGATGTCTTGTCATGCTCCTGCTTCATGCACTTTTCTCTGCTCCTAGCGCCTCCTACCGAGGAAGGTGCCCTGGTGGCTCCCCTGGCGTTTTCTTGATGGGCTGTGGAGACGGTTCCTGCGCCATCCGTCCTGTTGTGCCTTGGCTTCCAGTCATGTGGCACAGCATTGTGCCTCGGCTTCCAGTCATGTGGCACGGCACAGAAACAACACCAGGAACACACATGACTCACGTCAAGAAGCCGAAAGCATTTAAACCTGACTGCTTCCAGGCTTCAGTGCTTCTCCGCTGTTCTCTATGGCAAGAGATGACGTGCATCCATTGTTCTGTTTTTCTGGCTTCTGGACTTTGGCTACTTCACTAAGGATTCTGTCTTCTGTTTTTTTCCCTCTGTCAGTGGCGCTTTTGGACATCTCTGGACCGGTGGACATTACCTTGGATTTGGACACTGGATTGGTTTCGATTTTGGACTTTAGATCTTTTGGATTTTGGGAACTGACTTCTGAAGCTGTCCCTGGTGGGGACTTGCCTCCCTCTGTGTTTCCCTGCCCATAATTCTGTCCCCTCGTGCCACCCGGGTAAGACAATCCCTTTCATAGCTTTGTGCTCTCGTGTCATTCGGGAGGTTTGATATCCCCACCTCTCCACTGGCTGAATCTAGATGTTACAGGTAGGCTAAATGGTCCACGGGGGAGTGAAGGTGGGTGGGTTGTTATACTGAATACCTAAAAACTGTCCCTTGTGTTTCTTTACAGGTGCAGAGGTTACCTGGTGGCCTTACCTGATCCTGTCTTTCCCTTTTGCCCAATTGGTTGGCCATTAGAGTGGTTATCATGTCTTTTCTGGGTACTCCAATGGGTTAAAGGCCTTAGTGCACCTGGTACCTGATTCGTGACAGTGAAACACACAGAAGGCAGTGAAAGGGGTGATGAAGAACGCACACCCGCTGAAGTGAGTGTGGGTGGCAGTATACCAGTTGAGAAAGAAGTTGATGAGGTATGAAGATTATGTGTTGGAATGAGGACATCTTGGGGGTCATTCCAAGTAGGGAGGTAAGGGTTAACGGTCACCGTTAACGAGACCGGTGCCGTTAAACCCTTACCGCCCTATTCCGAGTTCCCTTTGCGGGTTGGTACTTAACACCTGCTTTTTGGAGGCGTTAAAAAACCAACCCGCAAAGGGACCTAGGAGATAATTATGGCACCGTAATTTACGGTGCCGTAATTAGCACCTTCCCCATTCCCATTGAGCCCTATGGGGCAAAAATGGGAATGGGGAAGGGCCCTTGGTGAATGGGGAATTACCGACCCCGCCAACCTTGGAATGGGGCGGTAATTCCACCATTCACCATGGCGGAGTCGGAAAAATAACGGCGTCAACCAAGGCGCTAATAGCCAGGGTCGGAATGAGGCCCCTTGTCTCTCAAGAAAAGGAGGTTTGTGGAGTACTAGTTTGGCAAGAGCAGCTCCTAATGTACTCTCACGGGACTTCTGGCGGCAGGGGCCGAGGATGGAGGGGGAGAGAGACAGGAGCTCACAGAGAGGTGAGAAGTTGTACATGCAGTGCTCTCCCTGCTCAAGATTAACTTATATGAACTGGCTGAGCCCCAAGCTGCCTGTAAAAACTTTAAGGGCCTTATTACGAGTATGGCGGTCCAGAAACAAGGGTGCCGTAGCAATGTACCGACACACTTTACGGACTGCCATACTCAGAGAATGTCGGTAGGGGCACAAATCCCCTTGCAGGCCTGACCTGCTGGGAAATCAGGCCCCTACCGCCATGTCTCTCAGTAAAGCACCGGCACCATTAGCAACAGTGCCGGTGCTTCAGTGTCCCCTATGGGACTCCATGGGAATGGGGATTTACTGTTTTGCCACCACTTGTGGTATACCTTTGGCACCAGGATATCAAGTGGCAGAATCAGTGTTATAGGGTTGGCGGCAACTCGCTGGTAGCACTGGCGATAATCCGCCAACTTCGTAATTATCAGGCAGTGAAGATAACTGCCTTTACTTGCATATAAGTTATTAGGTATTAAAAGCTGCATACTACACTACTCAGTGAATTCTCTCATTGCCAGGCCACAACACTTAACTTCTGGGCTTAGTGTTTAGATGGCCCATCCCTCCAATATTTTTTTTTTTAAACAATTTTATTAATTCCTTCAAACAAACATTACAAACCAAACATGCAGTGCATATGTCAACAGTCTAATTATACATTTTTAATTCTGAAGACTGCTTCCCCTATCCCGCCCCCCATTCCAAACCTATTGCTTCCCACATCCTGTTCCTGCATCTTGTGGTAGGGTCTCCCCTTCCATGGGTTCTGCCGGGTCTTGTATTGATCCAAACAACTCCGCTATTAATAATTTCCAGGCCATCAGGGTCTCTGTCTCCTCCTCCCCCCCAGCGCTGTTCGCTTCTTGCCAAACCATGGTTTCTGCATCCGCCCATTTCTGCAAGTCTTTCCACCACACTTCTACTCGCGATCTGTGGCATGTCTTCCACCCCATAGCAATTCTCCTCTTTGCAAGCACATATGCCAGGTCTTTCAGTTTACTCACATGCTTGAGTTTCTGCGATCTAGGGAACCCCCCATTCCCCAACAAACAGGCCCACACTGTGTCCACCTTAATCTTGACCCCTTTCTCCGCTAGCTTTTGTGCCACTTCGCTCCAGAAGCGCTCAATAACCGGGCATGACCAAAACATATGCACCATACCCGCCTTCTCCTCATCACATTTAGGGCATGCTTGCTGTCCTGCATTTTCAAACCTAGATATCCTCTGGGGTGTCATGTACGCCCTATGCGTAATATACAGTTGTATCTGCTTTAATATCCCATTCCTCGACACCTTCTTATGGTACCCCTGAACTCGTTCCCACATCTCGTCTTCCATCGGGGCTCCTACTTCCAATTCCCAGTCTTGTCTCAATTGTGTTACCTCCTTCCCAACCTTAGACCTCATCATCTCATATATTCTAGATATCTCATGTCCCCCCTCTGTTATACCATATATCATATCTATGGTAGCATCTGGTTCTTCTCCCAGGACTAATTCGGGCCATGTTCTCTTAATTCTCTGCACCATTCTATGATACGTAATATACTGGCCCGTGTGTAACCCAGTTACCTCACCCAGCACCTCAAAATCGATGATAGATCCCTCTCGCCAGATATCTCCTATTGTTGCTAACCCAACTGGTTCCCAGTGGTTTCTGATTATCATCCTTAGCTGCTTGTCTCCCCCTGTTAGTGCAACTAGTGGTACCTGCGGGGAACATGGGGATGGGTTCTCCATCATCTGACATGCCCTGCGCCACATCTTCCATCCAAGTATCATCATTTTAGGACGCCCTTCCATTTCTGTCTTGGGCAACCACATCATCTCTTTCAAGTAAAATGGGGCACAATCCTGTCCAAACAACCTGGATTCGGAGGTCACTTCATCTGAGAGCCATTTGGCAACGTACTGGAGTTGGCTCGCTACATAATAGACCTCATAATTAGGCACTTTTATCCCCCCTTTCTCATAAAAGTTCTGTAACTTCCAAAGCGCCACTCTGTTTCGCGTGCCATGCCACAGGAAATCCCTGCACATACTATTCAGTTTAATGAAGAACTTCTTAGGTATCAGATATGGTATATTCCCAAAATAGTGCAGGAGCCTAGGTAGGACCACCATCTTTAGCATTGCCCCACGTCCCATCATTGCTAAGGGCAACTTCACCCAGAACCTCATGCAATTTTCAATTTTCTCAATAGCTACCTCCGTGTTGTGCCTATGCTCCTTTTCCACTGTGTGGTATACATCTATCCCTAAATAACGAAATGTACTAACCGCCCATGGTATCTGTAAGACCGGTAACTGTTCCATTAGAATCCCTTTATAGCCACCTAACGGGAACATGCTAGATTTCTGAGGGTTCACCGCTATACCAGACAACCCCGCATATCTCTCCATCACTTCTAAAAAATATTGGAGATTTTCTTCTGGGTGCCGCAAGTACAGCAGCATGTCATCCACATATATGGAGATCAGATGTCGTTCCCCTCCCACCGCAATGCCTATGATGTCATATTGTTGTCTCAAGTATATTGCTAGGGGTTCTAGAGCCAATATATAAAGCATTGGAGAGCACAGGCATCCTTGCCTGATGCCTCTAAGCACCTGACATCTTTCTGATATCACTGCTCCCGTTTTAACCCTGGCTAGCAGTTCACTGTATAGCATTTTCGCCCACTGTATATATCCAGGCCCCATCCCGTAACCCGCCAGCAGCCATGGCCACTTGACCGAGTCGAAGGCCTTTACTGCATCCAACGACACAATTGCCATTTCACCCTCGTTCTCGCTCCCAAACTCAATAACTCGTTGAAGTCATCTGTGATTATTGGATATATTCCTATTCGGGACATAACCCGTCTGATCGGGGTGTATTAATTTACCAATAACCCTCTTCAGCCTATTTGCCAAAACAGCTGTAAGTATCTTGCTGTCTTGATTCAACATCGACAAGGGTCTATAGGAACCGCAGCTGTGCCCAGATTTGTTAGGCTTGGGAAGCGGTATTATAATAGCTTCTCTAAGCGACTCTGGCAATTTCCCAACTCAAACGCTTCATTCAGCATTTCTAACAATGGGGGAAGCACCTCTTCTTTATATACTTTATAAAACTCACTTGGGAGTCCATCAGCCCCCGGGTCTTACTGGTGGGCAACTGTCTCACCACCTCTTCTAGCTCCTCCAAAGTAATTGGTGCATCCAACTCCTCTCTTTCCTCTGCACTTATCTTGGGCAGTCCTATATCCTCCAGTGTTTCTATTATCATTGTGCGACTACTCTCCCCATCATCTCCGTATAGTAGCCTATAATAGTCTACAAACTCCTGATTAACTTCCTCTTGAGTATCAGCTACACTACCATCTTCCCTCGTTATTGTCCTGATCATGGGTCTGGGGGTTTTGCCTCCAATAATTAGCATCACTTTGTTTCACTAAATAGCCTGAGTTGGGGTGAAAAAGGTGCTTCTAACTTGCCAAACAAAGGTGCAATACCTATTCAGCCTCCAGGGCTCAGAGGAAGGGGGTGGTCGACAGCACAATGGGTTTAATGGCCCCACCCAATACCAGCTTTCAAAACTGCCATCCAGCCCCCCAAAAGTTTGAGGCTGGCTCCGCCTTGCTGCTCATGCACTTCTATTACTTCTTTGTGCTCTCACTCATGCACCCTCTACTCTTGCGCTCCTCGATTAACCTGGCTGCAGTGGCTATTATTTGTACCTTAGTTTCTGTCTTGCCTGCCACCTTTTCATTTTCTGCAGCAAATTAGATATTTTACACAGTGTAGCAGGTGGCAGGTTGGGCATATAACGAGCAAAGGGAATCCAGGGAGGAAGCCCCTCCATAACCTCCTAGCTGCGGCATTGTCTGATTATTAAACAAATATCTTGTCTATAATCATGCATTTCATTAAGTATAGACTGCTTTAAATGCCATATAATGGTATAACCGTGTCAGGTTGGTTTACAAAAGTAAATGGTGGATTAGAGACATGTTGTTCTTCATTTTACAGCTATCACTTTTTCACAGCCCTGTCATAGGTCATAAGAGATTTAGAATTGACTGTCAAAATCTTCCATGGTCAGCAGGGGATTGTCTGTACCCACTCCGACGCAGAAAGGCTTGCACAGTGAGTGTGCCTTCTGACTAGAACATTATAAATAGAAGGGAAGTTGGCACATTGCAACAGATGAGTGAGTGATACCAAGGCACATGTGCTCCGTAAACAAGTGCAATGGACACGGGGGTGGTGTTAGGGGAGGTAAGCAAAACAGGTTGGTACAGTGGATATTGCACAGTGACAAAGTAAACACCATCGTCCCCCTGTCCTCCTTAAACCTGAATCTCCTTCTTACCACTCCCGTCATTCACATTGCGCTGCTGTACTACTTAGGGATTTGTTATGAGCTTTGCAGTATTCTCAGAAAA
The DNA here is from genome assembly GCF_040938575.1 of Ambystoma mexicanum. Classification (NCBI taxonomy): domain Eukaryota; kingdom Metazoa; phylum Chordata; class Amphibia; order Caudata; family Ambystomatidae; genus Ambystoma; species Ambystoma mexicanum. The sequence goes on from NC_090930.1 coordinate 1,120,683,966, forward strand.
TAATACTGCAGGCAGTGAGGCATATGGGAAAGCAGTGCTTCCCACCGCTGCTGTCTTTTAGTGAACATTGCATAGAGGGGTTAGTAAAGATCCTTCATCTTTTTGTCCCACAATTGAAAGAATTAAGTTTTAATGTATTATAATTATTATTCCTGGCTGATCAACATTATCTGCCCCAACACCTCTGTGATTGCTTTGGCCTTTCCCTGCCCGCTATACTCCCTCTACTGCTGCCCCCTCTCTGCCCTCTTTGCTTACCCTTAATTTCTGCTGCTACCAACCTGTCCCTGCGCCCAGCCTTGACTACTGCTGACCTATCCCTACTCCTGCGTCATCCATTGACTGCTGTTTCCCGCCTCCTTGCCCCAGTGCCCCTTAACTTCTGCTGTCACCACTGATTGCTGCTACACCTTCCTGACTGATGCACTGTGTGACAATGTCAGTAACCTGATCTTGTCAAGAGGGGATGGGAACCCCTATCAGACTGGGATGGGAGGCCTCCCAGGGGGGGGAATGCAGAAGCAATCCTACCCCACAGGGGGCTGGTGGCATTTGGGAGGGCCCAATTCCTGTCCATTCCCATGTGCCAGTCCATATACGTGCAGTACCAATTTGCATCACCTCGTGCCTCGAAACCACACGCTGGCAAAGTGTTCTCTTTCCTTTGCAGAGAACCAACAGACCCAGGAGAAAAGCATCCACAAGACAAAGAACCATCAGCGCCCCCCATAAGGCCATCTGAAATACCAGCTGGAGAGAGAGTTAGCGGGAAGAGAGCCAGAGGCCCTGCCCACTTATCCTACATGAGCAGCGTACAGACAGCGCCAGGTGAAGGGAAGCAATAGAAGGAGGAGCCGGAGCTCGCACATGGCTAATTAATTAATTTAATTCATTCATATTTTGTAACGCACTAATTACCAGAGACCAGTCTTTAATCACGGGACCAGGATTCAAATCTGTGTTGCTCTGCATTGTCTTTCTTCCAAGACAAACGCGTTGCCCCTGAGCCATCCTCCCAGCCCGTTGGCTTTTACCAATGCCCTGAACCCTACGCAGGGCCACAGCCCACCCAATTAAGAGACTGGTGCAGCTCCCCTAGACCACCAGGGTCAGGAAACAAAACCACCCCTAACAGAGACTGGACTTAACTTAGGAACTATACTAAGAAATTGTTGTGTTTAACACTTCCCAGTCGGGTATGACAGGGCCAGATGCCTCCTACTTCCCTGGCATGCCCCTGTGTCAACTCCTCATCCTCAGCCGCCCCTACAAATTCCAGTCCATCTGACAAGTTCCTGCAGCCAGATCCTGTGGCCCTTTGCTGGCTTGACCAGCTTGCCTCCTTCTTTGTCATCACACCACTAAGAACATGCCACAGGCAAGGCGCCCCAAATTCACAGAAGATGAGCGTAAGGTCCTGGTTGAGAGCGTTGTAAAGGAGCAGCATGCCTGGTGGGTCTTGAACATCATGAAATCTTGCTCTGCCAGAGCCCCAAAATATGGAAATCCATCCTGAGGAACATTAATGCGGTGTTGACCCGATACAGAAGTGCTGGCAGAAGTGAGGGGTCTTGTGCGGCAGCTGATCACAAATAACTGCATGGAGTTTTTGGCCACAGGAGGTGGCTCACTATTGTCACCTTTTAAGTTGCGGCCAATGGAGAAGCATGCACAGACTGTCCTCGACATTAAGCACCCTCGAAACAATTGGAGGATTCGAGACTGAGGATGAAAATGAGTTCACCACATGCAAACATGACTTGAAAGTGTCTAAGTGGGCAAGACCTTTTGCCTTTGGTGCAAATGTGCAGAAGCACTCAGATCAACACCCAAATGCTAACAGATGTGGACATATGACATCAGCAATACATTCTGCCCCAAGTCAGGACCCTCCTGTCACCCCCTCACATGCCTGTGGCCAAATGCCTCCACTTTCCCTTTGCACATGGGCAGATGAAGACTCATGTCTGTAAATAGGTCAAGTTAACCAAATGCCCACCAGAAATCACTGGTAGACTCATACTACACTCTGCAATGGTCTTCATCCATAGGAATGGGTACATACCGAAATGTATTGAGCTTGTCATCTTGTGATATCATCAACATGTTAACTGAAGATGGGACTAACTCGATTCCTTTTCTGTAATTTTTTTTGTGATGAAATGTAAATTGAAACACTGAATGTGAAGAGGAACTATATATGCTATCCAATTTATAATGTTCCTAGTAAAATATTGAAGTAATACATGTGAACAGGATTTGAAAAACATATATTTGAATACATTTTTTAAAATATTCATATTTAGAGAGTTGAAAGTAACATATTTATGGATGCATTCCATCGAAGAGAGCAGTACCTGTCTACCAAGCGGGAACGTGGTTAATTTCATTATAGGATCGTTGTGCAGGTTCTATAGTACTGGCACCCACAATTTTATGAAAATATTATTAAAACATTTTTTTCTGATAACTATTAGGACAGAGGTAGTGCAGCCTTTGAATCATTATCTTCCACATGCGCACCTTTGGTACAGCACGTTGCTAACAATGAAAATGTGTTTTTCAAGAATTGAAGCACTGGCGGAAAAGAAAGCAGAGGGTTGGGGCTTCTCATCTGAGGAGGCCACTCATACATTAGGGTGAATTAAATGTAAAGAATAGGAATTGAGCTCTCAGGAAAGCCCCTAAACGATCATTCAAAAAGTTGAGTACTTAATTCGCAGAGATATAAACAATAGTTGCATGCATCTACATTAAGCCAATACTACACTTCACAAAAGATTTCACATGGTATTAGAGTTCATCTTAAACGAACTTTACGTAGATAGTCCACAGTGCTCATTTTTCTTAATCCTTTTAACTACAGAGGAATTATTGACACAGAGACAAAAACGATCAATAATTTGTCTTTACATTTTTCTAAAATAAAGTTAACATTTGCTTAGGGGATAATGCTAAATTAGATAGTTATTTAAAAAGTGCTGCAAAACCACAAAATTGCACACATTTGGGAGAGACATATTGGGCCTCATTACGAGGTAGGAGGTAGCCATGGTGCTATTAGCCATGGCTACCCCCTTAACGCATACCGGGTCCGGGTTCTCGGAATGGGTACTTATCGGGTCATTGCAACCTTGGAGGACCCGGTAAGTCCCCATTCTGAGAACCATTCCCCATTCCCATTCGAGCCCCCATAGGGCTCAATGGGAATGAGGAAGGAGCTAATAACGGGCCCGCTAATAGCGGGCCCGTTATTAGCTCCCTGGTCCCTTAAAGGCTCCTGCTGGTAAAACCAGACGCCTTTAGCGGGACCCACTAAGGGACCTCGTAATGCGGCGGTAAGGGGTTAAAGGCAACGGCAACCTTACTGTTAACCCCTTACCGCCGACCTCGTAATGAGGCCCATTATTGTATTACAAATTTGACATCGTATACACGTGGCAAGAGGCTTATGATAGCAATCCTGTTACTCGTTCTAGACAATCAAAAACAACATAACCTCCTATGCGGTTTCTAGCGGTGAGCTTGAAGAACAATCAAAAATATTGACAGATATTGCCCTACAAAGCACAAATTCCTTCAGATGATTTAACAAAAATCTACTTCTATTACTATCCAAGTGTGTTTTTTTTAGACAATGATAGCCTATCAGAAAGAAACTTTTATCATAAATGTGTCTAAAGTTACACTAAATTCCCCACACATGAGTATATTACAAAAAAGTGTATCTTTTGTTCCAACATCCAAGTTTAGTTTTTTACAGGAGCACATAGATTTACATAATTTAACCAGAAAGATGGGACTCAAGTTATTTTTTGCAACTTTAGACCTGCCAGAGTTGATAAAGACAGTAGAGAATCCTTACAATTTTAACATAAAAGTATCTTTCGTCCTAATGTTACTAATTCTGCTTTGGACTATTGTGTAGCTTATTTCAGGAAATGTAATTTACAGAAGAGCACACGTAGAAATGTGACACTCCAGGTCTTGAGACACCTAAGAGACCTAACCCATAACCAAGTTATCACCATCAAACCAGCAGATAAAGGAGCAGCAGTGTCAATAATGAACATAAATACCAATGATTTTTTGACTTTATTATAACGCCAACAGTTTCAATACAGCACAGACATACTATTTACAATAGATGTGGTGAGTTTATATGCATCTATTCCACACATCGATGAACGAGAAGGAATAAAGTAGATTCCTCAACAGAATTGGGTGGGAGCCAAGAAAGATTTCTTGATCACCTTGCTGAAATTAATTTACAAAACTACTTTTTCAGCTTTGATGCATAATTCTAACTTCCAATTGCGAGTACATCTATGGAGGCTAGCCTGGCCCCACTTTAGGTAAATATCTTCATGTACTATTTGAAAAAACCTTTCTTTCTGGAGGTACCAAGTTGGAAACATTTTTTATTTTACAAGTGGTACATAGATGTTCTTTCTGGTATCTGGACAGGACAGGACTCATTGAAGAACAACAGGAATACTTCAAATACACCAACAATATGAATACATGTTCAGTTTACATACAGATTGATATAAAAGCAGAGAAATTGACAAGAACATTGTATGTTAAATCCACAGATAGAAATAACTTACTACATAGAGAAAGTTTCCATCCCAGATCTTATATCATTGGCTTACTTTACAGTCAATTTATTAAGGGTAAAACGAATAGCTTCAGAACCTGATGAAATTTTGTCAACAAGAATCATTTATGAATTCTACAATTTGAGAGAGGGGCTACAACATACACGATTTTGAACACACAGCAACCAAAGTAGTTGTGATAGGTAGACACAGTAAACTTGCACTGAAAATGTGAAACAATCGTCATCTTTATGATACGTTAGCACATACTCTAGGCAAAGCTTTCTGATTAAGGCCATTATATGAAACAATTGGCAGATGTTTAAAAATGATGGGTTAACTGATACATTATTTAAAGAACCCCCTATGTTTGCATACCTTGATAAACAGGCATTGCAGGATATCTTGAGTAGAGCAGAATTTAGAAGTAAACAGGATATTGAGACAGAATTGAAACCATCAAGATGTGGAAAATGCCCTTGTCACAATTGCCAACATTGTAACAACCTGATAAATGGAGATAGTATTCAACATCCATACACGGGGCATACATTTCATCTGAAACATTTCATTACTTGGGAAGCCAGCAATGTTTTTAATGCGGTGCAGGAGCCATGTTGTAATTTGTACGTGAGATTAACAACTAGAAAAGAGCCTAAACCAAACATCAGGATGAAGAATGAGAAATCCCCAGAGTGATACATTTTATGGAACATAAAACACACGGGGGCACAGCTACACTTTATTATCTTAGAAGTAGAACAAGTTCATGAAAGAGGAAGTGTTATCTCTAAATGTTTATAACAAAGGGGGGGGGGCTTCAGGATTGAAGGATTAATGCCCGTGCACCCAAAAGGGATGAACAGTGAATTGGATCTGAACAGTTTCAAATGACTTTTTCCACAATTAATATATTATATATTTGTTTTCATTTTTTGCCCAGCTGTTCATCAAAAGTTACAACATGATGAACTTACAAATAGGGCTCTCCAAAGGATCTAATATTAAGTATCTTGTGTATTGATTCTAACAAAACAGTTGTTATTAAGTCACTTTGTCAATATTATGTAAACCACATATGGGTGTTATGGACTTTTGGATGTATCAGAGACAGTTGTCATATATGTATTAAGTTACAATTGTGATGAGATATATAATATTACTTAATATTTGAACTGATATTCATCAAAGATATTGAGAACATGATCATTTAAATATATCCTTGGTTAAGGGATTTTTAAAACATACTTTAATACTGGACTTTCATAACACAAATCATAGAGTATTTAGTGATCAAAAGAGGAATGTTCTGAAGAACATTACGGTAATGGTTATCATTATAATCAGTTTAATTAACATCACAGTTTACAGATATCGACACTTGTGGGAGCAATTTGATATGTTGCACACAATCAGTTTCTACCATTATTACGTCAAAGAAAACAACTAAAATGGTGGCCAGCGTCATTTCCGCTTTCTTCGCAAGTACTTCCGGTTTATAGCTTTATTAGGGGAAATGCGGACAATAGTGTTTCTTTTGACAATCGTGTGAGCAAAACCACACACTGGAAAATACAACAACTAAGAGGAATACGTATGTTTTTACATACTTTGGTGTGCCAGAAATAGGAGTCGGACCACTGGAGTTGGTTGGCAAAGAAGATTTATTAACTTAAATGAAAATGTGCCCTGCCTGACCTTACTACTACAGTGAGGTTCCCTATCTGCAAATACAAATCTACATACATTGCTCCCCTCTCTGTAAGGTTGTAATACCCCATGAGAAGAGAGTGTGATTATTTTGGCCTGTCCCTTGTTTGTCGAGAATCTCCTGATGGCATTGGATGGCCCTGGCTTGATTTTCGATAATTCTCTCCAGGAGATTTTCAAGGAATGGAGGTGTTGCCATATTTAGTTCTGTAGCTCCAGAGACGGGGGTCTCGGTATCTACCTCAGAAAACATAACAATTTCAGTGTTTAGGGACTGTAATTCTCCCTCATCATCGGAAACCACTAGGGAGTTTGCTTGTAAGAGGAGAGGTTATGGGGCTTTGGATTGGCCTACTCTCCTCTAGCTTACAGTGCTTCGGAACAGCCCTTAAGGAAGGTCTAATGCCCCACTGGCAGATGGCTGGTAGTTTATCGGTCTTGACATAAAGAGCTTTGCCTAGGTCTGACACTATGTCGGATTATCAAGATCCCACTCTAATACCATATGCAGTGTGCCAGAAATAGGAGTTGGACCACTGCACCTGGTTGACAAAGAAGATGTATTAACTTAAATGAAAATGTGCCCTACCGGACCCTACTACTTTGATGAGGTTCCCTATCTAAAACTGAAAATCTAAAGTGATCGTTAAGTTCTTATGTCAACACAAACAGTCTGTCCTTAGTCCGAAACATAACTTGACTATGGGCCTCATTACGAGTATGGAGACAGCCATGCCCTTATTAGGGGCATGGCTGCCTCCATACCAGGTTCCAGTACCGGGTTCCTCCAATGGGGACTTACCGGGCTATTCCGACCATGGAGGACCCGGTAAGTCCTCATTGGAAAAACCCATCCCCATTCCCATTTGAGCCCCCATAGGGCTCAATGGGAATGTGGAGGGAGCAATTAGCTCTCTGGTCCCCTCGCGGGACCCGCTAAGGATGCCTGGTTTTACCAGGTGTCCTTACCGGGTCCCGCAAGGGAACCTCGTAATAGGACGTCCCGTAATGAAGGGTGCCGTTCCTGTACCGGCACCCTTCATTACGGGAGCGCCATGGCCGTAATGAGGCCCTATGTGGTTTTACCACTATGTACAAATTATAAGAAATAAAGTACATGCCTGCTAGGCTTAGGATCTTGTAGCTGACCCTGTCTTCAGTCAACAGAAATGTTACTTGAAAAGAGATGCTCATCACTCCACAGTTCTCAAAAGGAAATCCTTGAAAAGAAATGTTCGTCCTAGTTTTGTGTATTTGGCTTCTGACAACAGTCTGTTGCACAAACGTAACTCCGTTTTATGACAGTTTCTGTAAACAGGATTCACTTTTGAAGTCTTGTACTTGATTTTCCTTACAATTCTCCAGAACCATAGAAGGTTCACATATGTAGAAAGAAGGTTGCTTTTCTCATTCCCTTCAAAATACTTGGGATATATCTTGACAGCCCCCTTTCCCTTTCGCCTTGGTTTTTAGGGGTTTGGCGACCAGCACTCTCATAAACTTCACCTCACTTGTATATCCTAGGGTCTTGTGTTTTCCCTTGTTCGTTGCAGAGCTCGACCTCCCCCCTCCCTTTCTCGTGCCCAAGATGCATATCTGTTACTCTTCGGTATTATCTCCAGGGAGGGTTGGTGGCTCTGGTAGCAACAGACTCCCTCTCGCCGGGCTACTTTCAGTTGTTCTCCAGCGGCAGACTTCTCAGTGGCTCCTTGGTATCTCGTTCTTTGACTTCTTCCAGCGGCTGCCTTCTCATGGGCTCGCCGCTGCTTCCTTTGGGCTTATCCGGTGTCCGTCTTTTTGTGGGCTTGCTGGTATTCTCTCCAGGTTTCTACGGCATCTGTCTTTTCATGGGCTCACTGGTGCTTTCTTGGGCCTTCTCTGGTGTTAACCTTCTCGTGGGCTTGCATGTGCTTTCTTTGGGTCTCTCTGGCAGTAGTCTTCTCCTGGGCTCGTCAGGATTTCTTCTTCTGACTTTCTCCAACCGTAACTCTTTTGTGGGCTGGTTGGTCTGTCTTCCACTGGTAGTAACCTTCTTGTGGGCTCCCATATGTCTCTCCGTCCCTTCTGGCTTTCTCCAGCGGTAGCCTTCTTGTGGGCTTGCTGGTCTCCCTTCCTTTGGCTTTTTTTGGTGGCAGCCTTCTCGTGGGCTCGCTGGATTTTCTTCCTTTGTCTGTGCAACGACAGCATTCTCCTGATCTCGCTGGTGTCTCTTTCTCTTCCTTTCTGAGCATCACTCCATATGCTCTCGTCAAACTTAGTCAAATTGGGGTTCCTGGGCTTGGTGAAGTTCTGCAGGCTGCTCGCCCACCTTGTACTCTGTTTAGTGCCACCTCCAAGCAGCGCTGGTTCTGCACGATAGCATCAGCAGTCGCTCTGCATGTCTCCGGTACAGCTGATTGACTCTACGCCAGCCGGTCTCCCCCTCCAGGTGAGGCTTGCAAGGTCTTTATATGTGTCTCTGTAATGAGAGACCAAGTTCCATTGGCTACAAGTTTTCAGTCATGAGTTGGGGTCAACATTACTTAGACAAAAAAAAGGCGTTTTTCACGTTGACATCCTCTTCAGCAGCCATATATGCAGACAACACAGGATTTTGGGAAGGTTTTTGGAGTACTTGTTCACTAAGGGGGAGTCACTCCCCCCGAGATCCCTCTTGCCCAAACCCTAGGGATGGTCTTGCTTAGCGGGCTCACCTTCCTAGTGTCAATGGTGGTGACTCTCACTAGGGCAGAAGGGACGAATACTCTGAATTTGTCACAATGCACTTAGTCAAAGTATCGAGAGTAGCCTTACAGTTAACTTTTATTGGGTTCATAGCATGGCAAGAAGTAAACATGGGTAATTTTTTTTTAACAAGCTGGCCTGTAAGGTACTGCTGGTTTGGACTGATACAAACACTATACAGAAGTCCATTTTGAAATACTTGGAGGACTCAATAATGACTTTTGTCGGCTGCGCAAGAACAGAAACCAATAATTAAAGATTTCAACGACACTTGGGGAGCATCAAATGCAACTAGTACTCTAAGTATTACATGAATTATAACTATTGGCTTAAAAATGTGAATGACTCTAAAACATTTTTCATCTTTATATTTTTATATTTAGTATATTGAAGAAGTTGATGAGTATTAGTTCCTGAAGAAGGGTACATCCCGGCATTGAGCCTGTCATCTTGTGAGATCATCAACATGTTAATTGAAGAAGGGAATAGCTCAATTAATTTTCTTTTATTTTTTTGTAATGAAATGTAAATTGAAACACTAAATGTCAATAGGAACTATATCGTTTTTTTAATCAACGATTGAATACATGATTTATCATTTTCCTAGTAAAATATTAAAGTAGTACATGTTAACAGGATTTGAAAAACCTATATTTTAATTAATTACTTTGAAAATGATGTACATTTAGAGAGTTGAAAGTAACAGTCTAGCAGTAGTTTCTGTTGGATATTTGGTTGGTTTCATTTCAGTAACATTGCCCAGGTACTGTAGTACTGGCACACAAAATGTCAGGAAACTATGATTAAAATATATATTTTTTTGTTTTTTGTATAGTGCATTTAGTTCATTGCAAAACTTAAACATACACAATTCTAAAAAGAATAAAAAATATTTCTTTTATACAAAATCAGCTAGCAAATCAGTTACATCTCTTCAGTGTCTATTTCCAAACTGCAAAAGCTGCTGCATGGATTCCACCCCACGTAACATTGATCAAAATTGGTCATGAAGAATGTTTTTATATTTTTGTGACGTATCCAGAGTAACCTGTCCTGCAGCACATTGCCAACTCAGCACAAGTTGTTAATATATGGCGGATAGTTTCAAAGAATGTTTTTCTGAGAAATATTAGGACAGAGGTAGTGCAGCCTTTTCATTAATTTTGGAATTGAAAATAGGTCAGAGTCATGCCCCTCTGGTGCATTTGGGTATCTGCAGAGTTCCCAGTCCAACTGTGAGCCAGAGGAGAAGGCCTGTACGATTGTCCTAGGGACATGGAGTCGCCCCATAACCATACTTCACCAGAAAGTATGATTCGATGCATGGCCCTACTAGCATAGTGTAGTGCCAGTGAGTACCATGCACCAGCTGGATGGGCGGCTACATGCAAGAAGCCATGGATCTTGCATGTCCCTAACGTGCAATTTGCAGTGAGTTGCTTGCCAATGTGTGCACTTACATGCACTGTAGCTCCCAGTGTGCAATTCTCCTAGTTTGCAGTATGGAGTGCAAACAATGTAAATATGGATAGACCAAAAGACGGGTGCACCATTAGTGCTTCATAGTGCAAACAAGTGCGAATGTCGCACACATTGTGCGCATGGTGGAAGGTGTTTCAGATGAATTCCCATGGAATTTCCAGGTTTTATCAACTGCTAAAAATTTGGAAGGGGAGGCAGAAGGGTACCTGAATGTTACTGCACGTGCTTTAACACTCAAATAAAACAAGCCCCAAGTGTTTGCCGAGGGCTGACTGTCATGTAATGTGTCCTCATGCCAGACCCCACAATGATTCATAATGCATGTGCATGAACTGTGGGAATTGAAAAGGCAGGATGTCTGTGACCAGAAATCAGGTCCTCGCATGACTGCCCGACACATACCCTACTTGCATGCTGTAGCCCTATTGTGTCTGCAAAATCCATCCACTTATCAGAGTTGTGCTTTCCACATGAATGTAGGGAGCCCCGCAGGGCAGAGAGCCGGGGTCGGGGTATGGGAGGAGAGAGGGAAAGGAAGCGGTAGCCCATCACCCATCTGCGAGCATGCCTGCCGTAACGCAGAGCCGGAAAACAATGACAACATCAGTGTCATGTCCAACCACTGTAACATTGTTGCAAAACGTCATGCCCTGATTAGCAGGGATGCTCCAAGTACAGGACAAGCAGGATTCAGCTGCTGGCATGTATCATGCACAATCTTTCCTCCTACTGGCTGCGCTTACCAACATGCAGTTGAACAATAGTGTACCAACGTGGTCCTACATGCAGCAACGTGAAGTCAATAGCACAGAGAGATATGTGTGTCCATGTTGGATGGTCTGTGTGTTGATATGCCGACATACCTATGGCATGACATCACAACATCCAGCTACATGGAGCGCATGATGTCTACAACACAACACTAAAGTGCATGACAACCCCTGCCTGGGGTGGGGAGAGGACTGTGGAAATACCAAAAGGGGATGTTGATGTGCAGCATTCCAATGACAAATGTCTACATGCATCTGCTGGAGCAACGTTACCACAAATATGGTCCCTGACAGCATATACCACTGTACATCAGGAAGTTGTGATATAAATGGAACATTAAATGCTCTCCTTTGTCTGCCATACACCTATTACTTACATGTTCCCTTTTTTTGCATAGAAGAATCTGCTATTGCAACTTCACTGTCCATAGTCAGTGTGGTTAGTCCCAATGCTCATGTCTCTATTACAATGGATAGCTGTTACTCCTGCAAGGCGCGCATAGTAAGCCACCATTCCCCGGAGACTACTGCTCGCCGAACGCACAGAATATTTTTGAAAACAGAGAAAGCTTTTGAAAACAAAATTCTTGAAGGACTAGCAACTTCAATTTGTTTCCTCTAGTCCCCCCCACTTGTTCGCAACATCAACTCGAAATTACCGATGCGCACCACCTTCATGGAAACCAGCAACCTCCAGAGCCTTTAAGAAATCTCGCCTGTACATGAGACAGCCTTATAGCAAACTCTTTCTCAAGACGCCACCCACAATTATAGATGAATAAGCACACCTACTTCTACAAGTCTCTTGCAAACATCATCCCATAGAGTCCTGAAGACAGTTTGGAGCATTATAATTTCTGCAGCACTCAGAGAATTTGATGCGAAACCACTTCCGAACCAGAAACACTATTTTTGTGTCGACAGTAGATATGTACTGCTAAATGTTTTGACAGTACATGAACCATCACCAGTGTGCCACTAACCTCACCATGTACAGAATTGTATGGTTTTCGCTCAGTACATGACTAGTAATTTAGCCTTTGTTTTTATTATGCTTCTTAAATGTGAATACATTTTGTTTTATCAGTACTATTTACACTTTGTTTTGCGTGATCATAATAATTCCTAGCTTTCTGTAGGTTTGTTTGCACCTCCTGTGCGTCAAAGAGAGCGGTAGCCTTGACTCTCTGTTCTTCCTTTCTACTACTCTTGCAAGGCGCCATAAAGTGAATGATTGTGTATACAGATGTGAGGCAGATGCAGGTCTGCACAGTAAATGCAGGAGCTTATACATTATTATTAACAGAATGATAATAGGATATTGTAGTTAGCTAAAAGGAATTTAATCCTGCTTTCATTGTACTCAAATTGACAGAGATTGTGTTTAAATAAGAACAAAAATACTTTATCTATGCTGTGTGCGCTGTGTAAAACAGGGAACATTTCTCAGTTCAAAAGGTGTAGCCTTTTTTTAAATTATACTTAAAATAAACTGAATCCTGTGGTGGTCACAGGTGTAATCTAACACTTTGGCCTGTGAATTAGGGGCCATGCATCAAGGCCCAAATAGAGAATTGCTAGATAATTTGCGACCTGTAAAATCCATAGATATTTAAAAAGTGAATGGGAGGTTTAAGGGGGTTTAGCCTTCCTAATTCCAATTCCATTGTAATGATACCAATATAAATACATCCTCCTCTATTGACGGTGCACAGCAGGAGAAGGCTCTCTGCCTGCTGGGCCCGATTTGCAAAGTGAAGTTGGGGGGGTGGGGGGGAGGTAAACATCCTTGTATTAGGACATTATAAAACATGTTTTCTATATTGGGTGAGTGAACCAAGATCCTGTGCATTCTAAATTGATAGCACTGTTTTTCTAACCCAAACCTGCAGAATTGGATGAAATTCATTATAGTCTATATTTAGATTTTATAATACACATGCTAGAAATCCACAACCCCACATTCACACAGGAGGGCAAACTGATGTAAATATGTGTACACATGTAATTTTCTATATAGCTTTTCACTGATACCAATACTTGTTTTTGATACAGAGGAAAATATATATTTTAATCTGCTATTGATCATGTATACATGTTAATTGAAGAGTGGTTTAATATACTGACTGATAAGCAGCATGGCTGTCATAGAATTGAGAATGCTGCTAATAGGTGGCCTTGCGTTTTTAGGATTAGAAATGTTAGCATGTATTCACTTGACATTATGGTGATTGAATGTGTGTGTGCCACCTCCTATGAGATTGTCACAGGAAGGCCAATTCTAATGGTGGATGCAGGTGAGACATTACTGCATCCATGACTTTGTAAATGCAGTTGGTGTGGAGCTAAGGCTGAACGGCAGAGCTTTGTACTGGAATACTGAAGCAGAAGATCTTCCTGTGGGGCTTCCAAATTGGCACATGATTCTATGAGAACTGCAAGTCTAGCGCATACAGACAATCCCCTTCCATGAGAGGGGACAGGATCTGTGCCAGAATGACCATCTTGAATCTCTCAGTTGGGAGATATTCGTTGAAGCTTGACAGGTCAAGGATAATTCTCCATCCCAAATTGTCCTTCTTGGACAGAGCAAAGAATAGTGAGAAATAGCCACTAGAAGGTGAGTACACATTATTCTACTGTATGGATATCCTACTTCAATAGCTTCAGAAGTTCCTCTTATATGTTTATTAAAAATTATTGAGGTAGGGGGGAAGTGGGCAGATGGGTTGGAATGGGGAATTTGAAGCTGTTCTTCACTACCGAAAGTCCAGAGGTTCTCTGTTATTTCCCTTGACAATGGAATGCGTAGAGATACCAGTCTGCCAGTTGGTGTCAAGTGCTGCCAGACCTTGGGACTGTCAAATTTCAGAGCTCAACGTAGTGCCTAAGAACATCTTGCAAAGTATTTTTCTTGCCTGCGGTCCAGTGCTTCGCCTTCAGCTATCCATGCTCTGAGTATGGACCAGGAAGCCTCAGAATCCCACTGATGTTCTTTAGCCCCTCTGCTGTGCCGAAGCAGGTTTGGTGGCTGGCCTGCAGATGGCAGAGTTCTTGCTGTGTTTGAGACTTTTTCTTAGTTAGTTTCTTATCTGTACTAGGATGAAAGAGGGGGAGGCTATCAAAGGCAGGCTCCTGACCTTTTCCTGGATCACTGGTAAAAGCTTAGTGCTATTCAGCCAAGCCGTTCTGCAGGGATCCAACCACAAGCGTATTCCTATTGGCATCACAGTTCGCCTGCCGTATGCATAAAGCACTGTTCAAATAAATCTTTTTCCTGATCCCATCAAGAACCTTCTCCTCTTGGCCACAGGGCGTAAAGGAGGGGCTGCCAGACCCAGAGTGTGCTTGGGGTTTTGTGTTACTGCAGAGCATCTCTGAAGGAATTATCCTACAGCATTTATCCAATCACTGCCTATTCTGCATTCTCTACAGATGCAGTCTCCAGCAGGGAAAGCTTCAGAAATTCCAGGATGTCAGCTATTCTTTCCTGAAACACCCACATGGAATGTGGCGTTCCATCCTGTTTCTCTTACACTGTATCTGCTGTATTTTTCTGGTCTATGGGGGCCTGTCTCTGTGGGTCAGTGGACCTGGTTGACCCATCTGATACTTTCAGTTCTGTTGATAGGGTTCCTGTAGAAGTGATCGTTTTGTGCTTGTTGCCATTTTCTGCAGTATGTCTTTAAAGAATTCTCCCATGACTAGGCCAGTTAACAAACTCTTCAATCTCGTCATAGGTGATTCATCTGGTGACACAGGAAGCAGCCTCTTGACTACTCCTGTTGTGCAAATGAACTGCTGTGGTAGCACTTGGATGCTCTGTCTGGCTAAGGTATGAGTGTACATGAATATGGTGCCAGGTAGGCACACCCAGGTATCCCAAATGGGGGACCACTTCACCCGTGGTTGAAAAGAATGAGCGCACACATGGGCACCTGAGACAAGGGTCCCAGCGCAGCAACAGGCATTTCTCCAGTTGTGACCAGTCTGGGGGAGTGGCACAGGCAGGGGTCTACCTGTGTTTGTGAAGCTCTGGAGTTATGAAGCCATTACTTCCACGTACACTCTCGTTCTCTCATTGTCTCCTTGTATGGGGGCCTTCCCCCTGGTATCTTTCTCAATTTCACTGAAGCTTCTGCCTATGCAGCACAATGACTCACATAGGGTGTCCACCATCTTGGGGCCATACTCGTGCATCATGATGGATCATTGCTCCGACTGTCGATGCCTCCTGTGATTGTCGTTATTTGCTAAAACCAAGTTTACACTATGCACATAATGCCTTTATATTCCTTTCTCCTTGCAGGCAGCCCTCTGCTTTGGGCTCCGGTACTCTGTGTAAACTGATTTTGATGATCTCCGGGTTTATTCAGCTAGCACTACACACCAGACACCACTTACAGTAGCATTACAGGGCATTTACCCTCAATTCTCATGCAATATATTTCTGGGTGGGCTACACTAGCACACTTTCCTTCAAGAGGTGACTGCAGGGAGTGTGGTGAAGTGAATGAGGGATGACTTGTGTGAGGCGGTCTACAGGATGCCCTTATACACCGACTCCATGAGTTGCATCGCACAGTTGGTCACTACGCCACCAGCCAGCCTTTTATTGCTTATTCTTGGTCACTATCGACCATAATATGTTGGTCACTACAACCCAATTTTGCCTACTGTTGGTTGTTACTTACCCATCATTACTTAGTGTTGGTCGCGACCAGCACGATTGTGATTACTGTTGGTATTTAAAGGTCCTTTCGTGCTTACTGTTGGTAGCTACCATACCATCATCCCACTGTTGGCCGTTATCAGCCTTATTTTGCAGTTTGTCACTTAACGCCCCCTCCCACTGAGTCACCTGCATTGCCCCTCCCCCAACCCCCCCAGTTGTGTCTCCTTATCATGCACCTATGCAGGGTTGGGTCGGACATCCTTCCCAGCCCCCCTTACCCTCTCCTACTCTCCAAGGCTCTAGCTGTGCTGGTGTTCCCTAGGTCAAGCCTGCAAAATGTAAAAAACAAATGAAAAAGACAAAATACTTCAGAATCCAGCCTGCTTGGAAAGAACTGAGTGCTGCAAGGCTTGCTCTTGGGTGAGGCACTCGTGTTGATTTCAGCAATATTGCAAATGTGTCTGGCTAGTCCGAATACGTGGTCCCCCAAAGTGAGTGAGAGGGAAAAACTTCTATAAGGCAGGTATATATTCACACTGCCAAAAGCAATATATGCTTTTGAATGACAGATTCTGTGAACCTGGATAGCAATGTTGCCATGACTGGGGTCCACACACCAGTGGTCTGTCGCGATCTGTACCAGCTTGTCAAGACTCCTTGTAAGGCTCTATATCTTATTTGTTTGTCCTTCGTTTCATCTTGTAAGATTGCTCTCATATGTTCTGGTGAATTTCTTGGTCAAGGTTGCGTTAATTACAAACAGTGCTTAATAACACCTATGGATGTAACTATATGGTGGTTATAGCGGTTCTATGTGTTTTAAAAGACATATTTTTAAACGTGTGTACTTTTAGTCATCATAAATCCAACCGTTTATTTAAAAATGGGGGTTCCCCCCACACCTCCACCTCCTTGATCCCCACCGCTCACCCTTCTACTCCGACGTACACATATGCATATGGATTCCAAAACCGAGGAAGCAGCTCCTCGTCTATGTCTATCGCCCCACACACAGAGGCTTCTGCCTTGGATCTCCAAAGATGAAATTACCATTCTGCAGCAAAAAGATTTTCAGCAAACTACTCGGCTCACAAACCCATTTATTGAAAATGTATTGGCAAGGTGGGCGTGGCTTAGCGCTGGCGCTGATGGCTGCTTTATCCGGTGCTCCCACTCTGGCGAGCATATATATTATTATATTGCCGTTTATAACGAAGTGAAACATTGCGAATAAACTTACCTGCACTACCTTGGGTGAACGTGAGAGGTGGCTTGTTTGTTTTGAGGCACCTGAATCCCGCCTAGAAGGTGAGGCTGAGGGAGTCGGATAAAGGCATGGGCGCGGCCTGCAGCAGCGACGTCGTTTAACACGGTTCCTGTCAGTGACGCAAAGGAGATGACTGCTGTGTATACGGAAGTGCGGTTTCTGCACCACAACGTCAAGTCAGCGGGCCTCATTACGACCCGGACGGTAAGTCAATAACGATGCCGGTAAAAGTTTACCGGCATCGCTTACCGCTCCGTGCTATTACGACCCGTCATTCCGCTATTAGTGGCACCGTAAATAACGGTGCCACTAATAGCGGCATGGGCGTGGGCATGCGACCCCTCATGCCGGCAATACCGGCATGGCGTAAACAAGAGGACATTACAAGTCAGGCGGACATGCAAATAACGGCCTATTGAAGGCCGAAAAGTACCTTACCGGCATGGAGCAAATACCGGCATCGCGGACCACCCGTAAACGCCCATGTGCAGTGTTACCACCTGCCACAGGTGCACACAATCAGCAATCAGCACAGGTGGAGGCAATATAGACTGGGCCAGCACAAAAGGAGCACACCCCACCCCTTCCCACACCCAGTCACACACCAAAATGGAGCCAATACTGCTAGCAATGCTGGGGCTGGAGTACCTGATTGCAGTGGAACGCCTGCAACAACAACAGGCAGCACAGAGGAGACGCAGGAGGAGAAGGAGGGTGAGGCAGGCACAGCATGCCCCACCAGTGCAGCCAGTGGCACCACGCAGGCAGCCCCCAATTCCTCGCATCAGAGCCACTCCATTTAACCTAACCCCTGTGCAGATCCACACCCTGTACCATCTGGACCGGGACACCATCACCACCATTGTGGACATGATACATGACAACATTGTCAGCATGATAGAAATACGCACCACCATCCCACCCCTACTGAAGGTAGTGTCTGTGCTCCACTTCCTGGCCACAGGCACCTACCAGCACACAGTGGGGCACATGCATGGGATTTCACAACCATTATTCTCACGTACGCTAAACCAAGTGCTTGATGCCCTCCTGAATCACACAGGCGACCACATTTTCCTACCACGGACAGCCCAGGAGATCTCCAACACCAAAGTTGGTTTACATTCACTGGCCGGCATCCCTGATTGCATTGGCGCCATCGACTGCACCCATGTGGAATTGGTGGTCCCACATGCCATTGAGGTAGCGTACTGCAACCGTAAGTTATATCACTCAATCAACGTGCAAATGGTATGTGACTCAAACAAGATTATCACACACTGTTGTGCAAGAATTCCCCGGATCAACACATGATTCAATGGTCTTGCGGAACTCCACGATACCACGCTACATGGAGCGACATGCAGGGCACAGATCCTGGCTTCTCGGTGAGCTGCATGTTACGCACATTGAAATGTGATGTGGGTAGGTAATTTGTGGATAGCTGCATACTTCACTTGGCTGTGTTGGGGGAGGGATAGCTGCATACTTCACCTGGCTGTGTTAGGGGGGATAGCTGCATACTTCACCTGGCTGTGTTGGGGGGGGGTAGCTGCATACTTCACCTGGCTGTGTTGGGGGGGGATAGCTGCATACTTCACTTGGCTGTGTTTGGGGGGGGGGTAGCTGCATACTTCACCTGGCTGTGTTGGGGGGGATAGCTGCATACTTCACCTGGCTGTGTTGGGGGGGGGGGGGTAGTTGCATACTTCACCTGGCTGTGTTGGGGGGGGATAGCTGCATACTTCACCTGGCTGTGTTGAGGGAGGGATAGCTGCATACTTCACCTGGCTGTGTTGGGGGGGATAGCTGCATACTTCATCTGGCTGTGTTGGGGGGGGGATAGCTGCATACTTCACCTGGCTGTGTTGGGGGGGATAGCTGCATACTTCACCTGGCTGTGTTGGGGGGGATAGCTGCATACTTCACCTGGCTGTGTTGGGGGGGGGGTAGCTGCATACTTCACCTGGCTGTGTTGGGGGGGATAGCTGCATACTTCACCTGGCTGTGTTGGGGGGGATAGCTGCATACTTCACCTGGCTGTGTTGGGGGGGGAGGTGCATACTTCACCTGGCTGTGTTGGGGGGTAGCTGCATACTTCACCTGGCTGTGTTGGGGGGATAGCTGCATACTTCTGCATACTGGCTGTGTTGGGAGGGGGGGCTAGCTGCATACTTCACCTGGCTGCGAGTGCCTGAGTGAATGGACCATGCTCATAGCCAAATGTGGGCCAATCGGGACATGACACCTGACAACATAATGCAAGATGTAAGCCGCCCTACCATGTAAATGATGAACTGTGACATCCATTCCATAGCCATCTACATGTGCATTGTACTCAATCAGCCCATATCCCCCACTACACAATGCAGCTACAAGCAATCAATATGGCCAATACACAGCACCACATACCATCAACTGAAAGGAGTGTCCCCCATTACTGCGAACAAAGGAGTCACATGAGGGCCAAATACTTCAATAGCCCACTGCACTGACACATAGGTCCGACAAAAGTGCATGTCACCATTTATAGTGCATAGTGAGATCATCCTGAGTCTGACATCAACGGTGGCAGGGTGAAAGCATACAAATTACTGGACATGGGCCACATCATGATAACAACTGGCGTAGACTAACATAGTGCATGAGCACTCACAAGGAACTGGACCCACCTGCGCCCGCAAGTTGATGGCACCCACACCAGTCCATAAGAGGAATGCACACATAGCAGTCAAATTGTGTGTCCCCATTCATGCATGGGAATCTGGTTGCAATCAGGAAATCAATGCATGTTATGGTATTATTGATACAGGTCCCACATGATGTGATGGTGGGGCACTCCTGTACGGCCATGAGAAGGTGGCCAAGATCGTCATGGCATGTTTCATGCTACACAATATGTGCATCAGACGGAATGTGCCCCTGCCCCCTGACGCTGAACTGCAACCACCTGACGAAGAGGATGAGGAGGGTGGGGAGGGGCCAGCACCTCAGGGAGGCAGCGCTGCACAGGAGGGACGTCACATGCATCAGACTCTGATCAACCAATGTTTCTAGCACACATCGACGGGGGTGTTACATTGAGATGCGACTCGGGGCACTGGGTGTGTCAGGGACATGGACACTGTAGACTGTTAACCAATAAAGCACATGTACGCAATAAGCAATGTCCACACATGTGAATTATGAGTAACCAAAATGTGTATTGAAGAAGCATAACTAAGTGAACAAGCCCTCCACCCCACACACCCTCTCCCCCCTCAAGTCCCCAACACATCCTCTCCCCCTCAAGTCCACAACACACCCTCTCCCCCCTCCCCCTCAAGTCCCCAACACATGGTGTGCAGTACTGTCCACCAGTGGACCACATGGCACCAGTATGCAAGGCTGTGCATCCCCCTCTTCCAGCAGCAGGTGCCCCCCTGTCTGATCGGCGCAGGTTCCTGCCAGACCTGCACAAGAGGCTGGTCCTGGTGGAACTAGCAGCTGAAGATGTACTTGGCTGCTCTGATAACTGTGGTGGACGCATGTCTCGCATTGCAGCCACCATCTCAGACAGTACGTGCCGCACTGCAGCCAGTTCTGCACATATGTCCTTCGAGATAGACTCCATTGCCGACTTCAGGGATGCAGCACTTTCCCGGATGTCGTCCCTTACACTTCCACATTCAGTAATGTGCTGGGTCAGGAGGCCAGTGAGCTGCTGCTGGCGCCTTACAATGTCCTGGATCCCCTCTTGAGTGTTTCGGGCTGGGGTGGATGTTTGAGGGGTTACCGAAATACTGTGTTCCTCAGGCACAGTTGGGGTGGGGCTGCGAGTTGCTGGCCATGAGTTAGCCGGGGACAGCCCGTGCACGCTGGTGTTAGGCAGGCTGCATGTGGACAGGTGTGGGGAATGCAGGGGGCCAGTGGGGGGAGTTGGAACATGCAGCACATCCCCTTCCTCGGAGATTGCTGCTGTGGCAGCAGTTTCGCCAAATGTGCTGCTTGCAGCTGAAGCAGTCCCTTCGGCCGCCGACACCTGGGTGATGCTGGCTGTTGTGGGTGCCGACACCTGGGTGATGCTGGCTGTTGTGGGGGCCATAGTGGTGGACGTAGAGCACATTGGTGCTGTGGCCTGTGGTGTGCTCTTGGCCTTCTGTTGTCGTGGCGGTTGGCGTATGCCCCTTGAAGTGGAGGGCCGGTGTTGTCCCTCCTCAGCCCTGGCTTTCTTCACTGGTGTGGCACCGGTTTCCTCGTCAGTGCTATCCGATTGTGTGCCTGTGGGGGACCAAAGGAGGGAGAGGGTTAGTGATGGGTCTCCGGGCATTGAGCATGCATTGGGGTGGCTGCATTGATATGGTTTGGTAGATGAGTCACATTGGGGGGAGTGACATACAGGTTGTCTCACTCTTGGGTGGGTGATGCATGGAGGCATTTGGGTTGCAACACAAATGGGGTGCATCATGCATGTGGACAAGGTGATGCTCTGCACTGCCTGTAGGCTGTCTTGTGCTTATGTGTCTGGTGGACCCTGACATTCATCATTGCACTGTCAGTCGATCTGGGCATCATCGTGTTGGTATTGGCATTGTTTGATTTGAGACACCTACCTGCATCGGCTGATGACGGGGCTCCTCTCTCCATGTCCCCGACTCCCTCTATGGACTCCGTGCGTATGGTGGAGGCACATATCTCCTCCCATGGGTGGAGTTTTAGGGGCGACTCTGCACCTCCACCTGTCGCCATCCCGAGGTTTCTGTTTGATGACAGTATGCTTCTGACACGTAGACGTAGATCGTCCCATCGCTTGCGGCATTGTTTTGCTGTGCGGGGTGTGGTGCCGAAAGTACTGACCCTCTGGGCAACCAATGCCCAGATCTGCTTTTTGCGCAGCAGCGCAGGTCGGGTCATTTCAGTTGAAAACACCACGTCGGTATGCTCCTCAAGTGTTTCAGCCAACATGGTGAGCTCCTCTCTGGAGAAGCGCTCCTGGCGCAGCCGATCTCTACTTTTGTTCACAACTTTAGGCATCCTAAATTCAGTTAGGTGGTGGTTGAGGTGTGTGGGAGTTCTAGGGGTCAGGTGGCTCCTGGTTGTGGAGGATGGCAATGGATTCTGTTTTTAAAGATGGCCGCCATGCTCTTTCCCGTTCCTGTGCGATGACGCTACTTCCGGATCCGCTTATTTGCGGTTGCCGCTATTAGCGGTGACCGCTAATGCCGATGACTAGGATGCCGGAGGTGCTATTTACACTGCCTACGATGCCGGAAAGTTTTTTATTTGGCCTTTAGCGGCATGGCAGTGAGTTCATTACCGGCATGGTCCAAAGCTCGTGCACGCAAACTCGTAATGGGCCGCTTTTAGCGGTCTATTGCCAGCACGGACACGTTAATTGCGCCATGCCGGTAATGACCGGAACTTACCGCCCAACTCGTAATGAGGCCCAACGTGTTTTATAGCACAGGATTACAAAAAAAGGTACTTTTAACACACGGCTGTATGGAATGTCAATGGAAATTAAGAATTTAGGATGCTGATGCTTTTCATAACCAGTTATCTAGTGGCTGGCCTGCTTTTTGGGCAAATGTATTATTACAATTCCAGAGCAAGCTATTAGGCTATGGCTTATATGGGGCTTTCCACTCATTAATAAGGTGCAGCATTTATGTGGCTTCCCCACCATTGATTGAATCTTGGGGCAGAATCTCTGTGTTAATTTACTAACACAATTTATCAACATGTTTTCAAGCTGTGGACTATATAGTACTTCCTATTCATCAACAGGGTGCACTATTTATGTAGGTTCCTTGCTTATGTCTGAATTTCGGAATGTATTTTTGTGCAAGTGTTTTACCACAATCTCACAACAAACTACCAAGTTGCTGACTCCTAGAGAGCTGTTCTCTCAATAATAGGGCGCACTATTTTTGTGGTCTTCTCATCATTGACTGAATTTTGGAGCAGATATTCTGTGCAAGTTTATAACCACAAACTCATAACAAGCTACTAGGCGGCTGGCGTATATGACCTTCGTCACTACATAATAAGACACAACTTTTTGATTGCACCCTCACTATTAACTGAATTTTGGAGCAGAAATGCCAGATATCTGCCAAAGTATGGCTTCCAGGAAAGGGCAATCTAAGGACCTGCCCTTAAGTTCAACCAACAGTGCTCCTAAAAGACAGAAAAGTGATTCCCCCACACACAAGGATGACCTACAAGATCCGGTCATGCAAGCTATTCTAACAGTTCTAACAGAGATTAAAGCCCTTCAATCCACTTTCGAATCAAGGATAAATGAAGTCGAAAGAAGAGTAAGCGATGCTGAAGATGTGACAGAAAGAGTGGCGATACTAGAAACCTCAGTCAACTCTTTACAGAAGCAAGCTGTAAATTTGGAAAATAGGAATAGGAGGAACAATTTATTAATTGTGGGTCTGCCATAGAATATTCAAAAGGACAATCCTATTAAATTCCTATATTACATGCTTTACTCCTGGATCTTCCTACACCCTTGCAGCTGAACATTCAAAGGGCACATTGTGTTGGACCATAACATCTTCATGAAATGCTCCAAGAACTCTAATCTTTGCCTTACTTGATTATACTCACGTCCTGCTCATCATGGACAAAGCAAAGCAAAAAAGGCAACTCACCTGGGAATGCACCAAAACATTTTTTTCCCCCAAGATGTATCTAATGCTACTGCGGCGAGAAGAAAAGAACTGTTGACGTTTAGGCCTGCTCTAAGGCAATTAAACGCTAGGTACAGAATCATTCATCCAGCCATTCTAAAGGTTACTCTCAATAGTCATACTTTCACCTTCCAAAATCCAATAGATCTGCACAACCTCATTCAGAGCCACAGAAGAGAGGAAATGTATATATCCAGACCACTCATATGAACTTAAATGTGCGGCATGACGTATTCATTCTTTTGTGATGTCCTCGCTGGAGCAGCGTACTGGGTGAGCCTTTCGGGGTCCGGGTCTCCATCCCCACTATTGTTTGTTCCAATCCCAACATGGTTTGGAGTGGCCGTTTCCTGTTAGCCACTACTCTTTCAAACATTATCTGGTTTACTTGGAAATAACATAATTCCATGTTGTTTACGTTTGTCTTCCCTTCTCCCTTATGTTTCTCTCTCATTAGTCCATTAATGCAACTGTTGAATACCTTAACACTATTTCTTGAGCGGCTGCTATTTATTTTGCTGTTCATAAAAGAATATATCATTCTTAAGCGCCATACATTTTTTATTGTGATTTATGTTTGGGTGTACATTAGTCCAATTGTCATTTATGTCGTTTAACATAACTTCATGGAATGTTAAAGGGTTGCATAATCCGATCAAAGGACAGAAAGTTCTTTCCCATCTCAATAGAGCTAAACCATCCATTGCTTCCCTACAAGAATCTTACCTTTGTCAGACAGAAGCGGCTAAACTAAAATGTTTATGGGTGGGTCAAGTTTTTTCTAGTGCAGCGAATGGGAAAAGAAATTGAGTCATTACCCTCATTAACAAACATTTCCAATATAAAGGTATATCCACCGAATCAGAAGATGTGGGAAGATGGGTTCTGGTTAAGTTACTTATCGATTCTACTGAATATTCGATTTTAAATGTATATGGTCCGACTAAACCTGATCCTGCATTCTGGATTCAGAAATCATATTCTCAACTCTAGCCCTAATAACCTTATTGTGTGTGGTGAATGTAATGAGATTATGGATCCCTTTCTCAATAGGAAATCAAATGTACGTTTGAAAAAACTAAATCCCACCTGCAATTTGTCAGCATTGCCTCTGAATTAGGCCTTATTGATGCATGGCGCATAACTCTTCCCTCCGACTTAGAATATACCTTTTACTCCACCCCCTCACAACTCATTCTCAAGAATTGACTATGTCTTTATCTCAAAATCCCTTACTAATTGTCTGCTTGATGCCAAGATAGAATATATAGCTTTATCAGACCATGCACCTGTTCATGTTCAATTATCCAATACACTAAATTCATTTAAATATAATAGATGGAGATTTAATTCAGCCCTCCTGAAAGATGAACAATTTATTCAATTTATCCAGCAGCATCACACAAGCTTTTTCTCAGAAAATCTGAGTGTAAATAACTGGGATTGCTATAAAGCCGTTCTCACAGGGCATATCATATCCTACACGGCTATTAAAAAGAAAAAGCTTAAACAAGAAGTGGACGATATTCTTAAAACAATTAAATCTCTCGAATCTGAGTGTATACACTCTAACTCCACTTCAATACTTCAAACAAATTACTAGACTCAGAATACAGTATAATAATATGGCTACACAATAAATGTGCTGATCTTCTAAAATACAAATCTAAAATGTATCACTTCTCTGATAAATCCAGTAAATCTCTGGCATCTTATCTAAAAATGAAAAGGTGTAAAGCTAAAGTTACTGTTATTAAGGATCAGAATGGCAATAGAATCTTCTCTGATAAAGGAATATTACAAGCATTCTCAACTTTGTACCAAAAATTATATTCTTCTGAAACCCCACCCAATAGTATCCATGCGCATGATTTTGTTGACATATACACCACAACTCATATTCAAACACACATTTTCAGATGTTAAATGCTCCCATTTCTCCCACTGAAAAAAGTAAAGCTATTAAAAACCTCAAAAAAGGCAAGGCTCTTGCTCCGGATGGCTTCCCGATAGAATTCTTTGCCCACTTCAATGATCTGTTAGTTCCCAAACTCAATCAACTTTACACTTCCTTCATTGCTAACGGAAAAGCTTTAGGAACCTTTTCAGAAGCAATGCTTATTGTGCTCCCTAACGCCATATTCTAATCCCAAAACATCAGTCTTTGTAAACGGACAAATGTCCTCTTTTTTCCCACTTCACAGAGGTACTCGCCAAGTTTATCCCCTCTCCCCACTCCTTTTTAGTCTCGCGCTAGATCCCTTCCTCGAGCCGATAAGACAGGAAGATAATGTAACTGGTATTTTTTATGATGGTATTGAAATTAAGACAGCTGCATATGCTGATGATGTATTACTGCTTCTCAATATAACGGACACGTGTTTGCATCATCTACTTCACATTATTGCACAATTCTTTCTAGCATCAAGATACAAGCTCAATGTGGACAAGTCAGAGATTCTACCACTTAATATAGATTGTACCAAACATCTTATTTTACTCTCTTGTATGAAATGGTGTCCTGCAGGTATTGAATACCTAGGCATTCATATATCATCCTCTACAAAAGATATTATCAAACAGAATAATACAACTATTCTGACTACAGTAAAGAAGATTATTAATTCATGGTCCACCCTTTTTTTTTTATCATGGTCGGATAGGCTAGAATCTATCAAAATGATGATTTCCCCAATTATACTTTTCTTTCTATGCAGGGTCCCAATCTCCTTTCCTGCTACATTCGTTAAATCACTGGAGTCCTGTATTCTCAGCTTTATCCGGGGTAGAAAAAAAACAAATAATCTCTCTATGTAAACTTAAGAAGCCTCGAGTTGGTGGTGGAGTTAGCATCCCTGATTTAACAAAATACCATATGGCATTTGTGTTACGACAAGCTCAACTGTGCTTTATTCCTACTGTTCCTAACATACCCAACTTGCTTGGTTTAGAGAGAGCAATGGTCTCCCCTCATACTAGTGCATATTGCCCAAACATTAAGGGAAATAATAAATATCTTACTTGTCCTAGTATTAATATTTCTGTCACATGTCCTCAAGCTTATTTATTTCCATCCATCACAAAAACATCTCAGTTTGTTTCACAGTACATCTGGATGAATCCCCTGATAAAAGTTAACAAAAGAATTATATGCTGGAGACCATGGCTTTCTCTAGGTATTAAATTTGTTGGACAACTCTTCATTCAAGGTACTCCACTCACCTTTAGTGAGATGGTAACCAGATACCAAATACCAATATCATTTATACAGCAATATTTAAGTTTGATTTATAGTTATGGAAAATTATGATGTATTAATATGCAATCCTAATGTCTACCAAGTTGGAAGAATACAACACTTGTCTAACTCAAATTTTAGAGCCTCCATGTTTTACAAGACATGGTTATTAGGTTCAACTAATGAAAACCTGTGGAATTGTCTGGTGGCATGGAAACAAGACTTCTAACAGATTGTCAACTATTATGGCCATCTCTGTGGAAGAATATATCTAAAGCTATCGTTTCAGCTAGCTTATTCCAAGTCCAGTTATTCTTTCATCATAGGGCTTTTGTGATCCCACTAATTATCTTTAAGGATGGAGCTACACAAAATGATAGTTGCTGGACTTGTCTTCATGCTCAAGGCTCCTTCAAACATATTGTCTTTGAATGTATCCATGTTAAGGTATTTTGGGGAAATGTATGAAAAACTCTCAAGCGTATTCTTCTTCTACAACAAGATTTCTGTCTTAGCTTCCTTTTTATTGGTAGTACAATGATTCAACCAGCAATTGACAACAATAAGTGCTATTTGTTCGATCTTTAAATGGCAATAGCAATTCAAACCATTACCTCTTATTGGAAAGATTTTAAGCATTTGCATGTTAAAATATAGTCGAACTCTGTGTGTCACATCCATAGAATGGAAAAATGTAAGGCTACGTCCCCTTCCTCACAGCTCAAACATGAATTGAAATGGAAGTCGTTCATAGAATTTTTAGATAACACAACTTCGAATCAATAGAAAGGTTAATACTTTGTTGTCATTGTATATTTTGGTATACACCTTTCCCTCCCCTCCTCTTGTTCATGTTTGTCCTGTGCGTCTTTTGTATGTTTAAGTTTAAGAAACATATCTTACACAACTATGAGTTTATCTTAAATTGCATTTTATGCATTAGGTTATAGAATGCATACAATACTATATGAGACTCTGTTATTGTCATATCTACTCTGGATGATCCGTTTGTTATTTAATCTGCCTTTTCTTATCACTTGTTTTTGTTTATATTGTAAGAGTCTTATATGCTAATTGATTTCAATAAAATAATTAAACCAAAAAAAAGAAACTGTATTGGCACCAGAGAAGGGACTAACAGTGAGACTCAGGTGAGGCAACTAAAGCGTTTCGCCACTAGGGCTTCGTCATACATGCATATGTAAATGTAATTGGTCGATTTCGACCAAAAGTGTGCAAACTAAGTGCACCCTTTAAAAGGATGACTATGAAAACACATATTATGGCTTACAGCAGATTGTTTGTGATACTGACTTTTGGGCACAGTTGATAAACACACACAGAAGGATGGAAAATTCAGGTATTATTTATTAGTAGACTACAAAGTGAGTCTGTGATCGTTTTTCAATGTCTTGTCCATAACAGTCTTATGTGAACAACAAAAGACGCACATGCAAATCATTAACTTATACAAATATACAGATACACAGTAACATGAATACAGAGTCTTCCACATTTACTTTACATAGGGCCTCATCACAAGTCTGGTGGTAACCCTTAAAGGTGGATGGGGCGGAGCCTGTCCCCAGGTTTTGCAGCCGTTGTACCACTGTGCTCTGGCGGATGGCCTCTACCAGTGCACAGACACCTTCTGTCATTTCCCTGACACGTTGGGCATACGGTGTAAGGGCGGAAGTGTTGGCTTTTGTCTCGGCCCTGTTCCGTGCCATGGCATGCACAACCCTGCGGGTAGCCCCCTAGATGCTGTCCCTGATGGCCTGCAGGTGTGTGGTGTGGGCCGGGGTGTTGCTAGGTCTGGAAAAGATCAGGGGATAAGCTAATGTCGGGATTGGCGGGACTCGGGGCTAGCTATAGCCTTTTGGTTGTAGCCCCTGAGCTTCTATCCGGGGCTACAACCAAAAGACCTGGGGCTTCAGCCCCCTCAGACCCCCCCTAGCAACGCCTCTGGGTGTGGGTGCGGCCAATCTCCTTCATTTCCCGCTAGGGCTGCATGCCTAGAGCTGTATGCAGGGGAACCATATGTGGGAGCATCAACGTCCGGATCTGGTGTCTGTGTGTGCTTGCGGCATGGAGGGCTCTCTGGGGAGTGTTGGTGCTGGCAGCCTGGAGGGCTCTCTGGGGAGTGTTGGCACTGATGGCATGGAGGGCTCTTGGGGAGTGTGTCCCTTCGGCAGGCGATGGCACCGGACTAGTGTCCCCTACACTACACTGCTCCTGGTGGACTGTGGTGTTGGCATTTCCTTGGCCCAGCTCTGGTACGGCATTACACGCTGGGACATCTGCCTTGGTGTGGCCTGTGAAGGGCTTTGCTGGGTGGTGGTGACAGACCATGGGGGCCTGCATCCTCCTCCTCTGATGCCTGTGGTAATGCATGAGTGCCTGAAGGGGACATAGGAAATGTTATCAGGAATGGTTCACCCATGTGTGTTGGCATGCAAAGCACAATTGCAATGGTACAGAGTGTGACCCCACAAATATGGGCAAATGGGCATGGTTGGACATGGGAGGATGCATGTGGGCCCAGCGTCTTGGGGTTGCTTGTAAAGATGGGTGTGTGACCCATGGCCTGTGGGTCTTTGGCCTGTGTGTGGGTGGACCAGGGTGTCCATGCTGGGCCAGCTTACGTCTGGCATGCATGCTTGTGTTCCTTCATGGCTCAACATCCCCTCCCTGGGTGGCACTCACATGGGGGGGGTGGCTTAGTCCTTGGCTCTATGGAGCACTGCTCTGCAGCCAGCAGATCTGCACCCTGACCCTCAGATCATTCCACCACTTGCAGCAGTCCTCTCCGCCACAGGGTACGCTGAATACTGTTGTCACCTTCTGGGAGATGGAAGTCCAGATGGCTGTCCTGCGCTGCCCACTGGTCTTGCATTGGTGACTGCCATAGAGTTTATCACAGTGTGAGATTGCCTCATCTGTGAGGACAACCAGCTCTGCCTTGCTGAATTTGTGTTTTCAGAGGCAATCTTTGGCCACCTTGCCTCTTATCTTCTCCTGAGACATGTTTACTGTTTACCAGGACAGGATGGCTGCAGGAAGTGGAGATATTTAATGGATTGTGTTTTTTCGAAATGGCCGGCGCGATGCTTCCCATTTCGGCGGTGACGCAATTTCCGCCGGCCCTACTAGCGCCGGGATCGGCGGCAGTAGAGCTATGAAGTTCCATTTTCTAAGCAGTAGCCCTTATTTCGGCACAGTTACCGCTGGGCGCTAATAGCGTTACCTCTGGAGTCGGGGGGCGTTCACACCAGTATGCGATGCAGTACTAATTCTGCTCCACAAACCTGCAGTAACACTATTACCGCCCAGCGGTAATTGCGCTGGATTACTGCCAGACTTGTGAGGAGGCCCATAGTCACAAGTGCACTCAAACATATAAACACAGTCACACAGACAAACTCACACACACACAAACAGCACCTTCCTGGTAAGCACAAATAAATATAATGCAACACCTGTACTACCTCAGGCAGACTTCTCTTGCTATTTCCTCTGCCTCTATGAATAGAAGTATGCCGACGACTTTCCAAGAAAGTGCAACTTGGGAGCACAATGATGGACAGTCTCTGTAGCATCATTAGCTCTATGTCATTCAAGTGCCGACCCCAGTGCCAAAATTACCAGTAATCTGTTGCTTTTAAACAGATTTACGACCCCAGCTGCTTGGCGTTTCTGGCAGTGGCTGACTGTCAAATCAAGGTGGTATACCATCTACTTCTAAGCCAGGGCAACATAATGTTGCTGTGCCAGCTCATGTTTAGTTCGGTTCTACCCATGAATTCTCTAGCTTCCCCACCTCCTTTAATTGGTTTCAAATGAAAACTGGGACTCCAGGACATAAGGACTCAAATCCCAGTTTTCCCATTTCATAAAGTATTTTGCCAGGTGAAATAATTTAAAGACATTTGGTATGTGGGGGACATTACCTGTGGCAGAGGTTTCTAAGAAACTACAAAAATAACTGAAAGATATTTGTATCTTGCCCTGAGATTATAAAAGGAAATTAATATATATGATATATATATATACACACAAAACATGAGAATGTGTGGGTGATGTTTGAATTGTGTTTAATGTCTCTGGAAGGGGGTGCTGCATTGTGGGCATGGGCCCTGCACCATGGCACCCAGGCCAAATGTTGACATTCTCCCCCTGCGCTTACCTACTTCTCCTCAAAACTTTCCTCTGCCTCTCTAGCAAGGCCTCCTTGCTCTGTCCCACCTCTTCCCCTATCCACCCATCCATACTTATCCACATCCTCAACTCTCAGGCCCTGCTGTCGACGATGGAGCGTGCCGTGCTGCGGTGCCAAGGTGAAGATTTCGGCATTCCGGAAAGTGTAAAGATGAATGCTCAGTTCGCCAAAGAGATGTACAGGTAACAACAGCTTCCCCCAGTTGGTAAATATGCTGACAGGAAGCAGGATGTCCAGGAAGCAGGGTCTTCAAAGGTAACCACGTCTGACCTCGGGCGATGGTGAGCGTTACGCTGCTACTAAGTGCAGAATAACGCGAAGCGTCTGTCTTGAGGATCAGGGCAGCTTATATAGCTGTGAATCCATTAGCAGCCACACCCAAGAATACACTTGGGGCTGCTTAATGGATGGAATGTTCAAGGTTAATGCATCTGAAGTGCTATGTCCATAATAAAAGCTTTTTGGTGTTAAATGGATGTTCTTGTTTACTTTTGTTCATGAGCCTGGCGCAAAGGCGCCAGAAAAGTGTCCACCCAGATCTCCTGTGCATGCGGCCCCTGCATGCCTGTGCCCCTGACTTCATGTCTATGACAGCACCCCCCTCAAGTCCCCTCTCAAGGGTGGTTCTCCTCCCGGTCCTGGTTTGGTGCGATTATTGCGATGGAACGGTCTGATTAAATGCGGAGCATGGACATGTTCACTGGGTTCCCATGTTCGGTCTTGAGTCCCGTAACCTTTCCAGTCAATTAGGTAATACAATTTTGATCGAACCACCTTGGAGTCATGGATGGATTTAACCTCATTTTCTGGTTCTCCATCTATTACTTTGGGCTCTGGCGGAGAACTAAGCTGTGTATTGTATTTCATTGATTTGAGGAGCGAGACATAAAATACGGGGTGAATTTCCATGTGAGATGGTAACTTCAATTTCATGGTGACAGGATTGATTATGGACTTTATAGTATAGGGGCCCAGGTATCTTGGGCGGAAAGCTCTTGGCCCCTTCAGGGGAATATATTTGGATGCTAGCCACACCTTTTCTCCAATCTGGTAGGTGGGAGCTTCCTTCCAATGCCGATCAGCAAACAGTTTTTGTCTTTCCTTAGCCTTGGTCAGATGCTCTGTCGCCTCCTTGAACCTGAGTGATGGTTTTATGCACGTTTTTTATGGCTGGCATTTCCAGGGTATCTGGTGGATCAAATATTGATGTCCTCGGAATGTCTTCCGTGCACAGTGTAGAATGGAGTTTGTCATGTGCTTGTGTGAATTGGAGTTGTTGTATGGATACTCAGCTATCCAGAGAATATTTTTCAACGAATCCTCGGACTGTTGCAACATACACCTGAGATATTGCTCTAAAGTTTGGTTGGTTCATTCAGTTTGCCCATCAGTTTGAGGGTGATGGCTTGTGGACAACCGGAGGTCGATTTTGGTAATCGTACAACACTTTCTCCAAAAGGCAGAAACAAATTGAGTTCCGCGATCAGATACTAATATTGATGGAAATCCATGCAATCAAACAATTTGCTCTAGGAACACAGAAGCGAGAGTTGATGCAGTTGGAAGTCCCTTCAGAGGGATGAAATGGGCCATTTTGGAGAATAAATCAATGACTAATATGGTGTTGTACCCATTGCAGGGTGGAAGATCTGTGATGAAGTCCATCAATAAGGTATGCCAAGGTGCTGGTGGTACTGTTAGGGGATGTAGTAAGCCAGCGGGGTTCTGTTTCTGAGACTTGTGTTGTGCACAGACTCCACAGGTTTCAATAAATTGGGCGATGTCTTTTCGCCAGGTTGGCCACCAGTAGTTTTGTTTTACCTTAGCCTGAGTTTTGGCTATTATTGGGTGTCCTTCCACTAACGTATCGTGGTCATTTGTGATGATTTGCTTTTGCAGTTCTTGGTCTTGGACATATAATCGTCCTTGGAAATACGGTAGATTGTCTTCGATGGTATACTGGTCACCTTTTAACAGCCATTCCTGTTGTGTTGATTGATCCATCGGGGATTGCAAACTAGTTCTTTGGTCCTCCACACACGTGGTGGCAGCTATTCTGGTTTGAATCCTTTCCTCGGGAATTATGGCCACGGGGTCGGATGCTGTAAAAGCCTCTTTTTCTTCACTCATGCGTGATAGAGCGTCTACCTTCCCATTGCGTACTCCAGGTCTATAAGTGATAATGAAATTGTATACCGCAAAAAAGAGGGCCAAACGAAGTTGATGCGAGGATTGTGCTTTGGCGGTTTTCAAGTATTGCAAGTTGCGGTGGTCCGTGATGACAGTGACCGTATGTCTCGCCCCAAGAAGGTGATGTGTCCAGGCCTTGAATGCTGCTTTAATTGCCAGTAATTCATTATCTGTGATTGCATAGTTCAACTCAGGGGCTGAAAATTTGCGGGACCAGAATGCGACGGGGTGTATTTGTCCTGTTTCAGGGTCTTGTTGTGACAATACTGCTCCCATGGCTACTTTTGAAGCATCTGTCTCAACTATGTAAGGACGGTCTGGTCGTGGGTGTCGAAGGACTGGTGCTGTAGTGAATGCTAGTTTCAACTTCTGGAAGACCTCTTCAGCTTCTGTCGACCAATGGAACTTTTGATTTTTCTTTAACATGGAGGTAATTGGATGTACAATTTGTGAAAACCCAGGTATAAACCGACAGTAAAAGTTGGCAAATCCGAGTACGCTTTGAACTCCTTTCGTGGAAGTTGGTGAGGGCCCTTGGAGGATTGCATCCACCTTTCGTGTGTCCATATGTACACCTTGTGGTGTGAGCATCAAACCGAGAAACTCGACCTCGGTTACAAAAAACATTTTTCCAACTTGGCATACAATTGGTGTTGTCGTGAGCTTCTCTAAGACTGCCCGGACATTGCCTACATGTTCTTCCATGGAATCTGAGTAGATAAGAATGTCGTCAATGTAAACAAGAGCGCAAACGTCCAATAGTTCACAGAGTACATCATTCATAAAGAATTGGAACGCCGCAGGGGCATTACATAGCCCGAAGGGCATGACCTGGTATTCAAAGAGGCTGTACTTCGTGCGGAAGGCCGTATTCCACTCGTCTCCTTCTTTTACTCTTACAAGATGGTACGCTCCTCTTAATTCAGTTTTGTGTAGATGTGAACATGTTTCACTTGATCCAGGAGCTCTGGTATAAGTGGTAAGGGATATCGATTTTTTACTGTGATCTGAATGATGGCTCTATAGTCGATGCAAGTTCTTAAGTCCCCCACCCTTTTTAGGCACGAAGAATAAAGGCGAGGAGGCAGGTGATTTGGATGGGCGAATGAAACCGTTTGCCAGGTTCTGATCCAGATAAGTTCTAAGATGCTGGTTTTCCTGTTCTGTTAGAGCGTAAATTCGGCCACAAGGGATCTGTGCTCCGGGTACAAGATCTATTTGACAATCGTAGGATCTGCGCAGGGGCCGAACGTTGGCTTGCTCTTTTTTGAAGACATCCTAGTAATCTTGGTATTCAAGCGGTAAGGAGCTGATGAGGCCCAACACGATTCCTTTCTTCGGTTTCAGATTGGTGTAATCTTTTTGTAACATGTGCGGCACAATCATGAGGAAATGTGAGACCTCGTTTGTGCCAGTCGATCCTAGGATTGTGGGTCTCCAGCCAGGGCATTCCCAATATCATCTGGAATCGAGGAGCACCGATGAGATCGAAATTAATGTCCTCTTGATGCCCGTTCTGACACAGAAGCTTGACTTTCTCGGTGTGTTGTGTCACCGGGCCGGATGATAGCTGAGAACCATCCACACCAGTGACATTTTCCGATTTCTGCTTCTGTCAGAGAGGAAGGCCTATTCGGAGAGCCAAATCTTGGTCAATGTAGTTACCAACAGCTCCACAATCAATATATGCCTCCAAGGCATGTATTTTGATGGTTGCTTGTGATTCACCAAAAGCACTGGAATGACTAGATGTGAGGTCTACACGGATTCCTTTTTCATGCTCGACAAGCGGACCCCTACACTTACCAGGCACTGGCGTTTCCCGAGTTCTGTTCTTCTTATTCATCAGTTTTATCTGTTGCCCCAACCGTTTTCTTGGGTGGTTTTACCGGGCAGTCACGGAGGAAGTGACCTGCTTGTCCACAATATAAGCAAAGCTGTCGTTGTCTTCTTTTTTCCCTTTCTGCTTTGGTAAGGGGACTTCATAATACACCAATTTGCATTGTCTCAGACTGTTCATGTGGTTTAGTCTGATTCTCACGAGGTCGTACGTAAACTGACCGTCCCTCTGATCTAGCTTGATACATTTTCCAATTCTGCAACCTATGATCGAGTTGCACCGTCAGGTCTATGTAGTCTGCACACCTCTCAGGGGGATTCACCACTTGCACCAGCACATCCTTAAGTTCTCCACGTAACCCTCGGTAAAAGAGTGTAGTCCTCTTCTCCGCTGGTCAGTTGGTCTGGGCTACGAGACGATTGAAGGTTGCAATATAGGTTAATAGATCTTGACTCCCTTGTCTGAGTGACAACAACTCGTTATCCAGAGCTTATCCTTGAGTATGACGGGCAAACAATTTCTCCATCTCATGTTGGAAATTCGCAATGTTCCGGAGTAAAGGGTCATCTTGGTTTACCAAAGGTATAGACCAGTCTGCCGCACTACCTCCTAAATATGAGAGTACAAACGCCACTTTGGCTTGGTCATTAGGAAACGCTCCTGGTCTGCACAAGAAATGAAGGCGACATTGGTTCATAAATATAGCAAACTTGTTTGGGTCGCCGATGAAGCGTTCTGGAGGGTCTAGAGGCACTGCTCCAGGAAGAACCACCTGAACCGGTGTTGATTGGTGTGGAAGAATGAGAAGAATGGGCTACTCCAGGCAGTGGAACCTGTCCTGCTTGTGCTTGTAGCATTTGTCTTGCCAATTCGTCAGTTCTTTTTCGGGTTACAATAAGATCCCTCCATAATGCATTGGTTTCCTGTCTTAAAGCATGTACTTCAGCCCGTAATTCCCCTAGTAAGAGGGCTAACTGATCTGTTTCTGAAGTTTCCATAATTCCCAGGCAGAGAGTTTTTGCGGCTTCGCGTTCTGTCACGCTCACCTGGTCTCTGCGGAGGCATTGGGGCACGGTTGCAACCTCCCTGAACTTGACTCACCCCCCTTTCAGGCCTCTCCCTCGGTAGTTAAGCAGTGAGCAGTGGTACTGCTCCTGCGTGGAGATAAGAGTGTGTAAGTGCGCCAATCTGTGATTGTTGTACCTCTCGAACCCTTCTCCCCAAGTACGGTTTCTGTGAGCATACGCCGGCCCCTAAAGCTCACCTATTAATTATGGAAGGTAAGCTCTCCGTCCTGCTACTTCTGGCAGGGGCGCGTTGAATGGGATCTAGTTCCTTCACTGATCCCTGATAACTGATCCAGCTGCGACTGTGCTTCTCCTTATGATTGGTAAGTGTCTCTTGAGATCTTGTGATTCTGTTCGTTCTGTTTAATGTCTTTGTATGTTGCTCCTTATGCCCGCAATAATGTCTCTCTTCTGTTTTCTTCCCTTAGATGGAAATGCGGCCTCAATGCAGCTGTGAGACGCGGCAGGATGGAAGATTGGTGCTACCGCAACGTTCAACAGCAAGTAAGTGATGGTTTAAGGAAAAGCGCGAAGTATGGCGAAGCGTGACCTTGAACTGACAGTTTTTTCGATGTCTAACCTTGTCTTCTATTTTTCCTTGCAGGCGCTGGTGTCGACGATGAAGCGTGTCGTGCTGCGGTGCCAATTTGAAGATTTCGGCGTTCCGAAAAGTGTAAAGATGAATGCTCGGTTCGCCGAAGAGATGTACAGGTAAGAACAGCTTCCCCCAGTTGGTAAGGATGCTGGCAGGAAGCAGGATGTCCAGGAAGCAGGGTCTTCAAAAGGTAAGCAGGTCTGACCTCAGGCGACGGTGAGCGTTACGCTGCTGGTAAGTGCAGAATAACGCGAAGCTTCTGTCTTGAGTATCAGGGCAGCTTATATAGCTGTGAATCCATTAGCAGCCACACCCAAGAATACACTTGGGGCTGCTTAATGGATGGAATGTTCAAGGTTAATGCATCTGAAGTGCTTAATGGATAGAATGTTCAAGGTTAATGCATCTGAAGTGCTATGTCCATAACAAAAGCTTTTTGGTGGTAAATGGATGTTCTTGTTTACTTTTGTTCATGAGCCTGGTGCCAAAGGCGCCAGGACAGTGTCCACCCAGGTCTCCTGTGCATGCGACCCCTGCATGCCTGTGCCCCTGACTTCATGACCATGACACTGGTGCCCGGAGCTCAAATCCCCTATAGTCGGATTTACGCCCTAACTGAGCAGGAAAACCAGCATCTAAAATCTTACCTGGATCAGTATCTAGCTAACGGCTTTATCTGCCCGTCCAAGTCCCCTGCCTCCTTGGCTCTTTTTCGTACCTAAAAAGGAGGGCGACTTAAGAACTTGTATTGACTATAGAGCGCTTAACCAGATCACGGTAAAAAACAGGTATCCACTGCCACTTATTCCAGAGATTTTGGATCAGGTAAAGAATGCTCAAATTTACACAAAACTGGATGTACGAGGAGACTATCATCTTGTAAGAGTTAAAAAGGGGGACGAGTGGAAGACGGCTTTTCGCACAAAGTGTGGTCTTTTCGAATACCAGGTTAAGCCCTTTGGGTTATGTGCTGCCACCGCGGCGTTCCAATTATTTATGAACGACACTCTTCGTGAATTATTGGACGATTGCGCACTTGTCTACATTGATGACATTCTCATTTACTCGGCTTCCAAGGAGGACCATGTCGGCCATGTGCGAGCAGTATTGGAAAAGCTTCAACAACATCGGCTGTTTGCCAAGTTGGAAAAGTGTCTTTTCCATCTAACAGAAATTGAATTTCTGGGCTTTATGCTTACACCACGAGGAGTACACATGGACACACGCAAGGTGGATGCTATCCTCCAATGGCCATCACCAACATCCACAAAAGGAGTACAAAGTGTGCTCAGATTCACCAATTTTTATTGTCTGTTTATTCCCAGGTTTTCGCAGATAGTACATCCAATTACCTCCCTGCTGAGAAAAAACAAGAAATTCATTTGGTCTCCAGATGCAGAGAAAGCCTTCCACGAGCTGAAACTAGCCTTCACCACAGAACCAGTTCTTCGACACCCTCGACCGGACCTACCATACATGGTCGAAACAGATGCCTCCAACGTAGCCATGGGGGCAGTATCGTCACAGAGGCACCCCGAAACAGGACAATTACATCCTGTAGCATTCTGGTCCCGTAAGTTTTCTGCACCCGAGTTCAACTATGCGATCACAGTCAAAGAACTGCTAGCGATTAAAGCAGCCTTCAAAGCATGGAGACACTACCTTCTTGGAGCGAGAAATACAGTCACTGTCATCACAGATCAATGCAATCTGTAATACTTGAAGAACGCCAAACCCCAATCCTCATGCCAACTTCGTTGGGCTCTTTTCTTTGCGGAATACGATTTTATCATCACCTACAGACCCGGAGTATGCAATGGGAAAGCAGACGCTCTGTCGCACATGAGTGAGGAAAAAGAAGCTTTTACCATGTCTGAGCCCGTGGCCATCATTCCTGAAGAACAAATCCAGAACAAAATTGCTGCAACCACCTGTTTGGGCGACTTGAAAACCGATCTCTGATCTCAGATGAATCAATCAACACAACAGGAATGGCTATCTAGAGGAGACCAATACACCATTGAAAATGATCTACCGTACTTTCAAGGAAGACTGTACATTCAGGACAAAATAACTACAAGATCAAATAATAGAAAACTATCATAATTCACTAGTGGAAGGACATCCAGGAATTGCCAAGACTCAAGCTAAAATACAAAAAAACGATTGGTGGCCAATTTGGAGAAAATACATTGCCCAATTTAGCGTGACCTGTGGTGTCTGCGCACAACACAAATCTCAAAAACAAAACCCAGCCGGTTTACTGCGTCCTTTGACGGTACCGCCAGCACCGTGGCATACGTTGTCAATGGACTTTATCACAGAGCTTCCTCCCTGCAATGGATATAACACCATCTTAGTAGTTGTGGATTTGTTCTCCAAAATGGCTCATTTCATCCCATTAAAAGGAATCCCCAATGCTTCTGCCCTCGCCACCGTGTTTTTGGAACAGATTGTCAGATTACACGGGTTCCCATCAATATTAATATCAGATTGTGGAACTCACTTTGTCTCTGCACTCTGGAGGAGATGCTGCAAAATAGCCAAAATTGACCTGCGGTTATCCACTAGTCATCATCCTCAAACCGACGGCCAAACCGAACAGACCAACAGAACCTTGGAGCAATATCTAAGGTGTATGTTGCAACAAACTGAGGAATCCTGGAAAGGCATACTTTGGTTTACCGAATATGCCTACAACAATTCCATCCACACTAGCACCGGACAGACTCCATTCTACACGTTGCATGGTCGACATTCTCGAACATCCGTTTTTGATTCACTTGACGAATTGGAAATGCCAGCAGTGACAACCTTACATAAAACCATCACTCGGATTCTTAAAGAGGCAGCAGAACATTTGACCAGAGCTAAAGAGAAGCAGAAATAGTTTGCAGACCGAAACCGAAGAGAGGCCCCATATTATCAGGTCGGAGACAAGGTTTGGTTAGCATCCAAAAACATTCCCCTGAAAGGACCATGAGCCTTCCGTCCCAGGGACCTGTGGCCTTATCCCATCAAAGCCGTGATAAACCCTGCTGCCGTGAAATTGGAACTACCACCTAATATGCGAATCCATCCGGTATTCCATGTTTCACTCCTGAAACCAATGAAACCAGGTACTCGGATTGAAGCACCACCCGAGCCCGACATCATAGAAGGAGAACCGGAATACAAGGTCAAAGCTATTCTGGATTCCAAGATAGTGCAATCTAAATTGTACTACCTTATAGACTGCAAGGGCTATGGACCACAAGACCGTACCTGGGAACCCAGCGAATTCGTCCACACTCCACGACTGATCAGACAGAAAAGAACACCCATGAGAGGGGCCTTGAGGGGGAGTGCTGTCATAGCCACTGGCCCAAAAACACAGACCCTGCACCATCAGTGGATGAGGGTTAAGGGTAACAACTTTTAATTGTCCCTTTGGGACAATAAAGCATAGAGGGCCCAGCTGGACTCAGTCCTGACGCCTTTGGCGCAAGGCTCATGAACAAATGTAAGCTGACACACTTTATTTGGTGCAAAAGTACTTTATTTCATCTGCAGGAACTTGCACATGCATTTATTCGGGTGTGGCTGCTGGGGAAAACTGGATTGCATGTGCAGCATCCTTTAGGAGTGGCGGGGGGGCCGGTAAGCCAAGGCTAATGGGCGTGGCCAGAGCTAGACTATACAAGTCCGCCCAGCCTTCATGCAAGCGATTCGCGTTATTCTGCACTGATGGCAGGGTAACGCTCACCGCCGCCTGAGCGCATCTTACCTTTGATTCCAGCTACCAGCCTCAGCACTTACCTTGGGACCTGTGCTGACTCTGGCATTCATCATCCATCTCCAGACCTCCAGAAAGTAGCACTTCAACTCCGACATCGCGGCACAGCGAGCAGTTCATCTGAAGACGGCACCTGCAAGAGAAATAGGTAAAGACAAGGTTAGAAATTACAAAGATATTACGTTTAAGGTTGCGCTTTTGATAAATCTTCGCACTCCACTGTAAACCAACACTCACCTGCTGTCGGAACATCGTGGGCTCCTTTTTCTTCCATTTTGACCTCGCTTCATGCACCGCAAATACCGCAGGGCCGCAATTCCACCTGTTGGAAGAAAGCAGAAGAGAGACATCATTAAAAGACACGGACAATAATTAGAAACTAACATAACAATATTTTAAAGCCATAAGACACTTACCATCAGGAGTGGATAAGCCACAGCCGGTCTGGACTGCCACGGACAATGGGCCAGTGAAGGAACTCGGTCCATCAAGAAGCGCCCCTGCAGTGAGAAGCAGGACAGAGAGCTCATCATCATTAATCAACAGCTGAGTCTATATGGGTCGGTGCATGCTCACCACACTTTGGGAAGAAGGGTTCGAAACAGACAACAGTCACATAGCAGCATTCTCACTATCTCTCATATCAATGCAGGAGCAGTGCCACCAATTGTCGCAGCCCACAGCATATGTGCAGGGGCAGAAGCCTGACAGAGCTGATCCACTTCCAAGGAGGGCTGCAACCGTGCCCCAACGTCCCCGCAGAGACCAGGTGAGCGTAACAAGGCCCTGTAACCGCCATGTTTAAACAACATCTCTTGCTTATGCGAGGTAGAGACTGCAGGATATACTGTGCATGTATTTGCAATGAAAGCCTCTCGCTTAGCTTGTTGGAATGCTTGTGATCTCATTTCTCACTTCTGACATATTTCCCTTTTGGCATTTGCAAGCAGGCTGTAAACTCTTGCATTCTTAAGATGAGCAGCAAAACTGGGGAGCATAAGTAATCATATTGCTAACGCTCTCGCTCACCTCAAAGCGTATAGGAATCTTTAAGGAGTTTGGGCACCTTGACTAACTAAGTTACGACAGTGTGACATCTCTGATAACACTGGATTATATGAAAGAGCACAGCTGATGTCAAGGGCTGATATAATAAGGCTTTGTTCTTTGCAAGCAAGTTGAATTTAGTGGGCAAACTTTACCTGTTGGGACCACCCCTTACATTGGAAAGCAGGCGCCCTGGTGGGTATAGAGGCAGCGGGGGTGCTCAGAACTTTGTATCTTGTGTTGTTGTGTTCGTGCTGTCGCTGCTTTCTACTAATCAAGATTCTTTTAACAGAATTCTGGGATTGTGGATGCGACTCAGCACTGCAAGCTGTTGTGGCCCAGTTTGTGATGGGATTGCAACCGAAAGTGTCAGAAGTAATTAAGGTAGTGTTGATAGGATGGGAAGGAAAGGGAATAGTGGAAGTTTTGTTGGATGCATTGCATTTTCATGAGAAGGTTGGGAGACAAAAAGAAACTACTGGGCGTTACAGATACAGAGTGTGCAACCTCCCCAGGGAAGGGGAAGGTTTCGTCACACTCTAGGTGAGCGGGGATGGGGAAGAGGGAGCATCTCAGTCATTTAGGCCATGGCAAACTGCTGAAAGGTATTATACCAACACGTATAGTGACCAATGCAACTATTGTTCAGACGCTGGAAAGCCGAGTGTCCACATTGGCTTCAGCAGGACAGGACGGTTGAGGCAGGCAGTCAATTGCGCCAAGGAAGATGGCAAGGTTCCCCCCTCCACGGCCAGTGCTAGCAACCAATGTTTAGGATTGCCAAGGGGTCCCTGAAGTAGCTGCACCACTCATTTTGATTGATCCTACTGCCCCGTATGTTGACTGTATTGTTGCTGGACCGAAAATGTCATGTCTGGTTGACACGGGAGCCGAACGCTCCACTTTAAGAGCTTCTGCGTTTTCACGAATGATGCATTCTACCGAAGTAGTTAATGTGGTGGGCATAGGAGGGACTCCAATACCTCATCTTGTGTCTACTCCGCTTAAGGTTACAAAAGTTCCAATTTCCGACCAGCATGCTCTCTTGTTGGACCCCACGTTCACCTGTGAATTTGTTTGGATTAGACTTTTTATGTAAACTGAGCTGCACTATTTTCTGTCCCCCGGATGGTGTATATACATCTTGAAATTCCAGATGACAAGGAGCAAGAGGAGCTGGCAGTATTAGAGATCAGCCATTTGGACTGTGAGGACCGACCTGCCACCTCCTGTCCGTGGCAGGGGCTGTTAGACCGGGTACCAGTCAAATTACGGTTACCATGCCAATGATACGGGATATATGGTTAATGCTGAGCCAGTTACAGTTACCCAGAACCCTGCCAAGCCCTTCCCTTTGTACGTAGTATCCCATTTCCTGAAAGGCTGAAGAGGGTATTCATCTTGTGATAAAATCCCTTATCCAGCAAGGTATTATTTTCGAACCTGCAGTCCCTGTAACACTCCTATTTTGCATATTGTGAGAAACCTGGGGGGTTTCTCCCATGCAAATCCTAGGGATCCTTTATTCAGGTGGCAAGGGAAGGGCCATCGCTTTTGAATCCCAACCATGGGGACGGACAAGCGAGGGAGAATCACCTGGGTGAGGGATCCTTGGGAGATGGGAGTAGAGAACCATTGTGTGAGACATGGTATGTTCCAACATATGAGAACACAAGGGGCCTCATTCCGAGTATGGCGGTAAGGGATAGCGGCCACCGCTAACGAGAGCGGTGGCGGTAATCCCTTACCGCCATACTCCGAGTTCCCTTTGCGCCATGGAGGTTTTAACACCTGCTTTTAGCAGGTGTTAAAAACCATGGCGCTAAGGGACCTTGATGTTAATTACGCCACCGTAATTTACGGTGGCGTAATTAACGCCTTCCCCACTCCCATTATGCCCTATGGGGCAAGAATGGGAATGGGGAAGGGGAAATGGGGATTGGGGAATTACCGCCCTGCCAACCTTGGAATGGGGCGGTAATTCCGCCATCCACCAAGGCGCTGCCGGTCCGGGTACGGCGTCAACCAAGGCGTTAATAGCGCCATTGGTTAGCCCGTACTCGGAATGAGGCCCAAGGGATATATATATCCAGAGGTACATATGGGATATGCAGTGTACCCATTTTTAATCCTAATAAAGCCCTAAAATATGCTACTAGGGAAGAGAAGAAACACCGACCCAGAAACCCCACAAAACCCTATAACCAACTGTGC
Source organism: Ambystoma mexicanum (assembly GCF_040938575.1). NCBI lineage: Eukaryota > Metazoa > Chordata > Amphibia > Caudata > Ambystomatidae > Ambystoma > Ambystoma mexicanum. The sequence goes on from NC_090930.1 coordinate 1,120,728,060, forward strand.
TATTCTTTAAACTCATCGTTCCCTCTTTTATTTTCCCCTAATTTTTATCCAGACCAAGAGGCTCATGTACTGATATCCACTCTTCAGCCGAGTAAAGAAACAAATAAGACCAAGGGGCGGAAGACATATGATTCTATAACTTGTTCCCCACGAGTAAAGTATCCCATTCTTCCCCAATAAACCCCTACCCGACATTCACTCCTATTACATGACCGCAGACTGTACCCTTTTCCTTTTAACAAAACCTCCCCGCTCTCCAGAAACATGGCGAAATCAAATGGAGGCATTTTTTAATTTCTATCAATGTGCCATTAACAAGGACAGGCGAAGTCAGGCACAGAATACAGAACGAACACACCTGAGGACTGTTAGCACACCACAGGTGTATAAAAGGAGTGAGCCAGAGAAACAGAAGGAGCGAGACGGAGCCCAAGGATGTACACGAATCGAAGTACGAGAGCACAGGCGAACTAGGATGGCCAGAGAACCCGAGACCTGCTGGGGAGAACGGAGGGCCGAGACGCTGGGAGCCTATGGTGCAAAAGAGCTAACGAAAGCGTGGTGAGCGAGCTGTGTCTCCAAGGAGCCAGAAGGGGTTAAGTGCAAAGCTGCTCTCCAGAGTGGAGTCCTTGGAAGGGTGTTCTCTATCCTGGGCCAGAGAATCCGCCTAGGAGAGTTGAAGGTGTTGGTGAGGAGCCGTTGGTCTTCAGTCAATGAGACTGCAACAGTGACATTAAAGAAATCTCAACCGGTGAGTTCAAAACCAGAGGGGAACTCTGTAAAGCGTGAGTGATAAAATGTTGCAAGCAGTAAGATAATTACAAGGACGAGTGTAGGATAAGAAGCGCGTTGAAGAGGGAAGCTTTGATTGTCCGTTATGAAAGATGAGAGAAACAAAGTGGCAAAGATGAGAGAAGGCAAACTGCCCTATCTCTCATAAAAAGTGTATGAGAGATAGGGCAGGCATTGGGTTGTGTTAGTATAGGCCGTTTCGATTTGATAGAGACTGATTAGGACTGTGTTTTCTTTGTTATTTGATGGTACAGACTACCCCCTTCATAGCTATAGGGCAAAACGGAAGTTTTTCCAAACCTCAAAATCTGAATAAAGGTTTTGAAAATGGTACCTCTTGTGTCCGTGTCATACTTGTGATACCATGCCTCCCTTACATATGGTGTCAGAGGAGCAGGATACGACTCAATTGAGACAAATTGTGGACCCATAAAATTCCATAAACTTAGTCACAGAGCCTCAGACCCCTCTACCGCACAAAAGAATCCATAGGCTTTGAAATGTGTAGCAGCAAAGAAGCCACTATCCCTCCTGGGAAAAAGAGGGATGATTCTCACAGACTTAGTTCTAATACCCCTGGTAGCTGCACTTGGCAAGTAGCATTTCAAGTAGAGGTTTGCTGTGTTTGCTGTGGAAACGCTACAGGCTGCACTGGATCTAATTTTGGGACGACTGTGGAATTTACTTTAACTGCAGCAGTACGGACGTACACAACAGCATATTAAGGACACTGTGTCAGTGTTACGCTCACCTGGCTCCCACAGGGGCGTCGGTCGGACCCGGACTGCTGCGGCCTCCACCCACGTGATGCGTAGTGCAGCGATGACTGACTGGATCTGCCCTCCCAATCTTGTATGCTTTGCCCGTAGAAATATTCTCCTACAAGTGGAGAGATAGATTTAGCCACTTGTGGAATCAAGTGATAGCACCCCCCCAGTCCTCCCCACTAATCACCTCTGAAGCGCCCTCTCAGCAATCTCACCTTATATTCTTGAAGGATGAGCTCTCCATCCTGCGAAGAACGCAGGGGCGCGTTGATGACCAGTTACTTCACTGGCCTGAAGATATTGGAAGAGTTGTAGACGAATCCTGACTCCAAAAGGTCCTGGCGAAGAGCCGTAAGTATATAGTTCGTAAGAGTTCAAAATGTCTGGAATTCACTCCTGTCCAATTCCTCTTTTATCTTGCAGCTTTGACCCAGTAAAAAGATTGACAGTTGAAAGCGCTCCGGTAAAAATCTGTGTTACCCAAAACTGTCCGGTAAATAATGCCAAGGATTAAACTTGCTGCTTTCTCCTTATCTTACAGATGCGGCATTAGAAGATGTGGCGTGCTGAAGAATTATACCTCCGGTGGTAAAATCAGGTAAGCATATGGCGGCTAAAGAGATTGTCTCTGTCTGTTCTCTCTGCTCACCTTGTTGTCTCTTGTCCCCCTTAGGTGCCGGGATTCGGCGATGTTAAGATGGAGACAGCGCCGGATCGAAGAGATGTTGCGTGGCACGGTGAGTATGGCGTGGCGCTGCTGCTGGCGATGCAACGCTTTTAAAACAAAGTCTTTCCTCTGGTATGAAGATGCGATGAATCCGGAATCAGGTAAGAAATCAGGTAATACTCTTGTTCTAACCTTTGCTTATTTCCTTCTTTCTAGGTGCTCCAGGCTCGAGGCGGGCGTGGCAGAAGGCTGGATGCTGCTGCTGGCACGGTGAGCGTTACGCTGCTGGATGCAGAATAACGCGAAGCGTGTGCTGCTCTTCGGGCGTGGTTTAAATAGCCTCCAAAGTAGTCCCAGGTAGGTATTCCTCCCCGACCACACCCGAGTAACAAAATAGTCCCTAAGGTAAAGTAGTCCCTTCCAGGCCTCACATGGGCTTGGATCTTCTTGCAGCATGGTCTGCATCAGGTAAGTGTGCACCTATGAGCCTGGCGCCTATGGTGCCAGGACTGATGTCCCATATGAGCATGGCGCCATGGGCGCCAGGACTGAACCCAGACAGCCCCTAGCAGGGGTTGCTGGGTTTTCTCAAGGCGACATGATGCCTGCTCCCGGGGCTGATGGACGTGGTCTGGAGGCCCGGGGGTATGCATCATGACAGTCAGATAGTTACTATTAAGTAACCTTAACTCCTATTCTACTTGTTTGTTCCATATTTAGGAGTAAGCTATAGGAGGCGCCACCCCCATTATCTTGCAGACTACATTACCCAGTGGCCATGAGCCATTGGCGTGCGCGCTTTGGAAAAGTAGCATTTCAAGTAGCTGTTTGCTGTGTTTGCTGTGGAAACGCTACAGGCTGCGCTAGATCTAATTTTGGAACGATTGTGGAATTTACTTTAATTGCAGCGGTACATACTTACACAACAGCATATTAAGGGCACTGTGTCAGATAGTTACTATTAAGTAACCTTAACTCCTATTCTACTGGTTTGTTCCATATTTAGGAGTAAGCTGTAGGAGGCTCAGCCCCCATTATCTTGCAGACTACATTACCCAGGGGGCGCGCACTTTGGCAAGTAGCTGTTTGCTGTTCGGTGGCTCGGTGCCTCGCGTTACGAAGTACGGATTCTGGCAAAATAATTGTTAGTGGGGGGAACCGCGGCCTTGGTAATCCAGTGAGATTGGTGAAGTCTATCAGGTGGGTGAAAGAGTGGTCCGTTACACACTGGGGGAACAAAGAAGTCAAGGGCTATAAACGGGATATTATTGTGTAACCCCAAGTACCACGAAGCTGGCCCATGAGCTGGGGCCCTTTAAGGATTGCTGCCATTTGAATGCGACAGTGGAAGGTTGTACAATTTTTAGGGTTGTGTAATTTTCGGTAGCCCTTACACGGTGTCAAGTGGGTTTGGGAAAAATAGAAAGTGCTATGGCCCTATCTAAGTATCTTAGGCACACATTCTAAATGTTGTCATTTGCCATGATTTTGTGGTAATCTGCCAGTAGGCAGAAGTCTTTGGAAAGAGCAGGGGGTATCCCTTTTTCTTTTGTTTCCTTTCTGCTCTAACCAATTATTAAAGGCATTGTAATATACTTCCACTTGGTAATACTAGGATTGGAGGGATGGGACCCAAATTTCGGTCGCAAAATTCAAAGTGGAAAAAGGGTAATAGCAATTTGCCACATACCCACTTGGCTATGGATCCAAGTCCTATTAGGAAGGGAAAAACGGCGTTGGTAAAAGAAACAAAAGAAACATAGTAAACGACATATCAAGTATGGAACAGCCTGACATACTACGTTTCCTTACGAAAAAGGACACGGCCAAAGAACACCCAAATGAAGAAATGTCATCTCATCCTGAAAACAGCTCTATGATAGATAATAACTCTCTACTTAGTCTTTGCCACAATTTTAGATGGCAGTCATTGGGTCTTTCGATTGGGCTTGGTATTTCACAAGCTGAAAAACATAACGAAAACTTGGTAAACATGGACAATGTTATTGGAATAGACCAATCAGCCACACCTGATCTGGAGACATTTCCCCAGGATAAAATTGGAATAGAGGTGGGGGATTGTTTGTGGGAAGACCCTAAAAGTGTTGTTGATGCGTCGATAAATGTGGGGGGGGGAAATTGGATGCTATCACTGCAACAATAGATATTCTATTGGGAATTTGTACCAAGCTAGTTAAGGACCAGGCAGTGATAGGATCTTGGTGGTCCTGTTTCCAGAGAACACTAACATTTTAGGTAAGGATGTGAAAATGTCTTAAGGGATTAAATATCTAAGAATGATAACTCTGTAGAAGCTGGTGTGTTGGAAGAGAACATGGCTGATCTGACTGAGCTTTGGATGATAGTGGATAAAGAAAGTGATAAGATGAATGCATTGGAGGCCGAGATCCCTAAAATGAAAGAAAAGGAATGTGAGGAAAAAAGGAAATGATGATATAGAGATTAGCTCTGATGGTGATCAGATGAATACCCAGGGCTCAAAGAAACGAACACAAAGAAAGCGAGACAAGAAGAAAGGGACCAGAAGTAAGGGCAGAGTAGGTAAAGTTAGAAAGATTAAGGAAATGAAAAGGAATGGCATTGCTCTAGCTGAGACGGCCACTAATGACATTGAGTGTGTTGAAGTAGAAGGTAGATTTGAGTTGAATTTGAATCACAAGAAAATAGAGGAAGGTAACCCAAGTCCTACTAAAAAAGACAAAGGAATAGAAAAGTGGCTAAAAGGGAAACCCCTGACACTAGTACCTGAATTCGAACCAATTTTGGTTGAAAGTGACCATATGAGTAAAAATGAAGAAATCCGAGTGTGATTCTTGAATATACCCCTTAATAAGGTGGTGGACTCCTTGAATACTAGAGAGAAAAATGTTTACATAGCAGGGATGGAAAGATTGGCAACGTACAAACATAATTTTGATGGAAGAAAATACAAGATGTGTGGCCTAAAGGTGAATGAGGCTAAGTGCAGTAGTTTAGGGACGAGCATCAAGATCATTGAGAAAAATCCCCTCGAGGAAAGCCCTTTTTTAAAGAGAACATGGGTGTTAGATACATTACACACAATACCCCAACTGCAAAGTATCAACACATTTGTTATTGAGAGAGTGATTCTCCCTGATTTGGAATCTTGGGAAAATTGGGGAATTGTACAGTTTGGGACGGCAGTCATTGTGGACCTGATAAGGGAGCACTCTAAGGTTCTTTGCGGTAAAGGGTTTGAAATCATGATGTGCAATAACATTGGAATCACTGACCGAAAAGGAAGTAGCTCTTTACACAATAAAGTTCATAAGGATGTTAAAACGAAAGAGGACAACCACGTCGATAAGTGGATCCCGGATAGGGACTACTTAGAAGATCATTGAGATGTGGTGGTCGGCGAAGAGCCAATAATTATTTCTTGGAATAGTAGAGGCTTCTGCTCTATCCTACATAAAGATGGTATCAATCTGATGAGAGAGTGCGATGTGTTTACCTTACAGCAGATGTGGGTGTGTGGTGATATGTTGTTAGAGGGATTTAACATACTGGCTAAACCTGCGATCCAATGAGATTAAGGTCGCCCGGTAGGTGGGCTAGGTATAGGGGCAAAAAATCATATCAGGATAAGGGAATACAAACCATCTAGATATTCACTGTTTGTTATCAGTGTCATTATAGGTAATATAGGGACATTTGGATAAATACTACTTACTAATGTTTACTCTCGTCCGGGCGGGGTTAATATGTTAACAATAGGAGAAATTATAGCTGACACAATTGAAGGTTGGATGTTGAAATCCCCAAACTCAGAGGTCCTGATAGTTGGAGATTTCAATGCTTATTGTGATCTAGCTAAGAAAGAGATGGATAAATGGAATGATCTTGGTGGTGATTTTGAGACTGCATTGCCCTCTGAGATATGCAAAATTGGAAGCAACCTGAAGTATCAAAAGCAGGTTGTTGATGGTATCACCTGGGTAAGTTCTTCCAGAATTGGGGGCTGGAATTCTTGGAGCCAAGGGCTGGGAGATTAAGGGAAACCACTTGGACTAACAGTAAAGTTAACTACCGCCTTTATTATATGTTTGCTCGTAAAGGGATAAGTAACCAAATTGAACGATTGCTCATATATATATCTACTCCCCTGAGTGATCATAAAGCACTCAAATATAAATTGCTTAAAGCTTTCCAGTATAAATGGCAGGCAGGAAATATCATGAACATCCAAACTACATCAGGGGGAAACAGGTTAGGGTGGACTGAATATAATCTAGACAAATTTGATAAAATGTTTGCTGTGCTCCAACTAGATGGACAGGAGATTGCCTGTGGTGGACTTGAAGTGGTTAGTAACCTTCTAGGTATAATACAGAAAAATAATTGTAGATTCAGCATAACACAAAGATCAAAAAAGAAGCATGAAAATGTATATGATTGCCAGATCAATAACAGGAAAAAGGGAATCAAAGAAGACATAACGAAAATAAAAAGGATGATTTGATGGAGGAGGGGTTGAAGCTACAGAGAATTATGGACATAAAGACAAAATAAAAGAATTGGCTGAACGCTCATAAACACAGTGTTAATAATGCAAATTGGAGAATCATTTATGTACTATGTAAAACACACAACTCCAAGAAATGTTGGTACCTATATCGGCAATACCTGCAGGAGGATGAAAATAGGGATATTAAAGATGTGGGTCAGGATGAATGGATTGGATATATCTGCCGGCTCTTTTATATACAAAATGAGAAAAGTTGTATTAATGAAATGAGCTGGGACAGTAATGGGCTGATATTTCCATTTGATATACATGACATACTTAGAATAATAAATAAAATGAAATCCTCTAGAGCCCCGGGGCCTGACGAGCTAGCAAACATAGTCATAAAAAGCAACCTGAAAAAGTGGGTTTAGCTACTGTTACAGCTATTTACCAGTATATGGAAAAAGGGAAAGATAACAGATGGTTGGCGTAAAGCCATATTTGTCCCTATTTTTAAAAAAGGGAGATTGAAAATCCCCTGACAACTATCGCTTACTGGCAATGGCTGACAGCAGTTGTAAGATTTTCTGCTCACTATTATTGAGTACCATCAAAAAGTGGAGCAAGGAGAATAAATTACTTTCAATACAACAATTAAGGTTCAGACGGGGGATATAGCACTATTGATAATTTAGCTATGCTTAATTACATTATCTCAGATACCATGGATAACAAAGGCAATACATTGTATGTGTGCTTCATCAACTATTCAATAGCTTTTGATTGCATGGATAGAGATAGACTTTGGAATAAGCTAGCGAATTGGAGGATCTGCCCAGTAATTTCGCACTTCCTGGGAGAACTATATAGGGAAATCACAGTAACAATCTGCTTAGGTAAAGACGCTCAAACCTCCCCAGAAATTAAAACTAATATTGGCCTAAAACAAGGCTGCATGAATTCCCCTGTGTTGTACAACCTTTATGTAGCGGACATGTGAGAAAGGTTTTCCAATATAAATAACTTTCCACCAAAAGTTGGGGGGATGGCCAATAGTTGGCTGATGTATGCTGATGTCATGGTACTATTAGATAAAACGCCAGTGGGGCTGCAGAGCATGTTAGATACGGTACAACAATATTCTAAAGATCATCACCTATGCGTCAACGTTAGAAAAACTAAGATCATGGTGTTTGGAGGATCCAAAAAGAAGAAAGCTAAGCCTTCCTACAAATGGAAAATTGATGCAGAAATATTAGAGGTGGTAGACCTATACCCCTATTTAGGCATGCCGTTCATGAACAACCCCACTCGAGATATCTACGAAGATATGGTTGAATCTAAAGTGATTAAAAACAATGGATTATTAGAGGCTATATGGCCAGAAAAGGTGGTCATTCCTTAGAAGGCTTCTTAGAAATGTATAAGAGTTGTATCATTCCAGGCTCATTATGTGCTTTAGTGTTACGCTCACCTGGTCTCTGCATAGGCGTTGGGGTACGGTTGCAGCTCTCCCTGGAGTTAGGTCACCCGCTTCTGGTTTCTTCCCCTGCGAACAAGCTGCGGGCGCCGATAATTGGTGGCACTGCTCCTGCGTGGATATGGGAAAATGTGAGTGCCTTGATAAATGACTGTAGTACCTCCCAAACCCTTTGCCCAAGGTGCAATTTCTGTGGGCACGTATCGGCCCATAAGGCTCACCTGATAAGTATGAATGATGAGCACTCCGTCCTGCTACTTCTAGCAGGGGCGCTTGTTGAGGGGATCGAGTTCCTTCACTGATCCCTGATGAGTAGTAGTCCAGTCCAGCTGCGGCTATGCTCCTCTTTCTGCTTTCTTTCAATGTCTCTTGTCTTTTCCCTTGCTTTCTCACAATGTCTCTTATCTTTTCCCCTTTCTAGTTTCTGTCTCGACGTTATTGCTCTCAATGTTGTTATTTTTCTCTGAATAACGTTCCTCTCAGTTTTCTCCCAAATAGATGGAAATGTGGCCCAACAACGGCTGTGGAGGCGCGGAACACGGCGGAGCAGAGGATGAATGCGACCGCAATGTCCGTCAGCAGGTGAGTGATGGTTTTAGGGAAGGTGCAAGGTTTAATGGCAGCGCGACCTTAACTTAATGTCTGTTAAGTGTCGAACCTTGACTTTTTCCTTTCTTTTGCAGGTGCTGAGAGTGCGGATGGAATGCATCGTCCTGCGGTGCCCAGATGATGCTGCCTGCACTCCGAGTTGTTTTGCAGGCAAGCCGCGGTGCCAGGAAGATGATGTCTGTGCTCCGAGATGTTTGCAGGTGAGCCACAGTGCCAGAAAGAAGTCTGCGCTCTGGGATATTTGCAGGTGAGCTGCAGTGCCAGGAAGAAGATGTCTGCACTCCGAGATGTTTGCAGGTGAGCCGCGGTGCCAGGAAGAAGTGTACAGGTGAGAGCAGGATCCTCCAGATGTTAAGTATGGATGTAGATGACAGGATTTCCCCAGGTAAATTGAATCCCAAGCGACGGTGAGCGTTACGCTGCATGGAAGTGCAGAATAACACAAAGCGTGTGCCTTAGGGTTGGGCTGGCTTTTATACCCTAGCTCTTAAGGCCACACCCCCTAGCTCAGTCCTGCTTGCCACATCCTGCCACTCCTAGAAGTTGCACGTGCAGCTGCAGATGGAAGGCCACACCCGGACTAGTAACACACAAGTGGAAAGTTCTTGAGAGTATTCCTGCCCATAATAAAAAAGTTCTGTTTCATTCTGCACATAAACATCTTTTATTAAGTTCTTCCATGAGCCTGGCACCAAAGGCGCCAGGACGGAGTCCAATCAGACCCCCCATGTATAAACGTCCCAAAGGGACAAGCGTGAACCATGGTGCCCCTTGCTCCCTCCACTTGATGGCGCTGCTCCTGTGATCCTGGGCAAGTGACCATGACATTTAGAATCTGTGGGGGAAAAACACATTGAGAATATAGGGATAATAGAGGGAAAGTTGTGGAAACTGGTGTTAGGCCTCCCTAGATCTTCCACCGATTGAAGCAATAAGATGTGAATTGGGGCTCACAACACTCAAAACCTTTTGGAAAATAAGGTGCTGTAAACTGTATGTGAAAATAGTGGTATGGGATAATGACGAAGATAGTCTGATGAGTGTAATTGGCAAAAGCCTGAGTAAGAGAGACAATCTGAACAACTATATGAGAAATCTCAAATGCACAGTGTCTTGATATTGGGCAAAATCTTCCTCGGGGCCAGCCCTTTGAGAGCAAAAATACCCAATTCAGCCCAAAATACAGGTTCTATTGTGCTGAGCAGTGATCTCATGCTAGTGACAAATGACACCCTCAAAGCTTTAGCATATTTATTCTAAGCAGTGAATTTCATATACATTTGGTATTCAAGTTAGAGAATATTACAAAGCATAAAACAAAGAGCAATGCAAAATATAGTGAAACATGGAACTTAGATAAACATAGAGAAATATAGAGAAACATAGAGAAACACAGTCTTACGTCCCTTTAATCAGCACTGGGGAGACCTTGGGCCCTCATAAGCTAGCTGTAAACAAGCCCCGCTCAGAGGACAATGCTGAAGGACACCGTATGAGCCAATGCCGGGCACCTGTTTCTGCACGAATCAAGTCCACAGGCGATCTCCCCCTGATCCATGTGTGCATGGATATTTTATAACCTCTTGCTGTCAGTCACCATGACGCACAGTTCCAGAACTTTCCCTGTGCAACTGGCTCATGGAAAAAACCCAGCTCTCTCTGAGATGCTCCCTGCTCGCTCCTACCCCCTCCCTTGTTCCCATCTGCGCTGGCTGAGGAATGTCTTATCAGTACCTTCCCAGAGAAAAGGAAGATTAGCTTGGAGCCAGGGCTAACGTTAGTGAGGCTGAATATTCTAAGGGAAGCAGGGATGTATTAACCCCATCTGCAAGCTCTAAAAGGCATGCACTCATAGCTTAGTGTTTATAGCGCTTAAGACTGGCTATCTAAGCGCTATATAGGTGCCATGATGTTCCAAACACTCCAAAAACCTATTAGCTACATAGCTGGGGGCCCTCCCTGCCTGTCTATCAACAATGCTTAATTTGACCTATTTCATACTAGGCCTGCATATTCCTTGTAGCTCACTACTGCATAATGGAAGTGCTACAACAGACTACTGTCAGCATTTTTAGCACATACTTTGAATACACTATTGGCTTTCAGCGGCTAATGCTGTCATCTAAAGCCCTGATTGGCAAGGTTGCAATTTCGTGTATCACTACATTCCACCCCTATTCAACGTGTGTGCGACAAAATGCTGACTAATACCTATCAATATAGTATTTAGTGCAGCGATAAAGACCTTGGGGCTTTGCAAGAGGTTTAAGCAAACTATCTTATAGCGGTTAGTTATCGTGGCATGCAAGGTAAAACACTACCTAAACAAAAATGTACACAAAGTGAACAGTGACATATACCCTTGCCAAAACCTGGCCTACACAAAAATACCTACACAAAGTGAACATGGACATTTACTCTAGCCAAAACCTGGCCTACACAAAAATACCTACACAAATTTTGTATAACTGATTGTCAGTTAAAAAGCAGCATGCAGTTAAAATGTCAAGGCAATCCAGTGTAGTCTAATCTACAATGCACTATTGCATTTATGTATGGTTACCAATTCTAAAACCTGGCAGCCTTTCACCCTAAGGGCCTACCCTCCCCCTGATCCCAGGGCATTCAAGCGTGACTGTGGGCTGTGTGACTAGACACTTCCCCCAGGTAGGTGGAACCCAACCAGAAACCATCTAATTTCGTGAACAAGGTGAACCCATGGGCACCAGGTTGTCTAAATAAAAACAATTCTACTAATTTACATCAAAGCATGGCATGTGTTATTCATGCAATCAAAAGCAAGCAATTCAATCCATATGTATGCTGGTAACTGTAGCTCTGCGTGCCAGTGTGTGGAGGATGGTTGCCCCCACCCAGTAAAAAGCCAACACCTGCTGATTTAACAATGTTTGCCATACAATGCATTGTGTGTATTTAGCAGTCTTGTTGACCTGCCCTATGGCAGACAAAAATGTCTACATGTCTAAAATTCTGTCATCTTCAATTGGCTGTCAATACTTGTAGCAGTGCTGGGCATATCAATGGGCCCCACTAGGCCAGAAGTTCTATAGCAGAGCTGGCATCAGAACCCATAGTGGCTAGCTTATAGTGCACAGTTTCTATGTCACAAGCATATAAAGCTCCTGCAATTAATGAATCTAGCTCCCTAGCTACGCGCACTCTAGTGATGGGCCATAGAAATGGACTCCTTTTGTAGAGTACTAAGGAAACATTGCCTCATGGTAAATCTATGTCTAAGTGTATCACTGTAATAATAAAGGTGTGCATTACCAGCCTACAATTTACATGTTGTCTTACTACTGGAAAATCTAACAGGTTCACAGTGTCTACCTTCTGTGACTTGGAGAATACCCTTCTTCAAGTGGGATATCTACCATATACAATATTAACTTTAGCCACAAACACCATACTACTATCCGGCAGTGGCTGTTTCATCACACCATGGAAAAAATTCATTTAGTCAAGTTATAGTTCATAAATCTTGGCGAGAACACTCGCTGCAGTTCTTGGTCAGAAAAACATCACATTAGACAAATTAAACAAATGGTATCCATTCAGTGACAAAAGATGCCTGACAATGTGCCAGGCCAGTACACTAGCAATTCCATGTGGATACTCATTTGTAGCGCTTTTCCAAAGAATTATTCCAAATGTTTACAATCAAAAGGTGACTCTTTGCATTAGTGTGCTGGAGACAGCTGTCCCCACAAAAAACATGAAACTGGTTGGTTTAACAAAAAACCGTGTCACACTCTGTGTCATAAAATCAAACATCAAGTCATTCATGGTTTCATTTACCTGCCTTAAGCTGGCTGTAAAAGTATCCAGTGTTTCAAAGATTACCATTTCAAATTATAGCTCATACACTTGGCAGCATTACTTCAATTAAGAATCTTAACCTACACACAGGTGACTTTGATGTGCGCACTCATCTTATCTCAAAATAAATTACGCTCCTGCTTGCATAATTCTGCTGCCCCAACAGTTCATAAATCATTCTCCTGCCTACGTGCAATGTAGAATATTTTTTTTTTTTCAAAAAAAACAAAACATCTCTGGTTAAAGCCATTCAGTTGGAAGAGTAAAACCATTTGGTTTTTTCAGATTCATCTCAACAGTGCATTTAAAAACCATTTTTCAATGTGTTAGCATTCAATTGCTGTGTCACACAGCTGTATGTGGTGCCTGATGTTACAGTCCACAATTCATTGTCCATAGTCCTTTAAACAAGAAAGGGCAAAACATGTCATTTAAATGTGTAGCATCAAATACTTGATAATTAGCCAAGTCTGCATCGTGCCAGTTCAGCAAAAGTTATTACTCTGTTGGACACTATTCGCAGGTTACAGCATTGAGTGCGGTGCAGGGCACGTTAAAGTTGAAATAGCATGTCGCAGTGGCTCGCTTTCTCTGAGAATGCGTCTGACCCTTCTTTGATCAGTGTCACCCACAAACTGCATATTAATTTCTGATATTATGAAATGTCTTGTCGTGCTTTGCCTAGGCAAAATACAAACAGAAATGTTAGGATTTCATCAAAACTTCAATATCAGCGTTATCCACCCCTTCCCATAATACCACCCCCATCTTCAAAAAGTCTCATCAGGTAACTACACACTTTGTCATTGCTACTGCAATTATTTATCACCTTTCTGCATGTTTCTGGGGGCTTATTTACACTCAACCATACGGGGTGTAACTGCCTAATCACAAACTCATTTGTGCAATGCAATCATAGCTGGTCAATGGTACCTCAGACTGATCTGTGCTTTTACAAAGCCATATAGTAAGTACCCAGGTCGCACAATGCTTTTCTTTTTTCACCAAAGCGATCACCAATGCCAGGCGCCAACTTGCTTCCAGTGTCCCATGATCTTGGTTTAGGTTGCCCTGCTGGCATCACTCCATTTTTCAAAGGTAAAGTCTTTCAGTCCAATACCGCTTGCAGTTGTACAGGCAGCTTTGTTTATTTATCTTTCTTTTCTTAGCAGTGTCTTTTCAAGCCTCTGGTTTTTTCACTTGTCATTTTTTCAAAGGGCGTTTGCTGTTTTTGAACCACCCCTTTGAGTGCGATAGTCTAAGCCAGTTTCTTTTGTTGCTTCAACAAATCATTCATTCTTGCACTAAGCCATGTGGCTTCTGGATCATGGCTAATGTGCAGTGTTCATGTTGTACTTCAAAGCCCCGCTCTGCATGTTGTCTCTTGCAAAACGGCTAAGCACTTTTGTCAGTTTTGCTTCCATCTGGAATGCCATAATGTCTTTGTCAGTTACTCCATCCCCTGGCAATGTAGCTTGCAGTTTGCCAGATGTGTATTTTCTCTTCTCAAAGCGCCTAGAGGTTTCTTCTCCAGTGCACAGCGCTTTACTTCAGTTCACATCACATGGAGCATTGGAATGCAGCTTGCACAGCAATAGCGTTTTACTTCACTTCACATCACATCACATGGGAATGCGGTTTGCACAGTAATGTCTGTTGGAATGGGCAGCTGTCTTTTCTTGGCCCATTCACAGATGCATAGGTAAATGTTCAGATGTGATGTGCCCGCCTGCCATCCTGCATGAAGCCTTTGCTCCGTACCACAGTTTACTGGGCAAATTCTTTACTTTTTGAACAGCTCTCTGTTTTTTGCTCCCCCTTCCTCAGGAATGCAGGCATGTTTATCTTTCGTGTGCACCTGGCAGCGCCATTAGCACGCAGCTTATCTCTTTTGCCTATAACTCTTATACTGTGGCGGCTTCACTCGTTTCAGACAGTTCATCCAAATTAACTCTTTCTTGTACTGTTTCTGCTTTTGTTTGCCTTCACGCACCTCGCCCAAGACAGCTTCAAGGCACAAGCTCTGCACACACAGCAAGACTCTTGTTTTCAAAAGCGGCACTTTTCTTGTCATTTTTCTACTCCATGTAATTTTGCAAAATGTCAAAGCGTCTTTTTTTTTCTTGTAATGTGCGATCTTTCAAGAGAACTCGCAACCCATTAAATCTTTGTGCTATCTTATCACACACAGATGTTTCATTCTGTTGTACCATTGCCAAACTATAACCACTCAGTTCAGTGCATTTAAAAAATAAAAATGCCAATGTTTAGTGCAGCTCCCTGCACGTTTTTTTTTTTCTGCAAGAACAACCCACACTCTATTGCTTGTGGGCTGTTTAATGTGTCAACAACATTTTTCCCCATGTATCACAGTCAACAGGACACTATTTCCAAATCATACATCACTTATAAGGCAACAGCACAAATCCATGGCATAGCATAGGGACAGTCAAAAATACTCCAGGGGCAATTTAGAAAAATATAAATTGTTTTTCCCCCCAACCATTGCAAACTGGTTCTGCAATTTCAAATCAGTACACAAAAATCGAAAATCCAAATAACATTCACTCACTTTCCTTTTAAGTGAGTCTCTCACCCATTAAGCATGGCACAGCCTAAAATGCAATATAACCATTTTAGTGTGTTTCCTTTAAACAGAATTTGCCACCATTAGCACATGGAATTTTACAGTTGCCAAAAGAAAGAAAAAACTCTTTAGGCTCTCAGCACAGATGTTACTCATTCTCCTAAGCATGGCTCATTCCCCTTCAGGAATGCCAACACTCAAAAGCATATATCAAAAAAGCGAACCTTCGCCTCCGAACATTACAGCCCCCACTCGCTAGCACACTGGGGCTGAGTCAATGGTTAAATCACTATTCACAATTTGCATGTCAAATTCTTGCAATTATTTTTCCTGCCCTCATGACAGAATAGAGATGAGAACTCCGTCTCATTATGCATTCCAAATTACAACTTTAAACTGGGAAACCACATGATAAAATTCTTTTTCTAATTGAGCATACATCTTTCTTAACCATTCATCGGAGTGCTTTAAACAAAGCCATTTCCCGCTCGTTTATTGCCTTGTACTCCCTGGCACCAATCCCATGCAATAAGTCAGTCACGACTGATTTACTGAAGGGAGTCTTAACCACACAAGCTATCGGCCACGGCAAGCCGACACAACATTGCTGCCTTTTGAAGTCTCAGAGCTGCAGTGAGACCATCAAGGAAATGCGACAGCCTGCTCCCCACTCTACACTGTGTTCTCTCACACCATTTGTCATGTCAGCATGGCACTGCTCTTCACAATCCCACAAAGCTGCCACCAAATGTCTTGATATTGGGCAAAATCTTCCTCGGGGCCAGCCCTTTGAGAGCAAAAATACCCAATTCAGCCCAAAATACAGGTTCTATTGTGCTGAGCAGTGATCTCATGCTAGTGACAAATGACACCCTCAAAGCTTTAGCATATTTATTCTAAGCAGTGAATTTCATATACATTTGGTATTCAAGTTAGAGAATATTACAAAGCATAAAACAAAGAGCAATGCAAAATATAGTGAAACATGGAACTTAGATAAACATAGAGAAACATAGAGAAATATAGAGAAACATAGAGAAACACAGTCTTACGTCCCTTTAATCAGCCCTGGGGAGACCTTGGGCCCTCATAAGCTAGCTGTAAACAAGCCCCGCTCAGAGGACAATGCTGAAGGACACCGTATGAGCCAATGCCGGGCACCTGTTTCTGCACGAATCAAGTCCACAGGCGATCTCCCCCTGATCCATGTGTGCATGGATATTTTATAACCTCTTGCTGTCAGTCACCATGACGCACAGTTCCAGAACTTTCCCTGTGCAACTGGCTCATGGAAAAAACCCAGCTCTCTCTGAGATGCTCCCTGCTCGCTCCTACCCCCTCCCTTGTTCCCATCTGCGCTGGCTGAGGAATGTCTTATCAGTACCTTCCCAGAGAAAAGGAAGATTAGCTTGGAGCCAGGGCTAACGTTAGTGAGGCTGAATATTCTAAGGGAAGCAGGGATGTATTAACCCCATCTGCAAGCTCTAAAAGGCATGCACTCATAGCTTAGTGTTTATAGCGCTTAAGACTGGCTATCTAAGCGCTATATAGGTGCCATGATGTTCCAAACACTCCAAAAACCTATTAGATACATAGCTGGGGGCCCTCCCTGCCTGTCTATCAACAATGCTTAATTTGACCTATTTCATACTAGGCCTGCATATTCCTTGTAGCTCACTACTGCATAATGGAAGTGCTACAACAGACTACTGTCAGCATTTTTAGCACATACTTTGAATACACTATTGGCTTTCAGCGGCTAATGCTGTCATCTAAAGCCCTGATTGGCAAGGTTGCAATTTCGTGTATCACTACACACAGTCCTATCCTTCCTAAAAGAAATTAATGTGAGTTTACCCTCCGATGTGGGAGAAATTAAACACATGCAAAAACGACTCAAAATGAAAGCGTTCGAATGGGATGTCAGTGATAACCTGTCCAGATTATCTAAAAAGAGACGATATGCTCTATATTCATTGCAAGGGCTTAAACCGTCAAATCCTCCAAGCTATTTGCTGAAGGTAAGGAATAGGGAATTTGTAAGATTTATTTCCCTGCTTCGGTTTAACATCTTGCCGTGCAATGAATATATAGGTGCTTGGACTGGAATACCTAGAGATGATAGAATTTGCTGGGACTGTCAGAGGGAGATTAAGAGCATCAGACATTTGTTAACTGATTGCGAACAAATTTACAAGAATGGTACTACAAGGGCTATAAGAATCTTGTTATTGATCTAAGAATGATTGTAATGGACCAGTTTTGGATGGCAATATATATGGCTGAGGCCTTGGTATATATAGGGGCAGCCTTTTACATCTGGAAGAGAGCTGTGAACATACCCTTGTGAGAGTTCTGACTGAGGGATTAATGTTATGGACTTGAATGGCAATTTTATTCATCTGTGTTATGGTTACGTACTGCTACTTGTACAGCAGTACATGAAATTGTACTTTCTTGTCATTTACTTAGAAATGTTTCTTTTTGGTTCCACTGGTATTCTGTATTCTACACTCCGTGTGTTATGTAGGCTCCTGCCTATTTTTACAATATTTTCTAGATAACAATTAGGTTCCATGTCATTTCATCGCAGGATGATTTTTTGCAGGGTTTTTTACCGTGATTTTTTTTGGGAAAAATCCCATCCATTTTTTTTTTAATTTTATTTCATTTATTTTTTTTAGGGGGGTGTTCCCCCTAGTCCCCCCCCCCATTTTATGAAAAAAATGCATTTTTTGTGCGAAAAAAATTTGCAGTAAAAAACCCCACGAAAAAACATCCCGCGACGAAAGGACATCGTACCAACAATTAAACTTTGTTTTACGCTATATCCTCCTCTTGTGATCCCTATGCTAGTATGGAAATCTAGCATTACTGTAGTCTAGGTGCACCTCCTGTGCTTCTATGAAAGGGGTAGCCGTTGACTCTATACTGTATTTTGATGTTCTCTTACAGAACCATAGTGAGACCCCGTTTGAGATACGTCCTGGGGACAAAATTGCACAGGGAATTCTTGAGAAAGCTCCATTTCCCCGTTTTGAGGAAGACATTGAACCAGAGGAAACAGAGAGGCAAGTTAGGCTTTGGACAGGCCGATGAGATATGTACCACTGAAGCCAAAAGGTAAGAGGAACCTACTATCCTTCCCCATCTAGCCTTCTCCCAGCTTAATGATCCAGTACTCACAGAGCCTTTCTTACAAGTGATTCCTGAGGGAGAAGGACCAGAAAAGGGTAACCCCTTTATTCTTCCTGAAACAGGGATTAGTATATAGAAGGGAAACCTCCAGGAAAGGCCTAAGTAAGACTCAATTAGTAATACCCAAAACCCATTGCAAGATCATGCTATAGATTGCACACTCTCATTTGACAGGGCGACACTTGGGACAATCTAAAACCCAAGCTCACATCAGCTGTAAATTCTATTGGCCGGGTATGCATGCTGACATAAAGAACTACATTCAGACATGTGAGATATGCCAAAAAACCAGCTCACATATTCCCCTACAAGCCCCTCTAAACCCATAACCGATAATAGAAGTCCCTTTCTCTAGAATCAGAATGGATATCATTGGATCGTTGGAAACTTCGATACTGGGCAATAAATATGTTCTCGTAATCGTTGATTACGCTACCCGGTACCCAGAAGTCTTCCCCATGTGGAACAACACAACCCAGCAAATTGTAAAACACCTGTTGCAATTTTTTTCTAGGGTTGGTGTCCCCAGGGAAATTCTAACAGATCAGGGATCCAATTTCACGAATAAGCTAATGGGTGAAGTTAAGAAATTACTACGAATCACCACCTGAAGAACCTCAGTTTACCACCCCAAAATAGACTGATTGGTAGAGAGATTTAATAAGGTCCTCAAAATGAGTCTGAGAAAGTTAGTCGGCGAGGATGGGAAGGACTGGGATCGTATGGTCTTGTGGGCCCTATTTGCAGTGAGAAAGACCCCTCAGGCATCCACTAGTTTTTCCCCTTCCTAGTTACTCTACGGTAGAGAGCCAAGAGATGTCTTAGACATGCTCCAGGAGACCTGGGAAGAAAGAGAAGAGGCGCCAAGCCCCCTCTCACAGACAGCTACCCTATTGCAAGAGCACATGAAACTCTGGATTCTAGTCCACACTCATATGGAGAAAGCTCAAGCCCCACAAAAATTTACTTATGACAAGAAGGTCAATCTAAGATAATTTTCAGTAGGACAGAAAGTGTTAGTCCTCTTACCTACCTCTGAAAATAAACTTGTTTCAAAGTGGCACATCCCCTATGAGGTACTAGAGCAGACAGGAAACTGTACCTATAAAATAGCCCAACCCGATAGAAGGCAAAAGACCCACCTCTACCGGTTAAATCTCCTGAAAGAGTGGAAAGAACATCCTTCCACTATTACCTCCTCTATATTGTCTTGTTCGGTACCCGAGGAGATGGACAACTCTGAACATATTCCTGAAGAGCTAGCTAAACATAAGCAAGAGGATTTGAGCGACCATATTCCTGCATTTCGTGATATATTTTGTGAGAAACCAGGGAGAGTAATTGGTAGTTACCACTATATCAAAACTCCAAAGGGTAAAGTGGTCCATTTGAAGCCATACAGACTCCCAGAAGCACGAAAGCAGGTAGTGATTGATGAGGTTAAAAAAATGTTAAAGGCAGACATCATCGAGCCCTCTTCGAGTCCATGGTCCTCCCCCATTGTGTTGGTGACTTAACCTGATCACTCCTGGAGGTTTTGCATAGACTTTAGGCAGGTCAACGCCATCGCCGCCTTCGATGCCTATCCTACGCCACGTATCGATGATTTAATAGATAAACCTGGAAATGCCACATTCTTGTCAACCCTAGATTTAACCAAGGGATATTGGCAGGTGCATGTGCATGGACCTGATAAGGAAAAGACAGCTTTCTCAACGCCAATGGGACTATTCCAATTCAAAGTCCTTCCTTTTGGATTGCATGGGGCCCCAGCAACTTTCCAACGACTCATGGACAGGATAGTATAGCCTTCTTCCAATTTCTGTGGGGCCTATATTGCCGACATAGTCATTTATAGTAAAACCTGGGAAGGCCATCTTTTCCATCTTTCTACTATTATGAGAAGCCTTCGAGAGGCTGGCTTAACTGCCAATCCATCAAAATGTAAGCTTGCTCAGTCAGCAGTGAAATACCTAGGCTTCTTTGTAGGGAATGGCAGTGTCCAGCCCAGCAAGAAAAAGGGAAGGCCTTCCTAGATGCTCCCACACCCAAGAACAAGAGAGATCTCAGGGCATTCCAAGGACTGATAGGATTTTAGATTAGGTTTGTCGCAAATTTTTCAGATAGAACAGCCAGACAGACGGACAAACTAAGAAATGCAGAACCTCTGAAAATGTGTTGGACTGATGAGGATGATGCTTGTTACAATAACCTGAAACAAACCTTATGCTAAAATCCAATATTAAAAGTAGTAGACTTCTCAAAGGAATTGGTATTACAGACTGATGCCTCCTTCACAGGGTTAGGAGTAGTATTATCGCAAATACACAATGGATGAGAACACCCCATCCTATTCACTAGTTGTAAACTCTTCCCCCGTAAGAAGAACTACTCTGTGTTGGAACTGGAAGCCCTTGCCATCAAGTGGGCAATTGTCCATCTTAGGTACTAGGGGGAAAATTCACACTCCTCACTGAAGACTCAACTTTGGTATGGATATGTCTATGGAAGGATTCTAACCCTCGAGTCATGCAATGGTTCTTATACCTCCAACCCTACTGTTTCACTGTGCAACACCATAAAGGTAAGGAACAGGGGAACATCGATTTCCTTTCCCGGTTTCCCTGTGAAATAGATGCAGCTACATCGTATAGGGGAAGGGTATGTGAGAAACCAAAGGGTGTCTCACCTACTAATCCCTGGGGATCTCTCTCTCAGATGCCCAGGGCACGGCCATCGCCTTTAAATCCAGACCCTGGGAGTGGACCAGTGCGGGAGGATTTCCTGGGTGAGGGATCTTTGGGTAGTGGGGTTGAGGTGACAGATGGTGAAACGCAGTATTATGATATGATGACGCGCCTATACACAAGTTTTTTTCCCACAAAAGTGTCCCCCCCTTTTCCGTACCCATCCTATTTTATAGGATTCTCCAATGTCCCAACCCCCCCCCATTCCTACACAAACACTGGGCTCAGGAAGAGGGCGACTGAGAGTAAAGAGGGTAACCTTTACACATCTCATTGGACATGTCCTGCTAATCATGTCAGGCAAAGTCAGGCACTTGACTTTAATCACATACATCTGATACCCATTAGCTCTTCCCACAAGGATAAAAGGCGGAACATAGAGACATACTCTGAGTAAAGGTGGAACATGAGAAGGAGCAGAACTTCTGGGGCAAAGGCAAACCTACTGGAGCAGAGCGACAGACAGAGGGATGAGAGCAAAGGGTAGAGAAACCCAGGAGTTCCTCGCAGGAGGTAGTTGCCTCCAAAGAGCTGTGAAAGATATGACTCCCAGACAAGAAGACTGCATTGTGTGTGAAGGGCACCAGCGACCCTCCCTCTGAACGACAGAGTTGGGGAGGAAAGGTCAAGCCTGTGGTACTAACCTTGACTCGTGAATTAAAACCGTAAAGAAAAGAAAGGAATACACACAGCCGGTGAGCGACATGAAAGACTGATGTGTGTTAAGGAAAGATTGAAGTTGCAACAGTATATCTCACAATTGATGGATGCACACGTGTGGATGAGACGCGAAGGAAGGCTGACCAGTGGTGAACTTTAAATGACTGATTACAGTGAAGCAATTGATACAGAGTAGCGGAGTGGTCCGGCGAAAGGAAGTAGCCCACTCAAAAGTCTCTGCAAAAGGTGAAATGTTTTGTTATAAAGTGACAAAGTGAATGAACTCTAAAAGGCAAAATAATCAAGATTAACCCCGGAAAAAGGGGAAGTGAAAAGGTGAATGTTGAACATTTGTGCTTATGATATTGAACTACCCAGACCAAGAGACACTGGGGCGAATAACACAAGAGTGTGAGCTGAAGGGAAAGTCGAAGTGGTCCTGCGAAGGTCTATAGTAAAATCCTTGCACATTTGAAAGTCTTCGACATCAGGAAAAGGTCTGAGCCCGACTGAAGGATACCGAAAGTGTGATAAGGTAGGGGAAGGGAACCCCTAAAGTAGGTGAATTAAGCCTGAGGAAGGAAACCCCTGTGAGTGCTGTGATTGAAAGGTCCAAGCCCGACGGAGGGAGACCTATGTACACTTTTTGTTGAACTGTGAACTTTGTGTTGAACTGTGAAGAACTTGTGAAAGCTGGATTTAGAGATTTTAATGTGGAAGGCAAAGCAGGCCTAGATCCACGTTTTGAACTGCCTTTGTGTTAAGAACCTGAGCCAGAGTGTGTCATCCTGTCTATGGGGACTGCTTTACTCCGTGCTGTCCAATGTGGGGAGGAGAGCTGACTCAGCCACATTGATTCTTTATATTCTAACACAGATTTTCTTTTGCATACATATTACCCATTACACACTTTTTGTATGAGAGATAGGGCAGGCATTCGGTTTTGTTAGTCTAAGCCATTGTGATTTGACAGAGACTGACTACGACTGCGTTTTCTTTATTTGATAGTAGAGACTACTCCCATAATAGCTATAGGGCAACGAAGGAGTTTTTCCAAACCCCGAAAATTGAATAAAGGTTTTACAAATTGTACCTCTTGTGTCAGTGTCACATGTGAGAAACCTGAGGCATTCTCCCCGTAAGACCTCAAGAATCCCTTATTCAGGTGGCCAGGACACGGCCATCGCTGTTGGATCCAGTTCCTGGCGGTGGACCAGTGGGGGGAGGATCACTTGGGTAGGGGAACCCAGGGTTATGCTCGGAGGAATACCCCAGATGAGATGCGATATTGTGCCAGAGAAGGACAAGATATCTGAGGCTTTCATGGGCTGTGTTGCATCTGCCTCCCTTCCTCCTGATAGATCTCTCAGGCCCAGATCCAACAACCCCTCTGTACGAAATCAATCATCTAAGGCACCAAACCCAGTTACACCCAAAAAGTATAACTCATAGAATCATTGTTTCACTGGTCTCAATTTGAATACTCCCAGTCATTCTTCTTCCCGTCCCTTTGACTGCTATCTTCCACACTCCCAACCTACTCTGGTAAAATACTATAGTTCCCACAATCCCTATTGTTTATTTCACGGTCCTATCTATTCCTGTTTGCCCCACAAACCCTACCAATCCTGTCCCTCTGATTGTCATTTTCCGAATAACCAAACCACTATGACAGAACACTACCATTCCCACAATCCCCTCTGTTCTGTTCTCCATCTCGGTCATTCTCGACCATTTAACAAACCCTCCAAAACCTACCCTTCCGAGAACACCCCAAACCTAAATACGAAGGTTAGAATTCCATATATCACTTCTTCCCCTTCAGACTTTGTAGTAAGTTTGGAAACTCTACCAACCACTTTTTCTGTTACTCCAACCCATTCCTTTTCTGACATGAACACTGGTTTACAGTCTTGTAATAGAATTATGTACCTGACATCTCCCGACAGAAGGGTCAGACTCAAATCACACACACCTGACAACCCTTTCCTTTCCCACAGGGATAAAAGGTGGATCAAAAGAGCACAAGGCGAGCAAGGTGAGTACAGCAGACAACACGACAAGACGGCTATCACATGGCAGTTTAAAAGAAGGAGAAAAGTGGCAGGAATCGAGAGGGTGGCGAGGAGAGAAGTGACCTTGCCCTTTTCATCCCAGGCCTGCAGAACCTTCGTGGAGGAGAGCCTAAAACCGCGAACAATAACACAAGTGTCCTGCAGCAGATGTCAACGGTACACGGGGCAAGCCTATGACGATAGGCAGGAGCAAGGGAAGCTCCCGCGCTTTTGGTGCTGGCCTTGACTCCAGAGAAGCTGGAAGCCAAGCAGTTCATCACAACTAGTGATTTGAGGGGAGAACCGTTAAGAACCGGGCTGTCTTGAGTGATAATCGCAGGAGTGGCAAGCTTCGAACCAAAGCTAATGAACTTTGAATGAACTGTTAAAAGTATGAAGGGGAGACCAGCTGCAGAGGGAAAGCAGCACCACGTGGGTGCTAATTCTAGTGACTTTGGTCGAACCCCATATGAGAGAAACTACAAGTACCAGAAGGCCGTAGGAAGGCCTGCGGAATAGGTCAAAGTGGTCATACAGAGGGTTAAGCAAATTCTCTGTACAATTGAAAGACTTTGATCTACAAGCACTGTGAAAGAAAGGGAAGTGAATTCCACAGCAAAAGTGAACATTGAGAAACCAAGGGAATTGACTCCCATTAAAGTCCAGAGGGGTCAGAGCCCGACCGAGGGAGATCCAGGGGGTGAAGCCATCAACCGAGAAGATAAAAAGGCAAGAGGGGTCCGAGCGCGAACGAGGGAGATCCAGGAGTGAAACCATCACCGAAGAAGATAAAAAGGCAAAAGGGGTCCCGAGCCCGACTGAGGGAGATCCAGGAGTGAAGCCATCACACAAAGTTGTTTGATAAAGAAACTGTGATAGATTTTGAAATACGAAAGTCTAATGAGAAAAGAATAAGAGAGGCAAAGAAATACAATTGAGAAAGGGTCAGCCCAGAAGAGGGAGACCCAAGGGTGAAACCGTCGCCCTATATGAACTTCAGATTACAATTGAGAAGGGTCAGCCCAGGAGAGGTGGACCTGGGGTAAACCCATCACCCAGTGAATATTAGGAACAAACTTTCATTTGTTAAAGGAACTTTTGTTTTGTTGTTTGAATACATCAGGTCCCGAAGGCAAGAGACTTTCAGAGGAAACGAGACTTGGCCATCTACGGCCCTGATTACGGAAAGCTCGAGAGTTAATGTATGGTGCCCGTCTGTGTATGCTATAAGCTGGTGATGTCATGTGGAGTTTTGTGAGGTGAATATAGGAATGTTGAGTTGAAGGTTCCACACTCAGGCAGTTAGAGCTCCCCTGCCTTGGTGATGGGTGCCACTGTTTTTATGTCCTTATAACGTAATGTAACTGTAACTTAAGAAGATGTCATTAAAGCTAGAACAACCCACAAAGAAGCCTGGAACTAGCTTTATTACATTGGCAACGAGCTGGTCTTAAGAAGAAGAGAAGGAAAGCTGATGAATCTGCTGCGGGGGGTGCAGGAAATAGAAGCACAACACTGCCCCAAAATAAGTAAGACCCATCACCCAGGGCAACAAGGGGGAGGATGAGAGCTCCATAAGAGGAGGGTGAAGCTGTCCATAGCTGGAGGGAGAGCTGTGCCCAGGAGCTAGTGGGAGAAGTTGCCACCCATAGATGGAGAGGGAAGCTGTTCCCATAACTGGAGGTATACGCCACCCATATACGGGTGGGAGAGCTGTGCCCAGGGGCTGGAGAGGGAAGCTGTTCCCCACAAGCTGGAGAAGGGTACTGTTGTCACGACCTGCAGAGCCTCCCCGTACTCCCTCCTCACCTGAGTCTTCAATGGTATCTTCGTGGGTTTCAGAGTCCTTCTTTCTCCTAGTCCACTTTGTCTCTTTGGGCTTCCTTTCTTTCTTTAGAAGTAAGGGCAAGCTCCCTCGGAGGCCACCGTGACCCGTATTGAAACAAGGTCAGGGGGAACCCCAAGGAGCAAGCCACCAAAAAATGTTGGGAAAAAGCTGTTAAGGCAGAAAAAACCCTGTAGAGTTCTTTGGCAGAACTGTGACTGTGATTTCTGTAGTCTGTCCTGCTTGTGTAATAAAGTTGTTTATATGGATGATTGGCAGTAAGTACTCCTTCTTCCCGTGGTGAAAGAAACACAATCCTTGACCAGAGTCCAAAAGATGATACAGGTATCAAAGTTCTCGAGACCGCTTGGTCAAAAAACAAGAACAAGATCAAGGTCTAGCAAGGAAAGGTGGGGAGCCACCTGCAGGTTAGAGTAAAATTACAATTCCCAATGGGATACGATTGGGTATAGGGCTAAATAAAGGTTAACAGGGAAACAGCGTGTCTAAAGAAAGTAATGCGATTCCAAGAGAGAAAGAGAAACAAGATAGCCGTAAGCGAGAGGCTCGGGAAAAGAATAGTAGACAGTAGGAAGTACCTCCACCAAGTAGCAGTAAGAGGAAACCAGAAGAACGTAAATGAAACAAATACACACCGTACCGGCGGGTGGTGGCAGCAGCCCTCGAGTAGGGAGACACTGGCGACGGTTCAACAGAAGGATCAGGAGAGAGAGGTGAGTAAAAATAAAAGGAAAGGAAGACCGCGTTCTAAGAGGAGTGCGGAGAAGGCAACAGAGCAGTATAAACAAAAACAAAAGTAAAAAGGTTAAGCGAGAGCGAACAAAGGCAAAATGGGATATAAACAGGGTAAATGGACAGAAACAAGTAACCAATGAAGCGCCGAAGAGAAACGGCAAGCAGAATGGAAGAGAGAGAAGAATGCAACAAGACACGGCAAATTGGTGGTACCACAGAACGTAGTACTGGCAGAGCGCAGGTCCAGAAACTGATACAACGCACCGGGTATCCGTAAATGACTGCATAAATAACAGCGGCGGCCATATTGGGGGTAAACTAGACCGCGTAGAGTGGTTCTAGTGAACACCGATATCCAGCTTCCACTGATTCCAGCACTTCCACGACAGAGCATGACAACTGTGCCCATAAGGTGGAGAAGGAAGCTGCCCCCACAAACTGGAGAAGGCAATAGTGCCCATAAAATGGAGAGGGCAGGCGGTGCCTGTGGATAAGTTGTGCACAAGAGCAGGAGGTGTTCAACGGAATATGATTTGTGCCTCATTTACTGTGTATATTGGCCTAAGCCCAGTCGCTCTGCGAAGAAATCCGCATTACAAAGTTCCGATCTTAGATCGATTCAGCAGCCATTTTAGGTCCATCCACCATTTTTTCCACTCCAAAGTAACTCTGTGTTCTATAATGGTGGACAGTGTTTTTCTGCTTGTAACTGGGCCGTCCTGACCTTTGTACACAAGTTAATGTATAAACTGTCTGTTGGCCGAAAGTTTGGGTTAAGTAAAGAGACCTTGTCCCAGGTCTGACTTGTGGACAGAGGATTACCTGCGCCAACGAGACTAATCCACAAGCCTACATCAAATACAATGCTGTCTAAATACTGAACGTGAAAACTTGTTGAACTACATTGTATAGGACATGTGTTAAGGCTTATTGTTAGATCCAAGAATACACTGTTGCCATTGTGATTTGTTAGTGTGTAAACTGAAGATGATCCACATGCATATAGTTGAACGAACTGTGAGTGAACTCGGCACAAACCCTAGACCGAGAATTATTAACCTGTAGGAGGGCTGGACATTATGATTGGAAATGTATAAAAAGCAGAACTGTTTAGATCTCCAGTACCTCTCACTTCTCACACTGAAAGGGCTGGTATTCGCTGTGATATACTGAGGGCCAGATAGCTATCTGATACTTTGTTTCTTTGTAAACTGTACAGTTATAGAATAAAGATCTGTGAATCTTTATAGCCTGTGTTTGGTGTATTTCCTTTTGGTGGTACTCGGCCTCGATATCTCCTTTTGCTTTTACAGATGGCACCCGAATAGGGACCCTCAAGATTGATGAAGGTTGAAGCGGCTATCGGACCGGGATCGGACGGTGTAAAAGGGGGCCCCTTTCTTGGATGAGAAGCGACACCTCAACAGCGCTGCACGATCCCATCCCTGGACGGTGAGCCCGCGGTCTGAGACGGCATATTGACGATGGTCCATATATCGAGGCGGGCAGATTTACCGAAATCACCAACCACGTGGGTTCTTTGAGTTCTTAGTAATCCGATCGGACCTCCTTAGAATTTGATCAGGTGAGTCGTGACCTGATTCTTAAGTATCCTGATAATTTGTTATTGACCAGTTAACACCAGTATTCTGATATGCCTGGGAAATTGTCTGCCTGCTTCAGGGCGTTATTCTGCAGTGACAGACAATCTTTGGAATTTGGCCGACCGGCACCAATGGAGGGGTCGCCGGCATGTACTATGTACTGTAAGCACGGCATTGGTAGTATAGTGTTTAATGATATTTGGCACAGACAAACTAGACATGCTTCCGAACTTCAGTGGCCAATCAATGGTAGTTTTTTGAAATTCCTTGTATTGAATACTTGGAATCCATATTATTAAAGAAAAAGGCTAGACCTGCAGCATTCGATGTGTTACAGAATTGGAAGAAAGAAGCTTTGCAGCAGCTTAAGAGTAGAGAAAAGCATGCACGCCGTCATATGACGAACGCCGAAGAAGCATTGTTATATGACCAGAATAAACAGTCTGAGTCAGTTAGGAATATGGATAGGGCATTTTCACTTGGTATCCAGAAAATGTATTCTTCTAAAGACTTTCATGTATCTGATGAACTTATTGACAAACTTTTAAATGAACGAAGGCCTGGTGCCACTGCGCCACCTTTGTATGTTCCTCTTCCTGCTGTTATTCCTCCTCTCGTAGCTCCTCCTGCTCCTCCTATTGTTCCTCTTAATGTTCCTCTTCCTCCGGCTGTTGTTCCTCCTCTTGTCATCGCTCCTCTACCTGCTCCTCTACCTTTGACTGCTGCAACGGGTCCGGTGGGTTTGCCTGCTGTACCAATAATAGCACCTCTGTTTCCAAACGTACAGCATTTGCCTACTCTCCCTCTTCCAAGTGGTTCTACACCGCTTGTAGTAGATCGGGGAGCAGGATCAAGGGTTGTAACCCGTAATACTGTGTCTTCAGAGAGAAAGCATGAATTGACTGCATGGGCGAAACATTGCATGGACAAGGGTAAACAAGCTGATGTTCTTGCCACACTATATAACTTAGACAGTTTGCCTGAGAAAAATGTTTTTATTGAAGGATTAGGAATTAATTTATGTATAATGTGGAACAGACTAGATGATACAGATCTCCCACAAAGGTTAAGGGATCTGAATACTTTAGTATTTTCTAGAGATACTGCGGAGAAAGTACATGAGCATGTCGAGAGGGTTTTTGTGTATAGAAGGGAGTTGGAAAGGTTAAGGAATGAAGAAATAGATGGTGATAGTTTGGACGCTGTTTGTACAGAAACAGTTCCTTCCTTGTTGTAAATCGATAAATGAGGAAACGTGAATTCGTACAAAGGATGCGATTAGGTGGATCTCAGACACGTTGATAACTCCTGTTGAAGTATATGACATGTATAGTCAGTATACGCCAGAAATGCAAAGGAAAGTGATACAGGTAATGGTGGAGTACCTACAGGATGAATGCGTAAAAAGAAAGATTTGTTGTCCTGCAGAGTTATTGAGTATTTATAAGAGAGCTTTTTCGTTTGACACTTCCTCAGCTGCTTTAGCGCTTGATTTGGCTCTGTTGCTTAGTAAGCGTTCGGAGTTGCCTATGAGAGAGGTTCCTCCGACATTTGTCCCAAAAGTTGAGATTCCCGCTAATGCTGCAGCCGGTACGCCAGCTCAAGATATTCCTGCACACTATGTGTCACAGTTTGTTCACGTCCCGTTCTCGAGACTGGAAGTGAACACCATAAAACAATCTATTCCCGATATTAGGAAGAATCCGAGAGGGTTCTAGAAAGAGATATAGTCTGTCTTGCAGTCATCAGTATTTACCTTAAGTGATATTGATTTGTTATTTCCCGTACTCCAGCCTGTTGACTTGTGGAAGCAGATTAGGACTGTAGACGATGTACCTGGGTTAGGAGATGCATGGGATAATATGGCTAGACTCGATAGAGAAAGGCGAGCTGGCAAGAGACCACCACAGGTAATACTAACTTTGCCTGACAGAATAGTTACAAAATTGAAAGCTATAATTCCTGAAAAGAGTATTATTTGGGACAAGCTTACTGCTTGTGTCCAAGGGAAGTCTGAGGGTGTTAGCGAGTTCTTTAATCGGTTCGAACAGGTATTTTCAGATTTCAGTGGACAAGACCTAGGCACAGAGTCTGGGAAATGACTATTTGTGGACAAATTTGTGCGTGGATTGCTGCCTGACATCCAGTCGCAAATTATGTCCTCCCAGAGCGCTTGGCAAGCGAAGTCTCTGTCAGAAGTATTGCATATGGGTCAGTACTAGGAGAATCGTGTCAATAACGAAAAAGAAAGAGTTGAAAAGTGAAAAGGAGACTTAAAAACAAAAGTTCTATTGCAGCAAATTGTTAGAGGCCCTAGAGGGGGTAACTCGCTATTTAGGGGTCAATATGTTCCAGAGGGAAATGTGCCATTGGGTCCTGTAAACATAAACCAGTGTGCTTATTGTAGACAAGAGGGTCATTGGCGTGCACAATGCCCAATCCTCCAACAGAGGTTGAATAACGCATTTGGTAATATGGGTAGACGATCCAGAGGCCGCCCTGGGGGGAGTGGGACCCGGAAGAAGTCCGTTTTCACAGGATTCACAGCAACCTTTTTCACAGGATAATCAGGCATCATGTGTGGATAATAGGAACATTTTTGATCATCCTCTGCTGCTTACCTCTCTGAAGAACTTCCTCTCGATGATCTTCTGTTTCGCTAGGATTGCCCGAAGCAGGGTTTGGAACCAACGCCTATTCCCGTTAATCAGAAAGGTCCCTACGTTGTGATGTTAGTGGGAAATAGGAAACATCTATTTTTGATAGATACAGGGGCACAGAAGTGTTCCATTGACCATTCACGGGTTCCAAACATTCCACTGTCAGGGCAAACCAATGTTTCTGTAGGGTTTTCTGGCACACCAGTTGTCTGTCCGGTTTCTTTGCAGGTACCTATTACTTTGGGTCCATTTACGGACCATTGTCCATTCCTTTTGACTACAAATTGCGGGGAGAATTCGTTGGGGTTGAATCTGTTGAAGGAATTAAATGCGGTAATTCATTGTTCTTCTGATGGAGTGCGTCTGATGATTTCACCACAGCAACTTCCTGTCTCTCAGTTCTTGACCAGACCTTTGCCACCCGAATGTAAAGATGTTCCGGAGTGTTTGTGGGCAATTGACGACAATGATGTCGGTGTTTTGCAAATTGAGCCTGTTAAGATTATTTTGAAACATGGAGTGAAGTTGCCACGTATTCCCCAGTATAAACTCTCGGTCGATGGTGAGCAAGCTTTGAAATGTATAGTTTCTGATTTTGTGCATCGAGGGGTGATTGAGGAAATTGCAGGTAGTTTGTGCAATAGTCCTATTTTGCCAGTTTACAAAAAAGGCGATAATGCAATTCCTTTTCGTTTCATAATTGATTTACGTGCCATCAATAAGATTGTTGCTCCACCAGTTGCCTACTACATGTACACTGCTTCAGTATGTAGACGATCTTCTCTTAGCTGCTGACTCAGAGAGCGCTTGTAAGGAGGGCACTGTGTTGTTGCTCATTCATTTGGCTAAACATGGACACAAAGCTTGACTTAAAAAATGTCAGTATTGTTGCCAGGAGGTCGCCTATTTAGGCAATCTCCTGTCAAAGGAGAGAAGAAGTTTGACGCCTGAACGGATAAAAATAATTTCTAGCATGTCTGTCCCAAATACACAGAAGGAAGTTAGAGCCTTGATAGGAATGGCTTCTTACTGTAGGCAATGGTTCCCGAATTTCTCCTTAGTGATTAAACCAATGTTGGCTTTGACGAATAAGGGCATTTCTTCACCATTGCCGTGGAACTTGCAGCAACAGCAAGCGTTTGATTTGCTCAAGACTGCATTGTGTTCAGCACCAGTTTTGGGCACACCAAATTATGAAAAGGCCTTCGTGTTGCATGTGCATGAATGTGATGGATGTGCTTTGGCTGTATTAACGCAGGAACATGGAGGGAAGAATAGGCCGTGTGGCTATTTTTCTTCCGCCCTTGATCCTGTTGCATGCGCTTTGC
Source organism: Ambystoma mexicanum (assembly GCF_040938575.1). NCBI lineage: Eukaryota > Metazoa > Chordata > Amphibia > Caudata > Ambystomatidae > Ambystoma > Ambystoma mexicanum. The sequence continues at coordinate 1,120,760,126 of NC_090930.1, forward strand.
CAAGATGTTTGCGAGCCATCGCTGCTGCTGCTGGTGCTGCGCCCGTAACACAGAGCGAGGGAATGGTCCTAGGCCATGCTTTAACCCTGATGGTACCTCACTCTGTAGATGCTCTATTAAACAGAACACAAATGCAACACCTCACTTCTGCACGATTAACGAGATATGAATTGATCTTGTTTGCACCGCACATCCAAATAAAGAGGTGTTGTGTCCTTAATCCGGCTGAACTTTTACCTTTCCCGCAAGGTACTGCTTATAGTGACGAAGAGTCACATGACTGCCTTTACACTACAGAACAAGAGACCAAAGGCAGAATCGATTTAAGAGACATTCCTTTGAACAATCCACAAGGAGAGCTGTTTTGTGATGGCTCCTGCTTCAAACTTCCGAATGGTACATCCACGGCTGCTTATGCAATCACCACATTGAGCACGATTGTGGAAACCAAGAGAATCACGCATAACTCTGCGCAGGCCACAGAGATTATAGCATTGACCCGAGCTTGTGAACTTTCCGAAGGGTTTACAGTAAACATATATACTGACAATCAATATGCCTTTGGGGTGGTTCATAACTTCGTCAGACTTTGGGCAGAGAGAGGTTTCTTGACTTCAAATGGTACAAAAATTCAACATGGCTCCTTGATAGTACGGTTACTCTTAGCACTTGCACTCCCTATCAGTTAGCTATCATAAAATGCACAGCGCATCAGAAGATTGTAGATCATGTAGGAAAAGGGAACGCTTTCGCTGACCAGATAGCCAAACAGACTGCCACTGATATCTCTTCAGAAATGTATACTTCAAGGGAAGCCACAAATGCCTGTACTTTGGATGAGAGCATAGAATCTGTAAAGAATATTCAAGCCGATGCCACATTAGAGGAATCTAAGAAATGGGCTGAGGGTTTGGCAGAATTGGATGATGATGGGTGTTGGGTGGACAAAGTTGAAGGGAAATGGTTACTGCCTGACATATATTATGATGATGGTTGTTATGGCTCATGGTCCCACCCATATTTGTGCTCGCAAAGTCACTAAAATGTTGCAAAATGTGTGTGCAAATGATAAAATCCCTAAAGTAGCTGAACGCTTTGTTCGGGGGTGCATGATTTGTTTGCAGCATAATGTGGGAAAGGGCACATCAACTCCTAGAGGTAGTTTTGGTCCACCTTCTGTCCCCTTCGAGGTTATTCATTTTGATTTTATTGAGATGGAGTTTTGCAACAATTTTAAGTATGTATTAGTTGTCATCTGTGCTTTTAGCAAATGGGTTGAAGCCTATGCTGTCACAGATGCCACAGCAATGACAACGGCAAAGACCATTTATATTTTCCAAGATTTGGTTTGACGAGAGTCATCTGGTCGGACAATGGTCCACATTTTATCGCTGCTGTAATTCTGCAGATATGCGCAGGATTACAGATCGATAAACGGTTCCATTCAGCCAGACACGCACAGAGTGCTGGACTAGTAGAAACACACAACGGCATCATAAAGAGCACCAAGCTGAAATGGCCGGACGCCTTACCGATCGCGTTATTGTCCATGAGAACGACCCCACAAATTAAGACTTGGCTCTCTCCCTTTGAGGTGGTCATGGGTAGGCCAGCCAACATCTGGAATATCCCAAAGCCCCGTTCTTTACGTGAGGTCGAGAATGTACTTCTTTCTGATTACTGTGGCCAGTTAACTAAAAATCTGTATTTGATTTATCACCAGGTGCGGGAGGCTTTACCTGTGAGATACAAGGGCCCCGTCACAGCATACGGCCGGGAGACTGGGTCCTCATCAAGGCATTCGAACGATCTTCTTGCCTCACACCTCGTTGGCGGGGCCCGCATCGGGTCCTCCTGGTCACACAGACGGCAGTGCGGGTAGCAGGCAGGAAGCATTGAATACACGCGTCGCATACTAAGAGGATTCCACACCCTGTGCCACACGATACAGAAGACACAGAACCCCTCATCAATGCTGTAACCAATGACCACGAAGCAGCAACCAGCATCGAGAGTGTGTCGGAGACTCTCCCTGAGCCTTTGGGCCTGGGAAACAGCCACTTTGTCTCCACACTCTCCAACAGTTTCGTCTTTAAAAGTTGTTCCTGGTCTTGCCTTGCATTCGCTGCTTCCATCAGGAAGTACCGACACGTTGTTCACAGATCATTCAGTACCAGGAGTCACAAGGTACGATCTGCGTCCGAGGAAGTAGACTTACTGTACGGTTCGGCTGCGTCATCAAGGAAAATCATCGAAGGGCTTGTCTCTTTGGCCCGATCTTTTGTACATAAGGGGATTCTGTTGGCTAGGGTTTGTGAAAGGACTAAGAAAATGCTTGGCCTGGAGGTCGCCAGCAAATAACATTGGTGCTCACGTTTGAAGAATACAATGCCTGCAACCGCTCCCGCTCGCACGGAACAGATAAGATAGTGTGTGACCAGACAATCAAACATGTGGGCCCCAAAAACGTATTGTTGTCTTGTGATAATGTTAATTGGTTTTACAATAGTCATTGGGCCTCATTACGAGTCCGGCGGTAAAACCGCCTGGTTACCGCCGGACTCGTATTACCATTCCGCCTCCGTGATTCCCGTAATTACCGGGGCATTACAACCCCGGTTTTCCGGGAATCACGGAGGCGGAATGGTGTTAATCCCCATTCCCATCGAGTCCTATGGGTCCTATGGGACTCGATGGGAATGGGGATCATGGAAACACCGGCAGCATCTCGTAATGCTGCCGGTGTTTCCTCGTCCGCCTGCAGGCGGGCGGTGTTAAACCCGCCAGGTCAGACCTGGCAGGAACATCACCTCCCGCCTGCAGGGGTCAGACTCAGGCGGTCCGGAAACAACGGTGGCGGCGGGTTTACCGCCACCGTTATTTCCGAACCGCCTGGGTCGTAATGAGGCCCATTGTCTTAGGTTTCTGGTATCTAGAAGAAGTACATCCACTTGAGAATGTGTTACCCACTGAAAATGTACCCACTGTTTCTACGCCTTTTGTGCATCTGCACACTCTATCTTCTAGAGACTCTCAGCACAGACAGAGTTACCATAACAATACTCTATCACTCATTATGAATGCTACACATGCCATTTTTAACAAGTCCAATTGTTGGGTCTGTTCGCATTTACCGCAACATGGGGATAAGGGGCTGGGTTGGTATGTTCATCCTTTACCTTTGACAACTGCATGCTATGCTTCTCTAAGGGCACTATTCTTTGGCCGATGGAACAATAGCTTCTCGGGGAACTTTGATGGAACCAACTTGAACGATTTTGAGAAACGTGTTCTAACGCCCCTCGATGCTCACTCTTTTCGAATAGAAGCAAGCCTAATGTTGCTTCTATTAGGCCTTCTGATAGACTGTCCCACCCTTTTCAATCTTTGATCTCTTTCAAGATGGCTCCTATAGGCAATAGGGATGCCACACCACCTTCCTATAATGTTAACCACAGCTCCGATTCAGTTTCTTTCTGCATACAGTGGAATGGTACTCAGTCAATGGGTGATTCTAAGGGTTGCACCAACGTTGAGAATTTGACTAGTGAGGACAGACCTTTGTATGTAGGCGAACCTGTCTACTTTGTTTGCGGTAATGTAGCAATTCAATGGTTACCCAGGGATTGGCAGGGAACCTGTTATTTAGGGATTCTGTTACCCGGGGTATTCATTGCTAGCACTGTAGAAGTTTCAAAGGCTCGTCCACGGCGGGATGAGAATGGCAATACTTCAGCACAAGTTCTGGGTGATGTAGCTAAATCCTTCGTGCCATAGCGAGAGTACTGGAGAGGACCATCAACCGGACCACTGACATACTCTATAATATGACTTTAGAGCAGAAAGCAATAAGGTTAGTAGCACTTCAGAAGCAGATGGCATTAGATGTCATCCTGGTTGAGCGTGGTGGGGTATGTAAATTAGTGGGGTCCGCTTGCTGTGTTTTCGTGCCAGATTCCTCCCAAACGATTTTCAGAGCAATACAAAATATGCACATCCTTAGTTCAGAAGTGCATGTTCCAGAGGGAAACTGGGATCTTAGCGCTTGGTTCTGGGACTTCTTGCGATCTTGGGGATAGAAGCTACTTTCGATCTTGCTGATTATTTTAGGTATTCTGGTGTTTTTTTGTTGTTGTCTTCCTGGTATATGTTCGATGTTAGGAGGATGTTGTGCACAAGTGATAGGTACATTAGGACACAAGGTATACGCCCCAGAGAAAATATCTAATGAATTTGTGCTAAAAGAAATTTCAGTATCTGACCTCATGGCAATTGATATCTCCGATAGTGATTCAGGATCTATGGACATTGAGACGTGGAGTTACTCGTAAAGTGACTAGAAGTAGTTTAGTGCTTGGCTTAGGCCAAAAGGAGGGTTTGTTGAACGGAATAGGATATTGTGCCTCCTTTACTGTATATATTGGCCTAAGCCCAGTCGCTCTGCGAAGAAATCCGCGTTACAAAGTTCCGATCTTAGATCGATTCAGCAGCCATTTTAGGTCCATCCGCCATTTTAATTTCCACTCCAAAGTAACTCTGTGTTCTAAAATGGTGGACAGTGTTTTTCTGCTTGTAACTGAGCCGTCCTGACCTTTGTACACAAGTTAAAGTATAAACTGTTGGCCGAATGTTTGGGTTGAGTAAAGAGACCTTGTCCCATGTCTGACTTGCGGACAGAGGATTACCTGCGCCAACGAGACTGATCCACGAGCCTGCATCAAATACAATGCTGTCTAAATACTGAACGTGAACACTTGTTGAACTACATTGTATAGGACATGTGTTAAGGCTTATTGTAAGATCCAGGAATACACTGTTGCCACTGTAATTTGTTGGTGTGTAAACTGAAGATGATCCACATGCATATAGTTGGACAAACTGTGAGTGAACTCGGCACAAACCCTAGACCGAGAATTATTAACCTGTAGGGGGGCTGGACATTATGATTGGAAATGTATAAAAAGCAGAACTGTTTAGATGTCCAGTACCTCTCACTTCTCAAACCGGAAGGGCTGGTATTCGCTGTGAATTACTGAGGGCCAGATAGCTATCTGATACTTTGTTTCTTTGTAAACTGTACAGTTATAGAATAAAGATCTGTGAATCTTTATAGCCTGTGTTTGGTGTATTTCCTTTTGGTGGTACTCAGCCTCGATATCTCCTTTTGCTTTTACAGAGGGAGAAGCTGTTACTCTGCCCATAAACTGGAGAGGGCAAGAGGTGCACGTGTATAAGATGTGCACACAAGTAGGAGGGAGAAGCTGCCCATATGCTGGTGGGAGAGCTGAAGGTGTACCCACCACAAAGGTTGCCAGAGACTTAAATGCTGCCAAAGGAGCAGTAAAACAGATGTCTGGCCAATGATGAAGTTGCTGGTTTTAAAGCAATGGAAAACCGTTTGATTGCAAAATAACTGTTTGCAGCGTGTATGAGGCAAGAAAATGTTTTGATGTACCTTGCTGTAACTTAGTCGCAGATTGACCGTTGGTCAGCTGGAGCTCAGCCAGGCTTCACTGCCGTTTTGCGACTGATGATGTCATATAGGCTTCAGAGGAGATGGCGAAGGAGTGTGCTCCCAACATTCCGGTGAGAGAGACGGCTAGCATAGCATATAATAAGTGAGAGATGGAGGGACTTTTGAGTAAAGGATCTGAAAGCATGAGGATGCGCCATCAGGAAGTAGTGAAATCTTCACGTAAAAAGAGTATGTTGTATGTGGATGAATGCCGACGTAATCCGGTGCATCAGAACATGCGGGAAACAGTTTGCCAACTATAAGGAACTGTGATATGTTTTTGTTTGTGGTACTGTCAATGCGCCTTATCAGCACAGAGTGAAGGAGCCAAAAGAACTGTGTACAATGCGACATGATGAACGGCATGGAGAAGGCGGTGGTCTGAGTACCAAAGTTGCGACGCAGACAATGGAAATCACATGTTCATCCCACCGAGGCACAAAAATGTGGGGAGAGGAGGTACTGTTTGACTGTGAAGTATAAGTAAAAGATGAGGATGAAGTCATGCACCATAAGTATCCTTTGTGGTTTATGGGACGTTTTCAAAGGATATTGTATACTTTATATGTTAGAAGTATGGCAATGGAGAACTGCAAGTATGGTGCTGCAGTTATTGAAAATCTTATGGAAGATCACTCAAGCATGTACGTAGTTGGTGTGAGTGAGCAGCAAATGTGTTAAAGTGTAATAACACTTTCAGTTTGGACTGGAATGAATAGTGATATGTGCATGAGATCGGTTATGGTTGAAGCTATATATAATCACATTTGAGGAAATTTCAGGTTAGAGCCTACTACAGGCTACAGACTTTTAGGGTTTTAAATTGTTTGCACATAGTGACATGATAGATAGTAGAGTACATGTTAGGAGTTACTGTATGTTACACTATTAGGTTGCTCAAAAGCAACATGGACTATTAGGAATTTAAGGCCATGCATCTAAATTTGCATTAATGGAATATGTTGTAAAGTTATGAGGTTTGCAAATCTAGGATGTTGTAATGCAAAATGGTTGTGGCAATCCTATTTATGGAAAGTGTAATGGGTACACATGCAGTAACGTATGTCTTGTGTGTGAGTCAAGGAGGTTGGATTTGGGTAGCACCCAAAGTATGTATTGTGAGTGTGTGGTTGAATAGCTGCCACAAGGTTTGGGAGGTAGTGCCTCCAGTCACTAGAATGAGTGTAGTTGAGTGCCACGATGGTCTGGGGGGTAGTGCCTCCAGCAGTAGTAGGGAATGTAAGTGTGGTTGAATAACCACAACGTTTTCTGGGAGGTAGCGCCTCCGGCAGTAGTATGGAATGTTGAATGTGGTTGAGTGTGCCACAAGGTTCTGGGAGGTAGCACCTCCGGCAGTAGTATGGAGTATTGAATGTGATTGAATAATCACAAGGTTTTCTGAGAGGTAGAGCTTTCACTATTAGTTTGGAATTCAAGTGTGGCAGAATAACCACACAGTTTTCTGGGAGGTAGTGCCTCTGGCATTATCATGGAGTGTGTGGTTGTAATGGCTACAAGGGATCCTGGGAGGTAGCGCTTCCAGCATTAGTATGGAGTGAGTGTGGTTGTAATATTTGTTGCGAGTTGCACCTCTCCATAAAAAGGTGCACCATTTGTTTCCTTGTGTTTCCAGTGTGATCCTGTCTGTAGGATAGGATATGTGTTGTGTTGTGTGATGTGCCGGTGTGTATGTTGTGTATCAGTAAGGGAAGGAGATGTGTTGTACAGTGCCTTTCTGTGTATGCTGTAAGCTGGTGATGTCATGTGGAGTGTTGTGATGTGAATGTAGGAATGTTGAGTTGAAGGTTCCACACTCAGGCAGTAAGAGCTCACCTGCCTGGGTGATGGGTGCCAGTGATTTCATGCCCATATATCTTGATGTAAATGTAGCCTAAGAAGATGTCATTAAAGCTAAGGTAACCTAAAGAAGCCTGGTGGTCACTATTTTACAGTTAAAGTTGAACTGTCAGTTCATACTAGACAAACCCGAGAGTATGTCCTAAGAACTGTCATTGGAACTGTCGTCTCATGCTGGAAAGGCCCGAGACTGTACTGTGCTTCAAGCTACCATCTTACCCTGTGTCCAAAACATGGGGAATGGAGATCCAGACTACCGCATCCTGACATATTATTTGAGAACACTTCTTTCATTCTTGAGAACTATACCACACCCCTTTTTGTATTAGTTGTGAGGTTTGGCAATAGGTTTCTTAGTATAGGCCCTTTTATTTTATTTTTTTTTAAACATATTTTTATTATTTTTCAACAAAACAATAAACATCACCACAAGTGTTTTCCCCAACAGACCCCCCCCCTCCCCACCCACCCGGAAGATTTCGGGTCCTCCATGAATTCCTATTTGGGAACTTTTACGTGCTATAGATGTCCGATATTTTGATGTTGTGTGGACACCAATGTTCCATATAGTCTGATTTCAGGTATTCCAACACTGATCCCCAGTCCCTCATGAAGGAGTTGCTTTGGTCTTGGAGATGGTTCGTGATCTTTTCCATTGTCATTTGGGACCACACCTTTTGCAGCCAAGTGTAAGCCAATGGTGGGTCTCGTTTCTTCCAGCTTTGGGCTATTGTTGCCCATGCCGCGCTGACCAGGCCCATAAAGCTCCTCCATTGTGCTTTGCGAAGTCTCTTGGCGTATGGGTCTTTGAATCCGCACAGCCACACCCTCACCCCCATTTGGCCTGCCTCAGGGAATATTTTTGTAATTTCCGTTTGCACTTCTTTCCAGAAGCCCTTCACTCCCTGGCATTCCCACCAGATGTGCCTTCAGGATCCTGCGACCTGACACTCCCTCCAACAATGGTTTGACGTATCCGGGTACATTGACCCGCGCCTCTCTGGGGTATAGTGCCATTGGGTGATTATTTTCAGCCACATTTCTCTGGTTTGGACAGCCCTGGTGAGTTTGGGGATGCCTGCCCACAGTTCCTCCCATTGCTGCCTGAGAATTTCTTCCCCTAGCGTGGTTTCCCATCTCCTCATGTAAGTTTCTTCTTCTGGTGTACAGATGAAATTATACAGTGTAGACACCAGCTTTTGTCACCTGGGTTGGTTACTATATACGTCTCAAATGGTGTGAGGTCCCTTGTGGCTGCTTGGAAAACCTCTGGTGTACTCAGCCAGTGCTTTAACTGTTCATATTTATATCTATCTGCTTCTGTTAGCTTCCACATATTTTTACAGTCCGCAAAAGATCGTATTTCTTTGTCTTGTGTCAATTCACCGATTTTCCTACTGTCCTGCTCCATGTCAGATAGTTCCCCCGACTCCTCACCTGAGCTGCCCGAACTGATGGTGGGAGTTTTCTTCCGTCGGAAGTCCGTCTTCTTGTGCAGGTATGGTGTACCACCGGAGGTCGCCACTGTGCTCGCTTAATGGACAAGCAACACAGTGGACCAACCTTCCGGGGGAGCCTAGTAGGAGAAAAAGCCGGGACAGCACAAAAAAACCCCTTAGATGAATCTTGCAGCGATTCCAGGTTCCCCGTAGACAGCGTGGTCCTTCCCAGGCAATCATGAGTACAGGCAATCAACAATGGCAGGCAGATGGAATGTGTCCCAGGTACTGATGACAGTATGCCAGAAAGTCCACAGGAATCCAAGAGGGTAGGCAGGGTATCTAGAAAAGGGAGTACCTAATAATGAAGGGCATTGGAAAATGCCCAGAAAGTGAAGAAAAACAAACCAAGAAGGAGAAAAGGAAAAAGGAAGCCTTTCGAGTGAGTACAGGGGCAGGCGCAGAGGAGCGGAGGGCCGAGGGAGAGAGAGGGCAGAGAGACCAAGAAAAGAGGGAGAAAGAACTGCCGGTATGCATGGCCGTAAAAACAGCCGAGGGGAAAGAGGAAGAAAGAGAGGCGGAGCGCTTCGAGGGACGCTCAAGGAAAGCAAGGGCTGGGCTCAGCAGAGCCAAGGAGAATAACGTAGCGCGGAGACCCAAAGGCAAAGAAAGCAGCTGGGTTGAAACGGGCCGCCCGCCGGAAAAAGCACAGCTAAATACATCCCGGCGGCGGCCATGTTGAAATAAACTAGACTGCGGCGAAGAACGCCGGGGAAGCATAGTGGCATAATTCAATGGTGCCTCGCACGACATCATTCCCACAAACTACAGGTCCGGGGGCGCATGACAGTATGCCCCCCTTTTCATCTGGATGTTGCAGGTTTCCCTGGATTGGCCCAGTGAAACTTGCGAAGAAGAATAGGGGCATGCACATGATTACTGGGTTCCCAAGAATCTTCGGAACAAGGGTAGCCCTTCCAATATACAAGATATTCAAATCGGCCTTTGCGATATCTGGAGTCTCGGATCTGAGAGACTTCGTATTCCTCCATGTCATTGTCCTGTTCAAGGGTTTTTCTGTGAATGGGAAGGGAAGGAACATGAGCTCCCGCAGGGCGAAGTAGGGAAGAATGAAAAACGGGGTGAATGCGACCCAGGCTGGTTGGTAATCTTAAATGATATGCCACCGGATTAATCCTGGCAAGAATCTCATAAGGACCCAAGTATCTGGGGGATAGCTTGGAGGGATGTACCCAACGCGGAAGGAACTTGGTAGACAACCATACTTTAGAACCGACTTCCCAGAGAGGAGTGGGGGAACGCTTGCGATCCGCCTGTACCTTGGTTGAATGTTGAGAGTCCCGGAGATTTTGTTTGGCGATGCGATGTGCCTCGGTGATCTTGGCTAAAGAGGTTTCAATGGACGGGATATTGGTAGGATGGGACTCCACAGGTATTAAACCCCGAGGATGTATGCCATAGGTGCAATACAAAGGGGTAAAACCTGTGGATGTATGGATCATATTGTTATAAAAGAATTCAGCAGTTGGTAACAACGAGACCCAGTTATCCTGTTGGGAATTTATATAACACCGCAGGTATTGTTCCAGTGTACCATTAAGTCTTTCAGTCTGTCCGTTAGTCTGGGGATGAAATCCAGACAACAGAGCCCTTTCAATACTAACTCTGGTACATAATGCTTTCCAAAACCTTGACGTGAATTGGCTACCCCTGTCCGAAACGATCTTCTCGGGTAAACCATGCAGGTGATATATGTCACGAATAAAGACTTCTGCCATGGAAGATGCTGAAGGGACCCCTGGAAGAGGGGAAAAGGGAGCCAATTTTGTGCAATAGTCCACTGTTACCATGATGCATGTACATCCTTCAGACATTGGAAGTTCTACCACAAAGTCAGTGGAAATGTGACTCCAAGGTTTGGAGGGAAGCTTGGCTTGTTCTAATAAGCCTATGGGTTTCTGAGTACAAGACTTACTTCTAGCACATACTGGAGAGTTCCTTACATAGTGCTTTACATCCACCGACATTCATGGCCAAAAAGAAGTTTGAGAGAGAAGATCAAGCGTCCCTTTAATGCCTCTATGGCCCGCAGATTTATGATCGTGACACAAAGACAGTGCCTTGAAGCGTGAGGGTGGATCCGGAAGAAAAAGTCTGTTGTGGATAAACAGAAGTCCCTCCTTGGACTCAAGGAAGGGAAGGAACCATTTTGGGATTGAAGACATGGATCGGCTAGAAGCCTCCTTGACATCTTCCATGAAGGAAGAGACTACGGAAATGATTCGGTTCCTGGGGAAGAAGGCATCATGCGACCTATCTGTGGAATTTTCTGGTGAGTCCCGGCGAGAGAGGGCATCCGCTAGGATATTTTGACTCCCTGGTAGATAAGTTATCTCAAAGTCGTATTGGGCAAAGAAATGTGCCCATCTGGCCTGTCGTGAATTGACGCAGTCCATGCATTGTAGTGTCTTCAAGTTCTTGTGGTCCGTTCTGATGATAAATGGGAAAGCACTCCCCTAGAGGAGATGGCGCCATTCCTCGCAGGCTCTCTTCATGGCCAACAGTTCTCTCTCTGTAACCAAATAGTTACATTCACTTGGAGTGAGAGTCTTGGATATGTATCCAATAGGGTGTACCTTTCCTTCACGCTCTTGGAGTAAAACTGCTCCTATTGCTCTTGCAGACGCATCGTCTTCTATGATGAAAACTTTAGTTTGATCTGGCTGCCTAAGAATCGGTGCAGACGAGAATAGGTCCTTGAGATGGAGAAAGGCAGTCTCTGCCTCGGACGTCCATTTGAACGGAATGGCTGACTTCTTAAGCAATCCGGTAATGGGCAGCACTAAATCAGAAAAATGAGGGATGAATTTGCGATAGAAATTCGCAAAGCCCAGAAATCGCTGAACCTCTTTGACTGAAGACGGAGAAGACCAATTCATGATGGTAAGTACCTTCCGGTTGTCCATTTTGATGCCCTCCTTGGAAAGGATAAACCCTAAATAGGGGACCGAGGATACACCGAACAAACATTTTTCTGGTTTAACGAGAAGGTGATGTGTCTGTAAACGGGACAAAAACACATCTGAGGTGATGCGTATGTTCTTGATTCGAAGGAGAAAAAAACAAAATATCATCTAAGTAGACAATTACTGTATGGAAAAGAATATCTGAGAACAGGCGGTCCATAAAACGCTGAAAGATGGCTGGTGCGTTAACTAGCCCGAAGGGCATCACCTGATACTCAAAATGGCCATAAGGAGTCTGAAATGCTGTCTTCCACTCATCTCCCTTCTTGATGCGAAGCAGATGGTAAGCACTGCGCAAGTCCAATTTAGAGAAGATATTGGAGCCCTGTACTGCCTCGAGAATGTCGGAGATGAGGGGCATCGAGTAACGATCCCTAATGGTCACATTGTTGAGCCCTCTATAGTCAATACAGGGCCGAAGCTCGTAGAATCCTTCTTAGGTATGAAGAACAGAGAGGCTCCAGCTGGTGATCGGGACGGTTGAATGAGACCATTTTCTAGATGAGTGTCAAGGTAAATCCGTAAAGCCTTCTTTTCAGTGACGGACAGAGAGACCATTCTTCCGAATGGAACTAGGGCGTTTGGTTCCAAGTCAATGGAACAATCTTCCGGCCTATGGGGTGGAAGAGAAAGAGATCCCTTATATATGAACACTTCATGGAATTCCTTCAATTCCGCAGGAATGCAGTGTACTGTGTGTGGTTCTGTAGAGGATGCGGGCAGGGTGATAGCTGTGGAGTATCCTGGTTCTGGCAGGCAGTGTTCTTTACAAAAGGGGGAGTGAAAACTCAAGATGTTGTTGGACCAGTTGATTGTGGGATTATGATTATGGTTTTCAACCATGCTATCCCCAGAATGACAGGGAAGTGAGCTGCTCGGATGATGTCGAATGTCATCCTTTCTGTGTGTTGCAGGATGTTAACTTGTAGAGATTCCGTGGTATGGGTTATGGGGCCCGAACTGAGAGGTGTTCCATCTACCCCTTCCACCTTCTGGTTTTCTTCTTTTTCCACCCGCTGGATGCCAACCTTGTTAGCCCAATGGGTGTCAATAAAGTTACCCGCAGCACCACAATCAATGAGAGCAAGGGTTTCGACAGTTTGTTTCTTCAGTGTTATTTGCACACTTACTACCATGAGGCATGAGTCTTCTCTCTGCTCTGAAGTTGTTACTGATACCGAAACATAGGGGCCCCGCTCGTCCTGCCGGCCCTCCTGGTAGGTTGCCAGCGTGGGGGGGGGCTCCCGGCCCGCTGGATTGTCAGCGTAGCGTGTCCCCGCCCGGCCAGTGCTCCCGCTGCCTCGTTTATCCCTATGCAGCACCTCCGGTGACTTGTGTGGTGCTCGCGAGCACCCCTGCACTCTGGAGCTGCTTTATTTCCACACTCCGACAGCGGGGGACGGAGGCCTCCCCAGGTTCCCTTGGCGTTCCACACTGCCGGCGGCTCTCTGCGGCGTCTCCCCTTCTGGGCCGCACTGTCCTCCCTCGGAGGGGGGGGGCGGACGCTTCTCTTGGCGGGTTGTCTCCCTGGAGTGGGTAATGCCGGTCAATCACCGCTCACTACCAAGCCCCAGGTATTGGGGTGCTGCGGCGAATATGTCCTCTGTACCCTCGGAACTGCTCAGTTGACGTGCTTTTTTGTCTTGGGCCCGGCGGGAGCGTGATATAGACGCGACCTCCACCGCCGGCAGCCATCTTGGAATGGGCCCTTTTATTTTTGACACAACGCCACTTGGACTGCCTCATATTCATTTGATGGTTGACATCTGTCCCCATCTTAGATTTAGGTTTAGACTAGTTGTTTTTCCAACTCGCATTGCACTTTCGTTGTTCAATAAACACCCTTGAACTGTGATCACTTGTGTCTGTCTTACTTGTTGTCACCATGAGGTCTTCACATATGGTGTCAGGTGTACGATATGATCCAATTGATTAATAGTTGGAGAACCCATTCACATGTCGAGAATCCATATAGAGAATTCCCTGTCCTACCCTTAGAGTTGGAGTACGAGAAACATAACAAATCTCTCCCAAATCGACTCAAACAGCCTAAGAGGCAAACCCTATCAGACCCTTTTCTCTATTAAGGGGGAGAAATCCGTGGAAAGCCTGAGAACATCCTTCCAGTTTGCGAAACAAAGAACTGGGGTCCAATTTTCTTCCCGACCTCTTGAGCCATTTCACCTATTCGAAAGGACGTTGAGGGCAATACATACTATCTTTTTTGCTGCCCTCAGGATTATTTCCTATAAGGAAAGGACAAGGTTCTAATCTCATTGCAAATGAGAGTACAATATCCCTTGGGTTGGCCCTTTTTTATTTTGCCTGATTAGGAAGGCAGATTAAAATTGTTATCTCTTATCTCCCACGAAGATGAATTAACCTTTGTGTGTCTAAACCTTTCCCCAAAACCCATAAAAATCAATAGGGGAGAGCGAGTAGGGATCTTAGCATATGAGACCCCTTGGAAAACACCCCGAAAAAGCCTCATATGGGACACCTTAGGGGAGGTGTCTCCCGAGAAAACATCAAAAGGAGAGCTAGGGATCCCTTCTACTGAAAATAAAACCCCAGACAACCATCTTTACTATTAAAAGGCAGACAGCAGTGGAGGAGCAAGGGAGAGAGAAGGAGAGAAACCCAAGTAAAAGGATGCGAAAGATCCCTATAGTAACTGGGAGGGACAAAATCTAGAGATGCCCAACATCCCGAATGTTTTTTTTAGCCCCCTGAATAAGAGCAAGTGAGGATCAACATCTACTATATCTCTAAATGCTCTGGCTGAGTCAGAACCCTCGCAGTTAGAAGTATGCCTATTTTGTGGCGAGAGGGGCCATGGGAAAGAGATTTGCCCTTAATCTATAGAGGAAGAATTAATGGTCCCCCCAGAAAGGGAGAGAATGATACAGAGATAAAGAGAAGTGAAAGAATTCTTTAAAACATCCCCTACACAAACTGGCGATACCAATCTAGGTTGTATGCTGGAAGAGCTACACAATCAGTCCAGGTGTTCCATGGTGGAATTGCCACATGAAAACCCCCTATCCAACCAGCACAGGGGAAGGGCATGTGAGAAACCTGAGGGTATTCTCCCCATAAGACCTCAAGAATCCCTTATTCAGGTGGCCATGACAAAGCCATCGCTGTTGGATCCAGTTCCTGGGGGTGGACCAGTGGGGCAGGATCCCGGGGTTACGCTCGGGGGAATACCCTAGGTGAGACGTGGTATTGTGCCAGAGAAGGAGAGAAGGACAAGATATCTGAGGCTTTGATGGGCTGTATTGCATCTGCCTCCCTCCCTTCCTCCTGTTAGATCTCTCAGGCCCAGATCCAACAACCACTGCGTACGAAATCAATCTAAGGTCCCAAACCCGGTTATACCCAAAAAGCATAACTCCCAGAATCATTGTTTCACCTGTCTCCATTTGAATACTCCCAGTCATTCTTCTTCCCGTCCCTCTGACTGCTATCTTCCACACTCCCAACCTACTCAGGTAAAATACTACAGTTCCCACAATCCCTCTTGTTTATTTCACAGCCCCAGCTATTCCTGTTGGCCCCCAAACCCTACCAATCCTGTCCCTCTGATTGTAATTTTCTGAACAACCAAACCACCATGACAGAACACTACCATTCCCACAATCCCCTCAGTTCTGTTCTCCATCCCGGTCATTCTCATCCATTTAGCAAACCCTCCAAAACATACCCTTCCGAGAACACCTCAAACCCAAATACGAAGGTTAGAATTCAATATATCACTTCTTTCCCTCTGACTCTGTAGGATCTTTGGAAACTCTTTCAACCACTTGTTCTGATACTACAACTCCTTCCTTTTCTTACATGAACACTGGTTCACAGTCTTGTAATAGAACTATGTACCTGACATGTCCCGTCCCGACAGAAGGGTCAGGCGGAATCAGGTAATTGACTCAAATCACAAAACACCTGAAGGCCCTTTCCTTTCCCCACAGGGATAGAAGGTGGAGCAAAAGAGCACAAGACAAGCAAGGCATTACAGCAGACAATACGATGAGACGGCTACCACGTGGCAGTTCAAAAGAAGGAGAAGGTGGCATTAATCGAAAGGGTGGCGAGGAGGGAAGTGACCTTGTCCTTTTCATCCCAGGCCCACAGAACCTTTGTGGAAGAGAGCCTAAAACCGCAAAACTGCAGCAGATGTCAATGGTACACGGGACAAGCCTATGCCGAAAGGCAGGAGTGAGGGAAGCTCCCGCGCCTGCGGTACCAGCCTTGACTCCAGAGAAGCCGAAAGCCAATCGGTTCATCACAATCAGTGAGTCGAGGGGAGAACCGATAAGAACCGGGCTGCGTTGAGTGATAAATCGCAAGAGTGGCAAGCTTCGAACCAAAGCTAATGAACTTTGAATGAACTGTTAAAAGTGCGAAGGGGAGACCAGCTGCAAAGGGAAAGCGGCACCACATGAGTGCTAATTCAAGAGACTCTGGTCGAGCCCCATATGAGAGAAACTACAAGTACCAGAAGGCCGTAGGAAGGACATCAAATAGGTCAAAGTGGTCATATAGAGGGTCAAGCAAAATCCCTGTACAATCGAAAGACTTTAATCTACAAGCACTGTGAAAGAAAGGGAAGTGAATCCCAAAGCAAAAGTGAACATTGAGAAACCAAGGGAATTGACTACTGTTAAAGTCAAGAGGGGTCCGAGCTGACCAAGGGTGATCCAGGGAGTGAAGCCATCTCCCGAGAAGATAAAAAGGCAAGAGAGGTCTGAGCGCGTCTGAGGGAGATTCAGGGGTGAAACCATCACCCGAGAAGATAAAAAGGCAAGAGGGGTCCGAGCCCGACCGAGGGAGATCCAGGGGTGAAGCCATCACCCAAAGTTTTTGATAAAGAAACTGTGATATATTTTGAAATACAAAAGTCTAATGAGAAAAGAATGAGAGGCAAAGAAATACGATTGAGAAAGGGTCAGCCCAGAAGAGGGGGACCCATGGGTGAAACCATCACCCAGCGAATATTGGGAACAAACTTTCATTTGTTAAAGGAACTTTTGTTTTGTTGTTTGAATACGTCGGGCCCTGAAGGCAAGAGACTATCAGAGGAAACGAGACTTGGCCATCGATGGAATTGATTACGAAAAGCTTGAGAGTTAAAGCTGAACTGTCACTTTGTGCTAGACAAACCCGAGAGTATGTCCTAAGAACTGTCATCTCGTGCTGAAAAGGCCTGAGACTGTACTGTGCTTCAAGCTCCAATCTTACCCTGTGTCCAAAACGTGGGGAAGAGAGATCCAGACTACAGCATCCTGGCATATTATTTGAGAACACTTCTTTCTTTTCTTGAGAACTATCCCACACACCTTTTTGTATTAGTTGTGAGGTTTGGCAATAGGTTTCTTAGTATAGGCCCTTTTATTTTTGACACAACGCCACTAGGACTGCCTTATATTCATTTGATGGTCGACATCTGTCCCCATCTTAGATTTAGGTTTAGATAAGGCGTTTCTCCAACCCGCATACCACTTTCTTTGTTCAACAAACACCCTTGAACTGTGATCACTGTGTCTGTCTTACTTGTTGTCACCATTAGTTCCTCAAACATACTTGTGATACCATGCCTCCCTTACAACTGGAAGATGATTCCCTGTGGCGTTCCCCAGGCGGCCTCCTCTACTTAGTCTGTGAACTCACAGCATGGCCAATTTATGTCACAATACCATGTTTGCTCAGTTACAACAAGATTGGATGGCTCCTGGGTTAGCCACTATGGCTCAGCTCTATTGCGAGAACTGTATCATATGCCTAACCTACAATGTCGGGAAAGCAGTGCCTACAAAGCTGTCTCCATGTCCTGTAGCAGAGGTTCAATGTTTACACGGACTTCATCCAGCTCCCCATTTGCATGTCATATTTGTATTGTCAGTCAATCAATTTGGCTTTATTTCGATCCATAGATCATAAAAGCAACAGCAGTCAAAAAACAAAAACAACCCTAAAACATCATCATCATAAAAATGTGCATGATGTATATCTTAAAATGCCTCACACCATTGCTCATAACAAAATGTATTTGTTCTCAAAATGTCATAGCTGCCAACTGGAATTTCCAGGTATGAGGGCACTGATAATCACCAAAGGATTTGATTCTAAGCTTCACTTTGTCTCCTTCCAATTTATACTTAGGTCTAGATTTGATAGTGCATCAGCCAGAAATAGGACAACACATTATACAATTCTTCTTCAGATTATATGCAATTTTTAAACATCATTTAGCTACACAATCAAAAGTGTGCATAGGAATATAAAAATCAATAATAATGAAAGTAGAATCATAAATGCCCAAAAACCGGAAGAACTAATACACAGATAGAACACTCAGTTTGCACCCCTAGTGATATTAGGCAGTGGAGCAAAATCTGATCCTCCACACACTCACAACCGCATCCACTGCCAGTTCATCCCTTGAATTAACATACAGTGCTAGAGCATCTTTTACATTTGTTATTGATCAGATTTTTAAATTGTGGCATAAGATATCTCTTCCGATGTTAAAATAGAATGGACAAAATAGAAGGAAGTGCATTACATTTTCAGTAATGTAATCACATAAAGGGCATTTGCTTGAATGATCATAATTCCATTTGTGCAATAATTCAGGCAGGGGTAATGTCCTGAACCGAAGCTTGAGGTATAAAGCCCTGGAGAGTTTTAGGGAAACATCCTCCAGGGAACTTTCATAACCAAAAATATGCTTGTTCCCTGTTCTTCCTTCCCTTCTCGTAACTTGCAATATCAACAGGGAGTCAACTTTCTTCTTTGTACATTAGGGCCTCCTTGATCTGTGATTTAGTGCCCCGATCAATGAGTTGAGGTTTTGACCAATAATCACAAGACGCAGTGAATGCAAAACTTCCTTTAAGTATTTCATCCATGGGAGCGATCGGCAACCCTTTGTAACAAAATGTCTTTGATTGCAGATTTATACACAGCGAGTCCCGGCGACGACCATACCCAGGCCCAATAATGAAGAGGCTTTTACCTGCACAGGAACCCAACTCTCTTTATGTCAACCTCTTCAAAGACCAGGGTATTTGGTGTACTACTGGGAAGACCCAAAAGATTTTTAATTGTTTTGTTTTCACTTTTAAATAATCTACCACAGTTCGTTCCACCCCAGAGTTCTGCCCCACATATAGCCGCTTGTCTACCCTGCACAGAATAGGCTTCGAGGGATACTTTTATTGCCCCATTGCCATAGTCCTGGATAAACTTAACAATAGCACCACTGTAGCGGTTAAGTGTAATGTCTGCTTTAGAAACTTGATAAATCAAGTAATATTTTTCTGTAAAACGAACACCCAAGTAATCATACTCTTTTACCTGTTCAATAGATTCCCTCTTCAATTTTAAACTAATTCTGTTAAGTCCCTTTGTTATAGGTTGCCTAAAAATCATTGTTTAAGTTTTTTTTTCACATTTATGGAGAGCCTGTTGTAATCACAGAACTCTTCAAATACCATTAGCTGATTTTCTAGGCCACTTGGCATCAGGGATAATAAAACAGCATCAAATGCAATCATTAAAATCAGACCATTTTCCACGGCCAAAGTTGGTGCGCCACAGGGAATGCTAATCAGTTTTGGAATTATACCATTGATGAAAAGGCAGAATAATTTGGGAGCCAGTATCCTTAGCGTACTCCCATTTGAACGGGGAATTATTTTGTAACCCTCCCATCAGCACTCCATTTTACCACAGCCGTGTTGCCTCTGTAGAGGCTTTGTATTGCTCTAAGGCGGGCTGGCGGGATCCCCATATTTCTCAAAGTATTCCACAGTAACACCCTGGGTACCTTGTCAAAGGCCGTTTTTAAGTCCACAAATGAGACATATAGTCTCATCTTTCTCAGCATTAAAGATTTGTCACATATAAGGCTCAACCTAAGGCACTGGCCAATTGTGCTGGTATTTGTCCCGAGGTTGGCCTGTAGATGTTGTAAGATGTTTTCTTCCATCCTGTCCTCCAGGTGAACCAACAATGCCGTTGCAAATATCTTTCCACCAGCATCCAGTTCCTTGTGGCAATGAGCTTCCTTGTGCCGTAAGGGGGAATTACTCCTAGTGAGGCCCCACTTACCAAGACCTGTATGGAGGGTCTTGCATAGCAGGGTCACCTCCCTATCCTCAAAGGGGGTGGCACCTTCCTGGGGAGAAGATTGAATACTCTCAATTTGTCACCGTTTTTTGCAAGACTTGCAGTTTGAAGTGGAGTCAGCGGACATCAAGTCGCCCAAATTGGAAATCTTCTGCCTATTGCATCTGTCTGCAAGTTGGGAGAGAGAGGCATCATTCTGATCAGCCTAATTCTTGAAGGTTCAGTTGAATTTGCGTATTCTCCAGGGTTTCTTCCAAAGGGGTTCTCTAAATTTCACCAGACACAGGGCATTGCTCTCCATACTTTTTCCCCAATCTGGCATCTGCAGAGGAGGAGCAGTGGCATAAATTGGATGTCAAGAGGTCAGTTTTGACCTATCTGGAAAGGACTGCTTCCATGAGGCAGTTTGTTACTTTGGGGGACTCAAACCTAGCACAGGAGCGACAGTCCCTACTATTAGCTGATGGATTTGGCAAGCAATTGCTTTGGCCCATTCAGTGGTGCAGTTTCCCTTGAAGGCCTCTATTCAGGGCCACTCGGCTAGAGGCATGGAGGTGTCCTGGGCAGAGGCGCAGGGAGTGCCTATTCAGGACATTTGCAGGACGGAGACCTGGGACAACCTGAATACTTTCACCAGACACTATGGCCACAACTTGCATAAGCAGGGGTTGACCTACTTTGGGCATGGGTGTTTAGCGCTGGTACAAATGTTCAAGGGTGATGTGTTCTGGTTGGTAGTACATTGATAACGGAACAGAATTCTGGTTGGTCTGGCTTTTTCTTCTTGGATCAGGTTTTTCTTTTCTAAACAATTTTAGTGATGGTACACAGCTTTATTAAAATAAAAATCATGTACTAAGTGTCAGAACTCTCCTTCAATGGGAACAGGTGCTGAGTAGTTGAACTCGTAGTGTAGGAGAAGAGTTCTTCCTACTAATGTACCCCTCTGGATGTAAGAAAAAACATACAGAGGAGTCAATTAATCGAAAGATTGGACACAACACGAGACTCTGATGGCTGCAAGGAAAAACAAGAAATGTTGTCACTTGAACAAGAGTTAACAAACTGAACCAATACAATAAGCCAATAAGGTGAAAGCTGACCTGTGCCTGTAACACTGTAGGGGTTGATTGCAGGGTCAGCGTATGCAGGAGGCACGGTGTAGTGATTCAACAGGTAGGGACTTCTGTAACGATATACCAAGGGGGTATCAGTAAAGGGTACGCACAGACCATGATACGTCTGCTCAAAGTGCTAGATGGCTTACCGTGTTAAAGTAGTTGATAGTTCATGAGCGAGGGATCTTGGCTCCTCTGTGCTAATCCGTAGGTTGAGAGTCCTGAATCACCTAACCCAACAGCACGAGGACATCTAACAGTGTCCGAGTACACTTAAGGCAATCTCTAGTTCGTGTACTGCTAATGCGTAAGGTTGAAGCAGGTGCGCGTAGGCAAGAGAGTCAAATGACCGTGGGCAGGTTCCCGGGACATTGCAAGAAGAATAAGGGATTTCGTATAGCAGTCTGAGTCGCATGGAACCAGGCGGCAAGCTACAAAGGTGTGATGAAGCAAAGAAGTCCTTGAAGCAGTCCGAGTTGGTAAGGAACCAGGCGGCAAGATACAAAGTTGTCAAAGAAAGCAATCCGTGTAGCAAAGCATGGTCTTTAAGGAATCACAATTTCAAGTCAGGGGACGAGACGAAGCAAAGTCCTAGAAGCAGAAAAAAGGTTGGCAACAGAAAACCGTAGAAACACACGAAAGCAGAGACGAGCTCGCTGTACGTTATTCAGAAGCACGGATGAGTGAGCAGGCGGGGCTTAAGACTGCAGGCACACAAGGAGGACGCGGGACGCGATGTTGGTCCGTCCGCGTCCCGGCGGGAACTGCCGCACAGGCGCACTTTATTGCCGCCGCGCATGCGCGGGCCACAACGAGGCTCGCGCATGCGCGCTATACATAACTCGGGACGTCACATCCCTTTTCAACTTTAACAAAAATAGAACATAAACTTGCGGGGTGCCTGATCCCCGATGCAACTGGTGGCCTTGAACACAGCCTTTAGCCATTACACTTACGTCCCTTCAGGTCCCTTCGGCTTGGTCTCCCGAGTCCAGGACATAGTCTTTGAGATAGCCGGGCAGCCTCTGCTCTCGGCGGACGGGATATCTCGGTGGGGTCTCAGGCCGCGTGGGACAGCCGAGTCCGGCTCCGGCTAGGGCTTGGCGCCCGCTCTCGCCTTGATCGGCGTGTTGTTCTTCCGCGCTTGTGGCTTCCTCCGGTGCTTCATTCTCGACTGGATTTTCAATTCTCTTGAAGAACGACCGGTTGCGTGTAACAGTCCCCCGATCACAGGCCGCCGATACCATCGTGCCCTTCATGTGTGTTACCTTCCACGGGCGTGGCTCAAATGGGAGGGACAGTTTGCCTTCCGGGTGTCGATTCCTGACCAACACCGTGTCCCCTACCCGCATTTCCTTTTCCTGTAGCCCTCATCGTTCACTTTCCTTTTCGTTACGCCTGATTCGCTCTTCCCGAATCTTCTCATCGTCGATAACTCCGGGTGTTCGGCCTTCTTCCTCCGGTAGTAGGCCTCTTGGGCATCGTCCAAATAGTGCTTCCGCGGGAGCCACTCCCGTGGACTGGTGAGGTGTCGTGCGGTATTCCCTAAGAAATTCCACAAGCTTTCTCTCCGGGTCTGCCCCGCTGCTGGCGGATATTCGTAGGACTTTATTGAGGGTCCGCATCATCCTTTCGGCTTCCCCATTGGCCCGTGGCCAGAGTGGGGACACCCTGCGATGTTGAATTCCTCTTTCCTTGAGGTAGGAGGCGAACTGGTTGCCAGTGAACGGCGGTCAGTTGTCCGAGCATATGAGGTCTGGGAACCCGTGTGTGGCAAACATCTTGTCTAGTGCCTTCGTTGAGAATTCAGTCGCCGTTGATTCAACTATCTCTACCTCGGGGTATCTTGACCATTGGTCCACCGCTACCAGAAAGTACATGCCCCGTCCTGTTGACCCAAAGTCTACATGTACTGTCCCCCATGGTTTTTGGCTGCGTTCCATGGATCGGATCGGAGGAGCTCTGTCGCCTGGGGTCGCGGCCTGGCACGCTAGACATCTTTTCACAAAGTTCTCTACCATTTTCTCCAAATCCGGGAACCATACTTTGGCCCTTAGCCGTGCCTTTGTTTTGACCACTCCCTGGTGGCCGACGTGCGCTAGCTCTAGCATCCGGGTCCTCAGCGTCTTTGGCACGACAATTTGGCGGCCTCTCAGTATGAGCCCGTCGTCCGAGATGGAGAGGTCCTCTCACACCTTCCAGAGCGCTTGGAGGTCCCTCTGGGCCACTTCATGTCGGCGCGAATTGTCTCGCAGTACCTCTTTCCAGTCACCGCTTCTTATTGCCCTTCGGACGATGCCGAAGACCTCGTCGTTGGCCGATTCCGTCGATACGACTGCTCTTGATATCGCTGTCGGAAGAGATCCTTCCACCACTTGACACAGTAGTCCGTGACAGTCACTCGCGCCAATGTCCGTATCTGGATCCTCTTTGTTGTGGTGGCGTGATAGATAATCTGCCGGATTGTTGGTGCCTGGCCTGTATATCAGTCTCACCCCGTACTCCATCAGCGCCAGCATCCACCTTTCAATCCTGGGTGGTGGTTTCGACGACACCCCGGCTAGTATCGGTAACAACGGCTTGTGGTCCGTCACGACCACAACAGGTTTGCCCAGGATGTATAGGCGGAAATGGCGGCAGCCCCACAGGATGGCTAGTGCTTCCCTTTCAATCTGTGAGTATTTCATTTCCGTGATGGAGAGGGCCTTGCTCGCATATGCGATAGGGCGCATGTTCCCACGCTCGTCCGGTTGCAGTAGCACCGCCCCCACCCCTACCGGGCTCGCATCTACCACCATCTCGGATTCCACTCCAGGGTTGAAATACGCCATGGTGTCACCATCGGACAGGGCGGTCTTCAGGGTCTGGAATGCCTCTTGCTCCTCGGTGCCCCATTTCCATGCTGTGTCGTTCCTCGTCAGCGACCTGAGCGGCTCTGCCATTGACGCTAGCCCTTTGATGAACCGCCCACAGTATGTTACCATCCCCAAGAAGCTTCGCACCTCGGTGGGGGATTGTGGGGCGGCAGCGTTCCTGATATCCTTGATTTTGGCCGGGTCGGGAGATACGCCCGCTGCATGGAAGATGAAGCCAAAGAAACCTATGCGGTCCTTGAAGAACTCGCATTTTTGCCGATGTAACGTGAGGCCTAAACTTTTCAGCCTTTGGAGAGTGCTTTCCAGCCTCTTCACGTGTTCCGATTCCGAGGCCGCGAACACCAGGATGTCGTCGCTCATGTTCAACACGCCTTTTAGACCCGCTAGGGCCCCTCGGATGGTATTTTGAAATACTTCGGCAGCTGACGAGACCCCGAAGCTTAGGCGTTTGAATTGGTAGAGGCCATCGTGCGTCGTGAATGTAGTTATATATCTCGAGTCAGGGTGGAGCTCAAGCTGATGGTACCCTGCTCTCAGGTCCAGTTTGGAGAAAACCTTGGCGGCTTGTAGTTCTCCGATGATGTCATTGAGGGTCGGTGTTATATGTCTTTCCCTCTTGATCGCCGCATTGGGCAGTCGCATATCCACACATATTCTGACCGCCCCGGGTTGTTTTGGTTTGGGCGTCACCACGATCGGAGAGACCCATGGCGTCGGCCCCTCAACTCTCTCGATGATGTCCATTCTGACAAGGGATCGGAGTTCCTCCTCCACCTTTTCCCTGAGGTGGAAAGGTATCCGCCGGTGTTTCAGGGCCGTGGGCCTGATCGATTCATCGATGTGGAGACGCACCGGGGGTGCTTTCAATTTCCCAATTCCCTCGAAGATGCCTGAGAATTTGTTCAACAGTGTTTCGATGTCTATCTGATATACCTCGTATGCGAAGTGGACGAGGTTTAGCGCCTCAGATGCAGCGCAACTGAGTATGGAGTGTGGGCTGACATCTGTGACGAAGAATCTGGCCTTGATCGAGACATCCCCTTTTGACACTGATGACACAAATACCCCTTTGAGAGGCAACGGGGTATCCCCCCCGAACGTGAAGATTTTTGCCATGGCCTTGTCCAGTGTTGGAGGGCCTGGGAGTCTCAGGTAGTGTTCCTCCGCGAGAAAACACACTGATGCCCCTGTATCGATGAGAATTTGAGTTGGCACCCCCAGTATGTTCACTTCGCACTTGGGCTGTCTTTTCCGTTTGCTCGCCGATGCAATGTTCGAGATGAAGGAGACCTTGTCTTCCTCTTCTTCGTCTTCTTCCTCTTCCTCGGCGAGCTGTAGCTTTTGAATTTCTAGTTCCAGCGCCGCGATGCTCCGCTGTCTTCTGAAGCCGCTACCTCGTACTCTCGCGGGTCCTCTCCGTACCGGCACAGGAGCAGGGGCACGGCACATACGTGCATAGTGTCCTGGTTCGTTGCACCTTCCGCAGGACCTCCCCTTGGCTGGGCACTCCTCCGTGTGTGGCAGGTCATATCCACAGTATTTGCAGGAGGATCCAGAGGTGGTAGGGGTGTTGTTTCCGGATGACTTTGGGGTCCATTTACCTCTTGACTTGGGCCATTTGTTCATGGCATATGCTACATCCCGTGTGCTGGGATGGACCGCTGCGTCCATGGTCGCCCCTCTGGACTCTGCCAGCTCATAGGTTCGGCCACTGTCTAGAATTTGTTGCAGTGACCATCCTGGCTCCCTCAATATTTGCCGTCTCAGTTTGCCTGAGCTGCAGCCCTGGATAACCTGGTGTCGTATCATCATCTCTTCGTTGTCCCAGCGACATGTGCTGGCCATTAGTGTCAGCCTTGCACAGAATTGGTCAAGGGATTCCTCCTCCCGCTGTTTCTCCTTGGAAAACAGGAATCTTTCATAGTCTACATTTGACTGGGGAATGAAGTGGTTCTCCAATGCAGTCTTTACCGTTGCATATGTGACTATTCGCAGGTTGAGTGATTCATATATGCGCATCACCTCCAGCCCCGCCGAATATAGGAGCGTCGCTCTTTTTGAGTCATCGTCGGTGGTCCCTGTGGCTGTAAAATACATTTCCAGTTTCTTCACCCATAGTAGCCACCGGGGGCCTAGCTTGGACGGGGGGCCGGACGTATCAAATTCCTGCATGGGCAGTAGCGACCCCTGTTGAGTCCTTGTCACTTTTGTCTCAGTTCCTGTTTCCCCATCACTTTCCGCCATCCTCACAGGTCGCACAGGCACCTCTCAGTAGTTTGGAGGCCGCAAACCTGACTGGGGTGGGGTTCCACGTACCTCAGACTGCTGTTTTGTGTTGTGCTGTCTGCGTCGTTGTGATCGTCCCCAGATTGTTGGGGGCGGTCGGAGTTCCAAAAATTTGTCGTGTTTTCTTGAAGTGGCAGCGCACGAGCACCTTCTCAGGCCGCTACTGCCACTCCACGTGGAGTTTTGCCGCTGGGTCCGCTCCGTGTCACTGCGTAGCAACGCGGATTTGTTGTTCCTCTGCACCCACGTGTTGGGCACACTTTGCGGCAGTGATCCCGCCTCGTCGCCAGTTGTTATATGTGCCCCGGGGACCCACACACGCAGGCATTCATGCAGGCACACAAGGAGGACGCGGGACGCGATGTTGGTCCGTCCGCGTCCCGGCGGGAACTGCCGCACGGGCGCACTTTATTGCCGCCGCGCATGCGCGGGCCACAACGAGGCTCGCGCATGCGCGCTATACATAACTCGGGACGTCGCAGTCCTAGAAGCAGAAAAAAGGTTGGCAACAGAAAACCGTAGAAACACACGAAAGCAGAAACGAGCTCGCTGTACGTTATTCAGAAGCACGGATGAGTGAGCAGGCGGGGCTTAAGACTGCAAAGTCACATGACCACAAAGTCTGTCGTTTTCCGCACGGGAAACGGTAACCTACGCATGTGTAAAGGACGCCAACGTTTCCATGGCAGCTTCCAGTCAGCATGAAACAGAGCTCTATGTCCACACACAGATTTCTCAATAATGCAGGAACGTGTGCCTCTGGACTTTGGATAAAACGAGGAGCGTGGTGTAACCTGAACATGAGAGGTAGCTTTCATCGTGACTGTGGCGGTCTTGCGCTTTGCCTATTACATGTAACGGAACCACTCCTTGTGGAATCCTAACACTAAGATTCAGAGCATATAAGATAACCGGACTTCTTTCAGCAGTAGAAGAACACCATTACCCGCTCAAGACTCCACATTCCAACCTCAAACCCCAAAAATACAATCCCCCTTATGCCAATGTGAAATTATGCAATATAATATGTTTATACACCATTGCCGGGTTATCATTGCAATATTCTATCAGTGGCAGCCAAATCTTATGATATACGTCCAATCGATCTTCCAATGTTGCCATGATTCTTTCAGCTGCCGACACCTCCCACATCTTAACCCACCACATGGGAAGGACCAGCCGTTCCTTGGATTGGCAACATTTTGCCACTGTGATCCTGGCCGCCAATAGCAAATGTGTAATAAACCAAGCCGTGCTCCCCGTACTAGGATATACAAACTCACCGACACATCTCCCCCCGAATACTACCACCAGTGGGTCCATCGGGAGACTCAAATCATTTATAGCTTTCAATGGGACTAATATCTCTTGACAGTCATTTTGTATCCTTGGACAGGACCACCACATGTTATAATAATAATCTTCCATCACACCACACCACGCCAACAAACATTTGAATACCCCAGCAACATATTATGCATCCTAATGCAAGGGAGATGCCATCTGTAACACAGCTTGAAAGTACATCCTTTATTTGTTATGCACCTCATTGCTGTGTAATTCTTTGACCAAATATCACTTAATACCTTGTCTTCAATAGGGGACCCTAGGTTTGCTTCCCACTTAGCCATATATTGTAACCACAGTACCATGGTGTGCTGTTCAAGCAGTTTATTCAATGTCAAGACAACAGCAGATCTGGATCTGCCCATCTTAACCACCAGATGCATAGCCCAGTGGTGAAGCTGCGACTATCAAAAGCGTTCCCCTCCATCGATTTGAAATTTGGATTTACAGTTATCAATGGACAGAGGAATTCTCCCCTCATATAGCTGAGATAGCTTATGGAGACCACTTGCCATCCACTGCCGGAAACAAGGCAAGTCATTGCCTGGTGTTAAATTGGGATTAGACCATATCAGTGTCATTGGGCTCAGCTGGGAATTACCCCCGCCCCCATCTTCACAAATCCTTACGCCAGTGAAAAAGTGCTATTTTTGTAGAGGACAGTAATTTCCTTTAAGATGGAAGTTGTAGAGCAACAAAATGCAAAAGAGTACACAGGGAAACCAAAGACATTGCCTGCTCAATATGCACCCATTTAGGGTGACCATTCTCCACTCCCCATGCAAATATGCCTGCCAGTTGGGTCAACAATACATATCGCATAATGTCCCGGATGCCTAGACCCTTCCCCCTAGCATCCCGAAGTAAGACTGATCTTGGTACTCTCTGTCCGCCCCACCCAATGAAAGTTAAACATTTCTGTTGAAGTCGATGTTGCGCCGGGATTGGGATTTTAACCGGGATTGCCTGACATAAATGAAGCAACCTGGGAACCAAGTTCATTTTAACAACTGTTATCCTTCCCAACCAGGACATTTCTTGTTTATTCCACCTACAAAGATCATCTTCAAAGCAATAAAAAAAAAGTGCTGGGAAATTGGTCATATATATATATATCTTGCATAGTGCAAGAAATCCTCACCCCAAACAGAAAATTGGTTCCACAGTGAAATGAACCTGTGTCGCCTGTTGAATTTGCTCCCTCACCCCATGAGGTATGCCCACATCCAATCCCACTGACCTCTGATAATTTATTGCAAAGCCTGAAGTCTGCTAAAAAATTAGAAGTTCCTGTGTTATTGCTCGAAGCGAACAGAGCGCATCCCTACCTTGAACCTTTGGAGATTTGGATTGGACCATGCTCCCTACCATTGATCACAATCTAAGTGGTAAGCCTTTGATAATTAGCCATGACCAATTTTACCTAAGCAGGACTAAATTGAAATGCCTCCAGGGTAATCTGTAGGTGAGGCCAATCAACTCGGTCAAATGCCTTCATCGCATCGAACAAGACCACTCCTAGATTCAAACCTTGCTTCTCTGCTACTTCAATCAGATTGACTACACGTTTGACATTGTCAAAGGTGGTCCTATTAGCAATGAACCCTGTTTGGTCTGATTCCATCAACGATCGGATCACCCTAGCTAACCTAGCGGAAAGCACCTTTTGAATATATTTTAACATCCACGTTCATTAAGGTTATCTGTCGATACGATGTACAATCGCCTGGATCTTTTCCTGGTTTCAAAAATAGGATGGTTGCAGACTCGGCCATTGTGGGTGTCACCGCCCCAGAGATGAGAAAAGAATTAAAGAGAGATACCATATGCCGTGTTAAATGGGATCTATGTGTCTTATAAAATGATGTGGTGAAATCGTCTGGACCGAGGGTATTATGTTTCAAAGAAGCGATAGCCTCTTCCACCTCTTCTGTTGATAAACGTGCATCCAGAAGTGCTCAAAATACTTCCGATATACCTGGTAGTTCGTCTCCTCGCAAATATGCACCATGAGCTTGAGGACTCAATGGTTCGCCCTGCCATTGCGGTCCCAAAAAACGGATGCACCACCTCCCCATTTCCATCCTCCCCATAGTGCATCCCCACATCAATATCACTCAGTCCCACTATAGTATTCCTTATATGTGCCTTCTGCAATTTCTGCACAAGTAATTGGTTAGCCTTGTTACCATGTATATAATAATATCGCCTGGTCCTAAGTATAGCATGTGCAGTCCTGTCCGCTAACAAGTGTTCCAGGTGTACATGGGACATTTTAAGATCTCAAAAAGCTTGGCGGGTCCCCGTTCTTTTAAGCGGCGCTTCACAGGCCTGGACTTCCCTCTCCAGCTGTTCCCTATAGCTTCTATGTGTTTTTAAAGGCTGCTGTCTGCGCAATAATTTCCTCCCTATTCACTGATGTCATGGCATCCCAGAGAATCCCCGGAACACAACCTTCCCCTGAGATCCGCACAAAATAAAAATCAATGATCGATGCTACCTTTAGGTTCATGGCGGGTCTTTCAGGAAGGGGTAATACAATTTCCACTCAGGTCTCACAGGTGGCGTCAGTCCCACACTGTCAGGTCTCCCACTACCAGTGCGTGATATGATAGCACCCAAGGGCCTATACTTACTGCATTGAAGCACAGAACCAGGGTCGGAGAAACCAAATGCAAATGTATCCTGGAAAAACACTTATGCACATTTGGAAAATGCATTAAATCCTGTACGTCATCATGCAAGAGCCTCCACACGTCCACTACTTATAATTCTCTGAGTATTGTTGCGGAGGCTAGTGCATTTCTAAAGTCTAACACTGTAGGTGGGTGTGATTTAACCTCAATCAGGCCAGGGACCATATTAAAATCTCCCCCTATAATGATCTGTCCTTCTGTAAATACTGCCACGTCAGACTGAAACTGCAATAGAATTTCATCCCATTTTTCAATAGGGCCATACAGAGAAATCAAAGTAAATAAATGCCCAACCAACACTCCCTTCACACATATATACCTCCCCATGGGATGTTGTAGCATACCAATTTTCATAAACAGGACATTTCTCGCCATTAAAATCCAAGAGACAACCTTTTTAGACCCTTCTGAAGGTAAATATTGCAGAGGAAATTACGTCCCGCTCATTAAAGGTTGCTATATGCAGTACATCCAAGCACCTCACTGCTGATTGAGATTCAGTCTCATGTGTATCCCCCATGTCCATCATACAGCAAACTTACTGTACGCCCCACATAGTTTCTGTAGCGTACAAGTTGCAACCTGGTAAAGACCAGAGGAATGGGGATTCATAGTAGTTATATCCCAACCGTAGCAGAGATAACTAGACCCATTAAAGACTCCCCGTCACAAGAACGGAAGACTCAGCCATGGTGCAAAGTGTACTGTTTTTTAATATCACCAAAAGACAGGGATCACACAGGACAACAAAGATTCTCCAGCGCTCTCAATTTCTGAGCATGTGTCACAAGGTACTATACAGGTATGACGTCACAAATTCAGTTCCAACCCCGAAAAACAACTACTGGTCTGTTTGGGGTTAACATGTTCGTTAGGCAATGATATCAGGTGGCTCCTCCTGGGACCTCCTCTAAATGTTGCTGCTCTGTTGCAGGGTTGCAGGATTACCATTGGCCGATGCAACATTTTATTCTATCTCACAAAGGGAGCTTTCTGCATTGGCTAGGGAGGCTCCTCCCGGGCCTGGGACCCTGTCTGGTCACAGAGCAGAGTGCACCTTTTTCAAGTTGATTGGAACGAACATGGAGGGCTGTGTGTTCTGTATTGTAGTCACTGTCTGATCGCCTGAGACGGTGCGAGCAGGTTGCAGTTCAACTTGCAACAGTTTATCAGCCATTCCTCTGTCTTACTGGGAACAGCTCCTCTTCCCACCACAAGTAAATGGGCATTGTCCTTTTCTGCTAGATAACGCGTGAAGTGACCACAAAACAGAGCTCTCTGCTTGTAATTAAAGTGTTTAGCTTGAATTCTTGCAGGTGGCTTGCCACCCTGGCAATCAGGAACTTCACATCTGCCAGTGTCCTTGTCTGGGCGTCCGGTTCGCTGTGGCTCTGGCTGCAGGGATTATATCTCCCCTTCCATGACTTTTGAGGACTGCTCCTCTTCTCCATTGAATCCAGTGGCCTATAGTCTACCTATGTGTACTAATAACTTCTAATGATTAATTGCAGCAAAGCATAAGTATGCTTGATTCAGGTATACTTCTTGCATCTTGCGGGTTTCTTGCAGTTTCGCATTGGTACAGAACCTAACAGCATTTGACGTTATTTAAGTGTAGTGGTCGTCTGGGCTATAAGAATCATAAGCATGTCTTTCATGCCTTTATGCAGTAAACTAGAGCATGTTTATGTATCTTGATGAAGGGTCAGACGGAATCAGGTAATTGACTCAAATCACAAAACACCTGACGGCCCTTTCCTTTCCCCACAGGGATGAAAGGTGGAGCAAAAGAGCACAAGACGAGCAAGGCGATTACAGCAGACAATACGATGAGACGGCTACCACGTGGCAGTTCAAAAGAAGGAGAAGGTGGCATTAATCGAAAGGGTGGCGAGGAGAGAAGTGACCTTGTCTTTTTCATCCCAGGCCCAGAGAACCTTCGTGGAAGAGAGCCTAAGACCGCAAGACTGCAGCAGATGTCAATGGTACAAGGGACAAGCCTATGCCGATAGGCAGGAGTGAGGGAAGCTCCCGCGCCTGTGGTACCAGCCTTGACTCCAGAGAAGCCGAAAGCCAATCGGTTCATCACAATCAGTGAGTCGAGGCGAGAACCGATAAGAACCGGGCTGCGTTGAGTGATAATCGCAGGAGTGGCAAGCTTCGAACCAAAGCTAATGAACTTTGAATGAACTGTTAAAAGTGCGAAGGGGAGACAGCTGCAAAGGGAAAGCAGCACCACGCGGGTGCTAATTCGAGAGACTCTGGTCGAGCCCCATATGAGAGAAACTACAAGTAACAGAAGGCCATAGGAAGGACATCAAAATAGGTCAAAGTGGTCATACAGAGGGTCAAGCAAAATCCCTGTACAATCGAAAGACTTTAATCTACAAGCACTGTGAAAGAAAGGGAAGTGAATCCCACAGCAAAATTGAACATTGAGAAACCAATGGAATTGACTACCGTTAAAGTCAAGAGGGGTCCGAACTGACCGAGGGTGATCCAGGGAGTGAAGCCATCACCCGAGAAGATAAAAAGCAAGAGAATTCTGAGCGTGTCTGAGGGAGATTCAGGGGTGAAGCCATCACCCAAGGTTTTTGATAAAGAAACTGTGATATATTTTGAAATACAAAAGTCTAATGAGAAAAGAATGAGAGGCAAAGAAATACGATTGATAAAGGGTCAGCCGAGAAGAGGGGGACCCATGGGTGAAACCGTCACCCTATCTGAACTTTGGTTTACAATTGAGAAGGGTCAGCCCAGAAGAGAGGGACCCAGGGATGAACCCATCACCCAGCGAATATTGGGAACAAACTTTCATTTGTTAAAGGAACTTTTGTTTTGTTGTTTGAATACATCGGGCCCTGAAGGCAAGAGACTATCAGAGGACACGAGCCTTGGCCATCGATGGAATTGATTACGAAAAGCTCGAGAGTTAAGGCTGAACTGTCACTTTGTGCTAGACAAACCCGAGAGTATGTCCTAAGAACTGTCATCTCGTGCTGAAAAGTCCCGAGACTGTACTGTGCTTCAAGCTCCAATCTTACCCTGTGTCCAAAACGTGGGGAAGAGAGATCCAGACTACAGCGTCCTGGCATATTATTTGAGAACACTTCTTTCTTTTCTTGAGAACTATCCCACACACCTTTTTGTATTAGTTGTGAAGTTTGGCAATAGGTTTCTTAGTATAGGCCCTTTTATTTTTGACACAACGCCACTAGGACTGCCTTATATTCATTTGATGGTCGACATCTGTCCCCATCTTAGATTTAGGTTTAGATAAGGCGTTTTTCCAACCCGCATACCACTTTCTTTGTTCAACAAACACCCTTGAACTGTGATCACTTGTGTCTGTCTTACTTGTTGTCACCATTAGTTCCTCAAACATACTTGTGATACCATGCCTCCCTTACAACTGGAAGATGATTCCCTGTGGCGTTCCCCAGGCGGCCTCCTCTACTTAGTCTGTGAAGCTCACAGCATGGCCAATTTATGTAACAATACCATGGTTGCTCAGTTACAACAAGATAGGATGGCTCCTGGGTTAGCCACTATGGCTCAGCTCTATTGCGAGAACTGTATCATATGCCTAACCTACAATGTTGGGAAAGCAGTGCCTACAAAGCTGTCTCCATGTCCTGTAGCAGAGATTCAATGTTTACACGTTTACACAGACTTCATACAGCTCCCCATTTGCATGTCATATTTGTATTGTCAGTCAAATCAATTCGGCTTTATTTCGATCCATAGATCATAAAAGCAAAAGCATTCAAAAAACAAAAACACCCATAGAAAATCAGCAACATAAAAATGTGCATGATGTATATCTTAAAATGTCTCACACCATTGCTCATAACAAAATGTATTTGTTCGTAAAATGTCGTAGCTGCCAACTGGAATTTCCAGGTACGAGGACACTGATAATCACCACAGGATTTGATTCTAAGCTTCCCTTTCTCTCCTTCCAATTTATACTTAGGTCTAGATTTGATAGTGCATCAGCCAGAAATAGGACAACACATTATACAATTCTTCTTCAGATTATATGCAATTTTTAAACATCATTTAGCTACAAAATCAGAAGTGTACATAGGAATAAAAAAATCAATAATAATGAAAGTAAAATCATAAATGCCCAAAACCGGAAGAACTAATACACAGATAGAACACTCAGTTTGCACCCCTAGTGATATTAGGCAGTGGAGCAAAATCTGATCCTCCACACACTCACAACCGCATCCACTGCCAGTTCATCCCTTGAATTAACACACAGTGCTAGAGCATCTTTTACATTTGTTATTGATCAGATTTTTAAATAGTGGCATAAGATATCTCTTCCGATGTTAAAATAGAATGGACAAAATAGAAGGAAGTGCATTTTCAGTAATGTTTTCACATAAAGGGCATTTGCTTGAATGATCATAATTCCATTTGTGCAATAATTCAGGCAGAGGTAATGTCCTGAACCGAAGCTTGAGGTATAAAGCCCTGGAGAGTTTTAGGGAAACATTCTCCAGGGAACTTTCATAACCAAAAATATGCTTGTTTCCAGTACTTCCTTCCCTTCTCGTTACTTGCAATATCAACATGGAGTCCACTTACTTCTTTGTACATTAGGGCCTCCTTGATCTGTGATTTATTGCCCCGATCAATGAGTTGAGGTTTTGACCAATAATCACGAGACGCAGTGAATGCAAAACTTCCTTTAAGTATTTCATCCATGGTAGCAATCGGCAACCCTTTGTAACAAAATGTCTTTGATTGCAGATTTATACACAGCGAGTCCCGGCGACGACCATACCCTGGCCCAATAATGAAGAGGTTTTGACCTGCACAGGAACCCAACTCTCTGTATGTCAACCTCTTCAAAGACCAGGGTATTTGGTTTACTACTGGGAAGACCCAAAAGATTTTTTATTGTTTTGTTTTCACTTTTAAATAATCTACCACAGTTCGTTCCACCCCAGAGTTCTGCCCCACATATAGCCGCTTGTCTACCCTGCACAGAATAGGCTTCGAGGGATACTTTTATTGCCCCATTGCCATAGTCCTGGATAAACTTAACAATAGCACCACTGTAGCGGTTAAGTGTAATGTCTGCTTTAGAAACTTGATAAATCAAGTAATATTTTTCTGTAAAACGAACACCCAAGTAATCATACTCTTTTACCTGTTCAATAGATTCCCTCTTCAATTTTAAACTAATTCTGTCAAGACCCTTTGTTATATGTTTCCTAAAAATCATTGTTTAAGTTTTTTTCACATTTATGGAGAGCCTGTGGTAATCACAGAACTTTTCAAATACCATTAGCTGATTTTCTAGGCCACTTGGCATCAGGGATAATAAAACAGCATCAAATGCAATCATTAAAATCAGACCATTTTCCACGGCCAAAGTTGGTGCGCCACAGGGAATACTAATCAGTTTTGGAATTATACCATTGATGAAAAGGCAGAATAATTTGGGAGCCAGTAAGCATCCTTAGCGTACTCCCATTTGAACGGGGAATTATTTTGTAACCCTCCCATCAGCACTCCATTTTACCACAGCCGTGTTGCCTCTGTAACGGCTTTGTATTGCCCTAAGGCGGGCTGGCGGGATCCCCATATTTCTCAAAGTATTCCACAGTAACACCCTGGGTACCTTGTCAAAGGCCGTTTTTAAGTCCACAAATGAGACATATAGTCTCATCTTTCTTAGCATTAAATATTTGTCACATATAAGGCTCAACCTAAGGCATTGGCCAATTGTGCTGGTATTTGTCCCGAGGCCGGCCTGTAGATGTTGTAAGATGTTTTCTTCCATCCAGTCCTCCAGGTGAACCAACAATGCCGTTGCAAATATCTTTCCGCCCGCATCCAGTTCCTTGTGGCAATGAGCTTCCTTGTGCCGTAAGGGGGAATTACTCCTAGTGAGGCCCCACTTACCAAGACCTGTATGGAGGGTCTTGCATAGCAGGGTCACCTCCCTATCCTCAAAGGGGTTGGCACCTTCCTGGGGAGAAGATTGAATACTCTCAATTTGTCACCGTTTTTTGCAAGACTTGCAGTTTGAAGTGGAGTCAGCGGACATCAAGTCGCCCAAATTGGAAATCTTGTGCCTACTGCATCTGTCTGCAAGTTGGGAGAGATTGAGGCATCGTTCTGATCAGCCTTATTCTTGCAGGTCCAGTTGAATTTGCGTATTCTCCAGGGTTTCTTCCAAAGGGGTTCTCTAAATTTCACCAGACACAGGGCATTGCTCTCCATACTTTTTCCCCAATCTGGCATCTGCGGAGGAGGAGCAGTGGCATAAGTTGGATGTGAAGAGGTCAGTTTTAACATATCTGGAAAGGACTGCTTCCATGAGGCAGTTTGTTACTTTGGGGGACTCAAACCTAGCACAGGAGCAACAGTCCCTACTATTAGCTGATGGATTTGGCAAGCGATTGCTTTGGCCCATTCAGTGGTGCAGTTTCCCTTGCAGGCCTCCATTCAGGGCCACTGGGCTAGAGGCATGGAGGTGTCCTGGCCAGAGGCGCAGGGAGTGCCTATTCAGGACATTTGCAGGACGGAGACCTGGGACAACCTGAATACTTTCACCAGACACTATTGCCACAACTTGCATAAGGAGGGGTCGACCTACTTTGGGCATGGGTGTTTAGCGCTGGTACAAATGTTCAAGGGTGATGTGTTCTGGTTGGTAATACATTGATAACGGAACAGAAATCTGGTTGGTCTGGCTTTTTCTTCTTGGATCAGGTGTTTCTTTTCTAAACAATTTTAGTGATGGTACACAGCATTATTAAAATAAAAATCATGTACTAAGTGTCAGAACTCTCCTTCAATGGGAACAGGTGCTGAGTAGTTGAACTCGTAGTATAGGAGAAGAGTTCTTCCTACTAATGTACCCCTCTGGATGTAAGAAAACACATACAGAGGAGTCAATTAATCGAAAGATTGGACACAACACGAGACTCTGATGGCTGCAAGGAAAAACAAGAAATGTCACTTGAACAAGAGTTAAACTGAACCAATACAATAAGCCAATAAGGTGAAAGCTGACCTGTGCCAGTAACACTGTAGGGGTTGACTGCAGGGTCAGCGTATGCAGGAGGCACGGTGTAGTGATTCAACAGGTAGGGACTTCTGTAACGATATACCAAGGGGGTATCAGTAAAGGGTACAGACCAGGGGAGTTGCTAGGTCTGGAAAAGACCCGGGGCTAAGCTGATGTTGGAACTGTTGGGACTGGGGGCTAGCTAGTCTTTTGGCTGTAACTCCTGAGATTATATCCGGGGCTACAACCAAAAGATCAGGGGCTATAGGCCCCTTAGCCCCCCCCTAGCAACGCTCCTGGTACAGACCGTGATACGACTGCTCAAAGTGCTAGATGGCTTACTGTGTTAAAGTAGTTGATAGTTCATGAGCAGGGATCTTGGCTCCTCTGTGTAAGTGACTAATCCGTAGGTTGAGTTTCCTGAATCACCTAACCTAACCCAACAGCACGAGGACATCTAACAGTGTCCGAGTACACTTAAGGCATTCTCTAGTTTGTGTACTGCTAATGCGTAAGTTTGAAGCAGGTGCGCGTAGGCAAGAGAGTCAAATGACCGTGGGCAGGTTCCCGGAACATTGCAAGAAGAATAAGGGATTTCGTATAGCGGTCTGAGTCGCATGGAACCAGGCGCCAAGCTACAAAGGTGATGAAGGAAAGAAGTCCGTGAAGCAATCCGAGTTGGTAAGGAACCAGGCGGCAAGATACATAGTTGTCAAAGAAAGCAATCCGTGTAGCAAAGCATGGTCGTTAAGGAATCACCATTTCAAGTCGGGACGAGGCGAGACAAGGTCCTAGAAGCAGAAAAAAGGTTGGCAACAGAAAACCGTAGAAACACACAAAAGCAGAAACGAGCTTGCTGTACGTTATTCAGAAGCACGGATGAGTGAGCAGGCAGAGCTTAAGACTGCAAAGTCACATGACCACAAAGTCCGTCGTTTTCCGCACGGGAAACGGTAACCTACGCATGTGTAAAGGACGCCAACGTTTCCATGGCAGCTTCCAGTCAGCATGAAACAGAACTCTATGTCCACACACAGATTTCTCAATAATGCAGCATACATGCCAACATTCTGTGACCAAAAATCTGTAGGAATCTTAAAGTTTCAAAAATAGTCGGGCGAGGAGGTAATGATAGGAATAGGGCGCGTCAGCAGCCCATTGTCATTGAATGAGCCTGCCGCCGCGGGTGCATTCAATGACAATGAGGCGCCTGCCACGCCTTCTGCCATCACGCCAGCTCGGGGGAGCCCTTGAAAGACTCACCGGAGTTGACGTGGTGATGGGCTAATGGCGCCTTTTGTGAAAGGCACTCGCGGCGGAGGGGCGCCCTTAGCCCACCGCCGTGGGTGCCTTTTACATCAAAGGCCTGCATGCTGCGCGTTCTCCCGCTACGCCAGCTCGGGGAAGTCCTTGAAAGACTCCCCCGAGCTGGTGTGGTGGGGGGCTAATGGCGCCTTTTGCCAAAGGCACCCGCGGCGGAGGGGCGCTTTTAGCCCACCGCCGTGGGTGCGTTTGACATTAACAGCCTGCATGCCACGCCTTCTCCCGCTACGCCAGCTCGGGGAAGTCCTTGAAAGACTCCCCCGAGCTGGCGTGGGCAAAAAAAAAAAAAAAAACAATTATTTTTATTTTTTTTTTTTTTACAAAAAAAATCGGTATTTGGTGTCAAAAAATCGGTAGGAGGTAGGACTGCTTAAAAATCGGTATCCTACCGCCTAAATCAGTAGGGTTGGCAAGTATGATGCAGGAACGTGTGCCTCTGGACTTTGGATATAACGAGGAGCGTGGTGTAACCTGAACATGAAAGGTAGCTTTCATCGTGACTGTGGCGGTCTTGCGCTTTGCCTATTACATGTAACGGAACCACTCCTTGTGGAATCCTAACACTAAGATTCAGAGCATATAAGATAACCAGACTTCTTTCAGCAGTAGAAGAACACCATTACCCGCTCAAGACTCCACATTCCAACCACAAACCCCAAAAATACAATCCCCCTTATGCCAATGTGAAATTATGCAATATAATGTGTTTATACACCATTGCCGGGTTATCATTGCAATATTCTATCAGTGGCAGCCAAATCTTATGATATACGTCCAATCGATCTTCCAATGTTGCCATGATTCTTTCAGCTGCCGACACCTCCCACATCTTAACCCACCACATGGGAAGGACCAGCCGTTCCTTGGATTGGCAACATTTTGCCACTGTGATCCTGGCCGCCAATAGCAAATGTGTAAGAAACCAAGCCATGCTCCCCGTACTAGGATATACCAACTCATCGACACACCTCCCCCCGAATACTACCACCAGTGGGTCCATCGGGAGACTCAAATCATTTATAGCTTTCAATGGGACTAATATCTCTTGACAGTCATTTTGTATCCTTGGACAGGAGCGCCACATGTTATAATAATAATCTCCCATCACACCACACCCCGCCAACAAACATGTGAATACCCCAGCAACATATTATGCATCCTAATGCGAGGGAGATGCCATCTGTAACACAGCTTGAAAGTACATCCTTTATTTGTTATGCACCTCAGTGCTGTGTAATTCTTTGACCAAATATCACTTAATACCTTGTCTTCAATAGGGGATCCCAGGTTTGCTTTCCACTTAGCCATATATTGTAACCACAGTACCATGGTGTGCTGTTCAAGCAGTTTATTCAATGTCAAGACTCTGGCAGCACTAGGGCCCGGCCTCCAAGGTCAATTCAATACAACAGCAGATCTGGATCTGCCCATCTTAACCACCAGATGCATAGCCCAGTGGTGAAGCTGCGACTATCACGAACAAAATTTGGATTTACAGTTATCAATGGACAGAGGAATTCTCCCCTCATATAGCTGAGATAGCTTATGGAGGCCACTTGCCATCCACTGCCGGAAACAAGGCAAGTCATTGCCTGGTGTTAAATTGGGATTAGACCATATCAGTGTCATTGGGCTCAGCTGGGAATTACCCCCACCCCCATCTTCACAAATCCTTACGCCAGTGAAAAAGTGCTATTTTTGTAGAGGACAGTAATTTCCTTTAAGATGGAAGTTGTAGAGCAACAATATGCAAAAGAGAACACAGGGAAACCAAAGACATTGCCTGCTCAATATGCACCCATTTAGGGTGACCATTCTCCACTCCCCATGCAAATATGCCTGCCAGTTGGGTCAACAATACATATCGCATAATGTCCCGGATGCCTAGACCCTTCCCCCTAGCATCCCGAAGTAAGACTGATCTTGGTACTCTCTGTCCGCCCCACCCAATGAAAGTTAAACATTTCTGTTGAAGTCGATGTTGCGCCGGGATTGGGATTTTAACCGGGATTGCCTGACATAAATGAAGCAACCTGGGAACCAAGTTCATTTTAACAACTGTTTTCCTTCCCAACCAGGATATTTCTTGTTTATTCAACCACAAAGATCATCTTCAAAGCAATAAAAAAAAAGTGCTGGGAAATTGGTCATATATATATCTTGCATAGTGCAAGAAATCCTCACCCCAAACAGAAAATTGGCTCCACAGTGAAATGAACCTGTGTCGCCTGTTGAATTTGCTCCCTCACCCCATGAGGTATGCCCACATCCAATCCCACTGACCTCTGATAATTTATTGCAAAGCCTGAAGTCTGCTAAAAAATTAGAAGTTCCTGTGTTATTGCTCGAAGCGAACCGAGGGCATCCCTACCTTGAACCTTTGGAGATTTGGATTGGACCATGCTCCCTACCGTTGATCACAATCTAAGTGGTAAGCCTTTGATAATTAGCCATGACCAATTTTACCTAAGCAGGACTAAATTGAAATGCCTCCAGGGTAATCTGTAGGTGAGGCCAATCAACTCGGTCAAATGCCTTCATCGCATCGAACAAGACCACTCCTAGATCAAAACCTTGCTTCTCTGCTACTTCAATCAGATTGACTACACGTTTGACATTGTCAAAGGTGGTCCTATTAGCAATGAACCCCGTTTGGTCTGAATCCATCAACGATCGGATCACCCTAGCTCACCTAGCGGAAAGCACCTTTTGAATATATTTTAACATCCACGTTCATTAAGGTTATCTGTCGATACGATGTACAATCGCCTGGATCTTTTCCTGGTTTCAAAAATAGAATGGTTGCAGACTCGGCCATTGTGGGTGTCACCGCCCCAGAGATGAGAAAAGAATTAAAGAGAGATACCATATACCGTGTTAAATGGGATCTATGTGTCTTATAAAATGATGTGGTGAAACCGTCTGGACCGAGGGTATTATGTTTCAAAGAAGCAATAGCCTCTTCCACCTCTTCTGTTGATAAACGTGCATCCAGAAGTGCTCAAAATACTTCCGATATACCTGGTAGTTCGTCTCCTCGCAAATATGCACCATGAGCTTGAGGACTCGATGGTTCGCCCTGCCATTGCGGTCCCAAAAAACGGATGCACCACCTCCCCATTTCCATCCTCCCCATAGTGCATCCCCACATCAATATCACTCAGTCCCACTATAGTATTCCTTATATGTGCCTTCTGCAATTTCTGCACAAGTAATTGGTTAGCCTTGTTAGCATGTATAAAATAATATCGCCTGGTCCTAAGTATAGCATGTGCAGTCCTGTCCGCTAACAAGTGTTCCAGGTGTACATGGGACATTTTAAGATCTCAAAAAGCTTGGCGGGTCCCTGTTCTTTTAAGCGGCACTTCACAGGCCTGGACTTCCCTCTCCAGCTGTTCCCTATAGCTTCTATGTGTTTTTTAAAGGCTGCTGTCTGCGCAATAATTTCCTCCCTATTCACTGATGTCATGGCATCCCAGAGAATCCCCGGAACACAACCTTCCCCTGAGATCCGCACAAAATAAAAATCAATGACCGATGCTACCTTTAGGTTCATGGCGGGTCTTTCAGGAAGGGGTAATACAATTTCCACTCAGGTCTCACAGGTGGCGTCAGTCCCACACTGTCAGGTCTCCCACTACCAGTGCGTGATATGATAGCACCCAAGGGCCTATACTTACTGCATTGAAGCACAGAACCAGGGTCGGAGAAACCAAATGCAAATGTATCCTGGAAAAACACTTATGCACATTTGGAAAATGCATTAAATCCCATACGTCATCATGCAAGAGCCTCCACACGTCCACTACTTATAATTCTCTGAGTATTGTTGCGGAGGCTAGTGCATTTCTAAAGTCTAACACTGTAGGTGGGTGTGATTTAACCTCAATCAGGTCAGGGACCATATTAAAATCTCCCCCTATAATGATCTGTCCTTCCGTAAATACTGCCACGTCAGACTGAAACTGCAAGAGAATTTCATCCCATTTTTCAATGGGGCCATACAGAGAAATCAAAGTAAATAAATGTCCAACCAACACTCCCTTCACACATATATACCTCCCCATGGGATGTTGTAGCATACCAATTTTCATAAATAGGACATTTCTCGCCATTAAAATCCAAGAGACAACCTTTTTAGCCCCTTCTGAAGGTAAATATTGCAGAAGGAATTACGTCCCGCTCATTAAAGGTTGCTATATGCAGTACATCCAAGCACCTCACTGCTGATTGAGATTCAGTCTCATGTGTATCCCCCATGTCCATCATACAGCGAACTTACTGTACGCCCCACATAGTTTCTGTAGCGTACAAGTTGCAACCTGGTAAAGACCAGAGGAATGGGGATTCAAAGTAGTTATATCCCAACCGTAGCAGAGATAACTAGACCCATTAAAGACTCCCCGTC
The DNA here is from genome assembly GCF_040938575.1 of Ambystoma mexicanum. NCBI lineage: Eukaryota > Metazoa > Chordata > Amphibia > Caudata > Ambystomatidae > Ambystoma > Ambystoma mexicanum. Next base: position 1,120,803,207 of record NC_090930.1, read on the forward strand.
ACAAGAACGGAAGACTCAGCCATGGTGCAAAGTGTACTGTTTTTTAATATCACCAAAAGACAGGGATCACACAGGACAACAAAGATTCTCCAGCGCTCTCAATTTCTGAGCATGTGTCACAAGGTACTATACAGGTGTGACGTCACACAATCAGTTCCAACCCCGAAAAACAACTACTGGTCTGTTTGGGGTTAACATGTTCGTTAGGCAATGATATCAGGTGGCTCCTCCTGGGACCTCCTCTAAATGTTGCTGCTCTGTTGCAGGGTCGCAGGATTACCATTGGCTGATGCAACATTTTATTCTATCTCACAAAGGGAGCTTCTGCATTGGCTAGGGAGGCTCCTCCCGGGCCTGGGACCCTGTCTGGTCACAGAGCAGAGTGCACCTTTTTCAAGTTGATTGGAACGAACATGGAGGGCTGTGTGTTCTGTATTGTAGTCACTGTCTGATTGCCTGAGACGGTGCGAGCAGGTTGCAGTTCAACTTGCAACAGTTTATCAGCCATTCCTCTGTCTCACTGGGAACAGCTCCTCTTCCCACCACAAGTAAATGGGCATTGTCCTTTTCTGCTAGATATCGCGTGAAGTGACCACAAAACAGAGCTCTCTGCTTGTAATTAAAGTGTTTAGCTTGAATTCTTGCAGGTGGCTTGCCACCCTGGCAATCAGGAACTTCACATCTGCCAGTGTCCTTGTCTGGGCGTCTGGTTCGCTGTGGCTCTGGCTGCAGGGATTATATCTCCCCTTCCATGACTTTTGAGGACTGCTCCTCTTCTCCATTGAATCCAGTGGCCTATGGTCTACCTATGTGTACTAATAACTTCTAATGATTAATTGCAGCAAAGCATAAGTACGCTTGATTCAGGTATACGTCTTGCATCTTGCGGGTTTCTTGCAGTTTCGCATTGGTACAGAACCTAACAGCATTGCACGTTATTTAAGTGCAGTGGACGTCTGGCCTATAAAATCATAAGCATGTCTTTCATGCCTTTATGCAGTAAACTAGAGCATGTTTATGTATCTTGATGAATGGATGCATATTTGCTTCATGTCTAAGTGTCACTATGTCGTGATGTCACTAATGACTTCATCGATATCTGGCTTCACAGGCAGTCAACCTGATCGATTGATGAGACCTCTGTCTTTTCGAAACCATCAACTGGATATGGTTTGAATGGCTGTCTGAGCGAGTAGCACATTTCATATCTGTGAGGTAGAGGCGTAGTCTGTGAAAGGCCAAAGAGCGAGTTATACCTTTCATTCCAATACTAATATTAAAGCTGCTGCAGATACCTTCAGTCCATTGGCCATCCATGTTCATATCCATGAGAAAATATATGACAGCCAACCTTCATCTTTTCCTGCAGCATGTGTCTCTGCTTCCATCTTAGCATGCATTTCTGATAACCTGGTAACAGCCTCCGTAAGGGTCCCATTGTCTTCAACATTAGCTGGAACGAATGTACAGGAAGAGGACCCTATCTTTGTGCACACATCTCCTTCCATGGCTGTGAGTAGGACTAAGACAAATCGGTTCTGGCGCACCATTAACCTCATTGTGTTGAACCCCTTGACAGTTGAGTTTATTGTCTGCATCAGTTGCCACCACGTGATCTGGAGCCCTTTCGCATTTGTGCTGGCCTGCACTGCTGGAATAATGGATGTAAAAATATCTTGGTTCTGCTGAATAGCCTATGTTCTGGTGGTATTGCATCTAGAGACTAGTCCATTTTCGATGATACATAGTTTCCCCTCTTCTTCTGCGAGTATCTGTCTTGGGGAATCCATCCACCTTGATGTCTTTCTGGGGTACTACTAACGCTGGCATGTTCAGATGTTCCAGTTAGCACCGCTCACCCACCTACCCCCCAGTTCGGTTGTAGTTTAACATATGCTTTTGATCCGCAGGCCCAATAATTATCTGTTAATACTGCTGTTCCGACCGTCATACCTGGAATTGTTGATATCTGCTTACACCCTTCATTTACACCAACCTTTACTGGACCATCATTCTGGAAGCATAAGGCAGCTCCTCTAAATGTATGTTACATGACAGAACAACTTCAGGTTTACAGCAATAAGAAAATAGACCCTTGAAATTCAGTCGTCAGGACAACCCCCCTTGTACCATGTTTAAATAGCCCTTAGTCCTGACGCTCTTAGGGCCTTCCCTCCAGTTACCAGTACTTAGATATAGCACCATGCTATAATAGGGACTTCAAAACAGAAGCACCAAAGTGTAGCACCTGGAGCCTGCCTCTCAGCCTCCCACATTCTTACACCCACCCAGGCCAAGCACGTCACTATACCCGAAGGGTATCCATCTTCCCTCATTAGCATAATGGACCAAATGCTATCCTTTACAGAAGAAGAGATCAACAATATTATAGAAGGGCCATCCTTCTTTAATATGGCAGGAGCACAGAAACATATAGCGTCCACAGCCTCAGGAGACAAACTATTAAATCTAAAGAAAAAATGCTTCCGGACGGAAGTCCATGGACATTTTCTCCGGGAATATCTCAGAGTCAATCTTGTACCAATGGGGCTAATAGTCAGAAACAAACCCACACTATTTCTAGAAGATAAAGACTACATGCTGGGGTTTAGCAAGATATCAACTAAATGCATCAGGGATTTAATGGCCCTCACCATAACAACGGCAAAACGTATTCACATGAAAATACAACAAGACCTCAAAGAAGAAGAGTCTAAATTCCTGAATGATGACAGTCTAACCAATGCGAGAGAGAAACTCAAAGAAACCGACAAAGCATTAGAACAATTTGCATCTACTACATTGGAGAAGAAACATAAAAAATTGGCAAAAGATATTGCCAACTTTAAAATTGAACAAGTATATCCATACCTCTCAGCCGAATACAAAGATAACAAAGAAAAAGAAAGACTGGCCAACTAAACATCTGCCACTATTTACAGGCACAAATGGGTCTCATTCTCGGGCACCTCTAGTTCGGACTCTTCATCAGGAGACCCCGACCAAACCAGAAACAGAAATAAACAACAAGGTCAATACCAGCCATCACACCAGATGCCTTTTTTAGGGCAAATGGCCCCCACAGGAGCATACTGGGGGCCACCTTCACATCCACAGGCAATGCAGTTCTTCAACTACACACAGTGGGGACAACGCAATCGGCGAAGACGGACCAACTGGAGTCATTGAAAGAAATTCCAATATTCAACTTATCAGGAGTTACACTCTCCAAAGAAGAAATCTCCATCCTCACTTAAGGCTTATCTTTTGTACCCACTAATCAAACAGACTGGTTCAAACTGGACACGGAAGTCTTCAATCTATTCAGGAGTATTAGAAGAAAGGTATACTTCAAAGATAAAAACTTCTGCTCAGAACTAGACGACTCAGGCCTTAGAGTCAAATCCACATTCAACCCCACTGAGAACGAGATACCTGGCTCTCTAATAGCATTCGAGAAATGCATTACAAAAGAAATTACAAAACTACAGGACAAACCCCAACACAAGAGGAACAACCTAACAATAGGTGAACGCAAGGCACTGACAACCTTAGCCGAGAATAAACAACTGATTATTAAAGCAGCGGATAAAGGTGGAGGGATTGTTATCCAAAATATCACACAATACAAAGAGATGGTAATGCAACTACTCAATGAAGAAGGCAATTATAAAAAACTCAGGAAAGACCCAACAGCAGAAATCAAGCTCAAAATCCAGGAAGTGACAAGATATGCATTAGAGCAAAACTGGATCACAGACCGAGAAGAAATCTTCCTAAATACTTCGGAAAACAGGACTCCTGCACTGTATGCATTGCCCAAACTTCACAAAAATAGGCAAACCCCTCCAGGAAGACCAATTGTGTCAGGGTGTGGATCGATACTTGAACCTATTTGCAAGTTCATAGACCACTTCCTCAAGCCACTCAGTCAGCAAACGCCTACATACTTGAGGGATACCATGTCTACTATAACAAAATTTGAAGGACAAACCTTTAACAAAGATCAAGAACTCCTAGTCACCATGGATATAGTCAGTTTATATACGAGCATCCCCCAAGAGGCAGCCGTGGAATGCATAAGACATCCCCTGACTCACTTTATGCTCCAGAAAAGAGTCCCCACCAACTTTATAGTTGAATTGTTAGAACTTACTTTGACCAATAATTTTTTCTCGTTTAATGACACCTTCTACCTACAAACAAGTGGAACGGCCATGGGAGCAGCATTCACACCAAGTCTGGCAGTCATGTTCATGGCTGAATTTGAGCGCCTCTATGTCCACAACACCTCAAACCCCTTCCTAGAAAAGATTACCTCATGGTATAGGTATATCGATGATATCATCCTAATATGGAAAGGGGGCGAAAACAGCCTTGCTGACTTCTTCAACTGGCTCAATACCAAGACCCAAGAAATAAAATTTACCATGGTAAGTAGCAACACATCAATCAATTTCCTGGACCTATCCATCTCAGTCAAAAATGGAACCTTGATGTGCAACCTCTTTACCAAGGATACAGACAGAAACACTTTACTTCACTACAACAGCCATCACCCGAAAGGTTTGCGCGACAATCTTCCTTACGGCCAATTCCTGAGGTCAAGACGCAACTGCACAGAATTGGACCAATATAACAAACATGCAAAGGTTCTCCAGAGCAAACTAGAAGAAAGAGGATACCCGAAAAACTCATTAAGAAGAAGACGAAAAGAGCCAAATATACGCCCAGAGAGAGCCTGCTAACACCTAAAATAGCCAGTTCCAACTGCGATGATACCCTCACCTTCGTATCTACCATTGGCCCTGACACTACCAAACTCAAAGGAATACTAAGAAAATTCTGGCCTCTGGTGCAACTGAGCCTACCAGAAGAAAAAATCCCCAGATGGCTTTAAAAAGATCTAAAAACCTAAAGGACATGTTAACACACGCCAGACTAGATAACAAGACGCAAAGATCTACTATCTGGAACATGCGAGAGATAAGAGGCCATCACCCATGCGGCACATGCACAGTGTGCCGCTTCACTAAAAAAATGAACTCATTCTGGATCGGTGAAAAAGACTGGCAACTAAGACAATTCACGAATTGTAAAACAGCTAACGTCATATACATAATAGAATGGCCTTGTGGCCTCCACTATGTAGGACAAACCACCCGCCAAATTCACAAAAGAATAGGAGAACACCAGTCCCGGATCAGATGCAAATCTTTAACAGCTCCAATTGTCCAACATTACATAGAACATCACCACTGACCAGGTGACATCCTTTGGTGGATTCCGGATTCAGTCCCCAACACCCGCAATGCCCCGAACTCACGGAATCACAAAGAGTCTTGGTGGATCTTCAAACTTAAAAGCATTACTAGTGGGCTCAACGAGGCAGAACCTACTGGGTACCGTGCTTAACTGACCCTTTTGCCCCAGGATCTTCCTATCCTGCTAGAATTCCTGCATCGTATTATAAGGACAATTTCCTTTCTCTACCAACGACGGCCAACAAAAACAGACCTCCATTTGCGCACATCACAGCCCGAGACCCTTTGTGGATCACTTTTTCTTGGCTTTTTAGATGCTTGAATGGCAATTGAAGTTCCCTTAAATTGCATATGGTAACTGACTCCTATGCTCCCATACCGCCCGCTCTGCTACCAACCCTGTACCATACCAGAAAGACACATTCCCTTTCCAAACAACTATGGCCAGCAAATATAGACCACATCCCAGCCCCAGATTCACCACTGTCTCCGGGTTCTTTAGATGCCGATACGCTGCTGACACCGCTTTGCTTGCATATTTATTCACAAATACCATGTATGCCGATAGATTCCTTGTAGGATAATTGCCCACTCAGGCCGCATCTGCATAGGCAGTACATTCCCAACGCCTCCTACTTATTAATTTTTTTCCGTAGCACCCGCGCCCCCATGACTACGGGACATGCGCTACCAACAACATGTTACGATGCCGTTTTGTTTGCATACTTATTTACAAATACCAGGTACGCCGATAGATTCCGTGTAGGAAAATTGCCCACGCAGGCCGCTTCAGCATAGGCAGTACATTCCCACCGCCTCCTACTTATTAATTCTTTTTTTCTGTAGCACCCGCATCCCCATGACTACTGGACGCACGTTACAAACAACATGTTCCTCCTCCACACATGCGCTCAGGAGTTCACCAATCACTACTCCCTTTGCACATGCGTACCGCGCTCTGAAATGAACAGCTCCACGTCCACATAACAGCGTCCCTGCCGCCACCTCACATCGCGGCATCGCAGGATTCATACTTCCTGCCCCGGACCCTGTGAGCAGGTAATTTTTACTGGGATTTATACAGCCCCCCTCTCTTTGTGGGCACCATTAGCCACCTCCTAACCTTAGATTCACAAATATCTTTTTCGTGCCCCTTTTGTCTCCATCTAATAGGAGAGCGTCCATCTTTTGAGAACACAGCTTCCACACTACCTAACGCCCTTCCAGGCCTATAACTGGTGTAATCCTTACCACCACCAGCACCTCACAGCTACTCTTGAGTACGAGCACGCTATGGAAGGTGAGCATTGCTTTTTAAGGATCCATGCCCCTTGCTCTTACTTTAACAGAATGCCCCTTATTGTATATACAGTGTGTAACACAACCCATTGAATATTATTCATCCAACAGCAGCCTGATGCTGCACTGAAATAACATGGACTAGAGCAACCATGCTTTACATTTGTGGACCGCCAACTGAAGGATCCACCTAGCTATACTATCCCTAAGGTTAGTCCCGTGCTTTCTTGATTTTTTAACTTTGCTTGTGGTGTACCATAATTATGGAATTTTTAATGTCATGCTCAATAGTCCTCGACCATTATTCCAGGCACTAATAGAGCCCCATCCACTCTCTTTTAGGGAAACCTACTCCAGGCCCTAGATGAAGGCACCTCGCCGAAACGTCTGAGGACCAGCACCCCAGTGTGCACCATTTGGCCCTTCCAACTACCTGATTTACATCTAGACGTCAAACATGTGTTAGGTCACCCTCTAGCCTGGCTAAATACAACCAATTGTGACATTATTAACTGGCTTCTGTTTGGTTGCATCCTGTATATGAACTATCACTTGTCACTATAGGTGGTGGTTATACACACATTTGTTTTAGCTTTGTACAATTAAATTGTGTTACCAATTCAGTTACTATAAAGGTTTTTTTGAATGTTAGAAACACACTACACTTAGTAAACTGGATTTCCCAAAAAAAAAAAAGAATAAAAAAAAAAGAATCCAAATAAGTTCAAATGCATGACTATGAAATGCATGAACAGCTAAATAAATAAAAGCTGGATTTATCTATTTTCTATTTTTGTCTGCACTCTCATTTGCTTGTTGAAGTACTACTACATACAAAAGGTATCTAAATGTATGTTACATGACAGAACAACTTCAGGTTTACAGCAATAAGAAAGTAGACCCTATAAATTCAGTCGTCAGGACAACCCCCCTTGTACCATAAGGCAGCTCCTTTGACTAGTATTATGGGCATTGACCCAGCTTCGTTTTCCACCCATGTGAATAGTTTTGCACTTGCATCCCATACCTTCAGGCACTTGTCATTTTCCTCTTGTTCTACTTGAACTGGAGCTGTCAGGAGCGCATGTGCTTTGCTCCCTACCACTCCTTCTTTCCACCCGTCAGCTGTGTATACTTGTCCATACACCAGCATCTGGGGTCTCTCCCAGCATCCTGGAACTCCTCCTATTTCTACTGGTCCTTTCTTGGGACATTGTAACTCCTTCTATTCACTATCCTTTTTTCTCGCTTTTGTGGACCTTCAGCGAAAAGTTCTATGACTTGTTTCCAATAATCGTCCATCATTTCTAGAGTCTTGATATAGTTATCTTCCTACAGGAACGTCTTCTTAGACATCCACCTCAGGGTGGCTCTTTTCCCTTGGAATCGTCTTCATGTGGTGCACAGCGATAGATGTGTAAGGCATTGTGCTCTTGCTGCCAGGATTTTAGTTGCCTCAAACGTTCTGGAGGCACTCATGGCAGAGAGAGAGAGCAGACATAACAGCTCTCTCCAGTGGTTGGTTTCCCTACTTTACTCATGTGCCTGTACCACATGCTATTGGATACTCAGGACGAATCAGTTAGGTATGAATCAACCTCACTTAAGTCTAAGTCTGCACTGCGCCTACTACTATTTTCTGGCTTGGCAGTGCTTAATGCCCGACCTGATATGGCTGACTTAGCTGCCTGGATTGGAGTCCGGTTAGTAGGGGTCACAGCTGGTATATATGTGAACGACAGTCTTCGTAGAACGATGAGGGTAAACAACTAGAGACAGCAGAAGGCACACATTACCATAATTACAGTTGTAATCATGTTACCCATTACTTACTCCTCTTCTGTATACTATTGCTCTGCTCTGAATGCTTTGAGTAGAACCACCTGAAATTCCTCCAAACTGCACGATTATGTGTATTAGATCAAGCTCTATGAATGTAATATAGTGCAAGTGCGATGAAAAACAGTTGTTCCCACACAATACAAATCCTAGAATCACTTAGCACATCAATGAGAGGGATTTCCACAGTTAAGACGTGGATACGTCTTGGCCAAATAAAGCAAAAAAGCGTGAAAATACAGTCCCAGAGGGACTCTCGTCTCCGACTCAGATTGTAACACGAACTTAATAAAATACTCTTGGAAGCTAAAATGCCTACGATAACTCATGGGTATCAGGAAAACGCAAAGTCTTTTGCTTTCACAATGAATGGCTTATTGTGAGGAAGACAACAGTGTGCCTTTTCTAGGTGTGTGTGAAGTCCTTGCCCTAATTCTCTAGCTCTCAATCTTGTCAATCGTGGTTGCAACTATTTTCCTTGATTTTGCTTTTGCGTGGTATCAGGTTATTCTTCTCGCATCAATTTGTCTTCTTCTTTTTCTCGGCAGGGAGAGGTCTCTGCTTGGCAGGGCTTTACATCTCCAATGCAATTCCAAGCTTTCTTCCCCTCTGAACACACTGCTCTGTCCGTTGCTTCTTCCACCATGTTGGAGCCACTTAACCTGTTTCTTGTATAAGGATTGCGTAAAAGTTGCAAAGTAGGAGGGAGTCCCCTTGGTAAAGTAATGGCTGTTTCAGACGGCTCTCAGTTGTATCTGCGGCATTGTCGTCTTCTCTGTTCTTCAACCTCTCCCACCGAGCCTGCAGTTGGCGAGAAATAAAAGATGCACTAGCCATCAAAGAAGCCACGTAGTCATACATCTCATTCCCAAACATCTCACAACAGCATGTGCATCCGTTAATGCCCTAGTTGGAGGAGTCAGGGGCAGCTGCATGTGCCATCCGGTTACCACCTCATGGGGCATTAAGTGGTGGTCGGACCCAGGCTGATTGCGCAATGTGAACAACACTAGGGAACGGACAATGAAGCCATCCCTTATTTAAGGTGGCCTTTATTTTGGCAATTTTTTCCTTTAACAGGCTGTTTAGGCATTCATACAACCCATTTGCTTGCGGGTGATAGGCACGGGAAAACCTGTGCTGTATCCCCAGTAGAGTTGTGATGTGTTGGAATACCTCATTGGCAAAGTGAGGACCATTATCAGACCACAGGACCTCACATACCCCCCAGCATGGGAACACCTCTCTAATCAGGAATTGGGCTGCTCAAAGAGCATCAGGGTGTGAACAGGAACCGGCCTTGATCCATCATGAAAATTGGCACACAACCACAATTATATAATAGTAGACTTGGCATACTTGGACCATATCATTGTAGTCTTCAAGAAGATGTTGGAAAGGACCTATTGGACAAGGTATGGCTCCTCTCACTACCCGTGAAGTATGCCCCACATTGAACCGCTTGCAGGTAATCCAATTTTCTACAAACGCAGCCACACATTCTGCCAGGTTTGGGCAGAGCCACTCTTCCCCAATGTGAGCAGCAAATACATCCTTCCTCATATGGGTAGGGCGATGCAGTTGTGTGAGTGCAGTCTGTAATAATGCTGGTGGCATCACCAGCTTGCCTGTACTCTCCTGTCACCATAGGGCATCTGTGGGAGAGACCGAGCATCTCCTTCTCATCCAGAATTCTTTCACCTCCCTTGGTGCCCTTCCCTGGAGTTCCATTATTTGTGTTGCTGGCAAAGTACTGTATCTTCCTTTAAAACCATTGAGCGCACATGGATATGTGTGTTGTATGGAGTATTTTAAAATCTGAGTTATCCTGAAAATATGCTGTGCGCTTTGCTTCTGCTGCTTCATTGCCCCTGGAGATGGGATCCTCCCCCTCGTGTGGGCTTGGCACTTCACGACCGCTACGTCTGAGGGAAGTTGGAGCGCGTCTATGAGTCTGCCCAATAGGGGCGTGCACTGTACTGGCATGCCGTCAGCATGTCGAAAGTCCTTCCTCTGCTATCATGATAGCCCAAAGTGTACTGTAGACATCACAAAGGCAGAATCTGAGTACACTGTCACTTCCTGATCCCTGTGTGCTTCTATTGCCAATATGAGAGCCACTAATTCTGCTAGTGCCAAAAATGTAATGGCAATCTTTCGCTTACTACAACTTGAGCTGTGCCATCTGGCCTCATCCTTACCACTGCTGTCCGCATGTGTCTCTTCCCCATCGTCTGGTCTATTGTTGAAGAACTATCAATTTAAAGCACTTCTCCCCCCTCAGGAAGCTTTTACCCCACCTTAGGAATGTAGTCATATTGTTCCATGTATGTAGTGCAGTCGTGCACATAGTCGCCCTCTTTTACAGGTTCAGCTAAGAATGTTGCCGGATTCAGAATCCTGCATCTTACTACTTTATCACTGGATTTGAGATAATCACCTCGTAACCCGAAGCACTCTGGGTGGTTAATGTACTCTTGGGTTGTTCGGGAATTGCAAATAGAGCATGCTCCACGTAAAGTGAGGCGCCGCACCCCATTGTAATACTGACTGACTTCTCGACTGCGAATGCATCAGCAGCCAGTGCTTGTTCATAAGGATAATTTCCCCTCATTACCGGATCTAACTTTCCACTGTCGTAGGCTAGAGGTTTATGTCCTAGAGTAGTCTTCTGCGCAAGTACCGCAGTCATCACCACTCCATTGGAGTGCGAGAACAAATAACATTTGTCTTGGTAGTCTGGGATGCCTAACGTGGGAGCTGTGCATACTGCCTTCTTCAGCTCCTCAAATGTGTCCGTCATCTCTTCTGTCAATCGTCATGTACCCTCCCCTCTCTGGGCTTCCATAAGCGCACTTAGCAAAGATCTTGTGTATGTGCTGTAGTCAAACACCCAAGCTCTGCAATAATTACAGAGACCCAAGAATTGTTGCATTTCCCTCACTGTCTTAGGTGTCCGCATTCTGCGGATTGACTCTGCCCTTTCTGGTGTCACTTTTTGCCCTTCATGTGATATGAGCTGTCCAATGTACAGCACTTCCTCTTGGCAATGCTGTAGTTTGACCTTGTCCACCTTGTATCCCTTCTCTACTAGTACTGTCAACATGTGTACTGAGTCATTTCTACACTGTATTTCTGATTTGCTACAAATCAAAATGTTGTCAACGTACTGTATGATGGTGCTCTCCATCTGTATGCTGCCTAGATCCATCTGCAGGACCCTGTTAAAGATAGAGGGTGACTTGCAGTACCCTTTTAGTAATCTCGTGTTTCCACTTATGGTTTCTATATAGGAAGGAAGTCAAGTCCTAAGACTCCTTTTGAAGCGGTATAGAAAAGAAAGCATTCTTCAGATTTATTACCGTGAAATGCTACACAAAATTGTTGCTGGCTTTGGAACTAAAGAAAATACTGCCTCAACAATTTGGTTCAAAGGGCGCAAGTCCTGGATGAAACGCCATGATCCCTCTGTCGCCTTCTCCACAGGGTACACTGCAGTATTGTACTGTGATTCTGATGGTACCAGAATGCCCTGTTTCACTAGTGCGGCAATGGTCTCATAGATGCCCTCATCTGCTTCCCTCGATAAAGGATATTGTATGCCCTTGGTAAAATTGCTCCTGGTTTAAGTTTTATCTTAACTGACCCTATCCCTGCCCCTATCCCTTTTAATAATTGCAAGTCATAGGGACTATTGGTCCATAAAACACTGGGTACTTTCCCCAGATCTTCCTTGAGAAATGGTGGTGGTTCTTTCTGCAACACCGCCATTCTCTGTGGTACGTCCCTGTAATGTATTCTCACCCAATATGTAATGCTGATGTGAAAAACAACTTCATGATCTGATCGATCGTTTTGGAACAGTTCCTCATCAGTTACGTCAGTCAATCTGTACCCTTGCCCCACAGCAATCACTGTCCTCCAGGATCATCCTGTGTCATCCGTCCCATGCAACGTTATACTCTCTTCCCTCACTATTACCGCCTCAAGTTCTATTGGAACCACTTTCCCTTCTGGCTCATCCGAAGGAACCTCTGGCCTAAATATAAACTCTGTATCATGTGTCCGCAATAAGCTTGTATGATTTCCCTCACATTCATGTAGTGAATTCCTGGTGGTGAGCACCCTATACCCTGGTCTGTGAATGAGATGGCCATGTTAAGTTTGCTCGTGATGTCTCTACCCATTATATCCACTGGTGTCTGTCGCAAATATAACAGCGGCAAAGTTAGGTCATGTTCTCCTACAGAAAGTGAAAGTTCTGTCTGTAAAAAGAACCAAATTCATTGCCCCAGAGAATCCCTGCACATTCATGGAATTGCCTGACATTGGGAATCTCCCTTCCCTGATACAGGATCTAGTCGCCCCCATGTCCACGAGAAAGAGAAAAGTCTTGTCATCTATTGTCACCCCTATACGTGGTTCCTCAGCCGTATTGGGTGTAACAGATAGGATTGAACACATCAGGTCCATCTGTGGGCTGTCCTATTGTGGGTATAATGACACCCCCGTCCCTGTGAATGGGTTGCCTCCCACAACAGTCACCCCTCCTAACTTTCGAATAGGAGTCGATTCCATGGAGTCTGCCGTTGTCAGTGTTGTGACATTCTGTTGTGCTGCTTGTGACAGCGGCAAGTGTCCCTGCGCCTCTGGTGCAGGTGGTGCATGTTTATATAACTGTATGGGTCCCTGCATCTGTGGTGCAGGTGCAATGGGCTAGTATTACTGTATGTGCATGTCCTGTGCCTGTCCCAGATCATACACCTGTCCTTGCATTTGGTCCTGGGCATAATAGTCGGTCTGTTTGGTCTGGTATGGTGGTTGGTGTGGTGTTCCCCCATTCTCTGGTGTCCCACCTCTGCTACTACACACTTGAGAGTCTGCCCTACTTGTCTGCACACCCAACACTGTGGTGGTCCTCCCACTGGTCTCCGATAACCCAATTGAGACCCTTTAGGCCCTTGCTGCATGTGATGTCCATACCCTCTTCCCCTTGGTGCTCCTCCTCGCTTCCTAAACCCTTGGTGCACGTCTCCTTGTCCTGCGAAGCCACCCCCCATTGGTGGCAGTCGCTGCTGCGCATGCAGCATAACTGATCCCTTCCCCCCTAGTTAATATCGCTTCTTCCATTCTATACTTTGATAATTGTTTCTGCACTAGCTTGGCTTCCTCCTGTTTTCTCTCCTTGCGCTTCTTTCTTGCATTGGCCTACTATAATACACTATAGTCAACTGAATTTCTGACCACGGTTTAGTCCCCATCTCTACTAACTTCTTGAGCTGCTTTTGTACCTGTTCAAGAAACCCGTTGACATAATATATGATAAAATAATCCCAAGGTTTTATCCCATGGTTCACGAATCTCTAAACGCCATTTCTCTGTAACAGTTTGAAAATATTGAAGTCGATCCTCATCCTCCCTCATCTTGCATGCCATAACCGTGCTAATGTTCGAAGTGTTGAGGTATTGCACCCGGAAAGCATGCCACGCAGCAGCTTGACAATTATTAAAAGGCACCCCATTGCGCGCTGTGTTCTGTGCTGTCCCTCCAGGGTATCCTGCTCTTTTCCATACATCGTCTGCTACCTACCTGAGAATTGCAGACAGCAAACTCTTCATGTCACAAAATGCTAATGTCATCCCTGCCGTCAGTCTCTCTAGCTCATAAATCAATTTCCCAGCCCCAGCAGTAAATGATGGTAACTTGCATCTTCAATTGTCTTTGTCCATCTGCTGCCATGGTATATACTGCGGTCGCCCTTCTCTAATAGTGGGCACTGGGTCAGTCCTATCCCTCCACTCTGTCTCCCCGCATCTTTGGATGCGGTAAATGCCTGCATCAGTGCTGTTTGTTTTCACCCCAGCAGGGCTCTGAGCCTCTGCACATAAGGGGTAATATCATCTGTGCTACGTGATCCACTTTTAGGACGTGGTCACTGACTCCCATGCATCTTCTCCTGTCCTGTGCATGTCTTTGTCAGCTCCCCATGCTGTCTCTCTATCAGGGCTTGCCTCCTGTGAGTGGCGAGCGGGTCTCTCCTCCTCGTTACCCTCACTCTCCAGTGAGTCGGTATCCGACCCCTCTGTCCCATTGGTAATGTCACTGTCCCCTTCTTTGTTGTCCTCAAAGCTAAGCCTCCTCAATACTACGTCTCCCTGCTGCTTTCACCCTGATCGGCTGGTGCTTCTGTGTTTTCCCCCCCCCTCATGGAGTATTCACCTTCATTCACCTGTGGGGAAGTCATGCTATTTCTGCTGTTTCTTGCCAGCTCTCTCCTTCCCCTTCTGTCATTATCATTTGGACGTGCTAAATCCATCTTAACCTCTGACGCCCTTAAAAAGCGTCCCCTCTTTCTCTTTGCGTCGACGGTCCCTGAGGAGTTGCTTCAATTCTACCTTTTTCTCGTGTCTTTCTTTATTTGTGCTCACCTTTCCTGTTCTTCCTTCTGCCTTGCTATATCCTCAAGCTCCCTCTGCCTTCTCTTCTCCCTTTCCTCTCCCTCTCATGCTTCTGCTCTTTCTTTCTCTCTGCATACCCTTTCCATTTCTTCCTTTTCTTCTCTTTCCAGCCTTTCTACTTCCTCCATTATCTCTGCCCATTCTTTCTCCTTGTCTGCTTCTTTGTTACTTGGTAGTTCTATGTTCCCGTACCCTCTCCCGTCTAATTTAAGCAATATCTGTCTGCCCTTCCATTCATTCGGGACTATTGCCTCCTGTCCCTGATTATCTCCTATCTTCCCCAGGTCATTTTCTTCCAATCTCGTCTGTATTTTGCCACACTCTTTGCCTTCGCACCAGCATTTTGCGCTCCCTTGATAGCTTGTTTTGCCCCGCTTTGCCCCTCTTTGCTACTATATGCTGGAGGTGCAAATGTAGGATTGGTATAACCCATTGCTGCTTTTAATTCCCTCACTGGGTACAACCCTTGGGTTTCCATTGCTGCTCCTGTGTCCTCCGTTTGAGGAGGGGGGGCGAGTCAAGGGCGATTCGCCTTCTGCCTCTCGCTGGCTTAGCATCCATTGTCGCCTTTCCAGGTCCCCTTCCTCATCCTGAAACATTCTCCCCTTGTAAGCTGCATGTAAATGAGTGTCTAGTTGGTGCTGCACACATTTGGAAAAGCTCCCTTCTTTGGACCAGGGCTTTGCCAATTTGCCCTCGGTCCCGCAAGCCCATTCTGTGCTATATTTACAAATGTTGTCCTTATATCGCAGGAGGGACTTGCACATCTGCTGAAGGGGTGTGTCTCTCATATCTTTACCCATAAATCACATGTTTCAATACATACTTGACCCAAAATTGGGATTTCGACACATCCACCTTTAAAATACACTTAGTCAATCTTACCAACTCCGGCACTGTTTCACTGGTACCCCTTAGAGCAATTAAACTACCACATTGACCTCAGCCTCTCCTGCTCACCACAATTACTGCGGGTGTGCTCTGCACAACGCCCTTCTACAGCTCTCCACCCTAAAGGCTCAACTGACAACTTTGTTTATGCGCTTCTCACGCTTTGCCCCAAAGGCACAACCACTGACCCAAAACTCAATTGTATGTTTTAATCCAACTTAACGCTCTGAAAGTGGAAAAGGGATCAGAGCCTGGCTGAGGGGGATCCGTGGTGAACCGTGAGTCACCCGAGAAGGAACCTTCAAATAAAGGGATCTGAGCACGGAAGAGGGGGATCCACCGTAATAGAAAAAGGATCTGTGCCCGGCTGAGGGGGATCCAGGGTGAGGCACCTGAATCACATAACTGCAACGAGAAAATAACTTTCTGTTTTTGTTTTGTTCATCAGGCCCTCTGAATCAAGAGACTTTGATGAGAAAAGAGACTTGGGCACAGAAGGCCCTGATGCTGGGATTGGAACTGCATCCTCGTGTCAAGGAAGCCAGCGTGTGTGCTTCGCTTGGATGAACCACCTTACCCCGTGCTGAAAACTTGCGACCGGAGGCCAACGGCCCAAACATACTGACTTATCGTTTTGTGAAACCTTCTTTCTTTTGCATGAGCGTTCCCCCACACTATTTGTAAATTGGTCGTAAGGGTTGGCAATAGTTTGTTTTGTATAGACCCTTTTATTTTGACAAGCCTCCACTAGGACTGCATTATTATTATTTGATGTTGTAACTTGCTCCCATCTATAGATTTAGGTTTAGACAGCCATTTTTCACCTCTTTGTGAAAGTTAAATAAACACCTTTGAACTGTGGTCACTTGTGTCTGTCTTACTTCGATACCATGCCTTCCTTACAATACTTACACTCTGTGATCTACTGACGTTGTTCTGACATGGTCTCTCCCACAACCTGCCACTCTGCCTTTCCGGTCTGCAGGGCGTCTCATGGAAAGCAGGCAGGAATTTCTCCAAGGTGGCTTCTGTTGACCTCTCCTCTGAGCACATGCTGTTTCAACTACGGTTTCCGCAGGTCACCTCACAGCTCCCCATGCATGCAGCGAGATGAAACGGTCTTTCGCTGACTGGACATAGCTACCGTCCTCTGCTACCAGCTGCTAAAGACCAGAGGAATGGAGAATCATAGTAGTTGTATCCCAACCATAGCAGAGATTTCTGGGCCCATTAAAGACTCCCCACCACAAGAACAGAAGACTCAGCCATGGGGCAAAGTTAACTGTCTTTTAATGTCGCCAGAAGACAGGAATCACACAGGACAACAAAGATTCTCCAGAGCTCTCAATTTCTGAGCATGTGTCACAAGGTTTTATACAGGTGTGACATCACAAAATCAGTCAAAACCCCCGAAAAACAACTACTGGTCTGTTTGGGGTTAACACGTTCGTTAGGCAGCGATATCAGGTGGCTCATCCTGGGACCTCCTCTAAATGTTGTTACACTCTTGCCGGGTTGCAGGATTACCATTGGCCGATGCAACATTTTATTCTATCTCACAAAGGGAGCTTCTGCATTGGCTAGGGAGACTCCTCCCAGGCCTGGGACCCTGTCTGGTCACAGAGCAGAGTGCACCTTTTTCAAGTTGATGGGAACGAACATGGAAGGCTGTGTGTTCTGTATTGTAGTCACTGTCCGTTCACCTAAGCCTGAGAGAGTGCGAGCAGGTTGCAGTTCAGCTGGCAACATGTGTATCGGCCGTTCCTCTGTCTCACTGGGAACAGCTCCTCTTCCCACAACGAGTAAATGGGCATTGTCCTGTTCTGCTAGAGCACGTGTGAAGGGGCCGCAAAACTGTGCTGTTCTGCGTGTAATTAGAAGGATTTTAGCTTAAATTCTTGCAGATGGCTTGCCGCCATGGCAATCAGGAACTTTCCATCTGCCAGTGTCCTTGGCTGGGCGCCCTGTTCTCTGCAGCTCTGGCTGTAGGGATCATATCTCCCCTTCCTCTTCTCCATTGAATCCAGTGGCCTATAGTCTCCCTATGTGTACTAATAACTTCTAATGATTAATTGCAGCAATGCATAAGCAAGCTTGATTCACGTATACTTCTTGCGTCTTGCGGTTTTCTTGCAGTTTCGCCTTAGTAAAGAACCTAACAGCATTAAACGTTATGTACGTGTAGTAGCCCTCTGGCCTATATGAGTCATAAGCATGTCCTTCGTGCCTTTATGCAATAAACTAGTGCATGTTGTGTATCTTCATGGATGGATGCAGATTTGCTTCATGTCAAAGCGTCATTAAATGTCACTAATGATGTCATTGATATCTGGCTTCACAGTCAGTCGACCTGATCAATTGATGAGACCTCTGTCTCCTCGAAAGCATCAACTGGATAGGGTTTGAATAGCTGTCTGAGCGACTAGCACTTTTCATAACTGTGGGGTAAAGGTGTACTCAGTGACAGGCCAAAGAGCAAGTTACACCTTTCATTCCTCATTCTGCAGGCTGACATTTGCATAGGGGTCATAAGGGCCACTCCTGGGACTCTCTCTCAAAACCCTCCCAGACCACATGCTTCAACTCAAACTTAAACTTTTTGTACAACTTCCCCCATCTCTTCCCACTCAACAACCCCCCCAAACAAACCATGATATGCACATTGTCAAAGAAAACCCCCCAGGGATCTGCCGCATGCCGGGGACCAGTATTATACAAATATTTAAATGTCCATCTCTACATAGTAAAGCAATTCTTATACATTTATGCAATAATAGAACCAATGCTGTGAATTTCCCACCCCACATGAAGCCAACCAGAAATTAACAAGTCCCAGATCACCAAGCAGATCTGCATCCCATTGTAGACTGAGTTCAGCCATTGCCCTTCTTCGCAAGAGTCCTGTGCACCTTCCCCACTTTCGACCACCTCTTGCGTTGTTGTTGTGCCCCTACAGTCAGGTCCCTCCTCCACCCATCCTTGGACATTGTGTTCTCAGCATTCAAACCATCTTCCGGTACTAACAGTTCTTTGGCTTCTGCAACTTTTTTAACCACTCCTTTCCTTTTGTCATGCGAAAAGAAATGTGTTCTGGGAAAGCCTCTCCTGTATCTTCTATTCGCATTGCCAGGTTGTTACAGGTATCAGTGATCTATTTCTTATAAAGATGGCAGAGGTTAGGTCCTGATACACCTGGATTGAGAAGCCTTGAAAACTGATTGATGACAAATTGTGTGTCACTGCCATGGTTTTCTCCTTCAAAGTGAATTAATGCACACTGGTAAGGACATCTGGAGGAAGATCTGGTCCGAATCGACTATCGTAGCGCAACCTGTGGATTTGGTCCAGTTCCACCTCCACCCCATCCTTCAACTCAAGCAGCCACCGAAAAAAACTCCTACACAAAACCAGTTAACAGACCGTTATCCATCGATGCCTCGCAATTTAATGTTGTTGCTCCGGGAATTCTTTTCTGTGTCCTCTTGTTTATGCTGAAGACGTTTGCATTCAGCTTCTTATTCCTCCAGGCATATAGCAAGTTATGTTATTTCATAAGATTGTTCACATGCCTCTGTTTCTTCTTCTTATAGAAGGTGTTCCACTTCGTTCATCCGTTTATCTAGTGCTAATATTTTAGTGGAAAGTTCTGCCATGACACGTTGAGATTCTTTCTTGATTCCTCCCAATAAATGTAGTAAATCCAAGTTGGTGTCCGGGGAGCCTAGATATTGTTGTCCTAAAGAGGAATCAGCACCCAATGGTAATACCAGCTTAGATTTCTTCCCTTTGTTCTGCTGTTGCAGCATCATGGCCATACCTCATTTCAACTAACTTCTCGGCATACCTGCCTAACCTCTGGAATTTTTCCAGAGACTCTGGAATTTTAAGCATTTCTCCGGATCTCTGAAAAAATCTCTTGAATCTCAGGAATTTTGAGATTCTTTCCGGTCCCGTCATATTCTCCACCTGATTGGCTGCCGCCGGTAGCCAATTAGTTGGAGAATATGATGGGACCCGGAAACGGCGCAAAATGTTCATGCCCAGTGCTTTTTTTTTTGAAAATTTGGTTTTATTGGAGTTTTACAATTATGACATAATTCAAAAAATAATGTAAACATTGGTATATATCAAAGTGAGGTCACAACTTTCCCCCCCACCCCACCTCCCACACCCGCATCCCACCCCTATCCCATGCCATGGTTAATGGTCGATAACAACAACAGGGTCCAGCACATCATCTGAACATGTAATGCGAGCATAAGGTTGCCTCTGAAAGAAAGATGGTGCTCATAAAACAAGGTCCAACATATAAAAGTCACATTTCCTGTACCAATCGATCTCTTCTCACACTAAGGGGGTCGCCCCGATAGTATTGTTCCCATCGAGAGGATCGTCTGAGCTGATTACTTATGCCTCAGGCTATTTTTCCATATTTATCAAAAAATGGCAGCCATAGGGCCTCGATGTTAGATTTGGATTCATCGACCAGGTGGGTAAGATACTCCATATCATAGATTGCCTGTGTTTTCGCTACCCACTCCCCCTCCCCGGGAGGTCGGGGTGATTTCCATTTTTGGGCACAGCAGCATCTAGCCGCCATTAGCATGACCTGCAACATATGGTCGTGTTTCACCTTGGGGCCACCCTCAACCTCAATGCGGAACAACACCAGCCAGGGGGACAGAGTTCTCACCATTCCATCCACTCCTCTTATCCATGACAGGACCTCACTCCAGTAGGTCTGTGCCACCTGGCACTTCCACCACATATGGACATAATCCCCCCTTTCAACGTGGCATTTCCAGCAGTGGGGGTCATAACCTTTTCTCATTCTGGCTATCCTCTCTGGGGGGTAGTGCCATCTGTGTATCAACTTCAGGGCCTGGTGGCGGTATTGGGGTTCAGTTGTGGAACGGTGTGCCTGCCTACAAATCTTGGTCCATCTTTTTTCCGTTATGGGGGTGCCTAAGTCCTTCCCCCATTGTACTTGGGAAGATGGGGGGTCCCGTGGGGTAGAGAACAACAAAAACCTATAGAGACGCGATATCACCCCGTTGGTACCTTTGTGTGTTATGAGGAATTTCTCAAAGTCGGTTAGGTCCCGCCTGAGTGTATCCCCCCATCTGGTCTCGGTAAGGGCACCCTTAAGCTGTAGGTATCGAAAGGGAGAGAGGTTAGGGAGGCCCAGGGCATCCTTCAGGTCACCTAGAGATATAAACACCCCGTCCACCCAGAGCTGTCCGGCCCTACAAAGGCCCACCTCGTACCATTGCTGGAAGGCTAGTGGTTCGTTGATCCTTTCCCAAAGTGGCGGAGCCCAGATGCAGCTCAAAGGTGAGGGCCACATCGTGAGCCATCTTAGGTAACCCCCTTCCTTCCAAATAGACCACAGCACTCCCAACACTGGATGTTTTAGAACCCTTTTCGGAATAGCCACTCGTCCAATGTGACCGGCGAGAAGAGTGTGTTATCCAGTGTTACCCACTGTTTCTTTGAGCCAGTCGTCAGATAATCAACAAGGACGCACAATTGTGACGCCTTATAATAAGTGCTTAGATCTGGGAAATTAACTCCACCCTCATCTTTGGGTCTAGTGAGAGTGTCATAAGCAATCCTGTGGGATTTACCGGCCCATAGATAGCGGAGAAGGGCCCGCTTGATCTCTAGGAGAAATGAGTTTGGTATCTGGGTTGGCAGCATTTGAAACATATATAAGAATTTGGGGAGGATTACCATTTTGATGGAATTGAGGTGAGCCATCCATGAGAGGCCGGATTTTGACCAGCGTCCCAGGTCGTGTTTGATTGACCTCCATAGGGGTGGGTAGTTTACTTTAAAGAGATCTTCTAGGTGGAGTGGAATTCAGATCCCCAGGTCAGAGGGGATTTTGTTTACAAAATGGGAGATTATCGATGTATTGTCCCTCGGTCTCATTGAGCTGGCCTGCCGGGAAGGCCACTAATTTGTCTACGTTGACCTTATAGCCTGCCAGGGAACCATATCGCTCCGGACTATTCAACTCCTCTGGGACTGATTGGGATGGTTTAGAGAGGTACAGGAGAACATCATCGGCAAACAGGGTTATTTTGTAGTCGGTGCCCCCTATTTTGACACCCTGGATCTTATCATTAGTCCTGATTGCTATGGCCCAGGGTTCCATCACCAGGGCGTATATGAGGGGAGACAGTGGGCATCCCTGTCTTGTGCCTCTCTCTAAAGGAAAGGACTCCAACTCTCCTCCATTGACCACAACTTTGGCGGAAGGGCGGTCATCCATCCCCGCCACCTGGGTCCCATCCCCAAGGACGACAGAACCCCCTCCATGAAGGCCCAACTCACCCTGTCAAACGCCTTCTCCGCGTCGAAAGACAAGAGAAGAGCACCGTCGGATTTCACTCCATTTGAGCTCAGTATGTGCAGGGTTTTGCGCCTGCTGTCTGCTCCTTGTCTATTTACTACGAAGCCTACCTGATTGGGATGGATCAGTCGGGGGAGACACCTTTCTAGACGTGTCGCCAGGATCCTAGTGAAGATCTTGGCATCTGTGTTCAGAAGCGAGATGGGCCTGTATGAGCCACACTCCGCTGGGTCTCTGCCCGGCTTAGGGGTGACTGTGATTATGGCCTGCAGGAATGTCGGTGGAATGGTTTCTAAGGTTTTGATTTGGTTAAATAATTTGGTCAGTGGTTGGGTTAGTTCGGACTGAAATTGTTTATAGAAATCCGCTGTGTACCCATCCTCTCCCGGGGTCTTGCCTGTTTTGATGGCCTCTTCCACCTCCTCCCCTGTTATCTCCTTGTCTAGTGTCTCCCTCTCTAGGTCTGTGAGCTTGGGTAGGGGGTAGTCTTCAAGATATTTTCGAATTTCATCCTGTGATTCACCCTCTTGTTTGGTGTAAAGGGCCTTATAGAAGGGCGCAAATGATTCGGCTATGTGTTCAGTTCTTGTCTGGGTGTTACCCACCCTGTCCTTGACCTTTTCTATGTGTCTGCCCGCCCTGTTTCCCCTCAGCCTATGTGCCAGAAGAGTTCCAACCCTGTCGCCCCTCTCATAGTATCTCTGCTTCGTGTATCTTATTTTTTTAACTACCTCTCCAATCAGGATTATATGCAAGCTTGTCTCTTCTCTCTCATTTCACTCAGGAAGTTTTCGCGGTCTATGTTTCCCTTGGTGAGCTGTGCCCTCATGGCCCGTAGGTCTTCCCGGATTCTGGATTCTATCAGGGCCCTCTCTCGCTTCTTGCTCGAACCCTCTGCGATGAGGAGACCCCTGAAGGTGGCCTTCGCTGCCTCCCAAACTGTAACCATTGGGACTTCCCCTGTGTCGTTTGATAAGAAGAAGGTTTCTATTTCGTTCTTAAGGAATTCCCTAAACACCTGGTCCCTCATGAGGGTGTCGTTACAGCGCCACCTACGTGATTTCACGGCAGCTTGCAGCAGCCATTCCATAACAAGGAGTTCATGATCCGACCAGGTCACAGATTCAACCATAGGGTTTCCAACCTCTCCCCCTCCCTCCTCCGACACCAGCAGCAAATCAATTCTGGTAAATGTTTGGTGGGGAGGGGAGAAGAACGTGTAGCCCCCGGGGGTTTGCCAGCATTTGCGCCATACGTCAACCCAGTAGTACTCTTGTAGGAGGTCCCTCAGGGCGAGATGGTCTTTTGTGGGGGCTTTTGGTCCCATCCCTTTGGCCGACCACCAGTCAAGATGGGGGGTCTGTAATGAGATTGAAGTCTCCGCCCAGGATTGTGGCTCCCTCGGCCCACCCGTCCATGACCCCAAGAACCCTGTGGATAAACTTGACTTGCCCGGCGTTGGGCACGTACAGGGTGGCTAGTGTGACTCGTGTGCCCTGGGCTGACCCCTTGATCGCAAGAAATCTACCTCCAAAGCCCCTTTTCGTCTCTACATCAGTGAGATGCAGTGATTTACCCAAGAGGATACCCACTACCTCCTTCTTTGAGGATTTGTGCGAGGCCCAGAAGTTTCTACCTATCTCCTTTCCTTTGATCGTTGACTCGGGTCCCCCCTTCTATAGTGGGTTTCTTGTAGGAAGAGGGCCAGTAATTTCTGTTTGCGGAATAAGTTGCTTGTGAGAGACCACTTGTTTTGTGAGTTGAGACCTTTCACGGTGAGCGTACCGATCCGGCCTTCAACCATGGTCGTCGCTATCCTTGCCCTGTAAAGCCTCAGTGAGTCCCCCCGTTACCATCCGTAGACTTGAACCCCAGAACCATGGCATGGCGTTCCCTATTTCTTTCCCCTCCCCCCGCCCCGGTTCCCCGTTTCCCTTACGCATTTTGGTAGGCGTCCATCTCCATCGCCCGACATACATCGGGTTTAGTCAACGAACCACCAGGGCCGCTGCCTGGGCCCCGAGAGAGAAATAGTATGGATTGTACCCTCCAGGTTATACCTATAGGAACATTTTACAGGTTTAGTCGGGGTCCAGTCCTCCTACCAGACCTCCCCCGCCCCAGCCCCCTGTACTCCCGCTGCGTGTCTTGTGTCGCATGAGGTCCCACCGTGAACTAGCCTCCAATGTGACTCGGGGGAGGTTTTTGAAGGTCTCGGGGGACGCACCTGGCCACCTTCTGACAACCGAGAACACCACCACTCCGTGTTTCAGACAGGTGGGACCCGAAACCTTCAACCATCAATTACGGCATAAGCCTCACCAACCTTGGCAACATCACAATACAACATAACACGCCCCCAAACATGGAGGGGCTCATACAATACAATACACTAACATCACATTTCTCAACTTTCTCCCCTTCCCTCTTAATCGTTCGGATCCATCGCACGGGCCTTGGCATCAACAAAAGTGGAACGAATGCTTCTCCCCAATTCGCCAACGGCCATGGAGGGCGAGTGGGCGACAACAGATCAGCGCTGCATTCCTTTTAAACTTCTCCTCTGTCTGATAATCATGCGGGACCTCCACGTCCCTCTGAGGGGTGCCTGGTTTTTCTGAATTTCCGGGTGCCCTTCACTTTTTGTTTCCCCTGGACGAGGTCAAGGCCCTGTGGGGCACGGCTCGGGCCTCCGTCGGATCCGCCGTTCTCCCCCGAGGACCCTGTGGGGGGGACCCCGATCAGTTCGTCAATGCCTCTCTGGATATCCTCTTCTGTAACAAGCTGAAAGTTTTCCCCTTGCCATTCAAAGGATAGGTAGAATGGGTGTCCCCAGCGGTACCGGACCCCCTTCTCCTGCAGCCACCTGGTGATCGGACCGCATTTTTTCCTCATTTGTAGCGTGAAGGCGGATAGGTCCTGGTAGATTGCCACCCTGGAGTTGTCTTATTGTATCTCTCTTAGAGTTCTAGCTCTTTCAAGTATTTTTGCTTTGTCTCTGTAATAGTGGAACTTCGCAAGCACGGAGCGTGGGCCCCTACGGCCTCCGCCAGCTCGATGAACCCTATCAATCAGGATGGTTTCCCCAGAGTCAATTCCCAAGACAATCCTAAGGATCTCCTGCACTTTACCCTCCAGGCCGGTCTGGGTCTCCCCCTCCACCTCCGTCAGGCCGAAGAATCGCAGGTTACATCTCCGTTCACGATTTTCCATGTCATCCACTTTGAGGCGGAGTTCCCCCTCGCGCCGCTGCATCTCTTTAAACCTTGCCTCCATCTGGGTCTCCAAGAAGACGGTGGACGCCTGGTTATTCTCTACCCCCTCCATTCTGTCCTCCAACGTGGAGACCTTGGTGGTGAGGTCAGCTAGCTTGGCTCCCATGTCCGTTCTCATACCACTGATTTCGTCTAGGATTGTCTGGATATTGTTCTGCATGGTGTTCATGTCGGGGGTTGGGGTAGGTGGGGAGTTGGTCTCCATCTCTTGTTTTCAGGGAGTGAATTGGTATCCTGCCAGGGTTTCTTTCCAACTCATGGGGGTGTCTCCACATCTTCATGGTTCCCCAATGCTCCTCGAGGTCTCCCCCTGGTTCGGTACCAACTCCGATGAGGTGTGGTGGTTAGGACGGGCAGGTCGGGCCCCAACCCTTCCCCCACCCCCGACAGCCAGTACTCACGGTTACTCCGACGTGGGGTTCGGTGGGTGCGATCAGAGATCACCGGGGTAGTAGTCGCGTGAATGGCCAGTAGTAAGCCCCTGAATAGGGTGGTGAGCCTGGACTCTGCAGAGGGGCCCGGGTGCGCTCCCGTGTAGGCCGGGCCTATTAGGTGTAGGCCTCAGAGGGTTGTGTCGCAGAAGCAGCCGGGGGGAAGCCTTGTGGTAGTTGTTGCAAGGATGTTCCCCACTGCCGGGGGGCGAGAAGAGGAAGGGGTCCGGGCGAGACACACAGACGCGTGTGCGGCAGGCCGGGGTCCAGCCACGGAGGCCCGGGGCGTACTGTCGTCCAAAACTGCCGCAGCGGGAGCCGAGGGTGGGCTCGTCAGATGAGGGCTCTGGTCTCCGAGGGGCTCCCATGGGCTTTCAGCGATGCGGCAGAGGCGCAGGGTCTCGATTCCTCAGATTGATCCCGGCGCTGCGCCCTTCTGCGGGGAGGAGGGGCCCGGCCACGGAGCTTCACCTCGTGCGTGGCACGGGCCAGGAGGGGGAGCGCAGAAGCTCCAAGCCAAATATCTCAGGGAGCCGGGCACCCCCAGAGCTCGGGAGGGTATCGCTGGAATCCCCAGGAGTTCCCCCACCTGGATTCAGCCTTGGTAGGAGGATAACGTTCCTTTTATCGCAGTTTACTCCACAAATCTCTCTGGGCTTCAGGGGAGCCGAACGATCAGGCAGCCATCATGCCCGCGCCCCCTGGTGGCCTCCTAATAGTGCTTTGAATCCATGTCATTGGATTGAAAGCAGTATTATTACGGTGGCGGTGCCACAATCATTTTACTTACTATAGCATTGAATGAATGATTTTCAGTGCTATGGTAAGCAAAAAGAACGTGGCACCACGACCATGATAATAGTGCTTTCCATCCAATGACATGGATTGAAAGCACTATTATTTCGGCGGCGGTGCGACGATCATTTTGCTTACTATAGCATTGAATTAATTATTTTCAATGCTATAGTAAGCAAACTGAAGGCTACAACAACAGAGTTTACCTTTTTGACAGGTGGGCACGGCGTGTGGGCGGAGCCATGTGCAAATGGGCAGAGTCTTGTGTGGCTGTGGGCAGGGCATAAATCTCAGGAATTTAGATTTTCAAATGTAGGCAGGTATGCTTCTCGGGTGTCGTCCAGTGCACCAAGCCCAGAATTCAGGCGCCATCTTGAACCACAGTCACTTCACACCACAGCAGATTATACCCTCTTATATAGCATTGCGTCAGATGATGTCGGGTCGCCAGGTGCCCAGCTGCTCCAACACCGGCAAATATTTTTATTATGGACGTAGCACCCACAGTGATGATAAAGAGTATTTATCGATCCCCATCGCATGAGAAGGCTCTCAAGGAGACATCCTTCCATTGTCTCACTAGGCCACGCCCATGGATCATGTTTTTTTTCACGGATCTTCTGGTGGTCTAAAGAATGTACTTTTTGTTGTGGAGGGTGATTTCGGGGACACTCTAGGAGTTCTATGCAGTATCCTGCGGACACTGTGGACAGCACCCATCTGTCTGATGTGATCCGGCTCCAAACGTTAAACGCAGCTTATAGTGTCTGATAAATGTAGTTGGTATAACTCATATTGCTGCACTACATATTTCGTGAAAGGAGGCCTCTTTGAATTCAGCCCACATAGGTCACCCTACCAGAGTTTGAGCTACCCTGGATTGGAAGGGGAGTGTGAGGAAGTGCTGTTGCGAGACAGAGCACCATCTGTAGCCTAACAAGAGGGACAATGCGCATGCGCAAACACAGTGTGCGCGAGAGACACTGACAGAGCTGCCGGTGCAGCCATCGGATGTGCTCTGATGCTCCTCCAGGTCAAAGGCCTAAACCATAGTCCAGCCTACAGCGCAATTGATTTATCCAGGACCATATTTCACACGTGTACCAACGAAACAACTGCCTGCTGTATTTATTTAATTCATGTGCATTGTTAAACACGTTGCATGAAATATCGTGTGAAGTGTTATATTAAGTGTGAGGAGCCAGGAACGAGACGTGGAAAAAGAGGACTCATGGTTTTGGCCATAAACTTTTATTGAAACAAAAAGGAGTTGTAAACGCCTGTATTCTAGGAGGTATTTCCCTGCCTAAAGCAAAACTAAGCTTCTGTCTATTGTCAAGATGTCCAAAGCAAAAATGTCATGTACCGGAAATGCTATTCTGGCCCTCACACTCTAACAATAAACTCTAAGATGAAAAGGGAAATGTCTTTGGCCTTGAAAAGTGTACAAATGTTCAAAAAGGAAAGGCGCAACTCCAACACAAAAGTTCCAGATGGATAATGTTCCAGAAAATGGCTCCCTTCCCCTGGATTTCTCTTCACTGCACTTTCAACTTTTAATGATATGAGTTTTCCTTGGGGTTCTTTTGGGCAGAAAAATAACTTGTATGCAAAACAACTTGGCTGTTAGTCATAGTTTTGGTAGGATACCTGGTGTGCTCTCCTGCCAGTTTTCTCCTCTTTATATACTAATTTCAACACAGTCTTTGGCTATACCTGATGTGTACTTATCAGGACACCCTCACATGAGTTACTTTACACATTGTCCCACTTGACTTTGCCTGGTAGACTCTCCTGCCAGGGCTTTCTCTTTTGCTTCACTTAACACTCTTGCAACTTGAATATGCCTGGTGTACTCTCCTGCCAGGACCACTTCTGTGCTTCACTTAAAACTCTTGCAACTTGAATCATCTTGGCATACTCTCCTGCCAGACCTTTCTCATATCTTTCACTGGGCACACTTGCAAACTTGACAATATTTTATATTAATTCTATTATGTCTCTTTAGGAAATATTGAGTCTCCCATTCTTTATCATATGCTTCATTTATCCTTATTTGCCTTTGGTAAGGTTGCAGACATGCCCCGGTGTCCCAGCTTCCCTTGGGCGGACTCACTGGCTATTTGTGGCATGTGTCAGTTCTCCCGCAGTAAGCATGCAGCGGCTCTTCAGTGCCCCGTTCCTTCTTCCTGGGCTTGATGCCTCTTCTTTGTGGCTTCCGTGTCCCTTTCAGCTCCCGCCTGCCTGCTCCGGGTTTTTCCGCGCTCCAGTGGCATGGAGGCTGGTTTTTGGTGCCTGCATATGCCAGGAAGCTTTCTCTTCCTCTTCCTCTTGTGGTGTCCACCTTGCAGACCAGCTCCCGCAGTCTGCTCTCCTCAGCCTCCTTCGTGAGTGGGTTGGCTCCACAGACTTCTCAACAGCACAGCAACCCCTCAGTCGGTACCGAGAGGACAAGATTCTCCCAGCCAGCGTCTCTGTTCTGTCAGCTGGCCTTGCGGTTTAAATATCCTGGCATCAAGTATGCGCGCGAAACCACTGGAGCACAGATTGTGCTTCTGGCCTCTATCGATCTTCATAACTCTGTTCAGCTTCCTCGTCATAGTATTTCTACATGCACGGGAAGGGAAGTCAGTTCTTGATAACTTATATACAGAGTATGGGAAGGCATTATCAGTAGGTCTCAGGGAGGGTGGTGAAGGGAGTCATGACAATACGTCATTAAGGCATGGGGAATGGAGGGGGCATCCCCTGAAGGAAAAGGAGGTTACCATGTCTTGTCCAATGATGCCATGTCACTCCCATGAGGGTTGCCTCCCCATGTGATCCTCCCTCATATAGCCGCCCCCAGGGTCGATCAGGTAGCGGCTGCTGTCCCCTCACCATATGGGGAGAGGTCACCACTGAGAAAGGAGTGATGACACCATTGGATTCATCACAGGAGCCATAACATAATTGGTGAAAGGATCAAGGCAACAACCCACCTCAGTTGCAATGCAAGGTGTGACGCCTCCCCTGGCATTGCTGCAGTACCCAGGTAGGCCTGTGATTCCATGGCCACAATGGGAACCTTTGTTTACTACATACCTAGAGGCTGTGGGTGGTACAGAATACAGTCCTGGAAGGAAAAAGCCCATGTTACTCAATGTGATGTGTGAGAAACATGAAGGTGTTCTCACAAGTGGTCCCTGTGGGTCCGTTGTTCAGGTGGCCAGGGAAGGGCCATTGCTTTTGGATCCCGACCTTGAGGGCTGTAAGGGAGGCATAGTATCACAAGTATGACACTGACACAAAGGTACCATTTGTAAAATCTTTATTAAAGTTTCTGGGTTTGGAGAAACTCCTATTCTGCCCTATAACTATGATGGGAGTAGTCTCGACCATCAACTAATAAATAAAACGGTCCTAGTGAAGTCCACCAAATCAAAATGGCCTATGCTAACAAAACCTAATGCCTGCCCTATCTCTTGTATACAAAAAAGTGATCTTGTGCAGGGTATATTCAGGACATTTGGGAGGTCACATGACCAGACAGAGTACAGGAGTCGTACTGGTGGCCCTGCACGGACCACGACATCAGAGTAATGATGGAAAGAGGCCATGTATGCATCAACAGTGATAAGAGAGAGTACGGCAAGCACCAGTAATCCCCACTGAGATTCCTGAAGGGTTGTGCCACAAGATCAGCCTTGATTTCATTGGACGGCTCAAAGCAATGTCAGCCAACCACAGGTATGGCGTGGTAATGATAGACTACCAAGCCAAGTGGGTAGAGGCAGAATTCATGCCCATCACCACAGCCACAGTTAAAGGAGTGTTAAATGCAGTCTTTCAGAGAGAAGGTCTGCCGAAAGAAATAGTGACCAACAACAGGCTCCAACTAGTCAAGAGAAATTGACATTTTTTCGCAAGACCATAATATTGAACAAATAAAAAGCAGAGAGCACTGTTGTCAAGACATGCTTGGTTAAGGCAATCTGGGTTCAAACCCGAGACCCAAGCATCTTTAATAGACAAACCGGTGGAGCCTGTTTGGTAAGGCGGTAGAGGACGCGCTAAAAAATGCCAAGGAGGAGTACGAGACTCTTAAATCCCTGGGCCAACTAACCAACAAACCCCCAAATCAAAGGGGCAGTGGCAATTTTCGTCGCCCACGCAGACACAATTCCCAAAGAGGCTCCAACTATTCCCAGGGGCAGGGTACATCATGGAACAACCAGCAGTCTACCCAGGGGTAACAAGAGGTCGTGGGAAGGGTAGAGGCAGCCCCAATAGAGGCAGCGACACGCCTCCCCCAAAACAGTGACGCTTCGTTCAGGGTCCCTTCTCACGCATCCCCAGTAGGGGGGACGCATTTCCAACTTCACCCAAGCTTGGGAAGGGAGCCAAAGTTTTATTGGCTGCATCATTCAGGTCAATTGTATTTAGTTAATTATTCACTGGGTGTATTATTTATGCTATGAGGCATTGGTGTGTTACATCCTCATTTTGTCAGGGCAGTGGCAAGGAAGATCGATGAGGAGGCAATGTCTTTTTTTACTTGCCTGTTATCTGCATGACCCAGTTTTGTCTTCTTTGTCAAAGTTCTATATTCCCACCCAATGGGTGCCTAAATGGGTGACTTTGATGAAAACAGGACCTCCGGAGAGGAACTACTTCCTCTTTATACAAGTGGAGGAAAAGTTAGTAGCAGAAGAAGTGGAACTAAACAACTTTAGAAAAGTTTGAAAAGGTGGCAATGAGTGCCTGTGTTCTGAACAGATGTTCTTCATTTCTTTAGTACTGTGAGGAGGACTCAGTGTAATGAAGATTACTGGTAAGTAATTGAGCAAGTTACTTACTGTTAAACTTCAATGCTCTTAGTTCTTCTCTTCCTCGTCACAGTACCTACCTGTGAAGTCCTGCCAATCAGTAATCCATTCCATCTTTTCAATATTACATCCATGCCCTACCCCTCTCTACTGAGAGCATAACGCTCAAGTCACCACAATGTTTTAGTTCAATATCACCTAACACATCATGGCCCTTTTTCACTCTGCACCAGGTTGGGAGAGGCGGCCGCAAGTACTATGATAAGGAAGAGTAGGATTAGAAGTAATGGAGATTATCAGCAACTGGCTCCTTACCTCCATGTCCCTCTTCCTTGCCTCACTACTTGTGAGTTATGGAATTACATCCACAGAGCAGCTCAGAGAACTGAAGTAAATGAAGGCGACATTGTGAAAATAAAGTTGCAACACAAGGATCAAATAACAGGATCCAGGTACAGTCAACCTGTAATAGTAGTTCAAAAAGACACTGATCATGTGTGCACCCAAGATGGTAAAAGGTGGTACCTAGAAAGAGTTATGTTATTCAGAAGACAGCTCCCGGAGTCAAGAGAAGAGTCCATGAGAGAACAAGAGACACAGGAGCAAGAAGCCTACAGTGAACAGGAGAGTCCAAGAGGAGAGAACAGACCAGGGGAGATTCAAGAGGCAGATCGAAAAGGAGACATCATGAGTGATGTGAGACTTGTAAGGTGAATGGGACATGTCAGAGATACCAGTCAGAGAGAGTTCAGAAGGGTCAGAGCCAGCATTCTCGAGACCATCGCTCAATGAGAATGGTCCCCAACACGAGCAGTGGAGACCAGTTAAGTATAAGGACTATGTGATGTGACTTCCTTTCTTCCCGTGATGTTTTTTCGCGGGTGTTTTTACTGCAGATTTTTTTACGGAAAAAACTCATCAAAATGTTTAGGGGGATTTGAAAAATATATATTCGGAGTGTGGGTGTTCGGGAATATATTAAAAATTAAATGGGACGGGAGCTTGGGGCAGGGCCCCCCAAAAATAAAAAAAGAATACATTCGATTGAGTTTTTTCGTTAAAAACCCCACTGTAAAAAACTCTGCGAAAAACCATCCCACGATGAAATTACATAGAACCGTACCAAGCTGCTCAACAAAGGAAGGTATGTGAGGAAGTGCTCTCACGAGACAAGGCACCAGCCGTAGCCTCGCGAGATGACAATGTGTATGCGCAAACTCCGTGTGCATGAGAGACACTGACAGAGCGGCCAGTGCATCAAGCAGATGCACCCCAGCGCTCGTCCAGGCTAAAGGCCCAATACATAGTCCAACCTACAGCGCAGTATCATTTATCCAGGACCATATGTTACACGTGTAGCAGTGAAGCAACTGCCTGCTGTGTTTAATTAATGTGCAGTATTAAACACGTTACCTGAAATATCGTGTGAAGTGCTATATGAAGCCCTAACAGAGAGCTTGCATATCCCTGGAGTCACATGCAGTAAATATTGCAGACTACACAAAGCAAGCCACCAATGGTTTTTCTCATTGTTTAGACATTCCAAATGTGACGAATAACAAATCGATTTTCCAAAAGGAAGCAGTCCGTTTTAGGTAAACGGAAGGCCCTTTTAGATCTCGTGGACGTACCGTCTCACTGGTTGGATCCCTTTCTACCCTGAAGATGGGCAACAATATCAGGGTCTTCTGGCAACTTGGATGATACTTTCTGATGAACAGGTGGGCCCGGTATAAGCACTCCTCTTCGGGCAAGTTATTTTAATATGCTGCACTGTCTTATAGAGTAGCAATTACTTACGTACGACACCCTGATGTACTCCCCACCAGAAATAGTACTTTCATAGTCCTGTTGGCCAGAGATGCTCGTCGGAGAGGTACAAACGGGACGGCTGGGACCCTTCTAGAAAAGCGAGTAAGGTATATTATTGTTTATATTGTACCCAACACCAATGTAGTGGTCTTACATCGTTGAGCATTGCCTGTGTAGGGGTAAACGACATTGGCCAGGATGGTAGACAGACCATGGCTTGTGGGATAAAGGGAAATTGGGCCAAGTAGAAAGGGGAAGGACGGGCAAAGTCAGGGAGAAAACATCAAACTTACCTCAACATGTAGGGAAATGAAAACATAAGGGTGAGTGATAATTGTGATTAATGTATAGTTTTCAGTGTTTTAAAGAGCAGAAATGTCAGCAAGCAGAACTTTCATGGTGGCAATTACTAGGGTGGTGGGAAGATTACATTAAGGCATGCTGTGGATCTGTGATGGCCTTGAAATGCGCAGGAGTTGTGGGGGGTTACTAATCAGTTAATGATAGCGGACTCTCACCTGTTATGGGGGCGGGGTATGACCAGACCGCCTCTGGCATACTTGCTCTGAATGCACACAAGAGTTGGTAACTGGCGCATGGAAAGCCGTGGCACCCCTTTCATTAGAGGCATCCCATGGTGTCCTACGTGTCACCAACACGCAACACCGCACAAGCCTGAGGAGGGGCTTAAAGTTACAACACCTCCTGCTGATAGCCAGAGTATTTTGGTGAAGCCAAGCTTGCTGTCAGAGGAGTAAGAGCAGAAATTAGACAGTTTACAGTATCAGTGCTGGGGGGCCACAAGGAAAGTTTTGACAAAAGATCTCCCCCACAACAAACTAGAACAGATTGGCTTCGGGTGGAAAACAAAGAACAACTGCAGCCCTTGTAGGTAGTAAACCAGTAAATGAGCCACTGGAATACAGTATGAGAATGTAATTGGAGGAATACAGTACGAGAATGAAATTGGAGGTACAGTCATAAGCAGGTGATGGGAGGTTGAGATTTTGGCATGCTCAATTGCGACACTGCTCACCCTCAGGTAATGAGGGCACCACCATACTGGCAACGCCCCCACCCGAACCCCACTCTCCTTGCACTCAACCCGGCATACAGCATTAGCAAGGGCCAGGTCTCCCAAGCATCAAACATTTCTGATAGAACAGAAGTAGCCTTACATAGCCAAATGATATTCGGGCTGGGAGTAGATACAAGTCCTGATTTCCGGGCACACATCTGGGATAGAGTAGGTAGATCCTCTCAGTGTGACAAAGGAACTTGCCCACAATGTTTGTCTACAATGGCATCTCCCTCCTCTATGCTTGCACCAAAATGTTCCTAGACTATTACCTGCTCCACTGGCAGAATTGCAAGGAAAAGGGCCACTTGACACACGCACCGATACTGTTCTGTAGCAGAACACTGTTGGAAAGGAACCCCGTTCAGAAAAAAAGGAGACTTTCAGCATTCAACTTCCTCTGAACCCCACTGATGTTAGTGCTGAGAGCACCAGACGAGGTGAGGTCTTAATACATGTCAAGGTCAATGGCCGACTTCATCACGCATCTCCTGAACGCCTGCCCACGTGACCCCTGATCACCACTGGAAGTTACTGGAGGGTACAGTAGTGAGCTAAGGTTTGGGATACCCTGTTATGGAGATGTCAGCTTTACTGTGTGACAGGGCCCTGAAATGTTGGAAAACATGGACACCCTTCTGCTGAAACAATGCCTTATTTTTAATTTTGGGTAGTGGTTGTTGTACTGCAAGGCGTTCTTGCAAAAAATGTAACTGGGAATGAAGTACAGGTTTGCAGAGCAATCTATGAGCCACCGTGTATACCCCTCAGACACTCATCTCAAGTTCACAGAAGGCCTTCATCCACTGTCCTTGAAATGTAGATACTGAAAGCTAGGAGAAAAACCCACCCTTTTAAATTATGCCAGTGGGTCACAATCCAACAGGGAAACATTCCTCTGAACACCTAGATGTAAAAACCCTCAAATGATGGATGGTCAGATTGCTATTGTTGCCACGAGCTTTGAACATCTTGAATTAGTGACCCTTTGCTGTAGAGTCGTTTCAATTATAAACCATATCTTGCACAATTGATAGAGTGCTAGTACCATGGATTTTAGTGGGGGAGTGGAGAATGGCATCCACCACTGGTGACCCACCATTACCTGTTGGAAGGGAGGCCTGGGCAACTGAGCATGCTATCAGAATAACCTCTGCCCTGCATTGTTAAATGTTCACAAATACGCTCAGAATCATTTGTTTAAGCAGGAAGGTATAACCCCTGGTGCCCCGAAGGGCGGGCACACACACCTAGTTGCCAAACTGCATCCCCAGAAAGCCAAACATAACATTGGGTGCAAGTCTGCAGTGTTGTGCAACACAGGTGCGCAGGAGATGCTGCCCGACAAAATGTAGCACGTTTGCTATGTCCACGCTTCGGAGCCTATATAATCAGAGGTCCGGACCCTCTGTGGCAAAGCTCTTGCAGAACAAGTCTGCGGTGTTGTGTGACGCAGGTGTTTGGCAGCGAAGGGGTCTGCGGCATAGATAGTGCAGACGATTCACCTTCCTGCTTGCAGCCACCAAGTAAAAAGCAGTGGGGAGCTTGCTTACTCTGCGCTTCTTAGCCCCCTGACTGTGCCCTTCTCCCCTGACATTCGTCCCCGCCCCCTGAGTCCTGCCCCTCTGCCTGTGCCCCCCTTCCCTGTTGATTCCTTCCCACGTGGTTCCATTGCACTCTTCCTTCCTTGCGCTGCACTCCCTCACCCCTTCCATCCTTGGCTACGCTTGCTCCTGTGCATACCTGCACGGGCGGTTCCCTCGCAATCCTCAATTGCATGGCTCCTAGCCCCTTCCATCCATGTTACACTCGTGCCTCTGCCCGCGTGTTTCCCTCGCAATCCTTCATTGCTTGGCTCCTTGCCCCTTCCATGCCTGCTTAGCTCACTCCTGCGCGTCCCTGCCCACGTATTTCCCTCGCAATCTATGATCGCGTGCGCTCCACGCCCTTCCACCCTTGGCTATGCTTGTGCCTGCGCATCCTCTGACCGCATGGTTCCCTCGCAATCCGATAACGTGTGCTCCACACCCCTTCCATGCATGCGTCCTCTGCTTATCCCCTGCTCCTCCTGCAGGCCCCTTCCCTTTTCCCCCAGCCCGTTAATCTGTGCTCTGTTGCTTTTTTTCTTCTTCTAGGCCCCATTTTTGCTTGACTGCACTATTCTTATGTCTGCTGTATACTTGTACCGCCTACCTCTGTGTTATTCTTTCTTCTCCTTAGGTTCCCTTGATCATTGTTCTGCCACTTAGCCTTTGCTCTGCCTGGTTGTTTCCTGTTGTGTTCCTTTTTCTTTCAGGTTCCCTCATTCTTATTCTGTTAACGGGCTTGTTTTTCACATCTACACGATTGCTCTTCTTTTTTTATCTCATCAAGCCCATCGTGTATTTTATTAATTTGTTCTGGTCTCATCTACTTTCACCCCTCATCTTGTGCCCACCCCTAGTGCCTCCTCCCCCCCTTACCTTTGTTCCCCCTACCCTCACTCCCACCTCAACCCCACCCCCCTTCTTCCCTCTCCCCTCCGTCTGCATCCTCTATGGTGTTCTCTCTCCTATCTTCTCCAACTGCTTATTTATTGACTATCCTGTCTTTCTCACTAAGTCTGGTAGGAAGAAGTTCAAAAGGGATATCCTGTCTCCACCCCAGGCCTCCCTATCACTGATACCTACACCAGCGCTTCATTCAGACAGACCCTCACCGACATCCTCTCCGTCGCTCCTTCGCCAGACCTATGGACTCCACACATGGCCTCTGTGCTCCTTCCTTTTTCCTCCCCTCCCATTAATGGGGGCACCTGGTGGAAGGCCCTCTTCCACTGACCATCATTAATGTTTACCTAAATGGCATCGTCTTGGTCCAAGGCCCTCAGGCCAATAGACGCTTCACGCACCTCATCAACTTCCTTTCTTCTCCTGCTGTCCCTTCCTTCCCTTCTCCGGCACCTTTGCCTGCACCCTCTGCCACCTCTCTGGCGCCTTCATCCTCCTCCTTGGCTACCTTGCCCTCTCCTCCTTCCTCTTCTGCCCTCCATCAGGCTCCTTCTACACTTCCGCAGGGCATATCACCACTGACCTGCACCCCTCCATTAAAGTCTTTCAAGGGTGGCAACCTTCTCTACATTGCCACTCTCAACTCACTCAGCTGTCAAACACTCCTCCGACATCTGCCGTCTCCTGGAAGAACTCAACTTGATGTTCTCGGTCTTACTGAGACATGGTTCACTGCCAGATCTGTCAGGAGTTTTGACAGTCTCCTCCCTGATGGCTACAAGATCCTCTCTGCGCCCAGATCCAACCATCCCAGTGGGGGGGGAGGTAGCCTTGTTCTTCCCAGACTGGATTCCTGCTGCTATCATTCCTATGCAGGTCGTCTACTCCTTTGAATCCCTGGTCTGCAGGCTCTTTCACTGTGGCTACTATCTACTGGCCACCTGGTCAGGTAATCTGCTTCCTCTCCGAGTCGGTGGAACCTCTCCTCCTGGCCTCAAACGCTCAACTCCTCTCCCTCTGAGATCTCATCATCCACCTGGATGCTTCCTGTCCCTCCTCTGGACTCTTTCGCAACCTCTGTAACTGGCCCGACTGACTCCGCAGTTAACGACTGTGGAGTGCCTCAAGGATCCTCACCATCACCACTGTACTTCAACATCTACCAAACCCCAGTTATCAGAATGTTAAAAAAAAAAAACACATCACATGCTACAATTACACAGACGATACTCAAATCGTCTATAAAAATCAAAGACACCCAAGCCAATCATTCAAACCTAACTGTCTAAAAGAAGTCTTCAACCGGATGAATGCCAACAACCTGAAAATCAACCTAGGAAAAACAGAAATCATGATCATATCCAAAGACCAAGAGAAGGAAACCGCCATCCCGTGGCCAACAGAAATGGGAACTGCACCATCACCATCTAAAGTAGTAAAAAATCTGGGAGTCCTGATGGACAACACCATAACCTTAGAACCACAAATAAACGCAACCATCACAAAATGCCGCTTCCTCCTCCACACAGCAAGAAAAATACTACCTTTCCTCTCCTTCACACACAAAGCACTCCATTGTCGCCCTCATCATGTCAAGAATCAACTATGCAAACAGCCTCTACCTCGGAATACCTACTGAAGAAGGTACAACGGATCTAAAACACAGCAGCCAGACTACTCAAACTATCCAGAAGAGACATCACCCCTGCCCTAAAAACACTACACTGGCTCCCAGTAAAACATTTTATCACCTTCAAAACAATGTGCATAGCACACAGGGCAATCTGCGGACAAGGAGCAGAATTCCTACAAAAGAAAATAATCTACAAGCCAACAAGACCCCTCAGGTCAACAACGAAATCCGCCTGGCACTAAAACCATACATCAAGAAAAAACTCGGAGGAACCGCCTTCTACCACTTAGCCACAAAAACCTGGAACAACATCCCAAAAGAAATAAGAACACCAATGATCACCTAAAATTCAGAAAATTACTAAAAACCTGGCTCTTCAATACCAGAGACTAAAACTGAAACAGTGGGATAAAATGACTAAACAGGAAATGACATTGACAAGCTCCCAGAACCGACTGATAAGCACCCACGGCACCTGGATGGGTGACGCCGGACAGAGTGGTTCACATGCGAGACCCATGGAGACGGAGGCAACAACCACAGCCAATCCTAACCAACATCCCCAACCCAACCACCCGTTTAGCTGCTACTAGGTACTACTGGTTTGTGTAACTGTCAAGATACTACCAATCACCACACTAACTGAGGTGTGGACACTGGCAGGTGCACTAGACATAAGTGGGAGTGAGGAACATGCAAGGTTGTTGGTGGAGCAGGCAACGAGATGTTAAAGGGGCCACGGATGCAGAACGGGCATGGTCCTTCCAGAGGCACAGGGTGCCCAAGCACCCCATCGGGTGATATTACACAAGCCCAACTCCTCAATTCAGGATAGAGATGCCAACTAACCAATACCACTAACAATTTCCTCCTCTGCATACAAACTCCAAACGAAACACAACCACAAACCTCCAGCACAACAAACCGCACAAACTTCACTGCAACAAAAAAATATATATAAATAAAAACAGACTCGCATAACAGTACATGACGACTACCGGCCGCAAACATCCCAGGCCCAGCTGACGGACCCACCAGGCTGAGGCTGCCAACAGCAGATCACTGCACTCTTGCACTTTTCCAACCTACTCCCACTAACTCACCCAGCCTCCCTGCCTCCCTCATTCAGAGCCACCAGAGGACCACTCCAGTGGCGATTGTAACGTCCTTTAACATGAACATCCTTGGTTAGGTACTTACCTGGTCTCCGGTTAAGTCATTGTACTAGGACCTACAGTGGTGTCTGCCTCACTGTGGTTGTATTGTGCGTGCCTTTGTGGTATGTTTCAAGGGCGGGTGCCCTCCATTCGTTACTTTCATGGTCTCAGACTAAGTTGGTGTGCTCCGAGGCACAGTGTAGTCTGCCTCGCTGTCAGTGTACCTCTATTTTAGTTTTGTGGCATGTTCCAGGGACAGGCGCCCTCCTGCTTTGGTTAGTTGCCTGGTCTTGGGTTAAGTCTGTGTTGCAGCAGCCCAGTGGCGTCTGTTGCTGTGGTGATTGGGGAGCCAAGTTGTGCAGCGATATGGCGTTCCCTGGGGCAAATAAACAGCCAGTTGGACCAGTCTCTTGTAAAATTGCAGTGGTTTGTTTGGTCATCTGTCTGGTTTTGTGATGTGTTCCAGGGGTGGGTGCCCTCCTGGGTTGATTGCTTCCCTGAGGTCGCGTTAAGAAGCTGTTGATACACAGTCTACCTTGCTGGTAGAGTCCAATTCTAGTCTGGCTAAATTCAGTACAAGGTCTAGTGTAGCTAAGTTCAGTAGCAGTGTTATCCAGATAATCCCAGTTCTAGGGTGGCTAAATTCAGCAGTAGGGTTGCCCAATACGATAGGATTCTAGTTTGACTAAGCTCAGCAGCAGCAGCAACACCTGGTTCAGTTTTATTCTATAGTGGCTAAATCCTGTATCAGTGTTTTCTAGCCGAATTACAATGGTGTGTCTAAGCTCAACAGCAGTGTTCCCTAATTCAGTACGATTGTAGTGCGACTAGGATCAATGTGCAGCTGGGTTTAAACAGTGGCACACTTCAGGCCGCAGCTAGGTTACACACCATGACAAATTCAAAAGGTAACAGGGCACAAACAGTAGCAAACTTCAGAGCGCAGCTAGAATCCACACAGTGCCAAAACAGGCAACTGGATTTAAGCAGTGGCAAATTCAGACGGCAGTAAGATTCAACCCGTGGCAAATTTTACCATGCAGGATTTAAAAAGTGGAAAGCCTCACAGGGCAACCAGACAAACTCTGGTGAACTTCAGAACGCAGCAGGACTAAACCCGAGGCAAATTTCAGGATGCAGTTGGACTCAACCCAGCTGCAAAAGTCAAAGTATAGCAGGGTTCAAACTTTAGAGTTCAGCAAAATTCTGCACAGTGGCAAAATCAAAGTGGCAGCTAAACATAATGTTTAAACCTCTGAATACAGATCGAAATGTGCGATCTGCATATAGGTTAGCATTATGTAGGAAAGTGCTCTGTATACAAGGAGGAAACTTAGTGCTAAGCTGCGAGAGATAGAGTGGGCTAGAGTGAGCCAATCACAGTCTGGGATGTGGTTGATGGCAGGTGTGGAGACCATAGGATTATCTCCAACCCACCCACACGCACACACTCACTCCCTCCCTCAGCTTCTACTGGCATAATATGCACATAAGATCTTGTGACCGGATGGGCTACTGTCATGGAGAGAGGATTGGTCAACAGAAGGTTTCTGTGTTGAGTCTCAGGAGAAGTCACAAATGTCAGAAGTAGGTTTGAAGACAAAGCATGTGATAATCAGGAGGCATATGGTGCCCATCATTCCAGGTGGATCGATCAGTTGAAGGAATGCAACTGGGCTGTTCATAATTTTTCATTAGTTGTCCAGAGTACTTTGCTACCACTTTCAGATACAAATAGGTTCAACAGGTTCTTTTCGGGATCCAGCTCGACAATCTGATGGAAGATAGTGTATGGTGTCTAATGATCAAGTAGGTATTGCTTCATGAGGGTGAGGTCATACGATCGATTGGGTGGTTGTCTGGGTAAGCAATGTGCCCTGCTCCTCAGTTAGGTTTCTGGTGGCTGTCCTGGGGTTCAGTCATAAGTTGTTTTGGTGGACGTTTCAGGAGATGAAGGCCATTAGTGGTTCTCTGAGGCTTGGAGTCTCTAGATGTCAAAGCACAATGGGGTTAGAGTCATGACTCGATTGCTGTGGGTTTGCCGATGGATAGGTCTGGGTATTTATGTGCAAGGTGGTAGGAGACCTTAGAGGAGAGGTAGGTGTGTAGACTTCCAAAGCAAAAACAACCTGTACTACTATTGGCTTCTTGCAGGCAGGTCCAATTTCACAGCTAATGTTTGCCATTCTTTCTCAAATAGACACATTTCCATAATGTGAAACCAAGGCTCTGTAAATTGCCAGGTAAAAGATAGGGGCAACCTAAAAACCCACTTATTACCACAAGCTACATGCGGCAGGTTAGTAGCGACAAACCCTTCAGAGAAAGCACCCATTTCCTCTTAATTGGTATGTTAACTTACACAAACATGCGCATTGCCCTGCGGGGACTAGACAGTGAGCAGCACAAAGCATTTCTGCAGTGGCCAGAACCCCATGCCCAGAGGCCTATCCTTCTGCCGCCACAGGTTTCAAGCACTTCTCACAGCCACATAAATGAAACACTCAGACAGGACACTAGGTGTTAAGTTAGCACCAGAACTTGATGCCGCAACCCTACAGGGGGTTCTTCAGAATCAAACAAGAAGCAGACCCGAAATGTGCATCACAAAGCTGGTGCATCATTCCTTGGCTTAAGGGGTGGAGTAGAATGGCGAAGAAGCATACAAGCACTGAAAACAGGGTGCACAAAGGGATCCGGGGGGGGGGGGGGGGGGGGGGGTCGGGGTTATTGGATTTACAGGCCACCTAGACTGCAATCTAAGGTTTGCTGTCTGGACTTCTTGCTAGGTAAGGATATCTGCCAGATTCCCTTTCAAAGCTTTGAGCAACAGCCAACGGTGATGTCAAACTCCTTCAGGCAACGGTCTTGAATACTCCTGGGTTAGACCCATTCTCCACTGCAGGGGGCATTGGCTTCGGTTAGTGGTATAAAAAAAAAAGCCAAATGTAATCCTTGTTCATTTCATTAGCCCTTCCATTGGGAGCCAGATAGACATGCCCAGAATAATAAATGATAACGCAGCATTTTCTTCCAGGTTCCATCCAAATTAAGCTGCCAGTACCAGGCTGACCCAGATGCTGCTGCGGATTAACATAATCCAGCAAATGGGAGGTCTGCAAAAAAGACCCGCTTTGCTTCTGTGAGTCATTGGAGCCATCACCTTCCTGAGGACCTCCGATACCTGCAGTCAACAATTGCCTCATATCTGATGGGCAAACCCAGGGCATTGCCGAAAACACAGCAATTTCAATTTTCTTATCGGCTGGGGCCCCAAGCAGATGCATCTTCCAAGGTGATTGTTTGAGAACACAGGCATGCGCAGAAGGCAATTTTGACCACAAGAGGCGTTATTTGAAACCTTGCAAAGAACGTTTGTTCACAAAACAGTACTGGCTCATCTACTGCTTCCCATCCTTGGGAAATACTGCTCAACTTCAGTCGCAACCTATTTATCATTTTGACAGTTCATAGTGGTGTAGCACTGCAGCAAGTTTACCTTGCACAACTCCGCCCCTCCCTTTAATTCAAGAGGAAGGACCCAGTTGTCCTCCCCAGTGGGTTTGCATTCTCGCAGTTGCAGCTTTTTTCAACTAAAATCTACAGCCTGTCATGCCCCACTTTAACGAATTCTGGGGCACTACTGGTTGCATCAAGTACAGGCATACATTAAAAAGCATTCTGCATGATTTCCCTACTTCTGTCTGGATAGGAGGTGCTCTTTTCCTCCAGTTTTTCCACAACCATGGTCACTTGAATAGCCTTGTCCCTGCTACCCACAATGTTCCGGCATTACTATACCTGTATGATTCAATGAGCCAAGCCTGCCTTTCAGTTGGTCCCCATCCATTGTAGAAGGGACGACGCACCATGGTTCCGCATGGACCTGCTCAGCCTTAAGGCTTAGCTTCAAACAGCTATCACGATCCATTTCAGGCCTGTTGGCAGTTTCCAGTGCTTGAAGAAACCAGATTTTCCTTTGCAGAGTAGCTGTGCAGCAGAATCCACAGGGAGAAACACTGACGAACGGGGACAATTTAGATCATAGGGCTTCACAGATGGTTAAGCAAAATATGCTGCACACTAAATAATTAAGCTTAGAGTACTATCGGCTAGAACAGGACATTTGACTTACAGAAGTTTGATAGAGTTAAGAGACCAAGTGGTCACTCGGTCAAAGCAATGACAACTACATCCTAGTTGCTAGCATTTTGTACTTGCAAAATAAGGGGTTCTGCAAGTGAAGGCTGAACAACCTGGCCAGGTAAACTAAGTGAAGCCATAAAGATAGCCGACCTACTTGAATGCTTTACTTTAAAAAAAGCCAGCATTGGAAAATTCAGATATGGACCTTTTCCACAATGAAAAGCTTGGTTTGGGTATGTATAGAAAAAGAACCGGTGATACTAGCAACACATACCAAGAATTGCATCCCCATGGAGTCTTCACGCACACCTTACCTGTTCCAATGTAAGACGAGACGCTAGCAGCATGTCGTATCAGGCGAGGGTATCACTTATTTTCCTATTACAGCAAAGGTTTTTAGAAGTGGTACAGTGTGAGCAGATGTTATACAGAGAACGTCAGGGCTCAGAAGGTGCTCACGCCAGCAGCTAGCGACTATGGACTCTGGGCGAGTAAGAAAGTGTAGAATTGAAGAGTGACGAATGGCTGGCTAGTAACACGAAAATTGAATCTCTACCCCTTTTGTGGATGCATCAGTGCCAGCACGATAACCCATTTTGGCTAAGCTGTTGCTTCTAACATCTAGGCAATACAACACCAAATCTCACACAGATGAACCCATGAGTTAACTATTGGTGTTGCAAGACACTATCTGTTGGCAGACTAAAAGCCATCCTAGTACCACACTTGTTTAGGAACGTGTGCATTAGCAACTAGACCGATAGCCAGACTAAATAAAAAAAAAAAAAAAAACAATCATG
Source organism: Ambystoma mexicanum (assembly GCF_040938575.1). NCBI lineage: Eukaryota > Metazoa > Chordata > Amphibia > Caudata > Ambystomatidae > Ambystoma > Ambystoma mexicanum. The sequence goes on from NC_090930.1 coordinate 1,120,847,741, forward strand.
GATTGTACATAAATCTGACAAATGAAGTTGGCATCTCACAAACTTCATTTGCAGCAAACTAGTGACTGCTTAATCATTGATGCACAATACCCATGAGCTCCCCACATCTTCAACCCAAAAGGATGGGGGGTGGTCATGCTGCTGATTACGTTCAGTAAAGGAATAAGTCCAACTCAAGTTGCCTACTGCCCACATGGCAGACTTGAAGAGGCAAAGATCAGGCCATATAATCTGCAATTAGGGGGCTTCCATCTTTAAAATCTTTTTTTTAGAAAAAAAACCATAACACCATAAAAAGTACCTTCACGCCCCATTCTAGAATTATTTTGCCCACTACTGTGCGTATGGAAAGTAATGGAATGTTGCTCCTTCCCCACACTGGGTGAGGTTGACAGTCCTAACGAACTGCTTTAAAACGCCAGCAATGCATTATTCCCTCAGTATTATAGATCTAGGGGCCTCAACCATGCATAAGTTTATGGAAATAACTATTGAGACTGCACGCCTGACCATGCCAACTAGAATTTCCCACTGCAGTTTAAATTCAACCAGACAATGCTGGTCCTTTTTACTTGAATATGTAGGGTTATCCATCCTGAGGCAGGTAAAGTATTACTAAAAGTCCTTCCTCGCGAAGAACTGCAAGGACAATAGCAAGCTATGCAGCTACCCTGGCTAGAGTCAAGGGTAGGTCAAATGAGAAGCTGTGGTCTGAAGCTTGACATGGGAGCTGCAAGGCCCTAAAACATCGGTTACAGAAACAGTACTTGCCCCTACTCTGCTGCGTCACCAACTATGATTGTTAAAGGATTTAGATTCAGTCCTCAGACCAGGATACAAATGGTGTATTAAATCCTACCCACACATCCCCATGCCACAAACGACACGCACGAGTGATTTACCTTAACTATGCATTTCTCCAACGGAAAGATTAAGTCAAAGAACAAATTATGGATTATTTTTTTTATTTTGCTTAGTACATGTGAATAGGAGATCCGAAATGATATAAAGCAATATACATAGTCCATAAATAATCCGCACATGAGATCTTTCTCACGTCTACATTACATAACACTGGCTTGTATTCAGAATACTTAAAATAAATCCAGTGACAGGATAAAGTCCATAAAAATGCTGTCTTCCCTTGTATGAAATTGTTCAAGTATAAAAACTCAATACAGTGTAAAATAGTCACTTTAGGTCAAGAATAAAAATTGCAAGTATTGCAGTTTCATGAGTCGTCTTATAAAGCAGCATTTTCTAGTCAAACAATTTACATACAACTGAGCGACAATGGATGCTCTCCATTTGAAAGATATTCACATTGGAAAAATACAATAACGAAAATGCAGTAGATTTCAAAATGTAAATGTGATGGCAAGTACCATCATACAGTGCACATACAGAATTTAAATAAATCCAAGTCAAAATATTCAGTTGAATAGTTCAATATTTAATATGCTACATCTAAACCTACAAAATAATTTATGCCATGAGATGAATAAGTCATTGCATCTAAAGTTAAACTTCTTTAGAGCCCAGCGTGGTAAAACTTCAAAATAAATAGGTTTTTAAATAGCATTACTTAAGGCACAGTATGAACTGCAACAATAACCCTTGTAGAACTGCAGCCAAACCAACGTGCCACGTACTGCATATTCACCAATAAATACATTTTAATATTATTCTTAAACATACTATATATATAAAAAAGTAGACCCTTTCCCCTCAAAAAGGAGGAAAATCGAAATTTCTTTAAATCAAGTATGAATGCCAGGATGTGTATAGCATATCACGCCTTCTGCAAGAATAGACTACGGGTGGACTGGTGCCTTGCGTTTTAGTATAGGACCTTGCCTCTTTGGTATGCAAGACAAAGGTTGCGTTTCACTCACAGGTCTGTGCAGACCTCCGTTCTGCAACCATCTAGCACTGCTGAATTGCTCACATAAGCAAATGTACACCAGTGTTCTAAGCGGACTCACTCACGGAGGATATAAGCAATTTGAACCCCATGGAGGAACTAGCCCAGCCCATCAAAGTAATTTGTTTTACATAACCCGACACACATAGCTAGAACAAGCACTCCTAGTTTCCACATAGGGTTAAACCCAGCAAGATTCCTCTGCCCTTTATGCACAAGCTATGAATAGAGGCAATACACAGAAGAGATGCCGGCTGCAGCTAATGGCTGATCCGGTTTCCAAACCAAAAAAAGCTGACAGCAGCAGTTACAAAGTTTCCCAAAAGTGCAACAGGATGGGGACAGGGATTAGAGGTTGACAAGCTCAAACAAGCGCAAGTGATGGGTCCTTTCCAGAGCAGTCTGTGTTATTGATAGTCTGTACAGCTGCTGCACACGCTCATTCCACATCACTTGCTCCACAGTTCCCCTCAATCCAGGGAACAGATGAGAAAATAACGTTGGTGCCTGTCCATCCTTCGGCTGGCAGGAAATGCGCCTGGGATTGTTCGATGGCCGTTTGAAGAGTAAGCAGACCTCACATATTACAAGCTCTATAGGCTGTATTGAAAACAAAACAATTGGTGCTTTAACACTAGAAAGTTTGTTGTAGGCCATACGTATTGCTCAGTTATGCCTTTACACCATGTTACATCAAAAACATTTTTTCTCCTCCCTCACACTTGTAAAAGGCATTTTCCCTGATAATGTAAAAAACATACCTCATCGGTTTTTAGTGTCGGCTATACTCTTGCCACTGTTCGAAAGAGAAGTTACATTGTTTCCTCTCAATACCGGAAGGAGGCCCTTCCCCCTTATCTGACCCATGATTCGAATGCATACTGTACAGACACTGGAATAAAAAGTTTGTTTCGCTATGGCATAGGTTTGCCCTGCTTAAAGCTGCTTAGTTAGTTAACAGTCTCGTAACTACTGGAAGGCTGAAAATGTGAAGAAAAAATAAGCTCCTGTTCAGATGTCCCAAAAGCTACTGCATGCGGTCAGTTTGCAACTGCTGTGGTTGGTACTGGCCAAAGGCTGCAGCCGCTGCTGCAGCCGATCCTGGTGCAGCAGCGGCAAGTGGCTGCTGGACAGCATAGCCATAACCTGCTGTTGTGACATAGCCAGGTGCTGCAGGGGAGGCCGCATAAGGGTACTGGTCGTAGGCTGCCGCCGCAGCAGCCGCTGCATATTGTGCATATGCAGCTCCAGTGTAATCAATATATGGTGATGTGGAAGTAGCAGCAGCTGCTGCAGGCTGGACATGTGGAATCACAACTCCTGGCTGCATAAAAGCCTGAGGGTAGACGTAATGTGCTGGAATCCTGTGTCAAAACAGGAAAAAGAAAAAAAAGTTACCATGTATCAATACAGTTGCACAACAAACTCATTTTTTAAAAGGGTATTACGGTCATAGGGTTGCCACAATAGTTTGGGTGCCCTAAAACACAGTCCTTAGTACCCACGCGACAGCCAGCTTTCAAGTAAGTCACATGTAACCAGGTGAGTCATATTGACTGAACAAAAGTAGGCAAGTTAACGTGGTGTATCTGGCCGCTACAACCTTTGCAAGGCTAGACTTCACTGGGAGCTAGGCTACCTCAAGGGGGCTCCAAAGTGACCCTTAATGTTAGGACAAAGAACTTTACCCCAACAAGATATTGTGGCAACCCTACTCAAATTGCTACAGTTTCTGCAAACATTAATTTCTCTGCAACCTCAAAACATTAACAGCAGGTGCAAGGAACACAGCAGCAACCACACTGAAAAATCAGCAAATGCATCTAAACAGTAGTTAAAAAGGATGATTAAAATAAACCGAACTAGAGAAGGCATCCCTACTGCACAGGGAAATCGGCTACGTTGCAAGATACTAGCATCCCTACTGCACAGGGAAATCGGCTACGTTGCAAGATACTAGCCAGGTAGAAAGGCCACTTGCCCCTCTGTTCTTCACATGCACAGTTTGACTGGCCATTAAAATAATCCCTCACCAATGTTGGGGTGTGTGGGGGCGGGGACTGCAAATGGAGGACCACCTACACAGCAGGTGGGAACATGTACAGGAGACATCAAGAGCACTAAAAACAGCATTAACCCCCACAATAATACAGGGGTTAAGAGCGCAATTACACTAACATTGTACCCTCCCGCCCCCAAGCCATTTATACCAAAATATTGTGGTGCCTCACTACTGCATGGATTTCAACTTCTCTTAACCACCCTGCCCACTAAAAAAGAAGTTAAGTCCCAACACGCTGGCAGCACAGAGCAAAGTCCTAAAAGCCCATTTGGTTTACAAGACCTTGCTGGGGAATGAATTCAAGCTGCAGTAGCCCCAAAAGAGGGAGAACGGGGTGGGGGGGGAATATAAATAAAAAACATTAAAAACACAATCACATGCCGTATCATGTCAGCACAAACATTACAGGCCAACCGAACCAAGACCTTCACCAGGCTTGAAAGTTGATCACAACACTTTCAAAGGAAAACAACATAGAACCCTTACAGCACTGGAACAAACCACCCTTAAAAAAATTGACAGACAGGAACAAAAAGAAATGTTTAAACGCAACACCATAGATAATGAACCCAGGACAGACCAACATAACTAAAGTAATGCGTGTACCTAGTATATAGTGTTTCACCACTGCCATTTAAATTACTGTACATGGGGGTACATCAAATATGTTTTTACAGTGTAAACTAGAAGTACACAATAGTACAATTCATATAGCAGGTTTGTAGACAACCCAATACCTCCGAAAAGTATTGTTGCAATGAAAAAAAAAAAACAATCTAAAAACTCCAGACACTCAGCCTGCCCTGATGCAGTCACCACTGCACTTACATTTTCAACAACAAGCAAAGGTTAGGCAGGCTTGCCACACAACTACTCCATCAATGCCACAGATGGGCCATTCATGTACTTTCAGATTTCCGAGTCACTGGCCAGGCCCTAGAGTAGAAAAGGGCTAAAGCATATTTGGCCACAACAACTCACCATTCAACTTATCGGGTTGAAACAAATACACAGTTGGTTAGGACCTAAGGTTTACCCTTATTATGTGTCCACTTGTAGGTAGAAGTAAGATACATTTAAAGACGCACCCGTAATCAGGAGTTCAAGAAAATACACAACAGGCGCCTCTTGCGAAACGCTGAAGGGGACCAACAGCCATGGCACCTCATGGCATTTAGAAAGGGCATTGGCAGAGCAAGCTGTTCCTGAGCTATTTATGGGTCTGTTGCTGGTGGCCGATTTAGAAGGAATATATTCTATGGTCAAGAGAAACTGCAAAATAAACATTTAACCACTCATTTGTGGCTTCATTTGTAAATAAAGCCAAAAACATTGGAAGACAGTGAAAGAGGTGTTAGTGGTCTACGAGTAAGACAAAAGGACTGTTGGGAACTATAGGTGAAAAGGACTGCAGAAGACACACTTGTCTAAAAAGTTAAGATTAAAAAAGTTGAAGAAAAAAAGAAATCCTAAAAAGTGTAAACCGAGCCACTAACTCGGCATACATACTTGAAATTCGTGTTTACAGGGAAACACATGAAACCATATCTACAGAAGATTAGTAATGTAACCGTCATTCAACATTAAAATAGGAAAGTAAGTTTGTTACAACCATACACCATCTAGGACCGACAAAGGGTTTGAAGGTCCATTAACACCAAAGAGGAATGGGGCAATAAAGGAAAGGGCAGATGACAAAACTGTCGGACCCGTCCTTCAAGTTCGAGCGCCACCAGCCTAGAAAATCAATTCAGGTGCTTATTTTGTGAACCTCAAAGAAGTGCCATAACCTCAACCCACTAATAATAATCTACTTGAAGTGATGTACTTAATATCATGAAACTGAATCCTGTTCCAACAATGCATCGTTCTTTGCATCTCCGATTTGTAGACTTGTCCGGCACATTCCTGAACAAAGAAAATCCACAACAGAGTACATACATATTCAGACCAAATACTGGGCCTTCTCGAAAAGACTTTACAAACGAACTAAAACAAGTGAGACAGGGTATCCCATTCACCTTCCTTTAATATTGCATTTACTCAGTGAGAGGTTTTGAAGGTCTTGGCAACCAGAGAAATAAACCTCACTCTTACTCTGTACACCACAAATAAAACTACGAACAGAAATCTGCATCATAGGGCAAGAGGCCTGGCATTTGGAAGGGGCTGGTAGGTGGGCGGGGGGGGGGCGGGGGAAGAGGGGGTTGAGGGTCTGTGAATAGATTCTCCATTAACTGCCTACAGACCCTAGACTATTAAGATTCCCAATTTCTTCAATCCTCGATTTGGCGAAGAAATGGTCAATGCTCAGAGGCAATTCTCAACTAAGCAGCATTTTCAGTACAACTAGGAGTGGTCACCCTTTTACAGGGATGACAATCCAGAGAGGAAATAAAAACAAAACATTAAAAAGGAGGGAACACAGCCAAAGTGCATTAACGCTCCAATAGTCCAAGAACTGTGCAATTAAATGTAAACACTGCTTGGTTGCAGATAATTTACAGCAAGGTCAGTATCTTAGTACAAAGCCCGAACATAAACCAGATACAGGCTACAGGCTACTTGTGAACTGATAAGGGCTAGAGAAAGGGGCTTACAGGTTCGGCTTCACAAAAATATCAACTTTAGTTGGAGCTAATCAACTTGCATAAGGATGATTTTATCACCCAGTGCTACCTCATAGGGGGTGCTTGACATCCATAATCATGTGATGCAACTACAATGTTGCAGGCTTTGTTTTCCAAACCCCACAGGTTGGGCAACTACTGCCATGCAGTTCTGATGAATTTGGATAATCATAAAAAGGTAAAACTCTGCAAACCACTGCAATCGCACAATAGGCGAACTCTGTTCAATGATGAAACCACTAGGAGGATTGCAGAGGGAATGTCTCTAAGCAACGTCAATAGTCCAAGACTTCCGCCAATTTCCACAAATGGGCTTGTGGTTTCCTAGATCAGGTTACAACAAATCAAGAGAGCAGGCAACTTTACAACAGTGTTCCACGCATAACAATACAAATTAGCGAGACCAATACTGCACAGAAAAAGGCTAAGGAGGTATCATTGTGGAGGAGTCGATTAAATCCCAGCATGTTTCCAACACGACCAGCAGCACTGATCAAGCATGGGCCACCACTAAGCTTCAAGCCACCAATCATACAAAAGCAATCTGCCAACTGTGCCTTTTTTTTGGTTACGAAAGAATGCACACGTCACCTCCTGCCTTTTCTTTCTGAAAGTGGGCCCCATGTTCATGGCAGTAACCCACACTAAAAATAAAAAATAAATTAAAAAATTACGAAGTAGAAGTGTCATGTGGATGGGTCAAGCGAACATTAGGACAAAAAGGCTCACACGTTTTCTATGACCAAAATTCATAGAATATACTTTGATAATTAGAAGGCCAAAAGTAAAAGCACATTGTTAATAAAACAAAGAACCAAACAAACCCAAATACAACATGCAAGCAGTAAAGCTCATTTTCTTTTTTGAGAAAAATATATAAAATGTAGCACTCACTATAAAAAGACAGGCTACAGCTTCAAAGCAAAAAAAAATATTTGTATTAAAAAAAAAAAAACAGTCCTACTGCTCACCACAACACAAGTCAACACTCCTCAACACAAAACCAAACCCAAAATCCACTACAGCTTCAAATCCAAAAGACAAAGCACACAGTTTAGCTAACACCACTTCATGACTGTAATCGAGAAAGTCACACGGATGTCTACTGGCTATAAGGAAATAAAAAAGGAAACGTACATGCATCATTAATCACCATTTTAGCTTGAATGTTACTGGTGACACAGTTTTATTCCAAACAGAACTATTCCACCTCTTTATCATCAAATCCTTCTGATCAGTTATCTTAACTGATAACGATCCCTGTCAGATTAGAAAGAGAAATACATTGAGTCAAGCTGAAACTGGGAGACGAGAGGAAGGCAAATGGACAGTTGGTACCTTCATATAGACAGTGGGGCAGGTCTGGGGAATCTACTGTGACTATACAGTAATGGTGTTACAAATTCATAAAATCAGGTCACTATCAATTGAAGGAATTGTTGGGCAGCCCATATTTCCAGATTCAGAAACGAAGGAACACATTTTAAAGGTAGCACTGGACTTACCCAAAAGGCCTCTGTATAAGTGCTGGATGAATCTGCTGAACACCAAAAGCAAAACCTGGAAAACATTGAATTGTTCACATTAGTAATCACGTCCCAAGCACAGGACAGCCTCCAAATGAAGCAGCTCGACTGGCAGATAGAAGAGTCAGCTTTGACTGGGGAAGGAGCAATACAAAAGTAAGCCAGTGTATGAAGCCATGTTAAAAACCAGGTGGGTGGCATGGACAAATTGACAAAGAATGGCCTTGGGGGCCCTAGCATTATGCATCTTCGTCGTTGCCACAGACGTTAAGATGCATACAGAAGGCAGTGGTGACTTGAGAATGGTTCCTTGCGTGCAGTTTTAATGAACTATACTGGCAACCCCCTTCCCCCCCCCGCCCGTTTCAGGAGGAGTGTTCTGTGTCTGCTAACCAATTTTTGGAGCTCCAAATTCATAATAGTGCTATGGGAACATAAATGTACCACATCTATTAGAAGACCTGAATAGATTCTCATGTATCATAGGCCTCCAGATAAGCTCGGACGAGTTTCTTCCTAGTCGCTCTTCTGATACCGACAGGACAATAGAAAACCCAAGCACATTTACCTGAACTGCTCTTAAGTCCCCGTCTTGGTACAACAATCGTAATACAAGTCATTTGGTTTGCTGTGGATTAAACCACAGAACAGGTAGCCATCCCACAACAGTTACAAGCCAAGGTCTTGTGAAAGTGACTTGGGTGGGGAGATTTCTATATATATATATAAAAAACAATTTTTAAAAGAATTGTTTTTTTTTTAAAAAGTAAATCATTTTAATGTGGGGCAAGACAAGCTAGTTGTCCGATCGCATTTTACAACTGTGCACCTGGCCTGATGCATCCACAGATGTGTTTGCCTTATTTATGAAACGTACTCCTATGCACAAGCACCCTTAGTTTCCCAGTCCCTTTCATAACTTCAGAGTGAAGCACTTTCTCGCAGGTTTGTTTTTTGCACCCTTAACTCAACTGATTTAAAAGACACTTGGTGTGTTTTTCCCCACAAGTGGCAAAGTATGGGATTAGGTTGCCCTCAGCCTGACAAGTACGTTACATTATTACTATAGTACACATTTCGCCACTCGAATGGTATTAAAGCGATGATCCTTGTCAGTGTAAAGGATCATTGTTACCCTGCTCACAGTGGCAGAAAGACGCATGTGGGGGTGAAAAGGAAAAGTGGGTCAAGGACAAGCGTGGGAACAGTTAGAAAAAGAACAGATCCAACTTACAACATGCAGGGAAACGAAAACAAGGTTTAGCAATGGCTACAATAAGAGCAAAGTTCAAATGTTCTTCTGGTCAAAACACTAATTAAAGGAATGGCACAGAGTTAACCATATTGGCTAGCAGAATTCAGAGAGACAATTACCAGTGTAGTGACGATACTATATTAAATCATGTTCGGCCTGCTCGAGAGTTCCTAGGAGTTGTGAAGGCTCCTAACCAGAACCATATTGGACCCCATCTTGCTGATCGCATGGCCCCCGATGTACCAAACAGGGCTGATAAAGCATGACCGCCTGTCTCAATAGCACCCATATTGTGGTCAGTGCCAGGAAGCGTTGCTACTACAGGGAAAGGGAAAAACCCACACTTCCCCATCACCCAGCCTAGCTTTCTTCTAGCCATCAGAGGCTTGCAGGTGTAGTTCAGTGAATAAAAAGGAGGTGTACAATGGATCACTTACCCGGCTGCATTATACGTGGCTTTGCCCCCAGGTACGCAAGATTCACATTGGCTTTCCTGCCATCAATAATAGGGTTGGGGTCTTTGCAGGCCCTCTCTGCCGCACCACGGTCCGCCATGGTAACCTATAAAAAAATATATATATATAAAACACACAAAAGTCACATTTCTGTTCCCATGGTCATAGTCAGTAAGATAGGTAGCACGCATTGCAAGTTAGTTTTCAACCCTAACAAAGCCAGTTCAACCTTTCGAGGTGGCTAAGTGAATGCTAAACCCAAGTTGGGCTATAAAAAAATGGTATATTTATTCATGCTTGCTATGGCTGAACATTTACCGTGGTTACAGCATTTAGTGTATATAAATCTTTCATATAAAAATATGAACAATTAAAAATCCCATGCGGACACCAATTTCATGTATAACAAAACCTGACTACGCAGCTTAGCTGGCCCACTGAGCGAAGTCACAGACCCCAATTGAATAAGCCATTCTGCACGCTGCACAGTTTTAACTGGGGCACCGAATGGCAACTGCATACTGCAACGGGAATGACGAATAAGGAACACACCGGTTTAAAGACCACTGAAACACCCGGTTTAAAGACCACTGAAACACCATAAATATGTGAGGTGGGTTGGGGAGACGTGAAGGACATACAAAATAAAACACTTATACCTAGCGATTCACAAAGTGTAAAATCACATGCCATATGATATGGATGTATTATTAGTAATTAACACAATTTAAAAAATGAAACCAAACATGGGGCCTTGGTTTCAGAGAAGTGGACAAGTTTCGTTTGTCAAATAAAATACCAAAGTGGTGAATGAAAAAGTTTACAAGCTGGCAAAGTTGCGGTAGGACCCTCGGTCTCCGTTATAGAAACAATGATCGGGGGGGGGGGCATCGTAGCGGTGAGGTGGATCAAAATAAAGCTATTATTGCGAGGAGGTTGTCAACGAAATGCCGCCTTTACTTCAACATTACATTGAAAGACATTAGACTGCGGGGGGGGGGGGGGGGGGAGTACGTTTTAGTAAATAGGCGTAGCAGAGCCCAATGCCTAAAGGTCTCGGTGTGGGGCACCCACCACTTGAAAGTACCTAGTGAGGGAGAGAGCGAGTTATTGATCTTTACAAGTGTAACAGTTAATCTTATAGGATTTTGGACGGGAACTACAAACACAAAGTGGGCACCCATTTCAATGATGTCAGGTTTGAAAGCATCAATCAATTCGTATCGTGCCTTATTTTGGAGGGAAAAGGGGGCAAGTGGGTACTAAACGTCTGTACGCACAATATCTAAAAACAAAAGGAAAAACCAACCTCCCCGGGGGGCTGGGCAGTAAGGAAAGCATTTTGAAATAGCCTAAACAGAAGCCCCTTTTATTTTCTGTGCACTCGCCATCACCCATCCTCATTTGGTGTTAATATGGGGCATTTTCTGCCATTGCCCTAATGCGATAATGGTTTGCAATACACCATATACCCTCAAGTCACTTACAAATCCATAGCCGCGCGACTTGCCCGTCTGCCGGTCAGTGATCACCACCGCCTCCTCGATCTCGCCGAAGACTTCGAAATACTTGCGCAGGCTGGAGTCGGTGGTGTGGTAGGGCAGACCCCCGACGAAAATCTTGGTGTAGGTGGTGTCCTTCTGCGTGCTGTGCATCTTACCCTCCGTTGCCTCCCACCGCCGCTGCTTGGCCCCAAGGGGTGCTTCTTCCGAGTCTACACAACAATAAGCCCCGCCCTGCGTCTCCCGGACTGTTACTGCTGCGGGACTGTGCGCGGCTGGGGCACGCTGGTGCGCAACACGGGGGTCAAAGGGTAACGGGCGATTCACGCAGGGCACGAGCTCTTCGACAAGCCACACTGAAGATCAGTCGCCCTTGGCTGTTCCCTAAAAGAGCCAGCGGCTATTCAGGCCACGCCCACCCAGAACTGGGCGGTGTTTAGGCGGCTGTTGCTGTCTATTGGTCTCCTGGCCTGTGACGTAGAAAGAAGGAAGCTAACAGGTTGCACGGCTGTTTTACCCAGCAGCTGTTGCGAAAGAACGCGCATAGAAAGGGAGGAGGAGATCACCTGTGCTTTAATGCCCACCCCGCATACCAAGTCTACCGACATGGCAACCGGCAGCTGTTGCCGCCAATAGCTGGACACTTACCCCCTCTTCTGCCTGTTTTCAGAAAACGGCTAAGGTTACATGAGAGTTCGGGGGAGGGGTGGCAAGATGTGCACATGCTTTGCTTCAGCCTTCATCATTACTAGTGCATTCACAACTCTCTTGTTTGGATGCCGTTAACTGTCTATGACTACGTTTTATCTTCCAAACAAGTCTATACCTTCCAGGGTTTACAATGAAATCACCCTTCCAATAAACCTTCACCATGCTCCAAAACATGTCTAATTCTCATTAACATAAATGTGTCTGTTGTGTCTGTAGTGGATCTACTCTACTTTATTAAATAAACAGCTGGTGGGGACTTGTATATGTCCAAGTTCTTATCAGGTACGTACTTTCAGTTCAGTTCAGGGCTTCCCCAGTTAAGTCACTGAGGGAAGTGGGTGCACTAGGGTGGCACGCTGTAAGCTTCTAGGGCCCCCAGGTAACCTCCTGTGGCTGTGGTGTTACACCCTAGAAGCTGGTCTGTACGGCTGCTGGAAGTTCTTGCCTTCTTGGCTCCTCATCAGGAGCAGCGCTCTGGTGCGACCGCTTCATCTGGCGGGCTGCCAGCTCTGAAGCGGGAAACGTTTTCCCGCGGAGCGTGGGCTCGCGAGATCTCGTTAGGTGAGATCTCGCGAGAACACGCTCCCGCGATCAAGAGATATCCCCACACACCTCCTTTGCTGGGAAAAAGGATGCATGGTCATTCCATGACAAAGTCTGCAAACCTGCTGGGTTTTCTTCTCTCTCTCTGAGGTCTGCTTAGATCTGTAAATGGGGCAGGATTGCTGGAGTGCCCTTGAGCAGATGCGGGTGATTCAAGTTCTTCTTCCCTTGCTCTTCGCTGTGACTCCCTGGGTGTGGTTGGAGAGTCGGGGCTTGAGAACTCGTTGCCCTGGTGTGGCTCCAAGACACCCCTTTCTGAGCGGCGAGGGTTTTCGGATGTCCCTTGGCGGTTTTGCTCTTCTCCGGTGTCCCAGTGTGGTTGTTCCACATCTTCCCTTCTGCGGTACATGGCCACTCTCTCCAGATTCCACTTCCTTCCGTCGCTGGTGCAGATGTGGTTTGACCCTCTCTCCATGACTTCTATGGGACTGCTGTACTTGGAGCCGGTGTCATTGTCTTTGTGGGGAAGGCGTATTTTCACCAGGTCAACTCTATTAATTGTTGTGTGTCGAGCGGCTCGACGCAAGTCCCCTTGGGCCTTCATGGCTTCTTTGTTGCGCCGCATTCGAAACGCTACGTCGTCCATGTTCACGTCTTCGTCAGCCCTCACTTGATGGAGCCAGGGTGGTACCAGTGAGGATGCGGCCCTTCTCCCCCTCAGCAGATGGAATGGGGAGAAGCCAGTGATGGCGTTGGGGGTGAGGCGGTGTGCCGCTACTGCTTCCTTGACCGTCTTGTACGGGTCAGAGCCCGAGGCATGAGCCAGTTGAAGTGCCCCTTTGATGAAGCGGTTTGCTCGCTCAACCAGGCCATTGGCCTGTGGGTGGTACAGGCTTGCTCTCCGTTGTCGAATGTTGTTGAGCTTGTGAAACTTCTCCATTTCTCGGGAGAGTAACTGGACTCAGTTGTCTGTGACGAGTTCTTCTGGTACACCTTCCCGCTGGAATACGGCGGTGAGTGTTTCAATGACTGTGCTTGTGGTGATGCCTGACGTGAAGTCAGCTTCTACCCATTTGGAGAAGTAATCAACCATAACTATCCCATATCTGTGCTCTGGGGGCATGATGTCCAGGGGCCCAATGAAATCCAAACCTAGTTTTCGCCACACCCCTTTGGGCACTTCGGTGGGCAGCATGGGGGCTTGCCTCACAGTTAGGCGCTTGTCACTGTTGGTGCACTCGTGGCACATTTTCGACCATTTGTCTTATGTCCTGGTCCATGCCTGGCCACCAGTAGGCGTCGCGTATCCTGCGTCTGGTCATGTTGCACCCCAGGTGGCCTGAATGTGCCCTGCACATTATCGCTCTCTCGCTGGGCCATCCCTCGCGAACCCAGGTGCTGACGTGCCGTAGGGCCTCGTCCTGTTCGAACTCCTCCCGCCAGTGGCGCTCAATCAGGTCCATGTATTCGCCGTTCCTCAAGTCACTGATGGAGGCCACGACACACTCATCCTCCAGGAACGTGGTGTCGGGGGCGCTTTGGCTCAGGAGTCTGGACATGCAGTCCGCTTGTGCATTTTTCCACCCCGCAATGTGTGCTATTTCGTACGTGTATTCTTGAAGCTTTGCGGCGATCCTGGCCAGCCTCGGGGTGGCTGTCTTGGTGCCGCCCGGGCTCAACATGTGGATGAGGGGCTTGTGGTCGGTGACCAGCTTGAATCTCGTCCCCCATATGTACGATCTGAAGTAGTCGACGGCCCATGCACATGCCAACATTTCCTTCTCGACTGTGGAGTAATTCTTCTCCGATGCGGATAACGCTTTGGATGCAAACGCCACAATGTTCTCAGCGTCTCCCTTCTTCTGGGTCAGGGTGGCCCCCAGGCAATACGCGCTGGCGTCTGTGGTAATGCAGGTGTCCCATTCAGGGTTGTATGGTTTCAGGCACGGCGCGTGTAGGATTCTTTTTTTGATTTCCCGGAACGCCTCGTTCTGTTCCGGACCCCACGAGTAGGTTGCCCCCTTCTTCAGGAGCTCCCTCATGGGAGACGTGGTCTCGGAGAACCTGGGGACGAATTTGGCATAGTACTCCGCTAGACCCAGGAATCAGCGTAGCTCCTCCTTGGACACCGGAGCCGGGGCTTCTGTTATGGCCTGCATGAGGTCCTTCTTGGGACTAACGCCGTCACTTGAAATGCAGTACCCAAGGTATTCTACCTTGTTCACTCCGAAGACGCACTTTTCATGGCGTAGGTGAATGCCCTCCTCTTGAAGCCTGTTCAAGACAGCCTTGAGTGCCTTGTCATGGGTCTCGTTGTCTCTGGCATACACGAGGATATCATCTTGAAAGAAGGAAACATTTGTGAGTCCTTTGAGTAAGGAGTTCATCATTCTCTGAAATGCGGATGCCGCCGATGACAACCCGAATGGCATGCGGGTATATTGAAAGGTGCCGAAGGGCGTGATGAACGCTGTAAGGGGGCGAGAGGCTTTGTGCAGGGGAATCTGGTGATAGGCATCACGCATGTCCAGCTTAATGAAGATTGCCGCCTCTTTCATCATGAGGACGATCTCATTGATACTGGGGAGTGGAAAGCTATCTGTGATCACCTCTAGATTGAGGCTTCTCAGGTCGATGCAGATCCTAAGGTCGTTGCTGGATTTCTTTTTGATCAAAACTACTGGACTCAACCACTGTGAGGATTCCATGGTCTCGATGGTTCCTTCTTCGACCATCTTCCGAAGGTGGGCCTCCAATGCGGGTCTCGCTGTGGCAGGCACTGCCCTGACTTTGTGTTTCACCGGTATGGCGTTGGGTTTTAGGCGAATCCTGTGGACATAGTTTCTCACTTTTCCTGGGTTCTCGGAGAACAGGTCCGGGAACATCTCCTTGAAGTTCAGCGCTGCTCCTGAGGAGACCATGAGAACCTGTTCCGGAGAGCTGGGATCCAGCTTCATGCTGAGTTTGTGTTGATCGTCCCATCCCAGTACAGCTGGGCCTTTGGGTGAAAAATACACTTTGGTGGTGGTGGACCTCCCTTTGAATTCGATCCGGGCTTTGATGTAGCCTAAAAGGTCGACAGTTGCACCACTGAACACCGTCGGCTTTTGCCTGGTCGTTCTGATCTCTACTTGCGCTCGACCCATCATCTCCTTGTACGTGTTAATGGGGAGGATTGTGAGGTCGGATCCCGAGTCTGCCATGACGCGCGTTTCCATTCCGTCAACTTTAATGGTGCAGTGGGGCTTTTCCCTCCTGGCCTGGGGAGCGTTGACCATGACCACCATGGGTCTGTCCTGCTGGTCGTCATCGTCGCTTGAAACACAGTCACCATCGACACGGGAAACCGTCTTCTCCCGCCACGTGCATGCCTGAGCCACGTGGCCGATGCGTCCGACTTGGAGCACTCCTTATTCCTCGCGGGGCAGTCCTGATCATTCGCCATGTGCTTGGTGCTGGCGCATCTACAGCATTTGGGTGCCTCCTTTTGCCTGGGACCTTTGTCTCTGGGGCCGTCGCGGGACTGCTTGTCTCTGCGGCCGCTCCATTGTAGCGCCGCAAGTTCGGGCGCGGGCAGGTGACTTCCCGCCTCTTTGCGTCTGCTGGAGGTTTCCTCCTCCGCCCTAGCAATTTGGATGGCCTTGTCAAGGGTGACCTCCTTTTCTTGTATGAGCTTGTCCTGGACTTTCCTCGAGTTGGTGTGAACGACGAGCATGTCGCAGATGACCTGTTCTGCGTTCTCGCCAAAGGCGCAAAGAGAGGCCAGCTCCCTCATCCTGGTGATGTAATCGTCCACGTGTTCGCTCCCTTCTTGTTTGCGGGTGTAGAACCTCAGTCTGTGCAGTACAACGTTCTCCTTATTGGTGAACCTCTTCACGATGCGACGGGTCGCTTCCTTGTAGACGTCGTCGTCATCATCGGCCGCAGGTATCTCCTTCAACCCAGCAAAAATGCACTGCCCTTCAACCCCCAACGCATTTAACAGCATCGCCTTCTTCCTCACGGGGGCATACCGCGTGCCGCCTATCGCTTCCAGATAGGTGGAGAACAGGGGCTCCCACTTCATCCATGGAATTGCTGGTGTCCCCGGTGACGGGAGAAAGGCAGGGGGCGGCGTGGCGCCTTGCATGGTGAGGCCGTGGGGTCTTTGGTATCCTCGTCGCCAATTATGTTGTGGCCTAGAAGGACGACAGGACGCTGTAGTGGATCTACTCTACTTTATTAAATAACAGCTGGTGGGGACTTCTATATGTCCAAGTTCTTATCAGGAACGTACTTACAGTTCAGTTCAGTTCAGGGCTTCCCCAGTTAAGTCACTGAGAGAAGTGGGTGCACTAGGGTGGCACGCTGTATGCTTCTAGGGCCCCCAGGTAACCTCCTGTGGCTGTGGTGTTACACCCTAGAAGCTGGGCTGTACGGCTGCTGGAAGTTCTTGCCTTCTTGGCTCCTCATCAGGAGCAGCGCTCTGGTGCGACCGCTTCATCTGGCGGGCTGCCAGCTCTGAAGCGGGAAACGGTTTCCCGCGGAGCGTGGGCTCCCGAGATCTCGTTAGATAAGATCTCGCAAGAACACGCTCCCGCGATTGAGAGATATCCCCACAGTGTCACTTAGACAGATATTGTGTGTTTTACTGTGCGTAAAAACGTGCCTCCCCCTTTCAGGAAAAGTCGAATTTGGGTGTTTCACATTCCGGTAACTGTGGCATTGTTGCTGGTTCTCTCTAGGCTTCTCACCTAGATTCCCACCCCCACAAGGTGTGCTGTTCATTGTTTTGAGTTACTTGTGCCTCTCCTGTTTCTGCCTCTGTTGTGACCCGGCCCTTCTCCTCCTCCCCCTGCGCATTCTGAGTTGTGTGCCACAGGGTTGTGCATCTCTCTCTCTTCTCTCCTGTCTCCACCAACCTCCTTTGCACCCCCTATGGTGCTCTCTGTCTCTACCATCTTCTGTAACTGCTACTCTTCTCTTACCCTATCCTTCTCACCAAGTCTGGAAGAAAGAAGTTCAAAAGGGGCATCCTGGTCTCTAACTCATGCCTCCCTATCGCTGATACCTACACCTGTGCTTCCTCCAGACAGACTCTCACTGACATCCTCTGTTGTCCCCTCTCCAGACCTATGGACCCTTCATATGGTCTCTGTTCTCCTTTCTCCTCTCCCATTAACGCTGTCACTAGGTGGGAGGTCCTCTTGGCCCCCATTCACTCCTCCATGGCCATCATTAATGTCTGTCTGAACGGCACCATCTTGGTTCAGGGCCCTCAGCCCAATCTCCTCCTTTTTGATAGGCGTTTGCTGCGTCTTTATCAATTTCATCCCTTCTCCTGCTACTTCTTCTGCCACCTCTTTAGGCACCCTCATCTTCCTCCTTTGCCCACCCTTGGGCCCCTCTATCACCTCCACAGGGAGTACCTCAAGCCTGTACCCCTCCACAGAAGTCTTTCAAATGTGGCGACCTGCTACACGTCGCTACTCTCAACTCTCGTTCTGGTGTCGAACACTCCTCTGACATCTGTCACCTACTCGAAGAACTCGACCCAGATGTCCTTGCTCTCACCAAGACATGGTTTATGGCCAGTTCTGTCCCGAGTTTTGACACTTACCTCCCTGTAGGCTACAAGATCTTCTCCGAACCCATAACCAACCGCCCTAGAGGTGGAGTAGCCCTATCTTTCTGGAGTGGGTCCCGGCCTCTGCATCCCTATGTAGGCCAACTCCTCCTTTGAAAGCCTGGTCTGCAGGCTCTCTATCTCTCCTGCCCTCTCTCTAACTGTGGCAACCATCTACAGGCCACCTGGCCAGGTCACCCTCTTCCTCCCTGAATGGGCCGACCTCGCCTCTTCTCTCCTTGCCTCTACTTCACAACTTCTCCTCCTCAGAGATCTCAACATCCACTTGGATGCTTCTAATCCCTCCTCTGGGCTTTTCCACAACCTCTGTGACACTCTTTCTCTCTCTCCATTCTGCCCTCTGGCCCGAAACACTCTGCCGAACATACGTTGTATGTACTCATCACCTCAGACATCCCCCTCTCTAACCCTCTCACCACTCCTCTCTCTTGGACTGACCACGTTCTACTCTCCTCTCATCTGAAACTCTCTATCCCTCAGGCAAAGCCCCCCCCCCAGCACTGCCACCTACCTTCCTGAACATTCGGCCAGTGAAGCGTGTCAGTGGATGCCTTTGCCTCTACTTTCTATGCTCCTCCTACTCCTGCGGCTGACTTCCACCCTCACAAAGCCTTTTCTAATCTGCATTTTTCTATTTCCAACACCCTGGACATCCTTGCCCCTGTCATGAGAATCCAGCTGAAGCCTACCTCCAAGTGCAACTCTTGATATGATTCCAACCTCACCGTCCTGAAACGCAAGTGCGGGGTGGGTGAGAGGAAGTGGAGGGCTTTGGACGCATCCTCTGACAAAATGGCCTGCCACCAGCTCCAAAGGAAATACAGACTCATTGTCCTGTCCAAGAAGAGATTACACATTCAAGCCTGTGTCTTTGCGGCCACTAACAACACAGCCAAACTCTTTAAAATCGGCAAGGAACTGGCCAATCCTGTTGCAGTCTCTACCTCTCCTGTTTCCTCCCAGACCCTCTGTACGGCTCTGGCCTCTCACTTCTCAGCTAAAACTCAGGACATCGTATCCTCTAACTCATCTTCCTCTCTCAGCCCCCCTTTGGCCATCTGTCCCTATTCTCCTTCTTTCTCCTCTTTCTCTGACAACACATGTCAAGGTTTCTAGACAAGTCCGATCTATGAAAGTGTAGTCCAAACATGTGCTCCCCAGCTACTCCAGAACCATCAAGGACCATATTGACACCCTCGCTCCAGCCTCACTCCACTCTCTCTTTCTCTCAACACATCTCGGATGTCACCAAGAAGTCCCACTACCAGCTGCACCTCCTCAAAGGGACTCTGCCCATTCTCACTTTCCCCCAGAAGCCCACTGTCTCCAGAGCCCTGGTTATCTCTAGGCTGGAATACTGCAGAAGATTTTAAGACTTTCTAAATCTGCCTTCCTCTACTCTCCGCCCTCTGCAACTAATCCAGAACAGGACTGCAAGAATTATCCTTGGCCTCAAGCCCAGGGACCGAATCTCTCCAGCACTGAAATCCCTCCACTGGCTCCCAGTGGCTGCAATGTCATGCAATGATCAAGTTCAAGACCTTTTGCGTTGTCCACAAGGCTTTCTGGTGCTGGGCCGACACTACATCCAATGCCCTTGACTCTGCTACCTCCAACACTCTAAGGGTTATACGCTTCTCCAGGCAGAGAGTGGTGGGGGTAGATCTCTCTCCTCTGCAGGTGCCTCCCTCTGGAATGGCGCCCCTGTCCCTCTCAAACTTGAGCTGGAACACTTGAGGTTCCGTAAGCAGCTCAAAACATTCCTCTTCTCTGATTTCTCTCTCTTCCTCCCCTGCTGACCTACCTGTCTTCTGTACCGACTGGTTGCTTGGCTACCCTCAGAGTCTCACTGGGTACCAGGCTCTTTCTTGAGCAGTCAACCTTGCACTGCCTCCAAGACTACCATGCACTTTGGGGCTGTAACTGTAACCATACAGTCCTTTGTTCTGCTTGCACTATCCAGAGCATCGCTGCCCTGGCTGCACTTACTCAGAGCATTGCTGCCCTGTTTTCCCCCTCCCTTGCA
Source organism: Ambystoma mexicanum (assembly GCF_040938575.1). NCBI lineage: Eukaryota > Metazoa > Chordata > Amphibia > Caudata > Ambystomatidae > Ambystoma > Ambystoma mexicanum. Next base: position 1,120,868,001 of record NC_090930.1, read on the forward strand.
CCCCTCTCCCTTTCCCCTTGTAGTTCTCATTCTCACACTTGCACGATCTGATAGTTTATCTTGTCCTCCCTCCCTTGTCTTGTTGTGCCTAGGAACACTTGTGTACAGGCACGTTATAAATAACTTATCATATTGGCATTGCAAGCTGGTAAACAGCTAATTGAGTTAATGGACCTGTTGCAGGGGTGGTCATTGTTCGTGTAAATAATTCATGGCAGCAATAAAATGGCCCCCACTTCCAATCAACATATTGAGTAGCATTTACAGGCACAATTCTTGCTAGCATTTGTTGGAATTGCTTCATTCAAGTTTGAAGCATGGATTGGAAAGGTCTTGTCAAAAGAGTAACGTCCTTCGGATAAGTAATGGTTGCCACGACGAGGAAGAAGGGATGGGGCAATAATGTCCATTTACCTCACGGCTCAGACGTACATGAAATATCGCCTGATTTTCGTGAATTAATGAGCTGTGCCAGTAGCAGATTTAAACACTGTTACTGGAACAAAGGGCTTTTAATTGTTTTACTTACCCTGCCCCCTCACCGGGAGATGTGAGGATGCAAAGTAGGCAACCGCCCCACAACCACCTGTTTAATTGGTTACGCTGCAGCTTTTCCTCAGGGGCAGTGCTCCAGATAAGATTATGAATGAGTATTTTACTTCCTATTTTTTTAAAGTTTGGAGTAAAATGATGTTTTAGAGAAGAGTACAAATGTAAGATGCATTCCTAAAGGGAGTGTTTTCTGAGCAAATAAAAATATTTTATCAATAGTTATCAATGCATATTAAAACATACATGTTTTACCCCTTCAGATCCTGCAGTAATAATAGCAGTGTCTTCTTGTGGCATTACATGTACTACTATTCCAAACATATCCATGGAGCTGTTTGGGTGAAATCAGAGGGACAGGCAACTTATGTGTCTGTTTACTATTTTTGCTGGGAGTATTTTTACTCCCCATTTTTCTTTTCTGGGAGTATTGGCCTATTTTTAGGGAGTAAAAGTGGTTGATACACCCCTTATGTGAAGGGCTGGTTAGGGGACCTGCTGCTGGGCTGTCTCCTCATATATGCTTCCTGCAACCCCTCTGCTGGGCTTAGAGGGCAATGGAGCGCTGAAGAAGGCCAAGGCGAGTATGGGGCTTGAGGACTCTGAGCTGGGCCTTAGTGCCTGTGTACAGCTCGACTGCCCCAGGCAAGTTCAGCTGGATAAGCAGGTCCAGTGATGTTACAAGATGATGCCATGAGTCCTTGGGGAAGATGGAGGGAGGCAAAGCCTCTTACCCACACACTGGTTCTAAAGCTTCCAACGTGGAAGGATGTATGTGGACTTCATAGTCGGGCTAAGGCTTCATAAGTAACAGCCAGTTAAAGAGCACTTGGTTGAATGCTGATTGCTTGGTTAAATGTTTTGTGTCTATTGTTGTGATCATTGGTTCCCATAAGAAGGCTAAGAGAAGGTGTAGATCCCCACCCGTTCCCCGTTTGATTCTTGCTCCTCATCAGAACCCTGGAGGGAGAGGGAATTCTTGAATGCAAAACTGAAAGTCCAGATTAGAGAGACTTTGCAGGAGAAGCAGAAGGACTCTCAGAGGGACAGGGTAAAGTCCCATTGCAAGAAAGACTCTCCTTCTGTTCTTATTTCTCTTATTTCTCTTATTTCTCCTCTGAGTACATGCTCTCTATGGCCTAAGGGAAAGTATTTGGATGAAAAGGCTATTGGCAAGATGTTGGAACATGTGGTTTCTAGGATGCAGTTCGCCGAAGCTGAACCTTCCTCCATTAATCCCAGACCCACAGAACGCCATTTTGAGAAGACCTAATAAAGGGACTCCTGTTATGACTTGATGGTCGTGTAGATGATGAAACCTCCGTCCCCAAGTACCACACGTGCAAAATAGCAGTATTACTGCTCATGCAATCTTTGAGGCCACAGGTGTAGAGTACCGTAAGCCTGGAACCAGGAACGCCGGACGGACCCTCCTGACCACTGTAAGGCAAGCAACCAGGTTAGGCAATGAAAGCAATCCCATTCAGAGTAATACAATATCACTGTAGGGGGCTTACCTAATGCAGATGGCAGGGTACCCAGGATGAGGGAAATGGGCAGGGGTCTGCAGTAATCGACGGCAGTAGGTGACAGTTGTTACACAGGATGGCACTCTAGTTAGATGATCTTAACACGTGGTGTAGCGGGAAAACATGAGCCGAAGACAGGAGAGTCGCAATCAGTCCAGGAAACAATCCGAGGTCAGAGCACCAAGCGGTAATGTCAAAAGCAGGGGATGATCCAGTGCAGTTCCAATGAAAAGCCAAGGTCAAAAATCTGAGTAAGCCAAAATATTGCAAAGGTACCAAGGGAAACAGAAGAGGAGTCCGAGGAGCAGTCCGTGGTCGAGGTAATCAAGAAATGCAGAATCTGTGAAAACGCCAAACAGTACTAATGAAAGAACCTGTGAAGCGCTGATTGAGAGTCAGTACGCTCCCTTTGAATGCGGTAAGGTGGTCACATGATGCGGTCACGTGAAATGCTCCGTGCACCGTGTCCCGTTTCTTTACTTGCAGCTCCTTGACACGTGACGCTTTCTCCGCGTCTCGCCGTTCCAACCAGGCTGCTTCCTGGTCACGTGGCGTGCCGCGCTGCGAGTCCAGCAGTGCCGGCAACCTGAGCGCACCGTGGAAAGACGCCACGGTATTCGCCAAGGCAGGAAAGGGGAATGCACTGGGCGCACCGGATGCAGGATCCCATGAGTGCACCAAGATCCGTCGGCCACTTGCCGTCGACAAGCTCGCACAGGTAAGTGGGACAGTGTTTTTTGCCCTTTCGCTACCGGGGACGTAACATCTCCTTCTGATTGAGGATGAAAGGGACAAAGTTCTGCTGAAATGGAAGGAGCCTATTCCGATCTCTATCCCCAGGCTTATGGGAAAGCTGTATCATCTAAGAGATGGAGAAATGACATGCCTATAGATCTAAAAACGGATTCATTGTTATTTAGACAAAGGGGGCATCTTTCGGAGGAAGCAGTGATCTGTGATCCAACTGACAAGAAGGTTGACTCTGCATTGAGATTATTTTTTTTTGTAGCAGCCTATGTATGGGCAGGACTTTAGCAGTCTGGAGAGAGAATCCTATGAAGGATTGGACTGAACCCTGTGAAAACATGTGGGCCTTTCCAGTGGTCCAAATTGTTTGGAGATGAACTGGAAGAGAAGGTTCATCACTTTCATAAACCGGAACAGCGCTCTGGAACTGTGAGGAAGAAACAGACGTCCCAATGAGCAACACGTTACCGTTCTGCCTCAAGGTATTCCAGCGTCCCACATTCAGCCGCCCAGGGTTCAGAGGCAAAGAGTGGTCTCCTGCTCAGAAGGTCAGAATGGCATCGCCTCAAAGGCTTCTCACTCCTGACTGGCAAAGCCCCCTTGCGGCAGCTGCAGTGGGGGAAGGCTCAGTCACTTCGGGAATACCTTGCACTTCTCAGTCAATAATACCTGGGCATTTTGTGGGAAGGGTACAAAACAGAATTTTCCTTGACACCACCAGACACTTGAGTAATAGAGGGTGCTTCACCTTCATATCCTTGGAAAGGGCTTGTTTACAGATGATATACGTGCCTTTCTGGCATCACAGGGCAGAGGTGTTATATCTGTATTTTCCTGGTCCCCAAGGCCTCAGGGGGTTTCAGGTTGGTCCTGAATCTGCCAAAAACGTCAATATGTTTATGCAGAACATCCCCATTAAGATGGAGACTCTACAGAGAGCGATTCCTTTTATCTCGTTGGGGGATTGGATGGTCTCGCAACGATGCATAGCTTCACATGCTGATTCAACCAGACTGTCGCCAGTTACTTCATTTTGCAGCTGCAGGTCTACATTTTCAGTTTGTGGTGCTCCCATTCGGGTTTAGATCAGCAGCCAGGATATTCACATATATATTTCGGGACGATTTCAGACGAGCTTAGGTCAAGTGAGTTTGCCAGAGATGAGCGTGAACAGAATTGTTCAAGAGGTCAAGCGCTTGTGTAATGGAAAAGGGGGCTCAGCAAGGCATTGGCTGTGGGTTCTGTTAGCAGCAACAGTCTTTGTCACTTCTCAGGCACAGTGCCATGTGCAGCCCCTTTTGTGGCATCTTCATTACCATTGGCGCAAAATGTCTCATTTTTCGAGCTACTAATCCCAGTTTCTCACAATGTGATAAAGACAATGCAATGGTGGTTGGATCTAGAGTCTTCGCAAGGGTTTCCCCCCTGAATCCTCCTTTACGAGTGGTAATCCCACCAACGCCAGTATTTAATGTTGGGGAGCACTCCTTGGGCCCCTTCACTATTCAAGGAAGAAGGTCAAGCTTGGAGTCTCAGCAGTCCCCGAATTGGAGGGAGTTGAAAGCGGTTGGGCAGACTTTGCTAGGGTTCTCCAACGAGAGTGGTTCCCGGCCTATTTGGACACTTTCAGACAGCACAACATCTCTCTCGTATCTGATCTGTCGGGGTTGGGTATGGGTTGGGCATCCTTGGTGGCAGTCTCTCTCAAATTGAGTTCTTGGGTGCAACAGAGAACAGATTGGTTATCAGCGTCTACTGGTACAACTTGGTTTGTTTGAGTCTAGTATTCATTTCCTTAGTTTGTCCATTGGGCATCAGACTCCCGTGCTCTTACCCTAAAATGCAACCGGGAATGGTAAGAACTCCTTCTAGAGAAAAACACGACTACAAACCCCACTCACAGATCAGCAACAGACTGGAAATCTACGTTTTAATCTAATACTAAGACTCCAAACAGAAGTCCTCCCTAATCCTCCCAAACGAACAGACTCGCCTCTAAATCCTATACAACACACACAGATTACCGTGCACATAGCAACCTCATGCTTATCAATACCACATTAAGCTTTATAGAGCTGTGCAAAAGCTCATACCTTTAGGGCTATCCCCCTATCACACCAAGACAAAGGGTAACCCAGGGTTTCAGTGCTGTGGTTCTCTAGATCTTAGGCTCTTTCATCCGGATAAAAAAAAGCCTATCCAATTGGGATCGGCTGACCACATAGAACCTTAGCGACACCCAGAACCTGGGTACTGCCTGCCTGAACCCCTTAACACCCCTGTTTTCGGACCTGTCTTTGCCCTCTATCCTGCTACCAGCCCTCACTCCTTTTCTCATCTTGCTTAGCCATGGCAAAAATGCTATAAAAGAGCCCTTACAGTACATATTGCTAACTTTTCCAAATCCCCGGGTTACGAAGGGACCCAGTAAAAAGTATTTGTAACTGGAATTACAACCAGGGCAGATATGTGATTTATCCAGTGTACATCAATTGCAGCTCAAGGCATCATCTCCAGTTATGAGCTGACTCCTAAAAAATGGGAGGACCTTTCCCCAGGCCACGACTGATTCTCCATTTCCTAGTACATATCTGAGCTTCTTAATTAAATAAATCAATGAATCTTTGACTACTCACTTGTTGGGAGACCAAGGATTCGAACTTCTGGTACTCTGTGCTGTCTTGTTTCCAAAACAGATGCGTTGCCCTTGAGCTACCCTCCAGGTCCTAAATGTTGTCTTTTGAATATCCAAAATCTACATTATCTGGTCTTTTGAATTATTTGAACAATTACTGTTTGGCACAAGGAACAGTAAATTGCCTGTATCGCTACACACTGTTCCTGCAACTGTAGGACCAATCCGGGAGCTCAAACAAAAGACGGTTTTCAACTATCCTCTAGATCAGAGGTCTTCCAACTGTGGGCGGGGGGGTGCCCCTCCTGTTGCCCGAAGGGAGTGGGGTTCAAATTACCCTAAAAAGAAGGGAGGAAAGAAAGTCGGCGTGGGATGAGACATGTCCCGTCCTAGAATTACCCCCTGCCGCAAATGCCCAGTATGACGGGCCAGGCTTAGGGTCACTGGGAGTGGCTGACCCAGGTAATAGACACCCGGAAGTGCGCTCTCTGTACGTTTCCAGGGAGCGTGCTTCCAGGGTGTTTGAATCCAGATGGCGCACATAGTCCCTATGGGCAGACCAGTGCCCGGAGCGCCACCACGAACGGTAATAGCCAAACCTATGAATTACTGAGACCTGGATACAATCCTCCAATTGGCGCGCTCCAAGGGCCCAATTACATACAACAGGAATCGGATAGGGTTTTTCCCTGACTACATGCGGAAGGTTCAAAAGGCCCGCCAGTCCTACGATTCTATTAAGCGAAAGCTGGCAGCAATGAGCATCAAATATGCGCTTTTTTCCCAGCCACTCTTAAGTTGTATCATAACAACACGGTAATCAAATAGGTACACAGGATCCTATTTATATGTACCACATCTTACTCCACCAATAGGAACATAGATTATATTATAAAAGAAGGATAAGATGGTAAACTTTCTCTACTTCCACCCCTCCTTCTCCCCCAACGATTAGACACCTCTGACAGATTCTCCGGCACTACAGGTCTTGACAACATAGACTGCGTGCAACATTCCAAATTTCAAAAAACATTAAATTAAAACATAAGATACTACCCACACCTAACACAGTGTATAAAACTACCACTAAAACCTACAAAATCTAAAAAGCTAAATTTCAAATAAACCACTTACAAATGGACACAGACGAAATCACATATCACAGTACATAGAAAAAACCTAAATGTGTCACTAAAACAACATATAATCCCAACATGTTTCTGTTCTTTAAAGCCCCTTTTGGGCGAACATTCTTCAGGGGAACCTTTAAAACATCCACTATTCTTCTCAACACCGTGTTGAATGGGTAGTTTCAGGCAACCAGCCTGCAAAGAAGGGAAACAGAGGAGACTAATCAGATCCCCAGGGGAGGGGGTATTACCAAATGTAAAAGTGGAGTTGACTCAGTCAAGAGAACAATTCCACAAAAAGGTTTAGAAATTAAACCAATTAGATTTACCTTAATGTGGTGAATCTTCAACGCACGTCTGTAAATGACAAATAGGCTAATTTTTCTTCATTGAAAAACCAAGATACTTCAAAAGGCGTCTCAATCCGCCGAAAATATCGTCACACCTAGAAAGAACACATCACACTACCAATGAGCCACAGATCACTACAGGACAACAGTCATGAATTGTTCAGGATATATTAAATAAAAATTACCTTCACGCAAGTGAAGCCACCCACAACGTGGGGCAAGGGGAGGAAATCCCTTGTAATGACAACCAAGTCTGCAGATGATTACAAAAGAGGACGCAGAACCAATCTGTAATATAAGAAGGGCGGTCACCAACCATCTCAAAGAGCATTAAAATGCACCGATACACCACGGCTCCCAAATGTGTAAAAAAAGGGAAGAAAAGAAACCATTTCAAGCCCAGCCTAGGTCGTGCATTAGAGCTCATGCTTCCAAACAGTAGTGTCATACACCAGCGGTCTTCACAGCCATTAAATGTGTAAAAACATGCTGAACGTGACCAAGTAGTGAGAGATAGTACACAACACCTCAACGTTCAGTAAATAAAAAACTGCAGAAAAGGGATAATAGCCACCAACATTACTAAAAGTAATGTAGCTACTAAAGTTCAAGAACAACATGCTCACCTCTAGATTAGGAGAAACAAACTCCTCGCTCATGACTCGCGGGGTTTGAAAGAAGACCGTGCAGCACCAGCATGTGTTTTCACCAAGTGCAGCCAAACGCTCACCACTTCCTAGTAAACACTAAGAAAGGACTATACTTTTCGATTAAATACTAGCCGGCAAGAAAATACAGCGGCCATCTTTTACATGCAATCTTCCTAGTGAACACTAAGGAAGGACTACACTCTTCAGTTAGGTACTAGCCGGTAGGAAAAAACTAGCGGCCATCTTTGCATCTAACCACCCAACAACAAAGGGAAGCAGTGTTGAGAAGAAAGTACACTGGAGGGCGCAAAACCATTCAAAAGAAATCGACACAGCATTGCAAAAATCAAGCAACAGACATATGCAAATTTTTGCAAATATAGATGGCACAAAATAAGGAAAATTCAAAAAAATTCAAAACACAGCCAAAATTGCAAACAATAGTCAGATAACAGAAAACATTTATGTTTGGCTGACCAGATGCCAATCAATACTCTCATTGAGCCCCAGAACATTACTTTGCAATTTAAAAATAATTTTTTGTTCCAGGTTCAATAATTTCTGAACTGTCTCGGCTTTCCTATGGCCATGCACCTTTTTCAAAATAAACCACGTAAAGTCATTGCAGCCATGTTTCATATCAAGAAAATGTTTCACTAAAGGAGCTGCAATCACTTGATTTCTGATGCAGCTCCGATGTTCCACCATACAGACTTTACATTGTCTGTTAGTCATGCCTACATAATATAGGCCAGAGGGGCATGTGATTAAATACACAACATTGAATGTGTTACAGTTGGTCATTTCATTACACACCCATTTCAGATTAGGTAAAATTTGTATATATCTAATCTCTTTAGTTTGGGCACACATACTACATTTACCGCAAGGAAAATGCCCTTTTATTTCCGGTAAACCCCATAACCTGGTTTGTCTCACCAGTGGTGTACTTTTCTCAGTTACATCATTCCTGATCAAAATGTTCCTTAGGTTTTGACTTTTTCTAAAGGCCACCAAAGGGGGCAAGGCTTCTTTTCCTCTGTATACCTTTTTCCAAGTTTTCATCACAATAGATTTAATTTTGTACGATAAATTTGGAATGTTGCACGCAGTCTATGTTGTCAAGACCTGTAGTGCCGGAGAATCTGTCAGAGGTGTCTCTTCATAACAACACGGTCCATGTGTTCCAAAACCCGAAAGAAGCGTGTGATTGGCTCGAAACCCAGGTCCTATCCTCTTCGAGATCTAGAGACCACGCACCACGAGTGGAGACCTGCAGCACCACCCTGACCCGGGGACAAACACCCATCCCAAGTATGGACAGCACGGAAGATAATTCACCCATGGGAAATGGAAAGACATGAACACAGCGGGGGCTCAAGCGGACCCTCAATGAGCAGAGCGGTTCTGAGAAAGGGGGCTCAATGTTTCACTTGCTCTTCCTTCTGCCTAAGCAGGAGACGCCTTACTCATGAGACTCAAGCACTCAAACGGGCAGCCCAGGATGGATAGATGGAGCAGCGATCTAACCCCCTGGGGAGCTCCCCGAACAAGTTCTTATGGTTGTAGGTTTGGCCGACAGGTGCTTCCGGTTCGGGGGGGAAGTACAGGGTGGGGGGAGTTCACCCATGTTGGGCAACAATCACCGCAAAATCTGATTCTAAGTTAGCTGTTGTTGAGGGCACCAGTTGCGCCGGGAAGAGAGATCCGGCGTTTTGGATTTCAGAGAATATTTCGTGCATAAAGTGCAGTTTTTTGGTGGGGATGGGATGGACAGTGGCGAGGCCTCGGGGGGCAAAATGGGGGGATACATGGTCCATATGACGCTCCTTAATGGTCGACTGCACCCAACATATTAACGGACCGCAAACAGGTCGTCTGTCCTTGCTAAATATTGCAGTACCTTAACAGACACTCCCTAGACGTGGCCCTCCTCACGGAGACCCACTTGGCTGGAACAGAATGTGGGTTTTTCAGGAGATCCAACTAACCACAGTCATACCAGGCGGGATACTCAAGGGGTTCCAGGGGCACAATGATACTTTTTCACAAGTGTATCCCCTTCCGGGTTAAGAAAGTCTGAGCCGACCCTGCCAGTCGATATGTGGCCCTGTTGGGTGACCTATGGGGGGAGTGGTGGGGCTTTATCGCGGCATATGGACCACCGACACTCACGTGGGTCCTCCTCCATGACCTACAATTGATATTATGGGAGGAGAGAGCGGAGGTGTGGGCCCTGGGGGGAGACTTCAGTGAAGTAATGGAGGCTGCCATGGATAGGTCACGCAGGGGTGCCACGACTCGGGGGGGGGGCGACTGTACTTTATAGATTCACTGACTCCACTGGGCTATTGGATACCTGGAGGGCTCTGCACACAAACGAGTTGGGGTTCTCGTTCTATTCCCACACGCACAAAACAATGTCTAGAATTGATTACATCCTCATCCCCCAGAGCTCATCCCACAGATTTATATCTGCGACCCTCCTGGCCAGGGGCATTTCGGACCACTCTCCCCTACTAGTGACCCTAAAGAGTAAACACCAGAAGCCAACACCATCTAGCACCTAAACACATATTACTTGGAGTTCCCAGAGATAGCTGAGGGACTGACGAATAAATCTAACGAATACTTCGAGCTCAATGAGGGCTCGGTTGACTGTCCAATCACGATCTGGGAAGCCTATAAATCCGTCCTACGGGGAGAAGCTATTTCTCTGGTGACCGCCCACTGGCGGAACCACACCCAGGAATGTACAGAGGCGGAGGGACAGGTGTCCGAACGGGAGGCACAATTCTTGGAACTAGGCACCGATTCCTCACAGGAGGCCCTGGAAACAGCACAAGAGACCTTACGTAACTTGGTCCTAGACAATGCTCAGACCGCCCATTGGTCGATTCGGAGCCAGATCTATGAACGGGGGGACAAGGCGGGGAAAACACTAGCATGGCTGGAGAGGTGGGAACAATGTAAAGGAGATGTCCAAATGATCTGAATGCTGAATGGGGATCGGTTGACGGAGGACTCCGACATAGCGGATGCCTTTGCCAGCTATTATGAACACCTCTATTCCCCCCCCCGGGTGTGAGCGCCGAGACCGATCACTTGAACTTCCTGGATCCGATTGTACTCCCGCGCTTCACCACGAAACAAAGAGAAGATCTTGACCGTGAGCTGACTGAGGACGAAGTACAATCGGCGCTTACACAGCTCCAAACGGGGAAAACTCCGGGACCCAATGGGTTCCCTGTGGAAACCTGGAAGCGCATTGGTGGTTCACTAATCACACACATGCACCGCATGTTCCTCCGGTGCAGAGACCTGGGCGCCCTCCCTCCGGACCTTAGGGAGACTTGTATTGTGGTATTGCCCAAGCCAGATCTTCCCCCAGAACAGTGTGCCTCATATAGGCCCATCTCACTGATAAACTGGGAAGCCAAAATCCTCACCCAGGCCCTAGCCAACAGGTTATTAGGAGTGATAGAGTCCCTGGTCCACCCCGACCAGTGTGGATTCATGCCTAATAAGTCCACCCGCATGAACCTACGCAGACTTCAATTCGCTCTGGACGGTGCCCCTGAGATACCTTACCCGCTAGCCCTGCTGACGGGTGATTTTGAGAAAACATTTGATTCGGTGGGGTGGGACGCTCTGTGGGACATCTTAGAACGAATGAACATTGGACAGGGCTTCCTCTCATGGGCCAAGCTTCTATATGAATCTCCCGTCGCGAAAGTCGGGGTGAACCGTAGACGGTCTAAAGCATTCCCACTGAGGCGCGGGACTAGACAGGGCTGTCCCTTCTCTCCCCTGTTCCTCCTCGCTATAGGGCCACTTGCGATTAGGCTCCGTGCGGACAAGGGTTAGTCGGAATTGGTTTGGGGCAGGGAGGATCGGGTAAACACCTGAATGATATATCCTCCACTTACAAACATGCGCGGGTTGTGGAAGGAGGTGGTATATTTGACTTGGCGATTGCAAAGAGAAAAACACAAAAAAATCAAGAAATAAGGGTCTTGAAAAGGGCATATAATCTCTCGTCTGCTCAAGTAAACGACAGAAAAAAGGAAATTATGGCAAAATACAGAAATGATATTACATCCTTAAAATTCATTATACATATGAAAAAGAATCAACAATTGATTAACATGATGCTTGGTCGAAAAACCAGAGAGATTTGGGGAATATTAAGAGACCCATTGAATAGAAGGGTTGTATTCTTCCGGAACAAATATGAGATGCCTGAAAAATATAAGTCGATTAAATATGAGGTATGCTTAGCAGATTTACCTAGCAGTTGTCCATGGGAGGTGGAGGCAATTGAGTTGGTAATAACGAATCTTAAGCAGTCAAAAGCAGCTGGCCCAGATGGAATTCCACCGTGTGTATTGAAAGGTGATCCAAAATTCTGGGCCTCTTATTTACATCACTGCTTTGAGCTTATATTTAAAACAAAAAAATGGCCCCCCTCTTGGACATCTGCCTTAGTTATCCCCTTAACCAAAAAAGGAGACACAGCTGATCCTGCCAACTTTAGACCTGTCGCTCTGATCGATATCTCGGCAAAAGTGTTTGCTGCACTAATCCTTAAAGAACTAAACTCCTTTATATCTGTTTCTCAGACCTTTTCTCGTTATCAAGTTGGTTTCAGAAAAGGGCTAGGGACACAACTAAATGCAACTATTCTTGCACACTTATTAAAGAGCGTAAGGCAGGATCAAAAAGGTCCAATATATATGGCATTTGTTGAGTTATCATCTGCATTCGACTGCGTCATTAGAGAAATCTTATGGGTGAAGATGAAATTGTTTCAGATTCCGGATCACTTAATAGCAATGATTGTTATGCTTCACTCTAACACCAGCTATAGAGTGAGAATCGATTGTTTTGGTCGCTTGACTGAACCTATACGAACCTACATTGGGGTCAAACAAGGGTGTAATTTAGCGGCAACCCTCTTTAATTTATACCTTGCTGACATAGGTGAGCTCTGGAGTCAGATGGTTTCCTTTCCAGCGAAATTGGGTGATCTATGCATAAATTGATGGCATTTGCCGATGATATAATTCTTCTATATCGCACTCCCTTTGGTTTACAACATAAACTACAGCGGTTTTTTAACTTCTGTGAAACCCAGAATTTGTCAGTAAATCCAAGCAAATCAAAGATACTTATCTTTAGTAACAAAAGAAAGGCGGTATCATTTAAATGGTCCATAAACAGTAATGAGATTCCTCGGGTTCCAGGACTCATTTATCTGGGATATAATCTGTCAAACACCGACTCAATATCTAAATGGCAGGCGGCAATCTCAATAAAAGCGATGCCATTGATCGGTCAGTTGAAGATTATTCACAGTAAGTTATGTGAATTTTCGCTTATTCCACTTATTGAGTTTTATCTACTTAAAGTTGAATCAATCATCTTATATGGGTTAGACCTATGCTTACTTTCAATTGGGCCGATACTAAATGCGCTGCAGGGGTTGATCTGGAAGAAGGTACTACATTTGCCCCTTTCTATGCCTAATTCGATTATCATTCATGAGCTAGGACTCAATTCTCTGGCATGTAAACTCTTGTGGCGGAGACTTGCTAATTTTGGAAAAATGTTAGATCCTGTTAAAAACTCACTATATGAAGATCTAGAATCCATGGTGATGAAAGGTATTCCTATATCTTTGCAGAAGGCAAATGCCAAATTACTTAATGCCCTGTCTATGATTGCACAGAACTTATCAGATTTGGTCCGATATCCTCAGATTGTAAAAAAAAAACTTTACGTGTGTGATTGGGCTAACACCGCTGATAAGATTGGACAATACAGCAATCATGAGGAATATGCGAAATTCCGCCATAAACAGCAACCTCTTCTTTTATATCTTACACAAGTACCCAGCAAATGGGTGAGAATTTCTTTTATGCGATTTAGATTTAACCTTGTATTGACTAAAGATCGCATGATAAGTTGGAAGAATAACATTGAACAAACAGACATGAATTGCAGATTATGTATGACAGGTGCTCAGGAAACCCTGAAACATCTTGTATTATACTGTACAGCCTTGGAATCAGAGAGGGTGAAACTTCTTGGCAAATATATATTTTCAGCTACTGGCGTTGCCTATGAATCCTTGTGGGTTCAATGTATGTGGGGAATTTAGGGTGCCGGTTGTACTTGCTTTGGTACGTCTGCTTCAAATTATAGAAAAAAGATTAGGCATAGTAAATGCTGACTGAAAAAGAAGAAATGAAAATATGGTTGTAATGATATTTAGTTATAGCCTCTAGTCTGAAAAGGGAATAAAATGTTCCTGTTCATCCCTATCATAATTTTGAATATCAAATGCGTGATAACAATTTATTTGGAAGCCTAAACTTGAATTGTGAAAATCGAACTTTTTTACATTGGACATGTCTGTCTGATTCTTTTATTGATTTTTTTATCACATATGTGTTGTTTTAGTGTTGTATCTGTTGAAAAAGATGTTTTGTAAAGCTTGAAGTGTTTTGATTAACTGAATTGTTTAAATTATATGTTGTAAAGATGTTCCATCAAACACAACAATAAAAAATAAATAATAAAAAAACAAAACAAGGATCGGGTTTCACTGTACGCTGACGATCTCCTCATTTACCTTAGTAAATTGACAACCTCATGCCTGGTGGTGTCTCAAATCCTTACGGATTACCAACGGTACTCCGGCCTCAATGTGAACACCCAAAAAACAGTGTCCTTTCCAATTCAAGGGGGAGTGAACATGATCCCCGACCCCTGCCCATACCCTGTTTCCATCTGCGGCTTTAAGTACTTAGGCATACAAATCAGTCCCTCATTAGAGGAATTCCTCCAACTGAATCTGCAGCCTGTCTTGGACAGGCTGGCCACAGACATTTCCCATTGGCAATCCTTACCACTGTCCGTAATGGGCAGGGCCGCAATTATTCAAGATGCTATCACTTCCGAGACTATTATATGTCCTACAGTGCGCCCCATTGCCGATCCCACGGGTATCTTTACAGCAATAGAAAGACCTATAAGGACTCTCCTATGGAGGGGAAAACAACCCAGAATTGCTCTTAAGACACTGCAATGGTCAATTTGGGATGGAGGGATAGGACTACCTTGCATTCGCACACATTATTTAGCGGCACAGACAGGGGTGGTAAACGACTGGCTACATGGGAACAGCGAACTCCCCCACATCAGTAGGGAACTATTGGCTATGTACCCACGCTCCCCCCTCCAGGTCCTGTAGGCTCCCCGGGACAAAACGGCTAAAATCCCACGCATGTCACTTCATATCCGCTGTACATGGGAGGAAGCGCACAAACACATCGTCTGGGGCTCCAGGCACACACTGGCCCAACCCCTGTGGCACAATGCAAACCTCCCTGAAATTCAAAAGATGGGGCCCCTGGGGCACTGGGAGAGGCTCAGGATACACACATTGGAACAAGTAATCCAGGGGGGACGCATGGTTGATTTCGATACCCTCAAGGAGCGCTTAGACCTGAGGCCTGGGGACCACTTCAGGTACACGCAACTCGCACATGCCATAAACGCTCAGTTTTCGGACTTGGGAGAGGTCCCACCTTGCTCCCCTCTAGAAATCAATGTCCTTATGGAGCGCATACCCTCTAGGGTTACCTCCACGCTGTATCAGGTTATCAACTCCTTTGTCACTCAAGAACTTACCACACTGAGGGAGAAATGGGAAAGAGACCTAGATAAGCTGGAGCAGGAGGAATGGGTGGAAGCTCTGATATTCCCCTGCGAAATAGGTATAGATGAGAAATTACGCCTGATCCAGCTCAGGATACTGCATCAATCCTATTATTCCCGCACCACGCTGGCCAAATGGAGTGGGGCGGCCGTGGAGTCCTGCCTTCAAAGCAAGCACGAAAGGGGAACCTTCTTCCACATAATATGGGAGTGTACTGTGGTACAGACTTTCTAGGAAGGCTGTGCGCGCTTAATCTCCGACACGGTGGGATCCCAAGTACCGCTTGACCCAAAGTTGATACTGCTCGGCATATGGGGAGAACTGGGCCTCACCAAACACGAAAAACTGTTAATGGCAGTAGCACTGGGGGAGGGCAAAAGGAAGATCACTGCGAATTGGGGGTCCGCTGCAACACTCGATGGTCTAATGAAGTTATCAGGTGTGCTTCCTTGGAGAGGCGAATTTACACAGCAAGGGGGTCCCACGCAAGTTTCAAAAGGTCTGGGAAAAATGGATGAACAATCGGTGAGACCCATTCCCTTTCACCCCTTCCCCTTCCCCCTCCTCCTTTTTTTTTCTCCCCGCCCCGTCCCTGCTGCCCGGGCCAACCCCCCCGTTCACCCACGACGCAGCTTCGACTGTAACATGTCTGTATGCATCACCGAGTTAACTGCCTATTGCTCACCTCACTTGTATGTTTCATGCACTTGTTAAAATTAATAAAATGTGTTTAAAAAAAAATACTGGCCTGAAGGCACAGTGTTATTAACACTTTGAAAGCAGAGCCATTCATGCAGTGATTTTTGATATGTGCACTAATTGTAGCACTCATTCTTGCAACATCAGAACAGCTACTATGACACATCTGGCAGTGGCCCAACAAAATCGCAGAAGACAACAAGGGACACTCTGGCCGACAACTAACCTAAGGCTAAGTGCTGCACCACCTCGTGTGTTTATTATGCTGCTGTGCCTTTGTATACTGCAATAGTGATATTGTATGTGTGTGAAAAGTCAGAAGCAGGGACGTATGTTTGTATGAGTGCTGTGTAACAGCTCGCTGGAAGCATGCATACTTACCCTAACATCCCCAACCTATCCATAACCTCTTCCTAAACCTCATTCCGGTTTCCCTACTTCCCCTTTCCTATCCAGCCATCGTCACTCTAACCCTCCTTTCTTGCTGGGGTTGCGGAGCCCTCTATAAGCATAGACTTGCAGCAGGTCCCAAACCCGCGTTGGGGGTTGTTGGTTCATGCCACTCCTGCGCCTCGGAGCTGTGGACCCTGTCACAGAACTGTATGCAAAGTTATGTTATTTTATGAGTTGTGTTGTGATGTAATATTTGAGCATAAACGCAACTGGAAAGGTACTTCGAACCCTCCATAAGTAGCATTTTCTGTAAAGTCGTGAATTGATGTGATTCACGGATGATGGTTTGAGGGCCATCTTTTTTTTGTTTAAGGCGAGGGGTGAGCCACTTTATTTTGGGTGTCCGGGCCTATTTCTTGTCCCAGTCCGACCCTTGACATGGAGCGAGGCTGATTCTGCATTTCTCTAATAGAAAGTTTTGTCTCCGAAATTCTGCCACTTTTCACAATAAAAATAATAATACATGTATTAATGAAGGGCTCCCTGAGGACATTTTACGCCCCAGACTTTGTGCGCATGTTATCGTCCCTGGAAAGATGAAAGGCAGGAGTTGGACCTGACATGGCGGAACTGACATGGCTCAATCTTGTAACCAGCACGTATAACCCAGCATATCCATTAATTCATGGTAGCCTCAAAACCATTTTCGAAAAGTCTCAACTTCCCGTTTGGTGAATCTGCATTTCGCTAAACGATTATTTTTCATGTCACAGATCACCTTTGCTAGCTAGGCAGTCAGGGCTTGCGGGGGGGGGGGGAGAGGGCAGGCAGGAGGGGACAAACAGGACGCGGTTGGATTACCTCTGATTCGCAATGGGAACAAAGGAAGGCCTTGCCTTGTAGGATTCTGCGCCCAGGGTCCAGTTTTAACAATAACGAGAAGCCGCCGCATAAAAGGTTGCAACTCTCTGTTACAGGCTAACTACACAGTGAACTGCCCCATTATCCTGGCACACGTTCCCGTTGAGCAGCTGCCGGCGGCAGCTGGATTCTGTGGCCTGCTCCGCTAGTGTCCTGTGGTCCCTGGAGGTCTCCTCTCAGAAGGAGGTTTGGGTTACGCAGCCCACGTGTAGGCTGGAGGGTGCCCGTGACACGCACGAGTGAGAGAGTAAGAGTTGAAACATTTAAGAGTGAAAACTGAGCGGTTTCGAAGCATTTTTTCTAAATATGTGACAAATTTAAAAAGATACTCTTTCCTTCAGTGTACATGTTTTATTGTTTTTAAAAAACACATGTATTTATTCGTCATGTAATTAATTGATATTACTTGCTCATTCAAGTACAATCTATTTTTTCCCCCGAATGTTGCTGGGTAATGTGGTGAATCATCAGAACACATTCAAAATTATACAAGGCCCCTCATTTTTGTTTTGTTTAATATCACCTATTTCTTTTTTTTTATCTAGAGCAACATATTATTCTGTTTACCAATTTAAGCAATCAATTGGTTTTTCAAACACTTCTTTATTTACGTTTAGTGGTAAAAAAAATGTGCTGTAGCTCAGAAGATACTCCACTGGTTGTTCATAGGAGCCACCTTAGTTCTGGTCTTTGTCATAAAATGTACATATGTGCGAAAAACATTGACAGAAAAAAACAAAGCAAAGAAGAAAGCGTAGATTTGTAATTTCTGTAGTTCTGTCAGAATATAGAGTGTTGTAAGCCCTACATGTTTCAGTCACCACATGGATGTGAGGCCTTTTTTTTCAGAAGAAGGGGCGTAGTGGTGGTGGGGGGGCTTTGGGTCAGGTCAGTTCAATGGGCCTCTATGAGGAAGAAGCGTCAGTAGAGTCTCGCTACAGAAAGATCGATATCCAATGATTAATATCGAGTAACTAAAGTTATGGTCACTCTTGATTATTTATTGTTGATTTGTTCTGAGCCAACTGCCTCGGAAACGAGGAATTTTACGTCTAATTGAAAGTAGCGGTCCCCTTAAAACCATATAAGCTTGTGGACGGTCCCGGGGAAACAAGAGCTACCGGTTACCTATTATGGAGAACGGATTGGCAGTGTCAGAGAGCAAATACACCCCTTTGTTCATGGACATAATACGTGAAACAGGAATATGATTTTCACATAATGTTTTTATTTTTGTTAGGATTGGCAATGGGATAAACGCAATAGTCACTGGGGGTGATCTACACATGAAAGTCTCTTCCTGTCACTGGATAGTCTATACAAAAGGTGTACGAAGGGGACAAATTACAGTGCATCAGATATCAAACATATATCAAGCATAAAGTAACGTGTATACATAGAGCCCGGGACTCTTCTTTACACAATCACAGCGATAGAGGGCCCAAAACACATTCACTTTCAAACATAGTCACAAGCATACAGGGACCAGCTCGTTATTTGTTATCCTTTTAGGCATATATTGCCTGTCTTACCTCTTTTCAGTTCCCAATGGTAAAGTTCCCATATGGCATTAGGCGAATGATCCAGAGAATGCAAAAAGGACTCCCGTATTTGGGAGCTAATGTTTGTGGTGTGATACATGCAGGGCAGTTTTTGTGTGGATAGCCAGACATTTTCACCCACTTGGTAGTCAGGGGAGGACCCTCTTCTCTTGTCCCCTTTCAGGGATAGTGCCAGGCTCACTTCTTCCAATAATATAGCGTGCAGCTCACTTCCTTCAAGGATAAAGTGCCCAGCTCACTTTCTAGTAGTTTCACAGATCCAAGAATCTCATCTATCTCAGGCCTGGCAGCCTTTCAGGCCTTGTAGGCCTCTTAGGCCTTGCAACTCTCTTAGGATCAACAGCTAACTCCGGTAATCCAGTCAGCATAACTGACCATGGGGTGCTCTTCGCTTCATGCGGTCCCCGTATTTGTCTCTTCCTCTGCTTTGGGTAAGTGCTGCACTACTACTAAGTTTCTCAGGCCTTTTTACGGGCCTCTTACATGGGCGACCTATGTTTTTTGGCCTTGTATTGATGGGGCTATCCTCTGCTTTGTTTTGCACTCTCTGATGAGCTCTAGGGCTTCACAGTCTGATTAACATCACCTGGGCGTTCGTCTCCATCCCTCCAATGCTTTAAAGGCACCAGTGACTATTTTGAAACCAAAAGTAAGACCAGTATTCCGCTCCTGGC
This sequence comes from Ambystoma mexicanum, assembly GCF_040938575.1. Taxonomy (NCBI): domain Eukaryota; kingdom Metazoa; phylum Chordata; class Amphibia; order Caudata; family Ambystomatidae; genus Ambystoma; species Ambystoma mexicanum. Next base: position 1,120,887,566 of record NC_090930.1, read on the forward strand.
TCCTTGTGGCTGCATAGGTGCTCCAGCTGTTTGCTTGCCCTTGCCCTTTCCAGTGCTCCTGGTCTTCTTGGAATGCCAGTGCGTTTCCATGAAGGTCTTGTCTGGCACACAGGATCCTGTGGTGAAGAGTGGTATGCCTCATTACCTTCAAGAAGGAGTCAAGTGCGCTCTGCCTTGCGCTTCTCACTGCGCCTGAATGTCTGGGAGCAAGGTGTGGGGTTGCTTGGAGGTGTTCACAATGCTTTCTGTCGTGGCGGTCCTGATCTGGAGAACAGGCTGCGTGGAAAGACCCCTACTGTAGGCCCTGCTGTGGTAACACCACCTGGGCCACAAGGAAAGCAATCTCCCAACACCACAGTTCCTGTGTCAGCCGCTATTTATGTGGTGTCGGACAGTGCAAACACTGAGAGTGGGTGATGTGTTGACTATGATCTGGAATCACGGCGGCAGGTCCATTTAGATGGAGAAAGGAGGAGCCAAGTAGCAGTCCAGAAAGGCAAAGGCTGGCCAAGTTGGCACAGAGAGGCAGTAACAGGCGGAGGGGACAATATAGAGATGGAGACAGGCCAATGGTAGGTAGAGGTTAATCAAAGAAGAATACAGGACTAGGACAGGTAACATGCAAGGAAGAAGAGGGTTGGTGAACCCACAAGTCAGGAAAAGGCAAAAACACAGCAAGCTAGGTGGACATCAGTAAACCCTTCTCACTGAGTACTGGGAAAGATTGTGATGCGAGGAAAACTGAAACATACGTGCTTTTACCAGCACTGGCATGAAAATGAGGCTCGGCCTCATCCTGTGTTTCAATGGGCATCCATCCAAAACAAGACAGATCTTTCATGTAGGGATCCAGGAAGCTGGTTGTCTGCACATGGGGGCCATCCCCAAAAAGGCAGCACCTGTTCCGAAGATGTGCTTTGCAGGCGGGTGCTGCAGAAATGGGGGGCATGTTTGTGAGCGGCAGTGCCCCTCAACCCGCCAGACCGGATAGTGCTGCCAAAACCTCCAGGTAAGGGAGCTGCGTCCACGCACTGAGGATACCATGACACGCTGCCCACCTCCAAGACCATGGGGTGCATCAGGTTTCCAAGGAAAACAGAGGAAAAACACCAGTTCAGATGAGGCGCGTGCACATGGGATGCAGGCTCCCAAGAATTATCGCAGACTGCATATCACTCCAAGGCGATCAGAAAATAGTATTGACCATTATGGATGCGTGAGTCACAGATTTCTTCTTCGATTTTGTACTCTGGGGCATTTGAGACCAGAAGGGGTAGCAGGAATTGGGTTTGCAACCTGATAGAAATCGATCAAGTAAGGCTTGAGCAGGGACACCTGGAAAATTGGATGGAAGTTCCAGGAAGCAGGCAGCTGTATGCGGACGGCATTAGGCGAATGATCCAGAGAATGCAAAAAGGACTCCCGTATTTGGGAGCTAATGTTTGTGGTGTGATACATGCAGGGCGGTTATTTTGTGGATAGCCAGACCTTTTCAACCACTTGGTAGTCAGGGGAGGACCCTCTTCTCTTGTCTAACTCTTCCTTAGCATACTCCTTTGTTACTTGTAACTGTGTCAGAGCCCTCATTGTATTTCCGGGATATGGTGGATGATTGTGTAAGCCACAGTTATCGGAATGAGTGTCAGCAAAGCAGTAGGCATGAGCTTTGGGTGCAGTCCGTAGTTGCTGAAGAAGGGTCTCAGTCCCATGACCATGTGCAAGGAGTTGTTTTATGCTACCTCCTCAATTGTCAAGAGTTCACTCCAGTTGTTTTGAAGGACATTGGTGAAGCAGTGCATGTATTGCTCCAGGGTCTGATTCGTGCTTTCTGTCTGGCCATTGGATTGAGGGTGATAACCGGACCTGAGGGCCTGGGCAATATTCACGTCCGAAAGGAGTACTGAGTTTCTCGATCAGATATGATTTCATCAGGCAGGTTGTGTAGACTGAAGACTTGGTGAAAAAATACTTCTGCAAAAAACAAGGGGGGTCCTGGGCATTCCTCTGCCGGACATTAGTCATGGTTACGAGAGACTTACCCATAGTCTTTAGCTCACTATCTTTTACAGAGGAGAAATATCTAAAACATATCAGTCTTTGTCCTGCCCTAGGGCAGTCCAGCATTGAAATGCTAAGCAATTCTCCTCTGAACAAAAGTACCAACAGCAACCCCAGACACGTGTTTTGGTCTGGTTGGGCCTCATCAGTAGGGTGGAGCTGTGCCTCTCTAAGAATAGTGAACAAGGGGTCCACGTCTGGATTAGCCTAGTAATTTAGGGTGAGAACCAAACGGACACCCCTTGTTTTTTGCATATTTAAGAAACTTTGGGTCTCACCCTAAGTTACTAGGGGAATCCAGACCTGGATCCCTTGCTCACTATTGCCACTACTGCACACCAATGCCACTTGTGTGGTGTCCAGGCACTCAGGCGGATCTGTAATGCAAGGAGGGAGGGTGGATGGTTAGTAGGGTTAAGCAGGAAAAGCGCAAGAGAGCTATGATTTGCTGTTGGGAGCTTCAGTCCGGAAACACTGTTCACTGAGCATAAATTTGATTTTCGGAGTTGGCCACCATGTGCTGTTGTGTGAAATTACATGTGGTTTGTTTTGTTGTTGTATGTGCCGACTGTGGTGCTGTAGAGGTCTGGTTGTTTTAAGTCCAGAGTTTGAGAGGTGTATGTAGAGGAGTGTTTTTAGTAGTACGGATTGTTGGTGAAAGCCTGGGAAATCCATCCAAGTGCTGCACACCTCCCACCCCGAAATCCACCCAAGTGCACCACTCCCTCCACCCCAGGGATCAATCCAAGTGCGTCACACCCCCCCCTGAAAATCCATCCAAGTGCATCACATCTTCCACCGCCGTCGTTCACCCAACTGCGCCACAACTCCCACCCCTAAAATCCATCTAAGTGCGTCACACCTCCCACCCCAGGAATCAATCCGAGCATGTCACACACCCCCGCAAAATCCATCTAAGTTCCTTTTCCTACCCCTGAAATCCACCTAAGTGCATCAGATTCCCTCCCTGACATCCCTCCAAGTCTCTCCCACCCCTGATATCTGTCTGTGCGTCACATTTCCTACCCATGAAATTCATCTAACTGCATCACTTGTTGCAGTCGTGATCTTAGTTGCCCTTTCTGGGTTTCACCTTAGTTGTCACCTCAGCGGTCATGATTCCTAAGCTTCTCCGAAATTCGTTAAGCTCTCTGATTTCTTAGTACAAACCCTATTTCTAGCTAGGTGATGTGTTCACTGGCCTAAGGGGAATCCGCAGGGAATGGTTAGTCGTCTTCCTCAATACCCTACGGGCCGTGTCTATTATCTAACTCGCACAATCCACTCACGTGTGAGATATGACTAATTGACACAGTTAGTCTAAGTTCAAATAGGCTGGAGCACAATTTGCCTAAGTGTGAGATAAGGCGAGCTTACAGTTGATCTAAAATCAAATAGGGATAAAACACAATTCACCTAAGTATGAGATATGGCTAACCAACACAATTTGCCCAAGTGCAAGATATGGCTAACTCACACAATCCGCTCAAGTATGAAATATGGCTAATTGACACAGTTGGTCAAAGTTCAAATAGGGCTGCAGCACAATTCGCCTAAGTGTGAGATATGGCTAATTAGAGCAATTCACTTGAATGTAGGTTTGGGAAGGGGCAGGCCCCCCAGGAACTTTAAAATACGGTGAGATGCATTTGAGGCACTGTGATGAGTCATGGGCGTGGGGGGGGGTAGTGAAAGGGGTGCCTTCCCGTCCAGCAGGACCCCATGCTAATATAACCAATTATAGTGTATCCATATTTTGTGGGTCAAAGCAGGGGTGGCATCGTTATTTTGCGTAGATATTAACAATCATAGTTAGAAGAGAAGGCTTGCTCCAGTCATGCCCAAGCTCCCATGATGACAGTTCACACTCCCACCAGCCACACTGTTTGTTCATTGTTCTTGGAAGTGTTGCAAAGATGTGTCTTGCACCCAAGAGGAATGTGCCCTACAAGGCCACGATCAAATGCTGGAGCCTGGTGTGCGTGTTATCTCACTTTGGCCAAAGTATGAACCGGCCCATTCCCAAGTGACCACGAGTTATATGATGTGATATTTATGACACGCTTAATACCTAGAGGTTTCCAAGCGCGGATCCGGGGATCGAACCTGTGTTGCTCCATGTTGTCTTGCTTCCAAGGCGAGCACGTTGACCCTGATCTATCCTCCTCAGACGATATAACTGACTAAACCCTAATATCCCAGAATTCCATGACACCAGGTGCCCTTTCACCACCAACCCCAAAGTAACAGGTCCTGAAATGTTCAAAGAGGATGGATAGGGTGTATTGTTTAAGCGACAATTGTGTGATTTGTACTGCAAGGTGATGGGAGGGATAACTTATAGTTCAAAACGAAGGCAGAGACCTTGGCGCCGGATGGCGCGGAGTGAGGGAGTGAAATGTGTGTGTGAAGGTTAGTGTGCCCTGGAACCTCCTGTGTGTCCGTCTTAAGGCCTGCCAAGTGCACAGTAGGAGTGATAAACTGTTTAGTAGGGGTATCATTCATTTGTTTTCTGACCTTCAACGCGAGAAAATGATGAGCCCCGCAGCACCCACGTGATGGAAGACAGATGGACTGGGCTGGGACCGACTGCCATCCGATATGGATAAAGGCAGCACCTGTATAGGGTCCATCCAATAAGCCGCACAGGTTTTTACTGTATTCATTGTGCCACTTAAGATGATGTTTCGCTTTATAGGTTTCTGCTTGTACCTCTATTTGGCAGAACATTCTTGACAGCAGAGTTATTTGCTGTTGTTCTCATTTGCGCATGAGATTAAACTTGTTACCTTTACAAGATCGACTTGGGCCTTTTTTCCCTAGCGGGTTGCATTATCTCTTGTGTGAGCATTCAGGGGCTTGCTTTCAATTGGTGACCTCGATGTGATCCCTGCACCCCCCGTACCTGTGGAGGCTTCCAGGCTGTTTATACAGAAGGAGCCTTGCCCGCCTACAGTGACCGGCCCTGAATGAACATGTGTTCTGAGTGGTTTAGCAGGAGCCATTTTAAGAAAAGTCCTCTCTGCTCTTTTGAAGCGGGGCATGGCTCCAAGGAGAGTGCAGGCCTGTGATGAAACCCTATGACTGAGGTGTTCGGGTGAGCATGCACACTTGAGTAGAGTCTTGTAAGAGATAACAAGTAAGGGCCAGATGCATGGGGAAGTGTGAAAGGTGTGAGAACGTGGAGATCAAGGCCATTGATGTAATGTCAATGTGGTTGGGGTTATTTTTGGTGAAAATGTGCATTGTTGGTTTAGTGGGTCACGGAGAAAGGAGGACAGGGGATGCCCTGCCCATGGTCAGGGCAGGGCTCTCACAACAAGAGTATTTTGGAACACATATCCACATTTTGAATAGCAAAGTATAAGGGGGAACAGCTATAGAAGAGAAAAGAGATTCTTGATCTTTGGCGTATGTTTGAAGACGCAGAGGCTCAGTGAAATGGGGTGGAGGTACAGAGACAGAGGGAGTGGATGTGTGGAAAGAGAGAAGGTGGGGTGCCAGTTGGGGGTAGGGGATTATATCCCTTAACACTGTATCCTGCAGAAGGATACACCAATCCAAGTTATGTACCCGCTGCAATAGCAAAACAAAAGAGTTGATGGCTGGAAGGTTTAGAATAAATCTTGACCTCTGGCATTGCTCTGGGCAACCCTCCAGACCATCGTTCTTCGCCTGCCAAGCCATTACAAAAGGGGAAAAACCATATGCAAATCAGGCTTGGTCCCACCCCCAAAGGGGTAGTCCAGCCCGAACTGCTAGGTCACATCCCTTTTGCACGAGACCACAAGCATCCCCAGACATGTTTCAGCCTTGTTGGGCGTCATCAGTGAGGAGTAGCTTGGGTCTCTAGGCCCAGCAGGCAAGGGACCCACGTCTGGGCATACCCTTCCCACTCGGGGTGACAATAGCAAAACAAAAGAGTTGATGGCTGGAAGGTTTAGAATAAATCTTGACCTCTGGCATTGCTCTGGGCAACCCTCCAGACCATCGTTCTTCGCCTGCCAAGACATTACAAAAGGGGAAAAACCATATGCAAATCAGGCTTGGTCCCACCCCCAAAGGGGTAGTCCAGCCCGAACTGCTAGGTCACATCCCTTTTGCACGAGACCACAAGCATCCCCAGACATGTTTCAGCCTTGTTGGGCGTCATCAGTGAGGAGTAGCTTGGGTCTCTAGGCCCAGCAGGCAAGGGACCCACGTCTGGGCATACCCTTCCCACTCGGGGTGACAATAGCAAAACAAAAGAGTTGATGGCTGGAAGGTTTAGAATAAATCTTGACCTCTGGCATTGCTCTGGGCAACCCTCCAGACCATCGTTCTTCGCCTGCCAAGCCATTACAAAAGGGGAAAAACCATATGCAAATCAGGCTTGGTCCCACCCCCAAAGGGGTAGTCCAGCCCGAACTGCTAGGTCACATCCCTTTTGCACGAGACCACAAGCATCCCCAGACATGTTTCAGCCTTGTTGGGCGTCATCAGTGAGGAGTAGCTTGGGTCTCTAGGCCCAGCAGGCAAGGGACCCACGTCTGGGCATACCCTTCCCACTCGGGGTGACAATAGCAAAACAAAAGAGTTGATGGCTGGAAGGTTTAGAATAAATCGTGACCTCTGGCATTGCTCTGGGCAACCCTCCAGACCATCGTTCTTCGCCTGCCAAGCCATTACAAAAGGGGAAAAACCATATGCAAATCAGGCTTGGTCCCACCCCCAAAGGGGTAGTCCAGCCCGAACTGCTAGGTCACATCCCTTTTGCACGAGACCACAAGCATCCCCAGACATGTTTCAGCCTTGTTGGGCGTCATCAGTGAGGAGTAGCTTGGGTCTCTAGGCCCATCAGGCAAGGGACCCACGTCTGGGCATACCCTTCCCACTCGGGGTGACAATAGCAAAACAAAAGAGTTGATGGCTGGAAGGTTTAGAATAAATCTTGACCTCTGGCATTGCTCTGGGCAACCCTCCAGACCATCGTTCTTCGCCTGCCAAGCCATTACAAAAGGGGAAAAGCCATATGCAAATCAGGCTTGGTCCCACCCCCAAAGGGGTAGTCCAGCCTGAACTGCTAGGTCACATCCCTTCTGCTGCGGTAGGGTCCCACATAGTGTCAGTAGTACCAGAAGCTACCGCTCCCCCACCCCCGTATACCTATCCGCCCGAAGTACCAATATAAACGGAGTACAGGTCTAGGGAGTTCGAGGATAGGTTGACAGGTTTACTAGCAGAACTGGAAAGTTTACTGACATCCCCAGGAACAGGAAGGGATATAAGTGCACTTAGAGAGGGATCGGGAGAGTGGAAATCAGGTGAAATATTGCTCAAGATTTATACAGAATGTATAAGACTTGTAGGTGTTGGGAAAGAAGGAGCCCGGGTGGATGGATTATTCTGGGAGAGGAGAATACGGTGTAGGGAGCAAATGTGGAGGAAGGGGATGCTGGTACGTTCACAGAAGACCTGAGTGAAGAAGAGGGTAGGGGTGAAGAGGCAGCTATATATACCCCCAAGTAGAAGGTATATGGGCAGGAGGCAGGTTGAGGAACAGGGCCGGCCGGATGGCATTAGTAAAGAGAAGAGGAGTTGTGAAGAAGGGTGTGAGAAGCAGAGCAAAAATGCAGATGCCTCTAATACATGAGGGGTGAGGGAGGACACAGTACGTTCCCTGGCCCCAAATGGATAAGAATAAAGCCCTCCCCTAACTTGCAGCAGGGGCGAGTAAGTGGATATATGAATTTGAAAAACAAACGGCAGGGGTTCCCCTAGCAATAGGGGATTTTAAGAGCCTATTGGTTGCCGTAATTGGGGATCAGGCTGGGGAGGTGGGGGTTAAGGCTGGATACTCGGGAGTAAACCTGGGGGATGACGCACATGATGGAGAGTCGTTTAATGGAGCTAGGGCAATGGTATGGGACCCACTATTTATTTATTTATTTTATTTTTTGTATTTGTAAAGCGCACTACAACCCTTGGGCAACGAGGCGCTGTAAGAATATGAAAGTAGGCTTACTTCGGGGTTTACAGGTGAGCGACCCCAGTTGGACAACAATTGCTTAGTTACATGTGTGTTACAAAGAGTCCGTAGACCCAGCACAGGTTATAGTAGTGTTACATTTTTTGGTACAATGCATGGTATGATAACAACAGAGTGCAAAGGCACGGACAGGTAAGAAAGTGAGGCTGTCAGATAAAGAGGCTGGTTTTAAGTGCCTTACGGAATGCTTCATGAGATTCCCTCAGTCTGATTTGGGCTATGGAGGGCTTTCCCGGATACTCCCGATTTGCACTCTTTGATGCAGTTTACCATGGAGGATGATGAGGACACAGCTGGATTTATTCTCGAAATGCAAGAAAAATGGAGAGTAGAGACTAGAGGGCCGTGGGACCAATCAATAGCATTGTTCTATTTTATCGTAAAGAGGGGTTTGCCGAAGGAAGTGCAGAAGGCACTGAATAAGATTGTGGGTATTGAGGCGAAGGGATGGCCGGAAATACAGAGCATATTAGTGCACTATTATAAATGGATTAAGGAGTCGGAGAGGGAAACAGCGCAAAGGCGTCAGGGGGATGAGGCAAAGTTGGTAGAGAAAAGATTGTGGCAGTTCAGATGCCTGTGCCAACGGTAGTACAGGTGGTAGGAACAGAGAGCCCACAGCAAGTTGTGAGTGCCACTATTGCGGCGCTCTGGGTGGAAGGAGGACAAGGACAGTGGGGCTGGGGACAACGGTACCCCAGCCCACAGTGGCAGCAAGGAGGGCCAAGCAAGGAAGAGGGGGATTTCGTGGAGCGAGGGCATGAGTGTTCGGACCTAGGGGAGGTGTGTTCGGACATCCTCAATGTTGGAATTGTTTAAGGTGGGGGCATTTTGCAAGGGAGTGCCAGAGCAGGTCCGCGGTGGGGTATAATTATGGGCCACAGCAGCAGGGCCAAGGGCCCCAAGGACGTCAAGGATTAGGGTACCAGCAACAGGGTCAAGGGTGCCAAAACCAGGAGTACCCACGGGTGGTAACACCAAACCTATAGTCAGCAACTACAAGTGCCGGCGCACAAGCACAGCATCTGCCACAGCAACAGCAGGGCAGTGTTGCCCGGTAATCAAGGTGCCAGGTGGGGCTGCCACTCCCTTTGGGGGAGCAGCAGTAGTAGGAGGTAGCCCCTTCTCATTCCCTGGAATGAGCACATATCCCGATTAGGACAGCCCACAGAGAGAACTCTCATGTCCTGTCGACGACTATCCACCCTGAAGAGGAACCCTTGGTGGGGGCAGAGATAGGAAACCAGCAATTCATATTTATGATGGTGTCTGGTGCAGCTAAATCGTGTATCATGGAAAGAAACTTTCCACTATCAGGAAAATATCTTGATGCGCAGGGATTCTCTGGGACTATTTCCAAGGTTCCATACACTGAGGAGCTAGATGTAAAGGTGGGAGGGAAGTAGGTATGGGCGCCCCTACTATATTCCAAGAGTTCCCCTGTCAATCTACTGGGTAGGGACCTGCTCAGTAATTTAAACATGACTATATTCTTCACAGATCATGGAGTAGTGTGTTCCACGCCTGGGATGTGTGCTGTAAGGGCGATGTTGATTCTCCACACAATGACAAGGGAGGTGGTGGTCTGCAGGATTCCTGTGGACACGGACATGTTTGTCTATGGTATTACAGTACTTGTGAAGGCGGTGCCCCAGATTGCCAAGCAATGCTGGCGAGTGCCCACTGATATTGTTTATCGCCCAGCTGTGTCGCCTGAGGTGGTGGCAGGAATGATACTATCGCTAGACCTGCAGGGGTTGTTAATTTTGGATAGAAGGATTGTCCTATTAGGAATGGATATGGACGGGTGTGAGTGGCGCACAGTGCTCTGTGTAGACCGAACATTGCAGCTAAAGGAGGTGACGGATGACAAACTGTTTGAGAATAACGACAAAGGGGGAAATAATACTGAAGATTTGCATCTCTTGTGACATAATGATACAGTATTGAAGAGTGCAGTGTCCTTTAATGGCCTTAGTAACTCATCCCCATTTTTCTATGAAGATTTACAGTACGTGCCCTCACAGTTATGGACTACAAATCCACATGATGTAGGGTTGTTGACAGATGTAACACCTGTGCGTATAAGCCTGAACACGGTGCGGTGCTGCCCAGGGTAAGACAATATCCACTGTCTAGAGAGGCGGAGGAAGACATTAGAAAAACAATACAGGCCCTAGTGGACCAGGGGATTATCGTGCCATCTATGTGCCTGTGCAATACAGCAATATATACAGTTAAAAAGTCTACAGGGGCAATTGGCGAATGATCCAAGACTTGCTCCACCTAAATGATGTGGTACAGAAAGAGTTTGCAGTAGTTCCGAATCCTATGACAATTTTGTGTAGCATCCCCAAAGACGCCACATATTTCACTGTAGTGGATCTGATAAATACATTCTTTTTGATTCCACTCCATCCTGAGTTGAGGTACCTCATGGCATTCACACAGTCCCAGATGCCGTTCGAACATAATAGGTTACCGCAGGGGTACTGCAAGATCTCAAGTATATTTAACAGAATACTGCATGCTGATCTTGGAAACATTCAGCTGCCTAGCACAATTGTCCAGTACGTGGACGATTTGCTAGTATGCAGTGACATTGAACAACAGCGCTGAAGGGACTCCATTACACTCCTACAATTACTGGCCTGTAAGGGGTACAAGGTTTACGAGGCTAGATTACAATATTGCCAGCAGGAAGTAATATATTTAGGGCAGTTCATATCAGCGAATGGGAAGAGGATACTACCAGATAGGGCAGCATCAGTATGTGCCACCCCCAGACCTGCCTCAATTAAGGAGATGCAGAAGTTGCTGTGACTGTGTAACTATTGCAGGGCCTGCATTCTAGATTACGCGGCATACACAAGGCCACTTTTGCAGGCCCAGAGGGAAGCACAGAAAACAAAGGTCCAAAAGTTACTGTGGACGACAGAAATGATCAGATGATTTAATCAGTTCGGCAACGGTACTGGCTACCCTGGACTACACACAGGAATTCTATTTGTTTTCACATTCTAATGGTCAGTTTATGACAGCAGTGTTGACGCAGAACAGCACTATGGGCCATAAGCCATTGGCCTATTATAGTGGTACTTTGGATGCAGTGATGCAAGTTCATTTCGTGTGCGAACAAGCACTAGCAGCCGCTGCCTTTGCTATAGTGTCAAGTTAATCGTATTGGGGTATTCAGTAATGTTGTATGTAGAACATTCTTTTTTTGCTATTTTAGAGAGGTTGAAATCTACCCTGACTACGCAAAGGTGATCGCCATATGAGATTATCATCTCGAAACCCCATATTCATGTGGTTAGGGTTAAGACAGTGAATCCTGCCACCTTTTTAACAGACATGCCTACGACAGAGTACTTGATGGCACACGATTGTGCTACATATGAGGGGGAGGAAGATGACACCCCAAAAGCAAGGGATTGTGCATTGACGAAGTGTGAGGTACATTTCGTTGACAGGTCATCCACAATTGAACAGGAGGATGGACAACGACGGACAGGGACAGCTGTGGTATGACTTGAGGTAGGGGAGTACAAGACGGTGGTCATGAAAAGGTTGCCTACTGTCATACTCACCTGTGTCTCTGCAGGAGCGATGGACAAGCCTCCCTTGACCCCGAGTCTTCACTTCCCCTGTTTCATCCGGAGGAATACCTGTCAAATACAAGGTGTTCACTTAGACGTGAATTCACCTGATTCCTCTAGGCCCTTCCCTTCTCATTACTATGTGCTGTGATGTCCCGCTATGGGTTTACCTTGATCTTTCGTATGGTGTGCACTCCATCCTGCATTCACAGGGGAGCAATTCACTCATGTGCTTGGTGCCAATGTCTGTAGGCTGAGTTCAGATGCCAAACGCTGTTTTATGCCTTCACAGCGAGGCAGAGTGTTCAAGGCACCAGTTTCTTCACTGGCTAGAAAGTCCTTCCCTCAAGTGAACGATGCGCGGAGAATGTTGAGTGTCGAAAATTGTCTGTATTGTCTTTGTTTGCAGGGATTTTTGTGGATGAGTAGCGCTGTGTGTAGAAGCTAGCTGCTGGTAGGTTTGCACAGCGCCTTCAATTCGAGCGTGCCTGGTAATGTCTCTCCCTTTCCCTTGCAGGAGAAAGTATGGGTATTAGCACCTCGAGTTCGGGTTTTGCGCTACTGGAGACTTGGTGGTTGGGTAAGTATTCATGGAGGCTTTTGGTAAGTATGCATCACGAGCGCAGTGAAATAAGTGTCCGCGTTATTGGGGCGAGCGCAATAAATGATGTCTCTTCTTTCTTTTGCAGGGGTTGGTGCGCTCGTACAACTGACCTGGATTCCAGCGTTGCGGGAGATCCGGTGAGTATGCGCAGCGTTACTGATGTGCACGTGCTATAGCAATTCTTCTTTGTTCTTACAGGTGCCGATGTAGAAGTCCCCTCTTGACTGGAGATATCTGCGGCGTGGAGTAAGAACGGAGCAGGTAAACTGAAGCAGAATGATCCGGAGTGGGCAAAAGTAAGACGATCCAGAGCAGGTAAGCTGAAGCAGGATGATCCGGAGCAGGTAAGCTGAAGCAGGTTGATCCGGAGCAGGTAAGAAAAGGCTGGCTGATCCAGAGCACGGTAAGTGTGTTGCTGATACAGCTCACAGTAAGCAACACAAAGCACTGGAAGAATCTTGGGTGTGGCTTATATAGCCAGCCACACCCAAACACTAGAGAGCTCATGAATCATTATGCACTTCCTGTTTGGCAACAGGAAGTGGCAACCAGGAAGTTGCACAAACACTGGAAAGGAACTAAAGGAAGGATTTGCTATGGGTTCTTTGTGTGCCTATGCCAGGCCTGCCAAGCCTCCACCCAGCTTGCCCCAACTACCTGCCTGATACCCATGACAGTCTTCCCCCTCAAGACCCCTCCCAATGGTATGTATGAGGGCTTTGGTTTCTCAGGATGGTCCCGATGGAATTTCCGCACCAATCGTGGGGCATGAACGTGTGTGCTGGGTTCCCATGATCTTTCCTGGGGTCCGTACCCCCTCCAGTCAATCAAATAATACAGGGTCTTTCGTACTTGTTTGGACTCTAATATGTTCTTGACCTCCTATTCTAGTGCTTCATCTCCCACTTGTATAGGTGCGGGAGGTGTGGAAGTTCAGGTTCCTGGGTGTGCTGGTTTTAGTAGTGACACGTGAAATACAGGATGTATACGCATATGTTGAGGTATCGCCAGTCTCATGGCTGCTGGATTGATTACTTTCTCAATTGTATACGGGCTGATGTATCTAGGCAGACATTTTTTGGGACCCTTTAAAGCAATTTGTCTAGTTGCCAGCTAGACCGAGTCTCCCACTTGATAAACTGGGGCTTTTCGTCGATGGCAATCAGCGTTTCTTTTCTGTGTTTCTTTGGTTTGCTGTAGGTTCCTACTGGCTTCTCTGGCTGCTTTCATGATGCTGGCATGTAGATTCTTTACTGCAGGCATTTCAATGTTTTCTGGCGGATTGTAGACTGACGTTCTGGGGTTTCAACCATATATTTTAAAGAAAGGTGTTGCTTGGGTTGATGAATGTGTTGAGATGTTGTAGGCATACTCTGCCATCCATAGAATTTCTGTCCAGCTTTGGCTTGTTTGGTGTAATAGACAGCGCAAATACTATTCCATGGTCTGGTTTGTGCGCTCGGTTTGGCCGTCCGTTTGAGGGTGGTGATTAGAAGACAAATGGACTTCTACTCTTGCCAGGGCACAACATTTTTTCCAAAAACGAGACACTAATTGGCTGCCTCTGTCAGAAACGATTACGGTAACCGGTGGTCTAGTTGCATAGTTAGGTCGATGTATTCACTGCAATCTTCGGGAGGATTAACTACTTGCGCCAAGATATCTTTTAGTTCTCCTCTCAGTCCTCGATAAAATAACGTTATTCGTTTCTCCTCTGGCCAACCTGATTCAGCTATTAAGCAATTGAATGTGGCAACATATGAGATAAGATCCTGACCACCCTGTCGCAGAGAGAGTAGCTCATCATCCAGAGCCTGACCTCTAGTCCGATGAGCAAATTGTTTTTCCAGTTCACGCTGAAAACCTGGGTAGTTTCTCAGTAAAGGGTTGTCCCTAAGCACTAACGGGACTGACCAGTCCGCCGTGTGCCTTCCTAAATAGGAGAGGACAAAGGCTACTTTAGCTTGGTTGTTCAGAAAAGTGTCTGGTTTGCCTATGAAGTGTACCTGGCATTGATTCAAGAACGCTCCAAATTTCTTGGGATCCCCAGAGAAGCGTTCCGGGGGTGCTAAAGTGGTGTTGCCTGGAAGCAATACCTGAACGGGTGTGGCTACAGGTGCCACAGTAAGCTGCGCCTGAGGAACTCCACCTGGTTGGGTTGCTAGACCAGCTTGGGTCTGTAAGAGCTGTCTTGCCAAATCGTCTGTTTTATCCCTGTTGACTTCCAGTTTACGCCGTAAGGCATTTGTCTTAGAGCAGGCTGCATGCACCTCAGCCCGTAGTTCGCCAACAATAGGGAAAGCTGGTCTACCTCAGAGGTTTCCATCGCTCGGGCAGAGGTATTGAGGATGGCTTCGTGTTCTGTCACACTAACCTGTGTCTCTGCAGGAGCGATGGACAAGCCTCCCTTGACCCGAGTCTTCACTTCCCCTGTTTCACCCGAGGAATACCTGTCAAATACAAGGTGTTCACTTAGACCTGAATTCACCTGATTTCCCTAGGCCCTCCCCTTCTCTTTACTATGTGCTGTGATGTCCCCCTATGGGCTTACCTTGATATTTCGTATGGTGTGCACTCCATCCTGCATTCACAGGAGCGCGATTCACTCATGTGCTTGGTGCCAATGTCTGTAGGCTGAGTTCAGATGCCAAACGCTGTTTTATGCCTTCACAGCGAGGCAGATAGTTCAAGGCGCCAGTTTCTTCACTGGCTAGAAAGTCTTTCCCACAAGTGAACGGTGCGCAGAGAATGTTGAGTGTCCAAAATTGTCCGTACTGTCTTTGTTTGCCGGGATTTTCACGGATGTGTAGCGCTGTGTGTAGAAGCTAGCTGCTGGTAGGTTTGCGCAGCACCTTCAATTCGAGCACGCTTGGTAATCTCTCTCCCTTTCCCTTGCAGGAGAAAGTATGGGTATTAGCGCCTCGAGTTCGGGTTTTGCGCTACTGGAGACTTGGTGATTGGGTAAGTATTCACAGAGGCTTTTGGTAAGTATGCACCGCGAGCGCAGTGAAATAAGTGTCCTTGTTATTGGGGTGAGCGCAATAAATGATGTCTCTTCTTTCTTTTGTAGGGGTTGGTACGCTCATACAACTGACCTGGATTCCAGCTTCGCAGGAAGATCCGGTGAGTATGCGCAGCGTTACTGATGTGCGCGTGCTAACGCAATTCTTCTTTGTTCTTACAGGTGCCGATGTAGAAGTCCCCTCTTGACTGGAGATAGCTGCGGCGTGGAGTAAGAACGGAGCAGGTAAGCTGAAGCAGAATGATCCAGAGCGGGTAAGCAGAAGTAAGACGATCTGGAGCAGGTAAGCTGAAGCAGGATGATCTGGAGCAGGTAAGAAAAGGCTGGCTGATCCAGAGCATGGTAAGTGTGTTGCTGATATAGCTCACAGTAAGCAACACGAAGCATTGGAAGAATCTTGGGTGTGGCTTATATAGCCAGCCACACCCAAACACCAGAGAGCTCATGAATCATTATTCACTTCCTGTTTGGCAACAGGAAGTGGCAATCAGGAAGTTGCACAAACACTGGGAAGGAACTAAAGGAAGGATTTGCTACAGGTTCTTTGTGTGCCTATGCCAGGCCTACCAAGCCTCCACCCAGCCTGCCCCAACTACCTGTCTGATACCTATGACACCTATACACTATTCTGCAAAAGCGGCAGAACTCGTGGCACTCATCGAAGCCCTGAGTGTGTCACGATGGCGTCATGTCACGATATATTCTGACACAGCATATGTTACAACACTGGTACATGCTGGTCCCTCCCATTGGAAGAGGAGGGGGTTCAGGAGGGTCGATGGATCTCCAGTGCAGCATTCTGCGCTGTTAGAGATGCTGATAGAAGCGTTATTACAGCCATCTGTTGTGGCGGTTATCAAGTGCACTGCCCATACTCACCAGACAGGCAAAATTTCAAGGGGGAACACAGCCGCTGATGCGGCAGCTAAAATGGCGACCTATCAGTCAAATGATACATCCACTGAGTACGTTGTGACTGTCCCACCGACAAACCTTGTGCCTTTTACTGCATTGTCCATCTACCAGATTATTGAGTTACAAGGAAAGGCGCCTGAGTGGTAAAAGGAGTTGTGGTTACGGAGAGGATGCAAGAAGTCTCTGACAGATCTGTTATGGAGGCAGATGAGCTCTGGGAAGACAGTGATGCACCAGGAATTGCTAGCAGTGGCATTTGAACAATTGCACTACCCGTCCCATAGTTCGACACACCACATAGCCGCAGACATACAGGAGGACTGGTTCACACCGAATATCCAGGACAGCATCACTGATATGGTCGTCCGTTGCACCACATGTCAAAGTTTTAGCAGAGGGATGACACAACTAATGTTACGGGGCACGTTGCCTCACCCTACTGGGCAGTTCCATGAGCTAGATATAAACTACGCTGATATGCAATGGATCTAGGTACCTTAATTTTGTGGTCTGTCCCTTCTCAAGGTGGGTGGAAGCAGGGCCATGTGCACACCCAGATGCCAAGTGTGCTGCAAGGTTTCTAGTGTGGGAGTTTTTTCCACGCTGGGGTGTGTACAAAGCTTTGAGGTCAGATAATGGCACACATTTCTTCAATGCATTATTCCAACATGTTACAGCACTACTTGTTATCAAGCATCGGATGTGTTTGATTTATCACCCACAGGCCAATGACATTGTGGAGAGAATAAACAGCCTCCTTAAGAGCAAGTTATCCAAATTGTGTACCACATTAAAGAAAAACTGAGTGTACTGTCTGCCCCTGGCCCCTTTTAGTTTACCTACAGAGCCAAGCAAAGACAATCATCTGCCACTGGTCGGCGCATGCATACCCCTGTACCCCCTGTGAAATTAAATGTGTCTCCCGGCAGATTGCAACTCCCAGGACCGTGACTACAGAGACACCCGATGCTGCACAGACAATGGGGACAGATCCTGAGCATATAACAGATGGGGAGCAGGTGCAAGTGGATCTAGGTCACCTAAGCCCCGCCCACCTGGTGCCTTCCTGCCAGTTGCTCTTTTTCACCACTTAGCAAGCCCTGCCCAACTGGTGCCTTCCTGCTTGCTGCTCTTCACTTAGCAAGCCCCGCCCACCTGGTGCCTTCCTGCTTGCCGCTCTTTTTCACCACTTAGCAAGCCCCGCCCACCTGGTGCTTCCTGCTTCCCGCTCTTTTTCCCTACTTAAGGAGCTCTCCAGCTATCCTTTGCAGATGGGGAGCAGGTGCAAGTGGATCTAGGTCACCTGGCCTAAGCCCCGCCCACCTGGTACCTTCCTGCCTGCTGCTCTTTTTCACCACTTAGCAAGCCCTGCCCACCTGGTGCCTTCCTTCACCATCACTTTCTTGTGGCCAATGCTGGATTTGACTTTTATGGACTTAATTCATTCACAGTGCGTCACTCTTTCTCAACTCTCATGCTGAACTTCCTTTGCATCTTGTACTCATGGTGGCCCTGAATCATGCTGTTCCCATCTTATCTTGTATCCTGGCTTGCAACATTATGTGTTACTACTGACTTCTGCAATTGTATTCGCTCTCCACTCTTGCTTCTCCACTCTTTGTGACTGCTTACTCTCTTTTCTCTCCTCCTTTCCCTTCTCCCTTTTCCCATCTCCTCCCCTTACTTTCTTCTATGCACTTACTCTATCAGAATTGTCCCTGGACCTAACATGATAGCAACCTCGTCTGTTTCCTCCACCCTCCCATTACTGTTTTTTTTCTCCCCACAGCCCTTCCAGCACTATCTGAAATGTCGTCAGGCCTAGTATGATAGTCACTTGTTTTGTTCCTCCCTTCCCTTTCTGCACCCCTCTCCCTCACCTTTTGTTTTTCTCCGGCTATACCAGAAATGCTGTCAGGCCTAGTACGGTAATCACCTGTCTGTTTCCATTTCCTTCCCACTCTCCCCCTCTCTTCCTTATCTATGTCTTAGCTCTTGCACTATCTGAAATGTTGTCAGGCCGAGTACAATAGTTAATTTCACATCCTTACTGTTCATGGCCTGTAAAAATGTGGTTGTATTTTCCCTTGTTCCCTCCCTTGCCTTGAAGCGCTTTGAAACACATTGTGTATAGGCGCTATATAAATAAACGATCATATCATATCATATCATAACGACTATACCACTGCTGCCGGGGATCACATCTATGTTTGCAATTTTGTGCACCGGTGGAACAATCCTCGGTTCCAAGGACTGTACAAGGTGGTGTTTTAAACCCCCCTCGCTGTCAAGGTTAAGAAGCTGTGCTATTTGGTCAATTTCTCTGACGTTCGTAGGGCACCTCCAGAAAGCACAATGGTGCATCAGTTGTCTTGAGACCAAGGGTAACAGTACCTGTATCCCAAGTACCTTACCGGCCTGGCCAGAGGAGGCACAGGTGTGGTGGCATGTCCGAGTGGCAGGCCGAAACTCTGCACTTTTCTTTTTCTGGGAGCGCTTCTCTCTCTCGCTCTCTCTTTCTCTCTCACTTTCTCTCTCGCTCTTTCTCGCGCTTTCTCACTCTTTCTCTCTCTCTTACAAAACACCCATTCCCAGACCACAGATTCGCAGTTCCATTCCTCCTGAAACTCCCATTCAGCGTTTACCTCGTTCCTTGGGGTTGCCATGGCGTTTGAATCACGGCTATGGCCTCAGGCAACGTTCCGTTCCTCGTCGGCTGTTCCTCTCTCTTGTTGCCATGGTAGCACGACGCTCAGCTAAACGCTGCTTGCATGTGTCTACGTCATCTCCCCGGGTGACCGACACTGCAGCATAAAGGAGTCAGAAACCATTTGGCGAGCGCTTCTGATTGATGTAAGTTCTGCGCTCCTATTCTATAGTTGCTTCTTCCTTGATCTTTGCCTTGCTATGACTTCTGCCTAGAATCCCGACTTGCCTTTTGGATTACGACCTTTTCATCCTTGTTGCCAACCTCTGTCTGAAACTTTACCTTGCTTGTGGATCATGGTATTCTGTTTGTTGCTTCCTATTTGTTCTGTCTACGGCTTTCGTGGGATTACTGTTTGTTTACCTTTGCTGATTTTACCCTTGCTGATTTCTTTTCCTCTGAACTGTGGGCACCTTGCTGTATTCCTTGCTCCTCTGTTTTCCCTTAGAGCGCCCTCATTCCGTTCGGGTCTACAGTTCCCTACTAACCATATTAACCCCTCTCTCCTTTCACCCTACCTGTTCCCTACACCAGTTTCCTGTTCTACTATCCAATCTAGGAGATCCATCGAACAACATCTATCCCAAAGAAGTGTTTTGCCACCGTTCCTGCATCTTCTTTAAACCTCGATTCACAGTCTGTCCAGGTGAGTTAGTGCATGTTTCCTCATTTTTTCATGGTTTTGTCACATTAAGTTTCGAATTCTAAAGCCTTCCCTCCTTTTTTCAGCCTGGTGAATATTTGATGGTATTTTTCTCTTCCATGTAAACCTCTTTCGTGTCCATCTATTATTATAACAGATAGGCTGGTAGTTCACAGGGAAGGTCACCCTCTGAGAGGGGGCCCAAGTTGGGCTAATTGACAGGCTACATTTCGCGCCCTCCCAGATCTCCACTGCACTCCTTTTCTTATTTGTGAGTATCAGACTCTGTAATATTTCGGGCTCATGTGAGTATTGACGCTCTCTCTCTCTCTCTCTCTCTCTCTCTCTCTCTCTCTCTCTCTCTCCCACTTGTTCCCTCCCATTTCTTTTTTGTACGTCTTGTGCGTCTCTCCCTTTTTCATTGTTCTGAGTCTGTGCTTCTATTGCGAGAAGTAAAGGAGGGACACAACCAATGTACATAGTTTGTTAAGTAGGGACCCGAGGCGTAGAGGCACGACTGAGAGATTGTGGACATATATCTATTATTGTGGGTCAGCACTTGCTGGAGGATTGTGTGTGATATTGCTGGTACTACTGGGAGTGTATTGGGGAGGGTATTATAGAGAGAGGTCCTATAAAGGGGGAATGGGGAAGAAGGATTGTATATTATCCAAATGGAACGATACATATAAATGTTCATGACAGGAGTGGAGTTGCATACATATATCAGAACTAATGTGAACACTAATAATAATAATGGAAATGGATTAAATGACTCTGCAGGTTACGTTTGTAAAAGAAGCAGGGAATAGGTTATTTACAGGAAGGAGGGGACGGTCTGCCACTATGAAAAGGTATAATGGTATTTCTGACGGTACTACTGAAGCAGCTGTTCTTAAGAATGTGTGTCAGGTTCAATGTTTGGGCCAGGAGGAGGCATGTGGGGCTGAGGAAATACAGTGTTATTCCTTGTGGGAAGGAACTACAATGTCCAGCAGCATTGGGAGGGAATTGTAGTCCCTCAGTGCACACGCTTCCCCAGCTGATCTTAATCATCGGGTCTATTTACACTGCCGGCGGCCCGTGCCCAGGTGTGAATTATTGAAGCGTTAGGCACGGGCAGTCACGGCGGCATGCAGGAAGCTTTTTTTATGATGTTGCAGACACGAGGACTGCTGGCTTTCACCCCTGGGCTGCGGGCGGTTAAAGAGAGGCCGGAGGACTTCTGGGCAGCACAGCTTACATACTGCAGCGAGCGCAGTGAAATTACATCAGCCTGGGTTGCGGCGGTGAGGTAGCACTGCTGGGCATTTCACTGCATCATCCCTTCAGGTCCGGGTGGTCCCGCAGGGCATCCAGACAGCAAGATAAGTTCCTTTGCATTCAGTAAAGAGCTGGTATAGAAGGGGGCGCTGTTGAGCAGCCGACAAGATGGCCGCCTAGCTACATTGATCCGCAACCCACAGATTCCCATCTGCGAACAATGCAGTATCTGAAATGTTGTCAGGCCGAGTACGATAGTTAATTTCACATCCTTACTGTTCATGACCTGTAAGAATGAGGTTGTATTTTCCCTTGTTCCCTCCCTTGCCTTGAAGCGCTTTGAAACACATTGTGTGTAGGCGCTATATAAATAAACGATCATATCATATCATAACAACTATACCACTGCTGCCGGGGATCACTTCTATGTTTGCAATTTTGTGCACCGGTGGAACAATCCTCGGTTCCAAGGACTGTACAAGGTGGTGTTTTAAACCACCCTCGCTGTCAAGGTTAAGAAGCTGTGCTATTTGGTCAATTTCTCTGACGTTCATAGGGCACCTCCAGAAAGAACAATGGTGTATCAGTTGTCTTGAGACCAAGGGTAAAGGTACCTGTATCCCAAGTACCTTACCGGCCTGGCCAGAGGAGGCACAGGTGTGGTGGCATGTCTGAGTGGCAGGCCGAAGCTCTGCACTTTTCTTTTTCTGGGAGCGCTTCTCTCTCTCTTTCTCTCTCACTTTCTCGCTCGCTCTTTCTCGCTCTTTCTCACTCTTTCTCTCTCTCTCACAACACCCATTCCCAGACCACAGATTCACAGTTCCATTCCTCCCGAAACTCCCATTCAGCGTTTACATCGCTCCTGGCTGTTGCCATGGCATTTGAATCACCGCTATGGCCTCAGGCAACTTTCCGTTCCTCGTCGGCTGTGCCTCTCTCTTGTTACCATGGTAGCACGAAGCTCAGCTAAACGCTGCTTGCATGTGTCTACGTCATCTCCCCGGGGGCCCGACACTGCAGCATAAAGGAGTCAGAAACCATTTGGCGAGCGCTTCTGATTGATATAAGTTCTGCGCTCCTATTCTATAGTTGCTTCTTCCCTGATCTTTGCCTTGCTATGACTTCTGCCTAGAATCCCGACTTGCCTTTTGGATTACGACCTTTTCATCCTTGTTGCCAACCTCTGCCTGAAACTTTACCTTGCTTGTGGATCATGGTATTCTGTTTGTTGCTTCCTATTTGTTTTGGCTACGGCTTTCGTGGGATTACTGTTTGTTTACCTTTGCTGATTTTACCCTTGCTGTTTTTTTTCCCTCTGAACTTGGGCGCCTTGCTGTATTCCTTGCTCCTCTGTTTTCCCTTAGAGCGCCCTCATTCCGTTCGGGTCTACAGTTCCCTACTAACCATATTAACCCCTCTCTCCTTTCACCCTACCTGTTCCCTAACACCAATTTCCTGTTCTACTACTCCAATCTAGGAGATCCATCGAACAACATCTATCCCAAAGAAGTGTTTTGCCACCGTTCCTGCATCTTCTTTAAACCTCGATTCACAGTCTGTCCAGGTGAGTTAGTGTATGTTTCCTCATTTTTTCATAGTTTTGTCACATTAAGTTTGGAATTCTAAAGCCTTCCCTCCTTTTTTCAGCCTGGTGAATATTTGATGGTATTTTTCTCTTCCATGTAAACCTCTTTTGTGTTCATCTATTATTATAACAGATAGGCTGGTAGTTCACAGGGAAGGTCACCCTCTGAGTTGTAAAGTTGGGCTAATTGACAGGCTACATTTTGCGCCCTCCCAGATCTCCACTGCACTCCTGTTCTTATTTGCGAGTATCGGACTCTGTAATATTTTGGGCTCACGTGAGTATTGACTCTCTCTCTCTCTCTCTCTCTGTCTCTCTCTCTCTCTTTCTCTCTCTCTATCTCTCCCTCTTGTTCCCTCCCGTTTCTTTTTTGTACAAGTGTACGTCTTGTACGTCTCTCCCTTTTTCGTTGTTCTGAGTCTGTGCTTCTATTGCAGGAAAGTAAAGGAGGGACACAACCAATGTACATAGTTTGTTAAGTAGGGACCCGAGGCGTAGAAGCACGACTGAGAGATTGTGGACATATATCTATTATTGTGGGTCAGCACTTGCTGGAGGATTGTGTGTGATATTGCTGGTGCTACTGGGAGTGTATTGGGGAGGGTATTATAGAGAGAGGTCCTATAAAGGGGGAATGTCCTTAAGCGTCGTCCGTTCGGAGGAGTTAAAAAGATGCTAAGAGAAAGGAAAATCGAGTGCGCAATGCTCTTTCTGGCTCGCCTAAAATTTACCCACCGCAACAAGCTATATTTCTTTACGGTCCTGGACGAGGCAGTCAAATTCATCGAGGCACAAATCCCGCTAGCCGATCCTACAGATGAACCAATGAACGACGACTGAGATCTTGCGTGCACGACCCCACTAGAGGCCGTGCCAGCTTTGCCTCATCCAAAGACTGCCCCCCCTTGGGGGTGAACTGGCCCCCCCTCCTCTGTACTATTCTGGGCTTAACACAGCCCCATCGGCTATATCCAAGAGCATAATATGCAGCGAGGGGTACATCCCTAAAGTGCCTGGCTAGAATGGCTCATACTGCGCCAGAACCTCGATACCTTAGCCTACCGGTTAGGCACCAGACTATGCCAATAATTGCTCATTTCCCATGATCTAATACTATACTTGCCTTTTTTGTAACCCTAAGTTTCATCAGCCGTTCAAAATATTAATGATGTACCGGCAAGCACACGTTAACAATGTGGGTCAGACGGTAGCAGTAGCCCCCACCGCAGCTGCAATGCCTTCTAAGGCGAAGTGTTTAGGGTTAAGCCCCTGTTGGGCTATTAGTCTAGCGTTGCCAAATCGGGAACGGCACGCAGTTGGTTGTTTCGGGGGTGGGTATTATCACACTTCTAGTATTTTCCGGGCGGTGAGTGTGGGGGGTGGTGAAGTTGGGGAATGTTATAAGAAAATCGGCAGGAAAGGAATAACAGGTTTTAAAGTGAGGTGCATCCACGCCACAGATGCACATGTGTTGGTAAACAGACACAGATCCTCTAGCTCTTTCAGTTGGGATGTCCCATAAAAATGTCAGCATGGCTATTAAAATGATGACCTGGAATATTCGGGGGTTGACAAATTTCACAAAGTCCCGTAGGATCACGGCATATGCACAAAGACACGGGATCAAGGTGCTCCTGTTGCAAGAGACACACGCTCAGAAACTCCTATCATCCAACATTGCACAGTCCTGGGGTCCCAACAGATTTTATACCCAATTCTCCACTCAATCCAGAGGAGTCCTGACTCTCATCCACAAATCGGTCAAATTCACACTCCACACATCCCACATCGACACAGAGGGCAGATATGTGATCCTCCACTGCACCCTGGCTAACGAGGAATGCTTACTTGTGAATTCATACGGCCCTAACACCGATTCCTCCGAATTTATAGATGCTGTGACCGCCATTCTCATGATATATGTGGAAGTTCCCATTATATGGGGGGGATATGAATCTCATACTTGACAATGTCCTAGATAGAACAACCACGACCCGTAGGGTCGCGTCCCGAGCCACCAAACGACTCCTTACACATATGAACTCCCTGAATCTACACGATGTGTGGAGAATGCTTCATCCACAAGACAGAGATTACACCTTCTACTCCACAGTACATGACAGCTCTTCAAGAATAGACATGTTCTTACTGTCGGGGTGCCGAATGGGCAGGGTGTCAGACGTTAAGATACTTGCACGCACGCTCTCTGATCATTCCCCCGTGTTGCTACAGATCCAACTGACTGGATAATGCTCTGGCCGCTCGGCCCGCCTGGCGCTTTAAGTCTGAGGCTCTGTCTGACATTGATTTTAAAGCTGAGATACTATCGGACATAAACACCTTTTTCGAGAATAACAACACGGAAGACACACCCGAGGGGACACGTTGGGAGGCATTTAAAGTATACATTAGGGGGATGTGTATCTCGAGAGAGGCCTGGGTTCTAAAAGCCTTAAGAGAGGCCCTACCCTGCTCCGAAACAAAGCTCAAAACTCTAGAACAACAGCATGTTTCCGTGCCAGCTCCGGCAATCCTAGCAAAAATCAGAACAGAACTGGAAGCGTTTGAATCCCATGCCCTGAGCGAGGCATGATATATTGCTCGCCCAGTGGCTGCCCGATGGTATGGTGAGGGTGACAGACCCGGTAGAACCCTAGCCAAATTAGTACGTGTGGAGGGAGGCAGGTCCCGAATAGATAGTATTCTAGACAAACAGGGCCAACGACACTGGTCTGATCAAGCCATAATCGACACCTTCGCTGGCTTCTATGCCAGTCTCTATGGCCCCCAACCAGAACACAATGCTCACGACCTAGACAACCTGCTAGAACGCATCCCCATGACCCTTATCTCCCAGAACACCATGGAACAACTCTATGCCCGGTTCACCCTGGAGGAGATAGTCCAGGTAATCTCTGACCTTCCGAAAAAGAAAGCTTCGGGTCCTGATGGGCTCACAGCTGAGTTCTATCGGGAACACGTTGCCATTCTAGCTCCCATATTCCTCGGGGTCTGGACCGAATCTCTCCGGTTAGCCTCCCTTCCCCCCTCCTTAAGGGAAGCCCTGATCACAGTTCTCCCCAAACCAGGGAAACCCCCAGACGAATGTGGTTCCTATAGGCCCTTATCGCTCATAAACACGGACATGAAAATCTTTGCTAAAATAATTGCGAATAGATTCCTCCCATTTATGCCCCACCTGATCCACGCAGACCAAAGTGGATTTGTTCCTGGCCGCTCTGCTACACTCAACATCCGCTGATTATTCAATGTAATGTCCAGAATTGACCCGAAGGCGGACACAGTTGTGGTCACGCTAGATGCCCAGAAGGCGTTTGACATGCTTTCATGGAAATACCTATGGGCCGTGCTGGAGAAAATGGGAATAGGTCCAAACATGATTTCTTACATACAACTGCTATATACTGATCCAATGGCCAGAGTGCTTGTCAACTCCATCGTCTCCTCTCCCTTTGTGCTACACAGGGGTACCCGCCAGAGATGCCTGTTCTCCCCATCCTTTTTGTGCTCGCCATCGAACCCATGGCAGACCATGTTAGGGACCGACACACCCGCAAAGGTATTCGCCTACAGGATACGCCTGAAATCATCTCATTGTATGCTGATGACGTACTCCTATATGTCAGAAACCCCTCCACACATCTGGACCCGATCATCCGAGACATTACAAAAATAGGAACGTACTCGGGCTTTACCATCAACTACTCTAAATCCGAAATATTCCCCCTCACTCCGACAACCCAGTAACTAACATGTGAATTTCCCCTACGCTGGTCCCCAGGGGGCATCAAGTACCTGGGGGTACAAGTGTCACTAACCAAAACCTCCCTACTGGTGGATAATTACGAGACAGCTGCACAGCACATTGAATTCAAGATGTTTAAATGGCAGAGCCTCCCTCTGCCCCTGGCGGGCTGACTGTCACTAATGAAAATGATTGCGGTCCCTAAGCTTCTCTATGTCTTTGCAAACGTTCCAGTGTGGCCGGGAAGCAATATTTTAAGAGGCTCCACGCAGCGTTTGCCCAATTCCTTTGGCATTCCGGGGCAGTCTGCAAAAAGTGTCTGCATATGACCCCTCCCCAGACCTAACCCTGTACTGGTCTGCGGCACAGGCCCAACACACCACGCACTGGTACGCACACTTGAACCCTCCCCTTCACGTCAAATTGGAGAAACTGGCAGGGGATGGACCAACATCATGACCCTGTTGCCACACCACACATTCCAGACGGATGCCCCAGCAGACCCTGTGGCCACCATGATCAGAGCATGGAATAGGATTTTGAGCCAGACACAAGGGCATTACCCATACTATAAATGGCTACCCATTTGACAATTCCCAGGACTCTCCCCCACGCACGACCATCATTTCATTCAACACTGGGAGGCCCTGGGGTATCGAGCACTAACTGACCTATACCCCGACGGTAAATTCATCACCCCCCAAACATGGCGGCCGAGCACTCTAACTTGGCGATTGACCTACTGCAATACTTCAGACTTAGAGCGGCGGTCCGTGCACTAAGGCCAGCCTACCCAGACGAGCCCCCAGACTTACCTGAACTCCAATACATAGCAAACTCCACAGGTGGCAGGGGCAAAGTATCTTCTTTATACAAAATGCAGCTGGTAAAACGTGAGAATACATCCCTCAAACCACGGGAAGCTTGGGCTAGAGACCTGGAAATGGAAATCACTGATGGGATGTGGAACAAAATGTGTGCGCATACGCGCAAAGTCTCCCTTAGTGCCAGATTCCGCTGCATACAATATAAACTACTCAACAGACTCTATTACACACCGCACAGAGTAGCAAACCTTACACACACCCTGAACCACACATGCCCGAAATGTACTTCTGAGGAGGCAGATCACATGCATATGTTTTGGTCCTGTACTGCGCTGAGGGCGTTCTGGCTGGCAGTGGTGAAAGCGCTTACAGAGATAATTGGGTCCCCAGTCGACCTTCACCCGTTGGCCCTACTGTTTGGAATATGGTCCGGAGAAAATGAAAAAAAAATGTCTACATTTTTAAATGTAAGTGCTATTGTTGCGAAAAGATGTATTTTACAAGGTTGGAAGTGCCGCTCCCCCCCCCACCCTCGAGATGTGGTTGAAAGCCCTCACCTGAGTACAAACATGTGAGGAGGAGTATATTGGATCCCTGCCCACGCCATCTCGTCCAAAGAATGTATGGACAGCATTCTGCAGTTATCTGAACAATAGAGATGCGATTGAGTGGAGCTCCGCCCCCCCGCCGGGTCCGCCCGGCGCATCACCATAAGTACTGAGCACCTTGACCCCCCCGTGTTGTCAACACCCCCCATTCGTGAGCTCTCTCAAAAAGTGCATGATATAATGCCCAAATGCAACATTGTGATTACTATGTATGTCTGTGCAAGATGTGCTGTACCTGTCTTAATTTTCTGCCAATAAACAAAGGTTTAAAAAAAAAAGTAAAGAGCAGATATAAATGACTGCATACTTGTAATAAAAGTTTATAAGGGTCGAGAGAGTTTACTGGTGATACATTTGCAAACCTTTTAACAGGCCAAGCTCGCTTTCTCTGATTTCAAGGACTTGGCAAGACAGATGCACACAGTTTATGTTTTCGGTCTTACTGAGAATGTTATGTAGTCGGCAGAGGCATGCCAAACCCTGTATGCCTTATTTGAACTGTTTGCGAAACTAACACATAATGGGGTCCTGTTTATGTTAACAGCTTCCATGTCAGCTATGTTTGGCTTTGCTTGTCCAAAGGGCCATGAGTATGTTTTTTCATGTAGGGTCATACCCTCGTTTGTTCCATTTGCTATGGCTCTATGTGAGCTTGTGCATTTTTGTTTCATCATGCCGCTTGCAATTAAGACACTGCTACATGTCTGAAAGGTTATAGGAAGGTGCGTTGGGTTTCAGGTTTATGGTAGGAGTTAGGAGTCAGGCAGGTCAGGAGGTAGGAAATTAAGGTATGTATATGTATGTTTCTTTCCCCATCTCCCCCATACCTATCCAAATATGCTTACCCTTAACCTTTTTCTGGTTTTCCTAATCTCCCCCTCCCTATCCACAACCTCTCTCTAATCCCTCTTCTCCCCCCCTCCTTTGGCTGCCAAATGGTTTCCTGTTATTTCTGACTTCAGGTGCCCGTGCCAACCACAGTGGGAGGGTCGAATCTGTTCGGCTTCTGCGGTTCGGGGGAGAGTGTCGATACCCTTACCCTCTTGGGTTCGTGACAATGCGCATAGTAGACTGAAAGAGAAGTAAGATGAAAGTATGACACGTATCAACGGTTGGGCTTTGATGTGATCAAGAATATTCATCACCCCAAATTTTCTTATTCATGGTACTCTGATATGAGTGGTGTGGGTAGAAATGCTGTGAATGGGATCTGTTATGTGTGTTCACTCATTCTGCATGTGACAGGGGCTCCCAAGGTGTTAGTGCCACAAGCAGTCCCAATTATAGAGGCACAATGCCCGGTTCATCTTGCACTATGCAGAATAAAAGGAGCGTTCCAGGCGCACAGTGTGGAACTGCAAATGGTGGGCCCAGATTTTGTAAAAAGCACTGATGACCCAAGAAACATCAATTGTGTGGAGTTACCTTACCTGATCCTGAAGGGATGGAAGTACATCAATAATAATTGGCATGACAGCCCACTACCTTCGCTGGCAGAAGGACTGGTAATATATAACAAGGAAAGAATAGCCCGAGTGTTCAACTTATGTGCGCCAATCTGGACAGAGTATATCACCAAGCTGACATGGATTGCAACAATGGAAAAGCCGGTGCAAGTGCACAAGGAAGAAGAATATAGACTCTGTTCCAACAACCACAGAGGATGAAAATATCAAATTACATTTCTAAAGACTTGTCCACATAGCTTGCCGGAATACCAGAAGAATACAGACTTGTTAGTTCAGCAGGATAATTTTTTACCTCCTCCCTGTTGCTGGGAGTGGAGACAGCAGCCAATGCCAAATGGCTGCAGATCGTGAGGTGTGAACTGGTCCAGCTCGCAAATGACACCGAGAATGGGTTCAACATGATAAAGGTTGAGTTGTGGGTGCAAAGACTTAGGACAATGCAAAATCGATATGCGCTCGACATGTTAACAGCAATGGAGGGTGGGGTTTGCCAAAAATTTGGCAGTTCCTGTTGCACATTTTTATGCCGAGAAGATTATCCCACATCATTGCAGCTGTCCATGGCCTAGGTGTCCATATGACGGAGCGAGGAATTGAGGACAGTGATTGGCTGAATATGGCATTTGTCTGGGTCCCTTCGTGGCTAGGAGCAATCATTAAGATGTTAATGCCCATCGTTGTGTTCATCTTGGTCATTTTCTGCATGTGTCAGCTGGTTCTTCTATGCTGTGCCACTGTGGCACCTGATAGCACAAGAATTATGGTATCAATTAGAAAAACATTGAAGTACAAACCAATGTCCCACTAGGTGGCCCAAAGTATGAAATGTTCCCCATCCCGTATGGAGATGAAATTGATCCTCTATACCACACCATCGTTTCCCCACCTCCTGACCCAGAAAATTACACAGAGGTTTGGGTGGACCTGGTGGGGGAGGTGGGATGCATTTACATGACCTGCTCACCTGAAGAGTATGCGCATTGGGGGGAGAGTTTGTGATCAGTTTACAGGGTGCAGGTGCCAGTAAAACGGAATATGCCATATGTGGATGTAGAAACTGGGATTAGGAGTGCAAAAATATTCCAGAATTCGTTGCTGTCGAAGTAACGAAAGGGGGGAATGTTGGGAAGGGGCAGCCCCATCCCCAGGCACTTTAAAGTAAGGCATGATGCATTTTAGGTGCTGTGATGAGCCAGGGTGAGGAGGGGCACTGAAAAGGGCACCTTCCTGTCCAGCAGGACCCCATGCTAATATAACCAAATCTAGTGTAACCATATGGTGTGGCCCAAGGCTCGGGTGGCATCGCTATTTTGCGTAGATAGTAACCATCATAGGTAGAAGAGAAGGCTTGCGCGGTAAAGGCGTCATTGCATGCACTTGGCCCAAATCCATGAGGCCACAGAAATCTCCAGTTATGTCGGAGCACCCATGAGGACAGTTCGCACCCCCACCCGCCGCACTGTTTTTTCATTGTTCTTGAAAGTGTTGCAAAGATGTGTCTTTCACCCAAGAGTAATGTGCCCTACAAGGCCGCAATCAGAGGCTGGCGCCTGGTGTGCGTGTTATCTCACTTTGGCCAAAGTATGACCTGGCCCATTCCCAACAGACCACGCGTTATAGCCCAAATAACTGACTAAACCCTAAGAGCCCCGAATTCCAAGACACCAGGTACCCTTTGACCACCAACCCCAAAGTAACAAGTCCTGACATTTTCAAAGAGGATGGACAGGGCATATCGTTGAAGCGACAATTGTGTGATTTGTATTGCGAGGTGCTGGGAGGATAAATTATAGTTCAAAACGAGGGCAGAGACCTTGGAGCTGGATGATGCAGATGGAGTGAGTGAAATGTGTGTGTGAAGCTTAGAGTGCCCTGGAACATCCTTTGTGTCTACCTTAAGGACTGGCAAGTGCACAGTATGAGTGATAAACAAGCTGTATAGTAGGAGTATAATTCATTTGTTTTCTGACCTTCAACGTGAGAAGATGGGCCACACAGCACCTACTTGATGGAAGACGGACGGACTGGTCTGGGACCACTAACCTGCAATCCCATATGGATAAAGGCAGCACCTGTATAGGGTCCATCCAATCAGCCACGCAAGTTGTTACTGTATCTATTGCGTCACTTATGACGATGTTTTGCTTTATAAGTCTCTGCTTGTACCTCTCTCTGGCAGAACGTTCTTTGCAGCAGAGTTCTTTGCTGTTGCTCTCATTTGCACATGAGATTAATCTTGTTATCCTTACAAGATCGACTTGGGCCTTTGTCCCCTAGTGGGTTGTATTATCTCTGGTATGAGCGTTCAGGGGCTTGCTTTTAGTAGTAACACCTAGATTTGAGATACCTGGATAGAGAATGGCCTAATACCAGGCTAAAAGTTAGATATGGCTAACTAAACACAGTAAGGCTAAATGTGAGATATGGCTGATTAAACCCAATCAGTCTAAATGCGAGGTATGGCTAACTAAACACAGCCAGACTAAATGCGAGATATGGCTAACGAAACAGAGCCAGGCTAAATACGAGGTAAGACTACTATACAATCTTTGGGTTGGGTGCATCAGACAACCAGCTAATAGAGAATAAGATGGTATAAGAAGGTTGGTCAGTTTAGTGGGGAGCACTGATGGCTGCAACCCTTGCCCAGAACCTCACTTACCCTGTACGTAGCTGCTGGTTGATGGCTACAGGCTAACATGGGCCAACATAGTCTAGAGCTGCTTCTTCAGGTGCTGCCCCTTGTCTCGCAGCACTTAGCTGGAGGGGCTGCCAGGCCAGGTGGGCTGCCCTATGTAGATGTGGCTATATACTGTGCTAGGATGACACCCAATCTAACCTTTGAGGCACCTGTTGGAAGAATAAACTCTTTTACAAAGTCGGGTGTGATAAAGATTGGAAAGCTACTTTCTCGATCTCTCCTGCTTGAGTTTCTAAACCTCATATCAATGAGTGGTCCGACCTTTGCTGAAAAAGATAGACTCAATCTCCAGAAATAGCCTACTAATTTGCGGCCTAATCCTAATGATTTCTTTGTGGTTAGTAAATATAAGAGCTTATGGTTTTACTATGTCACTGCCTATGTGGAATCCTTAATATTTCAGATAACATTGGTCAAGCTTATGTTTGCTTGGATTAGCCATAAAAACTGCTTTCTCTACAGTCGGGCATAATAGGTACAAGTGTTGCATGTGCTCCTTCTATCTTGCTCAGTGCATAACAATGTAATCGATTTAAATCTAGAAATTATGGTATGGTCTTAATAGATGGTTCCTCAAACTTTGGATCATTTCTGGCATGCTGCAATGGTTGAAAGGGAGAACCTTTAAACTGGATGAGACCCAGTGGAGTAGAAAACATTTTCTTTTCTTTGGTCATCTGCAAATATCCTTTATGTCTACGATAGAGATCAATCTGTTGATCAGCGGCTTTGGATATGCTTCAAATTCTGGTAACATGCTAATTATTCTAATGTTATTGAAGAGGGAATAGGCTTTTTCCGGTTTGGATACTGACAAGATGGAGGGTGAATTTTCACTCCGATCTCTTGCCAAGGTTTGACCTCTTCTCGACCTCCTTTTTTATGACTGCCCACCTTGCTTCACTAAGTCAGTAAGGCCTTAGGCATATCAACTTCCCATGAGATGTCCATATCTAATGATAAAGGCATGAGGATGCTCTGCCTGAAATCTTGAATAAAACATCCGAAACATGTTCCAGGATGTCTTCTAGGTCTCTCTTGAGCAACTCTGATAGAACATCCATTGTTTTATTTGTAGTGACTGGAAGATTCTGATTTGTTGTTTGCGCACAAGCCATCAAGGTGTGGTTGCTTTCCAAGACTTGAACCTGTTCACATGGTAGAGATATCTAGGTTGCATTCAGTAGTTCAGGTCTCCTAACACACCAGTCACTAGGGTCCGTACTTATGGGCCAAGGGTTTGTGTTCTTTTGTATGTAAAATGACCATCATTTTATCTCCCTTCTTAATGGTCCTCGACTTGTTTCAACTGACTTTATGATTCACTTCCAACAGATTTGTGGGGACTATATCATGAACTAGGAACATTCTCTCCCCAGTCTTTTGGACTAACTGAACAGTGCTCACAGCATTGTAGAGGAGGTGCCAAGCTTGATTCACACTCCAACTACCCATTTTGAAGTACCAGGAACATTCACGCCGAAATATGTGACATATGATGAGCAAATAAACCAGCAGAGAGCTGCAGTTGGGCTCTGTCCAGTCCCTATTAGAAGAACAGCACATGCTGAAGTACCGACATCTAAGAAAACCTGGACAGTAAGGTACCCATTGAGGAAACCATATCGACACAGGAGACAGAATGACGATTGTCAGAATGAAATCCCTGAATAAGCTAAAAAGATACTGAAAGAAGACGAATGGTGACGTCGCAAGACCCCGTACTGACGCACATATCAAAGATATGACGACCTGTGAATGATGAAAAGAGAGGAAACACCATGGATAAGTGACATCCTGAGCCTAAAGTGAAATAAGTGATGTCAAGATGTCAGAAATGATGCCAAATGCGCGATGAAGATATTCAGTTAGTTTAAACGTGTACACATGCAAGGAACCGCAAGAAGCAAGAAATCGCGAGGCTTGCTTATGCTTAGTAGTAAAATAGATTGCGGCAAGCACCACCTATACATATCTACCTCAAAAGGAGCACTTTATGTAAGTATACTTTCACTATGCCCAAGAGCAGAATCAACTAAAGGTTACTAAAGGTCTCAAGAGGAGAGCTTTGCAGCAAACAAATCGAGAATTAAAGATGGAGAGAAGCTCAGACGAAAGTAAATCATGCCAAGAAGCCAAGGTCATATCGGCTGAAATAGACCAACAGTGGATACAATTAATGAGAAGAAGAACAGAGTATCTGTTATGCAGGGAAGTAACACAGGCGGAGACTGGATCACGTCGTTCAAGTCTTTTATTAAATCCTCGCTCAAGTCTTTTATTAAATCCAGTTGTACTTGAAACGGCCCCCGGCAGGAGACTGCACTACTGTCCTCTTAGACTTCTTCCTTCACTCTCCTTAGAACATAGAGCTTCCAAATAATGCAGAGTCTATGTTCCAAGGTAACTAACAGTGATGGAATGCTGGTCGCTAATGCAATGTTAAGGCACACAACATTCTACATGTACTGAACAGAATATACAAGTGATACCTTTCATGACAAGTACACAAGTACCTACCCCAACACCTCCTCTCCTTAATCATAAAACAGAACTGATATGGCGAATGACATTAGAGTTGAAGAATGAGCAAAATCCTAAGCCGCCTTAAACACAATTTTAAAGTTGTACTTATCCTAAGCACATATTTACAATTTTAAGATGCTAAGTTGAACAAGAGCAACTAATATAGAATTGCTGTGTATTTGACCACCTGGATGTCCACAGCCCTATGTCCACTAATTTCCCTGAATCATCCACTCTCGTTGGTTGACTTAAAGAGAGCCACTCTCTCTTTGTTCCAAATGCCACCTCCCTTGACTAACACTGAAGAGCCCAAATCCTTTACCACTTGTTTGGGCTCAGAAAATAGCAAGGCTCCTTTACGAACCTTGGTGGGGAGTTTGATCTTAATCCAGTCACCCTCTTTAATCTTAGGTTCTTTACAACAGTTCTTTTGGTCATATCGCTCTTTGGATCTGGCACCTGATTCAAGCATTTTCATTCTCACTGCTTCCAGATCCACTCCAACCATTTTTGACTTGCCCATCCAACCCGGACACAGGTGTGAATTGGGCTTCCTACCTCTCAAAATCTCGAAAGGAGTTAAACCTGTGATACTGTGGTGAGTTATCCTATACTGGAACGTCTGTTCCATCACTGTCCTCACCCAATCCCCTCCAGTAGCTACCGCAATCCTAATGGCTTGCATAAGGGTCCTGTTGAATCGTTCTGCACACCCATTACTTTGGGGGTGATATAAGGATGTGTTGACTTGTTCTATCCCATGCCTATCCAAGAAATCTGTAAACTCCTTAGACACGAGTTGGGAACCATTGTCCGACAAACACCTCCTGGGAAGCCCTTCTCTCCAGAATAACTGTTCCAAGAATTTCATAATGCTACCGCTGGAGATGTCTTTAAGCACACATATTTCTGGCCATTTTGATAATAAATCCATAACTACCAATAGGTAGCTATCTCTAGCACCTCCAATGTTAAATGGACCTAAAAGATCCAGAGCAATTTCATCCCATGGGACACAGGGACATTCTCGTATTATCATGGGGACCTTCTGTACTCTTAGTACTTTATTTCCTTCAACACACACCGAATAACCTTTAACCTGTTCCTCAGTATCCTTGTCCATACCAGGCCACAAGAACCCAGATCTCACCAAACCCTTGGTTCTGGCCAGGCCTAGATGTCCAACATGGGCCAAATCTATCACATGTGTTCTCATTCCAAATGGAACAACCATCTGATGTCCTCTATGTAAATAACTATTGTGAGCCCATAAATCCTCCTTCACTCTAGCAAATCCACCCATGTCACCACTGTAATTCATTATCTTAACTTCCCTCAGGAATCTCAGTATCCTTTGGTAAACAACGTCTTCACTACAAGCAACGTCCCAATCATCCTTTTTCAATGTATCATGTACTCGAAATATCTCTGCACTCTCCTCTGGACCTAAGTGGCCCTCACTGGTATGACCTTCTCGCTGAACCGACCTGGACAAGGCATCTGCGATAACATTGACCTCGCCACTGATATGAAGCATGGTAAATTGTAAGCCTTGTAGCGTTGTGACCCACTTCATAATGCATCTTGATACACCTTCCAACCCACCTTTAGTAAAAATCCCAACTAATGGTTCATGGTCAGTGCAGATCGTAAACTCCCTGCCCCACAAAAACCTTTTAAACTTTTCAACTCTCCAAATACAGGCATGAGCTTCTTTTTCTACCACAGAATATCTACTTTCAGGCCCCTTCAACGACCTGGAAGCAAATGCCACAGTATGTAAACCAAATGGATCTTCTTGCATGAGAATGGCCCCAACGCCATAATCACTGGTGTCTACAAAAAGCAATGTACATTTCCCTTCTTCGAATGTTTTCAGAATGGGTGCGTTGACGATGGATTCTTTTATCATCTCACATTCTTTCCTACAATAATCACTCCATTTAAAAACCACCCCCTTGCGAGTGAGCATTCTCATGTGCCTAGACATATCTGATAAGCCCTTGATAAATTTGCCATAAAACTCAACTAAACCCAAAAATGATAAAACATCTGCCTTTGACTTGGGTTCTTCCATCCTCCTTATGGCCTCAATAGCTTCTTCTTTGGATTTGACACCCTCACCCGTAATCTCATGACCTAGGTAAACTACCTTGTTGGCCTTAAATGTACAATTTTAAGGCTAAATCAACAGTGAGACCAGTCTCATTCAAAATGTGCAAAACTCTCTTTAGTCGTCGATCATGTTCCATTTCATCACTGCCACACACTAGTACATCATCCTGATAGCACATGACTCCTTTTTCTCCCCCAAGTAATCTGTGCATTATGCTCTGGAACACACTTGCCGCCGAAACCAATCCAAACAGCATGCACACATATCTAAATAGGCCAATGGGTGTGATGAATGCCGTGAGGTCTCTAGAATCGGGGTGTAACTCAATCTGATGGTAGGCAGATTTTAGGTCCAAAATGGAAAATACATTGGAGCCAGACACACCCACAAGTAGATCATCTATTCTGGGTAAAGGAAACCTGTCTGCCACTAGCATACTATTCAGGTGTCTTAGGTCAATGCATAGTCTCAACGATCCATTGGTTTTCCTGACTACCACAATGGGGCTAACCCACTCAGAATCGTCTATATTCTCAATAATTCCTTCGCTTTCCATTCTCTTTAATTCTTTATGTAAACCTTCTTTAAGGGCAAGAGGAATAGTATGCAATTTTGCAATTTTCGGTACTGCCCCTCTCTTCAGCCGGATATTATGGACAAACCCCTTCAAGCATCCCAATTTGTTGGAACCATTATCCACTTGTACGTCTGTGATGTCCTCCCCCCTCACAGACAAAACTTGCTCAGGATGGCTCGCTTCAAGTCTGATTTTCAACTCAGCCTGGTCACTCTATGAAAGCAACTCTCCCCCTTTATTGGTAACATATATGGTACCTGTGGATTTCCTGTCTTTAAACTGCAGTTCAGCATTAAAACACCCTATGATTTCTATAGGTACATCACCATATGCATTTGCTCTGACACAGTTCTCGCACAGTGTGCAACAATTGAACTTCTCCTTCCACACTTGCACACTTATCAATGTATAATCAGCTCCACTATCCATGAGCATTGATATGGGTATACCCCGAATTAACACAATAGCATAAGGCTTCCTCTTTTTTACCTTCCCATCAATAGCATTCACCATAAACACAACCTCCCTACCAATCTCACTATAAGATTCATCCTCATTGTTTGTACTGACATCAAGCACCTGACCTGAACTAGAATTGAAGTTTCTACAACATCTGGCAATATGCCCTGTCATGCCACAATCATTGCATATAATATGTATTGCGAAACATTCCTTGTCAGAAGCTAAATGCGATAAGCTCCCACGTCTATAACACCTTCTAGCTGGAGAACCTCTAGGTGGTCCAGCTTCTCTGAAGCCTTTAAAGGAATTAGATTCCATAGGCAATCCTCTATTGTCTTTTGAAGGCATCCATGGTCGATTCCAGCCCCTGCCAGCTGCTGGCTTGCTCTCCTGTCGATCCTCAAATCTTTTACCAAACTTCATAGAGCGTCTTGGAGCTCCTGAGCCCATTCTCTGGGCAACTTTTGAGACTTTCTGGATTGCACCTTCACACTCCTCTATTTTGGGTTTCTCAATACCCGCCTGACTGTCTGCTTGGAGCACCTTTATGCATTTGTCAGTATGTTCCACCATCTTTGCAATCTCGATTGCTCTATCTAATGTGGGATCCCTCTCTTTCCATAATTCTTTCCTGATGTTGTCATTGTTGCATTTGATCATTAATTGATCCCGTAAGTGCTCATCTTGGCACTGGTTAAACCTGCACTTAACTGCCAACCCCCTCAAAGCCGTAACAAAGTCTTCAATACTCTCTCCATTCTTCTGACCCCTGGTGGCAAATCTATACCTCTCCAGTATAATGTTTTCCTCAACCCTATAATGTTTGTCTAATTTTGCTAACGTTTTCTCATATGGACCTGCATCTGGCATGTCTATGGGCTCTGGCAACTTCCTCAAAACTTCCTGCCCCGCAGTCCCCAAACAATGGAACAGCAGCGCCTCTTTGCGCTCATTGGAATAATTGGTACCAAAGACTCCTAGCGCATATTTGTGGAAACCTTCCTTCCAGTCCACCCAGCGCACTCTGGGTTCACCTGGAACCGGCAAAAAGAAAACTGGTGCAGGTACATTTGCCATGTTTCAGAAGGATTGAGTGAGTGTCAAAGTTGCAGCAAAACAGCCCTATTTATTCAAATTCGCATTTCACCTGATAAATTGATGCTCAAGAACACTCCGTGCGGAGTATGACACCACAACACTCACCACCCAGCTCTTTTCACATGAAAACAACTTCTCCAAACAACCGATGCAAGAATCAGTTGTCCCGTGTGGACCACGTAATGTATTCAAGGGCCGGCGTATTAATGGAGCACCGAAACACGGAAGTCACAAGAAAACAAAAATGGCCACCACGCTGTTGTGTCCGCTTTTCCAATGCGTGCAAGCGACCCAACGTAAACAAATGCCTCCCTCGCAGCGGTCGCATCGCTGGGTTCTTCTTTCCAGAGCTGCGACAGCCTGCGGCCGCTACAAGCATCAGAACGCCTGCAGTAGTGGCGCTGCCTCTCCCCACCAGGTACGTACGAGCCGGTGGTGTGTCCCTTTCAAATAAACACAAGTCGCGTCATGCAACACGTAGGTCAGCAGGGCCGCGAGGATCGCAGGATCCAAACAGAAAAATAAAGCAGTCAAAATGTACTATTGAGAGATAACTTCCCTTGGGGTCGGCAACTACCTTCAGTTCCTCTGTTCATCAGGCAGGTTTCACGCTGTAACAACACTCATAGCTGGTCTGTAATACCAGTCAGCGTCTCCCTTCGAGCTCTGCACACTGCGGTGGCCTTTCACACCAGGGAGACTGCGTGAGCGTGCCTTGGGTCGTCTGGCAGGTTCAGTCCTCTTAATCCTCGTCGCCAACTGTTATGCAGGGAAGTAACACAGGCGGAGACTGGATCACGTCGTTCAAGTCTTTTATTAAATCCAGTTGTACTTGAAACGACCCCCGGCAGAAGACTGCAGTACTGTCCTCTCAGACTTCTTCCTTCACTCTCCTTAGAACATAGAGCTCCCAAATGATGCAGAGTCTATGTTCCAAGGTAACTAACAGTGATGGAAAGCGGGTCACTAGTGCAATGTTAAGGCACACAACATTCTACATGTACTGAACAGAATATACAAGTGATACCTTTCATGACAAGTACACAAGTACCTACCCTAACAGTATCCTGTTCAGAAAGGTCAAGATAAGCCACAGATGGCAGGCGAGTGGCAGAATTAAATCAAATACACAAAATTGCATGAAGAATAAGACGATTTCACAGTGTCAGAATCACATGACAGAGCAAGCAGAAGGGATGAGACTTTCACACCTACGCATGGACTCTTGCCATGGTCATATGTCTTAAACATTTCCAGACCAAGAAGCAGACTTGAGGCCAACCACAAAGACATAATTGACACATGACCACTGAAGTGATAATTGATTGTAGCAATAGTTGGAGGGAAACTGGGGGTAGCAGACAAACTCCCTGCACCTGGCCGGCTATTCTGCATGCTGCTAAGCAAGTGGAAAAGTGTGAGTGGGGACGATGCCAACCCAATCATAGTGGACCAAGTAATCTAGGGTCCTATAATTAGTAGAACCAATGAGACGTCGTACTTTTAATGACATCTAGAGTAGCCATTTTGAAGGAAGGGCTTAGATGCCCCACCTGACAGTGTTTATCAATCCCCACTCCCTGTTACCATAAACAGATATAGTGCCTATATTGAAGTTACCTTCCTAGAACCAATAGGGTCGCATGCTAAAGTTTTAAGTGATGATGTGTTTTTGTTATAAATACTATGTTTTTTCTGAAATTAATTGGCGTTGAAGCAAGAAGGAAGATCGAGCAATTGCTGATATTCATGAACTCCCTGTTTTTTGTACTTGTCATTAAACAGACTCTCTTTGCCAAACTATGGAGTTGTCATTATTGATTTGATGCAAGAGTATTAATCTGCATCACCATCCATCTCAAGGGTGCTGCTGCTCATCTTAAACTGCTGTTGGGAAACCCTGAGTCCTATGGGCCGGCTGGGGACCTACTGCACAGCATCATTCTCCTGTTCCCCCCGATCAGGTGCAAAGTCCTCTTTGAATCTGATGTGGAAACACTGTCTACCTTTTGCCAGATTCTTTGGTTTATGATTCTTTTTCCTCCCAGCCATAGTTAGTATAAAGGCTCTCACAGAGAGTGGACATCCATGTATTTTGGTGCTCTTCCTCATGATTCCTTCCGACTCCTAATGAAAAGGTCCCCAAAGGCTCACAGGGCGGATTTAAGCTCCCTGTTAGTCACATGGGGAGGCTGTATTCTTTCTACAAAATTGACCCCACTTGGTGTAACCGTTTTGTCTAGCTGAGGTTCATTTTGATCCACTCCTCAAGGTACTCAAAATGGAGGTTGTCTTCATTCACCTCACAATCCTGAGTGACTATACATGCCCCTTTGCATGTATGTGCTTGGCTAAGTGGCTACATATGGACATCAGAAGTCTGTTTGTCTGAGCTGGGGGCTGTATCAGCAAGAACCGGTTCTGACTGGCTTATGTAGATGACTGTCGGTGGAGAATGTGGATTTGACCCTTTGTTTGAAATCTCTATTGGGATTCCTGAGTTGGAAGTAAGCAACTTGCTGGCTGTGAAATGTTTGAATGTAACATTTTTTGCAACAGGTGTGACGAACAATAAGATGGTGTCACATCTTGCCAGAAGGAAGCACCTTTCTCAAACCCTAAACCCCACAGGGCAGTAATAATGTCAAATCCTTCTAGGGATACAGAGTGCCATCCCATGATGGAACTCCTTTATTCTTACTCCCTTTAGACTCTGATGCATATAAGATCTATAAAGAGTTATTTGGAAAGTGCTAATGTATATTATGATCATATCCTTTCTTCTAAGTCTGTTATTCCTTGATTTTGTTAAAAGCCCAAGGTAGACCAATTAGCTAATTATAGCCCTTCTTTTAACAGTACTGGAAGGAAGAACAGTTAAGGAAAAAAAGACTACCCCTTTATTGAATATTGAAAAGACTGAGATGAAGAAGAGCACAACAACATTATAGAGAAGCATGAAGAGTGTCCCCACAGCTTATATCAATCAAAACAATGTTACACTGGGGAGGACAAAACTATATAAAATAGAAAGAAAAGTGTGACTAAAGAGAGAACAAGGTGAAAGGGTAAACCGGAAGGACTCCAGCGAGACTCAGAAGATTGCAGCCTCCCAGCCTGAGAGTGGAATAGGAAGAAGGGGTTCTTTGTCATCCACTGACCCATCCAGCAATGGCCCGTGGGGTTCTAGCAAGCTGTGATACAAACAGAGGGAGAACCAGGTGACCGAGGAGGCCTCTTCGAAGCCTGAATAGCTGGCGCTGGGCTTTGGGCGACTTCAGCAAGGCTTGTCTCCAAGACTGAGAAGAGGAATAGCGGGACACCTGAGAAGTGTCTTGTGAGTCAGTTGTGTGGTGGCCAAGAGCAGGCCCCTTCCCAAGGGCTCCCTCCGG
Organism: Ambystoma mexicanum; assembly: GCF_040938575.1. Taxonomy (NCBI): domain Eukaryota; kingdom Metazoa; phylum Chordata; class Amphibia; order Caudata; family Ambystomatidae; genus Ambystoma; species Ambystoma mexicanum. The sequence goes on from NC_090930.1 coordinate 1,120,929,532, forward strand.
CATCAGCCTCAGGTTGCAGCAAATAAGACGATCAGACACAGACTGGGTATCTTTGATTGAGATTATGCACCAATTCTGCTCCCTGTGGTCTATGCCCTATCTCAGGGACGACCACACAGGAGGTTGATGTGGCAGGATTTCTATGCTATGCAGGATTGCTATGATATGTTATGCAGGATTATAATGTTATGGTACTTTATGCAGTGCTATGTTATGCTATGCTGTGCAATTCTATGGTATGCTACATTAGGCTCTCCCCTACAGTTAGGCCTCAGACCCTCCATGTCACCTCCTTCTTCCTCTGCACGCAGCACCTGGGACAGACCCAAACCCCTCAGAGGGCAGAGGACACGTCAGACCTTCTCTTCTTCTTATTCTCTATAAGTATAGCATTAGCCCCATATATGGGAGATAACAGTAGGTTTTCTACGAATGTCGATTATCCATAATACAACACAATGTCCCCGCAGGACTGGTTCACAAAGTCACAAGTGAGATGGCAACAGTTCTTGCCAAATGTGTGCAATATTGTGCCAAGAAACACCCACCATTGTGAAAGTGCTATATCATATTAGCAGTTGCCTATGATATGCTATATAACCAGCACTCTAGGGGTGGGACCCTAGAGAGCTCCATGTGCTGACTGCCGGGACACATGTCCTTCTGTATTCTCTGCTTCTCCGCTGATAATGTCTCTGTAGGCTGTGTATTTTCTGTCTAATACAAGAAGCTTAATTTACCACCAGCCTGTGTCTGATCATCCTATTTGCTGCAACCTGAGGCTGATGCCGGGGTGTGAGCCCTTGGGAAGGGGCCCGCTCTTGGCCTCCACAGTTGGGAACAGATGTGATAAACTTGCAGCGACTGAGAGGTGGTGGCACGACCTGTAGTGGGTGGACCGTTTGGTCTGACAACACTGCCGAAACCACCTGCTGTAGCCTACAGGAGAGCCGAGTAGGTGACTATCCGGAGAGAGCGAGAGACCCTGGAGGAGGTGTAGCCTGTCATTGCAGACCGACGGGCCGGACGGCTAAGCTGAGGTGGTTCACAACAACTCACGGTGGAGATAGGCGAGACGCACAGAACTACTAAAGGAAAACATTGAATTAAGAAGTGTGGACCTGCGACCCCTGGGAAAACCAGTGAAGAGTTCCCTGGGAGAAGGTAAAGAGAACACTCACAAATCTCAGCAGGTGCCAGGAAGTTTAAAAACTGTGGACCATAAAGGAGTAGAGAAAACTGAAAATCATTTTGTGATAGTTCCCAGGCCAGTTCCACAAAAGTGTGGTACTGGAGAATTAAGAGGGATTCCAGGAACAGCTTCATCATCCCAGTGGGGCCAAATCAAGAATTGTGCAAGACCTAGAGATTGTGAAATCCTCCCTAAGGGAGCTACAAATCTTTTTAAAAACTGTAAAAGACATTGGGAAACCAGTTAGGAAAAGGGAGTCGTTCTCCTAGCCCCACGGGAACTTTGTGTGATTGTTTACTTTCTGTTGGGTTACAGAGAACCCAGAACTTTTATGGAACTTTTATTTTGAACAATCTGAGAGCCGTTTGGATGGTTTACATCCAGAAGAAGGGAGCCATTCTCCTGGATGTCGGAACAGTAACGGAACTTTATGGGGTTTTGTTGTAGTGACAGGGATAGAGCAGGAGCCTATGTAACCTGGACAGTGCCTTTTTGTTTTGACTCACACAGACTTCCTGACGAGCACAGAGTTTCTTTAGTTTAGGTAGAGAAATCCCCTTACAGTTAGGGATATATAGGTTTGGTTTACCATTTCATAAAAGTCTGTAGCAACCACTATCGCACCACTTGGTCAGTCTCTTCATTCCTTGTCAGCACACAGGACACTGAAGTCACCCCTAGTCCCAGGGACTCGTCTTCATTTTCTGTCCCAGAAGTAAAAGCCCCTTTGCTCCAGATGACCGAATGCTCACATAGTCACTCGTTCAGTATGACTTCTGGATCATATTCTTTTCATCTGGGGACACCTAACAAGTGCCTGTTTCCTTCTTAACCCACCTGGGAATCTCTAGGGGCTTGTACTTCAAGTTGTTGCATAACCACATTACCAAACCTGCAATCTGAAGATTTAGCGATCGCTGGTTCCTCTCTGGTTCCTCTCTGGTGCTGTCCTGAGGACAAATAATTATAATCCTTTTGTTGGGGTCTGCTGACACGTCCCCGATTGTTGGAATCCTGCTCCTGAGAAGTGGGTGATCGAGTATCCGAGAATCCTGAGTGAGCACCAACCAAAACCCTGAAGACCTGGCAACCACTTTCCGTGCTGCTCGCTCCAACCCATGGCTGAGTCGGATGTTGCAGTGTCTTTCTTACAGCAAACAAGGTACCTGGAAAGAGTTGTGTTCAACATTCATAATATTTTCTAACATGCAATGCACCCTTTGCCATTACATAGGACACTTTGCCTAAGTGGCAGCCGCAAACCCATTTTTTTCCTTTTCTCCCCATCACTGATGGACATAAAGACAAACTAATTCCACCTCTTGCCGCAATGTTGTCTGTATCTGCCATGTGTACAGATTCACATTCACATTAGCTTCTTCTTATCGGCCTCTTAGCTTTATGTGCAGTTTCACACTCCCGGCTTCTCCTGATTAGCCTCTTGGCTTTGCCACACTGTGTCACACAGCCTATGCCAGTCTTGGGCCTTGTCACACTGTATTTATTCACAAAGTTCACTTTTCAGTGGTCTTAGTTTATTCCCCACCTTTCTTTGTACTTCATATGTTGCTTTCAAAAGGTTGCTTTGCCATTTAACTTTCATTAATTCCTAGCTTTGCTCTCAATGTTTTCTTGCATTTCGGTATTCAATATCACAAAGTTTTAATTCATTTTGGTAGTCAATATTCATGCCTTTTCCATCATTATTTACTTTGCCACTTAATTTCCAGGCCACCCATGACTTTGGGTTCGTTCCCACTCTGTGCATGCTTTTTGGTTCACTCTGCATTCGTTCTGGTTACATCCAGCTCCCTCAGTCTCGTGTGATGCCTGCTTTCACTTACAAGTCTCTGGCAGTCTTGTCGGGTAGCTGCACTGGACTCCTGCTCCGCCTGCCGGCTTGCTTTTGCTTGCGAGCTTTGCTCGCACCTTTTGATGCTGCTCCGGGATCGTCGACACCTCGATCTGCTTCCGCAGACACTGCCCGCGGTTTCCATTATTTTCTCTTGCTGGCAACTCCACCTGCATTTTCCGGCCCCCAGAGGCTCCCACACCTGAGGATTTTCAACTGCTCCATTTTCCATGGGCTCCAAAGGTCTCCGGGATCATCTGCCATCGTCATGGCGCCACTGCTGGACCCACCATGGCTACCTCCTCTTGAGCAGGGTCCCCTGCTTTTCTCTGGCACACAGGCCTCCCTGTTGGTCTCTTTGCTGCTCTCTTGGTCTCTTTTTATACACCTGCAACCCCTTGACAGGTTGCAGGTATGAGTTCTTAATTGAACTTGCCTGACTGTAGTTAGAGTGACACGCCTGACCTTCATAGTACTCTGCAGGCATCTTCCTCGTTCCAGTACTAGAGTGGTGAAAGGAGCTACTGGTGTTCACTTCTCCGTATCACCTCTTCCTCGTATCAGTATTGTCATAGGAAATATGTTGGAAAATGAGGTGAGCTGTTTGACAGTAGCCCATAAAGGCCGGGGGAGGGTTAGGCTGGTTTTCAATTGGGAAAGGGGGATACCATGTCTCACCTGTGGGTACCCCGCTCCCAATCCCCAAAGACACTCAATCCAGGTGATCCTCCCTCGCTTCTCCACCACCAGGGTCGGGATGCAAGAGCAATGGCCTTTCCCTGGCCACTTGAGAAGAGGATCCAGGGGGAGTAGGAGTGGGGATATGCTCAGGGTTCTCAGGGTTCTCACATACTCTTCCCCAATGCGGGTTGGACCGGGGTGCTGCACAGGGAAACCGGGAGAGCAAGTCTACATTACCTTGCTCTCTTCCTCATTGCTGAAGGGTTGGATTCCTTCCTCTGACTAATCCAAACTAGAGGAGAGTGGCCTGTTATTAGGCAAAACCTACATTCCCAGAGATAATACCTAAGGTGAATCACTGCCCACTTAATTGTCGATGACTGAGTAGTTCTTTTCTCTCGGGAAGAGCTTTCTGCTGATGTACAGAATGGGATGCTCCAAATTATCGTGGTTTTGCTACAGAACAGCTCCTAACCACATTAAGGAAGCATCAGTCTGGAGGATTAATTCTTTGGAAACATCTGCAACCTTCAAAATGGGGCTTTGGCATAGGGCTTGCTTCAAGGTCATGTAACAGATCTCATCTTCCTCTTCCCATCTGATCTTTTGGGGTTCGACATTTTTCAATTGGTCTGTCAGTCTGGATGTTTTTCTGGAGAAATTTGGAATAAACCTGCAATAGTGCCCGATTAAGCCCAAGAAGGCCCTTAGATCGTTTTTGGAGTGGAGTGGGGGTATCGTAAATAGCTCTCACCTTCTCTTGCTGTGGTTGGCCAGTGCCATTACCCACAAAGAACCCCAAATATTTACCCGCAGATTGGGGCAGTTTGCATTTTCTGGGATTAGCAGTCAACCCTGCTTTTCTTAACATTCTCATGACTGTGTTAAGGTGGTACAAATTGCCTTGCTATGTCCTGTTATGTATCACAATGTTGTCTATATAGGCTCTGCAATATTCGGAGTATGGTTGTAAGATTTTATCCATTAGTCTCTGGAATGTTGCAGGAGCCCCATTAAGACCAAAAGGGAGGATGTTAAAATGAAATAACCCTATGGGAGTAGCAAAGACAGTTTTTTCTTTATCTGGCCAATGCGAAGGGACTTGCCAATACCCTTTCGTTGTACTATCATCGAAAGGTAGACAGAATTACCCAGCCGGTCTATCAGATCTTCAATACGGGGCATTGGGTAAGCGTCAAAGGCAGATATGGCGTTCACCTTTCTAAAGTCTAAACAAAATCTCCAGCTTCCATTGGGTTTTGCCACCAACACGATAGGGGAGGACCAAGGACTATTAGACGGTTTGATGATGTTAGCCTCCAGCATGTTTTTAACTTCTTGAATGATGGTAGCCTTTCTAGCCTCAGGTAACCGATAAGGTTTCAAGTGGACCACTTTGCCTACGGGAGTGCGGATGTGTTGATAAATATCCTTCGTTCTTTCAGGCTCTTCTCGGAACACATCAGGAAACTGTCCTATAAGGTCATACAGGTCTTACTTTTGATTGTTACTGATATCTGATGAGATTAAGGTTTTGTTTTCTGTGTCTTCTGATAAGAGACAGGATAACATTATCGCCTGGGACTCTGAAGGAATTTCCTTTCATTTCTTCAATAAGTTTACAGGGTAAACTTCTGCTTTAAGGCAGCGGTCTGGTTGTGGGATCTTGTAATTACAGGGACCCATTTGTTCCAGTACTTCATATGGTCCATGCCATCTGGATAATAGTTTATTTTCAGAAGTAGGCAAAAGCAGGGGGGGTGCTGTTGCGTGGCTGTAAAAATGGCCGCTGCCTGAGAGAGCTTGTCCTCAGAGACACCCAACATCCTGAAATATCCTGCACCACGCTGCCTGCCGCCGGATACTAACACCAGCACGGGACCTGTGACGCATAATCGGATGTATTTTTTCTGACATCAAGTGGCCGGCATCCGCGTTTATGCCCCGGGGACCTGGGCCTGCTCTGAACCCAACGAGTGCAAAAATATACACCCCCTGCATGTGCATCCTAGAGTCGGGCGCACTTCCCCATGTGACGGATGTCACTGCACTGCCAAGGCTTACTACGGGGGTAAGCGGAGAACGAGACACCCACATGACTGAGCCCCTGCTGGTGCCGGCTGAGACGGAGCTCGGGGTCAGACCTTTACCCTTGCTGAATCTCTGGTCGCACATGCAGTGGACCTGGACCAGCTGCAAAGGAACATGATAGGAACCGGATCTCCACACAGTCCACTGACCCAACAGGGATTGCTGAGGCCTGGCAATCTGGTTCGTACACCCCGACGATTGCTCCTCAGCTGTCACCCACGTGGAACACCGAGGGCGCTGTGCTCTGGTGGGCTTGCTCTGCCGCTGTCATGATGCTTGCCCCCGGGCAGCTGGACCAAGCCCATCCGCCCCAGAAGCAGGCATCCGGACATCTGTTTAAACCTCAGAAGCCCCGGCTAGGGGCTATCTGGGTTCAGTCCTGGCACCTTAGGCGCCAGGCTCATAGTAGAAATCAGTCCTGGCGCCTAGGGCGCCAGGCTCATAGTCATCACTTACCTCAGGCAGACCATGCTGCACATGCACCCAGGCCAACGTGAGACCTGGAGGGACTACTTTTCACTCGGGTGTGGTTCTAGGGACTTCTTACCTGGGACTACTTTCAAAGCTATTTAAACCACACTCGATCTTCAACACACGCTTGCCGTTATTCTGCATTTAGCAGCGTAACGCTCAGCGTGTCTGCAAACCTGCATCCAGCCTTCTGCCACGCCCGCCTCGAACACGGTGCCGGGCGAGAATCGAGTTCTGGTCAAACCACATGTTACCTCCAAAGGATCTGATACATCAGAACCCATGCAGATCGGGGGGGGGAGTTAAGGGACCCTTAACGCAAAAAGAGAGAGAAAGAAGACGACAAATGCAATTGTGCCTTTATTGTGGGGCTTCAGGACATTTCCTAAGAGATTGCCCAATTAAACCATCCAAGAAAGTAGCCAGAGTTGCTGTTAGAAATCAAACAGAGCCTAAATCGGGAAACGACCACGCCCGACAAGCGTAGAGGTCCGCTTGACGAGCTTGAAGAAGGATACTCAGACCTCGCATCTAATCATACCAATGGTCCTCATTGATCCTAGACTCCCATCACGTATGCACGCAGCAAGGGCATATATCGATAGCGGGGCCGTAGGAAACTATATGGACCATAAATTGGCTTCTAGGATGAATCTCTCTCTCTCTGCAAAAAGACCGCTCCGGATGTCGTCACCACAGTCGATGGACTGAAATTGCCTCAGGGCCTGTAACTCATTCCACTACAGAGATGACATTGCTGGGTCAGGACGGCATTGAGAGACTATTGTGTTTGACTTAATCAAAGCCCCACAGTTCCAAATAATACTGGGGATACCTTGGTTAGAAACACATAATCCTTGTATTGATTGGCGAGAGAAGAGAATAACCTTCCTGGATTGTGCACACACCTGCTACCCGGAAAAACCCTTGAACAAAGGCCTGGCCACAGTCACTACTCCAGTCGTGCAGTTACCTCAGGAATACCAAGAATTCCAGGATGTTTTCCAAAAAGAACAGGCAAATACCTTACCGCCACACAGATCATACGATTGTCAAATCGACCTCATCCCCGGTGCACAACCCCCATGCAGCAGAATCTATGCCCTCACGGAACCCGAAAATCTGCACCTACGACAATATCTAGACCAATACATTGCTAATGGTTTCATTTGTCCATCCAAGTCCCCTGTTTCCTCAGCTTTGTTCTTCGTACCGAAAAAGGAAGGTGACCTTAGAACATGTATAGACTACCGCGCATTAAACCAGATTACTGTAAAGAACCGATACCCATTACCTTTGATCCCCGAGTTACTAGCCCAGGTAAAGAATGCTTGCATTTACACTAAATTAGATCTCAGAGGGGCATATCATTTGGTACGTGTAAAGAAGGGCGACGAATGGAAAACTGCCTTCCGCACCAAATATGGATTGTTCGAATATCAGGTGATGTCCTTCGGGTTGTGCAATGCACCAGCAGCCTTCCAGTATTTTATGAACGATGTCCTTCGTGAACACATCGACGTTTGTGTTGTCGTTTACATTGACGACATTCTAGTGTACTCTTCCTCAGAATCAGATCATGTTGAGCACGTTCGAGCAGTCCTTCAGAAACTACGTCAGCACAAGTTATTTTCAAAACTGGAAAAATGCGTTTTTCATAGGATTTATCTTGACTCCAAAAGGAGTCCGAATGGACTCTCGAAAAGTGGATGCAATCCTCAAATGGACATCACCCAATTCAGTTAAAGGAGTACAAAGCATGCTCGGATTTGCTAATTTCTACTGCATATTTATTCCAGACTTCTCACAGGTGGTACACCCCATCACAGCACTTTTGCGAAAAAACAAACGCTTCTTGTGGACCGAAGAGGCTGAAAGAGCTTTCCAAGAGTTGAAGTCGAAATTCACATCAGCACCTGTCTTGAAGCATCCACGTCCCGAACTTCCATACATAGTCGAAACAGATGTGTCCAGTTTAGCCATGGGGGCTGTCCTGTCCCAGAAGGATCCCGAAACCGGTCAACTTCACCCTGTAGCCTTTTGGACCAGAAAGTTTTCGGCCCCCGAATTAAACTATGCGGTTACCGATAAAGAATTGTTAGCCATCAAATCCGCCTTCAAAGCTTGGAGACATTACCTTCTCGGTGCTAGGCACACCATCACAGTAATCACTGACCACAGGAACCTGCAGTATTTAAAAACAGCCAAGGCCCAATCATCCCGTCAACTCCAATGGGCGCTATTCTTCGTCGAATTCGATTTCGTGATTACTTATCGACCTGGTTGCAAGAATAGTAAGGCAGATGCCTTATCCCGAATAGGAATGGGAGAAGCATTTTCGAACCCAGAACCAGTACCCATAATTCCAGGACAAAGAATCCTCGGCATAACTACTTTACAGACTTTGGAAGATATTCATTTAACGATTCAACAACTTTTCGATTCAACAGCCCTGCAGGACTGGAACAAAAGAGGCCCAGATTATTCAGTCATTAATGAGTTACCCTACTATCAAGGGTTTCTGTTTTTACCACTCAAGGAACTGCAAGAACTGGTAATCTCCAATTACCATGATGCTTTGATGGAAGGACACCCAGGTATTGCCAAGACTGAAGCTAAAATTAAAAGACAATTCTGGTGGCCCACCTTGCAAAAGGACATAAAGTAATTTGTGTTGTCTTGTGGGATCTGCGCCCAAAACAAAAGCCAGAAGAAGAAACCAGCCGGTCTTTTACAGCCTTTGGATATTCCGCCTACACCTTGGCACACTTTGTCCCTATACTTTATTACAGATCTACCTCCATGTAATGGGTTTAACACCATTCTAGTAGTTGTTGACCTTTTTTCCAAGATGTCTCACTTTATTCCTTTAAAGGGATTACCTTCCGCTTCAGTTTTGACCAAGGAATTCCTTGAAAACATCGTTCGAGTACATGGATTTCCTTCTGTATTGGTGTCAGATCGAGGTAGTCAATTCATTTCGCAATTCTGGAAGAAATGTTGTCAACTAGCGTAAATCGACGTGAGGTTATCTACTAGTCACCATCCCCAGACCGACGGTCAGACGGAAAGGACCAACCAGACTCTGGAACAATACCTACGTTGCATGTTACATCAGACCGAGGGCAATTGGAAGGATATATTATGGATTGTCGAATACGCATACAATAACTCAGTACATTCAGGAACCGGACAAAGCCCCTTTTATACCATTTATGGTCATCATCCTCGAACCTCAGAACTTGATTCACCCCAACACTTGGAAATGCCGGCAGTGACCCATCTGCATTCTACTATTACTCAAGCCTTTAAGGAAGCAACTGAACATTTGAAAAAAGCAAAGGAGAAATAAAAGAAGAATGCTGATCAGCATAGGAGTGACACTCCCCATTATCAGATTGGAGAACAAGTTTGGCTGGCAACCAGACACATACCCCTAAAAGGGACTCAAACTTTTAATCCTAGATATTTGGGGCCTTACACCATTAAAAAGATTATCAACCCGGTAGCAGTTAAATTAGAATTTCCCTCTAGTATGCGGATCCATCCCGTCTTCCATGTTTCACTTCTAAAACCAGTTCAACCCGGAACAAGATTAGCCAAGCCACCAGACCCCATCCTAATAGATGGAGAACCTGAATTCGAGGTAAACTATATCCTGGACTCTAAGATGGTTAAATCTAAACTTTTTTATTTAATCGATTGGAAAGGTTACGGACCACAGGAAAGGTCATGGGATCCCAGTGACCACGTCCATGCACCTCGATTAGTGAAGAAATTCCATCAGAACTTCCCAGACAAACCAGGGCCCAGAGGAAGAACAACCTTAGGGAGGTCTTGGGGGTGAGTGCTGTCATGATGCCTGCCCCCGGGCAGCTGGACCAAGCCCATCCGCCCCGGAAGCAGGCATCCGGACATCTGTTTAAACCTGAGAAGCCCCGGCTAGGGGCTATCTGGGTTCAGTCTTGGCGCCTTAGGCGCCAGGCTCATAGTAGAAATCAGTCCTGGCGCCTAAAGCCCCAGGCTCATAGTCATCACTTACCTCAGGCAGACCATGCTGCACATGCACCCAGGCCAACGTGAGACCTGGAGGGACTATTTTTCCACAAGGACTACTTTTCACTCGGGTGTGGTTCTAGGGACTTCTTACCTGGGACTACTTTCAAAGCTATTTAAACCACGCCCGATCTTCAACACACGCTTCGCGTTATTCTGCATTTAGCAGCGTAACGCTCACCGTGTCTGCAAACCTGCATCCAGCCTTCTGCCACGCCCGCCTCGAACACGGAGCTCCTAGGAGAGAAAGGAAAATAGAAGAAGAGGTTAGATTACAGACTTTAATCTGATTCCTCACCTGAATTCAGATCCTGCATCACTCCGAGTCTGAAGGGACATTCTTCCGGCACGCGTCGCATCCCAGCTGCAGCGCCGCTCCATTTTCACCAGCCCACAGCATCTCCGACTTAGCGCTGCCTCTGTCACTTTTTCGGTGATTTTCAACACCTGGCGAAAAGACAAGAAAAAGCAAGGTGAGCCTAAAGAGACTAAAAACACAATCACTTATATTACAAGTCTTACCTGATTATCACCAGAGGCTTTATTCTTCAATACGCCACATCCAGGAAAAAAGGAAAAGACAGTGAGCTAATCTCACGCATCTTTAAAGGATAGTTTGGGTAATACAGACTCTTACCTGAACGCCGCCAGCAACAACCAGACAGAATTTGTCGCCGCAAATCAACAAGGTAGTGGAGTGCAAGAGTGAACTTTGGACATTTTGAACTCTTTAAAAACTTGGCAAACTCCGGACTCAATAATCGTCCAGAACCCCAACACCTAAAACAAGTGAAGTAACTGGTATCTACGCGCCTCTGCATGCCACGCAGGATGGAGAGATCACCAATCAAAAACATAAGGTGAGGACACTGACCGGGAATATCGGAGGTGGCAAGTGGGGAGATCGGGAGCAGGGAGGGGGGTCTGCATTCACACCCACGGGGCTAAATACCTTTCTCCATCTACAGGAGAATATTTCTACGAGTCAAGCATACAAGACTGAAAGACTGAGGGGGTCCGTCCAGACGGTCATCTTTGCCCTACGCTTCACGCTAAGGAGACCGCAGCTGTCTGGGTTCGATCTACGCCCCTGTGGGAACCAGGTGAGCGTAACAGCCTCCCAGTGTCCATACAGCTTTGGGTTGCGTCGGGCGCCGTACCCAGGGATATGCAGCCCAGCTCCTCCCCATGAGGCCCCTGTGACAGTTCAGGTCCCTGGCATGAGCTGGGCTGGCCACACACGGAGTGTGGGCTTGGGCACGTGGAATATGGAAGTGGAGACACATAGAAAGATACTACTGGAAACCGCGCTGGGCCTCTGCAACACCTCTGCCCCTGCTCTGTGAGACCGTGACTCCTCAGCCTGCACGCACTCCTCAACCCCCAGATCTGTCCTCCATCTGTGCTTACAGAGTACCTGAGAGCGGCGCTGAACTACATAGCTATATTCAAGTAAGCACAACCCTTCTCCCTCTTCTATTGCGTTGCCGGTAATCCACAGTAGACCACAGGAGAGAACTCCATCCTAGACCAGTGGGGAGAAATCCACCCAAGAGTACTGGAGAGGTTCCCAACGGAGACCCATTCATGTGAGAACACTGGTGCGGAACTCTTCTAAGATCTGAGGAGAGGAGCCCATTCATTGTCACTCAGGAGAAATTAGCCTGGGCCCATAGGGGAGAGATCCACCCAGTGTCGCGGGGGTAGAAACCCGCCCAGAACTGCTGGGAAACAACCCACCCAAGATCACAGAAGGGAAATCTACCCAAGATACCTGCAAAAAAGCTCATCCAACATCACTAGTGAGATACTCACATAAGATAATTGGGGAGAAAGGCAAAATCTGCTGCTGATACATATCCAGAACTCATCTTTTCGCTTCAGGCATTGAGCAGAGGGATCAGGGACATACTCGGGTATTCTAAACACCCCCCTACATCCAAGAGGTCCTTAGGTAAATACCTCCACCATTCCCGGGGAGTCACCCAAACGACGTTGGTGTTCCCTCTCCCAGCAGAGAGGGCGCGGAGGGAGGGTGCCCAGACGGGGGCTACTCTATAACGACATAGCCCTGGATCCTGTCAAAAAATGGAAACAACCGTAAGCAAGCAAAAATTGAGCAGTTCACAAGACAGGACCATGCACCTGACGCTCCCCCCTCATCCTTGGCCCGCAGCGGTTGATATGGCCACACTGAATCAAACATTGTTGAGCCTGAAGAGCAGCGCAGACTCTCTCAGATCAAAAATAGACACGCTGACCTGCAGGGGGGAGACATCTGCTATACAGATCGACAAACTCTGCGGCCGTATGGCGGAGGCGGAACAACAAATCAGGGACACAGGACAGGTTGGAATCCCTACAAAGGGAGGTTCTGTTCTTGCAACAATCAGTGAGATGGGTGGAGGTAAAGAACGACTACTTGGAAGGAAGGTCAAGGAAGAATAATATCTGCATCCTGGGGGTATCGGAGTCCACCCACATAGACAATATAGAACTATATATGAATTGGGATGGGGATTCAGCTGGTATGTTTATGTTTCTGGCATGGAAGGGGGAATTTGGGGAAGTTGTTTTTTGTTCATGGTGCATAGGTAATAATGATTCGAGAAGGTATAACAATTGCCCTTTTGAAGGTATAACAAAAGACTGTGTTTAAATTGCCCTTTCTCAACGGGCTTTCCAACCCAAAACACCATGTAATGTAACTCTTTAACTATAATGTCCTGGAACATTAGGGAGCTCCCTAATCACAAGAAGGTGAGACTGGTACTGAACCATGCTAAACTACACTGCGTCAATGTGCTCTATCTGCAGGAGACACACCTTCCCACAGGGGGTAGCGATTTACTTACACCAGTCCCTCCAGTTCTGATTTCATGAACAACTGACCGATGTAGAAGGTCGATATGTTTTGGTGGCTGGAGAGTGCTTGAGCATGAAGGTCCTATTTGTCAATGTGTATGCCCCTAACACAGGCTCACCTGACTTCTTCCAGAACTGCACTGCGCTAACCCACAAATTCCCCTCACACGAAGTTATATGGGCTGGGGACTTTTTTATGGCACTGTCGCTAGACATGGACCGATCCGTCACTACACAAACAACTCCCCCCTAAAGCTGCGCTTGCCTGGCGGGATATAGCGGAATCCATGGGACTAGTGGACATATGGAGGCACAGGCACCCAGATGTGCAGGAATACTCATTTTACTCAGGGGTACATGGTACGGCGTCCAGTATCAACTATATAATGCTCTCTCTCCCCCTGGCCCATTCCACACAGTGCACCCAGATATTACCCGGGACACTATCTGACCATTCCCCGATCCTAGCCACCATTCAGCTCCCGACATCCCTCCGTCCCCCCCTCAGTGGCACTTCCGCCCCATGCTCTCGAGGATGCCGTCTTCCGTGACGGGCTGAGGGATAACATCGACGAATACGTTCGAAACAATGTTGGTTCCGTCCCGGACTATCGGACATTGTGGGAAGCCTTCAAGGTGGTCATTAGAGTCTGCTGTATCTCTACAGAGGGCAGTGTCCTAAGGTCCTTGAGGGCGACTCTTTGCAGACTAGGGGGGGACATACGGGATCTAGAAAACGTGCAACCTGCAGGTACACATACACAAATCTCTGAGAAGCTCAGGGATAAGCGCTATACATTCTTGGAGGCGGCACAAAGAGAGGATACGTTTTTGGTGGATCCCGCATTGGTGATCAGTTATGCTGATGGGGGCAGACCTAGTCGCACCCTACCATGGGCGATAGGTAGGGAGAAGGAACAGGGGGGTATACTAGAGATAGTAGACTCCAACAGGGCACTACTCTGTGACTCAACCTGAATAAACACAGGATTTCATCAGTATTACAGTCAGCTGTATTCGTCCCAACTCGCTGCATCCTCAGAGGGCATTCGGCTTTACCTAGACCGTATCCCCCTGGGGTGGTTAGACCCCCTTCAAGCAGATCTATTGAATGCTTTGATTACCGTTGAAGAAATATGCAAGGCTATGCAGGACCTTCCCAACGGCAAGACCCCGAGTCAGGATGGTATCTCTGCCAAGTTTTATAAGGAATACATAGGGATTCTCGCCCGCACTTGTGTAGTATGTTCGAGGCATCCATGTCCTCTGGTCTCCTACCGAATCCACCAGGACGGCCGTAGTCACGCTGTTGCTCAAACCCAATAAAGATTCCCAAAAATGTGCCTCATCTAGGCCCCTTTCATTGATTAATACGGACAACAAGATATTGGCTTAACTCCTGGCGAACAGGCTTCCCCCTCACATGGGCGCGCTTGTCCTGCTGGACCAGGCAGGCTTCATTCCGGGCAGGTCCACACAGAACAACTTACGATGCCTCTTCTCTATAATGCACAACATCAACGAGGTCCCTATAGTAGCTGCAGCCCTCGATGCAGAGAAGGCCCTCGACTCTGTTGAGTGGCCATTCTTATTCGAAGTACTGCACAGGTCGGGACTGGGTTTACAATATATAGAATGGATCCACCTGTTATACTCCTCCCGACAGGCATTCATTCTTACAAACCAACAGACATCGGAGACGATATATTCCACTAGAGGGACGCGATAGGGATGTTCATTCTCTCCCATCCTCTTGGCTCTGGCAATTGAACCCCCCTCCTGTGATATCAGGGAATACCACTCGCATAGGGGAGTACAACTATGCTTGCATGTCTCCATTATATCCCTTTAAGCAGACGATATGTTACCATACATTAAACATCCCAAGCAGAATCTCCAGCCACTGATGCAAGAAATTACTGAATTTGGGTCCTTCTCGGGCATTCACATTAATTGGACCAAGTCCGAGATACTACCGTTAACCCCCTCTGTCGCCACTGCCGATGTCGGCGCTGACTTTTGCTGGTCCCCCAAGGGCGTGAGAAACTTGGGGACTGTTGTCTCCAGGTCTCCATCCTGATTACTTGAAGATAACTACGTAGCAACTCTTTCTTAATTGGAACACAAGGTTGAGGTCTGGATCTGATTGCCCCTGTCCCAGGCCACACTTCTAGCCCTAGTCAAGCTGGTTCTGGTGCCCAAAATGCTATATATATTCAACAATGTCCCACTCGTTGCCCCGTCATGGTTTTTGAGACGTACGCGCTCTATGTTGATCAAACTTGTCTAGGCGGGTAAGCACACCCGGGTCGCACTCAATACGTTATCTCTTCCCTATGAATCCGGGAAGCTGGATTATCCGGACATATATGCCTATTACTTGGCCGCCCAACTGCAATATGTGGTCTGGTGGCGGCACCCTTCTATAGAATTCCCCCATATCAAATTGAAAAAAGCAATAGCTCAACCACTTGAATTGAAAGGCCTACAGTGGGGGACTCCCAAGCGTTTAGCAAAGGATGAAATCCAACCTTTGGAAGTAACTCGATGGGCATGGGACAGCGTGAACGAGCTGGCCGGTACCCCTGGCAACTATCACTCAGATTTCACAATATTTGAGATTCATGGTCTCCCTCTTACTTCTGAGAAGTCCTTTAAGGTACTTCTACAGAAACTGGGGGTTTGGTCTCTGGGCGATATTGTGCATGACGGACAATTCATTCAGTGGGATCTCCTTAAGAGCCGGGGTCCTTGGAACGCAATCTCTCTCTTACTCTATTACAGACTGAGGGAAACACTTAGGGCAGAGTGGACAAACCTTCCAGTGGCACCCGACCAATATCCTTGGACACACTTCATCACTAACCCTCCTAGTCTTACAAAGATGGTGTCTGCACTTTATAAACTGGTTAAATAATTTTATCCTGCTCCCCAGGTATTGTACAGGACTAGGTGGGATGAAGCATTGGGGGCTCCCCTTCTGGAGGAGCAATGGCTATCTGTCTGTAAAAGACAAGGGACATATCTTTGAATGCCAGGTTCTGTGTGATCCATTTCAAGTTCCTTCATCAATTCTATCTGTCCCCTACACGATTGCAAACATTTTACCCAGCGCGAAGTGCGTCCTGCCCAAGGTGCAATGGTAACGATGCAGACTTTGTACATATGGTGTGGAACTGCCCTTACATGCAGACGTTTTGGGACTTTTTGGTATCTGGCGCAATTAACTCAATGGTCCCTGGGTGCCTGTGTGACTCACCGGCAGCCTGACTGCTGGCGTTATTTACTGCTCCAACCAAACCTGAAAGGAAACTGTTAGCCACGGCTTCAGTAGTCGCAAGAGCAGCGATTGCTAATTCCTGGATGAGACAGAGATCACCCACTGTTAAGGAATGGCTGAATATGAGGAAGATGTGTGAAATGCATGAATCTTCCTTTGCATCCACACTCCCCCCTAGTAGTAGACCAGTGGACTATTGGGCATCCTTCCAGTGGAGTAACCTTTGCTGAAAATGTTGGGGGGGACATGGCATCTGAACAAAAGATCCCCCAGCCAAATGAATGGGGACAAAATGGTGTGCCATGAAAGTTGGGGGGGAAAAACACCCCTGTTCCCCCCTAAAACTACGCCCATGCATCCTTCCGTTTGTATATTGTGGAGGGAGGGAATCCTGCAGATGCTTAGTCAAACATGGCCCAGTCCCCTGGGAGATTCATCAAAGCTACTCTCTGTATCAGCTCTTCCATCTCTTAGAAGTCAATTACTTAGCAACCATATGAATTTATGACATGTCTGTATTGTGAGATTCCCCCCAAGTAAGGGGAATATACCGAGTTGGACAATCCCTCCCCCCTAGGATAGGACTTAAATGTGCGGTTGTATTGTTTCAATGGGCCTCATTACACGGAAGGCGGTGATCCAGGGTGCTATTAGCACCCTGGACCATGCCGGTAAATTACCGGCACCGCCTTGGCGGAAAGGGGATTTACCGCCCCATTCCAAGGTTGGTGGGGCGGTAAATCCCCCTTCCGCCATTGCCCTTCCCCATTCCCATTTCTGCCCCATAGGGCTCTATGGGAATGGGGAAGGCGCTAATTACGGCACCGCAATTTTGCGGTGCCGTAATTAGCTCCGAGGTCCCTTAGCGGGTTGGTTTTTAACGCCTGTAAAAAGCAGGCGTTAAAGCACCAACCCGCTAAGGGACCTCGTAGTAAGGCGGTAATGGTTAACGGTCACCGTTACCATTAACGGTGGCCGTTAACCATTACCGCCTTCCGTGTAATGAGGCCCAATGTCTACAAGAGAACAATGGTCTTGTACTTTTCTTTTTCTTTGTTTTCTTTGCTTCCTTTCTTTTTCCTCCTTAAATGTACTATGTGACAAACATCTTTATGCAATGTGCACTGGGGTTTGTTTAGGGGGAGGGAAGTTACTGTGGTTTTGCAATGTAACGTTTATTATATGATAAAATTGAATAAAAAGAGTTTTAAAAAAATTATTTAAAAAAGAAATAGGCAAAAGCACTAGCACCCTTTGACCTATGGAAAAGGACTTTAAAGAAACCTGAGTTTGTACTTAAGATATAACAGCTGCCATGTGTTCTTTCAACCTATTTGCAGACTGCAATTGGGTCCTCCTCTCTCTCTTCTGTGAGAAACCAAAGGGTGTCTCACCTGCTAGTCTCCGGGGATCTCTCTCTCAGGTGGCCAGTGCACCGCCATCACCTTTCGATCAGGACCCTGGGGGTGGACTAGTGCAGGAGGATCACCTGGGTGAGGAGTCTTAGGGGGAGTGGGGGTGAGGCAGCCGTTGCTGAGATGCAGTATTCTTTCCTTTCCTGCACCCATGATCCCTCCTATTACATAGGATTCTCTGGTGTCCCACTCCCACCCTTTCCACACAAACACTGGGAGGAAGAGGACGATTTAGAGTAATAATGTTAATTCTTACATATCGCATTTCACATGTACCGCTAATTGGGTCAGGCAAAGTCAGGCACTTGACTCTAAGTGCATACATCTGATACCAATTAGCACTCCTCACACAAATAAAATCAGAACATAGAGACACACTCTGAGCAAGGTGGAACACGAGTAAGAACAGAACTTCTGGGGCAAAGGCAAACCTACTGGAGCAGAGCAACGGACCAAGGGGCGAGAGCCATGAGTGGAGAACCTCAGGAGTACCCTGCAGGAGGTTGTTGCCTCCAAAAGGCAACAAAAGACATGTGGAGAAGGCCGAATCCTAAACAAGCAGGCGGCAGTGTTGGGGAGGCGAGGTCAACCCCGTGCTACTAACCTTGACTCATAAACTGAAAGACAGTAAAGACACGAAAGAAATGCATGCAGCCAGTGAGTTGACCAGCGATGTGAGAGACAGGTGTGTGCTAAAGAGGGATCGTAGTGGCAACATAGTACCGCACAATTGAAGGCTGCACGCTTGTGGAAGAGACGCAAAGAAAGGCAGACCTGCGAATTAACCTTGAAGTAACGATAGCTGTAAAGTCAGCGATAGTGAGTAACGGAGTGGTCCGGTGAAAAGAAGTAGCCCACTCACAAGTATAAATGAAAGGTGAAAAGCTTGCAGCGATAAAGTGAATGAACTGTAAAAGTGAGGTGATTGAACTTTGGTGCATAATACAGTGAACTATCCAGACCAGGATGCACTGCCCATAACCAATAGCTTGGTTAACGGAGAAACTGCTGTCGGAGGCAACCACTCTAGGGGGTGCGGCCTGATGTAGCTTTCTCCCAGTGTAGGGTCCCTTTCTCGAATCCTGCGCGGCAGTGGAGGAGCGAGTTCGGCGGTGAGGCACGCAGGGCTGCAAGGACGTCAGACGAGGACGGTGCAGGACCACAACGTTCCACACCCTTTCAACCCCTTGAGCCCTTAGCCTTCACCCCTTCAAGTGGACCTTAATTTGCAGTCTCATAGACCCGAGCTACCTCCAGGGTTATTTGAGTTACTCAAGCTGCTTCCAGGGGGTTTGCCCTACGGCCCATATTGGAGGGCGCTATGGTAGCATTTCACTACGCACCATTATAGCCACGTGCTTTGTGATCCGATGGGCTGAGCGCAGTGTTTGCGGGTAAGCACCTGTCATTTCCTGCCCCCAGCTGTATTCTGCCTCGCCTTACTTTAGCATTTTAAAACCACTTTCCTTTTGTGGTATATCAGTAACAAATCTGCAAATTATGTCTAGCAGTGACAAGGGTAGAGACTTGTTTACTGCACCTGAAACTGCGTATAGTCATGGGTCAGTGCCCGCTAGTACTCAGTATGACGTTGTGGGCAGGGGGATCCTTCCCTACAATTACCACCCCCCGGCTCTTCACAGGAGTGGCAGCCACCTATCAGAAGTTTTAGCACTAGGTGCTAAAAGGAGACAAAAACTCCAGAAAGAGCATCTCTTGCTCACTAATCTCTTGCTTACTAATAACAAACTCAAGAGTGATGCCTGCTCCCTTTTACCCACCTCTATACAATTATGTCTAAAGGTACCAGATCCTCATGCTGTCCATGGAGGGATAAATGGGGTGTTATCAGAACCTTTGGGCGACCAGACTCTGATAGCTCAGCCAACAGATAAAGCGGAACAGGAGAAGAATCTGTAGAAATAATTTATAGGTGTTTAGGGGACCCCAAGGCACCAGAAAACTGGTGGATTCTTAAACACATGCTGCGGGACCTTGCAGCATGCTTAAACTTCGAAGAATTTCAGTCTTGGATGGTTTCCGTAGGTCCAATTTCACCCAATGGGCAGAGAGCAGGGAGAGCTACCTTCAACTGCAAGGACAGTCCTTTTTGGGAGAACTCGGTGGGGTCTGTATGACAGCTCTGATGCGCCCTCTTCTGAAAGAGAATAGTGTGGGAAGCCTTTTCCGTTCCTTTGAGTTTGACTATGGGAAATAAGGGGTGTCTCCTCTGTAAAGAAGTCCCTGTTTCAAGAACAAAAAGGTCCCCCTTTCTCACGACCCTCAGGCTCTGAAATTACTTGCAAAAATGCTTCAGCTAACAAGGGGTTATTCCTTTGGACAAAGGCTAAGTCTGGGAGTGTTTCAGGTTCTTTCTCTTTAGTTTTTCTGGATTCCAAGTTGGGAGGGCCATCAGATGCTTCACTGGCCTCCCAAGAGACTTGAGTTCCTCTATCTGTGCTTTCCTTCCCTGATTCTTCCTTGAACTTAGGGAACACTGCATTCTTAAGCACTCATTGAACAATGTTATCCCCTTGATGAATTTGGAATAGATCCTTTCTGTGATTTTGTAACCTTGGTCTAACATCACCTCCAAAATCTGGGTATATAACTCCCGCTAATACATCAATTCCAAACCTTCATGCCAACCCTGATTTGGGTGCTAGTCTGATGTATCTATCAGGGGGTGGAGTTTGTATCAAACCAGTGGGTATCAATCGTCTTTCACCTGGAGGAATAATCTCATCCCTACTGCTACTGAGATTAAATCCAATAGAGCCACTGGTAGCCATGGAGGGGTCTGATGCTCTGGCACATAGCTTTTCAAATCTTATGGTCCCTCAACTTGTATCAGTTGAGCTGCATCCTACCTCTGACACCATTTGTGAAGGCATCATGGAGCAAGACACAGACAACAGACTTAAAGTTCAAAATAAGATGGTTTATTAAATCAAATGTCAGAATGGTTGAAGGCCCAACTTGCCCTATGCTAGGTGGGATTTCCCTACCCAAACGAAACTAAGGAAAGTCTGAGTCAGAAAATTCCACTTAAATGTCTGTCTGTGTCCTAAAGCTACCCTTACCCTCACAACTAAAACTAAGCAATGTGTAGGGATGTCAATAATAAACTAAATGGGGATCAACACAACGTTCTGAGCTTCTTCCAGCTCCTAGCTTCCTCTTCAGCTCCCCTTCCCCAAGTTCCAGTAAATTCCACAAACCCTTGAGGTTCCCTTCCCCAAGTTCAAGACAATATAGTTCCACACAATACTTCGGGTTCCCTTCCCCAAGCTTAAGGCAGCACAGTTCAAAATAAAATGATCTTGAGGCGCCATCCTCAAGACAGTATTGAATTTCATCAAATCTCATGGATCCCTTCCCCAAGACTTCAACATAGTGACTCATATTAGTATAATGTTTCAATGTTTAACATAACTCCATATCAACTTGACACTTTCTTTGTATTGCATTAAAAGTTCATTCACAGTGCTCATTCTTGGTTTGCTTCATTATGTCTTTAACTTTCACAATGGATTGTTCTCTGGTCTAGTCGCAGTTGTCAGACCACATGGTCCTGCGCAACCAGGAACCCTAGGCTCTTCAGTCCACACAGGTTCTTTCGTATCTGCCCTGTACACAGATACACATTCACTTTAGCTTCTTCTTCGGCCTCTTGGCTTTATGTTCAGTTTCACACTCTCCCAGCTTGTCCTGATTACCCTCTTGACTTTGCCACACTATGTCACACATTCTATGCCAGTATTGGGCCTTGCTGCACAGATCTCTTTCTTCGGCTAAGGCCTCTCTCTGGAATAGCCTCCCTGCCTCTCTGAAACTTGAGGAGAACCATCTCCAGTTCCGGAAGTACCTCAAGACCTTCGTCTTTGCTCCTGCTTTCTCTTCTCCTCTCCCCTGCTGATCTTCTGTCTGAATCTGATACTGCACTGGCTACCTGGCTACCCTCTGATCTCGGGCCCAGGTCCCCTCCCTTTCCAGTTGTACACCTTCACTGCCCCCTGGCAACCCTTGCACTCGGGGACTGTTTTCTGTATCGCTACAGCCCCTACTAGCACTTGACACCCTATGTCTGCACTTACCCTTGCACTTGCCACCAGCTGGCTGTACTCCTATTTATTGCCTCTATTTATTTTACTGTTATCCTATGTACTGCACTGACCCCTCCCCTTTCCCCCGCACTTCTCCCCTTCCCCCCTCCCCTACACTTGCGCGATGTCAATTTCACCTGGCCTAGTAGGATCGTTGTCTCTGCCTTCCCTCTGTTTCCCCTCCCTTTCCTCGTCGCGCCTTGAAAAACTTGAGTATAGACGCGTTATAAATGCCATATCATATTTATTCACAAAGTTCACTTTGCAGTGGTCTTAGGTTATTCCTCATCTTTCTGTCATGGTCTTTCACACTTGCATTCATATTTTATATGAATCAATCCATATTTTCATATGAATTTCATATGAATCAATTCATATTTTCATATGAATTTCATATGAATCAATCCTTCCGCATAAACAACATCCAAATCAAGGTGGTAGACAGAGTAAAAACATTATGGATGTACATGGATTCGTCCATGAGTGTCGAAGCCCATGCTATCCAATTAAATAAGAAATGCGCAAACCACCTTTGTCTCCTCAAGTCAATTCACCGCTACCTGAGCGAAGACAATTGCTTAACAATAGCCTGAGCCACCATCCTATCACGGCTGAATTACGGCAACCAGGGACGTCATTTCACCAAAATGCCAGGGGTAGTGGAAGTGACATCACACAACCCTTGACCCCTGATGACATCACAGGAAGTGATGTAATTTTACCCCACCCCGAAGTGATATCGTGGGAAGCGATGGAACACGCCCTTTCACCCGTTGACAAAACAGGAAGTGACATCACATAGCATTGAACACTACGAAAAATATGGTTACGATATCACTATAATGTGATGTACATTTCATGCAAGAATGGATTGCCATATATAGCGTTAAGATCAGTGTGTATAGGCCCATATTATCAAATTACTGGGAATGCAAGTAGACATCCATGACCAAATGAGAATAATGTGTTATTATATAGCACTTACACTTAAGCGCTTTATTTAGAAAAAATATACACCCGATATCATCCAACCTGTGTCTGTACTCATTTATCGACCTCAGAAGGATCAAAGGCTGAGTTGAGGCGTTTAAGAACAGACTTAATCAGTGACTCACCCCCTGAAGTGTGCCTGAAATAACCCTTTAATGAGTCTAGCAATTATTTTACAGAATTCCAGAAAGACACATTATTTGGTTTCCTATTCTTTCTTATTCAGGGTCAGTGCTGAAAGTGTGGCACTTGTGGCACTCCTGTTCTTATTTTTCTTATTTTTTTTAAAGGGCTTGAACATGAAAGCCAGCCACTCCAGGAGCTTGCATTACAAAAAATGATTTTTTTCTTTTTTTTTACAGAGGTTGCAAGGGAGACCACAGAGGTTGCTAGGGAGACCTCAGAGGTCGCAGTTGCGACCTCTGGCGTCCCCCAAATGACGTCCCTGACGGCAATGCCCTTATGTTGGGAGCAAATAAGGGCCATATCGCCAAATGCCAAACTATCCTAAATAATGCAGTAAGGATTATAAAAAGGAATTCCAAAAAGGGACACATAAGTGAGGATAGAAGAAATCTACACTGGTTAGCCATTGAAGAAAGAATTGCATTTAAGGCCAGGACACTTACACACAGATGCATCCACGGGACTGCCCTGTCCTACTGAAAAGCAAACTGGCCACGAACGTACCAAGATGGGCACTCAGGTTGGACTCAAAAGGTCAAATCGAAATTGCCAGATTCAAAAAGGCTAACAGACTTGGGAAAGCCTTCCATATCAAAGCAGCCACGATGTGGAACAACCTGCCCATCTCTTTAAGACTAGAACGTAAATACACAAGGTTCGGGAGAAAACTCAAGACACATTTGTTCAAATGATAAACCGGTCCTAAGAAACTGATACCGCTAATGACTTACTGAGCGCCCTGTCCTGTGATTTTATATGTTTTGTCCCCACGTCTACATGTCAGCGCCCTGATGCTTGCGAGCTGCTTGCGCTATATAAACAAATCAAATAAAATAAAATATGCTGCTTTCAAATGGGTGCTTTCCCATTTCACTTTCATTAGTTTGTCGTTTTGCTCTCAAAGTTTTCGTGCATTTCGGTATTCAATATCACAAAGTATTTATTCAGTTGTGTATTCAATATCTTTGCTTTTTCCATTATTATTTACTTTGCCGCTTAAGTTCCAGGCCACCTGTGACTTTGGGTTCGTTCCCACTCTATGCCTGCTTTGCGGCTCACTCAGCATTAAATTCTGCTTACATCAAGCCCCCTCGGAGCACCCGGTCTCCAGTGATGCTCTCTTTCCCTCACTGATCTCCAGCGATCCTATCGCTTGCTGCGCTGGACTCCTTCTGCTCTGCCTGCTTGCTTGCCTTTGCTTGCGAGCCCCGCTCGCACCTTTGATGCCTCTTTGGGATCGTTGGCAGCTCCGATCTGCTTCCACAGACGCTGTTGGCAGTTTCCTTTCTTTTCCCTCGCCTGTAGCACCAGCTGCATTTCCCGGACCATGGAGGCTCCCACACCTGAGGCAACATCCCAACTTCTCCTGGGCTCCACAGGTCTCCGGGATCGTCTGCCAGCAATCTGGCATCTCTGCAGGATCTACCACGGCTGCCTCCTCATGAGCAGGGTCTGCTTCTGGTCTCTCCACACAAGCCTCCCTGTTGGTCTCCTTCCTGCTATCTTGGTCTCTTATTATATACCTGCAACCCCTTGACAGGTTGCAGGTGTGTCTTCTTAATTGAACTTGCCTGACTATAGTTAGAAGGACATTCCAGACCTTCATAGTACGCTGCAGGCATCTTCCTCCCCAGTACTAGAGTGGAGAAAGGAGCTACTGGTGTTGACTACTCCTAGTCGCCTCTTCCTCGTCTCAGTACTGTCATAGGAAATATGTTGAAAAATGAGGGGAGCTAGTTGACAATAGCCCATAAAGGCCAGGGGAGGGTTAGGCTGGTTTTCAATAGCGAAGGGGGGATACCATGTCTCGCCTGTGGGTACCCTACTCAAAATCCCCAAGGATCCTCCATCCAGGTGATCCTACCTTGTTTCCCCACCCCCAGGGTCGGGATCCAAGAGCAATAGCCTTTCCTTGACCACCTGAGAAAAGGATCCAGGGTGAGCAGGAGTGAGGATACCCTCAGGTTTCTCACAAGTGCTAGAGGCAAACTGTACTGCCCATATGCAAAGGTTTTGTAATACCCAACAGACAGGGCACAGAGTGGTATCCCAAGATTGCGCAAAGTGCATGATGATGTGTGGTGACATACCATGCTGTTCTGTAGCTAAAACAAAAAACTAATAATAATCTGAATAGCTGTAAAGAATATAATTGTCCATCCTAAACAAATGGGAGTGGGCTCCAGTAATGAATAGACGCACAGTAAGGTACTTCACAGAAGAGCAACACTTGAAAATACTACTGCAGAGGGGCAGTGGTGAGTCTTTCAAAATAAACAATTGGGAGGACAAGTAACCCATGATACAACCCGTATCCAGTAAATGCTGCCAACACCTTACAACACGCTATTGGCCATGGTTCCGTGGTTGACCTCTATAACATCATCTGATATTATCGAACTTGCTCTCCCTAAAAGGGATAGCATAACAAACTGGGTTCTCCTGTGGGTAGTTAGCCCGGCAGTGGCAGCATTATTTTGTGCCAGTACGGATGTCCTGGAAGAGCTAGGGTTCAGTCTGAGTGTTAGTGGAACAAGGATTGGTAACAGTGGGACGGGTAGAGTGCAAGGTATTTTTAATATGATGGGAAGTGGAAGGGAAAACTATAATTGTATAGAAAACATCCACTCATGCCTGTATAAAGACTGACCGTTAAAATGGTCTGTTGGAATACTAGAGGACGCAGGCATATCCTTCAGAAGGGGGGGTCTATGAATCATCTGATTAACCATGACGTGATTATGTTACAAGAAACATGGTTAGATAGCCAGGTTTATATAGAGGGTTTTGACTAAGAAGGGCCCAAAGGGTAGACCTTATGGAGGTTTGCTCACGGGGGTTAGTAATAGGCTGAGTTCACAGGAAGTCTGGAATAATACTGATGGTGGATATGCACTCGGAGTGGAGATAAGCATGGGTGAAGGTAACAATAAGATAGTTATGTTGATCATCAATATATACCTGCCACTGAGTTTAAAAAGTATTGAGATCTTCTTAAAACATCTGGAAGATATATTGGCATGCCACCTTAATAAATACGGGGAAGACAGTATGGCATTGCTATGTGGAGATTTAAATGCGCGCTGCAGTGACCACCGGGAAAGCCCCATGTATGCTAATGTAAGAGGTGGGAGTGTGATGCATCAGGTGGTTGGAACTTGAGAGGGCAACGTTTGGTGAGTTACTTTAAACATTGGGATATGTATATGCTAAACAGACAAACTAATGGGGACATTCCAGGCCAATATACATGGGAATATCCTGGTGCTAAAGCCACGTTGGATTACATATTCGTAAATAATGCTAGTCTAATGTCTACCAGGGAACTTAGAGTTACCGATGTTGGTTATAGTGACCATAGGACATTGAGGCTGTCGTTAAGTCTGTTGGATCCTCATAAAATAAAGGACGACCAGCTGGGGGGCTCCAGTGTTACCTCAACTCAGTCGGGCAACTTAATAAAATGGACTAGTAGGAGTTTGGTCAAAATTAGCAAAGAGGTTGACAATTTGGGTATCAACCACTTTTGTACTCTTAGTTTTGATGAACAGGAAGTATGGTTGAAGAAATTAGCCACTAAAACTGGTAGATGTCCCGTTAGAATTGTGACGCATAGTGTAAAGTTAAATATTAATAATAGATATGACCAGGCGGTATGGGACGCAAAGCATACAATGCGAAAAGAAATTCGTAGAGTATGTGCGAGATTTGCAACTAAGGAATGTAACATGAATAAGATAAAGCAAATTAAGAATAATTATAGAGGTTGGTACAAACGTTGGAAAACATCGATAAACAATACGCATTGGCAGGACATGATAAGTGTCCTGAGTAAGGGGAACACTGAGGGAATATGGGCTCAGCATGGTAAAGTAAAGAAAGTGGACAAGGCGAAGACTCTTAATCCTATACAGGAAAAAGAATGGATTGACTATATTAAAAAAGGATACTGGATTTGTAGAAAGGTGTCAGGTCCCTGGGTTTTTGAGGCAGGGCTGCCATTTGGATATCCGAGAAGATTGTATAGAGAAGAAAATACGGAAGTTAAATAACTCAAGGGCACCTGGTCCTAATGGACTAGCCAATGCAGTCCTAAAACTGAATCCCTCTCAATGGGCATTTTTACTGAAAGCCCTCTTCGATAGCGCATGTGTAACCCAGAAGTACCTAGTTCTTGGCAGAAGGCAATTTCGGTATCTGTCTATAAAAAAGGGGAACGTAGTCACCCAGCTAACTATCGACTCCTATCCCTTTTGGACACCTCAGGAAAGATATTTGCTTCCTTTGTTTTGGATGCACTCCAGCAGTGGGTAGACGAAGCTCATATTTTGAGCTTCGCCCAGACTGGATTTCGGTCATGGTGTAGTACCACCCACAACATAAGGGCTGTGGAGAGGCTATTTAGGGAGGCCACTTCCAAGGGGGAGTCTGCCCTGAATACCATTTTTTGTGGATTTCAGGGCGGCCTTCGATGGGGTCTGCCGGGCAAAACTGTAGGCCAAAATGGAGTGTTGGGGATGCCCTTGGTGGTTGTTAAATATTATAAAAGGTTTGTACCAGTACACACCAGGGTAGGAGTAAAACAGGGATGCCCCCTATTGTATTGTATATATACTGCAGACTTACCCAAGATATTTAATCAGACAGTAGGATGCTGCCCCAATTTGGGGGGACAGGCAATCCCGTGCATGTTGTATGCAGATGATTTGGTGCTTTTTAACTACACTTATAGCGGAGTGAAAGCCATATTTATAAAACTGGTCGAGTATACTAAGATTAATGACCTTGTTATAAACATGGAAAAAACTAAGGTTTTGATTGTTGGGCCAAAAATAATAAAATGCCCACCTTTGACAACTAGCTTGGGTACATTGGAAAGAGTGGTTAAATATACCTATCTGGGTATGGAAATGAGTGCATCTAGAAGTTATAGTTATATTAGTTATATTAGGGAATCCAAAATTGTTAAAGCCTAACATTTAATTAATTTGGTATGCTGGTTTGCTCTACAAACAGCAGGCTATTCGGTGGAGGGAATATTAAAAATATACACTCAATGTTTCTCTATGATGTTTTTATATGGACTTGATGCATTGGCCATGGAAGATTTGAGGTGGCTGGATAGTATCGAAGTATACTTTTGGAAAAAGGTATTAGGCCTACCAAGGTCTTCCTCGATTCAATACATCAGGCTCGAGTTGGGTTTAACATCTCTTAAAAATATGGCTTTATTAAGGCAGAGTATATTGTACCTGAAAATTAACTCTAAACCTAAATGTGAATTATTGTCTTTAATGGCTATTAGTGGAGGTATTGCCTTAAAGGGTAAAGATAAAGATTACATTGGAGCTAGGGTAAAATGTTTTGAAATGGTGGCTTGGATTCCGGACTTTAGTCGTGGTACCAATTTGATTGTATTAAAAAGGATTTATACAAATAGACTGCGTCAGTGGGACTGTACAGAGAATGATATATATATCAATAGTCTGAAGTCTCGTGCCGTGCTGGAAATGGTTACACATACTTATTTGAGGGAACAGACATACATTATTCGATGCCCTAGCCCGGTACTTAGACAATTTTTAATGAAGCTTAGAATAAACCAACTGCCGATACTATGTAATATAAGGGCTAGATATGCAATACCAAGCCAGTTACGTCTTTGTCGGGCTTGCAAAAGTAAGTGCCAATTGGAGACTGCCAAACATTTGTTTAGTGAGTGTATTAGGATGGAATTTGTTATTAGAACAATGTTTGGCTCTTTTGTGTACTGTGAGGAAAATATAAAAACAGATTCCTTTTGGGCATATTGTATTAATATTGGTAATGAAAAGCTACATTTTTCCCTGTTTAGAGTGTGGTGTTCGATTAAAACCTTTACCATCAGGAAGCAGGTGAGTGCTACGCAGGGCAAGCCGACCCCAGATGCCCCCCACAAAGTAGTTTCTGTGCCCCCAGGCCCCTGTACCCTCTTTGCGTCCCCCTCTCCCCGCTCTTTCCTGGATCTCCCTGCTCCCGCCTCCCATCCCGCCCCCGTCCCCCATTGGCTAACTTGGCCCGTGGTCTCGGGTCTAGAGACCCGCGGTAGCCTCCCTGCTTCCTTTACCATCAGGAAGCAGGTGAGTGCTACGCAGGGCAAGCCGACCCCAGATGCCCCCCACAAAGTAGTTTCTGTGCCCCCAGGCCCCTGTACCCTCTTTGCGTCCCCCTCTCCCCGCTCCTTCCTGGATCTCCCTGCTCCCACCTCCCATCCCGCCCCCCGTCCCCCATTGGCTAACTTGGCCCGTGGTCTCGGGTCTAGCGACCCGCGGTAGCCTCCCTGCTTCCTTTACCATCAGGAAGCAGGTGAGTGCTACGCAGGGCAAGCCGACCCCAGATGCCCCCCACAAAGTAGTTTCTGTGCCCCCAGGCCCCTGTACCCTCTTTGCGTCCCCCTCTCCCCGCTCCTTCCTGGATCTCCCTGCTCCCGCCTCCCATCCCGCCCCCGTCCCCCATTGGCTAACTTGGCCCGTGGTCTCGGGTCTAGCGACCCGCGGTAGCCTCCCTGCTTCCTTTACCATCAGGAAGCAGGTGAGTGCTACGCAGGGCAAGCCAACCCCAGATGCCCCCCACAAAGTAGTTTCTGTGCCCCCAGGCTCCTGTACCCTCTTTGCGTCCCCCTCTCCCCGCTCCTTCCTGGATCTCCCTGCTCCCACCTCCCATCCCGCCCCCGTCCCCCATTGGCTAACTTGGCCCGTGGTCTCGGGTCTAGCGACCCGCGGTAGCCTCCCTGCTTCCTTTACCATCAGGAAGCAGATGAGTGCTACGCAGGGCAAGCCGACCCCAGATGCCCCCCACAAAGTAGTTTCTGTGCCCCCAGGCCCCTGTACCCTCTTTGCATCCCCCTCTCTCCGCTCCCTCCCGGCAATTTCCATCCTGGCCCAGGTAAGCGTGTGTGGTTGTGTTGCCCCTGCCCCCCCATGCTACCAATATGGGGGTAGGAGGCCCTTGCTGCCTCCCTTCTGCACGGCAGCTTTCCTCCCTTAGTGCCGCCCCCTTTGTCCTCCCCTGGCCCTGATTCGTCCACCTCCCCTTTATCCCGACTTTCCCAGGGCAGCCCTCTGCCCGGCAGCCCCTGTGGCGAAGGGCCACAAGGCAAAGGGCGGCTCCTACAGAGGCGGCTCCAGGACGTGTCAACAGGTGTCCGCAGGGGACGCCAAAGAAGCCAACAAACACCAACAAAAACCGTGAGTGTGGCATGGGTGGGGAGTAGAGCAATCACTCTACTCCAGAAAACCCCCGCCACTCTATCTCACCTACCAATAACAGAGTGCCATAATACTAGCATGTCCACTCTTAGATGGAATTGTGAATGTTAGCATGTGAAAGTTTGCATTTAGAAAGTGCGCCCTACAGCCTCTCTGTGAATTTAGAAATGTGCCCAATAGCTTATCTGTGAAAGTTGCATTTAGAAGTGTGACCAATTGCCTTTCTGGAAAATTGAATCTAGAAGTGTTCCCAATAGCCTGCCCACTCTAACCTACATTTCAATGGCCCGCAGTATAACGTCAACTAATGATTGCTAGCATACGCCACACTTAGATGGAATCTCTAACAACCTCTCTACGAAATTGAATCTAGAACTGTTCCCAATCGCATTTAGAAGTACGCCGGATAGCCCTCTGAGAAAGATGCGTTAGAATTGTTTGCATTTAGAAGCTGCCCCCTATTAGCCTCTCTGTGAAAGTTGAATTTAGAATTGTCCCCACCTGCATTAGAATTGTTCCCACCTGCATTTAGAAGTGTACCCAACTGCAGTTGGAAGTTGCGCCGGATAGCTTCTCTGAGAAAGTTGAATTAGAATTGTTCCCTCTTGCATGTAGAAGTGTACCCAACGGCATTTAGAAGTGTACCCAATTGCATTCAGAAGCTGCACCCAATAGCCTCTCTGTGAAAGCTGAATTTAGAACTGTCCCCACTTGCATTTAGAAGTGTACCCAGTTGCACCTGAAAGTTTTGCATCCAATAGCCTCTCTGTGAAAGTTGATTTTAGAATTGTTCCCACCTGCATTAGAAGTATACCCAATCTTATTTAGAAGTTTCGCCCAATAGCCTCTCTGAGAAAGTTGAATTAGAATTGTTCCCTCTTGCAATTAGAAGTGTATCCAACGGCATTTTAGGAGTGTACCCAATTGCATTTAGAAGCTGCACCCAATAGCTTATCTGAAAACTGAATTTAGAACTGTTCCCACCTGCATTTAGAAGTGTACCCAGTTACACATGAAAGTTGCACCCAATAGCCTCTCTGAGAAAGTTGAATTAAGAATTGTTCCTACCTGCATCTAGAACTGTACCTGCACCCTCTCTGTGAAAGTTGAATTCAGAATTGTTCCCACCTGCATTAGAATTATACCCAATCTTAATTAGAAGCTGCACCCATTTAGCCTCTCTGAGAAAGTTGAATTAAGAACTGTTCCTACCTGCATCTAGAACTGTACCCTGCACCCTCTCTGAGAAAGTTGAATTTAGAATTGTTCCCACCAACATTTAGAAGTGTACCCAATTGCATTTAGAAATTGCACCCAATACCCTCTCTGAGAAAGTTGAATTTAGGACTGTTCCCACCTGCATTTAGAAGTATATCCAACTACAGTTGAAGTTGCGCCCATTAGCCTCTCTGAAAGTTGCTCAACTCAGTAGTATACCCAACTGCATTAAGAAAGTGTACCCAATTGCATTTAGAACCGTACCAAGTTGCACTTAGAAGTATATCCAATTGCTTAGAAGCACCAATTAGTCCTTGACTAGTTGAGCCCAGAAGTGTACCTATAAGTGTGAGTCACTGACCCTAGAACTACAATCAGAAAACCCTCCCAAATCAACCTCACACCAATCACGAGCGCACCAACTCCACCAGTGCCCATCAGAAACCCAAGACCACTCATCTCCTGAACCCCACTGCCGACCCACCAGCACTGCCCGTGCCCGCTCCCCCCACTACCACACCCCACCCTGCAATCGCCCACCCCCCGCCTTGCCATCATACCCCTGCCACCTCCCACCCGACCGCACCCTTTCCCCTCCCTAAAAACTGCGCGCCTAGCCCTAGCGAGAACCAAAGCTGCCTCTGTCTCCCCCTCTGACCCCCCTATCCTCTCTCACACCAATCGCACCAAAGAAAGCGTGCGGACTGGACGAGTGTGCCGACTGGACGAGGGTGTGAACTAGACGATGATAATGACTGGACGAATGTGTGGAGCGGACGAGTATGAGGAACGGACGAATATGTGCAACGGACGATACTTAATATGCTTTGGAATGAATGAAACACTTGAAAACATACATCATACCACACCCCACGCTTACTCTCCCCCTTACACCACCACTCATCTAGAACACAGAGATACTATGACACCATTCGGTATAACTGTTCTCATATCTACATTCTCCCGCTTACTCCACATCACTCTAAGTAATCATTGCTGGTTTCACACCCCCCAGCCAGGCGTTCTCCTCAGGCCTAACGCAGCCACACTCGTTCTGGGTAAAACCGACCAGAGCGAACACATACTCCTGACCGCTCAACCACCACACCTACAGCTAAGAAGCAGCTACCACTCGATTTCCGCACCAGCTGCACACATACCTGGTGCGCACACGCACTTTTGGACTCCCTCTACTCTCTCTACTGACCTGAACTTCGGTTCCCAAGGGCGTTCAACCTACCAGCGCCTTCAGACCATACCAATGGTATATAAGGCGCTATATAAATGCAAAATAACAATAACAATAACAATAAAAAGATCCTTATGCGTGACAGTATCGGGGTGATAGGATTGGGGGGTAATAAGGGTTGAATGTGTTTATGGGGAAGTTTGCCCATGGGATTCTGTATCATCCCAAAGAAAGTATAGCTTTGTGCTTTTAATATGCAGATCTTTCTGCTGTTTTAACTATTTATTGTATTAAATTAATGTATTTATTGTGTGAGGTTTGGGATTTGTAATACTTTTAAAGTAGTGAATGGAGGGACAAGGGCATACTCCCCTCCTTCCACCCCTTACCTCCCACTCCTCCCCTTTTTTCTGGTATGGTGTAGGGTGAGAGCTCTTTTACCCCTTTTTGGGATTGGATTTGATGTTTTGTTGGTTTTGATTTTCGTCATAATTGGAGCCATATTTTATAGAGTTATGGAACTTGTGAAGTTTAAGGCCAATGTCTCTTGTGCAATTCAGAAAGCTGATATTATTTGAATTTTATTGTGGTCAAATTTTAAAAGAAAATGTTTAAAACATTCTATTTTAAACGTGTATTTTGATATAGTACACTGTGTAATGTATGTTAAAAGTTGTATTTAGTATGTTTTATCTTGCTCTATTTTACTGTGATATATGTATTTGTAAAAGTTTAAATACTGTATCCAAATAAATAAAATGATAATAGCAATGAGCAGCCGCAAAAATGCATTGGTAAGCACGGTAAAGAAGGGAGAGACGCCACGAACAGGAGACATAGGTATGGGACTGGAAGTCCAGGAAGAAGTGACGCTGCAAGCAAGCATCCGAGGCAAACCCCCAGCGTTCTCATGAACTAGAGAGCTGCAACGCAGAGTGGAGCCGATGTGAGAAGGACGCCGAAGGCAACGAAGCGATGCACAGCAAAGACAAGTCGCTGAAAGCTCCCAAATCCTCGCAATAGAGCCCTGTTCCATGGCAGATGAGAAATAAGAGAAAAAGTACACAGGCATACCGAAAAGGGTTGGAGGTCCGGGTAAGCTTGGTTAGAACAGTGTAAAGCACTTGAGAAGGGTCAGGGAGCCTGAAAGCAGCATGCGAGTTGGGGACATGCTGCCACATGACAAACAGAGAAGGAGAGGATCTTGGACCCTAACTGTAACCAAAGAAAGAGAAAGAGAACAACAGGCTTGGCAGCAGAGTGAACCAAGCAGTGGTAACCACATATAAGAAACCAACTGCAAAAGGCATAAGAGGGTCTGGGACCCTGAAGAATATTGAGAGACTTGAAAAGGGCAGACATACTTGGCAGGAGAGTAAACCAAGTCGTTCTGTCACCACATTTCGGGTCTGGGACCTGCACCCATATGAAACCACAAAACGTTTTGGGACTCTTAAGTTGTACTGAAATATTTAAAAGGTGCACACCTACTTGGCAGGAAACTAAACCAAGTTGTGGTGTTGCCGCATTGCGAGTCTGGGACCTGCACCCATATGAGGATCAAATAAGAGGGTGGGACCCTATGAGAAATCAAGACTGTCCCGAAGGATGTGTATGTTTGCCAAGAGAATAAATCCACATTTTGTGATACAGTCTGGGACTCGCACCCATATGAAGGCCTGAGAGTACCCGGTTAGAAGCCAGGGGAAAGGAGCCAAACCATGGTTACTGGGACATCGATTGTCAAAAAGCGCAAAATTTGTTTTTCCTTGGAACACTTGAGACATTGAAGTGGCAAGAGCTGCGTCTACACATTTTCTTTGTAGTTTGGGGTCCTTGCACGATAGTTATTAGTTAATAGTGTTACAGCCAGAATTAGGGTTTTGGGACACGACAATGACAGACTATTTTTATTTGGGCATTCTGACAGTTTTCATCAGTTTTCTTGGAAGCAGGGAACCCTTTCTTAGTATAGGGATAAAAAGGCCTTTCTCCAACCCCTTTACTTTTATAAATACAAGATTATAAACAAAACGATGCCACACTTGCGTCCGATCCTTACTCCTGCACTCTTACAATGTCCTTCCCAGATTTCCTCCTATTGTGTAGTCCGTCAGGCATTTCAAACTCCTCTTCTACTTTCACAGTTGTTGTATAGAGCACCCTTGTACATAACGCTCAATATTCAGGCAATGTATATCATCTAGATATTGTGAGGAATCCAATGGAGTCATCACAGATTCCCTGGCGGTGACCTCCTCCCATGTGGCCAGGGGATGGGAAGCGCTACCTTATCCTGACCATGGAGGCGGTTATATGAGGGAGGATCACATGGGAGGAGACAACTACCGGGGAGACGTCATGACTGCATTGGATGAAATACAGTATCCCCACCTTTCCCATGATGAAGACCCTCTAATAGGCAAGTGCTTAATGGTCTATTGTCATTCTGATCAGGTGCCCACCTTTGACCCAAACACCCAGGACTCACAAATTACACCTTTTCTTTCTAATGTGCCTTTATGTGAAACCTCGGATTAAAACCATTTAAGAGTAAAGTTCAATGACCTCCATGGACTCCAACTCCCTTAACTAACCAGGTACTGAGGCGAGGTCAAAGTACAACATGCAGGATATTTGTTTTTCCAAGTCTTCAGTGAGCAGGACATTTAAAGATGGCAACCGCACTATTGAATCGAGCAGTGCAAGAGAAGACGTTAAACTCCCTTCTGAGCGCTCCTGCCCGAGATCCTAAAACGGACCGAATCGTTCGGCCTGCTTAAGATGAACAAGCACGCCTGAAGTAGCTACGGGAAGTAGAACCGTTTCCCTACCCCCGACAAAGTTTCCGCAAGAAAATCGGACCGAGATAACGGTTAACCGAAGCGAACAGAGAGGAGGCCCCGGCCCAACAAAATGGCGGCACCCGCCGGCCCCTTCTGAGACGCACCGCTGGGGGGCGGATAGCCTCCGGAGGCGAGAGAGGAGGGCCTACAGCGTCCAACCCAGTGATCCGGCGACACCCCGGGGGGGCGGACCCCCGCGGCTGGCTGTGACCCGGGTCTCTATCTCCGAGACCGAGTGCCGCGAGGAAGAGACGAAGGGGGGGGCCCTCAGCGCAAGACCGCGTGCAGGAGAGCCGCTGGCTGGCGGGAGGCCGCAAAAGGCACAGAGAGACACGAAGAAGAGAGAAGGCGACGGGCGGTTCCCTCCGGAACATCCGCGGGCTGACGACTCCCCATCTGCAACGACCACCCTCGCAATCGATCCTACATACACATCCCCGCTGAACGGGAAAAGGCCGCGGAGCACGCCCAAAGACAGGCGATGTCGCCCCCCAAAAGCAAATTGAAAACCGCGACCATGGACTCCTTCACCACGGTCAGGGCGAAACAACAGGGGACAGAGGCAGCAGACGACCCGATGGCTAAGGAGGACGATCCGACAAATACGCAAGTGCTACAAACCATAGCAGCGCTACGGACGTCCATCGAAACCAGGATCGATGAAATCAAGTCAGACATGCAACTGATGAGACAGGACGCCCGTAACCTTACAGAAAGTGTGGCCACAACGGAGGCAACGCTCCAAGACAATGTTAACGACACCACAGAACTTAAATCTAAGGTCCAAGACCTTGACTTGCAAGTATCGCGGCTAGAGGCGCAATCAGAGGATGCTGAAGGACGTGCCCGCCGCGACAACATCCGAATCTTGGGGGTACCGGAAGACACGGAGGGCCCAGACCCGACCGAATTCGTAGAAACGATGCTCTTGCAAGAAATCAGGGCCGGCAAACTGACCTAGGGCTTCTCAATAGAACGGGCCCACAGATCACTTCAGAAGAGGCCCCCTCCGGGCTCCCGACCGTGCCCTATTATTGCAAAAGTCTTGAACTTTCGCGACAGAGAGACTATACTGAGATTCTCAAGAGAAGGAGGGGAGATCGAGAAGCATGGCGCCAAAATAGTCATTTACCCAGATTATACCCCGCGGTGCAGCGAGCACGGAACTCATTTGTACTGGTGAAAGCTAGGTTGCGCAAGCTAAACCTCAAGTACATGCTACTGTACCCGTCCCGCCTTAAGGTACTATACAAGGGGAAAGCTATCTTTCTTGAGACTCCGGCAGCAGCAAATATGTGGCTTGAGGACGACAACCTTACCGATGATAAGGAAAGCACTGCGCATGAAGTCACAGGCCATTGAAAGCACCAAACGACAGGAAAATGAAGGTTTGCACAACTGCTGAATGAATACCGGACCGCTTGAGATCTACAACTCTACGTACGCCATCACGGGCAGGAGCGCACCGACCCATGCGAATAACAACAAAGCCGACGCACCCCCTGCAACACGTGGAGGCCGACTGCCGACGCATCACCCGCACTGGGAGGCTCGGAAAGGCCTGGAAGTATCGGGTGCCCCCGAGCGCTACAAGTTTGAGGCAACTGCTGGGGGCAGTTTTGAGTTGAAAGGTCTGTTGCCCTTATTCACTAGAATGAGGATTGTTAATAAGTCTCCAATTGACACTGAGAGGGAGGGGGGAAGGGAGGGAGGAAACGATGAGGCTTGCGCCCCAAACCCAACTCAGACCGACCCCTGGTTAACAGGTCCAGGCCCGGGGGCGGCAGAGGCGGG
The DNA here is from genome assembly GCF_040938575.1 of Ambystoma mexicanum. Taxonomy (NCBI): domain Eukaryota; kingdom Metazoa; phylum Chordata; class Amphibia; order Caudata; family Ambystomatidae; genus Ambystoma; species Ambystoma mexicanum. The sequence continues at coordinate 1,120,967,011 of NC_090930.1, forward strand.
GAAAGGGGGGGACAACAGATCCGTTACTAAACCCCTATGGCTGTGACCGCCATAAAAATAATGACATGGAATGTAAGGGGCCTAAGGATTTATCTCCGAAGGAACAGGATTAAAACCTACCTGCACAGAAAAGGGGTAATGATAGCATTACTACAGGAGACCCACTGCACGGCGGACTCGGTGGCCAAGCTACAAACACATTGGGGTGGACAGGGGTTTGGTACCACTTATTCTAAATACACAAGAGGGGTCTACACCTGGATTCACCCGCAGCTCCCATTCCGGGTGGACAAAACTGAGATAGACCTGGAAGGTAGGTTCGTCGTAATTTGGGAATTCATTGAACAAGAAGCAGTATGCATCATGAACTCCTATCTCCCTAACAATAACATACCGTCCTACCTGAACTCACTGTACCCTAGAGTTGCACAGTACAGGAACAATCTCTTTATCTGGGGGGGGGATTTTAATTGTGTACATGACCCATGGCTGGACAGATCCACACCACAGCTAGGAGGCCCATCGACCGCTATGACAGCACTATCCGCCATGTTGGGGAGGCTGGAAATGACTGATGTGTGGCGGGAAAAACATCCTGAAGCACGCGAATACTCATTTTACTCATCCCCACATAAGTTACACACAAGACTAGATTACATATTCATAGACAGGGAACACTTACCCCGGGTGGAGGGAGCACAATACTTGGGGAGGACTATCTCTGATCACTCCCCGCTTCTGATAACATGGAACCACAGAGGGCCCAGACCCCCCATTCCCATGTGGAAAATGCCCACAGACACCCTGAGGGACCCAGCTTTCTGAGAAGAATTACGCGGTTCTATTGATGCATACATAGAGGTTAACACCGGTAGTGTAGCTTACAATAGCACAGTGTGGGAGGCTCTAAAGGTGGTAACCAGGGGAGAAGTAATTGCAAAGGCGGGAGGTATCAAGAAGCAGCTCAGGAAAGAACTAGACCTAGTGGAACGGCAGATTGAGCGACTTGAGGCTACCCCCGTAGACACCCAACAGAGGGAAGAGGAGCTTGTGAAACTTAGAGAGCGGAACATAACTGCTTGGAACAGGCTGGAAAAGTTTGACTATACTGCCGGAACAAATAGAGCACACGTTGAGGCCTACAGACCGGGCAGACTACTCGCCTGGCTCTGCCGTAAAGAGCACCCCATACACCCCACCACCTCACTACAAGATGAGGATGGAAATACACACTGTACGCAGCAGGGCATAAATGACACTTTCACTCGCTTTCACACCCACCTGTATTCACATGAGGAGCAGGTCCCCCATGAACGGTTGGTAGAAACACTAGAAGAGATAGGGCTCCCCAGGCTGTCCCCTGAGCAAGCCAACTCCCTAGAAGCAGAAATCACACCTGAAGACATTACCGATGCAATCAGATCCCTGGCCACATGCAAAGCACCGGGAACAGACGGGTTGCCCACGGAGTCCTCCCTGACCCCCCTATTACACGCAGTATACCAGGAGGCATACGAAGAAGGGATACTACCCGAAAGTATGAGGGAGACGCTTGTGATCCCGATCCTCAAGCCCAATAAACCGGCAGACCAATGTGACTCGTATCGCCCGATTGCAATGTTAAATTATGACGTTAAAATCCTGACTACGATCTTAGCGAAGCGGCTGTCTAGAATAATAGGAGACATAGTTCACCCAGATCATTGCGGCTTGGTGCCGGGCCGAAATACGTCCATGAACCTATGCAGGCTGCAGAACATTATAGCGCAAACCGATAAAGACAAGGACTCATACGCGCTGCTGTCCCTAGACGCAGTCAAAGCGTTTGACTCCATTTACTGGGAATGGCTTGTGGCAGTGCTTAGGGAGTTTGGTTTTGGTCCGGGTTCATCAGGTGGATTGACATCTTGTATGCTAAACCTAAGGCAAGGGTGAAATCTGGGAAGTATGTGTCGGAGGCCTGGGATATATGCAGGGGGACTAGACAGGGTTGTCCACTATCCCCAATGCTTTACATACTGGGACTAGAACCCATAGCTGTTTACTTTAGAAAGCAATTCTTCGATGCAGGCATTAGACTAGGAGACTTGGATCACATCATCTCGCTCTACGCGGATGACGTTCTCATATACGTCAGGGACCCACACCTCAACGTACCAACCATGTTAGAAGTGCTGGACAATTATTCCAAGGTCTCCGGGATAAGTTTTAGCAGGTCAAAGTCTTGTATGTTCCCCCTAGCGGCCCTGAAAACAGAGAGTTTCGAAGCACTCCCTGAAGTTGGGATCCAGTGGCAGAATACGTCATTCCGCTACCTTGGAGTACACATTATGCATACCCCCGAGCTAATGCACGAACAAAACACAAAGGCAGCACTCCCGGCCATGCGCAAATCAATGGCGTTCTGGGCGAATCTCCCGCTCTCGATGATGGGCATGGCTTGGATAACTAAAATGATTGTTCTCCCGCGTTTCCTTTATGGGTTTCAAAATGTACACTACTATATACACAAGCCCTTCTTCCGACTGCTTGAGACCATACTGCGAGAATTCCTATGGGGGAAAGGCAGGCATAGAATAACGTTGCAATTGCTAACCCTACCATATAGCCAAGGCGGTATTCAACTTCCAAACCTAGAAAAATATTACATAGCAGCACAGCTTAGTTTTGTGACCAAATGGCTAGATGATGAACCCACATCTGAAACACCATTGCTACAGGCCATGCTGCCTCAATTCCATCTGAAAGAACTGGTCTGGGCACCGTCCAAACTGCTGGGAACTCTACCCTTTTTGGCTGACCTGGGAAGGAAAATTTGGCACAGGGCGAAAATGCTCACTAACTCACGGAACTCCTATACCCCAAAAGTCCCCCTGATCGCAGACCTATGCACAACACTTTCGGATTTGAAACATATCAGGCTCTGAGAGAGGGGAGGGGTCTACACCTGGGGAGATCTGTATGATGAAGGCACTTTCAGGGAGTTCACCTCGCTGCAGGAAACGGAAGGCATACATACCGGCCAGTTTCTGTGGTACCAAAGAACTCGTGCTGTGGCTTGACGCAAATGGGACTCGTGGCCGATGGAACCAGACACAGACCCACTCCTCACCTTGATGTACAACTTGGGAGAGGGAGGTAAACCCGTTTCGCAAATATATGCCACCTGATCGACATGCCAAATCCTCGGAGCATGGAAATGAAAAGCAAATGGGAGGAGGATATAGGCCGGGAAATGACTGAAGGGGAGTGGAACAGAGCTCTCACATTCCCCAAAACGGTGTCCAGAAACCATAGATTTAGGCAGATTCAGTTGAACATACTACACAGAACTTACCTGACCCCGTGCCGCAGAGCCACCTTCAATCCCCAGGCACAACCGACCTGCAACTGGTGCGAGGGGGAAAGAGCGGATCTGATCCACATGTTATGGGAATGCCCCAGGACAAGGGCTCTGTGGGACAGGGTCCAACAAACTTGCGAAAAAGCAGGCCTGGGTAAATATAATTGGACACCCGGCGAGTGCCTCTTAGGAACCTACCCCAGACCAGCCAAACTCAAGCATGCAACAAGGCTCATGGACATTTCATGCATACTGGCCAAAAGAACTATAGCAATGGCCTGGAAGAAACCCATGGGCCCTCAGTTCAAACTATGGCACAAAGAGACTGAACAGTGGGTGCTGGCCGAGACCGTGGCATGGGAGGTCTGTGTGGCCAGATCCACGGATGACTCTAGTATGTCACTCGAGGCATGGAAGGAACTCACCAGACACATGTTCCACCCCTCGGATGATAAACCCCCCTGAATCGGAACTTAATCCAGGCCCATGTGAGACCTGTCATAAAGCCAGCAGCAGCGGAAGTACGGCAGAGGACAGAGACCTTGCGGAAGCCTTTCCCCTATTGTAGTTGCCGGATGGTTCCCCTTCGCTCCCGCCCTCCCCCCGAAACAGTTAACGATATATGAAACGGACAGAATATGGAGACAGTTATGGTTGTTTTGTTTTTGTATTTGTAATATTTTGACGTTAAGCTAAAAATATGTATATAACTATTTGAGATTGGCTCCATTGTACACAACTTGTTTGATATTATTGAAAAATGCCAATAAACAAATTTGAAAATAAATTGAATGCGAGGCACACAGAGAGCTGTGTTGGAACAGAGAAGGCCGCTTGGACAGGAGGATGTACACTGCGTGTGAGCAAGAAGGGCCATGGAGATGCTTGGAGCCGCACAGGAGCTCCTGGATGGCAGGCGTCCGAAGAGACCGCATTCTCCAGTCCGGAGCGAAAAGGTAAGTTGGCGTGCGACTGCGCAGCCACACCACAGAGGCGCAAGCAGAGTTGGAGATGCTTGAAGGAACTGCTGAGTCTGCCCAAAGCAGCTGGGGACCCCGAAGCGTTCTGACAAGCATGTCAGCACACGTTTAAATGGAACGAAGTTGCTGATGCAGAAAATACCCGAAGTATGTTTGAAAGCAGTTAAGGCAATGTGCAAATTCAACACCCAATAAAAAGAATGTTTGAATGCAGATGAGGCAGAGTACAAAGGCAAACCCCAGTCAAGTACAGATGCATAAGATGTCAGTGTGGGGGAAAAGTTGTAGCAAATGTTACCATAGATCATTATACCAAGTACCTCATGGTATATGCTGTTGTGGTAAAACCAAAGTACTGTGAAACACATAAAATGTCCTGGCAGGCGAGTACACCATGCAGCTGAAATTGAATAAGCATTGCTGGCAGGGGAGCACACCAGGAGATCTCAAAATCTATAAAAGAAGTCCTTTCAGACAAGTCCACTAGGCAACTAATATTGTGCAAAGATTCCTGGCAAGGGAGTATACCAGGTGATATGCAGAGTTACAAGAAATCCTACAGGTAGATTGTTACAGAACCTATTGGTTAAACATGAACTTTGCGAGTCCAGTGAAGACACAAAGAAACTGTTAGCTAAAGAGACATTTCTGCCATCCTTCACAAGATTCCAGGCGAAGCGGATATTCTAATGGTCTTTACCTTGGAGAACATTTTTGTTGAACTCATTCTTGTACTTTTGGTTATGAACACTTTTGCCAACATCAAGTTAAAGACATTTACTTACACCTCTTTTTTGTTTTGTTTCTATTGGTAGGGTCAGGATAGGATGTTTTGGACCCAAGAATGACTTTTTAGTTACTGACTTCCTGACACAGACTGATCCTCCTTAGTTTTTAGTTTCTAGGTAGGGAAGTTCCTCCTTAGAATAGTGGCATTTTCCCATTCATTATTATTTAATAAATGCCTTTAACCAAACACATCAAAACTTTCGTTCTGGCTTTCCTTTCTGACCCCTCACAGTATGCACTGCTCTTCTCCTGAAGCTGTGAATTTATCATGCTTTCCGTTAGCATGTACGGCTTGATGTGACTTGTTCAGCTGCCGATGGGACACATTTTAACATTTCTGACTTTGGAAGTGTAAACATCTGTTTGCCCATGAGCCAGTCTTATTGTGAGAACTCATTACCCTTTATCCTCCCACTGTGAGCAGACAGTTTGCATTGTAGGCAGTAGTTGTACAGCCTTTCTCTTTACATCGCTTTGGAGGGGCAAGGTGTGAGACTCCAGCTGAACTCTACTTTATCTTTTCATATCTATTAATTTAGCTACCTTGAACAGCTTCTTTACTCAACCTGCAGCTCTCCAGATGTGGATGCTTACAACTCACTTCATTCATCTCCATTGATTATACTGGCTGGGCCTGAAGGGGGAAGTTGGAGCTGTTTGTATTCCCTAATTTTTCCAGCTGGGCAGCGGGTGTTCAGTGGAAATGGGTAGATTAGTGGAGGGGTATGTAGCCCCTATGTGATCATTTTGTGCACAGGTTCCCTAGTCCCTAAGGTTCAATATTGTCAGGTGGCATTATCTTTTTTGATTTCCTACAGGTGTGACCCCAGGCCCTAATGCTTGTAGTGTCATGGCCTGTGGGGAGCGCATGCCGTAAAATGGTACAGGGACTAGGGGGAGGGGGACAGAGGTTGGCATCTCCCTTGGCGCCTCTGGGAGAAACTTCATTTCCTGAGATGCATAGCACGCTGGTGGGTATGCGCACGTCCTTGCGGTGTGTCCTGTGAACACTTTCAGGTACATGCAGGCAGCTGAGTGACACTATGTGGGACATTCTGGGAAAGCTATCTTTGTTCGATGACTGTGGTGAGTCAGTCAAGTCTTTAAGCAATACTTGTATTTGTGCACCCGAATACTGATCCCTTGGCTCTGGACCAGTCTTGGCTGTGTGTTTTGGTATTAACTTCTGACTTTAGTTTGCACTGCAACTTGTGCCTGCCTCTGGGAACTTCCGGAATTGCTGATTCTGCTGTGTTTGCTGCCGTTGTTATCCTGGCCCTTTTAATTGTGTAACTACCATTTCTGTGGAAACTGGTGGGATTCCTGGACAGATCCTGGGATGGACTCTAATGGAACCCCCATTGGACATACATTGTTACTGCTGTACATTGATCTTGCTGTTCCCAGTTGCCATGAGCTCCTGATGAATTGACTAGCTTCTTCCGAAAGACCTGGCTTTCTCCAGACATGCCAGAAATCATCCACGGCAGCAAGGTCAGTGATCCATTCAGTACCATCAGTTGGAAGCAGCCAGCTGGGTCCTGCATGATCTGCGGCACCCGAATTGGCATCTTTTCTGAGAGTTCTAGGAGGTCTTGAAACCACGGCTGCGTTGACAAAAATGGGGTAATTTGGACCACTCTGACCCTGTGCCTGGTACGAAGGCTACTGGAAAAGTGATAGTGGAGAAAGGAGGGAAGGCATACTGCTTTGCTGGCTGCCATTGTAGGAAAAAGGAATCTGTCGCTGCTGCCTCCCGGTCTGGCCTCCAGCTGACGAATCTCTCTAACTGACAATTGGTCCATGAGGCAAATAGATCCGTGTTGCATGGTCCTCACGTCTTCATCAACCTCTGGAAGTCATCCTTGTGCAGCTTCCAAGGGCATCTCTCAGGAACCTTGAGTTCCAGTCTGCTATTGTGTTTGCCAGCCTGGGCATATACTCTGTGACCACAGAAATGTTCCTCTCCAGACAGAAATGCCAGAAATCTTTGGCTAGTTCTGTTAGGAGTGTTGATCTCGTGCCCCTTAGTGCTTTATATATCTCACTGTTGAGATATTGTCCATTCAGAGAAGGACACAACACTTCACTGTCTGCAGAGTCAGCAGGAAAGATCAGTTTGATTTAAACGTCTCTATTGCTTTAAAGAAGTACAATGTGACCATTTAGCACAGTTTACAACAGATACTCTAACTTATCATATTAGTATTGCAGGCATTCCAGAGTGCGTTGTTTGACCACAGCTGGACAGTACATGCCTGTGTTCTTCATATGGTCGATGCCGCTTTGGTGAGGTATCCTAGAAAGCATTTTCAGGAACTGACAGGATGGGCTCTTTTTGGTATTGATTCGCTCAGTGTACTTTCCTGGGAATGTGTCCAGTTCACACATTTCATGCAGTTTTTCATTGTTGGGGTAGAACCCTTCAACCACGATTTCACAATGAATGACTTTGCCACTACATATGTATATCCCATAAATCTTACATCTCTCTTTTGGAGTTTTGGATAACAGCCTAGCAGAGAGATTTCAGGAGACATGTGGATACCATGCTCTGTTATTTCCCCAATCGTCTGCCATATTTGTGCCCAAAATTGTAGTATGGGTGGACATTCCCAGGCCACACAGAAGAAGTTTGCATTAGGTGCTGAACATCTCAGACATTAACCTTTCATCTGTGGGCTACATTTTGCAATATGCGCTGGTGTCTTTTAGTATTGAGGCAGGTATTTAAATTGAACAAGCTTATGTCTGTACCTCATTGAGACTGTGCGAACATGCTTCATGGCTCTGGCCCACTCATCCGAATCTATTCCTAGACTAGAATCCACTACCATTTCCTTTTTGCTATCACGGGTATCTTCCGACTTGCAACCACTAATTCTATACAGTTTGGAAATAATGTGTGATTCGTCTGCCACTTCTATTATCTGGTTCACTATTGGGCTGTCTGGTGGTAACAGCGGGAAACTCTCAATGAACCGCGTGTGGGAAGCTTTGCAGGGGAAAGATCAGAACTGCTAGGTATGCGTCCTTGAGATCTAACTGTGGCAACAGGTACCAGAGGAGGCGAATGCCCTCTATCTTGAACTACATGTAGACCAGATGCACATTGAGGTATTTTAAGTTTATCACTGGCATGTTCTTTTCCATTCTCCCAACCAGAAAGATGTTGCTGATAAAGCAGTCTTCCTGAGGAAGACTATCACCTATGTGTCCATCAGTTGCATTGCTTGCCCTGAAAATGTTATCAGAGAAGGATGATGAGCTCTGTCAGAAACCCCAGCCAAAAACTTTAAGACCCACACATCTGTTGTGAGCTTGCACCACTTTTCTATGCAAGCGCTTGTCTGGCCCCAACTTGTCTCTGAATCAAGCTCTTGCACACTTGTAGGCGCTGGCAGTTTCTTCTGTCCTCTTCAGCCTCTGCCCCTTGCGCCTCTTCAACAGGAAAGGAAGAAGGATGAAAGTTCCATTCTGAATCTCAAATACTTCCTCAGCCCCCTCCATGGAACCTCTGATGCAGTAAATGGCTGGTCGAGCAGCCCAGACCTCGACCAGCTCTGTCAAAAACCTTGTCTTTGAAGACCTTTTTTATTGACCGCTGCACCTTATACAGCACAGTACACGTGTTTACAAATCGAATAATTTCCTTGAGCAAGGTGTCCCCAAAAGGGAGGCCCTCCGCCTTCTCATATGGCTCCAATGTGGCCAACTTAGCGAACTTCGAGTACATCTTGATTAGTACGCTCCTGCCCCTCTCCACCAAGATAGCTGTAGGGGAGGCATGGTATCATAAATATGACACTGACACAAAAGATACAGTTTGTAAAACCTTTATGAACTTCGTGGGGTTTGGAAAAACTCCTACATTGCCCTATAACTAGGATGGGAGTCGCATCAACCATCAAATAATAAAGAAAACAGTCTTAGTTGTGTATGTCAAATCAAAGTGGCCTATGCTAACCTAATGCCTGCCCTATCTCTTGTACAAAATGTGGAAAGGAAGTATGTATATAAAAAGAAAATCAGTGTTTGATAAAGAATAAATGTGGCTGAATCAGCTCTCCTCCCCACCACAGAATAAGGCAGTCTCTGTAGGCAGCATGACACACTCTGGCTTGGGCTCACTGAAACAGTATGGAATGTGGATCGAGGCCCATAGCAGGCTCTTGTTCCAGTCTTCCCCAAACAACAAAACAAAATGATTATACCGGTTCCCCTCTGCCGGGCTCAGACCTTGCACAGTCAATGTTGGTCCCCTTTGCCGGGCTCAGCCATTACACAATTCATCAACACTTTCCTGGGCTCCTATTCCCAAGCTTTTGACACTCCGGGTCTCCCTGTGCCGGGGTCAGACCACTTTTCGGATGTCAAAGACTTTCGAATGTGCAGGCTTACTTGACAGACTGCCGCAGGACCCCTTCAACTCAACCTTCAATGTTTAGCTTTCCCTCTCCCCTTCTCTCGGGGTTAACTTCATTCACTTTTACAGTTCATTCACTTTTATCGTCTCAAACAATGCACCTTTCGCAGAGATTTTCAAGTGCCCTACTTCTCTTTGTTGGACCCCTCTGTTACTCAGTATTGCTGGTTCCGCAGCTGTCTTTATCTTAAAGTTCATTCACACGTCTGCCTTTCCTCGCGTCTCATCCATTGTGTGCGGTTCTTGCTTGGTTTCCGATTTTAAATTCACAAGTCAAGGTTAATACCACAGGCTTGGCCGTGCCTCCCCAACTCTGCTGTAAACCTGGGAGGGTTGCTGGCATCATTGAAACAGAATGCAGTCTTCGATATTGGGATCTTGGCTTCTCCACGTGTCGTTCATGGCCTTGTGGAGGCAACAACCGCTGTATGCAATTCTTGGGGTTTTTGACCCACTGCTCTCATCCCTTGGTCTATCGCTCTGCTCCAGTAGGTTTGCTTTCGCCCCAGAAGTTCTGCTCGTACTCGTGTTTTACCTTGCTCAGAGTGTGTCTCTAGGTTCTGCCTTTTATCCATGTGAGGAGAGCTATTTGGTATCAGGTGTATGCACTTGAAGTCAAGTGCCTGACTTTGTCTGACCCCATTAGCGGGACATGTCCAGCACAATGTTTTTTTTTTTTTTTTTTTTTTTTTTTTGATGCTGCAGTTTATTTGAAAACTTTTTCATCATTTACTTGAGTTGGATTCGCTTTTTAACTTTTGTTTGTTTAGTTCGAGTATAGAAGATAGGAAGAGGGCAATTGTGTAAGTGTACTTGTTGTTGTGGCCGCTTAGGAGAGCGGTCCATCTTTCTTGCGTACACATTTGTGTCGATGAGAGTTGAAAAAATGCACCGAATTCTTTGCGTTGTGAGGCGAGTTCATTGCATTCCATAACGAGGTGGAATATGGTTTCCTCGATTTTTTGGTCTTTGCAGAACCTGCAGTAGTTGTCTTCGAGCTTGATCTGTCTTTTTGTGAATAGGTATGCTTTTGTAGGAAGAATGTTTAGGCGAATTTTTAGAAATGTTGTTCGAATGGTTTGGTCTGGGAAGGTTTGCAGGTAGGCTGGTGGTTCGTGGATTCTCCTATTATCTTTTGTGCATTGTAGGTTCTGTTTGTAGGTATTTTTTTGTTGGATGGTCTTTATCCAGTCGTTGTGCAGCAGTTTTGTTTTTGCGTGTTGTGGACGAAGTGTAAGCAGTTCTTCTGTGATATTTTCACTATCCATTTCTTTTCTCATTGTATCTTTCCATTTTTTCAATATTGTCATGTTGAAGGTGTTGTCTTTGTGTCGCAGTATTTGAATTGCTGGAGTTTTCCCATCTGTCAATATTTTCCGAAAAATATCTAGTCTTTTCCATTGTACGACTGATTCGATTGATTGAGTTGCCAGTTCGTAGCGTATTCTTGGCATTGGAAATGTTTGCGGGAGTCGAAGGACTTTGCGCCAGAAAGTCGCTTCATATTTTGTCCAGTTGACTCTCTGAGCGTTCAACATTGCTTCGGTACCGTAGGTCAGAATCGGAATGTACTTGTGTCTGTAGTAGGAGATAATTGGCTTGAAGGAGAACTTGCCGTATTTTCTGTGAAGGAGGCAGCCTTGTCTTGATAGAGTTTGAGATGTTTGTTCGATTTTGTCTATCCACTGCTCTTCTGATTTTGACTGGTTTATTGTGATCCCTAGGTATTTGAACGATGTAACATTTTCTATTTGTGAATTGTCGATCGTAAAGATACATTGGTTTGTTCTTTTTTTTGATGGTTTGGTGAGGGTCATTGTCTTTGTTTTTTCCGTGTTGATCGTTAGTTCGTTTTTTTTCATGTAATGGCTTAGGTCTGCTAGTGTCGTTTGTAGCCCAGTCGGTGTTTTGTCTAATAGCACAATGTCATCAGCGTATGCCATGATTGGGACTGGGATCGAGTTGATTTTGGGGGGATTGGTTTTATGTGATTTTAGATGTTCTTCGATATCGGCAGTGAACAAGTTGTAGAGTGTCGCTGCGAGAGGACAGCCTTGTTTAAGTCCATTTTCTGTTGGTATGGCAGATGTTGTAGCTCCTTGTCTCGACAATCTGACTTTTATCGTGGTTTTTGAATACAGCAGGATAATCGGTTCTAGGATATCAGATGGACAGTTCCATGTTCTAAGTTTCGACCATAGTTTTTCGCGTGAGATTGCGTCAAAAGCCATTTTTAGGTCAATAAATGCTGCGTAGATTGTCGAGTTGGAGTTGATGGCTTCATGTTTAATTGCTTGTAGCAATATCAGGTTGAGGTTTGTTCCAACATTGGCCGTGAATCCTGTTTGTCTGGTCGAGAATTTATTGTTTTTTATGGCCCACGCGGTGAGTTGGTTTAGAAGTACTGCTGCAAATAATTTTCCTAGCGGATCGAGCAAAGCGATCGGTCGGAAGTTTTGGGGGTCTTCTCTAGGGCCTTGTTTGTGGATTGGTACGATTACTGCTGTTCTCCAGGAGTTTGGTATTCTGTGCAGTTTATTGATCAGTTTTGTGATGTGGCACAGAAGGCTTGCCCAAGCGTTAGGATCTTCTTTGATTATGGCATTGGATAGTCCATCAGGGCCTGGTGCTCTGGAAGTGTTGAGTTTGTTAATCAGGAGGATGAAATCTTCAAATTCTGCGTGTACTTTCCATGTTGGGTCTGTTGTGGGTTGTGTGTTCTGTTGTTCTGTTTCTCGTGATGCATAGATGGTAGTAAAGTGCGTTATCCATTTTTCTTGGGTTACATTAGCTGTAAGCTTCTGCTGTTTTTGTTGATTGTCATTGAGTAAGTTCCAGAGTTCTTTTGTATTGTGGGATTTGTGGATTTTCAATATGTTCTCTGCATCTGCTTGCTGAATGAGACTTTTTTGTGATTTAATCCAGTTTCGATGGTTGTTTTTCAGAGTTTTGATCTGGTTTGGGATATCGAAAGCTGGGGTTTTCTTTATCTGTCTTATTGTTCGGTTTAAGGCTTTTTTCCTTTCGGCAATTTCTTGGTTGTAAAAATGTCGATGGTCTTTCTGCGGGCGATTTTTACTGGTTTGTCGGAACGGAATTAGGATCCATTCGTAGTCGATTATTAGAGCATTTGTCAGATTTGCCTGTAGGAATTTTTCCGGTAATAAGGCTAAGGATGCTTGTGGGATTCTCAGTCTTGTTGTTGTTCCGTTTAGTTCTAATAGAGGAGATGGTAACCCTGGCTCTATTTTTTCCAGTGCCGCTTCAGAGTGGGCGGTAAGTTGATTATGGTCGCTCCTATCTGTTGATATCGTCTGCACGTTTGTGACTGATTGGTGAAGTTTTTCAGATAGGAATATATAATCGATGATAGCATGGGATGAACCTCTGCTCCATGTTGGTGTATAGGGTTTCGAAGTGTTCCCTTGACTTAGAAGGAGTAGGTTGCGTATCGTGGTTTCTTTTATCCATCTCTTTGCGTTTGCCGATAAATCTGAGTGCTTTAAGAGGCCACCGTTCTTATCGTATAGTTTGATGTTCAGATCGCCACATATTATTACTTCCGATGACGGATGTTTAGTTGTGGCCTCATCGATTGAGATGAAAACTCCATCTAGGAACGTATCTGTTGATATTGCTAATGGGTTCCAATAGAGATTTAGGATTAGGATTGTTGAGTTGTCTTTCTCTTCTCGCTTTTGCTGGTTTTTTGTATATATTATTGTGGTCAGTTGAGTCCAAGGGTTTATGTTTTCGGAGAGTATTACTGTACTGTGAGGGTTTATCTTGATTAGGGTGAGTAAGCCTGAAGCGGGTCTTCCTTGTTTTTGTACGATAGCTGGGTTTAGAAGTGTGATAAAACCATCACATGCTGGTGGGTCGCTGAGCCAGGTTTCTTGGAGGCATATGAATTGGTATTGCTCTAGTTCAGCGGCTGTGTCCGTGAATAGATGGAGATTTCCTCTGGTGTTCCACGAGCACAGTGACCACGTAAATCCATTGTTCGTTAATTGTTATGAGTTAGAGTTCATTGAGTATTCTGTAGATTCTGTTTCTGAGAAGGTGGTTTCGAAGTCATAGATTCTTCTAATTGCATGGGCATCTTTGTCTGGTCGTTGGCTTCGTATTGAGTCTTCTATAGATTCAATGTCTGATGAAGGAGTTTCAAAGCTTGTTCTGTTAGGTTTGTTATTTCTGTTTAGGTATGCTTCTTCTGAGGCACGATTTGAGTTTCTGTCGTCAGTTGCCTGTTTTTGTTTCCTTTGGTCGATGTTTTTTCTTTCGTAACTTGCTGTTGCTTTATATTTTGGTTTGCTTGGTATTCTTGTGGATATTGAGGCCCAGCATGAGAAGCCCAATTTGTGCAATTGTCTTCGTGTTGATATGATGAGTTCTTGGTTATTGGGGTCCGAGAGCTCTATGACGATTTTATCCAAGTTTTGATCGTCTTTAAAGGTTATCAGATCAAGGTCTTTTGTTGTGAGTTTATTCAAGCGAGGTATTACGCCAAAAAGGCGTAGTAGATTTGTTCTATTTAGGATTACCGGTTCCAGGTTTTTATTTGCATTTTCAATGTGGATTTCATATATTTCATTTTGTCGTAGTGGATTAACAAATGTTGGTCGCATCTGGCTTTGTTGACTGGAGTCTTGTGGTGTTGTTGTTATCGAGATCGACGAGATGGGGTCGTAAGCTTCGTCTCTGGTTGTGGATGTTGAGATGTTTTCCGTTGATATCATCGAAATTTCTTCTAGGGAGAGTTCAGTAGAGTTGTCTTGATTTTGTTTCGCATGTTGGTCAAGGATTGTGGTATATTCATCGATTATTATGTAACTCGTCTGGATTATTGATTGCGAAGCCTGTTGATTGTTTTCTGATGGTTGTTCTTCGTGGGTGGTCATGTTGTGCAGTTCCTCATCGATCGGCGATTTTGGCAGGATAGGTTCCGCTAATTTGGGTTTGGTCTGGGCTAGATGAGCTTGAATGCTTTGTGTGTTGGCAACTGGTAGTTTCTTTTTTGATTGTTGAACAGTTTGGGTGTTCTGGTTTATATTTCTTAGAAACGCTCGAGAGCCCGTTTGTCGTTTTTTGTTATTTTTCTGTTGGGTGGGTTTTATTTCATTTGTTGTTTTTTCTTTTTCGAAAATCTGAAAGTTTTCATTTGGGTTCTTTGTTATGTTGCTTGGGGTGATGGTTTTTGTTTTTTTGTTAGTAATATTTTGACTCGGTTCTTTTGGTACTTGTTGGGCGAGGTCCGAGGTGGTTTCAGGTAGTTGTTGTGTCTGAATTGAACATTGTGACGATTTTAGAAACGGCGGGCTTTGTAGTCGTTGGTCGTTTGGTCTGCTTGCTTGCTGGTGATGGTGTTCTTTGAGCATCTGTACTAGTTCTCCTGTAAGTTTTGTTTTCTCTTGTCGATCTCCTCTCGCGATCTCGGCTAGTCTTTGTTGCCACCGGTGTGTCTCGTCTGCTTCTATTGTCAGTCTTGATTCCACTGTCGAGACAAAGTGTTCGATGTGTATCTGTTTTGAATGAATTAGCGCTAGAAGGGTCGCTTGATCTTTTATTGCATCTTTCATATCTTCATGTAGTTTCAAGAAGGGGATCATCGACTGGGAGAGTGTTGCGATGAGCATGTTTTGCAAATCTAGCATTGTTGTTGGGATTCTTGGGTGTGTGTCTTCTTCAGCTTGTTCGTGGTTGTCGTTTTTCTGTTGGGGGTCTTTTGGTTTTTGATTCTTGATTATTGGGTCTGGGGTATAGTAAGATTCATCCGAGTCATAGTTGAATTGGGATGGGGCAGTTTTACGCTCATCCAATTCTGGTTGTCGTTCTTTTTTCATCAGCTTGTTTTGGTTGCCATGGGGGATACATGGTGTTGATGTTAGTTGCATTGGGTTTGCTTCCGTTAAATCTCCAAATACTTCTTTTCTTTTTTCTGCAGTAGTCATGATTGACTCAATTTCAGTAATGTCCAGTGATGATTTTGCCGGTCTGTTTCTTGTTTTTGATGTTGTTGGTTCCACTGGGCTGGTGGATTTGACGGAGTTGTGGGTTTTAAGCCACGCAAGTCGTGCTAATCTTGCTTTTTCTTTTTGCTTCTGTTGTTCTGGTGTTGGAGCTGCTGGTTTTGTAATTTGGTCTTGTGTTCGTTTAATTTGTTGGCAGTTTGAGGTAGGCATGAAGCCGCTATGGTGAGCTGTGCGTTTTGGTTCTTGGTTATTAGCAATTTCCTGAGGATTGCTGACTATTTCGTGTGGTTTCTTCGATTCCATGGATTGTTGATTTCGGATTTGTTTGTCCGGTGTTAGATCCTGTTTTGTGGATGTCTGCAACTGTTTGTTTGTAAGTTCCATGGGTTCTTTATTGCTGGTTATAAGATTTGTCAGGGTGTCTTGTGTCCTATTGTTTGGAGGATCTTGTTTTGTGGGCTGGTGGTTTGTGTTCAGAGCGATTGGAGGATTGATCAGTTGCTGTTCAGGTTCGGGTTGAAGAGCCGGTAATGATGATACGGACATGGTGGTTTGTCCAGTTGTTGTGGTTGGATTCTGAGCTTGAGGTTTAATGTCCGGTCTATTCATCTCGGTTGAGGTAAGTTGCTGATTTTCTACTGTATTGTGTGATTCCACTAATAGTCGAGGGGATGTCACAATGGGATTAGCAGATTCTAGGTTTTCTTCTCTGAAGTCTTCTGAGTTCTGTTTAGAATGTGAATTCTGTGTCAGGGACTTTGGAATTTCTTTATACAATGTGACTTTCTTGAAGGATTGCTCCAGTGTTAGCTGCAGTAAATTTTGGTCCGTTGTATTAACGCTCGCGGTCTTCGCTGTTTGTCTTGTTTTTGGACGTTGAGTTGGATGTTGTTTGTTGGTGCGAATTATTGTCATTGTTTCCAGGTTGTAGTTTGCAAAGCTTAGGTTTTGGGAGGTTCCTATTTGGTTTCTTAGAATACTGGCCCCCTGGTTACGGCTTGCTACTGTTGTCTTTATCTAATTCAAACGATTTGGTATTTGGTGCGGTCAGGATCCAAGGGTCGAACCCTTTTGGTCTCCTGATCAGCGAGGCTGCGCAGGTGTATCTTCGTTCCGCTTTTCAGTAGAGGATCAAGTTGCGCTTTCAGGATCCAAGGGCCGAACCCTTTCGGTCTCCTGATCAGTGAGGCTGCGCAGGTGTATCTTCGTTTCGCTTTTCTGTAGATGATCAAGTTGCGCTTTCAGGATCCAAGGGCGGGACCCTTTCGGTTTCCTGATCGGGCAGTGGTACGGGGTTGTGTGATCGTTTTGTTCCTGTGGGGCGGTTAGAGCTAAGTTTTCGGGATCCAAGGGACGAACCCTTTCGGTCTCCTGATCAGCGAAGGTAGGCAGATGTTTGCTCTTTGCGATTTTCTGCGTTAGGTAGAGTTGGAGGTGGTCTGTTGCAGCCTTCAGTTCGTCGGTATGGATCGGATCAGGATCCAAGGGTCGAACCTTTTCGGTCTCCTGATCGGTAGGCGTAGATGGATATTTGTTCTTCACGATTTTCTGCGGCGGGTCGATTTACAGTTTGTCTGTTGTAGATTTCGATTAGTCGACAGGGACGTTGACGTATATTCTTTCTGTTCTGTTTGATCTGTTCTTTTGGTGTTGTAATGTTCAAGGTCTAGGGCGTGCGGCGGGGAGATTTTTTTTTTTTTTTTTTTTTGTAGTTAAAAGGAGGAGGTTTTAAATAAAAGCATTTTTAGGTGTAGCATTTACTGCGAAATTGGGTAGGAGGACAAGTATCCGCGCGTTTGCCTGTTTACTGGGCCGGGTGCTGCTTTCAGATTGCTGTTCGTGGCGTTCAGCCGAAATCGGTTGTGCTGTTTCTTTCTTCGTCGGAGTCCTGACGGGCTGGTATGGGGCGTTAGGGGGCTGCTGTACAGCTGCGGGTGTCGGGAGTCAGCACGTTGAGTGGCAGGGGCGGGGCTGCAAAGGCACACGCAGCAGAGGACCCTGTTCGATGTTAGGTGGAATGGAGGCACGAGTACGCCAGGCACAGGCAGGCTCCGGTGTCAGAGGGGAGTCAGAGGGGAGTCGTTCAGCTCCAGGCCAGCCGATACGGACACACGAGGGGACAGCGCAGCTGTCAGCGGTGAGAGGCAGGTCACCTGCAAGGTTTTGAATGTCTTCGAATGACTCGGTAGGCGGATTTTCTGGGGGGGGCGCCGCGGAGCCTGCAGAGCCTAAAGACCAAAAGACTCTGCAGCAGACTCCGCGGCCGCTCCGCGGTCTTCTGGGTATTTTAAAGGCACCAGGTGAAAGCAGGTGAAACAAAAAAAGGACAAGAAGCAGGTCCTCACAGGGTTCAGGAGCAAAAGCTGTAGAGTCCTCTCGCAACCGCAACCAAAAGACTCTGCAGCAGACTCCAGCACAATGTATAAAAGTGAGTTTTGTTACTCTCATTCGCCCTCTTCCTCAGCCTAGTGTTTGTGCAGAATGGGGGGGGCGAGTTGGGACATGGGATCCTAAAAAATAGGAGGGATTGGATGTACAAAATACTGCATGTCATTGTCGTTTATCTCACCCTCACTCCCCGAAGACCCCTCTTCCAGGTGATCCTCCCGCACTGGTCCACTCCCAGGGTCTGGATCCAAAGGTGATGGGCGTGCCCTGGCCACCTGGAGATATCCCAGGGGGCTAGCGGGTGAGACACCCTCCATTTATTTATTTGATCTTTTTATAATTTGCCAGAGCCCGCAGGCATCAGGGCATAAAAGATTAGCTAGAGTAAATAGATCATAGAGAAGATAGCTATCTATTTAAACAGAATCGTCTTTAAACGCTTCCTGAAAGCATACAGAACTGGAATCATTCTCAATTCCACTACAAACGTTTGGGTCTATGGGGGCTTCTTCGTCCTTGGCTTTTTTGGCCATTCCCATTATTTTCGCTAGTGGGCTCCCCTGATCCAACAACTTATCCTGATACTCTGATATACTGATTGCCAGGAACTATTGAGCCCTTGTTTTGGGTCTCTCCCATCATTGGGCGAAGGAATGTTCTGATCTTTGGATCTAAAATTGGCATAGTCGCCATCTGTCTAGTCAGATGCAGTCTCAGGCTTTCTACCTTGAGCTTGTTCTGAGCCTCCTTTCCTAGAGGCATCCTCAGTCTCTTGCCCAAATATTTTGCCATCTTTGTCAATGGCTCACTTCTAGGTCATATTTCCCATCAGACTCGTCGGTAATCATGACATCATTATCACTGTCTTCTGAAGTTAATATATCGCTGTATTCAGCAGAGGATCCCTCTACTTCCTTCCTTTCTGATGAGGGTGAGGAGGCCACTTCACCTGGCTTCTCTGAGCCTGGGCATTTTTTTAAATAATCGTGCTCCTTTCTGAGGAATGCTTTTGTTTGTCTTTTGAGAGTTTCTTGCTCTGTCTCTTTTGGCTTGTCAGCCGCTTTATGTTTTCTTGCCTTGGCAGCGTCTATGCAGGCTTTAAAAGCTCTTTACCCTCTATCTGCTACCTTGTGTCTCTTCTTACTGCCGCCGTCTGCTAGGGTAGACAGCCATACCTCCACTTACGCTAACCTTTCCTTCATGGGCTTCAGTCCTGCATAGATTGTTCTACCACTGACTTATCCATAGAGTTTCCTCTCTTGCAAAACTCATGGCCATTTGCGTGTCTTGAGGGTCCATCTCCTGTCTTGAGACGTCAGAGCCAGACATGCTCAGACCTAGCTCAGCGTGAGGCCACAAGACTTGGGCTTGGCTCCTGATCACTCGTCTGATCACAGCAAATACTGTGGGGAGCTGTAGGGCTTTGCTTTTGGTCCCTACTGACCTGTCTTGCGCAGGAATCATGCTAATTTTCACAGCCTCTCTCTTATGGGTATCTTGCCTTTCTTACATGTAATGTGCAATATCCATATATATATTCAGTGAAAAACCTTGGTTAAGAGAGAGTTAAGATAATCAGATTTAACTCTGAAATTCAGCAATGGCAAGTCCACCTTAATTATACGCTGCCTGTTGCGCAGCTTATGACGACATTGATGACATCACTGGCGACATCACTAATTACATCATACATGGCATCACTGATGAGACCAATAATTACATCAATGTGAAAATATTTTTGGTGACCTCTTTTGATACATATTTAATTTTATTACGCTTAATAATAACAATGACATGGAACAATACACTGATACATTATGACACGATTACGTGTCGGGCATTTTTAAAAAAAACGTTTTTAAATGTATTGTGGTATGGTTTATACACTTAAACCTTTCACAATTAAAACAGGCTGAAGACTCTCCATCTGCTCGAAGAAGAGGTCCTATATCCAAGCCTGCATCTCTGCGGCCACTAACAACAAGACTGAACTTTTCAAAATCTGCAAGGAACTCACCAACCCTACTGTAGTCTCCACTTCTTCTCTGCCTTCCCTGGCCCTCTGCACTTCTTTAGTCTTCATTTTTAAAACTCAGGACATCTTGTCCTTACTCTCCTCTACTCCACACTCTACACCCTCACCCTCTTTCAGGCCTCCCTCTCCCCTTCTACTCTCCTCCTTTTCTCCCATAACACCTGATATGGTTTCTAGACAAGTCCTCTCTATGAAAGTCTCATCCAAACAAGTGCTCCCCTGCTCCTCCAGAACTATCATGGACAACATTTTCCCTTGTTCCAGCCTTGGCCGATTTCTGCAATCACTCCTTTGCGAGTGAACCCTTCCCTTCACTCCTCAAGCACTCCCTTGTGCACCCTCTCCTCAAAAATCCTTCTGTCGACCCTTCCTGTCCGGGAAACTACTGCCCTATCTTCATTACCCCCTTCCTGGGCAAACTCTTGGAGAAGCTCGCCATCTCCCAACGTATCTGCTACACTGAATAAGTTGGCTGTTTCCACGACCACCAGTCTGTCTTCAGAGCTGCCAGAGGCACGGAAACTGCTCTCCTGAACACCCGTGAAAACTTGCTCTCTAATCTCGAATCCAGCTCTCCTTTCGTTGTCATCCTGTAAAGACTGGAGGGGGGCATCTGTACTCCTGCACTTTATATGGCAGAGTCGAAGCACAGAGCACCCCAGCCAAGATTCTCTATAGGGTAGCTATGGACAAGCAATCAAGGCTTAAGCTCTCAGGAGGTGATGTGGGCTGGTCCTTAAGTACAGTGTAGTCCCCAAGCACCCACAAAGGAATGTCCACACACTATGTTAGTGAAAACACAGTCTTTATATAAATAAGGTTCAAGTTATATACACAATCACAATAGCACACTTTGTACTCTGGCAATATTATAATGGCAAATATATACAGGTCTACGTGGTACCTCTCTTTCTATTGATTCCTTTAAAATGCGTCCACGGCCAACAGCCCCACAATAGCATACGAATCAGATTGTAAGATGGATCAATGATAGACACAGAAAGAAAGCAAGTTAAATCAAGCAATGGCAGAAAAGTCCCCCATCTACCTAGAGACAGTTCGTTGCGAGGATCGCCCCACTTGGGCAACCTGTAAATAAAGCGTATTTGACAAGCCCAGTCCAATTATGCTCAGTATAGTCTTGACTCTTTCTAAAAGGTTCTACGACCCCAAAGTACCTGGTTTCTGTCATGCTTCAGACATGGAAGCGTTGGAATCAATGGGGACTCACTTAACATGGCCGCCTGCTGTCTGTCTCAACGTTCTATGCCTTTTCTGTCATGGCCGCTGTCAATAAATAGGTCCTTTCCTCTAACGCTGGTGTGTTGTATCGTCTTTGATTCACTCGCCGGCAGTTTCGAATTACATGCCTGTACATTTTCCTCTCGCGTTCCCCTTCCTTGTTTTTCCCCTCCTCCGCTCTGCTAGGTTTTGTCCGTGTTCGCTACTCACACTCCGTCGACTTGTCTCTTTAAGGTACGTTTGGGTGCTTTCCGATTCTTGTTTGTCACTCGTAGTCTGTGCTATCCTCCCCTTGCCTTCGGCTCTGCTTCTATCGTACTTTCCATTTTCAACCTTACCTTTCTAGCCTTTCCCTTCTTAGTAATCTCTTATCTCGTTCGGACCCTTTTCCGAATCCTTTCATCTTCCTTCGCCTTTGTCTCCCCAGACGATCGCTTTCTGTCTATTCTTCATTCTTGGTGCCCTGTTGCCATTACCTTACAATTATTCATACTTTCATTGCTTTGGCGGATTTACTTCTGCTTCTGTCTTTCGTATTGCCTTCCTTGTTACTTACCTGCTATTCTATCTCCTTACCTTGCTTCGGCATCTGTTCCTTTCATTTAATACCCCAACAGCAGCCTCCTTGGGTAGCCTTTCCTGATTTGTTTCTTCCTTACCTTATTTTCTCGGGCCCGTTTGCAACCTTCTGCTAGTTTTCCGGATTGCGGAATGGTGTTCACGTCCTGGAATGTTTCCCCTCATTTCCTCCTTACTCAAAGACCGTCAGCTGTATCCATCTCGAGCATACATACCATACCGGAAGACCCATCTGTTAGCAAAGACTGTAAGCTGTATTCTTCTCCAGCCATACATACCATACCGGAAGATCCATCTGTTACCATCTCAGATATCAGGGTTTTTTCTGCTCCGTTTTTTTCCCTGATTTAGGGGCTTGCCCCTTGGTCTTCCCCTTGACCCAGGTTCCTCCCTGGTCAAGGTGGCGACTGAGGGGGCTCACCCTTACCTTCATCACAAAAAGGAACGAAGAGAACGACCTACCAAGTCGTGAAGACTTAAGAAGAAGACAGAAAGACCGGAGAGTTTCTGGGAAGACACAGGTGAGGAGGAGTGGGGTGAAGGTCCACCCAGCCTTGACAGTTTCATAGAGTTCCTCAGTGAGTTGTCGACGGGCCCTTCTTGAGTGCACTCCCTTTAAGGCAGCAGCCATGGGTCATCGAGAGTCGGTGAAGAAAAAGGGTGAACACTGTCGTTGTGGCAACAGCTTCGGTTCTTGCGGTGCTCGTTGACGGTCGGTCGAAAACATCCTGCAAGCGGGGGCATGCGGTGCGCCTCGACGACTAGTGTTTGTTGCCGCAAAGAGTCGATGAAGAGCTTTGGTCCAGCAAGGGTGTCGGGTCGTCAGCGTCTCTGTGGTCTTCAGGTGGCTGGAAACCCACCGGCGGATTCTCCTCAGTCGTCGGTGTCCTTGACTTTCTCCGACGGTACGAAAGCCGCCGACGGTGATGAGCAAGGGAGTCCTTGGATCAAATGTCTTAGGCAAAGGAACACTGCGGCTCTGGTCAGGGACGGTGGCCATCGACGGTGGTGGACTGTAATGTCCGGGCGCTTCACTTCATGATTCCGCGGCAGTCCCCTTCTCCGGTCGGCAGCCTTTCAAGGGTCTGACGTCCAGGGAGCTTTGGCAATGATCAGCTGGTGCACAATGGTCCCTCATAGCTCGGGGAGAGGTCTCCTAGCCAGATCCTCTCTTGGATCAGTTCCTTAAAGGCACAGCAGCTTTCAGATTGGTGAAGGACAGCAACAGCAATTCTTCTTCCAGTGGGCTTCAAAGTTAAGTATCAACTTCAGCTTCTGAACGATTTCTAGCAGTGAAAGGTCCCCATATATACTGTTGATCTCCCATTCACTCTACTGGGTCACACTCAGGCAACCAAACATTCAGAAGGGCATTTGGACAGCCAGGCAGCCAATCAGGCTTCCAGTGCATTCAGGCCATTCTTCTCCATCCAGACACTCACAACATGGAATGTGGATTCGGACAAGCACTCTGCCATTCAGCACTCCACACTGCATTCATACCAGTTTTGGGCAGGGCTGTCTCAGTCATTGGGCCTCATTACAAGGTTGGAGGTAGCCTTGCCGGTTTGATCGGCAAGGTTACTTCTAAACTCGCATCCGGGTCCGGCACCCGCGAATGGGCAATTACTGGGCTATTCCGGCCCAGCTGGAGCCAGTAATTGCCCTTTTGCGGGTGCTGGGCCTGATACATCCCCATTCGCATTTGAGGCCCATAGGGTTCAATGGGAATGGGGAGGGTGGTATCACCGGTACCGTTAGTAACAGTACCGGTGCTACCATTATGTTCTGCTCGAGGGTGCCGGTACAGCCACCAGGTCATACCTGGTGCTTGCAAGGGTACTCGCAAGCAGAACTCCTAGTATGGCGGTGCAGTAGCCGGCGCTGTTGTTGCCTTATCGCCATACTTGTAATGAGGCCCATTGTGTCAACCAACAGATACTAGACACCCATAACATGAAATGCGTATTCGTCACACCCCCATTCACCCAGGCCCCACCCCATAGGCGTACCCACAACATACAGTTCTTGGGAAGGCTCCAGCCAGTCTGGCCTGGACTTCCCCACAATACCATATATGGAATTTCCACCCAACAACCAGTCAGGGGGAAGGGACAGAGTCAGGGCTTCCCAGAGCTTCGGGAATACAAGGTAACAGGCAATAGAAAGCAAGAGGCCACAGGGGCCATCTTGTTTCCTATCAGGAATCAACTGATTCCAATGGCACAACCTGGGTATCCCAAAATGGAGGATACGTAGAGCACCTGCCAAATTCAGCATGGAGCTGCCACCCGCCCATACCCTGTTCTGTGGGCCACACACAGGTGCCCAAAACATACACTAGGGGTACAGGATTGTACTCACACCCATGGGTGCCTTAAGGGTATCCCAAGGGTCTGTTCACCAAACCAAAAAGAGGAAGAGCTGCACCGCCAGGAGTCCCACATGAACTCCTGCACGGTAAACAAGACAGAACACAAATGATAAAGCAATAAAGGACAAGGATACAGAGGCCCTGTCCCTCCAATGCATTTCCAGCATTACACATCCTTCTTGAGCTTTCCTCTGCCTTTGACATGGTTAATCATTCCACCCTGATAAATCGGCTCTGTGATACCCTTGGCATCATGGACCTGTCTCTGGACTGGTTGACCTCCTTCCAGATTCAACTGGTCCCTTCTCTTCACCATCTCATTCTCCACTTGTGGTGTCCCTCAGGCTCTATCCTCTCGCCTTGACTTTTCAACATCTACCTGAACCATCTAGCCCATTTGATCTCCACCTACTCTTCTAACTTCCAGTGTTATGCGGATGACACACGGCTCCCCTTCAATCTTCCCTCCTCTGCCTCCTCTTCCTCTCTCATTCCTGACTGCATGTCTCCTATTCAAGCATGGTGCCCTGCTAATGATATCTGCCTTAATGCCAGTAAGACAGAGATCCTTCTCATTGGGACCTTTTTCCCTTCCACACTCTAGCCGTCCTCCATAGGCCCCTCCCCTCACACTCTTGTGAAGCAAAAAACCTTGGTGTCATCTTCGACTCCTCTCTCTCCTTCTCTCCTCACATTACGGACCTTGCCAAGAAGGCCCACTTTCAGCTGCACCTCCTCAGATGCATTCTCCCTTTCTTCACCTTCCACCAGAACCTCAATGTCTCCAGAGCTCTGGTCCTCTCCATGCTGGACTACTGCAACAACCTCTTCCTCAATCCGCCTAACTCCTCCCTTCGCCCCCCCTTCCACTCAACTAATCCAGAACAGGACTGGAAGACGTATCCTTGGCCTCAAGCCCAGGGGCCACATCTCTCCATCCCTAAAATCTTTCCCCTGGCTCCCGGTTGCTGCGAGGATCAAGTTCAAGACCCTCTGCATCATCCACAAGGCTTTCTGGGGCCTGGAATACCTCTACATCCAACTCTCTCTCCCTAAATACCCCCCCCCCCTGCTAGAGCCCTTTGGTCCTCTAGCACTAACTCTCTGGAGATCACCCACTAGTCCCCAGGGATCTGTCATCCATCTGGGTGAGGGGTCTTCAGGGATTGGGAGTGGGACACCGGATGGTGAGACGCGGTATCCCCTTCCCTGTAACATCTTTACCCCATGCTATCAGGTAGGATATTTAGGTACTCAAACCTCCCTCCCCTTTTACAAAACAGACCCTTTTTCACAGACATGAAAACAGACTAACACCCGAGCCGTATACCTATACAATGGTCAGGCAAGGTCAGACAACTATCACACACACCTGACTTCCATTACACATCCCCACATGGATAAAAGGCGCAGCACAAAAGCACACTCTGAGCGAGGCAAAGCACACGAAGAAACAGAAGTTCCAAGATGGCAGTTTAACAAGAGGAGAAAGACGACGAAACAGAAGGGGATTGCAAGGAGGGAAGTTCCCTTGACCTTTTCGACAAGTAATCATTACTTTAATGAAACCTCGAGAATAGAAAATGTAAGACCAGGAAACCCAGCTGAACAATCCTGTATTGTGTAATCAAGGTGGGGAGAATTTCCAGCTGCCGTGGTACTGTCATTGGCTCCAACAACAAAGCTGCATCAGTGGAATCAACACAGCCGGTGAGTTGAGGAGACCTATATAGGACCGCTCTGTGTTGAAGCCAAGGTTGCAAGCGGCAACATTGTATGGCAAGCGCTGAAACATTGTTTAAAATGTGTGTGATAACCAACACAAGTGAAGTTGAACGGCAGATGAGTGATTTTACTATGAAACCAAGCTACAATACCTTTGACAGAGTGGTCTAGCACTGCGTGTGTTCTCAATCAAAGGTCCCTGTAAGGTAGTCAGCTGAGAGTTAACCAAAGTGAAAGACTGGTAAATCAGAGTGGTTCTGTGACCGGTCAAGCAAAATACTGCACACAGTCGTAAGTCTGCCATGTTGATAAAGAAAGTTTATGGCAACATAGATGAAGTTGGTCCAAGCCCGGCAGAGGGAGACTGATTGAATGTTTGATGTCAAAGTGGATCTGAGTCCGGTGGAGGGGGTTACGAAGTGCATAATAAAACATCTAATAAAATTGTGTATATGTGAATTACAAAACGAAAGGAACTTTATTGTTTGTTGTTGCATCAGGCCCTCTGAAAGAAGAGACTTTGAATAGCAAAGAGACTTTGGCACAGACAGAAGGCCATGTTGTTAAAATGTTCAACTGCACCCTTGTGCTAGAGAAGCCAGAGACTGTGCTAAGCTCGAGTGTGCCGCCTTGTCCTTGCTATAAACAAGGGGAAGGGAATCCTACGGCTTGAATATCCTGACATATGATTTCTTGACCACTTATTCTTTTACATAACATTGTTTCCCACACTATGGGGGTCATTACGAGTGAGAAGATAAGGGGTTAACAGCGCCGGTATAGGTGCCAGAGCCGTCAACCTCTTACCGCCTCATTACGAGACTGTTCGCGGGACCCGCTAAGGGTGCCTGGTTTTGCCAGGCGCCCTTAGCGGGTCCCGCGAGCAGACCAGGGTGCTAAAAACGGGCCCGTTGTTAGCACCCTCCCCATTCCCATTGAGCCCTATTGAGGCTCGAATGGGAATGGGGAAGGGTTCCTTGAATGACGAATTACTGGGCCCTCCAAGGTCGGAAAGGCCTGGTAACGCCTCATTCAAGGAACCCGGACCCAGTACCCGGTGAGGGGTTAGCCATGCCGCTAATAGCGGCATTGCTACCTCCTAACTCGTAATGACCCCCTGTATCTTTTTAGAGGTAATGATTGGCAATAGGTTTATTAGTATAGGCCCTTTTATTTTGAGAAGACACCACTAGGACTGCAATATTATTATATGATTGCTGTAGCTTGCTCCCATCTTTAGATTTAGGACTAGATAGGCTTTTTTTTTTCCAAACTTCTTTTTTTTGGTTTTGTACAAACAATATTACAGCATATCATTATATGGCATGAGAATTATTCAACGCATGGTTGTTTGGTAACAGAAGAGACAAATAACATAAACACCAAGTCTTTAAAGTCTTAATGCGGACGGAGGGAGAGGGCGAGGTAGGGTCGGAGGGAAGGGGAAGGAGAATGAGGCTGCTGGCATTTACAGTTTGACTGTGGATTGGGAGGGAGCTGTGTCTCTGCGGCCATCGTCCTTCGATAGTCGGTGTTGGCTCTCTCGGGGTGGGGGGTAAGCAGCCAGATGTCCCAGGCCATCTTCTTGGGCCTTTCCCACAGGGCTCGGTTGGCGCTGGGTTGTGCCTTGCTCTTCTGGCCTCATCTCTTAGTCTTGCTTGCCCATCCATCGGAGAGGGGGAGGTTGTCTAGCCAGCCCTGGGTATTGGTTTGTGTAGTCTAGGAATGGGGTCCAGGTTTAGTAAAATTTGTCTCTGTTCCCAAACCGAAGGGCTTTGATTTTCTCAGCCGCTATTATGTCCCAACACTTCGACCACCACATCTGCATTGCCGGCCCTTCGGGGTTTTTCCAGAGCCTGGCTATTGACATTTTTTCAGCTGCTAGTAAATGAGCGCATCATTTTGCTCTACGGCCTGTCATGGGAAACTGGCCTTCACCCCTCGCTCCCAGTAGGACAATTCCTGGGTCCCATGGGATTGTGTTGCCGGTAATCGCTTTGACCTGATCTAGGACTGAGTTCCAAAATTGGGTGGCCTTCGGGCATGTCCATAGTAGGTGGTAAAGCGTGCCTTTGTCCGGACATCCCCTCCAGCAGAGAGGGGGAATCGTGGGGTTGCATTTGTTGAGCATTTCTGGGGTTCGATACCACCTGTAGCATACTTTGAATGCCCCTTCTTTGTTGGTAATGTATTTGGAGCTTCTGTGTGCTCTGGCCCAGATGTGGTCCCACTCCTCTGGTTCAATAACCCTCACTATGTCTTTATCCCATTTGAGCATGTAGTCTTCCTTGTGGGCTGGGTCAGTCCTGTTGAGAAGCTTATAAAGGGTTGATATTTTCCCATTGGGGGAGTTGCTGTAAGGATTCGCTCTAGGACTGTGAGTTCTCTGCTTTTGTGTATTTTCATTACGTTGCTTGAGAGCCAATGCTTAAGCTGTGCGTATCTGAACCTCTCTGTCTCTGGGACTTTGAATTTTGCTTTGCAGGCTTCGAAGTCCAGTGGGTTTCCATTCTCGAAAAAGTCCTGGACCTTCTCCAGCCCTCCTTCTTTCCATCTGTGAAAATTATTTAGGCTACTACCTGGAGTGAAGTCCGGATTATTCCAGATGGGTGTGAGTGGGCCTGTCGTGCTTCTGCATTTCCATATTTGCAGCGCTTTGCTCCAGTTCAGAACCATGTTTCCGTTGCTGGAAGGGGATTCGTGATTGTTTGCTCGCTGGGCCTCTTCCTGTGTGGCAGTGAGTCTATTGAGCTCAGGCTTCAGGCTTCCTCCAGCTCCAGCCATCAGGGGTTCTGAGTGATTGTGCTCCAAGCGAACTCCTGCGAGAGTTGTGATGCAAGGATGTACCTTGCAATATCCGTGGACCCAAGGCCGCCCACCGCCCGTCCTCAAAGCAGGATCCTCCTTGGAATTCGTGGTTTATTTCCTTCCCATATGTATTTCATGATGTTCTATTGCAACTCCTGTACAGCTTTTTTTGGGATCGCTGCTGGTAAGTCTGAGCAGTGGTAGAGCAGTCTAGGGACCAAGTTCATTTTCAGGGCAGTGATCCTCCCGAACTATGAGATTTCCTGTTTCCGCCAGTGTATCAAGTCATTTTTGAGTTCTTTGAATAGTGGGGGCAAGTTTGCTTTGTATATTCTTTTGGATTTGTTTGGTAGCTGGACACCCAGATAGCTCAGTTGCCCTTTCGCCCAAGGTACTGGATAGACATTTTCCAGCGCTCTTGTCAGATTTCGCAGCCTATTGATGCTCATCGCTGTGGACTTGGAGAGATTTACCTGAAAACCTTGATTCCTCCCCAAATAGTTTCAGTTCTGACCATAATGCTTTCATGGACTCCTCGGTTTGGGTAATTGTTAATAGGACGTCGTCGGCGTATAAGGCTGCTTTGTAGGATTGCTCTTTAATGTCCAGGCCGTGAATTGCCGGATTATGGCGGATTCTGTTGGCAAATGTCTCCATCGAAAGTGCAAATATGAGAGGGGATAGGGGTCATCCTTGCCTCGTGCCTCTCCTTATACTGATTTTGTCCGATCTCGCCCCGTTCATTCTGAGCCTATTGGAGGGATGTTGGTAGTTGGCTAGTGTCCATTTTATGAAGTTTGGGCCGAACCCGTAGTGCCGTAATGTTTCTTGGATATAGCCCCAATCAAGCATGTCAAAGGCATAGTGCAACAGGACCATCATTTCTAGGCCCGTCCTGTTGGCGGATTCGATTATATTTATGGTTCTTCTGATGTTGTTGTGTGTGCTACGACCAGGGATGAATCCCGTTTGGTCCGGGTGGATTATATGCTGTGAGTAGGCGCGCCAGTCTGTTCGCTAAGATTTTCGCAAACACTTTGGCATCGATGTTTAGTATGGTGATGGGTCTGTAGGAGGTACATCAGTCACGATCTCTCCCGGGCTTCAGTATGAGTATCGATAAAGATTCCTCCATGGAAGGAGTGATGGTTCCCGATGAGAGGAACGAGTTGGACAGGGACGCCAACTGAGGTGCGAGGATGTAGGCGAATTTCTGATAGAATTGGGGCGAGAGCCCATCCGGGCCTGGGTGCGTGTTTTTTAATGTTAAGATAACGTTGCTCACCTATTCAGCAGAGATAGGGTCTTCTAGGGCTTCCAGTTGAGGATGCGGAGGGCTCAATCGGGCCCCTGCTAAGTATTGGAGTTGTGCTGATCTTGCAGTTGGGGGCCCTGTCATGATTCCCTTGTGTTGTGCTGTCATGGTTTCCAGGTTCTCTGCATTTGTGTAGCGACGGGTACCTTGGTTGTCAGTCAGCCATTGGATGTTATTTCTCGACTGCAGCTTCTTAAGTTTGTGGACCAGTAGCCGGTTTGCTTTGTTACTGTTTATGTAGTAGAATTGTTTAATGTAGGTTAACGCCCTGGCTGCTCTGTCTGCCAGGTGCATTTCCAGAATTATTTTTGCTTTCTTGAGTTCGCGGCTTGCTTTCTTAGTTTGGCCTCCTTTGAGGTTTCTCTCTGCCTCTGCGACCCTCGCCTCTAGTTTGTCCTGTTGTAGCTTATTCAGTCATCTGAGCCTTGCTGTGCAGTCACTCGCGATGCCCCGGATGACTGGTTTCATTGCATCCCAGATTATCGATTTCGGAGTATCCTGGGTGGTAGTCTCCTGGAAGTAATTCTTGAGGGCATCTGCCATTTCCATTCTTATGGCCAGGTCAGTCAGGATTTGGTCTTGTAGCTTCTAGTATCGCTGAGCGTGCTCAGGCAAGCCTTGTACGCTTAGGCTCATCGTGACCGGAGCATAGTCCAACAAAGCTCTGTGTCCTATTTGAATGCTTTCCACACAGGGAATGAGTGCACTGGTCAGGAGCAGCAGGTCAATCCTCGAGTGCCCGAGGTGGGCGTGCAAGAAGAATGTATAATCCTTCACTCCCATGTTCGATAGTCTCCACACGTCGATGGTTTCAGTTTTCCTCAGAAATTCAGCCATAGCGAGTGCTTTGCCGAAGTCTTCCTTAGTTGGAGGGAGCGTTTTGTCCAGATTCGGGTCCGGTATTAGGTTGAAATCACCTCCCATTATTAGATGGCCCCCGGCGAAGGTTGTGATGATCGGTAGGAGATTGCGGAGGAAGAGACCTTGTGCAGTGCTTGGGCAATAAATTGCTGCAAGGGTGATGGGAAGCTCGACCAGGAGGCCTTTCAATAGTACATAGCGCCCCTCTGGGTCTCTTTTGACTGTGATTTGTGTTAGCGGCAGGTCTCGGTTTAGCAGTATGGCCACCCCTCTTTTCTTTTGTCCTGCAGAGGCGAAATAGCGTCTTGAATAGTGTTGGAAGGAGATGCACTTTTCGTCTGCCGCAAGGAGGTGCGTTTCCTGCAAGGAGACGATGTACGCCGCCAGCTCGGAGAGCCTATGTTCCACTACTTTCCTCTTACGTGGGGCGTTTAGACCTTGTACGTTCCCGGTGGTCACCGAGAGTTCATTATCCGGCCAGGCCATTTGTATTCAGGTTAGTTGTTGTGTTTGGCCTGCCCCTGGTGGATTGCCGTTCGTTAGACTCCCCTTCCACAGTCCGAAGGATTCCTATTGTTGAGATTGTTTTGCCCCGGGTGTTGTCTTCCCTTGAGATGTGTTTCTTGCTGGATGCCTCCTCTCCCCTCTGTGTTGTCCCCCAAGACTCCCCTCCTCCCATCCCCCAAACAATAAACAAAAAAGAAAAAGAACAAGAACGGGTGTTCCCGACCAGCCTTCTACCAACGGGGCAACCGGCTGGGCCAATGCTGCCAATTCAGTGAGAGGCCATGGGGCCTCTTGTTGTGTCGGTGAATTTGCTGCTAAGTTGGCTTGTGTTTCACTGGTTCCTTTGGCAATCAGTGTTGGTGCGAGTGGTTGAATCCCCTGGGATTCCAGAGGTGACATTTATTGTTGAGGCACTTGCCCCTATCATGAGGTCCTTTAGGGATTGCTTGGATTCAAGGGGGCTCCAGTGTGGGTGGCTCCAGGTAACCAAGTCCGACAGATGTGACCTGTGGTAGAAATGCGTCTTTATTGGGGGGAGGAATCAGCGGTTATTTAGCTTTTTTCCCCTAGCAGGGGGGCCACGCACTCTGCGGCGACCCTCCATCCGGAACCAGGAGCGCAGGGGTTCCCTTTCTGCCATCTCTGGATTTGGGTTTCACTTCTCGGAGTCTCCCTCTTCTGTCTCAGGATTCATAAAGGTTTCGGCCTTTTCTGGAGAGAGGATCTGCCAGGGCTTTCCTTCCCATGTGAAGGTGAGGGCTGTAGGGAAATTCCACTGGTAAATGACTTTTCACTCTCGGAGCCAATCGGTCATGGGCCCGAGAGCCTTTCTTTTTGCTAGTGTGGATGCAGCCAAGATTGTTGCATCTCGAAAGTCGATGCGATCTGTGGTTCTGGCTTTACACATTATCTCTTCTTTGAGCCTGTAGAAGTGGACTCTCACTCTCACTAGCACATCTGCTGTAGCGGTGGGACTTTGTCTGGGTCTTGGTCTGTGCACTCGATTGAGTTCCAGTGGACAGTCGTCTGGGAGTTTACGTAGGCTCTGAGGTCTTTATCTGAGACCGACATTGGGATTCCCCGCAGACGGATGTTGTTGCGCCTGGATCGTTTTTCTGCATCCCTTTGTTTGGCTTCTAATGCCGCACACTTAGATTCAAGCGTGCTAATTCTGTCTGCCCCCTCTCCGATCTCAAAGTTCTATTCGTACAATGTGGTCTCGATTTCTTCCATTCGCAATTCAATTTCCCCCACTCGCTTGTCCAGCATTGTAATCTTGCTCTTCACTTCTTCAGTTCCTTTTTTAAATTCCTTGGTGAGAGCTGAGTTCTTGTAAGTCTGATTTTGTGACAGTTTGGGTCGCCATGACTGAGGGGTACTCAGGCAGATTACTTGCTGTCCCACAATCGTTGCACTCGCTTCTTTTTGCTTTTTCCCCCATATGTGTTGCTAATAGTGCTGTAATGTCTGTTTGCTTGGTTGCTTTGAGGGCCTTGGCCATAAGGTTACGGTCAACACTTCTCGGATCAGGAGGGAAAGATTGAGCAGTTGGGGCCCACCCTGCTGCTCATGTGATGCAGAGCTTAGCGTTGAACAGGGGCGGGAGGCTCCGTAGACCCCACAGGTTTCTGGATCGCCCTGGTTCAGTATGGTCTTGGTTCAATTGGCCCTAGCAGTCCACTGATTGCCAGAGGCTGAGTTATGGGGCATGAACTGCCCTTTGGGGTAGAGCCCAGCTGTTTCCCCTAAATGCTTTGGGGCCCACTGGATCCCAGACTTCTGGTTGTGGCAATCACTTTGGACTCCTCGTCTGACTATTGTTATCGTTCCTGTCATGAGGCAGCTTGGACATGCAGCTCTGGCAGTGCAGAGATTCCCGCCGTATCTAGTCTACTGCCGTCAGCCTGGGTCCCCACCCGGCCCCTGTGTTCGAGGTTGTGGAGCCGGGGTTGCTTGACAATTAGTATGGGAAAGGGGGCCAGGCTTGTATCTCTCTGATGCGGCGCTGGCCTTTCCAAGCACTGGAGGTTTAAGTTCTGGGCTCCGTAGGCAAACAGCTGTGCATGGAGGAATACGATAGCACCGCTGTCGTGTGTAGATTTGTGGCCACCTTGGATCGCTTAGGGTTCGCTGCAGGGTCTGGCTGCTGGGAATGCCCCGTTAAGGACTCCATGCGGAAAGTGGCCCTGGGCAACCACACGCTGCGTGTGATTGTTTAGTTCCTTTGGGTATTCAGGACTGTTATCAGGTGTGGCCGGGGGGCCCCGGAAACCTGGAAGTGTGGAGGCCTGCGTACTGCTAGGTGCTTGAGAATTGCGGCAGGTGCCGCCTTACCTTACAGTGGGCCCAGGCCGGGCTGTAGTGTAACCGAAGCTAGAGGGGAATCCGGAGCGCTCTGGATGGGGGCCCGGAAACTTGGTCAGGAGCAGGAGGAGCCGCTCTCCGGCCCAGCCGACTGGCTGGGTTGAGGCCATACGTAGTTCTTCTCTGGTTATGCTGCTGGGTGGTGACTACCGGCTTCTGTCGCCTGTCCACTGATGTAAATTGCCTACTTGACCCCTGGGGGTGATTATCTCCAGTATTGGCCTGGGGAAGGGCTTCTGCGTTAGGGCCTCGGAGCCGGACGGAGTGATCTTGGATGTCGCGGATGGCTTGACCCAGCCCGTGGGTATAATTCCCACCTTGGCACTCCACAGATCCTGGGCTTGGGTAGCCTTTCCCGTTTTCAGGGGGAGCGCTCCAGTGACTGGGCGCAGAATCCTACAGACTTATACTGCTGCTTGGATGTAGTGACAGACACGGCAGAGGCCTCGTTTGTGTAACGCTCACCTGATTCCCACGGAGGCGCTGATCTTGGCAGGAAGGTGTCTGTGACTCGAAAGGTGATGTGCAGTACCCGATGGGCTTCTGGGGTCGAACCTCTTCGCACTGTGTGTCGAACTCGTAGGGTGAGGTTTCTGCAGGTGAAAGAATATGGGGGTTAATGGTCTGGGTTGTTCAATGACCCTCTTCCTCTCTCTCCCTCTCCGTAGAGCCCCCAGGTCAACGTGCTCACCTTAGATAGGTGAATGCTGGGCTCTCCATCTGCGTCTGGTGCAGGGCGCTGTTGCCAGTTCCTTAACTGGTGAAACATAGGCCTCTTGGACTCAGAAGACCGTTACCGTCGTTAACTGCACGAGCGGTGAGTTTCCAGACACCGTTTTAGTCTTTATAGTCTTTAGGTGCAAGGCACGTTAACATTGAACAGGACTTCGTATAATGCTTTTCTCCCTTTTGTCTTGCAGGACTCTTGAGGAAGATGGAGTGAAGCGCCTGGAAATGTGTGAGTAAATGCAAGCGCTCTAACTGTCTTTTCCTTCCAGCGTAGTTCGTGCTGAAGAGCAGGCGTTCTATTGCGAAGAGCGCGATGGGCGTAAGTAAATACCTGTCTAATGTCTCTTCTTTTGTCTTTCAGAAGTTGGTTTGCAGCGCCGGAGTCCGCGGAATGTCCGTAAGTAGATACAATGCTTTTATCTCCGCAGGCGGCGATGCAGTGTGAAGAAATCCAGAATTCACGGAGTGCCGGTAAGTAGTGACAATCCTATTGTCTTCGCAGGCGGAGGTGCAGCGTGCCGAAAATGACTGCAGCCGATGGATCAGGTGAGTAGCACTGCGAGATAAGGCTGCCTTGCTAACCTGCTGTTTCTTGTCTCTGCAGGTGCTGCTGTCGACTGGATGCAGGAATGGTGAGTATGCTTCTTGCAGATTCAGGATGCAGGAATGGTGAGTATGACTCTTGCAGATTCGGGATCGTAAGAAGAAAGGCTGGAACAGACTCGGTGAGCGTTCTGCTGCAGATGCAGAATAACGCGAAGCACGTTTCGTCTATCGGGTGTGGTTTAAATAGCCTTGGAGTGATGAGGCGTCTTCCTCCACGGCCCTGCCTAGGTAAGAAAAGAGTTCCAGTTCCAGAAGCTTTCCAGTGCTGAATCCAGGGAGTGGAGCTTGCCCCACCCAGGTAAGAAAGTAGTCCCTGTTCACAGAGGACTTCTAAGAGGCTGGTAAGAAAGCAGCATGGTCTGCTGCAGGTAAGTCCACCCAAGCATCTGCACACATATTATGAGCCCGGCGCTTCCAGTGCCGGGACCGATGATTCTGATGAGCCTGGTGCCACCGGCGCCAGGACATGGTCCAAAAGGTCCCCGTGGGGACCGGCTGGTGCCTAGGATTAGGGTTAGGGGCCTGCTTCCAAGGACGTTGGGCTGGTCCTGGCTCCTTGGAAGCAGTGATCATGACAGTTTGTCACTTCAGTGGAGGGATAGGGTCACCCCCCCGCTGTGAACCTGGTGCTTGCCCCGCTGAGCATTAGTGTCTGCTAGTCCATAGGGCTACTCGATTTGCAGGATGCTGCTCCTCTCGGCTTGGTTGTGCATTTGGCCTTCGCTGGTCTGGCCACTGCTGTCAGGGTGCAGGAGCGTGAAGAAGAGAGGTCTTGTACCTGCGGGTTACGGACAGAGGCTTGGTTTCTCGCAGCGGTTCTTTGCGTTGGCGGGCAGTGAATCCGTCCGATACAGGGAGGGATGGAGCTGAGAAGGGCTTCACTTCGTTTCCCCGGAGGATTGACACTATGTCTGCCACGTTTTGGGATGGTGTGTTCTGCTGTTTGGTGGGTTGCGGTCGTATGCAGTGCCACTGCAGCCCCCGCTACTGCCATCTGGATGCTTAGGCAGGAAGAGGAGGCAATGCATGGGAGGGTGCAGGGCACTACCCGCTGGGGCTCCTTCGCGCAGACCGACGAGGATAATGGTCCGCTTCCAGAGGGGGTGGAAACACGGGGGCCCGCAAACTGTGTAGCGCCCACTGTTGGCACCGCTCTGGCCGCCCTCGCCGATGGCGAGTTCAGGCTGGGGCTGCGTCCCCCATTTTGTTGCCTGCTCCTACGCTGCCTTCCCCGCAGCTTCAGTCCAGATAAATCTACCGTTCCAGGTGCCGTAGAAGGACCGAGAGCATCTCAAAACATGCAGCTTCACTTAAGCTCCGCTTCACCCATCGTGCAAATGTAGGAACACAGGATTCACCAGGGCATTGAGGATGGCAGCGTGGCACCAGCTAGGAGCTCTCACAGAGCCGCTCCGACCACTATGGCTCCAAGCCACAGCCCCCTGCAATTAACACCCTTGAACTGTGGTCACTGGTGTCTGTCTTACTGTTGATACCATGCCTTCCTTACAGGTATTTGAGCCTGCAATTCTATAACTTCAGTAATTGGTAGTGCAGTATATGGAACCTGGGTTTGTAATTGCATACTGGTAAGTGCTGAGTTTTCAGGGATATCTGGTACTGGAAAATATGCAGCCAATTTTGCGGCTGTGTCAGCTGCTTCGTTACCGAGGTCCGCGCCGTTAGTATGGGCAGCATTCTTGATGATTGTGACAAGTGATGGCTGTGTGAGAGAATTAATCAATCTGTTTAAGAGGGCTGCATGCTGTACTGGAGACACGTCTACTCTCTGAAACCCTCTTCTCATCCACCTCGACAACCCCGAGTGCACAGTTGTCATCAAATATGGCAAATATGAAAAGATTGTTACTCAACATCCCTGTGCTGCCTGTAGCACCTCAATGAGAGCAATGAGTCCCGCCGTCTGGTCAAAATAATGCCCCGGTAGCCTCTGTTGAATGAAAACCTCGTAGTCCCCATCAACAAACGGGACCACTGCTGCCCCAGGATGTCGCTGGCCTGTCTCCTGGTCAATAGCTGACGACCCGTCAACAAAGAATATTTCTCTGTCGTGCAAAGTGTAGTCTTGTGCTTTAGGTATGTTATCATCTGGGCCTTCGTACGTGGCACAGCCATGAACATCGTTGGACTCAGTAATGGGTTCTGTCAAAAAAGGTGGCAGGATTCACTGTTTTACAATGAACAATGTGAATGGATGGGCTGGAAAGAATAACTTCATAAGCTGAGGCCTTCTGTGTTGTCAATGTGGATTTCGATCTCTCAATTATCACAAAAGGCCTCATTCCGACTTTGGAGGTAACCACGCCGCTATTTGCGGCATGGCTGCCTCCAATAATGTTCTGACTCCGCCCTGGTGAATGGAGTAATTACCGGTCCATTCCAAGGTTGGAGGGACCGGTAATTCCCCATTCACCAGGGCCCTTCCCCTTTCCCATTTGCGCCCCCATAGGGCTCAATGGGAATGGGGAAGGCGCTAATAACGGTACCGTAAATTACGGTACTGTTATTAGCACTAAAGTCCCTTTGCGAGTCCCGTCCTTAACCCCTGCTAAAAGCAGGCGTTAAGGAAGGACCCGCAAAGGGAACCCGTAGTAGGGCGCTAAGGGTTTAACGGCACCGGTCTCGTTACCGGTGACCGTTAACCCTTACCGCCCTACTTGGAATGAGGCCCAAACACTGCATGTTCTACATACAGAGTCACTGACCACGCCATAGTAATAGTGGCTGATATCTCAATAGCAAAATTAGCTACAGCTAATGCTTGTTCACTGGGAAACTGTCCTTGCATAACAGAGTCTAGCACACCGCTATAATCCGCTAAGGGTTTATGACCCATAGAACTGTGTTGTGTCAAAACTGCCATCATCATTTCACCATCTGATTGTGAAAAGTGATAGAACTGTTCAGTTTAGTCAGGGGTTGCTAGAACAGGGACCATAGAAATTACATCCTCCAGCTCCTGGAAACTAGTGATCATTTCATCTGTTCAAATAATGATATTTTTCATTCATTGGGCCTCTTTAAGGGCTTGCAGCAGCGTTCAAGTGTATGATGAGTTGTCGAAGATCCATGCTCTGAAATCGTTACACAACCCCAGGAATGATTGCATGTCCTTAACAGTTACTGGCTGGGGTGTGCTGTGTACCGCTGCAGCATGTTCTGGAGTAACTCTCTTACCATTTACTGAAATCCATTTGCGTAAATACAACACTTCTTGTTGATAGTACTGCAACTTTGCTCTATCCACCTTATACCCTTTATCGGCCAACCATTGTAGTAATGTGATGGAATGTTCCCGGCACTGTTGCTCTGTAGTGCTACACACCAACATGTCATCCACAAACTGAATAATGGTACTTGGAACTTGGATGTTACCCAAATCTTGAAGCAGGACCATGTTAAAAATACTGGGGACTCAAAGTACCCATGTGGGAGCCTAGTATGTTGGAACCACCTCTCGGCAAACGTAAACACAGTGAGGTGCTGAGGATCTGGATGTAATGGGACCGAGATAAAGGCATTCATAAGATCTATGAAAGTGAAGTGTGTGGCCACAGGGGGTATGTTACACAATATTGTGGCAGGATTAGGAACCACGGGAAACTCTCTCTGTACCACATCGTTGAAGGAGCATAAATCCTGAATCATTCTCCAACTTGCTCCCTTCAATTTCATCCCCGGATAAATAGCCATATTGCATAAAGAATTGGATTGAACTATAATGCCGTGGTGTAAAAGGGCCATGATGGTGACATAGATTCCCTCTTCAGCTGCTTTGGCCAGAGGGTACTGTTTAACTCTGGGTAACACTGCCCCTGACTTCAATGTGATGCGTATTGGTGCAACACTCTGCAGGAGTCCTACATCATGAGGGTTACATTTTCACAATTTGTCTGGCACCTGGGATAAATTGTTCTAGGGCGAATGAAGGGGCACTCCCTACCAATAGCATGGGACATAGAACGTGTTAATACTCTATCATTATCTCACAAGGGATGCACACTTCCAATATTATCTCTCTATCATTGTCCTTATTCTCAAAGAGGTCATCATCCTTTACGTCTTTCAGGGACTGGGTTGGGTCAATACACAAAATCGTGCCCACTCTCCTCTGTCAATGCATGTTGCTATTAACACAATCCTTTCCTTTGACACCAACACGCCTTCTATATCAAGCATGGTAATAGTCCCTGCAACAAGTTCTTGGGGCTGGGCGGGTCTGAACAGAAATCTGGAGGGCATGCGCCAGTACTGGTTGGTGTGAGAAACCTGAAGTTGTCTCCCCTACCAGTCCCTGGGGATCTGTCATCCAGGTGGTCAGGACACGGCCATCGCTTTTGGATCCAGTTCCTGGGGGTGGACCACTGTGGGAGGATCACCTGGATGAGGGGTCTTCGGGGAATGGAAGTGGGACACCGAAGGGAGAGACGTGGTATCCCCTTTCCCTGTAATAACTTTTCTCCATCCTACCAGGTAGGATACCTAGAAGCTCAGATCACCCCCCCTTTCCCCACACAAACACTTTCTCACGGACAGTTCATTGTGAGCGACAATGGACTAACACTGTATACCTGACATGACCCAATACCATGGTCAGGCAATTACTGATCATTACACACACCTAACTCCCATCACAATTCCCCAGACGGATAAAAGGCGGAGCACGAAAGCACACACTGAGCGAGGAAAAGCACATGAGGAAGCAGCAGTTCCAAGATGGCGTTTTAACACAAGGAGAAAGGCGCCGAGACCGGAGAGGGTTGCAAGGAGGGTAGTGCCCTTGATCTATAGAAATTGTTACTTTCACGAGCCCTGGAAAGAGAGAAGCCTAAGACCAGGAACTGATGCTGATGTGTCCTACACTGTGCATCAAAGGTATCCGGGGCACTCCTGTGTTGATATCCCAGGCCGGGAGCAGTGATTGCCACTGTGCTACTGTCTTTGTCTCCTGCAAGAAAGCTGTTCCAGTATAAGCAGCACAGCCAGTGTGTCGTAGAAACTGATTCAAAATCAACTTGTGTTTGAACCAAGGTTGCAAGTGGCAGCATTGTACGAACAGTTACCCAAAGAACGTTGTTTGAAGCGCATGTAATGAGAGGGGCGAACAAGGGGAAAATAAAGGAAGGAATGTACTTTGAAGATACTGTGTAGAGAGTGGTCTGGCGCCACGTGGGTGCTCATTCGAAGGTCTCTGTTTGGTATCCAACTGAATGGCAACTATATCGTAAAAGGGACTTCATATCGAAGTGGCCCTGCGATGGGTTAAGCTAAACCCTGTGCACATTTGAAAGCCTTCAATAAGTGTAAAGTGAACTGCAATTGGTCTGAGCCGGCTGAGGGAGCCAAAATATAACAAAGGGATCTGAGCCCGGCTGAGGGGGATCCAGGGTGAACCATGAGTTGCCAGAGAAAAAATAGTTTCTGAGCATTAAAGTAAAGGGATCTGAGCCCGGAAGAGGGGGATCTGCAGTAACGGAAAAGGAATTTGAGCCCGGCTGAGGGGGATCCAGGGTGAGACACACAAAGTAGAACATTTTAAGAAGAAAATAACTTTCTATTTTTTTGTTTTGTTCATCAGGCCCTCTGAATCAAGAGACTTTGACGAGGAAAGAGACTTGGGCACAGAAGGCCCTGATGCTGGAATTGGAACTGTATTTTGGTGTCAAGGAAGCCAGAGTGCGTGCTTGGATTAAGTGAACCGCCTTGCTCTGTGCTGAAAACTTGGGGAAGGGACGCCAACGGCCCGAACATCCTGACTTATCATTTTGTTAACACTTCTTTCTTTTTCATGAACATTACCCCACACTATTTGTAACTTAGCGGTAAGGATTGGCAATAGGTTTTTTATCCAGACTGGATACATGCCATTGTGGGTGGTGAAAGTGGTGATATACCGGGAGTCCGGATGCAGCTCGAGCTGGTGGTAACCCGAGCGCAAGTCTAGCTTTGAGAATACCTTGG
This sequence comes from Ambystoma mexicanum, assembly GCF_040938575.1. Lineage (NCBI taxonomy): Eukaryota > Metazoa > Chordata > Amphibia > Caudata > Ambystomatidae > Ambystoma > Ambystoma mexicanum. Next base: position 1,121,008,036 of record NC_090930.1, read on the forward strand.
CACCCTGCAACTCCCCCACCACATCGTCCAGCATTGGCGTCAGGTGGCATTCCCTCTTGATGGCCAGGTTGGGCAGCCTCATGTCCACGCAAATGTGCACCGTCCCCGGCTGTTTGGGTTTTGTCGCCACAACTATGGGAGACACCCACGGAGTTGGGCCCTCCACCATCTCAATGATGTCCAGGTCTATGAGATTCTGAAGCTCTTGCTCCACCTGGACCCTTAGATAATGATAATAATTATGTGTTATTTATATAGCGCCTTTATCCAAAGCGGTTTACAGAGCACATATTTACATACAATATCACCAAACCGAAATTGGTACTCATTTATCGACCTCGGAAGGATGAAAGGCTGAGTTGGCCTTGCCGGGATTCAAACCTGCGACCTGCAGATCACGCACAGATTGCAGCAGCGAGCGCTCAACCCGCTGAGCTATCTTATCGGGGAATGCGTCAGTGTTTCAGTGCCGTTGGCCTCACTGATTCGTCGATGTGTAGGTGTATCGGCTCCCCTTTCAGTTTGCCTACCCCTTCAAAGAGTCCTGGAAACCGCTCGGTGAGGCCATGGATGTCCGATTGGTATACTGAGAGCGCAAAGTGCACTATATCCAGCATCTCCAGCGCTGCACAACTCAGCAGAGAGTGCGGGCTGACGTTGGTCACGAAGAACTTGGCCTTGATTGAACAGTTGGCGTGTGTGATGGACGTCGTAAATACCCCTTGGAGGGGAAGTGGATGGTCTCCCCCAAACAAGTATATTTTGGCCTTGGTCTGGGCCAATGCTGGTGGTCCAGGCAGTGCCTCTTAGTGTCGCGAGGCCTCACGCACACTGATGCACCCGTGTCTATGAGGACCGGGGTGGGAGTTTCACAGATGTCGATCACATAAGTGGGCTGTCGATGCGTCTTCAAGATGGCATCAATGTTCGAGATGAAGAAGACCTCTTCTTCCTCCTCCTCAGCGATGTTCACTAATAAAAGGTTCTAGCGCAGCGTTCGAAAAGAATTAGTGGAACTATTTTCCCTACTGGCATGCTCCCACCCCCCACAAACCCTATCACCATGCCCCCTCCCACGCACAATGCAAACACCCAAACACATGTGCCTTCTGTTTAAAGGAACTTTCAGTGCAGTGCACTGAAGTGCAAGTTTCAACTTCTTCCTAGACTTTCATTTTAAAACGAAACCATTCCAGAACGGTCTCTTATTAAAATAAAAGTATAAGTATAGGAACAATAACACATAACTTTAAAAGGTAGAGGAGCACCGCCCCCGCCCACTTCGACCACTGTTTCTACCAACACTATGGGGAATGGTGGACTTCTGAGAATGGTGAAATACGTGTGTGTTGTGGGCAGGGCATGCTGATTGACAGAGGCACCCAGAGGCAAAATAATAGTCTTACACCGCTCTATCGCCATGATTCAGAGATAAATTGCAGCCAAAATAATGTTGAGATGTGTTGGTAGGATGGTATTTAGGGCAATAAAAAGGAGTGCTATGTACAAATGTCGCTCGGAAGTACAGTACTTCAGAGATGTGCATTGTTTCTTTGAGCTGATGGAAATTCGGGTTGCCATGACAATTCCACTACCTCAGGAGTTTCAATCTTTTCACACATTAACTGAGTAATGGAGTGTCTCACCTTTACATAGTGATGTTTGTTGTCAAAATTCAGCAGTAGGTCTTATACATTCCCTGTATACTGCTAATAAACGACCCCCGCCCCCACGTCTATTGCATTTTTGTAAAGCAGTCCTGATATTGGGCCTATTCTTCCATTCTGCTTCCGGTTGGTTAGGAGCAGGGTCCTTTCCTTTTATGGTATGCAAGGGTGCAGAAGTAAGGCTTGGACACAATGGTGGCATGCTTTTGGTTAGACCTTTATTGAATAAGAAAGGGGGTGGAGAAAGGCCTCTGTATCGCTAAAGGTAAGAGGGATTTCCCTACCTCAAAGGAAACTAGTCAAATTGTCAGGAAGTACACAACTAAAAAGTCTGTCACTGTCATGTCCCAAAACCTACTTCTGTCCCTAACACTAATGATCTAAGATAATTGTGCATGGATGGTCTCTTCTCAAAGTAAAATAGTGCTCTTGGTGTTTTAAATCAACAGAAAAGTTCCCAGTTTCGCTGGTAATAAAATGATTCAATATAATGCTCCAAAATACAAGATTCCAATGCTAGGGTTATGCTCCTTTCCCATAGACTTCTTGTTATATTAAGTTACTGGATAATTCATGAGGAACTGCCTCTTGATTCCACAGTTCTTATATTCTACCAGCTTGGCATGCTCCGCTACCAAGTGTAGAATTCCGTTAATCAGTTCCAGTGTCCTTGTCCCTCCTGTTCCCAGTCTCTCATATAGGTGCAAGTCGCAGACTCGCAAAAGTGGCTTGATTCTCTATCCTGCCAAGCCAGTGGGTTCTCATGGACTGCCTCTCTCTTTTCTCTCACAAGGTTCCAGACCCTCTCGGCTTTAAACTTTTCTCAAATGGGTGCGGGTCCCAGACCTTCACTGCTTTGTTGTATCCGCTTGGTTCACTCTCCTGCCACGTATATAACTCACTCTTGTTTCTTCAGGGTCCCAGACCCTCTCATTTTGGTTCCTGAGCTCACCCCGTTGCTCTTCTGGACCTCTCACAGCTCTTGGGCCATGCATGTACCTGTTTGCTTCCTTCTGGGCAGTACTGGCGGTTCCCTAGCAGCTGTATCCTTTCTGGAGGTTCCTGTAGCGTTTGGGCATCCAGTAGGGCCTGCAGAGGCTGTGCAGACTGAAGCCTTGCTCCAGCTGCGCGTTCGGACTCCTCTGCGTTTCACTGGGTCCTGTGGCTCGTGGCAGCTGCTTTTGTGCACGGATCCCGCTATTCCTCTTCAGGGATGGCTTTCTCCCTCTCTTGTATCTCCTGCGGTTTGGTTTGAGCCTGAGCTTGAACTCCTCCGAAACTCACACATGGGATCTATGTACAACTTTGGTCAAATGACTGGCATCAAGAACCTAGGCCGCTTGTTCTGCTTCTCATGAGTGATCCTTGGACTTGCTGCTTTCTTCTTCGTCCCAGTACCAGCCTGAAAGCTATATACATTATACTTTGTATTTTCTGGCTTTTCAGTGTTGACGTGTAGGTTAGGTAGACTAAGTTGACAACAAAACAAATCAGTTCTATTCAGGAAGAGGGAAGGAGGATTTAGAGTTGGAGAAGGGGTTGGAGGTATTAAATTGGGTTGATACCTCATTCTCTGGTGATGGCCATCCTCGATTCCATAGAGGGATTCCTTCCCCATGTGATCCTCCGGTGCACCACCCCCAGGGGGACTTTTGTACTGAGGACACACCACCATGGCCCCAGGGGAAACGTCTCCCCCTAGGGATGACATCTTCAGATTATTCACAGGTATTAAAATACTCTCTGCACTTAATAAATCATATCTGTCTGCTTTGCAGGTATCCTGATATGGTAGGATACCCCATATGAGAACCTGACAACCTTTATGGGTGGTCTTCTCCGATTTGAGATTGGCCTGGTTTCAACCAATTGTCCAGGTTTGTTTAATCCCTCTGTTATACCATATTGTGGCAGACTAGCAGAACATGTGACACAGAGATATTGTTTCAGCAATCTTTTCATTGTTTTTAGGAAGGTGAATGGCACAAATGCCTGCCTATACTACGGGGTTTATCGACAAATGAAAAGGGTGTTCAACTCCCTTAACAGTCTATACAAAATGTGCAGAAGGGGGTAAACTATACTGCATCTCGGGTGCTATTTAATGGGGATACTGGCCTCCCTCTGGGTCTCCGATCTAAATACAGCATCATGAATATAGTACTCAGCACACTTCTTGCCTGTCAAACCAGTCTCAGATATATACCGTTAGGCCCACTATTTGTAATCCTTTCAGGGATATAGTGCCCCACTCCCTTTTTTCAGTTCACAGGGTTATAATGCCAACCTCAACTTTGCCGACAATATAGTACTCATCTCACATCTAGGAATATATTTACCGGGTTCACTTATTTCATGGATATTTTGTCCAACTCACCTCTTCCAAGGATTTATTTATTTATTTGCATTTGTAAATTGCGTGTCGGCCCTAGGGCATCGTGGCGCTGTTAAGGATACTTGCTTAGACAAAGAGCATAGCATTAAAATTACATGAGCATACAGCAGTTTAGACATACATTTCAGTTACAGTTTGGTCACTTAACTTACAGGTGAGGCAGAAGGGAGGGGTGATGTTTTTTGTAAGATGTGTCTAGAGTGTGTCTGAGGTGGCTGGCTTAGTGGAATAGTTGAGTTTTCAGAGACATGCGGAAGGCTGAGCGTGAGGTCTCTTTCCTGAGTGTTGATGGTAGTGCATTCCAATTTTTTAGTGCTAAGACTGCAAAGCTGGTGCCTCCAGCTTTGGCTCTTTTAAAGGTTGGGATGGCAAGCAGGTTGCAGTGTTGGGTGCATTTAGGTCTTTCTGATGTGGCGCGGTGAATGGTTTCTGAGAGGTACGGGGGTGCTGTGTTTGCTAGGCAGGCGTGCGTAATGGAAAGGGCTTTGAATAGGATGCGCTCTCTGACTGGGAGCCAATGGGCGTCTTTCCGGGCTTGGGAGATGTGCTCCCTTTTGGGTATGCTGAGGGCTACCCTGAGGGCATTGTTTTGAGTTGTTTGGAGTTTCTTTAAGTTCTTGGCTGAGGGGCCTAAGAAGAAGACATTGCAGTAGTCCAATCTAGCCGCTACTGTGGCTCTGGCTATGGACAGGCAGTTTTGAGGTGATAGATAAGGTTTGACGGCATTTATGATTTTGGTGGTAAGAGCTGCTGAGGATGTGATGGCGCTGACTTGTTGTGACATGGATAGGGTGGAGTCTATGTGTACTCCCAGTGTTTTGGCTGTTTTTGATGTAGTGATGGGAGTGTTGTTTATGATGAAGGAGGAGTATTTGCTGTCCAATTTATTGAGTTTTTGTTTGGTACCTACTATAAGTACAGTCTTGTCTCCATTGAGACAGAGGCCGTTGGCCGCCATCCAAGCCTGGATGATGGAATAGATCTCACTTAGCTTGGCATTGTCCTGTTCGTAGGAGCCGGTGAGTGGGAGTAGTACTTGCGCATCATTGGCATAATTGGTGTAAGTTATGCCGTGATCGTTGAGGTCGTTGAAGAGAGGGAGGGTGAAAATGTTGTAGAGAGTCGGAGACGTGCAGGAACCCTGCCGAACTCCGCAGTGGATGGGTGTGGGGGTGGCGCATGCTTGGTCTGAGAATACCCTCATTAGCCTTCCCTCAAGGAAGGATGTGATCCGTGTGGTAGCTTGCTGTGAGAAGTGAGCTGCCTTCTTGAGGTGTCTGCATAGGGTTATGTGATCTACCAGATCGAAGGCTGCAGACAGGTCAAGCAGGAGTAGCGTTGGTTTGCCTTTATCAGTGGTTTGTTCAATTTGTATTTTTAGGTTGAGTAGGGCGGTTTCGGTTCCATGCCTTGATTGTCTCTTGCCCAGGATGCGGTTTTCTTCCAGAAATTGTTGTAACTAAAGGTATGCTGCTTTGTCCAGTATCTTGAGCAGGAATGGGACGGTTGTTATGGCTCTATAATTATTGGGCATGTCCGGTCGAGTGAAGGTTTTTTGAGTAGTGGACGGACCCAGGCTTCTTTGAGAGCACGGGGGACTATGCCGGTGGAGAGAGAAGCATTAATGATGGCTGTAATTAGTGGTGCTAGTGGCTCTCTGCACTCTTTGATGAGTGCTGCAGGGCAAATGTCGCCCATGCATGAGGAGGGCTTGATGCGTTCCACGATGGCTGAGACTTCTGAGTCAGTGACTGGTCTGAAGGAGAAGGCTTTGGAATCTTTGCTGTCATGAGCGAGAGTTGGGCTTTGGGGGGGCTTAGTCTTGGGCAAGGCACTGAGGTGGTTTTTTATTTTCTCTTTGAGTGTGTCTATTTTGAGTAACATGGCTGTTTGTATATTATTACACCATGTTTTGTCTTTGACTGTTTCCTGGGTATTGGTGGGTGGGCAAGCGAGCTCTTTGTAGATAGTGAATAGTTCCTTTGCCTCAGAATGAGTGTTAGTAATTCTGGAGTTGTATGATGCAGCTTTGGCTAATGTGATTCCTTTTTTGTAGCGGGCGGCAAGGGATTTATAGGCCTCTAGAGTGGGTTGGGCATGCTTTCCAAGTGGTGAGTGCCGTTCGTTTAAGGATCTCAGGACTAGTAGCTCTTGGGTGAATCCTGAGTTGGAGTGCTTCTGCATTTTGGCTTTTTTCTTGGTTAGAGGTACAATGGCATCTATGGCCGTTTTGATAACTATGTTGTATGTGTCAACTAGTGCTAATGTGTCTGTAGAGAAGGGAGGCCTCAAGGCTGATGCAGCCTCTAGGAAGGGGAGTATTCTTTCTTTAGTGAGGAGTCTGGCTGATCTAGTAGTAGCTGAGGGTATGGGTGCCATGGGTTTGGGTGGTGGTTTTGTTGGGATAAAGAAGTGTATGAGGAAGTGGTCAGTCCAAGGGCATGGCGTGATGGAGCTGATATCTATGTCACAGTTGTGGTCGGATATCCAGTCCAGTACTCACCCTTTGGTATGTGTAGGGTCAGTGACTCTTTGGATGAAGTTTAGATCATGAAGAGCTTTGTCAAGAGCTTTGCTTTGTTTGTCCTTGGGCTCTCGGAGGCCAAGATTAAGGTCGCGTAGGATGATAGTTTTGCTATTGTTTTTCAGGTTGTGTCCTATCTGGTGGAGCAGGTTACCTTGGAATTCTACTAGTGGTCCTGGCGGACGGTATATGGCAAGTATGGTGATTGTCTCGTTAGCAGAGACTGTAAGCTTGATAGATAGTGCGTCTGTGTGTTCTTCGAAGGTAGTGCTGATTTGTTTTATGGTCAGTGAGTCTTTGGCGATGATCGCCACCCCCCCTCCTTTATTGGTAGTTCTGTCATTCTGGAACATAGTGTAGTCTGGTGGAAGTGAGAGGCAGATCGCGGGGCCAGAGGCTTCATGAAGCCATGTTTCAGTAAGGGTAAGGATGTCTGAGTCAAGGTCGGTGATTAGGTCATGAATCTCTGTGGTGTGAGCTGGGAGTAACCTGACGTTGATTAGGGTGCACTTGAGGGGTGAGTATGTGGAGGCTATAGGTGCATCTCTGTTGTTGCTGGGCTTGGCTGCGATAGCTGTAGTGTCGGGGGAGGATGTAGAGTTGGTTGGGATGTAAGCTTTGAGTTTGTGTGCAGCAGGTGTGATGGTGTGTGGTTTATTCTTGTGTTGTATGGGTCTGTGGTAGGATCAGATTCCAAGGAGTTGGTTTCTCATGGATCTGGATCTGGGGTGATAGCTGGGAGTCTGGGTAGTGTTAGAGCTGCAGGTGGTATTGGTTTGTGGTCGGTTATGTGAGTTTGCAGGCAGCACATGTGCTGAGGGTGTTTGTGTGAGCAAGACAGTGGGGGATCTATTTAAGGGGGTAGAAAGGCTGTAGGGGGTATGTCCTAGAGATTGGTGGGGCCTGTGGAGCAATATGGGCAATGAGGATTCAAACAGGTCCGTGTGGGTGGGCGTAGGGCCTAATAGAGCCTAATCACATCAGAGCGTCCTAGCTAAGAAGCACAGGGTGTACATTCTGAATTTGAGATACAGGGGGAAAACAGGCAGAGTCACAATAGCACGTTCAGAATTAGGGGCATGCTCCTGCGGCACAGCAAAGCAAAATCACAATAGCACATTTAGAATTTTGGGCACAGGGTGCAAACAAGGGAAAGTCCCAATATCACATTCTGAATTTGCGGGACAGGGAGCAAACAGGCAAAATCACAATAGCACGTTTAGAATTTAGGGCACAGGGTGCAAACAAGGGAAAGTCCCAATATCACATTGTGAATTTGAGGCAAAGGGAGCAGACAGGCAGAGTCACAATAGCATGTTTAAAATTTGAGGCATGCTCCTGCGGCGCAGCTGTTAGGGAGAATCCTGTGCAGTTCCCTTAGGGAGCACTACAGAAGATTAAGACTACAGGTGAGAGCAATAAATCCCCTTTGGTATCAGTCTGTACCACAAAGATTTAGTTGGTAGCTGTGGCTGAGCAGTCAGACCTATCTCAAGAGAGAGATGAGCAGTATTCAGGGTTTACACAATAGGCCTACAGTACTATGGCACAAGAAACACTGACCAAAGCTTTGTAATAAAAAGAATATATATATTTATTTTACACACTTCTATTTAAACACATTTATCACAGTTATTAAGCAAGTTAAAATCAGTCAAGAAAAGTATACACAACTCCCTACTTAAATTGTAGACCAAGTGAACCAGAGTGAAAACTGAGCAAAACGGCACAGTGAAACCAAAACACAAATGGCACTCTAGCGATTTTTCACAAGGGAGGCTGTTAGGGAGAATTCTCATTCTATGGCTAATTTACCTTACCTATAGAATCCCCCAGCAGCTTTGTTGGATTTGAAGGGTTTGTTTCTTTTCTCCTGCTAAGAGTGAGACTCTTTTTCCCACTCTTAGGCCTTTTTGCTATGTGTGTTCTAGGTTATTTTTGTGTTTAATGTCTATGTGGTTTTTCTCACCCCCATAGGAAACATCTTTATTGACATGTGTTACACAGCACCCTCCGTGCAGTGACACAGGGGTGTGGTAGCGACCCCCAAACATAGACTCCATACCCTGGGACTGACTACTGTCTCCCAGGGCATGTAAAGTCCCCATTGACTTTACTAGTCAATTTTTATGAACTAAACCAGTATAACCCATCTTGCTATGTAGGTACTGGGAAGGGTTAATAGTTTTTCCCTTATGTTCACTTTCGAGAGGGTACCGTACAGTCCCTCTCTCAAAAGTTTCTGGCTGGTGGCAGTGGTTACTACCGTAAATATTCGACCGCGAATATTTCCCTATGGGATTTTCCCATTGTTCGAGGCTACCATATTTTATGACAGCCTCTAACATACCGCTGGTTTATTTTAATATTAACTTGACTCCGGTAGGTTTTATTTGCCAGAACTTTAATATAACTTCTTTCTCGTGTCTTTCTCTAAACTCCTAACCCAAGTCGGGGATCCTTTGTTCGTCCTTTTGGCAGGCTTCTGCCGAGAAGCCCTCCTTTCGGCGCCACTGAGTCTGGGGTGGGTCCATTGTGTGGGAGGGGGAGTAGGACCCCTGGACAGGGTTGCCTCAGCAACCCATGTTGCACTCTATCCTGATAGGCTGGAGTGTCTCCCGCCAAGATGACCACTCCACTGTGTGAGTGACAGCTAGGCTGTATGAATGGGGATCTTTTTGCATAAAAGCAAGGTCCTGAGGACTGGAAGAACAAGACGTTGCCACTGGAACTAAGAAGCCGGAGAGGAGAGAAGCCAAAGACATCTGCAATGACTGAACCACCGGTGAAGCCCTGCTGCAGCGGCTCACCACTTTTCTCCACACGAGAGAAGATCTTCCACTGCAAGAGCCTTCTTCCCTTGAGCTGGTGGGGCCAACCAGTTTGCCAATTGCCTTCCCGGACTTGCCTTGGTTGAATCTCCCGTACCCTGTACTCGGAGGCCGGATAGCCAGGCACCAGTCCACCCGGAACTTGATTTAAAGGAGCATACCTTTTATTCGTCGGGCAGCACCGGGGCTGGTTTCATCCCTGGGTAGTGCAGTAACTCGAACCTTCCTCCACAACGAGAGCCTCTCTTCCTCTGCTGGATCACCCGAACTGCAGGAACTACCAGGAACAACCGCCATCGCAAGAGCCACTTCTTCATTTAAAGGTACATTGTTCCGCCAGGCCGCCCTTTCTTCGCGGTAGCACTAAAGGTGTTTTAAATCCTTTACCTACCTGTTGGGTTGGCCGCCCCTCTCTCTTAACATTGTCTTTTCAACTTCTGCATCCACCTTTTCAAATTCGTTAACCAAAGACTTGACTGCAGCTACAATACCATTTTGCTCCTGGGCCCTTGCTCTGTACCACTGACTCTGGCACAGGCCTACTGACTCTGGCTACATTTGTTAGACCTGCCTTCTTTAGATTGATTCTCATCTAGAACTGTGTGGTGCACCTATTTCTTACAACTACCCTATCCTCTCCATTTTTAAACCTTGTGAAATGCCATTTTGCTCAGTTTTCATGTAAGTATTGCCTATACTGATGCACTGCCTTGCTTAAATTGGTTCACAAACTTCTGGGAAGTGTTGCTAGGGTGTGTAGGAAACTATTTCTATCTAACTTGTGCTTTCCCTCCCTTGTGAGAAATTGTTAGAGTGTCCCTTGTGTGTGGTTTTCACTGTGCCGTTTTGCTCAGTTTTCATTCTGGTTCACTTGGTCTACAATTTAACTTGGGAGTGTGTATATTTTTCCTTTGACTTAATTTAAATTGCTTTATGACTGTGATAGATGTGTTTTACTAGAAGTGTATAAAATAAATATATATCTACTTTTGAATACAAAGCTTTGGTCAGTGTTTTCTTGTGCCATAGTGCTGTAGGCCTATTGTGTAAACCCTGAATACTGCTCATCTCCCTCTTGAGATAAGTCTGAATGCCCAGCCACGGCTACCAACTAAATCTTTGTGGTACAGACTGATACCAAAGGGGATTTATCGCTCTCACCTGTAGTATTAATCTTCTGTAGTGCTCCCTAAGGGAACTGCACAGGATTCTGCCTAACACTGGTGTACAGGGGTGAGGGTAAAAGTATTGGATTTACATTTTAGAGTTCTGCTAGTACCTTGGTTCAAATAACCACAAAGCTAACTATCACAACAAGTGTATTTTAAACAGAAGTCAGAAATATGGAAAGTTACAGCCAGGAGACCCTCCTTACTAATATTGCTGATTATTTAAGGGATCTGTGTAGACAGAAAGGTCTTCCTGTCAAAGGCAAGAAATTAGAAATGATTGATAGACTGTTCCAGAAACAAAATCTGGATAGTGGTGCTGTAGTGCCCACTACTCCAGCAAATGTAGCAAACCTTGAGGAAAATAATGTTGAAGATGTTATTGTTGAAACAGATGAGGAAGAGGAGGATAACAATGTCACCCCCTCTGGCCCTCTACCTGCTCAAAGGCCTCAACCTATGGTTACTGGACCCTTACCAGGTCCCACATTAAGTCCTGAATTTATCTCACTAGAAAAAATGACACTTGAACTAGAATTCAAAAGAATTAGTGCCCAAACTGAACAGAGACATCAAGAACTAAGGCTCAAAGAAATGGAGCTCAACCATGAGCTTGAGATGAAGAAGTTGCCTTTGGAAAATGCTTCTCTCCCCGAATCCTCTAGATCTTCCAGTCCAAAAAGACCCTGGGTGCCTAAAGAGATTGTGGGTATCTATGAACCTAAGCTGGATGTATTAGATTGGCTTGCTATGTTTGAATACAATCATGGGCTCCAGGATATCACATGGAATCAGTTGATCCCCTGGTTATTCTCTCGGCTCCCCCCTGTTGCATCTGATGTGGTAATGGAGGTGGGGGAGGTGGATAGGATGGATTAAGAATGTGTAAAGCTAGCTTTGATAGCTATATTTGGTAAGACTCCTTCCCAGTACCTTAAGAGGTTTTGCACCCTCAAAAAGCATGATAGTACCCCTTGGGCTACTTGGGTGAATGAGTGTTTGAAGAGGGATGGATTAAGGGTTATAGAGTTAACACTTATGAAGGAATGAGAAATCTTGTAATGATGGAGTCTATCTATGATGCCTGCTCTCCTGAGCTCAGACAGCACTTGGCTGATCCAAAGGAACTGGATTCTAAGAAACTAGCTAAGGCTGCTGACTTGTGGGTTGCCAATAGGGCTAATCACAAGGAATCAGGGGTAACTCAGAAAAAGGATGAGGGAAAGCAGCCAAAGAAAGACAACAAAGAGAATTCCAATAATTCCAATTCCAAAGAGGGCCCCAAACACAATTCTAAGGGTAAGCCACAAGGGAAACCTAATCAGGCTAGTGCACCTTCTGGTCCCAGACCAGAAGGGGGTCAGAACAAGCCACCATTCATAAAGACATTTGGAAAATGTTATGTTTGTGGCTCTACTGATCATGTGAAAGGGGATCCCAGATGTAAGGGTAAACCTTCAGGGGTCCACACTGTCTCCTTAGCCTTCGCTCCAGAGGAGGAAGTACATATGGCCAGTGGAAACTTTCAACTACTAGCTGAAGATCCCATTGGAGTCTCAGCTAGTGTATCTTTAGTATCTCTAGGGTTGTGGGAACAACAGAATTTAGATGTGTATAATTCTATCCCTCCTAATACTAAAGAGTATTATAAAGACAGTGCCCTAGTCAATGGTCAGGAGACCCCTGCCATTAGAGACACTGGGGCCAGCATAACTGTGGTGGACAAATCTTTTTTCAAGGTGGAGGATGTTGTTAAAACACCCAAACACCTCACCAAGTTAGCTGGAGGGCCTGTGCAGATGCTTCCCCAATTACAAGTTCTCATCCAGTGCAACAAAATGACTGTCAGGATACCTGTGAGTGTACAATCTGAAGTACTAGGAGGGTGCTGTTGGGCAATGATCTGAAAGACCTGGGAGTAGTGTCACGTACTCCCAGACCTCCTAGTAAAAGATTACAGGAGCTTACCAGACCTGCAAGGGAGAGGACCTTGAGGGGCTCTCCTGAGGAGATGATAGAAAAAGAAATCACTCCTACTCCACTGGAACTACTAACTGCTATTCCAAAGCAACCAGAAGCAAAGGGGAAACCCAAGACTTCAAGGAAGAAACCAGCAGAAAGAACTCCAGTGCTGCCAACCAGGAAATCTCCTAGGTTGTCAAAAATCACACCTGTGATCCCTCCTCCAGCTGAGGCTGAGAGTGAGGTACAACCCTGTGTGGTTGAACTAGAGCCTGAAGACTCAGATCTAGTAAGAGGCCGGGAACTCATTGGAGATCTTGATCCTGTGGACCATCCTGAGCTGCAGTCTTTACTGGCAGAAGGTGGCCCCAACAGGGCAGACTTCAGTAAGGGACAAAGAGAATGTCAAACTCTGGAAGGTCTTCGCCACCCGGCAGCTTCTCAGCTTGAAGGGCAAGAACCTGGGAAGTATAGGTTACACCGGGAAGATGGCCTCTTCTATAGTGAACAAACAGAGTCAATACCTGGGGACTACAAAAGACTTGTAGTGCTTCAAGCAAACCGACTTCTTGCAACTAGCCCATGAGATACCTTTGGCTGGTCACTTGAGTTTTCAAGAAGACCAAGGAAAGGCTCTCTCTCTACTTTTATTGGCCTAAAATGGGGGCTGAGGTAGATAAGTATTGCAAGAGTTGCCACACTTGCCAAACCTCTGGTAAAAGTGGCTGAAAGAATGTGGTACCTTTAGTGCCTCTCCCTGTGGTGGGAGTACCATTTGAGAGGATAGGAATCAACGTTGTTGGACCCCTTGATCCTCCAACTTCTTCAGGCAACAGGTTTATACTTGTTGTAGTAGACCATGCTACTAGGTACCCTGAAGCAATTCCTATGAGGACTGTTACAGCTCAGGCTGTGGCTAAGGCCCTCCTTGGTATTTTCACCAGGGTTGGGTTTCCTAAGGAGGTAATATCCGACAGGGGGTCATATTTGATGTCCCACTACATGAAGGCCATGTGGAAAAACTGTGGAGTTACCTACACGTTCTCAACAGCATACCACCCTCAGACAAATAGATTGGTAGAAAGGTTTAACAGAACCATGAAGAGCATGATAGGAGCTTTAGAGGACCCTTTTAAGAAAAAGTGGGATCTTCTACTGCCATGCCTTCTCTTTGCATTTAGAGAAGTCCCTCAAGAGGGAGTGGGTTACAGTCCCTTTGAACTTCTGTATGGCCATCCGGTCAGAGGTCCATTGGCCCTGATCAAGGAGGGGTTGGAGAGTGCTTCTTCCCCCACGCCAGACAGAGTCACTGACTATGTGATAGGACTCCAGAGGAGAATGTCACACATGATGGCTGAGGCAAGTGATAACTTGAAAGCAGGTCAGGCTCTGGTCAAGCATTGGCATGACCAGAGGTCCAACATGGTTGAGTTCGCTCAAGACCAGCTAGTTCTTGTTATGGTCCGAACAAGGCAGAGGGCCTTGCAGGAAAAATGGATTGGACCCTTCAAGGTTGTGGGAAAACTTGGTGAGGTGAACTATCTGGTGGGCTTAGGCAATCCTAAGGAGGCTCCTAGAGTCTTTCACACCAACCGTCTAAAAGCTTATGTCTCGAGACCAGAACTGGGAGCTCTGCTTCTAGCATCAGCTCAAGAGGAGGAGGAGAGTGAACCTCTACCTGACCTCCTCAGAGGCAAACCTTTAGATGAGAAAATAGAAGGAGTTAATCTCTCTTCTAATCTGACACCTGAGCAACAGGAGGAGTGCAAAGTTTTGTTAAATCAATTTGCCTCCCTGTTTTCTCTAGCACCAGGCTTGACCTCTTGGGGCCAGCATGATATCCAAACTGGTGACTGTTTACCTGTCAAAAGCAGGGGCTACAGGATGTCAGAAAATGTAAGAACCCACATCATAGGAGAGGTCAACAAGATGCTTGATCTCCGGGTAATAGAGCCCTCTACTAGTCCATGGTCTAGCCCAGATGTGTTAGTACCAAAGGCAGGATCCTGTCATGATCACTGCTTCCAAGGAGCCAGGACCAGCCCAACGTCCTTGGAAGCAGGCCCCTAACCCTAATCCTAAGCACCAGTCGGTCCCCACTGGGACCTTTTGGACCTTGTCCTGGCGCCGGTGGCACCAGGCTCATCAAATCCATTGGTCCCGGCACTGGAAGCGCCGGGCTCATAATAGGTGTGAAGATGCTTGGGTGGACTTACCTGCAGCAGACCATGCTGTTTACTTACCAGCCACTTAGAAGCCATCTGAGAACAGGAACTACTTTCTTACCTGGGTGGGGCAGCTCCACTCCCTGGATACAGCACTGGAACTCTTCTGGAAACTGGAACTCTTTTCTTACCTAGGCAGGGCCGTGGAAGAAGACGCCTCATCACTCCAAGGCTATTTAAACCACACCCGATAGATGAAGCGTGCTTCGCGTTATTCTGCATCTGCAGCAGAACGCTCACCGAGTCTGCTCCGGCCTTTCTTCTTCCGATCCTGGACCTGCAAGAATCCTACTTACCTTTTCAGTATCCAGACATCATCAGCACCTGCAAAGAACAGAAAGAACAGGTTAGCAACGCGAACTTTACACGCAGTGCTTACTTACCTGATCCATCGGCTGCGGCCGTTTCTTCACGCCGCATCTCCACCTGCAAAAACAAAAGCATTGCCATACTTACCGGCACGCTGTGAATTCCGGATTTCTTCGTTCTGCATCGCCGCCTGTGAAGACAAAGTATCGTTAACAACTTACTGGCATTCCGCTGACTCCGGCCCTGCAACCCAACATCTGAAAGGCAAAAGAAAAGACATTAAGCAGGTATTTACTTACGTCCATCACGCTCGTCGCAATAAAACGCCTGCGAATACTCCGGAGTCTCTTTAACACGAACTAAGCTGCAAGGAAAGAGACAGTTAGAGCGCTTGCCATACTTACGAACTTCCAGGCGCTTCACTTCATCTTTCATCTCAAGAGCCCTGCAATACATAAGGGAAAAGCATTATACAGAGTCTGCATATAAACGTGCCACGCATGTAAAGACTATAAAGACAAAAGGTGTCCAGAAACTCACCGCTCGTGCAGATAACGACGGTAACCATCCTCTGAATTCAAGAGGCCTGTGTTTCACCAGTGAAGGAACTGGCAACGGCACCCTGCACCAGACGCAGATGGAGAGCCCAGCATTCACCTATATAAGGTGAGCACGTTGACCTGGGGGCTCTACGAAAAAGCTGGGAAGAGAGAGAGAGAGAGGGACATTCAACAACCCAGACCATTAACCCCCATATTCTTTCACCTGCAGAAACCTCACTCTTCGAGTCCGACACACAGTGCGAAGAGGTTCGACCCCAGAAGCCAATCGAGTCCTGCACATCACTTTTCGAGTCACAGACAGCTTCCTGCCAAGACCCGCGCCTCCGTGGGAATCAGGTGAGCGTTACAGAATGCGAAGCCCACCACAAAACTCCTACCCAGGCGCAATGGAAATCTTAGACACTGATCAACTAGCCCAGTTGCTCGGGGAATTAAGAGCAGAAGTACATGCAGCTCGTCAGGAAACGAACTCTCTAAGAAGAGAACTGATAATTTCCAAGGAGCGAACAGAGGACCTTGCTAGGCAGTTGTTACAAACGCAGGCAGGACAGACACCTTTGCCTGTTCCAGGAGGAAGTTATCCTTCTGCATCATCTTCAAATCCAGTGCAAATCAATCTGCCCGGTAATGTTCCCTTGGCTCCGCCTGAACGCTTTTCTGGTGATCCAAAGAAATTCGCAGTGTTCATCAATCAGTGCCGCCTACACTTCTTATGTCGACCAGCTGCATTCCCAACAGACCAGACCAAGGTGGCTTTCGTGCTTTCTTATCGCAGTGGCAGCGCCGCAGATTGGTCGATCCCTTTAGTCACCCAGGATGATCCGGTTTTACATGATTTTCAGGCCTTCCAGTCCAGCATGGAGAAACTGTTTGCAAGACATGCACAAGGGCAGGCCTTGGACAATGAACTTCTCTCATTACAACAGGGTAATCAAGACCTCTTGACTTATATAGCCTCCTTCAATAGACTCATAGTGGAAACACAATGGCCCGAGGACAAGAGAATAACGCTTTTCTACAGAGGCCTGCGTGGAGAGCTCAAAGATGTGTTAGCGCAAGTTGTGAATCCTCCACAAGAATGTTCTGACTATATTGACTTAGTTGTCCAATTGGACCATAGACTACAGAACAGGAAGGCAGATCGTTCCAGATTTGATACCCGAGTGTTTTCTAAACCACAGACCTCGAATAAGGGAGCTGACACTGTGGAACCCATGCAAATAGGGGGCATGAAAGGACCTTTAACCCAGAAAGAGCGGGAAAGAAGAAGGCAGCTGCAATTATGCCTCTATTGCGGAAACTCAGGACACTTTCTTCGGGACTGTCCAGTGAAACCAGCTAAGAAGACTGTAGGAGCCGCGGATACCTGTACCACAAATTCTGAGCAGGGAAACGACCTCGCCCGACAAGAGTAGAGGTCCTCTTGCCGAGCGTTAAGATCTGTCCCCTGACCTCGCATTTCGTGATACCCATGGTCCTCATTAGTCCTGAACGTCCGGATTGTTTGCATGCAATTGAAGCTTACATTGACAGCGGAGCAATCGGTAACTATGTGGACCGTGAAATGGTATCAAGGATGAATCTACCCCTTGTCCCTAAGGCAGTGAAAGATGTTATCACTACTGTGGATGGCACGGAGATAGCCTCCGGACCAGTAACGCATGCCACCCAAGAAGTGACGCTAGTGAGGCAAAATGGACACCGGGAGAGAATCGTGTTCGATGTAATCAAGGCCCCTCAGTTCCAGATCATTCTGGGAATCCCTTGTTTAGAGAAGCACAATCCTCAGATCGATTGACGAGCAAAGACGGTTCAGTTTCCAGAGTGTTTTACCACTTGTTATCCTCGGCCTGATGTTTCACTGGCGGCAATCTCTTCTGAGGAGGTGCCCAAATTACCTCCCGAATACCAGGAATTCCAAGACGTCTTCCGGAAGGATCAAGCCAACACCCTTCCTCCTCATAGGTCTTACGACTGTCAAATAGATCTGATACCTGGAACAACTCCTCCTTGCAGCAGGATTTATGCCCTCACCGAGCCAGAGAACCTTCACCTCAGACAATACCTAGACCAACACCTAGCTAACGGGTTTATCCGTCCTTCAAAATCTCCAGCTTCATCGGCTTTGTTCTTCGTTCCGAAAAAGGAAGGAGACCTTAGGACTTGCATAGATTACCGCGCCCTGAATCAGATCACCGTTAAAAACAGATACCCGTTACCTTTGATCCCTGAACTCCTGGATCAAGTCAAAGATGCATGTATATACATTAAGTTGGATCTCAGAAGAGCCTACCACTTGGTACGGATAAAAGAGGGCGATGAATGGAAAACGGCCTTCCGCACCAAGTACGGGCTATTCGAATATCAAGTGATGCCCTTTGGACTGTGTAATGCTCCTGCTGCTTTCCAGTATTTTATGAACGATGTCCTTAGAGAACTCATAGACGTGTGTGTTGTTGTCTACATTGATGACATCCTCGTCTATTCATCATCTGAAGAGGAACATCAGAGACACGTTAAAAGTGTTCTCGAGAGATTGCGTCAACATAATCTTTTTGCTAAGCTTGAGAAATGCGTTTTCAACGTAACGGAAGTCGAGTTCCTGGGATTCATATTGTCACCTAACGGAGTCCATATGGATTCAAAGAAAGTTGATGCAATCATCAAGTGGCCATCACCAACCTCTGTAAAAGGAGTTCAAAGCATGTTAGGGTTCGCTAACTTTTACCGCAGATTCATTCCTGAATTTTCTCGGATAGTCCAGCCCATCACCGCTCTGTTGAAAAAGAACAAACGTTTTGAGTGGTCTTCTGAAGCAGAACAAGCTTTTCAGGACTTAAAAGCTAAATTCATTTCTGCACCTGTTTTAAAACATCCTCGCCCAGAACTCCCCTACATCGTGGAAACGGATGCTTCTAGTTTTGCTATGGGGCAGTTTTATCACAAAGAGATCCGGTCACACACCAAATACATCCTGTTGCCTTTTGGTCCCGCAAGTTTTCGCCTCCCGAGATCAACTATTCAATTACAGACAAGGAATTTTTGGCCATCAGATCGGCCTTTAAAGCCTGGCGGCATTATCTTCTAGGAGCCAGACACACAGTCACCGTAATGACTGATCACCGCAATTTACAATATCTAAAGACAGCCAAAGCTCAGTCTTCCAGACAGCTTCGCTGGGCTCTGTTTCTAGCAGAATTTGACTTTATAATTACTTATCGACCAGGCAGTAAGAACGGAAAAGCAGATGCTCTCTCCCGGATGGGAGTAGATGAACAATTGACCAATCCAGAACCAATACCCATAATCCCAGAACAAAGAATTTTGGGTTTGGTCAGCGCTCAATCTTTTGAAGACATCAAGACCATGGTTAAATCACTCCTAACTCCGGGCGATTTGCAAGATTGGCAAGTAAAGGGGAAAGAATTCTCAGTGGATCAAGACCTACCATATTTCCGAGGACGATTGCATTTACCCTGTGAGAAAATACAAAAACAAGTAATCTCCTGTTATCACGACTCTCTAATGGAGGGTCACCCTGGCATTACCAAAACCATGGAAAAGATTAAAAGACATTTCTGGTGGCCGTCATGGAAAAAGGATATTAGAGACTTTGTAATCTCCTGTGGTGTGTGTGCCCAGAATAAAAGTCAGAAGGAGAAACCAGCCGGCCTATTACAGCCACTAGACATCCCTCCCTGTCCATGGCATACCCTGTCCATGGATTTCATCACGGACTTACCTCCATGCTCGGGGTATACTACCATTTTAGTAGTCGTGGATCTATTCTCCAAGATGGCTCACTTCATTCCCCTGAAGGGTCTACCATCAGCCTCAGTATTGGCCCGAGAATTCTTAGAAAACATTGTTCGGCTACACGGTTTTCCCTCGGTTTTAGTCTCCGATAGGGGAAGTCAATTCATCTCTCACTTCTGGCGCAGTTGCTGTCGTCTAGCCCAAATTGATGTAAGACTTTCAACTAGTCACCATCCCCAAACTGACGGACAAACCGAAAGGACAAATCAAACTCTAGAGCAATATCTACGTTGCATGCTCCAACAAACTGAAAACCCCTGGAAGGATATTCTTTGGATCGCTGAATACGCTTACAATAATTCGATTCATTCTGGAACAGGGAAGACTCCCTTCTTCCTACTATACGGACACCATCCTAGAACCTCTAACCTGGATCCTCCCCAAGAATTCGAAGCACCTGCTGTGGATCACTTGCACTCGGAGATCACCCGTGCTTTTAAGGAAGCCTCGGCCCATCTGCAAAGAGCTAAAGCTCAATTCAAAAGAGGAGCAGATCGACACCGTAAAGAGGCTCCTCACTACGCTGTAGGAGATCAGGTCTGGCTATCCACTAAGCACCTGCCTCTAAAGGGACCCCGCACCTTCATCCCGAGATACCTTGGACCCTATCTCATATCTGCCATAATTAATCCGGTGGCTGTCAAATTGGAGTTACCTACGCATATAAAAATAAACCCAGTATTCCATGTCTCCTTATTAAAACCAGTACAACCAGAAACCCGATTGACTGAATTCCCAGAACCGGTTTTAGTAGATGGAGAACTTGAATTCGAAGTTAAGAACATCCTAGACTCCAAGATCTCCAAATCTAAGTTATATTATCTGGTTGATTGGAAAGGTTACGGCCCCCAGGAAAGGTCTTGGGAACCTTCAGAATATGTCCACGCACCTCGTCTGGTCAAGAAATTCCATCTGAATCACCCCGACAAGCCAAAACCCCCGGAGAAGACACGCTTAGGAGGGCCTTGAGGGTGGGTACTGTCATGATCACTGCTTCCAAGGAGCCAGGACCAGCCCAACGTCCTTGGAAGCAGGCCCCTAACCCTAATCCTAAGCACCAGCCGGTCCCCACTGGGACCTTTTGGACCTTGTCCTGGCGCCGGTGGCACCAGGCTCATCAAATCCATTGGTCCCGGCACTGGAAGCGCTGGGCTCATAATAGGTGTGAAGATGCTTGGGTGGACTTACCTGCAGCAGACCATGCTGCTTACTTACCAGCCACTTAGAAGCCATCTGAGAACAGGAACTACTTTCTTACCTGGGTGGGGCAGCTCCACTCCCTGGATACAGCACTGGAACTCTTCTGGAAACTGGAACTCTTTTCTTACCTAGGCGGGGCCGTGGAAGAAGACGCCTCA
Source organism: Ambystoma mexicanum (assembly GCF_040938575.1). Lineage (NCBI taxonomy): Eukaryota > Metazoa > Chordata > Amphibia > Caudata > Ambystomatidae > Ambystoma > Ambystoma mexicanum. The sequence continues at coordinate 1,121,028,855 of NC_090930.1, forward strand.
TCACTCCAAGGCTATTTAAACCACACCCGATAGATGAAGCGTGCTTCGCGTTATTCTGCATCTGCAGCAGAACGCTCACCGAGTCTGCTCCGGCCTTTCTTCTTCCGATCCTGGACCTGCAAGAATCCTACTTACCATTTCAGTATCCAGACATCATCAGCACCTGCAAAGAACAGAAAGAACAGGTTAGCAACGCGAACTTTACACGCAGTGCTTACTTACCTGATCCATCGGCTGCGGCCGTTTCTTCACGCCGCATCTCCACCTGCAAAAACAAAAGCATTGCCATACTTACCGGCACGCTGTGAATTCCGGATTTCTTCGTTCTGCATCGCCGCCTGTGAAGACAAAGTATCGTTAACAACATACTGGCATTCCGCGGACTCCGGCCCTGCAACCCAACATCTGAAAGGCAAAAGAAAAGACATTAAGCAGGTATTTACTTACGTCCATCACGCTCGTCGCAATAAAACGCCTGCGAATACTCCGGCGTCTCTTTAACACGAACTAAGCTGCAAGGAAAGAGACAGTTAGAGCGCTTGCCATACTTACGAACTTCCAGGCGCTTCACTTCATCTTTCATCTCAAGAGCCCTGCAATACATAAGGGAAAAGCATTATACAGAGTCTGCATATAAACGTGCCACGCATGTAAAGACTATAAGGACAAAATATGTCTAGAAACTCACCGCTCGTGCAGATAACGACGGTAACCATCCTCTGAATTCAAGAGGCCTGTGTTTCACCAGTGAAGGAACTGGCAACGGCACCCTGCACCAGACGCAGATGGAGAGCCCAGCATTCACCTATATAAGGTGAGCACGTTGACCTGGGGGCTCTAAGAAAAATCTGGGAAGAGAGAGAGAGAGAGAGGGACATTCAACAACCCAGACCATTAACCCCCATATTCTTTCACCTGCAGAAACCTCACTCTTCGAGTCCGACACACAGTGCAAAGAGGTTCGACCCCAGAAGCCAATCGAGTCCTGCACATCACTTTTCGAGTCACAGACAGCTTCCTGTCAAGACCTGCGCCTCCGTGGGAATCAGGTGAGCGTTACAGATCCAAGGAGTTGAGATTCTGTGTGGACTACAGAGCTCTAAATGCAGTCTCTAAGACTGATGCCCATCCTTTGCCAAGGATAGATGAGCTTGTGGATAGACTTGGTTCAGCCAAGTTCCTCAGCACATTTCATCTCACGTCAGGCTATTGGCAAATAGCCCTGACTGACCATGCCAAGGAGAAAACTGCATCCTCCACCCCAGTTGGCTTATACCAGTTTAGGGGTATGCCTTTTGGATTAAAGAATGCACCTGCTACATTCCAAAGGATGGTTAATCAAGTTCTGAATGGGATGGAGGACTTCTGCATGGCATACTTGGATGACATTGCAGTGTTCAGCCCTACTTGGAAAGAACATGTTCACCACCTAGGATATGTTTTGCAGGCTCTTGAACAGGCCCATCCGACCATAAAGGCAAGTAAATGCCAAATTGGTCAGAGTAAAGTGGTCTACATTGGGCATGAGGTAGGAGGTGGGGAAATAAGGCCTTTGCTCAGCAAGATTGAAGCTGTGCAAAATTGGACAACCCCTTCTACTCAATTTAGAACGGAATTTCATTGAGAACTATGGATCTATAGCTTCTCCACTGAATGTAATCTCTTCTCCTAAGTTCCCTAAAAAGATCAAATGGAATGAGGAGTGCAATCAGGCCTTTGAAAGCCTGAAGAAAGCCCTTTGTCAAGCTCCACTTCTCAGAGCTCCTGACTACCACCAACCCTTCATTGTACAAACAGATGCTTCCAATATAGGTATAGGTGCAGTACTCAGTCAACTGGATGAGAAAGGTAGGGAGCACCCCATTTGCTTCATCAGTAGGAAACCGAAGGAACCTGAAACAAGGTGGGCAACTATTGAGAGAGAATGTTTTGCCATTGTGTGGGCTTTGAAGAAGTTTAGACCATACTTGTATGGATCTACTTTCATCATTCAAACAGACCACCAACCCTTGAGATGGTTGACGCAAATGAAAGGGGAAAACCCAAAACTGCTAAAATGGTCAGTCTGCCTCCAAGGGTTTGATTTCACCATTGAGCTCAGTTCAGGATGTCACCACCAAAATGCTGATGGTCTCTCTAGGATGTTTATAACCGACTAGAGGTAAGAGACTCATCCAGGAGTGAATTAGATCCCCCTGTCCCTTAGTCTGGGGGGGCGAGTGTTGGGGAGAATTCTCATTCTATGGCTAATTTCCCTTACCTATAGAGTCCCTCAGCAGCTTTGCTGGATTTGAAGGGTTTGTTTCTTTTCTCCTGCTAAGGGTGAGACTCTTTTTCCCACATGGGGGTGAGAAAAACGCCATAGACATTAACTAGCCTAGAACACACATAGCAAAAATGCCTAAGAGTGGGTAAAAGAGTCTCACTCGTAGCAGGAGAAAAAAACAAACCCTTCAAATCCAGTAAAGCGGCTGGGCGACTCTATAGGTAAGGGAAATTAGCCATAGAATGAGAATTCTCCCTAACACTCGCAGCCCCAGACTAAGGGACAGGAGGATCTAATCCACTCCTGGATGAGTCCCTTACCTCTAGTCGGTTATAAACATCCTAGAGAGACCATCAGCATTTTGGTGGTGACATCCTGATCTGTGCTCAATAGTAAAATCAAAGGTTTTCCTTTGCAAGCTATATGACCTACAAACCCTTTGAGAAACATCTTTCTTTTTAAATCTATAGGGGACCTGGTTGACCAGTCCCTCAGAAGTTGGTACAACTCTTGAACCTGTGATAGGCTTTTTCAAGGGGTCCTTATAAAGGATTCCCTTAGATCTAGAGGGGCCTCCAGGGTTCCTCACCGCCTCTCTGTTGGGAGCAGGTTGGGTCTTAGGCCTCTTGGGTGGAGGGGCTGGGGATGTCAGGGCTCCAGGGGTCCAGGCACAGCAGTGCCATGAACCAACCACCCCCTCTAAGGTTTTGGCGCCTGCAAGCAAAAGCTTACACAGACATCCGCAACCCCAGCGGAGAAAGAGGGTTCGGGAATGTTGGTTGGATGGGTACAGGGGAAGTAGGAACACCGGATAGAGGTTGCAGGGTTCAGTAGAGGATAGGACACGGGTAATTAGGGAAAACACATTAACAAAAACAAGATTTGAACATTGCATTTAGTCATGCATGGTTACACCCATTGGGGGTGTCATTACTAACAAATCAAACAAAATATCAAGGCACTTAGCTTTGGGTTTGAGTGCTGGCCTCCTGCCTGCGCACACCAGATCCGGTTGCTCTCAGAAGCGATCAAACGCTGCAACAAGAGCAAAAATTAGGCAGTGCTCTGCACGGTTCTAAACTACAGCACTTCACTTGCACACAGTCGTTCACACACTCTCTCTCTCTCTCTCTCTCTCTCTCTCTCTCCCTCCAATAACACAGTGATTAGTCCCTAAGCCACGTGGGGCTCCTGCCGTGCGTTTCTGCCCAGATTCACACGTGAATAAAGTTACATGCAGCGATAACGTTCTCGCCTTAGGCGTACATGGAATAGAACCGCATGTGGTTGTTTGCACTTGCTGCCCGTAATGTTTGGGTTTTCAGGGCGTGCGTTTAAAAGAACCGCACGTGGTTGTTTGCACTCGCTGCCCGTAATGTTTTGGTTTTCTGGGCGGGCATTGGTTTTTTAAATGACATGCGGGAGCCGCACGTGGCTACTTAGTAGTCTATACATGCAATGTTAGTTTACAACCCGCACGGGTTAATAGAGGACCAAAAGTTAGTTGCAGGCTCCCGAGTTAACCCCCCATCTAGTAGAAACTGTTTGCTTCACTTATCTTTACTGAGCGCAGGGGGGCTTTTGGGTTTAGAGTGTTACCCCCTGCAAGTGATTCCCCTGTGGCTCCTTCCCCCAGCTGTGTCAAGCATGCGCTACTTATCTTTAGTTAACGAGGGGCCGGATGTACTGGTCCTTGGGGCGTGGCCCCTCGCGTTGTCCCCTCAGGTTGGAGCGCCAAAGAATGCAACCGCTCTCGCCGGAGTTCTGAGCACAAGCCCCGTGCTCAGAGCTTCGCGCATGCGCGTTGCCTTGCCACACCCCGTGTGGCTTGTGAAATGTAGTTTTTCCCACTAGGGCTGCTGGGAAGTGTGGGTCAGGAAGGCTTCTTCCTGAAAGAAGGGCAGAGAAGCCTTCTGTAGGGCCTTACACAGTTCAGATGTGCTTTGGGCAGTCTTTTCCCCTGCCTAATCCCTCTTATTCCCCCACACACACGTATGGGCACCTTGGGTACCCTTGGCACCCTGACAGGGGATAGTCAATGTACCTGCTTCCCCCTCCTCTTAGATCTTACCTTACCTACTTTAGGAGTTTCCCTCCCAATACTAGGATTTGGGTTGGGGTCTTCTGTAAAAGGTCCAACAGTCTGAAGCTTTTTGGCCTTAGACTTTTCTTTTCAGGTTTTCCACCAGCACTGAGAATTACTAGTTCTCTTAGGCCTCGAGAGGGGTCCAGATGGTCTATCCACCCCTTACTCAGAAGCAGGGGGGGTCAGAGACTCTAAAACTGGGGGAACAATGATGGAGCTTGGTTGGGGCTCCCATTTCCCTAACATACTAGCCTGAAATTGGCCTGGGTTAGAGGTCAATTTACTAACACCAGGGCTTGTTGTGGGGTTCTCTGTAGAGGTTCCCACAGGCTTAGAGTGGTCCTTTAAGGTGGCCTCTCTAGCCAATTTGGGTTGGTTCTGCTTCTCCACACTGGGAGGCCTGGGGGTACTGGATACTACTCCTAGGGTTTTTAGATCATTCCCCAACAGGCACCTCAGTCTGAACACTGACAGGAATCCTCACTGTCATGTTATTACACTGAATAAGGGCTGGTAGAATAGGAACCAATTGGACAGGACCTCCAGAAAATTTAGTGGGAACTTTGGGTGCCTTAGCAACAACCTCAGGCTTGAAAAAGCTTTCAACCACTATTGTTCTGCTGGCCCCAGTGTCTCTTCTGGCGGGAGTATCCTGTCCATTGACAAGAGCACTGTCCATGTAATATACTTTAGAGTTTTCTGGAAGGGAGTCATACACACCCCTATTCTGTTTGCTAACCAGACCCATGGACTCTAAGGATACAGTTGCATGAACACTCAAGGGTTCTTCAGCAAAAAATTCAGAGTGAACACTAGCCATTTGCACTTTCTCCTCAGGAGTGAAGGCTAAGGAGACTGTGCTGATCCCTGCAGGTTTACCCTTGCAACTGGGATCTCCTTTGCTAAAAGCAGGTGTTAAGGAGGGACCCGCAAAGGGAACTCATAGTAGGGCGCAAAGGGATTACCGGCACCGGTGTCCTTACCAGTGCCCGTTAGACCTTTGCGCCCTACTTGTAATGAGGCCCAATTTCTTCATCTCTAGCTCATGATTGAGCTCCATTTCTTTGAGCCTTAGTTCTTAATGTCTCTGTTCACTTTGGGCACTAATTCTTTTGAATTCTAGCTCAAGTCTCATTTTTTTCTAGAGTGATAAATTCAGGACTTAATGTGGGACCTGACAATGGTCCAGTAGCCACAGGGTGAGGCCTTTGAGCAGGCAGAGGGCCAGAGGGGGTGACATTGTTATCCTCCTCCTCCTCATCTGCTTCAACAATAACATTTTCAACATTATCATCCTCAATGTTTGCTACATTTGCTGGAGTAGTGGGCACTACAGCACCACTATCCAGACTTTGTTTTTCTAACAGTCTATCAATCATTTCTGATTTCCTGCCTTTGAAAGGAAGACCTTTCTGTCTACACAGATCCCTTAAATTATCAGCAGTATTAGTAAGGAGGGTCTCCTGGCTGTAACTTTCCATATTTTTGACTTTGTTTAAAATAAACTTGTTTTGATAGTTAGCCTAGTGGTTAATTGAACCAAGATACTAGCAGCACTCTAAAATGTAAATCCAATACTATTATCCTCACCGCTGTACACCATTGTTAGGCAGAATCCTGTGCAGTTCCCTTAGGGAGCACTACAGAAGATTAAGACTACAGGTGAGAGCAATAAATCCCCTTTGGTATCAGTCTGTACCACAAGGATTTAGTTGGTAGCTGTGGCTGAGCAGTCAGACTTATCTCAAGAGGGAGATGAGCAGTATTCAGGGTTTACACAATAGGCCTACAGTACTATGGCACAAGGAAACACTGACCAAAGCTTTATATTAAAAAGAATATATATATATTTATTTTACACACTTCTAGTTAAACACATTTATCACAGTTATTAAGCAAATTAAAATCAGTAAAGAAAAGTATACACAACTCCCTAATTAAATTGTAGACCAAGTGAACCAGAGTGAAAACTGAGCAAAATGGCACAGTGAAAACCAAACACAAATGGCACTCTAGCAATTTCTCACAAGGGAGGGAAAGCACAAGTTATACAAAAATATCTTCTTACACACCCTAGCAACACTTCCCATAAGTTTGTGAACAAGTTTAGGCAAGGCAGTACTTTAATACAGAGAATACTTAAATGAAAACCAAGCAAAATGGCACTTCACAAGTTTTAAAAGTGGGAAGAAAAAGGTGGTTATAAGAAGTAGATGCCCCAACACAGTTCTGGTTGAGAAGCATTCTAGAGAAGGCAGTTCTAACAAATTTAGCCAGAGTCAATAGGCCTGTGCCAGAGTCAGTGGTACAGGACAAAGGGCCCAGGAGCAAAATGTTCTTGTAGCTGCAGTCAAGTCTTTGGTTAACGATTCGAAAAGGTGGATGCAGAAGTTGACAGACAATGTTTAGAAGATAGGGGCGGCCAACCGAACAGGTAGGTAAAGGATTTAAAACACCTTTAGCACTACCACGCGAAAAGGTCCATGTACCTTAAAATGAAGAAGTGGCTCCTGCGGTGGCGGTTGTTCCTGGTAGTTCCTGCAGTTGGGGGGATCCAGCAGAGGAAGAGAGGCTCTCATCGTGGAGGAAGGTTCGAGTTACTGCACTACCCAGGGATGAAACCAGCCGCGGTGCTGCCCAACAAATAAAAGGTACGCTCCTTTAAATCGCTGTCCGGGTGGACGGGTGCCAGGCTATCCGATCTCCGAGAACAGGGCACTGGCGATTCGACCAGGGCAGGTCCAGGAAGGCGATTGGCAAATTGGTTGGCCCCACAAGCTCAAGGGAAGAAGGCTCTTACAGATGAAGATCTTCTCTCGTCGTGTGGAGAAAAGTGGTGAGACGCTGCAGCAGGGCTTCACCGGTGGTTCAGTCATTGCAGATGTCTTTGGCTTCTCTCCTGTTCGGCTTCTTAGTTCCAGTGGTGACGTCTTGCTCTTCCACTCCTCAGGACCCTGCTTTTATGCAAAAAGAACCCCATTCATTCAGCCTAGCTGTCACTCACACAGTGAAGTGGTCATCTTGGCGGTAGACCCTCCAGCCTGTCAGGACAGAGTGTGACATGGGTTGCTGAGGCAACCCTGTCCAGGGGTCCTTCTCCCCCTCCCACACAATGGACCCACCCCAGACTCAGTGGCGCCGAAAGGAGGGCTTCTTGGCAGAAGCCCGCCAAAAGGACGAACAAAGGATCCCCGACCTGGGTTAGGAGTTTAGAGAAAGACACAAGAAAGAATTTATATTAAAGTTCTGGCAAATAAAACCTACCGGAGTAAAGTTAATATTAAAATAAACTGTCAGAAAATGTGGTAGCCTCGAACAATGTGAAAATCCCATAGGGAAATATTCGCGGTCGAATATTTACGGTAGTAACCACTGCCACCAGCCAGAAACTTTTTAGAGAGGGACTGTACGGTACCCTCTCGAAAATGAACACCAGGGAAAAACTATTAACCCTTCCCTGTACCGCCATAGTAAGATGGGTTGTACTGGTTTAGTTCATAAAAATTGACTAGTAAAGTCAATGGGGACTTTACATGCCCTGGGAGACAGTACTCAGTCCCAGGGTATGGAGTCTATGTTTGGGGGTTGCTACAAAACCCCTGTGTCACTGCACGGAGGGTGCTGTGTAACACATGTGGATAAAGATGGTTCCTATGGGGGTGAGAAAAACCCCATAGACATTAACACAAAAATAGCCTAGAACACACATAGCAAAAATGCGTAAGAGTGGGAAAAAGAGTCTCACTCTTAGCAGGAGAAAAAAACAAACCCTTCAAATCCAGCAAAGCTGCTGGAGGACTCTATAGGTAGGGGAAATTAGCCATAGAATGAGAATTCTCCCTAACAGCAGCGATGCAGGATCTGAGAGGAGATGCATATAGCTGCACAGATAGCAGACAATTTGAACGACAAAGCAGAACAGGACAGTCTCGTCAGCAGAATGTATGTATCAGTGGAGCGAATATGCTATGGCATAGTTGGTGACATACAGATGACTAGTACATTCATGCATGCAGGGCATTAGTGATGATGTTTACGAGCAGACTTAGATCTAGTGCAAATACATAGGAAGCACGGTACATATCACCACAGCGTGCGCTCTAGGATCAGTGGAAAGAGCACTATAGTAGTTCGAGTCTTTGCTGCCGCACGGGCAGAGGTATGGGTAGTGTGCTGGAGATGGAGCGAGTCAAACAGGGGGAGAGTTAGTAGCATAGAGAGCAGGAGGAGCTGGAAGAGTGAATCTGCTGGCTCTTTGGAGTGAGCGTTCAGGGCTTGGGGTTGATGGGGAGATATGAGCTGGTCGGTAGTAAGTTATTGTGGAGGAATGCACTTACAGTTCATAGGTAAAGTGGTTTGGTGCACAGGCTGTGGCAAGACCGGCATAGACAGGCTAAGACAGGTACCTTTGTCGTGTACCTTTGTCGGTTGGCCGGCTTACGCCTGCCGGTCCGCCTAATTGGCTTATGAAGCTGATGCGGCAGGTGCTGTATCCAATCCGGTCGGGGCACAACAAAGCTGTTGTAGGGCTGGATGCGTTGTAGACTATCAACGGCCATCTTTGGAAGGGGGCTGCCACGTGTTTTTAGATGCGGTCGAAATAGCGAAAACCAGTATTACAGGCTGGAAAGCATGCCAAATTCTGCGGGCATGATTCATACGGGCCTCCTACTGAAAGTGGATGCAGCTAGTGATGCTGCAGAGCGGGCAGCAGAGTTGAGGTGTAGCTGCTTCTATCGTTGATCGTAATACCCCAAGGCCTCACCTTTGGATATGTGGCTGAAGGGGAGGTAGTGGGGCTGCTCCTGCAGCGGTCCATGCAGGCAGCCTTCCTAGGCCGAGCCAAATGCTGGATATATATTTCCCAGATCACTTCCAGTAATATTTGAACCAGCTCACTTCTTCCATGGTTATTTTGCTCTGCTCACATCTTTCAGGGATATACTACCCAGATCACTTCTTTTTTGAACATGGGCCTCATTACATTTTTTTAGTTTGCTGGTATCCTGACTTTAATCCTTGGCGGGATACCGGCAAAGTGACCTAACATTTCCACCACCTAATATCCTGGATTTTTCAGGATATTACAGGTGGTGGAAAGGCCCATAAATCCTCATTCCATGGAGTCCAATAAGACTTCATGGAGGGGAATGCCGGTATTACTGGTACCAGTGTTTTCTTGTCATTGGGGGTCTCATTTACCTCCAGATCAGTGACCCCGACCAGAAAACGTGTAGTTTTGCGGTGCAGTAAAAGTGCTGGTCACGAAATTACCATCATTTTTACCAGCACTTTTTCTGGTCTGCAAAACTTGTACTGAGGGCCTAGCTCAATTCTTACAGTGGTACAGTTCACAGCTCACTTCTTTCATGCACACAGTGCCCCTTTTCTTATTTCTTCCAGTGCTATAGTGCCCCCACTTATTTCTTTTCCGTTATCATGGTTATAGTGCCAAACTCACCTTTGGCGAGGATATACCCACCTCACATCTAGGAATATATTGCCCAGCTCACTTCTTCCATAGATATTTTTCCCAACTCACTTCTTCCAAAGACATATAGCCACGCCAACACATTTTTAAGGATACAATTCACAACCACTTCTTTCAGGGGCATAGTGGTGCTCTGTGTGAGGAGTCAGAAATGAGAGGCAGACAAAAAGTTGTATTATTCTCAACTTCAGATATCTTTATTAAAACAAAAGGGTTGGATGAAGGTCTCCCTGTCCCTCTCCTAAGGAGACTTTCCCTACCTAGGAAACTAAAACTAAAGATCAGTCTGGGCCGAGTCGTCAAAACTTATAAACTGCCCTTGTGTCCAAAACATACTAATCTGACCCTCACACTAGAAATGTTCAACTAAGGGTGCAAAGAAATATGTTAAACTTATACTTGGCAAAAAGTGTTCATAATCAAAACAAATAAATAAAACCAATAGAAATTATTTTCTCCAAGGAGACTCCTTGGATCCAGAGGGTGGTTCCCTTCCCCTGGATTTTGGTAGGATGGTGAAAAGTGTCTTTCAAACAACAGTTCCTTTAGGATGGCAGAAGTGTCCCTTTCAAACAATAATCATTTCAGGGTGGCAAAGGTGTCTCTTTCAAGTAATAATTCTTTCAGGATGGCACAAGTGTCTCTTTCAAATAATTTTTTTAGGGTTGCAAAATGGTGTTTGGTATACTCCTTTACCATGTGCTTTGCAAAATAAGTATGTTTCTTTGTACAACTTTGATGGATCTCGTGGTATACTCCCCTGCCAGATATCTTGCTTTTAACTTTGAGTGGATTACCTGGTATACTCTCCTGCCAGGAATCCCCTTTTTGGGTTATGTAGATCCCCTGATATAATTCTCTGCCAGGTATCTCCCCCCACAAATGTTCACTGCCTGATATATTCCTTTTATCAGGACGTTAATGTCTTTTATCATAACACAGTTGTATCACTTCACTGTGTTTCTATTTGCTTGAGGTTTAACTTGTTTCAATTTTCTCCACCTCGATATTCCATCACCATATCTTTATTTCGGCATGAAGCCATACAAGTTCTCACAGCAACAATGTATACATCACAAAACTATATCATTACTATTAGAAAAAATAAAGAACAAAAATAGAATAATCTCGGGCTCCAGAATTGTCTCAGAATAATACAATGACCTCTCAGACTAGCTTATTCTGCGATCACCCTTAATGCACATGACTAATGGAGGGCCTTCAGACCTTTCCCCCAGAGGAACTGCATTCACTCCTGACAGTACAGACCCCTGTGGCATTTTTTACCTGGAATATGGACTCAGAACAATTGCACTTTTTGTCAGGGACTTGCGAGATCTATTAATCATCAGTATATCCCTTGCCATTTTGGGGTCACTGAGCTTTAGCTCAACACTGTCTGAAGTTTCCTCCCCCATTCTAGAGATCCTTGTACAATCAACAATAAATTCCCTGGTTACAAAGCTGCATCCCCTCATGTAATAAAGCCATTGTCAGTATTTTTTTCAAAGTGCTTCCCTTGGTTCGTACCGCTTTGAAGACAATGGCCCTCATTATGAGGTGGGTGGTAAGGGATTACTGGCACCAGTAAGGACACCGGTGCCGGTAATCCCTTACCACCCTATTCTGAGGTCCCTTAGCGGGTCCCTCCATTAACGCCTGGTCTGACCAGGCGTTATGGACGGGACTCGTTAAGGGACTTCAGCGCTAGTAACGGTACCGCAATTTGCGGTACCGTTATTAGCTACTTCCCCATTCTCATTGAGCCCTATAGGGACTCAAATGGGAATGGGGAATGTTTTTTTTCAATGGGGACTTACCGGTCGGAATGGACCGGTTTAACAGGGCCAGGAAAGGATCACAACATCCATATATAAGGTGAAGTGACTGCTAGCATGCTGTAGGAACATCTGATGTGCTACTTATGTCTTTGCCAGCTTGCTGTGTGAACGCGGTAGGAAAAGGTTACGTGCCTCTGATGCTTGAGCTAGTTTTCTATGGCACTAAAGGATTTTGAATCCTTTGCTACATGGTTTTATTCACTCACACAGTTCTCTCTTAAAGGGAGAATGTTTTCAATTTCCTCTGCTTCGGGAATACATAAGGTATTTGTTTTTAGGATGGGGAGAGCCTTATATTAGTAATTGCACACTATTTCTCACATCCCCCAGGTGTAGCAGCTGTCATCATTAGAGGGACAACGGGGGTCATTATGACCCTGGTGGTAGCCGTGCTGGCAAATACAGTCATGAATTTTCCGGCGCCCGGAAGGGGCAATTACCGGGGCATTACAGCCCTGGTGGAAGCGGTAATTGCCCATTCCCGGTCGTCGGAAAATATTACTCCCCATTCCCATTTGAGTCCCATTGGACTCAATAGGAATGGGGAGGACAGATGCACCGGCGCCATTCATGAATGGTGCCGGTGCTTCCGTCAAGGTCTGCGAGCGGGTGCCGTTCTGCCCACCAGGTCAGACCTGGCGGGCTGAAAGGCACCTGCTCGCAGACCTCCTAGTTTGCTGGTCCGGTAACAACGGTGCCGGTAGCTTACCGGCACCATTGTTACCTGATCGGCAAACTCATAATAAGGCCCAATGAGTCTCATTATAAGTTTGGTGGTATCCTGCCGGTAAATCCGGTGGGATACCACCAAACAGAATTACTCTTACCGGCACTCGGTCTTTTGGAATTATCGGCAGATTCCGAGTGGGGAATCTGTTGAATATTTATGGCAGTTTTACCCTAGATGGTCTGAACACTGGGGGTGAAAGGTACCGCCACATGATAGCCCATTGAGGACCCACTTATCTGCACACAACATAAGAGTGGTAAGTGTAGCCCACCAGAATATACGGCACTGGAAGAGACACAGGTCACAGTCAATGAAAACACTGGGGGTAGGATAGGGTACCGCCACTAACCAACCCTACTCAAAAACTCACCCTTCTGCATACACCTCTCAAACTGTGAACTAAACAAAACCACATCTCTACAGCACAAAAAAACGCACAAACTTCACCACACCGCAACAACAAAACAAATCACACATCAGCACATGATGGCTACCAACCAAAAAACACACCTACACTCTGTGAATGGTGTAAAACAAAGTAAAGCTGCCAACAGCACATCACAGCTCCTTTGCTCTTTCTCCTGCTCAGTTTTACTAACTTACACCCCCCCTTGCCCTCGTGCCTTACTGATATGCCAGTGTGCCAAGGGACCACGCAGGTGGTGACAGTGCACGATATAAGAACCTTTAACATAACCTAACGTAACATTTAAAATACTCACTGAGTGCCTTAGTGGTAGCTCAAAATTCTTTGTTTTGTTTGAAATGTTTCATCTCCATGGTATAGCTTGATGATTCGTCTGTAAGGCTTTGAGTCTTGAGTGTGCTCTTTCTTCTGACGATTCGTAATAGCACTAACACAGTGTTTGGGCACAGATGGTGAATTAAACTTTGGAGTACTAGTTGCATTGTTTTGTAAACGCCACACACAATAATTGGAAGGTTTGGTTACCCACAACTGAGTTTGCAAACAATTATGTTGTGCAATCTGCTGGCCTGATGTCTCTTTTCTTTTTTCTTTACCTCATGTTATCCCTGCCCAGCCAGTTGGTACCTGCTTACAAGAATTTGTTGTGAGATTCTGTTAAAACACATGTGGTTGTAGAAAACTTAAGAGAAGCTAAAAATGTTCTGCAGAGATTTGCAGAAGCTTCAAGACAATCTTCCGATTTGGGGGATGAGGAGTGCTTTTCTGCGTAGTTTTGGACTAGTGGTTTCTTCACACTTAAGCTTACACCTCATATGCGTGGTCCCTTTTGATCATATTCTCAATTCAGTTGCTCCCCGCCTGAGCTTGTCTAAGCCCTGAAAGATCCGTTCAATTTTCACATTTTGGCCAGTGAAACCAGTTGAATGTCATCTATTTTTGATTATTCTCTCAAACCTTCATGGCTGTGTCACTGAAAGGTAATGAGGACTTTCAGGTGTCTGAGATGTGTGATGCGCTCCATTTCCTGCGATTTGCCATATCTTGTTTTGCAACTCCCACAGATGCTCAACCATTGGTGGCCTCCTTTGCTGCTCTAATTTCTGTGCAAGACTCCTAGTGCTGAATTGGGAGCATATTTATCAGGCATACATAACCCATTTCTGCAGCCATATCATCCCAGTGATTCTGCACATGAATGACTTCCTTGAGTTAGTTTCCTGAGGCAAACGGGATATTCCACCAGACATGATGTCCTAGCATTGACCATGAACACACTTTTATTTGGCTAAAACGTATAATGTGCTTGTTGTGAGAAGTAGCGATGGTCTTGTGTTGTCCCTTCTATACAATAAAATCAAATGGGAGGGTTTTTAGATTATTTTGAAGCTGTGCACAGGAACTGGGGCTAGTGACTGAAGGGAAAGATTCAGCAAATATTACAGCATTTAAAGGACTGGTGTTAAGGAGAAAGCTAGAATGAAATCGTAGAAACAGTTGTAGGTACATTCCTAGATGATCGCCCTAAAGCATTTATATGAAAGCGTTCCTGACACCTTCGTCCGATGCGAATTCTGTTTGATGTATTATGGCTAGGTGGCAAGTCAAGAAAGTATGGCAGTCTGATACAAAATGTCCAAACAGAGAAGTTTGTCGACTCTGTGATTGGGGTTTAGACACTCTGTTACATGTTTTATTTGTTTGTGAAGCACACAAGAGCAATATGAGAGGACCTAAATAAATATCCCTTTCTGGGAAATATATGTACAAATCAGCTGCAGAAATATGGAAACACAAAATATATATAGGAGGTAGGTGGAACAAATACAATCTGCCACAGCAAAGCACAGTGTTTTAAACCGTTCTTTAATAGCTTTTTAAGGATTTTGCAGTTTCTAAAATATGCCTTTGACTGCCCTTTTTTGATTTGTATGGCTGCAGGACCTTGGTTTTAGATGTTGCGTTTTTAGAGAGGCTCTATGACCTCTGATTTCTGGATATGTCTCCGACTCTAAATGCAGTTTCACATCTCATATCTGATAATGTATTGGCCATGTTTTGCCTCACTTAGATTTCGCACTAATGACCATGCTGACTCTAGGTCTTTATATATGTTGCAGAGATTAATTGAACATAACATAGTGTTTCTTGAGCTTCATTTCCCTTATCACTTCTTTAGGATTCAAGAGTGTAGACCCTCCTCCAGTCTGCCTCGACCTTTCCTAGATCTTACTCTACGTTGTTTGACGCTTTGTATCTAAAAATAGCAGTCTTGGTTGCTTAATTCTCTGCGTCCTGAACAAGGGTCACATTCTAAAATAAGGTCTCCTGGGAGTGACCAGACTCTCAACGTACATCTGTACTTTACTTTAGATTTAATGCCAACTTCTCTTGGGGGTAGTAATACATAGTTTCTCAACATACTTCAGTTTTATTTGACCTACTTTGTTTTTTTATAACTCTCAGTTCTAAAGGACAATAATCGATGTTACTTGAAATGGTTTCTGTTCTCAGCTTCCCACATTTGTGTTCCTATCTAGTTCGTTCCCATACATCAATTGGCATCATCCCATTGCTTTCTTGACACAGCCTATTAATAATGTTTTTTGGGAAGAATACGATTTTGACTCCCAACATGCATCACAATTGAATGATATTACTGTGCTGTTGACCTATATTGTGCTTGACCTTCAGTAGTCTTGTCCTAGGAAATTATTCATCATTCCCTACTTCTGGATATGTGGTCAAGCCTTTTCTTGCTCTCCTTTTTGAGGGAACTACTTTTCCCTTCTTGCATCATATTTCTTCTGGAAATTTCTTTACAGTATTGACATAGCCATTAAGAATATTACTCCTGATATTTTAATGACTTATGTAGAGTCGTTATGAATAAAACAGACAACTTGGATGACCCTGAGAGGCTTACAAAATCTATAATGAAGTCATGTTGGAAATGCTGGATAAGTATGCCCCTATGAAAGATAAATCAGTTAAAGACCTGCTTAATCGCCACAAATGGTTCTCCCCTGCACTTGCCGAATTAAAAAACAGCAAAAGACAGGCAGAACATACTTGGCACAAAAATAAATCAAATGAGAACCTGTTAGCATGGAAACTCATTGAAAAGCAGTATAAGGCGATGATCACAGAGACTAAGAAATCTTTCTATGATGATCAAATTAACCAGGCCGGAGATAAAACAAAGGAACTCTTCCGTCTTTTTAGAACCTGGGAGAAACCCGCGGTCTGTAACCCTTCTATTAAACCCACCACTGACGATTGTACTAGAGTTCAGAAGGCCTTTGCAGATAAACTGCTGAAAGCCCAAAAGAAAATTGAACAGGAAACATTAACTTTTCCATCGTCTGATCCTCTGCCTACACCTAAATCCCCTAAAATAGGCAATCCCACTAATCCTTCAGGCAATTTCAATTTCATGGAACCTAATTTAACCGAAAATGCTGGAGTTACTAAACAATATGCACCCCACAAACTGTCCGGGGGAAACCTTCCCCTCAAAATACACATTGGAGCATCGAGAACTGTTTGCACCATTCCTTTGTCGGTTTGTTAGTTCATCCTTCTGTACTTGTTCCATCCCCCAATCCATTAAAAATGTGGCACTTACCCCTTTGCTAAAAAAAAACGGGTCTGGACCCGTTAGACGCGGCTAACTTAAGACCTATCACAAATACTTTGGGCCTCATTACGACCCTGGCAGTACGGGGTAAACGGCGCCGTAAAAGGTGCCGGCGCCGTTTACCGCGTACCGCCTCATTACAAGGTCCCCTCGCGGGACCCAGGAAGCAGCGCCTGGTCAAACCAGGGGTGCTTACCGGGTCCCGCGAGGGGAAGAGGGAGCAAACAACGGGCCAACTCGTAATGGTCCGTTGTTTGCTCCCTCTCCCATTCCCATTCAGCCCTATAGGGGCTGAAATGGGAATGGGGAAGGACCGGGTCCGGGTCCTTGGAGGGAGGAATTACCGGGCCTTCCGAAATCGGAATGGCCCGGTTATTCCTCATTCTGAGGACCCGGACCCGGACGCGATTTCGGCAGCAGCCATGCCATCAATAGCGGCATGGCTACCGCCGAACTCGTAATGAGGGCCTTTGTTTTTTCTTAAGCTTATTCATAAGGCAGCTACCACAGAGCTCCAATCTTACATATTTAATACCGGTAAATTGCATGTGAAGCAGTCAGGCTTCCGGAGCTTCCACGGAACTGAGACCGCACTGCTGGATTTACAAACACACATGCTTGGTAAACTTGAACACAACAAGTCAGGGCTGCTGATGTTATTAGACCTTTCGGCAGCCTTGGACCTGCTGGACCACAAAATTCTGCTCAATAGGATGGCGACTATAGGGGGTCTCTCCAACAATGCCATTACTTGGTTTAGATCCTTTTTGGAGGGTCGCCAGTCACGTGTCTATTGGGGCGACTGTGCTTCTGAGCCACAGACTATAACATGTGGAGTTCTCCAAGGGGCATGTCTTTCCCCCTTACTGTTCAACATTTATATTTTACCCTTATGTGTTGAGTTGGAATCCCTGGGGACCTTTTTCTGTAATTATGCAGATGATTTTCAATTGGTACTGAACATAACCGTGAACTACGATGTTGATCAACAAACTTTAACTGTAGCATATCACGTCATACAACAATGGATGTCAGCAAATTGGCTTTGCTTAAATGCTGCCAAAACTGAGTTGATGCTCTTTGGCTCTCAGCATGCTCAATCCAAACTAAACCAAAAATATAATTGCTTCTCCATTGAAGGCAATCAAATTAAGATTGTACAGAAAGTCAAGACCCTGGGCACTTACATGGAGGAAAGTCTTGATAGTGAGGCACATGTCACAGCCATCGCTACCAACACCAACTACCATCTAAAAGTACTTAGACAAGTAGCCCCATTAATATCGGTGGAAAACCGTATAAAACTCGTAAGAGCAGTGATTCTGCCACGTGTGGACTATTGTAACGCCTTATTAGGAGGAGCCCATAAAGCTGATATTCAACAGTTGCAGAAAATACAAAATGCAGCCGTGCGAATCATCTTTCAGATGAAAAGTTCGGAACCCACTAGTGCTGCAAGAAAAAACTCCACTGGCTTCCGGTGGCAGCTCGCATCCAATTTAAACTGCTTACTACATGTCATAAATGTATTTTTGGTAATGCTCCCCTATATTTGAAGGAGAAGATCAGCATCTATCAGCCGAACAGATGTTTAAGATCTATGGAAGGCTCCCTGTTGGCATTGCCTCTGATAAAAAGATCCTGCGGACTAGGGCGGGCCTTCCATGTTCAGGGTGCACAAGCCTGGAACACCCTACCATCTCGGATACGTAAGAGAGAAGATCACCTTGTCTTCCGTAAAAATTTGAAGACAATCCTGTTTAGCTAGGATAAACTTCCAGTTTTCTCGTCCTACCTCTGTCTTTCGGCTCCTGGATGCCTGCAGGCTTTGGCGCCTTATAAATCCAATTAACATAACATAACATAACATAACATAACATAACATAACATAACATAACACAACATAACATAACATAACATAACATAACATAGGGACATACACAGAAGCACGTGCAACCCAGCCCCAGAAGACAAGGGGAAGGGGAAAGTGACACAAAGGAAAGCAGAAATCCACGGCACCAGTAGAGGCAAACCCTTCAGAAGTGGCACATTATACCCACACGTAAGGATCAGCGAACCAAGGTGAGATCACGTGGAGGCCAGACACGTGCCACAATGCACAAAAGAACTCACCCCGCCTAAGAAATGTCGCAAGGTGTGCCAGTAGATGCTGGTGCAGAAGTCGCCACAGGGGCTAACCTTACAAACCCAGTGACATTTCTACGATACCCCAACCCATTCACGCTAGAACCCCAAGAAGACCAGGGCCAGAGATGGCAGGAGTGGATGGAAGAATTAGAAAGACTTCATGAGGGTGGTATGGAACCAAGAAGCACCCAACAAAATAGATATTTTTTACAAATCTTGTAGGGAAGGAGATGAAAGGGATCATAAAAGCCATCCCACCCCAGGAGAAGTCGACATATCAACCTCTCACAGCTGTGATCAATGGAAAGTTAGTAGTCCTTAACAACAGAGACTACAAAATATACACTTTCAACCAGTGCACGCAAGTGCCTTGTGAGACGATTGACCAATTCATACTCTGACTGCAAGGAAAATAACATACTGCGACTTTGCAAACTTCAACGACAACAAAGCCATCAGGCTGAGAGTAATAGAAGGATGAATATCCTCGCAGTTCAGAAAACACCTGCTAAAGAAACCACTCTCACTACAGGAGATAGCAGACCTCGCAAGGGTGCATGAAAGAGTCGACGTGCAAGCAGCCAACATAGAAAATCCGAAGAAAACAGACACAGTGGCTGCCATCACCATCATCCTACAGGAGCAACACCTCATCAAGAAACATGGAACACAACCGTCGGCCCCCAGCAGATAGACAATGTTATAGGTGTGGGTCGAATTTCCCCACAAGGGCCAGTGCCCAGCCATCGAGCAAATGTGCATGAGGTGCGACCAGGAGAATCATTTCCAAGTCATGTGCCGGGAGAAAACACCACTGCTGCCTGCATACAGGCCACCTCCACAGCCAAACCCCAACAGGATATAAGACCCGCTGAGAACACCCAACCCGCACCCGTGCCCTTGCCCAGAGAGGAATAGCAGGAGAACCAATCCAAACAGAAACATGGTGACATACTCAACCCATCCAGGGTTCATAAGGGCTGCAGAAAATGTTAATGTCGACCCACCTGGTAGACACTCAGAGACACCAGAATACCCCTTCCACGCACAACCGAATCAGGTGGAGGACCAAAGATCAGAACGAGAATACACTACGGGTAACCCATACGAAAACCCTCCAGCAGAAGAACCATTAGCAACTGAGCCCTACTATGAATACAACAGATATAGCAGAGAATATGTCTGGCTGATTTGACACCTCAGATGATAGTGCCACACAAAAAGTACAGTGCAGATGGGGGGACTACACAGCCCATTCCTTATCGATACAGGAGCCACTGTGAACGTCATGAACGAAAGAACATATCACACCATTGCAGGCGCCTATCCACTACAGCTGTCCCAGGCTTGCATCTTCCAGTGGAGAGCAACAGTTCCTCTCTGATCCAAAGGCCAATTCTGCTGTGATCTGGTACACAGAGGACAATGCATACTCGCCATGATCCACGTCATACACAGCCCCGGGACGGGAGATGTCTTCTCAGCTACAAGACGGCCACCGCCTTGGCCCTCATCAACATACAATATGACCAATCCGAGACGATACAGGCCCTCCCGCCAAACGCCCAGGCACTATGTACACTCTCACAACAGGAGTTGGACATTGACGAGCTGAAGGTCATGTTCCCAGAACTGTTCAAGGGAGTGGGAATGCTGAGAGACACCGTCATCAACTCCAACACCGACCCAACAGTGTGACCAGTACCACAACACCCTCAGAGAATTGGGTTTCACTTTAAGCCCAAGTGACGCATGACATCATTGAGAGAGTCAACGGGCCCACATCGTTTCTCCTCTAGTAGTTGTACCCAAATCCGACGGATGCCTACGTCCCTGCGTGGACATGCAGATTCCCAACACCGCAATCCAGAGGGAGACACCTAGATATGCTAGTAAGAGTCAACCAGGCCACCCGATTCTCCAAGTTGGACCAAGTTGGACCTGAACCAAGGTTATCACCAGTTGGTCATCAACCCGGCCTCAAGACCCATAACCACCTTCACAACACATGAAGGATTGTTCCGCTACACGCAGCTCAATTTTGAGATATTTCAAGAAACAATATGCCGATTGATTGCACCCATCACAAATGCCTTCAACTATAGCAATGACATTTTGGTGTTTGGCATCACCCAGGAACAGCATGATGACGCCTTAAGGCAGGTTATGCAACATTCTACATAAAGCCGGCCTCAGCCTCAATGGACCAAAATGCACCATCAATAAACACAGCCTATGCTTTCTTTCGGCCACATATTCTCCGACCAAGGGATCGGAGCAGACCCCAACAAGATCAGCACTATTGTGAATCTAGAGGCTCCGAACGATGTGGAAGAGCTGCGTTCTTTCTTAGAAATGGCGGGATACTGCACCCGCTACCTGCCACACTATGCAACACTCACCAACCCACTCCAGCAACTCCTCAAGAAGGACCTCCCCTCTTGAATGGGACAAACACTGTCAAAGGGCTTTCTGTACTATCAAGTAAGAACTGGCCAATAACTGCCAGCTGGCCTACTTCAACCCCAACTGGGACACCAAGATCACTGTCAATGCCAGTCCGGTGGGACTAGGGGCCATACCTGTCCAGACAGATCCTAACAACAAAACCAGCATAAGGGTGGTTGCGTATGCCAGCAGAGCACTCTCCAACAACGAACAAGCGTGCTCCCAGGCAGACCGCGAAAGCCTGGCCGCAGTCTGGGCTGTGAGAAATTCCCTCACTTCATCATTGGATGGCCATTTGTCCTCATCACGGATCATCACGCACTCGTCTCCCTGTTCGGGAATCCCAAGACCAAGATGCCGCAGCGCATTGAACGGTGGGGCATCAGGCTACAAGAGTATGATTATACCATTGTCCATAAACCCGGGGGCGAGGCCAACCCAGCGACTATTTATCATGGCACCCCGGAGGGCCGGTGGAGAAAATCTTGGAACACGAAGCGGAGACTTACATTGCCTATCTATCCCTCAATGCTCTACCCCCCACCATCACAAGCAACCTCTTTGCTGACAGAAGCCAAACAGACCCCACCATCCAAGCGGCAATCCAGCTGACAAATACTAACAGGTGGCGTCACTTGATGGCGGAACACTTTGCGACCGGGTAGGTGGACAGGAGGGACCTGCAGAAAATGGCAAAGATCCACAAGGAACTTGCCGCGATGGACCAAGGCACACTCCTTCAGGGAAATCGCCTAGTGATCCCTAAGAATCTAAGGAAAGCCCTGGGAATCATCGCAAACAAAGGTCACAGCAGGGGTCGCCAACACAAAAAGATACTGCGAAACCAAGTGTGGTTCTCATATATGGACACGATAGTAGAAGATACTCTAAGGCACTGCACACTGTGCCAAGTAACCGCAGCAAACAGCCCCCCAGGCCCGCTACAAAGAGCACCCCTACCAGAAGGACCCTGGCAAAGGGTAGCTATGGACCTCTACGGACCTCTAGAAGAAGGAGGCCATTTACTAGTGGGCATCGATGAACACTTCCCCTTCCCCCTGGTAAAGCATGTCCGGTCCACGGCGTTCCACCAAGTGGTGGGAATAATAGATGAACTGTTTAGTGAGTGGGGAGTCCCCAACACAGTAAAAACAGACAATGGCCAGCCATTCCAGGACCAGGACTTCCGGAGGTTTGAGGCACACCTTGGGTTTAACCACCAAAGAATTACACCCCTATGGCCACAAGCCACAGTATGGTAGAACGATTTATGGCCACCATCTAAAGGACATGCCAGAAAGCAGCTGCAGACTTAATGCCGATGCCCAAGACATCTCGCAAATGCTGAGGAGCTATAGGAACACGCCGCATGAGACAACTGGACGGACACCCACAGAGCTTATGGTAAAGTACAAGCCGAGCACTCGGCTACAACAGCTCGAAGACTACACCCCAGCAGAAGATGCAGAGATCAGGAAACGAGAATCTGAGAAAAGGAGGAAAGCCAAAGAGTGGACAGATCGGAAAAGAAAGGCTGAAGAACATCAACTCCCCATCTGCGAGGTCGAACTCATCAGGTAGAAGCAACAAAGAAAGACAGATGCGAGATATGGCCCTGAGCTGATTCTGGTCACCGACGTCAAAGGACCAATGGTCACAGCCATGGGAAAAGATGGGGAGATCACCTGAAATGCCTCCTTCTTCCCAAAGCTATTCCAAGAGGACTCTGACAGGGATCCACACATGACAGAAGAAGAAGAAACCCAAACAGAAGGGAGAGGATCTCCCACCAGAAACATCGGAAGGAGAGACCCGCAAATCACCCAGCCGCCCGCAGCCAACCATATGGAGGCCCCCGTCTCATTGAACAGATGTAGGCCAAGAACCTCCCTGATAAGCAACGGGGGGGGGTGTTACAGAGTAGAAGAGTGCAGCCCCTTTAAGAGGGGAGGACTGCAATGGGAAAGGGGAAGCCTAGGGAGGAGGTGAAGGGGAGGGGCCAGGGGAGGGACAAGGCAGTTGATGTATAGTTAATAAAGGAGTAAGAAGCACAGAGCCGTTGTCCGCATCCTCTGTAATGTATGCGTGATTGAGACACAACATCCACTTGCTGAGTTATTCCAATTGCTTGTCGGCACCGCAACCTCACCAGAATGTCCCAGGTTTCTACAGGGTCTTACACCCAGCAACTCCTCCCAGCATTCTCTGGCATTCTGTGGACATAGGTGCGTCTGTTGGAAATCTACTTTCTTGTTTCTGCTGGCCAACATGTTTCAGCATGTCATGTGTTCAATAAAACATAAATGCTTCATCATGCGTCTGAAACAGTGGATAGACTTCGATTCCTGGAGTTGGTTCTCTGTGGGGGCTGCCTCACCGCTTCAAAACATGAAAGTCTTTGTCCTTGATTACTGCATGTTATGCTGCATAAGCACCTCTGAATACAAAAATCATTGAGGACAATGCAATGGGTGATATTTATGTTGTCTCGCATATATTGAGTTCTGCATCCAGAAAAGTTTGGCAGAACTATTTTACAGAAGTGTTAACTCTCAACGTGCCAAAGGCTAGGCATTGGCCATTTTGTGCACAGCTCACTCAGAGTTGAACATGGACCTATGTCCTTGACAAATACGTGGAACAGGAGTACATATGCCCGAAAAGGGAACCATTTAAAGATTTAAAACAATACATAGAGCGATTCAGACATACTTGAATAACTCGTCAGTAGTGTGGTCTTGCATTTAATTCCGACCATGAGCAACCATGCCCTCTGCTCCCGTTCAACAGGAAGAAGTGGGATAGGAAATGCCAGACATATCACACGCTTTGTGCAAAGCATTTTTTGATGTAGGGTATAGCGCATAGGCCAACAACATTCAAACCTGCTATCTATCCCTAAACTTATTTCAAGACATTGTTGGGGTCAAGCTAGAACCTGTTTGTGTCTGTCCTGTAATCAGTTCTGTATCAGATTGGACATTTTCTAACGGGTCCGGAAAAATTGAGATAGTCATGCAACTTGCTCAGAAACACCCCAACCAAGGCTGTAGGGGGATTAAAGATAAAAAAATGCACTGGATCCATACCCAGCAGCGTAACATAAAATGAAGCATGCAGTAAGGATCCACTGGGATCCCTGTCACCCAAGAGATTCACAGTTCAGGGATTTCAAGGGATCCAACTTGGGGGTGGAATAGGTGTGGACCCCCTGTACTGCAAAGATGCCCGTTATTCCCCTGAGCATAAGAGAAGTAAGAGGAACATTATTTGTTCTCAGTGTTGTGACAGAGCCAGCATTGTGGACCTGTCAAGGGTGGGGGGGAGCTCACCCCCCAAACCTCCCGTTGCCCCATGTTTTTAATCCCCAAATCCCTCCCCACTTGTTCCCCATATATATATATATATATATATATATATATATATATATATGTATATATATATATATATATATATATATATATATATATATATATATATATATATATATTTTTTTTTTTTTTTTTAATGCAGTATTTTTTCGGTACCTTTTTTTGGTAAAAAAGGCCTAGAACAAAAAATGGTTGTAAAATCACTGGATACCAACAGACACAGAGGGGTAGTTGAAGGTACGAGTGATAGTAAGAAGAGGAGTAGGAAAAGAAGTAAGATTAAAGGGTGTAGGTGGAAAAGCAGACTGAGAGATGGGAGGGACAGGGATGTGATGGAAGGAGAACAACGTAAGAGGCCAGTATATAGACAGCTCAGGTATGAGAAGGTGTGGAATGAGTGAGAGTGACGCAGGGTGAAAGAAGGCACCATTCCCTATTCCCTGAGACTACTAAGTGGGGAAAAGAGAGGGAAAGTTAGAAGATCACTAGAGAGTCAGCTAGCCAACGATTTAGGGAAAACACCATTAGCCCAGAAAGCGAAAGACAGATAGGGGTTCCCGTTCCTAGTGCTACCAACATCCCTGATATGGTAATCTGGGTTAGGGAGAAGGGGACAAGGCTGGGGTAAACAAAAGAGAGAGGGCCAGCCCTAGCGCCAAATATCCAAAGCCCCACTAGACCCAGACACCATTGACACAAGAGATACTACTATCCCGTCTTTAACAAATTTTAATAAAGTTACTTGAACTATATATGTCAGAGTCAGCCTGGATCTCTGTGGGGGCCCCCCATCACAGTGTTAACCTGATTTGCTATCCTTGGAGTCCTTGAGTACTTGATGATCATGCTTTACACTAGATAGAAGGGATGACAATGAAGGTGGTTGGCAAAAGTATGTGAGACAAAGTTCTGATTTAATGAGAGAATTCTTGGCTGTCCAATTGCTTTAATGTTTCAAATAAAATGTATCAGTGTTGCAGGGTTTCCCTACCATGTGTGAGTTTGGTAATCATCTAGGGGAACGCCCCTGTGATCAATTTATTTTGGAGTGTAAAAACAGTAAAGTGAGAGAAGCGTTATGGTCAAAAGGGAACCCTTCATTAGATGAGGACCTCAGAATTGCAAAGGAAGTAGAGCATACCAATAAATCTGTGAAAGAACTTGAAAAGAGGCAAGATACAGATAACAAGTCGGAAGGATCCAACTTGCCAGAAGTGTTGGCAATACAAGATAAAAACACAATGAAAAGGAAACAATTTAGTAAAAAGTAAAAAAGATCAAAGTTATGAAAGGAAAAGAGGAGCCAAATTCAAGGAGAAAAGAGATGTCAATGACAACAGAAGAAAGTGATCTAGGTGTGGTAGCATGTATCACATTGCCAGCAGTGAAAAGTGTCCCGCACTTAAAGAAATCTGCAGAAGATGCTATAGAAAAGGTCATTTGACGAATTGTTGCAAAACAAAAAAATAGATTGCATTGAGGAACTATGTGAGGAAGTTGAAGAATGTACCTTAACAATTGAAGAGTCAGAAGTCAACATAGTGGAAGATCGAGATGCTAATCTTGAAAAACCTATGGCAAACATATAGATTGGTGGTTTGACAATTAAGATGGTCATTGACTCTGGTGCCAAGTATACATTATTGCCAAAAATAATTTTTGAAAAACACTTTAAATTGCGTACTAATTTGAAGGAGGTTGATGTGAAACCTGTTGCTTATGGTGGTAAACGTATTGAGTTAGAAGGGTGGTTTTGGTCAAATATGAAGTTCAAAGGCAGAACAGCAAAAGGGAAGGTATATGTTTCAAAGAAAGGAATGCGTCAGTTACTAAGCTGGTCTCATCAAAGGAGATTAAAGATAAAACTGAATCCCAGTGCCGAAGAAACGGTTTATGTAGTGGATCAGGAAAGGCAATATGAGCATTTTGAACATCATCCAGTATTTCGGGATGAACTGGGATGTTTAAAGAACTATAGGCATTACATTTGTATGAAAAGTGAAGCAGTTCCTGTAGTACAAAAAGTCAGGCCGGTTCCTTTAGGTGAGGTGAAGAAAGAGCTTGAAAAGATGGAAGCACAAGGAGTAATTCAAAGGGTAGAATCTTCTGAATGGGTGTCACCATTGGTTATAGTACACAAACCAAAGGGAAAACTTAGGTTGTGTATTGACCTTAGATCGGTAAACAAGTGTGCAATTCCAGACAGACATCCTCTGCCCAATATAACGGAAATGTTAGGAACTGTAAGAGATGCTAAAATAATGAGTACCTTAGATCTCAAATCAGCATATCATCAAATTATGTTACATCCCAGATCCAAGAATGTTACAGCTTTATTACTAGTGAGGGTTTATTCCAATGTAGAAGGATGCCTTTTGGTTTAATATCTGCAGCATCTGTATTTCAGTGGGTGATGTATCATTTATTCCATCATATGCAAGGTGTACTTTGTTTTCAAGATGATGGGCCTCATTACGACCCGGGCGGTAAGTGAATAATGAGGCCGGTAAAGGATTATCAGCATCGCTTACCGCTCCGGCCGATTATGACCTGATAAAGCGCTATTAGCGGCACTGTAATTAACGGTGCCGCTAAAAGTGCCAAGTGCGCGGGCACGCGACCACCCATGCCGCAAATACCGGCATGGCGCAAACAGGGGAACATTACGAGTCACGCGGACATGCAATTAATGCCCTAGTGAAGGCCGTAAAGTACCTTACCGCCATGGTGCAAATACCGGCATCGCGGACCACCCGTAAACGGCCATGTGCAGTGTTCCCACCTACCACAGGTGCACATAATCAGCAAAGGTGGAGGCAATACAGACTGGGCCAGCAGAAAAGGAGCACACCCCACCCCTTCCCACACCCAGTCACACTCCACAATGATTCCAATACTACTAGCAATGCAGGGGCTGGAGGACATGATTGCAGTGGAAGTGCTACTACAACAACAACAACAATAACAACAACAACAACAACAACAGGCAGCACAGAGGAGACGCAGGAGGAGAAGGAGGGTGAGGCGGGCCCAGCATGCCCCACCAGTGCAGCCCCCAATTCCACGCATCAGAGCCAGTCCATTCAACCTAACTCCTGAGCAGATCCACATCCTGTACCGTCTGGACCGGGACACCATCACCACCATTGTGGACATGATACATGACAACATTGTCAGCCTGATTGAAACACGCACCGCCATCCCACCCCTACTGAAGGTAGTGTCTGTGCTCCACTTCCTGGTTACAGGCACCTACCAGCACACAGTGGGGCACATGCATGGCATTTCACAACCATTATTCTCACGTACGCTGAATCAAGTGCTTGATGCCCTCCTCAAGCACAAAGACGACCACATCGCCTTACCACGGTCTGCCCATGAGATCTCAAACACCAAAGTCGGTTTCCATTCACTGGCCGGCATCCCTGGTTGCATTGGCGCCATCCACTGCATCCATGTGGAATTGGTGGTCCCACATGCCATGGAGGTAGCGTACCGCAACCGTAAGCTATACCACTCAATCAACGTGCAAATGGTATGTGACTCAAACAAGATCATCACACATTGTTGTGCCCGATTCCCCGGATCAACCCATGATTCAATGGTCCTGCGGAACTCCATGATACCACCCTACATGGAGCGACATGCAGGGCAGAGATCCTGGCTTCTCGGTGAGTCGCATGTTAGGCCCATGGAAATGTGATGTGGGTAGGTGATTGGGGTAGAGATGCATACCTCACCTGGCTGAGATGGGGGGGTGTAGAGATGCAGACCTCACCTGGCTGAGATGGGGGGTAGAGATGCATACCTCACCTGGCTGAGATGGGGGGTAGAGATGCATACCTCACCTGGCTGAGATGGGGGGGAGAGATGCATACCTCACCTGGCTGAGATGGGGAGTAGAGATGCATACCTCACCTGGCTGAGATGGGGGGGTAGAGATGCATACCTCACCTGGCTGAGATGGGGGGTAGAGATGCATGCCTCACCTGGCTGCGAGTGCCTGATAGAATGGACCATGCTCATACCCCAAAGCATCCCAGACCGGACCTGACACCTGACCCCATAATGCAAGATGTGAGCAGCCCTACCGTGTAAATGATGCAGTGTCACAACCATTCCATAGCCATCTGCATGTGCATTGTATCAAATCAGACCATATCCCCCTCAACACAATGCAGCTACAAGCAATTACTATGGCCAACACACAGCACCAAATACCATCAACTGAAAGGACAGTCCCCCATTACAGGGTACAAAGGAGTCACATGAGGGTGAAATACATCAATACACCACTACACTGACACAGCGGTCTTACTGAATTGCAAGTCACCATTTGTTCTGCATAGTGAGATCATCATGAGGCTGACATCAACGGTGCCAGGATGAAAGTACACAAATTACAGGACAACAGCCCGATCATAGAAACAACGGCCGTGGACTGACACAGTGCATGAGCACTCACAAGGAACTGGACCCCCCTGCACACACTAGTTGATGGCACGCACACCAGTCCACAAACGTAATACACACATAGCAGTCACATCGTGTGTCTCCGTTCATGCATGTGAATGTGGTTGTAATCAAAAAAATAAATGCATGCTATGGTGTCATTCATTGAGGTCCCATATGATGTGATGACTTACACATACATTGATGCCCACATGCAGGTGATGCAGGATATCCCTTGAAGAGGTGGCTCCTTACCCCAGTCCGGAACCCACAGAACAGGCACGAGGAGGACTATAATCGTACACATACACGTACACGTGTGGTGATTGAGCAGACATTTGGCCTCTTAAAGACACGGTTTCTCTGCCTCAGCAGGTCTGGTGGGGCCCTTTTGTACCGCCATGAGAAGGTGGCAAAGATCGTCATGGCATGTGTCATGCTACACAATATATGCATCAGACGGAATGCACCCCTGCCCCCTGACGCTGAACTGCAACCACCTGACGATGAGGATGAGGAGGGTGGGGATGTGGCAGCACCTCAGGGAGGCAGTGATGCACAGGAGGGACGTGACATGCGTCAGACTCTGATCAACCAATGTTTCTAGCACACATGGACAGGGGTGTTACATGGAGATGGCATTCGGGGCACTGGGTGTGTCAGGGACATGGACACTGTAGACTGTTAACCAATAAAGCACACGTACGCAATAAACAATGTCCACACATGTGAATTATGAGTAACCAAAATGTGTATTGAAGAAGCATAACAAAGTGAACAAGCCCTCCACCCCACACACCCTCTCCCCCCTCAACTCCCCCACACACCCTCTCCCCCCTCAACTCCCCCACACACCCACTCCCCCCTCCCCCCACAACTCCCCCACACACCCTCTCCCCCCGCCCCCCTCAACTCCCCACACACCCTCTCCCCCTGCCCCCTCAACTCCTCCACACACCCTCTCTCCCCTCAACTCCCCCACACGCCCTCTCCCCCCTCGCCCCTCAACTCCCCCACACACCCTCTCCCCCTCCCCCCTCTACTCCCCCGCACACCCTCTTCCCCCTCCCTCCTCAACTCCCCCACACATGGTGTGTAGTAGCGTGCACCAGTGGTCCACATGGCACCAGTATGCAAGGCTGTGCCTACTGGCCTCCCCCTCTTCCAGCACCAGGTGCCTCCCTGTCCGATCGGCGCAGGTTCCTGCAAGACCTGCGCACGGGGCTGGTCCTGGTTGAACTAGCAGTTGAAGATGTACTTGGCTGCTCGGATAACTGTGGTGGACGCATGTCCCGCATTGCTGCCACCATCTCAGAGAGTACGTGCCACACTGCGGCCAATTCGCACATATGTCCTTTGAGGATGTCTCTATAGCTGACTTCAATGATGCAGCACATTCCCGGATGTCGTCCCTTACACTCCCACATTCAGTTATGTGCTGCGTCAAGAGGCCAGTGAGCTCCTGCTGGCGCCTTTGAATGTCCTGGATCCCCTCTTGGGTGTTTGGGGCTGAGGTGGATCTTTGAGGGGTTCCCGAAATACTATGCTCCTCAGGCACAGTTGGGGTGGGGCTGGGAGTTGCAGGCCATGAGTGATCCGGAGACAGGCTGTGCATGCTGGTTTCGGGCAGGCTGCATGGGGACGGGAGTGGGGAATGCAGGGGATCAGTGGGGGGAGTTGCAACATGCAGCTGATCCTCTTCCTCATCATCTGAGACTGCTGCTGTGGCAGCTGTTTCGCCAACTGTGCTGCTTGCAGCCGATGCAGTCCCTTCTGCCGCTGACACTTGGGTGCTGGTGGCTGTTGTGGGCGCCATAGTGGGGGACGTTGAGCACATTGGTGCTGTGGCCTGTGGTGTGGTCTTAGCCTTCCGATGTTGTGCCGGTTGGCCTATGCCCCTTGAAGTGGAGGGGCGGTGTTGTCCCTTTTCCGCCTTGGCCTTCTTACGTGGTGTGCCATCGTCCTCCCTGCTGTCCACGTCACCACTGTCTGATAGCGTGCCTGTGGGGGACCAATAGAGGGAGAGGGTTAATGATGGGTCTACAGGCATCGGGCATACATTGGGGTGGCTGCACCCATATGGAATGGCAGATGATTGACATTGGGGGAGTGACATACGGGTTGCTTGGATTTTGGGTGGGTGATGCATAGAGGCATCTGGCCTTACACATGTGGGGTGCATTCTGCATCTGGACAAGGTGAAGCTCTCCACTGCATGTAGGCAGTCTTGTACTCATGTGTCTGGTGGACCCTGATCTACATCATTGCACTGTCAGTTCTGGTGGACATCATCGTGGCGGGATTAATATTGAATCATTTAGGACACCCACCTGCATCGGCCGATGATGGTGCTCCTCGCTCCATGTCCCCGCCTCTGTGTATTGACTCTGCCCCTATGGTGGTGGCGCATATCTCCTCCCACAGTTGTAATTTTTTTTTTTTATTCTCTTTATTGAATTTTTCAACAACTTTAACAATCCCCACAACTCCCCCCTTCCTCCCTTCCCCCTCCGCCTTGGTGCTGCTTCAAAGTTTCCGTAGCTCCCTGTCACCACAAAGTGTCTACTCAGGGTCATTCCAGGTCCAAAAGTCTTAAACGTTGTGGGCGCCACCCGATCCTGAAATCGTCTCTGAGAAAGGAAAGGACCTCACCCCACTCGCCTGCAAAGTTCTGTATTGCATTGTTCATTGCGTAAAAGGCCCATTCCATCGCTACTATCTCCCAGACTTTATGCAACCAGTCTTGAAACATCGGTAAGTTCGAGCTCTTCCATCTCTGGGCGATGATTGTCATTGCTGCCAGAGTGAGCATCACCCTCGCTCTTTCCCTGCCCCTTCAGCCCACCAACCCTTCTGCTGGCCTCAGGCCTAATAGTGACCATTCAGGGGCTATGCCTCCCTCTGCCCCAAACACTTGTTCCATCGCCTGTTTAATGTCTCCCCCGAACGGGGCTATTTTTGGGCATCTCCACCAAATATGTTCCGCAGTGCCCTCCTGGCCGCATCCCCTCCAGAAAATTCCCGACGACTCTGGGTAGATCCTACGCAGCCGAGCTGGAGTATAGTGCCACCCATACAATATCTTATACCAGGCCTCCCTCGTTTGCGAGGCTCTCGCTAGTTTAGGGATCTTCCTCCATAGGCTTTCCCACTCCATCTTCTCTATTTCCCTGCCCAGAATTTTTTCCCACCTTCCCATATATGCCCATTGCGGCCTCGGGGTAGCCTCATCCAAGATCTTATAAAGCTGCGAAATAAGGCCTTTCGAGCCATCGTTGGTCATCAGGAATTTCTCAAAAAGGGTCAGTGATCTAGTAGCCGCCTCCTTGTTTATGGGGTATAGGAGCCAATGTCGCAGCTGTGAGTATCTCAACCTTTCACCTTCCCCCAGTGCGAAATCCCTTTTACATTCTACAAAAGAGCTGATCTCCCCTCCTATAAACATGTCCCGCATCCAACGGCAGCCTCCCTCCCGCCAGTACCGGAATGCCCCTCTTTCCAACCCCGAGGTAAAGTCTTTATTATTGAAGATGGGGGTGAAGGGGGATGGGTAGGTTGTGATTTCCTTGCATTGGACCAGTCTGTCCCAATTATCTGTAGCTAGTTTGGTGATAGAGCTCAGGTACATATGGCCCGGCCAATGCTGTCTGGGTAGCCACAAAACCTCCCCCAATTCGTGTTGCGTGACCACTCTGTCCATCTGAACCCAGTGTTTTCCTTCCCCCTCCCACAGCCATTCCCTAATCACCCTTAGCTGGGCCGCTTCGTAATATTGACGGAAGTTGGGAAGAGCTAGTCCCCCCCCTTTCCTCGGGGCCATGAGTTGCTGCCTACTCACCCTTGCCCTATTTCCCTTCCATATAAACTCGTTTGTTACCACCTGGAGCTCCTTAAAGAAGCTGTCCGGGACTGCTTGAGGGATAGCCTGGAAGAGGTAGAGCAGCCTCGTCAGGGTGACCATTTTAAGTGCCTCTAGCCTCCCCAACCAGGAAATCCGCAAGTTCCGCCATTTAAGGAGGTCTTTTTTAATTATTTGCAGAAGTGGGGGGTAGTTTGCTGCATACCATCCTCGAAGAGCTGGAGTGATTCTCACCCCCAAGTACGTAATTCCCCCCGGTCACCAGGCAAAGGGCGTCGTCCCCTTTAACTCCTCCCTCTCTTCACTTGCCAACGTCAGGTCCATCAATTCCGACTTATGCATGTTAATGCGTAATCCGGATGCTTCCCCAAAGTCCTCTAGTAATAGCCTGCATTGCATACTCGACTCTATGGGATTGGTCAGGGCAAGCAACATGTCGTCCGCGAAGGCCGCCACCTTGTGCTGCCTACCCCCAAACGGTATTCCCTGTATTCCTTCAGATTCCCGAATTGCCTGCAGGAGGGGCTCCAAGTAAACCACTTAGAGCAGGGGCGATAAGGGACATCCCTGTTTTGTACCTCTTTGGAGTTGGAATGATCTAGACAAGGTCCCATTAACCACCACCCTCGCTCACGGACCCTTATAGTTCGCCTTGACCATCTGTAAATAAGCGCCTCCTAACCCCATTTTTTCCATGGCCTTGAAAAGGAAGGACCATTCCACCTGGTCGAACGCTTTTTCAGTGTTTAAGGACAGAAGTGCTGCCGGGGTACGAGTCTTTTCCGCCTTTTCCACCAGATGGGCCACCCTTCTAATATTGTCCGCTGTCTACCTCCCCTTCACGAATCCCTCCTGATCCTGATGGATCAGATCTGGGAGAAGTCCCTCGAGCCTATTCGCCAGGATTTTAGTGTAGATTTTTGCATCTACATTAATAAGCGCTATTGACCTATAGGAGGATCTTTCGAGAGGGTCCTTGCCCACTTTCAGAATCAGAGAGATCTTGGCTTCTTTCATAGACGGAGTGATTTGCCCAATACCTATAAAAGAGTTGAAAAGGTAAGTCAACTGTGGAACCAGCACACCGGCAAAGGTCTTATAAAAGGACGGGGTGTACCCATCAGGGCCAGGGGCCTTACCTGCAGGCAGTTTCCGAATAACCCCCCTCACTTCCTCCTCCGTTATCTTTTGTTGTAAACCAGTCTGGGCGTCCCCCTCAATTTTACGCAGGTTAACCCTTTCCAGGAATTTCTCCTGGGCCTGGCCGCAGAGGTGCTGTGAAGCATACAAGGTCTCGTAAAATTCAGCCATGGCCTCTTGAATATCTTCTATTCGAGTAACCCTTTCCCCCTCTCTGAGTTTAGAGCCGTGATTGTGTTTCTAGAAGCAGCTCCCCAAAGGAGGCAAGCCAGCAGGGCGTCTGCCTTATTCCCTCTTGCATAAAAGTTTTGCCTCACGAAAAGCAGGGCCCCCTCTGCTTTTTTAGTCTGTAGGATCCCCAATTGTCCCACCACCCTCCTGTAGTTCTTCTGATTAGTCCTACTGGGGTTCGCCGCTACCCTGCCTCGTGCCTCCTCAACTTCGGCTTCTAACTGGGACTCCAAGGCCTGTAGCTGTTTCTGTCTCTGTGCCTTGACTGCTATAAATTCCCCCCTCAATGTGGCCTTAAACGCATCCCATCTTATATCCTCACCCGTGTCCCCTCTCTTGTTGTTATCAAAGAACTCTCTCATCTTACCCTCTATCGCCTCCCTTACCAAAGGGTCCCTCATGCAGGTGTTACGGGTATTTCCAACCCCACAGCCCCCTTCTCCTCTTTCCCAGTTCCAGCTGCATCGACAATATTTTATGATCTGCTATTCCCATGGGCCCAACCTCTATCTCTTTGACTTTACCCACCAGATTAGCCGAGATCCAGATGTAGTCAATTCTGGACTGGGTCCCATGAACTTCGGAAAGGAATGTGTAGCCCTCCTCGTCCCCTTTCAATTCCCTCCAGACATCCCTCAACCCTACGCTCTCCACTTTGTCCTGCAGTCCCGCCGAGGCTGTCGCCCCTCCTCCACGGCTTTTAGTCCCCCCAGACCTGTCTTTAACCTTGTCCCATGCTATATTCAGGTGCCCCATTATGATTATCTGGCCTCTTGCCCAGTCACCTATTTTCCCCATAAGGTCGCAGAGGAAGGAGTCCTGCCCTGTATTGGGCGCATAAATCACCCCTATTGTATACATCTCCTCCGCGATTGTGCCTTTTACCATCACAAACCTATCCTCCTTGTCCTTTAGGGTGTCTCCCAAACAGAAGTTCACTGTGCCTCTGATGGCCAGCGCCACCCCCCCGATTTCGTGGGACCAGACGCCTGAAACACCTGATCAAACCCTCTCAACCTTAAGCGACTCTGATCCTTGCGAAGCAGATGTGTCTCTTGTAATCCCAGAAAGTCCGGTTTTCCCCGCTTTGTAAATTTCTCCAGCTTTTTCCTTTTCAGCGGGGTGTTGAGGCCCCTAACATTATGCGTTACCCACTTGAATTGTGATTAGACACTTGCCCCCGCCGTTCAAGTCCCCCCAGCAGCTCCCCACCCCCACTCATTTGTCCCATGTATGTTACCCAGGTGCGTGGACTACTTCTAACTCGCCCCTCGGGCAGCACCTGAGGATCGCTCCCCCCCTCATTCCCCTTTCCCCTGCCCCCCTCCCAGCCCCTAATGACCTTAACACTAGGTCTTCCCACCTCCCCCCGCCCTAGGTTTCCTCGCCCTTGGTAATCCCATGATGTTTGCTCTTAACACCCTCTCTCCTCCTTATGATCAAAAACAGCCTTTGTGTCCACCACACCCTAAGATTGTTCAAATACCACATCAGTTCTCCTCTGCTCCGGATTACTCCACCGCCGCTGGCTCCACATCAACTCCCTTCCCGGGAAGCCTCCGCCGCGCGGGTCTCCTCCTTTTCCCCTCGCCGACCAGTGACCATTCCCATGGCCTGGTTCGGACCCCACTTCCCGCCTCCGAAGAGCCTCTCGGGCCCGCCACCCCTGATTCCCTGGAAAGCTCTTGATCCAGTTCAATTTGAAGTATGTCCGCTCCTTCCTGCATCGTGGTTATCCGCTTCTGAGAACCAGCCCACTCGAAGACAACCCCAAAGGGGAAGGTCCACTTATATCTAATCCCCTTTTCTTTAAGCTTCAGGGTGAGGGGGCTCCATTGTCGCCTCTTGAGCAGGGTACAGCTGGCGAGATCCTGGTACAGTTCAATACGTTGGTCGTTAAAGGATACCGGCTCTTTTTGTCTAGCGGCCTTGAGTACTGCCTCTTTTTGAGCATATCTTGTGAACGCAGCTAACACGTCCCGCGGCCTAGACTTCGGGTTCCTATTGAGGAAGCCCACTCTGTGAACCCTGTCCAACTCGATCCTATCTGGTGAGGGCTCGCCCAGTAGCTCCGCAAAAATTCCTTGAACCGTTTCCTTCAGGTCCCTATCTTGCACCGTCTCCGGCAGGAGCTTCAACCTGATGTTGATCCTCCGAGATCTGTTTTCCATGTCTTCCATTCTTATTTTCAAGTTCCGCGTTGCCGTGTCGAGCCTCTCGATTGCTTCACTGTTCTCCGTAGCCTCTCTGCCTATCTCCTGCAGGCCTTTTTCAACTATGTCCTTTCTCTCCCCCCAATTGACTCACTTCCTGCTTGATTTCGGCCAACGCCTGGTTGATGTCAGACCTCATTAATTGAAATTGCTCTTGGAACGTTTTCCCCAAGGATGCTTGAAGTGAGAGCAGCTCCCCATGCAGATCCTGGCATGAGATTTGTGCGGACGCTTCCGGGGTCTCAACGTGCTCCATACTTCCCCCCTGTATGGCCCTGCGTTCCTCGGCTGCGTCCTTGCTTGCCCAGAGGGCTATGATGGGGCGTGGGGCGTCCGCCTTAGACTGACCGCTTTTATTGGCCTTGCTCTTGTTTTTAGCCGCCATAATGGTGGATTATAGACAGGGAGATCCCCTCTGATCCTGCCCGTGCCTCCCCAGGGAGCTGCTCCTGACCAGGCCTGAATCCCTTGCCTTGCTGTTCCTGACCAGGCCTGAATCCCTTGCCTTGCAGTGCTTAACGTTGCCTTAGGGTCTGGTGAGGTTGCGTGTTTTAAGACAATAAATCAATGAGGCCGCAAGGGCCCGGGCCGGTATGTGTAGCCCGGCTCCACATCAGATGGGGGGAGCCGATGTTAGCCCAGCAGCCCAGCATACAACGGAGCCCCAGTCCACTGAGTCACTGGATGTTGCCACGGGGAAGAGACCTGATAACAAGGGGGGTCCTGTCAGGCCCGGAGGAGGTCCCCCCCTCCCCTTCGAGGCTCCGCTCCACCAGACTGTGGGGGATGTCACCCGGGCCCGCTCCCCCCGCCGCTCACCGTACTCCTCTGCTTTTGTCCTCTCGCTGCTCGGGGCTGCATCCCGCTCCACGGGCCGGCGTTCCTGCCCGGAGCTTGCCGCCGCTCCAAAGGACTTGTGCGGGCTCCCCCGGCGTGCGCCCGGCTCCTGCGGCACTCCAGTCTGAGGCTCCGCAGCCGGACTGACAGCTCCGCCGGTGTGTCCCGAGGGTGCCTCCTCTCCCAGGGGCCAGCCGCCGGGTCTCCTCCTCCTCCCAGGCGGGCCCGATCTAGGCAGCCCCCGAGGGGCACAGGCTCAACTAGCCGCACCCACCAGATGGTCGGCTGGAGAGCTTGCTGTACGGCCAAGAGCACGTCCGCTCCCCCGAAGCCACGCCACTCTGTCCGTTGCCCGGCGGGGGGACAGGAACGGGGCTGCAATCCCGTCCCGCCTGCAGCCGCCCCCTCTCCTGCCCAGCACAGTAGGCCTGATGCATCTCCTTTGACCTGTGGGCCTCTGATGCGCGCCACGGTAGTTTCCCCTTCTCCTGCTGGGTGCTATAGCAGCTACGGGTGCTCGAAAGTACGGGGAAGTGTAGACCGCTGTTTTTCTGAGCTCCTTAACACATAAGGGGTGGTGGAACCGCTTAAGTGAGTTGGAGGTTCTGGAGCGCCGTTGACACACGTCTACCTGGTGTCGGCGGCCATCTTGGAATCCCCCACAGTTGTAATTTGATGGGGGACTTCGCTCCTCCACCTGTCGCCATCCCCATGTTGCGATTTGCAGAGAGTATGCTGCGCACGCGTAGACGCAGGTCATCCCAGCGTTTGCGGCTTTCTTTTGGTGTGCGGGGTGTGGTGCCAACGGCACTGACCTTCTGGCTGACCTCCGCCCAAATCTGCTTTTTCCGCTGCAGTGCTGGACGGGACATCTCATTCGAGAAGACCTCATCTGCATGCTCCTGCAGTGTCTCGGCTAGCATTGTCAGCTCTTCTCTGGAGAAGCGCTCCTTGCGCAGGCGATCTCCCGTTTCCTTCACACATTTTGGCATGGTTAAATGCAAAAAGTAGTGGTGGAGGTGTGTATGAGTTCTGGGGTCAGATGGCTTCTGGTTGTGGTGGATGGCAATGGATTGTGTTTTTAAACATGACCGCAGTGCTCTTTCCCGTTCCTGTGCGATGACGCACCTTCCGGTTCCGCTTATTAGAGGTCACCGCTAATAGCGGTGGTCGTTAATGCTGCATGCTTGGATGCCGGAGGTTCTATTTCCACTACTGACGGTGCCAGAAATGGGGATTTTCAGGGGGTTTGCGGCATGGCAGTGAGGTCTTTACCGGCATGGCGCAAAGCTCGTGCCCGCGTACTCGTAATGGGCCTCTTTTAGCGGTCCATTGCCAGCACGAACACAGTAATTGCGCCATGCCGGTAATGGCAGGTACTTAGCGCCCGGGTCGTAATGAGGGCCGATGTCCTAGTCTATGGGAAGGATCAAAAGGAACATGATAGTTGATTGTGCACATTTTTAGATGTTTTTCAGGAGGCTGGTCTCACCCTTAGTAAAGAGAAATGTTAATTCAATAGATCTAATATACAGTATTTAGGAAATGATATTTCTGACACAGGCATAAAACCCAAGGAAGAATTGGGTATGGCAGAAAACGACGCAAAGTTTATTCCAGATCTGCCAAGTAAAAGTTTTCACATAAGGAAATTAGCAAAAAAGAATGTGAAATTTAATTGGGATGATGTTTGTGAACATGAATTTAATTACATAAACTTTGAGATATTTTGACTCCAATAAGAAAAGCATTCTAACCACTGATGCAAGTGATTGTGATTTGGGTGCTGTATTATCCCAAATGAAAGGGTGAATTGAATATCCGATTCCATTTGCTTCTAGAGTTTTAAAGGAGGCAGAGCGTAACTATTCAACCATTGATAAAGAGTTATTGGCAGTGAGATGGTCTATTGAAAAATTGTGTTCATTTCTTTGGGGAAAGAAATTTTTTGTGAGATTGGATCACAAGCCTCTCAGAGAGATTCTGACTACAAAAGATTTGGATAAAGTATCGTCAAGAATCCGAAAATGGGTGGCAAATTTGTAAGAATATAATTGGGATACAGAGTTTGATCCTGGTGTCAAGAATAAATGTGCTGATTGTTTATCGAGATTGACAAACTTCGTAGATAATGATGAAGATGGTAACTGTGATGAGGACATTTTGAATATAGATCAGGAAGTAGTGTCTGTGAATGAATGGGCAAAGGCCATGGAGTTGGATAAAGTCCTCCATAAAATAAAGAAGTGTATTGAAGATGGGATGAAAAGTAATGAAATCAGGAAAGGTGTCTTACCTGAGTGTCATGATCCCAGCAAATGAGCGCAGTTCCCATTCAGGCACACAGGAGAAGCAAGGGACATCACATCAGTCAGCAGGTCAACAGTGGGTACAAGCCTGGCACAAATGGCATTTGTACCATTCATAGCATTGCACCCCTAGGCTCTCATAGTGCTTACAGTGGTTTTCCTACACTAAACATGGCCACCGCTAGGTCCATTGATAACTTACAGCACATTCTATACCTATTGCAGAGTGAGCTACATAAGCCCCGCCTCTGCTGGAGCACTCGCTTAGCATCTGCTCCGCTGACTGCGGGTAACGCTACCGGAGTCTCTCCTCACAGAACCTGTCAAGGAGAAAAGACAGAGACATTCGTTTTCAAAGAAAAAACAGAATTCCATGGTTATTGAAAAGACTTACCGAAGTATTTCCAAAGCGTTTCTTCAGTCAGCTGTTTTGTTCGTAGCCGCAGCATCTTCTGTCAGAAGTTTCCTCATAGCCACAGCATCTTCTTAGCTGCAGTCTTTGTTTGCAGGCACAGTACCTTCATTCTGAAGTTTCCGAAGGTATTTCTTATACAGCTTTACGAAAACCTGCAAACAAAAGGTATTTCATTAACGAACAAACTTAATAGAAATAAGAAAGAAGAAGTTTAAATAAGTTACGTACCTGAAATTTCTTCAAGTTTTCACCGCTTAGTTATTTCCGTGCTCTTCCATAAAGGCTGCAATTACTCCGTATAGACGAACTTACGTTTGTTAAACATTTGGTAATTCCGAGTAATGTCGCAGCCATTCCGCACCCATTAACCTTTCCGAAATCCAAGAACATGCAAGATTAAGGAAAAATATTAGAAAGAGAGATCTCTCCAACGTAGGGACTATTCAAAATCTAACGAACTATAATATTTTCACCAAATACTTACCCAAGACAACTCTAGAAAAGCAAGGACATTATAAAGACAAGAGTCTATTGAACACTGTAGCCTTCCAAGTTAAAAGTTCTTCATACCAACGCGTCCCTGTAGAATACAGGATGGAGAGCTCCACAAAACATAAACACAGGTGAGAAGGGAGGGATTACCAAAGGCATACTGCTATACAGTAATTTCCCAGAAATAGATATTATAGTAGTTCTATTGTTATTATTGTCATATACACAGAAAAAGAATCCTAACAGTGCCCAAGTAACAGATCCACTGGCTGAGAAGGCATTATGCTCCCGATGGGTCCAGGTAAGCATTACACTGAGGCCGCCAGACATGTGTATGATTAATTATATTTGAATAACAATCTGGTTTTGAGAGGTGACAAGTTGTATCCCCCAACCGGAGTAAGGTGCAAGATATTAAAAATAGCACATGAGGGACATCAGGGAATGTCGAAAACTAAACAACTTGTCAGGAAGGATTATTGGTGGCCTGGCATGGATTTGGAAATAGAAAGATTAATTAGAGAATGTTGCAACTGTGATGATGGCATGTTAAGGTATTGGATGGTATTAATTGACATTGTCTGGATGGGTGGAAGTCAAATGGGTACAGAGCATTTGTTCTAAAGATATCATTCTGTTTTTGGACACCATTTTCAAAAGGGAAGATTATCCCACCACTATCATCACTGATAATGATGTGCAATTGGTATCACAGGAAATAAGGAATTTTCTGAGAGACAAAGGGGTGGAACACAAAACCAGTTCCATATATCACCCCCAAACTAATGGAATTGTGGAAAGGTTCAATAAAGTAATTAAGAATAGTATAAGGGGTGCCTTGGAGAACAACATCTAACTGGAAAAAAGCTTTTGAAGATGCCATTGTGGCACAAAGATTCACCCCACATACCACTAAAGGTATTTCTCCTTTTGAGATGCTCAGGGGCAGAAACCCCAACACAAGAGTGTGTCCGTCGTGGTTGGGTAGAGCTTGCAGGAAAGAGATTGATTTTAAGGAGATTGAGAAGAGAATTATGCATAATCAGTTAAACAAAAAGTGTTTTGACATAAGGAAGGCAATGAAGGAATGTGATGTAAAAGTAGGTGATTGGGTAAGGATAAAGCTTCCTTTTACGACTATGAGTGGCTAAGCAAAAGGATCAGCTCCCACACAAGTTTTAGAGAGGTTTCATGGTGTGTATATATTCAAAGGACAAATCCAGAACTGCCAATGTTGATAAAGGCAATAAGGAGGGTGCAAAATACCACAAATTGGGTTCAGGTGATAAAGCAGATAATGGTGATGATGATGAACAAGATATATGCACTTAACGTGTTTGTAAGAGGCCTTCATATTTGAAGGATTATGTAAACTGAGTTTCCCACTAAAGGTTCAGCAGAACCTGGTTAGGACTGTTAGTCTCATAGTAGTTTTCAGCAGTGTATCAATATGTTTGTACCGCGTTGTATTTAATTTTATTTGTGCATAACCAATTGGGTGTGTACAACATTGTTAGATATTATATTGTTTTTGAATAAATAAGGGAGATGTGTAACATCTTTCTATATGTATGTTTCAATCACCACTATCTATTGTAGGAGTGGATGGAACATAGAGCATGTAATGCAGAATATAGAACATGGGAAGAAAGGTGCGGGTTTATAATGTGTTAGGATAGGT
Source organism: Ambystoma mexicanum (assembly GCF_040938575.1). Taxonomy (NCBI): domain Eukaryota; kingdom Metazoa; phylum Chordata; class Amphibia; order Caudata; family Ambystomatidae; genus Ambystoma; species Ambystoma mexicanum. Next base: position 1,121,070,932 of record NC_090930.1, read on the forward strand.
TACTGTGATGCTGTTAACTGAGCCGGTGGGCTTGACATGAAACTTATAAATCTCATCAATAAACATCACCTGTGTCCGTAGATCTTTCACAAAAGTAGACTTGGGCTAATGAAATTTAAAAAACCTAAGCTACACGTAGCAAAGTGCAACAATGGCAATATGGAACAATGGCAATAGTGTTGCTTTAATGTCCATTGACTCAGAGTACTCTTGGGCATTTGATCTCCTTATACTCGATTTCCCTTTGTTGTTGAGCAAAAGATCAGATATACAAGATTTGTAGAACATAAGATGTGATCTAAATCGAGAATATATTGCATTTCTACTTCACCAGAAGAGGTAATTCGCCAAAGACTGACTACACCACATCCTTTTCCAGTATGTACTGGTCTCTCAAGGCCCTTACATAATTTGTACATGCCATGAGGGTCACACCAGCTGGTAGCAGTCCATGTGCAGCCAGGTCACCTTAGAGAATCTGTGATCCTCTGGTTTGCACTTTGGTCTCCTTCTGTTGTATATTTTGATGGAGTCCCATTGGTGGGGCCAACAAGTGGGTTAAGCGTGGTCTCAGGTGCTGAGGGAGTCCATCTGATAAGTAATGTCCACCCCAGAGGAGGTATACTGGGACCTCCCAAGGTTTCTTTTCCCATTCCTAATCTCTGTAGTAAGACCACTTATAACCTACTGAATCTTAGGGGTCAGACCAATTTAAATAGCTCTGATTTGCTCGTGCCTGGCCTTGGTGCTAGTGGAGGGGTGCGAGAGCGGAACGTGATCCAAATACAACTGTGAGCTCACCGGTTCTTACACGGCTGAATCAGAGGAAACCACAAATGAACACCATCAGTGAAGTAGGGGAGTTGATCAGTGCATTTGCTAGTACCAGAGAAATATGGTGGAATCGGGCAGCTGCCCTGATAGGACTACCTGATTTCAAAATGATGTACCTACTCTTTTAAACCTGTGGCCTCTCAGAAGGGCGATCACTAACGCAAACGTTAGTGGCTATACATGGGAAGGCAGAGGGATGTGCGGCCCTCACCCACTCGTATTACCAAGTCAATAAATAGTCACAGGTGTCCCCACCACAGTCCTTAGAGCTCTCTCCTACCCTCGAGCAGGACTGACATATTAAAGAAGGTCAGATTTGGACAGCAATGTTGGAGTTTGGAGACAATGAAGCAGTATGAAGTTGTGTGGAGTGAGAGATGACAGTAGAGGAAATAAAAAAGAGAAGGAAAAGGAAGGAGTTGACAGGAAATACCAGGAGACTGTGGGACGTCGGAAAGGGAAGTGAAAGGAAGGTGTAAGAGGATGGAAAGACGAGGAGATTGGAGGAAGGAAAAAGAGAAGGACTTTAAAGTATTTGGATGAGGGATAGAGGCACTTGAGAAGGAGGGCAATTGAAGTTACCACTATCGGCCAATCGAAGAGAGCCAATGACTGAGAAAGGATTTGAGAGACATCACGCTAAACCAGTTTCATTTGAACTGGTGATCAGCCAGTGTTTCAGGGCTTAGCTTAGAGAGTTGAGAGCTGTTGAACCATGGTCTGAAGACGAGTAGAGGTAAAGTCTAAAGACACAAGCAAAGAACTAGAAGTGAGAATAATCACAGGACAGAAAAGAAAACTAGAAGAAAACTAGAGGAAAATTAGAGATGAAAACTGGCAGACTTGCGGGGAGCCATAATAACCCTGATTCTGGTGGAGGGTGGGTACCATATCCCCCAGAGAGAACTAAAAGGGGATCTCATATTGTGAGCCAGGAGGACAGGCTCAAAGACTGAGCCCTTGCTAACTGAGCTTAGCAAGGCTCATAGGAATCTTATCTAAGCGAAAGAGACAGTTGCCAAAGCTAAACCTACCAGGTTCTTGGAGCTTGCAGAACCATGTGGGCTCATTGAGGATCCAATTCCATAAGGCTATCTAGAGCTATGACCCACATGGAGTCTGTGGAGGGATCCCAATACACCAAAGCAAGGGCCCGACTTGGGATGGACTTGAGTCAGTAAATAGTGTCCCATCCAACAGCATCAACCTTGCCTGGGAGGGTTCCTAATAACTACAGTCTGGAAATCAATGCAAGGTGGATGGGCAAAAAATCAGCTTTCATTGGAAGCCCAAACAACCACAGCACAGGGATGGTGGAGCATGCTAGCAACAACCAGACTGAGTTCAGGGATCTCTGCTACCCTTGGGCATGTTAGGGACTGTATATGGTACCTTTGGGGGCCGGCTTACCCTACCTTGCAATAGGTCGTGACATTTCAGACTTAAGACCAATGTCCTATCAGAAGCCTAGTTCCTGTCTTTGTGCATATTTCTCTCACCTGCTTTGATATGATATGATATGGCATTTGTAATGCGCCTATACACAAGTGTTTCAAGGCGCGATAAGGCAAGGGGGGAGAACAAGGGGAGACGGACAGCGATCCTACTAGGCCAGGTGTCATTCAGATCGCGCAAGTGCAAGGGTAGAGGGGAAGGGAAAAGTGCAAGGCGAAGGGGAGAGGGGAAAGTGCAGTACATGATTAGTAGAATACAAGATAAATAATAGGGCCAGCTGGTGGCAAGTGCAAGGTAAGTGCCGGGAGGAGGGGCTGTAGGATACAGAGACAGTCCCATAGTGCAGGTTGGCAGTGCAGGGAAGAGTGGCTGGGCCAAGGACCGAGATCGGTGAGTGGCCCAGTTGTAGATTCAGTGCAGGTTCAGTGATTTTAGGAGGGGAGAGATGGAGAGAAAGCGGAGGAAAAGAGGTAGGTTTTGCGGTGCTTCCGGAACCGGAGATGGTTCTCCTCAAGTTTCAGGGAGGCAGGAAGGCTGTTCCAGGGGGAGTCCCCTGCTGCGGAGAGAGATCTACCCCCAGCTCGTTGCTTGGAGAAGCGGCTGACCCTGAGGGAGTTGGAGGTGGATGAGCGAAGAGCTCGAGAAGGAAGATATTTAGGAAGAGAGAGTTGAAGGTATTTTGGTCCAAGGCACCAGAAGGCCTTGTGGACAATGCAGAGGGTTTTGAACTTAATCCTCGCAGCCACTGGGAGCCAGTGTAGTGATTTCAGTCCTGGAGAGATACGGTCCCTGGGCTTGAGGCCAAGGACAAGTCTCGCAGTCCTGTTCTGGATGAGTTGCAAAGGGCAGAGAGTAGATGCAGGAAGATTTAGATAGAGGCTGTTACAGTAGTCCAGCTTCGAGAGAACCATGGCTCTAGAGACAGTGAGCTTCTGGGGGAAGGAGAGGAAAGGAAGGATTCCTCTGAGGAGGTGTAGCTGGTAGTGTGACTTCTTAGAGACATCAGATATGTGAGGAGAGAAAGAGAGTGTGGAGTCGAAGATGACCCCGAGGTTTTTTGCCTTGTAGGTAGGAGCAGGAAGAGGGCTAAGGGAGGCCGGCCAGAGAGCTGCAGGGAAGGAGGGAGTGGGTGTGCCGATGAGTAGAATCTCAGTCTTACTGGCATTAAGGCAGAGGTCGGTGGCGGCACACCATTCATGGATAGCAGAAAGACAGTCAGAGATGAGGGAAGGGGAAGAGGAGGCCGAGGGTAGCCTGAAAATGAGCTGGGTATCATCCGCATAGCACTGAAAGTTGGGACAGAGAGCGGCGATGCGGTGAGCAAGAAGTGCCAGATACTGGTTGAACAGCCAGGGGGAGAGGTTAGGTCCCTGGGGGACACCACAGGTAGAGAAAAAGATGTCAGAGAGGAAGGACCCCAGTTGGACCTGGGAGGGTCGATTGGAGAGGAAGGAGGTCAGCCACGCCAGAACCTGACCAGTGATACCCAGGTTATCACGGAGATGGTTGAGCAGGATGGTGTGGTTGACAGTGTCAAAGGCAGAAGAGACATCGAGTAAAATGAGAACACAAGGGGTATTAGAGTCAAGGTTTGAGAGCAGGTCGTCACAGATGTTCAGGAGAGCAGTTTCCGTGCTTCTGGCAGCTCTGAAGTCAGACTGATGGTCATGAAGACTACCAACAGATTCAGCATGGAGATTAAGCTGGGAGATGGCCAGTTTCTCCAGGAGCTTGCCCAGGAAGGGAGTGATAGAGATTGGGCGATAGTTAGCTGGGCAGGAGGGGTCGGGAGAGGGTTTCTTAAGAAGGGGGTGCACAAGGGAGTGCTTGAGGGGGATGGGAAGACTCCAGAGGCGAAGGAGTGATTGCAGAAGTCAGCCAGGGCAGGAGCCAAGGAGTCGATGTGGTCCTTGATAGTTTTGGAGGAACAGGGGTGGACCTGTTTTGACGAGACATTTATAGATCCGACTTGTCTCGAAACCTCGTCAGCAGAATAAAGGGGAAAGGCAGAGAAGGAGGGGTGGCTGCAGAAGGGCCAGAGGAAGAGCAGGGAATAGAGGGGGGGAGGTGATAGGAGGAGTGTGAGGACAGGATGTCCTGAGTTTTTGAAATGAAGTGAGAGGCCAGTGCCGTGCAGAGGGCCTGGGAGGGGACAGGAGAGGTAGAGACTGCAGCATGGTTGGCCAGCTCCTTGCAGATTTTAAAGAGTTTGGCCGAATTGTTGGATGCTGCAGAGATGCGGGCTTGGATAAGGGCTCTCTTCTTGGTGAGAACGGAGAGCCGGTATTGCCTTTGGAGCAGGCGGCAGTCCAGTTTGTCAGAGGATGAACATGAAGCACGCCATTTCCTCTCTGCCACCCTGCACTTGCGTTTAAGGGTGACGAGATCGGAGTCATACCAGGAGTTACATTTGGCTTTGGGCTTCAGGCGGATTCTCATGACAGGGGCAAGGATATCAAGAGTATCAGATATAGCAGAGTGGAGAGTGGAGAGGGCTGTGGCAGGGTGGGAGTCAGCCGAAGGGGGAGGGAGGGGCGAGAAGGTGGTAGCGAAAGCCTCAACTGACACGCGCTTCATGGGACGGATGACCGCGAAGGTGGATGGCAGTGATGAGGGTGGCTTTGCCTGTGGGGTAGAGAAGGTGAGGTGGGAGGATAGGAGAAAGTGATCACTCCTGGAGAGAGGGGTGGAGAGAGGGACAGAGAGGGGAAGGTCAGAAGAGATCAGAGCATCAAGAGTGTGCCCTGCAGAATGGGTCGGCCCAGACAGGAGAATAGAGAGTGAGAGAGAGTCGCAGAGGTCACAAAAGAGTCCAGAGGGAGGACAGGAGGCATCAAGGTGGATGTTGAAGTCTCCAAGAAAGAGGAGTTGAGAGGTTGAGGAGAGGAGTGAGGAGGAGAGGTCAGCCCACTCAAAGAGGAAGGAGGAAATTTGACCAGGTGGCCGATAGATAGTAGCCACGGTAAGGGAATGGCTAGGAGAGAGAGAGTCGGCAGACAAGGCATTCAAAGGAGGAGTAGGTCTGCGTAGGAGTGACAGTGGCAGGAATCCACTCAGGGAAGATAAGGACCACACCACCCCCAGCACGGTTGGGCCTGGGCAAGGAGAGGATCTTGTAACCGTCAGGTAGGAGTGGGTCAAAGCTGGTGACAGAGCTGGCCGTGAACCATGTCTCAGTGAGACCGAGGATGTCAAGGTCCAGTTCCTCAAGAAGGCGACAGATATCAGAGGAATGTTTGATGGCAGAGCGAGTGTGGAGATGAAGAAGGAGCCCGACAGAGGGCAGGGTGAGAAGGTGGAGGCAAGGAAGCCGAGGACAGAGAAGAGGGGACAGCAGGAGAGGAAAGGAAGTTTATGAGGCGCGGGAAGCGTCTATCAAAGAGGTGGAGGTTGGCCTGAGGGCCTTGGACCAAGATGGTCCCATTAGCGTAGACATTAATGATGGCCTTAGAGGAGCGGAAGGGGGCCAAGAGGACATCCCAACGGGTGCCACCATTAATGGGAGAAGAGGAGAAAGAGAGAGCACAGAGACCGTATGAAGGGTCCATAGGTCAGGGGGTTATCACTGAACCCTCACGCTTGTTTAAGGAGAATTGTAAAGGCTCCTTTAAGGAGAATTGTATATATTTGGCTTCCCTTATTCCAAATCTGGATGTATTTTGGACCAAATAAGTATCTCATTCATCCCGCATATGGGTTTTGGGTCCTTTGTTGACCATTCACTGTTTGACCGCACCCACCGCAAATGGGCAATTAACCTGTCAAAGGTTGATTACCCAAAGCTTTTGTCTAGGACTCCCATGACCCTTCACCATTGGCTATATTGGCTGTGGCTAATATGAGCTGCAGCAAAACATCTGGATAGCTACAGGTTGCCTACCCATCTTAAGTGCAAGGCACTTGAGAGGTAGCCTAAGGCACATTAAAAAAAATCTAAAACAAAAGAAATGATTTTTTATTGTAGCTTTCATTTACTATAACTGCTGGCATGTATTTTCACCGACATATATTAGAATGATTCCAAGGCAATCAATCGCTTTGCAAGTGCAGACTGTTTTCATTTTCCATGGCAATATTGAATAGTTCTTAGTTTGGAAACACATTTTACCGCGCCCCACATGAAACGCCAGGGAAACAGAAGATGAGTTCATCAGAGACAATTAAAATGAATGCAGCAGGAGCATTAACTCTGGTCCTCTGAGAACAAGGCAGCTGTCCCTCAGTTGCGAAAAAGAGATTATGTGTGTTGTGACAGTTGCTGGAAACTCTCATGTCAGTGTGCAGCCAAATAATCTAGCAGTGGCTTAAGGTCCGTCACATGCCCAGAAATAGGAGCCGTTTTCATTTTTAAGGCACTTGGACAACGTGCTGCTGTGGATACAGCAATGCTTGCGCGGACAAGCACTGAAATGACGTGGAACATTCGGTTAAAGCTGAAATATTCGATTCATCTGTAAATCCACCGACTATGTATATTACCACACGTTATCTCCCGTCTCAGTGAACCGCGATGGGGAGTAGCAGTTTCAGAATGGGCTGCCCCCGCAGGTTTTCTTGGGAAGTTCCAGTTGCCATGCATGCATATGCCAGGTCAAATTCCAAAAGGCTTCACGTTCCAATCCACCTTTAGGGCGCCCCCCTGAGTTTGGCAGGAATGGGAAAACAGGAATAATTTGCACTGCCTGCTCAGTTATTGGTTTGGTACAATAAAGGCAAGCGCTGTTCCAAAGGGCTTTATAATGACCACTTTATCATGAGTTAAAATACCTCATCGTTTGCCTTTGTTTATTTCACCTCTCATGGTGAGGTGGTTGTAAAGATTTTAAAAACTCCCCAGAAGTCGTTAAAACGTGTCTTCCTGCACTGAAAGCAAGCAATGCAGCAAACCAAGGTCAGTATGGGGACTAACAATGCAGGTGAAAAAAGGGACATCTCTGATCTCCACCTTCTCTCTACCTTTGGAGGGTAATGCGCAAAAGGTGGCCAGGAATATATGATCCATTATTCTACATAATACATTTCTATCCTCTAAAAGAGGATGGAAATAAATATTTTTTTAAATATTTTTTTTTTAAAAAAGAAACAAAGGAAATAATGCATGTCGATTTCCAGATATTCGGCATTCGGTAATTTTAATTACTCACTTCAGTAATTCCATTTCGGAATCTTTATTTATCTTATAATGACGGCCCAAGTTGGCATTAAATGCGCTGAACATCAAAAGTTATTTTTTGATCCTCATCATGATGATAAAATTGCAAAATGTATATTGTACTGTCATCCTTTCCTTTACAGCAGGTCATTGTGAAAAAGCAGGCACACAACTTGTGTTCGCCCATTTACAATCTTGCCCTCAACTTGGCTGAAACGACGAAAGAGGTCAAGCGCGCGTCTGCAGGCTCAGGAACGTGTGCATGCCAGCTTTACTTACCTGGTGCCAGGGCGGTGTTGAGCTATGTAAGGAAGGCATGGTATCAAAGCAAGACAGACACAAGTGATCACAGTTCAAGGGTGTTTATTAAACTGTAAAATGGGTGAGATAAACACCTAATCTAAACCTAAATCTAAGATGGGAGAAAGCTACGACCATCTAATAATAATACAGTCCTAGTAGAGTCTAGTCAAATAAAAAGGGCCTATACTAAAAAACGTATTGCCAATCCTTACAAATATGTAACAAAATAGTGTGGGGTAATATTTCACAAGAATGGAAAGAAGTTTTCACCAAACGATAAGTCAGGATGTTATGGCTGGGGTCTCCCTTCATCACGTTTTTATCACTGGACAAGTCGGGACTCTTGAGCACAGCACACTCCTGGTCTTCACTGGCATGAGCGTACAGTTCCTTTTTTTCTCTATATCAGGGTCTTCTGTGACCACGTCTCTTCGCATGCAAAGTCTCGGCTTCAGAGGGCATGATATGCCAAAAAACCAACAAAACAAAAGTTCCTTCTGTAAATCTTCACATCGGACGATTAGTCTTCACCCTAAGATCCCCCTCAGCCGGGCTCTGATCCTTCTTTCAGTGTCAGCCTCCCAAAGCACTTGCCAATTTAAACAGGGACTGCGAAAGGGCGATCTCGTCTCACTGGGCACTTTGATAACCTATGGTAGGTGCAGGCTTCACAAAATCACAGTTCGTACAGCGTTCCCCTCAGCCCGATGCAAACGCCAGTTTCACAATTCTGTTATCTTCAAAACTTCTACAACATGTCAAGGACTTTCGATTGTACAAGAGATTCAGCTTGACCCGTACATGACCAGCTTGACACCTCACGTCGGCCTTCCCTAAGGACTCTTGGTATGTGTAGTTTTTTTTACCCTTTTTTGTTCAACACAGTCTCTTCGTTCAGGAGAGGGGTCCCAGTCAGAGACCTCCGAACAAGCGCCCACTGTCATGATCTCTGCTTCCAAAAGGTCAGGGTTTTCCCAACTCCCTTGGAAGCAGATCCATAACCCAGGTTCCGAGTGCCAACCAGTCCCAATTGGGACCTTTTGGACCCAGTCCTGGCGCCAGTGGCACCAGGCTCATAAATATGCCCAGTCCCAGCGCTGGAAGCGCCGGGCTCATAATGCTTGGGTGGACTTACCTGCAGCAGACCATGCTGCTTACTTGCCTGCCAGTTGAGCCTCTGATCCTCTTCTGTTTGGAACTACTTTTCCTGTTGGGTGGGGCAGGAGCCACTCCCTAGATTCAGAACACTGGAACTCTTCTGGAAAGCAGGAACTCTTTTCTTACCTAGGTGTGGCTGTGGAAGGAGACACCTAAGCACTACAGGAGGCTATTTAAACCACACCCGATGGATGAATCTTGCTTTGCGTTATTCTGCATCCTCTGCAGCAGAACGCTCATCGTGTCTTCTGCATCTGATCCTGGGCCTAAGGAAAAAGGCTTACCATCCTGAATCCAGTCTTCAGCAACACCTATAAAGACAAGAAAGAACAGGTTAGCATTACGGTCTTCAGTGACAGCTCTTCACTTACCTGGTCCATCGGCTGTCACCAACGCCTCGCGCTGCATTCCGGCATCTGAAAGACAAAGGCTTACCTACTCTTTGTGCGCTCCGGAGGTCTTCACACTGCATTCCGGCATCTGAAAGACAAAAGCTTACCAACTCTTCGCACGCTCCGGAGGCCTTCGGCGCTGCATCCCGCATCTGAAAGACAAAACAAGGTGCGTTTAAAGACATTGGGGAACTTTAATACTCACGTGCCATTACTCCTTTCCACATCTAACCCAGTGGGTATTCCGGCACCCTGCAGCCGCTCCGAACTTGTACCTGCAAAATAAAAAGACAGTTAGAGTGCATCGTGAAGCAGGCAACAAGCGCTTACTTACGTGCTTCCAGGCGCTTCTATTCATCACACGGGCTCCATCTTCAACTCACTTCAGCCCGTCATCCGCCATCGCCGGAACCCTGCAAAACAAGAGACATCATTACTAAAGACTTTAAAGACATTAGAATTACTCGAAACTTACCGTTCGTGCAGTAAACGACGGACAGCAGTCCTCTGAAGTCAAGAGGCCTGCTCCCCTTATCCAGTGAAGAAACTGGTTACAGCACCCTGCCCCGAGGCAGATGGAGAGCACAGCGTTCACTTACCTAAGGTGAGAGCGTTAACCTTTGGGGTTCTACAGGAGAAGAGAAAGGGAAGAAGAGAGAGACATTCAATAACCCAGTTCCTTAATCCCATATTTTCTATCTGCAGACATCTTACCCTTCGAGTCAGACATACAGTGCACAGAGGTCCAGCCCAAAGAGCCAGCCGTGTGTTACACATCACCTTTGAAGATACGGTATACGCCCAGTCAAGACCGGCGCCTCTACGGGAATCAGGTGAGCGTTACAGAACGCAAAGCCTACCACAAAACTCCCGTCCAGGCGCTATGGAAACCTCGGATACCGACCAGCTAGCCCAGTTACTTGGGGAACTAAGGGCAGAAGTGCATGCAGCCCGTCAGGAAACGAACGCTCTAAGAAGGGAACTGATTACTTCCAAGGAGCGAACAGATGATCTCGCTAGACAATTGCTACAGTCACAAGCCGGACAGACCCCGTTACCCGCATCTGGGGGAAATCTTCCTTCTACATCCTCTATGAATCCAGTGCAGATCAACCTACCTGGGAATGTACCTCTGGCTCCGCCTGAACGATTTTCTGGTGACCCAAAGAGGTTTGCAGTATTTATCAATCAGTGCCGGTTGCATTTCTTATGCCGGCCAGCAGCCTTTCCAACTGATCAAGCTAAAGTAGCTTTCGTGCTTTCGTACCTTAGTGGCAATGCGGCAGACTGGTCGATCCCTCTAGTAAATCAAGATGATCCGGTCCTCCATGATTTTCAAGCTTTTCAGCTCAGTATGGAAAAGCTGTTCGCAAGACATTCACAGGGGCAGGCCTTGGACAATGAGCTTCTTTCGTTGCGACAAGGTAATCAAGACCTTTTGGCTTATATTGCGTCTTTCAACAGACTGATAGTGGAAACTCAATGGCCTGAGGACAAAAGGATTACGCTGTTTTATAGAGGTCTACGTGGAGAGCTCAAAGATGTGTTAGCCCAAGTAGTGAATCCCCCACAAGATTGTTCGGACTATATAGACTTAGTCGTTCAAATAGATCACAGACTGCAGAACAGGAAGGCCGATCGTTCCAAGTTTGATGCTCGAGTATTTTCCAAACCGCCAACTCCTTCCAAAGGAGTAGACTCTGGGGAACCCATGCAAATAGGGGGTCTGAAAGGTCCTCTAACACAAAAGGAGCGGGAAAGGAGAAAACTGTTGCAATTATGCCTCTATTGCGGAAACTCAGGGCACTTTCTTCGAGACTGTCCGGTGAAACCTGCCAAGAAGGCAGTAGGAGCTGCAGTTACCAAAGTTACAAACTCTGAGCAGGGAAACGACCTCGCCCGACAAGAATAGAGGTCCTCTTGCCGAGCGTGAAAACCAGTTCCGTGACCTTGCATTTCGTGATACCTATGGTCCTCATTAGCCCTGATAATCCGGATCGATTACATGCAATTGAAGCTTACGTTGACAGCGGTGCCATCGGCAATTATGTGGATCATGAAATGGTTTTGAGAATGAATCTAACTCTTTGTCCCAAGGCTGTAAAGGACGTCATTACTACGGTGGATGGTACGGAGATAGCCTCCGGGCCAGTAACGCATACCACTCAAGAGGTGACGCTAGTAAGTCAAGATGGACACCATGAGAAGATCGTGTTCGATGTGATCAAGGCCCCTCAGTTTCAGATTATTCTAGGAATACCTTGGTTAGAGAAACACAATCCTCTGATCGATTGGCGAGCAAGAACGGTCCAGTTTCCAGAATGTGTCTCTACTTGTCACCCTCCACCTGGTGTTGCACTGGCAGCAATTTCTTCAGAGACTCCCCAGTTACCTCCCGAATACCTAGAATACCAAGATGTTTTCCGGAAGGATCAGGCTAACTCTCTACCTCCTCATAGGTCTTATGACTGCCAGATAGACCTGATACCTGGATCTACTCCTCCTTGTAGTAGAATGTATGCCCTCACCGAGCCTGAGAACCTTCACCTTCGACAATACCTGGATCAATACCTGGCAAATGGGTTTATTCGTCCTTCCAAGTCCCCTGCTTCTTCAGCTTTGTTCTTCGTTCCAAAAAAGGAAGGAGACCTTAGAACTTGTATAGATTATCGCTCCCTGAACCAGATCACCGTTAAGAATAGATATCCGTTACCTTTGATCCCTGAACTCCTGGACCAAGTCAGAAAAGCATGCATATATACAAAGCTGGATCTTAGAGGAGCTTACCACTTGGTACGAGTAAAAGAGGGCGATGAATGGAAGACGGCCTTCCGCACCAAGTATGGGCTATTTGAATATCAGGTCATGCCCTTCGGACTTTGCAATGCCCCGGCCGCCTTTCAATATTTTATGAACGATGTCCTCAGAGAGCTCATAGATGTGTGTGTTGTTGTTTACATTGACGACATCCTCGTTTATTCTTCATCGGAATCTGAACATCGGAAACACGTGAAAATGGTCCTCGAAAGATTGCGTCAACACAAACTTTTCGCTAAGTTGGAAAAATGTGTTTTCAACGTGACTGAAGTTGAATTCTTGGGATTCATATTATCACCTGGCGGAGTACGTATGGATTCAAAGAAGGTCGATGCAGTTCTCAAATGGCCATCACCATCCTCCGTAAAAGGTGTGCAAAGCATGTTAGGCTTCGCTAACTTTTACCGCAGGTTTATCCCCGAATTCTCTCGAATAGTCCAGCCCATCACTGCCTTGTTAAAGAAAAACAAACGTTTTGAATGGTCTACCGAGGCGGAACAAGCTTTCCAGGATTTGAAGACTACATTTATCTCAGCACCAATCTTAAAACACCCTCGCCCCGAACTCCCCTACATCGTGGAAACTGATGCTTCAAGCCTTGCCATGGGGGCAGTTCTATCACAAAAGGACCCGGTAACCAATCAGTTGCATCCCGTGGCATTTTGGTCCCGCAAATTCTCGCCTCCTGAAATCAATTACTCGATTACTGACAAGGAACTTCTGGCTATCAAGTCTGCCTTTAAGGCTTGGCGGCATTATCTGCTGGGGGCCCGACACACCGTTACTGTGATTACGGATCACCGAAACCTGCAATATTTGAAAACCGCAAAAGCCCAATCCTCTAGACAGCTCCGTTGGGCATTATTCTTTGCCGAGTTTGACTTCATAATTACCTATCGACCTGGTACAAAGAACGGTAAAGCTGATGCCCTTTCTCGGATGGGAGTGGAAGAACACTTGATCAACCCTAAACCTGTACCAATCATTCCCGAACAAAGAATTCTGGGTGTAATCGCCACAGAATCCATAGAGGAAGTTAAGGATAAAGCCAGGCAACTTGTAACTCCAGCAGACATACAGAATTGGCATCTGCAGGGAAAGGACTTTGCAGTAAAGGACAACTTATTGTATTTCCAAGAACGATTATACCTACCCAGCACAGATTTACAGAAAAAAGTAATATCTTGTTATCACGATTCTTTAATGGAAGGACATCCCGGTATGGCCAAGACCTCAGAAAAGATCAAGCGCTACTTCTGGTGGCCGTCTTGGAAAAAAGATATCAGAGACTTTATAATGTCCTGTGGAGTATGCGCCCAAAACAAGAGTCAAAAGGAAAGACCAGCAGGCCTCTTACGCCCTATTGACATCCCACCTCGCCCTTGGCATACGCTTTCTATGGACTTCATCACCGATCTACCTCCATGCTCCGGATACAATACGATTCTAGTAATCGTGGACTTATTCTCCAAGATGGCGCATTTCATTCCGCTCAAAGGCTTGCCAACAGCAGCAACTCTGGCCCGAGAATTTCTCGAAAACATCGTCCGACTGCACGGTTTTCCTTCGGTTCTAATTTCGGATCGAGGTAGTCAATTTATTTCTCATTTTTGGCGAAGTTGCTGTCGGTCGGCTCAAATTGATGTGAGACTATCGACCAGTCACCACCCTCAGACCGACGGACAAACCGAGAGGACCAATCAAACTCTGGAACAGTATTTACGCTGCATGCTGCAACAAACTGAAAAAACTTGGAAAGACATCCTTTGGATAGCCGAATATGCCTACAATAACTCTGTCCATTCGGGAACTGGGAAAACCCCGTTTTTTCTTTTGTACGGCAGTCACCCTCGAACCTCGGAGTTGGATCCCCTCCAAGATCTTGAAACACCAGCAGTAGACTACCTGCATTCTACAATCACCCAAGCCTTTAAGGAAGCTGTTTCTCACCTTCAAAGGGCTAAAGAACAATACAAGAAAGGAGCAGATCAACATCGGAAGGAAGCCCCTCAATATCAAGTAGGGGATCAAGTCTGGTTATCCACCTAATATCTACCTATAAAAGGGCCACGCACATTCAACCCAAGATACCTTGGTCCCTATTCCATCACTACCATAGTAAACCCAGTAGAGGTCAAGTTGGACTTGCCCCCGCACATGAAGATACATCCGGTCTTCCACGTCTCTCTATTAAAACCCGTGCAACCTCAAACCCGACTAACTAAATCTCCAAAACCTATCCTAGTTGATGGAGAACTCGAGTTTGAAGTCAAAAGCATTCTGGACTCCACGATCTCCAAATCTAAACTATTTTACCTAATTGACTGGAAAGGCTACGGCCCCCAAGAGAGATCCTGGGAACCTGCTGAATATGTCCACGCTCCTCACCTAATCAAAAGATTTCACCGAACATTTCCTGACAAGCCAAAACCCCCGGAGAAGCCCGGTTTGGGAGGGGCCTTGAGGGGGGGTACTGTCATGATCTCTGCTTCCAAAAGGTCAGTTTTTTCCCAACTCCCTTGGAAGCAGATCCATAACCCAGGTTCCGAGTGCCAACCAGTCCCAATTGGGACCTTTTGGACCCAGTCCTGGCGCCAGTGGCACCAGGCTCATAAATATGCCCAGTCCCAGCGCTGGAAGCGCCGGGCTCATAATGCTTGGGTGGACTTACCTGCAGCAGACCATGCTGCTTACTTGCCTGCCAGTTGAGCCTCTGATCCTCTTCTGTTTGGAACTACTTTTCCTGTTGGGTGGGGCAGGAGCCACTCCCTAGATTCAGAACACTGGAACTCTTCTGGAAAGCAGGAACTCTTTTCTTACCTAGGCGTGGCTGTGGAAGGAGACACCTCATCGTGTCTTCTGCATCTGATCCTGGGCCTAAGGAAAAAGGCTTACCATCCTGAATCCAGTCTTCAGCAACACCTATAAAGACAAGAAAGAACAGGTTAGCATTACGGTCTTCAGTGACAGCTCTTCACTTACCTGGTCCATCGGCTGTCACCAACGCCTCGCGCTGCATTCCGGCATCTGAAAGACAAAGGCTTACCTACTCTTTGTGTGCTCCGGAGGTCTTCACACTGCATTCCGGCATCTGAAAGACAAAAAGCTTACCAACTCTTTGCACGCTCCGGAGGCCTTCGGCGCTGCATCCCGCATCTGAAAGACAAAACAAGGTGCGTTTAAAGACATTGGGGAACTTTAATACTCACGTGCCATTACTCCTTTCCACATCTAACCCAGTGGGTATTCCGGCACCCTGCAGCCGCTCCGAACTTGTACCTGCAAAATAAAAAGACAGTTAGAGCGCATCGTGAAGCAGGCAACAAGCGCTTACTTACGTGCTTCCAGGCGCTTCTATTCATCACACGGGCTCCATCTTCAACTCACTTCAGCCCGTCATCCGCCATCGCCGGAACCCTGCAAAACAAGAGACATCATTACTAAAGACTTTAAAGACATTAGAATTACTCGAAACTTACCGTTCGTGCAGTAAACGACGGACAGCAGTCCTCTGAAGTCAAGAGGCCTGCTCCCCTTATCCAGTGAAGAAACTGGTTACAGCACCCTGCCCCGAGGCAGATGGAGAGCACAGCGTTCACTTACCTAAGGTGAGAGCGTTAACCTTTGGGGTTCTACAGGAGAAGAGAAAGGGAAGAAGAGAGAGACATTCAATAACCCAGTTCCTTAATCCCATATTTTCTATCTGCAGACATCTTACCCTTCGAGTCAGACATACAGTGCACAGAGGTCCAGCCCAAAGAGCCAGCCGTGTGTTACACATCACCTTTGAAGATTCGGTATACGCCCAGTCAAGACCGGCGCCTCTACGGGAATCAGGTGAGCGTTACACCCACGTGCCGCCGGACCACTCTACCTCTGGTACCAAGTTCATTCACAAAAGACCTCTGTCTCTTAAGCTTCTTTATGTTGCCACTGCAACCTTGCGTCTAACACAGTCAGGCCCACTATCAGGTTCATCCGACTCACCAGCTGTGCTGAACTTGTTGGCATTTCTTTTGCCGCTGGAGTCAAGGACAGTACCACAATGGCAACCGCGTCTCCCTGCCCTGGCCATCAGTGCGGGAGGGTTCCATGTACTGCTGAGACTCATCACACCACTCGCCACTTGTCATTCCCTGTCTTATATTTTTTTTATCAGAGGCTTTGCGGGTCTGGGTTGAAAAGGGCAAAGGCAACTCCCTCCTTGACGTCCTTTTAGGTCTCGCCGCCTTTCTCCTCTGTTTGAACTGCTGTCCTGGAATAACTGCTTCCTCGTGCATTCGGCATTGCTCAAAGTGTGCTCTTGTGCTCCGCCTTTTATCCCAGTGGGGAAGGGAATGGGCAGTCTGTGTGTGTAGTTGTTGGCAATTGCCTGACACTGCCTGACCATTGTGTTGGGACATGTTAGGCAAACGGCTCTGGTATTAGTTCGTTGTCGCTCATGGTGTGAGAAAGTGTTCGTGTTGGAAAATGAGGGTTAGAGTTTGTAACTATCCTACTGGGCAGGATGGGGAAAAGGTGTCATAAGGAAGGGGATACCGCATCTCACCCTTTTAGTGTCCCACTTCCACTCCCCGAAGACCCCCATCCAAGTGATCCTCCCACACTGGTCCACCCCCAGGAACTGGATCCAATAGCGACGACCATGTCCTGGCCTCCTGGATGACATATCCCCAGGGACTAGCGGGGGAGACACCTTCTGGTTTCTCACAGTTTGCACATTCACGTGCACTAATAACAGGTTTGCACCCGACTCCTTTCGATGTACCTGCCACACATCTTTCGTATTGCACCCGTACAGTTTTTCCCAGGTTGTTGTTCATCATGCAACATTTTCCTCTTTATTTTGAATAACCCAAACCATCTGTAAAAAAAAGGTTGACAGGGAACATTATATCAATCAGCAGATCAAAGGTGGGTGTTAGCCTGGCACATATGGCATTTACACCATTCACAGCATCTACTTCCATAGACTTCTGTGATTTTCAACAGTAATTTCATACACTTAACATGGCCGCTGCAAAACCCATTTACAAGTAGCAGCACGGTTCTATTCATATTAGCAGAGGGAGCTACTTAAGCCCCGCCGCCGTTGGAACGTGCGCTTCGCGTCTGCTCCGCTGACAGCGGGTAATGCTACCAGCGTTTCTCCTCACAGAACCTGTGAAAAAGGAGATAATAGAGACATTAGTTTTACGAAAAGCTACAGAGTACCATAGTTCACAGAAGAGAGTTACCCGACAGAAGTTATCTCTGAAGCTGTTATCTTCAGTTAAGAACATTTATTCGCTCACAGTCGCAGCATCTTCAGTCAGAAGTTTCACTCACAGCCGCAGCATCTTCAGTCAGCTATTTTTGTTTAAAGCTGCAGCATCTTTAGTCAGAAGTTTCTTCCGCACGCCACTGCATCTTCCGAAGGAATGTTTACTCAGCTTTCCGAAAACCTCCAGACAACATAAGAGGTATTTAATTAAAAAACAAACTTAACAGTTTAACAGAGAAGTTTTATAAGCGCTTACGTACCTGAAGGTTCTTCAAGTTTTCACCTCACAGATGTTACCACACTCCACCTTGAAGGCTGCAGTTACTCCGTATTGGTGAACATATGTTTTTAAAACGTTTTCTCATCCTGAGTAACTCCGCAGCCATCCGCAGCATAATTCTTTTCCCAAATTCCTAAAACCTGCAAAAAAGAGAAAAAAGCCAAAAGTAATTAGAAAGAGAGATCTCTCCAAAGTAGGAATCAATTCAAGCCCTTAAAGTTTACAGTATCTTCACCAGCTTACTTACCCAAGACTCATTCTTAAAAGAATAGACATTTCAAGGCAAGAAGCAATAGAGTTCATTAGCAACCCAAGTTACCATTGTTTCTTCATCTCAACACGCCCCTGTAGAAAAGCAGGATGGAGAGCTCCACAATAATAAAACACAGGTGAGAAGGGTATTCAGCCCTAGAATTAAAAGGGAGGGATTTAAGGGAATACACATCTCATGTAGTATTATCTCAGTTAATAGATGTTATAGCATTTGTATTGTTGTCATTTGTTTGTTCAAACGGAAAAAGCATCCTAAACGCTCCAAGGTATCAGGTGTACAGGCTGGGAAGGTATTACGCTCCCGAGGAGTCCAGGTAAGCATTACAGAACGCTAAGCCATACTTGAAATAATCCATCTGAGCGTAATGGAAAACAAAGAAATAGACAATTTATTCCAGATTTTGGGGGAGTTAAGGGCAGAAGTCCATGCAGCTAGATCAGAAAGCAGTTCTCTCAGGAGAGAGTTGGTGGTTAACAGAGAACACACTGATGCATTGGATCACCAATTATTACTGTCCCAAGCAGGACAAGCGCCACTTCCAGGTGGTGTCCCACAGGGTCAGGTTTCTGCTCCCAGTCCTCCTCTACAGGTGGTTTTACCTGGGAACATTCCACTAGCAGCCCCAGAAAGGCTTATGGGGGATCCGAAGCGTTTTGCAGTCTTCATGAACCAATGTAATTTACACTTCCTGTGTAGACCCGGGGTCTTTCTTTCAGATCAGGCTAAAGTGGCATTTGTGTTAGCATATTTGGGTGGACATGCTGCTGGCTGGTCCATTCCCTTAGTCAATCGAGATGACCCATTATTAAGAAACGTCCCTGGTTTTCAGCAGGAGTTAGAGAAACTATTTGCCCATCATGCTCA
This sequence comes from Ambystoma mexicanum, assembly GCF_040938575.1. NCBI lineage: Eukaryota > Metazoa > Chordata > Amphibia > Caudata > Ambystomatidae > Ambystoma > Ambystoma mexicanum. The sequence continues at coordinate 1,121,089,724 of NC_090930.1, forward strand.
GGGACAGGCCTTAGATAATGATCTGCTCTCTTTACGCCAAGTTAAGCTAGAATTGTTAGCTTACATAGCTTCCTTTAATCGACTAGTAGCAGAGACTGATTGGCCTGAGGAGAAGAGAACAACACTCTTTTATCGAGCATTACGAGAAGAACTCAAGGACATATTGGCGCAAGTAGTGAACCCTCCTACAGGTTGTGCCGAATTCATTGACCTAACTATACAACTGGATCACCGGTTGCAGGACCGGCGCACTGATCGGGCCAGATCAGAGACTAGATCACTCTATGTTCGTTCAAAAGACAGTGGAACTCGTCAAGTGACTGAAAGTCACTCTGAGCCAATGTGAGGAGGTGATCAGGGTCCAATTTCTAAAGAAGAAAGAAACAATGAAGAAAACAGAATTTATGCCTCTATTGTGGTTCAGCCGGTCACCACCTTCGTAATTGTCCAGGGAAACCGCTGTGGAGACCAGAGGGAGCCATAGACAAGGTGGATAGGAATATAATAAAAAATGAACTGATGGAAAACTCCAATGCCAGACAAGTGTAGAGGTCGACTTGTCGAGCCAGAAGAAGGAAATTCAGATCTCTCATTTTGTTGTTCCTATTATCTTAAGTAGTGACCTTCAACCTTCCAATATCTATGCTCTGGAAGCATATGTGGACAATGGTGCGATTGAGAACTACATGGATTATGAACTAGCAGGCAAGATGGGTATTGGTATACACCCAAAGGCTGTGGTGGAAAATGTCACCGCAGTGGATGGTACTCAACTGATATCCGGACCAGTGATGAAGTGTACTGAAGTTTGCACCTTGCTTTGCCAGGAGGGACATTGAGAAAAGATCTTGTTTGACCTAATCAGTGCTCCACAGTTGAAAGTAATCTTAGATATTCCATGGTTAGAGAAACATAATCTACAGATTGATTGGCGTGCTAGAACCTTAGTATTTACTGAGGAATGCAAACACTCCTGCTATGTTCAAGGCGGAACCTTTGGAAAAGAAGTTCAAGCGATTTCAAGAGAAGAACCCACCTTAGGATTTATAGGAACCCTTCCACCAGAGTATCAAGATTTTCAGGAAGTATTTGAAGAAGAACAGACCAACGTGTTGCCTACACATCGGCCATATGATTGTCAAATTGATGTAATCCCTGGTTCCAAAACCCCATGAAGTAGAATTTATGCTTTAACCGAACAAGAAAATATTAATTTGAAGACATATTTGGATAACTACATATCCAATGGTTTTATTTGGCCTTGTTAGTCCCCTATGGTGGCTCCTCAGTTCTTCATGCCCAAGAAGGAAGGGGACCTTCGTACTTGCATAGGTTATTGTGCCATAAACCAGATCATAGTTAAGAACAGGTACCCCCTTCCACTCATTCCAGTGTTAATGCACCAAGTTAAGGATGCCAACGTTTTTAACAAACTGGACCTTCGAAGAGCTTACCACTTAGTGAGAATCAAAGAAGGGGATGAATGGAAAACTGCCTTCCGTACAAAATACGCCTTATACGATTATCAAGTTATGCCTTTCGGCTTATGCAACGCTCCAGCAGCTTTCCAGAACTTTATGAATGATGTTTTATGCGAATTGCTATATGTCTGCGCCATAGTGTACTTCGATGACATTCTAATTTATTCAAGCTCGGCCCAAGAGCACATAACTCATGTAAGGGCAGCACTTATGAAACTACGGCAACACAAGATATTTGTCAAGCTGGACAAATGCTCATTTCATGCGACCTCAGTGGAATTTTTGGGATTCATCCTGTCACCAATGGGAATTCAAATGGATAATCGAAAAGTTGAAGCAGTTTTGAATTGCCTGCCCCTATGTCAGTGAAAGGAGTCCAACGTTTTTTAGGATTCACCAATTTTTATAGACACTTTGATAAGGGTTTTTTCCAACTAGTCCATCCAATAACTTGTTTTTTTGTGAAAGCACAAGGCACTCTCCTGGACCAAGGAAGCGGAAGAGGCTTTCCAGACCTTGAAAAAACATTTTACCACCGCTCCCATTTTGAGACACCCACAAGCTGAGCTACTGTTTGTAATAGAAAATGATGCATCCAGTGCTGCAATGGGAGCTGTATTATCTCAAAAAGATACAAAAACCGGACAACAGCATCCAGTGGCCTTCTGGTCAAAGAAGTTTTCAACAGCAGAATTAAATTACAGTATCACAGATAAGGAATTACTAGCAATAAAACAGGCTTTCAAGGAATGGAGACACCATTTATTGGGGGCCCGGCATACCATCACAGTTCTCACAGACCACCGAAACCTGCAATATTTACGCAATGCAAAGGCTCAATCATCCCGACAACTTCGCTGGGCATTGTTTTTTGTGGAATACGATTTTGTTATAACTTACCGCCCAGGAGTACGTAATGGTAAAGCAGATGCCGTATCATGTATTGGAGAGAAAGAAGAGGTCCAAAGTACTTCAGATCCAGTACGCATAATTCCAGAAGAGAAGTTGCTGTGAGTCACAGGATCTTCAGAAAAAGACCTAAAGTCACAGATTCTACTCAGCGTGACCACTTCAGAGATAGAGGCGTGGAAGTCAAAAGGACCAAACTGTTACATTCAAGAAGGTTTACCTTATTTCCAGAGTCGTCTTTACCTACCAAATCAGGAGCTACAAAGGACGGTTATGGCAGATTACCTTGGAGCAACATTAGAAGGCCACCCTGGAATCACTCAGACAAAAGACAAAAGACATTTCTGGTGATCAACATGGCGCAAGGATGTCATAGATTTCATCCAAACTTGTGGTATGTGTGCTCAAAACAAAAGCTCAAAGCAGAGATAAGCAGGACTTCTTCAACTGTTACCTGCTCCACCAGCACCATTGCATACCATTTCTATGGACTTTATTACTGAGTTACCCCCTTGTTCGGGTTATAATACAATCCTTTTAGTGGTGGACTTGTTCTCCAAAATGGCTCATTTCATTGCCCTCAAAGGACTTCCCACATCATCAGTTTTAGCAAAGGTGTTCCTAGAACAAATTGTACATCTTCATGGATTTCCATCAGCAGTGATCGCTGATAGAGGGAGTCAACTTGTCTCCCATTTCTAGAGGAAATGTTGTGAGTTGGCTAAAGTTGAAGTATGTTTATCTATTAGCCACCACCCACAAACTGATGGTCAAACTGAGAGAACCAATCAAACCTTAGAACAATACCTTTGGTGTCTTCTCCACCAAATAGATTGTTCTCGGGTGGATGACCTCTGGGTAGCAGAGTATGCTTACAATAACTCTGAACACACCTCCACAGGTTATACCCCTTTTTCCATCCTTAACAATTCTCATCCTCTGATCTCTACCTTCGATCCAACAGAATCCTTAGAGATGACAGCAGTACAGAATCTTCATGAGAACATTACCCAGGTACAGAAATAGGTCCTGAGACATTTAACTAAAGCAAAGAAAAGTCAAAAGAAATTTGCAGATAAACTTCGAAGAAAATCTCCAGATTTTAAGGTGGGGACAAGGTATGGTTGTCTTCTAAACACATTGCACTTAGGGGCCCACGTAAATTCCAGCCTAGGTTTCTGGGCCCATTCTCTGTGGAAGCTATTGTCAACCCTGTAGCAGTATGGTTAAACCTACCATCTCACGTGCAAATTCATCCTGTATTCCATGTTTCCTTGTTAAAACCAATGAATCCGGGGACCAGACTACAACCATCATCCAAACCCATGATTATAGAAGGTGAACCAGAATTCTTAGTGAAAGAAATCTTAGATTCCAAGATTGTCAAAAGGAAATTCTTCTACTTAGTGGATTGGAAAGGGTTTGGTGCACAGGACAGAACTTGGGAACCTAGTTCCAATATTCATGCTCACAAATTGCTTCAGAAGTTTCATCAGAATCACCCCATTAGGCCAGGGCCGGAGGGTCCATCCTTGGTAGGGGTGTTGGGGGGGAACTGTCATGATCCCAGTCAGTAAGCATAGTCCTCATTCAGGCATTCAGGCTAGGCAGGGAACATTATATCAATCAGCAGGTCAAAGGTGGGTATTAGCCTGGCACATATGGCATTTACACCATTCACAGCATCTACTTCCATACACTCCCGTGATGTTCAACAGTAATTTCATACACTTAACATGGCTGCCGCAAAACCCATTTACAAGTAGCAGCACGGTTCTATTCATATTTGTAGAGGGAGCTACTTAAGCCCTGCCTTGGCTGTAAAGCACACTTTGCGTCGGCTCCGCTGACAGCGGATAACACTACCAGCGTTTCTCCTCGCAGAACCTGTGAAAAAGGAGATAATAGAGACATTAGTTTTACGAAACGCTACAGAGCTTACCCAAAAACTCCTCGCCTCCACTCACATCAAAGGTAGAACCCTTTAATGGGTTTCATATCTCAACTGTAACATTGCCATTACTGATATTGTCCCACAACTTTGGACGGACCATTATTTAATAAACTTTACCACCACACTCGACCTTCTTGGCCCCAAAACCATCAACATGGCACCCCCGCCTCCCTACCAGAAGTAAAAAAGATATTACTGCCGAACAACTCATCCCCCTCATCCTCCCAGCTATTAATAGCCTGGACAATAATACCAACCCAGATATCCTAGTGGATACCTTCAACAAAGCTATGAGCACGGCACTAGATACCATCGCACCAACCAAACTACGTAGAGGCAAGCAAGAAGCACATCTGAATGCCAGGTTCACACCCCAATTTAAGAACTTAAGAAAACAAAAAAGAAGCTCCAAGTCATCTGGCGCAACTCACCTACCGAAAAGAACAAAGTTAAACTAGCCTAATTCTCTAAGTTCTATAAGAATGAAATTATCAATACAAAAAAAACCCTATTTAACGACAGAATCACAAAAGCTAAATCCAATACCAAGGAACTCTTTTCCATCCTCTGGAAAATGGAATCCCCCATACAACCAGTAGACAACACCCCTAAGGACAAGACATGGTGTTCCAACATACAAAACACCCTAACCAATAAAATCACCACCCTCCAACATAAAATAACAAAGAAAAACGACTCTCTGCCCCTCCCTGATCAAAATCCACCACTACCTACTGAGCCTAATACTATCCCTCCCTTCAGCTTCAAAACTATCTCCACCATTGACACTGAAAAAGTCATTCTCTCCTTGAAACCGTCCAATTGTAAAGGCGACAGTTGCCCAGCGCAAATAATAAAGGACGCAGCTAGAGACTTAGCCCCTTTTATATGGAAGCTCATAAACTCTTCTTTTAAATCAAACACAGTACCCACCAATTTGAAAGAATCCTGGGTCCTCCCCCTACTCAAAAAACAAACCCTTGATCCATCCATCCCAACTAACTACTGACCCATCACTACTGTGCCTTTCCTTCTCAAAATCATCGACAGAGTGGCTTACTTACAAATTCAGGACTATCTGGAAGCCAACCACCTGCTAGGCTCTCGACAATCAGGTTTCCCTTCCCTCCATGATACCGAAACAGCCCTGTTAGACCTTAAGACTAAAATTGAGGAGCTGAAGGACAGTGGAAAAATGGCATTGCTACTTCTACTGGACTTGTCTGCAGCCTTCGACCTGGTGGACCACGCAGTTCTATGCAACCACATTAGGCTTGCCACCAATTTCACTGGGGAAGCTATAGCATGGGTCCAATCCTTTCTAGCTAATCGAACTATGAGAGTCTTCTCAACCTCAACCTGCGCTGATCCGATCCAAATAACATGTGGAGTCCCAAAGGGATCCTGTGTCCCTCCCACCATGTATAACATCTTCACCAAGCCATTGTTTGATAAGTTGGATAGACTGGGCATCACCTACACAAATTATGCAAATGACACCCAGATCCTCATACCCCTTTCGGGCAACTATGAAACGGACCTGGCTTTGGTGAACAAGATATACATCCTCATTCAGGCATGGATGGCGACCCACGGCCTCTGCCTGAATGACGACAAAACTGAGATACTGCTCCTTGGATCCGCCACTAACCTAAATAAATTATCCCCAAACTATGCATCTTTTAACATTGACAACAACATCAGTACAGTTATGCCTGTAGTAAAAACACTAGGTTTCTATCTAGACTCCTCCCTTACCCTTAAAAAGCAAACCAGCTCCCTTGCCTCCACAACAGCTTACACTTGCAAGCTAATCCGGGCTGCCAGACCATTCCTCTCAAGGGCCAGTTGCATCACCTTAGCCAATTCTCTAATCATGTCCAGATTAGATTACTGCAACGCCCTGTACTCTGGAACCAACAAATATGTCACTGACAAACTACAACGACTGCAAAACAATGCCCTAAGAGCAGAGCTGAATATCCCAAATAGAGACCACATCACGAAATTCAGGAAAGAGACCCATTGGCTAAAAATAAAAGACAGAATCTTCCTAAAAACCATCTCCATCACATCCAAATGCCTAAACAATTTAGCTCCCTCTTACCTAGTGGATAGAATCTCGAGGAGAACTACGACCCGACCCACCAGAACTGCCAATTCATTTGTGCTTGAAACCCCTCGATTCAAGCTGACTACGGCCGGAGGAACCAGTTTCCCAGTCAAAGCAGCGTAATCCTGGAACTCCCTCCCTATCGACCTCAGACGCCCACTACTGTACGTCAGATTTAGACACAATGCTATCAAGTGGCTCCACACTAATGACCTATAATCTCCTCATCCTGTCTCTGACACCCTACTATCACCCTATACTTAGACTAGGTTCAGAGCTGATCCCGATTTGCACCCGATCAGCCAGATCCTGTATTAGACACTGTATCCATATGAATGCACACTGTATGTATACCCTGTAAGACCCATTCTGGTTCTGATTTGCACCTTGATTAGCTATATCTTGTATCATATTTTGTATTATACACTGTATTATATTGTACTGTATTATATTGTATCGTTTGCACATGTATGTACCTGCCTGTAGCTAAGCTTCGAGAATTCCTGTACTGTTGCGCCCGTCTACCTAAGGGTTTGGTGCGCATTAACAAATAAACAAACAAAACAAAACAAACAAACAGAGTACCATAGTTCACAGAAGAGACTGACCTGACAGAAGTTATCTCCGAAAACTGTTATCTTCAGTTAAGAACATTTATTTGCTCGCAGTTGCAGCATCTTCAGTCAGAGGTTTCACTCACAGCCGCAGCATCAGCAGTTTTCAATCGAAGTCGCAGCATGTTCAGTCCGAAGTTTTTTCAGCAACTACTGCATCTTCCGAAGGGTTTTTCCTCAGCTTTCCGAAAACCGGCAGATAACAGAAGAGGTATTTAATTAAAAAACAAACTTAACAGTTTAAAAGAGAAGACGTTTTATACGCGTTTACATACCTGAAGGTTCTTCAAGTTTTCATCTCACAGTTGTTACAATGCTCCACCTTGAAGTCTGCAGTTACTCTGTATTGGCGAACTTACGTTTTAAAACGTTTTCACATCCTGAGTAACTCTGCAGCCATCCACAGCCATAATTCTTTTCCCAAATTCCTAGAACCTGCAAAAAAGAGAAAAAAGACAAAAGTAATTAGAAAGAGAGATCTCTCCAACGTAGGAATCAATTCAAGCCCTTAATGTTTACAGTATCTTCACCAGCTTACTTATCCAAGGCTCATTCTTAAAAGAATAGACATTTCAAGGCAAGAAGCTATAGAGTTCATCAGCAACCCAAGTTACCATTGTTTCTTCATCTCAACGCGCCCCTGTAGAAAAGCAGGATGGAGAGCTCCACAATAATAAAACACAGATGAGAAGGGAATTCAGCCCTAGAGTTTGAAGGAAGGGATTTAAGGTAATAGACATCTCATGTAGTATTATCTCAGTTAATAGATGTTATAGCATTTCTATTGTTGTCATTTGTTTGTTCAAACAGGAAAAGAATCCTAAAAGCTCCAAGGTATCAGGTCCCCAGGCTGGGAAGGCCTCACGCTCCCAAGGAGTCCAGGTAAGCGTTACAATATGATATGATATGATCTGATATGATAAGGCATTTATAATGCGCATTTACAGAAGTGTTTCAAGGCACGATAAGGCAAGGGAGGGGGACAGAGGGAGGACAAGCGATCTTACTATGCCAAGTGACATTTAGATTGTGTAAGTACAGGGCAGAGTAGGGGGAAAAGTGCAAGGGGAGAGGGAGGAAGTACAAGTGCAGTACATGGGATCAAATAACAAGTAGTGCGGCCAGCAAAAAGGCAGTGCACGGGTAAGTGCAGACACCAGGTGTCCAATAAGTGCAGGGAAGGGGACTGTAGGGTTGCAGATACGGCCCCAAGTGCAGGAGTTGCCAAGAGGCAGTGCGGGTGTGCAACTGGGTGGGCAGGGAACCTGGGCCAGAATTCAGAGGGTAGCCAGGTGATCAGTGCAGTGCCAGACAGGAGATCAGCAGGGGAGAGGAAGAGAGAAGGCAGAAGCAATTAGGAAGGTCTTGAGGTGCTTCCGGAACTGGATATGGTTCTACTCAAGTTTCAGAGAGGCACATAGGCTGTTCCAGAGGGAGGCCCGAGCCGAAGAAAGAGATCTACCACCAACTTGTTGCTTGGAGAAGTGACTGACCCTCAGGGAGTTGGAGGTGGAGGAGCAAAGAGCTCGCGTAGGTAGATATTTCTGAAGAGAGAGTTGGAGGTAAAGATGGCCTTGGCCCCAGAAGGTCTTGTGGACAATGGAGATGGTATGGAACTTAATCCTTGCAGCCAATGGGGGCCAATTAAGGGATTTCAGGGCTGGAGAGATACGATCCCTAGGCTTAAGGCCAAGGATAAGTCTTGCAGTCCTGTCCTGAATGAGTTGAAGAGGATGGAGAGTAGAAGCAGGGAGATTTAGAAAGAGGCTGTTGCAGTAGTCCAGCATAGAGAGAACCAGAGCTCTGGAGACAGTGAGTTTCTGGGGGAAGGTGAGGAAAGGAAGAATACCTCTGAGGAGGTGCATTTGGTTTTGACTTCTTAGAGACGTCATAGATGTGCGGAGAAAAAGAGAGTGTGGAGTCGAAGATGACCCAGAGGTTCTTAGCCTCCCAGATGGGAGCAGGAAGAGGGCCAAGGGAGGCCAGCCAGAGAGTGACAGGAAAGGAAGGTGCAGGTGTACCGATGAGGAGGATTTCCATCTTACTGGCGTTATGGCAGAGATCATTGGTGGCACACCACTCCTGGATTGCAGACAGACAGTCGGAGATGACAGAGGGAGAAGTGGTGGCTAAATGGAGTGTCATCCGCATAGCACTGAAAGTTGGAGCAGAGAGCAGCAATGCGTTGGGCAGAGGTGCCAGGTACTGGTTGAAATGCCAGGGAGAGAGGTTAGAGCACTGGGGAACACCACAAGTAGAGAGTGAGATAGAGAAAAGGAAGGACGAGAAGGCCAAGACGAAGGAGAAGGAGAAGGCAGCAGCTGGGAGAACCTCGGGAAGCCAGAAGGGGGGGGGGGGTGGACTGCCAAGACACTGAGGCCTGTGAGTACAAAGAGGGCTACAGTGTGGCAGGGGAGCCTTGCGCCAGGGAACCAAAACTCCAGCTACACTTTTCTGGTAGTGTTGTAATGAGTGCTGGCTCCCTGGGTGAGTTTCACAAACCCAAGTAGTTGAGGGGCAGGTGCTGGGACCCTGACCTCAAGCGAATCCCCATTGAGGAACCGCTAACACCCAGGGTAAAAGATGGAGACCCTCTGACTCAAGGGAAGCAAAGGCGGGATAACCTGGTGTGTCAAGGACTTTGTGTACATCCCAAAAGTGTCTGTATCTGGTGAAGTGGGAGAAAAACCTTGAATGTGCATTCTGGGACATGTAGTCCAAAAGAGCAAAGCTGTGAGACAGAGTCATCCGGCGCTGTGTGTGTGCCCAATCCAAGGTCTCTGTAAGGGATCCAGCTGAGAAGGACCAAAAGTGAAAGTTAAAGAGTTGTAAAGACTTGTAAAACTTGTGTCAAAGGGGATCTGAGTCCGGAAGAGGGGGATCCCTGGTCTGAGCCCGGATGAAGCAGTCCAAATTGTGACAATTGTGTGAAAATGGATCTGAGCCCAGACGAGGGGGATCCATGGTCCGAGCCCAGATGAGGGAGACCAAGTTGTGAATTGTGAACATTGTGAAAAAGGGGTCTGAGTCCAGACAAGGGGGGCCCTTGGTTCAAGCCCGAAGAAGGGAGACCAATCGTGAAGTTATGAATGTGAGAATTTTGACAAAGGAAAGGAACTTTTGTGTTTTGTTTGCTACATAAGACTCTCTGCAGTAAGAGCCTTTGAATGGCAAAGATACTTTGGCAAGAAGGTCCTGATACTGAGATATTGAACTGTTAGAGTGACAAAAGGAACTACAAGTACCAGCAGTCACTGGAAAAGAAGGAATACTGTGTGTTTTGACAAGTAAAGTGAACTTTGTCAGAGTGGTGTCAGACCAGCTGAACCATTGAACTGTGTCCTCGTACCAAGGAAACCAGAGGGTGCACGAGGCTCGAGCATGCTGCCTTGTCGCGTGCTGAAAGCGTGGAGAACGGAGGCCAACTGCTCAACTGTCCTGACATATTGTTTCTTCAACACTTTTCCTTTTTTTGCATACACTACTGTCTCAAACCATTTTGTATTACGAAGTAAGGATTGAAAATAGGCTTATTAGCATAGGCACTTTTATTTTGACAGACAGGACTTGGACTGCATTATTATTATTATTGTTATTATTATTTGATGGTTTCAGCTTGCTCCCATACTTAGATTTAGGTTTAAATAGGCGTTTAACCATCCCTTTAAAATTTAATAAACACCCTTGAACTGTGCCTCATTTGTGTGGGTCTTCATTGATGATACCAAGCCTTTCCTTACACCCGCAATAAGAACATTTGCAACGACTCCTGTAACCCATATAAAAATAATCTGATATACAACTGAGAACAAGTATTCTCTAGAGAATAGAATGTATAATCCCAAGCATACTTATTTATTAAACCCAGTTTTATGAGGCCATAGCCCAGAGGGCCAGAGCAGTAACCTTCAAAAGGTGTGCCCCTTGTCTACCTCAAACACCATCAATATGTCACGTTTGGTTTACTTTCCAATGATTTTGATACTAGGACTAAGAACTCTCTGTCAAACAAATATATGTACTAAAAGTTGTCTCTGGCAGGCTCCTACAGAGATTAACAGTTCAGACTCCTGCTAAACAATGCTTGAGCTAACTAAATTATTTGTCTCCCAGGGAGTGTGCATTCTAAGTCTGTTAATTTATCATGTTAGCGACACAGCAGATCACAGTGGAAGGAAGGGAGGCCCCAGCAGCAACCACCAGTTAGTTTGAAAATAATTCCAGGCAAACACTCTGCAATATGCATACGGTCACTTAAACATTGTCTGATAACCCCTATCTCTATATGAAAAACTTAGACTACCTCCTACCTCTTGAGCTCCTCACCGTTGGCAGCACATTGGTGAACAAATGTACAGACTGCAACAGATTATTCAGCCCATGACAGTCCCAAGACCAACCTCCTTGAATGCATATTTGTGGCATAACTGAAGGTGCAGAATCACCATGCCACTCTGCATCTTCTTCAGCCGAGTGCAGCTTCCGCCGCCCGCCCTCTGTCAGTTTATGCATGCAGTGTGGTGACCATCATGGAGCACCTTGGTTATATTGCATCTTTCTCTATCTCCACAGCAGTGGTGCAGAGTGCAAACCCCAGCAGAGCTGATAGCTGTAGTTAGTTCTGCAAAGCTCCGGAGCTTGTGAGGGCCACGGTCTGCTTAGGGCATCCAAAAGCTCAAGTGTCTGGATCCGTGGATCGGAACCTCAATACTCTGTGTCGGTATCTGTAGAAAAAACTGAATCCGAAAAAATCGAGGAAGAAAGGACCACATTTGTTTGGCCTATTTCTTTCAAACTGTTGGTACATTTTTATTAAAATATAGGTGTGGGTGGGGTAAGGGTATTAGTTAAGGTAGGGAAGTGAGGGGGTTGCAGGGGTTTCCCCCTGCATTATTAAAAAAAGTGCAAAAAGCAAGAAGGAATTTTGTTTTTTCGACCCAGAAAATTCGGTCATTTCACCATTCGTTTTTTAAAAATGTTTTTTTTTTATGGACAACCCCCTGTCTCCTGTCCTGTCACCATCTTGGCTCTGCTCCCAGATCTGCATTTCTAATACAATCTACTTCATTGTTGTGTAAGGACCATAATGTGTCTCGGGATAATGTGTGTCTTTTTCTTGCTCTGGTTTTACTTGAGTGACCTGTTGGGTGATCAACACTGCCTCTGCATCATTGCTGATGACACCTGAAGCATTCCGTCCAGAGTGCAGTGGATCATGCAATTTAGTTAAAAAGTTTCTACTTAATAAGTTAACCAGTGATGAAGGGCTCAGTAGAAAGGCATGTTCATCTAACATTGGTTGTAAGGTGATGGCTACAGGTTCTTGAACAGGATATGGTACATGTGTGTTGTCAATGCTAAGAGCATTCACGTTTTCGGAGAATAAGGGGATATCTGGGAAACAGTCAGAATCGAGGACTCACTACTGGCTTCAGTGTCAATTAAACATGAAATGGCCTCTATATCAACTTTACACTAGACGTCCGTCCATCCTGGTCTGTAGGCATCAAGATTTTGTGCAACTCAGCCAATGTACTTTAAGAATGCTATTGTCTATTTTATTGGATCATTCTTCTGCCTTAAACACCGTTGATCATCCCACTCGTTTTTCTTTGTCTTCACTTGGTATTTCTGTAACCTCTTTGACATGTATTTTCTATATTCTCAAAATTGTTCTTTTTCTGTGTTTTGGAAATGATTTACATTCCAAACTTTCCTCTTCTCTTATGGAGCTCCTCGAGGCTAAGGACTCGCTACTCTTCCTTTTATCTTTTACATTAACTCTTTGGCTTAATTATGTTATTTGGTTCTCAAACTCATTTTTCTGCCAATGATACTGAGTTTGTCTTTTCTTATCCGTAGTTCACTCATTGCCTTGATCAGCATTTGTCCCAATGCATATGTTCTATTGAATCTTGGATGTCTGCCCACTATTTGTAAGTCCCAAGATAGCTAATGCCTCTGCCACTTGCAATGTAGGTTTTATTCTTGACTCTTATTTGTGGGTGTAAATAACTAATTTGGTTAGTAGTTCATGCCTGTTGTTTCCAGTTACCTAATATCCTAGCAGAAAGGCAAAAGTGGGTACACCTAGGAACACCTAACTAGGAGGGACACCACCATATTCTAGTGACCCAATGAAACCACTCTATCTAAACCCAGACAGAGTTATCTACAGAAGTCCAAAACTTAAATCTTGGGAAACCATGACACAACCCTCCTTCGAAAATGTTCTGAGTTACTTAGTGGAAAGCAAGGCTGCAACTGCAGAAGTTAAAAGACATGAAGAGCCCCTAAAGGAGTTAACTGTTCTTAATAAGGAGAAACATCTGTATTTACCACCCAGAATTGTACAGCCCTACTGAGAAGGAGAAGATTTCTTAGATTTCCTTTCAGACTTTTAGAGGGTCTTCATCACCCTAGACTGGTCTTCGGATCATAGGATTTTATATCATGGACCCTGATTATTGAAGATCTGCAGGTCATGTACTAGGTACAAAACCTAAATAGGCTGACAGCCCACAAGACTCTAAAGAGGCACTATTAGATAGAACAGGATAGAACAACGAATACTTAGGGACGCACAGTCGAATTTAGGCAAGTTAGGGATGTACAATCGATACCCCTGGAGACACCTCACATGGCCAGTTAAATAGAAGATCTGAGGATGTGATCATGAAAAGAGATTTGGAAAGTGCCATCAAACTATTGGCCCTCAAACAGTTTATCCAATCCATAACAACTTATTTACAATGCATTGTACAACAACTATATTCTCCCACTCTATAACAGGCCTTAGCATATCAGTTAGCACTTCTACTAGTCCCTCAACCGGTAGCTATACCGACCCATTTAGTGAATTTTCCATGGAACAGGGACCATCTGGAGTATAAGTGGGAGCCAGTAGTGAACCAACGTAGGATGAGCAATTCCACGTGCTCACCAAAAGTTGGGTAAGCATGATATAGCACCAGGAAAACTATTAGGACCCCCAAGGGTTTCAGCACACACTTCTCTCTCGTCCTTCAAAGTCTTGGACTGCAGGATCCAGCAACAAGTCCCATCCCTTGCTTCTCTTGTGGACAACCTATGCACCTCTCCAGTCAATGCCCAAGTAACCACCGGGAAGAGCCAATAGAAATAGGCTGACCTCGTTCCACTGAAGAATGTCACGACGTCCAACTAGAGTAGCCAGAACAGGAGGAGTATATGTGGCTGATGACCCAGATCGGTTCATCCTATACCTAATTCACATAGTTATTAACAATCACAGAGCTTCTCAGGCTTTGCTAGAATAATTGCCAAATTACCATCGGAATGAATTTAATGAAATCTGAATCAAATCTAATTTCATAGGAACAGATAAAGTAACAATCACGTGTGAGCATGGAGACTCTTCAATATATCCAAAGACTCAAAAACAGCTTTGTGTCAATTGAGAAACTGCCATAGTTCCAGTAGCCTTGATGCCAATGTCTTCCTGAGGATGTGATCCTGGGCACCAATCTTCCTCATTTCCACAGATGAATGCAGATGACCCAACAAGCGAATCCACCTCCCAGAAATTGTCGTGGTTGAGATTGTCTATGGAACTCTCCCGTGACCCCTCCTCACCTGACTCTTCAGATGACGTGTTCCGTGTCTGTGAGGTCTCCCTCCTTCAGGAAGCGGTCTTCTTGGTCTTCTTCTTTACCTTTACCCTCTTGTCGTGTAGGGAAGGACAGGCTCTGCTGGAGGCCACCTTGGCAGGAAACAAGTTCCTAACCAAAAGGGACCCCCAGAAAGCCCACCTCAGATTCAGGGAAAAAGCTTCTTAAACACCAAAAAACCCTGATAGATTCTTGCAGCTCTGGAGGACGATTCCACTTTGAACAAGGTTGGTCTCTTGTGAGGCAGGCGGAGGTTTGTCGCAGCAACCTTGCAATTGCTTAATGTCCCAGGAGAAATCAGCCGGGAGTATAATTTTGGTAAGTAGAAGGGAAGGTGAGAAATGAATGAACGAGTGAGAAATAGAAAGCTAGAGTGAGAAGGCCAGAATGGCTACAGAGCGTGCAGGAGCACAGGAACAGGAGGAAGCTCACGGTACACCCCGAAGTGTGCCGTGAGGAGGATAGAGATTCAGCTGGAAAAGCAGATCCAATGCCGGTAACCCGGAGGGTGAGAGAGCAGCTAGGAGAAGCGCTGGAATAGAGAGGCAGTAATACTCCGAGCGGAGGGCGAGGAGCAAAGAGAGTGAGCAGTGGCAAACGAAAGCAGCCGCGAGGAAGGAAGGCGAAAACTCGCTACTGGTAGGGCGGCGAAAGGTGAGAGACACAGAACGCCAATAGGTACCAAGGAGCGATAAAACACACAGGACGCAAGCTTCTGTGTGTTGTTATAGAAACGCTGTGAGGCGGCGGCCATCTTGGTCGAAGGCTAGATCGTGCCTGATGCTTCTGAATGGCATCAAACCTTACGATAAGCAAAAGCCCATCAATGCCATACCTTCCAGGGCTTGGACATGACAGTATGACCCTTCCTCATCGGGATCCAGGATGCCAGGATGTCTTCTATGGAAGATCTGCAGAAGTCGAGGTGCATGGATGTGGTGTCTAGGTTCCCAAATCCGTTCAGACACAGAATACCCCTTCCAATGTGCTAGATATTGTAAAGTACCTCGGTGGTATCTGGAGTCCACGATATGAGATACTTCATATTCTGCAGGTTCTGATGGTGATGGAAATCTTTTGTGTAACTCTGGCACTGTGATATGGGTCTGGAACAAAGGGTTTCAGCAGAGAGTTATGGAATACCGGATGCACTCTTTTCATCTTCTGTGGTAGTCGTAATCTGTAAGCCACTGGGTTGATCTGTTCAGCTATTGGTTATGGACCCAAGTATCGAGGAGCAAACTTGCCGAGGTGTAACCAACGAGGGCGAAATTTAGTTGAGAGCCAGACCAAAGTACCGGGAGACCACTCAGGATTGGCACAATCTGCTCCTTCCTTATTCTTCTTGCGACTTTCTTCTAGGGCTTTTATTGCTTCCTTCTGAGTAGATCGTATAGTCTAAATCCAAGAGACTGTCCACTGTTGGGGAATCTGAATAACCCTTCTTCATCCCAAGTACATGTGAAGGGTGGAAACCATAAGTGCACAAGAAGGCACTCATCTTGATGGCAGAATGGCAGGTGTTATTATACGAACATAGAGAACCAGTTGTCTTGCTCCCAGTTGCAGAAGCATCTGAGGTATTGTTCGAGGGTGGCATTCAGTCTTTCTGTCTGGCCATTGCTTTGGGGATGAAATCCAGAAGAAAGCGCCCTCTGTATACTTAGTTGATTGCATAAGGAGGCCCTGAAACGAGAGGTAAATTGTGACCCTCCATCCGAGAGCATGGTTCTGGGTAGCCCGTGGAGTTGAACTATCTCTCGAAGAAAGACAGCTGCCATTTCTGGAGCAGTGGGAAGACCGGTGAGAGCTGTGAAATGAGCCATCTTACTAAAGGAGTCCACTGTAACCATGATGGCTCGTGACCTTCCGATAGGGGGAGATCCACAATAAAATCAGTAGATACGTGCTCCCAGGGCTGTGAGGGAACTGAGGGTTGCTGCAACTGACCCAACGGTTTGCCTGACTGAGACTTGTTGCAGCACAAACCGGACAGGAGGAAACGTATCGTCTTACATCTTTTGGCCACCAGAAGAGTCTTTTCATCAATTCCACTGTGTTCCTTAAGCCCTTATGACCTGCCAGAGGTGACTCATGGCACCATGTTAGCACCTGAGTCCGTAGATTGTACGTTGGGATGAAAAGAGCTGTCTTGTGATACAATAACCCATCCTTCTGAAGCAAATTGGGATTTCTTCTGTCTTCGTTCTGGATTCCTTCTTGGAGTGCTTGAAAAAAAAAGCTGATGATGATGTAATAATGGTGACTACAGGACTATGTGCGGGAGATGCTATAGAAGCATAGGAAGCAGTTTGGTGCAGAGAATGCAAGAGACTGTGGAAAAATAACAGTTGGTTTGATCTATGAACAAGCCTTTGGAAGCGATATATTCACTTTGCCAGGTGGAGGAATATATTGAATGGAAAATACATTTTATTCTACGTTGAATGTTACTTTGTTATTGCCCTGAACTTTCTGGAATCTGAACTTGGCTCAAGATATTCCTGAATTGATCCAGGGGAAAGGAGTTCAACCCTGGTCACAAGGAGTATTTTCTAAAGCTTTTGAGTTTGAATTGAGATGTTATTTTGTGGAACATACACTAGCCAAACAAACCATGTATAATTTTGTTGTATATATTAGTGTGAGGGTCAGATACCTTTTGGGCACTAGGTCATTTTTCTTTAGTCTTAGTTTGGTAGGCAGGGATACTGTAACAGCCTCTATCTAAATCTGCCTGCATCCACTCTCCGCCCTCTGCAACTTATCCAGAACAGGACTGCGAGACTTGTCCTTGGCCTCAAGCCCAGGGATTGTATCTCACTTGGACTGAAATCTCTGCACTGGCTCCCCGTGGCTGCGAGGATTAAGTTCAAAACCCTCTGCATTGTACACAAGGCCTTCTGGGGTCTGGGGCCGCACTACCTTCAACTCTCTCTTCCTAAATATCTTCCGTCTCGAGCTCTTCGCTCATCTGCCTCCAACTCCCTTAGGGTCATTCGCTTCTCAAAGCAACGAGTTGGTGGCAGATCACTCTCTTCGGCAGGGGCCTCTCTCTGGAACATCCTTCTTGCCTCCCTGAAACTCGAGGAGAACCATCTCCGGTTACGGAAACACCTCAAACCCTTATTCTTTGCTTCTGCTTCTCCCCCCCCTCCCTTGCTGAATTCCTGACTGAAATTGCACTGGTTTACCTGGCCACCCTTCTGATCTCTGGCCCAGGCCCTGTCAATTACCCACCTGCACTGCCTCCCTGGCAACCCCTGCACTTGGGGCCAGTTTTCTGTATCCCTTCAGTCTCCCTACCTGCACTTACGTCTGCACTTCCTTGCACTGGCCACTAGCTGGCTGTTTTATGTGTCTTATTATTCCGCTTCCCATGTACTGCACTTTCCCTTCCCCCCTTGCCATGCACTTTTCCTTTCTCCCCCTTCCCTTGCACTTGCGTGATCTGAATGACACCTGGCCTAATAGGATCATTGTCTGTCCTCCCTTTGCCCCCCCCTTGCCTCGTCGCGCCTTGAAACACTTGTGTATAGGTGCGTTATAAATGCCATATCATATCATATCATATCATATCCCTGTTAGTCTATGGAAAGATGGGCGTTTGTCTCACACCTTTTTATTTAATAAAATGGCAACTTGTGAGTAAACTCTAGCTTTGTGTCCGTCTTGCATTTCTAACTACTCACACTCTGCTGCAAGTGCTCTTACGATTCTGCTTCCAGCTTCGGCTGCCTCCTGTCCTCTGTAGGGCCAGCCTTGAAAAGGTGCTGCTTCACTTTCTGATTTTATTAGCAAATCTATTTGGCTTTCATTCCCACCCATATGTGAGGGGCCTCATTTGCCCTTTGTGATTAATCTGATGGTGTCATCACTTTCTTCCCGGTGGTGACCTCTCCCCATGTGGCCAGGGGACACCAGCTGCTACCTGACCCTGACCCTGGAGGTGGCTTTATGAGGGAGGATCACATGGGGGAGGCATCCCTCAAGGCAGTGACACAACATCATCGGGTGAGATGCAGTATCCTTGCCAATCAATATACCCTAAACCCCCTTCTTACAACCTTTAAGAACCATCCCTTTCCTAATAGACTAATGGGTTGTACTTATCCTACCATTCCCCTAAAAAGTACTCGGGCGAGGAAGAATAGGAGTATCCTGAATGAAGATCACTTTCCCAGTACTGTGATGAGGGAGAAGTATGGAGGAATGATGATCACTCCTAATGAGAACCATTGTCAGAGGCCCAGTCCTTCCCCAACAACTGAGATGAGAAAGAGGGGAGGAGCAATAATGATCCTAATGAGAATCACTATCAGCAGTCTAGCCTTTCCCAAATCCTATTGGCCAGAGCCAGTATAAAAGTAAGGAAAGACTCGGGAAGTGAGAGAGAGGCCCTCCCTGGAGGGCCTGGCTGCAGGATTCATTTGTAGCAGGAGAAGGGGCCTTGGACTGTTATCCCAGAGAAGTGAAGGAGGAACCCTTGCACCCCAACAGCTTGGTGAGATCTGGGGACTGCTGGGGGAACCCTGGGAATCTCTTGGGCCCAAAAAAGGAGGTGAAACCCTGGGGGCCAGCAGTGGGCCAGAGGGATGCTGGAGGCTCCCTCACTGGGGAAGTGCTGCTGAAAGCAGGAGGAGTTCTCCAGCTCACGGCAGAGCAAGGTACTGGTGGTGGCATAGGAGTCCAGACAGCTACAAGGCGCGAGAGGACAGCCCAATGAGCAATGTGGTTGCGGGGTTTCGCGCTGAGTTTCAGTCAGCTGCAGTCACCATAGCGAGAGGAGCTGCAGCGACTTTCTGTGTCCTTCGTTTTGGCTGTTTTCTTGTTTCTTTGGATCGTGAAGCAAGAAGTGTGCCTTTAAGAAAAAAAAGGCCAACTTTCCATAAAAAGGCCTGGTCAGCGCAGAGCGCGCGCAGAGTTTCGCGCTGAGTTTCATTCAGCTGCAGTCACCATAGCGAGAGGAGCTGCCGCGACTTTCTGTGTCCTTCGTTTTGGCTGTTTTCTTGTTTCTTTGGATCGTGAGGCAAGAAGTGTGCCTTTAAGAAAAAAAAGGCCAACTTTCCATAAAAAGGCCTGGTCAGCGCGTAGCGCGCGCTGAGTTTCGCGCTGGGTATCAGTCAGCTGCAGCCCGCTGCAGGTAGCCAGCTGTCAGGTAAGACTTTTGATCATGGACACTCGGTCCTTAACTCGCCTTAAAGTGAAACAAACACTGTGTTGTCCTGGGAGCGAAATGCCTTTGAATTCGACGACCGCCGAAGTAGACAAAACCTTTCCGACGGTCGACCCAAGATCCGTGACTTGGGAGTGGGGAATGTGGGGAATGAGTCCGGCTCGCCGAGCCCCTATTCACAAGGTCCGGCGGCCCAAGTTCCATCGACACCTGTCACTCTCGAGTCCCCCACCATTCCCTCTCTGCCTTCAAAAGTGCCTCCAGTCTCACTGTCAACCTCCGAAAAAGAACCGAATGGACGGTTCCCTGTGGAGGATAGCATCCAGCCAGCAGTGCCTAATGACGAGGCTAGCCCAGCTTTAGATGCTGCTGGAATAGCGGGAAAAGCAGAGAAAAAGCTTCCCGGTAATGAAGCTAATGAGTGAGAGCGGATTGCTTGTCCATATGTCCCATGCGATCTGCGCAGTGCGGAAATTACCAAAAACACTCTGAACAAGCACAAATATATTCATCAAAACACACAACATGAGGATTGCTTAAAGGGAGAAACAGCCGCTCAGCCTGCACGTAAAATAAATTTTGACGCTTCAAGAAAAATCTTACAATCATGTGGCCCACCAGATGGGAACAATGAGGAAGGAGAAGATTCCTTCTATTCCCCATTTGAGGTGACTGACGCCGAGCTTCTGAACTCGGACTCCGTGCGCACTCAAAAAAACACCAAAACGTTAAGATTTCATTTTCGGAAACCGGCTCTAGATCAATCTGTTGACCACACAGAATCACTTCTTCTGACCCAGACGAGCCATCCAATCATCAATCAACTGGTGAGCGATATAACGTCGAATTTGGACCCAACAAATATTGACAAATTAGTGGCCTTCAATAAAGAGAATATGCGAACAGGTATTGTACAATCCACCCCTTTGTTGAGATTGAACAACAATGAAACCGACTTACCCGGACGGGAGGCCAGACTTACTCTGAGGCTGCAAGCTGACTTCGAATCTATGAAGGCGAAGCTGGCAGAAAGTTACTCCAAAGATAAATACGGAAAAAGCCACAATAACAGAAAAATGTCGACTTCTGAGCAAATCTGCGCTCCGGAATCAGGAAACGCGAACCTCCAACAAAAAATAATCCATCAGGAGCAAAATGAGAATGAAGCTGTTAGCTCGCCGAGATGGGAGAGGGGAGTCCCCGGATCCCATCGGTGTCACGATTTCAGAGATGGGCGAGCCGAAAAACTAAGAGGAGTGACATCCCGACCAAAGTCCTTGATAAACAAAGGCAGAGACAATACCCCAAATTGCTCCACTCCCCTAAACGCACACACAGTTGAATCTGTAGAGTCATGCCGTGGGAAGCAACTTTTGCCCCGACAAGCTGAACACTGCGATACCAACTGTCATTGTAAGGGCAAGGCGGCAAGTCCTAGGGAATCAATCACAGAAGCCAAATCTAATCTATCCGTTGCTGCGGCAATACAGATTCACAATAACGTTTTAGCGGCGACATCGCAGGCCCTAATACCTTTCATAAAATTATATGAAAGTGTGAATGAAACGTTACACAACAATGGAGCGATAGTTGGACACTTAGCCGAAAAAATATCATTGATGGAACTCAATCTGAATTATCAGCAACAAAAAAGAACAAACGAATATATTGAGATGGAAGATGGTTTCAAAAAATATTTCGGCTAATTGAAAAAAATTCAAATGAAGCCAGGATCCAAATGGAGGAGCTGTTGAACTTTATGAAAAAGTCCTTCCTGAATTCAAGCCCAGCATCTCCAAACTTGGCTCACCCAGGAAGTGGCAGTCGTCAAGACATAAGTCTTGGTGACCCGGCTACATCACAATCAACACTAACCGGAAACAACAGCCCAGTTAGCGCACAAGTCAGCATACTCCATCAGGCACACTCTGACGAAGGCGCAACAAAGGCTACAAAAATGAAAGAAAGTGAAACAAAAACTGTTAACCATGAGAAATCTCAATTACACGTAGTAGAGGCCCCACAATCGAAAAAGGAGAAGCAAGCATGTGATGGCCTAAAAAGTTCAGTCCCCCCAGTCTCTGGGAGTTGCCAGCAGCGGCACCAAGCTGTTCAACTTCAAAGGCGTCATTCAGAATCTTTTATGGAGGTGCAAAAAACCTCCAAATTGGAAAGAATCCAAGCTGCATCCAAGATGAAGGGCAAGGAGGGGTAGCAAGCAGTGCCCAATATAAAAAAAGGAAAGAAAAGACAAAAAAATACAGTTATTACGAAGCAAACTTCAAATTCAAGGAAATTTATTAGAAACCTAACAACTCCCTCCATCTCAAAGGTATTTGCCCGAGAAAAACCTTTAGGGAAATCGACAAATAAACAACTGTTATTTCCCGTCTTGGAGCCAACAAAAGAGAATGACAACGGAAAAGAAAAGTTAAAAATACTCAATGACTCATCTCCGACAACACAAGCGTCTAAGCCAACAAGATCGAATCCAAATAAGCGGAGGAGAATCGTTTCAGCCTCTAGCAGCGACTCGACAATCGAGGGTCTCGAAGAACTCTGCAACTTGTCCACTTACTCACATGATGTAAGTGAAGAATGCAGTAGCGCTTCCTACGACAACCTCTCCACTGATAGAATGAATTCTCAGGAACCACATACTCTAAGCCACCAAAACAGATTCAAAACAAAACCGATTCAATTACGTCTCCCCGCAAAAATGGGTGTGAATCGCGCCCCAGCTTTTGAGAAGTTAGATAACCAAACGGATGGCGGAAAAATGGTTAATCCCTCCAACAGCAAGGGAAAGCTAGTTACTGTATTCAATCCAAAGCGTACCGCTGCTCAAAAACAAAAAATTGGAGATTCAACACTGAAGACCTCCACTTCTGGGCAACATCATACATCATCAAAAAAAATTAAACTGACAAACATGTTGGCAGATGACATTGATGTAAATCTAAATCGTGGCAACGTAATGCGCCTGTTGCACTCAGTGCCTCTACTAAGGACAATTACCTCTGATGACATTCAAATTGTTGAATATATCTCAGAAGAACGGGTTGACTGCATATTGCTACACGTCAACTCCCAAGCAGTTAGAAGGTCACTGATTGAGGCAAAGGATGAAATTTTATGCCTTGGTTTCGAGATCTTGTAATATCTCGAGCCGACAAGACTGATTGGAGCAGAAGGCATTGATAGGCGAGAGTCCAAGAGCTCTCTGAGTCACCGACGCGACCAGATTCGTAAGCACTTGAACTCAAACTCGACTTCTGCCATGAGCAAAAGGACCATACAACAATCTGGAAAAAAACATTAACTAGACAACGATGGATTGGAAGCCGTCAACACTCTGATTTCGTGGAACACCAGAGGCTCCAGCTACTTATACAACTTCCCAGTGGACCTTTCAGATAATTTCGTAATATGCCTGCAGGAAACTTGGATGCGTCAACCTCCTGTAAATGACGGATATCAAATATTGATAAACCCTGCAAGTAAGAACATAAGAGGTCGCCCATTTTCGGGGCTATTGACGCTGATAAAAATAGGAACAAGCTGGGAAGTTGTGGATTCAACAAACCCAAACGGATATGTCCAGTCAACCCTACTTGAAAGAAAAACAAGTGGAGCTGAAAATGAGCATCACACATCTCAACATCTATTATTACTCAACGTATACTGGAACCCTGCAAAGATCTCGACAGGGGCATTCATTCAATCAATAACAACAATAATCGACAAAAATCTGAGGAGTCTCCAAAACCTCTGGATAATTGTGTGTGGCGACTTAAATACAACTTGGTTCAATGGAAACCAACAGAAAAGCATTCTTTGCTACCACGAAGACTTCAGGGATACCTCTAGAAGAGCACGATGGGCCGAGGCAATGGAATCCAGAGATTGTACCATGGTCAATGGAAACGTGCCTGGCGATTCCCCGTCACATATTACGTGGTTAAATATGGGGTTAAAGAAAACATTAGACTACATTTGGGTTTCGAACAACGTGATGCACAAAATTACCAACCTGCAGATAACACCGACGAATAATAGTGATCACTACCCCTTGAAAATGTCCTGGCAACCTCGGTGTAAGCGCTTGAGTGGGACGTCCTGCACTCAACTAGAAGTGAACTCTGGCCGTAACAGGCTTAGGCTGAATACAAAACAGATTCGGCAAATAACTTCTGTTTTTCAGTCAGAAAACAAAGAAAGCTCAGAGTTCATAAATTATCCAGCAATCCTTCTAAATTTGAGTACGCACCCCTCAAGAAATCCTCCTCCAGTATCTAATCACAAACACACGTGAAGCACCAGCTTGAATAGTGAAAAGAAGAAACTGAGGAAAGACCTAAAAGATCTGCGATCCAGATTTGGCACCAACAATGCAAGTATAACCAAACAACGTAAACAAAGGTACCGAAACTGGTTAATAGCTTTCGCACACCAGCGAGATCAAGAACGCAGTGAGGCGATGCTTTCCTTGATAAGAACACAAAACACCAGAGATATTTGGAAAATCCTAAATCAAGACCACCTAAATCAAGCCGCAACCATGGCAAATGGAGTATCCGAGGTGGCATGGATGAGTCACTTCCAGAAAGTATTCTCATCCCATGGTTGCTTGATGGAGGAAGAAAACAACTCTGTTGACTCGGGCTGGGATACAATGGAGACGGTGGATAACATAATCTGTGCCATAGCAAAACTAAAAAACTCTAGAGCAGCTGGCCCAGATGGCATCACGAACATAATGCTAAAACAGCATCCTTATGAATGGGCCAAGTTCATAGCCGAATTGTTCGTGATAATAGCAAAATCTAAGAAAATTCCACCATCCTGGTCTCAGGCAATAATCGTCCCAATTCATAAGAAAGGCAATAGGGACGTCCCTGCCAATTACCGACCAATTGCCTTACTGGATACCATTGGAAAAGTATTTGCAGCCTTCTTACAGAAAAAAATCTCAGCTTGGGCCCTTCAATTTGAGCTAAATAACGTAAGGCAAACCGGTTTCACCAAGGGAGTCGGAACTGAAAACAATCTTTCCATACTGAACCTCCTGAAACTAGAAACCCTGCGAAGAAAAGAAAATCTGTTTCTCGCATTTATAGACATGCAACAAGCTTTTGATGGAATAAATCGGGCAAAGCTCTGGGGAAAGCTGAAGAAATGGAACTGCCCAGATAATATACTAAATCCCATAAAGGCCCTGCATGGTTTAACCTCTATAAGAATTAGGCTAAACGAAAATGGCGACCTCTCTGAACCGATTGCAACAAACAAGGGAGTGAAGCAAGGCTGCCCTCTGGCAGCGGTTCTTTTCAAACTATACATCGCGGATGTGTCTGGAACGCTAGAAAAAACTCATTGCTTCCCTCCCAAAGTCAACGGAAATCCTGTAAGTTGTCTGATCTATGCAGACGATCTTGTATTGATTGACAAAACGCAAATAGGCTTACAGAGGTTATTAAATACGCTGAACATATACATGGTGGAAAATGACCTGAAGATCAACGTGGAGAAAACAAAGATACTGAAGCTCGGCCTTGTTGAGGGTCACAGAAATAAGAACTTCAAGTGGACAATAAACAACGTCCCGATTGAGGTAGTGAATGTGATCCGCTATTTAGGTATATCCTTCAGCACGTCAATAAGAGAATGGAGTTGGGTGACTGAACTTGAAAAAAGAATCAAAACATTAGCTCTACAAGGAGCTAGAATTCACTCACAATATGGTAAATTTTCTTTGATTCCAGTACGAACCTTCTTCTTACAAAAGGTGATACCAGCAATAACGTTTGGAGCCGAGTCAGGCTGGAACATTGACTACAAGATCTGGTCAAAATTTGAAGGTCTGTTTTGGCGACGTGCGCTAAGACTGCCTAAATACTTATCAGTGACAGTAATCCGTCATGAATTGGGACTGGAGCCTATGTATGGAGCAGTCATTTGGAAATCGATGGCTTTGTTGCGAAAGATGTCAATCGAAAACCCAGAACCGGCATTTAAACTGCTCACAAAAAAACCCAAACATGGAAACCTTACAGGAACTGTGGTCTGAAAAAGTAAAAGCAAATATGCAAGCCGCAAATGTCACCATGGAGATGCTATTAGAACGTCCTCAAAATGCCAAAAAAAAACTGAGGCAATGGCTATGGATTGACAACTTGGAAAAATATCACGAATTAAAGACTGCTTTGGATTTGGGGCTGACTTCGAACAAGCTGGACCAACTGCCGAAATATTTGAGTAAATTCCCGTCTCGTTATCACAGAGATGGTTTTCTGCGTCTAAGAACAAACATTTTCAAGACCAGGCAATTATGTTTTGTCTGGCACATTGACAATGTAAAGGATCCTTTCTGTAAGTTCTGTGCGAATCATCTGGAAATGACAAAACACATACTGACCGAATGTCATTTGCTTAAAGACCTAAGAACTCTACACCTGTTTAAGTTCGCTCCACTTACTGACAGAATGGATGAATTGTGGTTGCGAATTTTAAGTGGGAATTCAGTTCACCTACAGTTATAAACTTTCTGGAGAAAACGGTAAACTGAATGGCCTTTTCGAACTTTGACAATTCACAAATGTGAAATGAAGAGACCGATGAGGAAAGTTGATAATAAAAGTTGTAATAATAGTTTGTAAGAAACTAGATATTACAAATAAAATAAATAAAACCTTTTTTTTTTTAAATGTGGTTTAGAGAGGCTTGCAGAGCGTAGTACGAGGAAGCAAGTCATGCTTCCTGAAGGCGGCAGAGACTGAGGTGCCATCCAGAACACAGACACTCACCGAAGATGCAGATACGCCATAAAGAGAAAGCCCGTGAGCCCACGGAAAAGGGTTGTGACATCGAAGCACAGTTGGGCAGTGTAACAAAAGCCCTAGACAGTGAGTTTGGGGTCTGCACCCCACAGTATGAACTTGGGCAACCCCAAGAAGGGTCTGGGACCCACAATACTAGTTTGGAGGAGCAAAGCATGAGAGAGGTCGAGGGGAAGGAAGGAGAAACACTTACCTTGTGAACTTTTGCAAAATCACTAATAGCGAGTCTGGGACTCACATCCAAGGGAAGCAAAGTACGAGAGAGGTCAAGGGGAGAGAAGGATAACCCCTCCCCTCCTGAACTTTGTTCAGCTATTACAAGTGTGCAAAAAGCTCTGGCAGGAGAGTACACCAGGCAAAAGTCACTTGTGTGCAAAGCTGCATAAGTGAATCTGGGATGTTGACTTGCATGGCATTTAGAGAAAGAGAGAGATTGTTTTGTAAAATCTTTTCAGGAGAGTATACCAGGTGAAGAGCGAATTTGAAATTCACACCCATAAGGAGTGATACAAGAACACCTGGCAGGGAAAAATGCCAGATGTTTTGTGAGTTTGAAACTCACACCCAAATGGTGTTTCTATGAAAATAGAATTCTAAGGAAGATAAATACTCTAGAGAATTGAACTGTATTGAATATGAGATCCGGGGAAGGGAGCCATATGCCCAAGAGTGTGTTGCAGTACACGAGGAGAAAGCTATTCCCTTCATCAGCAGAACCTGGTTAGTTTTGAACTTTTGTTTTGTATGGGAAGACTCCTGGGGAAGGGAGTCATCCCCATTGAAACTGTAAACACCGACCACTGGAATCCTTGGTTGGAGTTAGTTTTGAACATTTTGTTTTTGCGGAAAGATTACCGGGGAAGGGACTGGCCCCATTTGAACTGTGAACATTGGCCATTTGGAACTTTTGTGTTGGAGTTTGAACATTTTTGTTGCATTTTAAAATGTGTGCACTTCAAGAAGCAGAGAGAGTTCCCTTTACACCTTAGTGTTAGCTATTAGAGTGTGAGGGCGAGGATAGGATTTTGGACATAGGATGTAGATTTATTTTGGACATCTTGACACCTTGACACCGGACGTACCCTTAGTTTGAGTTGAGGTAGGGAAATACCTCCTAGAGTAGGGACAGGAAGGCATTTTCCAACCCCTTTTACTTTGAATAAAGGTTTGTAACCACAAACATGACTCCTCTGTGTCCGTGTCTCATTCCTGGCTCCTCAAACCCTCTTATTGTAGTTCCACAGCTTCCTGAAGTGATAAGAAGGCAGGAGCTCATTTTTACTTCAGATAGAAATTCCACCACTTTGGTAGATGCACATTGGTCCTCAGAAGCATTTGGCATTGGCTCCCTGTGGCATTCCGTTTTTGTAGAACACTCTGCTCCTCTCTTTGATTTGTACAGTATTGGCTTACATCAATCCTACACCCTCTGGTAAGATCTGTGTGGTGCGGGTGTGTTGCACTCTCCTTTTTTCTGCACCCACATTCCTGTTTCTTGAGTGCAGATCTCAACCAAGAAGGTTTTGGAACTTCAGTGCACTCGCTAAAGGGGATCTAACCAATGCCATATAATGATAGGGGGGCATTCTCAGTGTATGTAAGTTTGAACCTCAGTTGATTCTGGAAACTGTGAGACTTCCCCTTCTAAGCAAAGCCTTTAGCTTTTTGCATGGTCCTTGAAATCTCACAGACCTGAACATGGGAAATAGTGTCCATCCATTATGGAGATGGCTTGTTCCTACAGGTTAGAAGACATATTGCTTAGGTCAGGGAAAGGCCCTGAATAGGGAGGGTGTCTTTACTGCTCAGGCCCTGGACCACCTCCATGTAGCTCTCAGCACTGACACTTGGCTCCGAAGATAGCCTCAGTGCATTGGGATGAAGGAAGATTTCTGACTTCATCACAGTCTGCGCTTGCCTGCCGCAGTCCGTTGACTAGCCTCTGAGTAATCTGCTAGTTCCTGGACCACTGCACTCATTCCTGCATTCATTCCCCCCTCTCTAGATATCCCTAGTGGTTGTTCAGCAAACATTGGTGTAAAGCACCTTCTGCTCGGCCTATTGGCTCCAAGAAGTGATTTTCCCCAGCTCCTGTGGGTCTGCAGCATCCCTGGGCTTGAAAGGCCTGGCAAACGTTGTGCCCACCCTTGCTGTTTGGCTCTGCTCCAGTTTCTTACCACCCTTTTGAAGCTCTTGTGCCAATGCTTTGCAGGGTGGGGCTCTCTGGGCCTCTCTCTGTTAGAATATATTTCGTAAGTATCTCCAGGAGCCCTGGTTGGTCTGCAGGACTCTATGGCTCTGCGTTACATTTTTCCTTCCCTTCAGTCTGCTTTGGAACAACAGGTCTAGGCATTACGTCTTCGGAGGGATCCCTAGGGGCACACATGACCATGGAGTTCTTGATTCTTTAGTGCTACATGTTACCTCAGGGGCTCTTAGTCTTCCTCTAGCCGGGAATACAGAAAAGACCTCCAGTATTGGAGGAGCATGTCCCTGCATCTCCATACTTCCCTATGATTAGAATCTAAGCCCTCTTACCTAACGTCTAGACCATTGAGACTGAAGTGGGTGACTCAGCAACTCCCATCCTGAACTGCTTCCACGCAGCTCACAGGTATGGTGAAAATGCCCAGGTAGACAGGGCTTTCTAGGCTGTCAAGTTCCTGCCATACCCCCTTTGATGCTATCGATCACTTGATCTTAATCTGCTGTCTCAAGGGGGTAGGACTCATTGGCAAAGCTCCAGAATGACCCTGACCCTTCCTCTCCGACAGATACCAAGTAATCCACGTTCTGCCACTTATCTCAAACTCACAATTCCTTGGAAGCAGTGTCACAGTAGGCTCCACCCTGACCCCCTCCTATTTAAATTTAACATGTATCCACTGATCAAATAGACTTAAATGTACAACATGGGGCAAATATTTCAGGTTGTTAGCCTGACGTAGAGTCATGTGCCCTCTAAGTTCTCCACAGGCACACAGAACACCATTTCATACCCACCAAGAGTCCATTCTGACTCCCCAATGGCTTGTGGCAAGAACATTTTGAGGCCTGTAAAATATGTAGAAAACACCCAGATCATCTCCTGACTTGTACTCTCTTGCAGTATATCCAGACAAGACCTTCTAAACTGCCTCTGGTTAGCAAGCATCTGGATGGCCAATACATATCTCAAGTTGAATCCAGACAAGACAGAGATCATGGTATGTATAAACCTTGCATGTCTTCCCAAGTCCTTTAATCCTGGTCTGTTGCTCTCGGCCCATGTACAACAAAAGCAAACAAGTAAAAAACACTGATGTAATCCTTGAGATTGGTCTAACAAATGAATCCCAGATACATGCAGTGGCATATAACTTTCTGAAATCTGCACACTCTCTGGCACATCCTACTGTACCTAATTTATTTGCACATGGTGCTCCACATAATCTCTCTTTTTCTTTCCTGACTTGACTAAACCTCATCCTAACAGCCTACACCCACAAAGATTCTAAAAGGAGTTTAATCATGGCAATCAGACATCCATATAGCACCACACACCCTTCAGAGGCTCCCTATTAACTGGTGAGCCTGCTTCAAATCACTGTGCATTGCCCACTGAGCCTTCCAAGGCAGCAGCTCCACCTGCAACAGTCCAAACTGAATGCTCTGATTCCACAAAGTTTAATTGCTGATTATGCATCGTTCAGTTAAAAATTAATTGAAGCAAGTTCTTTCTCTGCCCGATTTTCTTGCTGGTCTTACAGTCTCGTCCCCGGACATTATATACTTCTGAATCTCTCTGCAGCATTTGGCACAGTCAACCATGACATCCTTATTGGGATATTGGAAGAAATAGGAATCACAGATCAAGCCCTACTTTGGATTAAATCCTTCCTAACAAACAGAACAGAAACTGTTTGGATCAAACCTTTCAAATCAACTCCTAGATAATCTACATGTGGAGTAGCACAAGGATCCTCCCTATCACCATTGCTCTTCAACATATACCTGGCACCACTAATCAAGCTCATTAAAAACACAGCCTCACTAGGGGTGTCACGGTATTAGTTTTATGACGGTACAATAACCTTCTTGCCAAATGACGGTATATCATGGTTATCGCGGTATAGCAGGTGGAGCTAACTAATCTTAACAAATATTTTCTAAAAGGTCATAAATTGTCAGATTTATCGTCACAAACAAAACCAGGCAACCAGACCCAGAATTGGGCTTTTCAACATACTTTCCACTGAAATGCCACCCCTTGCTTCCACCAAACACAAACACACGTGTGGAGAGGAGAGGAGGAGAGCAGGGGGGAGCACTGCTGCGACTGGCAAAGCAAACTGAATAGCTTTTCTTAAGTGGTCATTTAGGCTTTTAGCTCCCCCACTGGCTACTGGTGAAGATGAACATGTTGCCATCTTGATAACCTGCATGCCACAGATCAATGAAGG
Organism: Ambystoma mexicanum; assembly: GCF_040938575.1. Taxonomy (NCBI): domain Eukaryota; kingdom Metazoa; phylum Chordata; class Amphibia; order Caudata; family Ambystomatidae; genus Ambystoma; species Ambystoma mexicanum. Next base: position 1,121,120,901 of record NC_090930.1, read on the forward strand.
CTGATGGTAGTATACGCTTGTGCGCATATACACACGCACACGCACGCTCTTTATGTTACAGCCTTTAGTTTACTTGTGGGCGAAAAGGTGTTCAGTAATCACGGACATGTTACCCTTTGGTATGGCAGCAGGGAATACCCACAGAGACTACAGAGACTAATTATAAGTAAATTCAATGATAGAACCAGGGAAATCCCCCATTGTCCTATGTTTAGAAAACATTATCCATTATAAATATGTAAACCCCAAAGCCGCCAACCCAAAGTAAACCCTCTTCCTTCTTGGCACTTCCTATTGCTAACATATTGATTTTGTGTCAGGCACGTGTGGTTTATGGAATGGCATTAAAAACTGCTCCAACTGAAACTACTTGGCAGACGGCACATCCAACAGTGCAAGACCAAGACTGTGCAGCACTTGCTTACTGCAGCCTTTCCAAATTAGATTGAAAAGCACACTTAACGGTATGAACGGTATACCGGTATAAACAATTTGACGGTTATTATTGTTCGATTAAGTGGTTCACGGTATCTTTAACGGTATACCGTAATACTGTTACATCCCTAAGCCTCACATGCTACAACTACGCTGATGACACACAGATCGTCTACAAAATACAAGATACACAGGAAGGAAAGACAATGCTGGAAGACTGCCTACAAGAACTCTAGGGCTGGATGAACACACAACACCCTCAAACTCAACCCGGGCAAAACAGAAATAATGATCATATCCAAAAGCGGGGAAAACAATCACTACATACCATGGCCGATGGAGCTAGGAACAGCACTGACTCCATCAACAATAAAAACCTGGGAGTCTTGATGGACAACAAACTAACACTCCAACCACAGGTAAACACCATAATCAAGAAATGTTTCTTCCTTGTACACGTGATAATAAGGATCCTACCATTCGTATCTTTCACCCACAAAACACTCACCATCATCGCAATTGTCATGTCCAGAGTAGACTATGCCAACACCCTATACCTAGGAATGCCAGAACAACTATTAAAGAAACTTCAGGGCATCTAAAACGCTGCAGCCAGACTCTTGCTCAAACTACCACGAAGAGAACACATTATTCCAACACTGGAATTGCTACACTGGCTACCAATAAAACAGCAAATAAAGTTCAAAACAATGTGCATTACGCATAGAACAATCCTTGGCAAGGGAGCAGAGTTCCCGAAGGAGAAAATAACCACCTACCATCCAACAAGACCACTCGGATCAAGCAACGACATTTGCTTAGAACCAAAACCACACAATAAAAATTCAGAGGATCATCATTCTTTCACTTAGCAGCAATAACATGGAATGAACTGCCAAAAAACTACCGCAACACAAGGTCATTTGGCATTCAGGAAACTACTCAAAAGCTGGCTCTTTGCTCTAGAACCAGAAGGAAATTACTAGGAAATATGCACCCAACGAAAAGAAGAATTCCAAGGATTAGCCCATGACCCTGACTTAATCTCCCCTAACCAGAGGGCGGGAGGAGGACATCCCAACAACCCATGTCCAGATACAGCTGGTCCACAGAGGAAACTCAGGTAGGTAGGAACCCCCAAGGGACAGTCAGGGAGTGACTAGAAACCCCTAACACAAACATCGCCAACCCAGGGCAGGGGAACATGCCTGCATCAGCCAGGTAGTCATACCACTAGAGCAACACACAGGAAAACTGCCACTCCTAAACATGCCTGCCAACTAGGCGGACAAACTGCAATACCAAACACACAAGACATTCATAGATGCTGAGCACAGATATGCAAAGACAAAGAGGTAAGGAAAACCCGCTAACCCAACTCTAAAACCTCAACCTTCTGCATACACTTCTCATACAGAAACTCACACAACCACATCTATGCACAGCAATCTGCATGCACTTCATCACACTACAAAAAAAGACTAACAACAAATAGCCCGGCACAACATCACATGGGAAGTCACACTGACCCTGAAACCGCACCTAAGCTCCGCGAATGGTGCAAACCGAACTGAAGCCACCAACGGACAACAAAACTCTCACTTTCCTATTCCCAGTACACCCTAGTAACCCCGACTCCTCCTCTCTTTAAACACTCTCCTTTTCAGATCAGCCAGAGCGCCTGGGGACCACTCCGGTGGTGATGGTGCGCGATACAAATACCTTTAACATTAACATTAACATTATTGGGCATGTCTACCCTGGAATGTATCACTTGCTCGAACCACCTCACACACAAAGCATTCCAGTGGATACACACACACGCACGCACACAGGCACACACACACCACTCCCCCATTTCATCCCTTTTCTAAAGAGGGTAACCCGCCTTTGATCTACAGGAAGTCATTGATGCACCCCTTTTATCATTTTCCACAATACCCCAAATCATTCTCAACACCAGATTGTGACTACACACTCAACCACACCACATAACTCCCACACATCACAAAATACTCTTCTCCCTCTCCACAACTCACATTCATCCCTACCTCCTAAATCCCCCAACACATCCATGCACACACCCAATAAACAATACACACACGCCCAATCGCCCCCCCATTTGATTCCTCCAACTGTCATCCACCCTCCTCTCCTATTCACCACCCTCTCTTCCACTCCACCCCACCTCATCCCTTGTCCCATTTAGATGCACCCTCTACCCTTAAAACTCTCACTCTTTCCTCACCCCGTTTTCGTGCAACCCACCTACTTGATCATCAACTGTAAACACACAACAACAAAGACTGAACTCAACACATCTACACATCTCATTCTACAGGACAGTGAAACAACACTTACAGACAGTAATAAGCACATTTGTGAAAAACACAGTAGCCCTCCACAGATTCACTGACCTAGCAGCAACAATGTTCCCATAGAGCCACACAACCTATGTCACCCTACAACCACTTACCCACTGTCACGTCCTGGGGATCAACAGATAACTTGAGATGCATAAAGTATGGACAAAAAGGCCTACCTTTTAACAATAATAAGCCATGGGCATTTTCTGATGGGTTCTCAAAGAAATTAAAGAAGAACAATTCCAGCTTGCTTAAGGACCGTAATCTGGGAGTCCCTCCCTTCACTTCCCTTCAGCGCCACCTCCTGGCAGTAAACTGAAAGTCACCTTTCTGGTCTACTCTCTCTGTTTGCTCCTGCTCTTGTGCCACGTGTTCACTATTCCTTTAAGCCTCACAATGATTAGGCCCTCTTCACTTACCCTAATAGCTATTTTCCCTTCCACACTTATCTTCCTGTCTATTTTTCTCCTGAGGGCTCTTGTGGTTTTCCCTTCTTGGCTCCCTTGACTGTTCCTTTGTTCTCTTCTTCCTCCCACCTTCTCAGGTATCTCCTCTTTCAACATCCCCTATTTACTATACCCCTCTCCAGACCTTTCTGCTTTCCTCTCAGGCATTTCAACTTGCCACCTCCTTCGCCTATTGCCCACTGTCTAGGTCTTCCAATCCCTTCACCTCCTCTGCTTACTGTGTCCTCTCCAGGTTTTTCCACTCTTCATTCCCTTCTTTCATTTTCTCCATCCCCCATTCTTCTTTCTGCTTTTCCGTATTTGGCATACACAGGCTTACTCACTTTGTCTCTTCTTGCCAATCCTTCCTATTTGCTCTGCGCTGCTACCACCAACTTCCTGCCAACATACAGGCCCAGCCCTCTGTGGAGACTGCTTAAATACTAACACTGGTCCGCAAATACTGAACTTTGCTTAGCTGTGGTGCTTCAGGTGCTTTGAACAGGGTTTGGTTTCTCAGAATGTAATTGTCCTTCACATCTGTTTATGGTTGGTCAGTGCTCCCTAGTGCAATTCGACAGATAAATGTCTCGAGATTCGTTCAACTTCTTGGCCTTCATATTGTTTCTTGATTGTTTGTCACAAATTTCTCTCTGGCAGCTGTTGGCCAGTTGTTCTAGATCTCTTCCCTGCCCAAGAGAGTCCATCATGCAAGCTTACAGGTTTGCATAGGGAAGTAAATGACAGTCATCTGTGAGTCAAACAATGGAGAAATATTGGTTGGTTTGAGGCGGCAGCACCCCAAGACCTGCGTTCTCTAGGGAACTATTGATTGTCACCCTTTGCCCTTGACTTGCTTGACTCCTTTGAATCGGTTGCTGGGCTAAGTGAAGTAGTGACTGGTGTAAAAACTCCTCAAACTTCAAAAGAGGAAATAATGCCTCCAGATAATGGAAGGAACAAAATGTCCACGGTTGAGCTAGCGCCCGAGGGTGAGAACAAGGGTGAGGGCAATGGTAATGAGCAGGTAGGACTTGGGAGTATGTCATAATGGTGTGTGCCTGGAATGTTGGTTGTTTTGTGTGATAACATTCCAGGTTGGCAAAGTTGGTATTTGAGCAGGGCTCAGTGGCGGTTCACTGCGGGGTCTGACAATAAAGGCACTTACTTTCCCATTCCTGTGGTGCCGCGCTTTCTTCACTGGCGACGAGGATCCATCCGAGGGACAGACCCCGCACAGCAACCTGCGTGTGCAGGCCCCGGCTTGGGGAAAAGGAGAGGCCCCACCCCGGCGGATCGAAGAACGAGGACATCCTGTATTTGCAGATCGCACCCTGCACCCCTGTGTGCCGAGGGAGGAGTCAGGTGCCCTTGGTGTGCTGTGAGCCGCACTGCTCATTGTTAGGAGGAGTAGAGTGAGCCTCATACCATTATGCAACACACCAATGCCAGACCCCCTCTGGCTTTTCTGATGGTCCCCGGTGAGCCGACAGTTTCTTGGGATCAATGGGTAGACGCTTTCAAAGTGTATTTGAGGGCAGCCGGTGGAACCAAATACAGCGATGATGAGAAGGAGGCGGCACTCTTGAACTGCATCGGTACAGAGGGTTTGCAGATTTTCAGACACTTACCAGGAGAGGATGTGTGTGTGTCAGGAAGTGGAGAAGGAGAGAGAGTGGTGAGCGCCTATGAGACTGCCTTGAAGAAGTTGGAGGGGCGGTTTGGCAAAAGGATTAACCTGGTGCTTGAGCGTTACCACTTCTTCTCCAGACCTCAGGAGCTTGGAGAGTGCATTGACTCTTATTTCACCGCGCTGTGGACACTTTTGGCCACGTGCAGGTTCACGGGATCTGAAGATGAATACATAAGGGATCAAATAATGATGAAGACCCGTAACCCCAAGGTCAGGGAGAGGCTATGGATAGAGAGCGACCCTCCCTTGGAAAAAGTGATAGAGATTGCCAGGGCAATAGAAGCGTCACATGCAAGTGTCCAGTTTGTCACAGAGAGGGCGGAGAGGCATGTTCAGGGTGAATCTGTGCAGGCGGTTTTGCCCTCATACCGAAAGGGCAGCAGCGACATCAGGAGGAAAGCAGAAAAAGCTGAACGGCAAGGGCCAGGGCCCAGAATTAATAAGGGGAACTCGGGTGGCAATTCAAAGGAGGGCTGCAAGACGTGTGGGTGATCTAGCCACCTCACAGGAGCCAAGGATTGTCCTGCCGGTGCTGTCGAATGCAGGCGATGCAGGACCAGAGGGCATTACGCTAGAATGTGCAGAGCCAATATGGACGAGAGGTGACACAACCCTCATCCCAGACCCCCACTGGCAAGCCCATTCGCCAGGTAGGATCAGGGCTCGGGTCTCTAATAAGGCCTTGAAGGCCTGGTATCACTGTCAAAGCTCTCTTGGGGCCAGTCCTGGCGCCTATGGCACCAGGCTCATACACCTTGAAGAACATGCGTACAGGGGACTACTTTTTATTTGAGGCTTTCAGCCAACATGGAGGCATCCACATAGGTTGGCTCCTAGGAAGCAAGCTATGCGGTATAGTGTTTTGGGTGTGGTGGCCTAGGGACTACTTTACCTGGACTACTTTGTTGAGGCTATTTAAACCACACCCGAACAAGAAAGCACGCTTCGCGTTACTTTGCAGTCGGCAAGGTGGCGCTCACTGTGTCCAGCGAAACCCATGAACCTCGGAGAAGCAAACCTGCAAGGAGACAAAAGGAACATCATTAGCAGCATCTTACCTGCAATCTCCATCTTTTATCCGCTCGCAGCTCCAGTGAACAGCTTCCTCTGGATCTGCATGCCTCCGGACCGAAAGACCTGAAAGAGGAAGGGAAAAGACAACATTAAAGAAGGCATTTTAGACATTGCAAAACCATGAACTGCTCAAAAGGCTTACCTGGCTGGTCGCCACCTGGCCGGCATCGCTCCGGAACTCCACACACGTTGGGGAAACACTGCGACCTGCAATGAAAGAAGAAAACAAGTTAGCAAAGGCAAGACAATGCAGCGCTGTGCACAGTGCTTACTTACCGCATCGTAGCGCACATCACGCGCCACCATTTACCGGCGAGGCCCAACTCAGCCAGTTCGCCACGCGGAAGCTCCGCACACCTAAGGTAGAAAAGAGACATTATTAAACAAAGAAAGGCATGCAAGAATAACAACACAATCAGAAAAAACTGCAATAAGACCTACCTGAAAGACATCAAACGGGTCCGCACCAGTGAAGTAACTTGGCCGCACACGCCCACGAAAGACAACCCGCCCCTGCCAAGAAGGCAGGAAGGAGAGCACGTCTAACTCCACAACAAGGTGAGGAGAGGGCCCAGAGGGGCTGAAGTCACACGGGGTGCTGGGAGGATATTTACCTCAGTCGGCCAGTCTTGAACACAGCCCTCCTGTATTTTCAGGCGGAACCTTCCCCACAGACCACCTCTGGAAAACACTGGAAAGAAGATACCAGCGACCAACCCAGCTGAGTGGCGTCCATGTGGATACCAGGTGAGCGTAACAGAACGCGAAGCCTACCATAACTAATCCACCTGGGCACCATGGAGACATCGGAAATCGTCCAATTGGCTCAATTGTTAGGGCAACTTTGTGCCAAGGTTCATTCTGCCTGGGAAGGCTAATGATCTCTGGAGAGATCTAGTAGTGACCAAGGATCGCACTGAAGAGATCGGTAGGCAGTTCTTGCAATCACAGGCAGAACAGACTGCTCTGCCCAGGAACAATCCATTGGTAGAAGACCCCACTTTACCATCCACTACCCCCACTCCAGTACAAATCACGCTACCTGGAACAGTTCCACTGGCACCACCAGAAAGGTTCTCAGGCGATCCAAGGAAGTATGCAGCATTCAGTGTCGCCTTCACTTTCTTTGTAGGCCTGGAGCATTTCCAAACGACCAAGCTCGGGTAGCTTTTGTTTTGTCATACCTGAGTGATAGCGCAGCGGACTGGTCGGTGCCATTGGTGACCCATGATCATCCTCTGTTACATGACTTTGGGGGTTTCCAGAGAGAAATGCTTTTTGTTCGCCATACCCAAGAACAAGCAATAGACAACAAACTCTTATCACTCCAACAGGAGAATGAGGACTTGTTAACGTACATTGCCACCTTCAATAGACTAGTTGCTGAAGCTAGGTGGCCAGAAAACAAAAGAACCACGCTATTTCATCGAAGCTTACGAGGCGAATTAAAGGATGCCTTAGCCCAGGTGGTTGATCCCCCCAGAGACTGTACCGAATTCATAAATTTGGTCATACAGCTAGACCACAGGTTGCAGGATCGAAAAGCAGACCGGTCTAAAACGGATCCTCGGGCCGTGTATGTTCGACCAAGGGACAATGCATCACGTGTGCCAGAAAAAAACTGTAGAACCCATGCAGATCGGAGGGATACGACCTCCATTAACAAAACAAGAACGGGATAAAAGAAGAGAACAACAACTTTGTTTGTATTATGGAAAACCAGGACATTTCCAGAAGGACTGCCCAGTAAAACCTCCAAGGAGAACAGTCGGGGCCACAGAGAAGGATGAAGTTAAGGAGTCGGAAAACTATCAAGCTCGGCAAACGTAGAGGTCAGTTTGTCGAGTGAGAAGAAAGAGTCAGTGACCTCGCACTTTGCAATACCAGTGATCTTAATTAACCACCAACGGTCTTCTAGAATGTATGCCATTGAGGCATACACTGTCACGACTGGCCTCAGGGGTAGGTCTTTGTGGCATCGTTGGAGTTTTCCTAGTAGGTTAAGGATTCAGTACTCCATTATGGCGCCCGATGCGAAGTGTAACGTTCCAGTCCTTTGGATGGGAGACGAGAGCGAAGCCTCGCCTCTCTGCCCGGAAGCAGTACTTGGTTCAGCAGTTCCCGCTCAACGATGCATTGCTACTGCAATCAGTGCCTGCGCTCCGTGAGTTACCGTCTATAGACCAAAGATTCGGGACCCGTTATCTTGCTATTTCTAACCTTTCTTTCTCTTTCTACATTTACACGTAGGAGAGCCCCGCTCCGTCTCACACCTTCACTTAGGTTGCAGCCCGCTACTTGTTCCTCGGTACAGGTCAGAGACTCGACTATCTTCGTAAGTCTGTGACACTTCCAATATCCCGCGACTCCTAACAGCCACTCCCTACTTCCCCTGACCTAAACATTTTACCCTTCATATTCACCATTCCCATAGATACAGACAGGAACTTTCAAACCTCCTGCCATCTATACGACCGCGATATCCCTGGAACTTCCCTGTCAGGCTCCCCGTCTGGAACCCGTATTGGTATGTGCTCTCTTCCAACCCCCTTTCGGTTCCTCCCATTAGGAATTTGTCAACACTCACTTCTTTCTGTGTTTCCCTACTTCAGATTGGACACTCCTCTATATTATTCGATCTTTCCATCAATAAACCAAGCTGGGTTACTTATCAGGTATGTCCATCACTTAAGAGTTGGTAGAAGAATAGACTTGACACGCGCTAACCCTTTCATATTTTTACCCTCCAGTAGTCCTGACGGCGACGCGTTCTACACGCTACTCTCCAGCATCCGAGGGCTTCACATCGTCCAGTGATTCTGAGAGAAACTCAGACTCCTTCAGCGCACTCTAAAACCATCTCTGGGTTTTCTTCCCCATGAGGGTTTCCCAGAGTCTTTTCTCTCTGCGCCTGAGATTGAAGGTGCAGACAGATCGATACTGCGGGATCTCTCTTTTCCTCGTTACTGATCCGAAGACCAGGTAGGAAATCTTGCCTTGTTGATTGTTTGCTAGACTGCCTTGTGGAGCCCCCTGAGGTCTGTAATTAATACTGGACAGGCATAAAAGATAACATACATAGACAGTGGAGCAGTTGGGAATTATATTGATGAAGAACTGGCAGCAGAGATGGGGCTTCCTTTATGTGCCAAGCCGACCATGGACAAGGTAACCACCGTGGATGGGACAGAAATCGCTTCCGGACCAGTAAACCAGTGCACAGTTGGGGTAACCTTGCTATGTCAGGATGGACATCGGGAGTCCATTTCGTTCGATCTCATCAAGGCACCTCAGTTCAGGCTAATATTAGGGATGCCATGGTTAGTTGCTCACAACCCTTTGATAGACGGCGGACAGGGAAATTAACTTTCCCCGGCGACTGCTCCCCTGCCTGCTATTATCAAGAGCAGAAACCCGACTTCTGTATCTCCATGACTCCCAGAGCGACAGTATCAACTCTGGGGGTAACTAATACCTTACCAAGTGAATACCACGATTTCCAGGATGTGTGCCGAAAAGACCAAGCAAACACATTGCCGCCGCACAGGCCCTCTGACTGTCAGATCGACCTTGTTCCAGGTGCACAAATCCCTTGCGGCAGGATCTATGCACTCACAGAACCAGAAAACATCCACCTGAAATCCTATCTAGACCGGTACCTTGCAAACGGATTTATCCGCCCGTCGAAGTCCCTGGCAGCCAGTCCTTTGTTCTTCGTACCGAAGAAAGAAGGGGACTAGAGGACCTGCATTAACTACCGTGCACTAAACCAGATCACCGTGAAGAACTGCTACCCCTTGCCACTCATCCCTGAAATGCTAGACCAGGTCCAAGGTGCCCAGATTTAAACCAAATTAGACCTTCAAGGAGCGTACCACCTGGTCCGAGTTAGAAGCGGAGATGAGTGGAAACACCACTTTCCGTACCAAATACGGCTTGTATGAATATCAAGTCATGCCCTTTGGGTTATGCAACGCTCCCGCGGCATTTCAATATTTCATGAATGACGTCTTGAGAGAATTAATTGATGTTTGCGCCTTGGACATCTTAGTGTACTCAGCCTCGAAGCAAGATCATATCAAGCACGTTCATTCTCTTCTCACCAAGCTCCATCAACATTATTTATATGCAAAGCTTGAGAAATGCTTTTTTACGTCACCGAAGTAGAACTCCTTGCTTTTATCCTCACTCCAGGAGGCATGAGAATGGACGTGCACAAGGTAGATACCATTTTGAAATGGCCATCACTGACGTCTCTGAAAGGGGTTCAAAGCATGCTGGGCTTTGCAAACTTCTACTGCCGGTTCATCCCAGATTTCTCTCAGATTGTACACCCGATCACAGTACTGTTACGAAAAAACAATAAAAAGTTTGCTTGGACCGAAGAAGCAGAAAAAGCTTTCAGGAACTTAAACAGAAGTTCACCTCCGCTCGAAGCCTGCAACATCCTCGTCCAGACCTCCCTTATGTCGTAGATACTGATGCTTCCAGTATGGCAATGTTCTTTCCCAGGGAGACCCAGAAACTGGCCAGCTACATCCTGTGGCCTTCTGGTCAAGAAAGTTCTCACCTCCGGAGATTAATTATGCCATCACCGACAAAGAACTCCTGGCTATCGAATCCACCTTTAAGGCCTGGCGGCACTACCTCCTGGGGGCCAGACACACTATTACAGTCATCACGGACAACCGAAACCTGCAATATCTCAAAACAGCCAAGGCCCAGTCCTCGCGCCAATTACGGTGGGCCCTTTTCTTCGATTATGTAATCACGTTTCGACCAGGAGTCTGGAATGGAAAGGCTGATGCCTTATCTCGTATGGGCATTGATGAACTGGTATATACAACTCCAGACCCAGTACCCATTATACCTGAAGACAAACTCTTATGTCTCACGACAGCCTTAACACAAAAAGAACTACGAAACGAAATTCAACGGACAATGAACCCCGATGCTTTCCTTGCATGTCAAACTCAGGGAGATGTAACGCTCACCTAGTATCCACGGGGACGCTCCTCGACTGGCCGGAATGCTCTCCGGGACACCGCACTTTCACTGAAGTTCGTGCTGTCGAGGATCAGTTCTTGAAGACAGGAGGGGAGGTTTAGCTGCTATTCCTTCCCTTGCGACCCACCTCCCGGGTTCCCCTTGCATTTTCCCCAGGGGACGTCTCTCACCTTGATTTCTATAAAGATGTGCTCTCCATCCTGCCGCTCTGGGCAGGGGCGCATTGTCAATGGCACCGTTCCGCCGAGTTTCTTCACTGGCGTGGGCTGGAGTCCAGACCGGCTGCGACTCCAGTTTCAAGGTAAGTCTTTAGGATGAGAGAAATGTCTATATTGGTTAAGGCACCAAATAACCTTCTCCCCTTTTCTTGCAGATGTTGATTTATTTTCAAATTTGTTTATTGGCATTTTAATTATAGTTACATATTTCAAGGTGACCGATTGGTCAGCGACATTCAGCCTTTGTGGTTAAACAACAATTTTTACATAACAAAAACATGAAAAACATTAGAAACTTAACTATCTCCGATTCAAGGGTGGTTGATGACTGATGGGGTTGCAGGCGGGGAGGGAGCTGCCGGGCAACATGGACGCGGGTATGGGCGCTCCAGGAATGTTAATGTTGGAAGGGCTTGGTTTCGAATTTCTTAGGCAATCTTTCAGGTCTTGTGCTAGGGCCGGTGGGTGGTTCAGGGGGGTTTGTCATCCGAGGAGTGAAATAGCCTAGACATGGTGTCTTTCCAGGCAGCAAGGGCCATGCTTGACTCATCCGTGGATCTAGCCACGCTGTCCTCCCAAGCTCTTGTTTCGGCGGTCGCCCATCTTTCAAATTCTTTGCGCCATGCTTTTTGATTTGGTCCTGCCGGCCGTTTCCATGCCATGGCGATGGTCCTTTTGGCTGTTATGCACAGCAAGTCCATCAGCTTGACCGCGTATTTAAGTTTGGCCAGTCTAGGGTAGCAGCCTAAGAGGCATTCCGCTGGGGTCCATTTATATCTGGTAACTTCTGCCTCTTCGCAGGTTTTTTTAACCGTCGACCAGAGACTGCGCGTTTTGGTGCAGTTCCATAGCATATGGATTAGATCTGCCCCCTCAATCCCACACCAAGTGCACTGTGTCCGGTCGGTTTTGTTGAATTTAGCAATCCTGCTCGGAGTTAAGTAGGTACGATAGAGTACATTTAATTGGATTAGCCGAAATCTCTGGTTTCTAGAGACCTCTTTCGGGAAAGCCAATGCTCTGTTCCACTCCTCTTCGGACAACCTCTGTCCCATGTCTGATTCCCAGCGGGTCTTTAGTATATCACCGCGGGGATTAGGGATGTCAGCAAGGAGTTTATATATCTGAGATATTGCTTTCCCCCCTTCGCTCAGGGTGTACATCAAAGACAAGAGGGGAGTGGCCTCTGGTTCCTCTGGCCAGGTGTCCCATTTAGTGCGTGCTATCTTGCGGATCTTTTGATACCACAGGAATTGGCCAGCGTGGATGCCCTCCACCTCCTGCAGCTCAGCGAAATCCCTGAATGTGCCTCCGGAGTATAGATCGCCCCAGGTGTATACACCCTTTTCCTCCCAGTGCCTAATGGTGTGGAGGGTGGTGACAGACTTGTCGAGTTCCGAGAGTATTGGTACTTCTTGGAAGTAAGGTTGCTTCAATTGTAACACCGTCTTGGTTCTACTCCATATTTTCCTGCCTAGGATTGTTAGAAAAGGCTGTTCGTGTAGCAGAGTTTGAGGGGCCCAGAGCAACTCCCTCAGGCGGATTGGGGAGATCATGGCTTGTAGGAGGGGGTTCTCCGAAGTGGTCCCGTCCGCTAGCCATTTGGTTACATGGCTTAGCTGAGCTGCGAGGTAGTATTTCTCTAGACTTGGTAACTGAGTCCCTCCTTGATTGTGCGGTAATACTAAGGTAGATAGTGCCACCCGATGTCTGCCCCTACCCCATAGAAACTCCTTAATTATTGTGTCTAGGAGCTGGAAGAAGGGTTTGGTGATATAAAAGTGCACATTCTGGAACCCATATAGGAACCTAGGGAGAATGATCATCTTGGTTATTGAGGCCCTGCCCAGCATGGACAATGGAAGCTTAGACCAGAAACTTATGGATTTGCGCAGTTTGGGTATCGCAGCCAACGTGTTTCGTGTATGCATTTGTTCTGGGGTGTGCATTATCTGGATCCCAAGGTAGCGGAAAGATTCGGTCTCCCATTTTATGCCCACTGAGGGAAGCTCTTCTGGAGGTTTATTTCTCAGGGATGCTAATGGGAACATGCAGGACTTCGTTTTGCTAAATTGTATACCCGAAACTTTGGCGTAATTATCAAGGATCTCTAGTAGTGTCGGGACATTGAGATGAGGGTTGTTAACATATATTAGGACATCGTCTGCATACAGTGAGACAATATGGTCAGTCCCGCCCAGCCTAATTCCTGCATCAAAAAATTGCTGCCTAAGGAAGATTGCAATGGGTTCCAAACCCAGGATGTAGAGCATGGGGGAGAGTGGGCAGCCCTGCCTAGTGCCCCTGCGAATATCCCATGTGTCCGACACATATTTCCCGGATTTTATTCTGGCCCTGGGTTCATTATATAGGATCACTACCCATCTGATGAATCGTTGGCCGAGTCCAAAACCTTCCAGGACCGCTACCAGCCATTCCCAATAAATGGAATCAAATGCTTTAATAGCATCTAGGGAGAGTAGTGCGAGTTGTTTTTCGCTTGTGTTGGTTTCAGCTATAATGTGCTGAAGCCTGCGTAGATTTAAGGACGTGTTACGTCCAGGTATAAAGCCGTTTTGGTCTTCGTGTACTATGTCGCCGATCACTTTGGACAGACGTCTCGCTAGTATCGTCGTCAGTATTTTCACATCATAGTTGAGCATGGCGAGCGGGCGGTAGGAGTCACATTTATCAGAGGGTTTATCGGGTTTGAGCATCGGGACCAGTAAGGTTTCCCTCATACTGTCGGGTAGGATACCAGTTTCGAATGTCTCAGTAAAGACCTGGTGTAACAGGGGCGTCAGGGTGGGTTCGTATTCCTTGTAGAATTCTGGGGGGAGTCCATCGCATCCTGGGGTCTTACAAGTGGCGAGGGATCTAATAGCCTCTGTTATGTCTTCCGGTGTGATGTCGGAGTCTAGGGCTTCGGACTGTGTTGGTGACAATCTGGGCAGGCCAATTTCCTCCAGGGTGTCTAATATCTGGTCTTGTGGGACCTTGTGTGCGTGGGAGTATAGTTGTGCATAGAAACGCTGGAAGGTATTGTTTATGTCTTGTTGGGTCCTGTGTTCTATGCCTTGTTCGTCTTGTAGTGCTGTAGTAACCTGCCTAGGGTGTTCTCTTTTGCAGAGCCACGCCAGTAGTCGACCCGGTCTATCGGCCTCTGCATGTGCTCTATTAGTCCTAACGCTAAAGTCAAACTTAGCCAGCCTGTCCCATGCCCTGGAGCAGTCCTGCCTAAGAGAACTCAGTTCTTCCTCCCTCCCCAGCGTGTCAATAGGGGTGGACTCTAGTTGTTGGACTTCCAGCTCTTTCTGATTCAGTTCCTCCCGTAGCAATTTCCTGATGCCCCCTGCTTTTGCAATTGCTTCCCCTCGTATTACCACCTTTAGGGCGTCCCATAGCGTACCTATTTGGTCCACACTGCCTGTGTTTACCGCTATATAGTTTTCTAAGGATTCCCTGAGCTCGTCCCTGAAGGTCGGGTCTTTCAGAGCCTCAACAGGCATTCTCCACATTGGGATGGGCGGTCTAGGGCTATTGTGTTGCCAGTCTAATAGGAGTGGGGAGTGATCGGAAATGGTCCTTCCTAGATATTGTGCGTTAGCCGTCTGAGGCATATGTTCCCTGCTTATGAAGAAATAATCTAGCCTCGTGTGAAGTTTGTGTGGGGATGAGTAATAGGAGTATGTCCTTTCGCTTGGGTGGAGATCCCGCCAAGCATCTACCAGATCAAGTTCGTTAACAGTTACCTTCAGGGATGAGGTGGCAGCGGGAAAGCCGCTTACCGGCGGATAAGACCTATCTAGTTCAGGATTGTGAACACAATTAAAATCACCCCCCCACAAGAAGAGGCCATCCCGATATTGTGACATCTGGGCGCTAAGTGCTTTTAAGTGAGCTGGGATGTTATTGTTAGGGAAGTATGAGTTTACTATACATATTTCTCTTTGTTCCACTGTTCCCCATATGATCAGATATCTACCTTCAGGGTCCCTCACCAGCTTGCGTAGGAGAAACGGTACCTGGGGGTTGAACCAGATGAACACCCCTCTGGCGAATTTAGAGTAGGGGGCTCCGTAGCCTTGTCCCCCCCAGTGTTCTCTAAGCTTCTCATCCGCTTCGGCAGTGCAGTGAGTCTCTTGTAGGAGAGCGATGTCCACTCTCTTTCTCTGTAGGTAGGATTTAATCCTGTTCCTGCGGAGGTAGGTGCCCAGGCCCCTTACATTCCAAGTCAGTAGTCTAATGTATGTAGTCATCTTGTTTTCGCAAAACGTTGGGAGAGCCCCCGCTTCCTCCAGTGATGCAGACGGTGGCGACCGGCGTCGCCAGTTCGGCACTGTTTTGTGCGGTCTTGCCCATCCTGGCCCTCCAGCCAATTTCCCCACCAGTCAGTTGTGATTTTGCCTTCGGAGATCTATCAACATTAACAACCTTCATCTCGTAAGATGGATCAACGAAAATGAACAACAATAAACTGCCCCCAGCAGTTGTTATGAACTCACAGCGCTCGGGGGTTCCCGGGCTTTCCAGTCCTCTCCAGGTCTTCCAGCCCGGGTGGTGTGTAGGTGTTTTACCTGCACCGCTTCGGTTGGGGTGGGCCGCCAGTGTTTTTGCACAAGAGCCTCCGAGCTCCTGCCCGAATGCGTCGCCTTCTTGGTGTAGCGATGTGATTCATTCCGAGGTAGTAACCGTAGTTGATATGTCCTTCAGCTTCTCGCGTGATCTTTGTCGTTGCCCTGGTGTTTATTATTGCTCGCTATTCCCTCCGCATCTTCAGCCAGATTGTTGTGCTCAAGCCATAGGTTTGCCGCCGCCGGGGTTTCAAGAAAGATCGCCTTCCCGTTGTAAAGTACTTTGAGTCTTGCTGGATATAGCAGCATGTATTTAAGGTTGAGTTTCCTTAGAGAGGCCTTCACTGGTATAAAAGAGTTTCTCGCCCGCTGTACTACCGGGGTGTAATCCGGATACATAACTATTGACGCCGCGCCTCTTTTGATCTCTCCGCCTTCTCTCGAGAACCTCAGAATGGTCTCCCGATCCCTGAAGTTTAGGATTTTAGCTATTATAGGTCTCGGATGTGAGCCGGGGGGTGGTCGCTTTTGAAGGGATCGATGAGCTCGCTCCACTGAGAAGCCCTGGGTGAGTTTACCTGCTCCGATTTCCTGCAGGAACATCGTTTCAATGTATTCGGTGGGGTCGGGGCCCTCTGAATCCTCCGGTATCCCCAGTATTCGGACATTGTTGCGGCGGGCACGGCCTTCCGCATCTTCTGAGCGCGTTTCCAGTCGAGCTACTGTGGATTCTAGCTCTTTGACTTTCGCCTTGAGTTCTTGTGTGGTCTCCGCGGTGTCCTGCAGAGAGGCTTCAGCAGTGACCATTCTGTCGGTTAGGTTTCGTGTGTCTTGTCTCATCAGCTGAATGTCCGATTTTATTTCGCCGATCTTGTCTTCCATGGATGTTCGCAGTGCTGCTATCGCTTGTAGGATTTGAGAGTCTCTAGGATCCGTCGGCTGAGTCAGAGATCCTTGAACAGCGCTCATTTCTTGTGGAATTTGTTGTTTTGGTCGGACTGAGGTGAAGGCATCCATTGTGACGAGTTTGGGCTTGTGCTTCGGAGGTGACATTCCTTCTAGAGAGGGCTTTAGTGAGGTGCTATGTGATGTCCGCTTCAAGCTCGTCCACCAGGGCTCTCAGAAGAGTGTTCCGAGAGGTATGTGCAGTGTCTCGCTGCCTGCAGTGGCAGCGTATCCGTTGGGTCGCTTGTGCAACTGTCGCCCTTGCTTCTTGTTGTTGTTGGGCCAGATTGTGTTCCTATGTTTTAGGGCTGATTCGCGCAGTGTTATGGCCTCTCAACGGCCCGGTTCTCCGGTACGCTTACTTCCCGCAATGTTACTCTTGTCGGGACCACTGGCTGTTAGGAGTATGGGGCCGTCGTGGTGTGGTGGGCTTCGTGGCCCGATGGGTCCCCAGGTCGTTTTCAGTGATTGTGTGGGAGAGTGCCATTCACTGGCATCTTGCATGCAGCGAGGTGCTCCCCTTCGCTCGTCTCGTTGTTTTAGGATATTGATCAGGTGGTTGCCAGCGGGTCGTTCTTCCTTTTGGGGGTTATGGTGCTGGTTTCCCGGGCCGTGGGTGTATCCCTTGGGCAGGAGGTGGGAGGTGTCCGATGGGATGAAGCCACTCTTAGCCGTCGGTGCAGGACGTCCCTTATGCTGGGGCCCGGCACCTCAGCGTTGTGTGTCGATCCTCTGCGTTAAATGGGTGGGCCGTGTGATGGTCCCCGCCGCGGGGCTCACAGGGCCCCGTTATGGCCTGGATGGTTCTTGGTGTCTCGGGTGACCCGTGCCCTGTGTGCAGGCCGAGCGGCAGGGCCCGCCGGCGTCTATTAGGGGCGAGTATTGCCCGGTAGCGAGGGCCTCCACCAGCCGGGTTTAAAGAAGGGTCGGAAGGCCCAGCGCGCCCCCCGCGGAGTTCCTCGTCTTTTCTGTGGCCCGTAGCGGCCCGGGCCACCAACCTCGACCCAGTCCCCTTCTCCTGCAGCGGCGGTGCGTGGGGGTGAGCGCCCCGCGGTGGTCTCAGCGGTAGTCTCAGCGCAGGGATGGGAGGCGCAGTGTTCCGCTCCCCGTCCGCGGCGCAGATGATCAGCGGTTCACAGCATCCGGAGCCGTGTGATGGTCCCCGCCGCGGGGCTCACAGGCCCCCGTTATGGCCTGGATGGTTCTTGGTGTCTCGGGTGGCCCGTGTCCTGTGTGCAGGCCGAGCGGCAGGGCCCGCCGGCGTCTATTAGGGGCGAGTATTGCCCGGCAGCGAGGGCCTCCACCAGCCGGGTTTAAAGAAGGGCCGGAAGGCCCAGCGCGCCCCCCGCGGTGTTCCTCGTCTTTTCTGTGGCCCGTAGCGGCCCGGGCCACCAACCTCGACCCACTCCCCTTCTCCTGCGGCGGCGGTGCGTGGGGGTGAGCGCCCCGCGGTGGTCTCAGCGGTGGTCTCAGCGCAGGGAAGGGAGGCGCAGTGTTCCGCTCCCCGTCCGCGGCACAGATGATCAGCGGTTCACAGCATCCGGAGCCGCGGGTGCCGCCTTCTTTAGTTCCCGGGCTCTCCTCGTCTGCAGGCTTCGGACGGAGTCGCGGCCGCCATCTTGGATTCCCGGGGACCGAAGCGCACAGGTCGCGTTTTCGGTGTTGCCGGCTCCGTTTTCGATCGGGTTTTCTCTCGGGCAATGCAGGCTCGGGTGAGGCTGCTGGAGATGTGCTTATTGCCGTCCTCAGTTCGGGCTGGAAGTTCCTACGAGGATCGGTCTCAGGATCAGGGCAGGAGCTCAGGAGAAGTACGTCCTCAGTCCATGGATCTAGGCCACGCCCCCTTCTTGCAGATGTTGATGGCAGAGGTCGGATGCTGAAGCTGTGTTCGAGGAGGTAGGATGGATGCACCAAGCGGCGTTGCAAGCGTCCTTGCAATGGCCTAACCTGTGATATTGTTTGTCTTGCAGGTCATGAAAGAATCCAGGAAGAATGGGCCCACCGGAACCAAAACCGACGGATGATGTACTGGAGACGATGGCCTTCCAGACGGACTGGTAAGTAGCTTACTCAATGTCTTGTTCACGCTCTGCTTTCCAGAGATGATGCCGGTGGAAGACAATGGATGTTGGACGACTTTGGTTGATGGAGGATGCCGCCGGGCAGTCAAGGATGACGATGGTTCTTGTCTTCTCTCGCCCTTGCAGGCCAGGATGCTGAGCAGGACCCGGTGAACGTCACGCTGCAAGAGCAGAATAACGCAAATCACGTGCCTTTAATCGGGCGTGGTTTAAATAGCCAGCAGGTATCACAGGTGCCTTCGGGGTGGGCCCCGCCCTGTGCCTTCGGGGTGGGCCCCGCCCTGGATGCTAGACCGCTAGTTGTAGTTCCACATTAGTCCCTATGGGGGCGGCCATGCTTGTCCATTGCCCATTGAAACCCCGTCCTAGCATGTGCTTCCGATGCCAACAGTGCCAGGACTGGCTCCAAGGAATGCGAGGGGGGCCAAATAAGGTCTTTAGGGACCCGTTGCCATACGGTGGGGATAAGGTCGTGACAGGAGAACAATACTCCATCAAGGACCACTTGCCCTTTTTTAGGGATCGTCTATATGTACCCAAGAAGGAACTACAACAACATATTATTTCAGGTTATCATGATTCACTGATTGAAGGGCACCCTGGGATCGCCAAAACCCTAGCTAAGGTGAAACAGAACTTTTGGTGGCCTACCTTGCGTAAGGACATCATCCAGTATATTCAGTCCTGCGGTGTCTGCGCACAAAATAAATCACAAAAACAAAAACCATCTGGTCTCCTACAACCATTGGACATTCCTCCCGCTCCATGGCACACTCTTTCCCTCGACTTCATCACTGACCTGCCTCCCAGTTAAGGGTTTAACACGATCCTTGTAGTCGTGGACTTGTTCTCAAAGATGGCATGCTTCATTCCTCTCAAGGGTCTCCCAGATGCATCCCATTTAGCGAAAGTGCTCCTGGAAGGCATTGTTAAACTACATGTCTTCCCATCAGTTCTGGTCTCTGATCGAGGCAGTCAGTTTGTATCCAACTTATGGAGAAAGTGTTGTGCAATGGCGCAAATCAACGTCCGGCTCTCCACCAGTAACCATCTGCAAATGGACGGCCAAACCGAGAGGAACAATCAAACTCTCGAGCAATATTTACAGTGCATGCTGCACCACGAAGAAAGGAATTGGAAGGACTTAATATGGATAGCCGAATATGCATATAGCAATTCCTTGCATTCAAGCACCGGACAAACGCCCTTCTATACTCTTTATGGCAGACACCCACGTACTTCTGAACTAGACCTTCCAGCCAGCTTGGAATGCCAGCGGTGAAGACTCTTCACACAACCATCACTCAAGCTTTTAAAAAGGCGAAGGAACATCTCCTTCATACCAAGGACAGACAAAAGAAATTCGCCGATCAACACCAAAGGAGAGCTCCTGACTATCAAGTAGGAGACCAGGTTTCATTAGCCGCTAGAATTGTATCCATCAAGGGAATCCGGACCTTTCATCCTCGATAGTTAGGACCCTATACCATCAAGGCAATTATCAACCCAGCAGCCGTCAAACTGGATTTACCACCTAATCTGCAAATCCACCCGGTATTTCATGTGTCCCTCTTGAAACCAATGCAACCGGGTACCCGGGTTGTGACACCACCAAAACCCATACTTATTGATGGGGAACAAGAATTCGAAATCAAAGATATCCTGGACTGTAAGTACACTAGGTCTAAATTATACTATCTCGTTGATTGGAAGGGATTTGAACCCGAAGATAGATCCTGGGAGCCCAGTGAGAACATCCATGCACCACGTCTAATCAGGAAGTTTCATCAGAACTTCCCAACTAAACCTGGGCTAGACAGAAGGAACACCGTGGGGAGGGGCCTTTGGGGGAGAGTGCTGTCACGACCCTCATCCCAGATCCCCACTGGCAAGCCCATTCGCCAGGTTGGATCAGGGCTCGGGTCTCTAATAAGGCCTTGAACGCCTGGCATCCACTGTCAAAGCTCTCTTGGGGCCAGTCCTGGCGCCTATGGCACCAGGCTCATACACCTTGAAGAACATGTGTACAGGGGATTACTTTTTATTTGAGGCTTTCAGCCAACATGGAGGCATCCACATAGCTTGGCTCCTAGGAACCAAGCTATGCCTTATAGTGTTTTGGGTGTGGTGGCCTAGGGACTACTTTACCTGGACTACTTTGTTGAAGCTATTTAAACCAACCCCTAACAAGAAAGCACGCTTCGCATTACCTTGCAGTCTGCAACGTGATGCTCCCCGTGTCCAGCGAAACCCACGAGCCTCGGAGAAGCAAACCTGCAAGGAGACAAAAGGAACATCGTTAGCAGCATCTTACCTGCAATCTCCATCTTTTATCCGCTCGCAGCTCCAGTGCACAGCTTCCTCTGGATCTGCATGCCTCCCGGACCAAGAGACCTGAAAGAGGAAGGGAAAAGACAACATTAAAGAAGGCATTTTAGACATTGCAAAACCACAAACTGATCAAAAGGCGTACCTGGCTGGTCGCCACACAGCCAGCATCGCTCCGGAACTCCACACATGTTGGGGAAACACCACGACCTGCAAGGAAAGAAGAAAACAGGTTAGCAAAGGCAAGACAATGCAGTGCTGCACGTAGCGCTTGCTTATCGCATCGTAGTGCACATCGCGCGCCACCATTTACCGGCAAGGCCCAACTCAGCCAGTTCGCCACGCGGAAGCTTCACACACCTAAGGGAGAAAAGAGACATTATTAAACAAAGAAAGGCATGCAAGAATAACAAGACAATACAAAAAAACTCCAATAACTTGGCCGCACACGCCCACAAAAGACTATGTGCCCCTCCCAAGAAGGCAGGACGGAGAGCACACCTAACTCCACAACAAGGTGAGGAGAGGGCCGAGAGGGGCTGAAGTCACACGGGGTGGTGGGAGGATATTTACCTCAGTCGGCCAGTCTTGAACACAGCCCTCCTGTATTTTCAAGCAGAACGTTCCCCGCAGACCACCTCTGGAAAACACTAGAAAGAAGATACCAGCGACCAACCAGGCTTAGTGGCGTCCCCGTGGATACCAGGTGAGCGCAACAGAGGAGTACACAAGGAAAAGAGACTTTAGGGATAATTGAGTCTGAGGGGAGTCTGGTGTACCAAGAGGTGATTGAGTGCAACAAAATGAGTCAAGGGGTAATTTTGCATGTTGAAGGTCCCACCAAGAAAGGGCCGTGGGAGGTGCTGGCCGGTAATGGGTAAAGTTTGGAGATGTTGGTGGATTCCGGGTCTCCATACACCATGATTTCACCCGAGTTGTATGTGGAGAAGTATGGTAAAAAGGTGGCAGATCTTTTCCCTCCGATATAAACCCCAGTGCCTACGGGCAGGTACCTATTAAAGTAATGGGATATGTCTGGGCACAGATTGAATTTAAGGGGCGCCGTACGCTGGGTGAGCTTTACGTGGCGCAGAAGGGTGCCAGTGTTTTGGGTTGGGACGAGCAGGCGGCTTTAGACTTTGAAATACACCCAGGAAAGCAGGTACCGGTATTGAGTGTGGAAGAAGGACCTGGAGTGGGGTTATCTGCCGAATATTCACAGGATAAATACCCTGAGGTGTTTGCTGAGAAGTTGGGGATGCTATGGGGATTTTCACATCGAATTGTGCTGAAGAGGGGGGCATTGCCTAAGGTGCATAACATCAGGGGAGTTCCTGTGTTGGCCATGGAAGGGTTGAAGGCTGAGCTGGCAAAGTTGAAGACTGTGGGAATTATAGAGGAAAATGAGAGCTCAGAATGGCTATTTCCTGTAGTATTGGCCAGGAAACAAGATGGTGGTTTGAGAATGTGTGTCTATCTGAGAGAACTCAACGGCAGCATTTGGGTGGATCGACATCCTTTACCAAATATTAATGAGTTGCTGCTGACGATGAGGCAGGCAAAATGGTTTTCTACCTTCGACCTGTCGTCAGCGTACCACCAAATTGATTGCCTATGGCACCAGGCTCATACACCTTGAAGAACATGTGTACAGGGGATTACTTTTTATTTGAGGCTTTCAGCCAACATGGAGGCATCCACATAGCTTGGCTCCTAGGAACCAAGCTATGCCTTATAGTGTTTTGGGTGTGGTGGCCTAGGGACTACTTTACCTGGACTACTTTGTTGAAGCTATTTAAACCAACCCCTAACAAGAAAGCACGCTTCGCATTACCTTGCAGTCTGCAACGTGATGCTCCCCGTGTCCAGCGAAACCCACGAGCCTCGGAGAAGCAAACCTGCAAGGAGACAAAAGGAACATCGTTAGCAGCATCTTACCTGCAATCTCCATCTTTTATCCGCTCGCAGCTCCAGTGCACAGCTTCCTCTGGATCTGCATGCCTCCCGGACCAAGAGACCTGAAAGAGGAAGGGAAAAGACAACATTAAAGAAGGCATTTTAGACATTGCAAAACCACAAACTGATCAAAAGGCGTACCTGGCTGGTCGCCACACAGCCAGCATCGCTCCGGAACTCCACACATGTTGGGGAAACACCACGACCTGCAAGGAAAGAAGAAAACAGGTTAGCAAAGGCAAGACAATGCAGTGCTGCACGTAGCGCTTGCTTATCGCATCGTAGTGCACATCGCGCGCCACCATTTACCGGCAAGGCCCAACTCAGCCAGTTCGCCACGCGGAAGCTTCACACACCTAAGGGAGAAAAGAGACATTATTAAACAAAGAAAGGCATGCAAGAATAACAAGACAATACAAAAAAACTCCAATAACTTGGCCGCACACGCCCACAAAAGACTATGTGCCCCTCCCAAGAAGGCAGGACGGAGAGCACACCTAACTCCACAACAAGGTGAGGAGAGGGCCGAGAGGGGCTGAAGTCACACGGGGTGGTGGGAGGATATTTACCTCAGTCGGCCAGTCTTGAACACAGCCCTCCTGTATTTTCAAGCAGAACGTTCCCCGCAGACCACCTCTGGAAAACACTAGAAAGAAGATACCAGCGACCAACCAGGCTTAGTGGCGTCCCCGTGGATACCAGGTGAGCGCAACAGAGGAGTACACAAGGAAAACAGACTTTAGGGATAATTGAGTCTGAGGGGAGTCTGGTGTACCAAGAGGTGATTGAGTGCAACAAAATGAGTCAAGGGGTAATTTTGCATGTTGAAGGTCCCACCAAGAAAGGGCCGTGGGAGGTGCTGGCCGGTAATGGGTAAAGTTTGGAGATGTTGGTGGATTCCGGGTCTCCATACACCATGATTTCACCCGAGTTGTATGTGGAGAAGTATGGTAAAAAGGTGGCAGATCTTTTCCCTCCGATATAAACCCCAGTGCCTACGGGCAGGTACCTATTAAAGTAATGGGATATGTCTGGGCACAGATTGAATTTAAGGGGCGCCGTACGCTGGGTGAGCTTTACGTGGCGCAGAAGGGTGCCAGTGTTTTGGGTTGGGACGAGCAGGCGGCTTTAGACTTTGAAATACACCCAGGAAAGCAGGTACCGGTATTGAGTGTGGAAGAAGGACCTGGAGTGGGGTTATCTGCCGAATATTCACAGGATAAATACCCTGAGGTGTTTGCTGAGAAGTTGGGGATGCTATGGGGATTTTCACATCGAATTGTGCTGAAGAGGGGGGCATTGCCTAAGGTGCATAACATCAGGGGAGTTCCTGTGTTGGCCATGGAAGGGTTGAAGGCTGAGCTGGCAAAGTTGAAGACTGTGGGAATTATAGAGGAAAATGAGAGCTCAGAATGGCTATTTCCTGTAGTATTGGCCAGGAAACAAGATGGTGGTTTGAGAATGTGTGTCTATCTGAGAGAACTCAACGGCAGCATTTGGGTGGATCGACATCCTTTACCAAATATTAATGAGTTGCTGCTGACGATGAGGCAGGCAAAATGGTTTTCTACCTTCGACCTGTCATCAGCGTACCACCAAATTGATTGCCATGTTGAGTCGCGCCCTTTGACCTCTTTTGTTACGCCTTTTGGTACGTGCAGATTTTGCCATATGCCTTTTGGTTTGGCTTCGTCCTCGGCTGTTTTTCAGCGACTCATGCAAGAGTTGTTTGGTGATGTTCCAGAGGTCAGTTATTTCCAGGACCACATTTTGGTCTGGGGTAGGAGTCGGAGTGAGCATGATGAGAGGGTGCACCGGGTTATGAAGGTATTACGGTAGAAAGGATTGACAGTGAAAATATTGAAGTGTCAGGCGGGGTTGCCAAATGTGTCATACCTGGGGCATACTTTGGGAGTTGATGGGGTGAGGCCCAAGGAGGAGCTTATGAAGGTCATGAAGAAAGCTCCGTCTCCCACCAACAAGGATCAACTCAGGTCTTTTTTAGGTTTGACCGAATACTATGTGAAATTCATTCCTTCTTACGCGGAAGACAGCGTGCATGAGGGCACTGTTGAAAACGAATGTCAGATTTGAGTGGTCCCAGGGATGCCAGGATGAGTTTGTATCGTTGAAGAGGGATGTGGACCAGGCTCCGTCTTTGAGATCCTTTGATCCAAAGAATAGGACCGTGCTTACGGTGGATGCTAGTGAGGTGGGGGTAGGTGTAGTGTTAGAGCAGTAGCAGGATGGTGCATACAAGCCCATTGCTTTTGTGTCTAGGGCTTTTCGAGAGGCGGAGCAGAGGTATTCAGACATTGGGATCGAAGCGTTGGTAGCGACGTGGGCCTCTAAGCATTTCAGAATATTTTTGTGGGGGATCCCATATGTAATTAGGACAGATCACAAGCCTTTGGTGCATGTACATACCACCAGGGGAATGGCGTCTGTGCCCCCCAGGATAGCTAGGTGGCTTTACAGGAATATAACCTCAGGGTAGAGTATCTCCCTGGGAAGAAGAATTTGGTGGAGGATTTCTTGTCACGGTTGCCAGTGGCAGCATGCTGTGAGGTTGTAGAGAGTGAGGTGAGCACGCAGGTGGCGTGCGTCCTTCCTGCTGTTGATAAGGGGGAGTGGGAGGCTGAGGCTGACAAGGATGTGGAACTCAATTCAATTTGATGAAGGACGGTCTTTAGAAAGATTGGGATGCCGTCAGAGGCAGGGTGGAAGGAAAGGGATATGCCCATGTGCTCAATGAGTTGGCGTATGGACTGTGTGTCACAAGTCTCTCCCCTTCTCATTGTCTTTCCTGTTTACTTGCGACCTTCTTTTGTGACTTCTTCCGCACGGTCCGGGATTTGTATAAGCCCGCACGTGGGTCTTCGGATTCCAGCGTTTTTGTTCAGATTGTCCAGGACGGAACCAGGAAGGAACAATGTCCGCGCGCAGAGGCACGGAACCCGTGGCTCGAGCGCGGGCGAAAATCCAGGAAAGTTTGGGTAAGTTGAGGGATGAAAGGAAAAGGAGGAGGAATCAAGGAACTGGGAATAGAGATCAGGAAAATAGCCCCGAGTGAACTCCGGCAGCACACGTCCAGCTACGGGGAGCAGTAGCATTGAGACGGGCAGAGATTTTTGGTTGTTTTGGTGGATTACACCTCACGGTGGGTGGAGATTGCCGCATTTGGAAGTGTTACCTCTGAGGTGGTTATTGGGTCCTTAAGAAAGTCTTTGACAGGGAAGGGGTGCCAGCGAGCATCGTGACGGATAATGGGGTGCAATTAATTTCCCAGCAGATGCAGGATTTCCTGAAGTTCTATGGTATCAGGCATCATTGTACTGCCTTGTACAATCCCTGGGCTAATGGTTTAGTTGAAAGGGTGAATGGATTCATTAAAGGGGCTATCCAATTAGCTTTGGCGAATAGGTTGGTGTCGCAGGATGTTTTGTCTGAGTCCCTGTCGGCGTACAGGAGGACTCCGTCAGTGATGACTGGTAAGACCACTTTTGAGTTGATGAGGGGTAGGAAGGCAGGGTCGAGATTGAGGACGGTAGCCTTGGGTGGTGGTGGAGACATTGATATGGCTATGGCTGGAGTGTTATAGAGGGTGCGTGCACGTCAGGGCAGTGTCAGGTTGCAGCAGAGTGGGAAGAAACCGGTTTTGGTCAGGGAGGGGGATTTTGTGTGTGTAAAGAATTCCAGGTTTATTCCCAAAGGGAGCAACGTTTTCATGTCTCCTTGCGTGGTCGTGAAGGTTGGCGCGGGTTATGTGGTGCTTGATAATAGGTTGAGGTGGAGTAAGAGGAGAATTGTGGTGTTGGACAAGGGAGTGGTAGCTGTGTCTCATCAGCGGGAGAGTGTTCTTAATGGTGTATCGTGTGATTTTCAGGTGCAACGGCAGGTTCACTAGCACTGTCAGGAGAGGTTGGTTGTGGATGGTGAGGAGACCGCAGCTGGTGCTGTTCGCTGTGAGGGTGTTGTTCAATCCGGTGCAGTGAGCAGTGATCATCCAGCCAGGGTGTGTGTGCCACCTGCAAGGTTGAGGGATTATGTGTGGTAGGAAGGCGTGGGAAATGTGATTGTGTTATTTTTCTGTTCAGTTGATGTGCGGATGGCTTTCTGTTGTTAATCTTTTCTGATGTTTCTATCCATGATTAATGCCCTCTTTTCAGTTTTGTTTTGTTTAAGGAGGGCAGATGCGTCATAATGGTGCTTGCCTGGAATGTTGGTTGTTTTGTGTGATTACATTCCAGGTTGGCACAGTTGGTGTTTGAGCAGGGCTCAGTGGCGGTTTGCTGTGGGGTCTGCCAATAAAGGCACTTACTTTCCCATTCCTGTGGTGCTGCACTTTCTTTAGAGTACTTCCTTGCATGTGCTTAAACCCTGTATAGATCTGGGTACCCCTTGCTCAAATGTGTTATTAGATAGCTTTGTGGCGTCAAGCTGTGTGATAAATGTACTACATCTGTTCCCCAAAGCTGAAACTAACCAGTCAAATAAACCACCCGGATTTATTCATCCTAACTCAGTGGGACAGCTGGCGCTGAATAAGGCTAAAGAGATTCCTGTGACAGAAATCCCTTTGGGTAATCGCTTTGAGCTATTGGGAGAAGTGGTAGAGATACAGGATGAAGCATCAGTGTGGGAGAGGGTAGTCAAAAAGAAGGGGGGGAGGAAGGCTATGGATGGTGTGACTTAAGGCCTGGCCACTCGCTCAATAGGAGTGCAGGTAGGACCTGATGAGCGCGTGGAAATGGGCATGTATTCCTGTAAAAAGACCTGCGTCAATGACCGTGTATGCAATGATTTACATCACTGAGAAATGTTACCTGCATTTCGCAGTATCACTAAGGAGGTCTCCAGCTTGAAGAAGGAAGCTGTGAAACAAGTTAAGGCCTCTGTGTCTGGGCTGCCCGCGGTCAATGCACTTAGAGGTGACTAGGGCATGCAACGTATGACGGGTAGGCAGGTAGTAGAATCCCCTTTATTGAGGACTAAAGGGATTACTAGGACAGCACACATGCAAACACCAAGTCAAGGGCTGTGATAAAGAAGGTGAGTCCCCAACTGATTGCCTGAGGGAACTGGCTTGCCTATTAGAAGTGTCTCTATCCCTATAAACAATGGTTGCAATGATGGTGTTTTAATGCCAATGCCAGCTATTCCCACCGATTGTGTTGTTAGGAAAATTATAGCAGGGCAGAATAATAATAGACCATGACATTCCATTGTTTGCGGTATTACTCTGGTGGGTAAACCAACAGAAAGAATCGAGTAGATGAGAGGGGGAATCCACTGAGAAGGGACCCAAGAAATGTGTACATGTATGATATCCCCAGACTATGCATTGGATGTTTTGAAAATCAGACTTCATTGGTGAACAAAACTATCTACTGGCTGCGCCACGTTAGGGGATGCAGATCGGTAATTCGAGAGGACATTTCATGCTGTGTAAGAGAAAGAATGCCCATGGGGGATGGGGATTTTATAGAGATTTCCCTGGCCAACACAATGCTGGTAGAGGGCCTTCTGTTAATCGAATCCCAGACATATCCACACGCATGTACACATATCTCTACTCGTCCCAATGCACCATAGTTTAATTGTAACATGCTCAGTAACAGGCAAGGGGGCTGAGTATGATGCCAAGATCAGAAGGGGTAATGCAGGAGGGTTTAGAGGGTGTAGGCTGACTATTGGAGGAAAATGCTGGAAACTACAATACTGTTCCTCTAGGATCACGACAGCAAGCAGGAAACTCACCAAAGGCTGATTTCAAGATGATGTAGTGGAATGTGGCTGGGGTTAAAAGATTGTTGAGGGATTCAGGAAATCTGGGTATTGGATGACATCGAAATGCAGGGCTTCAGTTCTTTTGGTAAGATTGCAACTAAGGGCACAAGAGGTAGACCTAAGGGAGGGTTGGCAATCTTGATTAGCTCTGCTGCGAACCTTAACGTCATACTGATCCCCACATAATCTGACAAAATACTATGCTTGTAAGCAGCCACTATTAATGGAAAGTTTATACGGATTTTCAATATTTATGATAGACTTGGTGGGGCTGCACCACTGGACAGCCTTAAGGTTTTGAATCGTATTATTAAGAAGTATGAAACAATCAACAAAATTACGCCCCTAAATATGGCACTTGGGGACGTAAATGCCCAGTTTGAACTAACTGAAGTGCTAAACGGTTTATGGGACGACCCGGATGCAGCTTTTGGGGTTCTATCATTACAATCAGTTAAACCTGGTAGGCTCCATCCCTCCACCACTGAAGTGGCTAGGCTCATGTATGAGGCAGGCCTGCAAGCCTATAATGGGAGAGGTTCCCCGGATAAGCCAGCGGAGCTTACATACGTTGGGCACCAGGGAAGCTCAAGGATTGACTATGGGCCTCATTACGAGTCCGGCGGTAAGCGAGGCGGTAAGACCACCTGGTTACCGCCGGACTCGTATTAGCATTCCGCCTCTGTGATTCCCGGAATAACTGGGACATTACAACCCCGGTGTCCCGGGAATTCCGGAGGCGGAATGGTGTAAATCCCCAATCCCATTGAGTCCTATGGGACTCAATGGGAATGGGGATTATGGAAAACCCGGCACCATCTTGTGATGGTGCCGGTGTTTCCTCGTCCGCCTGCAGGTGGGCGGTGGTAAACACGCCAGGTCAGACCTGGCGGGATTGACACCTCCGCCTGCAGGAGTCGTGATCACCCGGTATGGAAACAACGGTGGCGGCGGGTTTACCGCCTCCGTTGTTTCCATACTGGGTGAGTTGTAATGAGGCCCTATATCTTGATTAGTCTGGCTGGCTGAGACTTGGTAGCCGGTTTGGAGGTCTTTAAATGCAGCGACAATGATCCCTACTCATTAAGCTGTATTTTGAACTGTGTTTGGGCGTGGGGGTGGGGGGATCGATAAATCGGTTGACACAAGGGATGTTAATCAGATTGGGCCTCATTACGAGGTATGCCGGTAAGGCAGAAACGATGCCGAAACTGAGCACACACCACACACCCCCACAGGTGTAGGCAATGTAGAGTGGCCCAGTACAAAAGGAGCACACCTACACACCACATCCCTTCCTACACCAAAATGCTACCACTAGCATTGGCGATCATGGCGCTGGAGGACATGCCTATACTGCTACAACTACAGCAACAACTGCAACAACAACACCAACAATTACAGCAGCAACAACAGGCAGCACAGAGGAGACGCAGGAGGAGAAGGAGGTTGATACAGGCCCAGCAATTACCACCAGCGAGGCCACCAGTGACTCGTAGGCAGCCACCAATCCCTCGCACCAGACCCAGCCCATTCAACCTAACCCCTGAGCAGATCCACACCCTGTACCGGTTGGACCGTGACACCATCAGCACCATAGTGGACTGATACATGACGACATTGCCAGCCACATAGAAATATGCACTGCCATCCCCCCACTACTAAAGGTGGTGTCTGTGCTACACTTCCTGGCCACCGGCACCTACCAACACACAGTGGGCCAGCTGCATGGCATTTCACAACCACTATTTTCACGCATGCTGAACCAAGTGCTGGATGCCCTCCTGAAGCACGCAAGCACCCATATATCCCTTCCATGGAATTCCCAGGAGATAGCCGAAACCACTGGCAGCCATGCCCAATTGTGTTGGTGCCATCGACTGCACCCATGTGGAATTGGTAGTCCCCCATGCCATAGAGGCGGTGTAACGCAATCGCAAGCAATATCACTCCATCAATGTGCAAATGGTATGTGACTCTAGCAAGATCATTACCCATTGCTGCGTCCGATTTCCTTGATCAACACATGATGCCATGGTACTGCGCAACTCCACGCTACCCCGTCACATGGAGCGACATGCTGGACCACGTGCCTGGCTGCTTGGTGAGTTGCACAACTGTCCCATGGCCGTGCTGTGGGGTACTGATGTGTGCGGATGCAGAAGGGGGGGGAATAGTGCACCTAGGTGGGAAAGGGGGGGGGAATAGTGCACCGGGGTGGCCATAGCCAGTGAGTGGAGAAAGCATGCAGAGCTAAACACTCCTCACTTGATCCAGCCAAACGCAACATAACACATCACTGGGCCACATTTCACAAATAATGCATATGGATGACAACAAGTAAGAGGCACAACCAGGCCACGATGGTGATGTCAAGCAATGCATGACTGAATAGGATGGCAACTGTGGCAATGTGGCTAGTGTAACCATGCATAGTAAATATTATACAGCATTAATTGGAGGCTAAACATTGTCGCTCTACCACAGCACATCTGTCTCAGCATGCATGATTACACCCTGCATCATCTATTAAACCCCATCCAGTGTACCACACCTCATTACAGTATACATTGCATCTAGGTGACTATTTAGTACACGTGCAGGGTCATGTGCATGCCCACACCAAATAGCTGCTGCCATGAATGTGCTCCCTGAAGATGGCAGGACAGAGTGACACACACCTATTTGTATCTGCTTGCAGGTGATGGAGGATATCCCTTGAGGCCGTGGCTACTTACCCCTGTGCGGAACCCACAGAACATCCATGAAGAGGAGTACAATTGTGTGCACACTCGTACCTGTGTTGTGATTGAGCAGACCTTTGGCCTGTTGAAGGCGCGGTTCCGCTGCCTAAGCAGGTCTGGTAGGGCACTCCTATATAGGCCTGAGAAGGTGGCAAAGATCACCATGGCCTGTGTCATGCTGCACAACATGTGCGTCCGAAGGAATGTACCACTGCCACCTGACATTGACATGCATTGGCCGGGTGTGGATGAAGGGGATGGAGACGGAGGCGAAGGAGCCACCCTGCCAGTACATGATGCACGGGATGGCCATGCTGTATGCCAAGCACTAATTGACAAATACTTTTGAAACGCAGGGACCATGAAAATAATGTGCCAGTGACACACTGGCTGCATGTGGACATGAACAAAAAGAAGTATGTCCAGCCAACAATTTTCTTGCACACAACGGGTGTATTTTCCAGACACGTGATAATGTTACCATAATCCCCTCACAACCCCCAGTGAACTCCCTCACCCACCCTACATAGCCCAACAATACCCAAGTGAACTCCCTCACCCACCCTACATACCCCAACAATACCCAAGTGAACTCCTTTACCCACCCTACAAACCCAAAATGTCCCCATATGTACAACAAACACTGTTCCCTTGAACAACGTCCATTTGTGCAATGGCATTGTCAGCCCACTCTATTTCTTTTGTATTTTGGGATCCGGGGGTGCCATGTCCAAGCGCCGTGCACTCCTCCGTGTCATCCACATGGGGCTCGATTGGGCAGAGGTAGAAGGGGTTGTGGCAGTGGAGGTGTCGGTGGCCGGTCCCATGCCTGCTCCAAGGTGTGTGCGCTGCATTTGAGGCAGGTTTGCAAGCAGGGCTTGTGTGAGTGGCCCAGACACTCCCTCATGGCACTTGTGGATGCCTCAACTGCAGCAGTGTTGGCAGCAATGGCTGTGGCAATGGCCCTCATAGAGCCATTACCATCAGCTATTTGTTGCTGCATTAGTTCAAGCATCGACTCCTGTCGTGCCTCAACCCTTGACAGGCGAGCCTCGAAGGAGTCGTATGCTGCAGGAGTGCTGGTGGCCAGGGTGGTGGTAGGCAGGGTGGTGGTAGGCAGGGTGGTGCTCGGCAGGGTGGTGGATGGCACATGCGTGGGGCCCACGTCCGGGGCACTGTCCTCCTCAAAGAGGCATATGTCTGACTCTCCAAGGTCTGAGTCGTGGAGGCAATGATCGTCCATGCTCTCTGCCTCTGTAGGGGAGGGGAGGCTGGTAATGGGGCTTAGGGTGGGTGTGGCAGACATGACCGTGTCACCCTCATTCTCCAACTCTGCATCCACAACGTCCGCGGTGCTTAGCGGAGCGGGCATGGAAACTCCTACCACTGTTGTGGGTGGCTGCTGCTGGACTGTGGCTGCAGGTGTTTCCTGCAGGGTTACTGCCCAGTGTGGCACACTTCCTGTTGCTCTGGGCAGTTTCTGGGGCTGGGGGTGGCGGTGGCCCTGGTCCCTTGCCATGCAGTGGATGAGCTTGCACCCCTGTACTGCCTGCCATCTTCCTCATCGGTGCCTGGGGGATAGAAGAGATGCAGGTCATCAGTGATGGTGTCACATGGCAGCGATTATCTATTGCGCTGTGATATGTTCATACATTCATGCATCAATTTATTTCAGGGGTGTGGCATTTGGTGTTCTGAGGGGGCATGTGGGCAATCAATGCATGGCTGCTGGGATGGCATTGGTATGGTGTCTGTGTGGTGAGTTCCATGGGCATGGTTGGGTCATGTTGCACTTGTGTTGGGATTGGGATTGGCACTCAGCATGCATTTGTGTGTAGCAGGGTGTGGCACACATTCTTGACTGGATATGTTGATGTGGGCCTCGAACATGCATTGCCTTGCCTAGTCTCACTACACCTCACTTGTGCAACATCATGGTTTAGCCAACACGGATGTGATGGGTCATTCACCTTCTTCTGTGGATGATGCGGCGCCCACCTCCTGGTCTCCGATTCCCTCTATGGATTCTGGATCAATAAAGGTACTGGCTGTCTCCTCCCATGCTGTCACCTTCACTGGGGAGTGTGGACCCCCGTCTGTCGTCATGGCGGACCTCCAGTTCTCTGCAAGGATCTTCCTCACCCTGAGGCGGAGGTCATCCCACTGCTTCCGGCAGTCGCGCACACTCCTTGGGGTGGTTCCCACTGCCGACACCCTCTGTGCGACCCCCTGCCAGACTTCCTTCTTCTTGGTCTGGGCCGCATGCTTCATGTCGGTGCTCCTGATGGCGTCCGCATGCTGGGCCAGGGTGTCAGCAAGCATACTTAGCTCAGCGTCTGAAAAATGCTGTTTGCGCTTCCTGGGGGTCGCCTTCCTGGTAGCTTTGGACATCCTGGTTCTATTCTGCCACAGCACAACACAAAAGGACTGGTGGTTGGAGAGGATGGCAATGGATTGTGTTTTTAAAGATGGCCGCCTGGCTATTTCCCGTTCCTGCGCGATGACGTAATTTCCAGGTCCGGTTTTTGCGAACACGGTATTACCATGCCGGTATTACCGTGCCGGTATTTAGGGGTTGTTATGAGGCGGTACCGCTATGGACAGGTACCTCGATGCGGTATAGGGGAGTTGGAGGGCCTTTAGCGGCATGGCGGTTTTGCCACTACCGGCATGGGGGAACGTGCGTGCTCGCGTACTCGTAATCACCCGGTATTAGCGGGTTCATATGTGCACGGACCCGCTCATTCCGGCATGCCAGTAATGAACCCGCTTTTACCGGGCTACTCGTAATGAGGCCCATTGTGATCAACAAACACTCCAAAAAGGCTGTTAAATGTTCCTCTATAGATCTGTCAGCGGCCAAGCCCAGTATCTATGCAAGTATAATTCAACATGTTGCAGGTATTTGCCTGGCTGATGGCCCAATATCTTGTATTGGGGATTGGTATAATGACATGGTGCAGGTTTTGTATCTTTTTTTCACCAAAACGGTGGGGAAAACCAGAAAAATAACCTTAGGAAAAAAAGGGTTGTTTGATGAAGAATTCCAGACAGCAAAGTAAGACCTACTGTCCTACCTTAAAAGCACAGTGTTGATTGACAAATTACATTTGAGCAACCTGCAGACTAAATAAAAGGTAGTGCTTGACACTAAGAAAGCAAAATATGTTAAAGGTAAATGGCAGGAATTATTGTCTTGCTCTGCAAGCGGCGACCAGACAGGTTTTTGGAAGCTCGTAGGAGGGAAAGAGCAGAATTCTGTGGGGCCAGTTTCTAGTCCTATTTCCCCTACTGAATGTTTCCAACACTTTAGTAATTTATATAAAAGAGGCCAGTGAGAGTCCAATGAAGTACTACAGTGTCTAAACTTTGAATACACTGGCGAGTACTGTCTACCTTTTACAATTGTAGAGGTGGAGGGGGCCATTAAACAATTGGGGAGTGCAAACGTGCCGGGCCCCAATGGAGTCCCTATTGATTTGCTCAAGAATGAGCTTACCACATGGGCCCCTTTGTTGACCATTGTATTTGACTATGTTGCCAGGTCTGGAAATGTACCGCAATCCTGGCGGGAGGCAACTATTTTACCTATATTTAAGAAGGGGGATTAGAAGTATCCTGGGAATTATAGGCCCATCTCCCTTCTGGATTCTATAGGTAAGGTGTACGCTAAAGTGTTGCTAACTGCCTCCAAATGTGGACATCTGCGGGAGGCCATATTAATCATCTTCAAGCTGAGTTTCAGGCTAGGATCAGCACCGTGGATCAGTGTCTCAGGCTAATTGCGATCCTGGCCAAGTATGTTTCCTTACAGCATTGTAGAATATACTCAATATTCGTGTACTTACACAATGGGCCTCATTACGACCCTGGCGGAAATCGCGGTGCTAAATGCACCGCGGAGCACGGCGGAAAGCTGCCGATAGCGCCATGGGGGTTGGCGGATTTTCCGCCCCATGCCGACCTTGGCGGGGCGGTAAATCCCCATTCCCCATTTTACCCTTCCCCATTCCCATTTTTGCCCCATAGGGTATAATGGGAGTGGGGAAGGCGTTAATTGCGCCACCGTAAAATACGGTGGCGTAATTAACAACAAGGTCCCGTAGCGCCATGGATTTCTCCGCCCGGAAAAACCAGGCGGAAAACGCTCCATGGCGCTACGGGAACTCGTAGTAGGGCGGACGGGTCCGCCGCGAATAACGCTGGCGTAAACCCACTCCGCCAGGGTCGTAATGAGGCCCAATGTGTTTGATTGTGTTTCATGCAACAAGTTAGGGTCAGTTTTACAAGATAAGGGTATCATTTGGCAAATATTCAATCCTAATACACTGGGGCATCAGTAAGGTGGGGACTGAGTGGGAAGACAACAGAATCCTTTGAGGTAGAGAGGGGGGTTCGCCTGGGGTGTGTGCGTGCCCCCCTCTTATTTTGTATATACAACAATGTAACCATCGAGGATATGTTAGTCTGTAGCCTTGACCCACCAAACCTGGAGAATGATAGGCTCCCTGAGGTATTCTACACCAATGACGCGGTATTACTATCAACCACAACTGAAAAACCAAAGTAATGGTATTTGGTCAAAAGTCCAGCAAGAAAATTAAATTGAAGATCGTAAATGAAGGCTGTGCTCTGGAACAGGTGAGCTCCTATGACTATTTGGGGATTAGGTTTTCAGAGGATCTTATCTGGTCGTCTCACCTTACAAAGGCAGTTGCAACCCTAGAGAAATATAGTGGTGGAGTCTGTTGCTTCTACTACAACCATGGCAGGGGTGCAGTCTCACCTGCTATAACATTTTACAAAACAGAAGGCTTGGGCGCTAACTTTGTACGGGGCTGAACTCTAGGGGCATTGCTCGAGTGACCAGCTAAATGTGGCTGACAATAATTTCCTAAGAGCTCTACTAATGCAACCAAAAGGGGCACCTCTGGCCAGACTGAGATGGGAATGTGATCTCAAGACAATATCTGTGGTATTGGCGAACAAACCACTGCTATACTGGGTGTGAATTTTGAATTTGGTGCGCACCTGGTTCGGCCTCCCTGCCCTGGCTTAGGTTTATTCATAAAGGTCTAGCGGACCTGGACATGGATGCGCGTTGGACAAGCCCTACTGGTATGACTCCCAGTGGAAAGGAGTTGGTGAAAAAACGGTGCTATGAAGTAACCATCACTGACATGAGATGGGCCTGCAACAAACTGAGCACCGGCTCTCTGTATATCGAACTCAAACCAACAGAGAGATTTGAACCCTATCTAAACTGTTTTTGTTTGGGATATATTTTATATATTGAGCTGCGTACTAACACATTGAAGCTTGCTATGTTCAAAGGTAAGTGGTCAGGTTTCAATGACTGTCAATGCAAGGTTTGTGGTTCACCACAGGAAACAATAACCCACTTCTTACTGTTTTGCCCAGGTTATAGCGAATGAGGGAACGCCATTTGTTACCACTCTTCAGGCTGAGGGATATTAGACTAATTGCTGCAGCTATACTCCTCTGTAAAACTACAAATGACTTGAATACAGTTTATTTTATATCGAAATGTGTTTTCCAAGCCTGGCTAAGAAGAACAAGTACTCTTAGAGCGTTGTGCTGAAATAGATTCTAAACTATTGCTGTTAAGTTGTCTGGAAAGTATGCATACTGGGTCTGGTTTTTAATGTACATGATCCTTCTGAACTTTGTTTTCTTTTTTTCATATGCCATGTGTATTGTGTTGTTGCTTTTATGGTTTTCAAAGCCGAATAAAGTTATGTTTGAACACATATGCTACTTTAGCCTCATATGTCAATTTATTGCCAACTTATACCAATTATTGCTGCACATGTCAGGTCAGGTAATCATGTGCCAAGTAAATTCCCCGGTGCTGCCATAATACAGAGTGGCTATTGTAGCCTTTGAGGATACTGCCACCCATGTCTGTTATAGCCTTACTGTCTGTGTTTGGTCAAAATATGTAAGTTACAGCTTTATATATCCAGTTGTGTCTTTCATATGCAAACTGCATCCTTAAATGTCTAGTAATGCCACCCAGTAACAGTTATATACTCATATGTGTGCACCGAGGGAAGCACCGGTTTGCCCGCAGACGCTGCTTCTCTGTTCCTCTGTGCTTTCTGCTTGGATGTCTCAGGCTTGGATGTTTATACACTATACCAACTTAATCATGGTACATTTTGTGAACAAAGACTTTAACAGTGCTTGCAAGCACTCAGAGACTATTATTTTAATATTTACACTGCTTTATTCTGTTGTTTTATATCAGTTTAAATTACTGGTGATCAATAAGCCACGCCTCTTGGCTTACGTACATATAATCAGGAATCCGCACGCACAAGCGCGCGTGCACCGAGGGATGCACCGCTGAAGCACCGATTTGCCGCTTCGCCGCAGCGTCGGGTGCTCAGTGCCTCCCTCTGAGTTTAACTTCTAGTACGTCTCCTCTTGTTTCATAACAAGTGTCATTGTGTAGTTTATGGATAAATAACATAGGGCGCCTGGCTGTGTCCTGATATGCCCAGGAGGTTAAATATAATGTAAGAAAAATAATCAGGATGAGAGACCCACACAGTAGGGATTAAGGATTAGTAATTTTAATCTCAAAATACTGATGATAATATAAACATAGACAATTCACTTATCTGAAGTCTGACAGAAAAAACAACGGACAGATTTTGACTTAGCAATTAGCGGTACTGCTGCGTACCTCCCTCTTTGGTGTGAATGGTATTAGCCTAATACAAGGTGCAAAATCTCTTGAGAACAGTTTTGACATTTGGTTGACACACAAGAGTGAATGGATCAAAAAATCCATGACACAACTTCATCACACATCTTCTCGTTCACACCTGTTGTTGTGTTTTTTAAGACAATACCCCCAGGCCAACACTGGCTCTGGGTAGCATTCACTCTTGTGTGTTAACCAAATGTCAAAACTGTTCTCAAGAGATTTTGCAAAATCAATAAAAGCTGCAACTAACTCATCCACAAAACATTTTTTCAAGACAATTACTAATCCTAGAAAAGGTCTCACCATGGCCTCCTCAGCAGTAGCAAAGAAGTACTCTAAGATAGCTCAAACAAAAAAGTATAAATGCTTAGATACAGATCTACCTATCATTTTAGCTCATTCACCGCTGAACGATCTTATTAAAGCCGCGGAGAATCTTGAGACTCGTGGCGGGTCGGCCTCTCTTCGACCCTTCTGCCACAACGGATTTCAATCTCTACATCATCTAACATTCCCATCAGAGAGATTGAGGCTGATTTTAAGAGGCATGAGATTAGGAAAGCAATTGATGATTATATGCGCCAACATAAGTTTGAATCTAACATCACTAAACCCCAGCTAATTGCAAAAGATATAATGTTAGGACCCCCCACCCTTGCAGATTCACAGAATAAACCTGCACACCAATCCATTAAGATACAAACTTCGGATTTGAATAATGGTACTGCAGAGTCGAATACAACAAGCAGAGAAAAACAACTAGTTGTACCAAAGAATCAGGACTCTGAAAATCGAGATCATGATGCACTGTCTGATATTAGAAACACTTTAACACAACTTGTGACAGATCAGACAAATATCAAGAACTCTTTGCTTTCGGTAGGTAAGACAGTTAAATATAGCAACTCAGACTCACCTGGTTGTGGGAAAACATCAATGAGTCATGATTCGAGCATTAACTCAAATAAACGGCCCACAGGCATGTCCACCTTTCAAGATTTTAAATCTAACCCCACACAATCGCTCATTTTATCTAAGAAGACATCTACATTGTACTCTCTTTTGATCAGCTGCCGCACAGACCCAAGCTATGACATGAACAGAAGAAGCATTATGAAACTATTTTCCGAAATTCCAGCTTTGGAAGATATTGTATCTAGCGACATTGATCAAGTTGAATTCCCAGATAATAAAGA
The DNA here is from genome assembly GCF_040938575.1 of Ambystoma mexicanum. Lineage (NCBI taxonomy): Eukaryota > Metazoa > Chordata > Amphibia > Caudata > Ambystomatidae > Ambystoma > Ambystoma mexicanum. The sequence goes on from NC_090930.1 coordinate 1,121,160,490, forward strand.
TCTTAGCGCTGCTCGAATAAGGATGAAATCTCGTGTTGTTCTCAGCACGATTTGGTTGACGAAATCTTCGTTATAAAAACTTGGTTTCATACTACAGTAAATTCGAATTCTGATCCGCCCACTCTTTTCACTAACCAAACTGGAAGAGTTCCTATTGCTGATATTACACCCTCACAATTGCAAAGGACCTTTTAAATGCAGCGCCTGCCCAATGCAAATGTCAATGCACCCGAAAAATGTAACTAGAAGATGAGTCCATCCGAAACAAATTGCAATTCTAAGCTGGAGCATGCGTGGATTCAAACATCTTATTAATTACCCCCAATCCATGCTGGGAAAATAGGACTTAATATTACTACAAGAAACTTGGCTTACTTCCGTTCCCTCATGGAATAAGTATGATATCCACTTCCATGTGTAGCAGGAGACCGAGTAGGAATACTAAGTCACGCAGCCGCTCTCCGTTAAACCCAACCTGGGTCTGGAGTTAGTCAAAGTTAAAGTAAATTAAATCATGTAGCAGAAGTAATGCACTTGTTCGGAAAAAAAGGCTTTCGTTTTTTTTCAGAATTGATTTATCAAAAAAACGTTCTCAAAATAGAGAAGTCACTAATATTTTCTTAGTGAGGAAGCAATTGCCACAACTTATTAGTAAATCAGACCATATATGCCAATGCATTTCGGAAAGCAATTTCCTTCATCAGGGCTAGTCTGTTAGTAATCCATTTTGGTTCAATATACAATTAAACCCATCAATGTCATGCAACATAATAATTAAGCAAAAACATAAAATTAATGTCATGCAACATAATAGCAAGGCAAAAACATACCATTCAGTCGACGTTTTCAATAGAGGGTAATGTGTCAGGGAAAATGAAAAGAAGAAAAGAAAAAATAAATGAACTATCCGGTGTTACTGTTAAGTAAAACAATCTGATAATGAAAGACTCATTTACCTGTGTGTGGTGGCTTGCTAAACACATAAGTAGTGCTAGTTAGTCATGGGAGCCATTAAGATGTTTGTGTGAAGCGCCCGATGTGTAATCAGGGCAGGCAAAAGCCGTCACTGCTGCGGCTGTGAGTAAAATGAAAGCCGTAATCATTAGGAGTTAAAGCATGGTCCGTGCGAGGGAACCCAGGAAGACAGTAAACGTACCGTGTGTCTCACGGGTAGTGTAAGGTCCTTCCAGTGCCGGCGAGCGAAATCTCAGGCTGCCGCGTAATGTGTTGGCTATGAGGGTTACATTTCTTATTAACATAACACTTATTATGACAGTGCTTAGAAGCAGCAGGGTTATATCATGCCGCACTAGTAAACCTGATAATAGTAGTAATATATTTATTCTAAAAGGACTTGTGAGTTTGGTGGGTAGATATCCTCATAAATGTTTCTTTTTAACGGCACACTTGATTCTACAGCATATTGTATCACAATTGGATAGCTCATAGAGTTTAAACCATATGGCTTTTACTATTCCTGCTGCACAATGTGCTGTAAATGTTTTGTTTTGACCCTGGGATGGGTAGAGCTCCCGCATGTCACTCAGCGTGGGAATCTCTGCCCCGTAGGAAATATCAAAAACTGCCACCCATTAATATATGCACAGTAAGTGAACATGTCTTAAAGTGAAATATACAATTGTAGTTCAATTGACTTTTCCCTTTAGAAGAAAGTGCACAAGACAAATGAGTATTTGCCTTAAAACAAAAAAGTGATCAACACTGGAAAAATAAGCTGAGAGAGGATCATTTCCAATAACTATGCTGGCAAATTATTAAAGGTGCCATCAGCAGACAGTGAGATATCATGGGGCTGCGGGGACCTCACGTCCTAGCTGTGTCCCACAGGGTTTCTTGTTTGACCGAGGTAAGGGACTCCACACTGAAGGAGAGCCTGGCTGCCTGGGCTCTGCATGCCCGCGTGTCCGAGGGAAGTCTGGGGGACCTTGGCGATTGGAAGGGAGTTCTGCCCGTCTCCTCTCCGGATTCCTGCCGCCTGCTTTCTAGGCAGAGAAGAGCTTCCTGAGCAAAATTAATTGTGCGAGAAGAGGCGGGCCATACAGTTGCCCTGTCGCAGAGCTCCTCAGTACAGGGTGTCACCCTCCAGGGCCCTTGAGGGGGAGTAGCAGCATGCTGACCCAAGGGCTCTTGCAGACTGGAACAGTAGGGAATGCTTTCTGACCCAGGAGCATGGATGCCGAACGACCTCATGGTTGCTAAGCAACCAGTGCACCTGAGACACAGTGGTGCCAGCACCACGCCTGCCGTACAGGCATGGAGCTTGCGCTTTAAAAAAAATAGTTTGTTGTTTTCAACAGGGGTTTTCCGCAGCTGCATCCTCCAGCGACCCCCAAATTACGTCCATGATCACTGGTTTGATTCCTTACATTTTGAAATATGACAACTCTGTTTGGTTACATGCCATATATGTACATATGTCATACTTAGACAATACATTGTAGTCTGCCCATGTTTCTTTAAAGGTAACATATGTTATACATTTATGTAGTATAAGTAACTGCTTTATTTTGAATATTAACCAAACCTTCAAATTCATAGTTTCTCTACTATCACAATGCGGATGCGCTTCTTTTATATGAGATTATTTTTGATAAAACTTGTCATCTAGAAAGCAATGTGTTCATGTAATGTTATCAAGGTAAGGCGAATTGTACATTTAAGTGTGAACATTTACTATTTTCATAAGACTATTAAACATGTTTTTGACTCCTATCTATTCTTCATCTTCTTTTCTTTTTTACTACTACATCTACTTATCATATTATCTTTGAAATACCTGAAATAGATTTAACTGGATTAGTCCCTTTGCCTGCAATGAAGTATTGTAATTGCTTACTAATATATGAAATTCAAACCATTTGTATAATGCTACATATTTTTATTTTAAATTGTAGAAGTCACTAAGTACTACAAATGAATGCTCCACACATAATCCTATGATACTTGTGTATGGCTTTATTGTTCCATGTCATGCTGTTATTATTAAGTGTAATACGTTAAAATATGTATCAAAAGTGGGCAACAAAAATATTCTCACTTATATAATCAGTAACGTCATCTATGATGGAATTATTGATCTCATCAAGGATGTTGTGTATGATGTCATTAATGACACCCTCAGTGATGTCATGGATGATGTATTTAGTGATGCCACCATGAATGTCATCAGTGATATCAGCAGTGATGTCATCTGTGATGCCATTATTGTAGTCATACGTTGAGTAAGAGGGGGCACAAAGTTAAGGTGGACTTGCTTGAAATGCGAGTGCTGAATTTCATGAGTTTTGTTGCGTTAAATCTGATAATCTTAACGCTCTCCTAACCAAGGTTGTTTCACTGAATATATATAAAAATACAAGCTCCAACTCCACCCTTCATGGCAAGAGTCATCACCCCAAAACCCTCATAAATTCAATCCCATATGGAATTTTGTTTAGAGCAAAATGCATAAGTACTAGAGAGAGTGATTATCAAAGTGAAGCTAAATCGATTAGAGCCTGCTTCATGAAGAGAGCCTATTCTCGTCATGTTCTAAACAATTAATTTAACAAAGCCAAAGAAACAGACAGAACTGATTTATTAAAGACTAAGCATAATACATCGGGGGAAGATACAATCAGATGCATTACTGGCTATACTCATCAAGCTAAAAACCTTTGTACAATATTATTTAAACATTTGCATATCTTGACCTGTGATGGAGATCTGAAGAGCGTCTTAGAGGAACTTCCACAGATTACCTTTTCCAGAGCACCTTAATTAAAAAGAATACTATCTATAGGCTCCGTTGATACTGAGAAACTATCCCGCAATTGGCGTTTCCATGGACGCAATTCCACTGGTTTTTGCAAGTGCCATAAATGCAAAATGTGTGATTCAAGGGTGTTTATTGAACTTCAATGGGTTGGTTGAACGCCTATCTAAGCCTAAATGTAAGGATGGGATCAAGCTACGACCATCAAATAGTAATAACGCAGCCATAGTGGACTTTTTAAAAGGGCCTATTCTAATAAACCTATTACCAATCCTTACTTCTACAAACAAATGGTGTGGGACAATAATGTATGCAAAAAGAAAAGTGTTCAAGATATAAAATGTCAGGATAGTTGAGTAGTTGGCTTCACTTCCCCACATTTTCAGCACAGGGCAAGGCAGCACGTTCGAGCTTCGCACACACTCGGCTTCTCTGCCACGAGGATACAGTTCAAAGCGTAGATATCAGGGCCTTCTGCCAAAGCCTATGTCTCAATAAGAGTCTCTTATTATAGAATGTTTGTCGTAACAAACAAGCACTAAAGTTTGTTTCTTATCAGCGTTTTCACATTCACAAGCTTTTGCTTCCAGTGTTCATCATGGGTCTCCCTCCTTCCGGCTTGGACTCCCTTTTAGCACAATGTTAACAATTAGCCTCCCTCATTCAGGCCGAGACCATGGATCTCCCTCGTTCAGGCTCGGATCCCTTTTGAATCACAAATTGAAGACTTTCGAACTGTTGCAGGACCACTTTGATTCACTTCTCATTCTTATCAGTCTTCTACTTTCGTTTCTGCCACTTCTTGACTGGCTACCTTACAGAGACCTTCGATTGAGCACCCTTGCAGTGCCGGACCACTCTGTCACTGGTATTGTATTTTTCTCCTTTAATGTTCAAACATTCATCAGCAATTAATCTTTCCGCGCATCTTTTATCACAGGTGTTACCATTCTTCGTTCTTGCGCTCTTTATGCAATGTTGTCGCTTGCATCCTTGACTTCAACACAGACCGGTCTTGCATTGGTTTTCCCAACTCACCGGCTGTCTTGATCTCTCTGGCACTGCTTTGATCTTGGAGCCAAGGACGGTACCCCACTTTTCCTTCGAGTGCTTTGCCTCGCTCAGGGTGTGCTCTCGTGCTCCGTCTTTTATCCATATGGGGAAGCGTAATGGAATTCAGGTGTGAGTGGTTATCAGTAATTGCCTGACCTTGCCTGAGCATAGTATTTATTTTTATTATTTTATTTTATCATTTATATAGCGCACAAAAGCCAGGGGTATATAGGGACTGTTACTTAAGAGAATGGTTGTAGTGCTTCAGGTTACAGAAAGGAAGCGAATGAGGTGTTTACAACATAGATGAATGTACAGAAGTAATGCAGCACACACAAATGCAAAATGTCAATTAGGAGGGCAGATACATGGAGCCTAACCCCATGTTGCAGGGCGGCAGCACACACAAATGCAAAATGTAAATTAGGAGGGCAGATACATGGAGCCTAACCCCATGTTGCAGGATGGCAGCACACACAAATGCAAAATGTCAATTAGGAGGGCAGATACATGGAGCCTAACCCCATGTTGCAGGGCGGTAGCACACACAAAAGCAAAATGTCAATTCAGAAGGCACAAACAGGCTTACACTGAGGGTTCTCTCCCTGAAGCGTCCTGGTAGCGTACAGGTAGCAGACAGGGGCCTTCGTATTGGGGTTTAGACGATTGTGCCGGCTCCCGCCTCCCGTTTGCACTGATTGGCTAATCAAGCCAAGGGCAGCCAATGGGAGGGGGAGGTGGGCCTGGCAAGAACAACAAAGCTCACCGGAATCCAAGTGCAGCCATCTTTAAAAGTCGTGGGCACTGTCAAAGTGCTGTTAGAAATGCACAAGAAATGCATTTTCCTTTGCTGGAAGGCAGTTTTTAAACACACTGGAGATTGCAGGGAGCTTGTGTAAGGGCAGGTTAAATAAACAGAAAAGCAAATCCTATTTTCTCTTGGAACGCTGAGCTGCCAACTTAGTAAACACAGCGAATCACAGGCTTACCCTGGATCAGCTGTTTAGGCTGTTGGAGATGTGTAATACGCCCAAGTCATGCTGAGGAGCGAGGCATGTCCATTGTTGCGGATGAATAGAAGCAGAGTGAATGAAATAAGGGCCTCGTAGTGGGCCTTAGATGATTGTGCCGGCTCCAGCCTCCTGGTTGCACTGATTGGCTAATCAAGCCAAGGGCAGCCAATGGGAGGGAGAGCTGGTCCTGGCAAGAAGAACAAAGCTCACCGGAATCCAAGTGCAGCCATCTTTAAAAGTCGTGAGCACTGTAAAAGTGCAGTCAGAAATGCACAAGAAGCACATTTTTCTTTGCTAGAAGGCAGTTTTTAAACACACTGGAGAGTGCAGGGAGTTTGTGTAAGCGTAGGATAAATAAACAGATGAGCAAATCCTATTTTGCATAGAACGCTGAGCCGCCAATTTAATAAATACAGCGAATCACAGGTTTACCTTGGATCAGCTGTTTAGGCCATTGGGGTTGTGGAATCCACCCAAGTCATGCTGCGGAGCGAGGCACGTCCGTTGTTGTGGATGAAGAGAAGCAGGGATATGTCGGGTGCAATGCTTGGGTGTGTGTCTGTTATCTCCCAGAGCAGGCTGTCTGTGTGAAAGTGTTCGTGAAGGGAAAGGGGGCGGGGGTTGGAGTTCCTAAATATCCTACTGGCTAGGATGGGTTAAAGGTGTTACAGGGAGGGGGGATACCGTGTCTCGCCATCAGGTGTCCTACTCCCACTCCAGTCCACCCCCAGGGTCTGGATCCAAAGGGGATGGCCGGACCCAGGCCACGTGAGAGAGAGAGATCCCCGGGGACTAGTGGGTGAGACACCTTCAGAAGGTCATGACCAGCTTAACCCGGTGCATTCCCGTTGCACAGCCCATGAGCACATACATATTATAAGAAAAGGGATTCACAATGACATACACAATGGCATTATGGGGACATCAACGCGAGCGTGCCGAGTTAAGCTGGTCATGACTTCCCACATCCACTGAATTTCAAGAGTTTTGTTGCGTCAAATCTGCACAACTTAACTGCCTGTTAACTAAGGTTATTTCAGTGAATTACACGGCACGCGGTGGCGGCCGTGTAGTCATGGTTAAGTTGCTCAACTAGGAAGACCACTGTTTGGGAGGCTTAAAACTTCGCTCCGCCTGGATGAATTTGCATAAAACTTTGCAAATAAAGTATATGGGCTGCTCTGAATTGTTTTGGTGAGGTTTCATACAGGGGGGCAAAGATATAGGGGGGTCCCAAATTTTTTTTTTTTTCCATAGACTGAATGGACAAAAACTTTGCGCAAGCGTACAGGCCAAACCGTTGGACGGATTTTCATCAAATTTGTGGTAGGAGCGGCGGCTTGGTCCCGAAAGCGTGCTTTTGTAAATTTGGTGATAATCAGTCCTGTACTTTTTTAAAAAGCAGGTAAAATGTATGTGTAAAGAAATTACTGATCTCTGGCTCCGCTGCGCTGTCCCATTTCCCTGTTCACTCTGGTCAAAAGTCTGATTGGCCTGCAGTGTGGCGTGATGTCGGCGGATATTGGAGGCGCCCGGTGGTTGGCTGGAGGGGAGCGTGATATGCGTCATAATTTTGTGTAACGCCGCCACGCTGTAGCCGAGGATAGTGCAGCGCCGGAAGAGGCTGGAAAACATGCTTTCCGGCATATGGTGGTGGGAAGAGGGGATGGAAAGGGTGGGGGAGTGTATCCTTTTGTCCTGCGCCAATTTGCGGGTACCTCCTCAGGCGACTAGCTTGTATGGTGACTGCAGGCAGCCTTCATTATGGCACAATAGGTCCTGAGGCGACCTCTTTCTGTGGTGAATGCTGGCAGGCTCCATTGCAGATGGGAAGTGGATTGCACATGACATGAGCATTTTCACATAGGGTATACTATTTTGCATAGGGTGTACTATGCTGTGTTGTTTGTGGTAAGCCCCTAGCGCCTTGGATGTATGGCTGGAGGCCTTGCACCAAAAAGTATGTCCACTAGTTGCAAGTAGGTTTCACATTGTTGCCTTGTGTGTGTGGTGTGTCAGCATTGTACATATTGTTGGTTGAATGGATGTGGTGATTGTTAGCACATCCTACAGTTTTGGGTGCATGGCTGGACATGATGGAGTCAACAGTTCTGCAGTGTGTCTACTCGGTGATGTGTTGGAATACTGTGTGGTTGTGGTTTGGCCATTGCTCAGATTACAGAGTACTGCACTGTACGATGATGTATTGGTTCTGTGTACTTAATAGACTGCTGGGAGCAGGGGCAATGTTCTGAAGATTGTGGCCATTGCGCAGATTATTGAGTACTGTACTATGACGTATTGGTTCTGTGTACTTAATAGACTGCTGGGAGCAGGGGCAATGTTCTGAAGATTTTGTGGTTTGGTTGGCAGTAGTAAAATACTATGTGAGTGGAAGTGAGTAGAGGTGCCGGAGGCTGTGTTATGTTTGTGGATTCTGCTAACTGCCTACATGTTTGATTGTATGGCTGTATTATGGAGCGGGGGTTGGGTACGAGTGCCGGTGGCTGTATTATGTTTGTGGGTTCTGTTACCTGGCCACAGGTTCGCATGCATGGCTGCATAACATTGCGGTGGGTGTGGCCAAGGCCTAGGCTCTTGGGTGCATGGCCAAAGGCCGTAGGAGTGCCAGTGACTGTATTACATGTGTGGGTTCTGGTACCTGGCCACATGTTCGCATGCATGGCTGCATAATGTTGTGGTGTGTGTGGCCAAGGCCTAGGCTCTTTGGTGCATGGCCAAAGGCTGTAGGCTGTAGGCCATGCACCCAAGAGGGTAGGCATTGGCCACACCCACCGCAACGTAATACAGCCATGCATGCCAACACGGTGATACTGGTATATGGATTTTCTTTTTCAATTGCATAGAACCTCTAGATTTGGCGCAATTCATGCGTACCACTGAAGCCTATTTTACAATGAGCTTTTCCCCTGCTGATAGAAAGGTATGACAGGTTTCCATTTCCGGCCACCATGCGGCTAAAAAAACAAAATCAGGCGGCAATTTGTTACCATTTCATCGTGCATTTCCAATGCTAAGTACCCCAGTTACCTAGAACTTCCTTTTACGTACATGGAGACATGCTGGTACCTTATACATGGTGCAATGAATGTACAGCTGACACAATCTATAAATGTACATTTACGACCCCTATCTACTATTTATATGTGCAATGTGTCAACAGTGTATGTCGGGTGTCTGTGTGTGCAATGTCTGTGCATACGTGGGTGGCAGGGCCATTTTACGCACTTTAGTGCCTTTGGGGAAGGAGATTTCTGGACCTCTCCTTCATGGAAGGAAACAAATTCCTTTACAACTTCTTCAAAGATTGTGTGTGCTTTCTAATATACGCAGCATAGGGACCTGACCCGGTTGTGTCGCCTGTGTGGTACATTACGGCTATTGGTGTAAACGGTTTTTGCCAAATGATACCTGTCCGTGTGTGAGGGTAGTAAGCTTGCAGTTACTTTTTTTTCCCATCTTCATTGTACGTTGAAAACATTCATATTATGTATTGCCTATAGGATTGTATATGTACGGTGGAGCGATTATCGGAATTGCAAGACCCACACAATTTTCTATGGTTTGCATTTTGTATCACCTGCTGAAATGGAATGGAATCACAGTTAGGTATACATACATAGTGAAAGCGTTCGTTATGCACTTCTTCTTGAATGACATGATTGCTGAGAGTGCATGCATGTTTCCACATGTAGGAAATCTGAAATATTTAATTTATGGGTATGTTTGTGTTCTCCAATACCTGCAGTAAGTACATTACCACTTCCTGTGGATGTACATGTCTGTTTAACTTGTATTTACCATTCAAGCACACTAGGCCAATTCCTGCCTTTTTCCTGAGCCACTGTAACTGTTTCCAGGATTGGCTGCAGTATTTCTGTGCAGGCCTATTATTCGGTGTGAGCCGTTTCAATAAATGTTTTCAACAATTGGTGCCATTTGCAATACGCCATTGCTTGCTACATTTGCATACTAATTTACATCACTATGTCTTGGAAAATTTGAATGGACCAGGCAGTTTTGTGTCTGAGTACTTTTGCTTACACTTTGTAAACAAGATTTCTTACAGTACAATGGTGTGTTGCTAACATTTGGACATGTTCGAAGGTGTTTTTGCAAGCAGGTTCAGAAATTGAGGCTAACGAATGTGTTCGTATTCCTGTGCATTTGCGCACTAGATAGGAGTTCATAGTTTGTAGTATTTTACTTTTTCCGTTGTCGTTGACTTTTACATGGTGATTGAGGAACTGCTGCAACGACTTGATAGAGTTGTGGCGACTGTTACAAATTGACGTGCAATGCGATTTGTAGATGCGCCACATTGGTTTAGTTCCATAGACAGTGGCATCGACATCGAAGTTTGCTGGGGATATTTCTGAAAGCAGTGTTCCTTCTTCTATTATGCTATTGCCTACCTTTTCATACCCTCGTACAGTGCTATGTATTGCAATTTAGTTTCTTTGCTCTTGTTTGAATGATTTCTCATTGAAGTATGCCTCTGTGCTGGTGGTGTGCCTCCATTGACCTGTATTGATGTTGTCAAAGGTATCTATGCTGATATTGCATTTGTTTTAAGTAGTGGTGGTAGTTTACAGATTAATTTTGCTAGTGGTTTCATTCTCATTAAATTTAATTGAAAGAATTTTTGTTTCAAGAGCATTGCACTGTCTACAACAGTTTCCAGGATTACTTTTGTGCAGTAAGGTTTAAGGGTTGAGCGTGATTTCTCCCCTCTACTTATAAGGTTCTGAAGGACTCTGTGGTGGAACATTTTTTGGAAAAATACTTTTTTTGGAATGCTTCCTTGTGGTGCCATTAACATTTGCACATACTCCATTACCAGTAGTGACAGTTGCACTACCTTTATTTTAATTTCTACATTTTGACAGAGGCATTCTCATACTGGTAGGTGTTTTCGTTTTTCTTAGTGACTTGATTAGCTGTTCTCTTTCAACTTTCGGTACAAAATCTGCTAGGGTTGCATGGCTACTTTCTATGCTTTTAGGTAGAGCTGGTCTATTTCTGCGTTGTTTTCTAGGGAGTTCCTTTTTACTAGGCATTCTGTAGCAGCTGTTGGAGAAAAAAGGAAAGTGTAGCTCTGCACATTTTGTGATGTATATGTGTGCATCTGTGCATGATGGATGAATATGAGGGTAGGAATACAGATAGAGGTGTGTGTGTAATGGTGTGTTAGTGTACGGTGGGAATGCTATATTGCTATTTGGGAGTTACTATAATGCCGGTGACCTGATAACACAAAGTGAGCAACTGCTGAGGTGCACTTAGGAAGCATGGAGCAAATACCAGTGGGTTGATGCATGTGTACCTTAATATAAAGAACACTGCACTGTCTTAGTAAGAGGTGCACCTCCACGATACCAATGCACTTACTTTGTTGCCTGTCGAGAGTAGGATTCCTCTGGGTTGCATTTTGAAGTTGACATGCCACTGGCTTTTAGGACAGGGATGGTTACTACAACTGTCAAAGAAGACAGTAATACAATATGTTTGTTAAGGGCATACTGACTGCATTTGGAGAATGCATTCCATAAAAGGGTAGGTGGATGTGTTGGCAGGAAGACTTAGTGTGTGTCTGTAATTGAATGGCTTTGTATATGAATGGGGATTTGGAAGCATCAGTATTGTTGGTAAGGGGGTACGTGGTTCATTCGTAAGTGTACCGTATGACATGCCATTTAGAAAGTGTGTGCATTGGTGTAGGAGTATTTACTTTGCGAATGGATTCGTCCTAGTTGTAGAAGGGTGGGAAAAAGGCTGGGAAAGGTGTACAGCTTGTTAAGGAAAATGTGTTTGTGTGTGAAATTCCATTAAATTGTCTGCATATATATGTTTCAACCATGAGTACAGCAATTATTTTACTTCTTTGATTTATGTATCCACATTTACGATTGGTACTGTTGTCACTTCACACATACATTGTTTTGCCTTTCTAAGTCATTTTACATTCTGTGAAGTGTGCAAGGTAAGTGGCAGGCACCCTGTTTTTTTATGCATGCAATGTATGTACTTGGTTTAGGTTCATAGGATACATTGAGTGCTCCTTTTGTGCGATCATTTTATGAATTTTGTTGGAGATGCGTGAGTGCGGAAAAACATTTGTACCATTGTCGGAAGGAAAGAAGAGAGTAACTGTTTGGATATTACAATGCTGATATGGGTAAATGAAAACTTTCAAAGCACATGCCATTGAAGTGGCACTTGATGGTAGGTGATGGAAGAAATGACTGTATGCTTTTTGAGTACGTTATGGAGGTCCAGTGGCAGATACCCTGCTCAGAGGCACTTATAAAAGAGTTTTAAAAATACTGTAGAAAAAATATTATTCATACCTGTACTTTGTGGTGATGGGTGCCGATGTGGATGAATCTGGATGCAGAAATCTTGAATAGTTTCACAGAACTTTCTACTGGAGGTCCTTTCGAATCACACAAGACTTGCACTCTGAATGTTTAATGGAACATATGGAGTGTTGTACAGAAATTATAGTGTTAGATGCAGAGGTCTTGGATGTGATTGGTGGATGGGTATGTGACTATTTAACAGTACCCAATGAGGGAGTGCTGGAAAAAAAGTAGTGGACATGGAAGAAGGACTGTTCCTGCTTTACTGGGGCGCGGCCCTCACGGCGGTTTGGGAAGCACATGCGCCACTTCCTGCCCTTCTCAGCATGCTCGCCATGGGAATGAGACTGTGGGGATTATCCAATCATGTGCTGAGGGTGTGCTTCACAGGAAGGGGCGGTAATACCTTTTTTTCGTTACTCTGTGTAGTGAGGCTGGCAGAGATGGAGAGACGCACAGTGTTGATCGTGGGTGATGCCTTTGTGCAAGATCTGCATAGGTATGCCCTGGAAAGAGACTTTGATGGCAATTTCGATTTGGAAGGAGTGGAGGCTTTTTTGGTGCAGTGTCAATCTGTGCAGTTTCGGTGCTGTGCTTGCACTTTGCAAAGATGTGGCTACTGTCCATGTTGTCGTGGTGCATTATGGAGCCCTGCATTTGGGTTACATGGCTTGTTCAGATTTGTTCCGTCAACTAAAGAAGTTGATGAAAGCAGTGAAGCAGATTTTTCCCACTGCCAAGGTGGTTTTCTCATCCATATCACAAAGAAGAGTATGGGACTATCCCAATGTACTTTGTCCCCAGCCAGAGGTCAGAAGGTGTCTTATAAACAGAAGAATGTGTGATTTTATGCGCCCTGCTGGAATGTTCTCCTGGGACAATGACATCCTTAATTCTCAAAATGTGTAAATTTTCCCTGCAAATGGCATTTCTTTGTCCACCATTGGAAATTGTATTTTGTTTTACAATCTACAGGATGCGTTGAAGAGGTTACTATAAGAATGTAAGGAGGAGAACAAAACAAAAACCCCTATAAAAACCGAGAAAAATGTGTTTGTTTACAAGCACCTACAGAAAAATGGCTCTTTTCAGAGCCACCACTAAAGATGAAATCCTCTACCATGGTTGAAATGTATTCCCCCACTCCCGCACACAGCACGATAAGGTAGCCGACACTGTGGTAGTTCCAGGATTACACGTGCCACATCCGGGGCTTTTGAAGATGGCGGGCATAGAAATGGGACTGTGAAGGCTAAGGTATTGCTCAATAAGGTTTGTGGGGTGTGGTGTGTATGCAGAGACTGTGGCAGAAGGTGTATTTGTAGAGAGGAATGCAGGAGCCTATGGTTATGGCTGTGTGTTTCAGGAGGCAGAGTGTATGGATTTTGGGGGAGTCCTAGATTCATTGGTTGAAAGTGAATGTAAAACACTGTGCAGTGGCTGCACATTTTGGATTCTATCATGTAGATGTGCACTGGTTTTGAGTACGTCCAATGAAGTGGCTGATTTTGGTTCCTCTTTGTGCCTCTTTGGTGGCGCTCGATCATCCAGACATTATTATTCTTCATTGTGGAGGGAAAAGTTACCAGAATTTGTCTGTAGTTTGCGATGAAGGAGGCACTTGGCCAGGTCATGTGTATGTTTCCGAACTCCTGCATAATTGTTTGTCGCATTACGCAGACACAGATGTGGCTTTGTTTTCTTCATTTGGTCTGCAAATGGAGAAAGTGAGGCGCATTGTCAAGAAGGCTATTTGTGCCTTTTTCAGACATGCGGTCATGTCCTACTTCCACAATAAAGTTTAATAGCACAAAGATTTTTCCCACAAATGGCGTTCATCTTACTGACCCTGGCAATCCGGTGTTTCTGCTACTTATCCAAAATGCATTGCTGCCCTTTTTGCAAGTACAGCAAGCATTTTTCTAGTAGGTGTTGCACACTTCAACCCTTCGAAACACAAACAAACAACACAAAAAGTCTATTTTTACAGCAAGCCCTTTCTACCTGAACCGACTGCAATGTTTTTCACAGAGCCACACCTCCCATTATTTTCCACACAATCTGTGGAACATATACGCTGCGCGGCGGCCTGCATGCTTTCATTGGCATTTCATTTTTGACCTCTAAAAGGTGGCTCTGAAAGGAGCCTTTCTTTCCGTTTTCCCTTTTTCGTTTAGTTGTATCTTTCTTGGTCTTGTAACACACAAAACAGAAGGAAAGGAAGGGAAGGGAGGGTGCGGAAGGGGCACCAACCACAGGGATAAGATCGGGCAAGTGCAGAGAGAGAAAGATGTTTGGTGGCCCTCACTTAAGTAGGGGGCAGTCATTCTCATTCTCCCGGACCGAACCCTTGAAAGCACTTCGTAGTTGATCCCCCCTGCAGAGTACTGCATCGCAGTACATGCACAATACAATGACCTTTGACAGATAAGGGTCTGCTGCGCAGCATATGGCCTGCAAGGATGCTTTAGGGATCCGCTGCCCTACAGGAGTGTCCCAGGTGTTGGCAGGAGTAGATGCAGAGAATGCTGTAGAGGAAAGTAACCTACTTCATTGTTCGAAGGGCACTACCCTCCGCATTGCTGCCTTGTGTTCCGATTTGAGCTGTCGTCGCATGGAGGTGGTGCCGTAGCTGTGCAAGCCAGGATTTCTGTGCCTGAGTAAGTGCATCTCACCTTAGCACGACATTTTAGCACGTTCCTACATGGGTAAACAGTTTCCACGCCCAGCAGTCAAACTGGCTGCAGACATTGTGGATTTGCTCTACTTCATCCTCGTTCTCCTCTTGATCTCTATCTACATCAGCACGCCTGTTTCCTTGTCCAGGCCCTTCGGAAGGAGGTGGTGGTGGTGAGGGTAAGGGTGTGGGTGTTGCTGGCATAGAGGCAGCAGCCATGGTTGCCATTAGTTGGAAAGGTAATATATCACAGCAGAATTGCTCAGAAAGCAATTCCAGCCCAAAGCAATGTGGCCCGCTACTCTGCTCTGCAAAGCAAAAAACAGAATGTGGAGCAGCTCTGGGGGTGTGGCCTTTTGTAGGGCTGCTGTGGATCCCTTGCAACCGGAAAACAAGCCTAAATCATTCAAACAAATAGTTACATGTACAGTGGCACACTGTGGGATGTTTGTAAGCGTGTACTTTCACAATAACACTCCTTACCTTGCAGAACACAGTACTATTCTGATGTCCGAGGGCCTGGATCGTGTCTGGCAAATAAGGACCCATGTGTAGCGTGGATGTGGTCACATAGCAATGTTTGCAAATGTTCTCAAATGGGACAGCTGTCCGCAGCACGCATATTGGGCAGAATACTTTGTGTGCATGTGGATAGGTGTGCTACAAACAGGGTTGCCCCCCCCGGACTCATTAAAAGTGTGACACATGTCTGGCGATCATTTCCGCACAAGCTGGGTGTTTGTAGGCTACAGCAAGTGCAATGTTTGTGTGCAGAGCTGTCCGTAGGATGTGGGTGGACGCCTCGACCTACTGAAAGTACGTTACAACTTTTTCCTACTATGCTGGACAGGGGCGGTGTTACCAGGACACAGAGGATTACATACTCATGTGCATAGCTGTGGAACGGACAGACCTGCACTCCCACAACCAATTAAAGGTGCATTAGAAGATGCGGACATGCAGCCTTTACTGGTATCCTACGGATACCTGCATTGTGATTGCGCATATGACGGGCAGGTGCAGTCTCCCTAGGAAACCTCAATTTTGCTTAACTGCAGCCATCATGGACAGTACCCACAGACTCATAATACAATTTTAACACAAAAGGAAAAGCCACTCACACACTCACCAACACTTTACATCTACACCTTTTTAAGATACATAGACACTATTTGGAAAGGGAAGGGGTAACACAGGGGAATTGGGGATTTTAACACGTTTGTCATGAGGGGAGCCAAGGATTCAGGTCTCATTGTAACGTCAATTCTCAGAGGGATTTTGTTGAGCATGCTGGGCTGGGAAATGGGTACACGTGAATGTGGGGCAGTGGTATTTCAGGTTTCCCATAATATGTCCTTGACCAACATCTTTTAAGGGAGCTAAATTGTTTAGCAATTGTTCCATTTTGACGTCCAGGCTGTCTATGTTGGTTTTTACAGTGTTTCCTTCATTTCCTGTGGCCATATGCTGTTGTGGAAGAGGTGCCGCTTGTGGTGCATTCCTTTCATTTCCAGTATGTCCTGTTAAAGATAAAAATATCTGTTAGGTGTATATGAAGCAATACATATTAACTGTCTAACTTTTTAGACTGTGGTGCGTACCAATGGCGTTACTATCGTTACTCATTTCGTCAAGAGGGAAATTCTCTTCCAGCCATTACAAGGAGCTTGGCATTGCTGTGTACAAAAAAACCATTATGGTTTTCCACTGTTGTACACTGCACAAGCTGTGCAATTATAGGAGATAGTTTAGTTTACTTACTGCGTTGTACTGACGTTCTGTGCTCAATACTTTACTGTCCTTACTCTGCCATTTCCTTCTTTGTTCCTATGTTAAGCAGCAATGCAGTAGTATTGTTGGACGCAGACGTTATTACTCTTATTGGTGCATTCCATTATGGTGTATACTTTGTCTTTGCTCTGTTTGTTTCACACGTACAGAGTTTGCAGACCTACTCCATTTTTCCTTGCAATACACATACAAGGTGCTCTTTGTATATGTTCCTTGTTTTTGCTGATTGGTACCACTATGTAAGAGAACCCCTGCCTTTTTCAGCAGTTTGAATGCTAGCTGCTATCCACACAAAGATGCACAGTGTGCAGTTATTGTGCCCATCGGCATGCAGGCATCCATTTTGTATGCTGTATGGTGCATCTATACAAAGTAAGGGTATCCTGGTAAAAACCTATGAAATTCAGTGAAAAAACATTGTTAAAGGCACGTTATGGTTCAGTTGCACTAAGAAAGACCTAGCACATTCAGTGCAAAAAATGTGTTAAAGGGACATTATGCTTACTTTGCACTAACAACAACCTATCCATATTATGAGTACAAGTAAAACTGTAAAACACCAGAAATTCACCAGTTAAGCAACTGTAACTCGCACCACCATTGTGCTCTCCTAAGACTAACACCCATGACATCCAAGATGACATCACAAATGTCATTGATGGCCTCACATCTCTGACTCCCTCTTTTTTTGTTCACTGACATATCTAGGGCAGATGGTTATCTTCACTGCCAGTCAGGAAGTAAAAATTCAAAAGGTACTTCATTTGTACACTTTACCCTTCTCATATGTTCTTATACTACACTACACTACACTGCAGTTCTTATTGTCACCTATATACTCAAGTGACCTTGAACAAGGTGAACTTTACCAGCCAAGCCCTATCCCACTGGCCTCTATGAAAAACACTACATACCACACTCACCTATTGATATTACACCCGCTATGACTATGGGAAGTACACCTACTTCTATATGCTGAAAAACTGGCCCAAACTCACTCATACCCATACATCAGAATAACTCTCCATCACCACTGACAAACCCTCAACACACACTCTGACTCTTCATACATCCACCATTACTACAACCATTTCATCACATTAGACCACATGAACACATACTAGTGTTGCCCATAATGTACCTATAGGCAATCTGCACTCTTAGGTGTGAGACTATTGTGAGGTTCCACACTGACAAGATGTAAAAACATCCACAGCTGCCATTTGTTCAACATGTCTGGCCGTTTTAGAAATAGGCAGTCCCCTTAAGTACAACATGGATACATCATATACACTCACCCCAATCTCACCCCAATCATCACACAACTACAGCACTTTTATTCAGCCTACGATGGGAAAATTCACATAACACACTCCATTAACTATTATCTCACATTTACCACCACCAATATAGTAATCTTAAACAAAACAAGAAAAAGAAAACCAGTCACACCACACTACCCACAAACAACAACAATTTAGATGGGTACACAAAAGCCTGACACCCATTGAATAGCTACAGCGTGATATATGAGACTTATATTGGGCAGGCTTTGAAGCCCAAATTAAAATTGGGATAAGCGCATTTATATTTTTCTCTAGAAAGCAAATTCTTGTTTTTCACAACAATATATGTAATTATACCTCAGGCTTGTTGTGCTGCTACACAAAACTAGCACGGATTGAAAAACAAAACCTGTGTGAAGTTTCTCGTTGCATGACTCAAAACTAACTGAAACACCACGCACCAGGCAAAACTGCATGAAATCGGGCAGAATTTTGGTGGCGTCGGAAAAGTAATGCTGATTTTGCAGATCGGGCAGAAGCCTCATTGTGGATTCTGCACTATTCGCTTCACCAGTGAACATTTTGCTCACCCCTGGTTATAGTATGCACTGTGTACAAATGATATGCATTTAGTTCGCTCATGAATATATGACATGCCACAATTGTTTCTTTTTTGGCATCTGTATTATATAATACCAAGTAAAATATTTCTTCAACAAAAATAGTTCTACAACACACAATTCTTTGCAACAAAAATATATGTATTGTTAAAAATTCAGAGACCCTTAGTAACAAATTTTTTTATGTGTCAGATATGCATTATTATTTATATAGCGCCAACACCGCCAGGTCCAGAGGCATAAGGGCGCTAACACTAAATCAAGAACAAAGACGAACAAAACACACAAGAACAGCAACAAGTCCTAAAAAGAAGTTAAATAGCATCAGTAAAAACAACTTGTGGAAAGCGGTATGTTTTTAATTTCCATTTGAATATTTGAAGCATTTGAATGTTGTTCGGGTATGTCCCCCTCTCAGTAAAAACTGTGTTCCTCTTAAGGTGTGTTTAGTTAATACACACAAATATACCCCAATCTCTGTTGTTGAACCCAGCCCTTTACCAAGGTCACAAGTAAACATAGAGCAGGTTTATCGTTACTTTGGGATATATTGTCTGAAATACCTTAATATCACTATTGCTGAAGCAAATTCAGAGATACAGCAACAAATACTGTGCAAGCACACAATGCAGCACAACACAGAGAAAAAATAAAAGAAAGGTGTAATTTTTAATTACTGTAAAAGGTAATATGCTTGAAAAATGCAGTGGAGAATGTGGACTTCATTTCTAAAGAAATATGTCATATATAATTAAGTTTAAAGTAAATATATTTTGAAAATGCTTTATATGCATTAAGTTATATTTTTCACAACGAAAAATGCAGCTTGACTAAAACAAATACTGGTCATCGACAAAACAACATTAGGGAACCACAAAAACATAGTCCTGTGTACATATTTAACATATGTCTATTATCAAGAAAAAGAACGATCCTGTTGGTGTCAACAAGTCAATAATTGTTCTTATATAACACCCAAAATAAAAATCACAAAAACACATGTACAACACAAAGTTACATTCACAAGTCAAAATGTACCCACAGAAATGACAAAACCTTACAAATGTTACAAAGCTGCCTACTTAAAAAATGACACAACTGAATAGAAAATATTATTGTTATGTTATGTTATGGGAATTTGTAAAGTGCTGCGTTCACTCGAGGGCATCTTGGCGCTGACCAGAAAGGAGACCTGAAAGGCAACAGGTTATGTAGCAGAAAGATTAGAAAACATAGGTTGATGATTTCCTTTTGCGTAAAACTAGGGTAGGGCGTTCCAAGCTTTTGATGCAGCCACAGAGAAGGCATGTCCACCAACACGGGAGAGCTTCATCCGGGGAATTTGGATGGTCAGAGAGGTTTGAGAGCGGAGTGCTCTAGGTGGAGTATAGGGGAGACATTTAGCCTGAAGATATTCAGCCACCTGTTTGTAGAAGGCTTTGTGTACAATACAGAGAGACTTGAACAACACCCGCGTCTCAACCGGAAGCCAGTGCAGTTGATAAAGAATAGGAGACATGTGCCCACCATAGGGAGAGTGGGTGACAGCTCTAGCAGCCATGTTTTGTAGTAACTGAAGTCGGCGTAATAGATAAGCAGGTTGTGCTAAATAGAGCGCATTGCAATAGTCAATGCTGCTCATTACCATAGAAGAGACTACAGGAGCATGAAAATGTGTAGGGATATCATTAAGAACCTTATTATTGGAAATAAAGATGAAAGCAAGTCACATGGTAAAACATACTAAAAGATTGCATGTGACACTACCCTTCCCTCTTATAAACATCACGGGTCAGTTACCCATACACATTAAAAACCTGCTTAAAGACTGATACAATGAGCCTAAACGAATACCTACCCAAAGTGCCTACAGAGGAACAAGATAGCAAATTATAGCAACAATCCCAAATCAATACATTGAATTAGTTCTCATACAATACAGGCAACTCTAGCTATTCCAATGTAACCATTCAAAAATGCCACTACACCCATACGACAGTACCAACCTGCTGCACATTTCTTTCTCACCATTTTCAAATCAGGTATGAGCCTGCTTCAACATTTTGTCCAATTGAAAAATAAAACAAATTACAAATACTTACACATTACTACTTTTACAAACACAATTTAAGAAGAAATTATCATTAAGAAGTACATTACCTACTTAGAACACACACAAAGAAATACCACCATGTGCTCTGATGTGCACACACCAAATGACCACATGCCTTCCTAAAACTCTAAAAAAGAAAGACTACCAGCCAAAAATACAGTTGAAAAAACTGTTTAGTAATGCAAGCTTTCATAGGTTACATTCCATTCCCTTTTGCTTATGTAAACTTTGGGAACAATCCACACACTCATTCAATCGCACACACTATATCATCAAAATAGGCAGCACTAAGTATCTTCATACTTACAATGTTACCTAAACCTACATCAATATATCACCAGAATTGTAAGCCTTCCCAGGGTACATTTCCTTTAACTTAGATTGTTTGCTAAATATAACCCAAACACATAATACGTGAACAGATCATAGATCATTTGCAAAATAATCCACATATAACAAAAGACAATGCAGCTAGTTGACAAAAATAATACACACTTAAGTATAACCTTCAGGCTCCAAGCAAATATGCCATCGTAATTCATACACAATTTATAATATAGTGCCTTTGAAAAAGAGGAAATCCGTGTAAAAAAATATTTTGGAAAGTAAAGGTTATCTTTACAAAAGCTGAAGCTTACAAATGTTGGGGATGACAAATAATGTAACATCAGCACATACGTATATCGTTACAATGCACATCAACTACATGTATAGCACACATTTAAGACATTCAAAAAACACACCAGATTACCATGTAACTTAATAAAAATAATGTAAACCTCATTCTAAATGGCCTTAAAACATATACACCCAATGATAACTTATATTAAATTAATTAAACACATACACCCACAATTACTAAAATGACTATAACTTAAAGGAAACCTTGAGGAGAATATAAAAGGTGCTTTGCAGCACTCTGTATTAGAGAGTAATTTCATATAAAGTATTGTCTATCTGTAATGCCACAGCAAGAGACCAAATATAGGTCTATTCTCCTAAAACATTATTATTAGAGCGCTAAGAAGTGTTATCAGCATTCTTGTCTGGGGTCTACACCATTCTGAAGCATTTTTAATTCACTCAGAGCACCAGATTCTTATAATTCCAACATATTGTCAGTTCAATTATAATTCCATCACAATGTAACAATGGGCCTCATTACGACCCAGGCGGTAAGTTACCGCCTGGGCCGTGACTTTACCACCATGGCGTAAACTACGTTTACGCCATGGTGGTTGGCGGACTTACCGCCCCATTCCGAGGTCGGCGGGGCGGTAAGTCCCCAATCCCCATTTACCCTTCCCCATTCCCATTTTTGCCCCATAGGGCATAATGGGAGTGGGGAAGGCGTTAATTACGCCACCGTAAATTACGGTGGCGTAATTAACTCCATGGTCCCTTAGCGCCATGGATTTTAACACCCGCTAAAAGCAGGTGTTAAAAGCGCCATGGCGCTAAGGGACCCCGTAATTGGCGGTAAGGGGTCGGCGCAGCTAACGCTGGCGCTAACCCCTTACCGCCAGGGTCGTAATGAGGCCCAATGACAATTAGCAGCCTGGACACGGTGCTAGCCAATCAGGGTGCTCGGAACGCAGGATGCATTCACTGGGTCACTGGTATAAGCTGTTTTCCGAGCATCCAGAGGGCAACATGGCCTACGCCCCCAATACTTGATCTCTCATCACTCCATTGCCTGCTGCCACGACGTACCTTAGCACCTATTAAGATCACACATGGCTGCCAAGGGCCTTTTCTAATGTGAAGGTGTAATTCCATGTGTTGGTTGTTATTACATGCATCCGGTGAATGCGCATGCGTGCTGTAAATGTTCATGCTTTGGGTTGTGCCGTAGTTATATTTTCAGCAACTCCATGTATGTTTACATCAAGCATGCGCAAGGTCTGTGGTGTACGCCACGGTCTCTTCCCTCATTTCTAATGGAAAGGTGTAATTGCAGGTGTTGGTTGTTATTGTATGTGTCAGGTGAGTGCACATGTCTGCTGTAAATCCAAAAGCAAAATTCCAAGACGGAGAATGGGTCGAAGAAGAACATTTACAGGAAAAGCAGATTTCCGTCCATTTCCATACCCGGAAATAAGGTAGTTGTCTTGACGGAAACTTCCACTTCAGGGGGGTGCGATATAAATAAAATAAAATCGCTGGTCACGTTAGAAATATGAAGTCAATAGATCTGGCCACGTCTTGCAGCAGGCCCAGGACAGGCAATGGCAACAGTTTTGTCTTCTCTGTAGATATGGGAAAGGTGATTGTCTGACACTGCTTTAGTGGTATTACCTGGCAGGGGTGCAACAAAACCTACATTTCGGAGGAGGGGGGGCAGGGCGGGCTAACTGGTGATCAGAGGGGCCACTTCAGAAACTGGGAGGGGCAAACTTGGAGGCTCCGCCCCCCATTCTACCCCAAGGGTTCACTGGCATGGAGCCCAAGTATCAAATAGTAGAGGCCCAGCATTACACATAAGCGGGCACACACACACACAATTACACATTCACTCACTAATTTAAACATCCCATTCACCATACACTCACTCATTTACATGCGCACCCAGTCCCCATACATCATACACTAATTCACGCACTCATTCACACATACATTACATACACACTCCTTGCACACATGCATCATGAGCTAAAATGCAACACCCTTTAATACTGCTATTTTCAGAAAAGTCTTCTCTCGCCTCTCTGCCTAACAAAAATCAAGAGTGCACATCAGCCCCTTCCCCTCGGGTGAGAAAACACACAACGTTGTTATATGTTTGCTCCCATCCATGGGGAGGGGGCTCATGTGTGCATTGGATTTTTTGGAGGCAGAGAGGAAGCATTTCCTGAAACTAGCAGCTTTAAAGTTTTGTTGCGTTTGTGCAAATACATTTTTCTGCACAAACACAGTTAAGGCGTGCAGGATTAGGCTAGGAGCAGTAAGCTGTCTACTGAACTATAGTCAGTTTACTGCCCCTAGCCTAATCCTGCACACTGCACCTATTTACGGAAATCCTGCATGCTCTAAGACGCTTCTCTCCTCGGACCTCTATGTAACCCGGTCCTCTCTGCCACCTATTACGCTGTACTATCTTATGCTATACCTTGTATGTGCAACGTAAGTTATCCACGGACCAATATGTAACCCGGTCCTTCCGCCACCTATTTACGATGTACTATCCTATGTTATACCTTGTATGTGCAACACTATGTAACTCTGTTCATCTCAAGACAATGCGCCCAGTTACCCTTGGGATTGGCCGCGCTATATAAATAAACTAAACTTTAAAGCCGCCGGTTTCAGGAAAGGCTTCTTTCCCCTCTCGCTCTCTGACTTACCAAAAGCTACGTCCTAAAGCCCTGCCCCTCAGCTCACATTTCGAGGGGGGCTGAAGTCTGATTAGCTTAATGGCGTTGCGTGCCTGTTAGCTGGCCATTAATGGTAGCAGCTGCAAAATGGGGCATGTACGCGGGGCATCTAATGGGAGTTCAGGGCAAATGCCTAATACTTATACACAAGCCAAAACTGTTGGCTTTGCCGATGCTTTTTTTCTTTTTAAAAGGACTCCAGTGAAGGATACACGTAATGCTTGTAAATTGAGTGACTGAAAGAAGGCCTGCTTAGACATGTTTATAAACTAGCAGACGCTTCAAGTGCCAACTTTGTTTTTAAGGCATGATGAAGTTACCTCAAAGAGATCCTGGGAGGGTATGTTTTTGGATGGGACAGGCAGGGAGGGGGTGGGAACGGCCACATGAATTGAAATGGCCGTGGACAATGAATGGGTGGGTAAATACCCAAACAACACAACATTGTGTCCCTCCTCATATGACATCTCTCCCTAGCTGTAGCCTAATGCACCCAAGCGCCACCTTATAGCCAAAACTAAAAAGGGGGAAAGAGGGTGTCCCATCCCACCATCTCTCCCTGCGCCTCCACCTGGAATTTCCTTTTGATAATACAGCCAATAAAGCATCTGAAAACACATGTTTGGCTTACAAGAAATCAGAGATGTTAAAGAGGGCTTGGGTGGAGATCTTCTGAAGCACACCAATACATTAGCATCTAAGATTACTGTATCAAACATTGAAGTACACAGCAACAGAACATACATGTATGTGTCTGTCAAACACAACATCTGCTCTTTACAAATAATGCCATCAAACGTGCACGTGCCAGAACAATACATCCATCAGAATTCATATGGAAGGCGAGGGCAATGGGAATGACAGTATCACTGCTAAGCACCTCTGAGCTGTTGTGCGCAAGTTCGACATAGTGACGCTGCCTGCTGGTAAAAGCATTATATAAGAATCTTTTTATAGGAATGAGACTGTCTTAATAAGTTCAATGCGCATATGTTACCCTGTACAAGAGCTCCTGCTCATCAGTTGGTGCCAGGAAATGTATGCCAATCAGTTACCCTGCTGTAAGATTCTCAACCCTACCACCTGTGCCAGAGAAGGCAGGCCCATCAGTCACCAGGCCACATAGTTCCTATTGCCCCAAATGCCTGCCTATCAGAGAACCGTACACATGAGTTATTGCACCGCCATCTACCGAGCTTCACTGAATGAGCTAGTGAGCAGGGTGATTTATAGAACCCACACTCTGGCAGGCTGCCTCTTGGCACATAAGACCACGTTTTGATGGATTACTCCCACTCTGAAGTGCTGTAACAGTAGTTGCGTTCTTACTCTATGTATTAGAACTCAATGTATTGGCCTGGGAAATAATAAAGGTTCAGATTGCCCTCCCAGGATTTGAGCCTCAGCCTGAATAAGGGTGTCTCGGGTGAGCGCCTAACTCACTGAGCTAGAACACACCAGTTGCTGTGCACATAGTGCCTGCCCACCAGTTATTGTGATGCAGAAGACCTGGCTATCGCTTACTGTGCTACACAAGGGATGCCTACTAGTTATGTTACGGAATGCCTTTCCATTCACTACCGTGCACATAATGCCTGTCTGACAGTTGCCCTGCATGGATCATCATTTATAGGAAACAGCCTATTGCTGCCAACGGGTAACCAAAATGCACTCCTATAGAACTCTGTCCTTACAACATACTTAAGGTTTGTCATAACAATTACAATGAGAAGATTTCGACACAAATACATTTAATTGCTCATTCAAAACCATTATAACACACACAATTGTATCACACAATTGTTGAAATGTTTTTTAGAATACAAAAAGAGAGACTTCGGGTTCATCCAACTATTGGTCCCTCATAAATGGTTCAGCTCACGAAAACTCCAGAAAACAACCTCTTCACACATGGTACAGTTTAGTAATTTGAGTCATTGCAATTGACTCTCCTGTTTGCCCCACTAGGATATAGCAGCCTCACTGAGGATTATAAGTATTGTCCTCTTAACACGATGGCTGTCCTATTGGAAAGTGCTGGTATTGTTCCATTAACATTATAGAGGACTGCTGACAAGGGCTGTTTTTGTGTCATTCAAATATAGTCAATCAAGTAAGTGTTAGCAGCGTACTATCAGAAAGACAGCAGCCCTGCAGAGTACTGCTGGGCGAAGGAAAGCTTAGTAGCCCATCACCCAGCGGGGAAGTGCAGGCATTCACCCAGGAACAGAGCGGTAATAGCCTGCTGAGAACTGCTAGCCCTGTTCCATTGGACCTAGAGTAGACTCGCTAGTGCTCTTCCATTGAAACAACCACTGCCCAGAGGGGATGCTTTCATTGCTTCTGCATTCAAAGTATGGAGACATTGAATGCATATCATTGCTTTCCACGCGAAATGTTCGAATATGTGTTTTCGCTATGTACCATTATTTGCACAGATACATGTTGTAACTGGCACGCAAACCTCCGGCATTGCGATTGCAATTGCCTGTGTTGAATATGGAATCACATTTTGGTTTCCTGTGACCCGATTTATATTTGATGCGTTACCATTAATATGGATGACAATCTTGTTTTACACTGTGTGCTTTGATCTAACTGTGATTGCTAATATTGTCTGACCTTACACTGATATATACGATATTACGATATATACTGTCGATATTGTAAAGACGTTGATCAGATTGAAACAATACGGCATCTGGTTGTTGACTGTCAAGCCCTAAGGGTAATTCGTAAACAATTGTTTAAAACATTTAGGCCTTCTGTAGTTCCTCGATCTAGTGATGAAATGTGGGGCTATCTTGTGTCTAATGCCATATCATCTATTCAAATTGCGCTTGTTCAATTTGTTAATGCAGTTATACCTCCTTGTATACTGTGAGCTATTTATTAATTCATTGTGTAATTGTCTTCGGTGGTGTAATATGAAATGTATCAATGAACTTTATTAAAAATCTTTTATATGATGTGTGTAGAGTTCACACTTTTGTGTATAATCATTATTGTGAATAATTTTGTAAGGTCGATACATTTTGTATGGTTGATATCTTTCAGCCAATCAAAATAAATAAATAAATAATAATTAAAAAAAAAATATTGGCTGACCTTACACTGATCAGGTGAGGACTATAGGCCCTGATGAAGGCCGATATTTAGTCCGAAATGCATTGGCATTTTCTGCATCTGCACTCAATCTTTAATTAATAAAATATTATAAAAAACGTGTACATTAAAAGAGATCAAGAATGTTTTCTATGCAAGAAATTTCATGCAGGATTCACAACTTAACGTGGATTGTTGAATTACTTTACGCAACCATAGAGTGGAAATGAGGGTGTGCAGCCCACCCCGAAGGCTTACTAGCCTAGGTCTCTTCATTTCTGAAGTGCTGATACTCTCCCATTCATTGAATAGGGAATTTGCTGAAAAGTATTACTGACCTCTCCCATTTCACCCCAGCGTGCATTATACCAGCTAAGGAAGAGATCAGACTTCATGTTCAGACAAATGCTGTCCTTTCTGCTCTCTGCTAAGACTACCAGCGAATGAAAACAACCTCTTTACACATTCAATTAAAAAACGATGTGCACACAGCTCATCTTCATGCTGAAAGCAACCCCTGAAATCATTTTTCCTCTAAAAAAGTCTCACCTGGTGGTACTTTTTGTTTTCTGTGCCACAGAATGACTGCCATTAATTGCATGCTCTCTGTATTTCTCTGCTTCTCATCTCCTGCATTTCTTCGCCCCTCTCAACCTACACCCTATCTCTCACTCCCTCTTCCCCTCTCTTGGTTTACCGTTCTAATTCATCCATCTCTGACTGTGTCTCCCCCCAACCTCCCTACCCGTACCTTTCAGTCTCGTCCTTTACACTCCACTGCGTCTCTTTCATAGTGTCTAATACTCTCAGACTCTCTTCCCTTCTCTGCTACTCATGACTCCATCCTCCCTTTCAACTTGGTCTCTACTCCCCGCTCCCCCGTTCACCCACACTATATGTTAGTCGCCCTCTGTGGCCACCTGCCTCTCCCTGTCTGTTGTAGTCTGTCTCTAATCTTAATCTGTGTGCACTACCTTCTATGTAACATCGGTCAGTCCCACCTCTCCCTTCATCTGTGCCAATATCTGTTGCCAAACCTATTTTACTGTGTGTGGCCATCTCACACGCTGCTCCCTACTGTTGTGTGTCCTCTTTCCCTGTCACCCACTCCCTGTTATTCTTTCTTCCTGCCCCAACGCTCTGTCTATTCTCCTGTAGCCCTCTGTGCCCATCTTTTCGTGTTCATGTCCATGGAGAAATAAAAAGCTCTGCAGCAGAAAACCGGCCACCAAGTAGGCATTAGATTATCGTTTTTTTTAGGGCGTGGGGCAGTTTAGAATGTGGACTGCCCCGCTGTACAGAGTGTGGGTAGCCAAAGTTTGGGCTAGCATCTTTTAACAGTAGCGCAGTACTGTGAGCTGAGGTCTGTGCGTCGGTACGTGCGCGCATTGGATTTGGATCTTTGCCAGGTGCTGTTGAGAAAGCCATGTTTTGAGAAATTTGCTAATCTAGAGAATTGTGGGGGCATTGCGAGCCGATACCGGGTCCATCGATGGTACCCCTGTAAGCACACCCCAGGCTTCCAGTAGCACAACGCCTAGTTGCATATTGCAACCCACAGTTTAGTAGACGACCCCCATCCCTAGCCAGTTACCTGCCAAATAGTGAGGTGGTGTTGCGTAGGGCCCCAAAAGGAGACCTTATCCCCACCTGGCAATGAGCCACCAAATCATACAATTCAATCATGTTTTCAAGAGCAATTTCAATGGCGAATATTGTTTTTTCTGAGAAACCGACAGGGTTTTGCTAATTATTTTGTCGCCTATTCCGTCCTAATTCATGCATGGCTTTTCTTGCATCAGTAGTAAAACCTTTCGAAAATCGAAACTACAGGCGTTTTCTAATGCACATTTGGCCTCTTTACTAGTTTGAGGGTTCAGTACGTTTTTGGTAGTAATTCCGTTACTGCTTCCTGTTTTTAGCGGTGTCGGAATTACTGCTACTTTCACCCCACGGCTCATTTCTGAGTGGGATATAAATTCTGCACCCCAATGCCCAAAAGGCGGCATATTTACCACTGGTGGAATTTCCATCCAAGGTACACCAGCCTAATCTCCTATGGACTCCAAAAATGGGGATTGCACCCTCGGGCCGCCACTCGTGATTGAAGACGAGGCCATTATCTTGGTCGACACTAGGTGAAGTGAAATGTTTGTTAGTTGATGCTCCTTACCACAGGTTCATGTTTTGGCTAAGACAGAGTTTCAGGGAGACAGTGGACTGTAACGGGAGTCAACAATTAAAATGAAATTGTGGCCATGTGAAATGACGTCTCACGTGATGCTTTTTAGCAACTTTTTAGTCAACATTTTACGTAGTCACATTTACATCTCTTAAACAGCAATCTTTTGTACAATTCGCAGGTATAAGTCCCCCTGCTCCCTACCCCGTTCTCTCATTAGTTCATATCACTTTGTAGGGGTAGATGTTGCATGTTTTGAGCATGATTCATGGAATATTTGCCCGGTTCAAAGTGAATTTGCACTGCTGAAAAGTGACTTTGCACGGCCGACGCAAACCCTGATTCATGGAACCGTGCAAATCGTATTTTTTCAGTGCAAAGTCCGGGCAAAGTCAGCGCATAGTCATTTTTGCAGTTCAAAATGACTTTTCCCAGCAAAAATACACTTTATTATTATTTTATTTATTTATTTGTATGGGTTACACATAACCTTTACAAAAAAGAAATTCAATACATATTCCAAAAAAAAAACACATATCGCCAAATCAAAAGTCGAGAAAAATAAAGAATTTTCATTAAAAAACCCACAAAATTTAAGACAGTATGCAAAGTTTGTTTTTCAACAGATACCATAAAACACTTACACTTCTACAAACCACAAACAACATTGTCCTCAATATGTACAGTACGTTTTTTTACAATACACTTTGCAAAGTTACATGAATCAGGGTTTGTGTCGGCAGTGCAAAGTCACTTTTCAGCATTGCAAATTCACTTTGAACCAGGCAAATATTCCATGAATCGGACCCTATATCTTGAGGTTAGTTAGTATGCGGAACAGCTTTCAGTAGCTTTAAATGTCCGTAAGCTCAATAATTCATAGGTTCCCCAATCTCTTAAACTTGTGTACACTTTCTCTGATTCGAGCTATGAGCTTTCCATGGCTATTATTTCCCATTCTTTTCTTGTGATCTAGAGGCCGACCAATGGGCCCTCTTGTTTTGCCCACACCGCTTCCATAGCTGTTTCTGCTGCTAAAATCAGCCCGGCTCCCAGGGCCTCGTGTCTACCTCCCCAGTCCCGTTCTCTTTCACATGAAGATGTTTTGAGAAGAAATGTATTTTAGTACTGTGTACGCACTGGCACTTTGTACTGGCATGTTATGTGTAAGGGATTAAGTGCATTTTTATATTCGTGTTTAACTTGTGTTTACTATATTGTATGTTTTAATAAGTGGTAGGTGATGTGTTCAATAATTTGAGTTGCATTAGTTCTATACCCGATGTGGAATGGATTGATAAAATCAATGTGCAATTCATTGAAGGATTTTGTTTTTAAAGAACAGGTTCAAATCATTTTGTGAAAATGTATCTAATCTGAAACACACAATATCAACTTCCCTTGTCTTTGATGAGAGATTAAAACATCCAAGTGTTGCTAAAAGCCACTCGTAACCAGGTAGTAAATCCACCAGACAAGAGGCTGTAATGGTAACAGTACTTGGCGGTATTTCCGCAGGAATGACGCAAAACTCACAATGAGGCCCACTCCATGTTAATAGCAAACTAACTACCAGAGGTACCACATTTTTTTTAATATTGACATTTTATTTTTAATTTCAAACACATTAACAAATCATAATCTTATTCCCATTAACCAAAAACATTTCACAGACTACCTCACTGCCCGTCGTGTGAACGCCTCTCCATAGCACTCTAAGATCAAGGCGCAGAAGAGTGGTCAGTGGTGTCTGGGGTCTAGCGCCCCCTGCAATTGTGGTCTGCTGCCTTTAGCCCCCCTCCAAGCAGCAATCCAAGGTGCTACGACACTCCCACTGTAACTCTCCTGGGTGGTTGCCTCAAGCATAATCCCACCTGCAGCTGTGACCGGACCGGAGGACCACAAGACTCATTGCATTACAGCAACCCTCTGCCCAGTACAGCTCGTAAGGTGGAGGAGCCAAGACAGGAGCCTAGTCCTGTAGAACTGGCTCCCAGCACTGTCCACATGTGTCAGACAAGGAGCAGGCAGCCTTCAACCAGCATCAACCAACACGGTAGAAACAATACAAGCACTAACAGCTAAGACTCCCTCCACCCTCTTTCAAAACACTTAAACTTGCACCAATAATAATGCCAACCGGCCACTGCAGGCATGCAAAACAATCTCTAGGAAATCAAGTGTAAATCCTATCTCACTTCACTGAATACTGTAATGTGAAACCTAGGCCTTTTTCCCACTATCCAGGAAACTCAAATCTAGTTGTGTCTCTCTCATGTCTGCCACTTCGTGAATCCTAGGCCTTTCTCCCACTATCTGGGGAACTTAAAACTAGGTGTGTTCCTCTTATCTGTGCCATTTTGTGAATCCTAGGCCTTTTCCCCCACTATCCAGGAAACTTGGATCTAGGTGTGTCTCTCTCATTTCTGCCACTTTGTGAATCCTAGGCCTTTTTCCCACTATCTAGAAAACTCGTATCCAGGTGGGTTTCTCTCATGTCTACCATTTTGTGAACCCTAGGTGCCATATCACAGTATCATTGAATACTGTAATGTGAATCCTAGGCCTTTTTCCCACTATCCAGGAAACTCAAATCTAGGTGTGTTCCTCTCGTCTGTGCCAATTTGGGAATCCTAGGCCTTTTTCCACTATTCAGGAAACTCAAATCTCGGTGTGTTCCTCTCGTCTGTGCCATTTTGGTAATCCTAGGACTTTTTCCACTATCCCCCGTCCCAAACTTACCAGCATGCCAGGTCAGTTCATCTCCCCTCCCAACCAACCGAACACAAGCTGCGTTACTCCACTAACAAAGCTTAGAATTCTGACACCACCCCGTTTTAGACCCTCCATCCACAGGAAAGAGGAACACCAGAACGCCAACCCACAACCTGGGCAGCCACCCCCCACCCCGACCGCCTGAGCAAAATTCACACACCCTAGAACTATATCAAGCCTGGAAGCACCTAACTTATTCACACTGCAGAATAAGGACACCCCAGTCGGCCTGCCAACAGCAGCGCCTCTATCAACACCGCCTCTGGGCTATACCCCAAGTACAAAGTCGCAAAGACACAGAGTGTACACCACTATATCCATCCAAACCCTGCAATGTCCTACAGGTGGGCTAGAGCCCCTGTGACCTTCTCTCCAAACTCCAAATCATCTTCCCACCAAGGGTCACCACATGCCTCAACACAGAACAGGACGACACCAAAGAAAAACGGAACAAGCAACAAACCTAATGGAACCCCACCCTCTTCCAGTAGAAACTGCCGCAAATACTGAATACACGCCAACAACCTCTGCAGGCAACAGGACAAACAGTGTAAGAAGAGAAAAGTCCCTATATCCAACACTGTACCCAGCAACTGAACACGCACCACAACATCTCAATGCAACGGACATGGCTAGGCATGCCAAGAACATACTGGAACCACACAGAAGAAGAGAAACTAAGAGAAGAGATGGGAACAAAACCAGCACCCTCACTCCTTATATCACAAAAAACAAGGACACTGCCACCAACCACACCAATAAATAGAAGAAGAAGAAGCAGAAGAAATCAGCAACCCAACCCAACAATGAATTTAACATACCGCTTCAACGACGAAGCAGACCCCTCGGAGCTCCTATCAATCCGTAACAGCAACACAGAAACATCAACTGAACAACCGCAAGACAAAACAAACACTAAAAAATAAACCAAACCCCATCAAAGCGATCCACTGCAACCTAATCAATGCAAGATCAATGTCCAAACATGCCATAGAGATTTACGACCTCATGAGCGACGGATGTATCGACATCCTATTCATAACAGAAACGTGGCTAGACAACAACTACAAAATTACACTGCTTAACTGCCTTCCTGACAACTTCAAGTGCTCACAGGCAAACAGGAAAAACAAAAGAGGAGGAGGACTTGCAATAGCATACAGAGAACACCTGAAAATCAAAACATATGAACCACTAAGAATCACAAACTGCAAATCCCCAATCCTTCACCTGACAGCAGACCCCAAAACAAACCTCAAATTAATTCTGGTTTACAGACCGCCGACATACGAAGCAACCTTCGTGGACACTTTCACAGAAGCCATTACCAACCTAGCCATCGAGCAGGAACACCTGATAATTCTCGGAGACAACCTCTCTGACTACTTTAATAACAAAATCAGCACCATCCACCAAATCATACAAAGCAGACCGATCAACCAAAACCCACAATCCACCCTCCCAACCAAGGATCATCAGAACAAACTCAAAAACGTCCCCCAAATATCAGTAGAGACTTTCACCAAGCTGGTAAGAAATAGCAACAAAGCAGGCTCCTCCATGGACCCCGGCCCCCAGACATATACAAGTCAATCCTCACTCAAGCCACACCAATGGATAACTACAGAAACCTTTTCAATGTATCACTTTCAACAGGGAAACTACCACGGTATTTTAAATCGGCATACATCACACCACTCTTCAAGGACACAGCAGGCAATGTGGAAGACCTCTCCAACTACAGGCCCATCTCAAACATCCCCTACCCAGTGAAACTACTCGAAACCTACGTCTATAGAATAACACAAGAACGCATAGAAAAACACCTACTGCTGGACCAGACACAAGTCGACTTCATACCTATGAGGGGGATGGATACGGCACTCCTCTCTATATTGGACGACCTAAAGACAAATGCAGTCTCAGACACAAGTGCAGCTCTGATACTTCTGGATCTCTCTGCAGCATTGAACACAGTCAAGCATGACATCCTCATCAGGAGACTGAAAGAAATAGGAATCAATGACCTAGCCTTACACTGGATTAAATCATTCCTAACAGACAGAACAGAAACCGTCTTGTAAGTGACTTCAATGCAGCACTCCAACCAAGTCAATGCCTAGTCTGGGATGCCCAATGGAAGCCCTTATTTATATATTTTTATGTCAAAGTT
Source organism: Ambystoma mexicanum (assembly GCF_040938575.1). Taxonomy (NCBI): domain Eukaryota; kingdom Metazoa; phylum Chordata; class Amphibia; order Caudata; family Ambystomatidae; genus Ambystoma; species Ambystoma mexicanum. The sequence goes on from NC_090930.1 coordinate 1,121,194,810, forward strand.
CTTTAAATCTGGATGATGAACCCTTATATAACGTCCCTCTCTTTGAATCCCCCTGACCTCACTGAGCCAAGAAGTAGGTTTGTTTTGCAAATTAAAAGATTTATTTGAAGAATTAAACAATATATATATATCACACTTTTATGAACAAAATAATATTTGAATAGCACACTTATGAATATGGACGGTAATCAACAAGGGGTAATATTACACAACTGACAATCTCTCTAATCACTTAGGAGTATGAATATGAAGGATACTGTAGCAGAGAATACTTTATGTGATTCCAGGAAATGCAATAATGGGAAAGAATGCCACACAGAAATAGACTCGATATGATTTCAATCAAAATATAATATGGTCACTTTTTCCCCTGTGATTACTCACTCCCTCCTATGCAATCTAAAGAGATGGAAATGAGGGCACACAGGTTTCAGGAACACAATCAAGGAGCCAGTTCAATTCCAGTTCCCCCAGCAAGCTTAGAGAAACAGGTATGATTTTAAAACAGGCAAAAATACTTTTGAATGTGATTGCAGTGAAAGTGAACATATGCTAAATGGATTTTAATTCACTAAAGGAGATTAAGCACTAGTGAGAATTACTTTAGATTGGTTCAGGTCAACACTAGCAATGATTCATGAATGATTATCAAATCGAAAAACGAAATTCAACAGTGGAAATCAAGAAACAGCTAATTTGACAGAAAATGAAATTAAGCCAAATTGCAATTCGCTGCAATTTTTCCGCGTTCGTAATTCGTGATTATGGAAAAACTATAATGAATGTTGTTTTGTTGGAAAGCCAAGGATCTTAGCTTTAAAATGGCAGTTAAATTTCGCTTCTAGGACGTGCGGTTCAAAAGTTACAGAGTCAAGATTTCAAATGACAAATTGCGCTTTACAGATTTGAAATCAACAGGATGGACACAAGATTTTATAATGCAGTAATGGTAGGTTAACATGGATGGAAGAGGATTACTTTAAACTAAGAGATTGGTTATGGACAGTTCTAGACTAGATACTCACTCCTAGCTTTGGAATGGAATGGGCCTCGTCAAAGATCTGGTCAAGGGGTTTGGCTTCACTCTCGCCACCAGACGGTCTCAGCCTCTGGGTTCTGCGTTCAGCACTGCATGGAGGTCTGCGGCCTCTTGAACTGGATCTGACGGGTCTTGGATTACAGCACTGCTTTCTGGGTCTGGACCTTGGTTCTAGCACAGGGTTCTTGGCTAGAATATAACAGCTCAGCCCAGCTGTTGAATGTGAGAATCAGGTTTGCAAAAGATTCTGAAGCCTGCTGAAAAGGATTCAGCTTTTGGTTTAGGCCTCTCTGCTTCAAGGTTCTAGAGTTTGGGTTCTAGAGTTCTGGTCTCTGGATCTAGATCTGGAGTCTGGAGTGTCTGTCTGAATATTGTCTGGATCTGGTCTGGCAGAGTGCTTCACAGGAATCGGTGAGTAATGGAAAAAAGTGTGCTCTCTCTGGGTCCCAGCAGTCCCTATTTAAGTGTTTCCAAAGGGGGTGGGAAGGCTGATTCTACATGCCCAACCCTCTAAGGATTTGATAGGTTAGAGGATTTCCCGTCCCCTGACTGGAGAAAGGATCAGCGTGTCATGAGGTGTCATCATGATGCTGCCATTTACCATCTAGGGAAGAAACTCCCCTTTGTTTTTAATAATTTTTCATAACAAACATATTTCCAAGGTGCCCAACTTGTTCATAATACATATACACATCACAGATTACTTAAGGTACATTCTTGTCCAACTCTGATCTTCCTAAGAGCTTTAGTTCCGAAATGACAACTTATTTGTGCTTTTGGTGAGTTTCCCAATATTGGTTCTGCACCAAATTTGATACATGCATGCAGCTCCTCTCTGGGCATATAACTGTAAGTTCTTATGTTCATAGCAACAACACTGCAGCTGTGATATTAATAATTCCAGGGTTTGGTCTCAGAACATCACACAGCGTCCAACTTAGTCTTAAATTTTGGGTGAATTTTTCATTTTAAGAATCCCAACGTTTCATATTTTTGTCAGCTTGGTAAAATTTGTTATACGTAATTTTATAAAACATACATTTGCCGGGCTACCTGAATCCACAATGGTTTGTCTCCGTCCCTAGATCTGGCTGCCTCAGAGGTCACATGTCCTGTCTCTCCCGGAGCAGTTGTTGACCAGTCACACCCAAATCAGTATATTCTATTCATCCCAAAGCCCCATTGTCTTGACTGAGAGCAACATGCCAGGGTGCCTTGGCTAGTTCCTGTTCACACCAGTCTGTCAAACTCTTGGCCAAGGGCAGAAGGAAGCTTCTTTGTTTAGGGATAAGGTGTGAAGGGTTCCCATGAACAGAAGACCTCTTGAAGTTTTAACTAAATCAGATTACCTTCTAGTCAATTGCAACATAGTTCCTTGTAAAAATAATATATTTATAAACTTAACATAAGCACCCTATCTTTAAATCAAGTCTTTTTCAACAATGAAATCACTGTGTGGCACTCTATATGGCATTTTGATGGAATTCTCTTCTTTGGCATATTTAACTTCTGAAACACAGCTCTCCTGTCAGAATTATAAATCGCCAGCACCTGACAGAGGCGAGTAACGGTTCTACACCCATTTTGACAGCTGTATTTCCATCAAATATCTTTAAAAGTGGATTTTGTTCTAATAACACATGATTCTTTCTGACATTGGATTTATGTGGATTCTTGCAGTATAATGATGTAGAACACCCAACAGGAAGGTTGGATCTTTTTAGGTGGTTTGTGAGCTATGATTTTAGCACTTTTTGACAATCAAGGACACAGATTCCCAAACAGCTCTGTATTTCTTTTGCAATCAGCATTGCTATTTCCAAGTGGTTTCAGGCTGCTTTGTGGGTAGCCCAATGGTGGTGTTTGGCATTGATCTCCTGTGCTCACTAAGATAGGCAAAAGTGGATGACAGCCTATTTTTCAGGTTTTCACTGCACATTTTCTGGTGATTTCTAGCAAGCAGCATGCTTTCCAGTGGCCATTATGATGTTTCTGCTGCCAGTAATGCCTAGTGATGTTGCAGGGCTTGGATGAGTGGGTTGAGACATCCCACGGTCTGGATTAAACTTTTTAAAACCTCTACAAGGGAAACCACTTGTGGAGTACCACAAGGATCCTCCTTAACTCCACTGCTCTTCAAAATCTACCTGACTCCACTAATCAAGCTCAAAAGTGCCAAGGACGAGTATGCTCGTCCTTTTTGCATAGACTTGCATAGTAGCCTGGTACTTAAGGGGTTAAAAGACACGGCTTCACATGCCACAACTACGCTGATGACACACAGATCATCTACAAAATACAAGACACACTAGAAAAGACCACAAAGCTGGAAAACTGTCTACAAGAACTCTACAGTTGGATGAACACAAACAGCCTAAAACTCAACCGAGGCAAAACAGAAATAATGGTTATACCCAAAAAACGATTACTACATGCCATTTCTGACAGAACTAGGAACAGCACTGGCGCCGTCAACGACAGTAAAAACCCTTGAAGTCCTGATGTACAACAAACTAACACTAGAACCATAAATGAATGCAATAATAAAAAAAAAATGTCTTCCTCCTTTCACCCATAAAACAAACACCATCATCTCCCTCATGTCCAGAATAGACTACAACAGCAGCCTATGCATTGGAATGCCCAAACCCCTACTAAAGAAACTACAATGATTCCAAAAACGCAGCGTCCAGACTCCTGTTCAGACTAACATGAAGAGAACACATCACACCAGCGCTGAAAACGCTACACTGGCTACCAATAAAACAATGAATAAGGTTCAAAACAATGTGCATAACTCACAGAACAATCCATGGCCACGTAGCAGTGTTCCTAAAAAAGAAAATAACCATCTACCTTCCGGCTAGACCACTCAGATCAAGCAACGACGTTCGCCTAGAACCAAAGCCATACAATAAAAGAAAATGTGGAGGGTCGTCTTTCTCTCACATAGCAGAAAAAACCTGGAACTGCCTCCCTAAAAACATACACAATACAAGGAATCTCCTGTAATACAGGAAACAACAGAAAACTACTTAGAACTTGGCTCTTCACATCAGAAGTGAACGACTAGGAAAACAAAGACTGCGCTGGAAATAGACAAGGGACATTGAGCAATACAGGCAGCACCAAGGGCTCCAGAGCACCTTCCCCAATGGGTAGAGACCCCCAAAAAGAAACCCAGGAAGGGGCCCAAATCCTGTAACTTAACCATCGCTAGACTGTGGGCGAGGGGAGGCCACCTCAACCTCTCATGCTCACATACCACTAGACGCAACAGGGGAAAGCCACCATCCTGTGAAGTGCCTGTCGGCTAGAGTACACATAATATCCAACAACACAGGACGATCAGAGATGAGAAGCACAGAAGTCCAAAACAAGGAGGTAAGAATAGACAAGAAAAAAAATTTAAAAAAAAGAAAAAACCACTAACTCAAGTCAATTTTCTGCATACACTTCTCCAACGCACCCAACCACAGCTCTGCAATGCAATCCACACACACTTCACCACACTGCAACAACATACAAACAACACATAACCATGCACAAAAGCACATGGGAATTGGACAAATCCGAAAAACTGAAGCTCTTTGAACGGTGCAAACCGAATTGAAGATGCAAACAGAACACTGCAACTCTCACTTTACCTGTTCCCGCTATACCCTACTAGCCCCATCATTCGCCTCCCCCTCACACCCTCCATTGCAGATCCACCAGAGTGCCAGGAGACCACTCCAGTGGTGATAGTGCGCAGTAAAAATAAACATCAACATTAGAATATACCCATATCCTGAACTAACAACTAAGTGAGAACATGGTGGTATTCAAGGAATAGCCAACGTAGTGAATGTACATGCTCGAAATGTATGGCAACTAATCAACATGAAATAGTCTCCAGGACATGACAAAAACTAACAGACCGCCAAGGTCACACGATCTACAATTCGATTCAAATTATCCATGCATTTCATTGCAAGTTAACCATATCTCATCAAATGTGACAAGAAACACATTCGTTGCTGCGCCACAACCGGACCGGAAGCAGACGGATGACTGGCAGAGCTTCCCGTCCAGCCCGTGAGGCCTCCTCTTTGTTGGGGGGAAGACTGACTTCGAGGCCCTGGAATAAACCAGTTGAGAAACTGAGCCGCCTCTTCTCGAAAAGGCCAGGTACCGTCTGACAGAAGCATCAATAAGTAAGTAGGGCGCAGTCTCTTCTTTCGTTTGTTGAGCTCGCAAGTGTCAAAAGCCCTCTCTTGGTGTTTTATTCATGCCCGGCTCCCATTTCCATACTCGATTTCAAGAATAAAGCCGAAGAAAAATTAATCTGGAAACAGTTTGCGGCTTTACGCTGGCCGCCGTCATCTCAGACAAAAGCGTCTACTGACAAAGAACACGTGCTGGTTTTGTTGTTGGTCCGTATATTTTACAACTGAAACTGTAGCTGCGACATTGCAATTCATTAGGGCCTCTGCGTCCTTCTCGCGTGGTTTGGCGTTGATGATGCAAACCTCCCACGAAGGCTTTGGCGGCTAGAGACAATGCAGCGACAGGGTGCTATGCCACACAACGACGCATCATGGTCGGGCAGAACGTTAGTGCCTTGGACCGGGCCGCTTCTTGCTCTTTGGGAAAGCTGCTTGAAGACGGCCAAGGCATCCATTCATATGTCTTATATAGCGCTGCACACCCAGAGCGCTGTAATAACAGAAGACACGATTGTACAACAGAGTGGTACATTGGAACGCTAGGCCTTCCTGGCCACGTGCAATGGCCATTACAGCACAATGAAATCGGGCCTGGTAAGCTCCAGGGGGCCACCCGGCACAAGGATTGTGTTTTTGCCAGACACACTGTCCACTACAGGAATATGAACTGCCATGGAAGCAGAATGCCATCTTCAGATACACAAAGGTTTTGCATTTGCCAAGTAAAATGCCCACTTAAAGGAAACTAAGCCTGAATTAGTGCTCATCATAATATCATCTGGCACAAAGATGTTTGTCTTGGGCAGGTAAAATCCCCAACACTGGCAAATGAACCCCTATTTAGTGAGCAACGTGCTATCACCAGGCCCTCCAGGTAAAATGCCCGCTGCAGGAAAATTAAGCTTGACCTGGTAAGATCAATGTTATTATATGGCACAATGATTTTGTCCTGCCACCTGACTGCATATCCTCTCTCCCAAGCCATATAACTGTACCCTTAATAAGTCCATCCTTCTAATGGCATAGAGGTTGCTGTGGCCCCTTGATGTACTGTGCTCCTTTGCTTCACAGGTAGGTCTGGGCTACACAGAATCCAATACCTTCCTACGTATGCATACACACGCATCAATGTGGCAGTTACACAGGCCCCGGAAATCTCTGTGCAAAGGTCGAGCAGAATGATGTTTTCTCTGTCAGGTAAAATGGCCACCACGTGAACCTTCGATCTGACCAGGTCAATTCTAGTCTGCCATACAAAAGAAGGGTTTTGTGTTTTCCAAGTAAAATGTACCTTGAATAAAAACCCTTGACTTGTACATTGGAGCTTGTCAAAATAATGGAATTATGACAGTGCATTTACTTTGGGCTCAGTACATACAATTATTTATACCGGAATTAATAGCGAGGGGGTTATGGAGCTAGCAAGCACACACACTGTTCCGCAGAAAGTATCACTTCATCAACCTTTTGGAGAGAGAGAGGTTGATTTTTTACAAATGTGCTACTAGTTGTAACATCCTTTTTCATCCAATGTATTTGGACATGGACCTTAAGTACGCGGTTCTTCCCACCCTCAGTTGTCACCTTTTCTCCTGCCTGCTAAGTGCCAGCCTGGGTTCCTGGTGCAGGGAAAATGATCATAATGGGCACGAAAACTAACATCCATTCCTTTATTCAGGGGTCTGCAACCTTTGGTTCTCCAGATGCTTTGGACTATAACTCCCATCAGATCTAGCTAGCATATGCAGGGATCATGGGAGTCGTAGTTTAAAACATCTGCAGAGCTGCAGGTTGCAGACCTCTCCTCTATTGGTTATCACAGCCAAACCCTGCACAGTAGCTTCACCGCAAGTTCTTCAGAACATTACATTTCTAAAATGCACCGTTTCTGGACATCATCCTAATCCATGCATCACGTAGCAGAACCATGACAATTGTTTTCCTGCTGTTCAATCGGTCTCCTTCATTTTAAGCTTAACAGGAAGTCAAGGAAAACTATCTGCTTCAATGAACGTGATTGTAAAGTAGTTATGTGCTGCACAAAACTGTGAAGGAATAAAAACAGCACTGGGAAACCATAAAAAGACCAGTCATTCAGATATAAATGAGGTAAAATGCCCAAGACTCTTCTGAAGGCCAACAAGTCAGGTGAGTCCCCAGGAGCCCCTAGCATCAAAATGTCTGCTGGTAAACACGATGTCTCTCATAGGCCAAACCCAAGGAGCTACCAGAAGGAGGAGCGGATTTGATTCAGTCCTTTGTAAGACTCATCATGGATCCTCGTGGTCACAGTCAGGAGCCCACACCTGTGTAAGAAACCACATGCGTTTTGGGACACCAACCACCTGTTGGAGAAAACCATTTACTACCATAATTTTCTTTGCTAACAAACACATTCGACAAGGTGAGAACTCACACTTCTGAATGCACTACATGTTATTCCCAGGACTCTAGTCGGCTGGACTATTGTAATGGCCTCTATCTTGCTTGGCCAAAAGGTCTCGTCCAGCGGCTTCAAACTCTCGCTGCTCGGCTGGCCACTGTATCCCGTATAGAGGTCACATTACTCCAGTCTTGCTCTTACTACCCTGGCTTCCTGTTGCTCAGCGCGTGAAGTTTAAATCACTGTGTCTGGTTCACCCGGCCTTGTCGCGCCTGGGAGCGGAGTATCTCCGTGATCAATTCTGCCACTATGTCCCTAATCAGCTTTTGCGTTCTAGGTCTGCTGGCCTGCTTTGTGTACCTTCCTCCCGCCGCTCTCGAGTGGGAGAGCGGCCTTTCTCTGTGGCGGCAGCTCAGTTATGGAGTGACCTGCCACCCGCACTTAGAAATATCTCTAATCATCTACAATTTAGGTGATCCATGGAAACCTTTCTCTTTTAGGCTACAGTGTTTAGCTACGTGGGCTCCCAGCGCCAAGATACCTTCGGGTGGAAGTGCAATTTATAAACTCTGATAACATAACATCATAATGCCCCACACAAATAGTTCAAATAAATGTCCATGCCCGCATTTAACAATGGCACACAATTGACCCAGAACAGGCTAGAGCAAGGTTGCGCAAAAAGTCCTTGGTGAGTTCTCCATAAGTTTTCGTAAACGAATATGTTATGTTAGATAGATTTGTAAAGGGTGTTGACACCACAGGTGACTTCCTGGCGCTGACCCAGGTAGACGAGGTTTGAGTCTTTTGAAACTAAAAGCAAAGAAGGACAGCCAGGTTTTCCGTTTGAGGCCGAACAGATCAATGGGTTTCAGAATGGGATTAAAAGTGTCTGACTTGGAAGGGGCAAGAACCAATAAGGCATGTCTCTCTTACCTGGAAAGTCGGAAATGGTGTACAGAGAGAGGGAGTTGGCTGCAAGAGCAGAAGGGGCGAGCAAGGGATTTTTGTACAGGAAGGAGTGGAATTCAGGGCTGATATTATGAATGTCCCTGAAGTTCATTCAATATAGAGGACTTGCTGCTTAATCTGAAGCTGGTGACGTTTGATTAGGAAAGGATGTGTATAAATATGTTGTTTGAGAGGGGACAGTTGAAGATGGGATGAGGGGCTGCATTTTGGGTGACCAGCAGGTGTTTAATGGAGTGAGCAGGGAGACAGAGAAATAAGAAATTGGGCTAATCAAAGTGGGATGGAATTTGGGGGGGACAACACATCAGCGATACAAGTAGAGTGAGAGAGGAAGAGGACGATTAGGCGAGGAAGGTATAAGTCTCAGGATGAGAACACCTAAGTAATTTGGGGTGTGAAGGTGAGGGTGTTGTTAAACTTCATGCCAAGGTTTTTGACCTTAGGAACTGGGGTTAGGCACACACTCAGAGACTGGGGCCAAACAAATGGGCCCCAGAGCTTATTGGGGCTACCACCAAGAGAGTTAGCATGCGTCCAAGAGTAGACAGACACTATGAAGTGTTGGAAGCTAGAGGCATTGATTAGGGTCTGGGTATCATGAGCATTCGTAAAAATGAGAAGCAAAAGTGGAGATGAGAAAGTGACGGGGTTTACCATGAAGTCTAAGCAAGTTACGAGACAGAGACAGATAGAGACACCATGTGGAACACCACAAGGGAGTGAATGGGGGTAGAAGAGAAGGGAGACATATTGGGAACAGTTGAATAGAAAAGTTGAGAGCCAGGCGCATTTGTGGCACTTGTGATGCTGTACAGATGAAGGCATGAAAGCAGGATGGCATGGTACATGGTGTTGAGGCAGGCCCATAACACCACCTCATCAAGGGTGACACAAGGATAGATTGAGTGCTGCAGCCCAGGAGAACCCCAGCTTGGAGTGGGTGATAGAGGCAGAAGTGTTTAATGAAATATTTGAAGGTGGGAAGTGATGACAGATTCCAGGATTTTGGCTAGGGGGTGAAGAAGGGAGCTGGGGCAGAAGGTGGCTGTATAAGAGGATTGAGTGAGGGTTTCTTAAGAAGAGGGATGGTGCATTTGAAAGAGGAGGGGACTGAGCCCGAGATGGGTCAGAATTTGATAATAGGAAGATGTTCCTCATAGACAGATGAGGAGCACAGTTTAAGTTATTGCTTATGCTCAAGGGGAGAGCCAGATTTGAGTTCAGAGAGATGAAGAGTGAGGCTGTTCAAGGACAGTGGGATAAGGGTCAAGCACACACCAGGAGTGGTGATGCGCTGAGGAGATCTGAGGGTAGGGGAGTGGGAGGAAAAGTGGTAGGAAGACTAATAGTAGATTACATTGGTTCGACTTTCTCTATGAAGAAATAAATCAGGAGCGAAACTGAAGAAGTGGATACTATAGAGATTGAAAAGGTGAAGAATAGAGAATAGTTCTTTTTGAGAACTGCCAGCTTGTTCAGTGAGGCAGACTACGGCAAGCGTTAAGTGGTGTTGATAGTAGAATTGTAGCGTTTTAGTTTCGATAATAAGCTTTAGTTGTGGGGGTAGAAGCTGCATTAGTGCAGTTCAGTGGTTCTAGTGGCAGATCTAAGATCTGAGAATTCAGGGATGAACCATTTAGGGAAAGGAGGGTGGGATGTGCAGGTGGTATTTTTTAAAGCAATAGAGAGAGCTAGGGCAGAGATGATCCAAGAGGTGAAGGAGAAGAGGCAGGACTCGATGCCGGTAGAGGACAAGGGGTAGGTGTTGTCCAAGTTGGTGTGAAATTCAGCAATGTTACGTTTATTTCAAGGGTGGAAGGAGAGATGTTGAGTGGAGGGAGAAGGGGACCGGTGGGGGAGGGAAGGGGTATCATAAAAAGGTGTCCTAGTGGTCAGTCCAGATAAGCAGGAGAGGAGAGGACTTGTCAAGTTCTGGTATGCTTAAGATCAGGCCCAGGGTGAATTTGGTGACATGGGTGGGGCCAGATTCCACCTGGGAGAGATTGTAGATAGACATATTCCCAAGAAGTGAGTGGAAAGCAGTAAGGGATGGGCAATTAGTCCAGATATTGAAATTGCTAAAAGTCAGCAGGTGGGAGGAGGAAGTAGCACGGAAGGAGCAATTGTCCAGAAAAGGTAGTGTGAGGGAGAGGAGATTGATGGGCAACTAATAAAAAAACATCAAGGGAAGGAGGTGTAATAATCTTTGTGGGCCTCATTCCTGCTGAGGTGGGTTGGTGAAACTGTGTGGTTGAGATGCGGAGAGAGTCACACAATATAATGGCAGCACCACTGCTTGAGGAGAAGAAGCAGTTGGCATGGAGGATTTTGTAGTTGGGGGGACAATAAATGCGGGTCTAGGACTGCACCAAAGCCATGTCTCAGTCAAAATGATATGTTCGGGGTGTGGGTGGAAATGAAGTTAAATATTTTAGGGGCATGTTTAGGGAGTAAATGAACGTTGACAGGGGAAGCAGAAAGAGGGGGGAGGTGAGAGGCAACCAGAGGAAGCGAGAGACATAGAGGGCAGAAGAATGCAGAGTAAAGGGAGATGCCTAGGAGTTCAGAACTATAAGAGGTGGCAATGCCAATGATGTTATGAATACCCAATGGAGAGGGGAATTGGGAGTGTAACGGTAGGAGAGGAGGACAGCGCGAGAGTAGGTAGGCAGGGCGGACTTAAAAGAGGTGTGGGGATGTACACGTATGTGGGCACAGAGAGGTGTGTTGTGTGCCCTGACTCAGCACGGGCAGGCAGAGACCTGTGCACCTGATAAACACCTATGGTTCTCCCACAGTTTAACCGAAGAGCAAGCAGAGTAAAAGTCATTGGTGCTCAAAGGCATTTAGAAGACTGGTTCTCTCACAAGTCTTATCAGCGTAAGCCAGCTAAGATGCTGCCATCCCAAGCCATGAAAAATATGCACAAAACATCAGCGGTAACTCACTGTAATTCCATAACGCAGAATTACTGTCGAAAAGCAACTCTGCGTGGTAATTCTGCCAAAACTTGGTGGAATTTCCGTTGGTGGAAAATGGGTGGAGTTACCGAATGGTCATTTTGCTGGTGGAATTAACGCTGAGCAGAAATGGTGTCATTCTACAAGTGGGAATTTCAGTGGTGGACATTTTGAAAAATACAATTCATCCTGAATCACCCATTTCCGGTAACCACCTGAAGGCAGAGCCTGTGGCAAACATGTCCCAGGACAAAGGCAAGGGAAAGGTGCAAGAAATGCGCCAGTGTAAGCCAAAATTAATAGAGGCAGATTTGCAGGTCCTTGCTGATGAGGTTGTGAGCCATGAAGAGGAGCTGTTTGGGGCAAGCCAACAGAAAATCTCAGGCCAGAGGACAAGTGCCATATGGTCTGGCATAAGGGACACGTTGGTGGGAGTTGGCACGATACAAGGTGACAACGAGGACTGTTGGAAGAGGTGGAAGGACCTCAAGGCCACGGTCTGCAGCCTGTTGTCCATCCACCGGACGGAGACAGCTGTCACCGGAGGCAACACAATGGAGCCTCTAAACCCCACCCCACGCCATGGGAGGAAAAGGCAAGCAGCAGCATCCACATGGAAGTCATTTAGGGCATAGGAGGAGCCGAAGCGGGAGGAACCAGTCAACGTGAGGCTGGTGAGTATGAAGGACAACTTTCCAATGACAATGCATGTCCCGACTCCCTAGCCTAAGCATGTGACAGCCTGCATAATCAGATGGTCAGAATCTCCAGGCCAATGGCCTACCAAATTGCACTGTGACCAATGGCACAGCAGCAACATGCATGTACTATCGAAGGTGGGACACCCTGTCCTCGTGACTGTGAAAATAGAAATGTACCATATCATATACAGACACGTCACCCCACGCAATCAACAGATGCACCCCTCAGGACAGGAAATGGCCATGTGCCAATAGAAACCCCCAAGTGCCCACATCCATCATTGAAACACCCAAAAACCAATAAACCCACAAAGGAAACATTAACACCAGTGACTGGCATGACACATGTCCATGGCATGTGAACAAGCCATCTGCCAATGAGAGCCTGCATATGAGGCAGGGCAAGTATTTATGTCACCACACCCTAGTCCAACCGTGCAGTGGCAGCGCGTGCTGCCTAATTACCTACTGTGCCCATGTCCTCTTCTGACCATGCTGAGCAATCCACAGATGAGACTTCACACCTAACACCATTTCACACTGAAGATAGCCCTCACATCCTGCAAGGTGTGTATTCCCTAGAGGGAATATATGGAAAAAGTATGCTACGCATCCTCTAGTACCCCATGTGTCTTGGTCAGCATGCATCACAGTGCACAAGTGTCTTGCTATGCCATGAAGAAGTATGCATGACAGACCTCACATCATTCATCACCCAACAGGTTCACAGTCCACCCAGGGAGATGAATCCGGCCTCAGTACATCACAGGGCACTCCATTAGGTGCAAGCACCTCTGCGCACCACAGCCATGGAACGAGCAGGCAGACATCTGGGACAAACCCACCTGGCACAATCAGCATCAGCAGTAGCATACCAGCTGCACAAAGCAGCCACACTTCCAGCATCCATCCAAATGTGGCTACTGACTCCACTGACAGTGTTGCTGATGCCACTGCTGGCCTACCACCTGCCACCAGCACAGTCAGCAAGGTTGATACAGCTGCACACCCACCTGTTGCTGAGGCTACTACTCTGCCCAACCCAACGGAGACACATGAGGACGCCCATACCACCACAGCCATCCATGAGGTGGCACAGGAAACCACTCACCCAGCCCCTGACTCTCTGTCCGCACCTGAGCAATCGATCCAATGCCACCAGCGTCGGGACTATGACACAGGGACGTATAAGGATGGCATTGGACCAGTGGATACAGGCGATAGGGTGGCCAGCCCCCCTTGCTTTATCCACAGCTCTGTACAGACCCCTGACAGTGTGCCATAGCATTCTCTGTATGCCGTATGCAATAGACTCCACAAAATTGAACAACACCAGGAGCATATAGAGAACATAGCACAGCTGCAGCTCCAGCACCTACAGGTGATCAGGAATTCAGTGCAGGGCTCAACCCACAGAATCACAAGGGTCATGGACTGGCAGTGCTGTCACCTTTCTGTGGCAACTGCAGCTAACACTGTTGTGAGCCAGAGGGCCAGGGAGAGGACAGAGGCAATCGCTACATGCAAAGATAGCATGCAGAGTTCCCTGCTCTCAGGCCCAGGTGTCTGAGGCTTCCTCCTCTGTCACCCCCACAGAGGGCTCTCTGGCTGGCAGCCCCCATCGCTGCACTCTGAGGAACGTGGTGAACACACAGCCAGCACAATGAGGCTTGTTTTGACTTGGCATTCGTAAAGGGCACAAGGGAGGTTGGAGGGCAAGAGTGTTGGGCATTGAGTGAGGTCGGAGCCATGGGTGTTGGGGATTGTGGGAGGTGGGAGGGCATGGGTGTTTTATTCAATACATAAAAACAAAACGCATTTACACTTGAACAGATGCATGGACAATGATTTGTGAGTGAGTGTGAGAAATGTAATATGTTGATGTGCACAAATGAGTGAGGTAAGTGCTATCAAATGTGTTAAAAAGAAATAGCCAATGTGTTCTTGCTGCACAAGGGATCTGTCCCTCCCTCTTTATGCTCACTGTGTGGTGGCAAGTGATCCCTGGCATGTGAGTCATCATTCTCTGGGGGATCTATGCCAAGATGTCATCTGATGCACATGTTGTGCAGCATGGCAAAGACTACTACTATTTTCCCCACCGTCTCTGGCTTATACATCTGGGAGCCTCCTGTCAGAAGGAGACACAGGAAATGTCCCTTTAGTAGTCACAAGGTTCGCTCAATGCACAGCCAGGTCCTAATGTGTGCCTCGTTGTAGGCTTCCTCCTGCGGTGTGTGCGGATTGCAAACAGGTTTCATGAGCCATGGCAGCTGTGGGTATCCAGAGTCACCTGGCAAGAAAGAAAAGGGCATAGGTGTCATTAACAGAAATATGAGCATGTGTGGCATGTGCTCATGCATATTGATTAACAGTCCCTTACTGTATTTATGGAGTATTTGGGAACAATATGGTGGTCTAGCCCTACATTATTCACTGTCTCATGTACCACGGGGGGACATGGCCATGCCTCTTTGGGAATGTCCCTTTCACACATCACTGAACAACCAGATGTAAAAGTCATACACTGCAACAGGATTAACAATGAACGTGGGCATCATTCCGAGTGAGGCGGTCCGGAAATAAGGGGGCCGGTCGCACCGTACCAGCACCCTTTCTGGACCGCCACACTCCAACTCTGCCTTCCTGGGCTGCCAGGTACAATGGCCCCGGTAGGCAGAGTTGTCACAGAAGCACCGGCACTGTTAGGAATGGTGCTGGTGCTTCCATGACCCATTCCCATGGAGTTCTGTGGGACTCCATGGGAATGGGGACTTGCACTTTCCGCCGCCTGATATTCCGGGCCACCGGGACTTGTCCCAGTGGCACTGGGATATCAGGCAGCGGAAATGGTGTTTCGAGTTTGGCGGCAACCCGCCGGTAGTACCGGCGGGGTACCGCCGAACTAGTAATGAGGCCCAATGTCTGTGGAAGTCCTGTGCTGGTCTTTTATGCATGTGCCCTGAAGGGCGTATGGGTTATGTTGTGCACTTTGTGTTAGGATTCCTGCTCTTGGGAAATTACATGAATTGTTTGCAGCATAGATGCTGCCTGTCAGTATTGAACTATCATTGTGCACTGGTAAACTATGCTGTTCCCTGTGTAGGTATGGTTTCACTATGCATTGTGGTACATAGTTCACTCTTAGTGGATGTTGGGCTTAATTTTGAATCATGCTTTACTCTCATACTACAGTATTGTCCTGCAGGACGGTGCTTCTTATGTGTTGTGTCAGAGGGCAGGTCCTTCAATGTGAAGGGCTGAGACGGGACCTGCATTACTTTGTCAATGTAATGGGTGCGCCCCTACCCCCTTCGGGACCAATTTCACTCGTGACGTATGCATGTGATGTGTGCTGATGGTTATACCTATCCAGGATCCAGGCCTGTTGCCCTCTGTGGGGCTACCTCAAAGTGTGCTTTTCCTCAGCGCCATGGCATCATGGGTGGAACCTGGGAAGTGGGCACAGCAATGTGTCACAATGAGGTATCCAACACAGGTACTGTTGTTTCTGTAGACACCTTCCGATGCCGGGGGCAACCAAGGCCTCATGCGTGCAGTCCAGAACTGCTCTGAAGTTGGGGAAGTGGGCAGCAGAGTAGAATTGTGCCTTTGTGGCATTTATCTGTGCCGGGGTGGTGGGCAGGGAGATGTGCCAAGCTGCATGCCTCATGAGTGCATCCAGCACCTGGCCAAGCATGATGGAAACGGCGGGCTGCAACATGCCATGCAGCATGCCCACACTGTGCCTAAAGGTGCCTGTGGCAAGGAAGTGCAAAACTGACACAAGCTTGAGCAGTGGTGGTATAGCAGTTCGGATGTTAATCCTGCTTTGGATGTCACCCTGTATCACAGTGAGTAGCTCAGCAATGGCCCCTCTCTTGAGGTTGTACTGTTTGTTGAGCAGCCCATATGTTAGTGCCCAGGGCTATAGCTTGACCCGGGGGATGGCTTCTCGACTTGCATGGCGTCTACTCAGCCCTTCTGCTGCATGTGGTCTGTGGTGCTGTTGTTCCTGCCTCTTCACCTCAATGTAGAGTAGGTGGTGCTGGATCTCCAGATTCACAACTGCTAGTGGCAGCAGGGTCTTGGGAAGTGTGTGTCTGCGGGTGGTGTGGCCCTTATATTCCTTTTCTGAGTCCACTGGGTGCGCCTGTGGCTTCATTTGACTACCTGTTTGCATTTACTCCTCCTTTTGAGTGTTGGTAAATGCAATGTTTTTTTTGGCATCATTTCTGGCATTTTTGTGGTATTTTGACTTAGAATACGGCAGAATTACTGTTTTTGATGCTGCGCTAATTTCTTTAAAGTAATTCAAAAGGCCACTCTTGACAAAACAACACACAAAGAGAAAGTGGCAACCTTGCAGTGCTAACAAAAAAGCCAAAGCCTTCTTACATCAATAGATGACTGTGACTAGGTGGGCTGGGGTTAACATTTCTCACCCTTGAATTGTTTTCTTAATCCAAAAATCTGAAGTGAAGTAATTCACGGTAGAAAGGTCGGCAGAGGATCACATCCTAAATATGGAGGAATGGAATTAGGAATTAAGAAAGAAAGCAATAGACTAGAATGGCAAAGGGCAGCTCCATGGTTCCACAGCTTGGGGGACACAAATGTAATTCCTCCGTTTCCTCAGGGTAGCTACGGCTTTAACTTTCTAATCTGGTCCTAATTCACAGCCTCTTACCAGTTTCATGCTGGTTACACAATTTAAAATATTTATCAAACTTTTTATCCGTGCCCAATAAGTATTACATGGATTGTGAAGGTTACCCGGATGTCGGCTTTTGGCAAGTTAGTAATCGTGCAAGAGTAATTGCACCATATTGCCGCTCACGCCTTATGTCAGCAGCTTTGCGCCTTTGGCCCTAATGTGTTTCAGCTTCCTTCCCTTTTTCTTTACTCTATTTCTTAACACACATTCATTGTGGTACATATGAATCTGTTTCTTTGTTGTCTCGTTTGATTATGTTTTGTCATGATTATGTTTGTATTTTGTCCAATTAGAAATGTTTAAATACTCATTCATTTCTTGATTTGTGGAAAATAAAAAAAACATAATTCACTATTTTTACTACTGTGGATTTATTCAGTGCATGATTCATTCGCTAAACTATGCAGTCAAATATATATCATGTACATGATGAATTTGATGATTAGGTCATACTGCATGCTAAAATGCTAAATACGTTTTGAACTAATCTTTAACTATTCCTCACAGGAGCACTTTTTTTTGTAGTTCACGGCTTTAACTCCAACATCTTCAAACAGATGGTTCCTATCCCGGCCATTAGACATGACACAGAGCATACACAGTGTCCATCATGTCTGTCGATCAACAAGAATATCACCAGAAGTCTGTATCGCACCAGACTATAGCAGCAACAGTGCAAAAAGAAAGAACAGGAAACACGCAATCTCGGGCAACGCATCCAAAATGGCGTGCTCCATACCGATCAACATCAGACTCACCTCAACCCTCATACACTTCAGAAAAGAAATCAAGATCCGGAGCACCTTCACGTGTTTTAATTAAGCTGCTTCCCCTGAACCCATCCTGCCAAGTATACCTACTGGCGACCATCCTGTCGAGCCCACTTCCCTGCTCCTCTCCAACTTCCCTCTCACCTTCGCTACATATTTCTCGCTCGTTGCAAATGTTAACTGTTCACTTCTAATCTACGCGGCACGTCAGTAATGCATGCTGTGTTGTAAGGATGTAACCATCTAATGTCTGCATGTAACTCCTACTGATGTTCAACGCTCTGTTGGTAGGTTCAAAGTTCAATCCAGCCAAAATTCAATAAATAATACATAAGTGTACATGGGAAATTCCAGTTTATGCAATACCAAACTGTGATGCACTCTGTCATTTGTAGTTGTGGCTATTAGATGGTGCTTAAGCTCCGCCCATTAACCAAAATGATTGTATTGGAGTACTGCTAGGCATGAGATGATGTGAGGACGAACAGCATGTCAGTGTTCTCTGATAATTTACCCATTCATTGACTGCTCATAATCATACTAATCCCAGTGCCCATTCCCACCCACTACCTACCCCTTCTCGTCCAAAATGCATCCGCCTGGAACCTCTTTAAGGTAGCTTTGTCAAGCAGTAACATCAAACTTGGCCTGCCAGTGTTATTTCTAAGCAGTCTTCTGAGAGTTAATGTCCTAATTGCAGCTCCAAATGCACTACTGGTGTAATAAAATGTCTTAACCAAGTGTGCCTTAAGCCACTTGATTTATATGTGTTCCTTGCACTGATGCAGTTAGTAAATCAAACCCATGCGCTCTTGATGTTATGGTGCTGCTCTAAAGTTTCATACAACTTGCACAGTTTCAGGTATGGTATCCTATGTTTAATTTCAATAGGGGATGCCCCATGGTTACTAATTATGTAGCCCTCCAGATGTTTTGGACAAAAAACACCATGATCCCAAGCCAGCACAGTCAGGGGTGAAGATCATGGGAAATTTAGTCCAACACATCTGGAGGGGCACAGAGTGAGTAACCATGTCTATTCACTCTATTGTAATTGTAATTGCTTATTTGTAAAGCGCTTATACACAAGTGAAGTGTTTCAAAGCGCTTCAAGGCAGAAGGGAACAGAGGAATACAGAGGAATTCTTAGGCCTTCAACATTACGAATGATGTAACAAAAAATGACTAGCATACTAGGTCTGACTGCATTATTACTAGTGAAGTGCAAGACAGGCAGGAGGCGAACGGGGAAGATGAGGGAGAAGACATGTAATCCATAGACTACCATACTAGGCCAGCAATGTTTCAGATAGTGCAAGTGCATGACAAAAAGTGGGGAGATAGCGGAGGGGAGGAGGAGGACAAACAGAAACAACTACTGTACTAGGCCAGGCGAACTAGGCCTAGTGCATTCTAGGTAATGTAAGTGCACATTCAGGAAGTGAAAGGGTGGGGGAGGGGAACAAGCAGAGAGGTTACCCTTCTCATGGAGCGAATTCAAGGGGCCTCATTACGAGTTATGCCGGTAAGGGGAAAATGATGCCGGTATGTAAACACCGGCATCATTTAACGTTCCGTAGCATTCTGACCCACAAACCCGGTATTAACGGCACCGTTATTTACGGTGCCGCTAATAGCGGCATAGGCGCGTACACGCGCCTCCTCAGGTAGTAAATACCGGCATGCCGGTAATAGGGGGCAATCACAACCCACGCAAACATGCAAATACCGGCATCGCGAACACGGTAATAACGGGCTGCATGATGCCGGAAAAACAGGCATCGCGGACCACCCGCAAACAGCAACCAAGAGACAAGGCAGCTGCCACAGGTGCACACAATCCCCACAGGTGGAGTCAAAGGAGGCTGTGCCAGTATGAACTGAGCACACCCACACACCACAACCCCCCCCACAGGTGTAGGCAATGCAGAGTGGCCCAGTACAAAAGGAGCACACCTACACACCACACCCCTTCCTACACCAAAATGCTACCACTAGCATTTGCAATCATGGCGCCGGAGGACATGCCTATACTGCTACAACTACAGCAACAACAGCAACAACAACAACTACAGCAGCAAGAACAGGCAGCACAGAGGAGACGCAGGAGGAGAAGGAGGGTGAGACAGGCCTAGCAATTACCACCAGAACAGCCACCAGCGCCTCGTAGGCAGCCACCAATCCCTCGCACCAGACCCAGCCCATTCAACCTAACCCCTGAGCAGATCCACACCCTGTACCGGTTGGACCGTGACACAATCACCACCATAGTGGACATGATACACAACGACATTGCCAGCCACATACAAATACGCACTGCCATCCCCCCCACTACTGAAGGTGGTGTCTGTGCTACACTTCCTGGCCACAGGCACCTACCAACACACAGTGGGCCAGCTGCATGGCATTTCACAACCACTATTCTCACGCATGCTGAACCAAGTGCTGGATGCCCTCCTGAAGCACGCAAGCACCCACATATCCCTACCACGGACTGGCCAGGAGATAGCCGAAACCAAAGTAGGCTTCCATGCACTGGCCGGCATGCCCAATTGTGTTGGTGCCATCGACTGCACCCATGTGGAATTGGTAGTCCCCCATGCCATAGAGGCGGTGTACCGCAATCGCAAGCAATACCACTCCATCAATGTGCAAATGGTATGTGACTCCAGCAAAATCATCACCCATTGCTGCGCCAGATTTCCTGGATCCACACATGATGCCATGGTACTGCGCAACTCCACGCTACCCCGTCACATGGAGCGACATGCTGGACCACGTGCCTGGCTGCTCGGTGAGTTGCACAACAGGCCCATGGCCTGCTGTGGGGTACTCATGTGTGCGGATGCAGAAGGGGGGGATAGTACACCTGGGTGGGAAAGGGGGGGATAGTTCACCAGGGTGGGAAAGGGGGGGTAGTTTACCAGGGTGGGAAAGGGGGGGTTAAAAGTACACCTGGGTGGCAATAGCCAGTGAGTGGAGAATGAATGCAGAGCTAAACACTCCTCACCTGACACAGCCAAACGGAAAATGACACATCACTGGGCCACATATCACAAATAATGCAAATGGATGACAACAAGTAAGAGGCACAACTGGGGCACCATGGTGATGGCAAGCAATGCATGACTGAATAGGATGGCAACTGTGCCAATGCGGCCAGTGCGACCATGCAAAGTAAAGAGTACACAGCATGAATTGGAGGCTAAACATTGTTGCACTGCCACAGCACATCTGCCAAAGCATGCATGATTACACCCTGCATCATCTATTCAACCCCATCCAGTGTTCCACACCTCTTTCCAGTATACATCCCATATAGGTGACTATTTGGTACACGTACAGGGACATGTGCATGCTCACACCTAATAGCTGCTGCCATGACCGTGCTCCCTGAAGGTGTCAGTTCAGAGTGACACACACCTATTTGTATCTGCTTGCAGGTGATGGAGGATATCCCTTGAGGCCGTGGCTACTTACCCCTGTGCGGAACCCGCAGAACAGCCATGAAGAGGAGTACAATCGTGTGCACACTGGTACCCGTGTCATGATTGAGCAGACCTTTGGCCTGTTGAAGGCACAGTTCCGCTGCCTAAGCAGGTCTGGTGGGGCACTCCTATATAGGCCTGAGAAGGTGGCAAAGATCACCATGGCCTGTGTCATGCTGCACAACATGTGCGTCCGAAGGAATGTACCACTGCCACCTGACATTGACATGCATGGCCCGGGTGAGGATGAAGGGGATGGAGACGGAGGCGAAGGAGCCCCCCTGCCAGTACGTGATGCACGGGACGGCCATGCTGTACGCCAAGCACTAATTGACGAATACTTTTAAGACACAGGGACCATGAATGACTTTTGTCAGTCAGACACTGGGCCAATGTGAAAATGCACAAAGGGAATGTTGTAATTTTGAGACTGAACACCGTAACACATTAAATGGATGCACACCAAAAATGACAATGTCCAGCCATGGATTGTTCTCCAGAAAACTTGTGTATTATATGAAAGTGCAAAACTGTGCCCACTCCCCCCTCCCACGATCCCCCAACAAACTCCCTCACCCACCCCACAGACCCCAGTGAACAGCCCAACAAACTCCCTCACCCACCCCACAGACCCCAGTGAACAGCCCAACAAACTCCCTCACCCACCCCACAGATCCCAGTGAACAGCCCAACAAACTCCCTCACCCACCCCACAGATCCCAGATGTCCCCATGTGTGCAACAAACAGTGTTGCCTTCAACAATACTACTCCTCACATTTCTTCCATTTTTCAAAAAGTCACTTTTTGGCGACTTTCAGGTCTGGGGGTGCCATGGCCACGTTAAGCGCACGGGGCTTCATTGGAGAGGGGTGGAAGGTGTTGACGTGGCCGAGGTGTCAATTGTCAATCCTCTGTCAGACCCATGGTGTGGCTGCTGCACTTGCCTGATGTTGGCTAGTAGGGCCTCGGTCAGTGACCCCATGCACTGCCTGAATGCAGACGTGGACGCCTCCACGGCTGCTGTATTTGCGGCAATGGCCGTGGCTATGGCCTTCATGGCCTCATTACCGGCAAGGACCTGTTGCCGCATTATCTGCAGCATCTCGTCTTGACGGGCCACCACCCTTGCCAGACGGACCTCAAAGGGGGTTTCTGTCGCAGGTGTACCGGTGGAGGGCTGGGTGGTGGAGGGCTGGGTGGTGGAGGGCTGGGTGGCGCAGGGCTGGGTGGCGGAGGGCTGGGTGGTGGAGGGCTGGGTGGCGGAGGGCTGGGTGGTGGAGGGCTGGGTGGCGGAGGGCTGGGTGGTGGCAGGCACCTGCGTGGGGCCCTCGTCCTGGGCACTGTCGTCCTCAAATATGCCGATGTCCGATTCCCCTGGGTCTGAGTCATGGAGACATGGGTCATCCAGGCTCTCTGTCTCCGCAGGGGGTAGGGGTGCCAATGGGTGTTGGGCTGGGCGATCCTGAAAATTCTTCGGCCTCTTCAACCACCTCTGTGGACAGGACGTCCGTGGTGGCCGGCGGTACTGCTGGCACTGTCGCAGCAGGTGCCCCCTGCAGAGATGATGCCTTGCATGGCACACTGGGAGGCGTCACAGGAAATTTTTTGGAGGAGGGGGTTGCGGTGTCCCTGGTCCCCTTGCTTGCACTGGATGTGCCTGACCCCCTGTCCTGGGTTCCACCTTCCTCATCGGTGCCTGGGGGATAGAAGAGATGCAGGTCATCAGTGAGATTGCCAAATGGCAGCTGTGATTTGTGGCAGTGTTATATCTTGATACATTCAGGCATGATTTAATTTCTGTTGTGTGGCATTTGGTGTACTGAGGGGACATGTTGGCAATGATTGCATGGCTGGTGGCAATGGATTGTCTAGGTGTGGAGGGGACATGGGCATGGATGGGTTTACAGATTTCACGCAGCATGCGTGTGGTGCAGGGGGTGGCAATCAATATTCTGTTGGTGAGTTGATGTTGCCTTGGGTATGGGAATTGCCTTACCTATTCTGACTCCCACCTCACTTGTGTCACATCATGTTTTGTTATAGGTGGATGTGATGGTTCACTCACCTTCCTCTGTTGTAGTAGCTGCCCCGTACTCCTGCTCTCCAATCCCCTCGATGGATTCTGGATCGATGAATCCACTTGCAATCTCCTCCCATGTGGTGAGCTTAACAGGGGAGTGTGTGCCACCGCCTGTCGCCATTGCGGCCGTCCGGTTCTCCGCAAGGATCTTCCGCACACGGAGGCGGAGGTCGTCCCAGCGCTTTCTGCAATCCCGGACACTCCTTGGGGTAACCCCCACTGCTGTTACCCTCTGCGCAACCTCCTGCCACACCTGTTTTTTATGCGTTTGGGCCGCATGCTTCAGGTCCGTGCTTCAGATAATGTCAGCATGCTGTTGTAGGGTGTCCGCTAGCTTGTCAATTCTGCATCTGAGAAGCGCTGCTTCCTCTTCCTTTGTTTGCTTTGTTTGCTTTTTCCGGTGGCCTTTGACATCCTGGTTCTGTTTTGGCACTCAACAACACGGGTGTAGTGGTAGTAATGGAGGATGGCAATGGATTGTGTTTTTAAAGATGGCCGCCGGCCCATTTCCCGTTCCTGCGCGATGACGTAATTTCCGGGTCTGTTTTTTGCGAACACAGTAATACCATGGTGGTATTACCGTGCCGGTATTTACGGGTTAGTGTGAGGCGGTAGCGCAATGGGCGGGCCCTGCGATGCCGGTATAGGGGGCTTGGAGGCCCTTTACCGGCATGGCGGTGTTGCCACTACCGGCATGGGGGAACGCGCGTGCTCGCGCACTCGTAATGACCCGCCATTAGCGGGTTCATACGTGCACGGACCCGCTCATTCCGGCATGCCGGTAATGAACGCGGTTTTACCGGCATACTCGTAATGAGGCCCAAGAAGTGCAGTAATGATGAGAAGAAGTGCAGAGGCTCGGGGGCAAGTGCAAAGACTGGTGGGTGAGCCTGGGACCTGTGAGACTGTCTAGGTGCACCAGGCGACCAGTAAGCATAAACGGAGCAGAGTTAGGGAGGAGAAGGAGGGTGGAGAAAAAAGAAAGGAGATTAGCAAGGGAGAGAGAAGGAGGAAGAGAAGAGGAGGGTCTTGAGAAGGTGCTCCGGCTCAAGACGGAGAGAGGCAGGGAGGCTGTTCCAGAGGGCGGCACCCGCAGAGGATAAAGATCTACCCCTAGATTTTTGTTTGTGAAGCGACTCACCCGCAGAGAGTTGGAGGAAGACGAGCAGAGAACTCTAGAGGTAGAGTATTTAGGAAGAGAGCATTGTTGATAGTGTGGGCCCCCGCCCCAGAAAGTCTTATGGATTATGCAGAGGGTCTTGAACTTGATCCTTGCAGCCAAGGGGAGCCAATGGAGGGATTTCAGTGCTGGAGAGATGCGGTCCCTGAGCTTGAGGCCAAGGATAAGTCTTCTGTTCTGGATGAGTTGTAGAGGACGGAGAGTAGAAGTACGAAGATTGAGAAAGAGGCTGTTGCAATATTCCAGCCTAGAGATAACCAGGGTCAGAAGGTAGAGTGGAGAAAAAAGAGAGTACATAGGTTGCAGAAAGGTCCTGATAAGTCGGGAGAGTCAAGGTGTATGTTAAGATCCCCCAGCAGGAGGAGTTAAGAGGAGGAAAGGAGGTAAGAGGCCAGGTATGCCCATTCCAAGAGGAAGAGGGTAGAAGGTGGTCAAAGTTTGAGAGGAGACCGGAGAGAGAGAGAGGGCCTGCAGACCATGCATTCAATGGAGGAGTAGGCCTGGGTATCAATAACGGAAACAGGGATACACTCAGGAAAGATGAGGGCTACTCCACCGCCTGGCCTGTTGGGCCTGGGCTTTCGAGAGGATCTTGTAGCCTTCTGGGAGAAGTGTGTCAAAACTTGTGACAGAGTTGTCCTTAAACCAAGTCTCAGTGATAGCAAGAACATCAAGATCACGGAGTCCAAGGAGGTTGCACATGTCTGTGGAGTGCTTGAGAGCAGAGCGAGAGTTCAGCGTGGCAACATGGAGCAGGTTGACATTTTTGAGAGACTTGCAGGGACGGGGGGTACAGGGAACAGAGGTCCCCCCGTAAGCAGTGAGAATGCCTGCGAGATAAAGATTGGAGGAGGTAGAGGACCAGGAGCTGACAAGGATGTCAGTGAGGTGGGTTCAGGCAAGGGAGCCAGGCGTGTTGCAGGCAGCAAGGGAGCCACGGTGTGAGAGGCCATACTGTCAGGAGGAGGCGAGTGAGCCAGGGAGGCTGTGGAAGCAGCTGGCAAAGGAGCACGTGAGGAGGAAGGTGGAAAGTTGATAAGGCGAGGGAGGAGCCTAGGAGGTTGGATTGAGGCCCTTGTACCAGGATGGTACCATTCCGATAGACTTTTATGATGACCCTGGAGCTGGAGAAGATGGCAAGAAGGACCTCCCAGTGGGTGCCACCATTAATGTGTGAGGAAGAGTAAGGAGGGAACCGAAAAACCATATGAAGTGTCCATGGGTCGGGTGAAGGAATGAGAAAGAGGATGTCGGTGAGAGTCTGTCTGGTGGAGGCACTGACGTAGGTGTCAGCGATAGGCAGGCCTGGGTTGTATTCCAGAGTGTCCTTCTTGAGTTTCTTCCTGTCAGACTTAGTGAGAGGTGAAGGATAGGAGATAGAGAAGCAGTATATATCATTGTTGTCACAGAGCCTTGTTTAACATATTATTTTTTCAAATAATCAGTGTACTGCGATTAACTAAATTCTATTAAACTGTGTAGTTATACCATGGTTTGTTATTGTACATGGCTTTATTGTTTTCTTTTAGTTTGAACTTATTGTATGTTCTTAGCTTGTCATGGCTGACATACTTCGCCCTGTGTGGGCTTTCTCAGGGCCAGACCTTTGAACCAAATTTAATGTGACTATACGGATGTGTAGTTCATGGCCCAGATGGACAGTGAGTGTGGCAGGCCAGCACAGCATTTCTAACTCTATTGATTCTGCTTCTAATTTCATAGGTATTGAGTTAATCTGGTTTTGGTGAGTAGTGTTTTTGCCATTTTGGACTAGCGCGTGGTATGTTTGTAACCTGTGGATTTTGGACTCTAGTATAAAGTGTCTGCTAGGACAGGCTTCAAGACACTAACCCACCCCCAGACAAACTAAGGAGTGAAGACCCTGCTGATCACTCTCTTGCAGAACCTTAACTCGGCTGTGTGCCTTTAATCCTCCCAACGTCACCCGTCTAGGTCATCCCAATCCACAACACGCTACATCCACTGACCAAGAAACACAGCCTCTCTATGAACCTTAGGCATAGTCCCCGCTCCTATCCTAACTCAGTGTCCGTGTGCCACCCTGGTATTGTGCATCACTCCTGTTGATAGGTGAATCTCCAAGTAACTTCACCCTTCCCCCAGTCTCTGCACCTCTGGCTGCACTCCTTGGCACAATTGAACCCACTGGAGCTCCAGGCCGTCCTTCCACTTTTTCTCCCCAATACAAGCCCAATTCACCTTTAGTCCTAGGACCTTCTGTGCTCAGACTATGCAGGAGGCCCTGTTCCACTCTCATGGTGCACCTCAGCTTGTCACTCATTAGAGACAATCTGCCACTCGGGATGTGTCCTCCAAGGGACAAGCTCCATTATCATAGACATTCCCAGAGAATAGTGCAATGGTGCTACCACAAACAACGTTACAAATAAAAGGATGGCTGCTAGAAGAGACTACCCTTGTTTTAGGAGATGTATTTTAAGATGTCTATGGCAAACCCTAAAGATAAGTGCCTTACCAGATACTTTGACTCCCTAAAACAGGCAAAATCTCCTAACAGAAAAATAAGGAATAACAACAATTCTCACAAAAATTAGGAACCAGGACAGATTGGGGCCTTCCCCCTGTTTCCACTAATACATTTCTACGGCTATGTGTGGATCAGTGATGCCAGCAGTTTTAGCACCCACGGCGGGGGTAGTAACCAATCAGGTTTCTTAGCTAGCGGGCTGAATCCATGATCCAAGCCTGTGTTCCAAGTACCCAGATGGCTAATTCCCCTGCCATCTTCCCTCTACCCTCCCTTCCCATAAACTTCATTTTCCCCAACCCCCCAACCTCCACTTACCTGATGGTGGCGGCTGCGGCAGCCTTGCCGCCACTGCTGCCGCTCCGTCTAACTTCGTCTGCCCACCATGGAAATAGAAGAGGGGCTCGTCTTCCAGCTGCATGGTGGTCATTTTGAGACAGTCTTTTCTATGAATGAATGGGACGTCGTTAGGCGTCCGTTTCATTTATTCAAAAGACCTTAGACACTGCTATCAGCACCCGGGTTACTGGATTTACAACCCGGGCAGCTAATAGCAATAATCACCCATTCCACGGGCTGGAGCGGGTGGTAAAGGCCCTCGCTTGGGCCTTTAACTCTGGCCCCGGACCATTATCACCCGTTCCAGCCCATAGAACGGGTGATTATTGCTATAGTATAAGCAGAGCAGTGCCACAGGAAGGAAGGAACACTATTATTATGCTGCTTGATCTGAAGAGGAATTTAAGGTAGAAATGTATCTTTTAATATGCATTAATTACAAATATCAAAGAAGTATGGATGCATACAAAAAGGTAAGTTAATCGTTAGGTAATTACTCATTTGATGGAAGATGCACCAACTATGGGAAATTAAAAACAAAAACTCAAATTCTCATGAATACTGAATTTACTTTTTCACAATTATCTAAATTAGATTTCAGTGACTCTTTGTCATGGCATTTGAAATGAACCCAATAACTGGATTTGGCCATATAGTACTTAGTACCAATGGTCACTGCTTTACAAAGGCCTACACGTGTTTCACTCATAATGGGAGCTTCTACATGGCCTGCTAAATATTAGTCAACGTGTGAAACTAACTCAGCTTATCACTTTTATGGGTTTATTTCTTTCCATATCTCTTGATATTTCCTGTAATTGAGTCCTCGAAAATGTGCCATTAGACAATAAATCAAAGACCTATAACTCACCTATGCTCTAAAGAAAAAAGTAAAGAAATCAAAGACAGAGAAGAGAGACAAAAAAAGAAAAAAAGAAACACACTTTTAGTAATGCACATGTGCTAGGTCAGATAAACTAAATCTGATTGTGCATTGTCAGTACCTGTTTATTATTTAAGCAATAAGCCCAGAGCAGGCGGGCATTACCACTGCTCGGGGATAATTGCTATTAGTACCCCGACCTTTAAGACTGGGGTACTAAAAGCATTTTTTTTCTGTTCTGAAAAGCTCTGGAGTTTCGGAACAGAAAAGAAAATATGCAAAAAAAAATGGCCACCGGGAAGGGAAAATAAATTCTGTTTTCCCTTTCCATGGCAGCCGTTGAAAATAAGTGAAAAAAGTAAACAAACAAAATGCCACAATGGAAAAGGAGAAGGGAATACATGTAGTCACTTCTTCCTTTCCATGGCTGCCATTCGAAAAATAGGAAAAAAAAGTGAACAAAGAAAATGGCTGCCATGGAAAGGAGAAAAGGGACTACGTGTAGTCCCTTCTTCCTTTCCATGCCGGCCTGTCACAGATCGGGAGCGGACGTGCTGGGGACAGAAGTGTTCCCAGCGTGTCTGCTCCCGAAATAGACAGGTAAGTGGGGGTGGGAGGGCAGGGAGAGAATTCTGTGGCTGGGCGAGGGGGAAAGTCTTAACTGATTCCCCGGCGAGGGTAGATTGCGGCCGCCAGCCCTGAGGAGGATCAGGGCGGCAGGATTACCGTCTGGTAACGCCCGCGTTCTTAGCCTCCTCATTGACTGGGAGGCTGCCACACCCCCCTTGCCGGGTACTAATTGGAATTAACCAATTCAATAAAGTATATTTGAAAAAATATGTGCCACAAACCAGTATCATTTAGTTTCCGCATTAAATCAGATATTTGTTAAAAATGCATGTCATCAGTGTGTCTCCATTAATGTATGCTTGCAGTTTTATTCGCTCATTAACAAACCTGCTTAACAGAATGTATTGGACACCTCCTCATATGGCTGATAAATGGATGTGCACCTCAGATGTATGTTGTGGTCACAGGAGGGGAAAGCTAGAACATATGCTCTGGGAATGTAGTTGTGTAAGTACTTTCTGGAGGGAGGTTATGACGACAATTAACACAACCTTAAGAACAGATATGGACTTTACATTGGAAACTCTGATTTTGGGAGGAAACTCTCAGATTGAAGACTTGTCATTCCTGTAGAGATGGTGGGCATCCAGGGCAGCAGTGATGGGGATAAAGCTAATACTAGTGAGTTCTGTCGACAAGACCGCATTTAACATCTGTTTGGATGCAGGAAATGCACAGGATGTCACTGGTGGAGATGACGTCTTGGAAAATGAGGAAGAAATGAAGCCTCTTTGAGAGAATTTGGTCACGTTTCGTAGAGATTACAGTGTAAATGTTCCACGGCATGAAGAGGGGAAACTGGTGTTTTAATTACTGGGATTGTACTCTGTATGGATGTCACTGATGTTTATATCTATTGCCTTGTTATTTTTTAGTTATTTTCCTAATTCTTTTATTTTATCACAATTTCTTATTGATTTTGCAATGACAAACACTACAAAAACAAACTTAGGTACTTCTACACATGATAGAAACAGTCTCCACAGGACAACATGAATACAATAACATAATAAGACAGAGGATGTCCACGGGGAAATTTGCAACATCGTAAAAACCTGGAGTTGAAACAAAGCGGACTAGACCATTCCCTCAGCCCTCCCCACCCATCTGTCCCAAATCTTCAAGAATTTCTGGGAACAACCCCACGCCCGATACACTCTCCTCTCCAAGGACGCATATTGGTCCACTTCCACTGCCCACTGGATCAATCTCAGGCACTCTGCTGAGCCCCAGGATGCTGCAATCATTCTCTTGGCCAGAGTCATTATTACTGCCAGAAACAACTTTTCATGTTTTGTGAACCCAGTTTCTTACCATATCCCCAGCAGAGCTGATTTCGTTTCCAGCGTCACCTGGCTACCCACCAATGCAGACAGTCTACGCACACATTTCCCCCAGAAAACCTGGACCTGTGTGCATTCCCGCAGTATATGATAAAAGGTGCCCCCTCCCTTCTGCATTTGAGACCTGCATCGCTCCCCTCAATGCCCCATGTAGCCAGTGTCGTACGGGAATAATATACCTGGTGAAGTATCTTAAATGGTATTAGCCGCAGTCTGGCTGCAATGCCCACTTCCCTCTGGGACATTACGGCGTCCACCCACTCCTCTGGTTCCATCAGCCCCACGTCCCGCTTCCATCTCTCCTTCAGGCGGGTCAGTTCCCTGGCGCCAAACGGCGTAATTACCTGATGTAGTGTAGATGTGACCTTGGAGGGGATGTCTGCTGAAAACAAGTTAGCCTCCAGGGGTGAGCTCTTTGGGATTTGTGCCAAGGAGGGGAACTGAGCACCCATAGCATGCACTATTTGCACATACCTAAACATCTCATATTCCGGCAGGCCAAACTTTCCCTGCAGCGTCTCAAACGAGCAAAGTCGGCCCTCTTGTACCACATCCGCTAAGAGGACTATCCCCCTTGCCTCCCAATGCCCAAAATAGCCAATTTTTATGCAATTCGGTCAGGTGTGCATTACGTCAGATGGGCTGATCCAGAGTCGGTCTACCCCCCCCCATCTAATGTCCTGATGTGTCTCCTTCCATACATGACTAATATACCAATTCGATCCAGGGAGAGCCCCCCTGCTATTTGCCCCCACTGTACAATACTTGCCTGGGTGATCACCTCTTCATCCGCTCGCGCTCGATTACAATGTGAGGAAGTGACGGGTCCCTGTGCAGAAAATCATTCTCTACCCCCAACTATGCGGTCCAGTAGTATTTTCACAGGTTGGGCAGACCAATCCCCCTTCCCATACCGACCATTGCAAGGTGCTCAATGCCACCCATGGTTGCTTCCCTCCCAGAGTCGTCCGCATAGGGATCCCTCAATCTCTGTAAAGACATGCCCAGGAATGAGAAGCGGGGTGTTCTGCAGGAAATAAAGAAAGCTAGGAAGCGCCTTCATTTTAAAGAGTGCTGCCTTGCCCAGCAAGTTCAATGGCAGAGTTTGCCAATATGTCATATCCAGTGTCAACCTGTCCACGACAGGGGAAAGATTTAGTCGGGAGAAATCGGATAGACTCTGACTCAGATGGATACCCAAATACTTAAAACTCGAGGTTGCATTTGTGTACGGGCAGTCCCCTGAAATCGCGTCCACACCACCCTGTACTGGACAGAAGACTGATTTTTGACAATTTACTTTGAGCCCACTAAAACCTTGTTATGCTGTTAATATGTGGGTTACTGCGAGACATGACACCCCTGGGTCACCCATATAGATTAGGAGATCGTCTGCATAAAGTGAGATCCTTTCCTCCCTTCCCCAGGACCATCGGAATCCCGCCCAGCCAGGGCTTACATGAAGTTGTATCGTGAGTGGCTCTATGGCCAGTGTAAACAATAGCGGGGAGAGAAGACATTGCTGCCTCATGCCCCGCCCGAGGGTGAAGGTCCGAGAAGAAACCCTGTTCACTCTGATTGAAGCTTCAGGCAAAGTGTAGAGCAGGCAGACCCAAGACAAGAAGTTCCACCCAAGCCCCATGCAACCCATGATCTCCAAGAGCGAATCTCACCTCACAGAGTCGAACGCTTTTTTCAAAGTCAAGGACTAGGAGAGCCAGCAAATCTGGTATCTCAAGAGCCAGGTCTGTGGTCAATTGCACCCTACGCAGGTTCATCCACGTGGATCTGGAGGGAACTAACCCACGTTGGTCCGGGGGAATCAGAGAACTAATTACCCCCAGTAGGCGATTAGCCAGGTAAGTCATTTAAAGGTCACCAGGGGTCGCAACTGCTACCCCTAAAAAAAAAGAAAAGAAAAAATTAGTGCTGGGGCCATGGGGCCAGCATCATGTGGCTCCTTGTTTCTGGAGTAGCTGGCTTTCTTGTTCAGGCCTCTTAAAAAAACAGGGGGTTTCACAAGTGTACCACTCTGAGCCGTGACCCTAAATAAGAAGGAACAGGAATAACAAATAATTTGTCTTTCTGGAATTCCATATAATTATTGCTAGACTCATTAAAGGTTTATTTCAGGCACTGATTAAGTCTGTTCTTAAATACCTCAAATTCACAATGCAGACAAAACTTCCAAAAAGCATTTAGAGTAGAATAAGCATCCATTTCTATGTATTTTGCTTTTTGCAAGTTGTAGTTATAGCATGTTTGTTTCTGCTGTTGTCTCTGTTATGATCATCACAAGAAATTCCATCCCGGTGTCCTCGGTCACTTGACTAAATCCTTGTGCCTAAAAGCTTGTGTACAGTGTAGAAATGCTTGACCATAGCACATAAAGTGACCCTTGATTTCATTGTGACACAATGAATGCCTTGTTGTAATATGCCTATCTTTCCTTTCTGCATGGCATGCTGTTCAGGATGTTAGTTTGCATGTATGAGCTAACGAGTGCCTTGAGTACGGGATGCTGTGTGAGGTCAACCTCTGAAGCCGGAAATGTAGATCCATGCAGGCTTGACATGTGGCAACTTTGCACCAGACCTGCAAATGAAATAGCCTGCTGTTAAATCTGTTACCAGTTTAATGGTATCCACTACAGTGTCATTTGCTTTCTGACTTTCAGAACATTCAGGCATGTAATTTCTCATTTTACTATAGCTGTTAAGATAGCTCAGTGGGTTGAGCACTTGCTGCAGCGATGTGTGTGTGATTGGAAGGTTGCAGGTTTGAATCCTGGCAAGGCCAACTCAGCCTTTCATCCTTCTGAGGTTGATAAATGAGTACCAACACAGGTTGGGTGATATTGTATGTATATTAGTTCTATATAAGGCACGTAAGAGCTATATAATAACACATCATTATCATTTGGCCTTGGACGTCTGCTTGCATTCAGAGTAATTTGGTAATATGGGCCTATACATACTGATATGGACGATATATATTGTAATCCATTCTTGTATGAAATGTATATCACATTACAGTGATATTGTAACCATATTTTTCATAGTGTACTTAGGAACAATGTTATGTGATGCCACTTGCTGTTTTGTCAAGAGTTTCTCAAGGGTTGAAAGGTCTTGTTTCATCGCTTTCTGTGATGTGACTTCGGGGTGGGGTCAAATGACAACACTTCCTGTGATGTCATCAGAGGCCAAGGGTCATGTGATGTCACTCCCGCTACCCCTGGCATTTCAGTGAAATGACGTCCCTGCGATTAGCCAGAACCCGAGCAAGGATCTTGGGTTCACCATTAATCAAAGAAATTGGCCTGTAAGAGGCGCACTGCTCTGGCGATTTACTGGGCTTCGGGAGGACCACCATTCTCACCTTCCTGAGATCCGATGGAAGACAACCATCCAGCCTAGACTGTGTGAAAGGGTGGTGCATTGGCCCAACCACCCACTCCCCCAATCACTTCCATACCTCCACCGGGAACTCATTAGGTCCCAGTGCTTTACCCATCTGCAGCTGCGTCAGTACAGTAGAGATCTCTTCCTTAGATATATCTGACTCCAAGTCCAAGGCCTACTGAGCGGTGAGCCCTGGAGGAGCCAGCAAATTCAACACATAAAACCCTCCGCCATTACTCACCCTAACCAGGGATTATAAAGTGTCTCGTAGAGGGGGGCTATGTGGAACCTGACCACATGGGCTACTGCACCCAGAAACCACAGAGAAGCCAGAAAACCTGACCATTTATGGTGCATATATATATCTTCTATCATACCTTTGACAGCCATGCAAACCATCTACTGCTTGACCAATCAGCCTCAGCTTGGCTACAGACCCACTTCCTGAGGTCGCCCTCAGTCTATCAAGCTGTGAGCAATCCTACATCCCTCTGCGCTGCCCTTGCTGTGGACATTGACTCTGTCTATCCTGGGTAAGTCCAACAACTATCCACGGCTTTGCAGTTGACCCTAATTCTAGCATTTATGAGCTAAAAAAGATTTAACCCAGGTCTTGGGACTTTCTCTGAATGTACTTATCTTCTCTATACTTGAAGGGTGAAGGACTAATTAGGGCAATCACCAGCTATGAGTTTGACTTTCAGGGCTGTTGAACCATTTGGCTTGTTGTATGCAGACACATACGTAAAGGTGGTTTGACTATAAAAGCCATGATGCTGCGCAAAGCCTAGGGGAAGATTGATAAGGACAGGCACTGGCAGTGTGTTTGGCTTTCCAGGACTTTTGAACCATTTTGCTTGCCATATGCAGATACAGTGTGGGCCGAAGTGACTACAAAAACTCTTATCAAGCGCAAAGCGCATAAGGGCTGATGCAGACAGTCATTGACAGTATGCAGCGAGGCTGTGGAGACCGAGAGGGCCCATCTTTTACCATCGCTGAAGAAGAGTTTGAGTTGTATTGCTCCTTACTGGAGCTTCATGTTAGAAGTATTTGGCCGTTTTATATTGTATGTGTGGGACCTTTTACGTATTGATACACACTAATTTCTGCAGCTTTCTGCTCTAAAGTCTTTTTTATCAATAACTGTATATTAATATGTATATTTCGCGCTTTGAAACACTTATGTATATGCGCGTAATAAATACCATATCATATCATAACATATCAATATGGGAAGCTAAGTAAAGAAATGGTGAAAGGCTCCATTAATACAAACTAAGTGGACACAGCTGAGGGTTACACTCTGCCCCATCAATTTCGATCTTCATTTTTAGCATTATTGAATGACATCTGGGCCCCATCAAAAATAAACCAGACCTGGCTCACAGGTGCACAAATCCGTGTTTGTGCAGTTCTAGGAAAATGTGCACAAGGATTGAAATTGTTAACATTTGCTGTGTATCTAATCTAATTTTTCGACTCCTCCCATCTGACCACTTTGTCAATTTCAATGTCTCTGTCCATCCATTGATGAACCAGATTCCTGTAACTGGCCAAGATTAGACACTCCCTCCAGCCTTCTAGCTTCCCCATGCCCCATCTAACGAGCAGGCTTTAAAAGACATCAATCTTGTACCGACATCCCTTCTTGAACATCACTACACCTCCCTCACCTTCTCCTCCCCCATCCTTTGCCCCCAATCCTGGATCACTCGCGAGATTCAGCATCTTAAAATTACCAGGGTGCTTCACTTCCAACTATGGTGTAAATCTTGCATCTCTACACCCCTAATGGATACAAAGAGACCCACCGTGGAATGGTTCGCCCAAAACTTTTTATTGCAAAAAAAGATGGGCAATAATAAAAAAAATCGATTGCCACTTTTTTTTTTAAGTCCCTATGTAAAATTTTGAGAAAATGAAGCTCAAAATGTTTAAAAGGAAGCACATGGGGGCATCCATTTTGTGAAATGGATGCCCGCCTGTGCTTGCTTTTGCGGCACTAATGAAGGAAAAGCCAGCCAGCTGTAGTAAACAAAAGCTACCACTGGGTGGCTTTTCTTTCATTGGTACGGGACTCGGAGGACGCAGACCAGAGACTACAGGCAGAAAAGCTGCAGCTGCATCTCGGTAAGTGCTATTTTGTTTTTTTAAATAAGCACTAGCTGCGTTTTTTTTTCTAAGTTTTCCGGGCTGGAGGAGCCTGGAAAACGTAGAAATAAAACCACAGCTTTAAAAACGTTGTATTTATGTTTACGGTAGCTTTTGAAGCGGTTGTGTTTCAAAAACGCTGCGGTTTTTCTTTCCAAGTTTCTCAGGCTCCTCCGAGCCGGAGGAGCCTGAGAAACTTGGAAATAAAAACCGCAGCGTTTTCAAACACAATACGTTGTATTTATGTGTGCGTTAGCTTCAAAAGCTACTGCAAACATAAATACAACGTTATTAAAGCTGCGGTTTTATTTCTACGTTTTCCGGGCTCCTCCAGCCCGGAAAATTTAGAAAAAAAAACGCAGCTAGTGTTTATTTTTATTTAAAAAATAGCACTTACCGAGATGCAGCTGCAGCTTTTCTGCCTATAGTTTCCGGTCTCCGTCCTCCGAGTCCCGGCACCAATGAAGGAAAAGCCACCCAGTAGTAGCTTTTGTTTACTACAGCTGGCTGGCTTTTCCTTCATTAGTGCCGCAAAAGCCAAAGCAAGCACAGCGGCGGGCATCCATTTCACAAAATGGATGCCCCTATGTGCTTCCCTTTGAGCTTCATTTTCTCAAAATTTTACATAGGGACTTAAAAAAAAAGTGCCAATCGATTTTTTTTATTATTGCCCATCTTATTCTGCAATAAATATTTTTGGCCGAACCATTCCTTTAAAACACTGCTAGGTCTAACTACTTCACCCACCTCATCTCATCTCCTGTCTCCACTCTGGCCCTGGAAACCTCTCTTCCAAAATGATCCCCTATTTCTACTTTCTTGCCTTCCCATGTCCACTACCTAATCTTGGTAGCCAGTGATTTTACTGAAACAAATTCAGAGTGGTAAGTTTCACAGAGGTACAAAACACCGAACAAATACTGTACCTTTTAAATAAAAAAATAAATAAAATATATATATATCGTAGTGGCATAAGGGGTTAAAATGGGTGGAAATGGGGTTAAAAGGGTAGGGAAACAGGGGGTTTGGGAGGGACCCCCACAACAAAAAAAGAAATCAGTATTCTTTCGGTATTTTGTACCTCATCATTGGAACTGACTCCCACCCTCAAGGTTGCAAACCACTGGTATGCCCCAGTTGATGCCTTACAAACCATCAAAGATGGCTTCACCACTAACCTGCTTATATCTCACCTCTCTTTTTAACCTATCCCTTTCTACTGGACCATTTCCTGCATGCCTTTAAGTAGCCACAGCCCTCCCTTTTCTCAAGAAGCCCTTTTATGACACACACGTCCCTGCCATCTAGAGGTCTGTGTCCCTCCAGACCCACTATTCCGAACTCTTGAAGCACATGGCCTTGAACAGGATTACTAGCAACTTTAAACTAATGGTCTCTGCATCCCACTGCATTCTGTAGCCATCCCCCCGTTGAAATGGCTTGGACCCACGCTACTGTCTTCCTCTCCTCTGCCTGCCACATCAAGATTTTTTCCATCCTCATTCACCTTGAACTTTATGCTGCCGTTGACACAGTGTAACATCCCTCTTTCCTGCCAACACCCTATAACCTTGGAATCAGGGCACTGCCCTCACCTGGATTGCCTCCTACATATCTGAGCTTTCTTTCTTTCTTTCTTTCTTTCTTTCTTTCTTTCTTTCTTTCTTTCTTTCTTTCTTTCTTTCTTTCTTTCTTTCTTTCTTTCTTTCTTTCTTTCTTTCTTTCTTTCTTTCTTTCTTTCTTTCTTTCTTCCTTCCTTCCTTCCTTCCTTCCTTCCTTCCTTCCTTCTTTCTTTCTTTCTTTCTTTCTTTCTTTCTTTCTTTCTTTCTTTCTTTCTTTCTTTCTTTCTTTCTTTCTTTCTTTCTTTCTTTCTTTCTTTCTTCAGTGGCGCCCCCTGCAAGCCCCGCTGATGGGCCTCCCAAGCTCCATGAACAAGCGTATTCTACTCACAGATTGTCAGGCTGGCCTGGGCCTCCACTCATTCCTAAAACAAAGTGAGAAAAGAAGAGGCCTAAGAACTGAGTCTTGAGGTTCACTGCGATGTAAAGGAAAGATTGAAACCATTTAAGATTAGGACCATTCGTTCTTAGGGAGGACAGAGTGAGTAGAAGATGAAGGTGGTCCACAGTGTCAAAAGTAACTGAGAGATCAGGTAGAATCAGAAAAGAGAGTTGTTTGGTGTTAAGGGCATAAAGCAAAGATCAAGATAGGTAGAAGTTTTTTTTTCAATCAATTTGTTTTAGTTGCAAACAACTTTCTAAATATAGAAATATAGAAATGTTTGCAGTTTAAAAATAAAGGGCCTCATTACAGGTCGGGCGGTCCGGAAATAACAGTGGCGGTAAACCCGTCGCACTTGTTAATTCCGGACCGCCCGATCTCGACTCCTGCAGACGGGAGGTGATGTTCCCGCCAGGTCCGACCGGGCGGGTTTAACACCGCCCGCCTGCAGGCGGACGTGGAAACACCAGCACCATCACAAGATGGTGCCGATGTTTCCACTTCCCCATTCCCATTGAGTCCCATGGGACTCAATAGGAATGGAGATTTACCA
Organism: Ambystoma mexicanum; assembly: GCF_040938575.1. Taxonomy (NCBI): domain Eukaryota; kingdom Metazoa; phylum Chordata; class Amphibia; order Caudata; family Ambystomatidae; genus Ambystoma; species Ambystoma mexicanum. The sequence continues at coordinate 1,121,233,125 of NC_090930.1, forward strand.
AATTCCGCCTCCGGAATTCCCGGGACACCAGGGTCGTAATGCCCTGGTATTTCCGGGAGTCACGGAGGCGGAATTGTAATACGAGTCCGGCGGTAACCAGGCGGTTTTACCGACCTCGGTTACCGCCGGACTCGTAATGAGGCCCAAAATATTTAAAAGCATTGCATTACAATTATTATATTAATGATAACTCATCAATACCATTCTAACTAAACAAAATGAATGCAAGAATAAAAAGCAAAAGGAGGAGGCAATTAACAGTATACTCAATGCACTCAATGCACTCAGTGCAACCACACAATAAAGGTAGAGAAGTCCATTTTAGAGCAGTTAAATTCACTACTCGCCTGTTCCTCTTAATGGCCTTAATAATAAGCATTATTTGATTCCCTTTCAGAGTTAAACTCGCTCTTTGAGTCTCAAGGTCTATCTTAAATGGGGCAGTGCAAGGAAAGTCAACCTACAAAGCCGGTTCCATCATTAGGCTTTGCCTTTTCGTCTAATCTTATTCTTGCCAAATACCTCATTATGGAGAGATTTAGAGCAACATATTGGGCATCACACATTATTTCCCATATTCTGTCATGATCAAGAAGAGTAAACATCTCAAAGTGTTTCGAAAAGTATTCCTTTCTATAATTTCCCTAAGCTTTGCATTCTGTTGTCACATGTTTAAGGGATTCCCTCTCAAGCTGCTTTTTACAGTATCTGCATGAACCACTGCTCTCATTATGTCCAGCCCATCTCATTTCTCTAGTAGGCAATAAATCAAACCTAAATCTCATGGCATTAGATATATACTGCAAATCAGGATGTTTTTGTATACATCTCGGCAGTTCATTCAGACTTTTTCATGGGGAAGTATCCTGATCTGAAGCATTTGTATTTCTCACATTCAGTTCTTGTTTTTATCCAGTCCCAAATCCTGTATTTAGTCTTAGCTCTGATCGGATTTTCTGTTAAAAGGGACTCAATAATACCAGCTTCAGCCATGACTTCTCTACAATTGACTTTCTATGTATTTATCATATCAACATTCTCTTCATCAAACATCCGAGTAATTGTGTTAATCACTGTAGAGTCATACTTTGCTTTCGTTTGGCATTTCTCATAGTGTAGTAATGAGTTCCAATTCGCCGTCCCTCGGAGAGATGTTAAACCCAACTCATATCTGACGATTGGCATTGGAAAGCTTTTCGGGAGCTTCAAAACTGCCTTCCAATACATGCCCTCCAGATATAACCAGTTTGATTGGTACATCGGCAACTTGCTTGCCGCTCCATATGTAATTGTTGGGATTACATTTGATTTATAATACATAATTAAAGGTTTAGTTGTTCATTTCCCATACCTCTGTTGTAAGAGCCTGGCCTGAGAACACATCACATGCATTTTGTGTTTAAGATCTTCGTTGTGCGATTGATCAAATTTGTTTTCATTAATGGTGATCCCTAAGTACTTGTATTTCTTCACAACTTCTATTCTCTCGCCTGCTATGTGCCAACGGTTTTTCAGTTTATTCATTGCAAGTTGATTACACCCAATTACTAATATATTCAACTTAATAGCATTAAGATGTAAATTGTTATCCCTTGCATGTTCTTCCAGGGCCCCCAACATTCTATTGAACCCTACCAGTGTTTGATCTACAATGATTAGATCATCTGCATATAGTAGGCATTGCACCACTTTGTTTTTGATCTTCGTGGAAAGGCTCTGACGTCTTTGAAGTACTTATTGATGTGTCAAATGTAAACATTAAACAAGGTTGATGCCAATAAACATCCCTGCTTCAACCCCACATTTGTCTTGATTGCTTTAGTTAAAAGGCCTTGGTTATTCAATTTCACTTTAATTGATGTTCCCGAGTAATATTTTTGGATTATAACATTCGCCCAGGCACCTCTATGTTCATAGGAAGGTAGTTGGTTGAAACGTAGTTTCATTATAACCCGGCTCGTTTTTGAGTTTCGAATATTTGAATTGTGCACTCATAGTACAACCTTGCTTAACATAGGGCCTCATTCTAACTATGCCGGTCCAGTAACAAGGGCGCCGGTAAGCCTACCGACACCATTGTTAGTGGACTCGCATAGTACGATTCTGCGGGTGGGTGCCATCGCGCCCGCCAGAATCAGACCTGGCGGGCGGAATGGCACCCGCCCGCAGAGTTTCACGGAAGCACCAGCACCGTTATTAACAGTGCCGTTGCTTCCGTGGTCCCCATTCCCATTGAGTACTATGGGAATGGGGATTTACAATTACCAGCGCCTGACTTCCCGCAACACTGAGGTTGTAATACCCCGGTGTTTCCGGCAAGCCAAGCGCCGGTAAAATTTGCAAGTACCAGCACGGTTACCGCCGGACTTGTGATGAGGGCCATAGTCTCTGAAAGATTCCTTACTGGATAAGTGCTAAATAGGTTTTATACGGTTTTAGATTTCATCTTACTTTTGAATTATTTTGTGTCCAAGCCAACATTCACAGGATTCTGTGTCATAAATCGGATATCTGCATGGAATTTTACAATGTATTACAACCAACCTTCCATCTTTTTATGTGGACCCCCTTTGCTGAGCATTAAGTCAGAGGCAAAATAAAGGGATTCTGGGTTCTTGCTCTGGTCTTTCATCTGGAGGAGGAAGAGGCTATGGCATATTTTCCATATCGTGGTCAGAGAATGAATTCCCAGTTCCAGACATATAGCTTCCACAGGGGTCGATGGTAACAATCCTAAAGTGCCTTACCATAATTTTTCCTTCAATACGCTTAACCATTGCATCTCCCGGTCCATTAAAATTTCGTATTTATATAGTGCACTCGGAACAAATGTTGCTCAATATACTTTAATCAGGTCTTCCATTGAATAACCTCCACTATTAGTTATAAATGATCTGATTGCAAAGAATTTCCTTCTCACTTTTGTGCGTATGTCATTGTCCAAGAGTTTAAAGTCAAAGGAGTTATATATGGGGATTCCTAGATGTATATCGTTTTTGACAATTTCATTTGTTTACTGTCTGATTTTCACAGGATTATTCTTGCATTTGCACAACACAGGACCTAAGTCTGCTATATATATATATTAAAAAGAACACGGGCCAAAATGCATCCTTGTTTCAGACCATGGTTAGTGTGGATGGAATCACTCAGCTGTCCATTCATGTTGACTCTAGTTTTAGATGATGTATGAGTATTAAGGGTGATTAGAAAGTGCAGGGTCATTAAATCTGACCTCCAACACTAATTTACTGCAATGTCTCTTGGGGTCATTCCGAGTTGGGCGGTAAGATTTAACGGGCACCGGTAAGGATGCCGGTGCCGGTAAACCTTTACCGCCCAATTCTGAGGTCCCTTAGCGGGAACTGCTAAGGGACCAGGGCGCTAATTACGGTACCGCAATTTACGGTAACGTAATAAGCGCCTTCCCCATTCCCATTGAGCCCTATGTGGTCTCAAATGGGAATGGGGAATGGTTTACTGAATGTGGACATACCGGGTCCTCCAGGGTCGGAATGACCTGGTAAATCCCTATTCAGCCAGACCAGACCCAGACCCGGTATTGGAGGCAGCCATGGTGCTACTAGCACCATGGCTGCCTCCAATCTCGGAATGACCCCCTCTGTCTGTTTACTGTGTTAAAGGCTTTGGAGTAGTCCACATAAGTTATATATAATGCTTCCTTCTTGTAGCTATAGGCTGACCAGATTAAATGACTAAAACACCACAGATTAGTCAATATGTTTCCACCTTTATGGAAACCAGTTTGTTGCTTTTTTAATATTTTATCAGTTTGTAACTAATTATTAATTCTACTTAACAAGAATTGACAAAATATTTTAGCCAAGGAATCGATCATGGCAAGCAGACAATAATTTTCTGGTGATTCTCGCGGGCCCTTGTTATGGATGGGGCCCAAGATAGACCTTCTCCAACTCAGATGGATGTTGCCAGTTTTAATTATTTGGTTAAACAGTTTTTTAATTATTGTCGCCCAGCCATGTGGGTTCCGTTTAAAAACAATATTAGCAACCTGGCCCGGTCCATAGGCTCTAGAAAATTTTAATTTTACAATTACTTCTTCAATATCTGATACTGAGATAATAAAACCCTCGCCATTATTAACAGGGACCATTTTAAGCTCTCTTTTGTTACTTCGACTGTCGTATGGTTCATGACGCAATCTATCAAAAGATATTGGGTTTATTTCATTTGTCCTGATTAATCTGAAGTATGTCGTTTATATATGGCCCAGAACTTTTGTGAGTCTGATCTACGTAAGGCATTGTTTATAATTTGCCATTGCACTGTGGCCATAGAGTTTTTATGTTGCCTGATCCCATTTCTATAGGCAGTTCTGAGTTTTATTATTGCATTCTGGGTTGCAGTGGTCGATATGCCGAGTTTTTTAACATTACGTATATTGAACCTCTGCTGTTTTTTTTATGGGCAATAATCACGTCAAACAGCTTTCCAGGTTAATTTTCGCTATGAGTGCTTCTAATTGCGTTTCCGTTGTCCGTCTCTAAAATTAAGTTCGAGACCGCCTCTTTTAGTTTTGTCACATTTTTCTCAGTCTAAATTATTCTGGTAGCAGCAGCATTGGTTGTATAGGAACCTGACATTTGTTACATTTGTTCGCTTGGCCTATTAACAGTGCATTGAATAGTAAATGTAATGGCTACATGATTACTAGGTGTTTTTCCATCAAGCTCGAATTTCCTAATGTTGCTCAACAGGTTGCTCCTAACAAATACATAGTCAATCCATGATGACAAAGTTCTGTTGGACCATGTATGTGGGCTGGATTGACCAGGTTTTCCTTCCATACACAATTGTTTCAGGTCATTGGTAGTAATAAACTCCACCCATTGCTAAACTTTATAATTTCCCACTATGATCTCTTTTGGCTCAATTTCTATTGCAATGACATTGTGGCTATTTTTCATTATAGAATAGTAATCATCCTTTTGCCTATTTGGGGGTTTTGTTGGATATCTCTTATAATTAAGCTAGCACACTACGGCAATTAACCCTAATGTGTTAATCTGCCACCATTCATTAATTAAATCTTTAACTTGGATTATAATGCTAGCAGTTTCTTCACCGCCAGGAGGATCATAAATGTTAACAATAGGGATTTGTTGCACTTGGCCTTCAATGCTAGTTGTAAGAATTTCAGCCATAGCAAATAAATGTACACACCCTGGTTTAAACTCTACCATACTCGGTGAGTTTCTAGCGCCTATTAGCAACCCTACCATAGGTCGACCAGTCTGATTTCGTCTTGCCCGTCTCTGAATAGTGAAATACCCATCCTGGCTGAAATCATTAACATTAATAGGCCAAGTCTCTTGTATAACAAAGATGTCAGCCTTCATCAGTAAACTGCGACCCTGTGGATTCTTGATAATTGAATTAAAGCCCCTAGAGTTCCAGACAACAATTGATATTGTATCCTCATCTCTTGGTCATACCGGCTTATTCACTGTTCTCCTGTCTGGGAGAGTGTTATTTCTACCAATAGAGGCAATAAAATCTCCCAGTGCTGCAGTTAGATTTCCTATAATTTGTTCTAATTCTTTAATCGTACAGTCCCATGGATCCATTATTTGATAAAATAGTATTGGGGGTTAGATGTTCCTGTATCCGTGTAAAGTTAAAGCCTAGCTTCAAAAACACAGCCCTGTTTACCATTACCAGTTCAGAGATGATGGGCGAGGCAAAGCGTACCTCTGCCCAGTTAGCTTCAGCAGGAGTAGCTGGTATTTCTACCAGTTCTAGGTCTTTATACGTGACCAGTTGCAAGTGGGGTATACTGTGTACAATTTGTAAAGTACATTTACGATTTAGAAATGGGCTAAAGACTGATGCAAACTGTTGGATACTCTAATCTTTTTGCTTTGGATACGATTAATAGTCTCCATATTCTTGATTTTGTCAGTCAAGCTTTCCGGCACTTGATCATTTACCTCAGCAAGTCGACAATCAATAGTCTGTATTTCCTCGGCTGTCGCACCATATTCATCCTCAATCATGGTCATATTACCTGCATCATTTGCTGGTGGTATTATCGCATGTGTATGTTTAATCCAATTATGCAGCGTTCCCGGCTGATTTCCTGTATCTGGGACATTATTTATAAACTTCACTGACAATGTTTCAGTTTTTGTCAGATATGGTGCAGTTTACTAAACCAATATTGGTTTTGTTCTTCGATAGTGACGGTTCAGCATTCCCTTTGTACGCATTAGATTTCCCATGCTTAGCCCCAGCTTTTTCCCTCCTTATTGCCGGTCGACAGTTATTCCGTCTTGCTTTTTTTGATTGGCCACACATTTTTTCTGTTCTCTGATTTAGGCTATTATCTCTATAGGTGGATGATGAATATGTACAGTCCATCATATTAGTCTCGTGTTCACTGTCCTTTTCACAAGTTAATGCGTCATTAGGTATAATGATCATGGATGCTGGTGCCACTTGCACTGGTTCATGCTCCTGTTCATCTGTGGCAGCCAGATAATCCTCCCCCATCCGGGACGGTGGGTTGGGTGACAGGATGAATTCCTCCGATGGGGTCATCAGAATAACATTCACCAACTTTATGAAACCTGTCGTTAAAACCTGCTGTTCCTTGTATAGATTATTGCAAAGAGTAAACAGCGCCTTCATAATTATCAACACGTCTGAATCGGGCTGGTCCTCCTCATCCGATGAATCAGAGGAGCTAATAGACACATTATATGCCAGGGGAGAATAATATATGCTTCTGGCAATACGTTCTAAGTCTGGGGAGGTTGATAGATGTGTTCTGTTGGTGGGCACAACTACAGTAACATTTCTCATACTCAGTTCTCTGTTGGTTTCACTTGGTATATTTACTTGAGCAAAGGTATCTAATTAGTCTCTCTGTAAATTTAAACACATGTCCAACAGTGAATTATTGTTTTCTGTTGCAGACATTACACTCAACTCATTGGTAGCTGCTTATGGACTCTCAGATAGTACTGAGTTTGGTACTTCAGCAACTAAACTCTCAATAGTTAGTGGGTTGGTTGGTTGGTTTAAGAAATGCAGTTATTTTACTTTGCTCCATGCGCGGGTCAGTTTGTGCTCTGCTTCCTTCCACTGCGGCCTCTATCCTATTTGCAGTCACATTGGAATGCAGATTGCTGCGGACGCGTTTTTAGAAATGTTTGCTTGTGTTGGTGGCTCAGGATTTTCCAACATTGATAATACTTCTTAAATGATAGGTCTTGCACGTTGCTGGCATAGTTAAGTATACCGGGGGTTGTCACTAACCTCCCACCATCCACTTATCAGAGATGTTCAGCAGCCAGCTGTCTGAAATCATAGTATCCACTAGACGAAAGTAAAAGGAGAGCAAAGGTAGACTCAGCCTTCTTGCCCACCGTATCTCTGCTCGGAGTGCTGTTTGCACTCACCAAGCTTATATGGCAGGTAATTGGGACAATTCGAGTTTGACTGCTACCACCCAGATTACTTTATCTGCATGTTCAGTAGCCTTCGTTATGTTGACTCTTGACCGGCTCCCATGGTAAGGCACACACACTGGTCCTGTGTTACTATCACCCACTATGCAAATTACTTCATCTGCATCATTCTGTGACCCATGTTATGTTGGCTCTCAACCAGCTCAAAGGGTTATGCCCCGCAATTGCTTGTCATGAGCTCCTTTGCGGCTCGCTTGCAGCATGTATAAAGTCTGATGAAAAATTGGTAGCACTGTGACCCCTGCTTGATCCCTGCTTATGTGCTCCAACTCCTTCAAGGCTTCAGGGCCTCTGCCCCTGGAGCCCCTAGACCCCAACTTAAAACAGCCGTCTACCATGTGGGGTGGTAGAGGGGGTATAGGGCGATAACAGGGTGTGGGAGGTGCACACCGGAACCCAACCACAGCCAACAACTGTCAGCTAATATGCGGAAATACGTGCTGTATAGGTACGGTAATGGTATTTGTGTGGTGTGCTCCCTTCTGGGTCTTATATGAGCCCTAGTGGGGGAGTGGAGGGGTGCAGTTCCATTTCCTCACTGTATCCCTCGCCACAGCCCCAACCACCAGACTACCAAAACAGGCATAGAGAGCTCCCTCTGCCACTTGTCCGCACAAGCCTGCTCCAGAGCATGTCTTGTTTCACAGCTCGGCTACTGAGTGCCCTGGCTTCCACAAAACTTAACAAATGGTAGGTCTACAAATGGTCCAACCTATATGGCATCACTTGGCCTGTCATCTGCTTTTGACAGTGTCATTAGAGGTACCCTAGGGCAAAAAATGCAGACATATGGCATCCCAACACACATCATGGCTATCATTGCGTTACTTCATGACCAAACTAATTACAGAATACGCATCAACCAAACGGGTCTTCTTACTGACAGAATTCCTACAGAGATATGAGTAAAGCAAGGATGCAATCTTGCATCAGTACATTTTAATATGTTTCTTGCTGACATCGACTCACTATGGTTTACATTTTACAGTTTTCCAGTAAGATTGGGAGAGTTGCGTCTTAATTGGCTTGCATTTGCAGAAAACGTCATACTCTTTGACCGCACACCTATTGGTCTGCGGAAAAAACTTCACTGTTTCTATCGATTCTGTAAACAACGCAATCTGGCCACCAACTCAACCAAATCTAACATTCTTATCTACTCCAAGAACAAACAACTATGCAAATTTCAATGGAACATTGAAAACAATCCAATTCAGCGTATTATGGGAATGACATATTTGGGCTACTATATTTCGAATTCCAACTCTTTAAAGATGTGGCAAAGCTCTTTAACCTTCACAATTGCTCCACTGTTAGCTCAAATGAACCGTATCCATTACAGGCATTGCACATTTTCACTCATGCCACTGACAGACTTCCATCTCATGAAAGTAGAGACGACCATTATTTCTGGCCTGGACCTCTGTTTGCTAGATATTGGATCAATTCTTAATAAGATACAAGGCAGTATCTGGAAAATCATTCTTGACCTTCCAAAAGGACTGCCTAATGTCATTCTCATTCACGAACTTGGCTTGTTCTCCTTGGCTTCCAAGCTTCAGTAGAGAAGGATTAATAATGATGGCAAAATGTTACATCCTCCGCCTAATTGTCTTGATGAGGATCTTGCGGCAATGCTTGTCAGGCACGCACCAGCTTCAATTGCGCATTTTAACACACAATTGCAGTCTTTGCTTATTATGATCGCTTTGGAGCCTGAAGATCTTTTAGCACGCTCTGCGCTTGTGAAGAAAAAGCTCTTCCAACGCGATTGGGCTCACACATCGGACTGTATTGCAACATACCATTCCTATGCTGCATACAAATGTATGTCCTCTCTTACATGCTTTCTGTGCGATAAATCTAGAAATCTCTACATGAGATTCAGATTAAATTTATTTCATACTAATGCATGTATAAAGCACTGGAAAAATAACAATGGGGCAACAGGCGACGGTTTTTGTCGTTTTTGTCACAACAGTGCTGAACCAGAAACATTAAATCATTTGATTATATTCTGCAACTTTTTCAAAATCACAGATGGCTAATGCTGTGAAAAAACGTGCTTCATTCATCGCCATTTTCACGCGAGCTATTGTGGTTGTGTTGGATGTGGGGACGTAGTAATACTTTAATTCTCTCCTTAGCACACTTCCTAAGCTCGGTCCAGGCCAAACTGAATGAGCTCGAGGAATGAATTCCAATAATTGGGTGTCCCCATCGCGACAGGAATTGTGCAACATGTCAATATTTAGTACTAATAGCTCTGCTATTTTGATGCATACAGATATGTGAAGTACTTGTTTCTGTGCAAGCCTGTCGCCTTATCTTGTCTGAAGATATTGGCTTTTCTCCCAAGTCTATATATTTTTTTTCTTCTCTCACTTTTTTTCATTGTTTAAATCAATGCTTTTGAATTATGGCTCTAAATAATCCTTACTTAGTTGTAGTTATACGATTATTCTATTACTAACTTGTTACATATGTGATATTGTGCATCATTGTCTTGTTTGACATACTTTAATAAGCTTTTACAATGTATGTTTAGTTTTCATGCCACTAGGATATTCTCGACTCATTCACTTTTACTTGTTTCCCTCAAACTGTCTGTTTTAAAGTAGTTTTAATTTGTATATGAATATCGATTTTATGAACTTTCTGATATTTCTTTATGACTTGTACATGTTTCATACATATTTGTAAAGGTGCACGTGCATCAAATACAAACAAAACAAAAAAAACAGTACAAACATCAAAGGGCACTCAAACAGCCAAACAACACTCTCCCAGTATTTTCGGCTCTCACCAGCACCACGACTGACAACATGAATGGCAATCTGCACTCACCTCACTGGAACTTCTCCCCTCGTCAATCTCAGAGGAAAGGACCTCTAGGTGTGTTCACAAGGAGGTACAAGCACAGTGTCAAGCCACACCTTGCAAGCCAGGTCGCTTCCAAAGCTCTTCCTGCATTCCAAAAACATCTTAAAGAGGAATCCAAAATCCTTTAATCCCACTGATTCCTTTCTGGAGTCCCAGTAATTGATTCAGTGCATAGTTTATGTATCATATTATTATAAGCTATTATTTTAAAAATCCCCACTCATGGTTTATTGACTTACAGAGTTGCTTCATATATAATTATAGTGTCATTCATGCATTTCACATTATTTGATACTCAACTTACTCATGGCAACTGTGAGAAACCAGAAGGCGCCTCACCCACTAGTCCCCAGGGATCTGTCATCCAGGTGGCCAGGACCCAGCCATTGCTTTTGGATCCAGTTCCTGGGGCTGGACTAGTGCGGCAGGATCACTTGGGTGAGGGGTCTTCGGGGAGTGGCAGTAGGACACTGGATGGTGAGATGTGGTATCCCTCCCCCTTCAACACCTTTACCCAATCCTACCAGGTAGGATGCATGGGAACCTTACCCCCACCACTTTCCCTTCACAAACACTTCCACACGGACAGCCCGATCTGGGAGAAAACAGACTCACAACCGAGCAGTATCCCTGACATTTCCCATCACAATGGTCAGGCGTGGTCAGGCAATTACTAATGATTACACTGACCACACGGATAAAAGGCGGAGCATGAGAGCACACTCTCAGCGAGGCAAAACACACGAGGGAACAGCAGTTTCGAGTAAGCAGCTGAACAAGGGGAGAAAGACAGGAAACCAAGAAGGGTTCGCAAAGAGGGAAATACCCTTGACCTTTTTGGCAAGAAACTGTTACTTTCACGAAACCTTTGAGGCAGAAAGCATAAGGCCAGGAAACTAGACAGAAGAATCCTGCATTGTGTGTTGGAGATAACAAGGGCCATCCCATGTAACTAACCAAGGTGAGGAGGTGCAGCACCAGCCGCTGTGGTATCGTCCTTGGCTCCAAGAACAAAGAAATATAAAAGAGATCAACACAGCTGATGAGTTGGGGATACTGATGTAAGAATGGTCTGTGTTGAAGTCAAGGTTGCAAGCAGCAACATTGTATAACAAGCGCTGGAACTTAAATGCGTGTGATGAAAGACGCGAGTAAAGCTAAACTGCTGATGAATGTTTGAACTTGAGAAGAAAAGATGCAATACGGTTGACAGAGTGGCCCGACACCAGGAATGTGCTCAATCGAAAATCTCTGAAAGGTATCCCGCCAAGAGAAATGAAAGTAAAAGATTGTAAGAATAGGGTATGAAGTGAATTGAAGTGGTCCTGCAATGGTTAAAGCAAAACCCATCGCACATTCGAAAGTCTTCGATTTTGTGATAAAAGGAGGATCTGAGCCCGAACAAGGGTGATCCCTGGTCCAATCCCGAATGAGGGAGACAAGGGTGAATTTTGTGATAAAGGGAAGATCTGAGCCCGAACAAGGGATGTCCCTGGTCCGAGCCCGAATGAGGGAGACCAAGTGTGAACATTATGATAAAAATTCGGTCTGCGCCCGAAGGAGGGAGACCCTGATGAACATTCAAAACGAGAACTTGTACATGTGAAAATCCTAACAGGAATGAAACTTTGAGATTTGTTTGTTGCGACAGACCCTCTGCAGTAAGAGACTGTTATTGAAAAAGAGGCTTTGGCAGCAGGCCCCAATGTCTATGCTTTGAACTTTATCCTAGTGGCTGAGAAGCCATAGTGTGTGCGAAGCTAGAACGTGCTGCCTTGCCCCATGCTGAAAACGTGGGGAAGGGAAGCCAACTACTCAACTGTACTGACATATTATATCTTGAACACTTTTCTGTATTTCATACATTATTGTCCCACACCCTTTTGTATTTAGAAGTAAGGATTGGCAATAGGTTTATTAGTATAGGCCCTTTTATTTTGACAGAGACTTGACTAGGACTGCGTTATTATTATTTGATGGTCGTAGCATGCTCCCATCCTTTGATTTAGGTTAGATAGGAGCTCAACCAACCCATTGAAGTTCAATAATCACCCTTGAACTGTGTTCACTTGTGTTTGTCTTCACTGTTTGATACCATGCCTTCCTTATGCAACTTATTCTAAAGCCACTTCTCATGGTTCCTTTAAGTATAGAGGATAGCTCACAGGACAGCTCACGGCAACGCATTTGTCTTGGGAGCAAGACAACGCAGCGCAACACAGGTCTCATTCCCAATCTGCACTTAGAAACTAATCTCTGGTATTAAGCGCGTTATAAAAGAACAATTGTAATTATCAAAGACCGATGATGCTTCTTGCAGGGCCCTTTCTTTGTAGTCACTTATGTTAGTGTCAATGCGTATGCTTCTGCACATTAGGATGTTTGCATAGATTTTGGCCCACAGGGCCAGTGGTGTCACTAAGGTGGGGCCAGCGGGGGCACAGGCCCCTCCTCTGAAATCCTGTGACCCCTCTTGTGCCCCCCCTCCCTGGGCTTCTCTCCCTGCAGTGTTGCCAGTTTAACTTTGGACCTGCAATGACTCACAGAGCCATGGAGGTAGAGGTCCAATGCAATAAACATTGGGATATGGTCAGAGGGGCAACCCCAGGCGCCTTTCAGGCCCCTGCAGCAAGGAAGGGACACAAGGTGCTCTTAGCACCTTCCTGATGGTGACAAGTGGCAGCACCCGCTCCCCCGTCAGACAAAGAGGCTTCAAAGGGAAACCGCTGACAGGCTTAAAGGGCTCTCTTCTTCCCGGTAGGAATATGGGGTGGGTGCACTGCGTATGGACGCCAGCCAGTTTGAGGCTGAACAAAAGTTCTAACACCGAGAGGCCAAACTGGCCTGGCCTCAGGCACTTTTTAGGGAATAAAAGGCAGCGTTCTGCCATAGGGAAGGAACAGTTGTTCAGATGTGCCCCTAACGGCGGTAAGCTGATCGGAGCTCAAGTTCTTCTTTTCCACCCTCCGCTCCCATGTTCAAAAGAAAAGTAAAACAAATGTGTTCAAAAGAGTAACTAGACAAAGGGGCTTGGAAATTAAGGAAATACCTGAAAACCTCCAAAGGAAGAAATGAGGGCTAAAATATTCGGATATCACTGAAGAGAAGAAAGAAGAATCATTAAAACATGGCCAGCAAGCCTATTAAAAACCGTGAGGGGCCTTATGGCAAAAACAAATGGTACAAAGCAAAGATCAAGCGATTATGCATAGGTGGAGCAGAAGATAAAATCTATAAGAGTGAAGTCGCAGGCTCAAAGGGACCCATAAAAGGCAGCACTGTCCAGGGTAGAGGAAGCCCCCATGGGTAAGAATGGAGCACCAGCCAGAAATGAAAGAGTGGACAAAGCGCACACAGACCCAGTCGTGCTTACTGAAGGTTAGTGGGACCTGGGCCAAATAACTTGGCGTTTGAATGGCTGAAGTGAAGTGGGGGCTTCCTCTCCTCCAGTCCGTGTGCTACCCAAAAGCACCTTTTGGTGTTTAATCTTTGCAATATTGTGTTATATTGTAATTGTAATTGTTTACTTATAACGCACTTAATACCCAGAGGTTTCTAAACTCAGACCCAAGGATCGAACTTGTGTTGCACCGTGTCGTCTTGCTTCCAAGGCAAGCACGTTGCCCCTGAGCTATCCTCCCGAGATATAATAAAGCCTGCAGCATTTTACTTTTCCATTACACAGCATTGTCCGGTTTTTATTTTAGGCATATGTGAATGTATTTAGTAGTTTTGTTAGGTATCTCTAGTGCTTATCCCGGCAGAGCCACCGAGCTTCGCTGAGGGAAGCATGGGACTTGGTGCTCTAACCTGCTGTCCTCCTTTCCTGTCCTGTCACTCGCACGTTTTCAAGTCTTTTGCTCAGCCTGTTTTCTTTCTTCTGCCCTGAAAGGGACGCACTGCCCTCGAGACATCAGAGTGGCTCCATCTCTACAGAAGACACTGCTTTAAAGGATCATAACTTGTCGCTGGTTGACTGCTGTTATATCGCGCACACTGACACACACTGTGCTCCTCTAGTTCACATGGCCGCTCTGGATATTCTTGGGGCTCTTGCTACATTTGCACTTTCAAATCTCCACACACAGACACTGCTGAGAAAGGAACCCACAGCCCCAATTGTGATCTGCACAGACCTTCCAGAAAAGCACCCGCAGCCAGATGCGAGATGCACAAAATGGCATTGCGTACCTTGGGTAATAATGGCACACTTGTGAAAGGCCACCTACAGCAGATGCTATTGTTACACAATATGAACACTGTATCATTTCAAAGTGCATAAAATGGCAGGTGTCCATTACCAGCCAATGACAACAGGCAACATCTGAACAAATTGTCCATGAAGGCTTGAAACGAGGAGTGAACTTAAGTGGTGCCGTTTGTGTGCTTTTAGTTTTAGAATAATAATGTCCCTTTGCATTTCTTACCATGGAAACATTAAGAACGTCTTGTCCAAAAGAATGGTCCCTTAAATGGACCATCACTCGTAAGTCGCTTCCACTTTAAATGCTCTGCCAGAAAAATGAAAGTGATAAGCAGTCATTAAGGGCTCCCTCCCATTCCCTCCGCAGCATCTGCCGCTGGGAGGGGGAATTTGTATTTAGAAAGTCAGGTGTAGGGTTGGGTGATATAACGAGTTTTGGAGATATATCAATATATATTTTCAATATCGATATAGGATGAGACAATGGGCCTCATTACACGTTAGGTGGTAAGGGTTTACCGGTACCGGTAAGGGCACCGGTACCGGTAAACCCTTACCGCCTTACTACAAGTTCCCTTTGCGGGACCCGACCTTAACGGCTGGTTTTGCCAGTCGTTAAAGTAGGGTGCCGCAAAGGGACCTTGGAGCTAATTACGGTATCACAATTTGCGGTACCGTAATTAGCGCCTTCCCCATTCCCATTATGCCCTATGGGGGCAAAAATGGGAATGGGGAAGTGCCTTGGTGAATGGGGAATTACCGCCCCCGCTCACCTTGGAGTAGGGCGGTAATTCCGCCATCCACCAAGGCGGACACGGTAAAATACCGGCGGCAACCATGGCGCTAATAGCGCCATGGTTACCGCCTACCGTGTAATGAGGCCCAATATCTTTAACATCAAGATATATACAACAGAATTGCTTGCTGTATAAATGCACGATTTTTACTTCCCCTGGCCCACTTAGGCCTACTTTGCCCACATCAATTTGGTAAAAGCAGATATATTGCCCTTTTATAGGCTCCCCCCCTACCTTTGTTTGTGGCCCCCTCTTTGCTCCCCCCACCCCCGCTACATTTTCTTCCTGGAGACATCACTGAACATGACCTAGACGGAGCTCTAACAGATAGGGCTCCTGCATGTACAGTCGTACAGTTTTATTTCTTGTGCTGCGTATGTGTTAAAATGCCACCTGCCACTATATGTTACCAAAAAGTGGATGTGAGGAAGGGTGGGGGGGGCGGTGGCTGTGACACCATATGCGCAATGCTGGCTGCTTCTGAGAAGCTACCACGTCTGAAGTGCCAACGCGAAACCATTTTGTAAAGTTGACCAGCCTAGTCACTCCATAGAAGGGGGAGACAGAGGATGTGGGAAGGGGATACTGGCTGCATTTCATGCCTCCACCAGGAGAGAAAACGTTACACTGCAGGCCTTGCATCTGGTGACAGCATTACTAGTTCAGATATTCCTAAAAGGCTCCTTTGAGTAGGCCAAGTGTTCTCCGAATGGCGGTGCGTAACATGGCGGAAGGAGAGCGCGGAAGGAATGAATGGACGGCAACATAATCAGGGCTGCATTGTTATTCCAAGCGGGAGAATGAATGACTGCATGGCCACCACGGGCCCTCCCCCGTAAAGGTATATGGTGTTTATCAATTAATTAAGAGCCTTTTGTGTTGGCACAGCTAATTATCTGCCCCTCGGGTTTATTACGCAGCTACGGTGCAATAAAATGCTTCGGTGAAGTTTATTAATTCTAAAGGACGGGTTTCTATTTCAAAAGGCAAGTGCTCTTGTGGATGGGTTCATGAAAAAGAAACACTGCGTTTCCCCCCTGTCTTCCCGCTTAACGCGACTAGTGCCAATTCATTATTTAAATGGGTTCCTAGAAGACTGGCAATGCATCTTTTACATCTGTGACACGGCAACAGCTGCTGTGTGTGGCTTCTGTCGGACTGGGACCGAAACAAGAGCCCTGTACAGTGCTGGAAATTGACATTATTTAATGTGGAATCCCAATGCGGTCGGGCGGGGGGCGTGGGGAGGGGAGTGTCGCTTTCTCATGACGCTGGTTCCAACATACGTCATCACTCCCACTTTAAATTCACGGTGCTTTTAACACTTTGTATGTCATTAGCAATGTATAGTAATTCACTTAATGGGAGTGCCCATAAATTACTATACGTTTACGTGGTCTTGTGGTCCAGTGTCTCACAAAGCAGTCCGAATAAGCCAATTGAAGGAAGCAAATTATTATGTTCATTATTTTTATTTTGTTATTAATGTGATTATCATATAAATAGCTTTACAAATATATAAAATGAAATATAAACACGTAGTCTTCATTTTTTACATTACATTCTTACTGCTAAAATATACAATCATT
Source organism: Ambystoma mexicanum (assembly GCF_040938575.1). Taxonomy (NCBI): domain Eukaryota; kingdom Metazoa; phylum Chordata; class Amphibia; order Caudata; family Ambystomatidae; genus Ambystoma; species Ambystoma mexicanum. The sequence goes on from NC_090930.1 coordinate 1,121,250,112, forward strand.
TCGTCCCTATAAACCCTACTCGTTCACATACATAAAAATAAAACAATACATACTGACGTGCCAAAGCCTTTTCTAAAAATACGTTCTATTTTTCCGTTGTTAGCAGAGGCTCTATCTGCTTCCAAACGTTATACGAGGCCATATGCAGCGACTTCTTTTCACTATTCAAGCAGCAGATCCAAAATAGATCGTTTTTTATGCTGTTATAGCTTCCAACAAACCTTCGTAGTAATGTTATATAGAGAGGGCCTTTTCCCTACACTCCGCTAGAACGTGTCTAACCGGTTACGTCAATGTACTTACTTTACAAATCCGGCACGTTCTCTCCGAAGCAGGGATTTCCAATCCAGGGCCCTTAACCATAAGGACTGGGAGTCTATTTGTACGCATACACCATAGCTCTCAACCATTTGTGTTGCAAGGGCGGGTGAAATCACCCGATTTTGTTTTTGGCGGGTGAGATGCCCATTGGGATGAATGGGCGTGCAGGAGGCTTGGCGGGTGAGTCAGCCCTTTACAAGGCGGGTGACACCCGCCAAAAGCGTGTGAGTTGAGAGCTATGGCGTACACAGTATGAATCTCTGGAAATTAGGATCGGGACAAAGGAGCAGATAGTTCTGGGGTTTGTGGAATTTGTAGGATACCTTGGCTCTACGTCTATAAAGCTTCAGCGTCGCCATATGATCGTAATTGTTGGCCCAGGCCCATGTTTCCATCTTCAGCACAAATTGCTTCTTTAATTCTAGGAAGCCTGGTTCCCAGTGAGGGCACCAATCTATTTGTTTGAACGTCTCACGTAACAGTAAGAGATAGTCGGCCAGTCTCATACTTGGCGTATGATTGACCCAATACTTTAAGTAACAACCATTTTTGTGAGGTCATGGCTCCAATATAGAATAGACCTCTTTGTTTGAGTACCATTGCTGGTAAGGACATCAGTCCTAGCTCCAAGCAGAGTAACTCAACTGGCACACTCGGAGCCATACCAAGTATCCTACGCCAAAATCTACCCTCTATTTCTTTGAGCCACCTAAGGTCCCACATCGACAGTGTCTCCAGGGCGCATAACATTACTGCACAGGAGCATTGTTTATATAGTGTTAGGGTCTCCACAAGGCTAAAACCCAATGTTTCCAACACAAATTTGTAAATCAGAGATGTTCAAATGACAGCCTTCCTCCTTTTTGTTGACATTATTTCTGTGTAGTTACCTTTGACGTTCATTATAAGGCCCAAATACTTATACCGGGTCACATACTCAAACCGGTTTCCACCTACAACAAATTCTGGGTTAATACATTTCTTGGAGTTAAAATACATCAACTTCTTGATCTTGAAGTGCATCAAGAAGTAGGTAGTGAAGAGTATGAGGAGCACAGAGGACGTAGTGGAGGCTAAGAAGAGAAGCGAGGCAGAGGAGTTACAAAGACGAGCCAGAGAGAACATCTAAGTACAAGGAAGTGGAGGGCTGAAAGGAGATATGAGGAAGAGGTGAGCAAATCGAAGAGCATGGAGGTATAGCAGTGTGCCGGGGTGGAGAGAATATGAACAAGCAACGAACAGTGAGTTAAAAGAGGTATAAGTGGGGGGCAAGGAGAGCATCTATGCTTAAAGGTAGATTGGAGGAAAAGGAGAGAGATACAGAAGGAGCTGGAAAGTATGTTAGGGTAAGAGGGAAGAAAACAGCCACAAGGAGGAGGTGGGATGAACATTAAAGAGAACATAAATAGCAAGGAAGGTGATAGTAAACGGGACATTGAGGAGAAGGCCAGAAAAGGAAACCCAGGGGTGGAGGAAGATAAGGGAAGTGTGAAGCAAATTGATGAGGAGGACAGGGGGAGAAAGAAACCAGAGGAAAGAAAGGAGAATAATGGACAGAAGGAAAGGGAAAGAGTTAAGGAGGAGGATGTGCCAAAGGGAGAGTAAGCTAAAGCCTGGTTGTGACACACAAGTTTGGAGAGATTGTGGCACGGCCTGTGGCTGCACAGAAATAATTTAAGCTGGACAACCTCAGAGCCCTCTGCGATCTTTGCTAAAATCTTCAAGTGTCTATCTCCTGGCACCTGTTTAGATAGTGCAGGCCACCAAGGGTGGTGATGCCAGTGTGGTAGTAACAAGAGAAGACCAACATCCTGATTAACTTCTAGGAAAGGAAAGCCTCCAACTTCAAGAACCAAGAAAGAATTGTTCTGGCACATACACCTCAACATGCTGTGAGCCACTGATTTCCCATCAGCTGGTACAGACTAAGGAAGAGATGGAAAAGCTGAAGAACCACAGTCTTATGGAGAAAGCTTGATATTTTATTTACTGTTTCTTGCTTTCCACAAAGTTTCCTCAGCACAACCGAATCTATTTTGCTGTTGTTTAATAAATACACTTGTACCTTAAACCTTGGCTTTGAGTTGTCTGTTGATTGACCGTGACAGTGCACAACCAACTTTCCAAGACCACTCAGTCCAACCGGCCAGAGACCTATGCTAGGATTGCCACAAAGCCTAATACATTTTCGATCCCATGACACAGCCACCAGCACCACAAATATCTTTACATGGCAGAGATGCACTTTACAATTCCCAGTGCAGCAGAGTGTTTTGGTGGAGCAGTACTGAATTGCCTTCGCAGCAACTGGCTTTGCAGAGGAGAGGCTGGATCTTTAACTACGCTGATGGTAGCGGAGCAAGTGGAGTGCAGCAGAGTGTTTTGGTGGAGCAGGGCTGAATTGCCTTCACTCTTCCTGGAGGTCTCTTTACTATTTACTTTGTCCAGAGGAGGGGCTGGATCTATAACTACGCTGATGGTAGCGGAGCGAGCAGAGTGCAGCAGAGTGTTTTGGTGGAGCAGGACTGAATTGTCTTCACTGTGCCTGGGGGTCTCTTTACTATTCCCTTTGCCTGTAGGAGGGGCTGGATCTTTAACTACGCTGATGGTAACAGAGCCAGCGGAGTGTAACAGAGTGTTTTGGTGGAGCAGGACGGAATTGCCTTTGTAGTGCCTGGTGGTCTCTTTACTATTTCCTTTGCCTGTAGGAGAGGCTGGATCTTTAACTATGCTGATGGTAGTGGAGCAAGCGGAGTGCAGCAGAGTGTTTTGGTGGAGCAGGACTGAATTGCCTTTGCAGCGTCTGGTGTTCTGTTTACTATTTCCTTTGCCCAGAGGAGGGGATTGATCTTTAACTACGATGATAGTAGCGGAGAGAGCAGAGTGCCGCAGAGTGTTTTGGTGTTTGGCTGTAGGGCGTTTTGACCAGCCTAAGGCAGGTCAGATCACTTACGGTCCTGAGGAGTTTGTCCATATTGGCCTTCACTCCTGGTCTGCTGGGCAGTCTCCGCCCTTTCCCCGCTGCAGAGTCGCTTTGTTACTTTTCCCCTTCAGGCTTTACTGACTCATATTAGTTGTTCGTATTGAAACTCATCTGCTTGTGGGAATTGTGAAATAACTATCCAATGGGTCTTGATTTGGTTCAAGGGAAAACACTAGCGGTAACTACCTGTTTGCCCTAGTGTATATGTATGACTTAAGAAGTAATAAAGTAAGGAGTACCAACATGAAGTCGGGGGTCTAGAGTGACTTAATACTCCACATGGAGCCAGCAAGGGTATTACCTCTGCCAGCGTCTCCGGTAGAGGAAGTGGTTCCGTCAATGAGTGGGGTGAATGATATTCCAATTAACTCTTTGAAAAAATCATTGGCATCAAAAATTATTTCCTGGTTTGGACCATTGGGGAGAACTACAACTAAAGGACTGGAGCCATTAAGAGAATCTTTGGAGACTAGAATTACGGATGAGGACCTGTTGGATATAAATGGCAGCTTGATAGAGGGGAATAATAGTAACAGATACATTGATACCCCGCCCATCTTTAAGGAATTCATGACAGATGATAGTGGCACAGAGTTATTTTTTAGATCCTCGCTGCAGGGGGATCAGCGTTGTCTTTCCTCTCTACTGCACCCAATATAGGGACGTGACCAGAATGCATGAGCGTTTGTTGCCTTAAATGGGGTCCTTATGGAATTTGTAGTTTTATATGGGAACATTTTTGAGAAAGTGTATGTCCATTCTTTACTTTTACAGAAACAGGTGAACTGTGTTGATAAGCTCGCTATGGGAGGTTCGGGTGGGTCCCCAGTGTGTGTTATGGCTGTGAACCTGAATTTGGGTAAAGATGAGAACTTGGATGGCCCAACCCCGGGGGTCTGAGCCTTTCTCCCCTTTTACTGTGGAGGCCATTGCTAGTCCTACCCTTACAGATCTATTGATCTGTACTGCAACATACCCTTATTCCTGATAGGCCCGTGGTAAGAGAGGAGGTGGCGCAGTGCCAGGCGGATCGAGTTCAACTCACTAGTTCTGGGGGTAATAATAACAAGGTTATTTCTCCTACACTAGCTGAGGTGATTGAGATAACAATATCTCAGAATGTAGAAAAGGACATGCCTTGCGATAATGTAGGGGATACTAGGGTCCCACTTATAGCCCAGGCTACCACAGTGGGTGGGAAACACCTTAGGAAAACTAAGAATCAAAAGTTAAACAGGGGGAATTGTAATTGATCTAGGCATTTTTTAAAGAACATATCACTGCCGAATGTGGTCTGCGTGAAGGAAATTGACAGGGTGCTGGTTCCAGTGGAGTCCCTAGTGTGGGTCTGGCTACCGCTATGGTGATGGCTGGTGAACTGGCCATTGGTGGAGGGGTGGAAATTCGGTCCCTTATTTGTGAACTGGGGGGGGGGGCATTCAGGCTGATCCTGCCCTAATATTGGAAAGTCAGTTTAAGGAACAAAAGATCATTTTGAGTAATTCCTAAATAAAGTGGGAGCAATGCAGATTGATAATGGAGCCTGTCATGGAATGAAGGAATCTGGAGAAGGGAAAGGTGCTGATTTGGTCCAGGAGGGTAATACAAGCATTGTTACTCGATATATAGGCAACAGCCTGAAGCCAACCCAATTTAATGGGGAGGAGGGAAGGTGGCCCTCCATTAACCCTGATTGTGGCCCAAGCAGAATTGAGGGAGTTGAGAGCTCAAGGAGGTTATCTTATTCATTAGGTGAGAATCACGTTACGATTGTAAAAATGAATCACCCCTTCAGTGGGGAGCACTTTGCTGGGCCTAATGATTCCCCTCCTACGAACATCTTAAAAGGAGCTTGTTAGACACAGAGACAAAGCTCCTTCAACCCTAGGTTTAGCGTGAGATACCCCACGAAGTTTGATTTTTTAATACATTGTGGCCCTTTTCCATTGAATAGAGGCATATTTCTGGCTTCATTTGCCGTGATACCTCAGCTGAGACCCATCAATACAAGGGATATCCAGAGTGTAGAATTTGTGAATGAGGATAGAATTGAAATAGTTGCAGTGGTGACAGTATCTGAGATTGTAATGGATTTAATAATGAGAGATGTCGATTTCCTTAATTTTCTTTGGGGTTTCAGTATCACCCTCAGGGAGAGATGGATCAGGTCCTGTAAGAAGGAAATAAGAAATCTGGGGAATAAGGCTTTTGTACCCAGAAAGGGGAACCTGGAAATGAAAAAAACATGGGTTCGTGGGACTCCAAGAAATGCATAATGTGGATTGGTCGTGGGTCAGCGCAGCCCTAAATAAACAGAGTGGTAACCCTTCTCTTTGATGTAACACGTTTTTACAAAGATATGACTTTGATCTCTTGGAATTCTAGAGGCTATAGCTGCCTAATGTCTGAATGTGACTCTGGGGGCTACTTAAAGAATTTTAGTATTATATTGGTTCAGGAAATTTGGCTGCTACGGCCACCCCTGACTGATGGATATTTGTGTTTTTCCCAAAATGCACATATGGGTTCCCTCGGCCGCCCAACAGGTGGGATGATGATTGCCATTAAATCCATTGATTTGCATATCACTGCTAAGGAGGTGGACATGCAGAGGGGGGTGTTAGCAATTTTTCTTCCTGTACGTGTGGAAGGTATTTATTGGAATTGCCTCATCATAAATACTTATTGGAATGGAGGTATTCACTCATTGAAATAATTCCTGCACCAGTTAGAAACTCAGATACCGAACTGGCTTGATCAAAAAGGCAATAAACACCTTATCTTGGCAGGTAATTTTAATGCTCATTGTATGGTGGATTTTCATGATGAGGAGAATGTTGTTGAGTTATTAGGGGCGATGGGGCATCTGGGTTTGAGAAGGCTTAATGGCCATAAACCTGGAGATTGCCCCCCAAAATGTACTTGGAAAAATGTGAGGCTGCAGTCTATTATCGATTATGTATTTACGGACAAGGCCTTGTATTCCTTTTGTAAAAACTTTAATGTAAAGATGACCGATCGGAGTGATCATAATATGTTATTTATGCAACTGGATGTACCAATACAGAAAAGAGCTTGAATGACAGCTGGCTCCCTCCGGGTCAGTGCAGGGAAAAATAAGATTTACTTGAACAGTCATGTGTTGGACATTTCTAATGTGAACCATGAACATCTTTGGAATGTTAGTACATACAATTGGAAACTGAGCACTTTTAATGTGGGCTCTTTTCATGAGAGAAACGTAGGATAATGTTTTTTTGGGTACAGGGGCACCTTGGAAAGGATCGAGACAAATGATCCATCATACACATGAATATGATTATGTAGTTATGCAACGCAAAAAGGCCCTTATACAATCCATCCATCAAATCCAAAATAGTGAGCCACCCTGGCTCAGAAGATAAGTGGGTTAAACATTGTTGAGAATAAGTATAGGAATTGGCTAAAAAGTCATAGGTGCATAATGTTGCAGAATGACGGGGAGGCTATGTTGAGATTGCTGAAACATGGTAACTTTGCGGTTTTCCGGCAGGTAATTAATGGTCAGGAACATGCCCAATCTTCTCTTCAGCCTTATCCTAATTCAGAGGAATGTTGGATGAAGTATTTTGAGTCAATACATACAAAAGGTGGTCGTGGGCTGGAGCCGTGCCTACCTTTGAAGGGTGGCTCCCTTAAGGATGTTAAGATAACATTAGCTATGGTCAGAGATGCAATAAAATGGTTCAGTATTTCTTCAGCCGCAGGCCCTAATGGAATAAATAATCCAATGTTAAAGGCTGCTGCTGCCTCTTGGGCCCTTATTTTTTTTTTTTTTTTCAAAACTTTTATTTTTGACGGCAAGGCACAAACTTCAAGGCAACAAGCATATAAACCAGGCATAGCATAGAACATCATAATGATTACAAAATGTAGTTCCAACAGTGGTTACAGAGCATCAACATATAAAGAAGGACACAACAGAGGTCACAATGCATGGATGGAGACTGGAGACAAGCCAGATCCGGGCGTGTTCTCACTTTGGTTGTTGAGATACGTATTAAATTCGCTCCAGATGTTCCTGGGGCGAGATTGGGCGGGCAGCATAGTCAGATATTCCTCCTCACAGTTCTGTGACCATGTGAGCATGCCCAGCCATTTCTGAGAGGCCGGAGGGGAGGAGCGCTTCCAGTTCTGGAGTATACATTTTTTGGCAATCATGCAACTTATATTTAAAAACTTTTTCAGGCGTTTAGTCTCGTCAGTCCTCTAGATCCCAAACAGAACTGCCAAAGGATCGGAATCAATTACAGTTTCAGTTACTGCACTTAGTGTATGTAGAACACCGTCCCAAAAATCGGACAATTTGTTACAGGACCAGAACATATGTAAGTGATCAGCAACCACTGCCTTGCAGCGTGGGCAGAGGTGCACCTCAGAGCGAGCAAACCCCGAAGTCCTGCGTGGAGTGTAGTAGAGCCTATTAAGAAGCTTATATTGCATGGCACGAAAACGCAAGTTGAGGGAGACTTTTTGGGTGTGGCAGCACATATCCTCCCACAATTCATCAGGTATTTCTACGCCCAGTTCAGTCGACCATCCGTCGCGCGCCCCGAGAGCCGGAGTGGGGATAATGTCTTGTAGAATTTGATACAGTGAAGAGACGATGCCCCGTGCACCGCCCGAGTTAGCGATATATGCAATTGCCGGATTAACTGGGGGCTCATCAGGAAAGGAGGGCCACATGGTGCAGAACGCGGCGCAGAGCCTGTAGTATTGAAGAGTCTCTAGGGGGGATCTGGTGTGTCCCTGTCTCCAAGTTTGGGGATCTATGAATTTGCCTTCGGGATAGAAGTCGGATAGCGCCCGGTACCCCAGTGCACCCCAGTGTCGGGCCAGAGCGGTATCCAGCGTGGGCTCCAGGCCAGGGAAGGCCCATACGGGAAGCCATTTGTAATATGGGGAGGGCCCACTTGTCGAGTATAGCAGACGTGACCAGGCATACAACATCGCAGCAATGGGGTCTATGGGGGAATCAGGTGCATAGTGTTGATGTAGTATTAAGGACATTAAGTTGATACCAGCAGACGCAAGCCGATCCAGTTTGACATGTGGGCGCACTGGAGAGCCAGGATACCAATGAGTAGCATGCTGGGCCTGGGCCGCGATCCAGTATAGTGCTAGGTCCGGAGCAGCAATACCACCCTATTTGTATGAAAGTGCCATGTCGGTCCACTTCTTGCACACTGCGCAGGAGTGCCAAAGGAATTGTGCACAAAGCGTATGCAATTTAGTGAAGTAAACCCTTCCAGGCCATATGGGTATATTGCAAAAGGTGTATAAGAGCTTGGGGAGCAAGATCATTTTAATAAGAGATAGTCGGCCAGCAACGGACAACGGAAGAGTGCGCCATCGTGAAATTTTGGTCTCGACTGTTCGTGCTACAGCTGAGTAATTATCGGCGAGCAAGGTGGATTTAGTGAGGGATATCTGCACCCCAAGGTATCTAACACCCTCAGGGGCCCAGCGCAGGGGATACTGGGTGGTGGGCTGTAGAGTAGCTTTAGTGAGCGGGAAGATCTCTGATTTGGAATAGTTAATCGTAAATCCGGAGTGGGTGCCGACGCGGGTGATGTCTCTAAGTATGGGGTCTAGGTGGGTTGAGGGATCTCTGACGTATAGTAGGACATCGTCAGCATATAAAGATATTATTTCAGGATCGTCAACCAGTCTTATTCCTTTACGCGAGTGTCGTGCATGGACAAAGCCCGCCATTGGTTCTATCACCAAAGCGAACAGGATCGGGGAGAAGGGGCAACCCTGTCTGATGCCTCTGAATAGCTTGAACATCTCGGATGTTAGTTAGTTAACTCGTACCCGCGCAACAGGGGAAGTGTATAATAATTTAATGAACCCTATCATGTTTGGGCCAATACCCATTGTTTCGAGGACCAGCCACATGTACTTCCAAGAGACCATATCGAAGGCCTTCTGAGCGTCCAGCGTAACCGCTACGGCCTGGATGTCTTGATCTATACGGGACATAACATTAAACAATCTCCTGATGTTATGGGAGGTGGACCTGCCAGGAACAAAGCCTGCTTGGTCCTCTTGTACCAAGTGCGTCATAATGGGCAGAAAGCAATTAGCAATGATCTTAGCAAAGATCTTTGTGTCGAGGTTCATGAGAGAGAGAGGTCTATAGGACCCGCACACGTCGTCAGGTTTACCCGGTTTGAGCAGCACCGTGATGGCTGCTTCCCGCATGGAGGGGGGAAGGATAGAGGCACGGAGTGCCTCATTCCATACCTCCAACAGCCGGGGGGCCAGAATAGCTATGTGCTCTTGGTAGAAGTCCACAGTGAGGCCGTCAGGTCCCGGCGCCTTGCCTATAGGTAAGTCTGAGATAGCAGATACTATCTCGTCTAGAGTAAACGGGGCATCCAACTGGTGCCGGGTCTGTGGGGAAATTTCCGTAGTGGGGATCTGATCGAGGAGTTCTCGCATATGTTGCTCGGTGTGCTCTACGGGCTGAGAGTAAAGGGATCTATAGAACTCAGTAAATATATCCAGTATTTGTTGGTCTGCCCATTGAGCGTCACCATTTCGATCTTTGATGGAAGTGATCTGCGTTCGGCCCAGTTCCCCCCTCACAAGTGTCGCAAGCGTTTTCCCGGGTCTGTCTCCCTCTCCATATTTCCTGGCGGCCTGCGACCGGCTGAAGTAATGAACTTCACTGGTAGCTAGTGTGTTAAATGCCTGGAGTTCATCCGAGATTTGGGCAAGAGTGGTGGGGTCAGTTCTGGAGGAGCAACATTGCTTCAATCTTTTCAGCTTGGCCTCAGATCTCCCAAGAGCGGCTCTAATAGCTTTTAACACCCCAGCCTCCCGGGAGATAGACATACCCCTAACGTAAGCCTCAAAGGCCTCCCATCTAACCGCAGCGGAAGTGTCCTGAAGAGAGTTAAGTTCAAAGAACGACTCAATGTCAGCTAGTATCTCAGACTTAAACACAATGTCTTTTACGGCTTCGGACTTAAAGCGCCAGGTGCAGAGTGTTGGAATGGGAGTTCCCAGTCCTAAGGACAGCGTAATTGGAGCGTGATCCGAAAATGTGCGGGGCAGAATGCGTGTATCTTCCACCCTACCCATGGCCTCTCTAGAGACCAAGAACAAATCTATCCTGGACGAGCTATCGTGTACAGAAGAGTAATAGGTGTATTCCCGCTTCTGGGGGTGAAGTGTTCTCCAGGCGTCACAGATGTTGAGCGACTGCATGTGGCCATGCCGCCTGCGCGCCGCACCAGACAGAGCTCTGGCAGCGTGGCAGTTCTGTCCAGGACAGTGTCCAGAATAAGGTTCAGATCCCCCCCATATGATCTGCACCCCTACGAAGCCCAACAGTATGGTAGTGACAGTGTCAAAGAATTCCGGAGAATCTACGTTGGGACATTAAGTGTTAACCAGCAGGTACTCTTTATTGACCAGTGTGCAGTGTAGTATAACATACCGACCTTCAGGGTCGATGTAGCTTTTATGGAGCACAAACTTGATTGATCTGTGAATCATCGTGAGAACGCCCCTAGATTGTGTGGAATAGGAGGTAAAGAACCTGACAGGACCCCATGACGGGGCAACAGCCCTCGGGATGAGTCCATTGGAATGTGTCTCTTGTAGAAGCAATATCTTGCAATTGTGTCTGTTGGCATGGGCCACGATCTTACGGGCCTTAGTGTGATTGCTCAGCCCACGAATATTCCAGGACATTATGACAGTAGCCATTTCAGAGGCAGGCATCTACCCACACAGTACCCATATTTCAGTGAACATCCCAGATCCAGTGATGGCATGAGCTCCCAGAGTTGGAACAGCCAGTGGGCATGTGGCCCTTCAGCATGCGCGCCGCGAAGCCTCGTGTGCCTTTTTGAAAAACAACCCCTTTCCCACCCCCCACCCTCACCACTAACCATAGATCAGCAGTGTAAACATCGCCCACCCTTAACTGTGCACAGTTGGGCCGCCTCCAACCTGGCCCAACCTGCCCTAAGGCCCAACTGGGGCCAACACATACCAAAGGTTTGAAAAAAAACAGTGCAATCGCAATGGGGTGCACTGTTGCCGTGCTCCAGTGCGCTTGGAGCCAAATGGCTCTGTTGCAAAACAAACAGTCGTGGTGGACACACGACGCAGGCCCCGCCCGCGAGGCGGGTAGTCGGGGACTGCGCACGAGCCCCTGCGGTTCCGAAACAACCCAAAATAGTTTCAACAGTCAAATAGTGTATATCCCGAAGCCCATATATGGGGAACGGGGCATATCGCAGAGAGATTAAAGACCTGCGTCTGAACAACAGGAAGACAGAAATCGAGGTAGGACAACAAAACAATGCAAGGTTAGCTCTGTGGTGTGGCTCACTAACACGCCAATAAGGATGTGCGCACTAATGCTGTAGCTCGTAAGGACTGCAGGGACGTGATTCAACACAGGCGCAGAACGTTACAGTGAACAGAGCAACCTTACCAGTGACGCATTTGCAGATTAAGTTAACAAGTCCGATAAATGTCTACAATCCTTGCCATTCACAATCAATTATCATTAACACAGCCGTCTCCAGAGCCCTGAAGCGGTATGTGCATCTTGATGAATTTCACAGCCTCGTCAGGGACGGTGAAAAAGTACAGTTTGCCCTTGTGGGTGAGTTTGAGTCGTGCATGGAATAAGATGGCATATGGGACATTGCGTTCCTTGAGCATTTTCTTGACGCTGAGGAATTGACGTCTCTCCTGCTGCACCGCTACCAAAAAGTCTGGAAAGATTCTGATAGTGTCAGACTCCAGTCACAGCTCCCCATTCTCCCGTGACAGGCAAAGGATGAGGTCCCTGTCACGATAATTAAAAATCTTGGCTATAATGGGCCTGGGGCTATCGCCAGGTCTGGGTCGCGGGGAGAGGGCCCGGTGAGCCCGCTCCACTGTGAAATAAGGGGAGAGGTCCGGATCACCCAGCAAGTCCTTGAGTAGTTGTTCGACCGCGTCCTCCATGCGCCCCTTCAGGGCAGTTTCAGGGACCCCAATGATGCGAAGGTTGTTTCTACGGGAGCGGGACTCCAAGTCATCGCATTTTGCCTTAACGCTCTTCATGTCGCGCGATAAGGTGGCCACAGTGTCCTGAAGTGTGTGTATCGTATCTTCATTAGTGGAGATCCGGTTTTCAGCTTCAGTAATTCTAGATCCAGCCTGGTCTACACAGGCTTTGAGTGAGGCAACGTTTGCATTAATGTCGTTGAGCTTCTCATGAAAGGAGGCAAAGTTTTTAGCCATTGATTCCATCATGACAGTGAGGTCTGGCGCCGCCACCCCCGGATTAGGGTCGTTGTCAAGTTCTTCCTGTGGGGGCGACGTGTGGCCCACCTCAGGCCGAGGGACCGTTTTAGCAAATTTGTCCATGGCACCCCCTTTAGCAGATCCCTTGGAGCGACTCTACATGGCCGGAACCAGAGGGGGAGGTAGTAAGATGAAGGGAGCGGGCTCCGGCGGCGTTAGGGTCTGCCACAGGCTCGAAGAAAGCAGCCCGGCAAGTTGAGAACACAGCCCCCCTTGGTCAGTCCAGCTAGTGAGTCAGGTATTGAGGAGATCCGGTGCGCGGGGAGTCTAACTATATAGCTCAGCTAAGATGGGTCATCACTTTCTCTATTGTGGTTCCCTCGGGGAGCGGTGTCAAATCCGGGGAGGTTGCAGCTCCAAAGCAATGTATGGCAGGATGGCAGAGGGAGATTCCAGTGGGAGAGGTACCCCCTATATTCACGCAGCTGAAGTGTGGGTGATAGGGCGATCTGCCGTAGAAAGGCTGTGTCCCGGTGTTCCAGGGAACGGACCAAGCAATGCACACACCGCCAGGCAATGTCAAGGGAGAGGGTAGAAGAATCGCGGATGCATGTAGGGCCCAGGCGGAGCCACCCACTCAGCTCCTCACCTGACCGGCACCAGATCGGCTTCAGGACAGAAATCCCTTAGAAAATGGACACACTATTTACGTTCAGCCGGGTTACAGATCAGCAGCGATGCAGGAAACAGGCCGCGACTGCGGTCCCCTCCAATCCGCACCAGACAGCTCAGCCCAGGCCCCTCATGACCATAGGCGGGCAGCTGACGCGCCACGGGCGGCCGCGGCCTAAGCCCTCAGCCCTCAGCGGAAAGGACAGTCTGGCGGGGCCGGAGCAGGAATGGTCCAGCCCACAAGTTTAGTGTGTGCCCCAAGGCGCCAGGGGCAGAGCAGCCAGCAGCGAATCCGGCGGGAGGCACCCGATCAGGCCACGATGAGGACAAGGCCCGGTGGAGGCCCAAGGGCGGCCCTCAGCAAGACACAGCAGGGCGAAGATCTCCAGCTCCGAGGGTCCGATTTCGCCCAGAATTCGACATGCGGATAGTGCTCGTTGGCCTCAGTGCAGGGATCGTAGCAGGGACATAGGATCCAAAGCAGAACCACAGATGTCAACGGATAAAAGGCGGCTGGGCACAGAGCTCTTACACTAGGCAGCCATTTTGCAGGCTGCTCGACAGCGCCCCCTGAATTTGTTTTTTAAACAGTTATTAGAGGCAAGTGTTTTACCTGATTCTTGGCACACTTCTTATGTCATGCCAATTCATAAAAAAGAGGACCGTCTCAATCCCTGTAACTATAGACCATTGATGACAATGGATGTTGACTGGTAATTATTTATGGCTATCCCTTTACAACATTTGGAGGAATGGCCATCGAAAGCAGGGAGAATGAAGGTTGAACATGAAGGAAGGCACTTCGTTTCGCGGAAAGCCAGGAAATCTTTCCTAAGAGCCCAGAAACGATTGAAACAGACTAAAGCGAGACAAAAGAAAGTTGACATATCCACCTCCGTCCCTGAAAATGCATTAGTGTCGGAGGTGAGGCCACATCCCAATAATGGTACCTGCCACGATGATTTGGGAATGGCTCTGTATGATTTGGACGATGAAAGTAGGCGGCACTTGCAGATCGCTGCCCTGGAGAACGGAAACATTCAGATTGTCCCCCGTCCACCGGTAAGGGCAGGTACTGACAAGCTGCAACCTAAGATGCACTGCTTCTTCCCTAACACTGCCTCTAAAAAAGTGGCCACAGGGTCGACAGCAGGCAAGCTAGATGCAGCAATGGCGATTCCACAAAGCCCCATTACAACCCAGGACATATCTATTGCGGTAAAGCGGGATGTCAAGGTGGACCTGGGCCCCTCTGCTTTACCGGTGGGAATCCCTGAAGAGCTGAGCAGTTCTGCTGGGCCAACACTTACCACATCAGCTTTGGTGTCTCCGGCGCGTTTTCTCTGTGTTGAAGTTGAGCCCCCACCCATAGTAGCTCCGGGAGGGCCTGATCTGGAGGCGCTATCCTTTGTGCAAACGCCAAAGGACATGAAACTAATAATAGGTTGGACTAGCAACCCAGAGATAAACGGTCCCGCTCGTATAAACAGATCCTTTCTAATGAATTCATTCTTTCAAATTCCAGCATTAAGAAATCTCTCATCCAAAGACCTGGACTGGGTCAAATTAGCGGCCCACAATAATAACAGAGTACTCTGCAGAGTTCAATCGCAAATCATTACTAAAATGTTATTGGAATTTGCTGAAGACTTTCAATCCATTGGTCTTGTTCCTAGATTGTTTTCTGATATGGAAACCGCATGGGCATTCCTTGAATGGGTCCCGCCCCCCCCCAGTATGTTCAAATGCTTTGGTCGGTGACCTGCCTGACTCACAAGTTAACAAATTATCTATCCAATTGGCCTCACTTACGCAAGTCTTAAGTGGTCTAGCCTGGTTGGAACCTTTGATAAAAGTGGCAGTCGCCAATACAGGGTCCACTTCAGGCTCATAACTTCCATATTTGAATGTGGCCTCTTGGAATTGTTGTGGGCTAGGCAATCTCACAGCATGGCACAAGCAAATTGAGCCAGACAAGAGGCCCGATATTTTGTTTCTTCAAGAAACTATGTCACTAAATGCCTTTAGCCTAGACGGTTATTCTTGTTTCTCCATCGTGGCTGAGAGGAATAGTACAGGTCGTCCTTCGGGAGGTATTGCTGTTCTCATAAATAACGGCTTGAAAGCAATAGCATCTGTATTGGACTCATCGGCCTCTTGTGTGTTGGTGAAATTGTCGCTTAAAGGCTTCAAAGTTTTGAATTTGCTCTTACTATCCATATATTGGAATCCCAAAGTTGTTCCTCTGGACTTGTTATTGGAGGATATGGAACGGATTCTATTCCATGCAGCTAGTGTTTGCCCCGATTATGAAATCATGATCGGAGGCGATCTGAATCGCTATCTATATTTAAAGAGCGTAATACGCTCATCCGCTTGCTGCTCAGCCTATACCCAACAGGCTAAGGATAGAGGGCAGAAATTATTATTTTTCTTCCAATCATGGGGGCTATATCTAATACAATTGGCTCCGCAATCTATTCCGTTCTCTTGGCATCGAGGTTCAGCCTCCTCTCTTATTGATTATTTATTCGCTTCTAAAGCGAGTTCTGGCCTGCTTGAGCCTATACTAATATTAGACTTGAGCCTGAGCGATCATCATATGCTGTTTTCACGCCTGCATATGGGGTGTGAACGTTATGCAGCCTCTGCCCCTGCATCCCTGATGGAGTGTGACAGAAACATTATATCTGTAAACTGGCACCCCGCCGTGTGTAGGAAATTGGCATTTCTGGTAAACAGGGACCTCCTAGTGAGCTGGGACGCCAAGATTTCAACAGAGAATGGGATCAAAATTAACGAAATTAATGCTAAAATGATCCATATGCATCTGGTAGGTGTTGCGAAAGATCCTTTGTTGAAGGCTAAAATCGGGGATGCCCAGGTTAATGCTTCCCAGGTCGCGAGCTTAAAAAAGCAAAGAAGTTGCGACCTTCGGCTCTTAAGGAAGCGCGTCATATGCCCGCTTGGATACAATCGTCAAAAAAATCTGATTGAGGCGCGTTATAAGAAGCAAATAAAATTGTTGCGCCGGGCTGTCCACATTTTAGCCAACCAACATATGACTGGCCTGTTGTGCAAAAAAAAAGTGCGTGACCTATGGGCCATTTTAAGAAATCCATCTGGAAAGGTCGATCTTCGCATGGTGGCTGTCATTTTAGGCCCGGAATGGGAGAGGTTCTTTAGTTTGAAATTCACCCTACCTGCTAGGTACATCAAATCAGAAAGCATTCCCATGCACTTGACCCTTCCTGTGGTCTGTCCATCGGAAGTAAACGATATTATATGGGCGATTGAGCAACTGAAACCATCCAAAGCAGCCGGCCCTGATGGGTTGCCCCCATGTGTGTTTAAGTTCGATCCCCATTTTTGGGCTAGATATTTGCTTCCACGATACCAGTTGATTTATCATACTGGGAGTATTCCGGAATCATGGCTAACAGCCATCATTATTCCCATTCACAAAAAGGGTGTGCTAAGTAATCCTGCAAACTTTAGACCCATTGCCCTGATTGACACAGCTGCTTACATTTTTACACGACTTATTCTGGTTGACTTAGAATCTCATATAAGGGCCCTCAATATTCTGTCCAAAGCTCAGGTAGGATTTCGAAGGACAATGGGAACTCAACTAAATGCCTCAATTCTAGCGCATCTTAGGAGATCTGTACATGTAGAGTCAAAGGGTACCATTTATATGGCAGCCTTGGATCTCTCGTGTGCCTTCGATAATGTCCTTCGAGCTCGCCTTTGGCAGAAGATGCTGGCATATGGCATTCCTGCCACCTTGGTGGCTCTAATTGCTGCATTACATACGAATACCTCATGTCAGATTCGGATAAATGCCCAAGGGCTTCTCTCTGCCAATATTCCTACGCGGATAGGGGTCAAACAGGGCTGCAATCTAGCCGCGGTTTTATTCAATCTTTACCTCGCAGATATTGAGAATCTCTGGAAAGATATCAACGCACTGGTTGGCATTTGCTGACGACATTATCTTATTCGACAGAGTGCCATTCGGTCTTCAGAACAAACTAAACATATTCCATGAATATTGCACGCAGAACAACATGACCGTTAATCCGGTGAAATCACATATTATGATTTTCACGGCAAAAAAAAAATTGCCTAGATTTACCTTTACTATCAATCAGCAGCCTATTTATAGGAAGGACGCGATTATTTACCTGGGTTATCACCTGTCGAATAGGACCTCAATTGGTGGATGGCAGACAGTGTTGTACGCGAAGCTTAATCCACTTATGGGCCAAATGCGAATAATTTCCGCCAAATACTGCAGATTTTCTCTTTTGCCCCTTATCCAATTCTACACTATGAAAATAGAGCCTATTCTGCTTTATACGCTCAATATATGTCTGTTGAAGCTGGGGCCTTTGTTGAATCGGATCCAAGGACAAATTTGGAAGAAAATCTTAGGGCTACCAGGCTATGTACCAAATTCCATCATTTTACATGAGTTGGGGCTGTATTCTCTAGCTGATAAACATCTTTGGAGGAAGGTAAATGCCTTTTCTAAAATCCTTTTGCCTCCCCCAAATTCACTTTATGAGGATTTTCAGTTAATGTTGGTTGAAAATTGTCCGTCTTCGGTTTTAGCAGCGAAAGAGGTCATAATGGATAGATTAACATCACTTAACATGACTCTGATGGATTTGACTAATACTCCAACTAAAGTTAAAACTCGCTTCTTTCGAAACTCTTGGGCACAAAATTCTGATAAGATCGGAGGTTATTCCTCCTTTTCGACCTATGCCACGTTTAGGCATGCAATTACTCCAAGGTTGCCATATATCTTATGTTTTCCTGATAAAGTGGCTAGACGGATTTACATGCGTTTCCGTTTGGATCTTATCCACACTGGAGCACGTATCCGGTTTTGGGCTGAGTATAGGGATCTGGTGAGGTGGGATGGATGTTGATTTTGCCTGAATAAGCTTGAAAACGAAACTCTTGAACATCTCTTTATGCACTGTGAATTTTTTGCTAAGCAAAGGCAATGTTGTTTGGATTCTGTGCTTTTCTCCTACTCTAGTTTTGAAGCCAATTTAGTATGGTCAAGATGCATGCAGGGCTCCACGAATGCCATTATTCTAGCAACTGTTAGACTTGTTTCAATGATCGAAGATCAGTTGTTACCAATGAATAGTGCAATCTTTAATAGGACAGGTTTGGCCTATCCGCATGTGTAACAAGGGGTTAGGGTGCAATAATTAGTTTTGTACCTCTTTTCTTTTTTGTTTTCTCCTCTGTCTTTGTTTCTATTTCTGCTCTCTTTTTTTTTTTTTTGCGCTATGATGCGAATGGTATTTCTTAGGTGGCTGGTATTTGTTATGATGTATTTTAGGTGGTTGGTTGATGTGAGTACAGTGTTATTTGCATATCTGAATGGTTCGGCCTCAAGGTTCTCTCTAGAGGAAGTGAATTTAGGTGGTGGTGATTTAAAACTATTGTATTATTCTTATGTACTTAACATGTTTTTAAATATATTTTTATGATGAACAAATTTTGTAAAGGTGTAAATTAAATTTGCTACCAAAACAAATAAAAAAATAAAAAATAAAAAAAAGAAGACATTCCAGGTGGGATTTTGAAAAAGCCAGGATACTTCCATGAATGGCTTTTTGATAAGAATATTGCAAGACACAGCCTGGCATTAAAATAAGAAGTATAAGCATATATTTGTTGCGTCTATGGATCTCTCAGCTGTCTTTGATTCTGCGAACAGAGAATTACTTTGCCAAAAATTGGCATGTGGGGGATCCCTGAAGGACTCCTAAAATTGTTAATTCTTCTGCATAGTAACACTTATATCGAGGTTAGATTGAATAATTAAGGGGCGTTTTCACAAAAGATAGCTACCAACACTGAATTACGCCTGGGTTGTATTTTGGCCCTCTCTTTATTTAATTTATGTTTATCGGACCTGAATGAGAAGCTTTCTCCAGTAGGTTTTGCTCCACCAAGATTTGCTTAGTTGAATTTGTTTTGCACTGCTTACGCTGATGATATTTGATTCTACACCACTAGGTTTACAGAGATTGATATCTGAATTCTCTGTATATGCCTAAAATATTGTTTAACTGTTAACCCTGACAAAACTAGAATACTAAATTTCTTGTCTACGAAGCAATCTAATAAGTATCCTTGGTTTTTAGATTCAGAGAAGTTGTTAGTGGAGGAAAGCATTATGTGTTTGGGTTTTCCCGTTTTTAATAAACCTGATAAAGGGAAAACGTCTGAATTTTTAATGACTAAGGCAGAGTGTATGGGTACCCAAATGCGTGCCATTAAAAGGAAATATTGTAGATTCTCTATAAAACCTTTGGTGTTATTCTATGTTGGCCAAGTGATTTCTAAACGTATGTATGGACTGGAGGTAATGCCAGCATGGATTGCTGAGAAAGTGCAAATAATTGAAGCTATGGTGTGGAGGAAAGCCTTGAATATTTCTTACTGTGTACCCATTTGTTTTATTCGGTACGAGCTGGGTTTGAATTCATTATTGTCTAGGTTGTGTTGGAAAGTTACCTGCCTTAGGTGGAAATGTATGGAACCACCGAAAGAATCATTGTTTGAAGATATGAGGGAATTGCTTGGAAGTAACTCCAATTTCTCTTTGCGATTATTATCTTTAAATTGCACTAATATTACTGAGGAATTGGGTTTTACTTTAGAGATGGTACCAGCACACCTCTCTCTTATAAAAAAAGCGTTTGTGCATGGCAGATTGCTGTGAGACAATTGAGACCATGCATATGTATACATCTTTAGCCTATCTCAAATATGACCATAACAGTAGTGGTCACTTGTCAACATACCTTAGATTATCTCCCAATGGGAAGATCTGTGATATGTTTATGAGATTCTGCCTTCATATTTTGCCCACAAGGGAGATTAAAGTAAGGCAGGGTTTAATGAACAGTATTTTATTATTAAGTAGATTTTGTAAGGTTGTTGACAATGTTGAAACTTTAAAGCATATTGTGATTAGCTGTCCTTCTTTCCATTTTAAACCAATGACAGTTTTCAGACATCTGATATTTAAAATGGATTTTATGGATGATGAAGTATTGCACACCTATTTATAATGTGGGCATTCGAGCCAAACACTGTTTGCACTTTTGAATTTTTTAAATGCCATCCAATTGAATATCGATGATGGTTTAATATGATATGGTATCTTTTTCTCTTTTATACCGAAAATAATTGTGTTGTAATTTTTTATATGTTGTAATGATTTTTTTCTCCTTTATATTTATTTTTGTGAAAGGTTCACATGTTGAACTGTAAACACAATAAATAAAAATAAAAAAGATAAAAAACAATTCCCATTTATCAGCAGATAACATTACATGAACATGTGCACTGACCAGCAGCCACATGGCTCCAACCTGGAACTATGCCGTAAAGGGTGACCATCAGACGATGAACGCTGTGGTGGTTTAAACCAGGTAAGTTAGCATTGACACGCAAAATGGTTCCCCTGGCATTGCTGATGACATGTACATTTATAGAATGCCAGAGCTTTGGATTTCAGATCATATGTTCTGTCTGGAGTGGTGCTGGCACGTGAGCAGTCTAATTTCCCAATCCATTGCCTGTCAGGCATCATCTGATGCATGCAGATATTTTGTTGAATGCAGCACCTGGTTCAGTCCGCATGACTGGCTGCACTGCGATATGCCCCCTGTGAAGCCAATGGTGAGCAACGTGGCCAGTGGTCATGATACAGTGCTGCAAGGACTTTGGCATGTGTTACGGGGAGAGGGCTGGCCATTGACATCGTACCAGCCCACCCCAGGCACACTATGGGACATCAGTGTCAGGGAGGCCTTATACCTTTGTGGATGGAGGGGTGGGACCTGCCAGGGACATCACACCAGCCCCCCCTGAGGTGCTATGGGACACCAGCACCTACGAGGCTTGGTGCCTCTAAGGTTGGCAGGTCTGCCCCTGCCGGCTCATGCGGACCCTGGCTGCCTCCTTGGCAGGGGTCCCCATGGCAACCTGGCCTGCAGGCCCTGCTTATTCAGGGTGGGCCTGCAGGCCTCAATGAGAGACACACACTCAGATCATTCCGCTATGGAGTTTGCAGCCGTTCTGTCGCACATGCCTGCAGGGCTCCCTTTTATTAACTTGGGCCATGATGCAGTCATGGCCCATCTTAAAAGGGCAATGCCTATGGGAGGGACACATCCCCTTAAAGGGGAAACATACATGGGAGGGTGCACTACACAACATCCCTCCCTTTTCATTAGGAACAAAACAAACGGTATTACAACGTGACTGATTGCATCACCCCCGTTACAGAACGACATTAAGAATAACTTCAGAGTCGTGGGACCAACTTCACACAGGATGTGCTATTAACACACATATGGTCTCACATTCTTATATACATATCACCCACCGACCCATCACTCTCAGGTGACGGTCACAGGAGCATGCCCCCGGTTGGCAATTGGACCGCAAGTTACAAACCCTTTATTAACCTGGGGTACGGAATTGCCACCATTGCATGACGCGCACGAATAGCCACTTGTACCATATAGAGCACCCTTCCCAACTGCAGGAGCACAGCTTCACATCACTGTCCTTTACTGAGACCACTTTAAGCATGTAAATACTATGCAGGTTCACAGCATCAAAACGCATGTTTCCTGAGTCCTCTTATAGCAATGGCAGAAGTGCAGGAGACCAGTTCACCTTCCATCAGCGTCCATTAGGGAGACCCTTACCTGGGTCGAGGTCCATTGATAGCACTGTTCAACACCGGCAAAGCCGCACCTGGCAGGTACCAGGGGACACATCGGTCTAGTCTTAGTGAGATGCATATCGCTGGACATCCAGGCTGCTCGGGCCCGGGGTGACAGGACATCATTCACCTCCTTTTCGGCAATGTTTCCCCAGTCAGGAGTGTCTCTTTCCTTTTGGGACACAGGAGGGCGCACAAGCACTTGTAACGAGCTGCAACCCATTGCTTGTCCGTCGCACTGGTCTTTGGCTTTGGGGTCCAGGGCTGCCTGTTTCGATTGGTCGGACACAAGTCGTTGGATCGGCGCAGGGAGCCAGCAGGAATCACCCCCACACCCACATTGGCCTTTTCCTTGATGGCATTGCAGACAGGGTGACATTGGAGGCGGGCAGCAAGAGTGTTATGGTGGCAGTTAGGGCCGCAAGTAGGGTGACTGTAGTGGCTCAGTGTTGGTGCCACCCAAAGGACAGGCAGGGTGACAACAGTGTCACAGTGTGAACCCCGGGCAGGCAAGTTACCTTCCATGGCAGGGTGTTCCTGATGGTACTGCGCAGAAGTAGCCTGGTGGTACAGGTGTGCGATGAGTCACTGTGTCTCAGAGTGCCTGGTAGTGCAGAGCGCCTCTTATCCCATGCAGCGCCTCAGGCATGGCACCGTTAGTGAGGTGTACAGTGCACAGATCCCTGATTGGTCACATGCCATGGCTTGGAGCCTTGAGGAGCATGAGGGTGGTAGTCCAACTTGAGAGGCGGTGTGGTCATTGTTGGCGCTGGTGCGGCACTGGTGCAGTAGCTCTGCTTTGTGTCTTGTGCACTCAGCACCGGTTGCACCTTGGGATCAGCTGCTGGGGCACCTTTGGTACAGAGTTGCCACCTCTATTACCACCGGGTTCTGTCGCACGTACCTGCAGGGCTCCCTTTTATTAACATCATGGCCCATCTTAAAACGGCAATGCCTGTGGGAGGAACACATCCCCTTAGAGGGGCAACACACATGAGAGGGTTCACTAACACAACAGCATGCATCAGCGCTTTATGCAATTGGTCTATTCTCCTCTTGTGTCTGACTAGTACAAAGCGAGGAGGGGGTAGTAGCAGGGGCAGGTGGCCATTTTACTGCAATGTGCCTGTGTTTAATTGCTCGTTTAGAAATGGGCCCGTATTGGATAGGTGTCTCTTGAGAGAGGGTATTTCCGAGAAAATGGGGGCAAATATCTTTGTAAATCATTACAATCTATATGGGATTTGCTCCTTTGTAAGTGTCGACCTTGGTGCCCACTTATTGTGTTATAGGCCTGTGAAGCGACCCTTTTGCAATTGGCATCCTTTACTAATGTGAGCTAGGTTCAAGTTATGCAACCGTCAATTCCGGTGTGAGCGTGACGTAGCTTTGTGAATTGACCCCATTGTATTTTGATACTTTGAATAAAGCGACCCCTAGGAGCCCCAGGTTACAAACAGTGATTTCTGAAAGGGTTGCACTGAAACTCGAAGATGATTCACAGGCCGGAGGACGTGTAGCCAGGATTGTTTAACAAGTGGGGCCTGAAGCTAATGTAGTTGGGCCCACCGCAGTGACATTAACATCTGTAAATGCCCACACAGCGCTGCAGAGTGGGAATAAACTGATTTTGGGTGGGCCTTGCCCGCTCAGGCCCTACCCTGTCTACTCCTGAGCGCTGACACCTCTGAAAGTTACAACTGTGTGAGGTGATACGACTCTAATGTAAAACGATTCTCGTGCAGGCTTATTTTTGGGAGCTATAAAGCGTGTCGACAAATCTTACTATTCTGAAACCTTAGATGCAAAAAAGAGAAATGTCATATTAATTTCAGAGACAGTGCTTCTTATGTGGCTTGCCCTTAAGTGCAGTGGGGCGCAATGCAGTACTGCCATCATGTGGCCTTTTGCTGTTTTACACTTTTTAGGGTCTCAATTTGGCGGGGAAATACACGCAGCTCTATTTATCACAGCTCTGCAGCTCCGGGCCATACACGTTATTCAGGGTATCCAAGGGTTCCGACTGCTACCCTGGCAGTCTCATTGGTACCCCTGGCAAACCCTTCGCGACTCTGTGCACCACTGGCCCGCCCATTTAGTTGTCGAGGAATGATTTCTTGCTCAGTGAAACAACTCTGAGTGTGTGTTCTCACATTGACCTTTTTAAAAATTATGACCACTTGTACACTGGGAGACAATACCACAAGTAATTGCTGCAGGTGCGCATGCTTTGTCCATTGCATAAGTAAACTAAAAATTTACCACAATAGCACTTTCCTTGGCATCTTCAAAAGTATTATTTTGTGGGTGTCTGCATTCCTTTGTATCCGTGTCGTTGTCTGTGTGTGAGTGTGTGTGTATGGCATCTCTGTGTTTGAAGTTTCCTTAAGTGTGATGTTTGATGTTTTATTATTTTGTGTAACCCCTCATTGTAAACGGCAAAACCGTTATTTCTGTGTGCCTTTGTACACTTAGGTAATTAGCTTTTTTATGCACAATGTAGAAATAGAGGGGAATAGCTCAGCTAGTAAAATGATTACCGCTAGTTACTGTCTGTATTCATCACACTAAATGGTACTTGCTTTACCAAACAGCTTTCGATAAATATGTGTTTTTTTATATTTTCAGATTCTTTTAAAGTGTGGTTTGGTGCCACAATTGTATTTTTTTTATTATACACAATACACTGTCAAAATGAATTAATACAATGCAATAAGTTTAGTATATAGATGTAAAAATAAAGCTGGGATGATAATAGATGCGGTGTACTGGGCAAATTGGAGACAGTGAAATAGGAAGAAGTCTCAGATTTTCCAATTAAACAAAATGTGTGATCCTTGGCAAATCAATTAGCATCACAGGTTTAATCAATTTTGCCTAACTTCTCAAATTAAGATCCACAAACTTGATTCACTTAAGCTTGCACTACAAAAACAATAAATTGAATCGGTATCTACCATATTTTGTGTGGGTCAGCCATAATGGTGATGGGGTGGTGACCACACCAATTGTGATGAGCTGCCAAGCCAACCCAGTGAAAACACTATGCACTCCCACAGCTACAAAGCAGCTGAGGGAGCGCAACTGGGCTAGCTTGAACTGTCAAAGGGAAACAGAGTTTCACTTTGACAATTTATACCCCACCGTGCAAGTCCTATGTGCCATGCAAGGCCACAGGCATTTTGCTTCTCCAGGCTTGCATGTCCCATTGAGGATGCAGGCTGGGTACTACAGCTCTGAATGTGCATGGGGGCACTCCTTGCATGTTCTGAGCTAATGGAGCATACTCCAGGGGGTGCTCTGACTTCTGCACGCATGTGCAGGAACAGTAAGCTATCCCTGGATCCTGTTAATTTTGGGCAGGATCCAGAGAGTCGTCGCAGGATCCTGTCCACCTTATCGACGGATTGCGGATGGTGCAGATTTTGGATCAGGCTGCAGGTAAGAAACAAATGTGTACGTGAATGTTTGTATGGCAGGAATGAGTGTATGTTTGTGTGCGTGTGACTGAAAGAGTGTATGTTTTGTGGGTTTGCTTTTGAATTGGAGAGTGTCTATTTTGGGCATGCAGGTGAAAGTGTTATGGATCCTTTGAATGTGTATGGGTGTGCGAGTGAATGTGTGTGGTATCTGAGTGAATGTGCATGAATGTGTGTGGTTTTTTGTGTGAAACTGCAGTGAGCGGGCCACTGATTTGGGTGTGCTGAGGGAGGTGTTTCATTTTTTATTGGGCATCAATGTTAAAGAAAACAGTATATGTTTAGTTGCGTGTCTAGACTTGCCAACATTGCAGCAGCCAATCTGGCTACGTTTTCTGCCTCTGGCATGGCATTTTTGTAATGGGCATCATGGTTAAAACAAAAATGAAAAGTATTATTAAGTGGCTAGATTCACTTATATTGCTGTAGCCAGTCTGGTTACGTTTTCTGACTCTGGCATGGCTCTTTTTTACTGGGCAACAAGGTTAAAGCAAACAAGGTAAGTGTTGTTTCATTGCTACACTGGAATGCATTGCTGCAGTTAGTCTGGTAAAGTTTCCTTGCTGTGGCATGGCATTTTTTTTTAGTGGGCATCAAAGTTAAAGCAGACATGATAAGTGTTGTTGTGTGGCTAGTCTGGCCTACATTGCTGCAGCCAGCCTGGTTGCATTTTCTGACTCTGACATGGCATTTTGTTTTTACTGGTTATCAATGTTACAGCACACATGATAAGTGTTGTTACGTGGCTAGAACGGACTGCTTTCCTGCAGCCAGTCTGGTTAAATTTTCTTCCTCTTGCATGGCACGCTGTATGTGCATTAAGGTTAAAGCAAAGGTGATAAGTGTTGTTATTTGGCTAGACTGGCTTACATTGCTGCAGCCAGTCTGGTTACACTTTCTTACTGTAGCACAGCATTTTTTACTTGGCATCACGTTTAAAGCAAACATGATAAGTGTTTTTACAAGCCTAGACTGGGCAGCTTTGCTGTAACCAGTCAGGTTAAATTGTCTGCTTCTGGCATGGCATTTTTACTTGCCATCCAAGTTATGTGGCTAGACTGGTCTACATTGCTGCAGTCAGCCTGATTATGTTTTCTGACACTGACATGACATTTTCTACTGGGCATCAAGGTTAAAGCTAATATGATACATGTTGTTACATGGCTAGACTGGACTGCATTGCTGCTGCCAGTCTGGTTACATTTTCTGTCGCTGGCATGTAATTTTT
This sequence comes from Ambystoma mexicanum, assembly GCF_040938575.1. Taxonomy (NCBI): domain Eukaryota; kingdom Metazoa; phylum Chordata; class Amphibia; order Caudata; family Ambystomatidae; genus Ambystoma; species Ambystoma mexicanum. The sequence goes on from NC_090930.1 coordinate 1,121,276,871, forward strand.
TACTTGGCATTATGGTTAAAGCAAACATGATAACCGTTTATATGTGGCTAGACTGCCTACATTGCTGTGGCCAGTATGGATACATTTTCTGAATCTGGCATGGCATTTCTTTTACTGGACATCAAGGCTAAAGCAAACATGACATGTGTTGTTACATGGCTAGACTGGACTGCAGTGCTGCAGCCATTCCGGTTACGTTTTCTTACTTTGGCAGGGCATTTATTTACTGGGCATCATTGTTAAAGCAAACATAATTGTTGTTATGTGGCTAGATGGGCCTACATCGCCAGTCTGGTTACGTTGTCGTCTTGTGGCATGGAATATAGTACTGAGCATCGAGGGTAAACTAAACACGATGAGCGTTATTACATGGCAAAACTGGCCTACATTGGTGCAGCTAGTCTGGATATATTTTTTAACTGCTGCATGGCATTCTTTACTGGCAAAGCCAACAGGAACATGTTTTATATGTAATTGTGGCATGCATTGGTGCAGCCTCCATGGACATTTATGGGTACAGCCAGCATGACATTATTTTTTATACTGCCTATATTGTGGACAAAGGCATCATGGAAATGAGTTGGAAAATGTTCTGTGCTTTGTTGGTGACTTCCACCTATTGGATGTTTTCATGTGTTACCCTACAAAACCAAATTTGTGCTCTTGATCAAATTTTTCATATAAAGTATGCTGTAATATGCACCATTTAAAATGAACCATTTAAAATGTTTCACATGGGGGCATTTTCGTGGGAAAGATTTATACCCCTCCAATTACTAAAATCACCAGTAGCCACTGTAGCATATCAAATTACGCAAGGATCTGTATCAATTCCTATTAGCCATGAACTTGAATACATTCTAAAAATTCGTAGAGGCTGGGAAAGGCACAATGTCTAAAGCCACATTTTCAGAGTCTTAATGTCTAAAAGTTTAGGCCCAGGATAATTGTGGTTTTACAAGAAGATTTCCTTTTTAACAGTTTTATAAAAGAATATGCTGACATTTATCATTACGTTTATGCTGATATTGGGATTTGAATGTTTGTACAATTATTTTTTTTAAATGTCTCCTTTTTTCTTATTTCTTTTTTGATATTGCTGAGTTATTGTATTTTCCTTTTTCTTTTGTGCAAGGTTTGATTTTGTAAATTAAATGCACAGTAAAAAAAATAAAGCAACCGAACTTGGGTGATTAGGTCAGCACTTGACAATGATCAGATCACTGGCGCTTGTGAGGGTGAAGCATCCATGCGACTTACCCTGGTAATATGCCACTATAGGGAATATGAGTTTGTGCTTAGCATTTTATAACAGTGCTTGCCATGTGAGGCAGTATTTAGCGTATTATGGCTATACCTGCCATGCAAGGCTTTACCAGGACTAAGATGGCATTGAGTGGCCATATGAGATATTAGTGGCATATGAAAGTAGTGCTCCTGGTCTACGATGGTTCTGCAGGCTCTGTACGGCTGGCATATTATGACTTCAATCCATCACATATTGGGACATCACTGTAGTTAATATAGAGTTGAAAACTGAAATAGCCTTTTGTCTGCTTTAGTACTGTGTGTTACTTCATGAATCATAGACTTATTGTATTTTTTTTTAACTTTTGCATGTCACTTTCTGTGATGTCACCAGGGTAAACAGTCATGTGATGTGATCCAGTATGTGATACCACATCTGCTACCACAGGCATTTTGGTGAATTGACATCCCTGTCAGGGCCCATGTGTCACTATGGCTACCTTCAACGTGTCCTGTCTTAGCCACCAGCACTGTACCGACTTGTAGCCCAGATTAATACATTCGGAGAAGTGATAACTGCAGTTACCAGAACACAAATAAGTTAGGACTAGTGGTCATCCACATGATTCGGGCCCAGTTGGCAGTTATGGCGATTCTCTTATGAACATAGCTATATTGGAAAGACAACATGTTCCATGAATAAGGGAATAAGCAAACACAAGACTAAACTTCACTCGGAAACCCTCCAAGTGTCAAACATCCCACATGAGATTGACATAGGCCACTCTGATACCGACCTCCAATGGATAGTAAAAGGTACCATTTACGCCGACAATTAGTTGTAAAGAACCAACATAGATTTTGAAATTGAAAAAAAAGATAAGTGACACCTTGACAAGATCGTGGAATGGCTTACACAGTTAAACTAGACACTATGTTCTTTTTCCAACATACCCTCTTGCCTCTGCCAACCTTTTCCCATAGTCATTCATATATAGCATAGATGCTACTATGGCCTTTTTAGGTAATTATAGAGCAATACTCTCTAGTGAGATGTTACTTTGTTTTTTTATATCATGATTAGCAAAAAGTACCTGTTCTCCGAACGGGTTCTGTAGACAGACATAACAACACTCTCATCAGTTGTTGAAAATCAATGATCCTGTAGGTTGCTGTTCCAATTCACTTATAACTTGATGTGCTTTGCACTATGAAGTAAACTGCACTGAGAATGGACTGAGAATGGACGCATGTGGCTGGCTGACATACCCCGTAGCAGATGTTGGGGGGAGGCGATAGTTGGTGTGCTGCTGCATACTGGGACCTTCTGTGCTCTCTCCCCACCTGTTGCCTTAACCTGGCATGGTGCAGTTCACTTTGGTGCATTGCGGTTGGAATATCTCAGAATCCGTGCATCCAAGGGACTTGAAACAAGATTTTCGGGCACCTCGAGTTTGTTTCCTTGTGTCAAGACCAGTCCTTCTGCGACCACATTGATGTTTCTCCAATTTCAGGCAACCGTCTCATGCGTGAAGGTGTTGAAATCCGGGGAAATGGGTTTGGTGTCTTCATGTCAGGTAGCCAGTGATGTCTGGAGGATCCTAACAGGTAACTATGAAAAATGTGCTGTAGATTGGTGAAATAGTGCGGAATTGTACAAGGAACAACACTTCGCCAAGCCACAAAACCACACATTTCTTTTTTATTTTTGCTGAAATCCAGGGAACCGGATGGGATGTTGAAATGTCATGCAGCCAGTATTGGCCAGAGGATCCTAACATGTAACCATGAAAAATTTGTGGCAGACTGGTGAAATGGTGTGGAATTGTATAAGGAAAATGCTTCGCCAAGCCACAAATCCTGAAACAAATATTTACTTTTGCTGAAATCCAGAGACCGGTGTGGGGTGTCCAAATGGCATGTAGTCAGTGATGTCCAGATGCTCCTAACAGCTGACCATGCAGAATGTGGTACAGATTGGTGAAATGGTATGGAATTGTATAAGGAAAATCACTTCACTATGCCACCAACAAACCCACAAATGTTCACTTTTATAAATAATATAATATAATATAATAATTTTATTGTGATATAATCCAACATTTGGATTTTACACAACATATAAAACACGTATAAAACATATAAATAGAGCTAGATATGAGCATTGCTCAATACCTCTAGTCCAGACTGTGGAAATGAAAAAGGGCAATGTTTCAGGAGTGCAATGTTTTTGAATACTAGTGCCTGAAAGTATGAGTAGTTCATTAAATGTATGAACTGGAGATGTTGGTGTAATTTGAGATATTGGCGATATAACTGCTTGCATGCATTATTTTCCTTTTCTCAGTGATGTGTGCCATTATCTTAAATATTGTAGCTAGATATAAGTTCAGCTAAAGGTACGAACGGCAAGAAGCAGTCTTCCTTTCTTCGTTTTGTGATGCCCGACATCTTTTAATTCTAGCAGGAGGTCATATGTGCATTTGATTTAATGTATTAACACTTTAGAGGTCATTCAGTCAGTCAAGTTAAGTTCATTCGGAATACAAAATCCATCACACACATACAAAGTTAAAACCCATAGAATAGAAACAGTTAATTAAAACAGCAAAGAAATTAAAACAACATGAACCGTCAAAAGAAATAACTTATTTAATCCGGCAGAGCTTCGTCCAAATATGAGCCATTTTCAGACAATAACTGCCTTCGCAATTTAAGCGTGTTTTCAATGTGCGAATAAACCCATTGCGCAGCGAACAGATCCTGAACTGATAAAAGGAACCTAAAAGCCTTTTGTACATGTCTTACTCCGTGAGCTTTCAATAAAGGCAAAAGGAACGTTTTCCTTTGAGTCGTAACGGCAGGACAAAAGAGCATAACATGTTGCAAAATATCCACCTTATTCCTTAATCATAAACGTGTCTTCTTTTCCACACTTCTACCCTCAGTGTAATTTAAGAATAGTAGATTTGTTCTAAAATGAAGAACAATTGCTCTCTTCCTTGGGTCTGTGAACCACTGTACATAACCCATAATAGTGGGGGTGCCAGTGACATTTATGGGGTACGATTGAACACTTTGCTTTTCACCTTCTTTATTCCGCTTAGCGTCTGCCCTAACTTCCAGGAATTCGTTCACCAGCTGCCCTCGTTCAGGATTCTTTACTGAAGAAATGTTCATAGCCAAGGGTACGCAGGACTGATTTAATATAATGTAACCATAGTGATGAACTGCTTACACTTGACAACAACAGTACATCATCCACCAAACCTATTGTGCACAGCAAATGTGGATTTCCCCACAAACAGAGCCAATAAATTAGTGGTTGCACAGCAGTAAGATCTTCAATATGGGTCATACCACATTCCTCATGCAACAAGTACCCAGAAATCCCTGATGGACACCCATCATTTTCCTCCGTAATCGGAGCGCATTGGTGCAGTCGTAACCCCATATGGCAGCTCCATACTTCAAGACGGCTGCTGATTTAGCAGAATAGATCATCTGGATGTGGTCCAATGTTAGACCACCAAGATTCCTGCCATATCTCAAAATGGAACCATTAATTTGGGAAGCCTTACTGTGTGTTGTTCTGTGTGTATGATATTGTTACACCTAGGTAACGAAAGGTATTGACCCACTCCAATCTTTCCTCGTTAATAAGTATTATGTTCCCTAATTGTTTACTATTCCCACTACAAATCACTTTTGACTTACCAATAATCATTTTCAGATCGTTTGTTCCATATAAACTCTGAATTCGATTTCTAGTATTTGGAGAGCATGCTTTGTTTTAACTAGCACGACAGTGTCCTCAACGTATAAAAGTACACACGTCTTTTGCCTGCAATTTTAGTGACATTACTTGTCTGGGCAGCTAATGAAGTTGGCAGTGAGTTAATATAGAGGTTGAAGAGCAGCGGTGCTATAACGCACCCCTGCCTTGCTCCTCGAGAAATACAGCATGCTTGTGTAATTTTACCTTGCTTGCCCATTCTTACCCTGGCCGAAAAAAATGTGAGTGCAGTTCGACTAGCATTTGTGGGATCTCCCCCGGCATGCCCAGCTCATGTAGGCTTCCCCAAAGTTTCCTGTGGTTAATGCAGTTGATAAATCCATGAACCCCAGATGTACAGTGGTTTTAAAACCACGCACATGCTTGTGTAGGACTAGTTTTACGTTTAACAGTTGGTCTGTGGTAGCCATTCCTTCCCGGGAACAATACTGATATTTAGCAAGAATCGATTTCCCAGCGAGCAAGCCATAATCTTTCTATATAACACCCATCCAAACCATTTAGCGCAGATCAGGCGGTAAGCTGCGGGGTCAGATCAGTGTCCCCTTTTAAAAGTGGTAGTATAATTGCCTCTCTCCATGAAGCCAGTTCAGCCATTTGAAATATGATCAGATCACATTAAATATTAAAGTTACTATCGGTACCCACACCACCATCTCAAGTACATCAAACTCAATTGCGATTGAGTTTGGATCCGATGATTTACCATTTTACATCCCCGAAAAGGCATTAAATATTTCTGTCATGGAGAACGACAAACTGGATCCCCATCTATGCCTGGATTATTGACCAAAGTAATACAACTTCTTGACTATTATACAGAGTGTAAAAGTGCTTTATCCATCTGGGGTCACCCACTCAATCGCTATAATCGTCTGATGATTTATTGGCTGTCTTAAGACCAGCTGAAATCGTCTTCCAAAATGCTCTTAAGTCTCCCATAGTCACTGCCCTTTCTAGTTCTTGCCATGAATGCTCTGCGAGTTCTATTTTCCTTATTTCTAAGGGTTCATTTATACAAAGCCCTCGCTGCCACTATTTCCTCCCGTTTCCCGGTTTTCTCTCGTAACACAGACAAGAGCTCTCGCTTCGCCGGCCTACATTTTGTATTGAACCATGATGATCTCTCTATCTTTTTATTTAGGGGGTAATTCATAGAATTTAGTGCACAAGTGGCGCACGCGGCTGGTGCACAGTGTGCGCGTGCGAATCTTTGCGCCAGCCGCGTGCGCTAAAATCCATTTCCGTGGACAGCGTATTCATGGATTTTAGATACCAAAACCAGCCATGGCGCACAGTGGCGCAGCGACCCTGCAGCAGCGCCAGTTACGCCCCCAAGAATGCCCCTCGCGCAGGGAAAAGCCATCAAAACCCCAATCCAGCGCAAAGGGCTGCGCTAACCCTGTACCAGTACGGCAAGCGGGGAATGTGTATTACCGGGGTTCGCGGGAAGTTTCACACGCGATTGGCCCTGTGCGAGCGGAGTACGTGTATTACTGGAGTTCGAGGGAAGTTTCACACGCGAAAGGGCCTGTGCGAGTGGGGTACGTGTATTACTGGGGTTCGCTGGTAGTTTCACACGCGATTGGCCCTGTGCGAGTGGGGTACGTGTATTTCGGCGGTGCGTGGGAAGTTTCACACGCGAAAGGGCCTGTGCGAGTGGGGTACTTGTATTACTGGGGTTCGCGGGTAGTTTCACACACGATTGGCCCTGTGCGAGTGGGGTACATGTATTACTGGGGTTTGCGAGAAGTTTTACACGCGATTGGCCCTGTGTGAGTGGGGTACGTGTATTACTGGGGTTCGCGGGAAGTTTTACACGCAAAAGGGCCCTGTGCGAGTGGGGTACGTGTATTACTGGGGTTCGCGGGTAGTTTCACACGCGATTGGCCCTGTGCGAGTGGGGTACGTGTATTACTGGGGTTTGCGGGAAGTTTCACACACGATTGGCCCTGTGCGAGTGGGGTACGTGTATTACTGGGGTTCGCGGGTAGTTTCACACGCGATTGGCCCTGTGCGAGTGGGGTACGTGTATTACTGGGGTTCGCGGGTAGTTTCACACGCGATTGGCCCTGTGCGAGTGGGGTACGTGTATTACTGGGGTTCGCGGGAAGTTTTACACGCGAAAGGGCCCTGTGCGAGTGGTGTATGTGTATTACTGGGGTTCGTGGGTAGTTTCACACGCGATTGGCCCTGTGCGAGTGGGGTACGTGTATTACTGGGGTTCGCAGGAAGTTTTACACGCGAAAGGGCCCTGTACGAGTGGGGTACGTGTATTACTGGGGTTCGCGGGTAGTTTCACACACGATTGGCCCTGTGCGAGTGGGGTACGTGTATTACTGGGGTTCGTGGGAAGTTTTACATGCGAAAGGGCCCTGTGCGAGTGGGGTACGTGTATTACTGGGGTTTGCGAGTAGTTTAACACGCGATTGGCCCTGTGCGAGTGGGGTACGTGTATTACTGGGGTTTGCAGGTAGTTTTACACGCGAAAGGGCCCTGTGCGAGTGGGGTACGTGTATTACTGGGGTTCGTGGGTAGTTTCACACGCGATTGGCCCTGTGCGAGTGGGGTACGTGTATTACTGGGGTTCGCGGGAAGTTTTGCACGCGAAAGGGCCCTGTGCGTGTGGGGTACGTGTATTACTGGGGTTCGCGGGTAGTTTCACGTGTGCCACGTTCGGGTTTGGGGCACATCCCAAGGAAAACACGCGCAGGGACTTTCATGCTTGCGCCTGCTTGCGCCAAGATTTTCGGCGCACGTTTGTTCCATGAATCGGCCCCTTAATCTCTTGGCCTTTATTCTGAAGGCATGGGAAGCAACTGATGTTATATTTTCCAAGGACCTATATTTGTCCTTCATGGAAGTAGCTACATGAAGGATGTCTCTAGATTATTAGTAATCATTTAGATGGCCTTGGACGTTATTAACTCCTCGTCTTCATATTCTCAGCATATGTTTTTACATGCATCCCAATAAACCCCTGTCTCTTCCTGATAGAACAGTTCTTCATTAGCCCATAATTTGAGGACAAGGGGGTCATGGTCACTCTCAACCCTTGCGATTACTTCAAAATCTTCAAAATGTTTAATCGGGTTCCAATCTTCTACAGCTAGCATGAAGTAATCGATCGTCGAGTGATGTCTGGTGTTTACAAAAGTATATTTGCCCGGATTATCAGAGTCAAATCTTCCAATTCAATGAGAACATCCATGAATTTTCTACCTTTTTTAATCAGTACTAGGGTCCATCAAGAATGGAGGGTTAATACACAAAGCTACACCCTGTTCAGCTGTGTCATCTGTGACACCATCGTATGCTCCCATTTTAGGTTAAAATCACTACCCACTAAAAAGTAAGTATAACCTAAGGGATCAGCACAATCTCAGACAGCATACATCACACCCACCAGCTCCATGAGAGGCCCACCATTGTCTGTGGCAAAAAATGAATTAGAAAAATGTGTGACACTCCACAGGGGACCGTTTCTTAGATCTATATCTCTAATTAATAACATCGGTGAGCTGTGAAATAATCGTATCTTTCTGATGTTCAAAGCATTTGATACGTATGTTGCAAGACCACCACAATTTCTGCCCCTCTTAGCTGGTAACATAAAATGCCTCAAAGTGTTCTGTGTCAATCTTGTCAATAGCCCATGCTTTTTGGAACAACAAAATGTCTGCTTGTGAGATACGGATCTCTCAGTCTGGCTCCAAGCTCTGCAATGTTCCATGAGACAATGTTGATGCAATAATTATAATCGTTATATTTGTTAGGGCATAGACGGATTTACATAGGCTATACAACTATAGACTGGGTCCTTTGCCCTGCTCGTGAGTGCAAACCTAGAAGATTGGGCCGGCACATTCTCCAATGTGGCTTCATTTAAATCCATCATGCTCACTTGACACAATATTTTAGCACTGGTGTGCCCAGACTTATCAGATCCCAGCAAAGATGTTTCCATCATATCATAATGTGTCGGGGCATGCCAGATGTCGTTAATGTGGCATATTGGGCCTCATTACAAGTCCGATGGTAGCGTGCCAGTAAAACTGGCAGGCTGCCCCCGGACTTTCACATTTTTCCAGCGCCTGGCTTGCCGGTAACAGCGGGGGATTCTAAGCCCGCCGTTCCGGGAATTCAGGCGCTGTAAAAATGGTATTCCCCATTCCCATTTGAGTCCAATAGAACTCAATGGGAATGGGGAACATGGAGGTACCGGCACTGTAAATAATGGTGCCGGTGCCTCCATTACGGTCTGCTTACTGTGGTCGCTGTGCCCGGCAGGGCAGACCTGCCAGGCACAGCAACTCCGGCAGGCAGACTCGTAGTGTGCCGGTCCGGTAACAACGGTGCCGGTAGGCTTACCGGCACTGTTGTTACTGGACCAGCACTCTCGTAATGAGGCTCATTGTGTGGGATCTACCCTGGTACACTTCTATACCTTTAAGTGCCAACGCATCAGCACAATTCAATAGTGCTGCTCCTAAATGTTGATTAACCATCCCGAACCTGACATTACAGCCTCCACAATACATGCAATCGGAAAGAATTCTCATGACTGAAAAAATCTTAAAAGATAAGTCAGGGATCCACTGGATTTCTGTCATTGACCTAATCAACTCTCTCTTGTATGAGTTCTTGTTACCATGGTTGTGACCCTTGAAGCAGCAGGTAATTTTGCCTTCCATCCAGCCAGCCAGAGGATCCACAAATGATTAATTGTCCAAGCTGTCTTTGTCAGTGCTTGTGGGTGCCTATTGGTTCATTATACTTTTTGGGTTTTTCGAAACTTGGCGGTGCAACTGAGCTTCACTTTGAGAGGTGACAGAGGACCCTGTGATGTTTGCACACTTCCTAGGCACTGTGGGGCTCATTAAGTCAACCAATAATCGAGAATTCACTCCCTTATGTTGCGTAGTGATTACGCTGTATTACGCATGCGTGGCCCATAACGAGGCTTGCGCATGCGCTCAGTTAATAAAGACGTCCCACCCGGCAGTTGCCGCCGGGGACCTGAGCTGTCTACATGTGTCCCGTGTGTGTCTGTGCGGTACGCATGTCTGAGTGCGTGTGAGTACCGGCGAGGGCCTCAGGTGGCTCCCGCCCATACAACACTGGCGACGAGGAACGGCATCAGAGGCCCGAGCCATTGCTCCGAGTGCGTCGGAGAGAGCGGCTCTTCTCCATGTCGGCACGGACCCACGCACACGGCTGGCAGCCATCTTTACTTCAACGTGGATCGCAGCGGTTGCGGCCCAGGACGGTGCTTGTGCGCCGGCTGCGATCCTCTGGCTTGAAAGTCAATTTTTGGAACATTCCACAGCCCTTGCAAGCTGAAGGGCTGTGGCCTCAAAAAAAAAAAAAATAATAATTTCCCTCTGGAAGTGGAGGGACACTACTGGAACCTTCTCCATCCAGTTCTGCAGGACATTCCTTCATCATTCTGCGGTGCTGGGCACCTGGGCACCCATCCTGCGACTGGGCTACTTCAGCCACCATCCAAGGGTGCCAGACTGTGAGTACTTCACCCCGTTGCCATCATGGGTGAGAGAGGAGAAGAAGAAGGTGCCCCTGCGCCTGTACCACACAGAATGCACAGCACACTTGCCCCCATGCCCGAATTTGACACTACTGGCCCACCATCCAAGCTGGGGCCGAAGTGGCTTCTGTGCATTAAGAAGCTGGAGATGTTTTTTAGGGCTTCAGGGGAAGTGGATGATGACACAAAGATTGCACCATGGTGTACTCTGCGGGCACTGAAGTCCATAGAATTTATAACTCTCTTAACCTCCAGGTGGTCACGTATGATGCAGTAAAACAGGCCCTCCAGGACCATTTTCTTCCTATGGCGAATGTCGATTTTGACCGATTTGTTATGTGTGCGGAGAGGCAACAGGAAGGGGAGTCGCTGGACCAGTTTTGTGCATGGCTGAGTCCTCTAGCAAGCATCTGCAGGTGGGTGAATGAGGAGGAGATGGTACGGAACCAGCTGCTGCAGGGGTGCAGCTCGGGGAAGCTTAGGAGGCAGGTGTTGAGGGAACCGGGCCTGAAACTACAACAAATTCTAGACACAGGAAGAGCTTATGAACTGGCGGAGTCCAGAGGGGCGAAGATGGATGCGGCCATGCACCCTGGCAAGGGCGAAGAAGCTTTTGCAATCGGACGCTCTGCCCCAGGAAGGGCACGATGGACACCTAGGATGTTGGATGTTCCCCCTGCAACTGGCACTCTGCAGTCTTCCCATATTGCGGGTATGACCTGCCGCACATGGGGGAATGTCTGGCGAATACACGGGTCTGTGGTCGGTGTGGTACATCTGGACAGTGTGCGAGGGTGTGCAGGGCCTCCACTCCGGTGACGGCGTTGAGAGGGCCAGCAAGAATCGGTGGGAGCAACGCCCGGAGAGTGAGGGGTGTGTCGTCGGTTGAGCAAGGCATGCAGGATGTGGACATAGCGGAGGAAGAGGAAGAGGAAGAGGAAGAAGAAATCTTCTTCATCTCGAGCATTGCTACTGGTCCCAGAGGAAGCCGACAACCGACGTGCACAGGGAACATTGGTTAGGTCCCCACTCCTGTCCTCATAGACACAGGCGCTTCAGTCTGCGTGTTAGCGACAGAACACTATGAAGCCCTTCCAGGCCCTCCCGAGCTGTCTGAGTCAAAGGCCCTGATATATGCTTTTGGGGAGATACTCTGCTACCGATCCAGGGAGTGTTTGTGGCGCCGGTGTCCCATGGGCAGAGCAAGATCAAGGCGAGGTTCTTTGTGATGAGTGTAAACCCACACTCCCTCCTAAGCTGTGCTGCCTCTGAAGCCCTCAATATAGTACATTTCATGCTGTCCGTTTACCACACCGACACAGACCGCCTCCTGCAGTGTTTTGACACCATCTTCCAAGGGGTCGGAAAACTGAAGGGTGATCCCATCAGGCTTCACATTGACGGGTCGGTGAGACCGACAGCCCTCAAACACCGCCGAATACCGTTCCACCTGAGGGCACAGGTGGAATAGGAACTTCAGTCGCTCATCGACTTAGACATTATCGAGACATTATCCCCAATTGTTGTCGCCCCAAAGCCCAAACAGCCAGGAGCCGTCCGCATCTGCGTGAACATGAGGTTGCCGAACATGGTTATTAAAAGGGAGCGACACCTCACGCCCACCCTGGATGACATTGTCGGTGAGCTACAGGGAGCGAGAGTCTTCTCCAAGCTAGACCTGAGAGCTGACTACCATCAACAGGAACTTCACCCAGAGTCGAGACATATTACTACCTTCATGACTCACAAGGGACTATACCAGTTCAGGAGGCTCAGCTTCGGGGTCTCGTTGGCAGCGGAAGTCTTCCAGAACGCCATCCAGGGGGCACTGGCGGGGCTGAAAGGGGTGACCAACATGTCGGACTTCATTCTGGTGTTCGCACAGTCGGAAGCGTAACTTCTGAAGTGTCTGGAGCGGACACTGGAAAGACTCAAAAGTCTGGGGCTGACCCTGCACCGGAAGAAGTGTGAATTTCTGAAGGACCGAATAGAATTTTTCGGGTTTGTGTTCCATGCCTGGGGCATCTCACCTGATCCGGAGAAGGTACGGAACATTCGAGAGACAGCCCCGCAAGAGTCTCCTGCAGCGATAAGGAGCTTCCTCAGTATGGTCAATTATTGTGGACAATTTATTTGCGACCTGGCCTCGCTGTCGGAACCACTGCGGGCTCTGACTAGGAATGATGTGGCGTGGGCCTGGACTGAGAAGGAACAGAGGGCGTTCGCCGAGATCAAGAACGCCCTGTCGGGTCAGGAGACCATGGCGTATTTCAATTCGGAAATCGGAAATAGTGGTAGATGCCAGCCCAGTGGGGCTGGGTGCGGTCCTCATGCAGGCTGACCCGCAGGGGACCATGCGGCCTATCGCTTATGCCAGCAAGGCGCTAAGGGAGACTGAAAAGCGCTATTCGCAAATTGAGCGCGAGGCCCTGGCCATCCTATGGGGCTGCAAGCACTTCTGGATCTACACCCTGGGAAAGCCCGTAGTTGTCATAACGAACCACAAGCCTCGTCCAAGCCCCCGCCGCGCATCGAGAGATGGATGCTGTTGCTCATGGAATATGGAGTCAAGCTACAGTATCGCCCGGGCACACACAATCCAGTGCACTATCTGTCCTGTCACCCTGGGGCAGGGCGCCCACAATACTCTGCGGAGGTAGTGGACTGCGTGGAGGTGGTGCAACACGTGGTGGAGTCAGCATTGCCGGTGACCCTGGCGCGCCAAGAGATAGCGGATGCATTGAATGTGGACGAGGTGTTCTTGGTCATCAAGGACGCCATGGACAGTGGAGAGTGGCGTGAAGTGCTCATGAACAATGCCAGAAGGGATTATGGGGCATTGAAAGACCTCCAGGCACTATGGAGGGTACGCCACGAGCTGTCAGTCGCAGATGACGGTCTCCTGTTGAGGGGGTGCCAAATCGTCATCCCACGAGCGCTGGTAGGAAAGGTGCTGCAGCTCGCTCACAAAGGTCACCAGGGGACGGCAAAGTCTAAGGTTAAAGGTGTGGTTCCCGGACCTGGAGAGCAGGGTGGACGAATTTGTACGGGCGTGCATACCGTGCCAGGCAGCTAGTCCGGCGGAGAGAGGACCACCCATCCAGGCCAAGGAAAGAAGCGAACAACTGTGGGTGACGGTGCATGTTGACTTCGGGTCCACGGGCAGAGGAATGTACTTTCTTGCAGTGGTAGACCAGAGGTCACGCTATCCCGAGGTAGAGCCGGTGGAATCCACGGCCAGCGATCACACCGTTCTGGCCCTGGAGAAGATGTTTGCCATCCACGGGTTCCCCATCGAGATTTGTTCAGATAACGGCTCGCCGTTCCAATGGCAGCAGTTTGCCCAGTAGTGTGAGGAAAGGGGGATCAAGCACCAAAAGGCCACCCCACTCTGGCCCAGGGCAAATGGGGAGCTGGAACGCTTTATGCGGACGCTGAACAAAGTCTTCCGAATATCGCTGAATGGAGGGGAGGAGCTCCGCCGGAACCTCTTTGAATTTCTGTGCGAGTACCACACGACCCCGCATTAGTACACCGGGGTCGCGCCAACCGAGGCCCTTTTCAAACAGGTTCCCAGGGGTCTGCTGTCTGAAGTAGAGGGATGCCGCCCGGGAGTGATCGACAATGACGGAGTGCGGGCGGAAAGGGCCGTCCACAACGAGCGGGAGAGCGCCCAACGGAACCTGCCGGAGAAGACGATTGCAGTAGGGGACGCTGTGCTGGTCCGGAACCACAGGCCGGCGGGGAAGCTGTCACTCCTGTACGAAGCACAGCCACTGGGAGTAACCCATGTCAAGGGGTCCATGATCACCGCGGCCAATGCCAAAGGGATTGTCACGCGGAATGTGTCGTTCTTCAAGAGGATCGAGGTGGCGCCTTCCCCCGTGATGCACGACGTGCCCAGAACTGGACCGGGGGCAGGATCTCCACCAAGGGACGAGGGACCGCCAGATGCCCCAGGGACACCAGAGACACCTCCAGAGGAGTCCAGAAAGTACCCAAGTCGGGCGAGGCGCAAGCCGCCGCAGATGTTCCAAGACTTTATCATGGACACTGCCTTGTAACAGGTGGAGGACTGTTCATGAACTGTTAAAGTGTTATTGTTGTGTGCACATGTTATAACTGTTTCTTGTTTGGGGAAAAAGGAGGGATGTTGCGTAGTGATTACGCTGTATTACGCAAGCGCAGCCCATAACGAGGCTCGCACATGCGCTCAGTTAATAAAGACGGTCCCACCGGACAGTTGCCACCAGGGACCTGAGCAGTGTGCACACGTCCCGTGTGTGTCTGTACGGTACGCATGTGTGAGTGCGTGTGAGTACCGGCGACGGCCTCAGGCGGCTCCCGCCCATACAACACCTTATTCCTGATCTGTTCCGCATTACCACATACACTGTTTTTGTGCTTGACGGTCTGGGATCCCTGAGGTGTGGGCTCTGTTGGCATTATGCATGGTTTTGTATCCCATTGACAAGGGCTATCCGTGGCATGGGGGTTGTTAACCTCATTGGCAATCCTTTGGCCACAAGCTTGATGTTTCGGCGATTGATTATGGTTACACTCAGTTTGAGTTCATGCGTCGGCCCTTGCGTTGTTCATGCAAGCCTTACTAGCAGTGTGTTGCCACCCATGATCAATTTCACTTTAGAGGTTCTGACATTTGTACTTGTGATATCATCATACGTACCCGTTTTCAACCTGAACTTAACACGGCAATGCGCAAGTCATCTCACAGGTATTAATTAACTAGTAAGATCTCTTAAAATGGCTCCTACAGTACATAGATGTCAGTATCAAAAGCTCCACCAATTTGCTTTCAGTATGGTACTCCTTGTTCAGCATACCAACATGCTAATTATCATACAACTGGTATAAACAATAAGACGCCTCAAGGTGGCGACTAAAGCCAGGGCTCCAGAACCAGCATTGACTCTGCCTCAGCAGCTTCACAAGTTGTGGGTAAGCAGTTCCTTAGTTGAGTGAATAGTACTCACTGTTAATGTGACTGCATGTCGTTGGACAATTTTGGAAGTTATGCGATCAGCCAATCAGTTTATCCCACATAACATGTATTTTCCCCGTAATCGGGAAATGCCCCTGGAAAAGCAGATTGAAGTGGAAGCTGAGCCCTGGCCAGAGCGGTGCAACGTGTATTGTATGCCTTTTTCTGTGAATAAGGCCCATTTAGCACAGTGCAAATATTACTTTTGCAGTGGAAAGTGACTTTGCTCTGCAAAAATACAGTTTGCACCGCTCAGTGAATTAGGCCCGGTTCAACGTGTTTGTTGGCAGTGCACAGTTACTTTGCACTGTGCTACACGTTCCATGAATTAGACCCTTAGTGGTCTCCAGGGCTGCCATAGGGCCATGCACCTTTTTATTCTACCCTTACCCCCCGAGGAAACCTTCTGGGTAAATATAGTGGGGTCATTACGACCTGGGCGCAAAGGGATACCGGGAACCGGTAATGACACTGGTGCCGGTAATCCCTTTGCGCCCTATTCCGAGGTCCCTTTGCGGGTGCCTCCCTAAACGCCTGGTTTTACCAGGCATTAAGGACGTGGCCCGCACAGGGATACCGGGGTCAATAACGGTACCGCAATTTACGGTACCGTTATTCATGCCTTCCCATTGAGCCCTATGGGGGCTCAAATGGGAATGGGGAATAGCTTTTCAAATGGGGATTTACCGGTCCCGCCAAGGTCGGACTGGACCGGTAAGTCCCCATGCCACCAAGTCGGTGGCGGTACCGGTATTGGTGCTAGTCATGGCGCTAATAGCACCATGACTAGCACCAACCTCGGAATGAGGGCCAGTGTATGGGGTAGGGCACATCTCCAAGCCGGGACAATGTGACTCCAAGGAGCGTGGTCCCTAGCAAGCACAGGTTTTACAGAGGGAGGGAATGAGAGTCACAGTCTATAAGGCCATGCTGCCCCCCACTTTCCCTCTTAACTGCTCACAGCAGGCACAGATTGATTAGTGGATCCACATGATGAGGAACAGTTACAGTGCAAGTCTAATTTAGGGAGTGATTTAGTTGCCCCTTGTTGTGTTCCTATAAACACATTTTAAAGTGTCATTGTGAATCTCTGTTGCACACTCCAGGCAACAGATAGCATTTTATGACCACAATCATGTACTACTACAAGTGGGGTAGGATATGGAATATCAGAACGCTTGAAACGCAGTGTAAAAACTTAAGTTAAGAGACAGTTGAAATAATCACTCAATATTGACGGCAACAACATAAATGTTTCGAAGGATGTGAAAACACTAGGCATTTACTTAGACTCTTCACTGACAAGACAAATTAATGCAACCGCGTTGACCACTACTTATACCTACAAGCTAATTAATGCCTGCAGAATTTTCTTGTCCACAGCCAACTGCACTTCAATAGCTAGGGCACTCATTCTATCCAAATTAGACTATTGCAATGCCCTGTACGTAGGAACCAAACAGCGTAACCTAAAAAAGCTGCAAATACTCCAAAACAATGCACTTGGATCTGCAACGAACATTCCCAGATCTCACCAGATCTCAAAGTTGAGACACAATGTGCACTGGCTTTCAGTCAAACACAGAATTGAGTTCATACTCTGTCACTCACTCATAAATGTCTATCGCATCTAGCGCCCAAATACCTGGACGACAAATTCTCACCAAACATCTCAGACCAACCAACCAGATCCGCTTAACTACATTACCTTAATATCCCTAGGTTTAAGCTACAGAAGGCAGGGGGCGGATTTAGCTGCAAAATTATGGAACACATTGCCATTAGCCCTTAGAGTAGAACCTTCTTACATCAACTTCAGGAAACCGTAAAATATGGCTTCACACGCAAGAGACTCAATAATGCTGTATGCCCTATTTTTCTGCTCATGTCTGTACCTTCCTTTGATGCACTTTAATGAATCCTTGTACTGTCTCAACTTTATGTAATTACGTAACATGTGTAACTATAAGAATGTGAAGAAATGTGCCCAGATACCTAAGTGTTCAGTGCGCTATATAAATAAACAAATACAAATACAAATTAAAAGACTAAGTTGAAATAATTCAGGGCAACAAAACCCATTAACTTTGGCATTGAAGTGATGTGACCTTAACTCTGAATGTCCCATTGGTGTCATGCCTAATGTCCTCTGTGAGATCATTGGTGCATTCATCTTTGATGTCATCAGTGTAGTCATGCGCTGAACAATGGTATGCCACCAGCAGTTTCGAATATGTAACTGTTTTAAAGGAACTGATGCTCCAACGCTTGCCTGAAATTAAGGTCTGGCAACTGTGTGCGCTAATACACAGTTCCAGAAAATGCGTTCCTAGGGAGTACACAAATAAAGGATACTGATATACAATCAATGAATACATTTTAAAAAATCAAAGTGGCACTGCCAATACTGGGGACCAAATAATTGTATTTATAAATATTTGTCTTTTTTTATTGCTCAGAACTGATCATTGATAGGGTGCAGTGTCTTCCATCAGAGGTTATGTCAGCGTGAAAAAAGACGAGGCCAAGTAGGAAGTGGTAACTCATCACAGGAATAAACATGTAAGACCTAGGCAGAAATAAAATGAAGAGAAGCCAGCTGTTAGAAGTAACTTTTTGTAGATAGACAGAAAAAAATAAGGTCAATATTGCCACTGTAAAAGCACACTCACGATGGCTTTGCCAAACAGTGTCAGTGTTTGCCTCCGTAAGAACATGTCTGTGATGGCTATGTCCAAACATTACCAGCAATCTACCCTTGTAAGAGCATAGCTGTAATGGCTTTGCCCCAAAATGTCCACATTGGAGCCTGTAAGGACACAACTGTGATGTCTTTGCCCGATAATGCCAGTATTTGTCCCTGTAAGGACATATCCGATGTCTTTGCCCCAAAATGCCAGCATTTGTCCCTGTAAGGACCCAGCTGTGATGGCTTTGCCCCAAAATGCCACAGGTTGCCACTTTAAGGACACTCTTGTGATGGCTTTGTCCAAATATTGCCAGCATTTCCTCTGTAAGGTCACACCAACATTTATAAAAATATGCAATGCATTTCATTAAGCAAAGATACAGTTGGACGACCTCTGTTCACCTTGGCGCTTTGGAGTGATGTTGTCTTGGGAAAGCAGTGCACAAACCCTAACTTGCACACATATTTCATAGCTCAAAGTTATTTACTGGGTACTTTCTCTTTAAGGTAACACTCTTTGTCAAATGACATTGTGTTCAAATATGGTGACATCCCCATCTCAAAATATGTTGTCATTTCATAAAGAGTACTTAAAGGGATAGTCCAGTAAAAAAATGTATGTAAAAAATAGATAGGCAACATTAAAAAAAAAATACTAGCACTTTTTTTTTTAAAAACTTCCTATGTAAAATTTTGAGCTATTCAAGCTCAAAATTCGCAAAAGCAAGCATTATGTTGCCTATCTATTTTTTAAATAAAGTTTTTTACTGGATTATCCCTTTAATAAGGCCTTTGTACCTAGTAAATCACTTTGAACGCTGAAAACATGTGCAAGTTAGGGTTTGCACACTGTTTTCCCAGGATGACATAACTCCAAGCTGCTGTGATCCCCAGGTAACTAACATTTCAATGGTTGAAGGGTAGGAGGGTCACAGATAGTACATAAAACCATGCTGCTCCCAGTCTCTCCCTTAGAGGCTGGTATTGTGTGCAGCACCAGGCACACATCCCATTAATCCCGCCCTAGTACCAACAGTCGTTTAACAGGTGCAGGTAGGTTTAAATCGTTGTTGCTTTCAGTACAACTAGTAGAAGATGGCAGACATGCAGGTTGATCCCCTTTATCATTACGGGCTAACTGGAACTCCAGGTTTATTCCATGGTTCAGCGAGAATCAGCACCAGATCCTTTTAGGGTAGTCCACAAAGTGGAGTAACTTTGCTGAAAATGTTGGGGGGGAACATGAGATCTAAAGGAAAGGAGGCCCTGCCAAATGAGGGCGACAAAATGGTGTGACACAAAAGTAGGAGAGGACAAACACACTTGTCCACCTCTTAAAATTACACGCATGATCCCACATCAGCGACTCCAAACTAAAGACCATCTGTTCAGCATCTCGCAGCTGGAGGAGTTGGCTTCCTTCTTTACAGGTGAGGTGCTGCTGGTCTCGCCGTTCCACGCAGTTTGGTAATGTTTGCATACAGTACGTTTACACGTGCATGCCTCAATGTTCACATTGGATAATGCTCTATTGGCTGTGTTGACAGGTTGGTTTCTAAGCTCCCTTTTATTATGTGATGGCGTCTTTCTCCATTGCATGAGAAGAGGTCCCATCGAATGTAGCTACCCTTTTTTACAGAAAAAATGCATACATATCTTGCAAGAGCCAGTTTAAATTAAACACGTATATGACAAAGACATTAGTAGACCTCTATAGCAGTACACCTAATGGGTACTTCCACTTGTTTATTTGTTATCGGGAGACCAGACTCAAATGTGGAAGGGTTTGAACATACATCTGTCTGTAGGAGAATGGGTACCCCTCCCTCATTTCCAGAGAAGCTCATTTGCACACACTATCCATATTGCACATATGTTGGCTGTTACTGATGCATACAGCTCAAGAGAGAATGGGGACCGGACAATCTAATGTCACTCATGTATTTTAGAAAATGTGCATCCAGTGTACATAAAACGCCTTCAAACATGCCTAAACCAACCAACACAGAAAAATATTTTTAAACAATAATATGAAGACAAATATGTAAAGACAAATGCTTATTACACTTCACTACTTACAAAACAGTTTTAAGCACAAACATTTGTGACTGGGGGTTAGTATACTGTGATTTGCATAATTCTTCTAGACACAAATAGCACAGTGCTTAAAAAGCACCTATTGTAAAACTGTGCTCTGATCTTGGTTTTCCATTAGGTTTCTCTTGCTGCCCATGAAGTTTATAG
Source organism: Ambystoma mexicanum (assembly GCF_040938575.1). Taxonomy (NCBI): domain Eukaryota; kingdom Metazoa; phylum Chordata; class Amphibia; order Caudata; family Ambystomatidae; genus Ambystoma; species Ambystoma mexicanum. The sequence continues at coordinate 1,121,297,395 of NC_090930.1, forward strand.
AGGTGCAGTTGTAAAGACTGTGCAATTGTTCAGTGTCTTTTTTCATTTTAGGAGCATAGAGTAAAGAAAACTGTAATATTCTGCTTCCTTTCTCAAGTTGTTGACATGTGTTTCGGCTCTCTACTCCTGATACACTGTACCAGAGTGTTCACGATGTGTAATTTATTGAGCCATCTTCAGGACATCTAACTACTTCTAGTGCAGGGTAAGTCTGATGACAACCCCCACTGTTCACATGACCTACAACATAAAATCAAACATTGGTTTCACATAATGGTTTGACATATCTCTTGTGATTCTTATTAATGGTATGTGCTACTATTAGGACAATTTCAAAAAAGTGTACTACAATTCCTAAAGGCAGATGCTATAGGGATTTTTTGGGCGGTTGTTTCCAGTCACAGTCACTGGAGTCGCCCAATTGCTTATAGAGGGAGTCAAAATTCTAAGTCGTAACACATTGGGCCTCATTAGGAGTTTGACTGCACATATATATAGTAATTACGCTCAGCGCACACAGCAATTAACTTCCCAATAATCTAAACATTGTTCTGCAATACTGTGAAGCACGACACAAGATGTTCACACCACTGACTTTTCCGTAGCAGATCCAATCCAAATGTTTTTTGGGCTGTACAAAGGAAAGCACACCCGTACTGCACCCAAATCCTGCCAGATGATCAAGTGAAAACCTTGAGGAAAAAATACTGGGTAGGATATTTTTACTCAATTGCTCACTTGGGCCTCATTACGACCCAGGCGGTAGAGTGATAACGGTGCCGGTAAAGCTGCTGGTGCCGTTATCACTCTACCGCCTCATTAGGAGTTCAGCTCGCGGGTGCCGGACTGCACGTGTGGTCTGGCCAGATGTGTTTACCGGCACCTGCAAACAGAACAAGATGCTAATAACGGACCCGTCATTAACGGGTCTGTTGTTAGCATCCTCCCCATTCCCATTTGAGCCCTGTGGGGGCTCAAATGGGAATGGGGATGTAACAGGTCCGGGTCCCGAGAATGGGAATTACTGGGCCCCCTAAAGTCGGCATCCATAGCGGGTTCCTCGAGGGAACCAGTGAGCTAACAACGGGCCCGTTATTAACGGGCCCGTTGTTAGCTCCCTCCCCATTCCCACTGAGCCCTATGGGGGCTCGATAGGGAAAGGGAAAGGACGGGCCTGGGTTCCCTGAAGGAGGAATTACTGGGCCCTCCAAACTCAGAATGGCCCGGTAATTCCCCATTCAGGGAACCCGGATCCAGACACGATTTTGGGGGCAGCCATGGCGCTAATACCTCCAAAGTCGTAATGAGGCCCTTAGACTCGTGTGGACCACCTCGGCAGCGCTTCCCACATACAAGTTGGGTGCCTGCTCTCCCAATTTTGTATGTGTTGATTTTTTCTGATGGAGGCCTGTTTGTGCATTGGGCAGTACACAGCAGGCTTGTACATGAACCACTGTAGCAACAGATAAACAATACCCACCTCCCCTCCACCACCCTGGCAAAACCAGCAGGGAGAAGTGAAAGCCTGCAGTGCCGTTGACCTGGTTTGCCGCATTCATCTCAATCTTCGAGTGATCGAATGCAGTGATCAACAACTACATCAGGTAAGCCATAAGCAACGAGGAACACAGCCCTAGTACTAAGGGAGGCTGTGTTTCACCCATGGGCGCACCACTAGCAATGTCACGTTTATGAATATTATACTCAGGCCACCCAGACACGTGGCTATCCATGAATAATGACTGATCAGTGGGATAATAATGTGCCTTATCTGGCTGCATGCAGTGATTAAATACTTCGCTGGGTGATGCACCTGGAGCACCACAGCAATTAACTTCAATAATCTGAACATTGTTTTTTTTGAATTTATTTTTGTATTTATTTGATTTAGCTCAAAAGACAGCCTTTCAAAAGATTACAAACAATAATCAAAACAAACAATAAATAAAGAACAATAAAGGGAAAAAAGTTCAATCAATACATATATATACTTGTCATAATTAAATTATAAAATAATATTTAAGAACAGAAATAAAACTAACTTTTTTCACCTTAAAATTCACAGTTTGTAAAAAGAATTACATTTACACACCTCGTAATTCTAAATTCATGAAATTCGCTTGTTTACATTTGGCCACAATCTTTACAATTTTCCAGTTTGACCAGTTCTATAGCTACCTGGAGATTTTACTTTAAGTTGTTTTTTCCCAGAGATCACATATCGTCCAGCCTGCAATTTTCACTGGAATCTTTCAGATTTAAGGACTCAACAAACATAAGCATGGATAAATTCATTTTGAGCCATTGACTATGGTACAAACTGTCCCATAGGATCTCATAGTCAGTAATGTTTTTATTCGCAAATAAATGTTTGAAAAATTTGCATCTCTTTTCAATTAAAGCAGGACAGACAGCAATTAAATGTTTTAAACTTTCAGACTGTAGCGGCGCCTTGCAAAATCTACAATCCCCCTTTATTGTCATCCTGCGCATAAAACGCACTTCATTCGTGAGACATAAATTTAATCTTATTCTCAAAAAGCAAAATCTCAATTTTGGACTGGGAAATTGGACAAGATATTGCTCTATCTTATGTACTGCCTTAATAGCATAAGATTGGCATTTAAACATCTTTAGTTTTTCACACGTGTACCTGGTCTCAACCCAGTCAAACATCCATAATTTCTTTTTGGCTCTTTCCGGATTATTTATTAAGAGCTCATCATCAATACCAACCTCTAACATTATTGATTGTATCCACTTTCGCCATTTAATGATGTTATTATTGTCTGAGGTCAACATACATTTTCCCATGACAAACAAAACACCATTATTTTCCAAAACCATCAAGTATTTACGATATAAGTTTAAAATTTTCCAAAAGTATACCGCATACAAAGACACCAATCCCAGTTCATGTCTCACAAGACAGATCGGCACTGACTTAGGAAGGCCACAAACTGATTTCCAAAAATCTCCTTCTATTTTAACCCATGTTGATTTTTTCATAATTTCTCTTGTTTCAGAAGCATAGGTTAATATAGGAACAACCTTCTGTTTATAGAATGTCACTGCTGGATCATAATTTTACATTTCCCTTGATTTATTGTCAAAAAATGTGCATCTGCATATTTACTCAAGGCAGTCAGTAGATTGTGCAAGCCCCCTGGTGTCTTGGCCAATACCACCAGGTCGTCTGCATAAAACAGCCACGGCACAGGACAACGCCCTATGCGAGGGGCATCTGCTCTAAAATTCAAGAAGTCATGACGCACCGCTGCCATGAAAAAATTGAAGAGAGTGCTTGCCAAGATGCACCCCTTCTTGAGGCCTCTGAATGTCCAAATGGGATTTGATAATGTTCCATCGGAGGCTAATCTAATTTGCACAGTTGTTTCAGAGTGCAATTCTTTAATCCAGAATATTATGTATTCTGGACACTTAGCCTCTCTGAGTTTCTTTATCAACAGCTTCCTGCACACCGCATCAAACGCCGCCTGGAAGTCAGTAAAGGCCATGTATATTATTTGACCTTTCTGCTGCTCTTGTTTTTTAATGACTTCCAGAAAGTGCAGATTAATAGCTGTCCCCATTCCAGGCATAAATCCGGTCTGATTTGGATCTCTCACATTTGCAGCACTCAACCAGTCATTCAGGTCTCTTAGCAACAATCTAGCACAAATTTTACTAGGTATGTCCAATAATGATATTGGCCTATAGTTGGCAGGATTCTCATGATCTCCTTTTTTATAGATGGGTATTGGTATTGCTTTCCTCCAAGAACATGGAATACAACGAGTTCTAACTATTTTCAGAAATATGCAAAGGAAGATTTTAGCCCACGCCATTGGATGTTGTTTTATCATATAATTAGACAAGCCATCAGGCCCTGGTGCTCGAGAAGTGGACAGTTTTGATATTTGAAATGTTATATCATCCAGATCAAAGGCGAGGTCTTTGGCTTGTGTTCTATCATATGGAGTAGGGACTTCTTCTATATTTATATCCGCATACAGGGATTTATAGAAAATCGCCCATACTTCTTGAGGTATGGGATTTAGCTGATGGATCATTTGGTTTTTAGACTGTTTAAAGTTCAGCAAGGACCAGATCATAGCTGAGTTCTTGGACTTCAATTTTTCTAGCATATTCTCTGCATCCTGTTGGTACAATATGGCATGTTTCGCTTTCAATCCGTTCTTGTATTTACACTTTAGAGATTTTAACCTGGGCCCCCTATCACATGAATTCAAATACTTTACTTGCCTTTTGTCTTTTCCATATTGCGCTTTCCGAAGTGAAACAGCATGATCATATGTATGTAATGTCTTCTGATCAATCGCTTTGGAGTTATTCCTTTCCACTGCAAAAATGTGCATTTCTTCCACATAGGAACGTGCAACAGAGAGAGATCCATTCAGTCCCTTCCTCTCATTCCTTTCTAACTTAAGGTTTAACTTATATAGAGATTTTGGACACCATTTAAATCTGTTTAATGCATTATTCAGGGACAGATTTGTTACCAAAGATTTTTCATTCTGTTTCTCATGATTACGCCATGACCACTTCATGGTCTGTATATCATGATCGCTTGTTGTTTGGGGAATAATTGAAAATTCTGTTATAGAGTTAAACATATGCCCTTCTACAAAAGTATAGTCGATCATGGCAGATTGAGCACCACGGTGCCAGGTGTTATGTTGGGGAATGTCTCCTTTTTTGGCACTGTTTAGTTTAAATAGATGACGTTTTTCCATTATTAAATTCCACCTCATAGCGGCTGTAGATAAACTTTTGTCACTCAGAATCTGACAATTTATATTCAGATCACCAGTGATGATTATGTGGTCACAGTTTGGATCAAAAAAGGCCCTATTCAAAAGGAGCTCTAAAGAAAGAAAGAATTCCTCATCTGTAATAGCTGCGTGGTTCCAATATATATTTATTAATCCTATTATCTTAGAATCAATTTTTATCTTCACCAATTGGAGGAAACTATTTGGTGAAAACCACGGCTCTAACTGAATACAAGGAGATATTTTTATGGCTACCATTAGTCCTGCCATCGGTCTTCCTTTAACAGGCATAATTGCAGGAATCAAAGCAATATAATGGTTGTCCCATATCGGAGCAGACGCCAACCATAACTCTTGAAAGGCCAGAATATCAAATTTTCCCAGCAAACAATCCTTGCTTTTTGTCAGGTGTTTAAAACCTCTCGTATTCCAAGAGGCTAGGGAAAGAGAGACAGGATACTGGGATGGTTAGTTTCTACAAAGTCTCTCTTCTCTGTCACTGTAACATCTTTCACTTTCACTTGATGAATTTATTTGTCGATTCGCGGATTGATTTTGTCCATTTATGGTGGATTTGGACTGATATTGATTCCTCATTAAAGATATTTGTGGAGGATCCGCTATACAATTGAAATCCTAGTTCATATAAATCCATTCTTGCTTGCCACAGAGAATTTTTAACAAAGCCCGATTTCATCCACAACTTTACAATAGTCAGATCATTTGGATGTAAGAACTCTATTTGGTTAATGTCAGCTGAGCATATTCCTTCCAGAGCTGATACATCAGCAAAGATGTTCATAACTGACTGTCTGTTGAGATTAAACGCATGGAACGGATGCGAGCGGCACTGCAAAATTAAGTGATGTGATGTCACTGATTTCAGCAGGGCTCGTTGCATTCCTCTTGGTAGAAAATTAATTTTGAATCACTTTGGTTTGACATTTTGTTTGGAAAGGCAGGCGAATCAAGTTGCTTTGGAATAATCCTTTCCCCAGAGTCAACAGTATTAGATTTATTTACCATTGAGACAATTCTTTCGACTGATTTCTTAACTTCTTCTTTCCATTCTTTCATTATTATTGTGTTCACACCTGATGATTTTGCATAGTCCACTGGCAAAGGTTCCCTTGAGGCTTTTAAATCTATAGGATTCGGTAAGTCTACCGTCGAAAGCTCAGCAGATACCGTGTCATTTCCTGACAGAGGTGACCTCATGGCTCCATTATTGATGTCATACATATTATTTTGGTTACTCAATAAGACCAGACTATCTAGAGGTTCATACACCATAGACGCTTCTTTGGCCAATTTAGTTTGATTTGCTTTAAACATTAGCACCTCGCGATATTTATTAGCAATGGCTTTCCTAGCCAATGTCGATGCCGAAATGGGTTTTGAAAGCGTCTGTATGAACTGTCTAGTTCCAGATATATTAGAATTAGGAATTGATTTAACATTTTTTGATTTTTTAACAGCCTTAAGTATAGGAGTTTTTCCTTTTTTTGCTTGCTTATCAAAGATAAGGTAAGTGGTCCCTTTGTTATCTGGGACCACTTCATCTACAATTTCAACTTCCTTACTTTTTAGTTCAATCCCACTATAAGAGGAGGTTGAAGGTTCTATATTCCTCAATTTTGTCTTTCTTTTTTTGGAACATTGCTGTCCCGGAACACAGTTATCATTCGAACAACTTTCAACCTCAATAGTAGGAGTAATTTCATTATTCTTAAACTCCTGCGCTTTCCCGTTTATCCTCTCAACAAAGGTATTTTTTTGCACAGGTTTTTTAAACTTACCTGCATGATGCTGTAACACCAATTGTTGATTTTGTGAGCAATCGATTAAGAGAACATCAGTTTTATCAACTTTGTCAACATGCATTTTCCCCTGTTTTTCTTCACTATCTTTTATCACATTTGAATTGGAATTACCTTGATTGTTAGAACAAACACATGAATGATTGAGATTATTTTGATTCTGCAACACTTTAGTTAATAACACACATTGCTCATTCATTTTTGAATCTAAGGAATCATACAAACGTGTTAGTGAAAATAAGGCTGCATTCATTGTTTGAAGAGATGTCTCAACACCTACAATAAACGTCCCTTCGGAGGGAGGATGAATAAAAGCCGGCACATGTTGATTGAGCCGAGGAGTGGGATGCGTAAAGGAGAAAGACAGAGGAGATGACTTATTTACTGAAGGGGAAAACATCATTGGTGATTTGGATAGATCATGTGCACTTGCTTCAATATCACACTCCGCCACACCCTCTTTACTAGAGTTATGAAAACTCCTCTCACACTCCTCATTTATATTGGAACAATTTTCCCAACTTGATGTTACATTTTTCAAAGGTAGATCGAGAGCTTCAATTTCAACCACAGTTTCCACCAGATCACCCATTATTGGGTTTGGGGGATTTGCTATATGTTCGATTTCATTTACCCCCACCTCTGATGCCCAATTGGTCGCCAACAAAGAATCAGGAGGGGTATTAGTTAGATCAACCACCCCTCTGTTTTCATCCTGTTTTTTTAATTGTGCATTACAAGCCTCTTTATTCAAGTAGGATAGTTGATCCTTCTCACCTCCACCCCCCATTTTGGCTCCCGGCTCGCAAAATAGGAGCACAGGATCGTATATTTGTGGCAGATTTCGATGCGCGTACTAGCTGAATAGAACGTGAGGAGGATTTTGGGGTCTGAAAAGCCGCAGCTACACAAGCCTTTCTTTTGTCTTGTGGCGGCATTCCAGATTTTAGTGTTAGCACCATTATGGGCAGACAACAAAGTGCTTTAACAGTTAGGCCACCAAAACCTGCAGATTAAATATCGCTGAGTTTCTCAGTTAGCTATTCAACCAAGCCACCAAAATGGAATCGCAAAAAAATCACAAAATAAGTTCACTTTTGAAGCACTCACCAAACAAAGTCCACTGATAGACCTATTCAATTTCTCCCTCTGAGCCCCTCAGCAGATAATGTATATAAACAAACTAAAACACCAAAACACCAAAATAGCAAACAGCAAACAGTAAGTTCTTGTACTTTCCGTGTGCGCGTGCGAGTGCGCTGCACACGTTGTATTTGAATAAAGAAGGGCAGGCTCACAGATGGAAAAAAAAACACCACAGCCCAATCACAAAGTAGCTGTAAACAAGGAGAAAGGGAGGAGTTAGGACAACACTATAAGGTTAGAGAAGGGCGTGTATATGTATGCTAAAATACAGACACTAAAGTCAGTGGAATCACTTTGAATGTTTACTTGAAAAAAGAGCGAGTCAGGCAGCTTCCGTGTAACGGGCAAAGACGTCTGCACGGCGATGGTCCAGCTGCTCAGCAAGGCACGGCAGAGTAAGATTCCACAGCGTTCCAAGCACAATCCTCAAATCCTCAAAGCAAGCAAATTCCAACAGTTCAGTCACAGCAAACAGTACTTTCTTGTACTTTCCGTGTGCGCGCGCGAGTGCGCTGCACACGTTGTATTTGAATAATGAAGGGCGGGCTAACAGATGGAAAAAAAACACCACAGCCCAATCACAAAGTAGTTGAAAAAAGAGCGAGTCAGGCAGCTTCCGTGTAACGGGCAAAGACGTCCGCACAGCGATGGTCCAGCTGCTCAGCAAGGCACGGCAGAGCAAGATTCCACAGCGTTCCAAGCACAATCCTCAAATCCTCAAAGCGAGCAAATTCCAACAGTTCAGTCACAGCAAACAGTACTTTCTTGTACTTTTCTGAACATTGTTCTGCAGTACTGTGAAGCACAACACGAGACGCTGACACTGCAGACTTTTCCGTTGCAGATCCAATCCAAATGTTTTTGGGCTGTACAAATGAAAGCACACCAGTACTGCACCCCAATCCTGCCAGACGATCAAGTGGAAACCTGGAGAAATAATACTGGGTAGGATACTTTTACTCACTTGCACACAATGTTTTACGACTTCGAACACAGGAGAAACCATGCAAATTTAGTTTTTTGTTTATCCGTGTGAAGAAGGACGTTTTGACTCCCACTATAAGAAATTGGGCGACACCAAGGACTGTGACTGGAACCAACTACCCAAAAAATCCCTATGTCATCTGCCTTTAGGAAAGGTAGTACACTTTTTTGAAATTGCCCTAATAGTAGCACACACGATTAATAAGAATCACAAGAGAGATGTCAAACCTTTACATGAAACCAATGTTTGATTTTATATTGTAGGTCATGTGAACAGTGGGGTTTCCATCAGACTTATCCTGCACTACAAGTAGTTAGATGTCGTGAAGATGGCTCAATAAATTACACATTGTGAACACGCGCGTACAGTGTATCATGAGTAGAGAGCTGAAACGCGTGTCAAGGACTTGAGAAAGAAAGCAGAATATTAGAGTTTTCTTTACTCTGTACTCCTAAAATTAAAAAAAGACACTGAACAATAGCACAATTTTTACAACTGTACCTCTATAAACTTGATGGGCAGCAAGAGAAATCTGATGGAAAACCAAGATCAGAGCACAGTTTTACAATAGTTGCTTTTTAAACACTGTGCTATTTGTGCCTAGAAGTATTATGCAAATCACAATATACTAACCCCCAGTCAGATATGTTTGTGATTAAAACTGTTTTGTAAGTAGTGAAGTGTAATAAGCATTTGTCTTTGCATATCTGTCTTCATATTATTGTTTTAAAATGTTTTTCTATGTTGGTTGGTTTAGCCGTTTTTTAAGGTGTTTTACTGAATACAAATGCTCTTAAATACATGAGTGACATGAGATTGTCCGGTCCTCATTCTCTCTTGAGCTGTATGCATCAGTAACAGCCAACAGATGTGCAATTTGGATAGTGTGAGAAATTGAGCTGCTCCTGAAATAAGGGAGGGGTGACCATTCTCCTGATATACGACCTCTATAGCCGGCTAAACTCCTAATGTACTCAATCTGTTTTGCTGTAAAAATTATAAAATTTCAGCACGGACATTGAAAAACAGCCAAACATTGCAATGTGTATTAATATTATAATGCTTTCATCCGTTTTTTAAATGTAAATAATCCTCAAGCCACGTTTCAGATTTCTGTGCTATGAACATAACATATCGTGGCAGAGTTACAAGTTTCTCAAGTTCCAAAATCTCCATCATTAGAAGTGAGAAAAGTAACATACATTTGAAATAGTGCTGCTTCGTGTGCACCGCTAGGATTAAACAGAGATTTGTGGAACGCGAAACACTGCTGCCATCTAGTGGTCATCTACAGGATAACATGGGTGCATGAATGCAAATATTCAGAAAGTGCATGTTTAGCTCCCAATCCGGCCTAGATTACGTGTTAGCAAAGATTTGAACAGGCCCTGTGTCCTGAGGGTCACTGTTAGGGAGATTTTTCATTCCTATGCCAAATTCCCTTCAACTATGAGACCCCCAGCACTTTATGCTGGACTTCTGGATTTGTTGGTCTGTCTCCTGAGTGAGTGGGAAACTTTTTCCCCCCTTACTGATTCTTTTACTGTCTTTTTGGGAACCTTTTGTATTTCTTTTATACGTGTACCCTTGGAGAATGTTTTCCTCCAAGTGTTCATGGCATCTGTAATTTCTTTTTGCAGTATACAGCACCCTTTGTGCAGTGTTGCAGTGTACAGTGTTGCTGGGAGCCTTTTAGGTGTCCCTTTTAATTTTATACTATTTCCATTAAGGGAACACATGTTTCCGAAGGGTAGAGGGATACTTTTTATCCTTCTTACATTTTATATTATGGGATTAGCACACAACACCTTATGTGGAGTGCTGAGGGGTTACATAGTATCCAGTTCTTACTGGGAGGCAGACTGTCTTGATTGGACAGCCATCCACCTCTTCCAGTAAACTGCAGGGGTAGTACGCAGAGGTTATGTGTGGGTTCCTGTATAAGAAGGCTGGATCCTGGAGGCTGAAGACAAGCTAACTACTGGAACCCAAGAAATGATGCATAAGAATAGGAGAAGGTGACTGAAGCAACTTCCAGAGGACCAAAGAAGCCTTCTGTGTAACCGCTGGTGTCTGACCCCTTATTCAAAGCATCAGGGGAGCTCCGGTGAGGATGACTCCCTCCTTTGGGCTGATGGGACTAATCAGCCCAGAGACAATCTGCAAAACGAGCCATCCCCGACGTGCTGTGAATTTCCTGGGCTATAGAATGACAATACCAGGGGACCTCCAAACACTTTACAGTGAAATATCTTCCCAGAAATGAATCTCACTGAAACCTCGGTGGCACCCTTGTGGACCTCAAGAAACAGGAATCCACTCTTCAGAGTCCCCTCACCAGAGTGCAGTACCATGCTAGCAAGAGGAATCCGACCAGTTGTGATCGTTCGTCCTTGGTGTCCAGAAAAGGCACCAAAATCTACAGAGCTGAGCTGAGAGAAGCAATGAAAAATCCTTATCTGTGAGACTTTCCTCCCAACTGCTGCAGAGAAATTCCTTCCAGTGGCCCTTCTTCAGTCTCCAGACCAAGAATTCAGTGACTGGGTCCTGCAGGTGCTGTGTCATGAAGGCGTCCACCAGCTTCATTTTCTTCTACTGCTGAGGTACTGTGCAACCCTTTGCAATACTTACTTTGTGTCGTTGTTTCACTCCTGTGCTGCTGGAGTGTACATTCTAAAAGCTGGGATTTTGCACAACCGCGTTCACCCAGGCCTACGGCTTCTGGGCCTACAGGCTGTCGGCTTCCCTGGTCCTTTTCCTCCACACGACTTGTTACTTGTCTGCTACTGAAGATTTCCACAGGGACTCTTACATTTTCCCAGCTTGTGCCTGTCTTGTTGACTTTCATTCTGACCCTGAAAGTGACTCAGAACAAGATAGGGAAGGTGGGAAGGACTCCTAAAGCCTAGGCTCTGTGAACAGATTGCTACAGCAATTTACCTTGTGTTGGTGTTTTCTCTCACAAGGATCTGATACAAAGTGTTACAACGGTCTTACCTTAGAAGTGCATAAGGCTCTCCTGAAAAGTATCCAAAAGTTATTACTTACCTTCGAATTGTTTTACTATTCTAGAAAGTAAATAGAAAGTTATTACTGACATTACAATTATTTTCACGGTTGTTAAAAAAATGGATACGCTCAGAATTGGGCTTACCTGCTTATGTTGGGACCTTTAACTAAAATTATCTTACTGACTTTGAATTGCATAAGACCCTTCTGAAAGTAATTGCTGAGTTCTTACTTTTGAATTGTTGATACTTTTCTAAAAAGTAACCATAAGATCTGAAATGTGCTTACCTGCTTATGTAGGACTGTGACTTCATTATATTGCTCAAACAGAATATCCTGAGTTATTCTAACAGTGGTGTTTCACTTATCCTTGATTTGTAGTCATTCTGTAATTCTTTTTACACTGTGATATTGTGTTGTGAATTATTGCTTGGTTTTCTATTGTGTTTGCTGTTTGTAATAGTACTTACCTTATCTGAAGATGTATCTTTCCCTTGTGTATACATAGAATAAAACATTATTTTCATATAACTCTAGAGTGTGTAAGTGTTTCTTTGGCTCATGTGTATGCTACACGTTCTTTGTACCTTCTTATAGCTCTCTCTCCCTCGTAAGATAAGCCTGGCTGCTCTGCCACCTACCAGTACCTTTTAGTAGTACAGGCCTATACTAAGAATAGGAGTTCTGTATTGTCCAAGGGATAGTCTCATAAAGTCTTAACACATATAGGGCCTCATTACACGGAAGGCGGTGATCCAGGGTGCTATTAGCACCCTGGACCATGCCGGTAAATTACCGGCACCGCCTTGGCGGTAAGGGGATTTACCGCCCCATCCCAAGGTCGGTGGGGCGGTAAATCCCCCTTCCGCCATTGCCCTTCCCCATTCCCATTTCTGCCCCATAGGGCTCTATGGGAATGGGGAAGGCGCTAATTACGGCACCGCAATTTTGCGGTGCCGTAATTAGCTCCGAGGTCCCTTAGCGGGTTGGTTTTTAACGCCTGCAAAAAGCAGGCGTTAGAGCACCAACCCGCTAAGGGACCTCGTAGTACGGCGGTAAGGGTTAACGGTCACCGTTGCCATTAACGGTGACCGTTAACCCTTACCGCCGTCCGTGTAATGAGGCCCATAGACTTTATAAAAACTGTCCTAACAGTCACCTTCAGCCAGTCCTGTTTTTACCCCTCATCATATAGCAGCCTGCATGCTAGAACTTGTAGGTTCATATTTATGATGTATAAACTGCTGCTTATGGAAACGTCAACCTGGGGTTTCTTTATAGCTTATGCGCCCACTGTTCGCCATTTGTGTTGCTTGCCCTGCTTAGGGCACCAATCGGTAAGCACCCTCTTTACTACTGAATACAGGCCTGCCACCTTGTGGGTCTTCACTCATTGATATGGGGACGTGATGTATGAAAATGGCATGTGTGCATGATGTGTGTTATCAAAGGATGTGCACAAACAGTCCATGGGTGTATGCATTAAGTGAGATGTGCCACACATGCACTCTGCCCTTCAGGAGTGAAAATTGCACTGATCGTGAGAGTCCCAGGGGGTGCCTCTTGCAGGGGGTGCAATTAGACAGCACCCTTGTGTTTGAGGCACTGGCCCTGTCTCTGTCTGCACTTGGCCTGACCCTCACTAATGCTGTAACAGAATTAGTGCGAGTATTTGTAGTTTATTTAAATTCCTATAGCGCCTAACAACTAACAGGCTGATTCATGGAATAATTAGAGCGGCGCAAGTGTCCAAAAACGTGCGATTCGCAGTGGAATAGCGAAAATCGCAGTGCAAGTGCGAAAATCGCACGAAAAGCAGCGCACATCGATTCATGGAAGGGCGTGCACGAGAAAACCATCGGATGTGCGCTAAAAAAGTGCGCGGCGCACGTTGGCGCACAGGCCATCTAACGGCGTGCGCCAGGTCACAGCGAAAATCGCACAGGCCACAGCGAAAATCGCACATAGCGCGGCGCACACAACAAAAGTAGGCGGAACACGGGGCGTAACACTCGGAATGGGGAACAACTTGCTAAAATGTGGGCGTCACGGTGGAAGTACAGGGTGCAAGTGCGCGGAACGCCCACACGCTCGCCTACAACACGTATTCATGGAATCGAATACGGCAAAAAAGCGCACGGTCAAACCAGTGCACAGGCACAAACACGACCGCCACAAGAAAGCAGGCGGTGGCGTCTCTGCGCCTGTAATAAATGTGCGCCAAAAGGTGCGCCAACAAATAGCACCTATATACAGCTATGATGAATGTCCTATACTGTGGCCCTCTAGGACAAATGACGTGCAAAGGGGTACCCACAAACACGGACACCCGCTGACTGAAAAATAACGTGTGCGTGTATTGCGGGGTGCGCGGGAACTTTCACACGCGATTTGGCAGGGTACGTGGATTTCAGGGGTGTGCGGGAAGTTCCACACGCGATTTGGCCGGGTACGTGCGCGGGAATTTTCACACGCGACTTGGCTGGGTACGTGGATCTCAGGGGTGCGCGGGAAGTCTCACACGCGATTTGGCAGGGTACGTGAATTTCAGGGTTGCGCGGGAAGTTCCACACGCGATTTGGCCGTGTATGTGCGCAGGAATTTCCACACGCGACTTGGCTGGGTACTTGGATCTCAGGGGTGCGCAGGAAGTCTCACACGCGATTTGGCAGGGTACGTGGATTTCAGGGGTGCGCGGGAAGTTCCACACGCGATTTGGCCAGGTACGTGCGCGGGAATTTCCACACGCGATTTGGCTGGGTACGTGGATCTCAGGGGTGCGCAGGAAGTCCCACACGCGATTTGGCAGGGTACGTGGATTTCAGGGGTGCGCGGGAAGTTGCACACGCGATTTGGCTGGGTACGTGCGCAGGAATTTCCACATGCGATTTGGCTGGGTACGTGGATCTCAGGGGTGCACGGGAAGTCTCACACGCAATTTGGAAGGGTACGTGGATTTCAGGGGTGCACGGGAAGTTCCACACGCGATTTGGCTGGGAACGTGCGCGGGAATTTCCACACGCGACTTGGCTGGGTACGTGGATCTCAGGGGTGCGCGGGAAGTCCCACACGCGATTTGGCCGGGTACGTGCTTGGGAATTTCCACACGCGATTTGGCTGGGTACGTGTATTTCAGGGGTACGCGGGAAATTCTACACGCGATTTGGCTGTGTGCTCCCAGGTATTCCCTGTACACCGTCCACGGCCCCTGCAGGCAGCCGACACCACAGGGGACTACCCTGCACACCTGCTCATGTCACCCAGCACCCCCACCCCCCAGCAGTGTGGGGCACCCTCCACCAGGCCCCCACTCATGTCCCCTATCACCCCCACCCCCCAGCATCCAGGGGCACCCTCCACCAGGCCCCCACTCATGGCCCCCTGCACCCGCACCCCCCAGCAGTGCAGGGCACCCTCCACCAGGCCCCCACTCATGTCCAACTCATGTCCCCCTGCACCCCCACACCCCAGCATCCAAGGCACCCTCCACCAGGCCCCCACTCATGTCCAACTCATGTCCCGCTGCACCCCCACCCCCAGCATCCAGGGGCACCCTCCACCAGGCCCCCACTCATGTCTCCCACCACCCCCACCCCCCAGCCACCATGGGCAGCCCCCACCAGGCCCCCACCCATGTCCCCTATCACCCCCACCCCCAAGCAGTGCAGGGGCAGCCTCCACCAGGCCCCCACTCATGTCTCCCACCACCCCCACCCCCCAGCCACCATGGGCAGCCCCCACCAGGCCCCCACTCATGTCCCCTATCACCCCCACCCCCCAGCCACCATGGGCAGCCCCCACCAGGCCCCCACTCATGTCTCCCACCACCCCCACCCACCAGCCACCATGGGCAGGCCCCCACTCATGTCTCCCACCCACCCCCCCCAGCCACCATGGGCAGCACCCACCAGGCCCCCACTCATGCCCCCTATCACCCCCACCCCCCAGCCACCATGGGCAGCCTCCACCAGGCCCCCACTCATGTCCCCCTGCACCCCCACCCCCCAGCCACCATGGGCAGCCTCCACCAGGCCCCCACTCATGTCCCCCACCCCCCCAGCAGTGCAGGGGCACCCTCCACCAGGCCCCCACTCATGTCCCCCTGCACCCCCACCCCCCAGCATCCAGAGGCATCCCCCACCAGGCCCCCACTCATGTCCCCTATCACCCCCACCCCCCAGCAGTCCACGGCACCCTCCACCAGGCCCCCACTCATGTCCAACTCATGTCTCCCACCAACCCCACCCCTCAGCAGTGCAGGGGCAGCCTCCACCAGGCCCCCACTCATGTCCCCCTGCACCCCCACCCCCCAGCATCCAGGGGCACCCTCCACCAGGCCCCCACTCATGTCTCCCACCACCCCCACACCCCAGCAGTGCAGGGCACCCTCCACCAGGCCCCCACTCATGTCCAACTCATGTCTCCCCCCCCCCAGCAACTATGGCAAGCCCCCACCAGGCCCCCACTCATGTCCCCTATCACCCCCACCCCCCAGCCACCATGGGCAGCCCCCACCAGGCCCCCACTCATGTCTCCCACCACCCCCACCCCCCCAGCAGTGTGGGGCACCCTCCAGCAGGCCCCCACTCATGTCTCCCACCACCCCCACCGCCTCAGCAGTGCAGGGGCACCCTCCACCAGGCCCCCACTCATGTCTCCCACCACCCCCACCCCTCAGCAGTGCAGGGGCACCCTCCACCAGGCCCCCACTCATGTCTCCCACCACCCCCACCCCCCAGCAGTGCAGGGGCAGCCTCCACCAGGCACCCACTCATGTCTCCCACCACCCCCACCCCCCAGCCACCATGGGCAGCCTCCACCAGGCCCCCACTCATGTCTCCCACCACCCCAACCCCCCAGCAGTGTGGGGCACCCTCCACCAGGCCCCCACTCATGTCTCCCACCACCCCCACCCCTCAGCAGTGCAGGGGCACCCTCCACCAGGCCCCCACTCATGTCTCCCACCACCCCCACCTCCACCAGGCCCCCACTCATGTCTCCCACCACCCCCACCCCTCAGCAGTGCAGGGGCACCCTCCACCAGGCCCCCCACTCATATCTCCCACCACCCCCACCCCCCAGCCACCATGGGCAGCCCCCACCAGGCCCCCACTCATGTCCCCCTGCACCCCCACCCCCCAGCAACCAGGGGCACCCTCCACCAGGCCCCCATTCATGTCTCCCGCCACCCCCACCCCCCAGCAGTGCAGGGCACCCTCCACCAGGCCCCCACTCATGTCCAACTCATGTCTCCCACCACCCCCCCAGCCACCATGGGCAGCCCCCACCAGGCCCCCACTCATGTCCCCTATCACTCCCACCCCCCAGCCACCATGGGCAGCCCCCACCAGGCCCCCACTCATGTCTCCCACCACCCCCACCCCCACAGCAGTGTGGGGCACCCTCCACCAGGCCCCCACTCATGTCTCCCACCACCCCCACCCCTCAGCAGTGCAGGGGCACCCTCCACCAGGCCCCCACTCATGTCTCCCACCACCCCCACCCCTCAGCAGTGCAGGGGCACCCTCCACCAGGCCCCCACTCATGTCTCCCACCACCCCCACCCCCCAGCAGTGCCGGTCACCCTCCACCAGGCCCACACTCATGTCCAACTCATGTTCCCCACCACCCCCACCCCCCAGCATCCAGGGGTGCCCTCCACCAGGCCCCCACTCATGTCTCCCACCACCCCCACCCCCCAGCAGTGCAGGGCACCCTCCACCAGGCCCCCACTCATGTCCAACTCATGTCTACCACCACCCCCACCCCTCAGCAGTGCAGGGGCACCCTCCACCAGGCCCCCACTCATGTCTCCCACCACCCCCACCCCACAGCAGTGCAGGGGCAGCCTCCACCAGGCCCCCACTCATGTCTCCCACCACCCCCACCCCCCAGCCACCATGGGCATCCTCCACCAGGCCCCCACTCATGTCTCCCACCACCCCCACCCCCCAGCAGTGCAGGGGCAGCCTCCACCAGGCCCCCACTCATGTCTCCCACCACCCCCACCCCCCAGCCACCATGGGCAGCCTCCACCAGGCCCCCACTCATGTTTCCCACCCCCCCCACCCCCCCAGCAGTGTGGGGCACCCTCCACCAGGCCCCCACTCATGTCAACCACCGACCCCACCGCTCAGCAGTGCAGGGGCACCCTCCACCAGGCCCCCACTCATGTCTCCCACCACCCCCACCCCCCAGCCACCATGGGCAGCCCCCACCAGGCCCCCACTCATGTCCCCTATCACCCCCACCCCCCAGCCACCATGGGCAGCCCCCACCAGGCCCCCACTCATGTCTCCCACCCACCCCCAACCCCCAGCCACCATGGGCAGCCTCCACCAGGCCCCCACTCATGTCTCCCACCACCCCCACCCCCCAGCAGTGTGGGGCACCCTCCACCAGGCCCCCACTCATGTCTCCCACCACCCCCACCCCCCAGCAGTGCAGGGGCAGCCTCCACCAGGCCCCCACTCATGTCTCCCCCCACCGCCACCCCCCAGCCACCATGGGCAGCCTCCACCAGGCCCCCACTCATGTCTCCCACCACCCCCACCCCTCAGCAGTGCAGGGGCACCCTCCACCAGGCCCCCACTCATGTCTCTCACCACCCCCAGCCACCATGGGCAGCCCCCACCAGGCCCCCACTCATGTCTCCCACCACCCCCACCCCCCAGCCACCATGGGCAGCCTCCACCAGGCCCCCACTCATGTCTCCCACCACCCCCGTCCCCCAGCAGTGCAGGGCACCCTCCACCAGGCCCCCACTCATGTCCAACTCATGTCTCCCACCACCCCACCCCTCAGCAGTGCAGGGGCACCCTCCAGCAGGCCCCCACTCATGTCTCCCACCACCCCCACCCCCCAGCAGTGCAGGAGCAGCCTCCACCAGGCCCCCACTCATGTCTCCCACCACCCCCACCCCCCAGCCACCATGGGCAGCCTCCACCAGGCCCCCACTCATGTCTCCCACCACCCCCACCCCCCAGCAGTGCAGGGGCAGCCTCCACCAGGCCCCCACTCATGTCTCCCACCACCCCCACCCCCCAGCCACCATGGGCAGCCTCCACCAGGCCCCCACTCATGTCTCCCACCACCCCCACCCCCCCCAGCAGTGTGGGGCACCCTCCACCAGGCCCCCACTCATGTCAACCACCACCCCCACCCCTCAGCAGTGCAGGGGCACCCTCCACCAGGCCCCCACTCATGTCTCCCACCACCCCCACCCCCCAGCCACCATGGGCAGCCCCCACCAGGCCCCCACTCATGTCCCCTATCACCCCCACCCCCCAGCCACCATTGGCAGCCCCCACCAGGCCCCCACTCATGTCTCCCACCCACCCCCACCCCCCAGCCACCATGGGCAGCCTCCACCAGGCCCCCACTCATGTCTCCCACCACCCCCACCCCCCCAGCAGTGTGGGGCACCCTCCACCAGGCCCCCACTCATGTCTCCCACCACCCCCACCCCCCAGCAGTGCAGGGGCAGCCTCCACCAGGCCCCCACTCATGTCTCCCACCACCCCCACCCCCCAGCCACCATGGGCAGCCTCCACCAGGCCCCCACTCATGTCTCCCACCACCCCCACCCCTCAGCAGTGCAGGGGCACCCTCCACCAGGCCCCCACTCATGTCTCTCACCACCCCCAGCCACCATGGGCAGCCCCCACCCGGCCTCCACTCATGTCCCCCTGCACCCCCACCCCCCAGCATCCAGGGGCACCCTCCACCAGGCCCCCACTCATGTCTCCCACCACCCCCACCCCTCAGCAGTGCAGGGCACCCTCCACCAGGCCCCCACTCATGTCCAACTCATGTCTCCCACCCACCCCCCCAGCCACCATGGGCAGCCCCCACCAGGCCCCCACTCATGTCCCCTATCACCACCACCCCAGGCCACCATGGGCAGCCCCACCAGGCCCCCACTCATGTCTCCCACCACCCCCACCCCCCAGCAGTGTGGGGCACCCTCCACCAGGCCCCCACTCATGTCTCCCATCACCCCCACCCCTCAGCAGTGCAGGGGCACCCTCCACCAGGCCCCCACTCATGTCTCCCACCACCCCCACCCCCCAGCAGTGCAGGGCACCCTCCACCAGGCCCACACTCATGTCCAACTCATGTCTCCCACCACCCCCACCCCCCAGCATCCAGGGGCACCCTCCACCAGGCCCCCACTCATGTCTCCCACCACCCCCACCCCCCAGCAGTGCAGGGGCAGCCTCCACCAGGCCCCCACTCATGTCTCCCACCACCCCCACCCCCCAGCCACCATGGGCAGCCTCCACCAGGCCCCCACTCATGTCTCCCACCACCCCCACCCCGCCAGCAGTGTGGGGCACCCTCCACCAGGCCCCACTCATGTCAACCACCACCCCACCCCTCAGCAGTGCAGGGGCACCCTCCACCAGGCCCCCACTCATGTCTCCCACCACCCCCACCCCCCAGCCACCATGGGCAGCCCCCACCAGGCCCCCACTCATGTCCCCTATCACCCCCACCCCCCAACCACCATGGGCAGCCCCCACCAGGCCCCCACTCATGTCACCCACCCACCCCCACCCCCCAGCCACCATGGGCAGCCTGCACCAGGCCCCCACTCATGTCTCCCACCACCCCCACCCCCCCAGCAGTGTGGGGCACCCTCCACCAGGCCCCCACTCATGTCTCCCACCACCCCCACCCCCCAGCAGTGCAGGGGCAGCCTCCACCAGGCCCCCACTCATGTCTCCCACCACCCCCACCCCCCAGCCACCATGGGCAGCCTCCACCAGGCCCCCACTCATGTCTCCCACGACCCCCACCCCTCAGCAGTGCAGGGGCACCCTCCACCAGGCCCCCACTCATGTCTCTCATCACCCCCAGCCACCATGGGCAGCCCCCACCAGGCCCCCACTCATGTCTCCCACCACCCCCACCCCCCAGCCACCATGGGCAGCCTCCACCAGGCCCCCACTCATGTCTCCCACCCCCCTCACCCCCCAGCAGTGCAGGGCACCCTCCACCAGGCCCCCACTCATGTCCAACTCATGTCTCCCACCACCCCCACCCCTCAGCAGTGCAGGGGCACCCTCCACCAGGCCCCCACTCATGTCTCCCACCGCCCCCACCCCCCAGCAGTGCAGGGGCAGCCTCCACCAGGCCCCCACTCATGTCTCCCACCACCCCCACCCCCCAGCCACCATGGGCAGCCTCCACCAGGCCCCCACTCATGTCTCCCACCACCCCCACCCCCCAGCAGTGCAGGGGCAGCCTCCACCAGGCCCCCACTCATGTCTCCCACCACCCCCACCCCCCAGCCACCATGGGCAGCCTCCACCAGGCGCCCACTCATGTCTCCCACCACCCCCATCCCCCCAGCAGTGTGGGGCACCCTCCACCAGGCCCCCACTCATGTCAACCACCACCCCCACCCCTCAGCAGTGCAGGGGCACCCTCCACCAGGCCCCCACTCATGTCTCCCACCACCCCCACCCCCACCCCCCAGCCACCATGGGCAGCCCCCACCAGGCCCCCACTCATGTCCCCTATCACCCCCACCCCCAGCCACCATGGGCAGCCCCCACCAGGCCCCCACTCATGTCTCCCACCCACCCCCACCCCCCAGCCACCATGGGAAGCCTCCACCAGGCCCCCACTCATGTCTCCCACCCCCCCCCACCCCCCCAGCAGTGTGGGGCACCCTCCACCAGGCCCCCACTCATGTCTCCCACCACCCCCACCCCCCAGCAGTGCAGGGGCAGCCTCCACCAGGCCCCCACTCATGTCTCCCACCACCCCCACCCCCCAGCCACCATGGGCAGCCTCCACCAGGCCCCCACTCATGTCTCCCACCACCCCCACCCCTCAGCAGTGCAGGGGCACCCTCCACCAGGCCCCCACTCATGTCTCTCACCACCCCCAGCCACCATGGGCAGCCCCCACCCGGCCCCCACTCATGTCCCCCTGCACCCCCACCCCCCAGCATCCAGGGGCCCCCTCCACCAGGCCCCCACTCATGTCTCCCACCACCCCACCCCCAGCAGTGCAGGGCGCCCTCCACCAGGCCCCCACTCATGTCCAACTCATGTCTCCCACCAACCCCCCCCAGCCACCATGGGCAGCCCCCACCAGGCCCCCACTCATGTCACCTATCACCACCACCCCCCAGCCACCATGGGCAGCCCCCACCAGGCCCCCACTCATGTCTCCCACCACCCCCACCCCCCAGCAGTGCAGGGCACCCTCCAGCAGGCCCCCACTCATGTCCAACTCATGTCTCCCACCACCCCCACCCCTCAGCAGTACAGGGGCACCCTCCACCAGGCCCCCACTCATGTCTCCCACCGCCCCCACCCCCCAGCAGTGCAGGGGCAGCCTCCACCAGGCCCCCACTCATGTCTCCCACCACCCCCACCCCCCAGCCACCATGGGCAGCCTCCACCAGGCCACCACTCATGTCTCCCACCACCCCCACCCCCCAGCAGTGCAGGGGCAGCCTCCACCAGGCCCCCACTCATGTCTCCCACCACCCCCACCCCCCAGCCACCATGGGCAGCCTCCACCAGGCCCCCACTCATGTCTCCCACCACCCCCACCCCCCCAGCAGTGTGGGGCACCCTCCACCAGGCCCCCACTCATGTCAACCACCAACCCCACCCCTCAGCAGTGCAGGGGCACCCTCCACCAGGCCCCCACTCATGTCTCCCACCACCCCCACCCTCCAGCCACCATGGGCAGCCCCCACCAGGCCCCCACTCATGTCCCCTATCACCCCCACCCCCCAGCCACCATGGGCAGCCCCCACCAGGCCCCCACTCATGTCTCCCACCCACCCCCACCCCCCAGCCACCATGGGCAGCCTCCACCAGACCCCCACTCATGTCTCCCACCACCCCCACACCCCCAGCAGTGTGGGGCACCCTCCACCAGGCCCCCACTCATGTCTCCCACCACCCCCACCCCCCAGCAGTGCAGGGGCAGCCTCCACCAGGCCCCCACTCATGTCTCCCACCACCCCCACCCCCAGCCACCATGGGCAGCCTCCACCAGGCCCCCACTCATGTCTTCCACCACCCCCACCCCTCAGCAGTGCAGGGGTACCCTCCACCAGGCCCCCACTCATGTCTCTCACCACCCCCAGCCACCATGGGCAACCCCCACCCGGCCCCCACTCATGTCCCCCTGCACCCCCACCCCCCAGCATCCAGGGGCACCCTCCACCAGGCCCCCACTCATGTCTCCCACCACCCCCACCCCCCAGCAGTGCAGGGCACCCTCCACCAGGCCCCCACTCATGTCCAACTCATGTCTCCCACCCCCCCCCAGCCACCATGGGCAGCCCCCACCAGGCCCCCACTCATGTCCCCTATCACCACCACCCCCCAGCCACCATGGGCAGCCCCCACCAGGCCCCCACTCATGTCTCCCACCCCCCCCCCACCCCCCCAGCAGTGTGGGGCACCCTCCACCAGGCCCCCACTCATGTCTCCCACCACCCCCACCCCCCAGCATCCAGGGGCACCCTCCACCAGGCCCCCAATCATGTCTCCCACCACCCCCACCCCCAGCAGTGCAGGGGCAGCCTCCACCAGGCCCCCACTCATGTCTCCCACCACCCCCACCCCCCAGCCACCATGGGCAGCCTCCACCAGGCCCCCACTCATGTCTCCCACCACCCCCACCCCCCCAGCAGTGTGGGGCACCCTCCACCAGGCCCCCACTCATGTCAACCACCACCCCCACCCCTCAGCAGTGCAGGGGCACCCTCCACCAGGCCCCCACTCATGTCTCCCACCACCCCCACCCCCCAGCCACCATGGGCAGCCCCCACCAGGCCCCCACTCATGTCCCCTATCACCCCCACCCCCCAGCCACCATGGGCAGCCCCCACCAGGCCCCCACTCATGTCTCCCACCCCCCCAGCCACCATGGGCAGCCTCCACCAGGCCCCCACTCATGTCTCCCACTACCCCCACCCCCCCAGCAGTGTGGGGCACCCTCCACCAGGCCCCCACTCATGTCTCCCACCACCCCCACCCCCCAGCAGTGCAGGGGCAGCCTCCACCAGGCCCCCACTCATGTCCCCCTGCACCCCCACCCCCCAGCATCCAGGGGCACCCTCCACCAGGCCCCCACTCATGTCTCCCACCACCCCCACACCCCAGCAGTGCAGGGCACCCTCCACCAGGCCCCCACTCATGTCCAACTCATGTCTCCCCCCCCCAGCAACTATGGCAAGCCCCCACCAGGCCCCCACTCATGTCCCCTATCACCCCCACCCCCCAGCCACCATGGGCAGCCCCCACCAGGCCCCCACTCATGTCTCCCACCACCCCCACCCCCCCAGCAGTGTGGGGCACCCTCCAGCAGGCCCCCACTCATGTCTCCCACCACCCCCACCGCCTCAGCAGTGCAGGGGCACCCTCCACCAGGCCCCCACTCATGTCTCCCACCACCCCCACCCCTCAGCAGTGCAGGGGCACCCTCCACCAGGCCCCCACTCATGTCTCCCACCACCCCCACCCCCCAGCAGTGCAGGGGCAGCCTCCACCAGGCACCCACTCATGTCTCCCACCACCCCCACCCCCCAGCCACCATGGGCAGCCTCCACCAGGCCCCCACTCATGTCTCCCACCACCCCAACCCCCCAGCAGTGTGGGGCACCCTCCACCAGGCCCCCACTCATGTCTCCCACCACCCCCACCCCTCAGCAGTGCAGGGGCACCCTCCACCAGGCCCCCACTCATGTCTCCCACCACCCCCACCTCCACCAGGCCCCCACTCATGTCTCCCACCACCCCCACCCCTCAGCAGTGCAGGGGCACCCTCCACCAGGCCCCCACTCATATCTCCCACCACCCCCACCCCCCAGCCACCATGGGCAGCCCCCACCAGGCCCCCACTCATGTCCCCCTGCACCCCCACCCCCCAGCAACCAGGGGCACCCTCCACCAGGCCCCCATTCATGTCTCCCGCCACCCCCACCCCCCAGCAGTGCAGGGCACCCTCCACCAGGCCCCCACTCATGTCCAACTCATGTCTCCCACCACCCCCCCCAGCCACCATGGGCAGCCCCCACCAGGCCCCCACTCATGTCCCCTATCACTCCCACCCCCCAGCCACCATGGGCAGCCCCCACCAGGCCCCCACTCATGTCTCCCACCACCCCCACCCCCCCAGCAGTGTGGGGCACCCTCCACCAGGCCCCCACTCATGTCTCCCACCACCCCCACCCCTCAGCAGTGCAGGGGCACCCTCCACCAGGCCCCCACTCATGTCTCCCACCACCCCCACCCCTCAGCAGTGCAGGGGCACCCTCCACCAGGCCCCCACTCATGTCTCCCACCACCCCCACCCCCCAGCAGTGCCGGTCACCCTCCACCAGGCCCACACTCATGTCCAACTCATGTTCCCCACCACCCCCACCCCCCAGCATCCAGGGGCGCCCTCCACCAGGCCCCCACTCATGTCTCCCACCACCCCCACCCCCCAGCAGTGCAGGGCACCCTCCACCAGGCCCCCACTCATGTCCAACTCATGTCTACCACCACCCCCACCCCTCAGCAGTGCAGGGGCACCCTCCACCAGGCCCCCACTCATGTCTCCCACCACCCCCACCCCACAGCAGTGCAGGGGCAGCCTCCACCAGGCCCCCACTCATGTCTCCCACCACCCCCACCCCCCAGCCACCATGGGCATCCTCCACCAGGCCCCCACTCATGTCTCCCACCACCCCCACCCCCCAGCAGTGCAGGGGCAGCCTCCACCAGGCCCCCACTCATGTCTCCCACCACCCCCACCCCCCAGCCACCATGGGCAGCCTCCACCAGGCCCCCACTCATGTTTCCCACCCCCCCCACCCCCCCAGCAGTGTGGGGCACCCTCCACCAGGCCCCCACTCATGTCAACCACCGACCCCACCGCTCAGCAGTGCAGGGGCACCCTCCACCAGGCCCCCACTCATGTCTCCCACCACCCCCACCCCCCAGCCACCATGGGCAGCCCCCACCAGGCCCCCACTCATGTCCCCTATCACCCCCACCCCCCAGCCACCATGGGCAGCCCCCACCAGGCCCCCACTCATGTCTCCCACCCACCCCCAACCCCCAGCCACCATGGGCAGCCTCCACCAGGCCCCCACTCATGTCTCCCACCACCCCCACCCCCCAGCAGTGTGGGGCACCCTCCACCAGGCCCCCACTCATGTCTCCCACCACCCCCACCCCCCAGCAGTGCAGGGGCAGCCTCCACCAGGCCCCCACTCATGTCTCCCCCCACCGACACCCCCCAGCCACCATGGGCAGCCTCCACCAGGCCCCCACTCATGTCTCCCACCACCCCCACCCCTCAGCAGTGCAGGGGCACCCTCCACCAGGCCCCCACTCATGTCTCTCACCACCCCCAGCCACCATGGGCAGCCCCCACCAGGCCCCCACTCATGTCTCACACCACCCCCACCCCCCAGCCACCATGGGCAGCCTCCACCAGGCCCCCACTCATGTCTCCCACCACCCCCGTCCCCCAGCAGTGCAGGGCACCCTCCACCAGGCCCCCACTCATGTCCAACTCATGTCTCCCACCACCCCACCCCTCAGCAGTGCAGGGGCACCCTCCACCAGGCCCCCACTCATGTCTCCCACCACCCCCA